>NC_135232.1:568620980-571120980 GCF_051348905.1 Ranitomeya variabilis
CTTACTTCTACACTTCTGGTATCTCCAGTATTAGATAAGACGGACGGTAGTGTGAGCAACCTCTTACCTCAGCCCCTCTGGTATCTCCAGTATTAGATCAGATAGACAGGTTGGACAGCAGTGTGAGCAGCCTTTTCTTACCTCAGCACCTTTGGTATCTCCAGTATCAGATCAGATAGACAGCATGGACAGTAGTGTGAGCAGCCTCTTCTTACCTCAGCATCCCTGGTTTCTCCAGTATTAGATCAGATAGACAAGGTGGAAACAGTGTGAGCAGCCTCTTTTCCTCACTCCTGGTATCTCCAGTATCAGATAAGATAGGGTGGACAGCAGTGTGAGCTGCCTCTTCTGACCACAGCACTTCTGGTACCTCCAGTATCAGATAAGATAGACAGAGTGGACAGCAGTTTGAGCAGCCTCTTCTGACCGCAGAACTCCTAGTATCTCCAGTATTAGATCAGATAGACAGGGTGGACAGCAGTGTGAGGGGCCTTTTCTTACCTCAGCACCTCCAGTATCTCCAGTATTAGATCAGATAGACAGCATAGACAGTAGTGTGAGCAGCCTCTTCTTACCTCAGCACCCCTGGTTTCTTTAGTATTAGATCAGATAGACAAGGTTGACAGCAGTGTGAGCAGCCTCTCGTTACTTCAGCACTCCTGGTATCTCCAATATCAGATCATATAGATATGGTGGACAGCAGTATGAGCAACATCTTCTTACCTCAGCACTCCTGGTATCTCCAGTATTAGATTGGATATACAGGGTGGACAGCAGTTTGGGCAGATTCTACTTACCTCAGCACCCCTGGTATCTCCAGTATTAGATCAGATAGACTGGGTGGACAGCAGTGTGAGCAGCCTCTTTTTGCCTCAGCACTCCTGGTATCTCCAGTATCAGATAAGTGGTCTGTCTCTAGAAGGAAGTCTCTAAAAGGATAACATCAGAAATATGCCAGAAAAATTACCCCCTACTATAGATGCTTCATTATTATTACTATTCTTCGTTATTGCTATCAATCTGACAATCGATCTGCTTCATCCTCAGGTATGTCCGCTGGCTGCAACCCCAATCCCATCACCATCACCCAACTTTCCTGATCTTCCTCACCCTGCTATTCCTGGTATGTCCGCTGGCTGCAACCCCAATCCCATCACCATCATCCAACTTTCCTGAACTTCCTCACCCTGCTATTCCTGGTATGTCCGCTGGCTGCAACCCCAATCCCATCACCCAACTTTCCTGATCTTCCTGACCCTGCTATTCTTGTAATATCCGCTGGCTGCAACCCCAATCCCATCACCATCACCCAACCTGCTATTCCTGGTATGTCCACTGGCTGCAATACCATCACCATCACTCAACTTTCCTGATCTTCCTCACCCTGCTATTCCTGGTATGTCCGCTGGCTGTTACTTTTTTTTTTTTTTTTTTTTCCCTGCATGTTTTCTCATTTTAATTCCTTGATGCCAATACACAGTTGGCTTTATCTTTCCATTTGGATCTATTTCCCCTTGCATTTTCCCTTCTGACTTCTAATTAATACCTTGCTGTGTCTGTGACCAGTCTACCTGCTGCCCCTCACTCCTGATCACACCTGTTCTATTTCATGTGCACTTAGCTTGTTATAAATTCAGAGACACAGGTCTGTCTGGACCGTGCTCTGTCTCTAGAAGGATGTCTCTAAAAGGATAACATCAGAAATATGCCAGAAATGAGCCAGAAGTGTACAGAAGGTAAGACTAACCACTGTTAATAAATGTACTAAACTTCTTTCCCTTTCCACCACACTCTCATCATACTGACATGTGCTCTAACAGTTTTGGCTCCATTACTCCTCAGTCTTCTCTATTGCCAAACCCCAGCACCCTCTAACCAAGTAATAATCTCTCCTTCCCTCTTGCCTCCCCACCTGACCTCTGCTGACCTGCTACTCAACCTCAGATCTCTCCTAATAAAACAAAACAATCCGCTCACTCTCCTCCCACTTGCTCTGTCACTCTCTACTTGTCCTCACTGCTGGCGACATATTTCCCAATCCTGGACCCCCACAGCACATACCTCCCATTACTACCTCCTATCGCTCCCAACCCAATATAAACACCCGAAATTTTGCCCACCTCAAATCCATGCCCATGACGCCCACCCCCCTGCACACTCTCTCTGGATCACTATGGAATGCCCGCTCCATCTGCAATAAACACCACATGATTCACGACCTCTTTACCTTTCGTAATCTTTTCTTTCTGGGCATCACCAAAACATGGCTGAAATCCTCTGACACAGCCTCCCCTGCTGCACTGTGTTACTGTGGCCTCCACTTCACCCACACTCATCTCCCTGGCAACAAACATGGTGAATGAGTGGGCCTTCTTTCTTCCAACTGTACCTTTAACCCAATCCCACCTCTACCCTCCCTTATCCTCCCTTTTGAAGTCCACTCTGTCCACATCTACTCCCCCTACAACCTCCAAATGGCTGTCATATACCGACCTCCAGGTCTGACCACTGCCTTTATTGACCAATTCTCCACCTGGCTCCTTCACTGTCTCTCTGCTGACATTCCCACCATCATCATGGGAGACTTCAACATCCCCATTAGCACCCACCAGTCAGCAGCCTCCAAACTCCTGTCCCTTACTTCATCTTTTGGACTTACTCAGTGGTCCTCCTCAGCCACCCACACAGACAGACACACATTAGACCTGGTCTTCACCCATTTCTTCTCCCTAGCTAACTTCACAACCTCCCCTCTCCCTCTTTCTGACCACCATCTACTCACTTTCTCATCCCTGTCCTCCTCACCTGTCACCCATGTCCAGCAACATGCACACCCATGCAGGAACCCCGCACACCTAGACACCCACACACTCTCTGACTATCCTACCACTAGCATCCATATCCTCACTCCACGACACAGACAGTGCCACTGCTTTCTACAATGCCACTCTTGCATCAGCTATTGACACGGTCACCCCTGTCATGCATAGCAGAGTTCGACAAATCATTAGACAACCCTGGCACAATAACATCACTAAAAAGCTTCGGCAAGTATCCAGAATTACAGAACGGTGTTGGAAGAAAACGCATTTGCAAGATGATTTCATTGCACTCAAACAAGCAACACTCGCACTCAAATCAGCTCTTACCTCTGCTAAACAGGCCTATTTTACATCCCTCATATCATCTTTATCCCACAACCCCAAAGTTCAACATTTTTAACTCCCTCCTCCACCCACCACTGCCCCCTCCGAGTTCCCTATTCGTTGCCGAGGACTTTGCCACGCACTTCAAAAATAAGATAGACCAAACAAGGCAAGTCTTTGTTGTCAAACCACCACAACCCCTTTGTATACCAGACCAATGCCCAAACCCCATAACTTCCCTCTCCAAAATCACTGAAGGGGAGCTTGCTCATCTTCTCTCCAAATCACACCTCACCACTTGTGCACTAGACTCCATCCCACCTCCTCCCCAACTTCACCACCACACTAATCCCATCCCTAACCTATCTGTTCAACATAACACTAACTTCTGGTACCTTTCCCACTGCTTTCAAACATGCCACAATCACCCCTATCCTCAAAAAGCCATTCCTTGACCCAAGCGCTATGTCCAGCTATCGCCCCATATTTTTGCTCCCATTTGCTTCCAAACTCCTTGAGCTGTCCATGCTGAGCTTTCCTCTCACTTTGCATCTAACTCTTCTACAATCCGGCTTCCGTCCCCACCATTCCGCTGAGACTGCCCTGACCAAAATTACTATCGACCTACTTACAGCCAATGCTAACAGACAATTATCTATACTCCTCATTCTAGACCTGTCCTCTGCCTTCGACATAGTTAACCACTGCCTCCTAATACAGATTCTCTTTTCCTTTGGTGTCAAAAACCTTGCCCTATCTTGGATCTCAAACCTTGCCAACTGCACATTTAGCGTTTCCTACTCCCATACTACCTCTTCATCTCGCCCCCTCTCTGTTGGTGTCCCTCAAGGCTCTGTCCTAGGGCCCTTACTCTTCTCAATCTATACACTCGGCCTGGGACAACTCATAAGGTCCTATGGCTTCCAGTTCCATCTATATGCTGATGACACTCAGATCTACTTCTCTGGCCCATATGTCACCTTTCTGGTCTCCAGAATCCCAGAGTGTCTATCAGCTATATCCTCCTTTTTCTCTCGCTTCCTCAAGCTCAATGTGAACAAATCTGAACTAATTATCTTTGCTCCATATCGCATATCTTCCCTACCTGATCTATCAGAATAAATTAAATCAAACTTTCCCCTGTCCCCAAAATCCGCTGCCTTGGAGTAAACCTTGACTCTGCCCTGTCCTTCAAACCAAACATCCAAGCTCTCGCCACCTCCTGTCGCCTCCAGCTCAAAAATATTTCCATAATCCGTCCTTTCCTCAACCCTTACTCTACCAAAATGCTTGTGCATGCCCTAATCATCTCCCGCCTCGACTACTGCAACATCCTCCTCTGTGGCCTACCTTCTAACACTCGCACCTCTCCAGTCCGTCCTTAACTCTGCTGCCCGACTAATTAATCTCACTCCTGCTTACCCTCTTTGCAAATCCCTTCACTGGCTCTCAATTTCCCAGCGTTTCAAGTTTAAACTACTAACACTGACCTACAAAGCTATCCATAACCTTTCTCCTCCGTATATTTCCAAACTAATCTCTCACTATCTTCCCTCACGTAATCTCCGTTCCTCCCAAGACCTCCTTGTCGTCTCCACGCTTATTCGCTCCAATCGCTTCCAAGACTTCTCCCGAATATCCCCCATCCTCTGGAATTCTGTGCCCCAACATGTCCAGTTATCTACCACATTTGGATCCTTCAAAAGAAACCTGAAAACCCAACTCTTCAAAGAAGCTTACAGCCTGTAATGACCACACGGCCACGTCAACACCATCAGAGCTACTGCAACCCTCGACCTACTGTCTCCTCCATAATCCTGTAAAATGTAAGCCCGCAAGGGCTGGGTCCTCTTCCCTCTGAACCAGTCTGTCATTGTTAGTTTTGTTTACTGTAAGTGATATTTGTATTTTGATGTAACCCCTTCTCATGTATAGCACCATGGAATTAATGGTGCTATATAAATTAATAATAAGACAGGGTGGACAGCAGTGTCAGCTGCCTCTTCTGACCACAGCACTCCTGGTATCTCCAGTATTAGATTGGATAGACAGGGTGGACAGCAATGTGTGCAGCCTCTTTTTCCTCAACACTCCTCGTATCTCCAGTATCAGATAAGATAGGGTGGACAGCAATGTAAGCTGCCTCTTCTAAGGGAACCGTCTCACAAAACGATTTACCAACGATCACGACCAGCGATACGACCTGGCCGTGATCGTTGGTAAGTCGTTGTGTGGTCGCTGGGGAGCTGTCACACAGACAGCTCTCCAGCGACTAACGATGCCGAGGTCCCCGGGTAACCAGGGTAAACATCGGGTTACTAAGCGCAGGGCCGCGCTTAGTAACCCGATGTTTACCCTGGTTACCAAAAAAAACAAACTACATACTCACATTCCGGTGTCCGTCAGGATCTCTTGCCGTCTGCTTCCCGAACTGACTGACTGCCGGCCGTAAAGTAAAAGCAGAGCACAGCAGTGACGTCGCCACTGTGCTCTGCTTTCACTTTACGGCCGGCAGTCAGTCAGTGTGGGAAGCAGACGGCAAGGGACCTGACGGACACCGGAATGTGAGTATGTACTGTTTGTTTTTTTTGGTAACCAGGGTAAACATCGGGTTACTAAGCGCGGCCCTGCGCTTAGTAACCCGATGTTTACCCTGGTTACAAGCGAACGCATCGTTGGATCGGTGTCACACACACCGATCCAGCGATGACAGCGGGAGATCCAGCGACGAAAGAAAGTTCCAAACGATCTGCTACGACGTACGATTCTCAGCAGGGTCCCTGATCGCTGCTGCGTGTCAGACACAGCGATATCGTATGGATATCGCTGGAACATCACGGATCGTGCCGTCGTAGCGACAAAAGTGGCACTGTGAGACGGTACCCTTACCTCAGCACTCCTGGTATCTCCAGTATTATATCTGATAGAGGGCAAAGAGGAAAATCCAGCACCAGGCGATTTCCATAAAAATACAGATTTAGTCTTTTTAATTAATCCATTGCTTGTAAAAAGTTAAAGACATGTGTAATGACACGTATATTTTTACCTTTTTTCATGCAATGGTTTAAAAAAAATAAAAAGACTAAATTTGTATTTTTATGGAAATCACGTGGTGCTGGATTTTCTTCTTTGCCTGCATTTACAAGTGGACTCCAACCACATTGAACCTGGCACCCGTGGTCCTGTGATACTCTGGTGAGCACTGAGAAAATCTTGTTTCCCCCTTTTCCCAAGTTAATTTATTAGATCTGATAGACAGGGTGGTGAGCAGTGTGAGCAGCCTCTTCTTACGGCCGGGATCACACATGCGAGAAACACGTCCGTACCTCGCATGTGAAAACCAAGCTCTGGCCCCGGCACTTGGGAGCGGAGCGTTCAGCTCCATGTGTTCCTATGCGGCCGCAC
This sequence comes from Ranitomeya variabilis, assembly GCF_051348905.1. Lineage (NCBI taxonomy): Eukaryota > Metazoa > Chordata > Amphibia > Anura > Dendrobatidae > Ranitomeya > Ranitomeya variabilis. The sequence continues at coordinate 568,627,532 of NC_135232.1, forward strand.
GCTCCGCTCCACAGTGCCGGCGCCAGAGCTTGGGTTTCACATGCGAGACACGGACGTGTTTCTCGCATGTGTGATCCCGGCCTACCTCAGCACCTCTGATATCTCCAGCATTAGATCAGATAGACAGGGTGGACCGCAGTGTGAGCAGCCTCTTCTTACCTCAGCACCCCTGGTATCTCCAGTATTAGAATAACCACTGGGAACACATCTTCAATCATGTGAAGGGAGAGGGAGTGGAGATTTCTTCTGTACATGCTCAGAGGCATTGGTCCTTTTGACATTTAGATAGATTTCTGTAAGAATAAGTCATTGAACATTTTAATTCTCTTGCAATTAATTACCTCTTTCAACAAAGTGAGTGTGATTTGCTAATTAAAGGTATTTAGGAATTTATCTATAATTACATTTCCTTTAGTTTTTTTTTCTGTGCTGAAGTTTACTTCTCTCACATCTTCTGTCTCATCTAAAAACCTTGCATATTCTATAGTCTAGAAGGCTTTAAAAATGGTCAGGATTGGATTGGATCGGTATGACCGCTCTACCAGCCACAGTTCATATTATTGTTCAGCTAAGTAAATTTTGGGGTGACATCATCCTGTTCTTTCTTGATGTGAAAGCCCTGGCATGGGTTAAACACAGCAGGTGTGTCTAGCCGTCTACAGGCAGTATTTGCATTGTTTCCAACAGTGGTTTCTACTCACAATATGTCTACTGTCTCACCTATAGACCTTTCACATGCAGTTATCACGGATGCTTCTGTAGAAGTGGTGAGAAAATCATACAGAGCCAACAGGTTAATTATTTTGTCAATGACTATTTTTGCTATTACCCAACTGAGTTAATTTTCTGGCAATACCTTCTCTCTTGGTGTGAATGGGTTAAGCACAACACTGGACGCAGATGTCCAGTTGTACAGAAGAGCAATTTGCATCATTCACAAATTTACTTTTACTCACGAATTGACTATGGTTTTACCTATGGACCGTCATGGGTGTTTCTGTAAAAGTGGTGAGAGAATAAGGCAAAACCAATAGTTTAATTATTCTGCCAATGACTAATCATGCCCAATTGGGTTATTTTTCTGGTAATACCCTATTTCTTGGTCTGAATGTCCTTTTCGCTCTTGGCATGTCTATTGTCTGACCTTACATTCAGTCATTAAATAAAAATGCTTCAATGAAAGTGGACGAAGAACCAGGCTGACTAAGTCAATATAACGATCAGTGGTTTGCAGGGACACTGGCTTACTTACCACCCCTACTCTGAGGCGTGGATCCCTGGCGTGCCCCAGCTTCCTACTGTGGTGTGAGTTGCAGTTCCCAGCGACGCGCCTAGTGCATTCACGCGCTCCTCTGCTCTTAAAGGGACAGTGTGCGCGTATTGCTAAATGCCCTCAGCCTATTGCTGAGAGGCAGTTAGCATAATATGTAAATAATATGTAAACCTGCTGGATTGCTCTCAGTTAATTGCTGGAAGTCATCCTGTATAAAAGACTCAGTCTCCCTTAGGGAGTCGCCAAGCAACGAGTTTAGTCATTAGGTAGTGTGGTGTTCTACCAGTGCAGTTGTGAGGTCTTCTGCTCTTGTTGCAACCTGTGTCCTGAACCCGAATCCCTGGTCCTGGTGCAGCCAGTGTCTGAACGTTATCCTTTGGTTCCAATGTGGCCAGTCCTGTTCCTGAAGTCCCTTGGTCCCTGTGCAGCCAGTGGCTGAACATTGTCACTGATCCCGATGTTGCAAGTCCTGTTCCCGAAGTCCCCTTGTCCCAATGCATCCAGCGCTTGAACATTGTCCCCTAGTTCTGGTGCGACCAGTCCTGAATCTGAAGTTTCCTGGTTACAGTGCCACCAGTATCCTGTTCCCAAAGTCTCCTGGTCCCAGTGTGGGCAACACCTGTACATTGTCCCTCGATCTGTGTGCTGCCAGTCCCTGACCTAAAATCCTAGATCAGTGCGTCTGAACATGCCACTAGTCTGCATGAGAGAACCTGACCCATGGGATCAGCAGCTGCAGTATCGTGATCTGCCCAGGAGTGGTACCTGGTGGCTACCTGCAGCCCAGACTGTTTATACCATCAAGAGCTCCAGTGAACACCAGGTAGCCACTTAGCCACGCCCCTTCCTGAGAAAGTACAGTGCTGTGACACAGTGGGTCCACAAATCCCCGTGCGTCACCGTTGGGCGTAACCATCTGTTCTGCTAATAAGTATTTGTCCCATTGCTCAGTCGGGCATGGGTGAAGCACATCCAGGCTGTCAGGTGTCCAGTATTTCAATCTTTCACAAGTCACTTTTCACTTGTGGCATATCAACTATCTAGCCCAAAATTTAGACTTTAAGGTTGTTGTCACAATACTGTAGCAATGTTATAATGTGAGATTAGTCTAGAAAGTACCATGTCACACACATGCTGCAGATTTGACTCCCCTTCCAGCTTCCTCTGCATTCGTTGGTATAGACACAAAGCCCTATGACAATGCACTGTGTAACTTGAACCTAGTGTCTGAGCAGGGTGTGGCTTTAAACTGCAGGTGACCAATCCTGCAAAGCCACCCGTTGTCCCTCCCATCTCACTCAGGAATGCCTTTGTCTCCAGACTCTAAGGGTACCGTTACGCTAAACGACTTACCAACGATCACGACCAGCGATACGACCTGGCCGTGATCGTTGGTAAGTCGTTGTGTGGTCGCTGGGGAGCTGTCACACAGACAGCTCTCTCCAGCGACCAACGATCAGGGGAACGACAGGGGAAGACAGTTTCAACGATGCCGAAGTCCCCGGGTAACCAGGGTAAACATTGGGTTACTAAGTGCAGGGCCGCGCTTAGTAACCCGATATTTACCCTGGTTACCATTGTAAAAGTTAAAAAAAAAAAAAACACTACATACTCACATTCCGATGTCTGTCACGTCCCCCGCCGTCAGCTTCCCGCACTGACTGTGTCACCACTGTGCTCTGCTTTACGGCCGGCGCTGACAGTCAGTGCAGGGAAGCTGACGGCGGGGGACGTGACAGACATCGGAATGTGAGTATGTAGTGTTTTTTTTTTTTACTTTTACAATGGTAACCAGGGTAAATATCGGGTTACTAAGCGCGGCCCTGCGCTTAGTAACCTGATATTTACCCTGGTTACAAGTGAACACATCGCTGGATCGGCGTCACACACGCCAATCAAGCTATGACAGCGGGTGATCAGCGACCAAAAAAAGGTCCTGATCATTCCCTACGACCAACGATCTCCTAGCAGGGGCCTGATCGTTGGTCGCTGTCACACATAACGAGATCGTTAAGCGGGATCGTTGCTACGTCACCAAAAGCGTGACGTTGCAACAATATCGTTAACGAAATCGTTATGTGTGAAGGTACCTTAAGAACTTAAAGTACCAAGATCAGTGCATATAATTAACCAGCCCTTTAGTGATGACACAAGCGCAGAAGTATAAGTCACTATACTCTTAGCCCAGCCTCAAGTCTTGGCCCAGGAATCAGCTAACAACAGCTCTTCAAGCTGTTTCCATTGCACCTGGATGTATCTCCTGAGCACACGGCCGCCATGCTGATATGATATGATCTAACGACCTGTAAGTGTGTTTTTCTTCCGTTAATCCTATTTTATTTTATAATCTGTAATGTATATACGAATTGTCTCCTTTCTAATATATTTTTATACTTTGTAAACACTGCCTAATTTTTAATGGAGTAAAATATTTAATTGCTAGCTTGTCTCTTCTGCTCTATAATGAACTGTGTCCTCTGAAGTGAATTGTGCTACTGATTTGGGTTGGCTTCAGACCCGTTAATCGGAGCTGGTGGCAGCATACTTTGTCCTGTGGAATTGGGAGTCTTTATAGTGATGGCAGCGTTTATAATTATTGTTCCTTAAATAAACCAGAGAAAAACGGAGCACAAGTCCCATTTAGTAAACAGGATAAAAAATACACGTTTTTATTTATGGAAAAATATATTTAACAACAATTATTCAAGGAATACAATAATACAGCAAGGGAACAATGCGGGAACACTGAAAAAAGTCCTCACAGCGGTGACTCCCTAATGGCACACTAGAACCATCTCATCAGTAAAGTGCTTATTAGTGCATACTAAATGAAGACAGAACAATTGAAACAAAAAGTATACTACCAGTCAGAATGTGTCTAAACCCCAGTGGGGACCTGTTATGCCCAGGGGGGGGGGGGGGGATCACCGCCGCAGCCCCAACGCGCGTTTCGCGTCTGCCCCCTGACGAAGCCGACGCGAAACGCGCGTTGGGGCTGCGGCGGTGATCCCCCCCCCCCCCCCGGCACCAGATTGATGGGTAAGGACTATTGAATCAATGCTAGTCGAGTATGCTGATTGGGCATAACAGGTCCCCACTGGGGTTTAGACACATTCTGACTGGTAGTATACTTTTTGTTTCAATTGTTCTGTCTTCATTTAGTATGCACTAATAAGCACTTTACTGATGAGATGGTTCTAGTGTGCCATTAGGGAGTCACCGCTGTGAGGACTTTTTTTCAGTGTTCCCGCATTGTTCCCTTGCTGTATTATTGTATTCCTTGAATAATTGTTGTTAAATATATTTTTCCATAAATAAAAACGTGTATTTTTTATCCTGTTTACTAAATGGGACTTGTGCTCCGTTTTTCTCTGGTTTATTTAATGTGCTTTGGGAGTGTCCTTTATTGGCTACATGAATTTTATATGTGGCTAATTCTCTAACAACATACGATTAGTATGTGTGAGGGAGTTAAAGTAATTTTGTCCATTGTGGGATGTCTTTATTATAATTATTGTTCCTGCCTGAGTGGGAGTAGTTATATTGCCCTCGCTGCATCGTGCCCAATAGCCAGTACATAGCAGGCAGCCTTTCTGGCGACTAATTACTCTATGTGCAGTACCTAATCTGACCTGAAGGTAAGGGGGCAACAGAGGGCTGCAAGTTCCAAACCAGAACTGGGAAGTGGGATATAGATAAATCCCCTTCAGAGGGAACCAGGGGCAATCAAACAACATTGGATTGAGTAGTGGGGACGATAAAGATATCCTCCCCGGGATCCCTGACATACTGCTGGGATCCATGCCATAGTGTTGGCAGCACGGTGTGAACCGTGACAGTTGCATTTGTGACATTCAAGACAGAATGAGTCAACACGTCCGGCGTGTTAACAGCAAGAGGTTTGACATTTGCTCTTCTGACTTGAGTTAGTTTTTGGGCATTGCATTTTCTAGATGTGAGTGCCTTGGTATGGGTTAAACACAACAAGGCTATAAAGTGTCCATTTGTGTGGATACAGAATTTGCATCATAGTCAAGCAAATATATATTCATGACAGCCACATATCTCTCCTGTCTAGACCATTCACATTTTGTCAACCAGGGAGCTTCAGTGAAATTGATCAAGCTCAGACAGAACCAATATGTCGAACACTGGCATTGTGCTAACAACCATTGATATTGTCGCTCTGTTGAGTTCACTTTTTGGCAACACATTCATTCTCGTAGTGAATGCCCTGGAGTGGGTGAAGACCAAAGCTTTTAATGCATCTGACCAACTCATTTGTGGCATTAGCTTCTTCAGCTCCTTATATGAAGTTCTTAAATTTTGTGGCTATATTTTACCACTGTTCAATTTTGTGTTCAATTATGAAATCCAAAGGGTTAGTACGGTTGTGTGTCTTGCAATAATGTCTTGTAATTTCTGGACTTCCACCTGGCTATCTGTACATTTTTGCTTCAAAATTGTGAACGTCCAACAGCAGTTCTATGTTTATCTCCGAAGAAGATTCCCTATGGTGATACCATGGATTGTTCTTCTATCAGTTCTTGTATCCTTCTTAGTGAGCCTTACTTTCGCTTTGGATATGATAGAGATCCACTCATCAAATATGACCCTCAGTGGTTCACGAAGAAAAACATTTTCTACTTCGGAAAAAAGATGTGTTTGCTGGTATGAAGCTTTCATTGGTTTGTCTTCTTTGGGTTTTCTTCTGTCTTTAGCATCACTGGTGACCATTATAAAATCTATCTACAGACACATGAAGCAGATGCGAAAGAGTGGAGACAGCTTCCGAAACCGTAACATTGATACTCACATCAGAGCCACCAGAACAATAGCTTTGTTACTTATAATCAATGCGTTTTTCTGCTATGCTCTTGCACTGACTGCGTTTAAAGGAAATGATGTTGAATGGACCCTCTATATACAAATCTTTACTTCTGTGTGCTATGCCCTAAATTCTCTAAATGTAATTTTGGGGAATAGTAAACTTAAAAGACAATTTTTTGCCAGCTTTTTTCCTTGCTTTAGCTATGGATTACAGAATTAGACTGGGTCAGGCTAATATTGTTTACAAGTACGTTCTTTAGAGATACAGAAAGTATGGTGGCTAGCTAGCGGTTACTTTGCTAATTCGGCACTCACTACTGGGGTCACACTCCAAGGCCCTATTTGCCAGCTTAGGCAGCCGGTGGATTCAGGCATACTATCACTATCATATCTTAGGATTTTGCTGAGCTCTGCTTCATGTTAATTTGTGAGCCTCCTGACATACTCAACTCTGCTATGTTACTGAGCTCTGCTGCATCTTCACTTGTTAGGCTTCTGACATATACTGCTCTGCTATATTGCTGACCTCTGCTGCATCTTCATTTGTGAGTCTCCTAACATAACCAGTTCTGCTACATTTCTGGGCTCTGCTGCATCTTCACTTGTGAGTCGTCTGACATATACAACTCTGCTACATTTCTGGGCTCTACTGCATCTTCACTTGTGAGTCGTCTGACATATACAGCTCTGCTACATTTATGGGCTCTGCAGCATTTTCACTTGTGAGTCGTCTGACCTATACAACTCTGCTACATTTCTGGGCTCTGCAGCATCTTCACTTGTGAGTCTGCTGACATATACAGCTCTGCTACATTGTTGGACTCTGCTGTATCGTCACTTGTGAGTCTCCTGACAAATACAGCTCTGCTACATTTCTGGGCTCTGCTGCATCTTCACTTGTGAGTCTTCTGACATATACAGCTCTGCTAGATTTCTAGGCTCTGCTGCATCTTTACTTGTGAGTCTTCTGACATATACAGCTCTGCTACATTGCTGGGCTCTGCTGCATCTTTACTTCTGAGTCTTCTGACATACCTAACGCTCCTACATTGCTGGGCTCTGCTGCAACTTTATTTGTGAGTTACCTGACATAACCATCTCTGCTGTGTTGCTGAGCTTTGCTGCATCTTAACTGGTGAGTCTCTAGACATACCCAAGTCTGTTACATTGCTGGGCTCTACCGTAAATTCACTTGTGAGTCTCCTGCCAAACCTAATTCTGTTACACTGTGGGCTCTGCTGAATCTTCATCTGTGAATTTCCTGATATAACCAGTTCTGCTACAATGCTGGGCTATGTTGCATATTCACCTGTAAGTCTCTTCTGACATACCCAACTTTATTACATTATTGCAGCAACTTTATTTGTTAATTTCCTGACATACCCAGCTTTGCCATGCTGCAAAACATTGCTAACTGATCAATTGTGAGTGTTCTGAAAATATATAAGCTCTGCAGTGTGTCTGGACTCTGTTAAGTCATCAGTTGTGAGTCTCCTTACATACCATCCTCTCCTGAGCTGCTGGGTTCTTTTGCATTGCTATAAGTGAGTTTTATGGCATATCCAACTCCTCTTTTTTCACTGGGCTATGCAACCCCATAACTTCGCTGAGTCTTCAGCCCTCCTGTGCCATGCTACAGCCTCTGTTCCTCCAGCTGTCATACTTTTACAGCCTCTGTTCCTTGTACTGGTCCTGCCTGCTGCATCAACATCTCTGGCTTCATCCCCCAGCTTTAAGTTGTGCATGTACTGTGTGTTACTGCTCCATCCATATTCTATGAAAGTGACATAAGTAGCAATTTAACATTAACTACCAATCTAGTGGTCAGTTTAGTAATGTCTGTGGTTGAAGTACCCTTTTAAGAATATCAATACTTGATGTTCTGAGGTATAGGAATTGTACACCAAGCCCCCACTTTGGCATTGTGAAGAAAATTATGTAGCACATGATACCAAAATAAATTAATAATTCATGAAATACACAAGCACGTTGGTGCTCCAGGTCAAGAACCAAACTTCAAAGCTGCACTGTATTCTGGCCCATCGGAACCCCAAAGAGTCAACCAAGCCACAAGGGCTGCCGCCTTAATGCCTGATTTTCCAGTTTTTATGCTACTCTTCAACCTGACTGCTGTACGCTGGCAAAGGTGTCGTCTGTGAGATTCTCCTCTATTTATTCTACTTACAATAGTGTTTGAAACTGATCTTCTAAACTATTTTAACCACATAAAGTTGACTTTTGGTTGGATCGACCACTGATTTAATGTACGTAGGGACCCAACTGTTCATTACCTGCAGAAGTCGGTAGAACGATGTACATTGGACTATGACCTGACTGATCCACTGGGTAATGAACTACTGCTAGACGTGCCTGGAATCAGCATTTCCCCTTTCAATATTAAAGATCTGTATTAAATTGCACGACCAAATGTTTACACATTTTTTATTCATTTTTCTTTGGTTCAATTTTAAAACGTGTCCAACCACAATGAGGTGCCAAAGGGCACAATGTGACAGGTAGAGCTTGGGCTCGGTCATAGGCATATTGCCAATGATGCAATAGACAACAGCTCATTAAATGTGCCACACCACTGACAATAAATCCACTGTGTACAGGAACGAACTCTGTAAGAAAGAAACAAGACAACATTCCTACATTAAAACAAGTGATTCCAAGTGGTCAGAAATTGCAAACAACGAGGGTTGAAGGCCTTTCCATAGTGTATATGCAATAGCAAAATGCCTAAAAGTGGACCAGTCACCAGCACCAGATTTCACAACACAAACTGAAGACTGTATTAAATAGATCTTTTGAACCTCATAAGATTTGTGAAATTACTTTGAAATTTCACGTTATAATGACTGTATAATCTCTGATAATCTCCACACAGCTAGAGCTCCTCAGTGTCTCTCTTCTCTGCTGTGATCTCACACTGCTCACTACCAGCTGCAACTGTTAGTCAGGCTGTGTAGGCAGTGACTAAATTCAGTTGCAGAGACCATAACTGTCCGCGATCCAGCAGGCCTGTCCCAATATAGGGGAGCTGTCCAGAAGGTCAGGGCTAACTCACAACTACCACTTTCTGTCTGTGATGTCTCTTGGCCCTGCAGGCTCACTGCTTGTGTTACTGCTTGTGTTACTGAGGAAATGTTGCTGGGATTGGTCAGTTCATCCTTCTCCCCTTCTCAGAGGAGCTGTCACCTACTTTTGCACTGTACAAACTTATATTCATGAAATAACAAATTCTTCCCTCTTCTTAAAATGTGCTCTCCCCGGGATTCAAATGCCCAACCTGTTACAAGGCAGCTTTAAGCTACTAGATGGTGGCCCGATTCTAACGCATCGGGTATTCTAGAATATGTATGTATGTATGTATATAGCAGCCACATAGTATATAGCACAGGCCACGTAGTATATAGGAGCCACGTTGTATATAGCAGCCACGCAGTATATAACACAGCCCACGTAATGTATAGCACAGGCCACGCAGTATATAACACAGGCCACGCAGTATATAACACAGGCCACGCAGTATATAACACAGCCCACGCAGTATATAACAGCCCACGCAGTATATAACAGCCCACGTAATATATAGCACAGCCCATGCAGCATATAACACAGCCCATGCAGTATATAACAGCCCATGCAGTATATAACAGCCCATGCAGTATATAACAGCCCACACAGTATATAACACAGCCCACGCAATATATCACAGCCCACGTAATATATAGCACAGCCCATGCAGTATATAACACAGCCCACGCAGTATATAACAGCTCATGCAGTATATAACACAGGCCACGCAGTATATAACACAGGCCATGCAGTATATAACAGTGGCCACGCAGTATATAACAGCCCACGCAGTATGTAACACAGCCCACACAGTATATAACACTGCCCACGTAGTACATAGCAGCCATGCAGTATATAACACAGCCCACTTAATATATAGCAGCCACGCAGTACATAACACAGCCCACGCAGTATATAACACTGCCCCTGTAGTACATAGCAGCCACGCAGTATATAACACAGCTCACGTAGTATATAGCAGTGTGGGCACCATATCCTTGTTAAAAAAATTATTAAAATAAAAAATAGTTATATACTCACCCTCCAGCGTCCAGCGAGGTTGTCCCGATGTGCGCGTGGCTGCCGCCAGCTTCTGTTCCCAAAGATGCATTGTGTTATGACCCCAATGGCAGAGGGTCTCAGAAATAATTACTAAGTCTGCAAACACAAAAAACCAGCTCATAGGGCAGTGGTAACTGAGCTGACCATATATCTAATCCTAGCACCACAAATAGCAGCAGCCGGGGAACGTGCCTACGTTGGTTCTAGACGTCTCGCGCCAGCCGGAGAACTAACTAACCCTAGAAGGGAAAAGAAAGACCTTTCTTGCCTCCAGAGAAAAGACCCCAAAAGTTGGATACAAGCCCCCAACAAATAATAACGGTGAGGTAAGAGGAAAAGACAAACGTAAGAATGAGCTAGGTATTTAGCAAAGAGAGGCCCACTAGCTAATAGCAGAATATAGTAAGATGACTTATATGGTCAGCAAAAACCCTATCAAAATATCCACGCTGGATATTCAAGAACCCCCGAACCGTCTAACGGCCCGGGGGGAGAACACCAGCCCCCTAGAGCTTCCAGCAAAGTCAGGAATCACATTTAGTACAAGCTGGACAAAAATAAGAGCAAAGCAAATAACCAAAAAACAAAGAAGCAGGACTTAGCTTAATTTTGCACGAATCAGGACCAGCAGACAGGAGCAAACAGAAAGGATCTGATTACAACGATGCCAGGCACTGGACTAAGGATCCAGGAAGTTTATATAGCAACACCCCTGGACTAACGACCCAGGTGGGTGCCAAACTGAGGAAAGACAATCCCAGAGTCATATCACTAGTAACCACAAGAGGGAGCCAAAAAGTCTAATTCACAACAGCATTGCGAAATTACCCAGATGACTTAGCAGACCGGGTAATTTCTCAAGGCATCTCTGGGAACGAAAGCTGGCGGCAGCTGCGCGCGCATCGGCGGGCGACGGAAGGTGAGAATAGCAGGTTTTGTTTTTTTTTATTATTTTTAACTAGATTTTTTTACTATTGATGCTGCATAGGCAGCATCAATAGTAAAAAGTTGGTCACACAGGGTTAATAGCAGCGTTAATGGAGTGCGTTACACTGCGGCATAACGCGGTCCGTTAACACTGCCATTAACCCTGTGTGAGCGCTGACTGGAGGGGAGTATGGAGCGGGTGCCGGGCACTGACTGGACGGAAGTAGGAAGGGACTAATTCTCGGCCGGGCTGTGCCGGGCTGTGCCCGTCGCTGATTGGTTGCGACCTGGCGGCCGCGACCAATCAGCAACGCGGGATTTCCTTGACAGACAGACAGAAAGACGGAAGTGCCCCTTAGACAATTATATATATAAATAGGAATTGGTCACACGCTTTAATGTCAAGTATAGGAGAATTCAATTCCTCTACTTGAATGTGACTGCTTTTTTTCATTACAGGCATATTGTACTAGGAACATAGAGATAAATCTCTATAGATCAGTACATATAGTACTATATATATACTGTATATAGGTATAAAAATGCAGGCTTTTTTTCCCTATAAAAATACTGAAAAAAATTACAATAATTACATTTTTAATGCACTTTAGAAAAACATGACAGATATGAAAAAACAGAAATATTTGGTATCCCTGTAATTGTAACAACTCGTGCAGCACAGTGAACAGATTATTTACTGTGATCGGTGATTGATTTTTTTTTCTCCATTAAACCTATATAAAATGAATGAAGATGTAATATTGACACTGTGTTCACACATAGCGTAAATCTTACAGTTGTTCTTCTATGTTTATTTGGGCATATTTAGTATTTCATCTGTATAGCTTCCCATGGGTGGGTGTCTGTTTGACCCTGTCCTCCTCTGCCTTTATTCACATTGAGGTCCTCTGACACACTGGTGAGGTTTATTAGGACCATCCCGATAGGTTATACCTTGTTACGGTGGGACACCTTTTAATTACTAAGTCTGCAAACACAAAAAACCAGCTCATAGGGCAGTGGTAACTGAGCTGACCATATATCTAATCCTAGCACCACAAATAGCAGCAGCCGGGGAACGTGCCTACGTTGGTTCTAGACGTCTCGCGCCAGCCGGAGAACTAACTAACCCTAGAAGGGAAAAGAAAGACCTTTCTTGCCTCCAGAGAAAAGACCCCAAAAGTTGGATACAAGCCCCCAACAAATAATAACGGTGAGGTAAGAGGAAAAGACAAACGTAAGAATGAGCTAGGTATTTAGCAAAGAGAGGCCCACTAGCTAATAGCAGAATATAGTAAGATGACTTATATGGTCAGCAAAAACCCTATCAAAATATCCACGCTGGATATTCAAGAACCCCCGAACCGTCTAACGGCCCGGGGGGAGAACACCAGCCCCCCAGAGCTTCCAGCAAAGTCGGGAATCACATTTAGTACAAGCTGGACAAAAATAAGAGCAAAGCAAATAACCAAAAAACAAAGAAGCAGGACTTAGCTTAATTTTGCACGAACCAGGACCAGCAGACAGGAGCAAACAGAAAGGATCTGATTACAACGATGCCAGGCACTGGACTAAGGATCCAGGAAGTTTATATAGCGACACCCCTGGACTAACGACCCAGGTGGGTGCCAAACTGAGGAAAGACAATCCCAGAGTCATATCACTAGTAACCACAAGAGGGAGCCAAAAAGTCTAATTCACAACAGTACCCCCCCCTTAAGGAGGGGTCACCGAACCCTCACCAAGACCACCAGGGCGATCAGGATGAGCAGCGTGAAAGGCACGAACTAAATCGGCCGCATGCACTTCAGAAGCAACCACCCAGGAATTATCCTCCTGACCATAGCCCTTCCACTTGACCAGATACTGAAGCCTCCGTCTGGAGAGACGAGAATCCAAGATCTTCTCCACCACGTACTCCAACTCGCCCTCAACCAACACCGGAGCAGGAGGCTCAACAGAAGGAACCACAGGTACAACGTACCGCCGCAACAAAGACCTATGGAACACGTTGTGAATGGCAAACGACACCGGAAGATCCAAGCGAAAGGACACAGGATTAAGGATTTCCAATATCTTGTAAGGACCGATGAAGCGAGGCTTAAATTTAGGAGAGGAGACCTTCATAGGAACAAATCGAGAAGACAGCCATACCAAATCCCCAACACGAAGTCGGGGACCCACACCGCGGCGGCGGTTGGCAAAACGCTGAGCCTTCTCCTGTGACAACTTTAAGTTGTCCACCACATGATTCCAGATCTGCTGCAACCTATCCACCACAGAATCTACCCCAGGACAATCAGAAGGCTCCACATGTCCCGAGGAAAAACGAGGATGGAAACCAGAGTTGCAGAAAAATGGCGAAACCAAAGTAGCGGAACTAGCCCGATTATTAAGGGCAAACTCAGCCAACGGCAAGAAGGTCACCCAATCATCCTGATCTGCCGAAACAAAACACCTCAAATAAGCCTCCAGAGTCTGATTAGTTCGCTCCGTTTGTCCATTAGTCTGAGGATGAAAGGCAGACGAAAACGACAAATCAATGCCCATCCTAGCACAAAAGGATCGCCAGAACCTGGAAACAAACTGGGATCCTCTGTCAGACACAATATTCTCAGGAATGCCGTGTAAACGAACCACATTCTGAAAGAACACAGGAACCAGATCGGAAGAGGAAGGCAGCTTAGGCAAAGGCACCAAATGGACCATTTTAGAAAAGCGATCACATACCACCCAGATGACAGACATGCCCTGAGACACCGGGAGATCTGAAATGAAATCCATGGAAATGTGTGTCCAAGGCCTCTTCGGGACAGGCAAGGGCAAGAGCAACCCGCTGGCACGAGAACAGCAAGGCTTAGCTCGAGCACAAGTCCCACAGGACTGCACAAATGACCGCACATCCTGTGACAAGGAAGGCCACCAAAAGGACCTAGCCACCAGATCTCTGGTGCCAAAAATTCCCGGTTGCCCTGCCAACACCGAGGAATGAACCTCGGAAATGACTCTGCTGGTCCACTTATCAGGAACAAACAGTCTGTCAGGTGGACAAGAGTCAGGTCTACCAGCCTGAAATCTCTGCAACACACGTCACAAATCAGGAGAAATGGCCGACAAGATAACTCCCTCTTTAAGAATACCAACTGGTTCTGCGACTCCAGGAGAGTCAGGCACAAAGCTCCTTGAAAGAGCATCAGCCTTCACATTCTTTGAACCTGGTAAATACGAGACCACAAAGTCAAAACGGGAGAAAAACAATGACCAGCGGGCCTGTCTAGGATTCAGGCGTTTAGCAGACTCGAGATACATCAAATTTTTGTGATCAGTCAAGACCACCACACGATGCTTAGCACCCTCGAGCCAATGACGCCACTCCTCAAATGCCCACTTCATGGCCAGCAACTCCCGATTGCCAACATCATAATTCCGCTCAGCAGGTGAAAACTTCCTAGAGAAGAAAGCACATGGTCTCATTACCGAGCAACCAGGGCCTCTCTGCGACAAAACGGCCCCTGCCCCAATCTCAGAAGCATCCACTTCGACCTGAAAGGGAAGTGAGACATCAGGCTGGCAAAAAACAGGCGCCGAAGTAAACCGGCACTTCAACTCTTGGAACGCCTCCACGGCTGCAGGAGCCCAGTTAGCAACATCAGAACCTTTCTTGGTCATATCCGTCAAAGGTTTAACAACGCTAGAAAAATTAGCGATAAAACGACGGTAGAAGTTAGCAAAACCCAAGAACTTCTGAAGACTCTTAACTGACGTGGGTTGAGTCCAATCATGAATAGCTCGGACCTTGACTGGGTCCATCTCCACAGCAGAAGGGGAAAAAATAAACCCCAAAAAGGGAACCTTCTGTACTCCAAAGAGACACTTTGAGCCCTTAACAAACAAAGCATTCTCACGCAAAACCTGAAACACCATCCTGACCTGCTCCACATGTGAGTCCCAATCTTCAGAGAAAACCAGAATATCATCCAGATAAACAATCATAAATTTATCCAGATACTTCCGGAAAAGCATTAAGCTACTTACGGGTAGCGGCATTTTTCGGAGGCCCATGACAGCACCACGAGAGAGGGGATCCGCCCCTTTAGGAACAGGAAACCCACAGATACAAAAGGGCGGCACCTCTCCCATGCATCAGTTGGATTACAGAGCCTGAGAGGACTAACCGCAGTTAATGACAAGCAAACACAAAATTGCATACAATTAAACACAATGACTTTTAATAAAGTAATACACGTGAGAAGATAACATTCCTTCTTTAAATTATTTGGTTGATTATAAACCCAGGATGTGCAACCCCACGTGAAAAGGGAGGGAACTAAGGGTGCTGTCATGGGCCTCCGAAAAATGCCGCTACCCGTAAGTAGCTTAATGCTTTATTCGGACTCCCATGACAGCACCACGAGAGATTTACAGAGATGTAAGCCATTTTTAGGGAGGGACCACAGCCTGTAACACCCTTAACCCGAAGGTGAGATCTGAGGAGAACCCCAAGTCTAACCTATAGTGCTTAAAGAAGGTAGAAGGGGATGACCATGTGGCCGCCTTACATATCTGGTCGACCGACACTCCAGACCTCTCTGCCCAGGATGACGCCATGGCTCGGGTGGAATGTGCCCTCAGATTCTGCGGAGCTGGACCCCCACCTGTCGTGTAAGCAAGAGAGATAGCCTCCCTAATCCATTTCGCTAATATGTATTTAGATGCTCTAGCCCCTTTCCTTGGACCTTGGTAGGACAGGAATAGTGCATTATCCTTCTTCCAATCATTAGTGACCGAGATATATTGAAGAAGGCATCTCCTGACATCTAAGGTATGGAGCTCACTTTCTTTAGGGTTAGAAGGATTAGGGATAAACGAAGGTAAAACTATCTCCTGCGATCTGTGAAACTGGGATACTACTTTTGGTAAGTAGGCTGGGTCCGGTCTAAGGATAACTCTATCCTGAAGAAATTCTATATACGGGGGATTTCTAGAGAGCGCCTGGATGTCTCCTATTCTGCGAGCTGATGTTATAGCTATTAGGAAAGCTGTTTTAAGAGACAACATCCTGACTGAGGCTTCATTCAACGGCTCAAAAGGGGGCTTTGTCAAAGAAGAAAGGACCAGATTTAAATCCCATGGTACCATTTTGTTTCTAGACAGTGGTCTAATTCTACCGACCGCCTTAATGAACCTCGACACCCAGTAGTTACCCGCAATATTACATGAGAACAGGGCTCCAAGCGCTGAAACTTGTACCCTTAATGTGCTTGTGGAGAGTTTTAACTCTAACCCTCTTTGCAAAAATTCCAATATTTGACGTATTGGTACACCATCATTAATATTAAATTTTGAGGAAGTTAAGAACTTTCTCCAGGTTCTGGAGTAGATTCTTGTTGTTATCGGCTTTCTACTTCTTAAAAGGGTATCGACTAATTTAGGAGAGAAGCCTTTATTTTCTAACAATGACCGCTCAAAATCCAAGCCGTCAAATGAAGTCCCTTTACTTGTGGATGGAGTATCGGCCCCTGGGAAAGCAAATTTGGGATGTCTGGGAGTACCCAGGGATCGCCCACTGACATCGTCCTGAGCCATGAAAACCAGGTTCTCCTGGGCCAAAAGGGAGCAATCAGAATGAGTCTCGCCCGATCTTCTCTGACTTTCCTCACCACTAGAGGTAGTAGGTTCAGTGGCGGGAAGGCGTAGGCCAGAGAAAAATTCCATTTCATGAGGAATGCGTCCACTGCCAGTGGATTTTCCCTGGGATTTAAGGAACAAAAGCTTTTTACTTTTTTGTTCTCCCTTGTGGCGAATAGGTCCACCACCGGTTGACCCCACAAGCGGACAATCTGTTTGAAGATGTCTCCATTTAGAGACCATTCTCCTTGCTTTAGGACATTGCGGCTGAGAAAGTCCGCTTTTATGTTGTCTTTTCCTGTGATGTGCAGAGCAGTCAAAGATTGTAAATTCTCTTCTGCCACCCGGAGGAGACGATCTGTGATCTGCATCAGAGCCTCGGAGCGTGTCCCTCCTTGATGATTTATATAGGAGACTGCCACCCGGTTGTCTGAGAGGATCCTGACGTGGTGGCCCTGCAGATACATGAGGAGGTTTTTAACCGACAACTCGATTGCTAATAATTCTCTCTGATTGGAAGAGGATGTTGAGTATGGTTCCCATTGGCCTTGTACTACAACGTCATTCATGTGAGCCCCCCAACCTGAGGAGCTGGCATCCGTAGTCACAACCCGGGACACATCTATCATCCAGGGAACGCCTGCTGACAAATTATCCCTATCCAGCCACCAACTTAGGGATTTGAGAGTCGCTGGTTCAAGCGTTATTTTTTCTTCTAATACACCCCTCAAGATCCTATCCTTAACCAAAATCTCTTTTTGGAGGGATCTAGTGTGAAAGTGTGCCCACCTTACCGCTGGAATGCACGATGTGAGGGACCCCAACAGGGACATAGCTTGCCGCAGGGTCATAGAGGGTGTATTAACTGCTTTTAGAACCTGATGCTGAATCTGAGTTAATTTATTTTCTGGAAGATAACACTGTTGTGTAGTTGAATCTAGTAATAAGCCCAGAAACTTCTGAATTTTTTGAGGCTGTAACCGAGATTTTTCAAAATTAATTATCCAGCCCAGGCGTTCCAACTTAACTCTAGTTAGCTCTAGTTGGGACAAACAGTGTTCTACAGAGTTACCTACTATGAGGAAATCATCAAGGTATGGGACAATAAGGACATTAGATTCTCGCAAGTGAGCCATCACCTCCGCCACTATTTTTGTGAATACTCTAGGGGCTGATGTTATACCGAAAGGAAGAGCTCTGTACTGAAAATGATAAACAACTCCTCCCATTAATACTGCTACCCTCAAGAACTGCTGGAAATCCACATGAATAGGTACGTGGTAATAGGCATCCTTTAAATCGACTACCACCATAAAGCAGTTTTTGAACAGTATCTTTATTGTTGAGCTGATGGACTCCATTTTAAAGGTATGCTTAACCAAATAACTGTTAAGATGTCTGAGATTTATGATGGTTCTATACGTGTTGTCGGGCTTCTGAATAAGAAACAAGGGAGAATAGAACCCTTTCCCTCTATCAGCCTCTGGAACCTGTGTAAGGACATTTTTTGAACAGAGAGACCACACCTCTTCTTCCAGAGCAGATTGCTCTAGAGGATTAGAACGCAATGGAGTTAACATAAACTTATCCCGTGGGGTATGGCAGAACTCAAGAGTAAGACCCCGAGAAATAGTATCTTGCACCCAAATACTATTCGTGATCTTTGACCATTCTGAACCAAAATGTAAAAGTCTACCCCCCACCGGGGCTCCTAGTCATTTGTCCTCCTTCTTCCTTTCTTTTGAGGAACGACGGAACATATATCCCGTACCTCGTCTACGTCTGTCATCCCACCTAGACCGATCCCTTGAAGGTGAAAAGGTACGCTTCCCTCCGCGACCGAACCTTCTTTTATTAAAGGGACGACGGTAGGACCCCAGCAGATTGGGGAACTTCTTTTTGTCATCTCCCGCCTTCTCTAGGAGTTCGTCTAAGGTGGGCCCGAATAGGTATTCCCCTTTACAAGGGATGATGCAGAGTTTTGACCTTGATTGTATATCGCCTGGCCAACATTTCAGCCAAAGAGCCCTCCTGGCCGCGTTCGAGAGACCTGCTGCTCTAGCCGCCATTTTGACAGAGTCAATAGATGCATCTGATAAGAAAGCAGCCGCTTCTTGGATCAGTGGTAAGGCAGTCAAAATAGAATCCCTTGATGCACCTTCTTTTAACTGAGTCTCTAACTGTTCCAACCAGACCATCATTGATCTGGCTGTACAGGTTGAAGCCACCGCAGGCCTTAAAGAGCCGGCCGCCATCTCCCAGGTACTTTTTAGAAAGGTGTCCGCTTTTCTATCAAGGGGGTCCTTAAGGGTCCCCATGTCCTCAAAAGGGAGAGAGGCTCGTTTTGCCACTTTGGCTATTGCCGCATCCAACTTAGGGGCTTTTTCCCAGTTGGTGACTGCAGGATCATCGAATGGATATCTGCGCTTCTGCGCTGGAGGTAAGGAACCCTTTCTTTCGGGTTTTTTCCACTCTTTATTGATGAGATCCTGGATTTTTTCATTGAGCGGGAAGACTCTCCGTTTTTTCTGCTCCAACCCACTGAACATAATTTCCTCCTTGGAAAGTTGGGGTCTCGGTTCCGTTATGCCCATCGTTCCTCTGACCGCCTTAACCAGCTTATCCACTCGTTCAAGGGGTAGACAGAAGCGGGCGGTGTCCTCATCCGAGGAAGAGGAAGACGCAGCTGAACCGGAAAAAACTTCCTCCTTATCCTCTTCCACTGAAGAATCGGAGAGTAACGGAGCTTTGGACTTAGAGCTTCCTTGAGAAAGACCCTTTAAGGATTGTCTGACCTCCATTCTGATCATCTCCTTCAAGCTGGTGGTCATAGTAAGGGATTCCTCCGCTACCTGAGGGGGGTAAGTAAAGCAATCTAATCCCTGTAGATATAATGCTCTCCCCCTCACCCCTTTCCTGAGACCTCACCGTCTGCTGGATACAGGGGCCACATAACTTTTTAGGGCACGAATCAGGTAGGGGAACCCCGCAGATGCCACATTCCCTGTGTTTCGCCTTCCCGGCACATTTCTTCCCCTATAATGGAACATATGAGGGGGAATCATGTCACTGGGTGAACTTTCACGAAGATCACTTACCAGTGCTGCCCAAAGAAAAAGTACCGGAATACGAGGGGGATTTCCACTGGCTGATGCTCCAGACCCCTGTCTGGAGGTGCTTTTGTGGCCAGACTCACTACTCCTCCTGTCGCGGTCCTTCCCTTTAGGCTTCTGGGACACCTCTTGCAGCAACTGCACGTGCTCGTCCTCCATCTTCACCATATGAGGCCAGAAGCAAGGGATCACGATCCGGAGTTCCTTTTATAACCCCTCCTCCGGTCAGCAGCTGTGCCTAGCGCTCCCCTGATTACTTCTTTCGGCCTCCCCCTGGTGCAGGCGGTAAGCCCTGGGGCTCAGAACGCCGGCGACGCTATTACCGGTGGGCGCCGCCATCTTGGATTCACTGCGCATGCGCAGGACCCCGGAAACCCGGAAGTGACCGCCGACTCCTCCCCCGGCGTCACCCGGGCTCCCAGCGCTTCAGTATCGCCGCACAGAGCGGCGAGGACGCCGGACAGAGCCGCAGCACCCCCGGATGGCGCCCCCGAGCACCGCCGCATACCTGAGACCCCAGCCACAACAGAAGGAGGAGACCCAGGGGACATACTCACCCGGCGCTGGCCCGGAGACAGGACACCACCGGTGGCTGCTCCCTGCTGGAATGTCGCCACATGCAGCCCTGCCAGGACCATTGCGACATCTACCAGGAACCCCGTACCGGCCGAGGTAGGAGACCCCCTCGCTACCTGAGTCGGCCGGCCGGCCTGGGATCCTTTTGTGAAATCTGCAGGATCCCGTCCCGTTAGGAACAGGAAACCAACTGATGCATGGGAGAGGTGCCGCCCTTTTGTATCTGTGGGTTTCCTGTTCCTAAAGGGGCGGATCCCCTCTCTCGTGGTGCTGTCATGGGAGTCCGAATAAATATCATGCATAAAGGACTGAAACACTGAGGGAGCATTAGAGAGCCCAAAAGGCATCACCAAGTACTCAAAATGACCTTCGGGCGTATTAAATGCTGTCTTCCATTCATCTCCTTGCTTAATGCGCACAAGGTTGTACGCACCACGAAGATCTATCTTGGTGAACCACTTGGCACCTTTAATCCGGGCAAACAAGTCCGACAACAGATGCAAAGGATACTGAAATTTAACAGTGATTTTATTCAGAAGCCGATAGTCAATACAAGGTCTCAAAGATCCGTCCTTCTTGGCCACAAAAAAGAATCCCGCACCAAGAGGGGAAGAGGATGGACGGATATGCCCCTTCTCCAGAGACTCCTTGATATACGAACGCATTGCGGCATGCTCAGGTACAGACAGATTAAATAGTCTTCCCTTAGGAAATTTACTACCTGGAATCAAATCTATGGCGCAGTCACAGTCCCTATGAGGAGGCAGAGCACTGGACCTGGACTCGCTGAATACATCCTGATAATCAGACAAATACTCAGGAACTTCCGAAGGAGTAGAGGAAGCAATAGACACCGGCGGGGAATCAGCATGAATTCCCTGACAGCCCCAACTTGACACAGACATTGCCTTCCAATCCAAGACTGGATTGTGGGTCTGTAACCATGGCAGACCCAAAACGACCAAATCATGCATTTTATGCAGAACAAGAAAACGAATCACCTCCCGATGTTCAGGAGTCATGCACATGGTTACCTGCGTCCAAAACTGCGGTTTATTTTCCGCCAATGGACCACAGCGCTTGGCAAATGGCAGATCCATAAGACTCAGGGCAGCACCTGAATCCACAAACGCCATAACAGGGTAAGAAGACAATGAGCAAATTAAAGTCACAGACAAAATAAATTTAGGTTGCAAATTACCAATGGCGACAGGACTAACAACCCTTGTTAGGCGTTTAGAGCATGCTGATATAACATGTGTAGAATCACCACAGTAAAAACACAACCCATTCTGACGTCTATGATTTTTCCTCTCATTTCTAGTCTGAATTCTATCACATTGCATTAAATCAGGTGTTTGTTCAGACAACACCACCAGAGGATTAGCGGTTTTGCGCTCCCGCAAATGCCGGTCAATTTGAATAGCCAGCGCCATGGAATCATTCAGACTTGTAGGAATGGGGAAACCCACCATCACATTCTTAATGGCTTCAGAAAGGCCATTTCTGAAATTTGCGGCCAGAGCACACTCATTCCACTGAGTAAGCACGGACCATTTCCGAAATTTTTGGCAATACACTTCAGCTTCATCCTGGCCCCGAGAAATAGCCAGCAAGGCTTTTTCTGCCTGAACTTCAAGATTGGGTTCCTCGTAAAGCAATCCGAGCGCCAGAAAAAACGCATCAATATTTGCCAATGCCGGATCTCCTGGCGCTAGAGAGAAAGCCCAATCCTGAGGGTCGCCCCGTAAAAAACAGATAAGAATTTTAACTTGCTGAGCTGAATCTCCAGATGAACGGGGTCTCAGAGATAGAAACAATTTACAATTATTCCTGAAATTCCTAAACTTAAATCGGTCTCCAGAAAACAGTTCAGGAATAGGTATTTTAGGTTCAGACATTGGACTACTGGTAACAAAATCTTGTATGCCCTGCACACGAGCAGCAAGCTGGTCTACACTTGTAATCAAGGTCTGGACATTCATGTCTGCAGCAAGCACAAGCCACTCAGAGGTAAAGGGGAGGAAGAGAGGAAAAAAAAAAAAAAAACTCAGAATTTCCTTTCTTATTATCCCACTTCTGCAATGCATTAAACATTCAATGTTGGCCTGGCATACTGTTATGACCCCAATGGCAGAGGGTCTCAGAAATAATTACTAAGTCTGCAAACACAAAAAACCAGCTCATAGGGCAGTGGTAACTGAGCTGACCATATATCTAATCCTAGCACCACAAATAGCAGCAGCCGGGGAACGTGCCTACGTTGGTTCTAGACGTCTCGCGCCAGCCGGAGAACTAACTAACCCTAGAAGGGAAAAGAAAGACCTTTCTTGCCTCCAGAGAAAAGACCCCAAAAGTTGGATACAAGCCCCCAACAAATAATAACGGTGAGGTAAGAGGAAAAGACAAATGTAAGAATGAGCTAGGTATTTAGCAAAGAGAGGCCCACTAGCTAATAGCAGAATATAGTAAGATGACTTATATGGTCAGCAAAAACCCTATCAAAATATCCACGCTGGATATTCAAGAACCCCCGAACCGTCTAACGGCCCGGGGGGAGAACACCAGCCCCCTAGAGCTTCCAGCAAAGTCAGGAATCACATTTAGTACAAGCTGGACAAAAATAAGAGCAAAGCAAATAACCAAAAAACAAAGAAGCAGGACTTAGCTTAATTTTGCACGAACCAGGACCAGCAGACAGGAGCAAACAGAAAGGATCTGATTACAACGATGCCAGGCACTGGACTAAGGATCCAGGAAGTTTATATAGCAACACCCCTGGACTAACGACCCAGGTGGGTGCCAAACTGAGGAAAGACAATCCCAGAGTCATATCACTAGTAACCACAAGAGGGAGCCAAAAAGTCTAATTCACAACAGCATTGCGAAATTACCCAGATGACTTAGCAGACCGGGTAATTTCTCAAGGCATCTCTGGGAACGAAAGCTGGCGGCAGCTGCGCGCGCATCGGCGGGCGACGGAAGGTGAGAATAGCAGGTTTTGGTTTTTTTTATTATTTTTAACTAGATTTTTTTACTATTGATGCTGCATAGGCAGCATCAATAGTAAAAAGTTGGTCACACAGGGTTAATAGCAGCGTTAATGGAGTGCGTTACACTGCGGCATAACGCGGTCCGTTAACACTGCCATTAACCCTGTGTGAGCGCTGACTGGAGGGGAGTATGGAGCGGGCGCCGGGCACTGACTGGACGGAAGTAGGAAGGGACTAATTCTCGGCCGGGCTGTGCCGGGCTGTGCCCGTCGCTGATTGGTTGCGACCTGGCGGCCGCGACCAATCAGCAACGCGGGATTTCCTTGACAGACAGACAGAAAGACGGAAGTGCCCCTTAGACAATTATATATATAAATAGGAATTGGTCACACGCTTTAATGTCAAGTATAGGAGAATTCAATTCCTCTACTTGAATGTGACTGCTTTTTTTCATTACAGGCATATTGTACTAGGAACATAGAGATAAATCTCTATAGATCAGTACATATAGTACTATATATATACTGTATATAGGTATAAAAATGCAGGCTTTTTTTCCCTATAAAAATACTGAAAAAAATTACAATAATTACATTTTTAATGCACTTTAGAAAAACATGACAGATATGAAAAAACTGAAATATTTGGTATCCCTGTAATTGTAACAACTCGTGCAGCACAGTGAACAGATTATTTACTGTGATCGGTGATTGATTTTTTTTTCTCCATTAAACCTATATAAAATGAATGAAGATGTAATATTGACACTGTGTTCACACATAGCGTAAATCTTACAGTTGTTCTTCTATGTTTATTTGGGCATATTTAGTATTTCATCTGTATAGCTTCCCATGGGTGGGTGTCTGTTTGACCCTGTCCTCCTCTGCCTTTATTCACATTGAGGTCCTCTGACACACTGGTGAGGTTTATTAGGACCATCCCGATAGGTTATACCTTGTTACGGTGGGACACCTTTTATGCTTTTCTGATTAAAAAAGTTTTACCTAAGTCCTTTATGTTATTTCCATGTACTACTACAATTTTCTTTCTATATGGTATGCACTCAATTTGTTTTTTATCTTGGGTTTTGTACATTACAAGGCCACAGTGTGAATGTGCTCTTACACACTGCATGTATACCAGCTTATACTTCGGCTCATTTTCTTGGTTTTATAGTTTCTGTGTCTGTACCACACTACAAAATAACAATCTTCTCTGATTATGGCATTTTTGCTGCATTTTTTTGCCCTTTCTTCCATTTTTGATGCATTTTTTGGCAGATATGAAGCTACATTTTTTAGAATACAGAAAATCTTTGATTCTGCTCATAAAAACATTATTTTTACCTTTGTTTTTTTCATGCTGCACATAGAAGTGTATAGAGAAGAAATGCACCCAAACCACAAAGTTCAGCAGCGTCTTTAGATGCAGAGTATTCAGGAGTTTGCTTGGACACTTGGGCCATATTCACACGTAGAGTAAATCTTCAGCCTCCAGCTCCTCATCACGGTTGAGCCCAGGTTTCCCATGTGTCACTCTGGATAAGGCATCTACATGAGTGTTCTCAGCTCCCTTCTTGTAGGCATTTTTATATCGAAACTTCGCCATTCGAGTCACCCAACGCTGCTCCTGGGCCCCTAGTTTCACGTTTTCCAGATGGGCTAAAGGGTTATTGTCAGTGCGTAAAAGAACTTCAGAGCCAGACAAGTATTCAGCAAACTTCTCCGTCTTGGCCCACACTAATGCCAACAGTTCTAGTTTGATTGGACTGTAATTGTCTGGATTCCTTTCAGAAGTAGAAGAAAAGTACCGCACACTCAAAGTTGATATGATGCAAAAAGGTAAATGCCAGATTTATTAACACAAAAATGTCAACAATTGCCACTGTGTTGGTTTATAGTGAGGAAACCCGACGTTTCGACCCTCCCGGGTCTTATTCATGGGGTTACTAGGGAACAAATAGACAGTATAAGCAGCTGTTTGTGACATGCTATACACCGAAAATAAACAAGAACAAAAAACAAGATACCAAAGCATAATAAAAACATACTATGTACAATATATACAGAGCAACCAGAAGTAACAATGGGGGTACTCTGGGGAGCAGCGAAAAATCAGTCTATGATACAAGAGTAATGTCAGCAATTCCCTGTTTAAGGAAGAAAATTATAGTAACGTTTACCTTCACTCTTTTGTTACACATACATAGGGGTGGCAGTGTTGGTAGGCAAGACAAAGGTCCTTTAGAGTATAACCTGTCATTATAATAAAAAGTCAACATTTATGAAGTGTATATGTAATAAGACAGCATAATTCCAGTGAGTTTGAAAAAAAGGGGTTATCAGACACGTTCGGCCCTAAAGATTAAGAGTCAGTCCCAAAGGAATGTATTGTAATGGGGTGACTAGGGGGCAGTATATGTGAGAGCCAATACAGGAGATACCCCAGTGATATAGAGGATAACGTTACGGGTACCTTGTAAGTCCAATAATAGCTCCTATAAAATAGGCCAGGGGGTCCTGTATGGGGTAAGCTGCAGCAAAGTAAGGAATCCTGCAGAAAATGTGGATCGGATTAACAAAACGCACTGTAGAAACTGAACGTTCAGGTGAACGTATAAAGGGTACCTTAAAGTGGGTCTGCTAGCAGCTCCTCTGGCATGTATATAAGGGTCCTGTACAGGGTGAATAGCAGCCTGTAGGGCTGTCCTATGGAAAAGGTGTAGTGGATTAGACTAGCAGATGCAAAAGGAAGATGTAGAGTAAGGGGGCGGTGGGTCCGTGTACCTGTTCTGTACAGCGTCCTGGGATCAGCGACGCATCCCGCGCCCAGCTGTATAGTCCTGGAGAGTGGGTAGGGGTATGCCCGCATGTTCTCTATAAATATCGCCGTACCGGAAGTACGCGGTCCCGGACCGGAAGTGACGTGGTCACATGGTCCGCGCTTGCGCCCTGAGTGCTACTGAGCAAGTAAGGGCAGGAGGATGCCCATAGATAGGAGTGGGGGCTGAGTGTGTGGCCGCAAGGAGATGATTGCATAGGAACAGTATTAGAGCCACCTCTCTGTGTATACTGAGGGCGGAGCCACAGGTCAGTGGAGAGATGTGTATAAGAGCATAGGTTAAATGGCACCTGTCCACTATGGGCATATAAAACGGGTCATGTTAAAAGGATCATGTGGAAATATTGTATGTAGTAATGAAAGGATAATGAAAAATAAAAAGAAAAATGAACGTAACCAAAAATGAGTAAAGAATAGAAAAAAATAAAAAAACATTAAATGAATAAAGATTAAAAATAAAAAATAAAAATTGGAAAAAATAAAAGAAAATATTAGACGGGAACAAAAAAATGGAGGGTACTGACTATAGGGAACTCACCTAATAAGCAGGGGGTTCAACGTGTCTGGAAGGCAAAAAAGTAGAGATTAGTTATTGTAACAACCAGTCTATTTCCCTGTTGAGACCCTTAGGGGATAGGGTCTCAAGCTTATGGATCCAAAACGTCTCCCTTAATTTTAATTGCTTAATGTGATTGCCACCTCTTCTGTGTCTGGAGACTTGTTCGATTATCTGGTACTTGAGTTGTGCCACCGTGTGTTTGTGTTTCGCAAAATGTTCAGGGAGGGGTAGCCAGGTTTTATTGCAGCGGATGGTGGATTTGTGGCTCGCAATACGGTCCTTTATGTGCTGTGTACCTTTCTATAGTGGATTCCTTTCAGAGTCATGGAGAGACCGACTTGCTTAGAGGAATACTCATTCTTTTTCTTCTTGGATCTGGGACAGCACAGCTCAGAGCCTATGCAGGCTTCCATCAGTGTGGAGAATAAATGGTTGTGAGAAATCGAGATAGGCTAACACTGGGGCTTCTGTCAAAGCCACCTTCAGAGCTCAAAACGCTTTCTCCTGGCTTTCTTCCCACGGGATAGTTCTGTTTTTCATGCCAGACTGCACCCCCTTCAAAGGTTCTAACAGCGGGTTCACTATGAGGGTAAAGTTCTTCACAAATCGCTGAAAATAGCCGGTAAGCCCCAAGAAAGCCCGTACATCCTTCACCATCTTCGTGGTAGGCCAATCCTATACTGCCGCAATTTTCTCACGGGATGGTCTCACCCCTTCAGCAGAGACGACATGTCCCAAGTACTCAATTTGGGTACAAAACAGATGACACTTCTGAGGATTCACTTTCAAACCGTGTTTTTGTGGGTGGTTCAAACCTGTTCCAGTCTTTGGAGATCTTGTTTGAATGAGGCAGAATACACGATGATATCGTCTAAATAGATGAGAGTAGCCTAAAAGTTCAAATCACCTAAACACCTCACCATCAATCACTGGAAAGAACCAAGAGCGTTAGTCAGGCCGAATGGCATCTGGTAGAATTCTTATAGACCCATAGGGAGTTTAAAGGCTATCTTTGCTCGGTCCTGGTCAGACATCAGTACTTGCCAATAACCGCTAGCTAAATCTAATGATGAGAAGTATTTTGCGCTTCCCAGTGCAGACAATGATTCCTCAATCCTTGGTAGGGGAAAAGAATCTTGCACAGTTCAGGCATTGAGTTTGCGATAGTCCACACAGAAGTCTAGAGTTCTATCTTTCACACCAGCACAATGGGAGCAGGCCACGGGCTCGGGCTCTCTCGGATAACACCACTCTGTAGCATCTGGTCAGCATCCCCTTCACCTTTTGGTACATTTGCGGTGGCATTTGTCAGTACCGTTCTCTTATGGGTGAAGCATTTCCAGTCGGAATCTCGTGTGTGATTGCTGTAGTGCAGCTGAAATTTTCCTCATGACGTGCACACACATCCTGTTATCACCCTAATAAAGCTTTCTACCTGCTGGACCTGTTGTGGTGTAAGTTCTGTCAATTCGACCTGCATTCATTCTAGTATATGGCACCCCTCATGCAGGTGCTGAGGTTCTGGAACTAAAGAAGTATCTACAGACACGGTCCAGGGGTCTCCTTGTTTCACCATCAATTGTATGGCCTGTGGTGGTATCAATTCTTCCGGCATGCCCAGAATTTGCGCTACTTCACTCTTAGATGGAAGCATGACATTACTTTCTTCTAAATTAACACATCGTACATGTACAGTGGCTAATGTCGGCACAACAAGGAGCCCTGGAGGTAGTTGGTCCATAATAGCTGGCTCTATCTGTATCTCGACTCCATCCAGATGGGCACAAGCTTGGACGGGCAGACTGAGCACGGTTTGTCCTGGTGGCAAGATAAGATTGTCAGAGGCTGGAACAATCACTTTTCTCAACATCTTCCCATCACTTGAGGTCTCTTGTGCTTGGGCCACACAGATTAGCTCCTTTGGGGGGTGCAAGGGCTCCAATGTTTCAAGAACACATCTGGGAACTCATTGATGAGAAGACTTCCGAATTCTTTCAGCATGTTCATCCCTAGAGTGACAGCATGTCCTTTGCCTGCATCCCCAGCAGTCAGCACCACTCCCTTCCGACCCAGGTCTTTACCGCAGACGGTTATTTGCTCCCAGACCACCCCTGCGACTGGGATGGGCAAGTGATTGGCAGCCGCCAACCTGATCACTGGGCCCCAATCAGGCCGCATCGCCTCGTGGAAGTGCTGTAAGAAGTATGTTTCAGGCATCGTGGTCACCTGCGAGCCAGTGTCTATCAGAAAACATACAGCCCGACCATCCATTTCGGCCCAGATGAGAGGACATGAGAACATATCAATGGCAAGAGAACATAGCCCAGCAAACATAAGTACTAGCTCTTGGAAGGATGGAAACTAAACTGACCATGAACTAAACCTGCCGCACAACTAACAGTAGCCGGGTAGCGTTGCCTACGTTTTTTATCCCTAGACGCCCAGCGCCGGCCGGAGGACTAACTAATCCTGGCAGAGGAAAATATAGTCCTGGCTCACCTCTAGAGAAATTTCCCCGATAGGCAGACAGAGGCCCCCACATATATTGGCGGTGATTTTAGATGAAATGACAAACGTAGTATGAAAATAGGTTTAGCAAAATTGAGGTCCGCTGACTAGATAGCAGGAAGACAGAAAGGGCACTTTCATGGTCAGCTGAAAACCCTATCAAAATACCATCCTGAAATTACTTTAAGACTCTAGTATTAACTCATAACATCAGAGTGGCAATTTCAGATCACAAGAGCTTTCCAGACACAGAAACGAAACTACAGCTGTGAACTGGAACAAAATGCAAAAACAAACGAGGACTAAAGTCCAACTTAGCTGGGAGTTGTCTAGCAGCAGGAACATGCACAGAAAGGCTTCCGATTACAATGTTGACCGGCATGGAAGTGACAGAGGAGCAAGGTTAAATAGCGACTCCCACATCCTGATGGAAACAGGTGAACAGAGGGGATGATGCACACCAGTTAAATTCCACCAGTGGCCACCGGGGGAGCCCAAAATCCAATTTCACAACAGTACCCCCCCCTCAAGGAGGGGGCACCGAACCCTCACCAGAGCCACCAGGGCGATCAGGATGAGCCCTATGAAAGGCACGGACCAGATCGGAGGCATGAACATCAGAGGCAGTCACCCAAGAATTATCCTCCTGACCGTATCCCTTCCATTTGACCAGATACTGGAGTTTCCGTCTGGAAACACGGGAGTCCAAGATTTTTTCCACAACGTACTCCAACTCGCCCTCAACCAACACCGGAGCAGGAGGCTCAACGGAAGGCACAACCGGTACCTCATACCTGCGCAACAATGACCGATGAAAAACATTATGAATAGAAAAAGATGCAGGGAGGTCCAAACGGAAGGACACAGGGTTAAGAATCTCCAATATCTTGTACGGGCCGATGAACCGAGGCTTAAACTTAGGAGAAGAAACCCTCATAGGGACAAAACGAGAAGACAACCACACCAAGTCCCCAACACAAAGCCGAGGACCAACCCGACGCCGGCGGTTGGCAAAAAGCTGAGTCTTCTCCTGGGACAACTTCAAATTGTCCACTACCTGCCCCCAAATCTGATGCAACCTCTCCACCACAGCATCCACTCCAGGACAATCCGAAGATTCCACCTGACCAGAAGAAAATCGAGGATGAAACCCCGAATTACAGAAAAAAGGAGACACCAAGGTGGCAGAGCTGGCCCGATTATTGAGGGCAAACTCCGCTAAAGGCAAAAAAGCAACCCAATCATCCTGATCTGCAGACACAAAACACCTCAAATATGTCTCCAAGGTCTGATTCGTCCGCTCGGTCTGGCCATTAGTCTGAGGATGGAAAGCAGACGAGAAAGACAAATCTATGCCCATCCTAGCACAGAATGCTCGCCAAAATCTAGACACGAACTGGGTTCCTCTGTCAGAAACGATATTCTCCGGAATACCATGCAAACGGACCACATTTTGAAAAAACAGAGGAACCAACTCGGAAGAAGAAGGCAACTTAGGCAGGGGAACCAAATGGACCATCTTAGAGAAACGGTCACACACCACCCAGATGACAGACATCTTCTGAGAAACAGGAAGATCCGAAATAAAATCCATCGAGATGTGCGTCCAGGGCCTCTTCGGGATAGGCAAGGGCAACAACAATCCACTAGCCCGAGAACAACAAGGCTTGGCCCGAGCACAAACGTCACAAGACTGCACAAAGCCTCGCACATCTCGAGACAGGGAAGGCCACCAGAAGGACCTTGCCACCAAATCCCTGGTACCAAAGATTCCAGGATGACCTGTCAACGCAGAAGAATGAACCTCAGAAATGACTTTACTGGTCCAATCATCAGGAACAAACAGTCTACCAGGTGGGCAACGATCAGGTCTATCCGCCTGAAACTCCTGCAAGGCCCGCCGCAGGTCTGGAGAAACGGCAGACAATATCACTCCATCCTTAAGGATACCTGTAGGTTCAGAGTTACCAGGGGAGTCAGGCTCAAAACTCCTAGAAAGGGCATCCGCCTTAACATTCTTAGAACCCGGCAGGTAGGACACCACAAAATTAAACCGAGAGAAAAACAACGACCAGCGCGCCTGTCTAGGATTCAGGCGTCTGGCGGACTCAAGATAAATTAGATTTTTGTGGTCAGTCAATACCACCACCTGATGTCTAG
Organism: Ranitomeya variabilis; assembly: GCF_051348905.1. NCBI lineage: Eukaryota > Metazoa > Chordata > Amphibia > Anura > Dendrobatidae > Ranitomeya > Ranitomeya variabilis. Next base: position 568,659,083 of record NC_135232.1, read on the forward strand.
CCCCCTCAAGCCAATGACGCCACTCCTCAAAAGCCCACTTCATGGCCAAAAGCTCCCGATTCCCAACATCATAATTCCGCTCGGCGGGCGAAAATTTACGCGAGAAAAAGGCACAAGGTCTCATCACGGAACAATCGGAACTTCTCTGCGACAAAACTGCCCCAGCTCCGATTTCAGAAGCGTCGACCTCAACCTGAAAAGGAAGAGCAACATCAGGCTGACGCAACACAGGGGCGGAAGAAAAGCGGCGCTTAAGCTCCCGAAAGGCCTCCACAGCAGCAGGGGACCAATCAGCAACATCAGCACCCTTCTTAGTCAAATCAGTCAATGGTTTAACAACATCAGAAAAACCAGCAATAAATCGACGATAAAAGTTAGCAAAGCCCAAAAATTTCTGAAGACTCTTAAGAGAAGAGGGTTGCGTCCAATCACAAATAGCCTGAACCTTGACAGGATCCATCTCGATGGAAGAGGGGGAAAAAATATATCCCAAAAAGGAAATCTTTTGAACCCCAAAAACGCACTTAGAACCCTTCACACACAAGGAATTAGACCGCAAAACCTGAAAAACCCTCCTAACCTGCTGGACATGAGAGTCCCAGTCATCCGAAAAAATCAAAATATCATCCAGATACACAATCATAAATTTATCCAAATAATCACGGAAAATGTCATGCATAAGGGACTGAAAGACTGAAGGGGCATTTGAAAGACCAAAAGGCATCACCAAATACTCAAAGTGGCCCTCGGGCGTATTAAATGCGGTCTTCCACTCATCCCCCTGCTTAATTCGCACCAAATTATACGCCCCACGGAGATCTATCTTAGAGAACCACTTGGCCCCCTTTATGCGAGCAAACAAATCAGTCAGCAGTGGCAACGGATATTGATATTTAACCGTGATTTTATTCAAAAGCCGATAATCAATACACGGTCTCAAAGAGCCATCTTTCTTAGCCACAAAGAAAAAACCGGCTCCTAAGGGAGATGACGAAGGACGAATATGTCCCTTTTCCAAGGACTCCTTTATATATTCTCGCATAGCAGCATGTTCAGGCACAGACAGATTAAATAAACGACCCTTAGGGTATTTACTACCCGGAATCAAATCTATGGCACAATCGCACTCCCGGTGCGGAGGTAATGAACCAAGCTTAGGTTCTTCAAAAACGTCACGAAATTCAGTCAAGAATTCAGGAATCTCAGAGGGAATAGATGATGAAATGGAAACCACAGGTACGTCCCCATGCGTCCCCTTACATCCCCAGCTTAACACAGACATAGCTTTCCAGTCAAGGACTGGGTTATGAGATTGCAGCCATGGCAATCCAAGCACCAACACATCATGTAGGTTATACAGCACAAGAAAGCGAATAATCTCCTGATGATCCGGATTAATCCGCATAGTTACTTGTGTCCAGTATTGTGGTTTATTACTAGCCAATGGGGTGGAGTCAATCCCCTTCAGGGGTATAGGAGTTTCAAGAGGCTCCAAATCATACCCACAGCGTTTGGCAAAGGACCAATCCATAAGACTCAAAGCGGCGCCAGAGTCGACATAGGCATCCGCGGTAATAGATGATAAAGAACAAATCAGGGTCACAGATAGAATAAACTTAGACTGTAAAGTGCCAATTGAAACAGACTTATCAAGCTTCTTAGTACGCTTAGAGCATGCTGATATAACATGAGTTGAATCACCGCAATAGAAGCACAACCCATTTTTTCGTCTTAAATTCTGCCGTTCACTTCTGGACAGAATTCTATCACATTGCATATTCTCTGGCGTCTTCTCAGTAGACACCGCCAAATGGTGCACAGGTTTGCGCTCCCGCAGACGCCTATCGATCTGGATAGCCATTGTCATGGACTCATTCAGACCCGCAGGCACAGGGAACCCCACCATAACATCCTTAATGGCATCAGAGAGACCCTCTCTGAAATTCGCCGCCAGGGCGCACTCATTCCACTGAGTAAGCACAGCCCATTTACGGAATTTCTGGCAGTATATTTCAGCTTCGTCTTGCCCCTGAGATAGGGACATCAAGGCCTTTTCCGCCTGAAGCTCTAACTGAGGTTCCTCATAAAGCAACCCCAAGGCCAGAAAAAACGCATCCACATTGAGCAACGCAGGATCCCCTGGAGCCAATGCAAAAGCCCAATCCTGAGGGTCGCCCCGGAGCAAGGAAATCACAATCCTGACCTGCTGAGCAGGATCTCCAGCAGAGCGAGATTTCAGGGACAAAAACAACTTGCAATTATTTTTAAAATTTTGAAAGCAAGATCTATTCCCCGAAAAAAATTCAGGCAAAGGAATTCTAGGTTCAGATATAGGAACATGAACAACAAAATCTTGTAAATTTTGAACTTTCGTGGTGAGATTATTCAAACCTGCAGCTAAACTCTGAATATCCATTTTAAACAGGTGAACACAGAGCCATTCCAGGATTAGAAGGAGAGAGAGAGAGAGAGAGAAAGGCTGCAATATAGGCAGACTTGCAAGAGATTCAATTACAAGCACACTCAGAACTGAAGGGAAGGGGAAAAAAAAAAAAAATCTTCAGCAGACTTCTCTTTTCTCTCCTTTCTCTGTCAATTAATTTAACCCTTTTTTGGCCGGTCAAACTGTTATGGTTCTCAATGGCAAGAGAACATAGCCCAGCAAACATAAGTACTAGCTCTTGGAAGGATGGAAACTAAACTGACCATGAACTAAACCTGCCGCACAACTAACAGTAGCCGGGTAGCGTTGCCTACGTTTTTTATCCCTAGACGCCCAGCGCCGGCCGGAGGACTAACTAATCCTGGCAGAGGAAAATATAGTCCTGGCTCACCTCTAGAGAAGTTTCCCCGATAGGCAGACAGAGGCCCCCACATATATTGGCGGTGATTTTAGATGAAATGACAAACGTAGTATGAAAATAGGTTTAGCAAAATTGAGGTCCGCTTACTAGATAGCAGGAAGACAGAAAGGGCACTTTCATGGTCAGCTGAAAACCCTATCAAAATACCATCCTGAAATTACTTTAAGACTCTAGTATTAACTCATAACATCAGAGTGGCAATTTCAGATCACAAGAGCTTTCCAGACACAGAAACGAAACTACAGCAGTGAACTGGAACAAAATGCAAAAACAAACGAGGACTAAAGTCCAACTTAGCTGGGAGTTGTCTAGCAGCAGGAACATGCACAGAAAGGCTTCCGATTACAATGTTGACCGGCATGGAAGTGACAGAGGAGCAAGGTTAAATAGCGACTCCCACATCCTGATGGAAACAGGTGAACAGAGGGAATGATGCACACCAGTTCAATTCCACCAGTGGCCACCGGGGGAGCCCAAAATCCAATTTCACAACATGGATGGCTCAGTTGTCCAAATATGAATTCGCCTTCAAGTACCGTACAGAGCGCAAGAATGCCAATGCTGATGCGTTGTCCAGGATGCCCAACTTACCAGAAGTGGGAGAAGAAACAGAAGCACTGGAAGAGATAGAGTTCCCAGCCTTCCATCACCCCAGAGCAACTCAGTACTCTCATTATTTGAGGAACAGGAGCAATAAGAAACAAGAAGCCACGCTGAACCCATTGCCTCACCATGGATGGGCAGAGACACAGGACAGTGACCCTGCGGCCCTTCTGGTCAAAGAGCTGCTGAGGGAAGCAGATTCACACCCTGGACCAGATGATCCACAAGAAACTCAACAGCTATGGAAGGAGAAAAGAAAATTGTTTATCTACGACGGTAAGCTGTGCCGGAGAAATGTCGACCCACGCATTCACAAGTTGGTCTGGCAGATAGTGGTCCCAAGAAAAGATGTGCCAATGGTTCTGGAAGCGTATTACAATGGAGCAGGACACTTCGGATGGAAGAAGTTAGAGATCCTGCTAGGTGGAAGGTTCTACTGGATTGGCATGAGAAAAGGCATCGAAAAGTGGTGCCGAGAGTGTGGCCCATGCAACCTGCGCAGAAAGGACTGTGACAGCCAGAGGGCTCCCCTACAACCCATAGTCACCAAAAAGCCACTTGAACTGGTGGCCTTAGACCACGTGAAGCTAACACCAAGACGGTCAGGCTTTGTTTATGCTCTGACCATTGTGGACCATTACTCCAGATTCCTGGTAGTAGTCCCTGTCAAGGACCAGACAGCGAAGACAGCAGCCAAAGCCTTCCAACAACACTTCTGTCAACCACATGGTTATCCTGAGAAGGTACTTACCGACCAAGGCCAAGCCTTTGAAGCGGAAGTGTTTCAAGAGTTCTGCAACCTGTACGGATGTAAAAAGATGAGAACAACATCGTATCACCCACAAACCAATGGTATGAGTGAAAAGATGATCCAGGTGGTAATCGATCTGTTAAAAACTTTGCCTTTGCACGAAAGAAACTTATGGCCAGAGATGTTGCCAGTCTGCACTCCAGCCTAACTGATGAGAGGAAGATCTAGCAAATTACCTGTTGTTCTTGATATGTGAGTCCTAACCCCAGAAGCAACCTCACCAGATGCAGATTGGGATACTGAGCGACAACAGAAATACCGCCAAGTACAAGAGTGTGCAGAGAGAAGCTTGTCTCAGGCAAGATAAAAACAAGAGAGAGACTATTACTCTGCAATTCCCTTGTCACCAGGTGAACACGCTGAAGTATAAAAGGAGAATGCATAAACTTGACGACCAGTAGGAAGCAGAACCATACACCATTTTACCATCAAACTTTGACAATACGAAAGTATGCCTTATAAGCAAAGATGGAGGAGAAACTTCAACTGCGGTATCCAGAGATCACCTTAAAGTATGCCCTGGCAAACTGAGAGAAAAATAAACCGACTCAGGAACTTCTCAACCTGAGGAGGAAGAAGAAAAAGAATATCCACACCGTTCTTGGAGATTTTCCCCAGTCTTGGACTCAAGTACATCAGGCCATAGTGGTACCTGTTTTGAAATTTCCCCAGTTGGAAATACCAGAACAAAATGTGATTCAAGGCCATCCTGAACCAGAAGAGACTTTACACCAGCGGGCTCAAGCAGTAAACATCACCCCAGCAGTGGAACCAGAGAATCCACACTCTGCTATCGGTGAATCTGTCACGCCCACCGTGTGTAGAAGTAGTCTTAGAAGGTCCAGTATACCAGTGCTACGTAGACTCACCAGAAGTGTAGCCATAACATTGTGCACTACAACAGTGGTAGCTTGAACAGTGAAACCCTTTAGGCCACTAGCCATCCCTGTACTGCGTAGGTCTACCCGTAGTACCAGAGGCCAAATCCAAGCTCGTTACAGGGACAAAAAAGGTCAATAATTGCTATTACCTATTTAAAATGTGTATATACTTGTTACAGGTTTAACATGGACAATTTGGTTATGGACAGTGGATTACCCAAAAACTGTCTTTGTAAATAGTTTGGCACCCTCAAGGTGCACCCTGGTTTTACCCACTTTGCCGGCATGGGTAGGACCTTGTTCTACAGACATGAAGCAGAAAACCATCTGGCGTGGCCGAACCCTATGTTGGGGGTTTATGACGGGTCCTTCGCATCACTGTTATTTATAAACAAGGACATCCTGGTATAAGACCTGATGTACATTTATAAAATTTGTTGCAACGTTCAAGTCAAAAGTGCCTCCATAAAGGGATGAAAAAGGTATTAACCTGTTCAAATGTGTTTAAAAAAATGTTTTGCATTATCTAAGCTGTAATGTTTATGTTTCCTTTTCCCAGTCTGGGAGTACTGGATTTAATGGGGGAGGAATATAGGCACCCCAGGAGTTCGGATACCACAGTAGTGTTGCCTTCCTCTCGGGGAGAGAAGTGCTATACCTGGAAACAAGAGGGATCTCTTTGGCAGGTAAATCACACAAGCAACACCTTCTGAATCCAGGCCAGGAGGGGGAGCTCAAAACCCGGTTTTAGTGTAGCTTCCCTGAATAAGGATCCTGCTTTGGAGGATGAGTCAGACAGTTGGTTTAGAGCAACCAGTGAGTTCAGTTTAGTCTGGAGAGCAGACAGGAAAGGAGCAGAGAAGAGATTTGAGGGCTGAAGGAAGCTGCGAGTGGGCCTCCGAGGACCTAGAGCACAGAGACTGGGTACCGGGAGCCCGAGGCTGTGGGGAGCTGCAAGCCCCATAGCAGAACCGGAGGGCACAGAACTACACAAATATTGCCCAAATTAAGCCTGTGGTACAGCAGCATTCTGGAGCCTGGAGTCACCATGCAGAAACCCCAGAAGGAACGGCTCAAGCTGCCTACCATACAGGTACCTGTCCCAGGACAGGGGAAAGAACCAGGACCTTGTTAGGACACTTCAGGCAGCAAGGGACTTATAGCGAGTGGAAGGCTCCCAACCTGACTTGCCAAGGGAATTTCATTTATTTCTGGGCTGCCTGGACTCCTTATGTACCTGTTGCTGGTACCCTTGACTGAGACCTGTAACAACTTCAGTAAAGCAGGCAAAGACTGCAATGCTGTGTCCTTTGCTCATTGACTGGCAAACACCATCATCGCCATACACTTGGGAGCCCTGGGGACCCAGCTTCACCTGTGGGAAGCGTCACCATCATTGCTGCAACAACATCCCACAGAGGATCCCTTTAAAGCAGCATCGGTCCCCCTATTCACTTTACCACAATTCCCCTTTAAAGACCGTTCCCTTTTACAGTGAGTCCCAGAGCCACGGACCGGGTCGCAGCACCGTGACATCCCCTTTAACATCGACCGGACCTGGTGCTGAGTACCCCGCTGCCCTGGTGGGCAACTCAATGGCGCCTGTGGGGAATATAGGGTCAGTCTGCAGATTACCATCTCCGGCTTTCAGTAAAGGTACCTTCACACTAAATGATATCGCTAGCGATCCGTGACGTTGCAGCGTCCTGGCTAGCGATATCGTTTAGTTTGACAGGCAGCAGCGATCAGGATCCTGCTGTGATATCGCTGGTCGTTGAAGAAAGTTCAGAACTTTATTTGGTCGTCAGACCGGCGTGTATCGTCGTGTTTGACACCAAAAGCAACGATACCAGCGATGTTTTACACTGGTAACCAGGGTAAACATCGAGTTGCTAAGCGCAGGGCCACGCTTAGTAACCCGATGTTTACCCTGGTTACCAGTGTAAAATGTAAAAAAAACAAACTGTACATACTCACCTTCGCATCCCCCGGCGTCCGCTTCCCACACTGACTGAGCGCCGGCCGTAAAGTGAAAGCACAGCACAGCGGTGACGTCACTGCTCTGCTGTTAGGGCCGGCGCTCAGTCAGTGCAGGAAGCGGACGCCGGGGGATGCGAAGGTGAGTATGTAGTGTTTGTTTTTTTTACATTTTACACTGGTAACCAGGGTAAACATCGGGTTACTAAGCGCGGCCCTGCGCTTAGTAACCCGATGTTTACCCTGGTTACCCGGGGACCTCGGCATCGTTGGTCACTGGAGAGCGGTCTGTGTGACAGCTCTCCAGCGACCAAACAGCGACGCTGCAGCGATCGGCATCGTTGTCGATATCGCTGCAGCGTCGCTTAATGTGACGGTACCTTTACCGCTCAGGACATAGTGAGCAGCAGCTGTAATTACCCCCTGCTACTTTGATTAACACCTCGCTCTACATCGTATGTGTGCAAAGCGCGCTGCAATGAAAGTGATGGGGAGTACTTACAGTTGCTGCTCACCATGTTGTGAACAGTGATTGTAGCCGCTCTAATGACTGAAAGCCGGAAGCACCCAGGAGAAAGTAAGTTTGTTTTCTCCCAGTAGCTGCCCTTTCATTACGGTGGACAGACAGTGTCGTAATTCTATCAACTTGCAGATTAACAACATTTAGGGACATAAAAAGATTCCTTTTAGGTGGCCATTTAGCTTGGATAGGAGGTTGATAGCTTAACAACCGTTGAACAAACTTGCTTCAGCCCACTCCAGTGAAGGTACAGTTGCCTTTTAGTTTGGGCTTTCGGACCTTGCCCTTGGGTCCAGGTATTCTAGCAGAATACAGACACTAAAATATAATTAGCGCCGACTGAATGAGGCTCCAGTGTAATTTCATAAACTATTGAAAAGGCTTTCCTGAGATTGTAGAAAAGTGGCACAAATCATAGGGAATGTCACATTAAATATAAACATAGTAACATACTTAGTAACATAGTTATTAAGGTTGAAGGAAGACTTTAAGTCCATCTAGTTCAATCCATAGCCTAACCTAACATGCCCTAACATGTTGATCGAGAGGAAGGGAAAAAAAAACCCATGTGGCAAAGACTAAGCTCCACATTGGGGAAAAAAAATCCTTCCCGAGTCCACACACGTCAATCAGACTAGTTGCCTGGATCAACGCCCTATCAAGGAATCTAGTATATACACTATGTTCCAAATTATTATGCAAATTACATTTTTCTCTGATTTTCTTAAATGGTTGGTGCAAATGACAGTCAGTCTAATAAAAGTCATCACCCGTTAGAGTATACATCGAATTTTATTGAATAAACCTCCCAATGATAACAGTATAATCTCCAAAATGAATAAAAACTTAAAATGCACTGTTCCAAATTATTAGGCACAGTAGAATTTCTAAACATTTGATATGTTTTAAAGAACTGAAAATGCTCATTTGTGGAATTTGCAGCATTAGGAGGTCACATTCACTGAACAAAAAAGCTATTTAACTCCAAAACATCCTAACAGGCCAAGTTACATGTTAACATAGGACCCCTTCTTTGATATCACCTTCACAATTCTTGCATCCATTGAACTTGTAAGTTTTTGGAGAGTTTCTGTTTGTATTTCTTTGCCTCCCAGAGCTGCTTTGATGTGAACGGCCTCCCACCCTCATAGATCTTTTTGCTTGATGATACTCCAAAGGTTCTCTATAGGGTTGAGGTCAGGGGAAGATGGTGGTCACTCCATGAGTTTATCTCCTTTTATGCCAATAGCAGCCAATGACGCAGAGGTTTTCTTTGCAGCATGAGATGGTGCATTGTCATGCATGAAGATGATTTTGCTCCTGAAGGCACATTTCTGCTTTTTATACCATGGAGGAAAGTTGTCAGTCAGAAACTCTGTATACTTTGCAGAGGTCATTTTCACACCTTCAGTAACCTTAAAGGGCCCTACCAGCTGTTTCTCCATGATTCCGGCCCAAAACATGACTCCTCCACCTCCTTGCTGTTGTTGCAGCCTTGTTGGGACATGGTGGCCATCCACCAACCATCCACTACTCCATCCATTTGGACCATCCAGGGTTGCTCAACGCTTATCAGTAAACAAGAATGTTTGGAAATTAGTCTTCATGTATGTGTGGGCCCAATGCAACCATTTCTGCTTGTGAGCACTGTTTAAGGGTGGCCGAATAGTAGGTTTATGCACCACAGCAAGCCTTTGAAGGAGCCTACACGTTGAGGTATGAGGGACTCCAGAGGCACCAGCAGCTTCAAATATCTGTTTGCTGCTTTGTAATGGCTTTTTAGCAGCTGCTCTCTTAATCCGATGAACTTGCCTGGCAGAAATCTTCCTCATTATGCCTTTATCAGCACAAACACATCTGTGCTCAGATACAGCCACAAATCTCTTAACAGTACGATGATCACGCTTAAGTTTTTGGGAAATTTCTAATGTTTTCATCCCTTTACCAAGGCATTGCACTATTTGATGCTTTTCAGCAGCAGAGAGATCCTTTTTCTTTCCCATGTTACTTGAAAACTGTGACCTGCTTAATAATGTGGAACATCATTTTTATGTAGTTTTCCTTTAATTAGAATCACCTGGAAAACTAATTATCCCATGTGTTTAAGATTGATTTCAGTGATCCATTGAGCCCTGAGACACAATACCATCCATGAGTTTATTTGAAAAACAAAACAATTAATTATTTTTCACACTTAAATCCAATTTGCATAATAATTGGGAACACAGTGTATAACCTGTAACATTATACTTTTCAAGAAAGGCATCCAGTCCCTTCTTAAATTTAAGTAATGAATCACTCATTACAACATCATACGGCAGAGAGTTCCATAGCCTCACTGCTCTTACAGTAAAGAATCCGCGTCTGTTATTATGCTTAATCCTTCTTTCCTCCAGACGTAGAGGATGCCCCCTTGTCTCTGTCTCAGGTCTATGATTAAAAAGATCATCAGAAAGGTCTTTGTACTGTCCCCTCATATATTTATACATTAACATAAGATGACCCTTTAGCCTTCATTTTTCCAAACTAGAAAGCTCCAATTGTAATAACCAATCTTGGTATTGCAGACCCCCCCAGTCCTCTTGGTCGCTCTGCTCTGCACCCGCTGTAGTTCAGCTATAATAATAATCTTTATTTTTATATAGCGCTAACATATTACGCAGCGCTTTACAGTTTGCACACATTATCATCACTGTCCCCGATGGGGCTCACAATCTAAATTCCCTATCAGTATGTCTTTGGAATGTGGAAGGAAACCGGAGTGCCTGGAGGAAACCCATGCAAACACGGACAGAACATACAAACTCTTTGCAGATGTTGTCTGCATAACAAACACTTAGAATTAGGATTAGAACCCAGGACTCCAGCGCTGCAAGGTTGCTGTGCTAACCATTGCGCCACCGTGCTGCCCATTCTTATACACCGGAGACCAGAACTGTACACAGTATTCTAAGTGTGATTGAACTAGTGACTTGTATAGAGGCAAAATTATGTTCTCCTCTTGAGCATCTAGGCCTTTTTTAATGCATCCCATTATTTTATTTACCTTTGTAGCAGCTGCCTGACACTGGCCACTAAATGTGAGTTTGTTATCCACCCATACACCCAGGTCTTTTTCATTGATGGTTTTGCCCAGAGTTTTAGAATTAAGCACATAGTTAAGCATCTTATTACTTCTGCCAAAGTGCATTACCTTACATTTATCCCCATTAAAGCTTATTTGCCATTTATCAGCCCAAGCTTCTACATAAATCATCCTGTAATATAAAATTGTCATCCACTGTATTGATTACCATGCAGAGTTTAGTGTCCTCTGCAAATATTGAAATTCTGCTCTGTATGACCCCTACTAGGTCATTAATAAATATGTTAAAAAGAAGAGGGCCCAATACTGACCCCTGTGGTACCCCACTGCTAACCGTGACCCAGTCTGAGTGTGCTCAATTAATAACCACCCTTTGTTTCCTATCCCTGAGCCAGCTCTTAACCCACATACACATATTGTCCCCTATCCCCATTATTCTCATTTTATGTATCAAGCTTATGTGTGGCACCGTATCAAAAGCTTTTGAAAAGTCCATATAGACTACTGGTTCCCTTGGTTCAGTGTGGAACTTACCTCGTCATAGAAATTGATCAGATTAGTCTGACAGTAACGGTCCCTAGTAAACCCGTGCTGATACTGGGTCATGAGGTTATTCCTCTTCAGATACTCCAGTATAGCATCCCTTAGAATGCCCTCCAGGATTTTACCCACAGTAGAGGTTAAGCTTACTGGCCTATAATTACCGAGTTCAGTTTTTGTCCCCTTTTTGAATATTGGCACCACATTTGCTATACGCCAGTCCTGTGGTACAGGAGTCTTTAAAGATTAAAAATAATGGTCTATCAATGACTGTACTTAGTTCCTGCAGTACTCGGGGGTGTATCCCATCCGGGCCCGGAGATTTGTCAATTTTAGTGATTTTTAGATGCCGCCGTACTTCCTGCTGGGTTAAGCAGGTGACAATTAATGGGGAATTTTTGTTATCACTGATCATATTCTCTGCCATGGGATTTTCTTGTGTAAATACTGATGAAAAAAAGTCATTTAGCATATTGGCTTTATCCTCATCCTCATCCACCATTTCACCCAGACTATTTTTAAGGGGGCCAACACTATCATTTTTTAGTTTCTTACTATTTACGTAGTTAACCCCTTTCTGACCTCGGACGGGATAGTACGTCCGATGTCAGCTCCCCTGCTTTGATGCAGAGCTCCGCGGTGAGCCCGCATCAAAGCCGGGACATGTCAGCTGTTTTGAACAGCTGACATGTGCCCGCAATAGCGGAGGGTGAAATCGCGATTCACCCGCCGCTATTAACTAGTTAAATGCCGCTGTCAAACGCAGATAGCGGCATTTAACTACCGCATCCAGCCGGGTGGCCGGAAATTACGTCATCGCCGACCCCGTCACATGATCGGGGGTCGGCGATGTGTCAGGACAGTAACCATAGAGGTCCTTGAGACCTCTATGGTTACTGATCGCCGGTAGCTGTGAGCGCCACCCTGTGGTCGGCGCTCACAGCACACCTCCATTTCTACTACATAGCAGCGAACAGCAGATCGCTGCTATGTAGCAGAGGCAATCGTGCTGTGCCTGCTTCTAGCCTCCCATGGAGGCTATTGAAGCATGGCAAAAGTAAAAAAAAAAAAAAAAAAAAATCTACACATATTTGGTATCGCCACGTTCAGAATCGCCCGATCTATCAATAAAAAAAGCAAAGCATTAACCTGATCGCTAAACGGCGTAACGAGAAAAAAATCCAAATGCCAGAATTACGTTTTTTGGGTCGCCGCGACATTGCATTAAAATGCAATAACGGGCGATAAAAAGATCATATCTGTACCGAATTGTAATCATTAAAAACGCCAGCTCGACACGCAAAAAATAAGCCCTCAAACGACCCCAGATCATGAAAAATGGAGACGCTACGAGTATTGGAAAATGGCGCAATTTTTTTTTTCTTTTTAGCAAAGTTTGGAATTTTTTTTCACCACTTAGGTAAAAAATAACCTAGTCATGTTAGGTATCTATGAACTCGTACTGACCTGAAGAATCATAATAGCAGGTCAGTTTTAGCATTTAGTGAACCTAGCAAAAAAGCCAAGCAAAAAACAAGTGTGGGATTGCACTTTTTTTTGCAATTTCACCGCACTTGGAATTTTTTTCCCGTTTTGTAGTACACGACATGGTAAAACCAATGATGTCGTTCAAAAGTACAACTGGTCCTACAAAAAATAAGCCCTCACATGGCCATATTGACGGAAAAATAAAAAAGTTATGGCTCTGGGAAGGAGGGGAGCGAAAAACGAAAACGAAAAAACGGAAAAAGCTCCGGGGGTGAAGGATATTTTGGGATTATTTTTACTCTCTCTGGCAATGAGTCTCTCTGTCTCAAGTTTTAATGCCTTGATTTGCTTTTTACAGAATTTATTCAATTTTCTGTATCTATTTAACCCCTTCATGACCTTGGGATTTTTCGTTTTTCCGTTTTCGTTTTTCACTCCCCTCCTTCACAGAGCCATAACTTTTTTATTTTTCCGTCAATTTGGCCATGTGAGGGCTTATTTTTTGTGGGACGAGTTGTACTTTTGAACGACATCATTGGTTTTACCATGTCGTGTACTAGAAAATGGGAAAAAAATTCCAAGTGCAGTGAAATTGCAAAAAAAGTGCAATCCCACACTTGTTATTTGCTTGCCTATTTTGCTAGGTTCACTAAATGCTAAAACTGACCTGCCATTATGATTCTCCAGGTCAGTACGAGTTCATAGACACCTCACATGTCTAGGTTATGTTTTACCTAAGTGGTGAAAAAAAATTCCAAACTTTGCAAAAAAAAAAAAAAAAAAAATTTGCGCCATTTTCCGATACTTGTAGCGTCTCCATTTTTCGTGATCTGGGGTCAGGTGAGGGCTTATTTTTTGTGTGCCGAGCTGGTGTTTTTAATTATAGCATTTTGGTGCAGATACGTTCTTTTGATCGCCCGTTATTGCATTTTAATGCAATGTCGCGGCGACCAAAAAAACATATTTCTGGCGTTTCAATTTTTTTTCTCATTACGCCATTTAGCGATCAGGTTAATGCTTTTTTTTATTGATAGATCGGGCGATTCTGAACGCGGCGATACCAAATATGTGTAGGTTTGATTTTTTTTTTAATTGATTTATTTTGATTGGGGCGAAAGGGGGGTGATTTAAACTTTTATGTTTTTTTAATTTTTTTCACATTTTTAAAAAAATTTTTTTTCACTTTTGCCATGCTTCTATAGCCTCCATGGGAGGCTAGAAGCAGGCACAGCCCGATCGGCTCTGCTACATAACAGCGATCATCAGATCGCTGTTATGTAGGAGAATTGCGGGTGTGCTGTGAGCGCCGACCACAGGGTGGCGCTCACAGGTACCGGCGATCAGTAACGATAGAGGTCTCAAGGACCTCTATGGTTACCATTCAGAAGCATCGCCGACCCCCGATCATGTGACGGGGGTCGGCGATGACGTCATATCTGGCCGCCCGGCCGGATGCGGTAGTTAAATGCCGCTGTCTGCGTTTGACAGCGGCATTTAACTAGTTAATAGGCGCGGGCAGATCGCGATTCTGCCCGCGCCTATTGCGGGCACATGTCAGCTGTTCAAAACAGCTGACATGTCCTGGCTTTGATGCGGGCTCACTGCGGAGCCCTGCATCAAAGCAGGGGAGCTGACCTCGGACGGTATAGTACGTCCGAGGTCAGTAAGGGGTTAATGCCTCCTCACTACCTACTTCCTTTAATTCTCTAAATGCTTTCTTTTTGTCACTTATAGCACCCCTTACAGCTCTATTTAGCCATATTGGTTTCCTCCTATTTCTAGTATGGTTATTCCCATACGGTATATACTGTGCACAGGTCCTATCCAGGATGCTAATAAACGTCTCCCATTTTCTTTGTGTATTTTTATGTCTCAGGATATCGTCCCAGTTAATTGCACCAAGATCCTCTCTAATCCGTTGGAAATTTGCCCTCCTGAAGTTTAGTGTCCTTGTAACCCCCCTACTACACATCTTATTAAAGGATACATCAAAACTTATTATTTTGTGATTACTATTCCCCAAGTGACCCCCAACCCTTATATTTGATACGCAGTCTGGCCTGTTGGTTAACCCCTTAAGCCCCAAGGGTGGTTTGCACGTCAATTTTTACAATTATGACCACTGTCCCTTTATGAGCTTATAACTCTGGAACGCTTCAACGGAACCTGATGATTCTGACATTGTTTTCTCATGACATATTGTCCTTCATGACAGTGGTAAAATTTCTTCAATAAGACTTGCGTTTATTTGTGAAAAAAATTGAAATTTGGCAAAAATTTTGAAAATTTTGCAATTTTCCAAATTTTTATTTTTATGCCCTTAAATCACAGAGATATGTCACACAAAATTCTTAATAAGTAATATTTCCAACATGTCTGCTTTACATCAGCACAATTTTGGAACCAAAATTTTTTTTCTTAGGGAGTTCTAAGGGTTAAAAGTTGACCAGCAATTTCTCATTTTTACAACACCATTTTTTTTAGGGGCCACATCTCATTTGAAGTCATTTTGAGGGTGTCTATATGAAAGAAAATAACCAAGTGTGAAACCATTCTAAAAACTGCACCCCTCAAGGTGCTCAAAGCCACATTCAAGAAGTTTGTTAACCCTTCAGGTGTTTCACAGGAATTTGTGGAATGTTTAAATAAAAATGAAAATTTAACTTTTTTTCACACAAAATTTACTTCAGCTCCAATTAGATTTATTTTACCAAGGGCAACAGGAGAAAATGGACCCCCAAAAGTTGTACAATTTGTCCTGAGTACGCCGATACCCGATATGTGGGGTTAAACCACTGTTTGGGCGCATGGCAGAGCTCGGAAGGGAAGGAGCACTATTTAACTTTTCAATGCAAAATTGACTGGAATTGAGATGGGACGCCATGTTGCATTTGGAGAGCCTCTGATGTGCCTAAACATTGAAACCCCCCACAAGTGACACCATTTTGGAAAGTAGACCCCTAAGGAACTTATCTAGATGTGTGGTGAGCACTTTGACCCACCAAATGCTTCACAGAAGTTTAGAATGCAGAGCCATAAAAATAAAAAATCATTTTGTTTTTCGCAAAAATGATTATTTGCCCCCTTTTTTTATTTTCCCAAGGGTAAGAGAAGAAATTGGACCCCAAAAATTGTTGTGCAATTTGTCCTGAGTACGCTGATAACCTATATGTGGGGGTAAACCACTGTTTGGGCACATGGCAGAGCTTAGAATGTAAGGAGCACCGTTTGACTTTTCAATGCAAAATTGACTGGAATTGAGATGGGACGCCATGTTGCGTTTGGAGAGCCTCTGATGTGCCTAAACATTGAAACCCCCCAAAAGTGACACCATTTTGGAAAGTAGTCCCCCTAAGGAACTTATCTAGATGTGTTGTGAGAGCTTTTAACCCCCAAGTGTTTCACTACAGTTTATAACGCAGAGCCGTGAAAATAAAAATTATTTTTTTTCCACAAAAATTATTTTTAGCATCCAGTTTTGTATTTTCCAAGGGTAACAGGACAAATTGGACCCAAAAGTTGTTGTACAATTTGTCCTGAGTACAGTATGATGATACCCCATATGTGGGGGGAACCACCGTTTGGGCGCATGGCAGAGCTCGGAAGCGAAGGAGCGCCATTTGGAATGCAGACTTAGATGGATTGGTCTGCAAGGGTCACGTTGCATTTGCAGAGCCCCTAATGTACCTAAACAGTAGAAACCCCCCACAAGTGACCCCATATTGGAAATTAGACCTCCCCAAGGAACTTATCTAGATGTGTTGTGAGAACTTTGAACCCCCAAGTGTTTCACTACAGTTTATAATGCAGAGCCATGAAAATAAAAAAATCATTTTGTCCCACAAAAATGTTTTTTAACACCTCAAATTTTTATTTTCCTAAGGGTAACACGAGAAATTAGAGCTCAAAAGTTGTTGTCCAATTTGTCCTGAGTACGCTGATACCCCATATGTTGGGGTAAACCCCTGTTTGGGCGCACGGGAGAGCTCGGAAGGGAAGGAGCACTGTTTTACTTTTTCAACGCAGAATTGGCTGGACCTGAGATCAGACGCCATGATGTGTTTGGAGAGCCCCTGATGTGCCTAAACAGTGGAAAACCCCAATTCTAACTGAAACCCTAACCCTAGCCCCAACCCTAGCCCTAGCCCCAACCCTTACCCTAGCCCCAACCCTAGTCCTAACCCTAGCCCTAACTCTAGCCCTAACACTAGCCCTAACCCTAATCCTAGCCCTAACCATAGCCCTAACCATAACCCTAGCCCTAACCCTATCTCTAGCCTTTACCCTACCCCTATCCCTAGCCCTATCCCTAGCCCTAACTCTAACCCTAACCCAAGCCCTAATCCTAACCCTAGCCCTAATCCTAACTCTAGCCCTAAACCTAGCAATAACCCTAGCCCTAGCCTTAACCCTAGCCCTAACCCTAACCCTAGCCTTTACCCTACCCCTAGCCTTAACCCTAGCCCTAACCATAACCCTAACCCTAACCATAACCCTAGCCCTAACCATAACCCTAGCCTTTACCCTACCCCTAACCCTAGCCCTATCCCTAGCCCTAACTCTGACCCTAACCCAAGCCCTAATCCTAACCCTAGCCCTAATCCTAACCCTAGCCCTAAACCTAGCAATAACCCTAGCCCTAGCCTTAACCCTAATGGGAAAATGGAAATAAATACATTTTTTTAATTTTATTATTTTTCCCTAATTAAGGGGTTGATGAAGGGGGGTTTGATTTACTTTTATAGCGGGTTGTTCAGCGGATTTTTATAATTGACAGCTGTCACACACTAAAAGACGCTTTTTGCATAAAATAGTTTTTGCGTCTCCACATTTAGAGAGCTATAATTTTTCCATATTTTGGTCCACAGAGTCATGTGAGGTCTTGTTTTTTGAGGGACGAGTTGACGTTTTTATTAGTGACATTTTCGGGCACGTGACATTTTTTGATCGCTTTTTATTCTGATTTTTGTGAGGCAGAATGACCAAAAACTGGCTATTCATGAATTACTTTTTTGGGGGGGCGTTTATATCATTCCACGTTTGGTAAAATTGATAAAG
The DNA here is from genome assembly GCF_051348905.1 of Ranitomeya variabilis. Taxonomy (NCBI): domain Eukaryota; kingdom Metazoa; phylum Chordata; class Amphibia; order Anura; family Dendrobatidae; genus Ranitomeya; species Ranitomeya variabilis. The sequence continues at coordinate 568,676,910 of NC_135232.1, forward strand.
CAGTTTTATTGTTCGGGTCAGTACGATTATAGCGATACCTCATTTATATCATTTTTTTATGTTTTGGCGCTTTTATACGATAAAAACTATTTTATAGAAAGAATTATTTTTGCATCGCTTTATTCTGAGGACTATAACTTTTTTATTTTTTCGCTGATGATGCGGTCTGGCGGTTCGTTTTTTTGCGGGACAAGTTGACGTTTTCAGCGGTACCATGGGTATTTATATCTGTCTTTTTGATCACGTGTTATTCTACTTTTTGTTCGGCGGTATGAGAATAAAGCGTTGTTTTTTGCCTCGGTTATTTTTTGTTTTTTTACCGCGTTCACTGAGGGGGTTAACTAGGACAGTTTTATAGGTGGGGTCATTACGGACGAGGCGATACTAAATATGTGTACATTTATTGCTTATTTAAATTTTTTAGATAAAGAAATGTATTTATTGCACAGATACCCTCCAGATGTGCACATATTTTGTAAACACACATATACTGTTACCTAGGGTCAACGATGCAGAAATAGTACCTCAGAGAGTAAAAGATTCTTTAGGATTCATAAATATAACAGTACTAGTACAGATTGTATTTCCACATCAGTGTTCCTCCCCTATTGCACACTACCCAGCATGTAAACAAAGCCCCAATTAAACCAAATCATCTTATCTGGGATCCATATGATCATCGAACGCCTCAACGCGTTTCCCTGCCATAATAACAGTTCCTCAGGAGGCTAATGGATAGGCCGTAGTTCCAAGATGCAGCATACGGCAGTCATGACATCCTGCTTGTAGGTGTGCAGTGCCGCAAAAGATGGGGATTTTAAAGCTACCGGGGCTTTCTTATGTACCGCCCCCTATGTCGTATGAGAGGTGCTAGGGGGAGCATCTGACAGGCAAATACCTTGTCTGCCTGTCCTGGCGCCGGAACCGCGCATGTCCAAATAGTATAGGCACTAGAGGTACAGCAGCTTCCTCTACACTTAATGCCCGCTCATTATAAGTCACACTGCGCGGGCATGCGCAGTCCAATCTCGGCGCTCCGGTCCACGCAGGCGCACTTAGAATAGCACTTAGTGCTTGACAATTGTGCTCCTCCGGACAGCGCATGCGCCCGGTGTAACCCTACCTCCGAATACGCCCATAATAATTGTACCAGGGGGCCGTGATGCAACACCATCTCAATCACATCCTGGGTTGAGCGATTTTTAACCCACTGTCGCATCGGGCTATTTTATAAATATTAGCATATTATATTATGCGTGCACGCTCAGACAGCCCTTGCTAACCTAAATAGTGGTTTATCAAAAAATACCTAAGAGAAAATAACTCTCATAAATATAAATCCCACATGGACATGAAACCCGTTTAGCTAATACTACTCCATAGGGAACAAAAATCACCAATATCCCCAGCTTTAGAAAGAATAAGTAAATTTGTCAGGATAAGGTAGTAAGATAAAAAAGGGGGGAAAAAAATTACCCATCCCCCTAAACAAATCACACACACCATCTCATAAGTATGTGCCAAACAGCTGAATATCCATAATAGATGGGTAGAGTAATCAATGATGAATGAACTGATTAAACAAACAAAGTTTCCTCAGATGAAACAGCTATAGGTGAGTTGTTCATTTAACCCTTTGGGGGTTACTGACTCCATTCTAAAGATCCACTGGGATTCCTTTTGTAGTAGTACCCTATCCCAGTCACCCTGTCTGCCATTTGGTCTAACAACCTCTAGCACACAGAACCTCAAACTGTCAGTAATACCTTGATGGCATTCCCAAAAATGCCTAGCTACAGGAGTGTCCCTCTTATTTCTCACATCCCCAAGGTGCTCACTTATCCGTTTCCTAAATTCTCTTTTCGTCTTCCCTATATAGTTCAACGGACAAGAGCATGTTACCATGTAGATAACTCCCATGCTTTTACAGTTGGCGAAATCTCTTAAGAAGTATCGCCGGTTAGTTGACGCACTTACAAAGCTTTTACCCAGTAAAATGACTTTACAAAACGAGCAGCTACCACATTTGAACATGCCACAAATTTTCCTGTCAAGCCATGTACCCTCAGGCCTCTGTCTGACATAGTGGCTATGTACCAAACGATCCTTGAGAGACCTCCCCCTGCGAAAAGTGATCTGTGGCCGGGAGGGAATAAAATCCTCAAGAGTGTCATCTGCCTGTAGGATCTGCCAATGTTTCCTCAAGATCCTATATATGTTGTCTGATTGGGAATCAAATGTCCCAATCACTCTACAGACATTTTCGTCCCCTTGTTGTTCTCGAGGTTGAAGAAGTGTTCCTCTTTCTCTCTCTAGGGCGTTTCTAAAGGCCGGGTTTAGTACCTCATCAGGATAACCACGTTCCTTGAACCGGTTTCTCAGATCGTACGCTTGTGCCCTAAATGTTTCAACCCGGGAACAGTTTCGCCTTAAACGCAGGTATTGTCCACGTGGAATGCCCCTTTTGAGCGGGACCGGATGGTAGCTGTCCCATCTCAGAAGGGCATTAGTGGACGTTGGTTTACGAAACACCTTAGTTTCTAGGGAACCAGACTCGTTCTTGCTAATCATCACATCTAGGAAGGCTAGTTCATTCTGATGACATTCGGAGGTAAAATGTAGACCAATAGTGTTAACATTCAGTTCTCGTATCAGGCTCTCAAATTCACACTCTGAACCATTCCAAATTACAAAGACGTTGTCTATATAGCGGTACCACGCCGAGATCTTCTCAGCCCACCAGACCTCCACATCAGGAAAGATGGTCACTTCCTCCCACCAGCCCAGGAGGAGATTAGCATAAGAGGGTGCACAATAGCACCCCATAGCAGTCCCCCTGCGCTGGTGGAAGTACTTGCCATCAAACAGAAAAAAATTATGAGTCAAAATATATTCCATTAATGATAATGTGAACTCATTATGTCTATTAAAATAGACCGCCCTGGTTTTAAGATAAAATTCCATGGCTTTTAATCCACACTGATGCGGAATGCTGCTATATAAAGCTTCGACGTCTATGGAACAGAGTAGTGTTTCCTTATCTATAGATATGCCATCAATTTTACTCAATAAATCTGACGTGTCTCTTACGTATGAGGGAAGAGATATTACAAAAGGCCGAAGGATACGATCCACATATACGCCAACATTTTGACTTAAGGAACCCACTCCAGACACAATGGGGCGTCCCTTTAACGGGGACAACCCCTTGTGGATTTTAGGTATAGCATAAAAAGTTGGGATAGTGGGATGCCGGGGTGCCATAAATTTATACTCACTCTGCGAGATAAGTCTGTCCTCCAACCCCCTGTCCAATATTGCCATAAGCACCTTTGTAAATTCTGCAGTAGGGTTTGACTCAAGTGATCTATAAGTTTCCCTATCATTGAGGATACGTTTACACATGTCTACATACGTTACGTGGTCAAGGACAACTTAATTACCCCCCTTGTCTGAGGGTTTTATGATTATATCCCTATTTCTCTCTAACGCGTACAGGGCATCAGATTCCTCCGAGCCCAAATTGGAAGGGGCTTGATGATTGTAGCCTCCCATCCGTTTCAAATCATCTTCTACCACTTTTAGAAAGATGTCAATGTTGGCATAATCCCCAACAGGAGGCATTCTGTTGCTTTTTAGTTTTAGGTCTGTGCATGGTCCAGAACCCCTCTCTTGCTCATTCTCCTCCAGGAGATGTACTAAAGTATCCATATCATTGAGATCTTCCTCAACGATACCAAGTTCACGACATCTTTCTTTATCGTTTAATTTAAAGAACTTTTTCCATTTTAATTTGCGGCAGAACAAATTAATGTCCTTGACCCAAGTAAATGTATTAAATTGTGTCATCGGGACAAACATTAGTCCCTTTCTCAGAATCCCCAATTCAGCTGTAGACAGATTGTGTTGGCTCAGATTGATAATTTGGTTATCCGTCTGTACCTGAGTTAGGGCCGTTTTCTCAGGTCGTAGCCTGTCGGTGCTCTCTGATCTAAAAAAGCAGCAGAGGATGAGGAGGCTGAGGATGCTCCTAGTGAGGATGGCAGGGGCCTTAAAAAGCTGGAGGGTTGGCCCATCGGAGTATTTCCCTGGGTTCCCTGGTCTCGACCTCTTCCCCCATAAGACCTTCCTGAATTTCCCCTCTGATACCTCCATCTTCCCCCCTGTTGAAATGTGTTGCCTCTCCCCTTACGTCTCCAACCAGTTGTTACAGGAGCCCTCTCGGTATCAGACGTTTCCGCTTCTGATGACGAAATCTCCGAGCCAATAGTTACTGGACAATCAAAATCGTAAGCCGTATTCTCTTTAAACTCCGCAGAATCCCTCAAGTACTGGGAGTGTTTGCGATTTTTTATCTGTGTTTGATATCTCTCAATCGACACTTGTAGTTCACTCTCTTTCCTATTAAAGTTTGGATCTGATTTAAATTTCAACGTTTTTTCTATCAGATCGTTTAGTTTTTTGGAGGAGGATTCTAAGATGATTTTTTTCTTCCTCCAATAAAAGTTTCATAAGTCTCACGGAGGATGCGATTGATTCCTCCCTCCACACTTTCAAGAGAGTTGGATTACTCAATCGTGGCGAAGGAGAGATATTAATGCGAAGGCCCTTGGGTACAATACTGTTTTTGATATAATTCTCAAGGGCCTTTGTCTCCCACCAAGATTTAAGGTAATTTTTATAGATGCCTGTCAATTCCTTGAAAACAGAATGGACTGATGGACTTGGGTCAGTACCACTATAGTCTACCTCCTCTGAAAAAACCTTGTTTGCCTCGTTTACACAGGACTCACAATTAATTGGTCCAGATAGGAATCCAGCCATATCAAAATCAGAGTAATTTGTATATCGATAAGTTGGTATAGTATTTTAACACTTTTATTCAAAAACCGACTAATACCTAAAATTTCTTTATTATGAAAAATTGTTTAAAAACTTAGTAGACAAATTCCCACAAACCCACAAACAAAAAATGACAAAAAATTAAATTATTAATTGTTCTAACACTACCCCTCATGCCACCGCCACCCCAACTTCCTTATTTGTGCCCAGGTCTCTATCTGCACTATCTTCCCCTCCTATAAAATGAATACCCTCCCCCCCAATCCCTAGTTTAAACACTCCTCCAACCTTCTAGCCATTTTCTCCCCAGCACAGCTGCACCTTCCCCATTGAGGTGTATAAGACAGCACGCACCCCATAGGTAAACCCTGTAGTATAAGACAGCACCCCATAGGCAGACCCTGTAGTATAAGGTAGCACCCCATAGGCAGATCCTGTAGTATAAGGCAGCATGCCATAGGCAGATTCTGAAGTATAAGGCAGCACCCATATAGGCAGACTCTAGTAAAAAGCAGCACCCCATAGGCAGACCCTGTAGTATAAGACAGCACCCCATAGGCAGACCCTGTAGTAAAAGGCAATACCCCCATAGGAAGATTCTGAAGTGTAAGGCAGCACCCCTATAGGCAGATCCTGAAGTAGCTGCCTTATACTTCAGGATCTGCCTATAAGGGTGCTGCTTTATACTTCAGGATCTGCCTATAGGGGGGCTGCCTTATACTTCAGGATCTGCCTATAGGGGTGATGCCTTATACTTCAGGATCTGCCTATAGGGGTGCTGCCTTATACTTCAGGATCTGCCTATAGGGATGCTGGCTTATACTTCAGGATCTGCCTATTGGGGTGCTGCCTTATACTTCAGAATCTGCCTATGGGGGGGTGCTGCCTTTTACTACAGGGTCTGCCAATGGGGTGCTGCCTTATACTACAGGGTCTGCCCATATGAGTGCTGCCTTATACTTCAGAATCTGCCTATGGGTTGCTGCCTTATATTACAGGATCTGCCTATGGGGCGCTGCCTTATACTGCAGAGTCTGCCTATGGGGTGTTGTCTTATACTACAGGGTCTACCTATGGGGTGCTGTCTTATACTACAGGGTCTGCCTATGTGGGTGCTGTCTTGCGCTGTAGAGTCTGCCTTTGGGTGCTGCCTTGTGCTGTAGAGTAGTCCTATGGGGAGTGCATTATACTATATGGAATCCTATGGGGAGTGCATTATACTATATAGAGTCCTATGGGGAGTGCATTAAACTATATGGAGGCTTATGGGGAGTGCATTATACTATATGGAGACCTATGGGGAGTGCATTATACTATATTTAGGATGATCTGGTGCATCATACTATATGGAGGCCATCTAGTGGGCCATCATACAGTGTGGAGATTACAGTGAAGGGGCCATCATACTGTGTTGGAGCCATAAAACAGTTTGGGGGCTGCTAAGGGGTCAGCATACTGTGTGGATGGTACTATACAGTGAGGGGGCATTATACTGTATAGGGGATCTGTATAGGGGGGCAGACTCGGGACATTATTAAATGTAAGGTGGGTACTTTTTGTTATAGGGGATCTCAGGTTACTGTAACTATCAAAGGGGCACACATGACAATATTACTTTCTAGTGAGCAAAATGTGGGCAGTGTTTTCTAGGGCACTTGCACCCGGCATTGCTATATAGAGGGGTGCTTTAGAATTTAGAAGGCACAGAGAACCACACAGCAGGGGCAGTAATAGGGACACATACGGCAGCAGCAGCTCAGTATTGGGATATCAGCAGGATGAGGAGGATGCAGGTTGGGAATAGATGGTGATGGGGCTGGAATATGAGAAGTGAAATGTGTCTTTGTTGCATTCTCTGCAGACGAGTTCTGGCTGAAAGAAGTTGTCATGTCAGTCTGAGCCAGATGGAAAAGACAGGAAAAGTGAACAATTCCATCAGAGAACATCAGCGGTAAGACATTATTTGTAACTGTGCTGTGATCTCTTACATGTTCTGTAGGGCTGGTATCTACCACTGACCATATGGCGGTAATATCCATGTTGGTCGTTATATAGAGATTATCTTCAGTAATAGCGCGGTCATCTGCTGAGGCTCTCCTTCACTATTAGGGCGCGTCACCGAATTGTAATGAAGGTTAGGGGCCCACTCAGAAGCTTCCCCCCCCCCTGAACCAAAACCCTACCTATGCCTCTGCTTGAAGTATAAGGCAGCCCCCTATAGGCAGATCCTGAAGTATAAGGCAACCCCCATATAAAAACAATAAATAAATAAATTGTTCCAGCGGTGCTCCGACCTCCCGTTCATCTTCTGACAGTGGGCGCCGGGTGGTGAAATCATCGCGCCCACTGTCAGCGTCGGTGACGCCAGACGCTGACAGGGGGATGATGGGAGAAGGAGGGCAGCGCTCCTTCCCTACTCAGTGCGGTGACAGGTGGGGGGCCCACTTCTGGCACTGGGTCACACCCCCCCCCCGCCTGCTCAGGGGCCCCATAGAAAGCGGCAGAGCAGGGAGATCAATTCTCCCTGCTCTGCCGCAGAAGGTAGCTGATACAGTTACAGTAGTGTAGCTCCGGGTGGGCCTCCTCTGAGCACCGGGCCCCCCCGACAGCTACGCTACTGTCGTAATTATTTATTACACTGTCCACTGTGTCTGATCTGCCCAATTAACATAATACTGATGAGTTTTCACATCACTGGAAACTCATTAGATATTTGCATTTATACAGTTTTGGTAGTTTCCCATTGAAGCAGATATTGATGAAGACTTTTAGGATGTAGCTGAGATGTCAGAGGTGCCGCTGCCAAAACCACAGAATCATATGTCCCTCACCCACACATCCTTACATCCAGAAAGGATCATATCCAAAAACATCCAAAAACCACAACTATATTTTGCCCCTACAGTCCTCAGTGGTCTTAAAAAGCTAAAAACATATTGGTTATAGGGGCACTCCCTATCTGACACTGTTTATGGGGCACTACCTGTCTGTCACAGGTTATAGGGACACATAACGTAATATCTGTTTAATTTAAAAAAATGGAAAAAAATAGCTTGGGCTCCCACCCAATTTTCAAGTCCAGAGTGGGAAAGCCAGCAACTGGGGGCCGATGTTTGTCGCAGGGCCGACGGGTACCCGGTACCGGGCCTCTCTGTCTCAGTTCTGGGATTGTCACGGTGGCTAGACCCGGTCCGTGACCCTGCTAAGGGGCGTCCAGTAAAAGTTGAGAGTGATAATGTGTGGTGCAGGGTGCGATGAATAACGAGGACACAGGGTTGCAAATAGTATAGGCACTAGAGGTACAGCAGCTTCCTCTACACTTAATGCCCGCTCATTATAAGTCACACTGCGCGGGCATGCGCAGTCCAATCTCGGCGCTCCGGTCCACGCAGGCGCACTTAGAATAGCACTTAGTGCTTGACAATTGTGCTCCTCCGGACAGCGCATGCGCCCGGTGTAACCCTACCTCCGAATACGCCCATAATAATTGTACCAGGGGGCCGTGATGCAACACCATCTCAATCACATCCTGGGTTGAGCGATTTTTAACCCACTGTCGCATCGGGCTATTTTATAAATATTAGCATATTATATTATGCGTGCACGCTCAGACAGCCCTTGCTAACCTAAATAGTGGTTTATCAAAAAATACCTAAGAGAAAATAACTCTCATAAATATAAATCCCACATGGACATGAAACCCGTTTAGCTAATACTACTCCATAGGGAACAAAAATCACCAATATCCCCAGCTTTAGAAAGAATAAGTAAATTTGTCAGGATAAGGTAGTAAGATAAAAAAGGGGGGAAAAAAATTACCCATCCCCCTAAACAAATCACACACACCATCTCATAAGTATGTGCCAAACAGCTGAATATCCATAATAGATGGGTAGAGTAATCAATGATGAATGAACTGATTAAACAAACAAAGTTTCCTCAGATGAAACAGCTATAGGTGAGTTGTTCATTTAACCCTTTGGGGGTTACTGACTCCATTCTAAAGATCCACTGGGATTCCTTTTGTAGTAGTACCCTATCCCAGTCACCCTGTCTGCCATTTGGTCTAACAACCTCTAGCACACAGAACCTCAAACTGTCAGTAATACCTTGATGGCATTCCCAAAAATGCCTAGCTACAGGAGTGTCCCTCTTATTTCTCACATCCCCAAGGTGCTCACTTATCCGTTTCCTAAATTCTCTTTTCGTCTTCCCTATATAGTTCAACGGACAAGAGCATGTTACCATGTAGATAACTCCCATGCTTTTACAGTTGGCGAAATCTCTTAAGAAGTATCGCCGGTTAGTTGACGCACTTACAAAGCTTTTACCCAGTAAAATGACTTTACAAAACGAGCAGCTACCACATTTGAACATGCCACAAATTTTCCTGTCAAGCCATGTACCCTCAGGCCTCTGTCTGACATAGTGGCTATGTACCAAACGATCCTTGAGAGACCTCCCCCTGCGAAAAGTGATCTGTGGCCGGGAGGGAATAAAATCCTCAAGAGTGTCATCTGCCTGTAGGATCTGCCAATGTTTCCTCAAGATCCTATATATGTTGTCTGATTGGGAATCAAATGTCCCAATCACTCTACAGACATTTTCGTCCCCTTGTTGTTCTCGAGGTTGAAGAAGTGTTCCTCTTTCTCTCTCTAGGGCGTTTCTAAAGGCCGGGTTTAGTACCTCATCAGGATAACCACGTTCCTTGAACCGGTTTCTCAGATCGTACGCTTGTGCCCTAAATGTTTCAACCCGGGAACAGTTTCGCCTTAAACGCAGGTATTGTCCACGTGGAATGCCCCTTTTGAGCGGGACCGGATGGTAGCTGTCCCATCTCAGAAGGGCATTAGTGGACGTTGGTTTACGAAACACCTTAGTTTCTAGGGAACCAGACTCGTTCTTGCTAATCATCACATCTAGGAAGGCTAGTTCATTCTGATGACATTCGGAGGTAAAATGTAGACCAATAGTGTTAACATTCAGTTCTCGTATCAGGCTCTCAAATTCACACTCTGAACCATTCCAAATTACAAAGACGTTGTCTATATAGCGGTACCACGCCGAGATCTTCTCAGCCCACCAGACCTCCACATCAGGAAAGATGGTCACTTCCTCCCACCAGCCCAGGAGGAGATTAGCATAAGAGGGTGCACAATAGCACCCCATAGCAGTCCCCCTGCGCTGGTGGAAGTACTTGCCATCAAACAGAAAAAAATTATGAGTCAAAATATATTCCATTAATGATAATGTGAACTCATTATGTCTATTAAAATAGACCGCCCTGGTTTTAAGATAAAATTCCATGGCTTTTAATCCACACTGATGCGGAATGCTGCTATATAAAGCTTCGACGTCTATGGAACAGAGTAGTGTTTCCTTATCTATAGATATGCCATCAATTTTACTCAATAAATCTGACGTGTCTCTTACGTATGAGGGAAGAGATATTACAAAAGGCCGAAGGATACGATCCACATATACGCCAACATTTTGACTTAAGGAACCCACTCCAGACACAATGGGGCGTCCCTTTAACGGGGACAACCCCTTGTGGATTTTAGGTATAGCATAAAAAGTTGGGATAGTGGGATGCCGGGGTGCCATAAATTTATACTCACTCTGCGAGATAAGTCTGTCCTCCAACCCCCTGTCCAATATTGCCATAAGCACCTTTGTAAATTCTGCAGTAGGGTTTGACTCAAGTGATCTATAAGTTTCCCTATCATTGAGGATACGTTTACACATGTCTACATACGTTACGTGGTCAAGGACAACTTAATTACCCCCCTTGTCTGAGGGTTTTATGATTATATCCCTATTTCTCTCTAACGCGTACAGGGCATCAGATTCCTCCGAGCCCAAATTGGAAGGGGCTTGATGATTGTAGCCTCCCATCCGTTTCAAATCATCTTCTACCACTTTTAGAAAGATGTCAATGTTGGCATAATCCCCAACAGGAGGCATTCTGTTGCTTTTTAGTTTTAGGTCTGTGCATGGTCCAGAACCCCTCTCTTGCTCATTCTCCTCCAGGAGATGTACTAAAGTATCCATATCATTGAGATCTTCCTCAACGATACCAAGTTCACGACATCTTTCTTTATCGTTTAATTTAAAGAACTTTTTCCATTTTAATTTGCGGCAGAACAAATTAATGTCCTTGACCCAAGTAAATGTATTAAATTGTGTCATCGGGACAAACATTAGTCCCTTTCTCAGAATCCCCAATTCAGCTGTAGACAGATTGTGTTGGCTCAGATTGATAATTTGGTTATCCGTCTGTACCTGAGTTAGGGCCGTTTTCTCAGGTCGTAGCCTGTCGGTGCTCTCTGATCTAAAAAAGCAGCAGAGGATGAGGAGGCTGAGGATGCTCCTAGTGAGGATGGCAGGGGCCTTAAAAAGCTGGAGGGTTGGCCCATCGGAGTATTTCCCTGGGTTCCCTGGTCTCGACCTCTTCCCCCATAAGACCTTCCTGAATTTCCCCTCTGATACCTCCATCTTCCCCCCTGTTGAAATGTGTTGCCTCTCCCCTTACGTCTCCAACCAGTTGTTACAGGAGCCCTCTCGGTATCAGACGTTTCCGCTTCTGATGACGAAATCTCCGAGCCAATAGTTACTGGACAATCAAAATCGTAAGCCGTATTCTCTTTAAACTCCGCAGAATCCCTCAAGTACTGGGAGTGTTTGCGATTTTTTATCTGTGTTTGATATCTCTCAATCGACACTTGTAGTTCACTCTCTTTCCTATTAAAGTTTGGATCTGATTTAAATTTCAACGTTTTTTCTATCAGATCGTTTAGTTTTTTGGAGGAGGATTCTAAGATGATTTTTTTCTTCCTCCAATAAAAGTTTCATAAGTCTCACGGAGGATGCGATTGATTCCTCCCTCCACACTTTCAAGAGAGTTGGATTACTCAATCGTGGCGAAGGAGAGATATTAATGCGAAGGCCCTTGGGTACAATACTGTTTTTGATATAATTCTCAAGGGCCTTTGTCTCCCACCAAGATTTAAGGTAATTTTTATAGATGCCTGTCAATTCCTTGAAAACAGAATGGACTGATGGACTTGGGTCAGTACCACTATAGTCTACCTCCTCTGAAAAAACCTTGTTTGCCTCGTTTACACAGGACTCACAATTAATTGGTCCAGATAGGAATCCAGCCATATCAAAATCAGAGTAATTTGTATATCGATAAGTTGGTATAGTATTTTAACACTTTTATTCAAAAACCGACTAATACCTAAAATTTCTTTATTATGAAAAATTGTTTAAAAACTTAGTAGACAAATTCCCACAAACCCACAAACAAAAAATGACAAAAAATTAAATTATTAATTGTTCTAACACTACCCCTCATGCCACCGCCACCCCAACTTCCTTATTTGTGCCCAGGTCTCTATCTGCACTATCTTCCCCTCCTATAAAATGAATACCCTCCCCCCCAATCCCTAGTTTAAACACTCCTCCAACCTTCTAGCCATTTTCTCCCCAGCACAGCTGCACCTTCCCCATTGAGGTGTATAAGACAGCACGCACCCCATAGGTAAACCCTGTAGTATAAGACAGCACCCCATAGGCAGACCCTGTAGTATAAGGTAGCACCCCATAGGCAGATCCTGTAGTATAAGGCAGCATGCCATAGGCAGATTCTGAAGTATAAGGCAGCACCCATATAGGCAGACTCTAGTAAAAAGCAGCACCCCATAGGCAGACCCTGTAGTATAAGACAGCACCCCATAGGCAGACCCTGTAGTAAAAGGCAATACCCCCATAGGAAGATTCTGAAGTGTAAGGCAGCACCCCTATAGGCAGATCCTGAAGTAGCTGCCTTATACTTCAGGATCTGCCTATAAGGGTGCTGCTTTATACTTCAGGATCTGCCTATAGGGGGGCTGCCTTATACTTCAGGATCTGCCTATAGGGGTGATGCCTTATACTTCAGGATCTGCCTATAGGGGTGCTGCCTTATACTTCAGGATCTGCCTATAGGGATGCTGGCTTATACTTCAGGATCTGCCTATTGGGGTGCTGCCTTATACTTCAGAATCTGCCTATGGGGGGGTGCTGCCTTTTACTACAGGGTCTGCCAATGGGGTGCTGCCTTATACTACAGGGTCTGCCCATATGAGTGCTGCCTTATACTTCAGAATCTGCCTATGGGTTGCTGCCTTATATTACAGGATCTGCCTATGGGGCGCTGCCTTATACTGCAGAGTCTGCCTATGGGGTGTTGTCTTATACTACAGGGTCTACCTATGGGGTGCTGTCTTATACTACAGGGTCTGCCTATGTGGGTGCTGTCTTGCGCTGTAGAGTCTGCCTTTGGGTGCTGCCTTGTGCTGTAGAGTAGTCCTATGGGGAGTGCATTATACTATATGGAATCCTATGGGGAGTGCATTATACTATATAGAGTCCTATGGGGAGTGCATTAAACTATATGGAGGCTTATGGGGAGTGCATTATACTATATGGAGACCTATGGGGAGTGCATTATACTATATTTAGGATGATCTGGTGCATCATACTATATGGAGGCCATCTAGTGGGCCATCATACAGTGTGGAGATTACAGTGAAGGGGCCATCATACTGTGTTGGAGCCATAAAACAGTTTGGGGGCTGCTAAGGGGTCAGCATACTGTGTGGATGGTACTATACAGTGAGGGGGCATTATACTGTATAGGGGATCTGTATAGGGGGGCAGACTCGGGACATTATTAAATGTAAGGTGGGTACTTTTTGTTATAGGGGATCTCAGGTTACTGTAACTATCAAAGGGGCACACATGACAATATTACTTTCTAGTGAGCAAAATGTGGGCAGTGTTTTCTAGGGCACTTGCACCCGGCATTGCTATATAGAGGGGTGCTTTAGAATTTAGAAGGCACAGAGAACCACACAGCAGGGGCAGTAATAGGGACACATACGGCAGCAGCAGCTCAGTATTGGGATATCAGCAGGATGAGGAGGATGCAGGTTGGGAATAGATGGTGATGGGGCTGGAATATGAGAAGTGAAATGTGTCTTTGTTGCATTCTCTGCAGACGAGTTCTGGCTGAAAGAAGTTGTCATGTCAGTCTGAGCCAGATGGAAAAGACAGGAAAAGTGAACAATTCCATCAGAGAACATCAGCGGTAAGACATTATTTGTAACTGTGCTGTGATCTCTTACATGTTCTGTAGGGCTGGTATCTACCACTGACCATATGGCGGTAATATCCATGTTGGTCGTTATATAGAGATTATCTTCAGTAATAGCGCGGTCATCTGCTGAGGCTCTCCTTCACTATTAGGGCGCGTCACCGAATTGTAATGAAGGTTAGGGGCCCACTCAGAAGCTTCCCCCCCCCCTGAACCAAAACCCTACCTATGCCTCTGCTTGAAGTATAAGGCAGCCCCCTATAGGCAGATCCTGAAGTATAAGGCAACCCCCATATAAAAACAATAAATAAATAAATTGTTCCAGCGGTGCTCCGACCTCCCGTTCATCTTCTGACAGTGGGCGCCGGGTGGTGAAATCATCGCGCCCACTGTCAGCGTCGGTGACGCCAGACGCTGACAGGGGGATGATGGGAGAAGGAGGGCAGCGCTCCTTCCCTACTCAGTGCGGTGACAGGTGGGGGGCCCACTTCTGGCACTGGGTCACACCCCCCCCCCGCCTGCTCAGGGGCCCCATAGAAAGCGGCAGAGCAGGGAGATCAATTCTCCCTGCTCTGCCGCAGAAGGTAGCTGATACAGTTACAGTAGTGTAGCTCCGGGTGGGCCTCCTCTGAGCACCGGGCCCCCCCGACAGCTACGCTACTGTCGTAATTATTTATTACACTGTCCACTGTGTCTGATCTGCCCAATTAACATAATACTGATGAGTTTTCACATCACTGGAAACTCATTAGATATTTGCATTTATACAGTTTTGGTAGTTTCCCATTGAAGCAGATATTGATGAAGACTTTTAGGATGTAGCTGAGATGTCAGAGGTGCCGCTGCCAAAACCACAGAATCATATGTCCCTCACCCACACATCCTTACATCCAGAAAGGATCATATCCAAAAACATCCAAAAACCACAACTATATTTTGCCCCTACAGTCCTCAGTGGTCTTAAAAAGCTAAAAACATATTGGTTATAGGGGCACTCCCTATCTGACACTGTTTATGGGGCACTACCTGTCTGTCACAGGTTATAGGGACACATAACGTAATATCTGTTTAATTTAAAAAAATGGAAAAAAATAGCTTGGGCTCCCACCCAATTTTCAAGTCCAGAGTGGGAAAGCCAGCAACTGGGGGCCGATGTTTGTCGCAGGGCCGACGGGTACCCGGTACCGGGCCTCTCTGTCTCAGTTCTGGGATTGTCACGGTGGCTAGACCCGGTCCGTGACCCTGCTAAGGGGCGTCCAGTAAAAGTTGAGAGTGATAATGTGTGGTGCAGGGTGCGATGAATAACGAGGACACAGGGTTGCAAATAGTATAGGCACTAGAGGTACAGCAGCTTCCTCTACACTTAATGCCCGCTCATTATAAGTCACACTGCGCGGGCATGCGCAGTCCAATCTCGGCGCTCCGGTCCACGCAGGCGCACTTAGAATAGCACTTAGTGCTTGACAATTGTGCTCCTCCGGACAGCGCATGCGCCCGGTGTAACCCTACCTCCGAATACGCCCATAATAATTGTACCAGGGGGCCGTGATGCAACACCATCTCAATCACATCCTGGGTTGAGCGATTTTTAACCCACTGTCGCATCGGGCTATTTTATAAATATTAGCATATTATATTATGCGTGCACGCTCAGACAGCCCTTGCTAACCTAAATAGTGGTTTATCAAAAAATACCTAAGAGAAAATAACTCTCATAAATATAAATCCCACATGGACATGAAACCCGTTTAGCTAATACTACTCCATAGGGAACAAAAATCACCAATATCCCCAGCTTTAGAAAGAATAAGTAAATTTGTCAGGATAAGGTAGTAAGATAAAAAAGGGGGGAAAACAATTACCCATCCCCCTAAACAAATCACACACACCATCTCATAAGTATGTGCCAAACAGCTGAATATCCATAATAGATGGGTAGAGTAATCAATGATGAATGAACTGATTAAACAAACAAAGTTTCCTCAGATGAAACAGCTATAGGTGAGTTGTTCATTTAACCCTTTGGGGGTTACTGACTCCATTCTAAAGATCCACTGGGATTCCTTTTGTAGTAGTACCCTATCCCAGTCACCCTGTCTGCCATTTGGTCTAACAACCTCTAGCACACAGAACCTCAAACTGTCAGTAATACCTTGATGGCATTCCCAAAAATGCCTAGCTACAGGAGTGTCCCTCTTATTTCTCACATCCCCAAGGTGCTCACTTATCCGTTTCCTAAATTCTCTTTTCGTCTTCCCTATATAGTTCAACGGACAAGAGCATGTTACCATGTAGATAACTCCCATGCTTTTACAGTTGGCGAAATCTCTTAAGAAGTATCGCCGGTTAGTTGACGCACTTACAAAGCTTTTACCCAGTAAAATGACTTTACAAAACGAGCAGCTACCACATTTGAACATGCCACAAATTTTCCTGTCAAGCCATGTACCCTCAGGCCTCTGTCTGACATAGTGGCTATGTACCAAACGATCCTTGAGAGACCTCCCCCTGCGAAAAGTGATCTGTGGCCGGGAGGGAATAAAATCCTCAAGAGTGTCATCTGCCTGTAGGATCTGCCAATGTTTCCTCAAGATCCTATATATGTTGTCTGATTGGGAATCAAATGTCCCAATCACTCTACAGACATTTTCGTCCCCTTGTTGTTCTCGAGGTTGAAGAAGTGTTCCTCTTTCTCTCTCTAGGGCGTTTCTAAAGGCCGGGTTTAGTACCTCATCAGGATAACCACGTTCCTTGAACCGGTTTCTCAGATCGTACGCTTGTGCCCTAAATGTTTCAACCCGGGAACAGTTTCGCCTTAAACGCAGGTATTGTCCACGTGGAATGCCCCTTTTGAGCGGGACCGGATGGTAGCTGTCCCATCTCAGAAGGGCATTAGTGGACGTTGGTTTACGAAACACCTTAGTTTCTAGGGAACCAGACTCGTTCTTGCTAATCATCACATCTAGGAAGGCTAGTTCATTCTGATGACATTCGGAGGTAAAATGTAGACCAATAGTGTTAACATTCAGTTCTCGTATCAGGCTCTCAAATTCACACTCTGAACCATTCCAAATTACAAAGACGTTGTCTATATAGCGGTACCACGCCGAGATCTTCTCAGCCCACCAGACCTCCACATCAGGAAAGATGGTCACTTCCTCCCACCAGCCCAGGAGGAGATTAGCATAAGAGGGTGCACAATAGCACCCCATAGCAGTCCCCCTGCGCTGGTGGAAGTACTTGCCATCAAACAGAAAAAAATTATGAGTCAAAATATATTCCATTAATGATAATGTGAACTCATTATGTCTATTAAAATAGACCGCCCTGGTTTTAAGATAAAATTCCATGGCTTTTAATCCACACTGATGCGGAATGCTGCTATATAAAGCTTCGACGTCTATGGAACAGAGTAGTGTTTCCTTATCTATAGATATGCCATCAATTTTACTCAATAAATCTGACGTGTCTCTTACGTATGAGGGAAGAGATATTACAAAAGGCCGAAGGATACGATCCACATATACGCCAACATTTTGACTTAAGGAACCCACTCCAGACACAATGGGGCGTCCCTTTAACGGGGACAACCCCTTGTGGATTTTAGGTATAGCATAAAAAGTTGGGATAGTGGGATGCCGGGGTGCCATAAATTTATACTCACTCTGCGAGATAAGTCTGTCCTCCAACCCCCTGTCCAATATTGCCATAAGCACCTTTGTAAATTCTGCAGTAGGGTTTGACTCAAGTGATCTATAAGTTTCCCTATCATTGAGGATACGTTTACACATGTCTACATACGTTACGTGGTCAAGGACAACTTAATTACCCCCCTTGTCTGAGGGTTTTATGATTATATCCCTATTTCTCTCTAACGCGTACAGGGCATCAGATTCCTCCGAGCCCAAATTGGAAGGGGCTTGATGATTGTAGCCTCCCATCCGTTTCAAATCATCTTCTACCACTTTTAGAAAGATGTCAATGTTGGCATAATCCCCAACAGGAGGCATTCTGTTGCTTTTTAGTTTTAGGTCTGTGCATGGTCCAGAACCCCTCTCTTGCTCATTCTCCTCCAGGAGATGTACTAAAGTATCCATATCATTGAGATCTTCCTCAACGATACCAAGTTCACGACATCTTTCTTTATCGTTTAATTTAAAGAACTTTTTCCATTTTAATTTGCGGCAGAACAAATTAATGTCCTTGACCCAAGTAAATGTATTAAATTGTGTCATCGGGACAAACATTAGTCCCTTTCTCAGAATCCCCAATTCAGCTGTAGACAGATTGTGTTGGCTCAGATTGATAATTTGGTTATCCGTCTGTACCTGAGTTAGGGCCGTTTTCTCAGGTCGTAGCCTGTCGGTGCTCTCTGATCTAAAAAAGCAGCAGAGGATGAGGAGGCTGAGGATGCTCCTAGTGAGGATGGCAGGGGCCTTAAAAAGCTGGAGGGTTGGCCCATCGGAGTATTTCCCTGGGTTCCCTGGTCTCGACCTCTTCCCCCATAAGACCTTCCTGAATTTCCCCTCTGATACCTCCATCTTCCCCCCTGTTGAAATGTGTTGCCTCTCCCCTTACGTCTCCAACCAGTTGTTACAGGAGCCCTCTCGGTATCAGACGTTTCCGCTTCTGATGACGAAATCTCCGAGCCAATAGTTACTGGACAATCAAAATCGTAAGCCGTATTCTCTTTAAACTCCGCAGAATCCCTCAAGTACTGGGAGTGTTTGCGATTTTTTATCTGTGTTTGATATCTCTCAATCGACACTTGTAGTTCACTCTCTTTCCTATTAAAGTTTGGATCTGATTTAAATTTCAACGTTTTTTCTATCAGATCGTTTAGTTTTTTGGAGGAGGATTCTAAGATGATTTTTTTCTTCCTCCAATAAAAGTTTCATAAGTCTCACGGAGGATGCGATTGATTCCTCCCTCCACACTTTCAAGAGAGTTGGATTACTCAATCGTGGCGAAGGAGAGATATTAATGCGAAGGCCCTTGGGTACAATACTGTTTTTGATATAATTCTCAAGGGCCTTTGTCTCCCACCAAGATTTAAGGTAATTTTTATAGATGCCTGTCAATTCCTTGAAAACAGAATGGACTGATGGACTTGGGTCAGTACCACTATAGTCTACCTCCTCTGAAAAAACCTTGTTTGCCTCGTTTACACAGGACTCACAATTAATTGGTCCAGATAGGAATCCAGCCATATCAAAATCAGAGTAATTTGTATATCGATAAGTTGGTATAGTATTTTAACACTTTTATTCAAAAACCGACTAATACCTAAAATTTCTTTATTATGAAAAATTGTTTAAAAACTTAGTAGACAAATTCCCACAAACCCACAAACAAAAAATGACAAAAAATTAAATTATTAATTGTTCTAACACTACCCCTCATGCCACCGCCACCCCAACTTCCTTATTTGTGCCCAGGTCTCTATCTGCACTATCTTCCCCTCCTATAAAATGAATACCCTCCCCCCCAATCCCTAGTTTAAACACTCCTCCAACCTTCTAGCCATTTTCTCCCCAGCACAGCTGCACCTTCCCCATTGAGGTGTATAAGACAGCACGCACCCCATAGGTAAACCCTGTAGTATAAGACAGCACCCCATAGGCAGACCCTGTAGTATAAGGTAGCACCCCATAGGCAGATCCTGTAGTATAAGGCAGCATGCCATAGGCAGATTCTGAAGTATAAGGCAGCACCCATATAGGCAGACTCTAGTAAAAAGCAGCACCCCATAGGCAGACCCTGTAGTATAAGACAGCACCCCATAGGCAGACCCTGTAGTAAAAGGCAATACCCCCATAGGAAGATTCTGAAGTGTAAGGCAGCACCCCTATAGGCAGATCCTGAAGTAGCTGCCTTATACTTCAGGATCTGCCTATAAGGGTGCTGCTTTATACTTCAGGATCTGCCTATAGGGGGGCTGCCTTATACTTCAGGATCTGCCTATAGGGGTGATGCCTTATACTTCAGGATCTGCCTATAGGGGTGCTGCCTTATACTTCAGGATCTGCCTATAGGGATGCTGGCTTATACTTCAGGATCTGCCTATTGGGGTGCTGCCTTATACTTCAGAATCTGCCTATGGGGGGGTGCTGCCTTTTACTACAGGGTCTGCCAATGGGGTGCTGCCTTATACTACAGGGTCTGCCCATATGAGTGCTGCCTTATACTTCAGAATCTGCCTATGGGTTGCTGCCTTATATTACAGGATCTGCCTATGGGGCGCTGCCTTATACTGCAGAGTCTGCCTATGGGGTGTTGTCTTATACTACAGGGTCTACCTATGGGGTGCTGTCTTATACTACAGGGTCTGCCTATGTGGGTGCTGTCTTGCGCTGTAGAGTCTGCCTTTGGGTGCTGCCTTGTGCTGTAGAGTAGTCCTATGGGGAGTGCATTATACTATATGGAATCCTATGGGGAGTGCATTATACTATATAGAGTCCTATGGGGAGTGCATTAAACTATATGGAGGCTTATGGGGAGTGCATTATACTATATGGAGACCTATGGGGAGTGCATTATACTATATTTAGGATGATCTGGTGCATCATACTATATGGAGGCCATCTAGTGGGCCATCATACAGTGTGGAGATTACAGTGAAGGGGCCATCATACTGTGTTGGAGCCATAAAACAGTTTGGGGGCTGCTAAGGGGTCAGCATACTGTGTGGATGGTACTATACAGTGAGGGGGCATTATACTGTATAGGGGATCTGTATAGGGGGGCAGACTCGGGACATTATTAAATGTAAGGTGGGTACTTTTTGTTATAGGGGATCTCAGGTTACTGTAACTATCAAAGGGGCACACATGACAATATTACTTTCTAGTGAGCAAAATGTGGGCAGTGTTTTCTAGGGCACTTGCACCCGGCATTGCTATATAGAGGGGTGCTTTAGAATTTAGAAGGCACAGAGAACCACACAGCAGGGGCAGTAATAGGGACACATACGGCAGCAGCAGCTCAGTATTGGGATATCAGCAGGATGAGGAGGATGCAGGTTGGGAATAGATGGTGATGGGGCTGGAATATGAGAAGTGAAATGTGTCTTTGTTGCATTCTCTGCAGACGAGTTCTGGCTGAAAGAAGTTGTCATGTCAGTCTGAGCCAGATGGAAAAGACAGGAAAAGTGAACAATTCCATCAGAGAACATCAGCGGTAAGACATTATTTGTAACTGTGCTGTGATCTCTTACATGTTCTGTAGGGCTGGTATCTACCACTGACCATATGGCGGTAATATCCATGTTGGTCGTTATATAGAGATTATCTTCAGTAATAGCGCGGTCATCTGCTGAGGCTCTCCTTCACTATTAGGGCGCGTCACCGAATTGTAATGAAGGTTAGGGGCCCACTCAGAAGCTTCCCCCCCCCCTGAACCAAAACCCTACCTATGCCTCTGCTTGAAGTATAAGGCAGCCCCCTATAGGCAGATCCTGAAGTATAAGGCAACCCCCATATAAAAACAATAAATAAATAAATTGTTCCAGCGGTGCTCCGACCTCCCGTTCATCTTCTGACAGTGGGCGCCGGGTGGTGAAATCATCGCGCCCACTGTCAGCGTCGGTGACGCCAGACGCTGACAGGGGGATGATGGGAGAAGGAGGGCAGCGCTCCTTCCCTACTCAGTGCGGTGACAGGTGGGGGGCCCACTTCTGGCACTGGGTCACACCCCCCCCCCGCCTGCTCAGGGGCCCCATAGAAAGCGGCAGAGCAGGGAGATCAATTCTCCCTGCTCTGCCGCAGAAGGTAGCTGATACAGTTACAGTAGTGTAGCTCCGGGTGGGCCTCCTCTGAGCACCGGGCCCCCCCGACAGCTACGCTACTGTCGTAATTATTTATTACACTGTCCACTGTGTCTGATCTGCCCAATTAACATAATACTGATGAGTTTTCACATCACTGGAAACTCATTAGATATTTGCATTTATACAGTTTTGGTAGTTTCCCATTGAAGCAGATATTGATGAAGACTTTTAGGATGTAGCTGAGATGTCAGAGGTGCCGCTGCCAAAACCACAGAATCATATGTCCCTCACCCACACATCCTTACATCCAGAAAGGATCATATCCAAAAACATCCAAAAACCACAACTATATTTTGCCCCTACAGTCCTCAGTGGTCTTAAAAAGCTAAAAACATATTGGTTATAGGGGCACTCCCTATCTGACACTGTTTATGGGGCACTACCTGTCTGTCACAGGTTATAGGGACACATAACGTAATATCTGTTTAATTTAAAAAAATGGAAAAAAATAGCTTGGGCTCCCACCCAATTTTCAAGTCCAGAGTGGGAAAGCCAGCAACTGGGGGCCGATGTTTGTCGCAGGGCCGACGGGTACCCGGTACCGGGCCTCTCTGTCTCAGTTCTGGGATTGTCACGGTGGCTAGACCCGGTCCGTGACCCTGCTAAGGGGCGTCCAGTAAAAGTTGAGAGTGATAATGTGTGGTGCAGGGTGCGATGAATAACGAGGACACAGGGTTGCAAATAGTATAGGCACTAGAGGTACAGCAGCTTCCTCTACACTTAATGCCCGCTCATTATAAGTCACACTGCGCGGGCATGCGCAGTCCAATCTCGGCGCTCCGGTCCACGCAGGCGCACTTAGAATAGCACTTAGTGCTTGACAATTGTGCTCCTCCGGACAGCGCATGCGCCCGGTGTAACCCTACCTCCGAATACGCCCATAATAATTGTACCAGGGGGCCGTGATGCAACACCATCTCAATCACATCCTGGGTTGAGCGATTTTTAACCCACTGTCGCATCGGGCTATTTTATAAATATTAGCATATTATATTATGCGTGCACGCTCAGACAGCCCTTGCTAACCTAAATAGTGGTTTATCAAAAAATACCTAAGAGAAAATAACTCTCATAAATATAAATCCCACATGGACATGAAACCCGTTTAGCTAATACTACTCCATAGGGAACAAAAATCACCAATATCCCCAGCTTTAGAAAGAATAAGTAAATTTGTCAGGATAAGGTAGTAAGATAAAAAAGGGGGGAAAACAATTACCCATCCCCCTAAACAAATCACACACACCATCTCATAAGTATGTGCCAAACAGCTGAATATCCATAATAGATGGGTAGAGTAATCAATGATGAATGAACTGATTAAACAAACAAAGTTTCCTCAGATGAAACAGCTATAGGTGAGTTGTTCATTTAACCCTTTGGGGGTTACTGACTCCATTCTAAAGATCCACTGGGATTCCTTTTGTAGTAGTACCCTATCCCAGTCACCCTGTCTGCCATTTG
Source organism: Ranitomeya variabilis (assembly GCF_051348905.1). Classification (NCBI taxonomy): domain Eukaryota; kingdom Metazoa; phylum Chordata; class Amphibia; order Anura; family Dendrobatidae; genus Ranitomeya; species Ranitomeya variabilis. The sequence goes on from NC_135232.1 coordinate 568,700,186, forward strand.
GTCTAACAACCTCTAGCACACAGAACCTCAAACTGTCAGTAATACCTTGATGGCATTCCCAAAAATGCCTAGCTACAGGAGTGTCCCTCTTATTTCTCACATCCCCAAGGTGCTCACTTATCCGTTTCCTAAATTCTCTTTTCGTCTTCCCTATATAGTTCAACGGACAAGAGCATGTTACCATGTAGATAACTCCCATGCTTTTACAGTTGGCGAAATCTCTTAAGAAGTATCGCCGGTTAGTTGACGCACTTACAAAGCTTTTACCCAGTAAAATGACTTTACAAAACGAGCAGCTACCACATTTGAACATGCCACAAATTTTCCTGTCAAGCCATGTACCCTCAGGCCTCTGTCTGACATAGTGGCTATGTACCAAACGATCCTTGAGAGACCTCCCCCTGCGAAAAGTGATCTGTGGCCGGGAGGGAATAAAATCCTCAAGAGTGTCATCTGCCTGTAGGATCTGCCAATGTTTCCTCAAGATCCTATATATGTTGTCTGATTGGGAATCAAATGTCCCAATCACTCTACAGACATTTTCGTCCCCTTGTTGTTCTCGAGGTTGAAGAAGTGTTCCTCTTTCTCTCTCTAGGGCGTTTCTAAAGGCCGGGTTTAGTACCTCATCAGGATAACCACGTTCCTTGAACCGGTTTCTCAGATCGTACGCTTGTGCCCTAAATGTTTCAACCCGGGAACAGTTTCGCCTTAAACGCAGGTATTGTCCACGTGGAATGCCCCTTTTGAGCGGGACCGGATGGTAGCTGTCCCATCTCAGAAGGGCATTAGTGGACGTTGGTTTACGAAACACCTTAGTTTCTAGGGAACCAGACTCGTTCTTGCTAATCATCACATCTAGGAAGGCTAGTTCATTCTGATGACATTCGGAGGTAAAATGTAGACCAATAGTGTTAACATTCAGTTCTCGTATCAGGCTCTCAAATTCACACTCTGAACCATTCCAAATTACAAAGACGTTGTCTATATAGCGGTACCACGCCGAGATCTTCTCAGCCCACCAGACCTCCACATCAGGAAAGATGGTCACTTCCTCCCACCAGCCCAGGAGGAGATTAGCATAAGAGGGTGCACAATAGCACCCCATAGCAGTCCCCCTGCGCTGGTGGAAGTACTTGCCATCAAACAGAAAAAAATTATGAGTCAAAATATATTCCATTAATGATAATGTGAACTCATTATGTCTATTAAAATAGACCGCCCTGGTTTTAAGATAAAATTCCATGGCTTTTAATCCACACTGATGCGGAATGCTGCTATATAAAGCTTCGACGTCTATGGAACAGAGTAGTGTTTCCTTATCTATAGATATGCCATCAATTTTACTCAATAAATCTGACGTGTCTCTTACGTATGAGGGAAGAGATATTACAAAAGGCCGAAGGATACGATCCACATATACGCCAACATTTTGACTTAAGGAACCCACTCCAGACACAATGGGGCGTCCCTTTAACGGGGACAACCCCTTGTGGATTTTAGGTATAGCATAAAAAGTTGGGATAGTGGGATGCCGGGGTGCCATAAATTTATACTCACTCTGCGAGATAAGTCTGTCCTCCAACCCCCTGTCCAATATTGCCATAAGCACCTTTGTAAATTCTGCAGTAGGGTTTGACTCAAGTGATCTATAAGTTTCCCTATCATTGAGGATACGTTTACACATGTCTACATACGTTACGTGGTCAAGGACAACTTAATTACCCCCCTTGTCTGAGGGTTTTATGATTATATCCCTATTTCTCTCTAACGCGTACAGGGCATCAGATTCCTCCGAGCCCAAATTGGAAGGGGCTTGATGATTGTAGCCTCCCATCCGTTTCAAATCATCTTCTACCACTTTTAGAAAGATGTCAATGTTGGCATAATCCCCAACAGGAGGCATTCTGTTGCTTTTTAGTTTTAGGTCTGTGCATGGTCCAGAACCCCTCTCTTGCTCATTCTCCTCCAGGAGATGTACTAAAGTATCCATATCATTGAGATCTTCCTCAACGATACCAAGTTCACGACATCTTTCTTTATCGTTTAATTTAAAGAACTTTTTCCATTTTAATTTGCGGCAGAACAAATTAATGTCCTTGACCCAAGTAAATGTATTAAATTGTGTCATCGGGACAAACATTAGTCCCTTTCTCAGAATCCCCAATTCAGCTGTAGACAGATTGTGTTGGCTCAGATTGATAATTTGGTTATCCGTCTGTACCTGAGTTAGGGCCGTTTTCTCAGGTCGTAGCCTGTCGGTGCTCTCTGATCTAAAAAAGCAGCAGAGGATGAGGAGGCTGAGGATGCTCCTAGTGAGGATGGCAGGGGCCTTAAAAAGCTGGAGGGTTGGCCCATCGGAGTATTTCCCTGGGTTCCCTGGTCTCGACCTCTTCCCCCATAAGACCTTCCTGAATTTCCCCTCTGATACCTCCATCTTCCCCCCTGTTGAAATGTGTTGCCTCTCCCCTTACGTCTCCAACCAGTTGTTACAGGAGCCCTCTCGGTATCAGACGTTTCCGCTTCTGATGACGAAATCTCCGAGCCAATAGTTACTGGACAATCAAAATCGTAAGCCGTATTCTCTTTAAACTCCGCAGAATCCCTCAAGTACTGGGAGTGTTTGCGATTTTTTATCTGTGTTTGATATCTCTCAATCGACACTTGTAGTTCACTCTCTTTCCTATTAAAGTTTGGATCTGATTTAAATTTCAACGTTTTTTCTATCAGATCGTTTAGTTTTTTGGAGGAGGATTCTAAGATGATTTTTTTCTTCCTCCAATAAAAGTTTCATAAGTCTCACGGAGGATGCGATTGATTCCTCCCTCCACACTTTCAAGAGAGTTGGATTACTCAATCGTGGCGAAGGAGAGATATTAATGCGAAGGCCCTTGGGTACAATACTGTTTTTGATATAATTCTCAAGGGCCTTTGTCTCCCACCAAGATTTAAGGTAATTTTTATAGATGCCTGTCAATTCCTTGAAAACAGAATGGACTGATGGACTTGGGTCAGTACCACTATAGTCTACCTCCTCTGAAAAAACCTTGTTTGCCTCGTTTACACAGGACTCACAATTAATTGGTCCAGATAGGAATCCAGCCATATCAAAATCAGAGTAATTTGTATATCGATAAGTTGGTATAGTATTTTAACACTTTTATTCAAAAACCGACTAATACCTAAAATTTCTTTATTATGAAAAATTGTTTAAAAACTTAGTAGACAAATTCCCACAAACCCACAAACAAAAAATGACAAAAAATTAAATTATTAATTGTTCTAACACTACCCCTCATGCCACCGCCACCCCAACTTCCTTATTTGTGCCCAGGTCTCTATCTGCACTATCTTCCCCTCCTATAAAATGAATACCCTCCCCCCCAATCCCTAGTTTAAACACTCCTCCAACCTTCTAGCCATTTTCTCCCCAGCACAGCTGCACCTTCCCCATTGAGGTGTATAAGACAGCACGCACCCCATAGGTAAACCCTGTAGTATAAGACAGCACCCCATAGGCAGACCCTGTAGTATAAGGTAGCACCCCATAGGCAGATCCTGTAGTATAAGGCAGCATGCCATAGGCAGATTCTGAAGTATAAGGCAGCACCCATATAGGCAGACTCTAGTAAAAAGCAGCACCCCATAGGCAGACCCTGTAGTATAAGACAGCACCCCATAGGCAGACCCTGTAGTAAAAGGCAATACCCCCATAGGAAGATTCTGAAGTGTAAGGCAGCACCCCTATAGGCAGATCCTGAAGTAGCTGCCTTATACTTCAGGATCTGCCTATAAGGGTGCTGCTTTATACTTCAGGATCTGCCTATAGGGGGGCTGCCTTATACTTCAGGATCTGCCTATAGGGGTGATGCCTTATACTTCAGGATCTGCCTATAGGGGTGCTGCCTTATACTTCAGGATCTGCCTATAGGGATGCTGGCTTATACTTCAGGATCTGCCTATTGGGGTGCTGCCTTATACTTCAGAATCTGCCTATGGGGGGGTGCTGCCTTTTACTACAGGGTCTGCCAATGGGGTGCTGCCTTATACTACAGGGTCTGCCCATATGAGTGCTGCCTTATACTTCAGAATCTGCCTATGGGTTGCTGCCTTATATTACAGGATCTGCCTATGGGGCGCTGCCTTATACTGCAGAGTCTGCCTATGGGGTGTTGTCTTATACTACAGGGTCTACCTATGGGGTGCTGTCTTATACTACAGGGTCTGCCTATGTGGGTGCTGTCTTGCGCTGTAGAGTCTGCCTTTGGGTGCTGCCTTGTGCTGTAGAGTAGTCCTATGGGGAGTGCATTATACTATATGGAATCCTATGGGGAGTGCATTATACTATATAGAGTCCTATGGGGAGTGCATTAAACTATATGGAGGCTTATGGGGAGTGCATTATACTATATGGAGACCTATGGGGAGTGCATTATACTATATTTAGGATGATCTGGTGCATCATACTATATGGAGGCCATCTAGTGGGCCATCATACAGTGTGGAGATTACAGTGAAGGGGCCATCATACTGTGTTGGAGCCATAAAACAGTTTGGGGGCTGCTAAGGGGTCAGCATACTGTGTGGATGGTACTATACAGTGAGGGGGCATTATACTGTATAGGGGATCTGTATAGGGGGGCAGACTCGGGACATTATTAAATGTAAGGTGGGTACTTTTTGTTATAGGGGATCTCAGGTTACTGTAACTATCAAAGGGGCACACATGACAATATTACTTTCTAGTGAGCAAAATGTGGGCAGTGTTTTCTAGGGCACTTGCACCCGGCATTGCTATATAGAGGGGTGCTTTAGAATTTAGAAGGCACAGAGAACCACACAGCAGGGGCAGTAATAGGGACACATACGGCAGCAGCAGCTCAGTATTGGGATATCAGCAGGATGAGGAGGATGCAGGTTGGGAATAGATGGTGATGGGGCTGGAATATGAGAAGTGAAATGTGTCTTTGTTGCATTCTCTGCAGACGAGTTCTGGCTGAAAGAAGTTGTCATGTCAGTCTGAGCCAGATGGAAAAGACAGGAAAAGTGAACAATTCCATCAGAGAACATCAGCGGTAAGACATTATTTGTAACTGTGCTGTGATCTCTTACATGTTCTGTAGGGCTGGTATCTACCACTGACCATATGGCGGTAATATCCATGTTGGTCGTTATATAGAGATTATCTTCAGTAATAGCGCGGTCATCTGCTGAGGCTCTCCTTCACTATTAGGGCGCGTCACCGAATTGTAATGAAGGTTAGGGGCCCACTCAGAAGCTTCCCCCCCCCCTGAACCAAAACCCTACCTATGCCTCTGCTTGAAGTATAAGGCAGCCCCCTATAGGCAGATCCTGAAGTATAAGGCAACCCCCATATAAAAACAATAAATAAATAAATTGTTCCAGCGGTGCTCCGACCTCCCGTTCATCTTCTGACAGTGGGCGCCGGGTGGTGAAATCATCGCGCCCACTGTCAGCGTCGGTGACGCCAGACGCTGACAGGGGGATGATGGGAGAAGGAGGGCAGCGCTCCTTCCCTACTCAGTGCGGTGACAGGTGGGGGGCCCACTTCTGGCACTGGGTCACACCCCCCCCCCGCCTGCTCAGGGGCCCCATAGAAAGCGGCAGAGCAGGGAGATCAATTCTCCCTGCTCTGCCGCAGAAGGTAGCTGATACAGTTACAGTAGTGTAGCTCCGGGTGGGCCTCCTCTGAGCACCGGGCCCCCCCGACAGCTACGCTACTGTCGTAATTATTTATTACACTGTCCACTGTGTCTGATCTGCCCAATTAACATAATACTGATGAGTTTTCACATCACTGGAAACTCATTAGATATTTTAGTCCATGAGCCAAGAACCAAATTTGACGATATCGGTACCAAGCGGAGTGACTAATTCTCTTTGGTATTTTTAGGTAGATGCATGTCTGTAGTTTATTTTTTGATATGATAGCCCTTACATATACGTAGCTTATTAACCCCTTCAGCCCTAGGCCTATTTGTACCCAAGTGCCTAAGCCAATCTGACCTGTGCCACTTCATGGGCTAATAACTTTGGAACGCTTTCACCTATCCAAGCCATTCTGAGATTGTTTTCTCGTGACATATTGTACTTCACGTCAGTGCTAAATGGGAGTCAATATATTTTACCTTTCTATATAAAAAAATGCTAAATATTCGGAAATTTTGGAAAAATCGGCAATTTTTTAACTTTGAAATTCTCTGCTTTTTACAAAAATACTGATACCCCCCATAATAGTTATTAATTTACACTCCCCACATGTTTACTTCATATTGGCATCATTTTGAAAATGAAACCTTATTGTTTTACGACGTAATAGGGCTTATAGTTTTATGCGCAATTTTTCACATTTACAGCAAAACCCACTTTTCAAAGGACCAAGTCACTTCTGAAGTCACTTTAAGGGGCTTACATAACAGAAACCACCCATAAATTACCCCATTTTGCAAACTACACCCCTCAAGCTGTTCAAAACTCATTTTTAAAAACTGTTAACCCTTTAGGTGTTCCACAGGAATTTTAGCATGAGCCAAGAACCAAATATGACGATATCGGTACCACCCGGAGTGACTAGATGTAGTATTTGTAACAAAATTTAATCCAAGTTATGTAAATACACACTGAACATGTCATGTGCATATATATATATATATATATATATATATATATATATATATATATATATATATATATATATATATATATATATGTTACTCCATAATATCTTCAACATCGGACTCTGAATCTGACTGTTGTTCTACTGGCTCGTCTTCAGTACCCTTGTTCTGGCATGTCTGTAATCTGCACATGTCTGTGCACTTCAGGCCATTGCTGAGGCAAGTACACTGAGGAAGTTCACATGACCGCACACACTTGCAGGACAGTAGCTGTATAATAGCTTCTGGTGCTGGTGCCCCTTGCATCCACTTGACAACAAGCTTTCCGTCGTTATCTATCATCCAACCGCAGTCTGTTGGGTTTGCAACCCATGGCTGGCTCTGCAGACTTCTCCTCCAGATCGCAGCCTGGTAGTTTGCACGCAGTGCATGCATGAAAAGGCAGTCCTGGCAAGGAGGGAGTTGACTTGACTCTACCACTCCACGTCTGGCACAGAACAGCTGATAACGGAGCCTGTTTACCTCAGTTGTTTGGGTAGTTGGCAGGTACATGTGGCAGGTGATTTCCTGTAACTTCTCAAAAAGTTCGGTAGACACTTCCCATGAACGACCAACTTCCTGAAAGGCATCCTGGTATGTCTTGTTCATCTTCAACTGCTTGAGTGTCGTCATCTTCCCACGGCCAGCGAATGCACTGACGGTGTCACAGCCTGTAAATGCATGCATACCAATCAATGAATCACATACGCTGCCTCCCAATGTTCGGCTCAGAGTGGTGATATCCAGGAATCTTGTCCGGTTCTGTGTACCGCATTTCTGGAACAGGTGGGATGGGATTTTGTGGCACATGCCCAGACACAGGACCATGACATCAGTATCCTCCGAAGTGATGATGACCGACTTGTAACCAGATTCTGCTGCATGAAGAGCATGGAGAAGGAGGCGTGTGTCTGCTTCTTCTTGATTTGACTTAAGGTCAGCAGCCTCTTCCCACTGTTCTTTGGTGATCTTAAAGCAGAGCTGCTCACATGTGACATACAGCTCCTTCTCCTCAAGCTTCTCCCTGTGGTGTTTCGCCTTCCATTCTTCTACCAGAAACTTTATGAGACTTGCCTTGTTGGAGGAACTACTTAGAAGCTTTTTCCACTGCTGGATGTTGTGCCCATGTTGAATGTTCTTGAAATGGATCCCTGTGCCTTCATATCTGTTGACTCTTTCTGTATCTTTGATGGATGTCTCCTTGTAGACGTCAAAGACAATATCAATGCGCTTGCTCTTAGCACCCTCATGGATAGCGCGACTCATTGCTGTGCCTGCTAGCTGGCCAAATGTTGCATTGTTTCCCTTCAGTTTCTGAACCAGGCTCATCCCATCAATGATGGTTGCAGAGGGCTCGGGGATCACTTCTGCAGGACGAGCATTCCTCTCCAACTCCCTTGCGAGGGCAGCCTTGTTGGTCTTGCGGATAGACCCATCACCATTGGCAAGTGCCCATGGCAATGGACCCAGGGGATGAGTCAAGACATCACTCATTTGTAGCTTTCTGTTCTCAGCTACAAGTATCATCTGGCCAAATAGGTTTCTGTCAGCCTTCAAAATTACCTCCTTGCCAAGACCTTGTCTGCGTGTCTTCATTTGGATGTTAGAGAACGTTTTAAGTTTGTTCTTCGTCATCTTGTCATGAAACAATGTAGTTGGCTTATCGGTACCCAAACGCTCATCCTTGAATGTTTGATATGCATCCTCTCCTATACTGTATGCCCCTTGAAGGTCTTTGGCTACATCTGGTGGTGCTACAGTCGCTGTTGACAAACTGATAAGTTCACCATTATGCTCTTTGTTGAAGGGGTTCACCCAACCTGTCTCCAGCAGTTGAACGAAAGATTGGACATCGGCTTCATCTCTTCTAATCCTAGACACCTGTAGGTCTGAATGGCTGAAGTCAGTATATTGTTGGCCTACCAGGGCCCTCAGCTGCCTCAAGTACATACTGCGGTACTCTGATGTCAGGTAGAACCTGGAAACAGCTCCAACTTTGAGGCTGAAGCCTTTTGTGCCCCCTGGTGTCTGGGTGTCTTTGTTGATTGTCTCTTCAATGGTCTGGTCCACAGGAATTCGTCCAAAAGGATTCTTGCTACCGATCTGGACCGAAAAGCCACCTTGCATGAAGTATTCATGGACCTCTGGGTGTTCTATGGGCTGCCTATACATTGTGGCATAGTAATAGGTTAGGTATCGGGCATAGTTGACCTTGTCATAGGCAAAGCATTTTTTGCTGGTACACCTCTTAAAAATAAAAAAATGAGCCTAAAATGACACCTTCATGTAAAAAATGCACTTTTTCCATTTTCACAACCAAGTGTTTCCAACTACTGTGAAACACTGGTTGGGTCAAAGTGGTCACTATACCCCCTAAAAGATTCCTTGGGGGTGTAGTTTCCAAAATAGGGTCACTTTTTGGGGTTTCCACTGTGGGGGTACCTCAGGCAGCCTTCAAATGTGACATGGCCCCCTAGATTTCTTCCAGTGAATCCGCCACCCAAAAACCACATAGCGCTCCTTCCGTGTTGAGCTGTGCTGTGTGCCCATACTTTAGTTTACGAGTACATGTGGGGTGTTTCTATAAACTGCAGAATTAGGGTAACCAAGTTTGGGTTTGCCGTTAACCCTTGCTAGGTTGCAGGTAAAATTGGATTACAATGTAATATCTGGAAAAAAAATGAAATTTTGAAATTTCGCCTTCATTCTGCTAAAATTCCTGTGGAACACCTAAAGGGTTAACAGTTTTTAAAAATGAGTTTTGAACAGCTTGAGGGGTGTAGTTTGCAAAATGGGGTAATTTATGGGTGGTTTCTGTTATGTAAGCCCCTTAAAGTGACTTCAGAAGTGACTTGGTCCTTTGAAAAGTGGGTTTTGCTGTAAATGTGAAAAATTGCGCATAAAACTATAAGCCCTATTACGTCGTAAAACAATAAGGTTTCATTTTCAAAATGATGCCAATATGAAGTAAACATGTGGGGAGTGTAAATTAATAACTATTATGGGGGGTATCAGTATTTTTGTAAAAAGCAGAGAATTTCAAAGTTAAAAAATTGCCGATTTTTCCAAAATTTCCGAATATTTAGCATTTTTTTATATAGAAAGGTAAAATATATTGACTCCCATTTAGCACTGACGTGAAGTACAATATGTCACGAGAAAACAATCTCAGAATGGCTTGGATAGGTGAAAGCGTTCCAAAGTTATTAGCCCATGAAGTGGCACAGGTCAGATTGGCTTAGGCACTTGGGTACAAATAGGCCTAGGGCTGAAGGGGTTAATAAGCTACGTATATGTAAGGGCTATCATATCAAAAAATAAACTACAGACATGCATCTACCTAAAAATACCAAAGAAAATTAGTCACTCCGGGTGGTACCGATATCTGGCCCGGCTCATGGACTATTTGCATTTATACAGTTTTGGTAGTTTCCCATTGAAGCAGATATTGATGAAGACTTTTAGGATGTAGCTGAGATGTCAGAGGTGCCGCTGCCAAAACCACAGAATCATATGTCCCTCACCCACACATCCTTACATCCAGAAAGGATCATATCCAAAAACATCCAAAAACCACAACTATATTTTGCCCCTACAGTCCTCAGTGGTCTTAAAAAGCTAAAAACATATTGGTTATAGGGGCACTCCCTATCTGACACTGTTTATGGGGCACTACCTGTCTGTCACAGGTTATAGGGACACATAACGTAATATCTGTTTAATTTAAAAAAATGGAAAAAAATAGCTTGGGCTCCCACCCAATTTTCAAGTCCAGAGTGGGAAAGCCAGCAACTGGGGGCCGATGTTTGTCGCAGGGCCGACGGGTACCCGGTACCGGGCCTCTCTGTCTCAGTTCTGGGATTGTCACGGTGGCTAGACCCGGTCCGTGACCCTGCTAAGGGGCGTCCAGTAAAAGTTGAGAGTGATAATGTGTGGTGCAGGGTGCGATGAATAACGAGGACACAGGGTTGCAGTCTCTTTACCTCTTTACTGAAGGCTTCAGGATCCTCAATCCAGAGTACGGTTAACAGGGCTGTCTGAGACCGGCCGGTCCGATGGCACCTCCAGAGTTCCCTTTGCAGGTGGAAATCTGTGCCTTCCTTCTAGCGCTTGTGTGCTGTAGTCCTTCCCTGCTCAGCACCACAGGATAGTCCTCACAACTGTTGTGTCTGTTTCTGATGTTCCCTCACAACTGATTCTGATTTTCTTCTCCGTCCCCCAGATGATATGGCTAGGACGCACCCGTATGACGGGTAGGCCTGGAGTTCTTCCGGGACCCTAGAGTCGCCCCTCTCCCACTGTTGCCCCCTATGTCTGCTTAGGTGATTTAGATGAGACAGCCCGCCTATAACTGATTGTCCTGCCGTAGGTTTGAAGTAATGCTTGGAGCCAGTACTTCCTCGGCGTTTCCGGCCACCGGCTACATGCCTCAGTAGAATGTTGCCTCGATCTTACAGCACGACTCCTACTGGTGTTTTCTCCTTGTTGCTTTGATCTCGTTTCTCACTCTTCACAATAAACCTCTCTTCTTGTCCTTTCTTGGGGTACCGCCACGATGAAGTTCAGGCGCGGTCCCGTAACGCTCTTTCTGTTCGCTAGGCCTCTGTCACGATCCCACCCCTGACAGGGACCCCCCTGAATCTTCCCCTGCAACACCCTCTGCCACAGGATGTTGCCTGGTTCCAACCCAGTCAGCTTTCTGTCTAACTTTCTATCTAATCCCCAGTTTTACCAGATTGTGAGGAGTGGCCTAATGCATAGTGCCCTTTGCTCCCCCTGGAGGCCAGACTATGAAGTGTATTGGTGTCTGTGATACCTGGTCAGGTGAACTCCTTCAGTGCCATCAGACGTACCATCACTCCCCTTAGTGGTGGAGCAATGTTACTGCAATGACCAGGTCTCTGGGGTGCTGCATTTATAGCCTGGGAAGGGGTTAATACCCATGGAGCTTCTCAGGCTATGAATATCAGTCCGCAGCTGTATATTTAGCCTTTACTGGCTATTAAAATATGGGGACCCCCCCAAAAAAATGATGTGGGGTCCCTCTATAATTTATAGCCAGAAAGGCTATGCAGACAGCTTCGGGCTGATATTCATAGCATAGAGAGGGGCCATGGATATTGACTTCCCCCCGGCTCCAAATATCAGCTCCCAGCCACCACAGAAATGGTGCTGTAGCACCACTGCACTATAAATCCAGGCCAAATAGAACACTTTTGATATTAGGATGCCCACAAAATACATCACAGTAACTCTGTATCTTAAGCAGTCTCTTTCGAGAGGACACTCCTGAATGCAATAATACCCAAAGAGAAAAGGAGTACTCAGTCCAAAAATCGTAAAAATGTATATACATTTATTAAATAGTCAAACAACATGACAAACATATACTTGAGGAGGGATCAGATCAACCACGGGTATACCAGCTAAATATCATGAAATCATAAAGTGCCTAGTGCTCATAGTTACTATGGGAAGCATCCACAATATACCCCACTATAGGATACATTAACCAAATACATATACATTGCTTAATAGCGACTGTAACGGGGTCTACCGTGCTGGAGTACCTCTTTCAGTACCACCCCATGTTTCAGGAGGTCCACTCTGCTTTGGCTGGAGTCTGAATGAAGGACGCTGGCTGGAATTGCTTGGTTACATGGGCGCATGTAAAAGATCATTGCTTCTCCACGTATTTCCAGTGTGACAACACTTTACTCACAGGACACAGAATATATCACACAGATACAGAGGGCAGGCCAATTGAAAAGTGGAAGGCCAGACATACATTACAATAGCCACGAGTGGCCGGAGCCTGCCGATATTTACTGTGGGAATTACAAAGGAGGGGGAGGTCAGAAGGGAGATATCTTGTCCCCTCTGCCCAGGGGCGCAGCCTGTGGGCTGATGCATTAGGGACATGCATCTAACATGGAACCTATTATACATACATATAACTGCACAACATATTCTGGGTGCTGGGGGGTTCCGTAACACGGCTCCCTTTTCAGTGACGCGATCGGAATACACAGTCTGATCCTTAACGGATCGGTTTGGGGATGACCGAAGTTTATGGGGTTGGTACAAGTTCCGTTTGTCGACTTAGTCCATCGGCATTACCGTTTTGTTTGCCGGGTCTGTAGTGGATGGTGAAGTCCAGAGATTGTAGGGCTAAACTCCACCGCAGTAATCTGGCGTTGTCTCCAGAGACCCGATTAAGCCAGACTAGGGGATTATGGTCCATTAGGAGGGAAACTGTCGTCCATACAAATATGGTTGCAACTTTTTGAGTGCCCATACTACCACCAGGCACTCCTTCTCGATGGCCGCATAGCTTACTTCACGGGGCAGTAGTTTCCGACTCAGGTAAGCTACCGGGTGTTCTTGGCTGTCCGGCCCGACTTGGCTCAGTACTGCCCCCAATCCAAACATAGAAGCGCCTGTGTGAACAAGGAAACGTTTAGTTGGATCAGGTGCGGCCAATACAGGGGTATTGGTGAGGGCATCCTTTAGCTGGCAGAAGGCTTCCTCACACTCTAGGGTCCAGGTTACCTGGCGGGGTTGGTTCTTACGGGTCAGATCAGTGAGGGCTTGGCTACGCTGCTGTAATTGGGAGTGAATTTCCTGTAATACCCCGCTGTCCCTAGAAACGCCATGACCTGTGTTTTAGTGCGTGGGGTGGGCCATTTGGTTATGGCCTCAATCTTGGCTGGTTCTGGTCGCTGTTTCCCACTTCCCACCCAATGCCCTAAATGCTGAACCTCTGCTTTGCCCACGTGACACTTGTTTGGGTTCAGGGTGATTCCGGCCTTGTGGATCCTGTCTAATACTGTCTCCAGGTGATTTAGATGCTCTTCCCATGTCGCGCTTGTAGATGGCGATGTCATCCAGGTAGGCACAAGCATAGTCCTGGAGACCATCCAGAAGCCGGTCTGCCAGCCTCTGGAAGGTCGCCGGGGCATTCTTCATCCCGAATGGCATAACTCAAAACTGGAATAAGCCGAACGAGGTGACAAATGCCGACTTGGAAATAGCATCAGGACTACGGGGAATCTGCCAGTAGCCTTTGCATAGATCGATGGTGGTCAAATACTTTGTCCCCACAAGCCGGTCTAACAACTCATCCACACGCGGCATGGGATACGCATCCGTCACCGTTTTCTCATTGAGCTTACGATAGTCTACACAAAACCGTGTAGTCCCATCCTTCTTGGGCACTAACACTACGGGGGATGCCCAGGGACTATACACTCACTGGCCACTTTATTAGGTACACCTGTCCAACTTCTTGTTAACACTTAATTTCTAATCAGCCAATCACATGGCGGCAACTCAGTGCATTTAGGCATGTAGACATGGTCAAGACAATCTCCTGCAGTTCAAACTGAGCATCAGTATGGGGAAGAAAGGTGATTTGAGTGCCTTTGAACGTGGCATGGTTGTTGGTGCCAGAAGGGCTGGTCTGAGTATTTCAGAAACTGCTGATCTACTGGGATTTTCACGCACAACCATCTCTAGGGTTTACAGAGAATGGTCCAAAAAAGAAAAAAAATCCAGTCAGCGGCAGTTCTGTGGGCGGAAATGCCTTGTTGATGCCAGAGGTCAGAGGAGAATGGGCAGACTGGTTCGAGCTGATAGAAAGGCAACAGTGACTCAAATCGCCACCCGTTACAACCAAGGTAGGCCTAAGAGCATCTCTGAACGCACAGTGCGTCGAACTTTGAGGCAGATGGGCTACAGCAGCAGAAGACCACACCGGGTACCACTCCTTTCAGCTAAGAACAGGAAACTGAGGCTACAATTTGTACAAGCTCATCGAAATTGGACAGTAGAAGATTGGAAAAACGTTGCTTGGTCTGATGAGTCTCGATTTCTGCTGCGACATTCGGATGGTAGGGTCAGAATTTGGCGTAAACAACATGAAAGCATGGATCCATCCTGCCTTGTATGGAGCATCTTTGGGATGTGCAGCCGACAAATCTGCGGCAACTGTGTGATGCCATCATGTCAATATGGACCAAAATCTCTGAGGAATGCTTCCAGCACCTTGTTGAATCTATGCCACGAAGAATTGAGGCAGTTCTGAAGGCAAAAGGGGGTCCAACCCGTTACTAGCATGGTGTACCTAATAAAGTGGCCGGTGAGTGTATATTAAATATTAATTAATAATTGAATTATTCTTATTCTCAATTCAGTACTGAGCACATTGCTTCTTGCTGACATTACAATAAGCTATTTCTGTGTATGTAGCTCAGTAGCTCAGAGTATAAGTCAACACCATATAAAGGGGAACACGTGGTCTGTGGACACATATAAATAACGCCTCTTAGGAGGGTGGGGACTTTTGTCACATGGGGGCTGTCACCTCCTGCCTTCACCATCATTCTCCATGGACATCTGACAAGTCACAAAGAAGGAACAGGAACAGCTGGTAGCCATAATGACCATCATATTTCACACAGACAGATGGCTTTTACCATTCAGAACTTTGGGAAAGATGAGTGACAAGCGCTGATATTTACACATGGACAATCTGTTCGTAACTATTTCATCTATTTTTGTGTTTTGTTGCAATGTGGTTTTTCTGTGGACAATTCAATAAACCACTACCTTTTTTATGAGAATATCATGACATTTTTTCTTTAAGAGTAATGCACCTGGTAAAGTCCTGATTAAATAAATGTGGGAAATAAGCATATTTAATACTATCTGACTACTCAATGACCCCTAAATGCAACATCTCTTGTATCTCTTGTCGCATCCCTCCTCGTACAGACTCCGGGAAGCGGAACGGGGGTTGACACAGGGGGGTCTGATCCTGCGTCTCAATCTTGTGTTGTGCCAGGCG
Source organism: Ranitomeya variabilis (assembly GCF_051348905.1). NCBI lineage: Eukaryota > Metazoa > Chordata > Amphibia > Anura > Dendrobatidae > Ranitomeya > Ranitomeya variabilis. The sequence continues at coordinate 568,715,708 of NC_135232.1, forward strand.
AGTGTACCCTGGTCTCCCTGAAAATATCCTCTGTCGCTGCCTCAACAACGCCTCCGCCTGCTGTCTCTCCCGGGGACCTAGGTCTTCACCCAAGTGTACCTGGTCCCATATTTTGGACTGAGTCCTTTCCCTTAAGACATCAGGCAAGGGAAGTCCGGCTAAATCCTCTGCTTCAGGTGCACAGATGGCAACTACTTCTTCAGGGTGCTCCCGGTAGGGCTTCAGCATATTCACGTGGAACATGCGGATAACCCTGGGGTCGTCACAATCGGCGACGTTATAGGTGGTGTCGGCTATTTTCCCCACTACCTGGTAGGGCCCCTGCCATGCTTCTTGGAACTTGTTCTGCCTAGTGGGCTCTAACACAGGATCTTCTGTCCTATTTCCAAGGTGCATTCTCTGGCCTTCCGATCGTACCATACGCGCTTGCGCCGCTGGGCCACCTGCATGTTCCCACGTACAGCCTGGGTCAGCTCCTGTAGGCGGTCCCGAAATTCCAGCACATAGGGTACAATAGGTACCTCTTCTATGATGCCCTCCCCTTCCCAGTGGTCTAGCACTAAGTCTAGGGGTCCCCTTACCCGCTTCCCATATACCAGTTCGAAAGGGGAGAACCCCGTGGATTCTTGGGGCACCTCCCGATACGCAAACAGGAGGTGTGGCAAGAATTTATCCCAGTCCCTGTAGGTCCTGGTAAAAGTCCCAATGAGTTGTTTTAAAGTCCTGTTAAAGCGTTCACACAACCCATTGGTTTGCGGGTGGTACGGGCGCTCCTAATGGACTTTAGGCCGCACAGCTTCCACAGTTGGTTGGTCACCTCTGCTGTAAACTTGGTACCCTGGTCCGAGATAATCTCCCGGGGAAATCCAACCCGTGAGAAAACCTGGATCAGGGCAGCCGCCACCGTCTCTGCCAGTATGTTAGGTGACGCAACCGCCTCTGGATACCGTGTGGCATAATCTACCACTGTCAATATATACCTTTTTCCTGACGGACTGGGTTTGGCTAACGGCCCTATCAGATCGACCACTACTCGGTAAAGGGTTCCTCCACAACGGGGAGGGGGCGTAATTTGGCCTTGCATCGATCTCCCCTCTTGCCAATGCGCTGGCAACTGTCATAGTTCTGGCAGTACTGACGAACATCATAGGTTACCCCCGGCCAAAAGAAGTTTTGTTTCAGACGATGCCTGGTGCGACTGACGCCGAAGTGCCGGGCCAAGGGTATGTCATGAGTGATTCGCAGTAACTCCTGCCTATACTTCTTGGGAACTACCAGCTGTTGTTTTATAGTGGGGCTCGTCCCTGTATGGTGCTGCTCTGTGATCCGGTAGAGGAGTCCCTGCTTCCATACAAACTGTTCCCCTTCCAGTACCCCTCTCCCCTCCTGTGCCTTCCCACGATATCCCTCCAATGAAGGATCCTCAAGTAACTCCCTCTTAAATTCAGCTGGGGTGGCCCAAGAAATGTGTCTGGCTATGGGAATACGTGTAGGGCTGGAATGTCTTACCTGGGCCTCCTCTGAGTGTGAGTCCGCCTCCGCAGCTCGAGCTTGTCTCCGGGTGGTCACAGGATATGTCTCAGCCAGAGGGCCAACCAAGAAGGTAGACAACATGGGCCCCAAGTCATTTCCCAGCAAGGCGTCTGCAGGCAAATCCTCCATCAAGCCAACCTCAACAAGGCCATCCCCGACTCCCCAGTTCAGGTGAATCCTGGCAGTGGGCAGTGGATGTATGGCTCCCCCTGCTACACGGACTGCCACTGTCCGGTCTGTCTTCTCTTGGTCCCGAACGAGATGAGGCTTCACAAGGGTCAAAGTTGCCCCGGAATCTCTTAGTCTCTGCATACGTTTCCCATTAACCCACACGACCTGTCGAGATGCTGTTGTCGATTATCTGCCCGGGCTGCCTGTACGGGGTCTACTTCATGCAGCACTTCCTCCATCTCTTCCACCCCCTGGTTAGTCGTAGCCCCCAATGCCGGGTCAGCTACGCCTTGGTAGCAGTGTACAGCGGCCCGGCTGAAGGTAGCTGTTCCCGCCTTTGGCCACTGGGTATGCTGATTCCAGTTGGGACATTGTCATTGCAGGTGGCCCAGCTGATGGCAGGTGTGGCATCGCGCCCCAGGGGGATTGTGGTAGGCTGGGTTTTTAGCTGGTCCCTCTATAATCTTCTGTGGTTTGTGGGCCTCCAGGACCATGGGCGGTGTCACGGGGGTACTGGCTAGACTAAAGCTGGTTACCCGGGCCCCTGCATTATCCCTCAGGCTAGGGAAAACCCTGTCTGTCCCTCTCCCAGAATTTACACTGATGGTGTGCTTGTCTGGGCCACCAGGCCTGACCCTGACTCCTGTTTCAGCCCTATGCTGAAACCTCCACCCGCCACCCAGTGATTAGACCACACACCAACCCCCACAGAAAGCACAGACAGGGAAAACTAAAAACGCACCACGCCGCAGACACACAGGAAAACACTATAATGTGCACAGGGCAAAACAAATACAAATATAGGAAGGAGAAATATGACAAAGGATAATACACCACCAGATACGATATTTCTTCTCCTAGACCACCACTCCAGACCGAAATCACCAGGCACAAGACACAAGCTATAATCGGCGACGCCCAAAGTCCAGCAGAACTATTTAAAGGCAGTGGGCGTGACCCAGCCTCCAACCCGAGTACCAGCTAGATTAACCAAGGACAACCTAGATAAAATCTAGCCGGCGCCACTGAGCATATAGTGGACGAATGCGGAATTATCGCTGTCTGTCGGACGCCCTAGAGTGAATAGCGTCCGACATGACAGCACCTTCTACGAGGAACCCCAGGGCCCTCACGACTTATAGGACCCGGCTTGTCCGGATGGCGGCGGTGAAACATACTGACCAGCCGGTCCGCATGAATGTTCGAGGCTGGTACCCAAGACCTCTCCTCTGGCCCATAACCACGCCAGTGTACCAGGTACTGTAATGTGCGGCACACTACTCGAGAGACAACTACCTTGGAGACTTCAAATTCCAAATTGCCATCCACCAAGACTGGAGAAGGAGTCGGCGTCGCGTCTACGGAACCCACCACCTTTTTTAATAACGATCTGTGGAACACGTTGTGTATCTTATAAACCGTAGGAAGCTCCAATCGGTAGGCTACCGGGTTAATGATGGTGGGGACCCTAAGTGGACTAATAAACCTTGGACCTAATTTCAGGGATGGTATTTTGAGTTTTATGTTTTTTGTGGACAACCACACCCAGTCACCCACACTCAGGTCCGAACCTGGCACCCGTCTACTGTCAGCCACACATTTGTACCTAGCACCCACACTCAGCAAGCACTGTTTCACTCTTCTCCAGACAGATGACAGTTGTGCTCCTAGCTGGTCCTCCTCTGGGACGCCAGCAGAGCCCCCCTGACACAGAGTACAAAATTGAGGATGATGCCCGTAAACACAAAAGAACGGGGACTCCCCAGGCGATTCCTGGCTGTGATTATTTATGGCAAACTCCGCCAAAGGAAGGAATGTCGACCACTCCTCCTGATTGTCAGAAACAAAGCAGTGTAAATACTGCTCCAAATTCTAGTTCATACGCTCGGTCTGACCATTTGACTGAGGATGAAACGCCGAAGAATGCGATAACTTGATCCCCAGCCGTGAGCAAAATGCTTTCCAAAATTTTGCCACAAACTGAGTACCTCTATCAGACACGATGTCAGATGGAACCCCGTGAAGTCTGACCACCTCCTGCACAAATACCTGAGCCAGAGTCTTCGCGTTAGGCAACGAAGGCAAGGACACAAAGTGCGAAATCTTGGAGAACCGATCAACAACCACCAAGATGACCGTGTTCCCAGCTGAGGGGGGCAGGTCTGTAATAAAATCCATGGAGATCTCCGTCTATGGACCACTTGGTACCCCTAGAGGATGTAATGTGCGAGCAGGACGGGAGCGAGGCGTCTTAGCCCTAGCACACGTGGTACATGCTGATACGTACGAGACCACGTCCTGTCGGATTTTGGGCCACCAAAACCGATGCAACACCAACTCCAAGGTACCCCTAACCCCTGGATGGCCAGCCAGAATAGTATCATGATGCTCACCCAACACCTTTAGGCGAAGATGGAGCGGTACAAACGATTTGTTAATGGGAAGCTCTGGTGGTACTTCCTCCTGAGCCTCGGCAATCTCAGCCTCAACCTCTGTCGTGAGAGCCGAGACCACTACACCCTTTTGGAGGATGGGTGCCGGATCTTCCCAAGGTTCTCTCCCCAGAAAATACCTGGATAAAGCATCTGCCTTAGTGTTCTTAGACCCCGGTCGGTAAGTAACAAAAAAGTAGAATCGCATGAAAAACAACGCCCAGCGAGCCTGCCTGGGGGACAGACGCTTGACTGACTCTAAATAAAGCAGATTTTTATGGTCGGTGATAACTGTAACCTGGTGGACCGACCCCTCCAAGAAGTGTCGCCATTCCTCAAAAGCCAACTTGATAGCCAACAACTCCCTGTTGCCAATATCGTAGTTACGTTCGGCGGGCGACAGCTTCTTGGAAAAGTAGGCGCATGGACGCAACTCGCCCAAGGATGAGCCTTGTGACAGCACCGCCCCCACTCCAACCTCAGACGCATTGACTTCCACGGTAAATGGTTTTGATACGTCCGGTTGCACCAGAATGGGGACCGAACCAAAACTGTTCTTCAGAAATTCGAATGCGCGCACAGCAGCCTCAGGCCAGGCGGAGAAATTGGTACCCTTTTTCATCATGTCAGTAAGCGGTTTAGCAATGGTAGACAAATCTTTGATAAACTTTCTATAATAGTTAGAAAACCCAAGGAACCGCTGAAGCGCTTTTAGGTTATCAGGCCGTTCCCAACGCAGCACCACTTGCACCTTAACGGCGTCCATTTTAAACCCTGAAGCAGACACAATATAACCCAAGAAAGGCAACTCCTGAACCGAAAATACACATTTCTCAAGTTTTGCATAGAGCTTATTCTCTCTGAGTAGCTGTAACACCTGCCTAACGTGCTCTAAATGAGTATCACGGTCGCATGAATAAATGAGAATGTCATCTAGGTACATAATAACGAATTTCCCCAGGACATGCGAGAACACATCATTTATGAAATGTTGAAATACTGCAGGCGCGTTTGTCAACCCAAATGGCATCACCAAATTTTCAAAATGACCCTCAGGAGTATTAAAAGCCGTCTTCCACTCATCACCTTGACGGACTCTTATGAGGTTGTATGCCCCCCTGAGGTCAAGCTTGGAGAACCACTTAGCACCAGCCACCTGGTTGAACAAATCAGGTATCAGTGGCATAGGGTATGGATCACGAACCGTAATCTGGTTTAACTCCCTGAAATCCAGACACGGGCGTAGTCCGCCATCTTTCTTCTTAGAGAAGAAGAACCCCGCTGCCACAGGCGAGGACAAAGGCCTGATGTGCTCTTTGCTCAAACTCTCAGCAATGTAGTCTTTTAAAGTTTGCCTCTCAGGACCAGGGATGTTAAACATCCTTGCTTTCGGCAATTTGGCCCCTGGATTAAACCTAATAGTACAGTCATAGGGGCAATGTGGTGGCAATTCTGAGCAACCCTTCTCTGAGAACACATCCGCGAAATCCAGCAGTGACTCAGGAATGCTAGGAGTCACAGCGGACACTCATGTGCCAAAGCAATTCTCCTGGCAGAATCCGTTCCACTGGATTATGTCCTGAGTTTTCCAGTCAATCACCGGGTTGTGCATAGATAACCATGGAAAGCCCAAAACCATTTGTGCAGGAAGATTACTGAGTATACTACATGTAACCTGCTCGAAATGTAGGACCCCAATGTGGAGTTTCACCTCAGCCACAAACTCAGTAATCTCCCCCTGTGGTAGAGGAGCAGCATTGATGGTGACCACCCGGATAGGATGAGGCAGTTTTTCGACCGTGAACCCGGCCGTGCGCGCAAACTCCTCATCAATGAGATTAGTGGCCGAACCACTATCTACAAAAACAGTGATTGGCAGCTCTCTGCCAGCGACCATAACTCTGGCAGGGAGCATACATTGAGAGACCACAATCGAAGATATGCATAAGCTCAGATTAGCCTCTTCCACACCCTCTGAGCTTAGTAGTTTTCCGCCGTTGCGCTTTTCTTAGATAACAGGGAACAAGCATTTACATAATCCCCATTTTTACCACAGCAAAAACAGGCTCCCTGCTTCCTGAGCGAGGGGGCTCGATGATGTGACACCCCTGTGATTTGCATAGGCTCCGTGGGCTCACCTGCAGCAACCTCACGTGCACCTACGCCCTCCCCCATAGGCGGCATCTCTTGCACCCCCTGACGCAAACGGCGATCAATGCGGACAACAAGATTCATAGCAGACTCTAGAGAAGCAGGAGTCTCATACATCAGGAGTAGTGTTGAGCGATACCGTCCGATACTTGAAAGTATCGGTATCGGATAGTATCGGCCGATACCCGAAAAGTATCGGATATCGCCGATACCGATACCGATACCCGATACCAATACAAGTCAATGGGACACCAAGTATCCGAAGGTATCCTGTATGGTTCCCGGGGTCTGAAGGAGAGGAAACTCTCCTTCAGTCCCTGGGATCCATATTAATGTGTAAAATAAAGAATTAAAATAAAAAATAGGGATATACTCACCCTCTGACGCGCCCTGGTTGTAACCACCAGGCTCCGTTTCTAAGAATGAGCGCTTGAAAGACCTTAGATGACGTCGCGGCTTGTGATTGGTCGCTGGGCGGTCACGTGACCGCCCAGCGACCAATCACAAGCCGCGACGTCATCTAAGGTCTTTCAGGCGCTTGAATGACCTTAGATGACGTGACGTCACGTGACCGCCCAGCGACCAATCACAAGCCGCGACGTCATCTAAGGTCTTTCAAGCGCTTGAAAGACCTTAGATGACGTCGCGGCTTGTGATTGGTCGCGTGGCGGTCACATGAGCGGCACGCGACCAATCAGAAGCCGCGACGTCACCAGTGACGTCATCGTAGGTCCTAAACTGCTCATTCTTAGGAACGGAGGCTGCGGAGGCTGCCGGTTAACAGCGGTTAGAACCAGGGCGCGTCAGAGGGTGAGTATATCCATATTTATTATTTTAATTCTTTATTTTTTACATTAATATGGATCCCGATACCGATTCCCGATACCACAAAAGTATCGGAACTCGGTATCGGAATTCCGATACCGCAAATATCCGCCGATACCCCATACTTGCGGTATCGGAATGCTCAACACTAATCAGGAGGGCTTGTTTAACCCTTCTCGAAACCCCATGAACAAACTGACTCCGCAGCGCCGGGTCATTCCATTGCGTGTCCACCGCCCAACGGCGAAATTCAGAACAGTAATCCTACGCCATTCGCTCCCCTTGGCGGAGAGCGTGAATTTTAGATTCTGCTAGAGCCATTCTGTCAGGATCATCATAAATGAGCCCAAGAGCGTTAACAGAAGCTGTCCCTTAGTCCACGGCTACGGAACCACATGTACAGGTATTTACTTTACCTCCAGCATATAAAGAGTTCTCTGACATCTGTGACAAGAAGAATGCAGATCAGCTTGCTCCACACAGGCATTATGACTGTCCCATTGAGCTGCTTCCTGGTGCAGCTATTCCTTTTGGTAACGTATACCCATTGGTGGCACCTGAGCTTCAAGCCTTAAAGAAGTATATTGATGAAAATCTGGCCAAAGGCTTCATATGTCCTTCTTCCTCACCAGCAGGGGCACCTATATTTTTTGTAAAGAAGAAGGATGGAACCCTGAGACCCTGTGTTGACTATCGGGAACTAAATAAGGTAACCACACGAAACCGTTACCCTTTGCCTCTGATTCCCGAATTACTGAAAAGAGTCCGCCAAGCTAAGGTGTTCTCTAAACTGGATCTTCGTGGGGCTTATAATTTGGTGCGTATTCATCCAGGGGATGATTGGAAGACAGCATTTAGATGCCGGTATGGACACTTTGAATATATCATGATGCCCTTCGGGATTTGTAATGCCCCTGCAACGTTTCAACACCTTGCTAATGACATTTTCAGAGATTTGTTGGACCAGTTTGTGGTGATCTATTTGGACGATATACTAATCTTTTCAGACTCTTTACGGGAACATGAAGAACATGTCAAAACTGTTTTAAGGCGTCTGAAAGAGAACCATCTGTATATTAAGCCAGAGAAATGCGAGTTCCATCGTTCTGAGATACAGTTCTTGGGTTATGTCATCTCTCCCCAGGGGCTGAACCTGAAATCTAGTAAGATTCAGGCTATCCTTGACTGGCCGGTACCCAAGAACGTTAAGGAAGTCCAACGTTTTATTGGTTTTGCAAATTTCTACAGACACTTAATTTCAAAATTTTTCTGATATTGTCCGTCCCATTACTTCCTTGACAAAGAAGGAAAAGCCCTTTAAGTGGTCATCACAGGCTCAAGAAGCTTTTGATCGGCGTAAGATCTGTTTCACATCAGCACCACTGTTGATACACCCAGATCCAACACTTTCATTCATTGTGGAGGTTGACGCTTCTGATAATGCTTTGGGGACTATTCTCTCCCAAAGAACTGGAGAGAAGGGTCTGCTACATCCTTGTGCTTTCTTTTCCCGTAGACTAACCTCAGCAGAGAAGAATTACAACGTGGGAGACAAGGAATTGCTGGCTATTATTGCGGCTTTCAAAGAATGGAGGCATCATCTGCAAGGAGCTGCACAACAGATCATAGTGCTAACTGACCATCGCAGTTTAGAGTTCCTTAGATCCGCTAGATGTCTTTCTCCTCGTCAGGCTCGTTGGAACTTATTTTTAAATCTATTTAACTTTGTTATCTCGTACCGTCCAGGTTCTCGTAATGGGAAGGCTGATGCTTTATCCCGAATCCATGCTGCGGATTCTGTACCTGGAGCCCTGTCCAAGACCATTCTATCTGATGCCAATTTCATCGGAGTTATCCACGATCAGGACTTGTGGAAGGAGTGCAGGGAGGCCTATGATGGTGATGTATTTCTGGCCAACCCACCTGTGGATATTAATCTTGTCTTTAAAGGTGGCATGTGGTTCAGAGATCGACGTATCTACATCCCTGAGGTCGTCCGTCTGCAGATTCTCAAGTTGGTACATGACTCCAAGTTGGCTGGTCACAGGGGGGTACAGAAGACACAAAGAGTTCCTGAGCCGATTCTTCTGGTGGCCAACTTGCCTGAAGGATACCAAGGACTATGTTCTCTCTTGTGAGGCATGTGCTCATTACAAGACTCCTCATGTGGCACTTACGGGTCTTCTACAATCATTGCCTGTTCCGTCCCGCTCTTGGGGGTCTATATCAATAGAATTTATTGTGGTGCTGCCTACCTCGGGGGGCATGAATACAATCTTGGTGGTAGTTGATCGCCTGACTAAAGCTGCTCATTTTGTTCCTTGCACCGGCCTCCCCTCAGCTAAAGATACAGTGAACTTGGTTATACAGAATGTCTTTCGGTTGCATGGGGTTCTGGATGAGATCATCTCTGATCGTGGAGTACAGTTCACTTCAAGATTCTGGAAGGGGTTTTGCTCTGCACTCAATATTAATGTCTGTCTCTCTTCCGCTTACCATCCCCAGACAAATGGTCAGACTGAGAGTACCAACCAGATGCTGGAACAATATCTAAGATGCTATGTCAGCCATCTCCAGGATGATTGGTTGGAGTTGCTGCCATTGGCCGAATTTTCATATAATAATTCTCAGAGCGCCTCCACTAAATGTACACCTTTCTTTGCCAATCTGGGTTATCATCCGTGTATTTTACCTAGGTATCTAATTAATTCTCCGGTTCCGGCAGTAGAGGAAGGGCTGACTGCGATGAGACAAATTCTGGAGGTTCTGAAGGAATCCCTGACCACAGCTCAAGAGCGTTATAAGAGATCGGCTGATAGATTCCGTAAACCTGCACCCATGTTCAAGGTAGGAGATTCCGTGTGGTTAGCAACTAAGAATCTGAAGTTAAACGTTCCTTCACAAAAACTTGGACAGAAATTCATTGGCCCTTTCAAGATCAACGGTATTGTGAGCTCTGTGGCCTGCCGGCTGAAGCTGCCTAGGACTATGAAGGTACACCCAGTTTTCCATGTATCTTTACTAAAGCCTGTATCTCCTATTACCTTCCAGGGACGTGTTGTGCCACCTCCGCAGCCGGTGGTGATTGATGGGCAAGAACAATTTGTGGTGGAGGAAATTATTGATTCCAGGATTCACAGGAATCGGCTCCAATATCTGATAAGATGGCATGGATATCACCCTGAGGAAGACTCTTGGGAACCTGTGCAAAACATCAATGTCCAACAGAAGATTTCTCGTTTTCATCAGAGATTCCCTGAGAAACCAGGTCCAGGATCATCCTGAGGCCGCTTCTAAGGAGGGAGTAATGTCAGGACTCTGAACATTTTTTACCTTTTGTGCATTACTGCCCTTTTCCAAGATGGCGTCTTTGGTCTCATGTGCACTGTGTCTTCCTGCTGTAAAACTCCACCCCAGCCTTCAGTCTGTGCTAGAGTATTCTGACTTGCATCCAGCTCCTGACCTCTGATTACTCTCTGACTATATACCTGCTCCTGTGAACCTGTGTGGTGATCCTGCTACTCTGCTCTGAGTTCCTGCTGCATACACAAGTTTCCATTAATCCTTCTTCATCTGCTGCTTGTGTTTGCTTCCATCTGCGTTTGCTGGACATGTAAGCTGTTGCTGCTCTGCAGAAACCTGAGACTGTTAACCAGGCCTCCCTGGTTAAGCTAAGATATGATTTGAACTGCCTTATAAGCTTATCTATCTGTGTTTGGACTAAGACAAGGATTTATTCGTGTCAAGTAGGCGCTGTAATATCGTGTTCCATGATGGCTGCTATCAAATCCGCTTTTGTTTTGTTGCTGGCGATTAACCCTCAGGCTTCCACCAGATCTTTTAATGTAGTCCTTTTTAACTTCTGGTAGTTGTTTTCCATTCATTCCTTTCCTCCTGTAGATGGGGTATCATATCCCGCTGTCTGCCACCAGTGTAACGGGGTCTACCGTGCTGCAGTACCTCTTTCAGTACCACCCCGTGTTTCAGGAGGTCAACTCTGCTTTGGCTGGAGTCTGAATGAAGGACACTGGCTGAAATTGATTGGTTACATGGGCGCATATAAAAGATCACTGCTTCTCCACGTATTTCCAGTGTGACAACACTTTACTCACAGGACACAGAATATATCACACAGATACAGAGGGCAGGCCAATTGAAAAGTGGCAGGCCAGACATACATTACAATAGCCGCAGGTGGCCGGAGCCTGCCGATATTTACTGTGGGAATTACAAAGGTGGGGGAGGTCAGAAGGGAGATATCTTGTCCCCTCTGCCCAGGGGTGCAGCCTGTGGGCTGATGCATTAGGGACATGCATCTAACATGGAACCTATTATACATACATATAACTGCACAACATATTCTGGGTGCTGGGGGGTTCGGTAACAGCGACATTATAATATATAGCAGTGCCAATCAGGAATGCTTACCCATAAGGTAGTGTAGTGCCTGTCCCATGTGTCACCGCTACCAGCGGCGACACAGGGGTCCGGCACTACTCTACCTTATGGGTAAGCATTCCTGATTGGCACTGCTATATATTACAATGTCGCTTTAAAGCACCCCTGCACTGTTGCGGTGGCATATGTGGTAATAAGGGGTTAATGTCACCTTTGTATTGTAAGGTAACATCAAGCTTGGTTAGTAATGGAGAGGCATCAATAAGAAACCTATCAATTACTAATCCTATAGTAGTGAAAGAATTTATAAAAAGACACAGAAAGAAAAAGTATTTTAATATTCTTTATTTCACTATACTTTCAACCACGCCTAATTCCCCAAAGCCATCGATCACCTGAAAAAAATAAAAAATAATAAACCAACCGTATACTCCCTGTCTGACACAGTCCAATTAATAACGAGTGACCCATGACGATCTCCCCTATAGAACAGTGACATCAGGTGATGTCACTGCTCTACAGGGCCTCCCACGATGCACTGACGGGAGACAATGGCTCCTGCGGTACATCACTGAAGAGGTTACCTTAGTTCATTCTCTCGCTTTACGGCAATTCTGTGTGGGAATTTTCTCACACTGCATTGCCGATGAGAGAATTAACTTAAGTAACCTCTCTTCCGGCAGCGGCGGAGGGATATACATCTCGGAGGATTACCCCCGCTGTCATTTCATTGCGGGGTCCCTGTAGAGTGCTGACATCGCCCAATGTCAATGTTTTACACAGGAGATCGTTGTGGGACACTCATTATTAACTGGACTATGGCGGAAAGGTCAGTATAGGTTGGTTTATTATGTTATTTTTATTACAGGAGAAACGAGGGCTTCAGGGACTAGGTGATTGGTAAGTATGTACTCTATGTTATGTGTTGTATGTTACATGTATGTACTGTATGTTATATGTTGTATGTTCTGTATGTTTTGTTTTTTTTTACTACTGAACAGAGCCATTGTCTGATAGGACTACAATCATTGCCGGATGGGAGCAGTAGTCCTATCAGACAATGGCTGCTTACACAGACACACACTCACACAGGGACACACACAGAGACACACACACGCAGACCCCCGCACACATATACACGCACATAGCTCCGCCCACACTCTGCCCACACACTCCCTCCTCATGATCTGCAGCGTTTCATCCGAAGCAAAGCCGCAGATCTTTTTACATCTGCGGGTTTGCTGCTGTCAGGAACATGGGATATTTGACTGTCTATTGTTGTGCACACTGAGCTCTGCTGCATCTAAGAGCGGAGAACAGACACTCTGCAGGCCATTCTGCCCCCCCCTTCTCACTCTGCCTGCTGCCGTGTGTGTAATTCAATACTCTCAGTAGAATCACTGAAGTTTTATGGCTTTTAGCTGCAAATACCAGAGTCTATGAAAACTACTCATTCCCTCCTCCCAACCAATACCAGCCAAAACTGGTATAGCCACTTCCAAACTGCAGGCATTTCTTTGTTCTATTAACGTGATATATCAGAGCACTGATCTGGGCTAGGGATATAAGAATTATATATTCTGGATGTCCATCGATAGATCTATCACTCACTGAATGCGCTTGCAGTTAAACGCAAGGAGGGCAAAGTGTGGATTTCTCAGTAAGCAGTTAAGGTAATCACTCCATATTTACACTTAAAAGAACTCCCATGATGTGGGGCACATTATGATCATCGTTTCTTTTGTATACGAGATTCATATATCAAGTTAGGCATGAAAATATTTTTCATAATTCTGACAAAAGAGGAGTGCATTTCAGAACTCAGCCCACTCAGTGATGTCACGACGAGAGAGCATATCTTAACCCTGGTGAATTGTGAGTCAGTCTTGGCCCAGGAAGCAAGCTAGATGTGTGCATCCTCCATAGCACATGGTTTTCTATGACCTGAAATGATATGAGAAAAATGTAAGTGTTCTTTTCCAACTTTAATTCTTTTTTATTTGTAATTGCATTGTATATATGATTTGTCTTACTTATAATATCTTTTTATACTTTGTAATCACTGCCTACCTCTTTTTGGAGTAAAATATAAAATTACTAGCTTGTCTCTCCATGCTCTACATCAGGGGTCCCCAACCCGTAGTTCGCGAGCCACATGTGGCTCGCCTGCCCCCGACATGTGGCTCGCCGACGATCACAGAAAAAAAAGTCCCTAGGGACTGTACAGCAGCGCGGAAGCGCTAATTGTAAGGCCCCGCCTCTTCCCCTGACGCCTCTCAGGAGAAGCTCCATTTGACATTAACCCAACCGTCACCCACAAGGCCTACGGCTTCCAGCCAATCACCTCTCCCCACTCTTCTTCTTGCTCACAGGAAGCCCGTGACTTCCATGTTGCTATTGGTGGTTGCGTGGAGACGAGCGATTGGAAGTTCCTCAACTACAGTGGGCGGGAACGCGAGCGGCAGGGATGCATTGTCCCAGTTACCTGTCCCGCGCCGGTAACGCACAAAGATCTGCACTGGCCGCTGCCTCACACCTCTCACAACGTGACGGCATATGTCAGCTACAACAGAGCTACCAATGGTGTGTGTGGTGCCGGCTTCTGTCCTTCCACAGCTACCTGCGATTATACATGATATATATATATATATACATACATGTTATTACATGGCCACAGGTCTCCTTATTGCTCAGTGGTGCCATATCCTTAGGATAGGATATTAGTGGGGGCTCCACATCAGGGACCAGCTCTGAATACAGTGTAGAGGCCATTCTTCGGCTCCACAGCTCCGCTCCTAATGAAATGGATGGGGCTGATCTGCAGCACCCTGGTACACGGAGCTGTGCTGGATCTGTACGCTGTGGACCACTTACACATGTCCATACTGCTCTGTACTGGATGCCTAGGGATCATGGGGCCAGTGATATAGGGAGCATCTTATGGGGCCAGGAACATAGGGACCATCCTTTGGGGCCAGTAACATAGGGAGCATCCTATGGGGCCAGTAATAGAGGGAGCATCTTATGGGACCAGTACTAGAGGGAGCATCTTATGGGGCCAGTAATATAGGGAGCATCTTATGGGGCCAAATTAATATGGAAGATCTTATGGGGCCAATTTAATATGGTGCATCTTATGGGGCCAATTCTATAGGGAGCATCTTATGGGGCAAATTTAATAGGGAGCATCTTATGGGGCCAATTTAATAGGAAGCATCTTATGGGGCCAATTCTATATGAAGCAGTATGGGGCCAATTCCATATGGAGCAGTATATGGGGCCAATTTCATATGCAGCAATATATGGGGCCAATTCCATATGGAGCAGCATATAGGGCCAATTCCATATGGAGCAGTATATGTGGCCAATTACATATGGAGCAGTATATGGGGCTAATAATATATGAAGCATCTTATGGGACTGTTAAAGGGTATTGACTTTTAAGATTGCTACTTCCAATAGGTAGCACTAGAGTTCAATTTGCATAACAATAATGTAAAATACATAAGAATAGAGTGAAAGCGAAAATCTGCATGTTATTATTTGTGCCTTCTCTAGGTTTTTCTATGACTATCTGCATTGTGGCTCTCGACCAACTTTCATAGCGGAATGTGGCTCTCAAGGTAAGAAAGGTTGGGGACCCCTGCTCTATATGAACTGTCATGTCCTCTGAAGTGAATTACTCTACTAATTTGGGTTGGCTCCAAATGGGATTCCTGACAGCTGCAGATGTGCCTGACTCAACGGAAGTCAATGGGTGCAGAAACGCTGCAGATCTGCCAAAAGAATTGACATGCTGCAGAAACAAAAATCTGCGATTCCGCACATTTTTTTCAGCATGTACACAACAAATGTAAATTTCACATAGACTAACATTGGCTTTGCACTACTCTGTGGATTTGATGCGAATCCGCGAGGCCAAAAACGCAGTGGAAACGCATCAAAATCTGCAACACTGTATTTTATCTTAATTATCCAGACGTCTTTTTTCAGTAAGCCAGGAGACTGTTATCTATATGTTAGCTTTTGAATTTATGTTTTTGTGGTTTGGTTGGTCAAGAAAACACAGACTTTTGTTTGTATAAGCCTGTCATATTGACTGTTAAGTTGACATTTGTTGTAACATACTGTGCTGTTATCCTGGATGACTAAACACACAGGATAACTGAACAATGATGTTTGCTGATATGTTAATTACACATTATCCAGGCCAGCCAGTTTGTTGACTTGCAAACATTGAAGGATAAACTATAAATAATCAAGCAATGGGAGTTAAAAGGAACCTGTCACCAGGAATAATGCTGCTAACCTGCAGACATGTGGTTAATCTGCAGGTTTACAGTGTTATGATGCTGTCTGGTGCCTGCACGCAGCCGAAGTAAGCAGGGCAAAATTTTTCATTATTCTCCCCAGCAGTATTTGGTATTCAGTCATAGGAACGGGAAAGCGCTGGTTTGGTCACCACTCTGAGTATATAGAGCAGCAGCTGTAACCACTCCCCTGGCCCTGACTGACAACCGGCCGCAATGTAGAGCCAATGTCAGTCAGGGTTGAGGGCGAGACTATGCGGCCACTCTGTATACTCATACAGTCATGCCCCATGACTGAATACTGAGTGCTGGCCTGGGAATAAATATAATTTTCTCCCCGCAACATTCGGCTATGCACAGGTGCCGGACAGCATCATAACACTTTTAATCTGCAGATTAACCCAACATCTGCAGGTTAACAGTGTTATTTCAGGTGACAGGTTCCCTTTAATCTCATTGCATCTTTCTCTTGACCTCTGGATGCTGGCTTGAAGGCTAGTTATTAACTATTAAAAGAGGATACGTGCCTATAGTTTAACATTTGTGGTTGAGTCCGCAGCGTCTTGTCCACAACCGCAAATGCATGCAAAAACGCATGCCATCGCATGTTAACGCAGCGTTTTTAATCCGTATCAGCTTACACATGATGGCAAAAAAATGCTGTGTTTGCATGTATTGGCATGCGTTTTTGCATGCGCTTGCTCTTTTTATGCGCATGCGTTCAATATTTCCAGGAGGGCGTGTCTCAATGGGCGAGTCTAAATCAGTTCCTGGACATGCGCAGACCAATGTACGCAAGCGCAGCGAATGCATGCGTACGCAAATACATGTGTATGCATGCCTTTCCATAGACAGTAATGCATTTTTTTAACGCACTCACCCGCATGCGCATGCCTGGGCATATTTGATGGAAATTTGCTGGCTCAAAAATTGCAACATTGTGCATTAGCCGCGCCCCGCTGCACAATGCAAAAAGATGCATGCATAAGCAAACGTGCGTCCACAATGTAAAAGATATGAAATCAAGACGCATGCGAATGTATGCGTCTGAAACGCTGCAGTCACAACCGCAATTGTGAAACCGGCCTAACACAGACATCCAGAGAGCCAAGAGATCCAGAGATCCAAAGAACCAGAGACTCTTTACAAGACAGCAGCCAAAACATCATGGCTCCATCACGAGGGACACAGATTTGACATTCTACAAGATGCCAGCTTAGGTAACCACGGCCCCTGCTGAACGAATACAGATCTGCTACATTGACCATCGCTGAATAATGGATACCTTTGGAGTAGTCAGGATTTGGACCCCCTGCTCACTTGAGCCCCATGGATACATTTGTGATAGCCAGGATTTGGAGAAGGCCAGGTTTGGGACCCACTGATCACCTGGCTCCATGGATATGTTCAGAGAAGCCAGGTTGCGACCCTCCAGTCACCTGGCCTTGAACCTCAATGGGCTTTCATCTTACTAAGCTTGTTGTTACCTCCTCTTTATGTGCATTCCACAGATGGGATGGTCGGTCCTAGAAGCTCTGAATTTACATCCTGGTGAGTTAACGAAAGTGTGAAACTCTGTAATTTTCCACCATCTTGGGTATTGTGCTATGACTATTCTGTTCATTATTTGCCTGTTTTCTGGTTCAATAAAGTATCGCCACACTTTTTTACACTCACCCCGTGTTGTCTGAATAGTGTTCTGCCAATGGTAAAAGGAGAGCGACCGTTCAGTGGGATGATCCCTGATATATGCAGTTTTGACTAGCAGACTAGGCACCCGCTGATCCCAGTGTCTCCACAAGGCTTTCTCAAGATCAGTGTTCAAGAATGCTGGGACTGGTGGTCAGAGTGTTCCCGAATGATTAACAATTTGGTCCAGCAACAATGTTTTGTCACTGGCACAAACTGTGTGATCTCTGATGTTGCAAGCAGAGGCAGCTTGGCCTCACTGGGTCGCCAACCATCCAGAAATTTATGGATAGTCTGTAAAGATAGGGAATATTTTTGCCCTGTCTGTAAACAAAATTTGAGTTGTCTGCGATATTTTTGAGGCTAAGAAACTTATATAGATCATTTTGATTTCAATTATCACTATTATACAATTCACAGTGACTACCGATGAAATCCTCACATCAGACAATGAGCAGTACACAATAAAATTAAAAATGCCTCCATTATTAAAAATTGAAAGGATTTTTAACTGCTTATCGACCACCGTTACGCCTTTTAATGGAGGCAGTTAAGGAGTCTTATTCCTCAGCGCTGCTTTTTAATGATGCTGGGAAATAAAGTAATAGCTCTACCAGCATGGGAAAATCTCTGGGGTGGGGTAACAGATACTGGAGGTATCAGACCCTGGAGAACATGATCAGGGCTGATTTTTATACACCCCGATCACGTGATCGACATTATTGAACGAATAATGGCGATCAAGTAAAAAAGTGAATTCACATTTAAAAATCTTTTCTCTCGCCTCTGACATGATCTAATATGTCTGAGGAGAGGGAAATGATGTCCCCAGGACCCCCTACCATACCTTGAGGAACTGCCAACCCTCGGCCCTATCTCCTCCTATTCTAGAAGCAAAATGGAGGGCACATGCGCCATGTGCCCACCAAGGTCTGCTAGCCGCCACCCGGCAATGTCAGGAACCAGCCTCATTGGTTCCTGACATTTGATCACTGTGATAGATCCCAATATTTAGTAGATATGGCAGCACTTGGACCGTGTCTGTCTCTTCTCTTCTTGTAGTTGTTGTGGGAGAGAAGAGAGTTCCACTATATCCAAATATTGTCCTGTCAGAGAAAAAAATCACATTTCCAGTTCAGTTTTAATCCTTTCCCAATCTCCTCTTCACGTCCCTGATCACCCCCTCCCCGCTGTCATTCCCCTGGTCAGATTACTTTATTTTATTGCTTTTAGAGTTTCACTTTCTTTCTTTGCCTTTAGCTAGGGATAGGGTTAGAATTTAGGGCTAGGGTTTTGTGACGCTAGTTACAAAACATGGTTAAAACGTGAGTCAGAATGATCAAGGAGTCAAAGGTCAGAAGCCAGGAGACTATGTCATAAAGAGAAGGAAGAGACAAAGGGTGATGAGGTAACATTCCAAGGTCAGGGTACGGCAGGATAACGAGGTCAGAGTACGAGAGGATAACAGATCACCACAGAAGGGGTTGGATGGTCAGAATGAAGTCCAAGGTCAAGCAGCAAATTATCAAGCATACAAAACTCAAGGCATATGGAGCACAAATCTCACAATCTGAATGAACGTCTGGCAGACGTCTGGGAGAAGCAGCACAGTTAAGTAGCATGACAATCACCCTGGATAGTGAACATTTGGAGATAGCCGATGACTCCCAGTCAGAGATTGGATAGTCGAGCTGTCAATTAATACACTGACAGCCGGTCTGTCAGTAACTGCATCCCAGACATGAGGGGATGTCTGAGGGGTGGAACCAAGACAGTGTCCCCTCTTCTAGGGGGGCCACCGGAGCCCCAGGCTTCCCAGGAAATTTTAAATGGAAGGATCTGACTAGCCAATCGGCCTTCAAATCTAGAGTAGGGACCCAGGATCCCTACTCTAGATTGGGCCAAGGATCAGTATGATTAACTGGTTTAAGGATATAAAAATTGAAAGTTTGAAAATTGCACAATTTTCAAAAATTTGGCAAAATTCTGTTTTTTTCACTAATAAACGCAAAAAAGTATTGACTTTAATTTACCACTAACATAAAGTACAATATGTTACGAAAAAGCAGTCTCAGAATCACTAGGATACATTGAAGCGTTCTTATTACCACATAAAGAGACACTGGTCAGATTTAATCAAATTGGTCTGCTCATTAAGGTCAAAATTGGCTCCATCACTACAAGGTTGATAAAATCTTGGTTATTTTTTAAAAAGAACTTTACAATTTTAACTATTTATCATGTTGAATCAAAAAAATAATAATTTGCAAATCACACTTGTTTTTACTTGTGAGATAATCAGGAAGAGGCTGCTCACACTGCTGTCCAGCCTGTTTATCTAATCTAATACTGGGTATACCAGGGGTGCTGAGGTAAGAAGAGGCTGCTCACACCTGCTGTCCACCCTGTTTATCAAATCTAATACTTGAGATACCAGGGGTGATGAGGTAAAGCGAGAACACTTACAATGCTGTCCACAATGTCTATCTGATCTGATATTGGAGCTGTCAGGGGTGCTGAAGTATGAAGAGACTGCTCACAGTGTTGTTCATTCTGTCTATCTGATCTAATACTGGAAATACTAGGGGTGCTGATGTTAGAAGAGGCTGCTCATACTGATGTCCACTATGTCTGATCGAATACTGAAGATACCAGGGGTGCTGGGCTTAGAAGTGACTGATCACACTGCTGTCCAGCCTGTCTGTCTGATCTAATAGTGAAGATACTAGGAATGCAGAGATAAGGAGAGGCTGCTGAAACTGCTATCCACCCTTTCTATCAGATCTTATACTGGATATACTAGAGGTGCTGAAGTAAGAAGGGTCTGATCACTCTGCTGTCCACCCTTCCTATTTGATCTAATACTGGAGATACCAGGGGTGCTGAGGTAAGAAGAGGCTGCTCACACTGCTGTCCACCCTGTCTATCTGATCTAATACTGGAGATGCCAGGAGTGCTGAGGTAAGAGTAGGCTGATCACACTGCTGTCCACCCTGTCTATCTGATCTAATACGGGAGATATCGGGAGTGCTGAGGTAAGAAGAGGCTGCTCAAACTGCTTTTGATCCTATATTCATGAACCAACATTAGTCTAATAATAATACCCAGAGAAAAAAAGGAGTATGCTGGGATACCCGTGGCCGATTTGTAGCTGATCCCTCTACATTTACATGTTTTTTATATTTATTTAATATGTTACTATATGATTATTCAATTAAATTTGTATATTTTTAAATTTTTAGACACAGTACTCCTTTTTTTCTTTGGGTATTATTGCTTTTAGGAGTGTCCTCTCAAAGGAGGTTGCCTAAGATACAAACATTGTGTTATGTATCTTTTTGGCATTCATGTAACATTAGTGTTCCATTTGGTTTGGATTTACATTAGTCTAATACCTATGGTGGACTTTTGTCCACCTCAGCATTGTTAATACCTTTTATCTTAATAGGTCTGAAAATGGAGCTATAAGGAAATTATAAGTTTTGTGCTTTCTGTATATCAGTTTACTACACTATGAGTTGCCAAAAATCTGGGAAGTAAATCTGGATATATAATCCTGCATGTCAAGTCTGTCTGGTTGGCTTAAAACCTATTGTCTAAAAAATCATTCCATGATACACATGCCAGGGAGTTGTCTCCAGATTCAGTAAAGGCTTGTATATACTTGACAAAGCAATTACCTAACTTGCAGTACCAATATAAAGTAGAATATCTAGGTCAACTAGCTTGGGAATTCTTCATTGGTAAGTCAATTATGCATATGTCACTTATTGCATAAGTGTTTTCTTCTTTGCTGAAAGTATTATTGTTTTAAGGAAAAAAATACATTGAACTCTGCCTACCATGGAAATGTTTGAGCTTGTAAGTGCCCAATTAAAAGGAATATGCCATGATTGTCTCAGAAATGTAGGTCTCCTGGTACCTCGCTTTGCTCAGCAAGGAACTGAACAGTGGCTGTGTATGCACAGCTGTTTCCGTCCAGTTTTTTGGAGACTGAATTACAGAACAGTGCACTTGGCAATTTTTGGACCTCTCAGAAAACAAAAAAGAAAACGCAGTGCATGTGTGTCCACCACTCTATTCTTAATGACCACGACATTTCTGGTAGGACCTGCATCTGTCAGAAATCCCCAAGAGATAGAAATATCTCTTGAATTTTCATCCAAGAGTCCTCAAACCGGGTGACCCAGATTTATTTGGCAGAATCCTGTATAAAACTCCTTCCCTTTTTCCCTTCATACTTTTAGCCATGAGTGACGACATTAATGAAGAATCTGTTTTATACTACAAGAAGGACATACCACTTTTTCTTACAATCCACATACAATTTTCTTAGTCACACAGTAATCAGGACTATAGCTATATCAAACACATCCAAATGTTATTTTCGGAGACAAGTAGAACACACACATATGAGATTCTTGTGATCAAATTGTTAGCTTAGCCAAATATTTGAAGTAGTCCATTCTGATGAAGAGCCTTTGGTACAATCGCAACGTGCATTAATGGAAGGTCAGATGTCAGTGCCAAAAAGGATTTTTAAATGATCCAAAAGCTGTATAAGTAAATGGGTCATAGAAGAATGAGAACATCGACACAAGTCCTAGAAAAAAAAGAAATTGTTTTAATATATGTATATGATAAATGTAATAAGAAGCAAAAATGTCATGCCTCCGATGCTACTAAAAGAAGTAATAAGACCTGGAGTTGGGTTGGGAATTACATTAAAACACGGACAAGAAAATACATCCACGATACTGTGAAACTTCCATTATGATTGGCCTGCAGACCAGAGAGCTCAATGTCAGGTGGAGTTTATGTCAGGCTCAGGTGCACAACACTGGTGTTTCTCAACTCAAGTCCTCAAGTGCCCCTGACAGGTAGATGTCAATTTCTATCAATACCTATATCCCTTTAACAAAACTAGAACATTTGGAAAATATGACATGTAAGTTATGTGTTGGGAAGGGAAGGGCTTGAAGACCTGAACTGAAAATCCCTGGACTTTGGTTATCCCCATTTATACATGTAAAGATTACATTTTTTGATTTTTCAGGTAGATTCAAAAGGTTGTCCAGTTTAGAAACATTATTTATATATACATACACTCACTGGCCACTTTATTAGGTACACCTGTCCAACTTCTTGTTAACACTTAATTTCTAACCAGCCAATCACATGGCGGCAACTCAGTGCATTTAGGCATGTAGACATGGTCAAGACAATCTCCTGCAGTTCAAACCGAGCATCAGTATGGGGAAGAAAGGTGATTTGAGTGCCTTTGAACGTGGCATGGTTGTTGGTGCGAGAAGGGCTGGTCTGAGTATTTCAGAAACTGCTGATCTACTGGGATTTTCACGCACAACCATCTCTAGGGTTTACAGAGAATGGTCCGAAAAAGAAAAAAAATCCAGTGAGCGGCAGTTCTGTGGGCGTAAATGCCTTGTTGATGCCAGAGGTCAGAGGAGAATGGGCAGACTGGTTCGAGCTGATAGAAAGGCAACAGTGACTCAAATCGCCACCCGTTACAACCAAGGTAGGCCTAAGAGCATCTCTGAACGCACAGTGCGTCGAACTTTGAGGCAGATGGGCTACAGCAGCAGAAGACCACACCGGGTACCACTCCTTTCAGCTAAGAACAGGAAACTGAGGCTACAATTTGTACAAGCTCATCGAAATTGGACAGTAGAAGATTGGAAAAACGTTGCTTGGTCTGATGAGTCTCGATTTCTGCTGCGACATTCGGATGGTAGGGTCAGAATTTGGCGTAAACAACATGAAAGCATGGATCCATCCTGCCTTGTATGGAGCATCTTTGGGATGTGCAGCCGACAAATCTGCGGCAACTGTGTGGTGCCATCATGTCAATATGGACCAAAATCTCTGAGGAATGCTTCCAGCACCTTGTTGAATCTATGCCACGAAGAATTGAGGCAGTTCTGAAGGCAAAAGGGGGTCCAACCCGTTACTAGCATGGTGTACCTAATAAAGTGGCCGGTGAGTGTATATATATACTGTACATATATATATTGTAAGGCAGAGACCGTTGTCGTATGCGGGGGTCGCTATGTATCCCACCCGAATGTGCTTAGAAGCATATTAGATCCGCTGGAGTGCCCTGTGCTCACAACAGGTATGCCTGTGAGACACAGGGAAGAATAAAAGTGAGTGTGAACTGGGTCAAGTTATTTGACCCAGAAATTATTCAGGATAACCCGGTATGGGCTTTTCTTTTTTAAACGGACTGCAGGAAGGTAGTGCGGCCGGTCCGTTTCCTCCAGCCCAGATCTTATAGTGGCCCATGGCCATAGAATCTGGAGGAAAAAAAAAACCCTGCAAGAGAGTTTGGGGTGTGTCAGTATTGGTCTGGGAGTCAGACCTAGCAGGAGGCTTAGGCTACTTTCACACTAGCGCCGTGCAGTGCACGTCGCAATGCAACGTTTCAGCGCACCGACGCATAGGGTGGAAGCGCCGCACAACGGGGGCAGCGGATGCTGTTTATCCATGCATCCGCTGCCCCATTCTGAGCTCCGGGGAGGAGGGGGCAGAGTTCCGGCCGTGCATGCGCGGTCGGAAATGCTGCACACGAAGCACCAAAAAACGTTACATTCAACTTTTTTGGTGGCGACGGTCCGACGCAACACGACGCAACCGTCGCACGACAGTTGCGACGTGTGGCAATGCGTCGCACTGCGTCACTAACAAAAGTCTATGGAGAAAAAACGCATCCTGCAAGCAATTTTGCAGGATGCGTTTTTTTTCTGCAAAACGACGCAGTGCACGACGCTAGTGTGAAAGAGGCCTTATGAGGAGCTCTTTCTATGTGGAGCAACACAGGCCAGGCAGAGCCTAAAAAGCCTGACACCCCAGCGTACACAGTGGTGTAATACGTTCACGGCAACAGATTGGGGACTGTCTTTACTTCTCCTGGCTTCATACCGAAGGACTTGTTTGCTTATTTTTCGGTTTGTGAGTATGCTATGAAATAAACAAGACTTTATTTGAACTTTATATGGGTCGTTGCCTACTCACTGCACAGCAAGGACATCGCTGCACAGCAATGACATCGCTGCATCACATATGGTGGAGAATGCGGGCAGTGTGAATTAAGGCATACCCCAACACCAGTTGCATGTCTATTATTAAGCCTGCTACATTGCAACTCAGGGCTACAGACAAAATGGAGGAGATCCTGAGGCAGCTGGTCCTCACACAGCAACAACAGCAACAAACTAATAACCTGTTGCTGCAGCAAATTACAGCCCTGCATGAGGCACCTCCAGCACCGACCCCGGAACGTCGCAATGCCCAAGACAAGATCCGCTCCGCTTTGAGGAAATTGAGTCCGGAAGATGACATGGAAGCTTTCCTCACCATCTATGAGCACACGGCAGAGCGGGAGAATCTGCCAGCAGCACAGTGGGCTGAAGTTGTGGCTCCGTTCCTGAGGGGTGATGCGCTAAAAGCCTACTTTGACCTCAGTCGGGAGGATGCCCAGGACTATTCCAAGCTAAAAGGTGAGATCCTTGCCCAACTGGGGATTAATACTTATGTGAGAGCTCAACGGGTGTTTTCTTGGACTTTTGTGGAAGCTCAGCCTGCCCGGTCTCAGGTTTTTTACTTACTGCAGCTTGTGAAACGGTGGCTCCAACCTGAGACTTTATCCACAAGTCAGATAGTGGAGAGGGTGGTGGTCGACCAACAGGTGAGGGCTCTGTCAGCAGCCATACAGCGTTGGGTGGGTCAAGGGGACCCGGGTACCCTAGACCAGGTTGTAGGTCTGATAGAGCGATATAAGAACTCCCAGGACTTTATACGGGACACTGCTCCGCTTCTGCTGTCACGTAAGGCTCCGCCAGCTCAGGAGTCTGAGAAAAGTCCACGACCCTCCACTGGGACAAAACTGGACTGAGTCCATGCTGAGGGGTTGTCTCAGAAAGAGAGTGACCACAGACCTGTGTCCCCTAAACTGGCCCCAAGGTTACCTCATGCCACAGTCATTACGTGTTGGCGATGCCAAGAACCTGGACATGTGGTTGCTAATTGCCCCTTAACAACTGAACCCATGGACTGCGGGTATACCCGCCGGGTGTCTATGTATGCCCAGCCAGTCTGCATTGCCACTACAGACCTGCCGGTACCGAACCTCAGCTGTGCAGAGTACTCGTTAACGGGGACCAGACGGATGCTCTCTTGGACTCAGGGAGCTTGGTGACCCTGGTACACGGGTCCCTGGTTGCTGGGGACAGTCCTAATGGACGAAAGGTGGGGGTAGTGTGCATACATGGGGACCTCCGAGAGTACCCGACTGCAGAGGTCACGTTCTCCACCCATGTGGAGAGATAAAACATGTGGTGGGAGTGGTAAAGACTCTTCCGTATAGGACTGTGATGGGTAGAGACTTGCCCTTGTTCTGGTCCCTCTGGGAGACCAGAGTTAACCCTCTCAGGGTAAAAAGCATTCCGGGTGCAGAACCCGAAAATCCCAAGTCAGGGACACCTGCCGTAGGGGTTGCCACGATAGGGACAGTGTGTAATCCCGATAGGTTTCTGTTGTGAATTCCGCTCTTGGGCTCCCTCCAGTGGTTGTAAGTGGCACTTTTGTGAGTTCTGCTCTTGGGCTCCCTCCGGTGGTTTTGAGTGGAATGGCTGCTTCTTGGATTTAGCATCAGCAGCTGCTTCCACTGATCGTCTTTCTGGCTCGGCTATTTTAGTCTGGCCTTATCCCTCAGTCAATGCCAGTTGCCAATTGTTCCTGCCTGGAGTCACAGCTCTTTTGGAATTCTCTGACACTCTGACCAGTTCAGCAAAGATAAGTCCTTGCTTGTCCTTTTGCAGTCCACTTGTTGTGGACTTATTGTTCGGCACATTGTATGTTTTTTCTCTTTAGTCCAGCTTATCAGTATGTATCTATTCAGCTAAGCTGGAAGCTCTGGGCAGCAGATTTTGCCCTCCACACCTTTAGTCAGGTGTGGAGATTTTTACATTATCTGCGGTAGACTTTTTCTAGTTTTTATTACTGACCGCACAGTGTTCTGTCCTGTACCATCTATCTAGCTAGAAGTGGCCTCCTTTGCTACATCTTGTTTCATTCTACGTATGTCATTTCCCTCTCCACTCACAGTCATTATTTGTGGGGGGCTGTCCTATCCTTTGGGGATTTTCTCTGAGGCAAGATAGCTTTCCTGTTTTTACCTTTAGGGGTAGTTAGCTCTTAGGCTGTGACGAGGTGTCTAGGGAGTGACAGGAACATCCCACGGCTACTTCTAGTGTTGTGTTAAGATCAGGAACTGCTGTCAGTATAGTTACCACCTGCTCAGAGCTCGTCGCATGTCGCTCCTAAATCACCGGTCCATAACAGTGCAACTGGCCAAAGATGAGTTAAATGCATCTCAAAAGAAGGAAAAAAAAAGAGTTCTGAGCCATTTTTTTTTCTTTAGTCTGTTTTGTCTTTTTTCTTCCTCTTAATCTCTGGGTGGTTCAGGATTTTGGCGCGGGCATGGATGTTCAGGGTTTGTTTTCTCGTGTGGATCAGCTTGCTGCAAGAGTACAGAGCATCCAAGATTATGTTGTTCAGACTCCGGCTTTAGATCCTAGAATTCCTACTCCAGATTTGTTTTATGGGGATAGATCTAAGTTTTTGAACTTTAAAAATAACTGCAAATTGTTTTTTGCTCTTAAACCCCGTTCCTCTGGTGATCCCATTCAGCAAGTTAAAATAGTCATTTCTTTGCTGCGTGGTGACCCTCAGGACTGGGCATTCTCCCTTGAGTCAGGGGATCCGGCATTGCTTAATGTAGATGCATTTTTTCAATCGCTCGGATTATTGTATGACGAATAGTGTTGAGCATTCCGATACCGCAAGTATCGGGTATCGGCCGATACTTAGCGGTATCGGAATTCTGATACCGAGATCCGATACTTGACGCGTATCGGATACCGGAATCGGAAGTTCCCAGGATTCAAACTGCACAAATTTGCACGAAATCAGCCAATGAGAATGATTCCAAGTGTGGGCACATCCTGTTCAGCATGGAGGGCCTGAAACTACTGGCAAGGCTGTGATTGGCTGCTGAAATGATGTCATGATGCAGTTTAAAAGTCGCTGGCGCCATTTTTCGCTCACTCTGCTGTGAATTCAGTTAGTGACAGGACGCTGTTTGCTGACTCAGGGCCAGTTTAGAGATAGCGATTTGCTTCTTTGTGCTTTTCCAAGGCTAATTTAGCAACCGCTGTGTTCACCTACTAATCACCTTGCTTTTGCCTTGCAGCGCTGTTTTCACAGCGATCTGCAAGGTCTGTGTGTGTGTGTGAGTGCAGCCCACTCTCTAGTCTGTGTGCAGCCATAGGCCATCCATAGCTGGTTGTATTCAGTTCAGGGAGGGTGGTTCATTGCCTCATACTGTTCTTTTTTTTTTTTCAAGTAGTGTAGTCTGCTGCTCATTTTTTCTAATAATTCCTATTAGTGACTTTCCACCCATATCCAGCTAACTTGTGGAAAAACACTACATAGGATAAAGTAGAGGAGGTTTTTTGGGCCTTGCAGCGCCGTTTACGGCTGTCTGCACGGTCTCCGTGTGACTGCAGCTCGCCCTGTAGTCTGTGAGCAGCCATAGCCTGGTTGTATCCAGCTCAGGGTTGTTCACTGCGTCATACCGTAAAATCAATTTTCCTTTTGTTTTAAGTAGTGCAGGCTGCTGCACATTTTTTCAAAAAATTCCTATTAGTGTCTTTCCACCCGTATCCAGCTAACTTGTGGAAAAACACTACATAGGATAACATAGAGGAGGTTTTTTGGGCCTTGCAGTGCCGTTTACGGCTGTCTGCATGGTCTCCGTGTGACTGCAGCTCGCCCTGTAGTCTGTGAGCAGCCATAGCCTGGTTGTATCCAGCTCAGGGTTGTTCACTGCGTCATACCGTAAAATCAATTTTCCTTTTGTTTTAAGTAGTGCAGGCTGCTGCACATTTTTTCAAAAAATTCCTATTAGTGTCTTTCCACCTGTATCCAGCTAACTTGTGGAAAAACACTACATAGGATAACGTAGAGGAGGGTTTTTGGGCGTTGCAGCGCCGTTTACGGCTGTCTGCACGGTCTCCGTGTGACTGCAGCTCGCCCTGTAGTCTGTGAGCAGCCATAGCCTGGTTGTATCCAGCTCAGGGTTCTTCACTGCGTCATACCGTAAAATCATTTTCCTTTTGTTTTAAGTAGTGCAGGCTGCTGCACATTTTTTCAAAAAATTCCTATTAGTGTCTTTCCACCCGTATCCAGCTAACTTGTGGAAAAACACTACATAGGATAAAGTAGAGGAGGTTTTTTGGGCCTTGCAGCGCCGTTTACGGCTGTCTGCACGGTCTCCGTGTGACTGCAGCTCTCTGTGTTGTCAGTTCAGCCCCCCAAAAATAAATAAATAATAAAGTTTACCAAACACACCACTTTACATTTGTGTAGGCCACATTAGCTCATATTAAAGTCTAGTCCACACTTTAGAAAATTAGTGTTTCCTATACCTGTTAGGACTCGGAGCTGTTCAGGAATAAGCACACAAAGCCGTTAGTACTTTTCTGCTTATCTTTATCAGTCAATCAAGATGAAGAAGGCAGGGAGTAAGCCACGTGGGCGTGGGCGCGGAGCAGGGAGAGGACGTGGGGGTTCTGTGCCTGCTGCGGGCACCGGTGACTCCTCAGCACCCAGTTTCACCAGGGAACAGTCCTTCATGCGCAGCTTTGTCGCAGAGCGCCGTACACCGCTGCTGCGTGAAGACCAAATTGAAGCCGTTGTCGGATGGATGGCAGCTAACGCATCGACTTCAATTAGTGCCACATCCTCTCAGACACAGAGCACTGGAGAGCAGCCATCTGTCTCTTCACCACCTGCCAAATTGCCCAGGCAGACAGAGAACCCAGGATAGGAGCCGTCTCTACTTCTGTTCTCTGAATCTCTTGGCTTGGAAACAGGGGGCCAGCCAAGCAGCATTGGAGAAATGGAAGAAGAGGCAGGGTGCAGTGATGCCCAACAGCTTTTTCTCTCTTCCTCTGAAGAGGCGGGTGGGCCAGTGCCTCCGGTCACCACATCGCAGGCCGCATCCGCTGATGATGACACTCAGGTGCCACTTTCTGGTGCGTGCTCTGCTGCTGAGACTACCCAGGAGGAGCAGTTGGTGGCAGAGGGTAGTGTAGATAATGAGGTCCTTGACCCATCGTGGCGTGAGGGACAGGAAGGTGGTGGGAGCAGCTCCGAGGAAGAGATTCCTAGAACGGGCCAAAGAGGTAGAGGGAGGGGGAAGACTGCGCAGCCTGTAGCCTCCACTTTGGCACCCGTTAGGAGCATGTCTGTTCCAAAAGCCAAAAAGGGCGCTCCCAAGACTTGCAGTGTCTGGCCCTTTTTTGACACAGTTGCAGATGACATTTGCTATGTCAAATGCAAGGTGTGTCATCACAAAGTCAAAAGAGGTCGAAATGTCAGCAACCTCAATACCTCCAACATGTGGAAACATGTGCGCAACAGGCACGCGGCGGAGTTAGAAAAACACACTGAAGAGCTAGGCCAACCAACAGCGGCAGCTACCACCTCTTCAGCTCGTGTTGCCTCTTCCTCCAGCTCACACGCAGCTGGTTCGGCTTCCTCCCAGGATCGCCGTGGAAGGACCTCTGGCCCTGTTGTCCAGAGACCCGCTGTAATTCCACCCGCAGCACCACTTTCCCAGTCATCCACACACTCCCAGCCCAGTCTACAGCCATCGGTAGTACAGGCATGGGAGAAAAGGCGGCCTTTCTCGTCAAACCACCCACGAGCACAGGCTCTGACTGCAGGCATTGCCAAACTTCTGTCACTGGAAATGCTGTCATTCAGGCTGGTGGAGACTGACAGCTTCCGTGACTTGATGTCATTGGCAGTCCCACAGTACAATGTGCCCAGCCGCTTTTACTTCAGCAGGCAAGCTGTCCCTGCCCTGCACAAGCATGTGGAGGGACACATAAAACACGCGCTACTGAATGCCGTCAGTAGCAAGGTCCACTTCACCACCGATGCATGGACCAGTCAACATGGACAGGGGTGATACCTTTCCCTAACTGCCCATTGGGTAATGTCGTTGAGCCGGGTACAGATCGTGCGAGTGGCGCAGGACGTGTCCTGCCCACTCCAAGGATTGCAGGAATCCATTCTGTACGCATTGACTCCTCCTCTTACACCAGTTCCTCAGAATCATCACTGCAGGAGCCGTCACAGTCCACCTCCACATGGACCCGTGATGAACGTTTACCTGTTACGACCGACATGAGCACAGCCATGGCCAAACGTCAACAGGCCGTCTTGAAATTAATTTCTTTGGGGAATCGAAGCCACACAGCGCAGGAGCTCTGGAATGCCATCAAGCAGGAGAGTGATGTGTGGTTTGTGCCAGCGAATCTCCAGCCAGGCATGGTAGTGTGTGATAATGGCTGAAATCTGGTGGCAGCTCTGGGCCTCGGCAACCTCACTCACATCCCATGTCTGGCACATGTGCTCAATTTGGTCGTGCAGAGTTTTTTGAGGGACTATCCGGATCTTGATGCACTGCTGCACAAGGTCCGCCTAGAGTGTGCTCACTTGCGGCGTTCCAGCACGGCAAAAGCGCTCATTGCGGCTCTGCAGCGCCGACACCACCTGCCGGAACATCGCATCATATGTGACCTACCTACCAGGTGGAATTCCACGTTACATATGGTGGAGCGGTTGTGTGAGCAGCAGCAAGCTGTAATGGAGTACCAGCTGCATCAGGCGCAAAGAAGTCGCACTCCGCGCCGTTCAGACTTCACAACCACAGAGTGGGCCACCATGAAGGACGTCTGCCAGGTTTTGCATCCCTTCGATTATTCCACGCGGATGGCGAGTGCAGATGATGCACTAGTCAGCATGACTGTCCCCCTTATCTGCCTGCTTGAAAAATCACTGCAAGCGCTAAGGGATGATGTTGTGGAAGAGGTGGAGGATGAGGATTCACCATTTCCATCATCTTTTGGACAGTCAGCGCCACGTGGTTCCTCACAAACGCGTAGGCAGGGGACAGTTTGTGAGGAGGATGAGGAGGAGTCAATGGAGGAGGAAGACATCCGTCCAGAGGAGGGAGTTACACAATTGTCCAGTACTCAGTGTGTACAGCGAGGGTGGGGTGATGACGAGCGGGCAGAGATCACGCCTCCAGCAGGGGACAGCGTTTCTTGGCCAGTTGGCAGTCTGCAGCACATGGTGGATTACATGCTGCAGTGCCTGAGAAACGACCGCCGCATCGCCCACATTCTCAACATGTCTGATTATTGGGTGTTCACCCTCCTCGATCCTCGCTACCGGGACAACGTAGAAAGCCTCATCACACCGTTGAACCGGGAGCGAAAAATGCGGGAGTACCAAGACACACTGGTGAATTCCATCATCTTCTCCATTCCAAGTGAGAGAAGTGCTGCTAGTGCATTACAAAGCAGCTCAGTGCGTCCAGTCAGTGGTGGAGGCTCTGCACAAAGAGGGAGCAGAAGCAGTGCCTCTGCCCAAGGCAAGACCAGTATGGCCCAACTGTGGCACAGTTT
This sequence comes from Ranitomeya variabilis, assembly GCF_051348905.1. Classification (NCBI taxonomy): domain Eukaryota; kingdom Metazoa; phylum Chordata; class Amphibia; order Anura; family Dendrobatidae; genus Ranitomeya; species Ranitomeya variabilis. The sequence goes on from NC_135232.1 coordinate 568,747,778, forward strand.
TCTGTGCCCGCCACAAAAGTCTACACCATCACAGACGGCTCCAGTCAGCAGGAGGCAACGGTTCCGTCAGATGGTGACAGACTACATGTCTTGCCCTCTTGCTGTACTCCCAGACGGCTCTTCACCTTTCAAGTTTTGGGTCTCAAAGCTGGATACAAGGCCAGAGCTAAGCCAGTATGCATTGGAGGTGCTGGCTTGCCCTGCGGCTAGTGTATTATCGGAACGCGTCTTTAGTGCTGCAGGTGGTGTACTAACTGACCGTCGCATGCGACTATCCTCCGATAACGTTGACCGGCTTACTTTCCTGAAAATGAACAAGGCCTGGATCTCGCAGGAATTTGCCACTCCTCTTCCTGATTAAATAATTAGGTGACTGTCTACGTTATCCAGGTCTCCTGTTGTGTTCATCTTTCTACCACCTGAACTTAAATTCCTGGGCTCCAACACCGCCAGTTGAGGCTCAGAAGTGCCGTCTGCACAGTCAAAACATACGACCCAGTGTTATTGGGTTTCAGTAACGTCAGCTGATCCCCAGCTGTGTAGCCGGCAATGTGTCCTGCGACCACCACGCTGACACAACAACTGAAATGTAAGGGAACCTGTCCCCCCCCCCCCCAAGGCGTTTGTTACTGAAAGAGCCACCTTGTGCAGCAGTAATGATGCACAAGGAAAAGGTAGCTATTTTTGTTTAGCTCCTTGCACACGCAGAACTTAACACTTATAAAATGTGTCCACTGATACCGTAAAACCGTCAAGGAGGTGGGACTTTCCTTCATAATGTGACGCAGCACAGCCGTCATTCTTACCCCCCCGGCGCTGTGCGCCGGCTCCTCAGCGTTGTTTGATTCTGTCTCGAAGCCTGTGCTGTTATGTTATCCCTTGGCCAGGCACACTTAGCGCTGCCCCTCTTCTGACATCATTTGGTGTCAGGCTGGCTGCGCCTGTGCGGCCGCGCTGGCCGAGATCCCGCCTCGCAGTGTCTTCTGATTTAATCCCACTGCGGGCCTGAGATCCATGGACATGCGCAGTGCATATCTCGACCTCCGTCTCTCACTCATCTCCCTACGCCTTCTTCAGACTGTGCGCCGTCAGCTGATCCCTAATAGCATGCCACGGCCGTGACGCCGCACAGTCTGAAGAAGCCGTAGGGAGGGGAGTGAGAGGCGAGGATATGCACTGCGCATGGCCACGGATCCCAGGCCCGCGGTGGGATTACATTAGACGACACTGCGAGGCGGGCTCTCGGCCAGCGCGGCCGCACAGGCGCAGCCAGCCTGACACCAAATGATGTCAGAAGATGGGCAGCGCTAAGTGTGCCTGGCCAAGGGATAACATAACAGCGCAGGCTCCGTGAGGGAATCAAACAACGCTGAGGACCCTGGGCACGGCGCTAAGGGGGTAGGAATGACAGCTGTGCTGCGTCATATTACGAAGGAATGTCCCACCTCCGGGACGGTCTCACGGTATCAGGGGACACATTTTATAAGTGTTTAGTTCTGTGTTTGCAAGGAGCATAATGAAAAGAGCCACCTTTTCCTTTTGCATCCTTTGTGCTGCACAAGCTGGCTCTTTCAGCTACAAACGCCTTGGGGGGGTTAAAGGTTCCCTTTAGACTTTCTCCAATCAGGCTTCGGCCTACACTGTGTTCCTCTGCTCCTCCTGCTGTCCCTGGGCTCCAACACCACTAGTTGCCGTCCAGAAGTGCTGTCCGCACAGTCCCAACAGTCGCTCCTCTGTTATTGGGGTTCAGTAAGTCAGCTGTTCCCCAGCTGTGTGTGTGGAAATCCCTCCTATCTCCTCCACCTCCTCCTCCTCCTGCTGTTCCGGGGCTCCAACACCGCTAGTTGCCGTCCAGAAGTGCTGTCCGCACAGTCCCAACAGTCGCTCCTCTGTTATTGGGGTTCAGTAATGTCAGCTGTTCCCCAGCTGTGTGTGTGGCAATCCCTCCTATCTCCTCCACCTCCTCCTCCTGCTGCTGTCCCTGGGCCCCAACACCGCTAGTTGCCATCCAGAAGTGCTGTCCGCACAGTCCCAACAGTCCCTCCTCTGTTATTGGGGTTCAGTAACGTCAGCTGTTCCCCAGCTGTGTGTGTGGCAATCCCTCCTATCTCCTCCACCTCCTCCTCCTGCTGCTGTCCCTGGGCTCCAACACCGCTAGTTGCCGTCCAGAAGTGCTGTCCGCACAGTCCCAACAGTCCCTCCTCTGTTATTGGGGTTCAGTAACGTCAGCTGTTCCCCAGCTGTGTGTGTGGCAATCCCTCCTATCTCCTCCACCTCCTCCTCCTGCTGCTGTCCCTGGGCTCCAACACCTCTAGTTGCCGTCCAGAAGTGCTGTCCGCACAGTCCCAACAGTCGCTCCTCTGTTATTGGGGTTCAGTAACGTCAGCTGTTCCCCAGCTGTGTGTGTGGCAATCCCTCCTATCTCCTCCAGCTCCTCCTCCTGCTGCTGTCCCTGGGCTCCAACACCACTAGTTGCCGTCCAGAAGTGCTGTCCGCACAGTCCCAACAGTCCCTCTGTTATTGGGGTTCAGTAACGTCAGCTGTTCCCCAGCTGTGTGTGTGGCAATCCCTCCTATCTCCTCCACCTCCTCCTCCTGCTGCTGTCCCTGGGCTCCAACACCGCTAGTTGCCGTCCAGAAGTGCTGTCCGCACAGTCCCAACAGTCCCTCCTCTGTTATTGGGGTTCAGTAACGTCAGCTGTTCCCCAGCTGTGTGTGTGGCAATCCCTCCTATCTCCTCCACCTCCTCCTCCTGCTGCTGTCCCTGGGCTCCAACACCGCTAGTTGCTGTCCAGAAGTGCTGTCCGCACCGTCCCAACAGTCGCTCCTCTGCTATTGGGGTTCAGTAACGTCAGCTGTTCCCCAGCTGTGTGTGTGGCAATCCCTCCTATCTCCTCCACCTCCTCCTCCTGCTGCTGTCCCTGGGCTCCAACACCGCTAGTTGCCGTCCAGAAGTGCTGTCCGCACAGTCCCAACAGTCCCTCCTCTGTTATTGGGGTTCAGTAACGTCAGCTGTTCCCCAGCTGTGTGTGTGGCAATCCCTCCTATCTCCTCCACCTCTTCCTCCTGCTGCTGTCCCTGGGCTCCAACACCGCTAGTTGCCGTCCAGAAGTGCTGTCCGCACAGTCCCAACAGTCCCTCCTCTGTTATTGGGGTTCAGTAACGTCAGCTGTTTCCCAGCTGTGTGTGTGGCAATCTCTCCTATCTCCTCCACCTCCTCCTCCTGCTGCTGTCCCTGGGCTCCAACACCGCTAGTTGCTGTCCAGAAGTGCTGTCCGCACCGTCCCAACAGTCGCTCCTCTGCTATTGGGGTTCAGTAACGTCAGCTGTTCCCCAGCTGTGTGTGTGGCAATCCCTCCTATCTCCTCCACCTCCTCCTCCTGCTGCTGTCCCTGGGCTCCAACACCGCTAGTTGCCGTCCAGAAGTGCTGTCCGCACAGTCCCAACAGTCCCTCCTCTGTTATTGGGGTTCAGTAACGTCAGCTGTTCCCCAGCTGTGTGTGTGGCAATCCCTCCTATCTCCTCCACCTCTTCCTCCTGCTGCTGTCCCTGGGCTCCAACACCGCTAGTTGCCGTCCAGAAGTGCTGTCCGCACAGTCCCAACAGTCCCTCCTCTGTTATTGGGGTTCAGTAACGTCAGCTGTTTCCCAGCTGTGTGTGTGGCAATCCCTCCTATCTCCTCCACCTCCTCCTCCTGCTGCTGTCCCTGGGCTCCAACACCGCTAGTTGCCATCCAGAAGTGCTGTCCGCACAGTCCTAACAGTCCCTCCTCTGTTATTGGGGTTCAGTAACGTCAGCTGTTCCCCACCTGTGTGTGTGGCAATCCCTCCTATCTCCTCCACTCCTCCTCCTGCTGCTGTCCCTGGGCTCCAACACCACTAGTTGCCGTCCAGAAGTGCTGTCCGCACAGTCCTAACAGTCCCTCTGTTATTGGGGTTCAGTAACGTCAGCTGTTCCCCAGCTGTGTGTGTGGCAATCCCTCCTATCTCCTCCACCTCCTCCTCCTGCTGCTGTCCCTGGGCTCCAACACCGCTAGTTGCCGTCCAGAAGTGCTGTCCGCACAGTCCCAACAGTCCCTCCTCTGTTATTGGGGTTCAGTAATGTCAGCTGTTCCCCAGCTGTGTGTGTGGCAATCCCTCCTATCTCCTCCACCTCCTCCTGCTGCTGCTGTCCCTGGGCTCCAACACCGCTAGTTGCCGTCCAGAAGTGCTGTCCGCACAGAGCCAAACACCTCGCCAATGCGTTAGTGGGGTTCAGTAATGCCTGCTGCTCCCCTGCTGTGTATACGGCAACGTGTCCTGCGACCACCACGCAGGCACAACATGTTAAATTTAAGGGAACCTGTCCCCCCCCAGGCGTTTGTTACTGATGGAGCCACCTTGTGCAGCAGTAATGATGCAAAGGGAAAAAGTGCCTCTTTTCGTGGTGCTCCTTGCACATGCTGAACCTAACACTTATGAAATGTGTCCCCTCACACAGTTAAACCGTCCGGTCGGTGAAACTTTCCTTTGTCATGTGACGCAGCACAGCCGTCATTCTTACCCCCTTGGTGCCGTGCGCCTCCTCCTCAGCGTTGTTTGAATCTGTCCCGGAGTCTGCGCTGTTATGTTATCCCTTGGCCAGGCACACTTAGCGCTGCCCGTCTTCTGACATCATTTGGTGTCAGGATGGCTGCGCCTGTGCGGCCGCACTGGACGAGATCCCGCCTCGTAGTGTCTTCTGATTTAATCCCACTGCGGACCTGTGATCCATGGACATGAGCAGTGCATATCTTAACCTCCGCCTCTCACTCATCTCCCTACGCCTTCTTCAGACTGTGCGCCGTCAGCTGATCCCTAATAGCATGCCACGGCCGTGACGCCGCACAGTCTGAAGAAGCCGTAGGGAGGGGAGTGAGAGGCGAGGATATGCACTGCTCATGCCCATGGATCACAGGTCCGCAGAGTGATTACATTAGATGACACAGCGAGGCGGGATCTTGCCCAGCGCGGCCGCACAGGCGCAGCCAGCCTGACACCAAATTATGTCAGAAGACGGGCAGCACTAAGTGTGCCTGGCCAAGGGATAACATAACAGCGCAGACTCTGGGACAGATTCAAACAACGCTGAGGAGGAGGCACACGGCGACAAGGGGGTAAGAATGACGGCTGTGCTGCGTCACATGACAAAGGAAAGTTCCACAGACCGGACGGTTTAACCGTGTGAGGGGACACATTTCAAAAGTGTTAGGTTCAGCATGTGCAAGGACCATAATTAAAAGAGCTAAGTTTACCTTTTCGAGCATTAGTGCTGTACAAGATGGCTCTTTCAGCTACAAACGCCTGGGGGGGGTTAAAGGTTCCCTTTCAACTTGCTCCAGTGCAGGCTGCGGCCTACACTCTGCTCCACCTGCAGAGCCCGGGCGTCAACAACGCTAGTTGCTGTCCGGAAGTGCTGGCTGCACAGAGCCAAACACCTCGCCAATGTGTCAGTGGGGTTCAGCACCGCCAGCTGTTCCCCTGCTGTGCAGCCGCCAACGTGTCCTGCAACAGCCACGCAGACACAACAGACCCAAAGCTGCCGCCAGTGCAGGCTTCGGCCTACACTCTTCTCCCTCTACTCCTCCTGCTGACCCTGGGCTCTAACACCGCCAGTTGGGGCCCAGATGTGCTAGCTGCACAGAGAAAAACACCAGCCAATGTGTCAGTGGGGTTCAGCACCGCCAGCTGTTCCCCTGCTGTGCAGCCGGCAACGTGTCCTGCAACAGCCACGCAGACACAAGAACTGAAATTGAAGGGAACCTGTCCCCCCATCCCCCAGGCGTTTGTATGTTTCACAGCCACCTTGTACAGCAGTAATGCCGCATGTGTGCAAGGTGGCTCATACACTTATTCTCCTTGCACACGTGGAACAGAACACGTCAAAAATGTGTCCCCTGAGACCATTAAAACGTCCTTCAGGTGTGACTTTCCTTTGCAATGACACGCAACAACCTCCTTGGTAGCGCTGCCCGTCTTCTGACATCATTGTTTGGCTGGCTGCGCCTCTGCGGCCGCCCTGCCCCACACAACGCCCCTCGGTGTCTTATTTATTTTGACTGCGAGGGTGCGATTGACGGGCATGAGCGGTGCATTTCTTCGCCTGTCCCTCATCTCCTTCCGCCTTCTTCGGACTGTGCGGCTTCATGGCCGTGGCATGCGATAAGGGATCAGCTGATGCCGCATAGTCTGAAGCAGGTGTAAGAACCCAAGCGAGAGGCGAACATATGTACTGCGCCAGGCCATGAATCCCAGCCCCGCAGTGTTTTAACAATGTTAAGACACTGCGGGGCTGGGATTCATGGGCATCGCAAACCGCACCGGCCGACATGAAATGATGTCAGAGGACGGGCAGCGCTAACAGCGCAAGGCCAAGGGATAACACGACAGCGCAGACTCCAGTGCAGCAAATAACGATGCTCAGGAGGCCGCGCCAAGCACCAAGGTGGCATGTTTGCCAGCTGTGCTGCGTCTCATTACGAAGGGAACTCATGCCTCCAAAACAGTTTGACTGTTTAAGGGCCTAAATGTTATACATGGTTCTTTCTGCATGTGCAAGGGGCAAAATTAACAGAGCAACCTTTGACTTGTGCAGCATTACTGCTGCCCAAGCTGTGGCTCTTGTAGTTTGTAACCCCTGAGGGGGGGGTTAAAGGTTACCTTTAAAATCGGTTCAATTAGGCTTCGGCCTACACTCTGCTCCACCTGCAGAGCCTGGGCTCCAACAACGCTAGTTGCTGTCCGGAAGTGCTGGCTGCACAGAGCCAAACACCTTGCCAATGTGTCAGTGGGGTTCCGCACCGCCAGCTGTTCCCCTGCTGTGCAGCCGGCAACGTGTCCTGCAACAGCCACGCAGACACAACAGACACAAAGCTGCCGCCAGTGCAGGCTTCGGCCTACACTCTGCTCCGCCTACTGACCCTTTGCTCCAACAACGCTAGTTGGGGCTCTAGGAAGACAAGCTTGAATAGGTCCCCATCCTGGTTCCAGCACCGTCAGCTGGTTCCGGGCAGAGCCTTTGGCTTAGGTGCCTCCCTCTGAGTATCCGAGTTCCACCAACGTCAGGTGGTCCTTGGTAGTGCTTTCAGGCACGGGTACCTCCTGCTTAGTAACCGGGTTCCAGTAATGTCAGCTGGTCCTTGGTAGTTCCATTGGCTCTTGGACATTCGGCTACCCATCCGGGTTCCAGTACCGTCAGCTGGTTCTCGGCAGTGTCTTTTGCTCTTGTACCTTCTGCTCCCCATCCTGGTTCCAGTACCGTCAGCTGGTTCCGGGCAGAGCCTTTGGCTTAGGTGCCTCCCTCTGGGTATCCGAGTTCCACCAACGTCAGGTGGTCCTTGGTAGTGCTTTCAGGCACGGGTACCTCCTGCTTAGTAACCGGGTTCCAGTAACGTCAGCTGGTCCTCGGTAGTTCCATTGGCTCTTGGACCTTCGGGTAGCCATCCGAGTTCCAGTTCCATTAGCTGTTTCTCGGCATTTTCTCAGCCTTCTTGTACCTTCTGCTACATTTCCAAGTTCAAGAGACTAAAGACGATGACCCGGAAGACCACCCCTAAGATGACGACGACACCGGAGACGACAACCACCGAGATGACGACGACCCTGGAGACGATGACCCTGAAGACCACCCCGATGATGACGACCCCGGAGACGACGACCCTGGAGACGACAACGACCTGGAAGACCGAGAAGCAGAAGAACAAGAGGCTGCAGAACAAAGAGCAGAAGAACATTAAGCATAAGACTAAATATCAGAGTAAAAGATATTATCTAAATTATAAGCAGAAGAAGACTAAGCAGTGTATGGGGGTGAGTCCGTTCCTCCTCGTGGTGCCCCTGGATAAAGCCTGATGCTGCAGGCCAAACTGAACGCGGACAAATGTAACTCTTTTGTGACAGGCAGAACGGAAGGTGTAATCTTCAAACTTTTATAGATAACAACTACGGGAATGCCTGTCACAAATAAGAATATGATGAAGAAGTTGAATACGAAGAAGATAATAGTTAAATAAAAAGAATATGAACAATGTAAGAAAAAAAATAATAGGTAGAAGATGAAGAAGAAGATGAATAAGGTGAAGAAGTTGATGTCAAAGAAGCTGATGATGAGGATCATGAAGAAGAAAGTGTGGGAGAAGTAAAAAAGAAGGTGAAGGGCGTGGAAGTGACAAAATAAAAAAAAAATAACATAGTCAAAATCTTTCTAACGCCGAATGTCATAAAAAATAAAATAAAAATCATGCTATTCTTTTTGATTGGGCTAAACCTCTGTGCCTTTAATGTCTCCGCCACCTCCCCCAATACATCTTACATTATTCTTGTAGAATTAACCTACAAGGAAAGCTTTATTTTAAAGCTTTAGTTTATTTTAATTTCCGATATTTTCGTCCCATTGACTTGCATTGGGATCGGGTATCGGTATCGGATTAGATCCGATACTTTGACGGTAACGGCCGATACTTTCCGATACCGATACTTTCCGATATCGGAAGGTATCGCTCAACACTAGTTACAAGTCATGTACGTCATTTATCCAGTACATTCTTTACATCGTGAGCCACATGGTTTGTAGCATCGGTAGAGACCTTTTTTTAGGTAGCAGAGTTCCACGTGTGGTACCTAATGACGGGGAATGTAAAGATTGGATTGTACGCGGCGTCGGAGCTAGCTTCTGCGGCGTAGGTACAGCGTGTGTCTCGCTGCTGGAAATTTTTAATTCATCTAAAAGCTTCCTAGTAGTGGGATTACCAACAACTGTAGACGGTATATTTAGCTCGGCCATAGCCTGCATAAATGAATCCCAACCCGGCGGTAAATTTCTGCCGGTCAGAGCATGACTCTGCGTAGTACTACGTACCAAATCCAGTAAGTTAGACCCCGGTATTACGGATCCTTTGAAAATAAATTCAGCTTTATTATTCCATGCTGTAACATTTTTATTCTGTAGTAACCTGTTTAGTAAAAATTCAGCATTCTTTTTATATCTTTGGCTTATGTGGCTGACAATTTCAGCGATCTCTTCATTTTTATCAGAGTCGGTATTTGACAATTGTTGCTGACCAGGATCAGGAGTGCTAACGAGATTTAAAGCCGTTACTTCTTTTGAGCTGTGCCGCGTATGCACCAAGTATCATTGTAGCACGGTGCTATACATTTTAATTTTCACATCATCGGGAATGTCACGACGTTGTAAAATGTCGTTAATTTCGCCATCAAGGCGATGAATAACACTGTCGCGTATGTTATCTGTAGCGCCGGGTCTTAGTTTGTCTAGCTCCTGTTTGGGGACTAGATACATTTTCTCTGTATGCTCCATTATCTTCCTGCGAGCAGGCTTGTTATTATAGGGATTGTAAAAGCTAAAAGAGGGCCGATAAACCCGCCGGCCTGCTTTAGTAGCCGCTTCTTTTTCTTTATGGGCTGAGATCTGTCGCTCAGGGTTCTTATAGCTTTACGCCACTTCTTTAATATGCCTTTTTGACGCTCTTTCAGCGGAATCCTGCCTTTTAAGATGTTTAAAGCAATCTCGCCTATGGCTGTAATTAAATCATTGCTTGCATTGCGCAAAATAGACTTTCGGACAGCCGGGGTTGCCTTCACCAGAGTTTTTAAGAGAGCCCAGTTACGCCGGAGTCTCTCAGACATCTTTACAGCACAACGCACACAGCGTAGCGTGTCTGATACCTGGGTAAAATTCACTTTTTAGAAGTGTTTTTCTTTTGAACATAAACAGCAGGCAACGCTGGTGGGAACAAGCCGGTCCTTAAGCGCAGATCCTCAGGGGTATTAGCTCTCAAATCTACAAGCAAATACCCATAAGGTTCCCGCGTGGCATCCTCAAAAGCTTCTAGGAAAAAACGTGTTTTTCCGGGATACATCTGGCGAGCTAGAGTTAAAATTTGTAATTTATCTCGGGGATTATTAAAAAGCACCATGTATTTTGTGTTTAAATTTATCGTACGGCTTTTCTTACCCTGACAAAATATGTTTTGTACCAGGTAGAAAATGCTGAGATTTCTGTGGTGCACATACTTGGTAAAGGCTTTTTCTATCTCACAATTTTCACTAGCACTCTCCATGAGATCATCAACAATAGCCAAATTCACCTTCTCTGGTGGGAATAATTCGTCATCTACGAATGTATTCGGCAGACCCTCCACAAATCTGGCGTGGGGAAAAGAGAGAGATTTCATCATATAGTTTCTGCCAACACGAATAAAACCAAACAATATTATCAGGTTTCTGAGAAAAATTAGTTTCAATATTATACAGCAGTTGTTTTACAAAATAGCTCTTTCCAGAATTAGACGGTCCTGCTAGAATGCATGAGAATGGATGTTGCAAGCGTGTATCCATCAGCACAATACTCTGCTAATACCCAAAAGGCAGGGTGGCGAAACCGTCAATTAGTCGCCGCTTTGTATAAACGCACTTTTGTGTTTTGCGTAACGGCCTCGTTTCAATCTCCCAGTACTTTTTATTTCTTACAATGGACGGCTGTTGTATGACAATACTTTTCTGTGTATCTGTGTCAGAATTGCTCGGGTAGTCCAGAACTAGATCTTTTAGACTGTTGAAATTAATAGATTGAGAGTTACCAACATTTAGTGTTATACCCTTAACTTTTAAGACAGTTTTACCGGTGTTGAGTTTGTACCCGTAGGTTTTGGGGCCCGCGGATACAAATTCTGTGATGTGTGTACCATCGGGTATTTCACTGGTCATCTCCCCCAGGTAATGGCCTAAAGGCAGCTGCCACTCACCATCTCTCTGTACAAAAATAACAGAATCTGTGTCGTGATAAAGGCACCTCTCCTGCAGCCGGTCCAGCAGCGAATAGAGCTCTAGCCGGGCATACGCGGTTGTAAAACATGAACACCACCGCTATTTTTAATGATGGTGACGACTAGCTTTAACGAATTGGATGCTAGACATTCAGCATTACTTTGAAGTGTATGGGCAACGGCATTTAAAAAAGATTCAGAATTAAAATCTTCACGGGTTTGTTTTGTAGCGAAAATAGGGTCTAAAGTATCACCGCATTCAAACCTTAACTGTACAAAGTCACCAGGTTCAATGTCCCTGATGATTCTATCCAGTAATGACTGAACGCCGTCATGAACAATATTCACGGCCTCTACAAATGATTGTACACGCTCCAAATTTACAAATCTAAAATTATCCGTATGTATATGACCGTTGAAATTGCGGAGAGCCCTTTGATGATGATAAAAATGCTGTAAAATGTCTGAACGATCTACGACCATTTCATTATCACAAACACCATTACCTACAGAGGCTGCATCATGCGCATTTTCAGTATGTGTTTCAAGATGCCCGCTGCTCTGAGCATCTGGAACAGAACTGGTGATTGAAAATAGGAGAAAAATGAGTCAAAATTAGCCCAAATTAATATACAAAGGTTTATAATTTATTAAATTTAGACAATAGCGACTAAACCATACATTTAGCATACAGTAAATAATAATACATAGGATTGTGCAAAGTGATCAATCCCTAGGTGCAACCAATGAACCAGGTATACAGACGGGACACAAGTATATCCAATCACAATCAGGGTTATCCAGTATTTTCCCCTAAACCATAAGGCTCGTATCTGGCACATGGAGTGAACATCAATATTAAAAGGTTATGCAAGTTAGAACCACAGACCATAACATATCCTAAGGGAAAAAGGAAAGGGGAATGGATGTATTAATTACCCATAGTAAGCGAGGTGTCAGATCTGCGTCCTGGTACCGTACCCCAACGCGCGTTTTGCGTTCACCGTATTGCCGCTTCCTCAGGGGGCGTGGCTTAATCCGGCTCTCCATCCGGTTTAAATAAGGTGTAATTCCGGTGACGTCAGTGAATAAAAAAGTGCGCTCCTATGAACCGCAAGTGAGATATCCCTATTGCGCCTCAAGCCTCACTCCCAGCAGGCAGGTTCAGGTCACATGGGTGGGTCGGCGCCACGCCCACATCACATGACACCGGACCTCCGACGGGAGCCGGCAAGGGGCAGCAAATCGCTCATATCAAAGCTGTGCCTAAGTTAAAGAGGATAAGGTAAAGTGATTATAGTGAAGATACTACACATGCACAGAATGCACTTTGTATGTGCAGACATTTATAATGTGCATTAAATTACCACATTATAGCTGTGCCAAAGTGAAACAGTGAAATAAAGTGATTATAGTGAACGTACTTTGTGTATGCAGATATTTATAATATGCATAAAAGATCCGCATTAAAGTGACTCGTGCAAAAGTGCAAAGAAAATAAACCTTAAAATATACAAGTATATTAACTTTATTCCACAATAAAAAATACAATATAATATAAAAGTTTACAAATGGCACACCCAACAGACATGGGACATTGAGAGTAAATTGGGACAACCAGAGTGTGTAATAGCTATAAGGCCAATTAATGTCAATCACAACTGTTAGGCCATGTGCACACGTTCAGGATTTCTTGCAGAAATTTCCTGAAGAAAACCGGAAATTTTCTGCAAGAAATCCGCATTTTTTTTTTTTGCGGTTTTTTTCCGTTTTTTTCGCGTTTTTTTAGCATTCTGCAAGCGTAATTAGCTTGCAGAATGCTAAAGTTTTCCAAGCGATCTGTAGCATCACTTGGAAAACTGACTGACAGGTTGGTCACACTTGTCAAACATACTGTTTGACAAGTGTGACCAACTTTTTACTATAGATGCTGCTTTTGCAGCATCTATAGTAAAAGATAGAATGTTTAAAAATAATAAAAAAAATAAAAAAAATGCTTATACTCACCCAGACGATCTCAGCGGCGTCCGTTCCTCTTCCTATAGCTGGTGTGTGCGCGCAGGACCTTCCATGACGTCGCGGTCATGTGAGCGGTCACATGACCGGTCTCGACCAATCACAGGACCGTGACGTCATCGGCAGGGTCCTTCACCGCACACCAGCTACAGGAACCGAACGGCAGCGTGCAGCGGTGAGGCGGGAACACTGTGGTGGACATCGAGGGTGAGTATAGGACTATTTTTTATTTTAATTCTTTTATTTTTGACCAATTATATGGTGCCCAGTCCGTGGAGGAGAGTCTCCTCTCCTCCACCCTGGGTACCAACCGCACATAATCTGCTTACTTCCCGCATGGTGGGCACAGCCCCGTGCGGGAAGTAAGCAGATCAATGGACTCCTAGGTGTGCGGAATCCCTGCAATTCCGCATTTTTAATGAACATGTTGCTTTTATTTCCGCGATGCGATTTTTTCGCAGAAAAAATCGCAACATTTGCACAAAAAATGCGGAATACACTGTAAATAATAGGAGGCATATGTTAGCGTTTTTTTCGCATTTTTATCACGTTTTTATAGCGAAAAAACACAAAAAAACGCTAAAAATCCTGAACGTGTGCACATGGCCTTAGAACCTTATCATAGGAGCAGATTGAAAAATCCAGAATATACAGTAGTCATAGGACCAATTATTGTCAGTCACAGTTATTGTAACATTACATAGTCCATTCAGGCTGTTGCACATATCACACAACTCCATAAGATGTATAGACATATAACCATCCCGACGGTGGTCAATTACTCTTCATTTATTTCGTATAGGTACAGTAATCCTCCAGAGGACACCGATCTTCCTTCATCACCATCGGGTAAGTAGAGTCCCTTCATCATCTATTGTCTCCCATAAATACATCAACGTCACATGTCACATGAATGCAGACATAAGTAAAATCGCACTAAAAACAATGAAAAGAATAGAGACCAAATTAAAATCTAATGATCAATGGCAAGGACAAGACAGGAAACCATCAGACAAAATTTTAGAGGAATGACGAGAAACCATGCGCCTCATTGAGGCCTTTAGGTGCCATGGTTCCCAAGGTAGAGATCCAGCGACATTCCCGTTGTGCTAAAATGCGTTTAATGTCGCCGCCTCTCACACCACACTGTACATGGTCAATCCCACGCACCATAAACGACTTGGGATCACAGTCATGGAATTGTCTAAAGTGGCGCGGTATAGCCTTAAGTTTTGCCATATCAGTCTCCTTTGCTGCAGCCATTATATCCCGCACATGTTCCCGTGTGCGTGTTCCAAGGCGGCGGGAGGTCAGTCCAATATAAACTTTAGGACATTTACACACAGCGTAATATACCACTTGTGTGGTATTGCACGTTATGTGATAGTTGATACTAAAAGTCCTCCCCCCGTCTACTGCATCAAAGGAGGTGATACGGCTGATATTGGGACATGAGATACATTTTCCACATGGGAAACAGCCCTTCACTGGGCCACTGGAGCCAAAGTTGTACTCACATGATTTGGGGACTGTCATGGTTCCCAATGGCAAGGGACCGTAAGAAACATATAAGTAACGAACGAGCTCTCGGGTGATGGAAACTCGAGTTGACCGTGAGCTAAATCTACCACACAACTAACAGTAGCCAGGGAGCATACCTACGGCTTCCTATATGCCACGCGCCAGCTGGAGGACTAACTACGCCTGGTAGAGGAAGAAACAGACCTGGCTTACCTCTAGGGAAATACCCCAAAAGATGATAGCAGCCCCCCACATGAAATAACGGTGAATTAAGAGGAAAAGACATACACAGTATGAAAGTAGATTTAGCAAAGAGAGGTCCACTTACTAGATAGCAGAAGGATACAAAAGAGGACTTCACGGTCAACTGAAAACCCTTTCAAAAACCATCCTGAAATTACTTTAAGACTCCTGTGTCAACTCATGACACAGGAGTGGCAATTTCAGCCCGCAAGAGCTTCCAGCTACAGAGAATTACAAAAACTGCAAACTGGACAAAAGGTACAAAACAAAAGGACAAAGTCGACTTAGCTGATCAGCAGACTAGTAGCAGGAACATGCAACCGAAGGCTCTGGTTACAATGATGACCGGCAAGGAAATGACTGGAGAGCAAGGCTAAATAGGAAACTCCCAAACACTGATGGAAGCAGGTGAACAGAAGAAGCAAAGTGCAAACAAGTCACCAGTACCACCAGCAACCACCAGGGGAGCCCAAAAAGTGGATACACAACAGTACCCTCCCCTTAAGGAGGGGGCACCGAACCCTCACAAGAACCGCCAGGGCGATCTGGATGAGCCCTATGAAAGGCACGAACCAAATCCGAGGCATGAACATCAGAGGCAGTTACCCAAGAATTATCTTCCTGACCATAGCCTTTCCATTTAACCAGATATTGAAGTCTCCGTCTGGAAATACGGGAGTCCAAGATCTTCTCTACGACGTACTCCAATTCACCCTCCACCACAGGGGCAGACAAAAAGCGGCGCTTAAGCTCCCGAAAGGTCTCCACGGCAGCAGGGGACCAATTGGCAACATCAGCACCCTTTTTAGTCAAATCCGTCAGAGGTTTAGCAACGCCAGAAAACCAGCTATAAATCGACGATAAAAATTAGCAAAGCCCAAGAATTTCTGGAGACTCTTCAGAGAAGTAGGCTGCGTCCAGTCGTAAATAGCCCGAACCTTGACAGGGTCCATCTCAATAGAAGAAGGGGAAAAAATATACCCCAAAAATGAAATTTTTTGAACCCCAAAAACACACTTTGAACCCTTTACACACAAAGAATTCTCCCGCAAAACCTGAAAAAACCCTCCTGACCTGCTGAACATGAGACTCCCAGTCATCAGAAAAAATCAAAATATCATCCAAGTACACAATCATAAATTTATCCAAATATTCACGGAAAATATCATGCATTAAGGACTGAAAGACAGAAGGTGCATTAGAAAGGCCGAAAGGCATTACCAAATACTCAAAATGGCCCTCAGGCGTATTAAATGCGGTCTTCCACTCATCCCCCTGCTTAATTCGCACCAAATTATACGCCCCACGAAGATCAATCTTAGAGAACCACTTAGCCCCCCTTATGCGAGCAAACAAATCAGTCAGCAAAGGATACTGATATTTGACTGTAATTTTATTCAGGAGACGATAATCAATACAAGGCCTCAGAGAGCCATCCTTTTTAGAGACAAAGAAAAAACCGGCTCCTAAAGGTGATGAAGAAGGACGAATATGTCCCTTTTCCAGGGACTCCTTAATATACTCGCGCATAGCAGCATGTTCAGGTACAGATAGGTTAAACAAACGACCCTTTGGAAATTTACTGCCAGGAATCAGATCTATGGCGCAATCACAATCCCTGTGAGGAGGGAGTGAACCAATCTTAGGCTCTTCAAAAATATCACGATAATCAGACAAAAATGCCGGAATCTCAGATGGAATAGATGACGAAATGGACACCATAGGAGTGTCCCCATGAGCCCCCCGACATCCCCAGCTTAACACAGACATAGCCTTCCAGTCAAGGACTGGGTTATGAGACTGTAACCATGGTAATCCAAGCACCAAAACATCATGTAAATTGTACAACACAAGGAAGCGAATCACCTCCTGATGGTCTGGAGTCATACGCATAGTCACTTGCGTCCAGAACTGTGGTTTATTACAAGCCAAAGGTGTAGAATCAATACCCTTCAGAGGTATAGGGACTTCCAGAGGCTCTAAATCAAACCCACAGTGCCTGGCAAAGGACCAGTCCATAAGACTCAGAGCGGCGCCAGAGTCCACATAGGCATCCACGGTAATAACTGATAATGAACAAATCAAGGTTACAGACAAAATAAATTTGGACTGTAAAGTGCCAATTGAAATGGACTTGTCAACCTTCCTAGTACGCTTAGAGCATGCCGATATAACATGAGCAGAATCACCACAAGAGAAGCATAACCCATTTTTACGCCTATAATTCTGCTGCTCGCTTCTGGACATAACTCTGTCACATTGCATTTTCTCTGGCGTCTCTTCAGAAGATACCGCCAAATGGTGCACGGGTTTGCACTCCCGCAAACGCCGATCAATCTGAATTGCCATTGTCATGGACTCATTCAGACCTGTAGGCGCAGGGAACCCGACCATAACATCTTTAACGGCATCAGAAAGGCCCTCTCTGAAATTTGCCGCTATGGCGCACTCATTCCACTGAGTAAGCACAGACCACCTACGAAATTTTTGGCAGTATATCTCCGCTTCATCTTGCCCTTGAGATAGGGCTATCAAAGCTTTTTCAGCTTGAATCTCCAAATTAGGTTCCTCATAAAGCAACCCTAAAGCCAGGAAAAACGCATCCACATTGAGCAACGCAGGATCCCCTGGTGCCAATGAAAATGCCCAATTTTGAGGGTCACCTCGCAGCAAAGAGATTACAATCTTAACCTGCTGGACAGGATCTCCTGAGGAGTGAGGTCTGAGAGAAAGGAATAATTTACAATTATATTTGAAATTCAAAAACCGAGATCTATCTCCGGAAAACACCTCTGGTGTAGGGATTTGTTATGACCCCAATGGCGAGGGTCTCAGAGGAACGTGGAAGTCTGCAGAATACAAAAATCCAGCTCATAGGGCAGTGGTAGCTGGGTTGACCATATATCTACTCCTAACGCCAACACTAGAAGTAGCCGGGGATCATTCCTACATTGATTCTAGATGACACGCTCCAGCCGGAGAATCTAGCTACCCCTAGTAGAGGAAAACAAAAGACCTTTCTTGCCTCCAGAGAAGGGGACCCCAAAGCTGGATAGAAGCCCCCCACAAATAATAACGGTGAGGTAAGAGGAAATGACAAACACAGAAATGAACCAGGTTTAGCACAGAGAGGCCCGCTTACTGATAGCAGAATAAAGAAAGGTAACTTATATGGTCAACAAAAACCCTATCAAAATCCACACTGGAAATTCAAGAACCCCCGAACCGTCTAACGGTCCGGGGGGAGAACACCAGCCCCCCTAGAGCTTCCAGCAAAGGTCAGGATATATATTTGGAACAAGCTGGACAAAAATACAAAACCAAAACAAAATAGCAAAAAGCAAAAAGCGGACTTAGCTGATATAACTGGAACCAGGATCAGTAGACAAGAGCACAGCAGACTAGCTCTGATAACTACGTTGCCAGGCATTGAACTGAAGGTCCAGGGAGCTTAAATAGCAACACCCTTAACTAACGACCCAGGTGCGGATAAAAGGAATGACAGAAAAACCAGAGTCAAAAAACTAGTAACCACTAGAGGGAGCAAAAAGTAAATTCACAACAGTACCCCCCCCTTAGTGAGGGGTCACCGAACCCTCACCACGACCACCAGGGCGATCAGGATGAGCGGCATGAAAGGCACGAACTAAATCGGCCGCATGAACATCAGAGGCGACCACCCAGGAATTATCCTCCTGACCATAGCCCTTCCACTTGACCAGGTACTGAAGCCTCCGCCTGGAGAGGCGAGAATCCAAGATCTTCTCCACCACGTACTCCAACTCGCCCTCAACCAACACCGGAGCAGGAGGCTCAGCAGAAGGAACTATAGGCACAATGTACCGCCGCAACAAGGACCTATGAAATACATTGTGAATAGCAAACGACACAGGAAGATCCAGATGAAAAGATACAGGATTAAGGATTTCCAATATCTTGTAAGGCCCAATAAAACGAGGTTTAAATTTGGGAGAGGAGACCTTCATAGGAACAAAGCGGGAAGAAAGCCATACCAAATCCCCAACGCGTAGTCGGGGACCCACACCGCGGCGGCGGTTGGCAAAGCGCTGAGCCCTCTCCTGTGACAACTTCAAGTTGTCCACCACATGATTCCAGATCCGCTGCAACCTATCCACCACAGAATCCACCCCAGGACAGTCAGAAGGCTCCACATGACCCGAAGAAAAGCGAGGATGGAAACCAGAGTTGCAGAAAAAAGGCGAAACCAAGGTGGCGGAACTAGCCCGATTATTAAGGGCAAACTCAGCCAACGGCAAGAATGTCACCCAATCGTCCTGATCAGCAGAGACAAAACACCTCAAATAAGCCTCCAAAGTCTGATTGGTTCGCTCCGTCTGTCCATTAGTCTGAGGATGGAAAGCAGACGAAAACGACAAATCAATGCCCATCCTACTACAAAAGGATCGCCAGAATCTGGAAACGAACTGGGATCCTCTGTCTGACACAATATTCTCAGGGATGCCGTGCAAACGAACCACGTTCTGGAAAAACACAGGAACCAGATCGGAAGAGGAAGGCAGCTTAGGCAAAGGAACCAAATGGACCATCTTTGAGAAGCGATCACATATCACCCAGATAACGGACATGCCCTGGGATAGCGGAAGATCAGAAATGAAATCCATGGAGATATGTGTCCAAGGTCTCTTCGGGACAGGCAAGGGCAAGAGCAAACCGCTGGCACGAGAACAGCAAGGCTTAGCTCGAGCACAAGTCCCACAGGACTGCACAAATGACCGCACATCCCTTGACAAGGAAGGCCACCAAAAGGACCTGGCCACCAGATCTCTGGTGCCAAAAATTCCCGGGTGACCTGCCAACACCGAGGAATGAACCTCGGAAATGACTCTGCTGGTCCACTTATCCGGGACAAACAGTCTGTCAGGTGGACAAGACTCAGGCCTATCAGCCTGAAATCTCTGCAACACACGTCGCAGATCCGGAGAAATAGCTGACAAGATAACTCCATCTTTAAGAATACCAACAGGATCAGCGACTCTAGGAGCATCAGGCACAAAGCTCCTAGAAAGAGCATCGGCCTTCACATTCTTTGAACCTGGTAAATACGAGACAACAAAATCAAAGCGGGAGAAAAACAATGACCAGCGGGCCTGTCTCGGATTAAGGCGTTTAGCAGACTCGAGATACATCAGATTTTTGTGATCAGTCAAGACCACCACACGATGCTTAGCACCCTCGAGCCAATGACGCCACTCCTCAAATGCCCATTTCATGGCCAACAACTCCCGATTGCCCACATCATAATTTCGCTCGGCAGGCGAAAACTTCCTAGAGAAAAAGGCACAAGGTTTCATAACAGAGCAACCAGGGCCTCTCTGCGACAAAACGGCCCCTGCTCCAATCTCTGAAGCATCCACCTCAACCTGAAAGGGAAGTGAGACATCGGGCTGGCACAAAACAGGCGCCGAAGTAAACCGGCGTTTCAACTCCTGGAAAGCCTCCACGGCAGCAGGAGCCCAGTTAGCTACATCGGAGCCCTTCTTGGTCATATCCGTCAAAGGTTTCACAATGCTAGAAAAATTAGCGATAAAACGACGGTAGAAGTTAGCGAAACCCAAGAACTTCTGTAGACTCTTAACTGACGAGGGCTGAGTCCAATCAAGAATAGCTCGGACCTTGACTGGGTCCATCTCCACAGCAGAAGGGGAAAAAATGAACCCCAAAAAGGGAACCTTCTGTACACCAAAGAGACACTTTGAGCCCTTGACAAACAAAGAATTTTCACGCAAAATTTTAAAGACCAACCTGACCTGCTCCACATGCGAATCCCAATTATCAGAAAAAAACAAAATATCATCCAGATAAACAATCAAAAATGTATCCAGATACTTCCGGAAAATGTCATGCATAAAGGACTGAAAAACTGAAGGTGCATTGGAGAGCCCAAAAGGCATTCGGGCGTATTGAATGCGGTTTTCCATTCATCACCTTGCTTAATGCGCACAAGGTTGTACGCACCACGAAGATCTATCTTGGTGAACCACTTGGCACCTTTAATCCGGGCAAACAAGTCAGACAACAGCGGTAAAGGATACTGAAATTTGACAGTGATCTTATTTAAAAGCCGATAATCAATACAAGGTCTCAAAGATCCGTCCTTTTTTGCCACAAAAAAGAATCCCGCACCAAGAGGGGAAGAAGACGGACGAATATGTCCTTTCTCTAGAGACTCCTTGATATATGAACGCATAGCGGTATGTTCAGGTACCGACAGATTAAACAGTCTTCCCTTAGGAAATTTACTGCCTGGGATCAAATCTATAGCACAGTCACAGTCCCTATGAGGAGGCAGTGCACTGGACTCAGACTCACTGAAGACATCCTGATAATCAGACAAATACTCCGGAACTTCCGAAGGCGTAGAAGAAGCAATAGACACAGGCAGGGAATCCCCATGAATACCACGACAGCCCCAACTTGAGACTGACATAGCCTTCCAGTCCAGGACTGGATTATGGGTCTGTAACCATGGCAGCCCTAAAACAACCAAATCATGCATTTTATGTAAAACCAGGAAACGTATCACCTCGCGGTGTTCAGGAGTCATGCACATGGTAACCTGTGTCCAATACTGCGGTTTATTTGCTGCCAATGGCGTAGCATCAATACCCCTAAGAGGAATAGGATTTTCTAATGGTTCAAGAGTAAAACCACAGTGCTTAGCAAATGACAGATCCATAAGACTCAGGGCAGCACCTGAATCTACAAACGCCATGACAGGAAAAGACGACAGTGAGCAAATCAAAGTTACAGACAGAATAAATTTAGGTTGCAAATTACCAACGGTGACAGGACTAACAACCTTAGCTATACGTTTAGAGCATGCTGAGATAATATGTGTAGAATCACCACAGTAGTAGCACAAGCCATTCCGGCGTCTATGAATTTTCCGCTCATTTCTAGTCAGGATTCTATCACATTGCATTAAATCAGGTGTCTGTTCAGACAACACCATGAGGGAATTTGCGATTTTTCTATCACATTGCACCGAATTAGGTGTCTGTTCAGACAACACCATGAGGGAATTTGCGGTTTTGCGCTCCCGCAACCGCCGGTCAATTTGAATAGCCAGTGCCATAGTATCATTCAGACCTGTGGGAATGGGAAAACCCACCATAACATTCTTAATGGCTTCAGAAAGGCCATTTCTAAAATTAGCGGCCAGTGCACACTCGTTCCAATGTGTCAGCACGGACCATTTCCGAAATTTTTGGCAGTACACTTCAGCCTCGTCCTGCCGCTGAGACATAGCCAGCAAGGCCTTTTCTGCCTGAATCTCAAGATTGGGTTCCTCATAAAGTAAACCGAGCGCCAGAAAAAACGCATTAATATCAGCCAATGCCGGATCTCCTGGCGCCAGCGAAAAAGCCCAATCCTGAGGGTCGCCCCGTAAGAACGAAATAACAATTTTTACTTGCTGAGCAGAGTCTCCAGATGAACAGGGTCTCAGGGACAAAAACAATTTACAATTATTCACAAAATTCCTAAACTTAAACCTGTCTCCGGAAAACAGTTCAGGAATCGGTATTTTAGGTTCTGACCTAGGATTACTGATAACATAGTCTTGTATGCCCTGCACACGAGTAGCCAGCTGGTCCACACTTGTAATCAAGGTCTGGACATTCATGTCTGCAGCAAGCATAGCCACTCTGAGGTAAAGGGGAAGAAGAAAAAAAAAAACAAAAAAAAAAAAACTCAGAATCTTCTTTCTTATAATCCGTCTTCTGCAATGCATTAAACATTTAATACGGGCCTGGCAAACTGTTATGACCCCAATGGCGAGGGTCTCAGAGGAACGTGGAAGTCTGCAGAATACAAAAATCCAGCTCATAGGGCAGTGGTAGCTGGGTTGACCATATATCTACTCCTAACGCCAACACTAGAAGTAGCCGGGGATCATTCCTACGTTGATTCTAGATGACACGCTCCAGCCGGAGAATCTAGCTACCCCTAGTAGAGGAAAACAAAAGACCTTTCTTGCCTCCAGAGAAGGGGACCCCAAAGCTGGATAGAAGCCCCCCACAAATAATAACGGTGAGGTAAGAGGAAATGACAAACACAGAAATGAACCAGGTTTAGCACAGAGAGGCCCGCTTACTGATAGCAGAATAAAGAAAGGTAACTTATATGGTCAACAAAAACCCTATCAAAATCCACACTGGAAATTCAAGAACCCCCGAACCGTCTAACGGTCCGGGGGGAGAACACCAGCCCCCCTAGAGCTTCCAGCAAAGGTCAGGATATATATTTGGAACAAGCTGGACAAAAATACAAAACCAAAACAAAATAGCAAAAAGCAAAAAGCGGACTTAGCTGATATAACTGGAACCAGGATCAGTAGACAAGAGCACAGCAGACTAGCTCTGATAACTACGTTGCCAGGCATTGAACTGAAGGTCCAGGGAGCTTAAATAGCAACACCCTTAACTAACGACCCAGGTGCGGATAAAAGGAATGACAGAAAAACCAGAGTCAAAAAACTAGTAACCACTAGAGGGAGCAAAAAGTAAATTCACAACAGGGATTTTAGGT
The DNA here is from genome assembly GCF_051348905.1 of Ranitomeya variabilis. Taxonomy (NCBI): domain Eukaryota; kingdom Metazoa; phylum Chordata; class Amphibia; order Anura; family Dendrobatidae; genus Ranitomeya; species Ranitomeya variabilis. The sequence goes on from NC_135232.1 coordinate 568,770,929, forward strand.
TCAGAAATAGGAGCATGTATAACAAAATCTTGTAAATTTTGAACCTTGGAGAGGAGTGTTTTTGGCGGGGAGGGCGCCCAGGCCGCGGACCATGTGCAGTGTTGGCTTAGATACATTGACGATTTATTCATAATCTGGCAGGGTACCGAACATCAGCTGCAGCAATTCATGGATGGCTTGAATTCAAATGCATATAACATCAAGTTAACTTATAAACATAGCAGGACCGAGTTGGACTTCCTTGATATCAAAATATTGGTGGATGAACATCTACAATTACAAACTGACGTTTACCGGAAGCCCACCTCGGTCAATGCGTTGTTGCATGCGGGATCTAGCCATCCAGTGAGCACTATCAGGGCCATACCGGTGGGTCAATTTTTACGCATCAGGCGCATCTGCTCGTCGGAGGAGGGATTTGAGCGGCAGGCTGATGACCTGAGTGACAGGTTCCGGATGCGCGGGTACAGCGGCAGGAACATCAAAAAGGGATATATGCGTGCCAAGAGAAGCAGCCGTGCTGCACTCCTACATTCCCAAGTGAAGACTAAAACAGGACAGGACCAAATTAGGTTCATCTCAACATACAATGGGCGGTGGGGACAGATGAGGGAGTGTCTCCAACGTCATTGGAATGTATTACATACTGACCCTGTCCTTGCTGGATGTTTACCTAAAAACCCTCTTATGACGGCAAGGAGGGGCCAAAATCTGGCTGACATCCTTGTCCATAGTCACTATGCCCCAGTAATTCCTAATTTCTTGAATTCCCGAGGTCCCCCACAGGGATGCTTTCCCTGTGGCACGTGCGTTGCCTGCAAAAATATCCTAAGAACCACCACTTTTACCTCAGTTGATGGTGCAAAAAACTTTTCCATTAAACAATATATCACCTGTGCCACCACACAGGTGATATATTATGCCACGTGTGGATGCCCCAAAATTTATATCGGCCTGACATCACGCCAATTAAGAATACGCACACGGGAACATGTGCGTGACATTCAGGCGGCAGCCTCTATAACGGACCTTACTTTATTAAAAACTATCCCCAAACATTACAAGTTATTTCATCATTGTAATCCAAAATCTTTCATGGTCAGAGGCATTCAACACGTCCGCAGTGGCTTCCGTGGTGGCGATATAAAACGACTTTTAGCACAAAAGGAATGTAGGTGGATCACCATTCTGGGGACAATGTCCCCTAATGGACTTAATGAATCACAAGGATTTGCCTCTTTCCTTTAGACATTTTCATGCGTCCTTTTGCCTATGTGTATACCCTGCTACCTTCTCTGCTATTCGTTTGTTTTTAATGGCTGGTTTTATTTCTGTTTTGTTTTACCTTTTTATTTCTTGCTTAACTACCACATTGTTTTGTCTCTCTTTCTATTAAGTGATGATATCCTGTTATATTTCGCCTGTATGACTCCAGTGGTTATCGCCATGATGGCTGAAAAACTACAATATTTATATCTACTGGATTTGTTCTGCAAAAGCCTGAAGCCGGAAAGTCCATATATTGGCGTCCATTCTTTGGACTAGAAAAACGGACTATATTATGACTCTCTGAAATTGAACTATCGGTATCCGACTCTGCTAATTGCCAGACATATGTAAAATATAGAAACCAATGTATGACATATGTAAGATCTTCTCTGTATATATTACTTAGATTTCCCTAACATGGAGACATTGGATTTCTTGCTGCAATATCTCCAATTTAGTCCTATTATAATATAAACCGCTGGGCGTTTGTAATTATACGTACTATATAACTTCACCATTCAGCTTCATTCGGCCCAGCTTGGTTGCCTGGTAACGCTGTGACGCTGGCCGTCCCATGTGGCCGGATCCGGATGGGCGGGGCTGGGGTGCAGCGGCGCCGGCTTCTGTATACTTGGTTGCCTGGTGACGGCTAGACGCCGGCCGCCCCATGTGACTGGGTCCGGATGTCCGGTGCTGCTGCGCGCCGGGCCGCCCTCTGTGTATCTGGTCGCTGGGTAACGGCGAAGCTACGCACACTACATGTGACCAGATCCACATTAACTATACCGGTGTATGATATCTATGGCTGCGCACATGCGCGCAAAGTCTATTCACATAGGTGCTTACCATACAGGTGACTGTGTGTCACCAATATAAATACAGGAACCATCACCCTCACTAGCCACACCCCCTGAGGAAGGTCATCTCGTACTGAAACGTGCGTTGGGGAATTGGTCCCGGCTCCATTGCTGTACATCATGACGGGTAATGTAATTTGACTTAGACCTTTCACATTTTTGTTTCTCTGTGCCACCAACATTTACTGGTTTACTAGAAATATGAAGGCAGTATAAGCGCTGCGATCTATCCAGGGGTAGCATTAAGCACCTACAGGAATATCCTGCTCTTCAAGCACCTAGCAACACCTGCTTTTTTGATTACTATTTATATGGTGAAACATTCAAACCTCTATATACCCATGATGCACAGCTCTGTAGCCGGCACCTGATATCTTGGGATCTTTTGTATCACTGACCCAGTGTTTATTTCTAGTCCATTTGACTGTTTTACATGTGCTCCTTTTTATATTTGTCTGTTTTGTGTACTATTTGGTATAAATAAAAATATATTTGTATTTTCTATAATTAGCTATGACTCAGTTCTCTTTTTCTATAAATTTTGAACCTTCGTAGCAAGATTATTTAAACCTGCAGCCAAACTCTGAGGATCCATCTTTAAACAGGTGAGCTCAGAGCCATTCAAGGATTATAAGGAGAGAAAGGCAAAGGCTGTAATTAAAGCTGAAATACAACTGATCCAACTATGGAGCAAGCATAGAGGAAAAAGGGAAAAAAAAAAATTTACAGACTTCTTTTTTCTCTCCTTTCTTCTGCCAATAAGTTTAACACAGGCCGGTCATACTGTCATGGTTCCCAATGGCAAGGGAACGTAAGAAACATATAAGTAACGAACGAGCTCTCGGGTGATGGAAACTCGAGTTGACCGTGAGCTAAATCTACCACACAACTAACAGTATAACAGTAGCCAGGGAGCATACCTACGGCTTCCTATATGCCACGCGCCAGCCGGAGGACTAACTACGCCTGGTAGAGGAAGAAACAGACCTGGCTTACCTCTAGGGAAATACCCCAAAAGATGATAGCAGCCCCCCACATGTAATAACGGTGAATTAAGAGGAAAAGACATAAACAGTATGAAAGTAGATTTAGCAAAGAGAGGTCCACTTACTAGATAGCAGAAGGATACAAAAGAGGACTTCACGGTCAACTGAAAACCCTTTCAAAAACCATCCTGAAATTACTTTAAGACTCCTGTGTCAACTCATGACACAGGAGTGGCAATTTCAGCCCGCAAGAGCTTCCAGCTACAGAGAATTACAAAAACTGCAAACTGGACAAAAGGTACAAAACAAAAGGACAAAGTCCACTTAGCTGATCAGCAGACTAGTAGCAGGAACATGCAACCGAAGGCTCTGGTTACAATGATGACCGGCAAGGAAATGACTGGAGAGCAAGACTAAATAGGAAACTCCCAAACACTGATGGAAGCAGGTGAACAGAAGAAGCAAAGTGCAAACAAGTCACCAGTACCACCAGCAACCACCAGGGGAGCCCAAAAAGCGGATACACAACAGGGGACATAGTGACTGGATACCAGCAAGTCCTTCAGATTTTTACTACGTCTGGCAGTCATTGAGGGATATTCTTTTAGGACCTTAGAGAGAGATGGATCACTCCTGAGGACATCCCAATGTTTTTGAAGGCAATTCCTCATCGTGGTCCATTCACTATTGTACGTAGAGATGAATCTTACTAAATCTTGTTGTTCGGCCTTCCTTTTGAACTGGCCATTCCCAGGGCGCAATAGTTCCTCAAGTGGTGTGTATTTGGCCCTCAGGTAGCCATTCTTAATGCTCCTGTTACTATATCCCCTACTCTGAAATCTAGACCTAAGATCCAACGCCTGCACTTCAAATTTGGTGGCTGAGGAGCAGATCCGCCTCATCCTAAGGTGCTGGCCCACTGGGATGGCTTTGATGGTATTATATGGGTGCCACTCACCATCTCTCTGTACAAAAATAACAGAATCTGTGTCGTGATAAAGGCACCTCTCCTGCAGCCGGTCCAGCAGTGAATAGAGCTCTAGCCGGGCATACGCGGTTGTAAAACATGAACACCACCGCTATTTTTAATGATGGTGACGACTGTTATGGTTCTCAATGGCAAGAGAACATAGCCCAGCAAACATAAGTACTAGCTCTTGGAAGGATGGAAACTAAACTGACCATGAACTAAACCTGCCGCACAACTAACAGTAGCCGGGTAGCGTAGCCTGCGTTTTATCCCTAGACGCCCAGCGCCGGCCAGAGGACTAACTAATCCTGGCAGAGGAAAATATAGTCCTGGCTCACCTCTAGAGAAGTTTCCCCGATAGGCAGACAGAGGCCCCCACATATATTGGCGGTGATTTTAGATGAAATGACAAACGTAGTATGAAAATAGGTTTAGCAAAATTGAGGTCCGCTTACTAGATAGCAGGAAGACAGAAAGGGCACTTTCATGGTCAGCTGAAAACCCTATCAAAATACCATCCTGAAATTACTTTAAGACTCTAGTATTAACTCATAACATCAGAGTGGCAATTTCAGATCACAAGAGCTTTCCAGACACAGAAACGAAACTACAGCAGTGAACTGGAACAAAATGCAAAAACAAACGAGGACTAAAGTCCAACTTAGCTGGGAGTTGTCTAGCAGCAGGAACATGCACAGAAAGGCTTCTGATTACAATGTTGACCGGCATGGAAGTGACAGAGGAGCAAGGTTAAATAGCGACTCCCACATCCTGATGGAAACAGGTGAACAGAGGGGATGATGCACACCAGTTCAATTCCACCAGTGGCCACCGGGGGAGCCCAAAATCCAATTTCACAACAGTACCCCCCCCCTCAAGGAGGGGGCACCGAACCCTCACCAGAACCACCAGGGCGATCAGGATGAGCCCTATGAAAGGCACGGACCAGATCGGAGGCATGAACATCAGAGGCAGTCACCCAAGAATTATCCTCCTGACCGTATCCCTTCCATTTGACCAGATACTGGAGTTTCCGTCTGGAAACACGGGAGTCCAAGATTTTTTCCACAACGTACTCCAACTCGCCCTCAACCAACACCGGAGCAGGAGGCTCAACGGAAGGCACAACCGGTACCTCATACCTGCGCAACAATGACCGATGAAAAACATTATGAATAGAAAAAGATGCAGTGAGGTCCAAACGGAAGGACACAGGGTTAAGAATCTCCAATATCTTGTACGGGCCGATGAACTGAGGCTTAAACTTAGGAGAAGAAACCCTCATAGGGACAAAACGAGAAGACAACCACACCAAGTCCCCAACACAAAGCCGAGGACCAACCCGACGCCGGCGGTTGGCAAAAAGCTGAGTCTTCTCCTGGGACAACTTCAAATTGTCCACTACCTGCCCCCAAATCTGATGCAACCTCTCCGCCACAGCATCCACTCCAGGACAATCCGAAGATTCCACCTGACCAGAAGAAAATCGAGGATGAAACCCCGAATTACAGAAAAAAGGAGACACCAAGGTGGCAGAGCTGGCTCGATTATTGAGGGCAAACTCCGCTAAAGGCAAAAAAGCAACCCAATCATCCTGATCTGCAGACACAAAACACCTCAAATATGTCTCCAAGGTCTGATTCGTCCGCTCGGTCTGGCCATTAGTCTGAGGATGGAAAGCAGACGAGAAAGACAAATCTATGCCCATCCTAGCACAGAATGCTCGCCAAAATCTAGACACGAATTGGGTTCCTCTGTCAGAAACGATATTCTCCGGAATACCATGCAAACGGACCACATTTTGAAAAAACAGAGGAACCAACTCGGAAGAAGAAGGCAACTTAGGCAGGGGAACCAAATGGACCATCTTAGAGAAACGGTCACACACCACCCAGATGACAGACATCTTCTGAGAAACAGGAAGATCCGAAATAAAATCCATCGAGATGTGCGTCCAGGGCCTCTTCGGGATAGGCAAGGGCAACAACAATCCACTAGCCCGAGAACAACAAGGCTTGGCCCGAGCACAAACGTCACAAGACTGCACAAAGCCTCGCACATCTCGAGACAGGGAAGGCCACCAGAAGGACCTTGCCACCAAATCCCTGGTACCAAAGATTCCAGGATGACCTGTCAACGCAGAAGAATGAACCTCAGAAATGACTTTACTGGTCCAATCATCAGGAACAAACAGTCTACCAGGTGGGCAACGATCAGGTCTATCCGCCTGAAACTCCTGCAAGGCCCGCCGCAGGTCTGGAGAAACGGCAGACAATATCACTCCATCCTTAAGGATACCTGTAGGTTCAGAGTTACCAGGGGAGTCAGGCTCAAAACTCCTAGAAAGGGCATCCGCCTTAACATTCTTAGAACCCGGCAGGTAGGACACCACAAAATTAAACCGAGAGAAAAACAACGACCAGCGCGCCTGTCTAGGATTCAGGCGTCTGGCGGACTCAAGATAAATTAGATTTTTGTGGTCAGTCAATACCACCACCTGATGTCTAGCCCCCTCAAGCCAATGACGCCACTCCTCAAAAGCCCACTTCATGGCCAAAAGCTCCCGATTCCCAACATCATAATTCCGCTCGGCGGGCGAAAAATTAACGCGAGAAAAAGGCACAAGGTCTCATCACGGAACAATCGGAACTTCACTGCGACAAAACTGCCCCAGCTCCGATTTCAGAAGCGTCGACCTCAACCTGAAAAGGAAGAGCAACATCAGGCTGACGCAACACAGGGGCGGAAGAAAAGCGGCGCTTAAGCTCCCGAAAGACCTCCACAGCAGCAGGGGACCAATCAGCAACATCAGCACCCTTCTTAGTCAAATCAGTCAATGGTTTAACAACATCAGAAAAACCAGCAATAAATCGACGATAAAAGTTAGCAAAGCCCAAAAATTTCTGAAGACTCTTAAGAGAAGAGGGTTGCGTCCAATCACAAATAGCCTGAACCTTGACAGGATCCATCTCGATGGAAGAGGGGGAAAAAATATATCCCAAAAAGGAAATCTTTTGAACCCCAAAAACGCACTTAGAACCCTTCACACACAAGGAATTAGACCGCAAAACCTGAAAAACCCTCCTGACCTGCTGGACATGAGAGTCCCAGTCATCCGAAAAAATCAAAATATCATCCAGATACACAATCATAAATTTATCCAAATAATCACGGAAAATGTCATGCATAAAGGACTGAAAGACTGAAGGGGCATTTGAAAGACCAAAAGGCATCACCAAATACTCAAAGTGGCCCTCGGGCGTATTAAATGCGGTCTTCCACTCATCCCCCTGCTTAATTCGCACCAAATTATACGCCCCACGGAGATCTATCTTAGAGAACCACTTGGCCCCCTTTATGCGAGCAAACAAATCAGTCAGCAGTGGCAACGGATATTGATATTTAACCGTGATTTTATTCAAAAGCCGATAATCAATACACGGTCTCAAAGAGCCATCTTTCTTAGCCACAAAGAAAAAACCGGCTCCTAAGGGAGATGACGAAGGACGAATATGTCCCTTTTCCAAGGACTCCTTTATATATTCTCGCATAGCAGCATGTTCAGGCACAGACAGATTAAATAAACGACCCTTAGGGTATTTACTACCCGGAATCAAATCTATGGCACAATCGCACTCCCGGTGCGGAGGTAATGAACCAAGCTTAGGTTCTTCAAAAACGTCACGATATTCAGTCAAGAATTCAGGAATCTCAGAGGGAATAGATGATGAAATGGAAACCACAGGTACGTCCCCATGCTTCCCCTTACATCCCCAGCTTAACACAGACATAGCTTTCCAGTCAAGGACTGGGTTATGAGATTGCAGCCATGGCAATCCAAGCACCAACACATCATGTAGGTTATACAGCACAAGAAAGCGAATAATCTCCTGATGATCCGGATTAATCCGCATAGTTACTTGTGTCCAGTATTGTGGTTTATTACTAGCCAATGGGGTGGAGTCAATCCCCTTCAGGGGTATAGGAGTTTCAAGAGGCTCCAAATCATACCCACAGCGTTTGGCAAAGGACCAATCCATAAGACTCAAAGCGGCGCCAGAGTCGACATAGGCATCCGCGGTAATAGATGATAAAGAACAAATCAGGGTCACAGATAGAATAAACTTAGACTGTAAAGTGCCAATTGAAACAGACTTATCAAGCTTCTTAGTACGCTTAGAGCATGCTGATATAACATGAGTTGAATCACCGCAATAGAAGCACAACCCATTTTTTCGTCTTAAATTCTGCCGTTCATTTCTGGACAGAATTCTATCACATTGCATATTCTCTGGCGTCTTCTCAGTAGACACCGCCAAATGGTGCACAGGTTTGCGCTCCCGCAGACGCCTATCGATCTGGATAGCCATTGTCATGGACTCATTCAGACCCGCAGGCACAGGGAACCCCACCATAACATCCTTAATGGCATCAGAGAGACCCTCTCTGAAATTCGCCGCCAGGGCGCACTCATTCCACTGAGTAAGCACAGCCCATTTACGGAATTTCTGGCAGTATATTTCAGCTTCGTCTTGCCCCTGAGATAGGGACATCAAGGCCTTTTCCGCCTGAAGCTCTAACTGAGGTTCCTCATAAAGCAACCCCAAGGCCAGAAAAAACGCATCCACATTGAGCAACGCAGGATCCCCTGGAGCCAATGCAAAAGCCCAATCCTGAGGGTCGCCCCGGAGCAAGGAAATCACAATCCTGACCTGCTGAGCAGGATCTCCAGCAGAGCGAGATTTCAGGGACAAAAACAACTTGCAATTATTTTTGAAATTTTGAAAGCAAGATCTATTCCCCGAGAAAAATTCAGGCAAAGGAATTCTAAGTTCAGATATAGGAACATGAACAACAAAATCTTGTAAATTTTGAACTTTCGTGGTGAGATTATTCAAACCTGCAGCTAAACTCTGAATATCCATTTTAAACAGGTGAACACAGAGCCATTCCAGGATTAGAAGGAGAGAGAGAGAGAGAAAGGCTGCAATATAGGCAGACTTGCAAGAGATTCAATTACAAGCACACTCAGAACTGAAGGGAAGGGGAAAAAAAAAAAAAATCTTCAGCAGACTTCTCTTTTCTCTCCTTTCTCTGTCAATTAATTTAACCCTTTTTTGGCCGGTCAAACTGTTATGGTTCTCAATGGCAAGAGAACATAGCCCAGCAAACATAAGTACTAGCTCTTGGAAGGATGGAAACTAAACTGACCATGAACTAAACCTGCCGCACAACTAACAGTAGCCGGGTAGCGTAGCCTGCGTTTTATCCCTAGACGCCCAGCGCCGGCCGGAGGACTAACTAATCCTGGCAGAGGAAAATATAGTCCTGGCTCACCTCTAGAGAAGTTTCCCCGATAGGCAGACAGAGGCCCCCACATATATTGGCGGTGATTTTAGATGAAATGACAAACGTAGTATGAAAATAGGTTTAGCAAAATTGAGGTCCGCTTACTAGATAGCAGGAAGACAGAAAGGGCACTTTCATGGTCAGCTGAAAACCCTATCAAAATACCATCCTGAAATTACTTTAAGACTCTAGTATTAACTCATAACATCAGAGTGGCAATTTCAGATCACAAGAGCTTTCCAGACACAGAAACGAAACTACAGCAGTGAACTGGAACAAAATGCAAAAACAAACGAGGACTAAAGTCCAACTTAGCTGGGAGTTGTCTAGCAGCAGGAACATGCACAGAAAGGCTTCTGATTACAATGTTGACCGGCATGGAAGTGACAGAGGAGCAAGGTTAAATAGCGACTCCCACATCCTGATGGAAACAGGTGAACAGAGGGGATGATGCACACCAGTTCAATTCCACCAGTGGCCACCGGGGGAGCCCAAAATCCAATTTCACAACAGATGACTAGCTTTAACGAATTGGATGCTAGACATTCAGCATTACTTTGAAGTGTATGGGCAACGGCATTTAAAAAAGATTCAGAATTAAAATCTTCACGGGTTTGTTTTGTAGCGAAAATAGGGTCTAAAGTATCACCGCATTCAAACCTTAACTGTACAAAGTCACCAGGTTCAATGTCCCTGATGGAAATGTCAGGATCACACTCAGTCGGAGCAGCCTTTGGAAGTGGGGAATCACCAGAAATAATACACAAGACACGTCTTGTATAGTGTATCACTGGGAAGTCTCTGAAGCACGCCTGCCTTCAAGGTGCTATCCCTTCTTTATATAGTTGTATTGGTAGGTTCAGTGGTTATACAAGTTTTGCATGTTTAAACAAAGAGACAAAACAGGAAAGAAAGAAAAAAACAGTTTAGTGGGCGGCAGTTTCACAACAAACAGTACAAAGGCAATTCCACAGACAAGAAAAACAGGATTTCATACTATAGCTAAAATGTCCTTGAATGGACAGGTCAATATTTATCACAAATTCTTTTTAAAATGGTTCATTGAGGTAACCATTTTTGTTCTGCTCTTCACAATCCCCCCTTTGACATATTCCATTCAAAACCTTGTCATATAGACGATCATTTTAGTCATTCTTTTTGTGATATTACAAAAAAAAAAAAAAAAAAAACTTTATATTCTCGCATCCATTACACAAAATTTATTTGTGCATACCGAGATACCCTTGAGTACAACCTTGAATAATACATATATAATTACAATAACCATAACTGTATGTATTAGGCTTTGCATAATCCCGGTAACCCACCCACCGATCCCTCTGAACCAATTGGCCGGGTTAAGAAAAGAAAAGGTATCTGACCACCAGCTATCCTTATTTTGGTCATTGTCTTTGTCATACTGATCCCTGAGTCGTTGTACGTCTTCTAATTTAAATCTCATACTCATAGTACTATTCGGGTCTATATAATGACAGCAGGTGGGTCCGATGATTTGACACATACCCCCTTGTGAGGCAGTTAGGTAATCCAATACCAGGGTATGTTGGTTAGTGACTATTATAAGCTGATTCTGTACAGCTATACTAGTATTTAATATGTCCAATATATCCCAAATCTGGTCATCTAGATAATCCGTGGCTCTAACTAATTTATCCCACATCTGTGTTAACATAGGATAAATAAAAATGGTACTAGCAATTTTGTTGGGAATTCCCATTTGTACTATATGCGGCCTCCCCGAGGGACGTGGTGAGTTTTATATAATGTGTGCTTGGGCACGGCTCGCATATTCACTTGTTTATTTGAAATTATGAAAGTAGCCGGGGTTAGGCGTCCTAATGTACAAGTACCCTTTATACCTATGGGAAGCCATTTATATGCCCCTTCTCCGCATATCCAAAATGTACCCTCAGGCAGATCCCACAAAGCTGAGTGCTGCAATACCAATCTGTGAGCCAAATCCACAAAACTAGATACATTCTGAAGCATACACCAAGAGGGTTTTTGTCCCAAGGGGCTACAGTACCCGGCTGCGGGATTCCCACATACATGCATTCCGTTGACATACTCATTGGATTCATTACAAACCAGGTTCCCCGGCTTACTTGTACAACTGTTTGCATCACCTTGGGGGAACAACTCGGAATGTTCCCATTTTCTATTATGTATGTATCTTTCCAATACTGTAGGTTTGAAAGCATCAGAGGAAGGGGTGGTTGTACTGAAACTGAGCTGTAGATTTTCAGTGGGGACCTGTCCTAAATCAGTTAATCCAGTCTTATTCCTAGGTACCCATTTTCCTCCCTTGAATGCTAAATATTGTAAGTTGCCTATTTTTCCTGTAAGATTGCCTTGCCACCAAGGAAATTCTACCCATCCCACAACTGGTATGGCGATTGTAGTATTCCATAGTCTAGTATTGCCAGGTTGGTTGTTGGCCAGGTTGTCTGAACAATTAGGCCAAGCGAATATTTCTTCAGCTGACACGGGAACTGCTAGAAAAGGTATACTTGTGGCTGATACTGGTGAATGGGTACAGATCCAACAATCTGCCAGGGGTTGCGTATTATTTAACAAGTCATGCACTAATTTTCTATGATGTTGTACGAATCTATTGTTCAAAGGGGCTAGAGAATTCAGTCTTTCCCATGCCTCCGTTGAGGTTAACATTATTAACATCAATATCATGAGTCTTATACTGCTTTTTTGCAATGGCTTGCATGTATCCATGATGCCTTTCCTTCAAGCTTGACTGCTGTCGGAGTTGTTAACAGGACTTGGAAAGGTCCGTCAAACCTCGGTTCCAGAGTCTTTCTGGTGTCTTTTCACGTAGACTTGATCACCAGGTTCCAACTTGTGGCCTCCTTCGAGATTTTCTGGATCTGGAAGGGAAGCAAAAACTTGCGAATGCACTTTAGTTAAACGTTTTTGTAATTCTTGTACATAAGCAGTTAAAGTCTCAGTATTCAACATCAGTTGTTGTGGAAAATAACAACCCAAATTTGCTGCTCTACCAAAAAGAATCTCATGTGGTGACAGCTTAGCCTTCCCCCTTGGGGCGTTTCGGATGGAATACAGGGCAAGTGGTAGACACTCGGTCCAAGGCTTTCCTGTTTCTGCCATGGCCTTCTGGATTTTTAATTTTATTGTTCCATTTAATCTTTCCACTTTACCTGAACTCTGTGGGTGATACGGAGTGTGAAACTGGTTTTCTACTCCCAACATTTTCATAACATTCTGGAATATTTCCCCAGTAAAATGGGTACCCCTATCTGACTCGATCACCTCAGGCATGCCGTAACGGGGTATCAGTTCATGTGCTATTTTAATGGCAGTAGTTTTTGCTGAGGCTTTACGAACTGGATAAGCCTCTGGCCACCCTGAGAACATGTCCACACACACAAGCACATATTCGTATCCATTGTACCTAGGAAGTTGGATGTAGTCGATCTGGAGTCTTTGAAAGGGATACAGTGGTCTTACATGATGCTTGGTTGGGGTTTTAATGGTCTGACCTGGATTGTGTGCCAGGCATATAGCGCATGCAGCACACATGTTCCGAGCAAAATTACCAAAGCCTGGAGCCAACCACCTTTCTTTTACCTTGAGCGTCATACCATTTGCCGACACATGCGTGGGTAGGTGGAGGTCACTTGCCACTGCGGGGTACCAGGCTCTGGGTAAACACAACAAAGTTCCTTTTTTCATAATCCTTGCTGATCTTCTGCCCCTTTTTTCTGCCACTGCCCTCGTTCTTCGTCGTCTACCTGTTTCTGAGCTTCCTTCAATCTCTCCTCATCATCTTCAGAGCTATCTAGTGTGTGGGCATGATGTAAGGGTTTACGTGCTGCCTGTTTTGCTGCCTTGTCGGCTTTATCGTTACCCCTGGCTTCCTCGGTGTCGAGTCTCACATGTGCAGCTACCTTTATCACCGCTATTTCTTTAGTTTCTTGTGCTGCCTCCAGAATCTGTCTAATGAGGGAGGCATGTTTAACAGGTTGGCCTGAAGCAGTCATATAACCTCTGGCTCTCCATATTACGCCAAAATCGAAAATAATGCCATGTGCATATCTAGAATCAGTGTATACGTTTGCTGTCTGATCTTTGGCTATTTTTAGAGCTTCAACCAATGCCGTAAGTTCTGCTTCTTGTGTAGACTGATTAGCAGGGAGAGGTTCTGCTTTCAGCACTTCATGCTGAGTTACTACCGCATAACCTGTATGAAATTGTCCATTCATATCTGCATATCTACTGCCATCTATGAAAAGTTCAAATGTAGCATTACAGAGTGGCTTGTCACGTACATTACGTAAGCCCTGAGTCTCTTGTTCCATTAATTGTACACAATCATGCATTGACTTTGATGGGTCAAAGGAGTTGGAGAGTGCAGTTTCCTCAGGTATGGTACCCCCCTCAGACTCTAAAGGGAGCAAAGACGCGAGATTAAGAGTCTGAATCCTGGCAAAGGAAATGTTGGGCGGCAGTAGTAGGGAACATTGGAGACGGAGGTGTCTGGCCATTGAAATATGTTTAGGTTGGACCTGGTTAAGAATGCCATGTACATCATGAGTGGTCTGAACTAGAAGTGGGTGATCAAGAACAATCTCAGAAGCTTTATCTAATAACAGTGAAATTGCGGCTACTACTCTTACACAAGAAGGTGCGGCTCTAGCTACAGGGTCCAGATGAGCTGATATGTATGCCACTGGTCTCTGTTTGTTTCCATGTTTTTGTGTGAGCACCCCTGTAGCATGTGAGGATATCTCAGCTGCCATCAATTGAAAAGGTTTAGTGTAGTCTGGGAGTCCCAAAGCCGGAGCTGATACCAGTGCTGTTTTCAAAGAGGAAAATGACTGTTTAGCCTCTTCACTGAGTGAATATGGTGTGTTGGCAATACAGTCATATAAAGGCTGCATGAGTTGACTTGCATGTATGATCCACTGTCTACAGTGTGAAACAATACCTAGGAAAGCACGCAGCTGTTTGTGATTCCTGGGTTCAAGCATGGCTTCAAGTATGGCTTCCGTACGTTGAGGTGTGAGGTGTCTGATGCCCTGTGATATGCAGTGACCTAAAAACACGACTGTTTGTTGACAAGCCTGGAGTTTCTGTCTATTTACTTTACAGCCTTCTTGCGCTAGGAAAATTAAGAAATTAACAGTTGAGGTAACTGCCGTCTGCTCATCAGGGCAACAAATAAGTAAATCATCTACATACTGTAGAATGACTACTCCTGGTTCTGGGATGAAATTTTTTAGCACGGTCTGCATTGCTTCAGAGTACAAAGTTGGTGAGTGTACCATACCTTGTGGCAATCTTGTCCATGCTAATTGTTTACCCTTGAATGTAAAGGCAAACAAATGCCAACAGTTCTTATGTAGTGGCACAGAAAAAAATGCGTTTGATAAGTCAATTACCGTAAAATATGCAGCAGTGCTGGGAATTTGAGACAGTAAGGTATGAGGATTCGGTACCACAGGGGTGACCGGTGCCAAAACCTTATTGATTTCCCGTAAGTCGTGCACCATGCGATATTTCACCATAGTTTCTTTGGAGGACACTTTCTTTTTAACAGGATATAAGGGTGTATTGGCGGGTGACCTGATTTCTACCAAAACACCTTGTAACACATAATCCTGAATTTGTTGAGAAATCGCCTGTTCTTGCTGGGCGCTGATGGGGTATTGCCTGAGCTGAGGTAAAATGGTTCCCGGGGCAGTTTCTAACAGTATAGGAGCTACTGATAAAAATCCTACATCAGTGTCTCCTTTTGCCCATAGGCTGTCAGGAACCCGAGACAAGTCAATTTTTGCTTGTTGAGTGTAAATTTCGGGAAAATCCTCCATTGCCTGTATTCTAACATATGGTTCCAGAGTTTCTGCATCTTCAGGGATGGTCAGCATAACTGTGCCATCTTCTCTAAAATGGATGTTTGCATGCATTTTACTTAAGACATCAGTACCCAACAAGCAGGTAGGTGCACCTTTAGCAAATAAAAATTTGGATACAAAAGTTTTAGGGCCAAAGCTCACATTTAAAGGTTTTGTAAAGGGCAACGCCTGAATTTTACCATCATACCCTTCTGCATATGTAACCTTTGAGGATATATTGTCAGGATATGGTAAAAAGTCCTGATTTAAAATGGAGGATGTTGCTCCCGTATCTATCAGAAAAGGTACATTTTTACCCTCAACCTCAACTTGTATTATTGGTCTTCTAGAAGGAAGAGAGACCTGCATAACTTTCAGTCATTCTGAGCTGTCTGTTTGATCAGGCACTGGGTTATTTATCCTATTTTTGGGTACAAAGGTTCCTGAATCTATATCTGCTTTTCTCTTCCTACATTCCCTTTGGAAATGTCCTGGCTTCTTACAGTAATGACAAGTAAACTTTTGATTAGCAGAGCCAGTATTAGCCTGTGCAATTCTTACTGGCTTAGAATTTTCTCTTAAGTCCATTTCTATCCCTACAGCTTTCTGTCTAGCCAGGTGTGGGTCTTCCAAGGTTCTCCAATCAGGGGTTGCGGCCTTAAGCTTTTCCTTCACTTTTGGAGACAATCCATCTATAAAGGTTTTTGTAACTAACCTCATCATTCCTGGAGCGGTTAGATCCATGCCTTCATCTCTGAAATTATTTTCTACACTTAAATAATATTCGTCTACTGATTGTCCAGATTTCTGAGCCACCACTCCCGTTGTTCCTCTCTGCCTCTGTCTCTCCCTCATGAAAACCATTAAGTGATCTACAAATTGTGTACCTGATTCTATCGTTTGTAAGGCACCATCTCCTGCTTGGGGCCTATGTACCTGTAGATTTGCTAATAGCTCCTGGAAGAGTCCAGGAGTCATTTTCATTCTACATAATTCTTCTCCATCTGCCCAAACTCCTGCGTGAGTCTGCATAATTTGCTGTATATATTGTGCAAATCTAACTGGACACTGGGTGGGATCTGGTGCGTTATGCAAGAGAGACATGCCTTCAGCGGGGGACCAAGGGAAATATTGTCGAGTTTGGTGGTATCTAGTTCCCATTACTCCGTCAGCACCAGGTTCCCTAAAGGGTCTTGGTACTACCCTAACAGGGGCAAGTACAGCGCCATGTCTAGGTGTACCACAGGCTAGGCAATCATTTCTCCAGTCTGGATTTTGTTGTCCACAGTGCGGACATACCCATCCTCCTGGTCCGGCTAAACTTTGAGGTGGTGTTTGGAGAAAAGATGGGGCATGTGGGTTAAGGTATGGGGGTGGGGTATTTTTAGATTCCACATTTTGTTTTTCTCCACAGCCTGCGGGTCTAATACACCACTTTTTACTCTGTTGATTATATGTCCATCCCTCATTTTCTGCTACCCTAGAGACATCAATCAATGCTTGGATCTGATCTATCCATTTCTTGTCTCTGATTATGCCTTTTTTTCTTTCCTGAATTCCTTCCCATAGTTTTCTACTAAAAGCTTCTGCCCTAGTAACTCCAAACTTACTAAAAATCTTTCTCAGCCCCTTAGTGGCATCTTCACCACTTCTCTCCTTTATGATAGTATAGATATCTAATTCTTCTGGTTCCGACTTTGTTTGCTTATTCCCCATTTTCTTATCCTGAGCTTTCTTGCCCTAGGTGGCGTTTGGGTATGAGAATACCTCGTTACCTTCTTCCTAAGGAGCTAGGATGTCTTTTCTTGCCCTAGGTGGCGTTTGGGTATGAGAATACCTCGTTGCCTACTTCCTAAGGAGCTAGGATGTTTAAACTGTGTTGATGTAAGAAAATCCTGATTCCTACACCTATAGCAAACAACACAAATGCAACCAGACAGAAAAAGAAAAAGAACATACAACGTATCTTGTCCCAGGCTAATTTATCTGTCCTGGGCTCATACTATCATACACAACGTATTCTTGTCCCAGGCTAATTTATCTGTCCTGGGCTCATACTATCATACACTTATCCGTCACCAGGTTTTTGTCAAAGACAGGGTCAGAGATTGAACCATAGGCGCGGAGGTCTCCCCGAAAGGACGCAACCACGTTGCCCAGTGGGACAGTCACTTCTTCTGTTTCAACACCCTGGGCGGCTTATAGGGCTATTCCCAACTTCCACACACCTTTTATTCACATTCACTCTCATTCAATGCCGTACTCCGTGAGGTGATCAATTCCTAAATAGTTCAAGAACCCGAGCTATAGGTATCCTCCTCTACTAGAACTACCCGCTAAAGAACACGACACAGAAAATCTTACGGACAGTGCAGGGCAGATATAAGAGATCTAACAGTGTCTCTTACCTGGCCAGGTTTTTGTTCATCTGCCGTCCATTATCCCAGATTCTCTTTTCGTTCGTATTCTGCCGGTGTTCTTGAAGGAATACACAGACCTCGGGTCCCCGTTCAGGCGCCAGGAAATGTCAGGATCACACTCAGTCGGAGCAGCCTTTGGAAGTGGGGAATCACCAGAAATAATACACAAGACACGTCTTGTATAGTGTATCACTGGGAAGTCTCTGAAGCACGCCTGCCTTCAAGGTGCTATCCCTTCTTTATATAGTTGTATTGGTAGGTTCAGTGGTTATAAAAGTTTTGCATGTTTAAACAAAGAGACAAAACAGGAAAGAAAGAAAAAAACAGTTTCGTGGGCGACAGTTTCACAACAAACAGTACAAAGGCAATTCCACAGACAAGAAAAACAGGATTTCATACTATAGCTAAAATGTCCTTGAATGGACAGGTCAATATTTATCACAAATTCTTTTTTGTGGTTCATTGAGGTAACCATTTTTGTTCTGCTCTTCACAATTCTATCCAGTAATGACTGAACGCCGTCATGAACAATATTCACGGCCTCTACAAATGATTGTACACGCTCCAAATTTACAAATCTAAAATTATCCGTATGTATATGACCGTTGAAATTGCGGAGAGCCCTTTGATGATGATAAAAATGCTGTAAAATGTCTGAACGATCTACGACCATTTCATTATCACAAACACCATTACCTACAGAGGCTGCATCATGCGCATTTTCAGTATGTGTTTCAAGATGCCCGCTGCTCTGAGCATCTGGAACAGAACTGGTGTTGACACTTCCAGGGTTGTCTTCGGTGTGTAAAACAGTAGTTGAATCATGTAACAGCCTCTGGGGATATTGTGTAGTTATAGCGCTGTAAACTGTCTTTTGCCCACTTCTAGCTGCTTGCGACCTTCTGGATTTTTTCAAACCATGCCCAACCAAGCTTAGTCAGGTGGCTTTAGATTTATTTAGATTCACAGGTGTTGTATGTACACAGGCATGATTTAGTTTAAAATCATATAGCTCGGCGATAATGTCAGGGGTTGGACATGCATTTATCAGTCTTTCATACGTGTCACAGAAAGATTTTAGTTTGATCTGTGCGAGTTTGTTATGGACGTACTGATCAGACATGCCAATAAACATTTTGACATGTTCATCGTCCCACACAGGCCTCCCTGTGTAAGACGATTGTTCAGCAACTTTCTGTTATTTACTTATACGGCGGCAAGACACTGAACGTTTCTTTAGAGGTAATACATTGGCAAAATCACTAGAAGATCCTGCAAGAGCAGTATCTGCTGGTTGTACAGTTTGACACACACGTATATTACCACGGTTATTACTCTTCTTACCAGCGACGAGCTGCGTAATTTCTCTGTTTTCAGGACTAGCTTGCGGACTGCTGACTATGCTATTGACTTCCTGAGTTATGCAAGGGCTAATGTTCTGCGACGCTGATCTCTCTCTTGAAACATACATATATTTTTGATGTGGAATCTTGGGGCTTGGATTCCCGGTGTGTTTGGGTGCCGCGTAGCTTTCCTCTCGATCCACAACACAGATGGGGGAGAGAGGTGTTGTTCTCACAGCCGCACTAGCTCTTTGTGGTTGATTCTGTGCAGTTCCGTAATTACGCCACTGCAAAACTCGTGGTTGAAGATCCGGCGTATCTAAAAGAAAAGACAAAAGTGTCTGTTACCCGCGAAACCGGTGTAAAATTGGAAAAGCGACACGCTGGGTGTTATCCAAGATCCTGCGTAATATTTGAAAAGTTAACTGTGACAGTTATCCATGAAATCATTGCAACACTATTTGCATAAACCCGGCATAGAGCAGACCAGATATACACTTACAAGTATGAAGCGGGAATTGCACCTCCGCGGCTCCTGGTTTAATGGACATCGCATTGATCGAGCTCGTTGAGACGGGGATATTCTCTTTTTCAAATTGAATTTTTCTGGCAACTAGTTTTGCGGATGTAAATAAAATATGACTATTAGTTAACACAGAATTGGTTTTCTACACAAAACTGTCTCGTTGAGACGGGGATATTCTCTTTTTCAAATTGAATTTTTCTGGCAACTAGTTTTGCGGATGTAAATAAAATATGACTATTAGTTAACACAGAATTGGTTTTCTACACAAAACTGTCTCGTTGAGACGGAGATATTCTATTTTTCAAATTGAATTTTTCTGGCAATTAGTTTAGCGGATGTAAAAAAAATATAACTTTGAACACAGAACTGATTTTCTACACAAAAGTGTGAATCGTATGTATTTCAAGTGAACCGTTACCTTTTCTATTCTTGAGACACCTGCTTAACGAATTTCCACGTCTTTTAGGAGCATCGGGTATCGGCGAAATTACTGTGTACATCTGAATCCAGATTTCCACATGGTTCGGGAACACACCAGTTTTCCGGCATACAGAGCGATGGCTGCATGTCAGTATCTGTATGAGAAATTGCACTTAGTTCGTGTTTACATACAGGGATTAAATCAGCTGATACAGTATAATATAGTTTACGGTATAACACTGTTATGTTGTATCAGTTTTAATAATCTATATATATAATTGTCTAAGGGTTTTTCCGTCTGTCTGTCTGTCTTTCTGTCTGTCTGTCTGTCTGTCTGTCTGTCTGTCTGTCCTGGAAATCCCGCGTCTCTGATTGGTCGAGGCCACCAGGCCTCGACCAATCAGACGGGCACAGCATGGCGACGATGATGTCATAAAGGTTGCCTCGACCAATCAGTGACGGGCACAGTCTGCCGTGAATTCGCCTCGACCAATCAGTGACGGGCACAGTATTGACGTAGATGTCATAATGGTTGCCATGGTGACGATGATGTCATAAAGGTTGCCTCGACCAATCAGCGACGGGCACAGTCTGCCGTGAATTCTGGAATCATCATTGTCCATATACTACGGGGACATGCATATTCTAGAATACCCGATGCATTAGAATCGGGCCACAGTCTAGTAGTATTATATTGATGGATCGCGGCATTATTTGTGTTAATAATTTAAGCGTGTATTTATTATGCCATGATTTGTTTAATACAGTAGTTAATAGCTGTTAATACAACCTAACTGGCGTACTTACTTATTACCAATGTTTGCTTAGTATAAACATATTTATGCCGCACTCACAAATTTATTTGTTACGGTATATAAAATGTGCTTGTCTGTGGTGTGAGATTAACATAGATAATATATATATATATATATATATATATATATATATATATATATATATATAGGAAAAAAAAACAATCAGCACTCCCAATGTGAACACGTGCACGCTGCAAACTGCAACACATAGATAAAAAAAATCACAGCAGCACATGTACATGAATCGGCCATGTGAAAACACAGACAAATATACATTTCTCAAAAATATTTTTTCATAAAAATGTTTTCAAAAATTTTTTTTTCATAAAACTTACAGTTAAATGGAGATTCTTAGCGCATAAATTGGCCAATTCATGTATGCCCATCAACCACGGCAAGGTGATCTCCCCCTGATGGGTCCTACTCTACTGTACATGCCACTCTTGGGCCACCAGCCTACAACTCTGGACAAAACATGTCACTCTGGGCTAAGCCTACAATTTATGGGCAGGTAGAGTTGATTACCGCCACCTGCAAGGTCAATGGGAGGAGTGCAAGATAAGTCTGGATGCTGCCACATCCATACAAACAGAGGAAAAAAAACCAATCAGCACTCCCAATGTGAACACATGCACGCTGCAAACTGCAACACATAGATAAAAAAATCACAGCAGCACATGTACATGAATCAGCCATGTGAAAACACAGACAAATATACATTTCTCAAAAATATTTTTTCATAAAAATGTTTTCAAAATTATTTTTTTCATAAAACACAGTTAAATGGAGATTCTTAGCGCATAAATTGGCCAATTCATGTATGCCCATCAACCACGGCAAGGTGATCTCCCCCTGATGGGTCCTACTCTACTGTACATGCCACTCTTGGGCCACCAGCCTACAACTCTGGACAAAACATGTCACTCTGGGCTAAGCCTACAATTTATGGGCAGGTAGAATTGATAACCGCCACCTGCAAGGTAAATGCCCAAGAGTGGCATGTACAATAGAGTAGGACCCATCAGGGGGAGATCACCTTGCCGTGGTTGATGGGCATACATGAATTGGCCAATTTATGCGCTAAGAATCTCCATTTAACTGTCATGGTTCCCAATGGCAAGGGAACGTCAGAGAACTTAAACAACAGACTAGCTCTTGGGTGATGGAATCTCGAGCTGACCGTGAGCTAAACCTACCACACAACTAACAGTGGCCGGGTGGCGTACCTACGTTTTATCCCTAGACGCCTAGCGCCAGCCGGAGGACTAACTAACCCTAATAGAGGAAAAGACAGACCTGGCTTACCTCTAGGGAAATTCCCCCAAAAAGGAGACAGAAGCCCCCCACATATATTGACGGTGAGTTCAGAGGAAAAGACATACGCAGTATGAAGGTAGGTTCAGCAAAGCGAGGTCCACTTACTAGATAGCAAGAAGATACAATAGGGAACTTCACGGTCAACTGAAAACCCTATTAAAATACCATCCCGAAATTACTTTAAGACTCATGTGTCAACTCATGACACCGGAGTGGCAATTTCGGCCCACAAGAGCTTCCAGCTACAGAAAAATAACATAACTGTGAACTGGAACAAAAATGCAAAACAAACTTAGGACTAAGAGTCCAACTTAGCTGATAGTAGTCTAGAAGCAGGAACATGCAACAGAAAGGCTCTGGTTACATTGATGGCCGGCACTAGAATAACTGAGCAGCAAGGCTAAATAGGATACACCCATATCCTGATGGAAACAGGTGAACAGAGAAAGTGAAGCACACAAGTCCAGAACCACCAGTGACCACCGGGGGAGCCCAAAAACCAAATTCACAACAGTACCCCCCCCTCAAGGAGGGGGCACCGAACCCTCACAAGAACCACCAGGGCGATCAGGATGAGCCCTATGAAAGGCACGGACCAAATCAGAGGCATGAACATCAGAGGCTGTCACCCAAGAATTATCCTCTTGACCGTAGCCCTTCCACTTGACCAGATACTGAAGTTTCCGTCTGGAAACACGGGAGTCCAAGATCTTCTCCACAACGTACTCCAATTCACCCTCAACCAACACCGGAGCGGGAGGCTCAACGGAAGGCACAACCGGTACCTCATACCTGCGTAATAATGACCGATGGAAGACATTATGGATAGAAAAAGATGCTGGGAGGTCCAATCGAAAGGATACGGGGTTAAGAATCTCCAAAATCTTATACGGGCCGATGAACTGAGGCTTAAACTTAGGAGAAGAAACCCTCATAGGGACAAAACGAGAAGACAACCACACCAAGTCCCCAACACGAAGACGAGGACCAACACGACGACGGGCGGCGGTTAGCAAAATGCCGAGTCTTCTCCTGGGACAACTCCAAATTGTCCACCACCTGTCCCCAAATCCGATGCAACCTATCCACCACAGTATCCACTCCAGGACAATCCGAAGACTCCACCTGACCGGAAGAAAAACGAGGATGAAACCCCGAATTGCAAAAGAAAGGAGAAACCAAAGTGGCAGAACTAGCCCGATTATTGAGGGCAAACTCCGCCAACGGCAAAAAGGCAACCCAGTCATCCTGATCCGCAGACACAAAACACCTCAAATAAGTCTCCAAGGTCTGATTAGTTCGCTCAGTCTGGCCATTAGTCTGAGGATGGAACGCAGACGAAAAAGACAAATCAATGCCCATCCTAGCACAGAACGCCCGCCAAAATCTAGACACGAACTGGGTCCCCCTGTCAGAAATGATATTCTCCGGAATACCATGCAAGCGAACCACATTTTGAAAAAACAGAGGAACCAACTCGGATGAGGAAGGCAACTTAGGCAAGGGCACCAAATGGACCATCTTTGAAAAACGGTCACACACCACCCAGATGACAGACATTTTCTGAGAAACCGGGAGATCAGAAATAAAATCCATAGAGATGTGAGTCCAAGGCCTCTTCAGAATAGGCAAAGATAACAACAATCCGCTGGCCCGAGAACAACAAGGTTTGGCCCGAGCACAAACATCACAAGACTGCACAAAAACTCGTACATCTCGAGACAGGGAAGGCCACCAGAAGGACCTAGCCACCAAATCCCTGGTACCAAAGATCCCGGGATGACCTGCCAACACAGAAGAATGAACCTCCGAGATGACTCTACTGGTCCAATCATCAGGAACAAACAGTCTACCAGGCGGGCAACGATCAGGTCTATCCGCCTGAAACTCCTGCAAAGCCCGTCGCAGGTCTGGGGAAACAGCAGATAATATCACCCCATCCTTAAGGATACCTGTAGGTTCAGAATCACCAGGGGAATCAGGCTCAAAACTCCTAGAAAGGGCATCCGCCTTCACATTTTTAGAACCTGGTAAGTATGAGACCACAAAATTAAACCGAGAGAAAAACAACGACCAGCGCGCCTGTCTAGGATTCAGGCGCCTGGCAGACTCAAGATAAATCAAATTCTTGTGATCGGTCAATACCACCACCTGATGTCTAGCCCCCTCAAGCCAATGACGCCACTCCTCAAAAGCCCACTTCATAGCCAAAAGCTCCCGATTACCAATATCTTAATTTCGCTCGGCGGGCGAAAATTTTCGAGAAAAGAACGCACAAGGTCTCATCACGGAGCAGTCGGAACTTTTCTGCGACAAGACCGCCCCAGCTCCGATCTCGGAAGCATCGACCTCAACCTGAAAAGGAAGAGTAACATCAGGCTGACGCAACACAGGGGCGGAAGAAAAGCGGCGCTTAAGCTCCCGAAAGGCCTCCACAGCAGCAGGGGACCAATCAGCAACATCAGCACCCTTTTTGGTCAAATCAGTCAAAGGTTTAGCAACATCAGAAAAACCAGTTATAAATCGACGATAAAAATTAGCAAAGCCCAAAAATTTCTGAAGGCTCTTAAGAGAAGAAGGTTGCGTCCAATCACAAATAGCCCGAACCTTGACAGGATCCATCTCAATGGAAGAGGGGGAAAAAATGTACCCCAAAAAAGAAATCTTTTGAACCCCAAAAATACACTTAGAACCCTTCACACACAAGGAATTAGCCCGCAAAACCTGAAAAACCCTCCTGACCTGTTGGACATGAGAATCCCAGTCATCCGAAAAAATCAAAATGTCATCCAGATACACGATCATAAATTTATCCAAATATTCACGGAAAATGTCATGCATAAAGGACTGAAAGACTGAAGGGGCATTTGAAAGACCAAAAGGCATTACTAAATACTCAAAATGGCCCTCGGGCGTATTAAATGCGGTTTTCCACTCATCCCCCTGCTTAATTCGCACCAAATTATACGCCCCACGGAGATCAGTCTTAGAGAACCACTTAGCCCCCTTTATTCGAGCAAACAAATCAGTCAGCAGTTGCAGAGGATACTGATATTTGACTGTAATTTTATTCAAGAGTCGATAATCAATACACGGCCTCAAAGAGCCATCTTTCTTAGATACAAAGAAAAAACCGGCTCCTAAGGGAGATGAAGAAGGACGAATATGTCCCTTTTCCAGGGACTCCTTAATATATTCTCGCATAGCAGCATGTTCAGGTACAGATAGATTAAATAAACGACCCTTTGGAAATTTACTGCCCGGAATCAGATCTATGGTACAATCGCAATCTCTGTGAGGAGGTAGTGAACCAAGCTTAGGCTCCTCAAAAACATCACGATAATCAGACAAAAATTCCGGAATCTCAGAGGGAATAGATGACGAAATGGAAACCAAAGGTACGTCCCCATGAACCCCCTGACATCCCCAGCTTAACACAGACATAGCTTTCCAGTCAAGGACTGGGTTATGAGATTGTAACCATGGTAATCCGAGCACCAAAACGTCATGTAGATTGTACAACACAAGGAAGCGAATCATCTCCTGATGGTCTGGATTCATACGCATAGTCACTTGTGTCCAGTATTGTGGTTTATTACTAGCCAATGGTGTAGAGTCAATACCCTTCAGAGGTATAGGAACTTCCAGAGGCTCTAGATCAAACCCACAGCGCCTGGCAAAGGACCAATCCATTAGACTCAAAGCGGCGCCCGAGTCGACATAGGCATCCGCGGTAATTGACGATAATGAACAAATCAAGGTCACAGACAGAATAAACTTAGACTGTAAAGTGCCAATTGAAATAGACTTATCAACCTTTTTTGTACGTTTAGAGCATGCTGATATAACATGAGTTGAATCACCACAATAGAAGCACAACCCATTTTTTCGCCTAAAATTCTGCCGTTCGCTTCTGGACAGAATTCTATCACATTGCATATTTTCTGTAGCCTTCTCAGAAGACACCGCCAAATGGTGCACAGGTTTGCGCTCCCGCAAACGCCGATCAATCTGAATAGCCATTGTCATGGACTCATTCAGACCTGTAGGTGCAGGGAACCCCACCATAACATCTTTAATGGCATCAGAGAGACCCTCTCTGAAATTCGCTGCCAGGGCGCACTCATTCCACTGAGTAAGCACAGACCATTTACGAAATTTTTGGCAGTATATTTCAGCTTCATCTTGCCCTTGAGATAGGGCCATCAAGGCTTTTTCAGCCTGAATCTCTAAGTTAGGTTCCTCATAATGCAACCCCAAAGCCAGAAAAAACGCATCCACATTGAGCAACGCAGGATCCCCGGGTGCCAATGCAAATGCCCAGTTTTGAGGGTCACCCCGCAGCAAGGAAATTACTATCCTAACCTGCTGTGCGGGATCTCCAGCGGAGCGAGATCTCAGGGAAAGAAATAATTTACAATTATTTTTGAAATTCAGGAAACGAGATCTATCCCCGGAGAAAAATTCTGGTATAGGAATTCTAGGTTCAGATATGGGAGCATGAATAACAAAATCCTGTAAATTTTGAACCTTCGTAGCAAGATTATTCAAACCTGTAGCCAAACTCTGAGGATCCATTTTAATCAGGTGAGATCAGAGCCATTCAAGGATTAGAAGGAGAGAGAGAGAGACAAAGGCTGCAATTAGAGCAGAAATGCAACTGAGTCAACTAAAAAGCAAGCTCAGAAGAAAAAAAAAAAAAAAAAATCTGCAGACTTCTTTTTCTCTCCTTTCTTCTGCCAACGGTTTTAACCCTTGGCCGGCCATACTGTCATGGTTCCCAATGGCAAGGGAACGTCAGAGAACTTAAACAACAGACTAGCTCTTGGGTGATGGAATCTCGAGCTGACCGTGAGCTAAACCTACCACACAACTAACAGTGGCCGGGTGGTGTACCTACGTTTTATCCCTAGACGCCTAGCGCCAGCCGGAGGACTAACTAACCCTAATAGAGGAAAAGACAGACCTGGCTTACCTCTAGGGAAATTCCCCCAAAAAGGAGACAGAAGCCCCCCACATATATTGACGGTGAGTTCAGAGGAAAAGACATACGCAGTATGAAGGTAGGTTCAGCAAAGCGAGGTCCACTTACTAGATAGCAAGAAGATACAATAGGGAACTTCACGGTCAACTGAAAACCCTATTAAAATACCATCCCGAAATTACTTTAAGACTCATGTGTCAACTCATGACACCGGAGTGGCAATTTCGGCCCACAAGAGCTTCCAGCTACAGAAAAATAACATAACTGTGAACTGGAACAAAAATGCAAAACAAACTTAGGACTAAGAGTCCAACTTAGCTGATAGTAGTCTAGAAGCAGGAACATGCAACAGAAAGGCTCTGGTTACATTGATGGCCGGCACTAGAATAACTGAGCAGCAAGGCTAAATAGGATACACCCATATCCTGATGGAAACAGGTGAACAGAGAAAGTGAAGCACACAAGTCCAGAACCACCAGTGACCACCGGGGGAGCCCAAAAACCAAATTCATAACATTTAACTGTAAGTTTTATGAAAAAAAAAAATTTGAAAAAATTTTTATGAAAAAATATTTTTGAGAAATGTATATTTGTTTGTGTTTTCACATGGCCGATTCATGTACATGTGCTTCTGTGATTTTTTTATCTATATATATATATACATATATATATATATTGGCTTCCTACATGTAATACAGGAAAGATAAATATCATGGCACCGTGTTACAATGACATTTTTCCCTATCTAAATGCAAAAAGGAGAATCTAATTACCTGTGATGATGTGAAGTGCAAGCTCGTTATCTTCTAATGGTTCTTCAGCTAGGCGTTCAATGGGTTCATAATTCTGCGTGACTAAATTATTGCGATAATCGGGAGACATACACTCCTCTTAAATAAGAAAGAATGCAAGAATATATAATTAATATAAATTACTTATAATATAATGACTTAATCAGAATGAACCAATACTCTGTACATTATATTCGGTATACCTAGTTGCGTGCTTGTAAGAAAAGGCCTGTATTGATCGTGGGGATATTGGGATTCCATCTTAAATAAAAAAAATTAAAAAAAAGGGGGGTAAAGTTTCATCTATATCTATACCGACGATAAATACAGATTTTAACTATATAACAAATATATACTGTACATGAATTATAATAAAAAAGATAAATATAACTAACTAGACGATGCAGCAACAAATATACAGTATGCTGTACATGAATTATAATAAAAAAGATAAATATAGCTAACTAGACACTGCAGTGGCAAATATATACTGTACACAGGGCCGTATTTAGAGTTTCTGCTGCCCTAGGCACTTTTAGCGCTGCCTCCCTCGTTGGTGAGTATGACACTATCGGCAGTGACTTTAGCAAGAATTGCTGATGTGAAAGTTGCCTTTTGCAGCAGATCTGGCAGTTTTTCTGCATGTGCCGCGTAACGGATCACTTACGGCAACACTGCGGTCGGCCTCATTCATTCCCTATGGTATTTGCGGCACTTGCCATGATCTGGCAAATGTGGTACCATACCTCCCAACTTTTGAAGAAGGGAAGGAGGTACAAAGTGTGCGGCGCACGTAGCGCGCCTCGGCAAATTTTTGGGCCACGCCTCTGACCACACCCATTTCACAACTAGTCACATCCATATCCACGTCCCAACCACAGCCATTTAGCACTGCTGATCACAATGTTTTATATACAATAATTATAAACGAAAAAATATGGCCACAGTGCTCCATACTGTATAATGGCCACACATGATGCTCCATATTGTATAATGGCCATTGGCCACACATGATGCTCCATACTGTATAACGGCCACACATGATGCTCAATACTGTATAATGGCCACACACAGTTCTCCATGATACTGTATAATGACCCCCCCTCCTGTATGCATGGCTCATATTCCCCCCTGTATGCATGGCTCACACTCCCCCCCTGTATGCATGGCTCACACTCCCCCCTGTATGCATGGCTCATATTCACCCCCCCACGTGTGCATGGCTCATATTCACCCCCCCGTATACATGGCTCATATTCACCCCCCTGTATGCATGGCTCATATACACCCCCCCTTCATGCATGGCTCATATTCACCCCCCCTGTATGCATGGCTCATATTCACCCCCCCGTATGCATGGCTCATATTCACCCCCCCGTATGTATGGCTCATAGTCACCCACCCCTGTATGCATGGCTCATATTCACCCCCCTGTATGCATGGCTCATATTCACCCCCCCGTATGCATGGCTCATATTCACCCCCCCGTATGCATGGCTTATAGTCACCCCCCCCGTATGCATGGCTCATAGTCACCCCCCCGTATGCATGGCTCATATTCACCCCCCTCATATCCACCCCCCCCGTATGCATGGCTTATAGTCACCCCCCCATATGCATGGCTCATATTCACCCCCCTCATATTCACCCCCCCCCGTATGCATGGCTTATAGTCACCCCCCCCCGTATGCATGGCTCATAGTCACCCCCCCGTATGCATGGCTCATATTCACCCCCTCTGTATGCATGGCTCATATTCACCCCCCTGTATGCATGGCTCATATTCACCCCCCCGTATGCATGGCTCATATGCACCCCCTGCATGCATGGCTCATATTCACCCCCCCGTATGCATGGCTCATATTCACCCCCCCCGTATGCATGGCTCATATTCACCCCCCCGTATGCATGGCTCATATTCACCCCCCGTATGCATGGCTCATATTCACCCCCCCTGTATGCATGGCTCATAGTCACCCCCCCTGTATGCATGGCTCATATTCACCCCCCCTGTATGCATGGCTCATATTCACCCCCCCCGTATGCATGGCTCATATTCACCCCCCCGTATGCATGGCTCATAGTCACCCACCCCTGTATGCATGGCTCATATTCACCCCCCTGTATGCATGGCTCATATTCACCCCCCCGTATGCATGGCTTATAGTCACCCCCCCTGTATGCATGGCTCATAGTCACCCCCCCGTATGCATGGCTCATATTCACCCCCCTCATATTCACCCCCCCCCGTATGCATGGCTTATAGTCACCCCCCCGTATGCATGGCTCATATTCACCCCCCTCATATTCACCCCCCCGTATGCATGGCTTATAGTCACCCCCCCGTATGCATGGCTCATAGTCACCCCCCCGTATGCATGGCTCATATTCACCCCCCCTGTATGCATGGCTCATATTCACCCCCCTGTATGCATGGCTCATATTCACCCCCCCGTATGCATGGCTCATATGCACCCCCCTGCATGCATGGCTCATATTCACCCCCCCGTATGCATGGCTCATATTCACCCCCCCCCCCGTATGCATGGCTCATATTCACCCCCCCCGTATGCATGGCTCATATTCACCCCCCCGTATGCATGGCTCATATTCACCCCCCCGTATGCATGGCTCATATTCACCTCTCCCCGTATGCATGGCTCATATTCACTCCCCCTGTATGCATGGCTCATAGTCACCCCCCCTGTATGCATGGCTCATATTCACCCCCCCGTATGCATGGCTCATATACACCCCCTCCCTGTATGCATGGCTCATATACACCCCCCTGTATGCATGGGTCATCTCTCCACCCCTCCCCCTGTATGCATGGCTCATATTCCACCCCCCTGTATGCATGGCTGATGGGCCATCAGCCATGCATACAGGGGGGGTGGAATATGAGCCATGCATATGGCTCATATATTCCCCCGTAGGACCAGGTATATACCGTGCCCTGGCATACACAAGGGTGGCAGGACAGGACTTGGATGGCGTGCCGCGTGCGGGGAGTTTGCCAGTAACCCGCTCGGCTCTGCTATATCTGCGCAGCACTCACCTTCAGGTGCCCATTCAGGTCGTGCGGGTCCCGGTCCGGCGTCAGCATCGGGGCAGAGGAGCGGCTGAACTCGTCCATGAAGATGCGAGCGTCGGCTTTCTCCTTCTCTAGCCCCATGCCTCCTCCGAGCTGCAGCGCGAGAAGACACTTCCTGGATGGTGCAGCTGCTCTCCGCGCCCCCCCTCCTACCCGCACGGTGTGAGTTGTGAGTATTGTCTTCAAGGAGGGCGGGTGGGACTCGGAGGAGGGGGGCGGGAGGCGGGGGGGCGGGGCGGTCGGTCGCTTGTGACCTGGGACTTAAAAAAAAACAAAAAAACAAAAAAAAACCCCTTGCTCAGGTGCCGCCCCCCGCAATGTCACCGCCCTAGGCACGTGCCCTCGAGTGCCTAGTGGCAAATACAGCCCTGACTGTACATGAATTATAATAAAAAAGATAAATATAACTAACTAGACGTTGCAGTGGCAAATATATGCTGTACATGAATTGTAATATCGGGGAGCAAATAAATCAGTTAGCACTTACCTTTTCAAATAACAGCTATTCAGACTCGCAGAAAAGGTGTCTTCTGTGCCAAAGCTGTAGCAGTCTGACCTGTATTTAAAGAGAAAACAAACAACGTGTCTGTGTCCGGCTCTTCAGCGTTTTCAACCAGGCAGTATCGGATTACACTAATGACTTGCAGCTGTTGTGTTAAAAATTAAATAACTTATCTAGGACTGGAATATTTGGGATAAATACAGCGTTTAATATGAAATTTTATACAGTTGAATTTCTGTAAGAAGCAGACGGATATTGTTCATTGAGACACAATCATTTTATTCAATCATTGCTTCTAATTCCTACGAAATATATTATCTAGGGCTGGAATGTTTGGTATAAATACAGCGTTTAATATGAAATTTTATACAACTGAATTTCTGAAAGAAGGAGGCTGCTGATTATCGAGACACAATCATTTTATTCAATCATGGGTTCTAATACCTGGGATCACATATTAGAAAAACAATATTTTACAGCTAGGGAGGCCGGATCGTTTGGCGGAGTCGATAAATTATTTAGAGCGATGAGAGACCGCGGAATAAAGAAATCTGACGTGACTGAGTGGCTGAATAGACAAGACGCCTATACGTTGCATAAGCCTATTAGAAAACGATTTTTGTCAAATAAAATTTATGTCTCGAACATTGATGCGCAGTGGCAGGCGGACCTCGTAAGTTTAATTGACTATTCAAGGGTAAATGATAATGTCAAATACATCCTGACGGTGATTGATACTCTATCGAGATACGCGTGGTGTGTGGCTTTATCAAACAAAACGGGCGCTAGTGTGGCTAGATCATTTGAATTAATATTTCAAAATGATAAGCGCATACCGAAGAAATTGCAGACGGATCGCGGCAAAGAATTTATAAATTCGTCAGTCAAGCAGCTATGTAATATGCATAATATTCACCACTTTTTTTACCAACAACGCTGTGAAAGCAGCTATGGTAGAGTGTTATGATCCTAGTGGCAAGGATCGCAGGTCGGACTAGCTAAGTAACTGAACAGACTACTAGCTCTGGGGAAGTGGTAACTAGATTGACCGCAACCTGATCCTATCCGCACACAACTATAGGCAGCCGTGGAACGTTACCTAAAAATCCTAGACGTCTCTTCACGGCCTGAGAAACTGACTATTCCTGGAGGGAAAGAAAGTCCTCTCTTGCCTCAGTGGAATGACCCCAAAGATATAGAATAGCCCCCCACAAATATTAACGGTGAGTTAAGGGGAAAGCACAAACGCAGAGATGAAATCAGATTTAGCAAATGAGGCCCGCTAATACTAGATAGCAGAAAATAGGAAGGGAACTGTGCGGTCAATAAAAAACCCTATTCAAAATATCCATGCAGAAATTGCTCGAGCCCCCGCACCAACTAACGGTGCGGGGGAAGCAACTCCGTACCCCAGAGCTTACCAGCAAAAAGAAATCACATATTAGCAAGCTGGACTAGACTCATCATACACAGAAATCATACAGTACCCCCATACGTGGAACACGTTTGAGGCTTTTGAAGGGAACTTCTACGCCGCGAAACACGGCGAGGCGATAGAACATTATCACATAAAATCAGGATTTTACTCGAACATTCATAAGCTGGTTGCCGCGGTCAATGCCCGAATAGAAGCGCTGAACTTATCCACGCCAGCCTACAGAATACGGTATGATGAGGTACGCCGAGAGGTGATCCTACCCGACCCGGCCCCTACACAGTTTTCTCTGGGTACTAAGCTAAAATTTATCTTCGGCCTACAGACCGTTGATGACTCCCCCGTTGCTTTAATGCCGTGGAATTGACGCTTTTACCCCGATTCAAAGGCTGGTTTTAATTCGCTTTTTGTATGCACTGATATAATTCAGCATCAGCTTGTAGGCGACAGTTACGTTCAACTGTTACGGACCGTAGAAGTTAGCGGCGATGATAATGATATTGTCACGGTGCGCTACACGCGTCCAGATTACATACCGCTGTGCAAACAACACTTTGACTCCATAAACATTACAGTCATGTCGGACCAGGCTACGCCGGTTAAATTCAGATACAGAAAGTGTATAGTGCGATTACATTTCAGACCGCAACAGTATTGACACAATAAAATGGTGTCTCAATGGGTGTATGGAGATCCCGCTGTTTATGCCCGCTACTATACTGCCCAGTCGGGACACGGGCTAGAGGGATTCCGCGGGAGCGAGTACATGTATGGCTCCGGCCTGGCCGGGATATTTAAAGGATTATTTCGCCGCGCCGTGACGCTTTTCAGAAAAGGCTTAGAATTAGTAAAACCGCACATAAAGACGGCGGTCCGGAACATCGCGATGGACGCCGTCACGACAGCCTCAACGGCCTTTATGAAACGGATAAATACACAACCGCAGCAAGACGGATCTGGGATAATTTATGTCGCTAAAAAAGCACAAAAAGGAAAGAGGCGCACTTGCCCGCCTTTACCGCCGATGCTCATGAATAAAACTACCGCCAAGAGACGTCACCGTCAGAAACGAGTAAGACGCTCTGCGGACGACATCTTCTAATCAGTTATCATGGCTTTCCTGCATGACGCTTCTGTAGAGTGCGCAAAATCTGAACTGGATATTTTTGACGTACCCCCGACACAAACAAGTATAGAGAAATCTCTATTTGTAGAAGTACAGCCGGTTGCGGCTCTGTCAGACAATGGTCCGTTGGAATTTTTCATATCTGGGAGCGGCGATTATTATTATGATCTGAACAATACTCTGTTGTACGTAAGCTGTCGCATCGTGAAGCAAGATAACACGGCTATTGGCGATGGTGCCCGGGTGGCCCTCATAAATTATCCTCTAGCCACCCTTTTTAACCAGGTCGATATTACTCTGGGAGACCGACTTATCTCACAATCGGACAATCTCTACAGCTATAGAGCGTACATAGAGACCCTTTTAAATTACAGCTCGCAGACGCTGGCATCACAATTTACAGCCGGTTTGTTCTAAAAAGACACTGCGGGCCATCATAATGACCGGAGCGTGGATGGCGCAAATGCGGGGTTTATCAAAAGAGCCAATGCAGCTTCTCGCTCAAAGCGCATCGACCTCTTGGGGCCCATCTTTGGGGATATATTTAATCAACCAAAGTTAATATTGAACGGGCTTGACCTTAAGGTTAAGTTAACAAGAAATAAGGATGCTTTCTGCCTCATGTCCGCAGAAGCCGAGCTGCTGAAGGTGCAAATCTCGCAAGCGGCTCTCTATGTGAAAAGAGTGCAGGTGTCTCCGGCTGTCCAAATCGGCCACAGCCAGGCCCTCCTATCCGCAACTGCCAAGTACGCTATTGACCGAACATGTCTGAAAGTGTACAGCATCGCCGCAGGGACACGGATAACGAACCACGAGAACCTCTTCCTAGGCCAGATACCAAAGACTGTTATATTGGGATTTGTAGATAATGAATCGTTCAGCGGGGCTTACGCAAAAAATTTGTTGCAGTTCGGCCACTACCATATCAATCACACCGCTTTATATCTGGACGGTCAGCAGATACCCGCGAGACCTTATAATCCTAATTTTAATGATGGTTTAGCCATCAGAGAGTATATGGCGCTTGCCCATATATCCGGCAAGCAAAAGGCTGATTGTGCCATGGCAATAGATCGTGAAGAATTTATGGCTGGATTCACTCTATTTGCTTTTGATTTATCACCTGATCAAGAGCCTGAAGGACATTTCTCGCTCATTAAAACAGGTAACCTACGTGCTGAAGTCCGCTTTGCGCTAGCAACACCCCACACAATAAATATGATTGTTTTTGCAGTCAATCACACCATTCTGAAAATTAATAATAGGAGAGAGATCTTGTACGATTTTAATTAAGTAACGATGGACAGTCTGCAGCTTACAATGATACTGAAGGCCGATAATTACACAGCCCGCATATTTGCCGGTGTGTTTCCGTGTGATATGCTTCCGGAAGAAAGGGTGACTCAGAGACCAGCGGCATATATCGTGAATACAGACCCGGCGAATCAAGCTGGCCGCCACTGGGAATTAATCGTACTCTGCGATGATAAGACGGGCATATTTTTTGATAGTTACGGCTTCAGCCCTGAAAATATTATCTTCCCACGCGATTTTGTGACATTCCTGAATAAGAATTGTGACGCGTATTGTTATCAAGACGCCCAAATCCAAGATATGTATAGTCACACGTGCGGACATTACTGCGTATATGTTTTGCATCATTTAGCGCTCGGATTACAATTCAAGATGCTTTTACAGCGTTTCAGTTCTGATGTACAAAGAAATGATAGAACCGTAACAGATTTTATTGCATCAACATTTTCAAATTTAACTCGTTCTAATCGTGATTATCAATTTAATCAAAAATGCACTTGCTTTCGATGATCTAAATAATTGTCCAGGACAGCTATCTAGTTAGAATTGTTATCAATTTGTTGGAATCGTATCAGTAATCAATTTAATACATTTTGATTCACTACTATATCCGTATGATGTCTATTTAACACACTTTATGCGATTTTAATTAATTATCTGCTGGTCAAATAAATATTATTGGGACTATAGGTGTATGAAAATGTAAATAAAAGAGAATAAACATTATTGGGACTATAGGTGTATGAAAATGTCAATAAAAGAGAATAAATATTATTGGGACTATAAATAAAAGGTCCTATATAATAATAGGTGTAATAATGCACTTTGATACACTATGATTTTGGTGTGATATCTATTTAATATGCTTTGCTGCCACTTTGATAACAATTTATTATCAATTTGTTGGAATCGTATCAGTAATCAATTGAATACATTTTGATTCACTACAATATCCGTATGATGTCTATTTAACACACTTTATGCGATTTTAATTAATTATCTGCTGGTCAAATAAATATTATTGGGACTATAGGTGTATGAAAATGTAAATAAAAGAGAATAAACATTATTGGAACTATAGGTGTATGAAACTCGCAAGCGGCTCTTTCAGGGTGACAGCTGCTAGCAATTAGCTCTGTTGTGGTTTGCTTCTCACAATAAAGATTTTAAACCATTCTGTGTTTGCACAGCTATCTGGGATACCAGAGAAACAGCTGCTGGGATCCCCCAAACATCCATGGGAAGCAAATGCAACCAGTTTTTGCTGTGCTGATTGATGTACCATGTGGATGATGATGTTTGTGAATGCATGTTGTGTGTGTGTGTGAACAGGCTTTGCAGACATATCCCAGCACCACGATCACATCTGCTTGTGTGATTATGTAGGAACCAGCTCCTGCCTGTCGTTCACATAACATTCTGCAAGATAATGAAACACATCTTATAGTGGATAAATGACGTACATGACTTGTAACACTATATTATGATAATGAAACACATCTTATAGTGGATAAATGACGTACATGACTTGTAACACTATATTATTTATTTCGTACAAAGTGTGCTGTTCTATGATCCCTGGACTATTTAATGTGATTGCTTTTATACTCTGCAAAAATTTTACAGCATTGAAATGTCTTTGAGATGTGTTTATTTTACAATAAAATCTTTTACATTTTACAATACCGTGTCTTTGCGGTTTATAAACGTATAAAACACCACGCTTCATACTTGCGGGTGTTGTAATATGGCCACATACATAATGCTCCCATTATAAAACACATATAAATGGGAATACAACTATCCGATAATACTGCAGAAACACAGACTCACTCCCCCTATCATCGGATTATCAAATAAGAGTAATCTTAATACAGCATATAAACATCTAATATAAAACAATTACTGTGATAATATTCACTGTGATAATAATATATAAACTATATCAAAAGGGGAGAGCCAGACAAGGAGGGACAGCTGGCTGACAGGGAGGGGGCGGGTTACACACTTTGATACACTTTGATAGGGGTGGATCCACCTGTCAAATTGAGTTTGATGAAAGGGCCCTATGCTCTACTACTCACAGCTTTAATCAATTTTTTCTGAGATTCATGCCATTTTTCCCAGTGCCACAAAAAACACATTCAAAAGAAACCAAAACAGGTTTTGCTTAGAAATATGTCAAGGTACATCCTTTGCAGGTTAATGACTTGCCTGTAAGGCCAAATATTTAATCCCAGACCGAAAATTTCCTCCCCCACAAAGGCTCAGTTCAGACGAAGCATTTTGAAGCGTTTTTCAACTTTAACAGTGCTTTCAACCACTACAAATGCATTCACTGGGAAATGTCATTGTAACATTTAACACCCCTAGCTGGCCATGTGGTGTGTGACACATAAGCAGACCCATCTTGCTTTATTTACGAAGGAGGGACTCTTAAAGTCACAGAGCCTATTTTTACTGGTGCATCAGGTGGCATTAATCTTCTTAACCCCTTAAGCCCCGAGGGTGGTTTGCACGTTAATGACCGGGCCAATTTTTACAATTCTGACCACTGTCCCTTTATGAGGCTATAACTCTGGAACGCTTTTTGACAGATCTTGGCGATTCTGACATTGTTTTCTCATGACATATTGTACTTCATGTTAGTGGTAAAATTTATTCTATATAACTTGCGTTTATTTGTGAAAAAAACGGAAATTTGGCGAAAATTTTTAAAATTTCGCAATTTTCCAACTTTGAATTTTTATGCCCTTAAATCACAGACATATGTCACGCAAAATACTTAATAAGTAACATTTCCCACATGTCTACTTTACATCAGCACAATTTTGGAACCAAAATTTTTTTTGTTAGGGAGTTATAAGGGTTAAAATTTGACCAGAAATTTCTCATTTTTACAACACCATTTTTTTTTAGGGACCACATCTCATTTGAAGTCATTTTGAGGGGTCTATATGATAGAAAATACCCAAGTGTGACACCATTCTAAAATCTGCACCCCTCAAGGTGCTCAAAACCACATTCAAGAAGTTTATTAACCCTTCAGGTGTTTCACATGAATTTTTGGAATGTTTAAATAAAAATGAACATTTAACTTTTTTTCACACAAAATTTATTTCAGCTCCAATTTGTTTTATTTTACCAAGGGTAACAGGAGAAAATGGACCCCAAAGGTTGTTGTACAATTTGTCCTGAGTACGCTGATACCCCATATGTGGGTGTAAACCATTGTTTGGGCACATGGCAGAGCTTGGAAGGGAAGGAGCGCCATTTGACTTTTCAATGCAAAATTGAATGGAATTGAGATGGGACGCCATGTTGCGTTTGGAGAGCCCCTGATGTGCCTAAACATTGAAACTCCCTACAAGTGACACCATTTTGGAAAGTAGACCCCCTAAGGAACTTATCTAGATGTGTGGTGAGCACTTTGACCCACCAAGTGCTTCACAGAAGTTTATAATGCAGAGCCGTAAAAATAAAAAATCATATTTTTTCACAAAAATGATTTTTCGCCCCCAATTTTTTATTTTCCCAAGGGTAAGAGAAGAAATTGTACCCCAAAAAATGTTGTGCAATTTGTCCTGAGTACGCTGATACCCCATATGTGGGTGCAAACCATTGTTTGGGCGCATGGCAGAGCTTGGAAGGGAAGGAGCGCCATTTGACTTTTCAATGCAAAATTGACTGGAATTGAGATGGGACGCCATGTTGCGTTTGGAGAGCCCCTGATGTGCCTAAACATTGAAATCCCCCACAAGTGACACCATTTTGGAAAGTAGACCCCCTAAGGAACTTATCTAGATGTGTTTTGAGAGCTTTGAACCCCCAAGTGTTTCACTACAGATTATAACGCAGAGCCGTGAAAATAATTTTTTTTTTTTCTCAAAAATGATTTTTTAGCCCCCAGCTTTGTATTTTTACAAGGGTAACAGAATAAATTGGACCCCAAAATTTGTTTTCCAATTTGTCCTGAGTACGCTGATACCCCATGTGTGGGGGGGAACCACTGTTTGGGCGCATGACAGAGCTCGGAAGGGAAGGAGCGCCATTTGGAATGCAGACTTAAATGGATTGGTCAGCAGCCGTCACGTTGCATTTGCAGAGCCCCTGATGTACCCAAACAGTACAACCCCCCCACAAGTGACCCCATATTGGAAACTAGACCTCCCAAGGAACTTATCTAGATGTGTTTTGAGAACTTTGAACCCCCAAGTGTTTCACTAAAGTTTATAGCGCAAAGCCGTGAAAATAAAAATTCTTTTTTTTTTTCACAAAAATGATTTTTTAGCCCCCAGTTTTGTATTTTCACAAGGGTAACAGGATAAATTAGACCCAAAAAGTTGTTGTCCAATTTGTCCTGAGTACGCTGATACCCCATATGTGGGGGGGAACCACTGTTTGGGTGCATGACAGAGCTCGGAAGGGTAGGAGCGCCATTTGGAATGCAGCCTTAAATGGATTGGTCTGCAGGCGTCACGTTGCATTTGCAGAGCCCCTGATGTACCCAAACAGTACAAACCCCCCACAAGTGACCCCATATTGGAAACTAGACCTCCCAAGGAATTTATCTAGATGTGTTGTGGGAACTTTGAATTCCCAAGTGTTTCACTACAGTTTATAACGCAGAGCCGTGAAAATAAAACATCTTTTTTTCCCACAAAAATGATTTTTAGCCCCCCAAATTTTTATTTTCCCAAGGATAACAAGAGAACTTGGACCCCAGAAGTTGTTGTTCAATTTGTCCCGAGTACGCTGATAACCCATATGTTGGGGTAAACCCCTTTTTGGGCGCACGGGAGAGCTCGGAAGGGAAGGAGCACTGTTTTACTTTTTCAACGCAGAATTGGCTGGAATTGAGATTGGACGCCATGTCGCGTTTGGAGAGCCCCTGATGTGCCTGGACAGTGGAAACTCCCCAATTCTACCTGAAACCCTAACCCAAACACACCCCTAACCCTAATCCCAACGGTAACCCTAACCACACCCCTAGCCCTGACACACCCATAATTCTAATCCCAACCCTAATCCAAACCGTAAATGTAATCCAAACCCTAACCCTAACTTTAGCCCCAACCCTAACTTTAGCCCCAACCCTAACCCTAACTTTACCTCCAACCCTAGCCCTAACCCTAACCCTAACCCTACCCCTAACCCTAAACGTGACTGAAATACGTGGCACTGAAATACGTGGCACTGAAATACGTGGCACTTAAATACATGGCACTTAAATACGTGGCACTGAAATACATGGCACTGAAATACGTCATACGTGGCACTGAAATACGTGACACGTGGCACTTAAATACGTGGCACTGAAACACGTGGCACTGAAATACGTGATACGTGGCACTGAAATACGTGGCACTGAAATACGTGGCACTTAAATACGTGGCACTAAAATATGTGGCACTGAAATACGTGATATGTGGCACTTAAATACGTGGCACTGAAATACGTGGCACTGAAATACGTAGCACTGAAATACGTGGCACTGAAATACGTGATATGTGGCACTTAAATACGTGGCACTGAAATACGTGGCACTGAAATACGTAGCACTGAAATACGTGGCACTGAAATACGTGGCACTGAAATACGTGGCACTTAAATACGTGGCACTATGACTGTCAGAAAATGTTCATTAAACGGTTAGGGGTGAGGTTAGGGGTAGAGTTAGGGTTAGGGTTTTGATCCCTTTATCACCTTGATGGTGGTGGGTGGCTTTTCAGTGTGTTTTCTGTTTTTTTTCGATAAAAACGCATGTGCTTAAAAACGCAAGAAAATACTGCAGGTTGTATTTCTGAAAATGAACGCATGCAGAAAAAAACGCATGCGTTTGAAAACGCGACCAAACGCGTACAAAAAACCGCATGCGTTTTCAATGTTAAATATAGGGAAAAAACGCTGCAGACAAAAACGTAAGTGTGAAACCAACGACGCTTTTTATAGCAAAAAAGTTTTTGCGTCTCCACATTTTGAGACCTATAATTTTTCCAAATTTTGCTCCACACAGTCATGTGAGGTCTTGTTTTTTGCGGGTCGAGTTGACGTTTTTATTGGTCACATTTTCGGACATGTGACCATTTTTGATCACTTTTTATTCCGATTTTTGTGAGGCAGAATGACCAAAAACCTGCTATTCATGAATTTCTTTTGGGAGAGGCGTTTATACCATTCCACGTTTGGTAAAATTGATAAAGCAGTTTTATTCTTCGGGTCAGTACGATTACAGTGATACCTCATTTATATCATTTTTTTATATTTTGGCGCTTTTATACGATAAAAACTATTTTATAGAAAAAATAATTATTTTGGTATCGCTTTATTCTCAGGACTATAACTTTTTTATTTTTTTGCTGATGATGCTGTATGGTGGCTTTTTTTTTGCGGGACAAGATGACGTTTTCAGCGGTACCATGATTATTTATATGCGTCTTTTTGATCGCGTGTTATTCCACTTTTTGTTCGGCGGTATGGTAATAAAGCGTTTTTTTTTTTTTTTACTTACGGTGTTTACTGAAGGGGTTAACTAGTGGGGCAGTTTTATAGGATGGGTCGTTACGGACGCGGCGATACTAAATATGTGTACTTTTATTGTTTTGTTTTTTTTATTTAGATAAAGAAATGTATTTATGGGAATAATATATATATTTTTTTATTATTT
This sequence comes from Ranitomeya variabilis, assembly GCF_051348905.1. NCBI lineage: Eukaryota > Metazoa > Chordata > Amphibia > Anura > Dendrobatidae > Ranitomeya > Ranitomeya variabilis. The sequence goes on from NC_135232.1 coordinate 568,813,005, forward strand.
ATTTAGGATTTTTTTTATTTTTTTTTTACACATGTGGAAAATTTTTTTTTTTACTTTTTTACTTTGTCCCAGGGGGCGACATCACGGATCGATGATCTGAGAGTGTGCACAGCACTCTGTCAGATCACCGATCTCACTTACATCGGTGCAGGCTTACCAGCGTCTGCTCTGAGCAGGCGCTCGGTAAGCCACCTTTCTCCCTGCAGGACCCGGATGCCGCGGCCATCTTGGATCCGGGACCTGCAGTGAGGAAGGAGGTAGGAGACCCTCGCAGCAACGCGATCACATCGCGTTGCTCCGGGGGTCTCAGGGAAGCCCGCAGGGAGCCCCCTCCCTGCGCGATGCTTCCCTATACCGCCGGTACACTGCGATCATGTTTGATCGCGGTGTGCCGGGGGTTAATGTGCCGGGGGCGGTCCGTGACCGCTCCTGGCACATAGTGCCAGATGCCAGCTGCGATAGGCAGCTGACACCCGGCCGCGATCGGCCGCGCTCCCCCCGTGAGTGCGGCCAATCGCGTATGACGTACTATCCCGTCACTGGGAATTAAGTCCCAGGTCACCTTGATGGGATAGTACGTCATATGGGATTAAGGGGTTAAAGGGCCATTATGAAACAGTGGGTCTCCTAAACTGTTGTAGCCTATGCTGTGAGTGGATGGTCTGCCAAGAATTACATCGCACCACAATACCCCTGTCATAAGATGTCCAGTGGGGACTCCTGAAAAAGTGTTACATTGAATTCAAGGCCTGCCTTGCTACCAATTCATATGCACCCCAATAAGCCTATGAACCCACATACTGGATGGGCCCATGAAAATCCACTTCACAATATGCATTTTGTACTCCGTACTCCTTTGTTTTACACATTGGCAGCAAGGCCAGCCCTGCTGCATAGTCATATGCACCCCATTACGCCTTGGAACCCATATGCTGGATGAGCCCATGAAAATCCACTTCACAATATGCATTTTGTACTCCCGTACTCCTTTGTTTCACACATTGGCAGCAAGGCCAGTCCTGCTGCATAGTCATATGCACCCCATTACACCTTGGAACCCACATACTGGATGGGCCCATGAAAATCCACTTCACAATATGCATTTTGTACTTCCGTACTCCTTTGTTTTACACATTGGCAGCAAGGCCAGCCCTGCTGCATAGTCATATGCACCCCATTATGCCTTGGAACCCACATACTGGATGGGCCCATGAAAATCCACTTCACAATATGCATTTTGTTCTCCGTACTCCTTAGTTTTACACATTGGCAGCAAGGCCAGCCCTGCTGCATAGTCAGTCATATGCACCCCATTACGCCTTAGAACCCACATACTGGATGAGCCCATGAAAATCCACTTTACAATATGCGTTTTATACTCCCATACTCCTTTGTTTTACACATTGGCAGCAAGGCCAGTCCTGCTGCATAGTCATATGCACCCCATTACACCTTGGAACCCACATACTGGATGGGCCAATGAAAATCCACTTCACAATATGCATTTTGCACTCCATACTCCTTTGTTTTACACATTGGCAGCAAGGCCAGCCCTGCTGCATAGTCATATGCACCCTATTACGCCTTGGAAGCCACATACTGGATGGGCCCATGAAAATCCACTCGTATTTTTTAATGGTATGATGGTACCCTCTTTGCAGAATTATTTGCAGGAGAATTTGGCAATTGTTTGCTATGTTTTAACACTAAGGTTCAGATACAGCTTTAAAAAAGGCTAATCCTTGCAATACAAAGCAATTTAATTGCAAACTACAAAATTCAAGGAATATTAAGATTGAATAGTGTGAGTGTGTACACTTTTGTATATGTTAACAATAGCATACTGTACAAAGGTTAAAAAGTACATATAAGGATTACATAAATATACTGATTACGTGTATATGAAGATTAACTACATACAGTCACAATCACCAAGAGGCTTTTAAACATCTTCCGTCTGGAATATCAGAGAAGAAACACCAAGACAGAGAACCCCTGGGAGATTACCTACACTGCATGGGCATACCCAATTATACAGGTATCAGCACACTGTACATGTACCCCAGTTTTGGCAACTGTCTTAGTCATGTTTCTCTGGTCTTATATAGTGATTGTCACGGGAAGCCTAGGTAGGAAAGAGCTAATAACCCAGGCCCATGTGATCTCCATCAACTCTGGGAAACCCTGACTGACCCTCTCCCAGAGATTACACTGATGGTGTGCATGTCTGGGCCTCCACCCTCACCCTGTCTCCTGTTTCAACCCCAGGCTGAAACCTCCACCCACCACCCAGTGACGAGACCACACACCAATACCCACAGTTAGCACAGACAAGGATAACAGAAAATATGCACCACGCCGCAGTCACACAGGAATACACTATAAGTGCACAGGGCAAAACAAATACAAATAAAGGAAGGAGAAAATATGACAAAGGGAGATACACCACCAGATACGATTCTCCAACTCCTAGACCACCACTCCAGACAGAGATAACCAAGCACAAAGCAGAAGCTATAATCGGCAACGCCCAATGTTCAGAAGAACTATTTAAAGGCAGTGGGCGTGACCCAGCTTCCAATCCGAGCACCAGCTAAATTAACCCCGGACCAGCTAGATAAAAACTAGCCGACGCCACTGAGTGCATAGTGGACAAAAGTGGAATTACCGCTGTCTGTCGAATGCCTTAGTATGAACAGCGTCCGACATGACAGTACCCCGCCTTCTACGAGGGACCCCAGGGCCTTGTCCGGATGGCGGTGGTGAAACATACTGACCAGCCGATCCGCATGAATGTCCGAGGCTGGTACCCAAGACCTCTCTTCAGGCCCATAACCATGCCAGTGTACCAAGTACTGTAAAGTGCGGCACACTACACGAGAGTCAACCACCTTGGAGACTTCAAATTCCAAATTACCATCCACCAAAACTGGAGACGGCATCGGCGCCGCGTCCACGGAACCCACCACCTTCTTTAAAAGAGATCTGTGGAACACGTTGTGTATCTTATACACCGCAGGAAGCTCCAATCGGTACGCTACTGGGTTAATGACAGCGGTGACCCTAAATGGACCAATAAACCTAGGACCCAATTTAAGGGATGGTATTTTGAGTCTTATGTTTTTTGTGGATAACCACACCCAGTCATCCACACTCAGGTCTGGACCTGGCACACGCCTACTGTCAGCCACACGTTTGTACCTAGCACCCACACTCAGCAAGCGCTGTTTAACTCTCCTCCAGACTGATGACAGTTGTGCTCCTAACTGGTCTTCCTCCGGGACGCCGGAAGAGCCCCCCTGACTCAAAGTACAAAATTGAGAATGTAGCTCGTAAACAAAAAAAAACGGAGACTCCCCAGAAGACTCCTGGTCGGTGATTATTGTTGGCAAACTCAGCCAAAGGAAGGAACGTCGACCACTCCTCCTGGTTATCAGAAACAAAGCAGCGTAAGTACTGCTCCAAATTTTGGTTCATACGCTCAGTCTGACCATTTGACTGAGGATGAGACGCCGAAGAATGAGACAACTTCATCCCCAGCTGTGAGCAAAACGCTTTCCAAAATTTTGCCACAAACTCAGTACCTCTATCAGAAACGATGTCAGATGGAACCCCATGAAGTCTGACCACCTCCTGCACAAATACCTGAGCCAGAGTCTTAGCCCTAGGCAAAGACACAAAGTGCAACATTTTTGAGAACCGATCAACAATCACCAAAATGACCGTGTTCCCGGCTGAGGAGGGCAAGTCAGTGATAAAATCCATGGAGATCTCCATCCATGGCTTGCTAGATACCTCGAGAGGAAGTAGTGTGCCAACAGGATGGGAACGGGGCGTCTTAGCCCTAGCGCACGTGGTGCAAGCTGACACGTATGAGACCACGTCCTGTCGGATTTTGGGCCACCAAAACCGACGAGACGCCAACTCCAAAGTACCCCTGACCCCTGGGTGGCCAGCCAGGACAGCATCATGGTGCTCCGCCAAAACCTTTAAGCGGAGATGAAGCGGTACAAACGATTTGTTGATGGGAAGCTCAGATGGTACCTCCTCCTGGGCCTCGGCAATCTCAGCCTCAACCTCGGTTGTGAGAGCCGAAACCATAACACCCTTTACGAGGATGGGTACCGGATCTTCCCGAGGTTCTCCCCCCGGAAAACACATGGACAGAGCGTCCGCCTTAGTGTTTTTAGACACAGGTCTGTAAGTAACAACAAAGTTGAACCACGTGAAAAACAATGCCCAGCGAGCCTGCCTGGGAGATAAACGCTTGGCAGACTCCAAATAAAGCAAATTCTTATGGTCGGTAATAACAGTAACCTGATGAACCGACCCCTCCAAGAAGTATCGCCATTCCTCAAAGGCCAACTTGATTGCCAACAATTCCCTGTTGCCGATATCGTAGCTAAGTTTGGCAGACGACAGTTTCTTGGAGAAATAGGCGCAAGGATGCAAATCGCTCAAGGATGAGCCTTGTGACAACACCGCCCCCACACCAACCTCAGACGCATCGACTTCCACGACAAAAGGTTTCGATACGTCTGGCTGCACAAGAATGGGGGCCGAAACAAAACTGTTCTTAAGAAATTCAAATGCGCGCACAGCAGCCTCAGGCCAAACGGAGAAATTGGTACCCTTTTTAGTCATGTCAGTTAGCGGTTTAGCAATGATAGAAAAATCTTTGATAAACTTCCTATAGTAGTTAGAAAACCCAAGGAACCGCTGAAGTGCTTTTAGGTTATCAGGCCGTTCCCAACGCAACACCACTTGCACCTTAGCGGCGTCCATTTTAAACCCTGAAGCAAACACAATATAACTCAAGAAAGGCAACTCATGAACCGAAAATACACATTTCTCAAGTTTTGCATAGAGCTTATTCTCTCTGAGAAGCAGTAACACCTGCCTGACATGATCTAAATGAGTATCACGGTCACAAGAATATATGAAAATGTCATCTAGGTACACAATAACGAATTTCCCCAAAACATGCGAGAACACATCATTTATGGAATGTTGGAACACTGCAGGTGCGTTTGTCAACCCAAATGGCATCACCAAATTTTCAAAATGACCTTCAGGGGTATTAAAAGCCGTCTTCCACTCATCACCTTGACGGACTCTTATGAGGTTGTACGCCCCCCCTGAGGTCAAGCTTGGTAAACCACTTAGCACCTGCCACCTGGTTGAACAAATCTGGTATCAGTGGCAGAGGGTATGGATCACGAATAGTGTTGAGCGATACCGTCCGATACTTGAAAGTATCGGTATCGGAAAGTATCGGCCGATACCGGCAAAATATCGGATCCAATCCGATACCGATACCCGATACCAATACAAGTCAATGGGACTCATGTATCGGACGGTATTCCTGATGGTTCCCAGGGTCTGAAGGAGAGGAAACTCTCCTTCAGGCCCTGGGAACCATATAAATGTGTAAAATAAAGAATTAAAATAAAAAATATCGCTATACTCACCTGTCCGACGCAGCCGGGACCTCGGCGATTGTAAGCGGCAGCGTTGTTTCTTTAAAATTCGCGCTTTTACTTGCTTACGTGAATTCCCGGCTTCTGATTGGTCAGGGCGGCCATGTTGCCGGGACTCGGACCAATCACAGCAAGCCGTGACGAAATTACGTCACGGCTTGCTGTGATTGGTCCGCGTCCCGGCAATATGGCGCCGTGACCAATCACAAGCCGTGACGTCACGGGAGGCTGGACACGCGCGCTTTTCAAAATAAGCGCGTGTCCAGCCTCCCGTGACGTCACGGCTTGTGATTGGTTAATGGCGGCCATGTTCCTGGGACGCGGACCAATCACAGCAAGCCGTGACGTAATTTCGTCACGGCTTGCTGTGATTGGTCCGCATCCCGGCAATATGGCGCCGTGACCAATCACAAGCCGTGACGTCACGGGAGGCTGGACACGCGCGCTTTTCAAAATAAGCGCGTGTCCAGCCTCCCGTGACGTCACGGCTTGTGATTGGTTAATGGCGGCCATGTTGCCGGGACGCGGACCAATCACAGCAAGCCGTGACGTAATTTCGTCACGGCTTGCTGTGATTGGTCCGAGTCCCGGCAACATGGCCGCCCTGACCAATCAGAAGCCGGGAATTCACGTAAGCAAGTAAAAGCGCGAATTTTAAAGAAACAACGCTGCCGCTTACAATCGCCGAGGTCCCGGCTGCGTCGGACAGGTGAGTATAGCGATTTTTTTTATTTTAATTCTTTCTTTTACACCTTTTTACATTAATGTTGTTTCGATACCGATATCCGATATTACAAAAATATCGGATCTCGGTATCGGAAATTCCGATACAGCAAGTATCGGCCGATACCCGATACTTGCAGCATCGGAATGCTCAACACTAATCACGAACCGTAATCTGGTTTAACTCCCTGAAATCCAGACACGGGCGTAGTCCGCCATCTTTCTTCTTTACTAAGAAGAACCCCGCTGCCACAGTCAAGGATGAAGGCCTGATGTGCCCTTTGCTCAAACTTTCAGCAATGTAATCATTTAATGCTTGTCTCTCTGGACCGGAGATGTTAAACATCCAATTTGGCCCCTGGTTTAAACCTGATAGTACAGTCATAGGGGCGATGTGGTGGCAACTCTGAACAACCCTTCTCAGAGAACACATGAGCAAAATCCAAAAGTGACTCAGGAACGCTTGAAGTCACAGCAGACACACATGTGGCCAGGCAATTCTCCTGGCAGAATTCGCTCCACTGAATTATGTCCTGAGTTTTCCAGTCAATAACCGTGTTGTGCATAGACAACCATGGAAAACCCAAAACCACCTGTGCAGGAAGATTCCTGAGCACCTTACATGTAACCTGCTCGAAATGTAGAACCCCAATGTGGAGTTTCACCTCAGCCACAAACTCAGTAATCTCCCCCTGTGAGAGAGGAGCAGCATTGATGGTGACCACGCGGATAGGATGAGGCAGTTTTTCGATATTAAAACCAGCTGTGCGCGCAAACTCCTCATCAATGAGATTTGTGGCAGAACCACTATCCACAAAAACAGTGATTGGCAGCTTTCTGCCAGCGACAATAACTTTGGCAGGGAGCATGCATTGAGAAACCACCATGGAGGATATGCATAAGCTCAGATTGGTCTCCTCCACACCCTCTGAGCTTAGAAGTTTTCCGCCATTGCGTTTTTCTTAGACAGCTGAGGACAAATGTTAACAAAATGACCAGTTTTACAACAGTAAAAACAGGCTCCCTGCTTCTTGAGCACAGGGGCTCGATGCTTAACATGTGACACCCCTGCAATTTGCATAGGTTCCGTGGGCTCACCTGCAGCAACCTCACGTGAACCTAAACCCTCTCCCACAGGCGATGTCTCATGCTCCCCCTGACGCAAACGGCAATCAATGCGGACAAGACTCATAGCGGAATCTAGAGAAGCAGGAGTCTCGTACATCAGGAGGGCTTTTTTTAACCCTTCCAGAAACCCCATGAATAAACTGACTCCGCAGTGCGGGATCATTCCACTGTGTGTCGACCGCCCAGCGGCAAAATTCAGAACAGTAATCCTCTGCAACACGCTCCCCCTGGCGAATAGCGCGTATCTTAGATTCTGCTAGAGCCATTCTGTCAGGATCATCGTAAATGTGTCCAAGAGCAGAAAAAAACTCTCTAATAACCCAGGCCCCTGCGATCTCCCTCAACTCTGGGAAACCCTGACTGACCCTCTCCCAGAGTTTACACTGATGGTGTGCATGTCTGGGCCTCCACCCTCACCCTGTCTCCTGTTTCAACCCTAGGCTGAAACCTCCACCCACCACCCAGTGACGAGACCACACACCAATACCCACAGTTAGCACAGACAAGGATAATGGAAAATATGCACCACGCCGCAGTCACACAGGAATACACTATAAGTGCACAGGGCAAAACAAATACAAATAAAGGAAGGAGAAAATATGACAAAGGGAGATACACCACCAGATACGATTCTCCAACTCCTAGACCACCACTCCAGACCGAGATAACCAAGCACAAAGCAGAAGCTATAATCGGCGACGCCCAATGTTCAGAAGAACTATTTAAAGGCAGTGGGCGTGACCCAGCTTCCAATCCGAGCACCAGCTAAATTTACCCCAGACCAGCTAGATAAAAACTAGCCGACGCCACTGAGCGCATAGTGGACAAAAGTGGAATTACTGCTGTCTGTCGAACGCCCTAGTATGAACAGCGTTCGACATGACAGTGATTTACACTACGTAGTAACTCTAGTTTCACCCAGACCTTCAAGTGGCCACTTTTTAAGGTGGGATGAAGCCATAAACCCCTAGAAAATAAAAGCCACAAGTATTTAGATCAAACCACCACAGGCATAGTTTCAGTAAACCTTAATGTTTTACAATGACAAACAGCAAACTTATAGAGGCTTAAAACTGTTTGTGAAGTGAGTAAACAAACAATCATCAAGATTGTGTCACTATGAGCATTGTCTGTCACATCTGCAAATGTTTTACAAGAAATGCAGCTATGTGATTGTCTGAATGCATTCAGTGTACAGTATTTCAATTTTGTTTACAAATCGCCATTTGTATATTCACCATTGTACATTTGAGGCAGCCAAAGTTATGGCCCTCAAATAGAGAAACTAATATAGTGGACAAAGCTATATTTTTAATGAACTACTGAGCCAAACTAACAGTATTGCTTTATCAAATTTATATGAAGTGTATTGTGTCCAATTTGAGCAACCAGGCAACACAAAAAGGAGCTTTTCAAGTGAGCTCTTTAAAGGGAACCTGTCACCCCCAAAATCGAAGGTGAACTAAGCCCATTGGCATCAGGGGCTTATCTACAGCATACTGTAATACTGTAGATAAGCCCCCGATGTATCCTAAAAAATGAGAAAAAGAGGTTAGATTATACTCACATGGGCGGGCGGTCCGATTCGATGGGCTTCGCGTTCCGGTCCGGGGCCTCCCATCTTCATAGGATGACGTCCTCTTCAGGCCTTCACGCTGCCGCTCCAGCGTAGGCATACTTTTGTCTGACCTGTTGAGGGCAGAGCAAAGTACTTCAGTGCGCAGGCGCCGGGAAAGGTTAGAGAGGCCCGGCTCCTGCGCACTTCAGTACTTTGCTCTGCCCTTAACAGGGCAGACAAAGTATGCCTGCGCAGGAGCCGCAGCATGAAGACCAGAAGAGGACGTCATCCGATAAAGATGGGAGGCGCCGGACCGGACCGCGACACCCATCAGACCAGACCGGGACCGCCCCTGGGTGAGTAAAATCTAACCTCTTTTTCTTATTTTTAGGATACATCAGGGGCTTATCTACAGCATTCCAGAATGCTGTAAATAAGCCCCTGATGCCGGTGGGCTTAGCTCACCCTCGATTTTGGAGGTGACAGGTTCCCTTTAAGGTACACAAATGTGAAGTGTTTGCCATCAAGGATGTGGTTTCACCAATATGGGGTACCTTTTTTAATAATATACTATTGCCATTACAGTCCCCCTTGCCCAAACTTCACCAGCCTATAACAGTACTGAGCTCGTTCACCCTGGTGATCTAGTGGCAGGAAAACAAGAGACATTGCAGGAGACAGAGTGAAGAATTAGGGCCAATTTGTGGTGTGTGTCTCTGAGACTTGTAATGCAGTGCATGATCTACCAAACAATTCCACAATGGGCATACCTTTTTTAAAAAATAGACTAGTGCCATCGCAGGCCCCTGGCCCAAACTTCAACGGCCTATAACAGTACTGATCACGTTCACCCTGCTGATTTGGTTGCAGTTAAGCAAGAGACATTGCAGGAGACAGAGTGAAGAATTAGGGCCAATTTGTGGTGTGTGTCTCTGAGACTTGTAATGCAGTGCATGATCTGCCAAACAATTCCCCAATGGGGGTTCCTTTTTTAAAAATACACTAGTGCAATCCCAGGCCCCTGGCCAAAACTTCAATGGCCTATAACAGTACAGAGCACGTTCACCCTGGTTATCTAGTGGCAGGTACATTTTAGATTGCAGGAGACCAAGTTAAGAAGTCGGCCAAATGGAATGTCATGCCCAATTCCCCAATGTGGGGTCCATTTTTTTTTAAATATAAGAGTGCCATCACAGCCCCCTTGCCCAAAATACACCGTACAGAACACGTTAACTCTGGTGATCTAGTGGCAGGTAAAAGACACATTGCAGGAGACAGAATGAAGAAGTCGGCCCAATGTAATGTCATGCCCAATTCCCCAATGTGGGGACATTTAAAAAAAAATAAAAGAGTGCCATCACAGCCCCCTTACTCAAAATGCACCGTACAGAGCACATTAACCCTGGTGATCTAGTGGTTCTGGATGATGAGGATGAGGAAAAGGAGGAGGAGGAGGATAACAACAGACCAAATATTGTAGCATATACCCATGCGGGGTTGTGAAGAGGTGCATGAGAATACACCTCCACAAAAGAGAGAATGTATTTGTGGTTATGTTTTGCTGTTTTCACTTGTGGTGTACAGAAGTCTTTCCCAAATCAGGCCTTGTTCATTTTTATGAGAGACAGCCTGTCAGCATTTTCAGTTGACAGGCGGATGCGCTTATCTGCTATAATTCCACCAGCGGCACTAAAAAAACCTCTCTGACAGAATGCTAGCAGCAGGGCAAGGTGTAGAGAGCCAGTTCATGCCACATGTCCAGCTTGGATACCCAATAATTAAAATGCACAGAGGAATTACGGAGGACATTTGTACGATCTGCAAGGTACTCCCTCACCATCTTCCCAAACATTCCACTTCTTGTAACAGCACCCCTTGCCTCTGTGCCGCTACAATGGGAAGGTCTGAGAAAACTGTCCCAGAACTTGGCCATTGTTCCCCTGCTTGAGCTGGATTGTACTTCTGTCTCTCTCACTTGGACTCCTTGGTTGTACAACAAACTCTGACGTCTGCTGCCAGGGTTCTCACATGGGAATTTTCTAAGTAATTCCACTTCAAGGACCCTCTGGTACTTCAACATTTTAGTACACCTCTCTGCCTCAGGCAGAAGAGATTGAAAGTTCTCCTTGTAGCGTGGGTCTAGAAGTGTCACCAACCAGTAATGAGTGTCACCCAAAATTTTGATAATGCGAGGGTCACGTGAACTGCAGATAAAGTCAGCCATGTGTGCCAGACTGCAAACAGGCAAGACTTCCTCACCAACAGGACGACTGACCATGCTGTCCTCCTCCTCCTCATCCTCATCCTCCTTTTCCCTGTCCTCAGGCTATCCTTGCTGAACAGACGCTAATACAGATGCATTTGTAGTAGCCTTTATAGTGCATGAAAGTAGCTCCTGCTCTTCCTCCTCCTCATTGCCAACCAATCCACGTAGAGAAGACATGAGGCTGGGCTGTGTGTAATTCCCCTGTATGTTTCCTTGCTCCATGTCCTTGTGCTTCGCCTGCAATGCATCCTCTTTGATTGTGAGCAGAGAGGTTTTCATAATGCTGAGAAGCGGAATGGTGACGCTAATTATGGCGTCATCGCCGCTCACCATCTTGGTGCAGTCCTCAAAGTTTTGGAGGATGTTACATATGTCTGACATCCATGTCCTCTTCTGAGGTCTTATGTGTGGAGTCTGACCTGAAATTCGATGGCCTTGTTGATGTTGGTAGTCAACAACAGCCGTCTTCTGCTCACAAATCCTTTCCAACATATGCAGCGTAGAGTTACAGCACGTGGGGACATCACACAACAGTCTGTGAGCTGGAAGCTGAAAACGCTGCTGAAGCACGGCAAGGGCGGCTGATGCTGTTGCTGACTTTCTAAAATATGCAGACGGCATACTTTCACTAGCAGATCCAGCAGCTCCAGGTAGCTTTTCAGAAAGCATTGAACCACGAGGTTAAGCACATGGGCCAAGCAAGGTATGTGTGTGAGATCACCTTGCCTCAGAGCCGCCACAAGGTTACGTTCATTGTCACACATGACCATGCCTGGCTGTAGGTTCAGCGGTGTCATCCAAACATCTGACTGCTCTTTCCGCGCTGTCCACAACTCTTCTCCATTGTGAGGTTTGTCACCTATGCAGATTAGCTTCACACAGCCTGTTGCCACTTGGCTGAGGCGGTGCTGCAGTGCTTCCAGCTTCTGATGTGTTGATTTCAGAGATGGAGGATGAAGAGGAGGAGGAGGAGGTGCAGCTGTTGAAACTCTGATTGATGTAGGGCCAGCAGTCCTCGGGGTGGGGATGATGTGTTCCATCCCAAGGTCTGACTGGGTCCCGGCTTCCACTATGTTAACCCAGTGTGCTGTCATTGAGGTGTACCATCCCTGTCCACAAGCACTTGTCCACGAGTCCGTGGTTAGGTGGACTTTCCCTGTAATAACATTATTGAGGGCACTGGTAATGTTGTGGGACACATGCTGGTGTAATGCCGGTATGACACAATGGGAGAAATAGTGGCAACTGGGGACCGAGTACCTTGGGACGGCCACAACCATCAGGTTGTGGAAAACTTCCATCTCAACGCGCTTAAAAGTCAGCATTTCTAGTGCAAATGCTTCGCTCCCAGAGTAGGGCAATGGGGTACTCTGCGCCGGGTCCTTCGATTCGGGGATGTCACGGTGGCCTGACCCGGCCCGTGGCCCTCAGGGGGACTCCAGTAAAAGAGTTTATTTATGGGGATGGTCTTTAAAGGGGTAGTTCGTGACGCCACCTGTGGTATTCGGTCAGGGTGACCGACGCTGCTTAGTAGTGCGCTGGGGTGATGTTATGGCAGCTAGATGGTATACCTTCCCACAAGTGAAGTGTATCCCCAGGGCTTCCCAGAAGTGTAGATGGTGATGGTGGAGGTTGCAAGGCACAGAGAATAACGAGGACACAAAGTTGCAGTCTCTTTACCTTTTACTGAAGGCTTCAGTGTCCTCAGTCCAGGGCACCGGATCACAGGGTAGGCAGAGTCCGGCCTGTCTGAAGGCAAATCCAGAGTCTCCTAATTCAGGTGGAATGCAATAGCCTTCCTCTGCGCACAGTAGCACAGTAGGTCCTCACTTGCTTAAGATCTAATAAGGTCCTCACTGCTGTTACTCTTCTCTCTGTTCCCCGTGGTCGGATAGAACAAAACCCGTATGACTGATGTCCTGAGGCTTGTTTATAGGGACCCTAGAGATGCCCCGACCCCCACAAGTTGCCACCGTGTCTTCTTAGGTATTTTGGGTCGGGCAGCCAACTTGGAATTGACTCTCCTGCCAGTCTCTGAAGCAATGGCGTAGAGCACTTTACTCCCTCGGTATTCTGGCTACTGGAACGCGCACCAGAAGGATGCAGCTCCTCTCATCTACTATCCTCTCTGGTATCCACTTGTTGCTATGCCTTCATTTCTCACTCACTACAACACGCTTCCTTTCAATGTCTCTTTCTTGGATGCTGCCGCACGTGGGGCAGGCGCAGCTCCATCGATCCTCGTCTTCCTCAGACCGTAGTCAGGATCTGACTGGAACCCGCTCCAGCCAGCTCTCAGTCTCCAGCCAGGAACTCTCTGCCTAACTTTCCCTCCAACTACCAGTTTTACCTAACTGTGAGGAGTGGCCTAATAGATAGAACCTTTACTCCTCCTGGTGGCTGGATTGTGAAGTGTATGGTGTGTTTGTGATACCTGAACAGGAGATCTCCTTTATCGCCTTCAGACGTAATATCACTCCCCCTGGTGGAAGAATGACATTACTGCAACAACCAGGACTCTGGGGCGCTGCACTCCCCCCCGTTAAATCCAGCACTCCCGGGCTGGGAAAAGAAAACAACAATACATTAGCAAAAAGACATACAAAATTTTGAAATGCTTTAAAACAAATTAATTTAACAGTGCTTCCCTTTATGGGAGGTGAGAACACTTGAACGTTGCAAACAGTTAAGAACATATTTATATTGTGCGAGCGCGACTTTAAATAACAGTTATTAACTAACTATGAACGATCACTACCCATACGGGTATGCTATCTACTAAGTGCAAGTACAAACGGTGTCTTTCTTTCTTTAAGTGCGAGTACCCTCTAAGGGTATACTATAAAACTTCAAAGTGCAAATTAACATTTTCTTTATTCTTACTTCTTCTACATATGCAGGACTATCTGTGTACCCTGTTGTGAACTCTGTTCTCGGACTCCCTCCTGTGGTTGTGAGTGGTACTGTGTGAGTTATGTCTTTGGGCTCCCTCTGGTGGCTCTTTTGTCATTCTGCGGGTCTGTGGCTGGGATCAGCTGCCTCGTTACCTGCTAGTCAGGTTTCCTATTTAACTCACCTGGACCTTCATTTTTTGCCTGCTGTCGTTGTATTCAGTGCTGTTCTGGTCTCTCCTGACTTCATTCGTTTTCAGTCTCTCCAAGAAAAGCTAAGTTTTTGCTCGTTCATTTTTTGCTCATCTGTGTTCTATATGTTTCTCAGTATACCATGAGTTCTGTCCAGTTTGCTAATATGTGATCTTTTGCTTGCTGGTAGCTCTGGGGTGCAGAGTTTCTCCCCTCACATCGTTAGTTGGTGTGGGGGTTCTTGCATTCTCTGCGTGGATATTTTTTGGATAGGGTTTTTTACTGACCGCACAGATTCTTGCTATCCTCTTTCTATTCAGTGATTAGTGGGCCTCCTTTGCTGAACCTGTTTTCATTTCTACATTTGTGCCTTCTCCTTTACTCACCGTTATTATTTGTGGGGGGCTGTTCTAAACTTTGGGGTTATTTCTCTGAGGCAAGTGAGGCTTTTATTTCTCTCTAGGGGTAGCCAGTTTCTCAGGCTGTGAAGAGACGTCTAGGAATTTAGGAACGTTCCACAGCTGCCTATAGTGTGTGCGGTTAGGATCAGGGTTGCGGTCAGTCCAGTTACCACATCCCCAGAGCTTGTCCTATGTTCTCTTACTTAGCTGGTCAGATTTGTGATCCTAAGCCACTAAGGATCATAACAGTACCCCTCACGGGCCTACTGCATTTTTCTTTAGTCTACTTCTATAAAACCTAGCAATTACTTTAACTTCAATTTTATTTAAGGTACATCTTCTTCATTTTATTCCTAGCTACATACTATCACTATGTAAAACATTATTGCTATTTAGTAAGGTGCAACAACTAACATTCCCTTTAACAGGAAACCAAGTATTTTCTGAGGTAGTGCAAACAATCAATTTGCAAGTCAATTATCAATTTGTAAAAACAGCAAGAACTTTCACGCTGTCATCAGGAACAGTCTCTTCAAAAAGCTCTTCTTTGTAAAACCAGTAGAGAGTACCTTTATGAAGGTGCAAATTATATACAGGAACAGTTTGTGAACCATTCACCGTCCATGATTCCGCAGTTCTTTTGAAAAGTAGAAAACTTGTGCAAAACTTGAAACAACAGGGATCCCGGGTAAACAAAGGGATCCCTTTAAAAGTTAACCCAAGACGGGTTTTAGCAGCAAAACAAACAGTTTTTACAGAAAACTATTTACATTTTAAGGCCGGTTTTTTCGAGGTTTATTAGTGGTCTGTGGGTAGTACCGGTGGAGGCAGCCCGGCTGGGTTTCGGTTACCACTAGGTACCACATAGAGTGCATCTGCACTCTGGATAGGGGTCTGCGTACTCACAGTTCTCCTTGCTACCAGGGTCTGAGCGCACTTTGAACACATGGTGACCGCTGCATGGGCCACCTGTTCGGGTAGAGGATAGTAGGGTGATGATACGGTGATCTCTGGCTTGTATTTACGGACATGGAGGGCGTACCACCCCTTGTCTCCCCAATGGCACGTATACCGCACACGGTCACCTGGGTACAGATCCCGACCTGGGTGTCCCTCGATGAGGTGTGCCTCCACGTCCCGCCGGTTTACGAACACCTCCAGAGCAAGGCCGGGCTCCTTTATAAAGCCCCAACCCCCCTGCATGCGGAAGGTCATGACTTTGCCACAGTACTGGGGGCCCCAGTCTTCCTCAGCCATCTGCCGGGCCCGGGCTTTAGCCTGCAGGTCTCTTTCACGGTCAGCTTGACACCTGAGCTCCTTCTTTCTGGCCCACTCTTCCTGCTGCTGCTGTAACTGCTGACAGTAGTCTAGCTGAGAGATGACCTCTAGGCTCCCTCCTTCTGGCTGGGCCTCCCCAGGGAACCCGATCAAGTCAGTGGTCGCCTGGGTCCACTTGAAAGTCACCCACTCTCCCTGGGTATTTGCTGTTTGCTTGATGGGCTGCAGTGGGACATTGGCAGTGTTTAAAGTCTGCCAGGGCCTCTCGCATTCAATGCGACTACACATCCGTCTGGGTGGTCGTGGTGGGGGCGAGTCTACGGCCACTAACAGGGACTCTCCGGCTACCAGGGCAGGGTCTGTGTCTTTACCTGCCTCTGTGGCATCTCCGGTGCCAGCCTTCTCCTCTGCAGGCTGGGGTTCTGGCAGCTCGTGGTGCTGCTGTTCCTCACGGCCGGTGGTCACATGCTGGCACAGGCTCCGGAACTGACGGCATAGCTCCTCCAACTCTGCTCCCAGGATTTCCTGGTTCCTGCGACCTGGCAAATTCTTGCTCAGCTCCCATTGGTTGGGACTGGTGCAGGCTTTCTCCCCCTCTTCTGGGCATCCTCTGCTCACCATGCTGCCAACCAGGTTCTGCCTAATGGTGTCTCTTCGTTCTTCCTCCTCCTCCTCCGGAGGGCGGTTCTTTCTTCCTCCTCCACCATCCCAGAGCAGGAGGCGGACCTTTCTTGTTGACGGGCATACCTCTTGGACATAGTAGTATCTGTGAGGGGCTGGCTCCACTTTCATGCCGTTCTTCCAAGCTACTCCCACAATGACACGCCCCACTCCTCCTGCACGCCACATGGTGCTGTAATGGCTGCGGTTTTGGCGGGAATCTCGGCGGTAAACGGCAATACACAGTCCTTAATTAAATCACAGTTCCTAGGCACACATGACCCGATTCTTTAGGCTTAAGTACATCCTGTTCATGATGCCAAAAATGGATCACCCCCAGAGTAGGGCAATGAGGTACTCGGCGCCGGGTCCTTCGATTCGGGGGATGTCACGGTGGCCTGACCCGGCCCGTGGCCCTCAGGGGGAATCCAGTAAAAGAGTTTATTTATGGGGATGGTCTTTAAAGGGGTAGTTCGTGGTGCCACCTGTGGTATTCGGTCAGGGTGACCGACGCTGCTTAGGAGTCCGCTGGGGTGATGTTATGGCAGCTAGATGGTATACCTTCCCACAGGTGAAGTGTATCCCCAGGGCTTCCCAGAAGTGTAGATGGTGATGGTGGAGGTTGCAAGGCACAGAGAATAACGAGGACACAAAGTTGCAGTCTCTTTACCTTTTACTGAAGGCTTCAGTGTCCTCAGTCCAGAGCATCGGATCACAGGGTAGGCAGAATCCGGCCTGTCTGAAGGCAAATCCAGAGTCTCCTAATTCAGGTGGAATGCAATAGCCTTCCTATGCGCACAGTAACACAGTAGGTCCTCACTTGCTTAAGCTCTAATAAGGTCCTCACTGCTGTTACTCTTCTCTCTGTTCCCCGTGGTCGGATAGAACAAAACCCGTATGACGGATGTCCTGAGGCTTGTTTATAGGGACCCTAGAGACGCCCCGACCCCCACAAGTTGCCAACATGTCTTCTTAGGTATTTTAGGTCGGGCAGCCAACCTGGAATTGACTGTCCTGCCAGTCTCTGAAGCAATGGCGTAGATCACTTTACTCCCTCAGTATTCTGGCTACCGGAACGCGCACCAGAAGGATGCAGCTCCTCTCATCTACTATCCTCTCTGGTATCCACTTGTTGATATGCCTTCGTTTCTCACTCACTACAACACGCTTCCTTTCAATGTCTCTTTCTTGGATGTTGCCGCACGTGGGGCAGGCGCAGCTCTGTCAACCCTCGTCCTCCTCAGACTGTAGTCACTCAGGATCTGACGAACTCGCTCCAGCCAGCTCGGTCTGGAGACCATTTTCTCTCAGTCTCCAGCCAGGAACTCTCTGCCTAACTTTCCCTCCAACTACCAGTTTTACCTAACTGCGAGGAGTGGCCTAATAGATAGAACCTTTGCTCCCCCTGGTGGCTGGAGTGTGAAGTGTGTGGTGTGTTTGTGATAACTGTACAGGAGATCTCCTTTATCGCCTTCAGACGTAATGTCACTCCCCCTGGTGGAAGAATGACATTACTGCAATGACCAGGACTCTGGGGCGCTGCACAAGCAGAAGAGAAATATTAGAATTTAGGACTGTGGCCTGTGGGGTGTTGTATTTCCGCTTGTATTCAAAAGACTGGGTTATAGACAACTGAAGGCTGTGTTGGGACAAGGACGTGGACAGGCTTGATGATGGTGTAAGAGGGTGGTGCTGTTATGGATAATAAGAAACACGCTGTCACTTTAAGAGGCTGCATCCCCTTGTCTGATGGGATGGTATGTTCTACTGTTCTCCCCTACTCTTGTTTTTGCTATGAACTGGTCGGGGCTGTGTAGAGTGGGTGGAGCTGAGCAGCGAGAGGAAGAAGAAGTTTTTGAGAGGGAACTGAGAGAACTGTGAGCTGTTCTGCCTGCAAGGAAGAATCGTTGGCTGCAAGAAAGACTACACAGCTTGAGACGAACTGCGATTGTTAAATAGACTTTCCCGGTTACAGCAAAGGGTGGCTGTTCTGCGCTGGTTTGTGGAGCCACGAAGATACTGAAAAGGGGACTTACGGTTTCCAGGAGCAAAGAAAAGACCACGCTTTACAGAGCCGACAGGAATCCGTGCGCACCACCGTTTAGGACTTTGGGGGCCCCCTGGGACTGGACCTGTGTCCCCAACATCACCGTGAGTCTGTTCCTGTCTGGTGCACCAGTTAGGGCCTAGTACAGGCTTCAGTAGTTAGAGCACAGTAGCCGTGTGGCCTGCGTAGTAAAGGCCAGGGAGATTATATGCAGAGTAGCAACGATATATGTTTTATTGTGTAAAGTGGCTTGTGAGATAGATTCTGAGTTTGCAATTGCTTAAGCACTGTGCTATTTACAGACAAATTGACTCATGTGCATTATCTTTTGTTATTGTAAACCCCTGTTTGCACCTTCCTTGTCCTTCCCATTTCCTGTTTCCCAATAAATCTATCCTTTGCTGTTTGCACCTCGTCTTGTGTACAGTAGTCTTCCTGCACCGTGGTGGCCCCCCGGTCACCGCTTCAAGTGGCGCTGCGAGCAGGGTACTGTCATCAAGATGGAGGCAGCAGACAGCAATGGCGGGAATGCTAACATTAATGGGGATGCTGTGGGCATTGGTGGAACCCCTGCAAGGACACTCCCTATGGGCACCATATTTAGTGTGCTCTGTTATGATCCTTGTGGCTTAGGATCACAAATCTGACCAGCTAAGTAGGAACATAGAATGAGCTCTGGGGATGTGGTAACTAGACTGACCGCAATGCTGATCCTAACCGCACACACTATAAGCAGCCGTGGAACGTACCTAGAAATCCCAGACGTCTCTTCACAGCCTGAGAAACTAACTACCCCTAAAGGGAAACAAAGCCTCACTTACCTCAGAGAAATAATCCCAAAGTATAGAACAGCCCCCCACAAATAATAACGGTGAGTAAAAGAGAAGGCACAAATGCAGTAATGAAAACAGATTCAGCAAAGGAGGCCCGCTAATCACTAGATAGACAGAGGACAGCAAAGAGTCTATGCGGTCAGTAAAAAACCCTATCCAAAAATATCCACGCTGAGGATGCAAGAACCCCCACACCAACTAACGATGTGAGGGGAGCACCTCAGCACCCCAGAACTAACCAGCGAGCAAAAAATCACATAAAAGAGAGCTGGACTGAACTCATAATATACTGAGAAACGTTTTCAAGGATATCATGAGCAAATAAACAAGCAAACTTAGCTTATCCTAGCAGAAGACTGGTCACAAGGAATATTCAGGAGAGCAATGAATCAGGACTGAATACACCGACAGCAGGCAACAAGTAAAGGTCCAGCTGGCTTAAATAGGCCCCGCTTAGCAGCAAAAATGAAACAGCTGAATCCAGCCAAGACCAGCCATATAGCTAAAGGCCACCAGAGGGAGCCCAAGAACAAATTCACAACAGAGCCCAAGAACAAATTCACAACAGTACCCCCCGCCCCTTAAGGAGGGGTCACCGAACCCTCACCAGGGCTCCCAGGCCGATCAGGACGAGACAAATGAAAGGCATGAACCAAATCGGCCGCATGGACATCGGAGGCGACAACCCAGGAGTTATCCTCCTGACCATAGCCCTTCCACTTAACCAAGTACTGAAGCTTCCGTCTCGAAATACGAGAATCCAAGATCTTCTCCACCGCATACTCCAACTCCCCCTCGACCAAGACCGGAGCAGGAGGATCAACAGAAGGGACCACAGGCACCACATATCTCCGCAACAATGACCGATGGAACACATTATGAATGGCAAACGATGTAGGAAGGTCCAAACAAAATGACACAGTGTTGAGGATTTCCAAAATCTTATAAGGACCGATGAAACGAGGCTTGAACTTAGGAGAGGAAACCTTCATCGGGACATAACGAGAAGACAACCATACCAAATCCCCCACACGAAGTCGGGGACCCACACAGCGACGGCGGTTAGCAAAGCGCTGAGCCTTCTCTTGGGACAAGGTCAAATTGTCCACCACATGGTTCCAAATCTGCTGCAACCTATTCACCACAGAATCCACCCCAGGGCAGTCAGAAGGCTCAACCTGACCCGAGGAAAAACGAGGATGAAAACCAGAATTGCAAAAGAAAGGTGAAACCAAAGTAGCAGAACTAGCCCGATTATTGAGGGCGAACTCAGCCAATGGCAAAAAGGTCACCCAATCATCCTGATCAGCAGAAACAAAACATCTCAAATAAGCCTCCAAGGTCTGATTAGTTCGTTCGGTTTGACCATTCGTCTGAGGATGGAAAGCCGACGAAAAAGACAATTCAATGCCCATTTTAGCACAAAAGGACCGCCAAAATCTAGACACAAACTGGGATCCTCTGTCAGACACAATGTTCTCCGGAATACCATGTAAACGAACCACATTCTGAAAAAACAGTGGCACCAAATCGGAAGAGGAAGGCAGTTTAGGCAAGGGTACCAAATGGACCCTTTTAGAAAAACGATCACAAACTACCCAGATGACAGACATCTTCTGAGAGACAGGAAGATCCGAAATAAAATCCATGGAAATATGCGTCCAAGGCCTCTTCGGGACAGGCAAAGGCAAAAGCAATCCACTGGCACGAGAACAGGAAGGCTTGGCCCGAGCACAAATACCACAGGACTGCACAAAGGAACGCACATCCCGCGACAAGGAAGGCCACCAAAAGGACCTCGCCACCAAATCCCTGGTACCAAAAATCCCAGGATGACCCGCCAACACCGAAGAATGTACCTCGGAAATAACTCTACTGGTCCATCTGTCCGGAACAAACAATCTCTCCGGTGGACAACGGTCAGGTCTATTGGCCTGAAACTCCTGCAACACCCGTCGCAGATCAGGAGAGATGGCAGACAAAATCACCCCCTCTTTGAGGACACCAGTCGGTTCAGAAACTTCCGGGGAGTTAGGTACAAAACTCCTAGAAAGGGCATCAGCCTTCACGTTTTTCGAACCCGGAAGATATGAAACCACGAAATTGAAATGAGAGAAAAACAGCGACCATCGAGCCTGTCTCGGATTCAACCGTTTGGCAGACTCGAGATAAGTCAAATTCTTGTGATCCGTCAAGACCACCACACGATGCTTGGCTCCCTCAAGCCAATGTCGCCACTCCTCAAATGCCCACTTCATTGCCAACAACTCTCGGTTACCAACATCATAATTCCACTCGGCAGGCGAAAACTTTCTTGAAAAGAAAGCACATGGTCTCATCACAGAGCTATCAGAGCTTTTCTGCGACAAGACAGCCCCTGCTCCAATCTCAGAAGCATGAACCTTGACCTGAAAGGGAAGAGAGACATCGGGCTGGCGCAAGACAGGAGCCGAAGAAAACTGACGTTTCAGCTCCTGAAAGGCCTCCACGGCCGCAGGGGACCAATTCGTCACATCAGAACCCTTCTTGGTCAAATCCGTCAAAGGCTTAACCACACTAGAAAAATTAGTGATGAAGCGACGGTAGAAATTAGCAAAACCCAAGAACTTCTGAAGACTCTTCACAGATGTAGGTTGAGTCCAGTCATGAATAGCCTGGACCTTGACTGGATCCATCTCAATAGCAGAAGGAGAAAAAATAAAGCCCAAAAAGGAAACATTCTGGACTCCGAAGAGACATTTGGAGCCCTTCACAAACAAGGCATTGGCACGCAGGACCTGAAATACCATCCTGACCTGCTTCACATGAGACTCCCAATCATCAGAAAAGACCAAAATATCATCCAGGTACACAATCATAAATCTATCCAGATACTCTCGGAAGATGTCATGCATGAAGGACTGAAACACAGAGGGGGCATTAGAAAGCCCAAAAGGCATCACCAAGTACTCAAAATGGCCTTCGGGCGTATTAAATGCTGTTTTCCATTCATCGCCCTGCTTTATTTGCACAAGATTATACGCACCTCGAAGATCTATCTTGGTGAACCAACTGGCCCCCCTAATCCGGGCAAACAGATTGGACAACAGTGGCAAGGGGTACTGAAATTTGACCGTGATGTTATTTAGAAGGCGATAATCTATACAGGGTCTCAGAGAACCATCCTTCTTGGCCACAAAAAAGAACCCCGCACCCAAAGGAGACGAGGACGGGCGAATATGTCCCTTCTCCAATGACTCCTTAATATAACTCCGCATAGCGGCATGTTCTGGTACAGATAAATTAAAAAGTCGTCCCTTAGGGAACTTACTACCAGGAATCAGGTTTATGGCACAATCACAATCCCTATGAGGAGGTAGGGCACTGGACATGGGCACATCAAATACATCCTGGTAGTCCGACAAAAATTCAGGGACTTCAGAAGGAGTAGAAGAAGCAATTGATACCAAAGGAGCATCGCCATGAATTCCCTGGCAACCCCAACTCGACACAGACATTGCTTTCCAATCCAGAACTGGGTTAAGAGCCTGCAGCCATGGCAGGCCCAATACGACAGCATCATGCAAATTATGTAGTACCAGAAAGCGAATCACCTCCTGATGTGCAGGAGCCATGCACATGATCAATTGAGTCCAGTACTGAGGTTTATTCTTGGCCAATGGTGTAGCGTCAATTCCCTTTAGTGGAATAGGGAATTGTAAAGGCTCCAAGACAAAACCACAGCGCCTGGCAAAAGACAAATCCATCAAATTCAGGGCAGCACCTGAATCCACAAAAGCCATAACTGAGTAGGATGACAGAGAGCAAATCAAAGTAACAGACAAAATGAATTTAGGTTGCACAGTACCAATGGTGACAGACTTAGCAAAGTTTTTTGTGCGCTTAGAGCATGCTGAGATAACATGAGCAGAATCACCACAGTAAAAGCACAACCCGTTCTGACTTCTGTAGTTTTGCCGTTCAATTCTGGTCAGAATCCTGTCGCATTGCATAGGCTCAGGTTTCTGCTCAGAAAATACCGCCAGATTGGGCACAGGTTTGCGCTCCCGCAAACGCCGATCAATCTGAATGGCCAAAGACATTGACTCATTCAGACCCGCAGGCGTGGGGAACCCCACCATAACATCTTTAAGGGCTTCAGAAAGACCCTTTCTGAAAATCGCCGCCAGGGCGCACTCATTCCACTGAGTGAGCACTGACCACTTCCTGAACTTCTGGCAATAAACCTCTGCTTCATCTTGACCTTGAGAGAGGGTCAGCAAAACCTTTTCTGCCTGGTCTACTAGATTAGGTTCCTCATAAAGCAATCCAAGCGCCAGAAAAAACGCATCAACATTTAGCAGTGCAGGATCTCCTGGTGCCAGAGAGAATGCCCAATCTTGAGGGTCGCCACGTAACAAAGAAATAACAATTTTAACTTGCTGAACAGAGTCACCAGATGAGCGAGGTCTCAAAGAAAGGAATAACTTACAATTATTCTTAAAGTTCAAAAACCTAGATCTATCTCCGGAAAACAGCTCAGGAATAGGTATTTTAGGCTCTGACATAGGACTGCGGATTACATAATCCTGAATGCCCTGTACCCTTGCAGTGAGATGATCCACACTAGAAGACAGACTCTGAATGTCCATATCAGTAGCTGCATTCAGAACCACCCAGAGATTAAGGGGAGGAGAGAAGCTGAACACAGTGCAGAGGAAAAAAAAAAATGACCTTAGGATTTCTCTTCTCCCTCTTCTGCTGCATTTAACACTTTCGGGCCTGCTGTACTGTTATGATCCTTGTGGCTTAGGATCACAAATCTGACCAGCTAAGTAGGAACATAGAACGAGCTCTGGGGATGTGGTAACTAGACTGACCGCAATGCTGATCCTAACCGCACACACTATAAGCAGCCGTGGAACGTACCTAGAAATCCTAGACGTCTCTTCACAGCCTGAGAAACTAACTACCCCTAAAGGGAAACAAAGCCTTACTTGCCTCAGAGAAATAATCCCAAAGTATAGAACAGCCCCCCACAAATAATAACGGTGAGTAAAGGAGAAGGCACAAATGCAGTAATGAAAACAGATTCAGCAAAGGAGGCCCGCTAATCACTAGATAGACAGAGGACAGCAAAGAGTCTATGCGGTCAGTAAAAAACCCTATCCAAAAATATCCACGCTGAGGATGCAAGAACCCCCACGCCAACTAACGATGTGAGGGGAGCACCTCAGCACCCCAGAACTAACCAGCGAGCAAAAAATCACATAAAAGCGAGCTGGACTGAACTCATAATATACTGAGAAACGTTTTCAAGGAAATCATGAGCAAATAAACAAGCAAACTTAGCTTATCCTAGCAGAAGACTGGTCACAAGTAGGGTTGAGCGAAACGGGTCGGCAATTTTCAGAAGTCGCCGACTTTTGGCAAAGTCGGGTTTCATGAAACCCGACCCGACCCCTGTGTGGGGTCGGCCATGAAGTCGGCGATCTTCTGAATCTGGAATCGGAATTCCGATACCGATTCCCGATATGTTTAAGATATCGGGAATTGGTATCGGAATTCAGATTTAAGTGTAAAATAAAGAATTAAAATAAAAAATATCGCTATACTTACGCTCTGATGCGCCCTGGTACTAACCGGGAACCTTCCTTCCTTAGAATCAGCCTTCCAGGACCTTGCGGTGACGTCGCGGTGACATCACGGCTTGTGATTGGTCGCGCGGCCGCCCATGTGACCGCTGCGCGACCAATCACAAGCCGCGATGTCACCGTGACGTCACCGTAGGTCCTGGAAGGGCTGATTCTTAGGAAGGAAGGCTGCCGGAACGAAGCCGAGGGTGAGTATATTCCTATTAGGTATATACTCACCCTCGGACACGCTCTGCTTCTTTCCGGCAGCCTTCCTTCCTAAGAATCAGCCCTTCCAGGACCTTCGGTGACGTCGCGGTGACGTCGCGGCTAGTGATTGGTCGCGCGGCCGCCCATGTGACCGCTCGCGCGACCAATCACAAGCCGCGACGTCACCGTGACGTCACCGTAGGTCCTGGAAGGGCTGATTCTTAGGAAGGAAGGCTGCCGGAACGAAGCCGAGGGTGAGTATATTCCTATTAGGTATATACTCACCCTCGGACACGCCCTGCTTCTTTCCGGCAGCCTTCCTTCCTAAGAATCAGCCCTTCCAGGACCTTCGGTGACGTCACGGTGACGTCGCGGCTTGTGATTGGTCGCGCAGCGGTCACATGGGCGGTCGCGCGACCAATCACAAGCCGCGACGTCACCGCGACGTCACCGCAAGGTCCTGGAAGGCTGATTCTAAGGAAGGAAGGTTCCCGGTTAGTACCAGGGCCCGTCAGAGGGTAAGTATAGCGATATTTTTTATTTTAATTCTTTATTTTACACTTAAATATGGATCCCAGGGCCTGAAGGAGAGTTTCCGCTCCTTCAGACCCTGGGAACCATTGGAAACCCAATGCACTGCATTGGGTTTCGAGTTTCGGCCGACCCCGACTTTTTTATAGGATCGGCCGATTTCACTCGACCCGACTTTTGAAAAAGTTGGGTTTCGTGAAACCCGACCCGATCTTATAAAAGTAAAGGTCGCTCAACCCTAGTCACAAGGAATATTCAGGAGAGCAATGAATCAGGACTGAATACACCGACAGCAGGCAACAAGTAAAGGTCCAGCTGGTTTAAATAGGCCCCGCTTAGCAGCAAAAATGAAACAGCTGAACCCAGCCAAGACCAGCCATATAGCTAAAGGCCACCAGAGGGAGCCCAAGAACAAATTCACAACAGAGCCCAAGAACAAATTCACAACAGTGCTCCCAAAGTTTGACGGCAAGAATATGCCACTGTCCGACTGGGTGTCCCGGCTGCAATGCACCCTGAAGATTTATAACATAAGCTCAGACCTCGAAGTGGACATTGCTTTAACTGCCCTAGATGGGGAAGCCCGCAGAAACGTCTGCCTACAACCAGAACTCACCCGCAGTACCCTGAAGGAGCTAGTGAAGTTCCTGGAAGAGATCTACGGCGAGACTGCTAGCGCGGGGCATCTTCGCGCCAAATTTTTCTCTAGGCTGCAGCGGGAAGAAGAAGGAATTTCTCAGTATGCAACAGCACTGCAAGAAGTGTTCGAAGAGGTGCCGAGAAAGGAGGCAGATGGATTTGGCAGCATGGGCTCTAAAGACCGGATACTCCGGGAGCAATTCATTTTGGGACTACACAGCACATCCTTGAGGCAAGCACTGTCAGAACGGGTCCGGGCAGATCCAGCCCTTACGTTTCGTCAAGTCCTGGCGGAAACAATGGCCCGAAGTAAAGAAGAAAGCTATGCGTCTGGAGTGATGCGTGTCCAGGGCACCAATTCCAGAGGGGACTCAAACCATCAAGGTAGTGCAAGACTTGCAGCGGTCCCTTGTTAACGTGCAAGAGAAACTGACCCAGATGGAGCGGAGAGTGGGGGAACTACAAGAGACTGACCCACCATACTCATGCAATCATCCTTCATCCCGATCAACATGGGATCAGTGGGAACAAGCCCCCTCCCGTCAGGCATCGGCGGCACGAGGACAGGCTCGAAGTACTCCTCGGCGAGGGGGAGGCATTCAATGCTGGGAGTGTGGAGGACGGGGGCACCTTGCCAGAGACTGTCGGAACTATACCCAAGGCCAGTGGAGGCCGCCGTTAAACTACCAACCCCCACGGTAGTGCAGCACTCTGCGGGGGAGGCGAGAAGAGAGGCCGCTCCATATCATAACGAACACTTGATTGCTGGGAGCCCCATCCTACGTGCTGAATTTGAAGGAGTTCTGGTGGATTGCCTGGTAGATACCGGGTCCCAAGTGACAACGATGTCAGAAGCGTACTTCAAGCAGCATTTCCAGAACCTGGCCAAGCCAGAAAAAGAGACATTGATTTGCTTGTTTGCTGCCAACCAACAACCGATTCCGGTCACAGGGGTCGTGTGGATGAATATCCGAATTTGTGGACAAGCAGTTGGAAGAAAAGGGATTCTACTAGTCCCTGAGCCTGTCAAGAAAGATGTGCCTGTAGTACTGGGAATGAATATCCTACGTGAACTCGATCAGATTATGTTTACCAAACGGGGACCTGGATATTGGAAGAAGGCTACCCCACATAAGCCTACTCAAGAAGCCCTTCAACGACTGATCCGCGTCTGTGGGACGCAGAAGAGTGTGCCATCTTATCAGATGGTAGGGGTCATCCGGGCTCCTGGGAAAGAACCTGTAATCCTACCTCCCGAGCAAGAAACTATAGTGTACCTTCCAGTGGGGACTCACCACAACCTTGATGGGTTGGAAGTGGTTGTTCAGCCTGTGGTAGGCGGAGGAGTGGATCAAGAAGTCATGATAGCTCGTACGATAGCTGTGGTCCAGCGAGGACATGTCCCCATAAGAGCTTTGAATGTGAGCCCCAGGGAGGTCGCCTTGCCACGAGGGACAGATCTGGCCCTGGTGTACCTGCATAAGGGTGAAGTGGTGAGTCAGAAGGAGATGTCTTTATCACCTAAAGAAGGCGTGGGGTGGACCCTAGCAGTTGCTGCGTAAGACGAAGAGACACCATCCCCGGAGTGGAGTGGACGGGTCATCCTTGAGCAAATGGAAGTGGATGTGAAGGCTATGGGTCCTGAGCGTGTGCAAGCGATAGAAACTATGCTGTGGAAGAATCAGGCCGCATTTGCCCGTCATGCCGAAGATTTCGGCTGTACTGAAGCCATCACGCATGAGATCCCGACTGGGGAAGCTCGTCCAATTCGAGAACGATACCGGCAGATCCCGCCCAAAATGTACCAAGAGGTGAAAACATTACTGAGGCAGATGCTGGATTCAGGAGTGGTGCAGAGTAGTCAGAGCCCTTGGGCAGCCCCGGTGGTGCTCGTCAAGAAAAAGGACGGGACCATCCGGTTCTGTGTAGATTACAGAAAACTCAATGCCTGCACTGTTCGAGACTCGTTTCCGTTGCCCCGCATCGAAGAATCCTTGACAGCGTTGGGGAAAGCCAAGTACTTCTCCACCCTGGACCTAGCAAGCGGATATTGGCAAGTAGCCGTGGCAGAGAAAGACAGAGAGAAAACTGCCTTCATCCTCCCTATGGGACTGTTCGAGTTTAACCGGATGCCCTTCGGGCTCTCCAATGCTCCAGGCACCTTCCAACGGCTGATGGAAAAGTGTTTGGGAGATTTAAATTTTGAGGCTACCCTGATCTATCTGGATGACATCATTGTGTTTTCATCCTCTTTCGAAGACCACCTTGCCCGGCTTGGACAGGTACTCGGAAGATTGCGTGCTCATAACCTGAAGTTGAAGCCAAAGAAATGCCACCTCTTCAAGAGGGAGATCGAGTACCTAGGTCACATTGTGTCACAAGATGGAGTTCTACCCTCGCCAGAAAAAGTGGCTGCTATCCAGAAGTGGCCAGTCCCTTAAACAGTGAGAGAACTCCAGGCCTTCCTGGGACTCGCGGGGTACTACCGTCGGTTTGTTAAAGACTTCGCGAAGGTGGCCGGTCCTCTCAGTGAGTTGCTGAGGGGGACCGCTGGAGTGCCGAAGACCCAGCGCATCCCCTGGGCACAGGGACAACACGAGGCCTTCCAGGCTATAAAGAATGCCCTTACTTCGGCCCCGATTTTGGCCTACGCAGACTTCGATCAACCGTTCCTGTTGTACACCGATGGTAGCCTACATGGACTCGGTGCAGTACTTTCTCAGATACAGGATGGACATGAGAGAGTCATCGGGTATGCTAGCAGGTCCCTGCGAGACAGCGAAAGAAACCCTCACAATTACAGCTCCTTCCAGTTAGAGCTCCTGGCTCTGGTGTGGGCCATGACAGAAAGGTTTGCAGGCTTCCTGACAGGTACAAAAATTCAAGTTTGAACAGACAATAATCCCCTGGCCCACCTTGAGAATGCTAAACTGGGGGCCTTAGAACAACGGTGGATGGCTCGCCTGGCCAAGTTTGACTTTACTATCCGCTATCGCTCTGCTACCGAAAACGCAAATGCGGATGGGCTGTCCAGAGTGCCTGTGGAGACTCCAGTGGGGGATCTTGATGAACAACTCGAAGAGGAGGAAACCCCAGACTTTAATAAGTTCAAGCCCCCGATGGTTGTGGCCCAGTCAAGAAGGGAGGCCTGCGCATTACCTCGGTCCCTGGGAAGAACCAATGAAGAATGGGGACACGTTCAGGATGAAGACGAAGGGCTGAGACAGATGAAATGGTGGGTAATGCAAAAGCAGAAGCCTGGCAAACAAGAGAGAGATAATCTGGACTCTGAAACGAGGAGTGTGTTGCACCAGTGGGATAGACTGGAAGTGCGAGAGTCAGTACTATATCGTAAGAAGCAACAGCCAAAAGATATGGAAGTAAGGTGGCAAGTGGTCATCCCAGAAAGAATGGCTCAAGAAATAGCTAAAGAAGCCCATGAATTCGGAGCGCACTTTGGCTCCACAAAGACCTACCAATGGTTGCAGCGGCATGTCTATTGTCCTCGGTTGGAGCTTGTGGTGGAAGAGGTTTGCCGGCAGTGTCGAGTATGTGACCTCATTAAGAGTACTGAACAGAGGGCACCCATCCAGACCATACAAGCTAAGGAGCCATTGGAAGTCTTGATGATCGACTATCTCCTCGTGGGACACTCGGCCCGGGGGCTACAATATTGTTTGGTGATGACCGATCATTTTTCTAAGTTTGCAGTAGTAACTCCGACTAGAGACCAGACTGCGGAATCGGCGTCGGCGGCGCGAGCCATCTGCCAAGACTTCATCCGGGTGTATGGGTGCCCAAAGCGCATCCACTCCGACCAAGGCGCGTGTTTCCAAGGCAAGGTGATGGAAGAATTGTATCGCATGTATGGCATCGAGTGGTCCCGGACCACCCCTTATCATCCTCAAGGCAATGGAGCTTGCGAACGCTTTAACAGAACCTTGCTTCAGATGCTGAGAACATTGGAGGAGGATAAGAAGGTGTGTTGGCCAGACTATCTGCCGGAATTGGTCTGGACCTACAACAATCGGGTCCACTCCACCACGGGTTATACCCCCTATCTACTGTTGTTTGGAAGAGCTGGACGAGAGATCATTGAGCTGAATCTGGAACAGCCAGAGGAGCTGATGGAGCGAAATGTCACCTCATGGGTGAAAGAGCATCGGCAACGTTTGCAAACGATACGGCGGTTGGCGGGTCAGCAACTGCAAGGAAAAGAACATACGGCCCGCAAACCGACTCAAGAGTTACCGCTTCAACCTGGAGACCGGGTATTGGTCAGAGAGAGACGCCCTAAGGGAAAACTAAGTGAGAGATGGGAAGTACAGCCGTGTAAGGTTATCGAGCGAGTGTATGCTAACAGCCCTGTCTACAAGGTACAGATTGAAGATGGGTCATCCACCCCTAGAGTACTTCACAGAAATATGCTGCGGCCTTGCCGGTCTGAGGTGTGTTCTGTGCCATTGTTGCCTGGAGGTGCCACTCCACTTCCTGAATCTGTCATGCCTGATGTCCAAATCGATGATGAGTGGTGGACCGTCCCTGACACAGTAGGGGGTCCTCAGCCGCCCCGAGGCGGTAATCTCATGGATGTACCAGTAGCGCCATGTGAGGATGAGACCAGACAAGAGCACACAATGTCCCCTGCAACAAGTTTTACTCTGGAAGATAGTCAAGCCTTGCCTGACAGCCAAGAGCTTCGGAGATCCCAGAGGTCTAATGCAGGGGTTCCACCAGTCCGATATGTAGAACAGTGTGCTCTGTCTGTTTGTATACCTTTGTTGCCTCCTCCATTACACTTTTACCCTGAAGCTGTGATGGCCGAGGACGACCATCATTAAGAAGGGAGGCATGTAAGAGGGTGGTGCTGTTATGGATAATAAGAAACACGCTGTCACTTTAAAAGGCTGCATCCCCTTGTCTGATGGGATGGTATGTTCTACTGTTCTCCCCTACTCTTGTTTTTGCTATGAACTGGTCGGGGCTGTGTAGAGTGGGTGGAGCTGAGCAGCGAGAGGAAGAAGAAGTTTTTGAGAGGGAACTGAGAGAACTGTGAGCTGTTCTGCCTGCAAGGAAGAATCGTTGGTTGCAAGAAAGACTACACAGCTTGAGACGAACTGTGATTGTTAAATAGACTTTCCCGGTTACAGCGAAGGGTGGCTGTTCTGTGCTGGTTTGTGGAGCCACAAAGATACTGAAAAGGGGACTTACGGTTTCCAGGAGCAAAGAAAAGACCACGCTTTACAGAGCCGACGGGAATCCGTGCGCACCACCGTTTAGGACTTCGGGGGCCCCCTGGGACTGGACCTGTGTCCCCAACATCACCGTGAGTCTGTTCCTGTCTGGTGCACCAGTTAGGGCCTAGTACAGGCTTCAGTAGTTAGAGCACGGTAGCCGTGTGGCCTGCGTAGTAAAGGCCAGGGAGATTATATGCAGAGTAGCAACGATATATGTTTTATTGTGTAAAGTGGCTTGTGAGATAGATTCTGAGTTTGCAATTGCTTAAGCACTGTGCTATTTACAGACAAATTGACTCATGTGCATTATCTTTTGTTATTGTAAACCCCTGTTTGCACCTTCCTTGTCCTTCCCATTTCCTGTTTCCCAATAAATCTATCCTTTATTGTTTGCACCTCGTCTTGTGTACAGTAGTCTTTCTGCACCATGGTGGCCCCCCGGTCACCGCTTCAATGGTGCTGCTTGACTATGGACCACAACAGGTGCAGGGCTAGAGGCATCTTCACATGCACAGTGTACTGGGGATTGGCTTCTACGCAAAACAGTGGAAGAAGCAGTGGTGTGACCTGCAGACCATGTTCCTGGAGCCTTGGGTTCAGCCCATAAAGTTGGGTACTTTGCTTGCATGTGCCTGATCATGCTGGTGGTGGTCAGACTGGTATTTTTGCTACCCCTGCTTTTGCGGGCAGGACAGGTGCTGCAAATGGTCTGTTTGTGGTTATCAGCAGAGTCTTTAAAAAATAACCAGACTTGGGAAGATCTAACAGTTGGAATGGCAACTTCCCTCATGTTGGTGATACTGGGAACAGATGCACGCCTTCTGTCTGTGGCCACCACACTGCTTCTTCCTGCCTGTTGGTGGGATATGCCTCCTTCCCCATTTGTGCTGCTGTCCTCGCTATGCATGTCCTCCTGCCAGGTTGGGTCGGTCACAATGTCATCCACCACCCCGTCTTCCACATCTGCACCCTGCTTCTCCCCCTGACTTTCTGGCAATTGTGTCTCATCATCGTCCACCTCTTGTGATGCTTTCCCACCATCGCCTTCGTGTGACCGGGGCTGGTCAAAGCTTTGGGCACCTCTACATGCGATCTCATCTTTCCCCACTTCAAGTTGACCGGCAGAGATTTCTGAATCTTGAAATGGACAACTGAACAGCTCTTCAGCGTGTCCAAGTGTGGGATCAGTTGTCTCAGGGCACTCGGCATGGTGGGAGGAAGGAGGATCAGGGTGAGGAATATCCTGGCCACGCTCATGGCTACTCAGACTTGACCGTGTGGAAGACATGGTGGTGGTGGCTAAGTGACTGGAAGCATTATCCGCTATCCAACCAACAACTGTTTCACACTTCTCTGGCTTCAATAGTTGTGTGCTGCAGGCCCCTAGAAACTGGGACAGGATGGTCGAGAGAGATGTGGGTCTTTGTTGTTGCCCACTTTCACTTTGGCCACGGCCTCGTCCATCAGCATCACATCCACTTCCCCATCCCTTGCCTTAACAATTTTAAATGGACTACTGCACTATTTCAAATGCTCAACACAAATGTCTTTATTAGTAGCGAAATAATATCTGATCAGTATGCCTGCAGATCTACGAATTTTCAAACCCAAACACCAGGCAGACCTCAGGCTGACATAACAGACTGTGTTCAATGTTTGGGGGCTTTTTTGTGAAGTGAATTTATGCAAAAAAGTGCTGTATTCAATTGGAGTATCAGACAGCAAAAAAAATAAGTACACCGACCTACAATGACCAAACTTGGAGCACGCAGATATATGACTGCTGTAACGGAAATACCACACTGGCAAATATGTGGCCTTTTATTTGGTTTGATATGCAAAATAGTGCTGTATAGAATTTGAGTATCAGACAGCAAAAAAATAAGTACACCAGCCTACAATGACCAAACTTGGAGCATGCAGATATATGACGGCTGTCACGGAAATACCACACTGGCAAACATTTGGCCTTTTTTTTTTGTTTGATTCGCAAAATAGTGCTGTATAGAATTTGAGTATCAGACAGCAAAAAAATAAGTACACCAGCCTACAATGACCAAACTTGGAGCATGCAGATATATGACGGCTGTCACGGAAATACCACACTGGCAAATATGTGGCCTTTTTTTATATACAAAATAGTGCTGTATACAATTTGAGTATCAGACAGCAAAAAAATAAGTACACTGACCTATGATGACCAAACTTGGAGCAAGCAGGTATATGACAGCTGTCATGGAAATACCACACTGGGTAATATGTGGCTTTTTTTTTGTTTGATATGCAAAATAGTGCTCTATAGAATTTGAGTATCAGACAGCCAAAAAATAAGTACACCGGCCTACAGTGACCAAACTTGGAGCACACAGATATATGACGGCTGTAATGGAAATACCACACTGGCAAATATGTGGCCTTTTTTTTGTTTGATATGCAAAATAGTGCTGTATTCAATTTGACTATCAGACAGCCAAAAAATAAATACACCGGCCTACAATGACCAAACATGGAGCGCGCAGATATATGATGGCTGTCACGGAAGTACCACACTGGCAAATATGTGGCCTTTTTTTGGTTTGATAAGCAAAATAGTGCTGTATTGAATTTGAGTATCAGACAGCCAAAAATAAGTACACCGGCCTACAATGACCAAACTTGGAGCACACAGTTATATGACGGCTGTCACGGAAATACCACATTGGCAAATATGTGGCCTATTTTTTGGTTTGATATGCAAAATAGTGCTGTATAGAATTTGATTATCAGACAGCCAAAAAATAAGTACACCGGCCTACAATGACCAAACTTGGAGCAAGCAGATATATGAGGCCTTTTTCGGTGAATTTAAAACACACCAAATCCTGGATTATCAAGAGGCTGAAGACCAGATCCACTGCAGTGGTGGCTGGCACCTTTAATGTGTCTCAGCATCAAGTACAAAGAATTAAAAAAAGATTGAAGAGACTGGAGATGTGAATGACAAGCCAGGTCTGGCAAACCCCACAAGTCAACTGCTCAGGAGGAACATTTGTTGGTTAGAAAATCCAAAGCAAGCCCCTCTTCCACTGCAGCAGGGCTCCATCAGGCCTGGTCACCTCAAGTCCCTGTGTCAACCAGAACAGTTTGTAGGATTCTGTCTCAAATTGGCCTCCATGGTCGAATCAGTGCCCAGAAGCCAGCACTAAACAAAAGGCAAATAAAAAACCGTGTGACACTTGTAAAGTCCCACAGCCTGCTGAACAGATGGACGCTGGAAAAGTGGCAGAAGGTGAATTTCTCTGATGAATCTTCAGTAGAATTACACCACAGCCGCCGCAAAAACTGCAGGAGACCTACTGGAGCCCGTATGGATCAAAAATACACCCAGAAAACAGTTAAATTTGGTGGTGGAAAGATCATGGTCTGGGGTTACATTCAGTATAGGGGTGTGCGAAACATTTGCAATGTGGAAGGCAATATCAATAGCCTAAAAAATCAAGAAGTATTAGCTACCCCTTCTATTCCAAATCATAAAAGGGGTCAAATTCTGCAGCAGCATGGTGCTCCATCTCATACATCCATCTCTACAACAACAACCTCCAGGCAAAAAAGATCAAGGTGCTCAAGGACTGGCCAGTCCAGTCACCAGCCATGAACATCATTGAGCATGTTTGGGGTAGGTTGAAAGAGGAAGCTTGGAAGACAAAACCAAAGAATCTACATGAACTCTGGAAGGCATGTAAGACTGCATTATTTGCTATTCCTAATGACTTCATTAATAAATTGTATGAATCATTGTTGAACCGCATGGATGTAGTTTTTCAAGCTCATTGAAGTTACACAAAATATTAAATATGACTCTAATAGCACCACAACTTCATTCATGAATGTTATGCAACATATATTTGTATTTTAAAGGGAACCTGTCACCCCCAAAATGAAAGTTCAGCTAAGCCCACCGGTGTCAGGGCCTTATCTACAGCATCTTGGAATGCTGTAGATAAGCCCTTGATGTAACGTGAAAGATGAGAAATAGAGGTTAGATTATACTCACTCAGGGGCGGTCCCGCTGCGGGGAGCATTGAGGTCCGGGGCCTCCCATTTTCTTACGATCATGTCCTCTTCTTGTCTTCACGCCGCACCTCTGGGGCAGGCATACTTTGTCTGCCCTGTTGAGGGCAGAGCAAAGTATTGCAATGCGCCGGCACCGGGAAAAGTCAGAGAGGCCCGGCACCTGCGCACTGCAGTACTTTGCTCTGCCCTCAACAGGGCAGACAAAGTACGCCTGTGCTGGAGCC
This sequence comes from Ranitomeya variabilis, assembly GCF_051348905.1. Lineage (NCBI taxonomy): Eukaryota > Metazoa > Chordata > Amphibia > Anura > Dendrobatidae > Ranitomeya > Ranitomeya variabilis. The sequence goes on from NC_135232.1 coordinate 568,848,968, forward strand.
GCAGCATGAAGACAAGAAGAGGATGTCATCCTATAAAGATGGGAGGACCCAGACCGGATCGCGACGCCCATCGGACCGGACCGCAGCGGGAACGCATTCCAGAATGCTGTAGATAAGCCCCTGATGCCGGTGGGCTTAGCGCAACTTCCATTTTGGGGGTGACAGGTTCCCTTTAAGTTAATTATTTGTTTGAATATCACAGTACTTTCTGTGGGAGACAAAACTTTTGTCTTGCCAAAATCTGACCATTCTGTGTCCATTAACTGATCAATATTTCTGCATTGATGCCAATTTATTTTCTTAACCTAAACCACGTTTCGGAGGGTTTCAGCTTTCAAAAGAATAATTTATACAACCAATGGATGAATTTAACATCAGGTTTTAAGCTTTTATTTACATAACATGGATAAGCGACATAACTTCTGTCAGGGAGTGTAATATTGATATTCATAAATCCATTTAGTGTCAGTTACCCTAATAAGGTGCTGCTAGTTGTACAATATTGTCACAGTCAAAAAATACTTCATAGCCGATGTTGATGAAAAGTCCTCTCAAAAGTCCCAACATGTCACCAAATTAAAATAACCCCACATAGCTACCGTCAAATTGTGGCCTCAACGTGTTTCCCCATTCCCGTTCATGGCTCATCCGGAGGCTTAACCCTTTAGGAGATATAGGGTCACTTGTAGTTTCATAGGATCATGATGTCTGTTTCCGGCATGTTACTACATCAAAATGGCCACATCAGATCAATCATTATGCTGCGGCTGCGCATGCGCCACATAAAGCCCACCTCGCATAATTAATTCAAAGTTGGCATTATCTGGCCAATCAGAAGTCTTGAGCCATGCCTGCACTATGTAAGAGACATGCATCGCGTGTTAGCTGTCAAGATTGTCGATTCCAGCCAATCATAAGGCTTGGGCCGCACCTGCACTATGTAAGAGATGCTGATCAAGTGTCAGCTGTCAGGGTTGCCAAGCCCAGACAGCCAGATGGTCTTAAAGAAGTTGTCCACTACTTGAACAATTCCTTCTCATACCCCACGCTTGCCGCCGGCACAGGAAGTCAGTATGAGCTTTTTTATATTATCGGGCCCAAGTGTTGGGTATGAGAAGTGATTGTCCAAGTAGTGGACAACCCCTTTAAGATCTTAACATCAAGGAGCTATTGGGGCACATGCACGATGGGCCCACTGCATGTCAGCCCCATCCCAGATCAATCTAAAAGCTGCAGCATCCTCACTGCATCTACGTGAAATGTGTGGATGAATAATGAATCCTAAATATGGTAGTTATGAGCAAACATTCTCGGTGATTCTCGGATGTCACTCGAGAATTTGGGTACTTAAATGTGCTCGGTACTCAATGAGCATTGGCTGGTGCTCGGATTGAATACTCGAATCCCCGCCCCGCACGTTTGGCGTCTGTTACACAGCCAATAAATATGCGACGATTGCCTGCCAGTTACTGTAATGCCGTAGCCATCTTAGTAGTGGCATTTCTCTGATTGGCTGGCTCAGAGGTTATACACAGCTCAGGGACAGTTGTGATTGGTAGGAGAGAGCAGTTATCAAGGCCTGTGTGTGCGTAGTTTAACTAATTAGAGGCCTGTAGTGTTGATACTGGTGCTGATTCTGAACCATCATACTTACAGTACTTCTAAGGGCTAATCCGGTGCTTTACTACAGTATCCGATACATTCTGCATTTAGCCTAGGGACAGTTGCAAGAGCATGGAAATTGTCAGAATTCCTCCTCAGGGTAGGGCTTAGGCCATGTTCACACTTTGCGGCATCCCTCTGTGGGTTCTTCCGCAGCGGAATTGATAAATTTGCAGGGCAAAACCGCTGCGGTTATCCCTGCAGATTTATCGCGGTTTGTTCCGCGATTTCTGCTGCGGGATTACTCCTATACTATTGATGCTGCATATGCAGCATCAATAGTAATGTTAAAATAATAAAAATTGGTTATACTCACCCTCTGATGTCCAGATCTCCTCGGCGCTGCACACGGCGCTCCGGTTCCAAAGATGCTGTGCCGAGAAGGACCTTCGTGATGTCACGGTCATGTGACCCGGGCGTCATCACTGTCATGTGACCGCGACGTCACCACAGGTCCTGCTCGCACAGCAACTGAGACCGGGCGGCCGCGTGCAGCGCTGAGAGGTGAGTATAGCATCATTTTTTATTTTAATTCTTATTTTTTTATTTATGCTTCCCAGGGCCTGGAGGAGAGTCTCCTCTCTTCCACCCCGGGTAGCAACCGCACATTATCCGCTTACTTCCCGCAACGTGGGCAGAGCCCCATGCGGGAAGTAAGCGGTTCAATGCATTCCTATGTGTGCAGAATCGCTGCACAAAGAAGTGACATGCTGCGGGTTGTAAACCGCTGCGTTTCTGCGCGGTTTTTCCCGCAGCATGTGCACAGCGGTTTGCGGTTTCCATAGGGTTTACATGTTAACGTAAACGCAATGGAAACTGCTGCGGACCCGCAGCATCAAAATCGCCGCGGTTCCGCGGTAAAAACCGCAAAGTGTGAACGTGGCCTTAGGGCTTTTCAGTCCGTTGCTAACTACAGTGCCTTGCGAAAGTATTTGGCCCCCTGGAACTTTTCAACCTTTTCCCACATATCATGCTTCAAACATAAAGATACCAAATGTAAATTTTTGGTGAAGAATCAACAACAAGTGGAACACAATTGTGAAGTTGAACGAAATTTATTGGTTATTTTAAATTTTTGTGGAAATTCAAAAACTGAAAAGTGGGGAGTGCAATATTATTCGGCCACTTTAACTTAATACTTTGTTGCACCACCTTTTGCTGCGATTACAGCTGCAAGTCGCTTGGGGAATGTCTCTATCAGTTTTGTACATCGAGAAACTGAAATTCTTGCCCATTCTTCCTGGCAAACAGCTTGAGCTCAGTGAGATTTGATGGAGAAGATCATTTGTGAACAGCAGTTTTCAGCTCTTTCCACAGATTCTCGATTGGATTGAGGTCTGGACTTTGACTTGGCCATTCTAACACCTGGATACGTTTATTTGTGAACCAATCCATTGTAGATTTTGCTTTATGTTTGGGATCATTGTCTTGTTGGAAGACAAATCTCTGTCCCACTCTCAGGTCTTTTGCAGACTCCAACAGGTTCTCTTCAAGAATGGTCTTGTATTTGGCTCCATCCTTCTTCCTTCTTCTTCTTGACGAGGGCCAAGAGCCCGAAACACCATGTCTGCGAATTGAGATACTGATTTGGCTTTTATCCTAAGTCATATTGCACGACTCATTAAAGGGTTGATTGTGACTTGTAGGATCGCTACTTCCAATAGGTGGCGCTATAGAGTTAAGTCCTTTTTTTCTCAGAAGAGGCAATTTGCATATTTAATTTCCCAGAGGAGCATTGCACGGCGAATAAGCCTCCTTACCTTGACAAGCCAGCTGGTATGTCACTCTCCATAAGGAGAAACGTTACCCCTTAGACCCCAGTCCAGAGCCTCTCACCTAGCCAAATCAGTTCTCATGCTTCGCACTGACGAGGGCCAACAGCCCGAAACAACGTGTCTGCGAACTGAGATACTGATTTGGCTTTTATCCTAAGTCATATTGCACGACTCATTAAAGGCTTGATTGTGACTTGTAGGATCGCTACTTCCAACAGGTGGCGCTATAGAGTTAAGTCCTCTTTTTCTCAGAAGAGGCAATTTGCATATCCTTCTTTCCATTAATTTTAACCATTGTCCCTGTTCCTGCTGAAGAAAAGCAGGCCCAAACCATGATGCTACCACCACCATGTTTGACAGTGGGGATGGTGTGTTCAGGTTGATGAGCTGTGTTGCCTTTACGCCAAACATATCGTTTGGCATTGTTGCCAAAAAGTTTAATTTTGATTTCATCTGACCAGAGCACCTTCTTCCACATGTTTGGTGTGTCTCCCAGATGGCTAGTTGCAAACTTTAAATGACACTTTTGATGGCTATCTTTGAGAAATGGCTTTCTTCTCGCCACTCTTCCATAAAGGCCAGATTGATTTGTGCAGTGTACGACTGATTGTTGTCCTATGGACAGACTGTCCCACCTCAGCTGTAGATCTCTGCAGTTCATCCAGGGTGATCATGGGCCTCTTGGCTGCATCTCTGATCAGTCTTCTCCATGTTTGAGATGAAAGTTTAGAGGGATGGCCGGGACTTCGTAGATTTGCAGTGGTATGATACTCCTTCCATTTCAATATGATCGCTTGCACAGTGTTCCTTGGGATGTTTAAAGTTTCGGAAATCATTTTGTATCCAAAAACTTTAAACTTATCCACAACAGCATCACGGATCTGCCTGTTGTGTTCCTTGGTCTTCTTGATGCTCTCTGTGCTTCAAACAGAACCCCGAGACTATCACAGAGCAGGTGCATTTATACGGAGACTTGATTACACACAGGTGGATTATATTTATCATCATTAGGCATTTAGGACAACATTGGATTATTCAGAGATCCACAACGAACTGCTGGAGTAAGTTTGCTGCACTGAAAGTAAAGGGGCCGAATAATATTGCACGCCCCACTTTTCAGTTTTTGAATTTCCACAAAAATTTAAAATAACCAACAAATTTCGTTCAACTTCACAATAGTGTTCCTCTTGTTGATTCTTCACCAAAAAATTTACATTTGGTATCTTTATGTTTGAAGCATGATATGTGGGAAAAGGTTGAAAAGTTACAGGGAGCCGAATACTTTTGCTAGGCACTGTGTATAGCTGCTGCACGTGACCACGTTCTTAATTTTTGGGGTAAAAAATTGCCTATATTGTCATCCATTCAGTTTAACGTGCCTAGTGTTACATTATGGTGTGTCACAAATGCAGCTGGTGCATGTGGTTTCTGGACCCACTGTTCCACAGACTGGACTTACCTTGCAGCTATCTTGGTGTTCACTGGAGCCTCTATTGATGAGGTCAGACTTGTGTGGCAGGTACCTGCCAGGTGCCAGTCCAGGGCTGCGTCCAGCAGTAGCAGTTGACCCCAAGTGTCTAAGCTGTTAATCTGATTCCTAGACAGGACAGGACGTCCACTGCGACACAGGAACAAATACTAATGGAACACAGCACACAGGAAACAATAACAGACTAGGGATCGGGGGGCGTGGCAACATACAGTTGCTCACACTAAATCATCTCACAGAAACTATAGGGGTTACTCAGGCACCTCCCTATTGGGGGTGCCTTTAATACAAGATGCCTCCCAGCTATTGGCTGGGAGACACCTTGCATGTGCCCACATTAAATGCCTCCCAGCTGTTAGCTGTGGGCATTTTATGATGCGTGCGCTCTGCCCCTTTAACAACAGGTGAGCCCATGCACACGCACACGCACACCAACTAACACAGTGTGGACACAATGCACAGGGAAGGAGGAAGAAGCATGCGGGGAAGCTGCGGCGGCCGGGGTGGTGATCAAGCTGGTGTTTCAGCATGAAAAGACTAACAAATTCTGCAATTCAGCCAAGTTCCCACTGGTTTAGGTCTCTTGCAAAAACTGTGGATCAATTGATACCCCCAATGGACGTCTCCTTGTATGTGATTTTTGGCTTATTGAACTTAACATCTCCCAATGTTCCAATGTCTTTTTACCATTGATTTTGTTATCAAAGGTGCCAATAATAATTCCCTCCTAGCTGGGCTAAGAAGTGGATGCAGTATCTGTCCTTCCCCAGGGCTAGGATGTCAGTGGGATATCCTTCATGACTGATATTATGGTCTTAAGATATACCCTACGTGCACTGCCTTCATAATGCAGGTGTGAATGTGACCGTCTGATTGACTGCGCTGGTCCAAAAGACTTTATTTTTTCATGGGAGGACTTGTTTGTTTTGTTTTGCATTCATTCATTCATTCATTCATTTTGTTACATAATATTCTGAAATATTTGTGAAAAAAATTTAGGTGAGGTCAAATGGTGAAAAAAAACCCCTAAAACACAATTCTACCATGGTCTTTTGTATTTTGTTTGTATGGCTTTACCTGAGTAGGAACAATGACCCAGCTGTGCGATTTTCCAGGTCAGTATGAACATGACAATTACAAACTCTTAAAGGTAACCTGCCACCCCCAAAATCAAAGATGAGCTAAGCCCACCAGCATCAGGGGCTTATCTACAGCATTCTGTAATGCTGTAGATAAGCCCCCGATGTAACCTGAAAGATGAGAAAAAGAGGTTAGGTTATACTCACCCAGGGGGTCCCGGTTCCGTTCTGGTCCGATGGGCGTCGCGGTCCGGTCCGGGACCTCCCATCTTCATAGGATGACGTCCTCTTCTTGTCTTCACGCTGCGGCTCAGGCGCAGGCGTACTTTGTCAGTCCTGTTGAGGGCAGAGCAAAGTACTGCAGTGCGCAGGTTCCGGGCCTCTCTGACCTTTCTCGGCGCCTGCGCACTGCTGTACTTTGCTCTGTCCTCAAAAAGACTGACAAAGTACGCCTGCGCCTGAGCCACAGCCTGAAGACAAGAAGAGGACGTCATCCTATGAAGATGGGAGGCGCAGGACCGGACCAGCAGCGGGACCGCCCCTGGGTGAGTATAATATAACCTCTTTTTCTCATCTTTCAGGATACATCGGGGCTTATCTGCAGCATTACAGAATGTGGTAGATAAGCCCCTGATGCTGGTGGGCTTAGCTCTTCTTCGATTTTGGGGGTGACAGGTTCCCTTTAAGCTATTATTCATATACGAGTGGATAAAAAAAAATAGGGATTGTGTTGTCATTTTCTGAGACTATTTTTTTAATCAATCTAACAATGTTTACTCCTTATTGGCATGCCATGTTTGTGACCATCTATAATCTCCAGTATGTTTGATAGCTGATAATTAAACACCGTTCTGCCAACAGCTATTCCTCTGGACCCCATACAAGGCATATATGTGTTCTGAATGGGGAGAGAGACGTAGACCACTGTCAACACCTCTAGTGGCGACCTGTATCCCCATAGACCGAAGCAGCCATATTGTCAAATGTATGTTTTATTTAATGTTCCTTGTTAGAGCGCTTGGCCTTGTTAAGGGGGCGCTTGCTTTGCTTGTCAACACCTCTAGTGGCGACCTGTATCCCCATAGACTGAAGCAGCCATATTGTCAAATGTATGTCTTATTTAATGTTCCTTGTTAGAGCGCTTGGCCTTGTTAAGGGGGCGCTTGCTTTGCTTGTCAACACCTCTAGTGGCGACCTGTATCCCCATAGACCGAAGCAGCCATATTGTCAAATGTATGTCTTATTTAATGTTCCTTGTTAGAACGCTTGGCCTTGTTAAGGGGGCGCTTGCTTTGCACAGTCCTTTTGTGCTGATATACAGGTGCATCTTACAAAATTAGAATATCATCAAAAATTAATTTATTTCAGTTCTTCAATACAAAAACTGAAACTCATATATTACATAGAGTCATTACAAACAGATGGATCTATTTCAAGTGTTTATTTCTGTTAATGTTGATGATTATGGCTTACAGCCAATGAAAACCCAAAAGTCATTATCTCAGTAAATTAGAATACTTTATAACACCAGCTTGAAAAAATGATTTTAACATCCGAAATGCTGGCCTACTGAAATGTATGTTCAGTAAATGCATTCAACACTTGGTTGGGGCTCCTTTTGCATCAATTACTATATCAATGCGGTGTGGCATAGAGACGATCAGTGTGTGACACTGCTGAGGTGTTATGGAAGCCCAAGTTGCTTTGATAGCAGCTTTCAGCTCATCTGCATTTTTGGGTCTGGTGTCTCTCATCTTCCTCTTGACAATACCCTATAGATTCTCTCGTTAAGGTCAGACAAGTTTGCTGGCCAATCAAGCACAGTATCACTGTTCTTGATTACACAGCAAACTCGCCTGACCTTAACCCCATAGAATCTATAGGGTATTGTCAGAGGAAGATGAGAGACACCCAACCATGCAGATGAGCTGAAGGCTGCAATCAAAGCAACCGGGGCTTTCATAACACCTCAGCAGTGCCACAGGCTGATCGTCTCTATGCCACACCGCATTGATGTGGTAATTGATGCAAAAGTAACCCTGACCAGGTATTGAGTGCATTTACTGAGCATAATAGTTCAGTAGGCCAACATTTTGGATGTTAAAATCATTTTTTCAAGCTGGTGTTATAAAGTATTCTAATTTACTGAGATAATGACTTTTGGGTTTTCATTGGATATAAGTGTAATCATCAACATTAACATTAATAAACACTTGAAATACATCACTCTATTTGTAATGACTTATCTAATAAATGAGTTTCACTTTTTGTATTGAACTGAAATATTTTAATTTTTTTATTATATTCTAATTTTGTGAGATGCACCTGTAGTAGTGCACATCCTGATTGGAATATGCAAATCATAAGACAAATGTGTTTTGGCTCACAAATCAGATACATATTTGAACTCTAGGTATATATTACATTTATAAGATAATTCAAAAGAAGACATGTTTATTTTCTTCCATATCCCCCACTTTGTCCACATCTGCCTCCTGAGCAACCTCCTCCACACGAGCCACCGGAACATCCTCCACAGTCATTACAGGAAAACAGATTTGAGATGGCATCAAGGAATCCTTGAAAGGAAAAAAAAGTTTATTACCCTTTATGTTTTATATTTTAACCTTGAAAAGACCAGAAAATTATAAGGGTGTCAAAGAAAGGGCAATAGTCACAAATATTGGGCTTTTATGTCATGCACCCAGTTACTACTTAAATACGACACAAAAACAATTTTGTAATGCAAAATGTTTAGGGCAGAAAAGGGATTTGAATTTTTGAGGTCTTCTTCATATGGCTATCTAAAATTAGAAAAAAGTGGGCACCTTTTTTTTTCAAAAAACAGAGCCATACCTGTTTACATAACATGTGTAAAATTGGGGCTTGATCTCATTCCCTTTTAGTAGAGCTGCAATACCAACCTAAACCTGTAGACAGGAATTGGCCTGTTTTAGGAATCTTCTACTAAACAGTTCATGAAAAATGTACAACAAATGGAAGGCATCTGAATGCTGTCCTATTTATTTCACAGGTCCATAGACTTGTATTGGAGAGCTTAATCCGACACTTGAATCAATATTGGAGAAGTCCAGTCTGAGTGAAAAAATTGGATATGTGAACAATCCCTTACACTATCATATGTATGAGGGCTATCCGTGGAAAAACTCTGATAGCACTCGGAGAATGAATGAGCCCTACCTTTGTATTTTCAGTAATAATCTCTGAACAGAGGCCACTTACCGCTAACAGAATAGCAGCGTAAACCGCATCCGGAATCACAACAACTCTGAGTTCTTGAACACTGAGAATTTTGCTGACATTGGCTGACAGAAACTGACTGACAGCTAGTACGGGAAACAACTGGAGGACATCCTAAAACAGAGAGAAATTTCGTTTAAGAAGCATTTGGAAAAAAAGCGGTCGTCCTAACATTCATCTATTTCTACAGGTCTCTGCTAATTACTTCCTCTCAAAATGTCCAAATTGATCATTGAGCCAATCATTAATCATTAGCTGATGGGGAGGTTACTGCCATTTCCTGTGTTTTGGGAGGGACCATAAAGTAGAGACCAGCTGGGGACCTTGGAAGCATCGGGACAAGAGCTCCAGTGGGTCAGTGAGAATCACTTCTTTTGTGTATTTATGGCTATAGGTTATAATTAGATCAGTGTTTGAAAAAAGAAATATTGAACTTGATGGGTCTATATCCCACCCCCTAAATTCCTACCACTGCTTAATTGATTACATTAGTGGAGGTTCAATAGCTTATAAAGCTTCTGTCTTTGATTTAGGGCAGGATAATGCATTCTTCATGTTTCTTTGAAGTGCATATGTGATAAGATTGGCCAATTTCTGGTAGATATATCAAACTTCTGGTTTGAACTCATAAACGCACCCCCTTGATGCAGAAAAGGGCATCAATCACCATGAGGCTGCAAATAAGTGTGGCGCCCCTAGGGGTATTTGCCACAAAAATAGTTATTGACACCAAATATAAATATTAAAATAGCAAGACTGCACTACCATCTCCGGCCAGAAGGGGGAGCTCCAGAGACTCCCCTTGATCTATTCTGGTCTGAGAAAAGGACTGGCAGTTCGGTTGAGGAGTTGAAAGTGAGAGATCGTATAACTGAACTCCTAACAGACCTATGACGGATTATAGGCCCGTAATACCCATAGTAGGAAAAAAGGAATAGAGAAAAAGGACATTGTGAGAACCGGGTAGCAATAATTTCTACCCAGAATAGGCGCAGAGACGGATACCGGATCCGTGGCTATATTCATTATAAATAATACAGCAACCGGAAGGAAGTGAGGTGATATCAGCTTCACCAGGGTAAGACGCAGCAACAGACACAGAGTTCAGCGGTACTCCCAAAGGGGGTAAGCCGACAAAAAGGACTCGGGTTGTCCGTTGAACCAGAGCACAGAAGAGACAGATTGGGTCGGCAGCCAGTTCACAAACAGCAGCAGGGCCATACAGAAACTGCGCATAATAAGAGGTGGAAATCCCGACAGGGTCAAAGTAATTCAGAGTTCTTATACAGACTCCGGTGACAGTATTGGTTGCAAATCCCTTTTTGTTGAAGTAAACTGGTTAAACGTTTCAGCACCTCAGTCTTTCATTTGGACAATAGCCATCGATCCAGGATCGGGGTCATCACAGCTGAGAGGACCTGCTGCTGATCAAGTAAGTGTCTGTTCCTTCATGATATCCCTTACACTGTGCATCGCCTGAGGCCACAGCACCGGGTCAAGCCACTAGTGACATCCCCCTCAAAAGACGGACCTCTTTGATCTGGTGCTGGGTACCTCGGTCTCTCGGGCATCACAACTGGCGTCACGAACAGGATCGGGTCAGCCCGTACACCGAGTATTGTGTGCCGTAATTGGAGTCTGAAACTGTGAAAATTTGGATAAAAAATCTTGGAAATTGACTTTGTTAAAGAAAATCCCGCTCCCCATTGAAAACTATTGAAAGTGACTTTTCTCCATTGGTTATAATGGGGTAAAAATGGCCGCCATCCCCTGATGTGATCATCTCATAACCGTTAGGCACAAAACTGTTAATCGAGCTACGTCATTACCCAAGCCCCAGTCTAACTGAAAAACTTCAAAATCCACCATCACAGAGCGTGCGGCAGTTAGAGGCAGCAGGGGGCGTGTCATTTTCATCCTGCTGCATAGAGGAACGAATCTACATTATGTAGACGGAAGCTGGGACCGGAGGGGTCTGGATTAACTAAGGGGGTACAGTATGTCGCAGCACGGAGACGCCGCAGCACCTGGCGACCCTAATGCAGCTGAAAGACAGAGTGTCGATAGAGAGCCTGGCAGCGCAGCAGTGCAAGGAGTGGCGCCCATCATGCCGGTGTTGATGCCATATACCCCGGGTGGCCCGTGGCTTCCAATGTATGAAGGTGAACCTAATACCCTTGACGGTTTCAGGGAAAAGATGCTGGCTCATTTTGATATGTTTCCCGTGGTTGAAGCTCAGCGTGTTAGTCGCCTCATGATGCAATTAAGTGGCCATGCTAAGCGAGAAGTCACGGCATGGGCAACTGATCTAAAAGGTACTGTTGAATGCATATTTGCTGGATTAAAAGCTACATTTGAAACCACTGCCAGCAGCAAAGCTAAAGTACGATTCTTTAATTGCAAACAAAAAGCTAATGAGGGCGTGAGAGATTTTGCCTTAAACCTGCAGGAAGCCCTTAAATCACTTACACTGGCTGAACCCATTTTTAACACAGGAGCCGATAAACTGCTAAGAGATCAATTTATTGAGGGACTCTACACCCCTTCTCACCGGGGGCATGTGAGCATGCTTGTTTTTAAGAACCCTGAATTGACATTTGCCCAATTAAAGGAGAGCGCTATACGTCTCCAGCTGGCAGAGGCACCTCGGGATCAGGATCTCACACAACCCATGGCAGATGCACTTCAGCAACGGGGAATGCCAGTGACATCAGCTACGTCCGGTGCCAGTGCTAAGTCCCTGGGGCCCATTACAAATGAGACTCTTCAGCAAAAGCTTGACTCTTTAACTGATGTTGTTGCTTCAATGGCTAAAACCATGCAGGAGATGAGAGAACCCAAGATGGAGTTGGTAAACCGTAGAGAGGATGTTCCATGGATGAGGTCCCGGAGATACCCGACATGGAGAGGACGGCCCCGTGACCGCTACCAACCGGATGGACAGCCCATTTGCCGCCGTTGCCAGCAGCCAGGCCACTTTGCACGAAATTGTGATTTAAACGGGAATCCCCTGGGAATGCGGGCTGCTTCGCAGGAATTAATTTTCAAGGCCCAACACCCTGGCACGACAGATACATCGGAGGACGACCCATCATCCCTATCGTGCTGGACGGAATTCCCCTCAACGCTTTGCTGGATACAGGTTCCCAGATTTCATCTATACCATATATCCTTTATAAGAGGTACTGGGCTGAGGTAGATATTGATAAAGGACCCTCTGATGTTGAACTAGATATATGGGCCAGTAATGGTAAGTTGGTACCGAAACTAGGATTCAGGGAGATGACCATAAAGATTGGTAAAACAGAATTGAAGAAACAGGGTATAATTGTCGTTGATGTTGACCGGCAGAACTGAACCAACTGTATTGATAGGGATGAATGTGTTAGAGAATTGCTTTTTCGAAGTTATTTCTGTCTTACAATAAATTGCTGAAACTGCCCGATCCTGCCAGCAGAGAGTTCTCCGGAGGGAAATAAAAGTATTAATGTTAAGGCAACAGATAGAAGTTGCAGGTGGAGAAATCGGTAGTGTGAGGGTGAGTGATCCAACGTCTATTGTAATCCCACCAAAAACAGAAATGCTGGTATGGTGTAGAGCGGCCATTGGTACTAAAGGACGAGACTATCAAGCCTTAATAGAACCAGCGTACACCGACAGCAGGCCCACTATACTCACGGCACGAGGGGTGGTCGAGGTACACCGGGGAAGGGTGCTGGTACGACTTTTGAACTGTGGAGAGGAAGAGGTCACTTTGCCAAGGTACGCTACAGTGGCAAAGTTATATACTGTTGACAACAATGCCATCACAACCATTGAGCCCTTAAAATCGACCTGTCAGGTGGAAAATAACGGCTCAGATGGAGAATCAGAGGATTGGTGCCAACAGCTAGACGTGGGTGTAGATTCAACATCTATCCATCAAAGACAAGGGGTGTATAGATTAGTGACAGAATATGAACAGGTCTTCAGTAAACACCCATTGGACTTCGGATGGATAGAAGGGGTGGAACATACAATCCCCACCGGTGACCATCCCCCGATAAAAGAAAGATATAGACCCATACCGCCCGCTCACTATCAATGCACGAAGGACATGCTGAGAGAGATGAAACAGGCCGGGGTAATAAGAGATAGTTGTAGCCCTTGGGCAGCCCCTCTGGTGATTGTCAAGAAAAGGACGGAACCATGAGAATGTGCGTAGACTACCGGCGGATTAATAATATCACCCATAAAGACGCCTATCCCTTGCCTAGGATAGAAGAGTCCTTGACTGCTTTGAAATCTGCTAATTATTTTTCCACCTTAGACTTAACAAGCGGGTATTGGCAAGTCCCTGTGGCTGAGAGAGATAAAGAAAAAACGGCATTCACCACACCAATGGGTCTAAGCTAATTGAATCGCATGCCGTTCGGACTCTGCAACGCATCCGGTACTTTCCAGCGACTGATGGAATGTTGCCTCGGACACAAGAACTTCGAGACCGTCCTCCTGTACCTAGATGATGTGATCGTCTACTCAAAGACTTACGAACAGCACTTAACAGACCTGGCAGAGGTGTTCGTAGCCTTATCCAAGTATGGTATGAAAATCAAACCATCCAAATGTCACCTTCTCAAGCCAAAGGTACAATACTTAGGGCACATCGTGAGTTCGGAGGGAGTAGCACCGGATCCCGAGAAAATAACTGCCATAAGGGATTGACCAAGACCTACCAACGCAAAAGAAGTGAGGCAATTCTTGGGATTAGTGGGTTACATAGTTATTAAGGTTGAAGGAAGACTTTAAGTCCATCTAGTTCAACCCATAGCCTAGCATGCCCTAACATGTTGATCCAGGGGAAGGCAAAAAAAACCCATGTGGTAAGAGTAAGCTCCATCATGGGGAAAAAAATTCCTTCCCGACCCCACATACGGCAATCAGACTAGTTCCCTGGATCAACGCCTTATCAAGGAATCTAATATATATACCCTGTAATATTATACTTTTCCAGAAAGGTATCCAGTCCCCTCTTAAATTGAAGCAATGAGTCACTCATTACAACATCATACGGCAGAGAGTTCCATAGTCTCACTGCTCTTACAGTAAAGAATCCGCGTCTGTTATTATGCTTAAACCTTTTTTCCTCCAGACGTAGAGGATGCCCCCTTGTCCCTGTCACCGGTCTATGATTAAAAAGATCAGCAGAAAGGTCTTTGTACTGTCCCCTCATATATTTATACATTAACATAAGATCACCCCTTAGTCTTCGTTTTTCCAAACTAAATAGCCCCAAGTGTAATAACCTATCTTGGTATTGCAGACCCCCCAGTCCTCTAATAACCTTGGTTGCTCTTCTCTGCACCCACTCCAGTTCAGCTATGTCTTTCTCATACACCGGAGACCAGAACTGTGCACAGTATTCTAAGTGTGGTCGCACTAGTGACTTGTATAGAGGTAAAATTATGTTCTCCTCATGAGCATCTATGCCTCTTTTAATGCATCCCATTATTTTATTTGCCTTTGTAGCAGCTGCCTGACACTGGCCACTGAATATGAGTTTGTCATCCACCCATACACCCAGGTCTTTTTCATTGACGGTTTTGCCCAGAGTTTTAGAATTAAGCACATAGTTATACATCTTATTACTTCTACCCAAGTGCATGACCTTACATTTATCCCCATTAAAGCTCATTTGCCATTTATCAGCCCAAGCTTCTAGTTTACATAAATCAGCCTGTAATATAAAATTGTCCTCCCCTGTATTGATTACCCTGCAGAGTTTAGTGTCATCTGCAAATATTAAAATTCTACTCTGAATGCCCCCTACAAGGTCATTAATAAATATGTTAAAAAGAAGAGGGCCCAATACTGACCCCTGTGGTACCCCACTACTAACCGTGACCCAGTCCGAGTGTGCTCCATTAATAACCACCCTTTGTTTCCTATCCCTGAGCCAACTCTCAACCCACTTGCACATATTTTCCCCTATCCCCATTATTCTCATTTTATGTATCAACCTTTTGTGTGGCACCGTATCAAAAGCTTTTGAAAAGTCCATATACACTACATCTACTGGGTTCCCTTGGTACAGACCAGAACTTACCTCTTCATAGAAGCTGATCAAATTAGTCTGACATGATCGGTCCCTAGTAAACCCGTGCTGATACTGGGTCATGAGGTTATTCCTCTTCAGATACTCCAGTATAGCATCCCTTAGAATGCCCTCCAGGATTTTACCCACAGTAGAGGTTAAAGTTAAACTTACTGGCCTATAATTTCCGAGTTCAGTTTTTGTCCCCTTTTTGAATATTGGCACCACATTTGCTATACGCCAGTCCTGTGGTACAGACCCTGTTATTATGGACTCTTTAAAGATTAAAAATAATGGTCTATCAATGACTGTACTTAATTCCTGCAGTACTCGGGGTGTATCCCATCTGGGCCCGGAGATTTGTCCATTTTTGTGATTTTTAGACGCCGCCGTACTTCCTGCTGGGTTAAGCAGGTAACATTAAATTGGGAATTATTATCACTAGTCATATTGACTGCCATGGGATTTTCTTTTGTAAATACTGATGAAAAAAAGGCATTTAGCATATTGGCTTTTTCCTCATCCTCATCCACCATTTCACCCAGACTATTTTTAAGGGGGCCAACACTATCATTTTTTTAGTTTCTTACTATTTATGTAGTTAAAGAATATTTTGGGGTTATTTTTGCTCTCTCTAGCAATGAGTCTCTCTGTCTCAATCTTTGCTGCCTTGATTTGCTTTTTACATAATTTATTTAATTTTTTGTATTTATTTAATGCCTCCTCACTACCTACTTCCTTTAATTCTCTAAATGCTTTCTTTTTGTCACTTATTGCGCCCCTTACAGCTCTATTTAGCCATATTGGTTTCCTCCTATTTCTAGTATGTTTATTCCCATACGGTATATACTGTGCACAGGTCCTATCCAGGATGCTAATAAATGTCTCCCATTTTCTTTGTGTACTTTTATGTCTCAGGATATTGTCCCAGTTAATTGCACCAAGATCCTCTCTCATCCGTTGGAAATTTGCCCTCCTGAAGTTTAGTGTCCTTGTCACCCCTCTACTACACATCCTATTAAAGGAGACATGAAAACTTATTATTTTGTGATTACTATTCCCTAATTGACCCCCAACCCTTATATTTGATATGCGGTCTGGCCTGTTGGTTAATATTAGGTCTAGCAGTGCCCCCCTTCTTGTTGGGTCCTGAACCAGTTGTGAAAGGTAATTGTCTCTCATAGTTGTCAAAAAACGATTACCTTTACTGGAACTGCAGGTTTCTGTTCCCCAATCTATTTCAGGGTAGTTGAAGTCCCCCATAATAATGACTTCTCCTTAAGTCGCAGCTTCATCTATTTGCTTTACAAGGATATTCTCCATTGCTTCCATTATTTTTGGAGATTTATAACAAACCCCTATCAGTAATTTATTATTTTTTCCCCCTCCCCTTATCTCCACCCACAGGGACTCTACATTTTCATTAGATTCACCTATATTATCACGGAGGATGGGTTTTAAGGTCGATTTTACAAACAGACACACCCCACCCCCTCGCTTATCTGTACGGTCATTTCTGAAAAGGCTATAGCCCTGCAAGTTAACAGCCCAGTCATGGCTCTCATCCAGCCATGTTTCAGATATCCCCACCATGTCATAATTATGTTCCAACAACATTAGTTCTAATTCGTCCATTTTGTTGGCGAGGCTTCTAGCATTAGTATACATGCACTTGATGTTCCTCTCTGTACCTCTATTCTTTCTTAAATTACTAATTGTTCTAACCCCACCCCCCATGCCTCCGCCACCCCCAACTTCCTTATTTGTGCCCAGGTCTCTATCTGCACTATCTTCCCCACCTATAAAATGAATACCCTCCCCCCCGTTCCCTAGTTTAAACACTCCTCCAACCTTCTAACCATTTTCTCCCCCAGCACAGCTGCACCTTCCCCATTGAGGTGCAGCCCATCCCTAGCGTAGAGCCTGTAGCCAACTGAGAAGTCGGCCCAGTTCTGCAGGAACCCAAACCCCTCCTTCCTACACCAATTCTTGAGCCACTTATTAACCTCCCTAATCTCCCGTTGCCTCTCTGGCGTAGCACGTGGTACAGGCAGTATTTCAGAAAATACCACGTTGGAGGTCCTTGCTTTCAGCTTGCAGCCTAATTCCCTGAAATCATCTTTAAGGACCTTCCACCTACCTCTAACTTTGTCATTTGTGCCAATGTGCACCATGACCGCTGGGTCCTCACCAGCCCCTCCCAGTAATCTGTCCACCCGATCAGCGATGTGTCGGACTCGAGCGCCAGGTAGGCAGCACACCGTTCGACGATCCCTGTCTTTGTGACAGATTGCCCTATCTGTTCCCCTAATAATTGAGTCCCCCACTACCAGCACCTGTCTGGCCTGCCCTGCTCTCCTATTTCCCTCCTTACTGGAGCAGTCACTCCTCCGGCTTTCAGAGGACATGCCTGGCTGCAGCAGTGCTACCCCTGTACTGGCACCCCGCTCATCTGCCAACTTAGCAAACTTATTGGGGTGTGAAAGATCAGGACTAGCCTCCCTGGCACTCTTCCCTCTACCCCGCTTTCTGAATGTCACCCAGCTACCTACTTCACTGTCCTGCAGCTCCATCCTACCATCCCCCTCCTCATCTATCCCATTGAGCGTCTGCTCTGTGAGCAGAAGACTCCTCTCCATATTGTCTATGGATCTCAGTGTTGCCAGCTGCAAATTTAGATCCAGTATCTGGGTTTCCAAATGCACAACGTGCTCACATCTCGCACAGCAGTATGCACCCTCGACCGGCTGATCAAGGACTGCATACATGTGGCAAGATGTGCACTGGATGGCATTAACAATTGTGGAGCACATTTCCTAATGGGGATTGCACCAGACAGAAACGTTAAATAAAAATAAATACAAAGTATTAATTAACACTTGGAACAGCAATTCCTCCCTTGGAATCTACTATCGTAGATTTATAAAAGGATTTACCAAATTGGCAGCGCCCTTGCAAGATGCTTTGATAGGACAGACGAAGAAACCTTCAAACTGAAACCCTCCTTTTCAGTGGAACGACGAAAGAGAAGACTCCTTTGAACAACTAAAGAAGGCACTAACCGGAGAAGAAGTTCTGGCGTACCCGGATTACCATCAACCTTTCATCCTCTACACCGATGCCAGCAATGTGGGATTGGGAGCGGTGCTGTCACAAAAGCAAGAAGGTCGGGAGAAAGTCATCGCCTTTGCAAGTAGAAAACTCCGGCCTACTGAAAGAAATTCAGAAAATTATAGTTCCTTCAAATTGGAGCTACTGGCAGTAGTTTGGGCTGTGACTGAACGTTTCAAACACTATTTGACTGGTGCAGAATTTATTGTCTATACTGACAACAATCCATTGACCCACCTAGACACGGCTAAATTAGGTGCGTTAGAACAGCAATGGATAGCCCGGTTATCTAATTACAACTTTGTGATCAAGTATCGAGCAGGTCGCAAGAATGGAAATGCCGATGCCCTATCCCGGATGCCACACTTGAGAGATGTAGAAGAAGAAACGGGGGAGCTTGAAGAAATTGAACTACCAGCCTTTCATCAGCCCAAGGCAAAACATTGTCAGTCAAATACCTATCAGAAGCAACAAGAAGTGAATTTTAATCCGTTAGCACACCATAGATGGGCTGACACCCAAGATAGCAATCCGACTGTGAAGCTAATGAAGGTACTATTGACTGAGCAAAGTGTATATCCCGATGAGGATGCCCCAGAAGAGACGCATCAACTCTGGAAAGAGAGAGGCAAAATGTTCCTGTATCAAGGGAAACTCTGTAGAAGATACACCAATCCGAAAACACATGAATTGGTTTGGCAGATTATCATGCCTAAACAAGATGTGAAGATGGTCCTCGAGGCTTACCACAATGGTGCTGGTCACTTTGGTTGGAAAAAGCTAGAAGTACTTCTGAGAGAAAGATTTTATTGGGTCGGGATGAGAAAATCAATCGAACAGTGGTGTAGAAACTGTGGCCCGTGCAACCTCAGAAGGAACGATCCAAAGAGCCAAAGAGCACCACTGCAGCCCATAATCACCAAACAACCACTTGAACTTGTAGCCATGGACCACGTGAAGTTGACACCGAGCCGGTCCGGTTATGTCTATGCCTTGACCATCGTGGACCATTATTCACGCTTCTTGGTAGTAGTACCTGTAAAAGATCTAACTGCAAAAACAGCAGCCAAAGCATTCCAAATGTACTTTTGTAGACCCCATGGATATCCGGAACAGGTTCTCACTGACCAGGGTACAGCCTTTGAATCAGAGATCTTCAGAGAATTCTGTAATATGTATGGTTGCAAAAAGATCCGGACGACGGCCTATCATCCGCAAACAAACGGCTTATGTGAGAAGATGAACCATATTGTGATAGACCTACTAAAGACTTTACCTGAAACAGAAAGGAATGAATGGCCAGAGAAATTGCCTGACTTGGTGGATCTGTATAATCATGTCCCGGTGAGCTCTACCAACTGCACCCCAGCTTATCTTATGCGTGCAAGACCCGGCCAATTGCCAATCGATCTAGAAATGGGAATTCTGAAACCAGACGCAGAAGTTCAAGACTCCAATTGGGATGTCGTACGGCAAAAGCAGTATCACCAAGTGCAAGAGAGTGTGGAAAGAAGCCTCCAGCAAACCAGAGAAAGACAAGAGCGAACTTTCAACCAGAATGCTCTAGCAACTCCATTAAGACTGGGTGACCAAGTACTCAAGAGGAATCGTCGAACCAATAAACTGGATAATCAATGGGAAGCCGTACCCTACACAGTTTTACCAACAAGAATGGATAATCCTAAAATGTGTCTCATTAGCAAAAACGGAGGTTTAACATCTGTACAAGTGTCAAGAGACAATCTTAAATTATGTCCGGAAACGTTGAAAGAGCCAGAAGTTGTCCAGCCAGAATCAGAAGTTATTCAACCTATACAGGTTCAACCAGTAAAGGAAAAAGAGGAGGAAATGTATCACACCTGTATAGGAGACTTTCCCAAAACCCTACTAACATACCATGGTGCTGTAGTGGTTCCCATGGTGGCCTTTTATCCAACACCGAACCCAATATTAGAAGTCCCAAGACAGGAAGAGGCTGACCCCGTACTACAAGAGGTTCCAGGTCAGGAAGAACAGATTCCTGATCAGAGTGATCCCATTCACGGTGGACTTGCCAACCCCATAGTGGTGGAATTATCTATAGCAGAGAGGGCAGATACTATATCCGCAGTAGACAGAAGTACACTACATAAAGAGACACCGCTATTACGTAGATCCCAGCGTAGTACCCAGGGTCAATTACCAGCCAGGTATGCGGATTACCAACTATAAGACTATAGTCATTGTTATCGTTCTGTAATGTTTAAGCCCAGTACCTACAGAGACTTACCTGTATGAACTCCTTGCATATTCTTGAACTTTTATCAGCCCGGAAAAACTAAATCAAAGCTCCGGAAAGACTGCTTTGTGAACTTTGCTTCCTAGTACCTTCAAGGATAAAACTGTATTAATGGACGCTATTTGAAGTGACTTTTTACAGAATTCCATTTTTTTTGTTTCTTTGAGTGGTTTTTGTAACTTTTCATTTTTAAGACTCTGTACATATCAATTGTTATTTCAAAATGTTATCGTCCCACAGTCCCGGAGTACTGTTCTTAACTAAGGGGGAATGTGGCACCCCTAGGGGTATTTGCCACAAAAATAGTTATTGACACCAAATACAAATATTAAAATAGCAAGACTGCACTACCATCTCCGGCCAGAAGGGGGAGCTCCAGAGACTCCCCTTGATCTATTCTGGTCTTAGAAAAGGACTGGTCTGGTCTGGTCTGAGAAAGTGAGAGGTCGTAAAACTGAACTCCTAACAGCCCTATAACGGATTATAGGCCCGTAATACCCATAGTAGGAAAAGAGGAATAGAGAAAAAGGACATTGTGAGAACCGGGTAGCAATAATTTCTACCCAGAATAGGTGCAGAGACGGATACCGGATCCGTGGCTATATTCGTTATATATAATACAGCAACCGGAAGAAAGTGAGGTGATATCAGCTTCACCAGGGTAAGACGCAGCAACAGACACAGAGTTCAGCGGTACTCCCAAAGGGGGTAAGCCGACAAAAAGGACTCGGGTTGTCCGTTGAACCAGAGCACAGAAGAGACAGATTGGGTCGGCAGCCAGTTCACAAACAGCAGCAGGGCCATACAGAAACTGCGCATAATAAGAGGTGGAAATCCCGACAGGGTCAAAGTAATTCAGAGTTCTTATACAGACTCCGGTGACAGTATTGGTTGCAAATCCCTTTTTGTTGAAGTAAACTGGTTAAACGTTTCAGCGCCTCAGTCTTTCATTTGGACAATAGCCATCGATCCAGGATCGGGGTCATCACAGCTGAGAGGACCTGCTGCTGATCAAGTAAGTGTCTGTTCCTTCATGATATCCCTTAGGCCGGAGACACACTGGTGCGAGATACGGCCGAGTCTCGCTGGTTAAAAGCAAGCTGTGGCGCCAGCACTCCGGAGCGGAGCGTGCAGCTCCATGTATTGCTATGCAGCTGCACGCTCCGCCCTGGAGTGCTGGTGCCACAGCTTGCTTTTAACCAGGGAGACTCGGCCGTATCTCGCACCAGTGTGTCTCCGGCCTTACACTGTGCATCGCCTGAGGCCACAGCACCGGGTCAAGCCACTAGTGACATCCCCCTCAAAAGACGGACCTCTTTGA
Source organism: Ranitomeya variabilis (assembly GCF_051348905.1). NCBI lineage: Eukaryota > Metazoa > Chordata > Amphibia > Anura > Dendrobatidae > Ranitomeya > Ranitomeya variabilis. The sequence goes on from NC_135232.1 coordinate 568,871,017, forward strand.
TCTTGTGCTGGGTACCTCGGTCTCTCGGGCGTCACATAAGGTCAGGGTCACACTTGCGAGTTCAATGCAAGAAACTTCTGCGAGTCTCACTCATCAAGTCCCGGCACTGCCGCCGGCACTCGGGACCGGAGTGTGTGGCTGCATCGAAATACATGCAGCTGCACTCTCTGTTCCCGAGTGCAGGCGGCAGTGCCGGGACTTGATGCGAGAGACTCGCGCGAGTTTCTCGCATTGATCTCACAAGTGTGACCTAGGCCTAAAGCTGGGGATCAATGCACTTGCAAGGAATCAAGGTTCAAGGTTGATGTGTTTAGGGAAGAAAAGCCATTTCCCCTTAAAGGAAGACTCATAGCCCAAATGTTTTTAATCTACACTATGATTCATACAGGGGAGTTATCCCCTATAAAATTATACCTTTTCTTTATTAATTGTTGCCTCTGTTGTGGATAAAAAGCTCTTTATGAAGTAAGTAAATTAGGGAGCTCGGCCCACGCTTGGCATGGCCCAGCAGATTATTCACCGCACCACCCACTGGTTTATGGATGTGTAAGGGGGTGGCAGGTCCCCTCAGTTGCTCCCACCTCTCCTTCCGCATGACCCCCCTGTGCACTGTATATAAATATGTTATGTATTCTTAATATATTGTGCTGTGTTTGCCTGGTCCTAACATTTACTATTGTAATGTACACTCACCGGCCACTTTATTAGGTACACCTGTCCAACTTCTTGTTAACACTTAATTTCTAATCAGCCAATCACATGGCGGCAACTCAGTGCATTTAGGCATGTAGACATGGTCAAGACAATCTCCTGCAGTTCAAACCGAGCATCAGTATGGGGAAGAAAGGTGATTTGAGTGCCTTTGAACGTGGCATGGTTGTTGGTGCCAGAAGGGCTGGTCTGAGTATTTCAGAAACTGCTGATCTACTGGGATTTTCACGCACAACCATCTCTAGGGTTTACAGAGAATGGTCCGAAAAAGAAAAAAAATCCAGTGAGCGGCAGTTCTGTGGGCGGAAATGCCTTGTTGATGCCAGAGGTCAGAGGAGAATGGGCAGACTGGTTCGAGCTGATAGAAAGGCAACAGTGACTCAAATCGCCACCTGTTACAACCAAGGTAGGCCTAAGAGCATCTCTGAACGCACAGTGCGTCGAACTTTGAGGCAGATGGGCTACAGCAGCAGAAGACCACACCGGGTACCACTCCTTTCAGCTAAGAACAGGAAACTGAGGCTACAATTTGTACAAGCTCATCGAAATTGGACAGTAGAAGATTGGAAAAACGTTGCTTGGTCTGATGAGTCTCGATTTCTGCTGCGACATTCGGATGGTAGGGTCAGAATTTGGCGTAAACAACATGAAAGCATGGATCCATCCTGCCTTGTATGGAGCATCTTTGGGATGTGCAGCCGACAAATCTGCGGCAACTGTGTGATGCCATCATGTCAATATGGACCAAAATCTCTGAGGAATGCTTCCAGCACCTTGTTGAATTTATGCCACGAAGAATTGAGGCAGTTCTGAAGGCAAAAGGGGGTCCAACCCATTACTAGCATGGTGTACCTAATAAAGTGGCCGGTGAGTGTATGTGACTGTGTTAGAAGTAGGGAAAAAGTTAAGTAACTTAGGGGGCTGGGTCAGCAGCATCTAGAGCAGACAGGAAGTCTCAGTTTGCAAGCAGAAAACCCAGGCAGATATGTGCTACAGAAGGGGCATTGCCAAACTCCCAGATGAGAGTGATCTGCTGCCCCTGACCAAAGAGTAATACGGACTGAAGGCTTACAACACAGGCCCCCAGGACTTGGGAAGGGCCTTTGCTGAAGGGGTGTTAGGTGTCAAGTTCCCACCTCTGCACAAGGGGAACCTTGAGCCAACTCCGCTGTGGTCTCCCATCCTTCTCCAGCTGCAGTGGAGTCTGCTCAGCAGAGATGTTGATCCCAGTGTCTTGCTCAGTCTCACTCTGTGCATAGGTTACTGCTGCTTTTCCAGCTTCTGCCATTGAAGCCAGTGCTGGGCAGTGGCGAGCAGACGCTTTTGGGGCTAAGTCCCCTTCTGAGCATGCCCAGGGCAAGATCTCTCATTGGAGATCGAGGGTCACATGCTCAGATACTGCAACAGATCCCATTGGTCCTCCAGGAAGGTCCTGTACATGCTGCAGCTATAAAAGGTTCGCATGACCGCACGGCCATTCGCTAGTGTACATTTGTGTACGTGTGTGTGTGTTGATGAGTGAAAGTCGTCCTTAAATATCCCATCCCTATTGAATGACTGCTCGCGTAAGGTGGATGATTGATATCTAGCGCCCGACTTAGTCATCAGCACGTGACACGCAATACAGCGTCAGATTGCTGTGACCGCCAGTGCTGCACCGTGTGCTTTCCCATCGCTTTCCTGTCCCAAGTCTGGGTGGTTAGTGGCGTCCGCCAGTGCGGCACCGCACACACTCTCGTGCATCTTTATTAATATTATTTCTTTCACTATGACACCCCAGTTGCGGTGTTGAGCGCAAGAGGTCTATATGAACTCAAATTCTGTGTCTTGGGATTGAGTTCTGGGACTCCATGCTTGCGCTCTTGGTGCGGTACCGCGGCCCTGTGACGCAACAGGGTTCGCTTCCTTCACACAGGGTGAAGTTAACCCGTGTGTGTATCCACATTGTACCGCCATATAGTCCGTCATCACTTAGCAGCAGGTTCCATCTCTGCACGGTGGACCCCGGGCTGCGAACGCACCTTACTCTATCTTTCTAATTATTTGGTGCGTTCCGCTAGCCCTAACAGGGGGTCTCAGGGACCCAGATGCCAGCGATTGGATGACTGCGAATCTCGACCACTGTGGACGTGGGTACTGCCCCAGCACATGTCAGGGAAAGAGCAGGAAGCCAGTGTTGAAATTGTCTTTTTGGCCATCCTTCATCGTTTATTCAATAAAAGTTCCTTTTCCCTGTTGGAGTACAGCTACCTTCCAGACCTTTATTTACCTGGACTGCTGTGACCAGATGAAGAGAAGGTAACCTCTGTGATGGTCCCATCTATCTATGTGCAACGGACTGGGGGTGCTCACTGAACGTTTGTTCAGTGGACTCTGTCTATGTACTGTGCCTTTAAACAACTCACCACAACTACCCCCTCGGTCACCCTTGTTACAGATACAGCCGCCTTCATCTGCCCTGATTGACAGCTGCAGCTAGAAGGATAGCGGAGCAGTCACAGAAGTAAGGACAGACCTACGGATTGTCTCTGGACAGTGCTCCTTCTGGACAAGCCACAGGAACCTACTGCATCCAAAAACCACTGGGCATAATGGCTGATCCACGCCAAGGATTCTTTGAGCACCATAGTTTGCATATTAGAAAAACCACTTTTTGAGCACAATGGAGGCAAGAATTAATAAAGTAACGGTAAAGGCAATTCTTAAAGAGACTAAATCCCCTATAAGTACGTTTGGTTAGATTAAAAAATGCATTGGGGCTGACCAAGTCCCTTTAAGAACCTTGCCTCAGTGAGAACATTATTCTTGGTCCCTTTAAATCCATCTGTTTAGACCTTCTTTAAGTAGCATTTTCAGACACGCAAAGATGAAGAAATATAATAAATACTTATATTAATAATTATAACGACACTTCCGCACTGTTCTGTCTGAAAACCCCCACTCCACTCACTCTGCAACCAGCACGGCTTCAATGTATATATACATAGCCAGAATTGCGGATTGAAAAAAGTACCACAGTCCATAGTAAGGATACAGAACATAAGAAACTTGAACACCCCAGTATAAAGTATATGGAAGGCCGGCGTCACACTCGGCGTAAGACAATACAGTCCGTATTTTACGGCCGTAATACGGAGAAATGTTCCCAAAATAGTGATCCGTAGTCAGGGTGTGTCAGCGTATTTTGCGCATGGCATCCTCCGTATGTAATCCGTATGGCATCCGTACTGCGAGATTTTCTCGCAGGCTTGCAAAACCGACATCTAATGGATTTATGTACTCAAATGTTCGGTAAAACATATATACAGTATATATATATATATATATATATATATATATATATATATATATATGTCATTGAGACACATATATATATATTCTGTATTTATGTTTACTTCAGCGCGATATCTGTGAAAAGCCGGTAATTCAATTGCCGGCTTTTCATTTCTCCTGCACAAACCTGACAGGATATGAGACATGGTTTACATACAGTAAACCATCTCATATCCCCTTTTTTTTTGCATATTCCACACTACTAATGTTAGTAGTGTGTATGTGCAAAATTTCAGCGCTGTAGCTGCTAAAATAAAGGGTTAAATGGCGGAAAAAATTGGCGTGGGCTCCCGCGCAATTTTCTCCGCCAGAGCGGTAAAGCCAGTGACTGAGGGCAGATATTAATAGCCAGGAGAGGGTCCATGGTTATTGGCCCCCCCCGTGGCTAAAAACATCTGCCCCCAGCCACCCCAGAAAAGGCGCATCTGTAAGATGCGCCTATTCTGGCACTTGGCCACTCTCTTCCCACTCCCTGTAGCGGTGGGATATGGGGTAATGAAGGGTTAATGCCACCTTGCTATTGTAAGGTGACATTAAGCCAGATTAATAATGGAGAGGCGTCAATTATGACACCTATCCATTATTAATCCAATTGTTTGAAAGGGTTAAAAAACACACACACATTATTAAAAAGTATTTTAATGAAATAAACACACCGGTTGTTTTAATAATTTATTGCTCTCTCAATCCTTTTGCAGTCCCTCGCTTGGCAAAATAATAAACGCACAAGATACATACCCTCAGATGAACTGTCACGTCCCACGAGGTAATCCATCTGAAGGGGTTAAAATAATTTACAAGCAGGAGCCCTGCTAATGCAGCTGTGTGCTCGTGCTTGTCATTCCCCGGCGAATGAAGGAAATGTAGGTCATTGACCTACATTTCCTTCAGTCGTGGTGATGCGCCCCCTGCTGGATGTCCTCATATGACCTGGAGCGTGGGAAAAAGTTCCCAGGCTGCAGTTCATGAGAACATCCAGCAGGGGCGCATCACCACGACTCAATGTAAGTACAGATCCAGCTTTCCTTTCAGCACCCGGGGGATTACAGACACGAGCGAGTGGTTTATCGCAGCTCGTGCCTGTAATATTAGTTAACCCCTTCAGATGGATTACCTCGTTGGACGTGATAGGACATCAGAAGGTATGTATATTGTGTGTTTATTATTTTGCCAAGCGAGGGTGTTCCTGATGGATTGAGAGAGCAATAAATTATTAAAACAACCGGTGTGTTTATTTCATTAAAATACTTTTTAATAATGTGTGTGTGTGTTTTTTAACCCTTTCAAACAATTGGATTAATAATGGAGAGGTGTCATAATTGACGCCTCTCCATTATTAATCTGGCTTAATGTCACCTTACAATAGCAAGGTGGCATTAACCCTTCATTACCCCATATCCCACCGCTACAGGGAGTGGGAAGAGAGTGGCCAAGTGCCAGAATAGGCGCATCTTCCAGATGTGACTTTTCTGGGGTGGCTGGGGGCAGACGTTTTTAGCCACGGGGGGGCCAATAACCATGGACCCTCTCCTGGCTATTAATATCTGCCCTCAGTCACTGGCTTTACCGCTCTGGTGGAGAAAATTGCGCGGGAGCCCACACCAATTTTTTCCGCCATTTAACCCTTTATTTTAGCAGCTACAGCGCTGAAATTTTGCACATACACACTACTAACATTAGTAGTGTGGAATATGCAAAAAAAATGGGGATATGAGATGGTTTACTGTATGTAAACCATGTCTCATATCCTGTCGGGTTTAGGCAGGAGAAATGAAAAGCCGGCAATTGAATTACCGACTTTTCACTAACACCGCTGCGTATTTCTCGCAAGTCACACTGCTGGTCCGTGTGGAATCCATATTTTTCTCGCCCCCATAGACTTTCATTGGCGATTTTTTTGCGCAATACACTGACAAACGCAGCATGCTGCGATTTTGTACGGCCGTAGAAAGCCGTATAATACTGAACCGTAATATACGGCTGATAGGAGCAGTCCCATTGAGAATAATTGTGCCGTTTATTTTGCGAGTTTTACGGACGTATTTTCTGCGCTCTTACGTCCGTAAAACTCGCCAGTGTGACGCCGGCCTTAAAGTCACATAACAGATTATAGTACAAACATATCCAAATAGAAATAACAATTCTACAAACAAGCGGGCAACCATACAACCATGGGGTAATAGTAGAGGCAAAATTATGATGTCCAAGGGGGAGATGCTGATATATAAATGTCACCAAATATTAATTAATATCAAAAGGGTTCAAACTCCCTATGGGGAAACGGTAGAGGAGCGTGCATATGCCACCAATCCAAGGGCCGTGGAGTGTATACACATTAAAAAGTGCAGAAATAGAGGATATCATGGATGAAATGTGTCGAAGGTCATAAGTTACAGACCCTCTACAGTTCATGACTCCTGACATCCCCTGTAGTCTCTGTCATTACATAATGGTGTGATCATGAATGGCAGGGGCAATGGATACAAACATGAAAAGCACCAATATAGTCCAATATAGATGGTAGCAAGTCAACTAGACAGTAAAAAGTACTTTTACTCATGTCTGATGGAATGTCTGTATGTCATGCAGAGGCCCCAACACGCGTTTCACATTGGCTTCCACGTGGAATATCTGCACGTCACACCACGTGGAGGAAACCCACGTAAAACACGCTTTGTAGCTGCTTAGGTACTTGGTCCACCTGGGTGATAGATGGGTAAGAAATACTAAGAACTAGTATTTGCAGTTTTGGTTTCCAGGGATCATTATGGTTATGGTTTCTCAGTGCAGTCACAATGAATTACCTTACTGAGGAGTTTACATGGTGTGTTTTTGCACTGGCATAAATGTTATATGATGATGGCAATTTAAATATGTTTGATATAATATACGGACTCCTATACTGTACTAGATACTATATTCTAATGAATTTCATTAAATAATATCTCTTCCCAAGCCAAATACACATATGTGGCATGTACTATATTGACACCTATATCTTGCTTATGCTTTTGTCTTCATGTGTCTTCCAATTGTTAAATGTCATTTTTTAAGATATTTGTGCATAAACATTAATACAATGGACTACTCCATTTTTTCTGGTATATGAATTATAGTTGTCCATACAGTATAATGGCCCCACACAGTGCACCATACAGTATAGTGGCCCACAGATTGATCCATACAGTATATAGGCCCCTATATAATGTTCCATACAGTACAATTTGGCCTCATATAATGCTCCATACAGAATAATGGACCCATATAATGCTCCATACAGAATAATGGGCCCCAAATAATGCTCCATACAGAATAATTGGCCCCATACAAAGCTCCATACAGAATAATGGACCCATTTAATGCTCCAAACAGAATAATGGGCCCCAAATAATGCTCCTTACAGAATAATGGGCCTCATACATTAATTGCCCCATATAATGTTTCATACAGTATAATGGGCCCCATATATTGCTACACACAGTATATAATGGCCACCATATATTGTTCCATATGGAATAATGTGCCCCATATATTTCTCCATACAGTATAATGGGCCCCATATATTGCTCCATACAGTATATAATGGGCCCCATATATTGATATTGCTCATACAGAATAATGGCCCCATACTGTATATTGCTCCATACAGTATATAATGGGCAACATATATTGCTCCATACAGTAAAATTGTCCCATCTAATGCCCCATACAGTATAATGGACCCCATATATTGCTCCATACAGTATAACGGCTCCATATAATGTTTCATACAGTGTAATGGGCCCATATAATGCTCCATATAGTATAATGACCCATATATTGCCCTATACCATATAATGGCCCCATATATTACTCCTAATGGTATAATGAACTTCATATAATGTGCCCAACGGTATAATGGGCCCCATATAATGCTCCATACAGTATATTAGGGCACATATATTGCTTCATACAGTATAATGACCCCATATAATGCTCCATACATAAAAAAATCAAATATCCATCTCTCTTGTTCCTGCAGTTCTGGTCTCCTCAGTGACTTCTGACTCTGCAGTGCTCATGACATAGGGCGCGCTGTAGTGACATCCTCAGCCCAGAGACGTCAGAGTCAGAAGACTCTGAAGAGCTGCACAGCTGAAGGGAATGAGGAGAGGTGAGTATTTGAGGGAAAACCGAGCTCCCCTGACTCACGGACCCTGTAGCATACAGGTGACCCTGACGTCTAGTGCCTCCCGTTCATCCAGGGCCCCGACACTTACCCACGTGCACTGGGTGGTGACCCCAGCCCTTGTCATTGCAGCGGGTCAGGTGTGCATGCATGCACCCCTGACTGCCCTTTTAAAGAGTCTGTGCCCCTAAAAGCATTTTTTCTTCTCTCTCTAGCCTACTGGGAATTTCACTGGTACCTCGCCAATCCAACCCTGTATGTACATGAGTCGCCCGCCAAGGCCGTGGGGTACTTAGTACCGGGTCCGGTGTTAACAGAGAATTTATGTGACGGTGGCTGCAACCCGGTCCATGGCCCTGGACGCCCATGTAAAAGGGAAAGGTCTTTAAAGGGAATAAAGTTTATGTTCGTGACGCCACCTGTGGTATTCGGTCGGGGTGACCGACGCTGCTTTAACCCCTTCCCGACATCGGACGTACTATACCGTCCGATGTCGGGACCCCCGCTTTGATGTGCGCTCCGGCGGTGAGCGCACATCAAAGTCGCTACATGTCAGCTGTTTTTTACAGCTGACATGTGCGCGCAATAGCGGCGGGTGAAATCGCGATCACCCGCCGCTATTAACTAGTTAAATGCCGCTGTCAAACGCAGACAGCGGCATTTAACTACCGCATCCGGCCGGGCGGCCGGAAATGAGCGCATCGCCGACCCCTGTCACATGATCGGGGGTCGGCGATGCTTGGATATTGTAACCATAGAGGTCCTGTGGTCGGCGCTCACAGCACACCTGCATGTTAGCTACATAACAGCGATCTGATGATCGCTGTTATGTAGCAGAGCCGATCGGGCTGTGCCTGCTTCTAGCCTCCCATGGAGGCTATAGAAGCATGGCAAAAGTTAAAAAAAAAAGTAAAAAAAAATGTGAAAAAAATACAAAATATATAAAAGTTTAAATCACCCCCCTTTCGCCCCAATCAAAATAAATCAATAAAAAAATAATCAAACCTACACATATTTGGTATCGCCGCGTTCAGAATCGCCCGATCTATCAATAAAAAAAAAGCATTAACCTGATCGCAAAACGGCGTAACGAGAAAAAAAATTGAAACGCCAGAATTACATTTTTTTGGTCGCCGCGATTTGCATTAAAATGCAATAACGGGCGATCAAAAGAACGCATCTGCACCGAATTGGTATCATTAAAAACGCCGTCTCGGCATGCAAAAAATAAGCCCCCAACCGACCCCAGATCATGAAAAATGGAGACGCTACGAGTATCGGAAAATGGCGCAATTTCATTTATTTTTTTTTTTGCAAAGTTTGGAATTTTTTTTCACCACTTAGGTAAAACATAACCTAGACATGTGAGGTGTCTATGAACTCGTACTGACCTGGAGAATCATAATGGCAGGTCAGTTTTAGCATTTAGTGAACCTAGCAAAATAGGCAAGCAAATAACAAGTGTGGGATTGCACTTTTTTTGCAATTTCACTGCACTTGGAATTTTTTTCCCATTTTCTAGTACACGACATGGTAAAACCAATGGTGTCATTCAAAAGTACAACTCGTCCCGCAAAAAATAAGCCCTCACATGGCCAAATTGACGGAAAAATAAAAAAGTTATGGCTCTGGGAAGGAGGGGAGTGAAAAACGAAAACGGAAAAACGAAAAATCCCACGGTCATGAAGGGGTTAAGGGGTCCTCTGGGGTGATGTTATGGCAGCTAGATGGTATTACTTCCCACAGGTGAAGTATGTCCCCAGGGCTTCCCAGTTTATAGATGGTAGAATGGTGAGAAGTGCAGTAAGGAACGAGGACACAGGTTTGCAGTCTCTTGACCTCATTTACTGAAGACTTCAGCAGCCACAGTCCAGGGCACTGGATCACAGGGCAGGTAGGGCCCGGCCAGTTTGGAGGCAAGTCCAGAGACCCCTTATCCAGGTGGAAAATAGAAGCCTTACTTTGTGCTGTAGTGGTGTAGTCCCTTACTGCTTGGGGCTTCACATAAGGTCCTCACAGATGTTATCTCTTTCTCTCTGTCCCCCGGATAGGATAGGACAAAACCTGTATGACTGGTGACTTGAGCCTGTTTATAGAGTCTCTTACATGACCCGGCTCTGTGGGGTGTCACCGTGCCTCCTGGGTGTGGGTGTGGACAGGTAACGTGCAATTAGCTGTCCTGCCAGTCTCTGATGTAAGGCGTGTAGGTCCTTACAACCTCGGTGTTCTGGCTACCGGTGTCCTGAGCCTCAGAGGGAGGCAGCCTGCTCGGGGCTGGTCCCCTTCTGGTATCCTCTCCTGTGCTTCCTCTCCTGCACGCTCACTGCAATCAATTCTGCTTTCTAAATGTCTCTTTCTGGGAGCTGCAGCTCTGTGGCATGCACAGCTCCGTAAACCCTCTGTCCTCCTCAGACTGCTGTCTGGAACTCACTAACTTTCCCTACAGACTACCAGTTATATATATAGGGAGTCACCTAGTAAATAGGATCAAAAGCTTCCCCTGGTGGCCTGGAGTGTGAATGTGTTGCATGTTTGTGGTTACTGGTTACAGTTATCCTTTCTTGCCTCCAAATGTAGCATCACTCTCCCCGTGAGGAAAGCGACATTACTGTGACTACCAGGACCCTGGGGGGCGCCACCCTTATGTAGTGTGCATATGTATATAGTGTGTATATGTTGGGTATATATGAGGTGTAGATATGTATATTTATATATAGTGTGTAGATGTATATGTAGTGTATGGCTGGAAACAGCCAGTATATATATATATATATATATATATATATATATATATATATATATATATATATATATATATATATTGTTAAGTCCTTCTCAGTCCCTGGCTTACTGGAGGTAAGCTTCCAGGTAAATGACACGCAAACAAAGTATTGTGTGATCATATACAGGGGAAGCTCAGGAGCGCGTCTGACTCTCTGGGCTTTACCCCTCCTTTATATAGAAAAAAACATACATTTACAGACATGCGTACAAGCGCTCATTATTTCACATTCTCTTACAAAGCTTATCTATACTGTGAAATTTACAACCTCTAGTATGTAGGTAAAAGGCTATAATAACAGAAGGAATGCGTGCATAAAAAGGAAATGTCAACTTGCTCAAGTTTCTTGATATGAGCCAGATGTTTCAGGAGAAAGATACAATGGATTCTTTCAGTCTAATCTCTACAATTCCCCCCTTTGACATATTCCTTTTATTTATTACCATAGGGCCAAAGACAAAGCCTTTATTTTTGGTATTACACATACACACACTTATATTATTAATAAGAGAATCAAATCTAGTATTAATTCTTCTATCGCAAATTATTTTCTTCTTTAGCAGTATACTAAAATATAAAAACAAAAATTAGTACAGTAATATTAATCAGAATCACTAGAGGATAACATAAGAATAAAGGAGAAAGAAAAAAAAACCTTTATACTCTTGCATCTATTACACAAAGTTTATCTGTGCATACTGAGATACCCTTGAGCACAATCTGGAATAGTACGTATATGACTACAATAATCATAACTATATGTATTATGCTCTGCATGATCCCAGCAACCCACCCACCGATTCCTCTGAACCAGTTGGCTGGGTTAAGAAAAGAAAAGGTATCTGACCACCAGTTATCCTTATTCTGGTCATTATCTTTGTCATACTGATCTCTGAGTCGTTGTACGTCCTTTAATTTAAATGTCATACTCATAGTACTATTCGGGTCTATATAATGACAGCAGGTGGGTCCGATGATTTGACACATACCTCCTTGTGAGGCAGTTAGGTAATCCAATACCAGAGTATGTTGGTTGATGACTATTATAAGCTGATTCTGTACAGCTATACTAGTGTTTAGTATATCCAATATATCCCAAATCTGATCATCTAGATAATCCGTGGCTCTAACTAATTTATCCCACATCTGTGTTAACATTATTAACATCAATATCATGAGTTTTGTACTGCTTTTTTGCAGTGGCTTGCATGTATCCATGATGCCTTTCCTTCAAGCTTGACTGATGTAGGTGTTGTCAACAGGACTTGGAAGGGTCCGTCAAATCTTGGTTCAAGAGCCTTTCTGGTGTGTCTTTTTACATAGACTTGATCACCTGGTTCCAACTTGTGACTTCCTTCAATGTTGTCAGGATCTGGAAGGGAAGCAAAAACTTGTGCATGCACCTTAGTTAATTGTTTCTGAAGATTTTGCACATAAGAAGTCAATGACTCAATATTTAACACAAGTTGTTGTGGAAAATAACATCCTAAATTGGCAGTCCTACCAAACAAAATTTCATATGGAGACAGTTTAGTCTTACCCCTTGGGGTATTGCGTATTGAGTAAAGGGCCAGTGGAAGGCATTCTGTCCAAGGCATTCCTGTTTCAGCCATGGCTTTCTGTATTTTTAATTTTAAAGTTCCATTCATGCGTTCCACCTTACCGGAACTTTGAGGATGGTATGGAGTGTGTAACTGACTTTCAACACCCAACATTTTCAGTACATTTTGAAATATTTCTCCAGTGAAATGAGTACCCCTATCTGACTCGATCACTTCAGGGAGACCGTAATGGGGTATCAGTTCGGCAACTAGCTTTACAGCAGTGTTTTTAGCTGAAGCCTTCCGAACTGGATAGGCCTCTGGCCACCCTGAGAACATGTCCACACACACCAACACATACTCATACCCATTACTTTTTGGCAGCTGGATAAAGTCTATTTGTAATCGCTGAAACGGATAGAGAGGTCGGACGTGGTGCTTCATAGGGGTCTTTGTCGTCTGTCCGGGATTATGTGCCAGGCATATAACGCATGCAGCACAATAGTCTCTTGCGTAGTTGCCAAAACCTGGAGCCAACCAGACTTGCTTTGCCAGTAGTGTCATTGCATTTGCAGACACATGAGTAGGGTGGTGTAGTCCACCAACTACAATCGGGTACCAGGCTCTAGGTAGACATATTAGTCCATCTTTCTTCCAAATTCCTGCTTGTTCTTCTGCCCCTTCCTTTTTCCACCTGTCCCTCTCCTCTTCTCCTGCATCTTCCTGTGCTTGTCTCAGTCTATCTTCAGTATTTTCTGTGAGGTTTACAGTATGAACCTGCTGTAAGGGTTTGACCGCTGCTGCCTTGGCTGCTTTATCAGCCCTATCATTTCCCCTAGATTCCCTAGTGTCGAGTCTCACATGTGCAGCTACCTTAATTACTGCTACTTCTTTTGTTTCTTGTGCAGCCTCTAAGATCTGTTTGATCAGAGAAGCATGTTTTACAGGTTGGCCTGACGCTGTCATGTAACCTCTAGCTCTCCAGATTACTCCAAAGTCAAACACAATACCATGTGCATACCTAGAATCAGTGTATATATTAGCTGTCTGATTCTCAGCTATTTTTAGCGCTTCGATCAATGCTGTTAGTTCTGCTTCTTGTGCAGACTGTTTCGGTGGAAGTGGTTCTGCTTTGAGAGTTTCAGATTCTGACACAACTGCATACCCTGTATGGAAATTACCTGTGTCATCTGCAAACCTACTACCGTCTATAAACAGCTCTAAATCTGGATTTTGAAGTGGTGTTTCGGATACATTGGGTAAGCCTACCGTCTCTTGTAAAATGAGCTCTGTACAATCATGTGTGTCTGTAGGGAAAAAATTTGCGTGTGGATCAGTGTCCTTATTCCCCCCTTCAGACTCGAGAGGTAGCAGTGTAGCTAAATTGAGAGTCTGAAGCCTTGCAAATGTGATAGTAGAGGGAAGCAGCAAAGAACACTGTAGCCGCAAATGTCTGGCCATGGAAATGTGTTTTGGTTGGACCTGGTTTAATATCCCATAAACATCATGTGTAGTTTGAACTGTGAGTGGATGCTCTAGGACAATTTCTGATGCTTTGTCCAACAATAGCGAGACAGCAACAACCACACGTACACAGGTTGGCGCTGCCCTGGCTACTGGATCTAACCTTGCTGAAAGATATGCAATTGGTCTTTGTTTCCCTGCATGCTTCTGGGTAAGAACTCCTGTAGCATGAGAATCAACTTCTGCAGCCATAAGCTGAAACGGTTTGGTGTAGTCTGGTAGCCCTAACGCTGGAGCTGAAACAAGGGCATCTTTTAATTGTTGGAACGAAATCTGACCTTCTTTTGTCAACAAATAAGGTTCACTTTTTACACAGTCATACAGTGATTGCATTAGTTGACTGGCATGTATAATCCATTGTCTACAATGAGACACTATTCCTAAAAATGCTCGTAGCTGTTTATGATTTCTAGGCTCATTCATCTGTCTTATTGCTTCAGTTCTTTGAGGTGTAAGATGCTTTTTACCTTGAGAAATGCAATGACCTAGAAAGACCACTTTGGTCTGACAAACTTGTAGCTTTTGTCTATTCACTTTACACCCTTCTTTTTCTAGAAAACATAGTAAACTCACAGTGGACCTTTCTGCAGTTTCTAAATCTGGGCAGCAAAGTAGTAGGTCATCCACATACTGCAAAATTACTACCTGTGATTCAGGTTCAAACCTTTGAAGAACTGTTTGTAGGGCATTTGAATAAAGAGTAGGGGAGTGTATCATTCCCTGTGGAAGGCGTGTCCACGCCAACTGTTTGCCCTTAAATGTAAATGCAAACAAATGCCAACTATCTTGGTGTAAAGGAACCGAGAAAAATGCATTTGAAAGATCTATTACAGTAAACACTTGAGAACTGGCTGGTATCTGTGATAGTAACGTATGAGGATTGGGTACAACTGGGGTGATTGGATCTAGAACTTTGTTTATTTCTCTTAGATCATGTACCATACGATATTTGGGCATGGAACCCTTATCAAGAGTTCTCTTCTTGACTGGATACAGAGGAGTGTTAGCAGGTGATTGTATCTCTACCAAAACTCCTTTCTCTCTATATCCCTCTATCTGTTTTGTAATTGCTAATTCCTGCTGGGCACTCACAGGGTATTGTCTGAGCTGTGGGAGAACAGTTCCTGGTTGCACAGATAATTTTACAGGAGAAATATGCAATAATCCCACATCAGTGTCACCCTGTGCCCACAGTGTTTCTGGGATCATTGAGAGGTCTAGATCTGTGGTGTACTCTTTTTCTTCAGTATAATCCTCAAAAGCCTGAATTCTGACATATTGTTCTAATGATTCTGCATCATCAGGGATAGTCAACATAACTGTGCCATCGTCCCTAAATTTCTTTAGTACATCAGTTCCTAACAGACATGTTGGGGCACCTCTGGCATACAAAAATCTGGATGCAAAACATTTAGGTCCTAATGAGACCTCTAGGGGCACAGTATATGGCAGTGTTCGAATTACCCCATCAGCACCAGCTTCTCTAAAAGGTCTTGGTACTACCCTAACAGGGGCAAGTACAGCGCCATATCTAGGTGTACCACAGGCTAGGCAATCATTTCTCCAATCTGGATTTTGTTGTCCACAGTGTGAACATTCCCATCCTCCTACCCCACCAAGATTGGGATACAAGGCTGGAAATTGTTTTCCTCCTTCTGCTCTTCCAGATGGTACAAATGATTGGGCTTTTGGATCTAGGTAAGGTGGCGGGATTATGTCACAACTTTTTCCCTTCCCCATGATCCATTTGGAAGTGTCTGGATCATACTTCCAATTCTCCTCTTTAGCTGTTTTTGAGACCTCTATCATACAATGTATGATTTCTTCCCACCCATTGTCTTTGATAATTCCACCTCGTTCTTTACTCAGTCTTTCCCATTCTGTACTGAACATAAGTGCTTCTGAAATTCCCAATTTTCCTCTTACCCTTCTAATCTGCCTTCTGACTGTCTTTCCACATCTTTCCTGTATGATATCTGCTGCTTCCACTTGTCCTAAGACAGTTTTGGTCTGTTTATTTCCCATTTTTCTTTTCAATATTAGCTATGACTACCCTAGGTGACGTTTGGACAATCACTTACTCTATGGTGATGTCTCGTTGCCTTCTCTCCTAGGGAGCTAAAATATTGAAGGGCTTGTCTGCTCCGTTTCTTCTAATATGCAGGACGTACTTAAGTGCTATTATGCACACAAACAGACCCATCAACACCATACAGATCACAAAACTTTCTGTGTCAGTTAGCATACTTGTCCCAGGCTCATGAAAACCCGCGTCCTGGGCTCATTCTATCAAACCTTATCCAGAAATGAAGGAAGTTAAGCACTTAATTAATAGTCAAGCATGGGCGGAGGTCTCCCAGAAGGACGCAACCACATGACCCAGTTAGGCTGACTTCCGTGTATAAGGCTTATACCCCAACTATTTCGGCTTATTTTTCTACGCACTTTTGCTCTTCTTTCACAACATACCACAACCTTCACACTGTTCACACACTGCCAGGGACAGGACTCATAAGTCTATACAATATGGTAACCCGAGTTTTATAGGTATCTACTCACTACTAGACTAACCCAGCGTGACACGGCTCATAGAGATCTTTCGGATAATACAGGGCAGATAAAAGAGAACTAATAATGTCTCTTACCTGGCCAGGTTTTTCAGTTCATTTGCCGTCCATTATCCCAGATCTCCGTTGTCCGTATCCGCAGGTAAATCTCGAGCAAATACTCTTATCTCAGGTCCCTGTTCGATGCGCCAAAGAAATGTTAAGTCCTTCTCAGTCCCTGGCTTACTGGAGGTAAGCTTCCAGGTAAATGACACGCAAACAAAGTATTGTGTGATCATATACAGGGGAAGCTCAGGAGCGCGTCTGACTCTCTGGGCTTTACCCCTCCTTTATATAGAAAAAAACATACATTTACAGACATGCGTACAAGCGCTCATTATTTCACATTCTCTTACAAAGCTTATCTATACTGTGAAATTTACAACCTCTAGTATGTAGGTAAAAGGCTATAATAACAGAAGGAATGCGTGCATAAAAAGGAAATGTCAACTTGCTCAAGTTTCTTGATATGAGCCAGATGTTTCAGGAGAAAGATACAATGGATTCTTTCAGTCTAATCTCTACAATATATAGTATGTACGCATATGTACAGCATATATACTGTGCATATGCATATATGTAGAATGTATGTGTATATATGTAGTGTGCATATGTATATAGAGTATATATGTTGTGTATTTAAATATATGTATATACCGTGGGTATGGAAAGTATTCAGACCCCTTTAAATTTTTCACTCTTTGTTTCATTGCAGCCCTTTGGTAAATTCAAAAAAGTTCTTTTTTCACATTAATTTACTCTCTGCACCCCATCTTGACGGAAAAAAAAACAGAAATGTAGTAATTTTTGTAAATGTAATAAAAAAGAAGAACTGAAATATCACATGGTCATAAGTATTCAGACCCTTTGCTCAGATACTCATATTTAAGTCACATGTTGTCCATTTCCTTGTGATTCTCCTTGAGATGGTTCTTCTCCTTCATTGGAGTCCAACTGTGTTTAATTAAACTGATAGGACTTGATTTGGAAAGGCACATACCTGTCTATATAAGACCTCACAGCTCACAGTGCATGTCAGACCAAATGAGAATCATGAGGTCAAAGGAACTGGCCAAGGAGCTCAGAGACAGAATTGGGGCAAGGCACACAACTGGCCAAGGTTACAACAGAATTTCTGCCAAGGTTTCTAAAAGCACAAGAGCCTCCATAATGCTAAAATTGAAGAAGTTTGGGAGCACCAGAAGTCTTCCTAGACCTGTCCGTCCAGCCAAACTGAGCAATCGTGGGAGAAGAGCCTTGGTGAGAGAGGTAAAGAAGAACCCCAAGATCACTGTGGCTGAGCTCCAGAAATGCAGTATGGAGATGGGTGAAAGCTCCACAAAGTCAACTATCACTGCAGCCCTCCAACAGTCGGGCATTTATGGCAGAGTGGCCCGACGGAAGCCTCTCCTCAGTGCAAGACATATGAAAGCCCGTATAGAGTTTGATTAAAAAAAAAAACACATGAAGGACTCCCAGACTATGAGAAATAAGATTCTCTGGACTGATGAGACGAAGATAGACCTCTTTGGTGATAATTCTAAGCGGTATGTGTGGAGAAAACAGGCACTGCTCATCACCTGCCCAATACAATCCCAACAGTGATACATGGTGGTGACAGCATCATGCTATGAGGATGTTTTTCAGCTGCAGGGACAGGATGACTGATTGTCATTGAAGGAAACATGAATGCGGCCAAGATCAGAGATATCCTGGATGAAAACCTCTTCCAGAGGGCTCTGGACCTCAGACTTGGCTGAAGGTTCATGTTCTAACAAGACAATGACCACACAGCTAAAATAATAATGGAGTGGCTTCAGAACAACTCTGTGACCATTCTTGACTGACCCAGAAAGAGCCCTGACTTTAACCCAATTTAGCATCTCTGGAGAGACCTGAAAATGTCTGTCCACCAACTTTCACCATCCAACCTGACAGAACTGGAGAGGATCTGCAAGGAAGAATGATAGAAGATCCCCAAATCCAGGTGTGAAAAACTTGTTGCATCATTCCCAAGAAGACTCATGGCTGTACTAGCTCAATAGGGTGCTTCTACTCAATACTGAGCAAAGGGTCTGAATACTTATGACTATGTGATATTTCAGTTTTTCTTTTTTAATAAATTTGCAAAAATTTCTAGATTTCTGTTTTTTTTCAGTCAAGATGGGGTGCAGAGTGCACATTAATGAGAGAATTGGGGAACTTTTTTGAATTTACCAAATGGCTGAAATGAAGCAAAGAGTGAAAAATTTAAAGGGGTATGAATACTTTCCGAACCCATTGTAGTGCCCTTCGGTGAAATGAACACTATGATTGCATCACTCCTACCATATGACAATATTTATGCATCCTTTAACAATCAGCAGCAATCAATCATCAGTGGGGCAGATTGTTGTATTATCCTAAACCTCTCCGCATTTCCCTATCTGCTGAAATCTCCTAATATTAGCAAGTACGGTAATTATTTGAACATTTTGCATCTTGAAATATATAACATTGCAGATGCAAATTGATGT
Organism: Ranitomeya variabilis; assembly: GCF_051348905.1. Taxonomy (NCBI): domain Eukaryota; kingdom Metazoa; phylum Chordata; class Amphibia; order Anura; family Dendrobatidae; genus Ranitomeya; species Ranitomeya variabilis. The sequence continues at coordinate 568,890,198 of NC_135232.1, forward strand.
AACATTATTGTTTTAAAACCATATCATTCCCTTTATATTTTCTGTGCAATAGTCTGATCAATAAAACATGATAGAAAATGTTTGCAATGAAAATAATCAAATATATATAAAGCAGTCAGTAATTAATATTCCAGTAATAATGTCCCTTCCAGATCCCCCCCCCCATATTAAAGGGACTCTGTCACCTGAATTTGGAGGGAACAATTTTCAGCCATAGGGGCGGGGTTTTCGGGTGTTTGATTCACCCTTTCCTTACCCGCTGGCTGCATGCTGGCTGCAATATTGGATTGAAGTTCATTCTCTGTCCTCCATAGTACATGCCTGCGTAAGGCAAGATTGCCTTGTGCAGGCATGTACTATGGAGGACAGAGAATGAACTTCAATCCAATATTGTAGCCAGCATGCAGCCAGCGGGTAAGGAAAGGGTGAATCAAACACCCGAAAACCCCGCCCCTATGGCTGAAAATTGTTCCCTCCAAATTCAGGTGACAGAGTCCCTTTAAGGCCCAATCATACATCCACCACACACATCCCCTGTTAGTAGTCACAGCAATGTCTGGCCTCAGCATTCTTACTTGGTCTTCTTATGTAATATCCCGATATTGGGGTTATTAGCGCAATGAGCAGGAAGGACAGCAGCAGGCATCCCGGAGACTTCATGTTGTGTCTTTGCTGTGCTGGCACCGCCCGGTTGATTTTATCTTCTTCTTCATGTAATAAACAAGGGTGTTGCCTAATGAAGGAGATGTAGCTTCATCGCTTGCTTGCACAACTCTCTTGATTAATACATCATTTCATGAATTTGCATAATAACATATCAGGTATATATTGGGAAGAATCCTTGCACGAATGGGGACATTGGATGGGCAGAATAGGCAGCTGCATAGGACACACATCCATCAGAAGCTCCCCGGTCCTATCCTGCCTCACTTGAAAGAAAACAACAATAAAAGCATACTGATACACATTTTAGTATCTTTTAAGAAATGGTTTTTCATTTGGATAAGACCCTACTTGCACTTTTTCCTCGCTCTCAGCTTCTACTATTACACTGCTCACATGTAGCTCCTTAATATCAGGAGCCGTAAGAAAGGTGGTATCAAGCAGTGTTGACTACATCTTGCACATAAGGGGGAACTATGGTGCGGCATTATGGAGGAGCTTTCTCTGGAACCATAATGAGGATTTGGGACTTGAACTAATTGGGAGCGGGGGCTATCAAAAATGGGGGTGACTGAGTCTAGTAGTCATGAGGACATTCTGACACATCACTGGTACTGTTAAGGGAGCGTCATGGCTGATACTCATTGAAGGGGGGCACTGTGCGTTTTACTCTAATGCTCTTATTAGGGCACTGCACCATTGTGAAGTTACTGTAGACTGCACTGTAATAATGATGGCACTATAAAGGGTCACCATTGCTGACATTAATCAAGTGGATACTGATGGTTGCACTTTTTGGATGTAGGACACTGCTTGGTGCCTCTATGTGAACCTTCTTACTCTACTTTCTCATTTATCTTATACTACTCTTATCTTTTATAGGATGTATTGCTCTGATAATGAGGTCTCTTGACTATCAGTCTTATGGGGCACTGTGGCAGTACTCTGAGAATTTACTGGTTATCACCTAGTTTGAAAGTATCTTGATTGGCACTACTATGGGACACTTGTGGTTGTTACTATAACATTTACTGTGTGGTTTTGCTGTAGTTTGTGAATCTTAACTCACTTGATGTTAGTGTTTCATCGACGGTTGGGATTTGGGGATGAAGTTCACTTTAACATTGTTCAGAACCAGAGTGGAGACAAAGTGGCCCCCAATATCCCCTAGAGTCTAAGGTCAGAGGTGTATCTAGCCTTTCCTGCACCCAGGGCAAAGGATCAGTTTGGCGACCCCCCCTCTTCCCCATTTGAACCTTAACTCTATTGAAACATAATGTCCAGATTTGTGCCCCCATAATGTCTTGATTTGTGCCCCCATAATGTCCGGATTTGTGCCCCCATAACGTCCAGATTTGTGCCCCCATAATGTCCAGATTTGTGCCCCCATAATGTCCAGATTTGTGCCCCCATAATGTCCTCATTGGTGCCCCCATACTGTCCTGATTTGTGCTCCCATATAATGTCAAGATTTCTGCCCCCATCCCCCCCATATCACATGTTCCTCAGTCTTTCATCCAGCCCCTGGTTTTGCTTCAGTCCTCAGTCACAAGTGTGACACATACCGTTGCTTTGCCCCTGCCGCTGCTCCCGACCCTCCCTATCATGCTTGCAGGCTCCATTTAGCCGACCCCACCAACCAGCCAGCCCCCTTAAATTTCAAACATTATCATTCTGACTGATTCTCTGTTAAGTTCGGTCAGAGTCTTCAGACTTCAGCTCCATTACCCGGTCCCCGCAGCCGTGGTCTGGAGCACTTACCACCGGCACCGTCCAACAGTGCACTCTACACCCGAACACCGGCGCAATGCAGCAGCAGCCTGTCACAGTCACGCTCAGTGACGTCAGCCGCTGCTGGCGCTTCCCTGATATGGAAGTGCCAGCGGCGGACAGCGCCTCTCAGCGGTCGTCAGGGGCTAGTGCTTAAACTGGCTGAGAAGGGACTCATCTCACACAGATTCACAGTGACAAGGCAAGCGGCAAGCGAAGGGTATTACTAGTGACAGCGGCGCCGCCGCGGCTTCGCTGTACACCTTGGGATTCGACGAGGACGTGCAGCACTTTCTCTGAGCCGGCTGTCAATTTGACAGCCGGCTCAGAGAACAGGATTATCTCAGACTGTGGGGGTGGCAGATGCCACCGACGAGGAGCCTCCTTGGACCTCCGCATCATCAAGCGGCCTGCTGACGCCCCCCTGTCGGCTGCGCCCGGGGCACATGCCCCGGCTGCCCCCCCCCAGGATACGCCACTGTCTGAGGTAAATAAATGTGGCTCTTGTCTTGATCTGTGATTGGATGGATGGAACTGCTGTGCCATCTTAGAGACTTCTTGTAGTTTTTATTTCGATTATATAAAGAAGATATCTTCAGTTTGGTCATTTTTTCTTTAAGTATAAGAATGCAGCGCCCCAGAGTCCTGGTCGTTGCAGTAACGTCGCTCTGCCACTAAGGGGAGTAATGTTACGTCTGATTGCACTAAAAGAGTTCACCTGATCAGGTAACACACACTACACTTCACACTCCGGCCACCAGGGGGGGGTGGTTCTATTTAGTAGGCCACTCCTCACACTCTGGTAAAACTGGGGGTTGGACAGGAAGACAGAGAGTGAGAAGTAACTGGGGAGAGCTGGAGAGAGGACCTGTCAGGGATGGGATCCTGGCAGACTCCTTAGAGCAGAGCAAACCAGTGAGCAACGGGAATACAGTTAAGAGGCATTAGGACCAGAAGGAGTCGTGCTGTTAGACCGAGGCAACATCCTTCTGAGGCGCAGCAGTCGGTGGCCGGAACGCCGAGCAAGTAAGAGACTCTAAGCCATACTGCAAACCACGGCCGGACAGCCAATTATAGGTTGTCTGTCTCACACAAATCACCTAAGCAGACAACGGAGGCAGCTGTGGGAGAGGGGCGACTCTAGGGTCCCGGAAGAACTCCAGGCCTACCCTGTCATACGGGTGCGTCCTACCACACCATCTGGGGTACGGAGAGAACGAACATCAGAGACAGACAGAACCAGTTGTGAGGACTATCCCGGGAGCTCAGTAGGGAAGGACTACAACACACAGGAGCTAGAAGGTAGACACTGATTCCCACCTGTTAAGGGAACTCCGGATGTGCTTTCGGACCGGCCGGTCTCAGACAGCCCTGTTGACAGCGTATTCCGGACTGAGGACCCTGAATTCATCAGTAAAGAGACTGCACCCCTGTGTCCTTGTGATTGATCGCGTCCTGCACCATAACATCATCACTATTCCCTCCACCTATTATTGGGCGCCCCCACGGCAGGGCCACGGACCAGGCCTAGCCACCGTGACAACCGCCAGAGCAGAGACTCAGAGGCCCGGTACCGGGTACCCCTCGGCCCTGCGGCAGTGGGGGGCGCTGCAAGAATATTCTTTATTTGGAAGATGGGGTATTTGTTTTAGATCCATTCAATATATCAATATATAAAAAAAAGTTGCACTCTGTAGTGCTAAAGCATGTCAATATGAAATATATGAAATATGAATAGCAATACTGCTCTGGATAATAAGGAAAAATTAAGACACTTAGCACATAATTTGGCCAATTCATGCATGCCCAGCAACCAACTACAAGGTGGTCTCACGCTGCTGGGACCCTATGTGTCTAGAGTGAATACCACTCTTAGACATAAGTTTCAGTTCCTGGGTGAATACGAATACCTCTCTCAGAAAAGGGTAGGTAGGCTCCTGCTGTAATTAAGATCACCACATGTTGAAGGGCTGAGTGCTTGGTCAGAGAGCTAATATACAAATAACAATAGACTGACTGGCACCTCCAAGCTAATGTGAATAGGTGCATACTAGGAGCAGCTACCTCCATATAAAATATACAGTGGGTACAGAAAGTATTCAGACCCCTTTAAATTTTTTACTCTTTGTTTCATTGCAGCCGTTTGGTAAATTCAATTTTTTTCTCATTAGTGTACACTCTGCACCCCATCTTGACTGAAAAAAAACCCAGAAATGTAGTAATTTTTGCAAATTTTTTAAAAAGGAAACACTGAAATATCACGTGGTCATAAGCATTCAGACCCTTTGCTCAGTATTGAGTAGAAGCACCTTTTGAGCTAGTACAGCCATGAGTCTTCTTGGGAATGATGCAACAAGTTTTTCACACCTAGATTTGGGGATCCTCTGCCATTCTTCCATGCAGATCCTCCCCAGTTCCATCAGGTTGGATGGTGAACGTTGGTGGACAGCCATTTTTAGGTCTCTCTAGAGACACTCAATTGAGTTTAGGTCAGGGCTCTGGCTGGGTCAGACAAGAATTTTCACAGAGTTGTTCTGAAGCCACTCCTTTGTTATGTTAGCTGTGTGCTTATGGTCATTGTCGTGTTGGAAGGTGAACCTCCGGCCAAGTCTGAGGTCCAGAGCATTCTGGAAGAGGTTTTCATCCAGGATATGTAAGTACTTGGCCGCATTCATGTTTCCAGCAATGACAATCAGTTATCCTGTCCATGCAGCTGAAAAACATCCCCATAGCATGATGCCGCCACCACCATGTTTCACTGTTGGGATTGTATTGGGCAGGTGATGAGCAGTGCCTGGTTTTCCCCACACATACCGCTTAGATTTATCACCAAAAGGTCTATCTTTATCTCATCAGTACAGAGAATCTTATTTCTCATAGTCTAGGAGTCCTTCTTGTGTTTTTTAGCAAATTCTATGCGGGCTTTCATATGTCTTGCACTGAGGAGAGGCTTCCATTGGGCCACTCTGCCATAAAGGCCCAACTGGTGGAGGACTGCAGTGACAGTTGACTTTGTGGAACTTTCTCCTATCTCTCTACTGCATTTCTGGAATTCAGCCACAGTGATCTTGGGGTTCTTCTTTACCTCTCTTACCAAGGCTCTTCTCCCTCGATTGCTCAGTTTGGATGGACAGCCAGGTCTAGGAAGACTTCTGGCGGACCCAAACTTGTTATATTTAAGCATTATAGAGGCCACTGTGCTCTTAGGAACCTTGAGTACTGCAGAAATTATGTTGTAACCTTGGCCAGACCTGTGCCTTGCCACAATTCTGTCTCTGAGCTCCATGGCCACTTCCTTTGACTTTATGATTCTCATTTGGTCTGACATGCACTATGAGTTGTGAGTAGTGTTGAGCGATACCGTCCGATACTTGAAAGTATCGGTATCGGAAAGTATCGGCCGATACCGGCAAAGTATCGGATCTAATCCGATACCGATACCCGATACCAATACAAGTCAATGGGACTCAAGTATTGGAAGGTATCCCTGATGGTTCCCAGGGTCTGAAGGAGAGGAAACTCTCCTTCAGGCCCTGGGAACCATATTAATGTGTAAAATAAAGAATTAAAATAAAAAATATTGATATACTCACCTCTCCGACGCAGCCTGGACATCACCGCTGGTAACCGGCAGCCTGCTTTGTTTAAAATGAGCGCTTTCAGTACCTTCCATGACGTCACGGCTTCTGATTGGTCGCGTGCCGCTCATGTGACCGCCACGCGACCAATCAGAAGCCGTGACGTCATCCCTCAGGTCCTAAATTCCTAGAAGGGAATTTAGGACCTGAGGGATGACGTCGCGGCTTGTGATTGGTCGCGTGGCGGTCACATGAGCGGCACGTGACCAATCAGAAGCCGTGACGTCATGGAAGGTACTGAACGCGCTCATTTTAAACAAAGCAGGCTGCTGGTTACCAGCGGTGATGTCCAGGCTGCGTCGGAGAGGTGAGTATATCAATATTTTTTATTTTAATTCTTTATTTTACACATTAATATGGTCCCGATACCGATTCCCGATACAACAGAAGTATCGGATCTCGGTATCGGAATTCCGATACAGCAAGTATCGGCCGATACCCGATCCTTGCGGTATCAGAATGCTCAACACTAGTTGTGAGGTCTTATATAGATAGGTGTGTGCCTTTCCAAATCAAGTCCGATCAGTTTAGTTTAACACTACTGGACTCAAATGAAGGAGTAGAACCATCTCAAGGAGGATAACAAGGAAATAGACAGCATGTGACTTAAATATGAGTGTCTGAGAAAAGGGTCTGAATACTTGTGACCATGTGATCTCAGTTTTTCTTTTTTATTAAATTTGCAAAAATGTCTAGATTTCTGTTTTTTTTTCAGTTAAGATGGGTACATGAGTGTACATTTATGAGAAACAAATGAACTTTTTTGAATTTACCAAATGGCGGCAATGAAACAAAGAGTGAAAAATTTAAAGGGAACTGAATACTTTCCATACCCACTGTACAAAAAAAATTGCACTCTGTCATTCTAAAGCATGTAGACATGGAATATATGAAATATGAATAGCAATACTGCTCCTTGTAATTGGAAAAAATTTAGACGCTTAGCACATAATTTGGCCAATTCATGCATGCCCCGCAACCGACAAGGTGGTCTCACGCTCCTGAGACCCTATGTGTCTAGTGTGAATACCTCTCTTAGTCTGAAGTCTGAATTCATCTGACATTTCATCTTCAGTTTCCAAAATATTAGCAAACATATAGCGGTTATCTATTTGAGGAATATGCCAACCTTTTGTATTTCATGGTATGCCACATCGTGAAGGGGCATCAAGTACATGTAAGACCATCCATGGCCTGTCCCCTACATACAGTACATCTCTGATCTACTCTTCCGATACCTCCTGTGACAAAGTCACTGATAAAGTACTGGAGGGGAGATACAGTGGGGCAAAAAAGTATTTAGTCAGTCAGCAATAGTGCAAGTTCCACCACTTAAAAAGATGAGAGGCGTCTGTAATTTACATCATAGGTAGACCTCAACTATGGGAGACAAACTGAGAAAAAAAAATCCAGAAAATCACATTGTCTGTTTTTTTAACATTTTATTTGCATATTATGGTGGAAAATAAGTATTTGGTCAGAAACAAACAATCAAGATTTCTGGCTCTCACAGACCTGTAACTTCTTCTTTAAGAGTCTCCTCTTTCCTCCACTCATTACCTGTAGTAATGGCACCTGTTTAAACTTGTTATCAGTATAAAAATACACCTGTGCACACCCTCAAACAGTCTGACTCCAAACTCCACTATGGTGAAGACCAAAGAGCTGTCAAAGGACACCAGAAACAAAATTGTAGCCCTGCACCAGGCTGGGAAGACTGAATCTGCAATAGCCAACCAGCTTGGAGTGAAGAAATCAACAGTGGGAGCAATAATTAGAAAATGGAAGACATTCAAGACCACTGATAATCTCCCTCGATCTGGGGCTCCACGCAAAATCCCACCCCGTGGGGTCAGAATGATCACAAGAACGGTGAGCAAAAATCCCAGAACCACGCGGGGGGACCTAGTGAATGAACTGCAGAGAGCTGGGACAAATGTAACAAGGCCTACCATAAGTAACACACTACGCCACCATGGACTCAGATCCTGCAGTGCCAGACGTGTCCCACTGCTTAAGCCAGTACATGTCCGGGCCCGTCTGAAGTTTGCTAGAGAGCATTTGGATGATCCAGAGGAGTTTTGGGAGAATGTCCTATGGTCTGATGAAACCAAACTGGAACTGTTTGGTAGAAACACAACTTGTCGTGTTTGGAGGAAAAAGAATACTGAGTTGCATCCATCAAACACCATACCTACTGTAAAGCATGGTGGTGGGAACATCATGCTTTGTGCTGTTTCTCTGCAAAGGGGCCAGGACGACTGATCCGGGTACATGAAAGAATGAATGGGGCCATGTATCGTGAGATTTTGAGTGCAAACCTCCTTCCATCAGCAAGGGCATTGAAGATGAAACGTGGCTGGGTCTTTCAACATGACAATGATCCAAAGCACACCGCCAGGGCAACGAAGGAGTGGCTTCGTAAGAAGCATTTCAAGGTCCTGGAGTGGCCTAGCCAGTCTCCAAATCTCAACCCTATAGAAAACCTTTGGAGGGAGTTGAAAGTCCGTGTTGCCAAGCGAAAAGCCAAAAACATCACTGCTCTAGAGGAGATCTGCATGGAGGAATGGGTCAACATACCAACAACAGTGTGTGGCAACCTTGTGAAGACTTACAGAAAACGTTTGACCTCTGTCATTGCCAACAAAGGATATATTACAAAGTATTGAGATGAAATTTTGTTTCTGACCAAATACTTATTTTCAACCATAATATGCAAATAAAATGTTAAAAAAACAGACAATGTGATTTTCTGGATTTTTTTTTCTCAGTTTGTCTCCCATAGTTGAGGTCTACCTATGATGTAAATTACAGACGCCTCTCATCTTTTTAAGTGGTGGAACTTGCACTATTGCTGACTGACTAAATACTTTTTTGCCCCACTGTATGCATCACTTAGGTTATAAGCTTCAGTGGTATGAATTTAGGAAAATGCTCCAGCACACTTAGTGCTGAGAGGGGTTAATTGTTCATTATTAGGACTAGGTTTAGTGAACAGATGATGAGTGGGTGGGAGGCTGAGGACAAATATACAACCTTCTGGCTCATTCAGATGGAAGATGGAGATGGAAGCTCCAGAGTTGTGTTTGAGGATAACAAAAGTTGAACTTTTCTTTAGCTGTTTCTTGAATGGGTGAATCCCCGCAGCAACACGGACTGCGCCATTTGTTTTATTTTGCTTTCCGTCAGGCCAGAAAATCCATGTTTATGCTGCTAACCCTGCCCTGGTTTATGCTGTACCGCAATAAACTAGTGAAAAATGTAAGGAGAAAGCGCTCCTGTGTCTACCTCTATCAGCAGCCAAGTATTCCAATCTACCACACCTCCTACACGTAATCTTCATTCCTCCTAGACATCCTTCTTCACTCTCCACTTGTCTTCTATCCCAATATTGTCTCAATGCTTTCTCCAGAGCATCCTCTATATTGTGGAAGACACTACCTTAGTACATCAGATTGTTTACCATGATTGAAGCTTTTAAACATAACCCAAAAAACATAATCTCTTTAGAACGATCTAAAGCCTTTCATAACACTCCTCCCACTTCATTACTGCCTGAGTTGGTTCAATCCCTGACCTACTGTCTCCTTCTCTATGTCTTGTAATATGTAAGCCCTGCAGGGCAAGTCCCCTCTCCTTCTGTACCATGACAGAAGTTTTTACACCAAAAGACTTTCCCCAGGCTATGACTTCACACAATAAACATGTTAATGTAAGGAATCAACTTTTATTCCCTCCCAACTAAACAGATTTTAGTTCACCAATGAGAAATTTTTAGAAATGGTCTATGCTACAAGCCATGTTATAAGGCAGACTAAAAAAGATGTTTAAAGGGTTTCTTGTGAAACATCACTTTTTCACCAGTTTCCTGCTATACCTCCAGGGCCGGACTGGCCATCTGGCAACTCTGGCAAATGCCAGAAGGGCCTGTCTGGTTGTGGGCTGCCTTGTCGGCTACATTGTTAACAGAATCGGTGTTCTCAACATACCCATACTGTTGAGAGTTGTGATGGAGCACAAAGTTGCTGACTCCATCACTTACCCTAGAAGGCCACGGGTATCATTAGAAATATTGGTCTTGTAGAAAATTTCCCTTTCCTCCATCCAGGATAATATTAGTAATACATTCCATATTGTTCATGGGGACGGGGACAACATGGGCCTGTGTGATTTCTAATGCCAGGACTGAATTTCAGCCCAGTCCGTACCTGTATACCTCCATGTACTGACCTAGCCGGTGGATCAGAGTCCTGATAATCAGTCCACCCATCTCGAAAGGCAACACCTTAAAGTAATAAGAATTTATGTAAATTCTTGTAAAAACTGTTGCACGTCTAACCTTAGGTTCTCATGTTTAATTTTTTCACATTTTTGCATTTTGTTGATTTGTCCTTTAATAGGTGGTCCCAGAATTTACCGCAATTATCGTAAATAAATGTTTGGAACTGAGCATGTCAGCAAGTTTATTTGTACAAATGAATACAGAGTATCCAGATATTTTCCTAAATGTAGAAAAATTACATTTGTTTATTTAATATATCGATAGGGCCTGTGTATTTTTTTTTTTAAATGTTTAAAATTTTCTAGATAAAAAGGAAACTACAATGCTATTTTTAGATATTAAATGTTTTTTTGCGGAACATAAAAATATTTCAGTGATACAATTTTTCATTTTTATGTATTTAATACTTTTTTTAAATTATTCAAAATAAGCTTATTTCTTTTTCTTCCCAAAAAATCCTCCAAATTGTCCTCCATATTGTCCATATTGTCCCCCAGATTGTCCATATTGTCCACTAGATTGTCCACATCTGCCGCTAGAACATCCGCTGTTTGACTGTCCACATGGTCCTCCTCCGCATGAAAATAAATTTTCGAAGAAACTGAAAAATTCTTGGGAAAAAAAGAAGACGGAAATTAAAGAAGAGAACAATTGAGTTGGTCTACTACTTTCAATCCAGGAACTCTAACATGATGGATTAGTACAGTCCTCTACTTGTGTATACATATGGCAAAGAAATCCTCCAACCCAACTCTAATCCATTATCCAAACAAACAGAAAAAAATAAAAAAAGGTTGTCTAAAATTAAATGCTTAGAGACATTGAACTCCTCTTTTAAACATGTTTTTTTTAACTCCACTAGTTTCCAAGCCACTTATAAAGCAAGCCTCAGACTGAATTCCCTGTCTCAATATATGCACTTAGGAATGCCAGAGAGCAATTAACACCTCCTAACTAGGCAAACAGTAAACTTGTCTATAATATATCAATCATTAGGGCACATGTCAAACATAATTATATATGGGTTCTCCGCCAACCACACTCTGCTCTACACTGATGAGTGGTAAACACCCCCAAACAGGCTGTCTGTAGCAGAGTTTTGGGCCTAACTTTTATCCAAGGCTCATTAAAGGCTTGGCATTGACTTAACCACTTAGTGACAGAGCCAAATTTAAAAAATCTGACCAGTGTCACTTTATGTGGTAATAACTCTGGAACGCTTCGACAAATTCCAGTGACTTTGAGACTGTTTTTTCATGAAAAAACAAAAAGAACCTTATATCATAATGATATTGTAGATAAAACTTAACATTTTATTAGTCACTTTAAAACCATAGACAGAATCAACATACAGACAACCGTGCTGAACTAACATAACCCTCACACTTTTAACCTGATTGGAACTGCCAGTCAGTGGAGGTTGGCACCCTACAGATAGAAAGAGATAGGTGCACCAAAGTAGGGCTCTGATGTCACAACATGTGTCACTTGTGGCCTAGTCAAAGGTTCGGATGGAGTACATCATGGCATCTGAAATTTTTAACGTGCAGGGTCTAGAGAAGATGAAGATGGTGGAAGAAGGATGTTGCTCATTGTGACGAAGGAAAGAAGAGCCCCCGTGAGCTTCACAGAGGACTGCATTGGGGACTAGTGATCAGCAATATGAGTACTAATTTTACATTCACCCTCCATTTATTATGTTCTAGTGTCTAAAGGGACCTTGGAGCTTAATTGGGATCATTCAATTTACATTGATTAACTTTGATGAAAATCAAATTTCCTGAACAAATTTGACCAAACTGCTGAATTTGAATTAGTAGAGTCACTTATCACTAGTAGTTACCTCTCCTAAGTGGTTATTACAAGATAGGTTATTTCATTTTGTGTAGAGCTAATATGCATAGTGCTGTAGAACAATCGATGCCATTATGTCAAAAGGCTCACTAGAGGAGCACACCAGCAGAGTCCTGTCTTCTGGAAAAAGCCAAGCTCTGAGCTCTGAGGAGCATTGTTGTTGGGAATGGTGGAAGCCCCAGCAGTTGGACATCAGCTGTCAGGATAGGGGATAACTTTTAAAGGTTGGAATAACCCTTTATAATTTGATTTCAACACCGAGAGGAAATTTATCTAACCCTCTTACTTTGAACTATAAAAAAATAAAAAATAAAAAACACATTTACAAATCACAAAAAGATTTAAGTAGAAGATTAGCACTTACTATTAATACATCGTAGACCACATCCACTACTACAACAACTCCCTGTGCTTCCGCATTGAGAATCTGACGTGCAAGAAGGTAGATTCTGACAGCTGTTCACAACCGTAGGACATTCTGCAACAGAAAGAAAAATGTTGTATTCTATGGTTGCACATCAATTTGTGCATGTGTTTGCATCTTTGTGGGTGAGAAGTAAAATGTTTAAAGCATTCTTTGTTGATACATGCCACACTTGCCTACTCTACTGGGAATGTCCAGTAGGCTCAAAATCTCCTGCAACTCCTAAAAGAGTCATTAAATCTCCTGTGCCCAACCGTTACCTTCTGGAAATCAGATTCAGATTCTAGAAAGGTTTCTTGTGCCTCAACACCTTATTGAGATGGAACCAAGATGTGGAGGGGGTAGAGAATTATGGAGTGGCATGACTACAACCCATAACTTTCTGATGAAAGCCTCCAACATATGTCAAATATGATGCTTTTCACTCAGATGTTATTGTTGACTATTTCAAAAATACATTTTGGACTTTTTAGATCAAGGCACTCAAAATTCTGAAACCTGGAACCAAAGTTTCAGTCTTTATCGATTAATATTGTTGAACATTGGATAGATTTTAAAATAGTGTCTTGTTACACCCTGGAGAGTGGGACCTATTTCCCTATGAAGACATATGTTCTGTTAAGCCTCTACTGCTATCTACTGCCCTTGTTAATACTTAAATTTCTTTCCACATTCAGGGCAACTTACCTAGTTTTTGGGAACCTAAGGGACACAAGAACTTTGCTAAACTCTATTGCCATGCCAAGCAATTTACTGCAATGACCATCTGATAAGATGTCATCATTGACCACCATTTGTTATGGTGTTGGAAGCAGATCATGGAACCCTGGAGATGAAATCATGGTGGCTTTGGATGAATTCTATCAATATTTCAAGGTTATTAATACAAATTATATGGTTCTTCAAATGGTGGATATTCAAATGTAATCTGTCAATTAGTTTATTATTATCGTGTCAGAGCAGTAGAACCCATGCTAAATAACTTACAGTAATTTTATGAAAAGCACTGCAAGGAAAAAAAAAAGGAAATTACCTAAAGATGGAATAAGGGTGTAAGGCAAAATGACCCAAAGATGGAAGAAAGGTCTCTGGCAGTAGTTGCTTCTACTTTTTGAAAGTGATTAGACAAGGCATCTCAAGTGAAGAACATCAGTATTTGATGATGCTCATGTGACACCAATTCATTAAAATGTTTTTTTGGTAGAAATTTTGATTAAAATGTTTTGATAATTCACAAAATATTTGTGCAACCTGTTTAATATGACATACATATTTAATGCTATAAAACATTTAGTACAATATTTCGGAAAAACACTTTGAATTCATATCTTTATAAAATAAGGAAAGTCCAAAATAGCCTCAAGCTTGTTTATGAGCCGCGTTCTAGTATTGCACTCCTGCCCCCTTCTCAGCACATTGACAAGTGTGGCACTGTTTCTACAGAAAAAAAGATTACATTTTCTATTTTTTTAAAACCTCATACTTTTGTACAATATGCTTTACAATTATATTGTTAGATTATACTATTTTTATATCCAATTACCTATATAAGAAAACTATGACATAGTGCAAGATAAGAGGACGTTATCTGAATATGTCATAGACATGGCATCTGCATATATAATACCTAAGTCTACACATGGCATGTACATATTCCCGTGGGGTCTGTACAGCTGATAAAACACTTGCTATTCATTCTAAGTTACAGACAGATCTGTGAAACAGTGTCTGCTTTCTTGAGTCTTACGTGGTTTTCCGTAAGATAATCCTGATGACGGGGATATTAATGCAACAGCCAAGGATAACAGCAGCAGGTAACCCAATGACGGCATCTTGTCACTTTGCTGTATTGTGACCGACGTGCCGCTTTTATACCTTTTTTATGGGAGAAACAAGGGCGTTGTCCATTGAATCAGCTATAGCTTTCTACTTTCTCATGTGCCTCCCTCGATTATTGCTTAATAACAGGAGTCTGTCTAATAACATAGTACAGATGTAATGGGAGCAGCTATGGACGGTGTTAAAGTAGTTCACATAAATTATGTATCCAGTGTTTTGAAAAGTTTTACACAATTGGTTGTTGCTAAGTAGTAGTAAATCCTGACAACTTTGGGTAAACAAGTCATTGATGCCCTACTCTTAGCAAGGCCTTGTAGACTAGTATTTAGAGCTTTTCATTACAGTTAGGTCAAATTTTGCTATTGGTCTTTGGTCATTCTTTTAGACCAGTCAGGGGCTGATTCATGCTACCTGAGGTTTTGGAGGGATGAATCAGCTGACAAGATCCCTTTAGGCCACATCACTCTGAGATTATTGGGTAGGTGACCAAGATGGGAGAAAGGTAAATCAAGTATTGGGGCATATTTACTGGTGCATTTCCAGTATTTTTGGGCTGCAGATATAGAAATGTTTAGGTGAAAGGCAGACAACATTGAGCACAGGCGTCACATTGACAGTTCTTAGGGTACGTTCACACAGGACTTTTTTGCTGCTTTTTTTTTTGCTGCTTTTTTTTATGCTAATTTAGGTGCGTTATTTTGGTGCGTATTTGGTGCGTTTTTTGGGTACGTTCACACAGGACTTTTTTGCTGCAGATTTTTGCTGCAGTTTTTTGCTGCAGATTTTTGCTGCAGTTTTTTTTTAATGCCAATTTTCAGCTGCTAGGACACCTCACAATGGCTCTTCACACCTCACAATGGCTCTTCACACCTCACAATGGCTCTTCACACCTCACAATGGCTCACAATGGCTCTTCACACCTCACTAACCACACCCCTAAGCTCTTGGCTGTGAGATCCCTTCCTGCTGGCCATGATTTTCTGCACAAAAAACGCAGCAAATAATGCTACATGCGTTTTTGTAGCGTTTTTGCTGCGTTTTTTTCATCACCCATTCAAGTCAATGGGTGAAAAAACGCTGCAAAAACGCAGCAAAAACGCTGAAAGAAGTGACATGCCCTATGTCCAAAAAAAGCAGCAAAGCAGAAAATACTGATCAAACAAAAAACCAACGTGTGTGCATGAGATTTCTGAAATCTCATAGGCTTTACTGGTACTGTAAAAAGCAGCTGAAAATTAGCATAAAAAAAAGCAGCAAAAAAAAGCAGCAAAAAAGTCCTGTGTGAACGTACCCTTAGGGTGCCAGCTGGTGTAGCCAAGATGGGCAGTTTAGAGTTTGTAAGGTGGCAGTTGGACACCTCGTTAACAAGAGGTACTGTATGTGTCCCCGAGGTGCCAAGCCTCTGTGATGTAGGACCCAGAGAAGAAGGATCAAGCACACATAGTTCAGAGAGAAGTTTAACGGGCCCGTATTATGTGTCCCGGTTTTACAAGCAGCTGAAAGAGCTGGGTGGGATCGACTGCTCACATACCTCCAGTAAGGACTTGCAATGTCTGATTTAAGGCAGCTGGGGCTATCTCACGGGGTTCTGTGTGTGTGTGCACGGTGAGGAGGCCTTGTATTTGCTGCTCAGACCCTTCTGGAGTCTGAGAGTTGAGACCTAACATTTAAACGATTGAGCCCATGCTTTATATCGGGGTGGGGAACGTCTGGCCCCCGAGCCGTATACGGCCCGCGCCACTTTGCCTGTCTTTAGCCACGAGCCCTTTAATTCTTCAGAAGTGCATGCGGTTTTTTTGTGTCCCTGTGCTCTAACCATCACTGCCCAGTGGGGAGAATCCTGCGGAGCAGCTCCATGCAGGTAAGGGACAAGTTGTAATCTGGGTGGATGGTGGGATCACAGGCACGGGGGGATTATAATGGAGAGGTGCAGAAGTTTCGGCAGCAAATTGTTTGGAGGTAACGCTGATGATGCGTCTCCTTCTACATTGTCAGTGAGCCTGCACCAGGGAGACTCTCTCCACTGGAACCACCCTGGAGTGGAGCCGCTGCCTCAGCTCCATCCACAGGGGGTGTACCTGTCACTGCTGAGCACCCAGCAATGTGGAGACCACCCATGTACACACAGAGAACTTAGTAGCAGAGCCGAGAGTGTCGCATCCTCCTGTGTGGCTGCAGCATGTGAGCACAGGGTAATCACAGCATGCAGAAAGCAGGGGGGTCTACCTGCAGTCCTACGTGCAGTGTGAGGGGGGCAGGAGACAAACACAGCTCTGCTGTACAGGGCACAACTGCAGGCACCGATTATATCAGGGGGAGCGAGGACACAGGAACATACATACACAACACTGGGCAAATATGCACTCATCACACGTATTCATCACACATCCATACACTACACATCAAACATACATACACTACACACATACACTACAAATCACACATACATGCATTATATACATGTGCTGTACACATACATACACCCATGTGCTGTGTACCTCAGGTCCCGTGTACCCCACATGTGCTGTGTACCTCAGGTCCCGTGTACCACCCATGTGCTGTGTACCTCAGGTCGCGTGTACTCCCCATGTGCTGTGTACCTCAGGTCTCAGGTCCTGTGTACCACCCATGTGCTGTGTACCTCAGGTCCTGTGTACCACCCATGTGCTGTATACCTCTGGTCCCATGTACCACACATGTGCTTTGTACCTCAGGTCCTGTGTACCCTCATATGCTGTATACCTCAGGTCCTGTGTACCACCCATGTGCTGTATACCTCAGGTCCTGTGTACCATCCATGTGCTGAATACCTCAGGTCCCATGTGCCATCCATGTGCTGTATACCTCAGGTCCCGTGTACCACCCATGTGCTGCGTACCTCAGGTCCCGTGTACCCTCATATGCTATGCACCTCAGGTCCCATGCACCCCCATGTGCTGTGTACCTCAGGTCCCATGTACTCCCCATGTGCTGTATATCTCAAGTCCCGTGTACCACCCATGTGCTGTGTACCTCAGTTCCTGTGTACCTCACATATGCTGTGTACCTCAGGTCCTGTGTACCCCACATGTGCTGTGTACCTCAGGTCCCATGTACCACCCATGTGCTGTGTACCTCAGGTCCCATGCACCACCCATGTGCTGTGTACCTCAGGTCCCATGTACCACCCATGTGCTGTGTAACTCAGGCCCCGTGTAACACCCATGTGCTGTGTACCTCAGGTCCTGTGTACCCCACATGTGCTGTGTACCTCAGGTCACATGTGCCACCCATGTGCTGTGTAACTCAGGCCCGTGTACCCCACATGTGCTGTGTACCTCAGGTCCCATGTACCACCTATGTTCTGTATACCTCAGGTCCCGAGTACCACCCATGTGCTGTATACCACCAGCCCCGTGTACCCCCCACTTTCTGAATACTTCAGGTCCCGTGTACCTCACATGTGCTGTGTACCTCAGGTCCCGTGTACCACCCATGTGCTGTGTACCTCAGGTCCTGTGTACCACCCATGTGTTGTGTACCTCAGGTCCCATGTTCCCCACATGTGTTGCGTACTTCAGGTCCTGTGTACCACCCGTGTGCTGTGTACCTCAGGTCCCGTGTTCCCCACATGTGTTGCGTACTTCAGGTCCTGTGTACCACCCATGTGCTGTGTACCTCAGGTCCCGTGTACCACCCATGTGTTGTGTACCTCAGGTCCCGTGTACCCCACATGTGCTGTGTACCTCAGGTCCTGTGTACCACCCATGTGCTGTGTACCTCAGGTCCCATGTACCACCCATGTGCTGTGTACCTCAGGTCCTGTGTACAACCCATGTGT
Organism: Ranitomeya variabilis; assembly: GCF_051348905.1. Lineage (NCBI taxonomy): Eukaryota > Metazoa > Chordata > Amphibia > Anura > Dendrobatidae > Ranitomeya > Ranitomeya variabilis. The sequence continues at coordinate 568,908,488 of NC_135232.1, forward strand.
TGTGTACCTCAGGTCCCATGCACCACCCATGTGTTGTGTAACTCAGGTCCCATGCACCACCCATGTGTTGTGTACCTCAGGTCCCGTGTACCACCCATGTGCTGTGTACCTCAGGTGCCGTGTACCACCCATGTGCTGTGTACCTCAGGTCCTGTGTACCACCCATGTGCTGTGTACCTCAGGTCCCATGTACCCCACATGTGCTGTGTACCTCAGGTCCCGTGTACCACCCATGTGCTGCGTACATCAGGTCCCGTGTACCACCCATGTGCTGTGTACCTCAGGTGCCGTGTACCACCCATGTGCTGTGTACCTCAGGTCCCGTGTACCCCACATGTGCTGTGTACTTCAGGTCCCGTGTACTACCCATGTGCTGTGTACCTCAGGTCCCGTGTACCACCCATGTGCTGTGTACCTCAGGTGCCGTGTACCACCCATGTGCTGTGTACCTCAGGTCCCGTGTACCCCACATCTGCTGTGTACTTCAGGTCCCGTGTACCACCCATGTGCTGTGTACCTCAGGTCCCGTGTACCACCCATGTGCTGTGTACCTCAGGTGCCGTGTACCACCCATGTGCTGTTTACCTCAGGTCCCGTGTACCCCACATCTGCTGTGTACTTCAGGTCCCGTGTACCACCCATGTGCTGTGTACCTCAGGTGCCATGTATCCCACATGTACGGTGTACCTCAGGTCCCATGCACCACCCATGTGCTGTGTACCTCAGGTCCCATGTATAGTTGGCTAATGTTTAAGTTATTAATTTTATATGGCCCCTGAGCACTATCATAAAATTACAAATGGCCCTTGGCAGAATAAAGGTTCCCCACCCCTGCTTTATATGGATTAGTTATTTTCCATTTTTGTCCTGTTATATACAGGTCCTTCTCAAAAAATTAGCATATAGTGTTAAATTTCATTATTTACCATAATGTAATGATTACAATTAAACTTTCATATATTATAGATTCATTATCCACCAACTGAAATTTGTCAGGTCTTTTATTGTTTTAATACTGATGATTTTGGCATACAACTCCTGATAACCCAAAAAACCTGTCTCAATAAATTAGCATATTTCACCCGTCCAATCAAATAAAAGTGTTTTTTTAATAACAAACCAAAAAAACAACAAATAATAATGTTCAGTTATGCACTCAATACTTGGTCAGGAATCCTTTGGCAGAAATGACTGCTTCAATGCGGCGTGGCATGGAGGCAATCAGCCTGTGACACTGCTGAGATGTTATGGAGGCCCAGGATGCTTCAATAGCGGCCTTAAGCTCATCCAGAGTGTTGGGTCTTGCGTCTCTCAACTTTCTCTTCACAATATCCCACAGATTCTCTATGGGGTTCAGGTCAGGAGAGTTGGCAGGCCAATTGAGCACAGTAATACCATGGTCAGTAAACCATTTACCAGTGGTTTTGGCACTGTGAGCAGGTGCCAGGTCGTGCTGAAAAATGAAATCTTCATCTCCATAAAGCATTTCAGCCGATGGAAGCATGAAGTGCTCCAAAATCTCCTGATAGCTAGCTGCATTGACCCTGCCCTTGATGAAACACAGTGGACCAACACCAGCAGCTGACATGGCACCCCACACCATCACTGACTGTGGGTACTTGACACTGGACTTCAGGCATTTTGGCATTTCCTTCTCCCCAGTCTTCCTCCAGACTCTGGCACCTTGATTTCCGAATGACATGCAAAATTTGCTTTCATCAGAAAAAAGTACTTGGGACCACTTAGCAACAGTCCAGTGCTGCTTCTCTGTAGCCCAGGTCAGGCGCTTCTGCCGCTGTTTATGGTTCAAAAGTGGCTTTACCTGGGGAATGCGGCACCTGTAGCCCATTTCCTGCACACGCCTGTGCACGGTGGCTCTGGATGTTTCCACACCAGACTCAGTCCACTGCTTCCTCAGCAATCTTCCTCAGGGTCCGGTCACCTCTTCTCGTTGTACAGCGTTTTCTGCCACATTGTTTCCTTCCAACAGACTTACCATTGAGGTGCCTTGATACAGCACTCTGGGAACAGCCTATTTGTTGAGAAATTTCTTTCTGGGTCTTACCCTCTTGCTTGAGGGTGTCAATGATGGCCTTCTTGACATCTGTCAGGTCGCTAGTCTTACCCATGATGGGGGTTTTGAGTAATGAACCAGGCCGGGAGTTTTTAAAAGCCTCAGGTATCTTTTGCATGTGTTTAGAGTTAATTAGTTGATTCAGAAGATTAGGGTAATAGGTCATTTAGAGAACCTTTTCTTGATATGCTAATTTATTGAGACAGGTTTTTTGGGTTATCAGGAGTTGTATGCCAAAATCATCAGTATTAAAACAATAAAAGACCTGACAAATTTCAGTTGGTGGATAATGAATCTATAATATATGAAAGTTTAATTGTATTCATTACATTATGGTAAATAATGAAATTTAACACTATATGCTAATTTTTTGAGAAGGACCTGTATTTTTGTCCCCTGAAGAGGCTGTTTAACTTTGTTAAACTGATCGATTCACGGATATTTAATAAACTGCCCATTTGTTTTGAACCGCGAACTGAATCCCTGTGTGTGAACCAGAGTCTTCATAAGAGCCGATCCATCACAAGAACTATAGCAATAGATTGCTTGTGATGTTATTAGGTTACTTTACGCTGTTTCTTCTATATGAATGCATATCTGAGATATATAAGATTTGGAATTCCTACGTTTGACCCAACTGTTGCTTTGTATGTTATATATTTTGCACCCATTGTTACCTATCCAATAATCTTACCTTGTTATGGTTCAAGGGTTATTACCCTTGTCTTGTATGTCTTTTTTTGGCTAGGATCCACTGTAAATACAATTTTTAATGTAGTGTTTTTCCAATTTTAATATTCAAAAGTGCCGAGGGGCTGTCAGAGGAGGAGCTCTCCCTCTGTCTAACTCCTCACATGTTGTGATCACTAGTAATAGTGGCATGTGGGGGCTTATAGTGCTATACAACTGTATACCGTGTGCCTGATTGCAGTTAACTACTATTTGAACATACAGTTACTTACATTTATTGAAGGGATTAATGGTTTATGAAAAAAAAATGTTAATTTGCATTCCCCGGTTGCTATAGATTATGTAATATGTTGAAAAGATGCCAGATTATAGTTTTTTTTTAATACTTAATAGGGTTGTTTGTTTTCAATAATCCTTCCTTTTAAAAGAATGTCTTGAAGAGGAACCAATCATGGGGTGGTATACTATTGCTACATTGCTATGCTCCCTTGTGATCAGCTATGATTGGTGGAGATTCCAGCAACAGGTGTTCAATTACCCTGCAGCGCCTCTACAGGTGAAATGAAGCATTACGTAGGTCCTAGTGAATTCAGTGAGGCTTTTTGGATCTACTCTCTGGCTAATAGATTCAAGTTTGGCAAATCCTTTGAATATTACAGAACATTGCAATTAGCACTGAATGTATCCTCCATGAAATTATTAATCCTTATTGAGCTCACGGGATCTCACTAGACCCCAAAGAGGAATAAAAAATGGATGTAAAAAAAAAACAATAGTCTCTTCACTGATCACCTGTCCGGCCAACTCTGCAGCCCGCTGTCCGGTCCTCAGGACTTCTGTTCATTTTCCCTTGTTGAACTTATTATCATTGGCTTTTTCACTCCAGGGCCTGGGACATCACTGTGCATGAGCGCCATTTCTTCAGGATTTGTGCAGTAATGACAGATGATAAAACAATGTACAGAGCGCAGTGACATAAGTCAGAGGCTTTGTTGAGGGGGAAGGAAGGGCTTTACGTGAGGGAGGCTGAAGAGAGAGAGAAAAGAAGCGGCGCCAAGGACTGTTCGCGGGCTATGGAGACAGCAAAACACATGAGCGGTGTGTTAATTACTATTTTTTTAATCTCTTGGTTGACCCTCTATGGTTATTCACCATTTTGTTGAACTTGTAAGGAGTAGATTTCTAGAAATACATTTTCTGGACAATTATGCATGGTTGTAAAATCTGAGAAGAATTTCATTTTGCTCAAATAAATTCACTTAAAGGTCAGCAACCTAAATATGGGACGTTTCCTTCTCCAATAACCGAGTTTAATTTTTTTTTTTTTTAATTAAATTACAACAAGATCTCAGAAGGTTTCAGACTGTAAAATGCCAGGTCAATTTTGTCTCTTTATATGGGCCAGTTTCTGTGTGTATAGAGAAGGTGAGTGTTGTGCCAAGTATGACCAATCTCAGGATTATAAAGATATTTTATATACTAACAAATCTTACATAGGTGGTGGTTATATTTTGGGTGTCTACTGATTATGCTAAAGGTGTGAACAGGACTGTAGGGTTATACACCTACTTTTTTGGCACAGGATACAAAAGTGTATAAAAGAATACTTTATAACTGCTGTAACATTGCAATTAAATATACCTTCTATCAAGTTCAGACTCATAGAGATGGGCAGAGTTGTTAATCTTATATTGTAGTGTAGTGGGTGTTGTGTTTATCATCTTTTCTGAAATCTACTGTGCCCATAATAATGTGTCATTATGCAAAAGACTTAATAAAACACCGAAAGGTTTCAGTAGAGAATGAATTTTCCTTTACATTTAGATTTCTGGACAGTGGTATACCGCCAATGGCGGCAGGCGACATGACTGCTATAAGGCCCCAAGGGGTGAGGGGGCCAACTTTAGTCGGAGTGCAATGGCTGTGCCAGGGACGGATACCACATGTGCTCTGGGGGGCCCTTGCAGGGCAGCTAATAATGATGACCACTCATGTGCGGCAGGCAGGGAGAGATCCACTGCCTACAAGAGAAAATGGCATCAGAGCTGCAGCGATTCATCCTGCTCCCTGCCCGCGCTTCCTGCCTCACACAACAGTCAGCGGCGCGGCTGGATGATATCATCATTCAGCACCGCGGCAGCTATGCCAGTGAGATGAGGCTGCCGCTTATGGCGGGAGAGTGTGCGGAGAGGTGAGAGGTGCTGTCTGCTGTGTGTGTGTGTACGTACGTGTGTGTAGAGATGAGTGGTGGTGTGTGTGTGTGTGCGTAGAGCTGTGGGGAACGCGCAGAGAGGTGAATGGTGCTGTTTGTGTGTAGGTGATGGAGAGAGCAATTATAGGGGTGGTGGGGGAGAAAGCAATGAAGGGGTGGTCGAAGGGCAAAAATGGAGTGGTGGGGAGGAGGAAATGATGGAGGTGGTGGAATGGGCAATGATGGGGTGGTGGGGAAAAGGCAATGATGGTGGTGGTGGTGGAAGGGGCAATGATGGGGATGGTGGGGGAGGAGGAAATTATGGAGGTGGTAGAATGGGCAATGATGGGGGTGGTGGGGGAGAAGACAATGATGGTGGCAGTGGAAAGGACAATGATAGGGGTGGTGGGGAAGGAGGCAATGATGGAGGTGCTGAGGAATAAGGCAACGATGGGGGGTGGCAGAGAGGGCAATGATGGGGTGGTGGGGGAGAAAGCAATGATTGAGGTGGTGAAAAGGGCAATGATGGGGTGGTGGGGGAGAAAGCAATGATGTAGGTGGTGGTATGGGCAATGATGGGGTGGTGGGAAAAGGCAATGGTGGTGGTGGAAAGGACAATGATGGTTGCGATAGAAAGGGAAATGATGGACGTGATAGAGAAGGAGGACATGATGGAGATGGTGGAATGGGCAATGATGGGAGTGGTGGGGAGAAGACAATGATGGAGGTGGTGGAATGGGCAATGATGGGGTGGTGGGGAGAAAGCAATAATAGAGTTGATGGAAAGGGCAATGATGAGGATGGAGGAAAGGACAATAATGGGATGCAGAGGGAGGTGGACAATGAGGGGTGTGGAGGATTGGGAAGGGAGGAATGGGGATTTATAATGGATTTAGGAACAGGGGGAGGTGGAGGAAGACTTTATTGTTGCTTATTATGTTTAACACAGTCCCTTAGTATATAGTGTACTCACTTATTATGTACTAGATTGTGGCCCGATTCTAACGCATCGGGTATTCTAGAATATGCATGTCCCCGTAGTATTTGGACAATGATGATTCCAGAATTCGCGGCAGACTGTGCCCGTCGCTGATTGGTCGAGGCAACCTTTATGACATCATCGTCGCCATGGCAACCATTATGACATCTACGTCGATACTGTGCCCATCGCTGATTGGTCGAGACCTGGGGGCCTCGACCAATCAGAGACGCGGGATTTCCATTATGACATCATCGTCGCCATGCTGTGCCCGTCGCTGATTGGTCGAGGCCGCCAGGATTTCCAGGAGAGACAGACAGACAGACAGACGGAAAAACCCTTAGACAATTATATATATAGATGGGAGGTCAGACACCAAAAAGTGTGCAAAAACTGTGGCCCGATTCTAATGCATCGGGTATTCTAGAATATGCATGTCCCCGTAGTATATGGACAATGATGATTCCAGAATTCACGGCAGACTGTGCCCGTCGCTGATTGGTCGAGGCAACCTTTATGACATCATCGTCGCCATGGCAACCATTATGACATCTACGTCGATACTGTGCCCGTCGTTGATTGGTCGAGGCGAATTCGCGGCAGACTGTGCCCGTCGCTGATTGGTCGAGGCAACCTTTATGACATAATCGTCGCCATGCTGTGCCCGTCGCTGATTGGTCGAGGCCTGGCGGCCTCGACCAATCAGAGACGCAGGATTTCCAGGACAGACAGACAGACAGAAAAAACCCTTAGACAATTATATATATAGATAGCACAGTCCCTTAATATATAGCGTACTCACTTATGTATGGCGCCATCCCTCAGCATACAGTTTAGTCACTTTATATGTATAGCACAGGCCCTTAGTATATAGTGTACTCACTTATGCACAACACAGTCCCTTATGTATAACACCATTCTTAGTTACTTAGTTTCCTCTTTTATCATGTATAACACCGTCCCATATTACATACCATCCTCTCTAGGTATATATGGTACCATCCCTTATTATATAGCTTCCTCTGCTGTTATGTACAGTGCTGTCTTACATAGTGTATTCTTGTTATTTTTGTTATTCACAGCGCCTCTTTTATTGCATAATCCGCTCTCTTGTTAGATATAAAATGACTGCTGATGGAGGAGCCGGTGACCAGATGACCAGTTCATCATCTCCTCCATTAGAAAAGAAGCTTTCCCATGCTCCGTCAGCCATCATTGCATTATATATCTGACAAGAGAGGATGGTATGTAATAAAAACAGGGCACTATATAATCCAATATGTAAGGGATGGTGCTGTACAGAAGAGGGCAAGAGAAGGCACTGTATAAGGGACAGCAATATACAGTACATAATAAAGGAGACTATGTAATATATACATGTATGTGTGTGTGGATATATATATATATATATATATATATATATATATATATATATATATATATATATATATATATATACTAGATGGTGGCCTGATTCTAACACATAGGGTATTCTAGAATATGTGTATAGTTTATTTATGAAGATTTCAGAATAATGCAATGAATACACAGGATTGGGCTGGCTGGGCGTGACCAATTATTGAAGAGTGGTTCAAATCTTGCGCCAAATCGCGGCCGGACTGCGTCTGTCGCTGATTGTTTGTGGACGGACAGGCGTGATCAATGAGTAAAGCGAGGGCGAGCTCCAGGTTTTTGAGGGCCCCGTGCGAAAGAGTCTCACAGCCCACGTAGCATACAACACAGCCCACGTAGTATATAGCACAGCCACGTAGTATATAGCACAGCCACGTAGTATATAGCACAGCCACATAGTATATAGCACAGCCACGTAGTGTATAGCACAGCTACGTAGTGTATAGCACATCCACGTAGTATATTGCACAGCCACGTAGTATATAGCACAGCCACATACTATATAGCACAGCCACATAGTATATAGCACAGCTACGTAGTATATAGCACAACCACGTAGTATATTGCACAGCCACGTAGTATATTGCACAGCCACGTAGTTTATAGCACAGCCCATGTTGTATATAGCACAGCCACGTAGTATATTGCACATCCACGTAGTATATTGCACAGCCATGTAGTATATAGCACAGCCCATGCAGTATATAACAGCCAATGTAGTATATAGCACAGTCACATAGTATATAGCACAGCCATGTAGTATATTGCACAGAGATGTAGTATATAACACAGCCATGTAGTATATAGCACAGTCCACGTAGTATATAGCACAGCCCACGTAGTATATAGCACAGCGACATAGTATATAACACAGTCCATGCAGTATATAACACAGCCCACGTAGTATGTAACACAGCCAATATAGTACATAGCACAGCCCACGTAGTATATAACACAGCCAACATAGTATATAGCAATGTGGGCACTATATCCCTGTAAAAAAAGGAATTAAAATAAAAAATAGTTATTTACTCACCTTCCGGTGGCCTCTGGATCCAGCCCAGGCCTTTAGCGATGCTCCTCACTACGCTCCATTCCCAGCAATGCATTGCGGCAATAACCCGTGATGATGTAGCGGTCTCACGAGACCGCTACGTCATCTGGGGTCATTGCCGCAATGCATTCTTAGGACCGGAGCGTCGAGAGGAGTGGGAAAGGCTGACGCGGACGCCGGAAGGTGAGAGTATAATGATTTTTTTTTATTATTATTTTTAGCATTATATGTTTTTACTATTGATGCTGCATAGGCAGCATCAATAGTAAAAAGTTGGTCACACAGGGTTAATGGCAGCGTTAACGGACTGCGTTACACCGCGTTATGCCGCGGTGTAATGCAGTCCAATTAACGGACTGCTATAGAGGGGGCACTGACAGGAGGGAAGTAGGGAGGGGCCAATTCGCAGCCGGACTGTGCTGTCGCTGATTGGTCGTGGCTGGCTGGGCGCAACCAATCAGCGACGCGGGTTTTCCATTACAGACAGACAAACAGACGGAAGTGGACCTTACACAATTATATATATATATATATATATATATATATATGTATTTATTTATATATACATAGCTTTGTCGCCATAAAAGGAGGCGGCCCAGACACATTTCTTGCACAAGGGCCACAAGCTGTCAGTGTCCGCCCATGGGCTGTGCTGTGCCATGTGCCTTTAATTAAATGTGCACACGCTTTCCTGGCTCCTCCACATCCTCTTTTCTAGTCCTGCACTGCTTGTGGCTGAACTCTCTGGCTGGATTTGCATAAGGACAACACGCCTCCTGGCTGACATAGCTTTCCAGCCAGAGGGCCTGAAGTAGTTGCACATGTGAGGGTGGCTAGCGGCTGTTGGAGGCGGAATGTAAGGAGCTGAGGTTGTGTGAAGAGTAGACGCAAGACGGTGAGCTGGGCCCAGCGGTGAATTTTTTTTTTGGGGGGGTGGCCCATTCAGACTTTTGCTATGGGGCCCCATGATTTCTATGTATGCCACTGGTTCTGCACCTATAAACCCAGAGAACTGTTCTGAAGAAATAAACCCTTTAAGAGCAAAACATATTTTGTAACTAAAGGAGTTTTCCCATGATCAAAGTATGTTTTAATCAATAGATTTTGGAATAAAAATAAGTTCCACATCTTTTCCGTGCTGTGGATGTCGAAAGCTGATCAGCACATACCACAGCTAGTGACCAAGGAAGAAAGCATATGCCATTTATGAATAATATGTATACAGACAAGACACTAGACACTCACAACACAACTGCTGCTTTCTGAGGTAACACATTTCTCTGTTCTATTACAGGAGTAAGTGTGTCTGCTGTGTCTCCAGTAGTGATGAGCGAGTATATTCGTTCCTCGGGTTTTCCCAAGCACGCTCAGGTGGTCTCCGAGTATTTTGGCGTGCTCAGAGATTTAGTTTTTGTAGACGCACCTGCATGATTTGTGGCTGGTAGACAGGCTGAACACATGCAGGGATCGCCAGTTTGTTAGGGAATCCCCTCATGTATTCAGCCTGTCTAGCAGTCGCAAATCATGCAGGTGCGTCTACAAAAACTAAATTTCTGAGCATACCAAAATACTCGGAGACCACCCAAGTGTGCTTGGGAAAACCAGAGCAATGAGTATACTTGCTCATCACTACTGTAGTCTCCAGCCCTCCAAGCTCATCATAAATCAAGTCAATGACAGTGGCATGTAAAAGTTAAGTTTTGGCACCCCTGGTCAAAAATGTTGTTAATTTGAACACTTAAGCAAGTTGAAGATGACATTATCTCTAAAAGGCCTAAAGTTAAAGATTACACATTTCCTTTGTATTTTAGGCAATATACAGTATGTATATATATATATATATATATATATATATATATATATATATATATACATTTTTATTCATTTTCACTTTCAAAATTACAAAAAGGAAAACGGGGCCAGATAATTTTTACCAAGGTTTCAGATCTTAATTATTTTGTTAGGGTTGTGACATATTTACCATCATCATTAGGAAAGGCCAGGTGTTGGAAATTTCCCAGCTTTATGACAACCCAGCTTTCTCTAACCTTGTGCCAAAATAGAGCAGTCATGGGTTCTTCTAATCAACTGCCTAGAACTCTGAAAATGAAAATTGTAGAGGCCCACAAAGCAGGAGAAGGATATAAGAAGATAGCAAAGCGTTTTAGGCTATGTGCACACGTTGTGGATTTTGTTGTGGATCCGTAGCGTTTTTTCAGCGCAAATTTGCACCAAATCCACAAAGAGTGCTCAGGCAATGTTAATCAATGGGAATCCAGATTCCAGATATGGTGCGCACATGCTGCGGAAAATTCCACACTGATTCTCAGCATTTTATTTTCCGCACCATGTCATTTCTTTTTGCGGATCTGCAGCTTTCTGCACCCATTGATTTACATTGAGTCAGTCAGATTTGCGGGCCAAAAACGCTGGAGAAAGGAACGAAGAAGAGTGTGTGGGTGGAGACTGTGTGTGAGCGGAGAACATGTGCGGGTCTGTCTACTGGTGTCTGTGTGTGTCTGTGTGTCTGCTGGTGTCTGTGTCTGTCTGCGGGTGTCTGTGTGTGTCTCTGCCGGTGTCTGTGTCTGTCTGTGTGTGCTGGTGTCTGTGGGTGTGTGTAGCCAGGCATAATCTGATGAGACTACTACTCCCATCCGGCTATGTCTGCTGTCACATACAGCTCTGGCAAAAATTAAGAGACCACTGCACAGTTTTTTTTTAAAAAATCAGCTTCTCTACATGTCTGACAGCCATTCCATTCCAGTGTCAGTTGAATTCCACAACCAGAGTGCACCTCATTCTACTTAATATGCTTCTGATTAGGTGATCACCTGAACCAAATCTTATTTAATGAAGTAAAGTATAAAATACACTGCTGTGGTGTTCCCAATCCTCTTGCAATAGGACAAGCTGGATAGCAAAACAAGTGCTAGTAATATCCCAAAAGTAATAGGAATGAAAAAATAACTTTTAACCATGCCAAAAGAGTTGAAAAGAAAAGTCTTGAGTGAGGAAAAGAAGGGCTCAATTCTGGCTTTACTAGCAGAGGGACACAGTTAGTGTCATGTTGCTTCCATCCCTAAAATTTCTAAGACGGCAGTTCATTACAACAAGGTCAAGCAGCAGATATTGGGGACAACAAAGCTACAGACTGGCAGAGGGCGAAAACGACTCTCCACTGACCGGGATGACCATCATCTTATTCGAATGTCACTCAGCAGGATGACATCAAATGTTCTACAAAAGGAATGGCAAATAGCAGCTGGGGTGAAGTGCATGGCAACAACAGTTTATTACAGTCTCCTAGAGGCAGGACTCAAGTCATGTAAAGCTAGAAAAAAAAAACTTTCATAAATGAGAAGCAAAGGAGAGCCAGGCTGAAGTTTGCAAAAGACCATAAGGATTGGACCATAGAGGACTGGAATAAGGTAATTTTCTCTGATGAGTCTAATTTTCAGCTTTGCCCAACACCTGGTCGTCTAATGGTTAGACGAAGACCTAGAGAGGCGTACAAGCCACAGTATCTTGCACCCACTGTGAAATTTGGTGGAGGATTGGTGATGATCTGGGGATGCTTCAGCAAGGCTAAAATTGGGCAGGTTAATCTTTGTGAAGGATGTATAAATCAAGCGGCATACAAGATTATCCTGGAAAAACAGTTGACTCCTTCTGCTCAGGTAATGTTCTCCAATGCTGTGGACTGTTTTTTCCAGCAGGACAATGCCACACAGCTAGGTCAATCAAGGTGTGGATGAAGGACCACCACATCAATCCCTGTCATGGGCAGCCCAATCTCCAGACCTGAACCCCATTGAAAACCTCTGGAATCTAATCAAGAGGAAGATGGATAGTCACAAGCCATCAACAAAGAAGAACAGCTTAAATTTTTGTACCAGTTGTGGCATAAGGTCACCCAAAAGCAGTGTGAAAGACTGGTGGAAAGCATGCCAAGACACATGAAAGCTGTGATTAGAAATCATGTTTATTCCACAAAATATTGATTTCTGAACTCTTCCTGAGTTAAAACATTAATATTGTTGTTTCTAAATGATTATGAACTTGTTTTTTTGGGGTTATTTGAGGTCTGCAAGCAATGTATTTTTTTTTGTTATTTTGACCATTTCTCATTTTCAGAAAATAAATACAAAATGTATTCCTTGAACTTTGGTGACTTGTTGTCAGTAGTTTATAGAATAAAAGAACAATTTACATTTTACTCAAAAATATACCTATAAAGAGAAAAATCAGACAAACTGAACATTTTGCAGCGGTCTCTTTATTTTTGCCAGAGCTGGTATGACAGTGACAAAATGAGCCGTTGATGAGTCAGTAGTAGTCCCATCATCCAGCGACTGTGTTCAATTAAAAATTCCCTTATGCCCTCGATCTCCTGCAATAAAAATAAAATTATAAATCAACATATACTTACCTTTCTGCTGTAGTCCATTTAATAACGAGTGTCCCACGGCGATCTTACATGTAGAACAGTCACTTCGGGAGATGTGACTGCTCTACCCGACTTCCGATAATACAGTGACAGGAGGTAGACTCCCTCACTGTATCACTGCTCCGCCATCAGAGGTCACCGGAGTTCGTGCTGTCACTTGCGGCACAGCTGTGTGAGAAAATTTTCACACAATGAAAGTGCCATGAGTGAGAGCACAAACTCCGGTGAACTCTCAGTGTTTCTCCGAAGGCCATGTAGAGCAGTCACATTTCCCGATGTGACTGTTCTACACGTGAGATCGTCATGGGACACTCGGTAACTGGACTACATCGGACAGGGAGTATTTGTGTTGGTTTATTTTATTTTTACTACAGGAGATCGAGGGATTTGGGGATTATGTGATGCAGTAAGTATGGTAAATTAAGATCAATAAAGGAGTCTGTGTGATTATTTCAAATAAAGGACTTTATTCTGGCTGTGTCTTTATTTACCATATAGCTATAGGATTAGTAATGGATAGGTGTCTTATTGATGCTTCTCCATTACTAATCCGTGGGCTTGATGTCACCGGACAATACATAGGTGACATCAACCCCACAAATATTTCCCCACTTGCCACCGCTACAGAGCAAGTGGGAAGAGCGAGGCTAAGTGCCAGAATTGGCCATGATCACCACCATCTTGAAAAGGTTCCCCGCTCCGATATACTAATGTGCCACAAACAGGAAGTTGATATCACCAACTATTCCCATTTTATTTAGGTGTATCCACATAAATGGCTCACCATGTGTATATATATATATATATATATATATATATATATATATATATATATATATATATATCGTCTAAGGTCCACTTCGATCTGTTTGTCTGTCTGTCCCGGAAATCCCGCGTCGCCGATTGGTCGCGGCCGGCTGGACGCAACCAATCAGCGAAAGGCACAGTCCGGCCGTGAATTGGCCCCTCCCTGCTCCCCTCCAGTCAGTGCCCACTCCATGCTCCCCTCCAGTCAGCGCCCACATAGCATTTTAGCAGTCCATTAAATGGACTGCATTACACCGCGGCATAACGCGGTGTAACACAGTCCGTTAACGCTGCCAGTGCGGCCACCCACCTTGTGAGTCCCAGCCCCGCAGTGTGTTATGCATTATGCAGAGTGCGGGGCTAGGATTCACAAGCAGGGCGGCCGCACAGGCGCAGTCTACAAGCCTGGCTGTGACGTCAAACGGCCAGAGCTCACTGCGCCTGCAGCAGACAGTACTACACAGCGCAGGCGCCGGATTTCATGCGAAAACAGCGAGATGGGGGCGGCGCCCCTGAAGATTTGAGTGGCGGCAGTGTGGCGTTTCAAGCAGGGGGGTGAGGACCTACCTCCCTGGCGAAAGACAGGTATTTTGGAGAAGTTATAAAACGCTTTATTTTGGGAATACATGCACCAAAAACTAAAAGAGCCACCTTGTTAGAATGCAGCATTACTGCTGCACAAGGTGGCTCTTTTAGTTTATAACGGCTGGAGGGGGTGACAGTGGCCCTTTAACAAAAAAGTGTGAAACAACTGAAATTATGTCTTATATTCTAGGTTCTTCAAAGTAGCCACCTTTTGCTTTGATGACTGCTTTGCACACTTTTGCATTCTCTTGATGAGCTTCAAGAGGTAGTTACCGGGAATGGTCTTCCAACAATCTTGAAGGAGTTCCCAGAGATGCTTAGCACTTGTTGGCCCTTTTGCCTTCATTCTGCGGTCAGGGTTCAGGTCTGGTGACTGTGGTGTGTATATATACTGTATATATGTGGTGTGTATGTGTCGTGTCTATTGTGTGTATGTAAAGGCACAGATGATTGGCCTCGGGGAGACCAAAACATCCAACACCGCGGAGACACCATCACGTGTTTCTCAACGCAGTGATCCAGAACACTGCCCCCATCCCTTATGGGAAATATGCAAATGCATGTAGGATATCTGCGGAGACACCATCACGTGTTTCTCAACGCAAGCAGTGAATAGCCAGGCCTTTCCCCGGGAAGGAACAACCACGGGAAGGGCAGCATCCAATAAAGGAAAACATCCAATACAGGAAAACCACCTATGCCAAGCATGGTATCCATCCACAGACAGCTGTTTCGGGGTGTTTGCCCCTCATCAGTGTGGAGTATGTCATGATCTCAATGGCAAGAGATCATAGCATCAGCATATAAAGGAACTAGCTCTTGGAAGATGGGAACTGAGCTGACCATGAACTAAACCTAACGCACAACTAGCAGTGGCCGGGTAGCATGCCTACGTTGATTCTAGATGCCCAGCACCAGCCGGAGGACTAAATAATGCTAGCAGAGGAAAATATTAGTCCTAGCTCACCTCTAGAGAAATACCCCGAAAGGAGACAGAGGCCCCCCACATGTATTGGCGGTGAATTAAGATGAAATAACAAACGTAGTATGAAAATAGGTTTAGCAAATTTGAGGTCCACTTACTACATAGCAGAAGACAGAAAGGACACTTTCATGGTCAGCTGAAAACCCTATCAAAACACCATCCAGAAATTAATGCCAGAGTTTTAAAGTAACTCATAACACCAGAGTGGCAATTCCTGTTCACAAGAGCTTTCCAGACACAGTAACGAAACTACAGCTGTGAACTGGAACAAAAATGCAAAAACAAACATGGACAAGAGTCCAACTTATCTAGTAGTTGTCTAGGAGCAGGAACAAGCACAGAGAGGCTTCTGATAACATTGTTGACCGGCAAGCAACTAACAGAGCAGCAAGGTTATATAGCGACTCCCACATCTTGATGGGAACAGGTGAACAGAGAAGATGAAGACACCAGTCCAATTCCACCAGTAGCCACCGGGGGAGCCCAGAATCCAAATTCACAACAGGAGTAGGAATCTGGCTATTAGGAGCAGTGCCTAGTAAAAGGCTGTAAAGGCACAGATGATTGGCCTCGGGGAGACCAAAACATCCAACACCGCGGAGACACCATCACGTGTTTCTCAACGCAGTGATCCAGAACACTGCCCCCATCCCTTATGGGAAATATGCAAATGCATGTAGGATATCTGTGGAGACACCATCACGTGTTTCTCAACGCAAGCAGTGAATAGCCAGGCCTTTCCCCGGGAAGGAACAACCACGGGAAGGGCAGCATCCAATAAAGGAAAACATCCAATACAGGAAAACCACCTATGCCAAGCATGGTATCCATCCACAGACAGCTGTTTTGGGGTGTTTCACGTGATGGTGTCTCCGCGGTGTTGGATGTTTTGGTCTCCCCGAGGCCAATCATCTGTGCCTTTACAGCCTTTTACTAGGCACTGCTCCTAATAGCCAGATTCCTACTCCACACTGATGAGGGGCAAACACCCCGAAACAGCTGTCTGTGGATGGATACCATGCTTGGCATAGGTGGTTTTCCTGTATTGGATGTTTTCCTTTATTGGATGCTGCCCTGCCCGTGGTTGTTCCTTCCTGGGGAAAGGCCTGGCTATTCACTGCTTGCGTTGAGAAACACGTGATGGTGTCTCCGCAGATAGCCTACATGTATTTGCATATTTCCCATAAGGGATGGGGGCAGTGTTCTGGATCACTGCGTTGAGAAACACGTGATGGTGTCTCCGTGGTGTTGGATGTTTTGGTCTCCCCGAGGCCAATCATCTGTGCCTTTACAGCCTTTTACTAGGCGCTGCTCCTAATAGCCAGATTCCTACTCCACACTGATGAGTGGCAAACACCCGGAAACAGCTGTCTGTGGATGGATACCATGCTTGGCATAGGTGGTTTTCCTGTATTGGATGTTTTCCTTTATTGGATGCTGCCCTTCCCGTGGTTGTTCCTTCCTGGGGAAATGCCTGGCTATTCACTGCTTGCGTTGAGAAACACGTGATGGTGTCTCCGCAGATATCCTACATGCATTTGCATATTGCCCATAAGGGATGGGGGCAGTGTTCTGGATCACTGCGTTGAGAAACACGTGATGGTGTCTCCGCGGTGTTGGATGTTTTGGTCTCCCCGAGGCCAATCATCTGTGCCTTTACAGCCTTTTACTAGGCACTGCTCCTAATAGCCAGATTCCTACTCCACACTGATGAGGGGCAAACACCCCGAAACAGCTGTCTGTGGATGGATACTATGCTTGGCATAGGTGGTTTTCCTATATTGGATGTTTTCCTTTATTGGATGCTGCCCTTCCCGTGGTTGTTCCTTCCCGGAGAAAGGCCTGGCTATTCACTGCTTGCGTTGAGAAACACGTGATGGTGTCTCCGCAGATATCCTACATGCATTTGCATATTTCCCATAAGGGATGTGGGCAGTGTTCTGGAACACTGCGTTGAGAAACACGTGATGGTGTCTCCGCGGTGTTGGATGTTTTGGTCTCCCCGAGGCCAATCATCTGTGCCTTTACAGCCTTTTACTAGGCACTGCTCCTAATAGCCAGATTCCTACTCCACACTGATGAGGGGCAAACACCCCGAAACAGCTGTCTGTGGATGGATACCATGCTTGGCATAGGTGGTTTTCCTGTATTGGATGTTTTCCTTTATTGGATGCTGCCCTTCCCGTGGTTGTTCCTTCCCGGGGAAAGGCCTGGCTATTCACTGCTTGCGTTGAGAAACACGTGATGATTAGAGTTGAGCGACTTTCATTTTTTTAAGATCGAGTCGGGTTTTGTGAAACCCGATTTTGTCCAGAGTCGAGTCGAGTGCAGTCGGCCGATTATCGCTAAAAGTCGGGGATCGACCGAAACACGAAACCCAATGCAAGTCAATGGGGAAGCATAGTCGGCAGTGAGTGGAGGCCAGGAAAACACCTACAGTGCCCATTTTAATGCCAAAAACATCCATTCTTGTTTCTGAAGCTTGTTAATCTTAATTAACTTTATAATAATAGTTGGGCATAGGGAATTGGGGGTCATTTGGCAAAAGTTGTGGGGGGAGTAGGGCCGGCTCAAGTTTTTCGTGGGCCCAGGAAATGCGGACTACGTCACGGCGGTGTTGCAGGGAAAGGTAAGTATTTCAACGTTGCAAGTGCTGTGATCCTGAGCAAGCAGGGGGGGCCCACTCGTTCGCATTGGCACTGGCACAGGGCCCCTCAAAGTACAGCGATGTGTGTTTGCATGGCGGGGGCGCCTCCCACCAGCAGCGACACTTTTGCGTACTCTGAGGGGCCCTGTGCCAGTGACGTCGCCAACGAGTATGCCCCCCCACCTGATGAAGGAACCTGCACTTTCATCTGCACCTTCCTCTCTGTCCCTGTGTAAGGTGGTATAACATGCGGGAAGGGGAACCTTACTTTCAGCAGGGTCAGATTCTGGCTGTGTAGAGTATAAGGGGAATGTAGTGGTCTAGGTCAATGTACCAGCAGACTCATCTAGCAGTGGCTGGGCAATGGGCAGGATGAGGAGGAAACAGATATAGGGCCAAAGAATAAAGTAGGCTAAATGCAGTTCAAAATTGGTAACAGGACTAAACAGGCGGCATTGCTTTGTTCAGTGGAGTAGCAAACCCAAGAGCAGCAGACACTGTTTCAAGGGCATAACCACACTAGTAGGCCAAATGCAGTTTAATATCTGATAGTATAGGGCGAAAGCCAGAATGTGGAAGCTCAGCTTTGTTCAGTTGAGGACAACACCAGGCAGGGGCAGACAGACACCTTTAGTAGGCCGGAACAGCCAATTGCATTTTTAAAAATGGTAATTTGGAACTGAAGGTTGAAGCTCAGCTTTATTCAGTTGAGGACAACACCAGGCAGGGGCAGACAGACACCTTTAGTAGGCCGGAACAGCCAATTGCATTTTTAAAAATGGTAATTTGGAACTGAAGGTTGAAGCTCAGCTTTATTCAGTTGAGGACAACACCAGGCAGGGGCAGACATTCACCTTTAGTAGGCCGGAACAGCCAATTGCATTTTTAAAAATGGTAATTTGGAACTGAAGGTTGAAGCTCAGCTTTATTCAGTTGAGGACAACACCAGGCAGGGGCAGACAGACACCTTTAGTAGGCCGGAACAGCCAATTGCATTTTTAAAAATGGTAATTTGGAACAGAAGGTTGAAGCTCAGCTTTATTCAGTTGAGGACAACACCAGGCAGGGGCAGACAGACACCTTTAGTAGGCCGGAACAGCCAATTGCATTTTTAAAAATGGTAATTTGGAACAGAAGGTTGAAGCTCAGCTTTATTCAGTTGAGGACAACACCAGGCAGGGGCATACAGACACCTTTAGTAGGCCGGAACAGCCAATGGCATTTTTAAAAATGGTAATTTGGAACTGAAGGTTGAAGCTCAGCTTTATTCAGTTGAGGACAACACCAGGCAGGGGCAGACATTCACCTTTAGTAGGCCGGAACAGCCAATTGCATTTTTAAAAATGGTAATTTGGAACAGAAGGTTGAAGCTCAGCTTTATTCAGTTGAGGACAACACCAGGCAGGGGCAGACAGACACCTTTAGTAGGCCGGAACAGCCAATTTTTTAAAAAAACAGCAGTTAGTAAGAGGCAGAAGGTAGAAGCTCAGCTTTATTCAGTTGAGGACAACACCAGGCAGGGGCAGACAGACACCTTTAGTAGGCCGGAACAGCCAATTGCATTTTTAAAAATGGTAATTTGGAACTGAAGGTTGAAGCTCAGCTTTATTCAGTTGAGGACAACACCAGGCAGGGGCAGACAGACACCTTTAGTAGGCCGGAACAGCCAATTGCATTTTTAAAAATGGTAATTTGGAACTGAAGGTTGAAGCTCAGCTTTATTCAGTTGAGGACAACACCAGGCAGGGGCAGACATTCACCTTTAGTAGGCCGGAACAGCCAATTGCATTTTTAAAAATGGTAATTTGGAACTGAAGGTTGAAGCTCAGCTTTATTCAGTTGAGGACAACACCAGGCAGGGGCAGACAGACACCTTTAGTAGGCCGGAACAGCCAATTGCATTTTTAAAAATGGTAATTTGGAACAGAAGGTTGAAGCTCAGCTTTATTCAGTTGAGGACAACACCAGGCAGGGGCAGACAGACACCTTTAGTAGGCCGGAACAGCCAATTGCATTTTTAAAAATGGTAATTTGGAACAGAAGGTTGAAGCTCAGCTTTATTCAGTTGAGGACAACACCAGGCAGGGGCATACAGACACCTTTAGTAGGCCGGAACAGCCAATGGCATTTTTAAAAATGGTAATTTGGAACTGAAGGTTGAAGCTCAGCTTTATTCAGTTGAGGACAACACCAGGCAGGGGCAGACATTCACCTTTAGTAGGCCGGAACAGCCAATTGCATTTTTAAAAATGGTAATTTGGAACAGAAGGTTGAAGCTCAGCTTTTTTCAGTTGAGGACAACACCAGGCAGGGGCAGACAGACACCTTTAGTAGGCCGGAACAGCCAATTTTTTAAAAAAACAGCAGTTAGTAAGAGGCAGAAGGTAGAAGCTCAGCTTTATTCAGTTGAGGACAACACCAGGCAGGGGCAGACAGACACCTTTAGTAGGCCGTAACAGCCAATGACATTTTTAAAAATGGTAATTTGGAACTGAAGGTTGAAGCTCAGCTTTATTCAGTTGAGGACAACACCAGGCAGGGGCAGACATTCACCTTTAGTAGGCCGGAACAGCCAATTGCATTTTTAAAAATGGTAATTTGGAACAGAAGGTTGAGGCTCAGCTTTATTCAGTTGAGGACAACACCAGGCAGGGGCAGACAGACACCTTTAGTAGGCCGGAACAGCCAATTGCATTTTTAAAAATGGTAATTTGGAACTGAAGGTTGAAGCTCAGCTTTATTCAGTTGAGGACAACACCAGGCAGGGGCAGACATTCACCTTTAGTAGGCCGGAACAGCCAATTGCATTTTTAAAAATGGTAATTTTGAACAGAAGGTTGAGGCTCAGCTTTATTCAGTTGAGGACAACACCAGGCAGGGGCAGACAGACACCTTTAGTAGGCCGGAACAGCCAATTGCATTTTTAAAAATGGTAATTTGGAACAGAAGGTTGAGGCTCAGCTTTATTCAGTTGAGGACAACACCAGGCAGGGGCAGACAGACACCTTTAGTAGGCCGGAACAGCCAATTGCATTTTTAAAAATGGTAATTTGGAACAGAAGGTTGAAGCTCAGCTTTATTCAGTTGAGGACAACACCAGGCAGGGGCAGACAGACACCTTTAGTAGGCCGGAACAGCCAATGGCATTTTTAAAAATGGTATTTTGGAACTGAAGGTTGAAGCTCAGCTTTATTCAGTTGAGGACAACACCAGGCAGGGGCAGACATTCACCTTTAGTAGGCCGGAACAGCCAATTGCATTTTTAAAAATGGTAATTTGGAACAGAAGGTTGAAGCTCAGCTTTATTCAGTTGAGGACAACACCAGGCAGGGGCAGACAGACACCTTTAGTAGGCCGGAACAGCCAATTTTTTAAAAAAACAGCAGTTAGTAAGAGGCAGAAGGTAGAAGCTCAGCTTTATTCAGTTGAGGACAACACCAGGCAGGGGCAGACAGACACCTTTAGTAGGCCGGAACAGCCAATTGCATTTTTAAAAATGGTAATTTGGAACAGAAGGTTGAAGCTCAGCTTTATTCAGTTGAGGACAACACCAGGCAGGGGCAGACAGACACCTTTAGTAGGCCGGAACAGCCAATTGCTTTTTTAAAAATGGTAATTTGGAACTGAAGGTTGAAGCTCAGCTTTATTCAGTTGCAGCTTCTTGGCAATAATATAAAGAAGACGAGACAGGACAACACTCGTTGGATGCCATATCTGTGTTTTCACTGGAAAAAAAACTGTCAGTTAACTACTTGTAGGAGAAAGTTTTTGTAGCTGGAGGCCACTTTTTGTATTGTACCAGTTTTCTGTTGTATGTTTGGAACTGAAGGTTGAAGCTCAGCTTTATTCAGTTGAGGACAACACCAGGCAGGGGCAGACAGACACCTTTAGTAGGCCGGAACAGCCAATTTTTTAAAAAAACAGCAGTTAGTAAGAGGCAGAAGGTAGAAGCTCAGCTTTATTCAGTTGAGGACAACACCAGGCAGGGGCAGACAGACACCTTTAGTAGGCCGGAACAGCCAATGGCATTTTTAAAAATGGTAATTTGGAACTGAAGGTTGAAGCTCAGCTTTATTCAGTTGAGGACAACACCAGGCAGGGGCAGACATTCACCTTTAGTAGGCCGGAACAGCCAATTGCATTTTTAAAAATGGTAATTTGGAACAGAAGGTTGAGGCTCAGCTTTATTCAGTTGAGGACAACACCAGGCAGGGGCAGACAGACACCTTTAGTAGGCCGGAACAGCCAATTGCATTTTTAAAAATGGTAATTTGGAACTGAAGGTTGAAGCTCAGCTTTATTCAGTTGAGGACAACACCAGGCAGGGGCAGACATTCACCTTTAGTAGGCCGGAACAGCCAATTGCATTTTTAAAAATGGTAATTTTGAACAGAAGGTTGAGGCTCAGCTTTATTCAGTTGAGGACAACACCAGGCAGGGGCAGACAGACACCTTTAGTAGGCCGGAACAGCCAATTGCATTTTTAAAAATGGTAATTTGGAACAGAAGGTTGAGGCTCAGCTTTATTCAGTTGAGGACAACACCAGGCAGGGGCAGACAGACACCTTTAGTAGGCCGGAACAGCCAATTGCATTTTTAAAAATGGTAATTTGGAACAGAAGGTTGAAGCTCAGCTTTATTCAGTTGAGGACAACACCAGGCAGGGGCAGACAGACACCTTTAGTAGGCCGGAACAGCCAATGGCATTTTTAAAAATGGTAATTTGGAACTGAAGGTTGAAGCTCAGCTTTATTCAGTTGAGGACAACACCAGGCAGGGGCAGACATTCACCTTTAGTAGGCCGGAACAGCCAATTGCATTTTTAAAAATGGTAATTTGGAACAGAAGGTTGAAGCTCAGCTTTATTCAGTTGAGGACAACACCAGGCAGGGGCAGACAGACACCTTTAGTAGGCCGGAACAGCC
Organism: Ranitomeya variabilis; assembly: GCF_051348905.1. Taxonomy (NCBI): domain Eukaryota; kingdom Metazoa; phylum Chordata; class Amphibia; order Anura; family Dendrobatidae; genus Ranitomeya; species Ranitomeya variabilis. The sequence goes on from NC_135232.1 coordinate 568,931,285, forward strand.
AATTTTTTAAAAAAACAGCAGTTAGTAAGAGGCAGAAGGTAGAAGCTCAGCTTTATTCAGTTGAGGACAACACCAGGCAGGGGCAGACAGACACCTTTAGTAGGCCGGAACAGCCAATTGCATTTTTAAAAATGGTAATTTGGAACAGAAGGTTGAAGCTCAGCTTTATTCAGTTGAGGACAACACCAGGCAGGGGCAGACAGACACCTTTAGTAGGCCGGAACAGCCAATTGCTTTTTTAAAAATGGTAATTTGGAACTGAAGGTTGAAGCTCAGCTTTATTCAGTTGCAGCTTCTTGGCAATAATATAAAGAAGACGAGACAGGACAACACTCGTTGGATGCCATATCTGTGTTTTCACTGGAAAAAAAACTGTCAGTTAACTACTTGTAGGAGAAAGTTTTTGTAGCTGGAGGCCACTTTTTGTATTGTACCAGTTTTCTGTTGTATGTTTGGAACTGAAGGTTGAAGCTCAGCTTTATTCAGTTGAGGACAACACCAGGCAGGGGCAGACACCTTTAGAAGGACGGAACAGCCAATTTTTTTAAAAACAGCAGTTAATCAGAGCCAGAAGGTAGAAGCTCAGCTTTATTCAGTTGAGGACAACTTGAACTAGGGACTGCAGACAGACTTTGCAGGCTGTCCCCTGTGTGGACCATGCATCCAATACATTAACCCATTTAGCCACAAAGGACACGTAACCTTCCGTGGCCAGGCCTACAGGTCCATGTGTCTGTTGTCAGGTATACCTTTGGACTGACAAATTGACAGAATGCAAGGACAATGCGGTCTTTAACATGCAGGTGGAGGGGTGGGATGGCTTTTCTCGCAAAAGAATTGTCAACTGGGTAGCTCATAGCGTGGTATATCGTAGTTCATCCTGGCTTTATTAATATTAAATTAAATAAAAAAATAGGCTCTAGGCACTTTATTATTGGTTCCAGGGGTACACGGGCAGCAGTGGTCAGGTGAGTGGAGGCCTAGTGGAAGGAGGGACCTTAGACAGGCTTCGAAGGCCTAACATAATAAAATGGGCTGGCGGTAGGCACTTTATTATTGGTTCCAGGGGTACACGGGCAGCAGTGGTCTGGTCAGTGGAGGCCTAGTGGAAGGAGGGACCGCAGACAGGCTTCAAAGGCCTAACATAATAAAATGGGCTGGCTGTAGGCACTTTATTATTGGTTCCAGGGGTACACGGGCAGCAGTGGTCAGGTGAGTGGAGGCCTAGTGGAAGGAGGGACCGCAGACAGGCTTCGAAGGCCTAACACAATAAAATGGGCTGGCTGTAGGCACTTTAAAATTGGTTCCAGGGGTACATGGGCAGCAGTGGTCTGGTCAGTGGAGGCCTAGTGGAAGGAGGGACCGCAGACAGGCTTCGAAGGCCTAACACAATAAAATGGGCTGGCTGTAGGCACTTTAAAATTGGTTCCAGGGGTACACGGGCAGCAGTGGTCTGGTCAGTGGAGGCCTAGTGGAAGGAGGGACCGCAGACAGGCTTCGAAGGCCTAAAATAACAAACAATAGGCTCATGGCAGTTTTACAGCGGTTACATGGATACACGGGCAGCTTGGTGGTGAGTGGAGGAGTATTTAAAGTAGGGACCGCAGACAGGCTATCAAAGGCCTAAAATAACAAACAATAGGCTCATGGCAGTTTTACAGCGGTTACATGGATACACGGGCAGCTTGGTGGTGAGTGGAGGAGTATTTAAAGTAGGGACCGCAGACAGGCTATCAAAGGCCTAAAATAACAAACAATAGGCTCATGGCAGTTTTACAGCGGTTACATGGATACACGGGCAGGCAGCTTGGTGGTCAGTGGAGGAGTATTTAAAGTAGGGACCGCAGACAGGCTATCAAAGGCCTAAAATAACAAACAATAGGCTCATGGCAGCTTTACAGCGGTTACATGGATACACAGGCAGCTTGGTGGTCAGTGGAGGAGTATTTAAAGTAGGGACCGCAGACAGGCTATCAAAGGCCTAAAATAACAAACAATAGGCTCATGGCAGCTTTACAGCGGTTACATGGATACACAGGCAGCTTGGTGGTGAGTGGAGGAGTATTTAAAGTAGGGACCGCAGACAGGCTATCAAAGGCCTAAAATAACAAACAATAGGCTCATGGCAGTTTTACAGCGGTTACATGGATACACGGGCAGGCAGCTTGGTGGTCAGTGGAGGAGTATTTAAAGTAGGGACCGCAGACAGGCTATCAAAGGCCTAAAATAACAAACAATAGGCTCATGGCAGCTTTACAGCGGTTACATGGATACACAGGCAGCTTGGTGGTGAGTGGAGGAGTATTTAAAGTAGGGACCGCAGACAGGCTATCAAAGGCCTAAAATAACAAACAATAGGCTCATGGCAGCTTTACAGCGGTTACATGGATACACGGGCAGGCAGCTGGTGATGAGTGGAGGAGTATTTAAAGTAGGGACCGCAGACAGGCTATCAAAGGCCTAAAATAACAAACAATAGGCTCATGGCAGCTTTACAGCGGTTACATGGATACACAGGCAGCTTGGTGGTGAGTGGAGGAGTATTTAAAGTAGGGACCGCAGACAGGCTATCAAAGGCCTAAAATAACAAACAATAGGCTCATGGCAGTTTTACAGCGGTTACATGGATACACAGGCAGCTTGGTGGTGAGTGGAGGAGTATTTAAAGTAGGGACCGCAGACAGGCTATCAAAGGCCTAAAATAACAAACAATAGGCTCATGGCAGCTTTACAGCGGTTACATGGATACACAGGCAGCTTGGTGGTGAGTGGAGGAGTATTTAAAGTAGGGACCGCAGACAGGCTATCAAAGGCCTAAAATAACAAACAATAGGCTCATGGCAGCTTTACAGCGGTTACATGGATACACGGGCAGGCAGCTGGTGGTGAGTGGAGGAGTATTTAAAGTAGGGACCGCAGACAGGCTATCAAAGGCCTAAAATAACAAACAATAGGCTCATGGCAGCTTTACAGCGGTTACATGGATACACAGGCAGCTTGGTGGTGAGTGGAGGAGTATTTAAAGTAGGGACCGCAGACAGGCTATCAAAGGCCTAAAATAACAAACAATAGGCTCATGGCAGTTTTACAGCGGTTACATGGATACACGGGCAGGCAGCTTGGTGGTCAGTGGAGGAGTATTTAAAGTAGGGACCGCAGACAGGCTATCAAAGGCCTAAAATAACAAACAATAGGCTCATGGCAGCTTTACAGCGGTTACATGGATACACAGGCAGCTTGGTGGTGAGTGGAGGAGTATTTAAAGTAGGGACCGCAGACAGGCTATCAAAGGCCTAAAATAACAAACAATAGGCTCATGGCAGCTTTACAGCGGTTACATGGATACACAGGCAGCTTGGTGGTGAGTGGAGGAGTATTTAAAGTAGGGACCGCAGACAGGCTATCAAAGGCCTAAAATAACAAACAATAGGCTCATGGCAGCTTTACAGCGGTTACATGGATACACGGGCAGGCAGCTTGGTGGTCAGTGGAGGAGTATTTAAAGTAGGGACCGCAGACAGGCTATCAAAGGCCTAAAATAACAAACAATAGGCTCATGGCAGCTTTACAGCGGTTACATGGATACACAGGCAGCTTGGTGGTGAGTGGAGGAGTATTTAAAGTAGGGACCGCAGACAGGCTATCAAAGGCCTAAAATAACAAACAATAGGCTCATGGCAGCTTTACAGCGGTTACATGGATACACAGGCAGCTTGGTGGTGAGTGGAGGAGTATTTAAAGTAGGGACCGCAGACAGGCTATCAAAGGCCTAAAATAACAAACAATAGGCTCATGGCAGTTTTACAGCGGTTACATGGATACACGGGCAGGCAGCTTGGTGGTCAGTGGAGGAGTATTTAAAGTAGGGACCGCAGACAGGCTATCAAAGGCCTAAAATAACAAACAATAGGCTTATGGCAGTTTTACAGCGGTTACATGGATACACGGGCAGGCAGCTTGGTGGTCAGTGGAGGAGTATTTAAAGTAGGGACCGCAGACAGGCTATCAAAGGCCTAAAATAACAAACAATAGGCTTATGGCAGTTTTACAGCGGTTACATGGATACACGGGCAGGCAGCTTGGTGGTGAGTGGAGGAGTATTTAAAGTAGGGACCGCAGACAGGCTATCAAAGGCCTAAAATAACAAACAATAGGCTCATGGCAGCTTTACAGCGGTTACATGGATACACAGGCAGCTTGGTGGTGAGTGGAGGAGTATTTAAAGTAGGGACCGCAGACAGGCTATCAAAGGCCTAAAATAACAAACAATAGGCTCATGGCAGCTTTACAGCGGTTACATGGATACACGGGCAGGCAGCTGGTGATGAGTGGAGGAGTATTTAAAGTAGGGACCGCAGACAGGCTATCAAAGGCCTAAAATAACAAACAATAGGCTCATGGCAGCTTTACAGCGGTTACATGGATACACAGGCAGCTTGGTGGTGAGTGGAGGAGTAGTGCAAGGAGTGTCTGTCCCAGTACTCCCAAAATATAAATAGATGTTAATGTCTCGCAAAACAACCAAAACAAAAAAAAAGGTGGCATACTTAGGTACAGGGGTGGGCTCATCTACTGAGTTTCTGACATAGTAATTTGGCAGTAACTATTTAATGGTGCCAATATAGGACACAGACACAGACTACTTTAAGTTGCATCATAGATGTCTACAAATTTGTATTGTCAGTGCCAGACATTGAATGATGTCAGCGAATAGACTAAAGATTGGTGGAGCTGTGCGACATAATTTTGCACGTGGTAGAGCACATTTTGAGCTGGGGTAGGGGGGAACTCTCTTGAGGCCGGCGGGACCGCCCCAGGGCCCCTCATGTTACAACGGTGTGTCTGACGTTGGGTGCGCACCACCACCGCCAGAGACACTACATTGTACTATGAGGGACCCAGTAGCAATGCCGTCAACCAAAAGCGAGCACACCCACCTCTTCAGACAAACAGCAGTCTCACGGGTGCTTGCGCCAAGTCGCGATACCACGGCCCCGTGTGGGGAGTTTTGCCATTTAGGGAGGTGTAAACATGTCGTATGCTGTACAATCAGCTGCAGCAAATTAGACATTAGAAAAGTAATTCACAGGCAAGAGCTTTTCATAGGAAAGCTAGGTGTCGGCCGGGCAAGGTGGGGCAAAAGATTTCGAAATCCAGTTGTGGTTCATTTTAATGAATGTTAGATCGTCAACATTTTGGGTAGCCAGACGAGTCCTTTTTTCGGTTAATATTGAACCTGCAGCACTGAATACTCTTTCTGATAGGACACTTGCTGCCGGGCAAGCAAGCTCCTGCAATGCATATTCTGCCAATTCTGGCCAGGTGTCTAATTTGGAGGCCCAGTAATCAAATGGGAATGATGGTTGAGGGAGAACATCGATAAGGGATGAAAAATAGTTAGTAACCATACTGGACAAATGTTGTCTCCTGTCACTTTCAATTGATGCAGCAGTACCTGTCCTGTCTGCGGTCATAGCAAAATCACTCCACAACCTGGTCAGAAAACCCCTCTGTCCAACGCCACTTCTGATGTGTGCACCCCTAACACTCCTAGTCTGCTGCCCCCTGGAGCTCGTGTGAGAACGATCACGTGCGCTGTGTGCTGGGAATGCCTGAAGCAAACGGTCAACAAGAGTTGATTGTTTGGTTGCTAATATTAGTTCCAAGTTCTCATGTGGCATAATATTTTGCAATTTGCCTTTATAGCGTGGATCAAGGAGGCAGGCCAACCAGTAATCGTCATCGTTCATCATTTTCGTAATGCGTGTGTCCCTTTTTAGGATACGTAAGGCATAATCCGCCATGTGGGCCAAAGTTCCAGTTGTCAAATCTCTGGTTGTGATTGGTTGAGGGGCAGTTGCAGGCAAATCTACGTCACTTGTGTCCCTCAAAAAACCAGAACCCGGCCGTGACACGCAACCAATTTCCTGTGCCCCCGGGAAAGGTTCGGCATTAAAAATATACTCATCCCCATCATCCTCCTCGTCCTCCACCTCCTCTTCGCCCGCTACCTCGTCCTGTACACTGCCCTGACCAGACAATGGCTGACTGTCATCAAGGCTTTCCTCTTCCTCTGGTGCAGACGCCTGCTCCTTTATGTGCGTCAAACTTTGCATCAGCAGACGCATTAGGGGGATGCTCATGCTTATTACGGCGTTGTCTGCACTAACCAGCCGTGTGCATTCCTCAAAACACTGAAGGACTTGACACATGTCTTGTATCTTAGACCACTGCACACCTGACAACTCCATGTCTGCCATCCTACTGCCTGCCCGTGTATCCTCCCACAAATAAATAACAGCACGCCTCTGTTCGCACAGTCTCTGAAGCATGTGCAGTGTTGAGTTCCACCTTGTTGCAACGTCTATGATTAGGCGATGCTGGGGAAGGTTCAAAGACCGCTGATAGGTCTGCATACGGCTGGCGTGTACAGGCGAACGTCGGATATGTGAGCAAAGTGCACACACTTTGAGGAGCAGGTCGGAGAACCCAGGATAAGTTTTCAATAAGCACTGCACCACCAGGTTTAAGGTGTGAGCCAGGCAAGGAATGTGTTTCAGTTGGGAAAGGGAGATGGCAGCCATGAAATTCCTTCCGTTATCACTCACTACCTTGCCTGCCTCAAGATCTACTGTGCCCAGCCACGACTGCGTTTCTTGTTGCAAGAACTCGGATAGAACTTCCGCGGTGTGTCTGTTGTCGCCCAAACACTTCATAGCCAATACAGCCTGCTGACGCTTGGCAGTAGCTGGCCCATAATGGGACAACTGGTGTGCAACAGTGTCATCTGCCGATGGAGTGGTTGGCAGACTGCGTTCTGTGGAAGAGCTGTAGCTTCTGCAGGAGGACGAGGAGGAGGAGGAGGAGGGGGTGCGAACGCCTACAGCCAACTGTTTCCTAGACCGTGGGCTAGGCACAACTGTCCCTAAATTGATGTCGCCTGTGGACCCTGCATCCACCACATTCACCCAGTGTGCCGTGATGGACACATAACGTCCCTGGCCATGCCTACTGGTCCATGCATCTGTAGTCAGGTGCACCTTTGTACTCACAGATTGCCTGAGTGCATGGACGATGCGCTGTTTAACATGCTGGTGCAGGGCTGGGATGGCTTTTCTGGAAAAAAAGTGTCGACTGGGTAGCTCGTATCATGGTTCAGCGTACTCCATCAGGGCTTTGAAAGCTTCGCTTTCAACTAACCGGTAGGGCATCATCTCTAACGAGATTAGTCTAGCTATGTGGGCGTTAAAACCCTGTGTACGCGGATGCGAGGATAAGTACTTCCTTTTTCTAACCAGAGTCTCATGTAGGGTGAGCTGGACTGGAGAGCTGGAGATCGTGGAACTTTCGGGTGTGCCGGTGTACATGGCAGACTGAGAGACGGTTGGAGACGGTATTGTTTCCGCCGGTGCCCTAGATGCAATATTTCCTCCTACAAAACTGGTGGTTCCCTGACCCTGACTGCTTTTGGCTGGCAAAGAAACCTGCACAGATACTGCCGGTGGTGCGGAAAATGGTGGCCTTACAGTGACGGAAGGGATGTTGCGTTGCTGACTAGCTTCATTGGCCGAGGGTGCTACAACCTTAAGGGACGTTTGGTAGTTAGTCCAGGCTTGAAAATGCATGGTGGTTAAGTGTCTATGCATGCAACTAGTATTTAGACTTTTCAGATTCTGACCTCTGCTTAAGCTAGTTGAACATTTTTGACAGATGACTTTGCGCTGATCAGTTGGATGTTGTTTAAAAAAATGCCAGACTGCACTCTTCCTAGACTCGGATCCCTTTTCAGGGATTGCAGACTGAGCTTTAACCGGATGGCCACGCTGTCCTCCAACAGGTTTTGGCTTTGACACACGTTTTGGGCCAGATACGGGCCCGGCAGATGGAACCTGTTGCGATGTTGATGCCTGCTGCGGCCCCTCCTCCACCTCCGCTTCTGAACTACTGCCGCCTGCACCCTGTTCCCCCAATGGCTGCCAATCGGGGTCAATAACTGGGTCATCTATTACCTCCTCTTCGAGCTCGTGTGCAACTTCGTCTGTGTCACTGTGTCGGTCGGTGGTATAGCATTCGTGGCGGGGCAACATAGTCTCATCAGGGTCTGATTGTGGATCTGTACCCTGAGAGGGCAATGTGGTGGTCTGAGTCAAAGGAGCAGCATAGTACTCTGGCTGTGGCTGTGCATCAGTGCACTCCATGTCAGAATCTACTTGTAATGGGCATGGCCTGTTAAATGTTTCACTTTCTAAGCCAGGGACGGTATGTGTAAAGAGCTCCATGGAGTGACCCGTTGTGTCGCCTGCTGCATCCTTCTCTCTTGTTGTAGTTTTTGCTGAGGAGGACAAGGAAGCGACTTGTCCCTGACCGTGAACATCCACAAGCGACGCGCTGCTTTTACATTTACCAGTTTCGGAAGAGGAGGCAAAAGAGCTAGAGGCTGAGTCTGCAATGTAAGCCAAAACTTGCTGTTGCTGCTCCGCCTTTAAAAGCGGTTTTCCTACTCCCAGAAAAGAGAGCGTTCGAGGCCTTGTGTAGCCTGACGACGAAACTGGCTCCACAGCTCCAGACTTAGGTGGAATATTTTTATCCCCACGACCACCTGATGCTCCACTACCACTACCATCATTACCAGCTGACAATGAACGCCCACGGCCACGACCTCTTGCACCAGACTTCCTCATTGTTTTAAAAACTTAACCAAAGTAACTTTATTTGTTGCTGTCAAACAACTTACACGGTGAGCTATAACTTCAGTATGATTTCAATATCCCTTAACAGGTTGGTGAGACCACAAGGAAAATCAGGCACAATGTTACACACTCTGTTTTCTGTGGCACAAAATCACAGAGATGACACACACGCAGGACTGTCACTCAAGCACTAATGTCAATATTAATCTCCCACCTAATTTATTTTTTTTTTTTTTTCAGGGAGACTTTAGAAACCAAATAATATTAAAAAAACCAAAAAAATAAATAGCCTTTCTATGGCCCACTGAATGAGAGAGGTGGCACACCCAGGAGTCAAGACTGGCACACAAGCTGAAAGGGCAATATTACTCTCCCACTGTTTTTTTAAGTTTTTTTTTTTTAATTTTCAGGGAGACTTTAGAAACCAAATAATATTAAAAAAACCAAAAAAATAAATAGGCTTTCTATGGCCCACTGAATGAAAGGGAGAGAGGTGGCACACCCAGGAGTCAAGACTGGCACACAAGCTGAAAGGGCAATATTACTCTCCCACTGTTTTTTTTTTTTTTTTTTTTTTCAGGGAGACTTTAGAAACCAAATAATAAGAAAAAAAATAAATAAATAAATAGGCTTTCTATAGCCCACTGAATGAGAGATAGCACACACAGCAGTGGCACACAAGCCCTGACTGAGGCCAATATTTTTCTACCACTGATTGATGTAGTGTTTTTGTGTTGAGGTAGATTTTAGAACACAAATCAAGGAAAAAAAAAAATGCTTTCTATGGCCCACTGAATGAGAGAGGTGGCACACCCAGGAGTCAAGACTGGCACACAAGCTGAAAGGGCAATATTACTCTCCCACTGTTTTTTTATGTATTTTTTGTTTTTTAAGGGAGACTTTAGAAACCCAATAATATTTAAAAAAAAAAATAAATAGGCTTTCTATGGCCCACTGAATGAGAGAGGTGGCACACCCAGGAGTCAAGACTGGCACACAAGCTGAAAGGGCAATATTACTCTCCCACTGTTTTTTTAAGTTTTTTTTTTTTATTTTCAGGGAGACTTTAGAAACCAAATAATATTAAAAAAACCAAAAAAATAAATAGGCTTTCTATGGCCCACTGAATGAGAGAGAGGTGGCACACCCAGGAGTCAAGACTGGCACACAAGCTGAAAGGGCAATATTACTCTCCCACTGTTTTTTTTTTTTTTTTTTTTCAGGGAGACTTTAGAAACCAAATAATAAGAAAAAAAATAAATAAATAAATAGGCTTTCTATAGCCCACTGAATGAGAGATAGCACACACAGCAGTGGCACACAAGCCCTGACTGAGGCCAATATTTTTCTACCACTGATTGATGTAGTGTTTTTGTGTTGAGGTAGAATTTAGAACACAAATCACGGAAAAAATAAATAGGCTTTCTATGGCCCACTCAGTGAGAGATGGCACACACAGGGATGGCACTGTAGCAGAAATGCCAATCTTAATCTCCCACAAAAAAAAAAAAAAAACAGGGACTGTCCTACAATTACTATCTCCCTGCAGTAATCTAAGCCAGGTATGGCAGGCAGCAATAGGAGTGGACTGATGCACAAATTAAATAAAAAGTGTGGACAAACAAAAAAGATAGCTGTGCAGAAAGGAACAAGAGGATATGTGCTTTGAAAAAAGCAGTTGGTTTGCACAGTGGCGTACACACAGCAATACAGCTATCACGGAGCCTTCTAGGGCAGCCCAATGAGCTACAACGCTGAGGAAAAAAAAAAAAAAAAATAGCTTCCACTGTTCCTGCACACCGAAGGTGGTGTTGGACAGTGGAAATCGCTACAGCACAAGCGGTTTGGTGGTTAGTGGACCCTGCCTAACGCTCTCCCTGCTTCTGACGAAGCGGCAGCAACCTCTCCCTAAGCTCAGATCAGCAGCAGTAAGATGGCGGTCGGCGGGAATGCCCCTTTATAGCCCCTGTGACGCCGCAGACAGCAAGCCAATCACTGCAATGCCCTTCTCTAAGATGGTGGGGACCAGGATCTATGTCATCACGCTGCCCACACTCTGCGTTCACCTTCATTGGCTGAGAAATGGCGCTTTTCGCGTCATTGAAATGCGACTTTGGCGCGAAAGTCGCGTACCGCATGGCCGACAAGCACAGGGGTCGGATCGGGTTTCATGAGACGCCGACTTAGCCAAAAGTCGGCGACTTTTGAAAATGATCGACCCATTTCGCTCAACCCTAGTGATGATGTCTCCGCAGATATCCTACATGTATTGTGTGTATGTGGCACATGTCTAAATAATAAAATCTTTCTGTGCTTATAGAATATCATTGTTCTAGGCAGCACTTGTCTTGTTTACACAAAATTATCTGCTGCCAATAAGGATGCTTAACTAGATGGAAACTAAGGCTACTTTCACACTTCCATCTTCAAAATCTGCACAGGATCCCTCAAGACGTTGAAATGACGGATCCTGTGCAGATTGTGGAAAATGTTTGCACTGGGCCCGTCTTTCTGATGGACCCGTCGAGGCTATGTGCACCTGTTGTGTATGCGTCTTCGCAGCGGTTTTCCGTGAAAATAAAAAATCGCATTTGTTTACACAAAAATGATCTTTTCACCCACAAATTCTTATTTTCGCAAGGGTAACAGGAGAAATTAGACCACAAAAGTTGTTGTGCAATTTCTCCTGAGTATGTTGAAACCCCATATGTGGAGGTAAACCACTGATTGGGCGCACCGCAGAGCTTGGAAGAGAAGGAGTGCCGTTTTACTTTTTCAATATAGAATTGGCTGGAATTGAGATTGGACGCTATGTCGCGTTTGGAGAGCCCCTGATGTGCCTAAACCATGGAATCCCCCCACAAGTGACACCATTTTGGAAACTAGACCCCTTAAGGAACTTAACTAGATGTGTGGTGAGCACTTTAATCCCCCAGGTGTTTCTCAGAAGTTTATAAAGTAGAGCCGTGAAAATAAAAAATCGCATTTTTTCTACAAAAATGATATTTTTGCCCCCAAATTTTTATTTTCACAAAGGTAACAGGAGAAATTAGACCACAACAGTAGTTGTGCAATTTCTCCTGAGTACATCGATACCCCATATGTGGGGGTAAACCACTGTTTGGGCGCACTGCAGAGCTTGGAAGAGAAGGAGAGCTGTTTAACTTTTTCGATGTAGAATTGGCTGGAATTGAGATTGGACACCATGTCGCGTTTGGAGAGCCCCTGATGTGCCTAAACAGTGGAATCCCCCCACAAGTGACCCCATTTTGGAAACTAGACCACTTAAGGAACTTATATAGATGTGTGGTGAGCACTCTAAACCCCCAAGTGCTTCACAGAAATTTATAAAGTAGAGCCGTGAAAATAAAAAATCCTTTTTTTTTTCCTCAAAAATGATTTTTTAGCTTGCAATTTTTTATTTTCTCAAGGGTAACAGGAGAAATTGGACCCCAAAATTTATTGAGCATTTCATGCTGAGTAGGCTGATACCCCATATGTTGGGGTAAACCACTGTTTGGGCACATGGCAGAGCTCGGAAGGGAAGGAGCGCCGTTTTTGAATGCAGACTTTGATAGAATGGTCTGCGGGCGTTATGTTGCGTTTGCAGAGCCCCTGATGTACCTAAACAGTAGAAACCCCCCACAAGTGACCCCATTTTGGAAACTAGACCCCCCAAGGAACTTACCTAGATGTGTGGTGAGAACTTTGAATGCCCAACTGCTTCACAGAAGTTTATAATGCAGAGTCGTGAAAATAAAAAATGTTTTTTTTCCACAAAAAAGATATTTTAGCCCCCAAATTTTTATTTTGACAAGGGTAACAAGAGAAATATGACCAAAAAAGTTGTTGTCCAATTTGTCCTGAGTACACTGATACCCCATGTGTGGGGGGGATCACTGTTTGAGCGCATGGCAGAGCTCGGAAGTGAAGGAACGCCATTTTGGAATGCAGACTTTGATAGAATGGTCTGCGGGCATTATCTTGCGTTTGCAGAGACCCTGATGTACCTAAACAGTAGAAACCCCCCACAAGTGACCCCATTTTGGAAACTAGAGCCCCCAAGGAACGTATCTAGATGTGTGGTGAGAACTTTGAATGCCCAAGTGTTTCACAGACGTTTATAATGCAGAGTTGTGAAAATAAAAAATATTATTTTTTCCACAAAAAAGATTTTTTAGCCCTAAAGTTTTTATTTTCACAAGGGTAACAGGAGAAATTGGACCCCAAAAGTTGTTGTCCAATTTATCCTGAGAACGCTGATGCCCCATATGTGGGGGTAAACCACTGTTTGGGTGCACGGCAGAGCTCGGAAGGGAGGGAGCACCATTTGACTTTTTGAGCGCAAAATTGTCTGTGGCGTTTAGAGACCCCCTGATGTACCTAAACAGTGGAAACCCCCAAATCTAACTCCAACCCTAACCCCAATACACCCCTAAGGCTTCTTTCACACTTCAGTTGTTTGGCGTCAGTCACCTCCGACAGTGACGGATCGACGGATCCGTCACAATTGTTGAGAAAACGGTTCTAACGGATCCGTTTTTTTGATGGATCCGTTACTTGGGGGTTGTCTGGGAAAAGTATCTACTTTTTGGAGCATGCGCAATTGAAAAAGCGGATTGGGGCAATGGATCCGCCAAAATGACGGTAACGACGGATCCGTCGCCCATAGGCGGCCATTCTATGGAATGACGAACGCGACGGATCCGTCGTGAACCGCCATTTCGGCGCAGACAAAAAACGTTACAATGGTCGTCAATGTCTAGATGACGTCTGCCAAATCTCAACGGATCCGTCGCATGGCGGATGGAACGGACGACCATCCGCCACAATCCGTCACCAATGCATGTCTATGGCAAAATAGCGGATCCGCCAAAAAAAATGGTGGATCCGCTATTTGACGAAAATGGCGGTTTCAGACTGACGCCAAAAGACTGAAGTGTGAAAGAGGCCTAACCCTAATGCCAACCCGATCCATAATCCTAATCACAACCCTAAGGATAATCGCAACCCTAACCCCAAAACAACCATAACCCTAATCAGAACCCTAAATCCAACACACCCCCTAATTCTAATCTCAACTCTAACCTCAAACCTAACCCTAATCCCAATACACCCCTAATCCCAACCCTAACCTTAACCCTAATCCCAAACCTAACCCTAATCCCAAACGTAACTCTAATGCCAACCCTAATCCAAACCCTAATCCCAACTCTAACCCTAACTTTAGCCGCAACCCTAGTCCTAACTTTAGCCCCAACCCTAACCCTAACTTTAGCCCCAACCCTAACCCTAGCCCTAAATTTAGCACCAGCCCTAACCCTAAAATTAGCCCCAGCCCTAACCCAAAATTTAGCCCCAACCCTAACCCTAAATTTAGCCCTAGCCCTAGCCCTAACCCTAGCCCTAACCCTAACCCTAATTTTAGCCCCAACTCCTCTCTCCTGCCGGACGGCAGATGTCAGCAGAGAGCGGGCGCACCGCGCATGCGCCTGCCATTTTCTTTCCATAGGAAGAAGCCGGCGGGCAGGAGGGGACACAGGAGGACCCAGGGACACCGGTAAGTATGATAGGGTCCCCGAATCCCCCTATTTCTCTGTCCTCTGATGTGCGATCACATCAGAGGACAGAGAATTACACATCACTTTTTCTTTTTTTTTTTGCGGTCGCCGGTAAACAGTTAATTACCGGCGATCGCAAAACAGGGGTCGGTAAAAACCAACCCTGATCATGTTCTTTGGGGTCTCGGCTATCCCCAGCAGCTGAGACCCCAAAGATCTCCCGGGTGCCGGCCGGCGGGCGCACTGCGCATGCGCCCACCATTTTTTTGCCGGATGAAGATGGCGGTGCCCATCGGGAGCCACGAGGAGCACCGGGGCAGACAGGTGAGTATCGGGGGGCGATCGAGGACCCCATTTCTCTGTCCTCTGATGTGCGATCACATCGGAGGACAGAGAAATTAAATGGGAAATTGCGTTTTGGTTTTTTTTGCGACCGCCGGTAAATGGTTAATTACCGGCGATCGCAACTCGGGGGTCGGTAAAAAACCCCCGAATCATGTTCTCTGGGGTCTCAGCTACCCCCAGTAACCGAGACCCCAGAGAAAATCCGACTCTGGGGGGCGCTATTCACTTTTTCAACAGCGCCGTTAATTGACGGCGCTGTGGTTTAAGTACCCTTAGCGGCCGCCGTTAAAAGGCGTATCGGCGGTCGTTAAGGGGTTAAGAAGGCTGTTTCACATTATTAAGCAGCCTACATTTTTTGACAAAATGGGAAAGAAAAAGGATGTGTCGGCTGCTGAGAAGCAACAAATTGTGGAGTATTTAGGTCAAGGCATAACTACAATCAACATTGCCAAGACACTTCATGGTGATCATCGCACAATCAAGAAGTATGTAGCTGATTCCCAGCGTGTGCGTGCTGATAAGGAAAAATTGAGGACTCTTTCCAACAGGCAATTGCGTAAGGTTAAAAGAGCAGCTGCAAAAATGCCTTGTCATAGCAGTAGACAAGTTTTTGAAGCAGCTGGTGCCTCCAACGTCCCCAGAACTAGGGTTAAGCGACTTTCATTTTTTTAAGATCGAGTCGGGTTTTGGTAAACCCGATTTTGCCCAGAGTCGAGTCGAGTGCAGTCAGCCGATTTTCGCTAAAAGTCGGGGATCGACCGAAACACGAAATCCAATGCAAGTCAATGGGGAAGCATAGTCGGCAGTGAGTGGAGGCCAGGAAAACACCTACAGTGCCCATTTTAATGCCAAAAACATCCATTCTTGTTTCTGAAGCTTGTCAATCTTAATTAACTTTATAATAATAGTTGGGCATTGGAAATTGGGGTCATTTGGCAAAAGTTGTGGGGGGTAGGGCTGGTTCAAGGAAACGGGCACAGGAAACGTGGACTATGTCACGGCGGTGGAGCAGTGAGAGGTAAGTATGTCAAGTTTGCAAGTGCTGTGATCCTAAGCAAGCAGGGGGGCCCACTCGTTGGCATTGGCACAGGGCCCCTCAAAGTACAGCGGTGTGTTTGCACGGCGGGGGCGCCTCCCACCGGCAGCGACACTTTTGCGTACTCTGAGGGGCCCTGTGCCAGTGACGTCGCCAACGAGTATGCCCCCCCCACCTGATGAAGGAATCTGCACTTTCATCTGCACCTTCCTCTTTGTCCCTGTGTAAGGTGGTATAACATGCGGGAAGGGGAACCTTACTTTCAGCAGGGTAAGATTCTGGCTGTGTAGAGTGCAAGGGGAATGTAGTGGTCTAGGTCAATGTACCAGCAGACTCATCTAGCAGTGGCTAGGCAATGGGCAGGATGAGGAGGAAACAGATATAGGGCCAAAGAATAAAGTAGGCTAAATGCAGTTCAAAATTGGTAACAGGACAGGAATAAACAGGCGGCATTGCTTTGTTCAGTGGAGTAGCAAACCCAGGAGCAGCAGACACTGTTTTAAGGGCCCAATCACAATAGTAGGCCAAATGCAGTTTAATATCTGATACTATAGGCCCAAAGCCAGAAGGTTGAAGCTCAGCTTTATTCAGTTGAGGACAACAGCAGGCAGGGGCAGACACCGTTAGTAGGCCGGAACCACCAATTTTTTTTAAAAACAGCAGTTAATCAGAGCCAGAAGGTAGAAGCTCAGCTTTATTCAGTTGAGGACAACACCAGGCAGGGGCAGACACCATTAGTAGGCCGGAACCAACAATTTTTTTAAAAAACAGCAGTTAATCAAAGCCAGAAGGTAGAAGCTCAGCTTTATTCAGTTGAGGACAACACCAGGCAGGGGCAGACACCGTTAGTAGGCCGGAACCAGGGCCGGACTGGGACTAAAATTCAGCCCTGGCATTTGAAGTTACACAGGCCCACTTGTCACATGGTGACTGTATAATATCTTTGTACACTTGTAGGCAGGGCCGGTTTTAGGCAAAGTGGGGCCCTAGGCAAAGTTTAAAATGGGTCCCCAAATGCTAACATATTGCACATCACACAGAAGCCTTTCTGTTGTATTTACGTGCGCTGAGTTCAGGCCGCTAAACGAGTTTGATCGACAATACTGAAGTTGTTCAACGCTTGTTTCCCGGCCTCTTTCCACCAGCTGAGGAATAATGATGAGACAGAACGATCACTAATAGATCACCATACAGTATCATGTTTTCAGCAGCACATCTACAGTTTACACTGGCAATGTGCTGCTGACAACAAGGCTTTTTGTTCCAGCAAAAACAATCCGAATATGCAGCATTTTACTTGTTTAGTAAAATACACCCCATAGTCCTCCATATATTATAATGTGCTCCATAGTCCTCCATATAGTATAATACACTCCCTATAGTCCTCCATATATTAAAATACACTGCTCAGTCCTCCACATAGTATAATACACTCCTCATAGTCCTCCATATAGCATAATACAATCCTCATAGTCCTCCATATAGCATAATACAATCCTCATAGTGCTCCATATAGTATAATGCACCGCCACAGTCATCCATGTAGTACAATTCACTTCCCATAGTATAATGCACCCCATAGTTCTTCATATAGTATAACGTATTCCCCATAGTCCTCGATACAGTATAATGCAGCCCACATATAGTATAATGCAGCCACCCCAGAGTATAATGCAGCCACCCCAGAGTATAATGCAGCCACCCCAGAGTATAATGCAGCCAACCCAGAGTATAATGCAGCCACCCCAGAGTATAATGCAGCCACCCCAGAGTATAATGCAGCCACCCCAGAGTATAATGCAGCCACCCCACAGAGTATAATGCAGCCACCCCAGAGTATGTAACCCCCATAGAATATAATACAGCCCACCTCCCCATAATATATAATGTAGCCCCCCATAGAATATAATGCAGCCCTCCATAGTATATAACGCAGCCTCCCCCATAGAATATAATATACCCCCACAATAGTATATAACACAGCCACATAGTACATAACATGGCCTCCCCCATAGAATATAATATACTCCCCATAGTATATAGCAAAGCCCGCATATTATATAGCACAAACCGCATAGTATACAGCACAGCCTGCATACTATAGCACAGCTCGCGTAGTAGATAACACAGCCCACACAGCAGTATTCAGCACAAACCACACAGTAGTATACAGCACAGACCACACAGTAGTATACAGCACAGCCCACGTAGAAGTATACAGCACAGTCCACACAGTAGTATACAGCACAGCCCACAGAGTAATATATACAGCACAGCCCACAGAGTAATATATACAGCACAGCCCACAAAGTAATATATACAGCACAGCCCACAGAGAACTATATACAGCACAGCCCACAGAGAACTATATAAAGCACAGCCCACAGAGAACTATATAAAGCACAGCCCAGAGTACTATATACAGCACAGCCCAGAGTACTATATAAAGCACAGCCCAGAGTACTATATAAAGCACAGCCCAGAGAGTACTATATACAGCACAGCCCAGAGAGTGCTATATACAGCACAGCCCAGAGAGTACTATATACAGCACAGCCCAGAGAGTACTATATACAGCACAGCCCACAGAGTACTATATACAGCACAGCCCACAGAGTACTATATACAGCACAGCCCACAGAGTACTATACACAGCACAGCCCACAGAGTACTATATACAGCACAGCCCACAGAGTACTATATACAGCACAGCCCACAAAGTACTATATACAGCACAGCCCACAGAGTACTATATACAGCACAGCCCACAGAGAACTATATACAGCACAGTTGTATACAGCACAGAGCACAGCCCACAGAGAACTATATACAGACCACAGTAGTATACAGCAGAGCACAGCCCACAGAGAACTATATACAGCACAGAGCACAGCCCACAGAGAACTATATACAGCCCACAGTAGCATACAGCACAGAGCACAGCCCACAGATAACTATATACAGCCCACAGTAGTATACAGCACAGAGCACAGCCCACAGAGAACTATATACAGCACAGAGCACAGCCCACAGAGAACTATATACAGCCCACAGTAGCATACAGCACAGAGCACAGCCCACAGATAACTATATACAGCCCACAGTAGTATACAGCACAGAGCACAGCCCACAGAGAACTATATACAGCACAGAGCACAGCCCACAGAGAACTATATACAGCCCACAGTAGCATACAGCACAGAGCACAGCCCACAGAGAACTATATACAGCCCACAGTAGTATACAGCACAGAGCACAGCCCACAGAGAGCTATATACAGCCCACAGTAGTATACAGCACAGAGCACAGCCCACAGATAACTATATACAGCACACAGTAGTATACAGCACAGCCCACAGAGAACTATATACAGCCCACAGCAGTATACAGCACAGAGCACAGCCCACAGAGAACTATATACAGCCCACAGTAGTATACAGCACAGAGCACAGCCCACAGAGAACTATATACAGCCCACAGCAGTATACAGCACAGAGCACAGCCCACAGAGAACTATATACAGCCCACAGTAGTATACAGCACAGAGCACAGCCCACAGAGAGCTATATACAGCCCACAGCAGTATACAGCACAGAGCACAGCCCACAGAGTACTATATACAGCCCACAGTAGTATACAGCACAGAGCACAGCCCACAGAGAACTATATACAGCCCACAGCAGTATACAGCACAGAGCACAGCCCACAGAGAACTATATACAGCCCACAGCAGTATACAGCACAGAGCACAGCCCACAGAGAACTATATATAGCACAGAGCACACAGTAGTATACAGCACAGAGCACAGCCCACAGAGAGCTATATACAGCCCACAGCAGTATACAGCACAGAGCACAGCCCACAGAGAACTATATACAGCCCACAGTAGTATACAGCACAGAGCACAGCCCACAGAGAGCTATATACAGCCCACAGCAGTATACAGCACAGAGCACAGCCCACAGAGAACTATATACAGCCCACAGTAGTATACAGCACAGAGCACAGCCCACAGAGAACTATATACAGCCCACAGCAGTATACAGCACAGCCCACAGAGAACTATATACAGCCCACAGCAGTATACAGCACAGCCCACAGAGAACTATATACAGCCCACAGTAGTATACAGCACAGAGCACAGCCCACAGAGAGCTATATACAGCCCACAGCAGTATACAGCACAGAGCACAGCCCACAGAGAACTATATATAGCACAGAGCACAGCCCACAGAGAGCTATATACAGCCCACAGCAGTATACAGCACAGAGCACAGCCCACAGAGAGCTATAATACAGCCCACAGCAGTATACAGCACAGAGCACAGCCCACAGAGAACTATATACAGCCCACAGTAGTATACAGCACAGAGCACAGCCCACAGAGAGCTATATACAGCCCACAGTAGTATACAGCACAGAGCACAGCCCACAGAGAACTATATACAGCCCACAGCAGTATACAGCACAGAGCACAGCCCACAGAGAACTATATATAGCACAGAGCACACAGTAGTATACAGCACAGAGCACAGCCCACAGAGAACTATATACAGCCCACAGCAGTATACAGCACAGAGCACAGCCCACAGAGAACTATATACAGCCCACAGTAGTATACAGCACAGAGCACAGCCCACAGAGAGCTATATACAGCCCACAGCAGTATACAGCACAGAGCACAGCCCACAGAGAACTATATACAGCCCACAGTAGTATACAGCACAGAGCACAGCCCACAGAGAACTATATACAGCCCACAGCAGTATACAGCACAGCCCAGAGAACTATATATAGCACACAGTAGTATACAGCACAGAGCACAGCCCACAGAGTACTATATATAGCACAGAGCACACAGCAGTATACAGCACAGCCCACAGAGAGCTATATACAGCCCACAGCAGTATACAGCACAGAGCACAGCCCACAGAGAACTATATACAGCCCACAGCAGTATACAGCACAGAGCACAGCCCACAGAGAACTATATACAGCCCACAGTAGTATACAGCACAGAGCACAGCCCACAGAGAACTATATACAGCCCACAGTAGTATACAGCACAGAGCACAGCCCACAGAGAACTATATACAGCCCACAGCAGTATACAGCACAGAGCACAGCCCACAGAGAACTATATACAGCCCACAGCAGTATACAGCACAGAGCACAGCCCACAGAGAACTATATATAGCACAGAGCACACAGTAGTATACAGCACAGAGCACAGCCCACAGAGAGCTATATACAGCCCACAGCAGTATACAGCACAGAGCACAGCCCACAGAGAACTATATACAGCCCACAGTAGTATACAGCACAGAGCACAGCCCACAGAGAGCTATATACAGCCCACAGTAGTATACAGCACAGAGCACAGCCCACAGAGAACTATATACAGCCCACAGCAGTATACAGCACAGCCCACAGAGAACTATATACAGCCCACAGCAGTATACAGCACAGAGCACAGCCCACAGAGAACTATATACAGCCCACAGTAGTATACAGCACAGAGCACAGCCCACAGAGAACTATATACAGCCCACAGTAGTATACAGCACAGAGCACAGCCCACAGAGAACTATATACAGCCCACAGCAGTATACAGCACAGAGCACAGCCCACAGATAACTATATACAGCCCACAGCAGTATACAGCACAGAGCACAGCCCACAGAGAACTATATACAGCCCACATCTCTTCTCTTCCTCCCCTCACCTCCTCCGAGAATGGCCCCACAGTCCAGAAAAAAAAAAAACTCTCCTCACCTCTCCTCGTGCCAAGCGTTGCTTCCTGGTTCCTGCTCCTGTCTCAGCAGCTGCAGTCTGCCCGGGACACAGCAGGTGCGCGATGATATGACATCATCACGCACCCGCAGTGTCAGAGGCAGAGCGGGGAATGATGGGAGGAGCGTCTGTAGACGCTCTCTCCTCCATCATTGCATTCAACTGTACCGGCGTCTATACGCCGGTATAGTTGAATGCGACGGCGGGGGCGGCGGATTGAGCGGCCCACCACTGGCACCGGCCCTTCTGGCATTTGCCAGAAGTGCCCTATGGCCAGTCCGGCCCTGGCCGGAACCACCATTTGTTTTTAAAAACAGCAGTTAATCAGAGCCAGAAGGTAGAAGCTCAGCTTTATTAAGTTGAGGACAAACACCAGGGAGCAGCAAACAGAGGTATTAGGCCCCATCCAGCAAGTAAAAAAAAAAAAAAAAAAAAAAAAAAAAAGCTTAATCAGAGCCAGAAGGTAGAAGCTCAGCTTTATTCAGTTGAGGACAACACCAGGCAGGGGCAGACACCGTTAGTAGGCCGGAACCACCAATTTTTTTAAAAAACAGCAGTTAATCAGAACCAGAAGGTAGAAGCTCAGCTTTATTCAGTTGAGGACAACACCAGGGAGGGGCACACACCGTTAGTAGGCCGGAACCACCAATTTTTTAAAAAACAGCAGTTAATCAAAGCCAGAAGGTAGAAGCTCAGCTTTATTCAGTTGAGGACAACACCAGGCAGGGGCAGACACCGTTAGTAGGCCGGAACCAAGAATTTTTTTAAAAAACAGCAGTTAATCAAAGCCAGAAGGTAGAAGCTCAGCTTTATTCAGTTGAGGACAACACCAGGCAGGGGCAGGCAGACACCTTTAGTAGGCCGGAACCACCAATTTTTTTAAAAACAGCAGTTAATCAAAGTCAGAAGGTAGAAGCTCAGCTTTATTCAGTTGAGGACAACACCAGGGAGGGGCACACACCGTTAGTAGGCCGGAACCACCAATTTTTAAAAAAACAGCAGTTAATCAAAGCCAGAAGGTAGAAGCTCAGCTTTATTCAGTTGAGGACAACACCAGGCAGGGGCAGGCAGACACCGTTAGTAGGCCGGAACCACCAATTTTTTTTAAAAACAGCAGTTAATCAGAGCCAGAAGGTAGAAGCTCAGCTTTATTCAGTTGAGGACAACACCAGGGAGGGGCACACACCGTTAGTAGGCCGGAACCACCAATTTTTTAAAAAACAGCAGTTAATCAAAGCCAGAAGATAGAAGCTCAGCTTTATTCAGTTGAGGACAACTTGAATTAGGGACTGCAGACAGACTTACCAGGCTGTCCCCTGTGTGGACCATGCATCCAATACATTAACCCATTGCGCCACAAAGGACACGTAACCTTCCGTGGCCATGCCTACCGCTCCATGTGTCTGTTGTCAGGTGTACCTTTGGACTCACAGATTGACAGAATGAAAGGACAATGTGGTCTTTAACATGCTGGTGGAGGGGTGGGATGGCTTTTCTCGCAAAAGAATTGTCAACTGGGTAGCTCATAGCGTGGTACAGCGTAGTCCATCATGGCTTTATTAATATTAAATAAAATAAAAAAATAGGCTCTATTCACTGTAAAATAGGTTCCAGGGGTACACGGGCAGCAGTGGTCAGGTGAGTGGAGGCCTAGTGGAAGGAGGGACCGCAGACAGGCTTCGAAGGCCTAACATAATAAAATGGGCTGGCTGTAGGCACTGTAACATAGGTTCCAGTGGTACACGGGCAGCAGTGGTCAGGTGAGTGGAGGCCTAGTGGAAGGAGGGACCGCAGACAGGCTTCGAAGGCCTAACACAATAAAATGGGCTGGCTGTAGGCACTTTATAATTGGTTCCATGGGTACACGGGCAGCAGTGGTCAGGTGAGTGGAGGCCTAGTGGAAGGAGGGACTGCAGACAGGCTTCGAAGGCCTAACATAATAAAATGGGCTGGCTGTAGGCACTGTAACATAGGTTCCAGGGGTACACGGGTAGCAGTGGTCAGGTGAGTGGAGGCCTAGTGGAAGGAGGGACCGCAGACAGGCTTCGAAGGCCTAACATAATAAAATGGGCTGGCTGTAGGCACTGTAACATAGGTTCCAGGGGTACACGGGCAGCAGTGGTCAGATGAGTGGAGGCCTAGTGGAAGGAGGGACCGCAGACAGGCTTCGAAGGCCTAACACAATAAAATGGGCTGGCTGTAGGCACTTTATAATTGGTTCCATGGGTACACGGGCAGCAGTGGTCAGGTGAGTGGAGGCCTAGTGGAAGGAGGGACCGCAGACAGGCTTCGAAGGCCTAACATAATAAAATGGGCTGGCAATAGGCACTTTATAATTGGTTCCAGGGGTACACGGGCAGCAGTGGTCTGGTCAACGGAGGCCGATTGTAATATGAGTGTCTGCCAGTTAGTAGTCAAAAAACAACAAATAAATGTGAATGTCTCGCATTAAAACAAAACAAAAACACTAAAGGGTGCAATCATTAGGTTCAGGGGTGGGATCCTCTGCGTTGTTTCAGACCTACTAATTTAGCGCGAAGTATTTACTGTGGTAAATAGAGGACACTGCCCCTGACTATGTTAAGTACCATCATACATGTCAACACAATGGTATTGTCAGTGGCAGGTATGGAAGGATGTCAGCGCATAGACAAAACATTGGTGGAAGTGTGAGAGATAACTGTGGAAGTGTTACAGCATTGTTTGACCTGGGGGTGGGTGAACTGTCTTGTGGCCGGCGGTACAGGCTCAGGGCCCCTCATGTTACAACAGTGTGTCTGACGTTGGGTGCGCACCACCACCGCCAGAGACACTTTATTGTACTATGAGGGACCCAGTAGCAATGCCGTCGACCAAAAGCGAGCACACCCACCTCTTCAGACAAACAGCAGTCTCACGGGTGCTTGCGCCAAGTCGCGATAACACGGCCCCGTGTGGTGAGTTTGGCCATTTAGGGAGGTGTAAACATGTCGTATGCTGGACAATCAGCTGCAGCAAATTAGACATTAGAAAAGTAATTCATAATTTTCATAGGAAAGCTAGGTGTCGGCCGGGCAAGGTGGGGCAAAAGATTTCGAAATCCAGTTGTGGTTCATTTTAATGAATGTTAGATCATCAACATTTTGGGTAGCCAGACGAGTCCTTTTTTCGGTTAATATTGAACCTGCAGCACTGAATACTCTTTCTGATAGGACACTTGCTGCCGAGCAAGCAAGCTCCTGCAATGCATATTCTGCCAATTCTGGCCAGGTGTCTAATTTTGATGCCCAGTAATCAAATGGGAATGACGGTTGAGGGAGAACATCGATAAGGGATGAAAAATAGTTAGTAACCATACTGGACAAATGTTGTCTCCTGTCACTTTCAATTGATGCAGCAGTACCTGTCCTGTCTGCGGTCATAGCAAAATCACTCCACAACCTGGTCAGAAAACCCCTCTGTCCAACGCCACTTCTGATGTGTGCACCCCTAACACTCCTAGTCTGCTGCCCCCTGGAGCTCGTGTGAGAACGATCACGTGCGCTGTGTGCTGGGAATGCCTGAAGCAAACGGTCAACAAGAGTTGATTGTTTGGTTGCTAATATTAGTTCCAAGTTCTCATGTGGCATAATATTTTGCAATTTGCCTTTATAGCGTGGATCAAGGAGGCAGGCCAACCAGTAATCGTCATCGTTCATCATTTTCGTAATGCGTGTGTCCCTTTTTAGGATACGTAAGGCATAATCCGCCATGTGGGCCAAAGTTCCAGTTGTCAAATCTCCGGTTGTGATTGGTTGAGGGGCAGTTGCAGGCAAATCTACGTCACTTGTGTCCCTCAAAAAACCAGAATCCGGCCTTGCCACGCAACCAATTTGCAGTGCCCCCGGGAAAGCTTCCGCATTAAAAATATACTCATCCCCATCATCCTCCTCGTCCTCCACCTCCTCTTCGCCCGCTACCTCGTCCTGTACACTGCCCTGACCAGACAATGGCTGACTGTCATCAAGGCTTTCCTCTTCCTCTGGTGCAGACGCCTGATCCTTTATGTGCGTCAAACTTTGCATCAGCAGACACATTAGGGGAATGCTCATGCTTATTATGGCGTTGTCTGCAGCTAACCAGCCGTGTGCATTCCTCAAAACACTGAAGGACTTGACACATGTCTTGTATCTTCGACCACTGCACACCTGACAACTCCATGTCTGCCATCCTACTGCCTGCCCGTGTATGTGTATCCTCCCACAAAAACATAACAGCCCGCCTCTGTTGGCACAGTCTCTGAAGCATGTGCAGTGTTGAGTTCCACCTTGTTGCAACGTCTATGATTAGGCGATGCTGGGGAAGGTTCAAAGACCGCTGATAGGTCTGCATACGGCTGGAGTGTACAGGCGAACGTCGGATATGTGAGCAAAGTCCACGCACTTTGAGGAGCAGGTCGGAGAACCCAGGATAAGTTTTCAATAAGCACTGCACCACCAGGTTTAAGGTGTGAGCCAGGCAAGGAATGTGTTTCAGTTGGGAAAGGGAGATGGCAGCCATGAAATTCCTTCCGTTATCACTCACTACCTTGCCTGCCTCAAGATCTACTGTGCCCAGCCACGACTGCGTTTCTTGTTGCAAGAACTCGGACAGAACTTCCGCGGTGTGTTCTGTTGTCGCCCAAACACTTCATAGCCAATACAGCCTGCTGACGCTTGCCAGTAGCTGGCCCATAATGGGACAACTGGTGTGCAACAGTGTCATCTGCCGATGGAGTGGTTGGCCGACTGCGGTCTGTGGAAGAGCTGTAGCTTCTGCAGGAGGACGAGGAGGAGGAGGAGGGGGTGCGAACGCCTACAGCCAACTGTTTCCTAGACCGTGGGCTAGGCACAACTGTCCCGAAATTGATGTCCCCTGTGGACCCTGCATCCACCACATTCACCCAGTGTGCCGTGATGGACACATAACGTCCCTGGCCATGCCTACTGGTCCATGCATCTGTAGTCAGGTGCACCTTTGTACTCACAGATTGCCTGAGTGCATGGACGATGCGCTGTTTAACATGCTGGTGCAGGGCTGGGATGGCTTTTCTGGAAAAAAAGTGTCGACTGGGTAGCTCGTATCGTGGTTCAGCGTACTCCATCAGGGCTTTGAAAGCTTCGCTTTCAACTAACCGGTAGGGCATCATCTCTAACGAGATTAGTCTAGCTATGTGGGCGTTAAAACCCTGTGTACGCGGATGCGAGGATAAGTACTTCCTTTTTCTAACCAGAGTCTCATGTAGTGTGAGCTGGACTGGAGAGCTGGAGATCGTGGAACTTTCAGGTGTGCCGGTGGACATGGCAGACTGAGAGACGGTATTGTTTCCGCCGGTGCCCTAGATGCAATATTTCCTCCTACAAAACTGGTGATTCCCTGACCCTGACTGCTTTTGGCTGGCAAAGAAACCTGCACAGATACTGCCGGTGGTGCGGAAAATGGTGGCCTTACAGTGCCGGAAGGGATGTTGCGTTGCTGACTAGCTTCATTGGCCGAGGGTGCTACAAACTTAAGGGACGTTTGGTAGTTAGTCCAGGCTTGAAAATGCATGGTGGTTAAGTGTCTATGCATGCAACTAGTATTTAGACTTTTCAGATTCTGACCTCTGCTTAAGCTAGTTGAACATTTTTGACAGATGACTTTGCGCTGATCTATTGGATGTTGTTTAAAAAAATGCCAGACTGCACTCTTCCTAGCATCGGATCCCTTTTCAGGGATTGCAGACTGAGCTTTAACCGGATGGCCACGCTGTCCTCCAACAGGTTTTGGCTTTGACACGCGTTTTGGGCCAGATACGGGCCCGGCAGATGGAACCTGTTGCGATGTTGATGCCTGCTGCGGCCCCTCCTCCACCTCCGCTTCTGAACTACTGCCACCTGCACCCTGTTCCCCCAATGGCTGCCAATCGGGGTCAACAACTGGGTCATCTATTACCTCCTCTTCGAGCTCGTGTGCAACTTCGTCTGTGTCACTGTGTCGGTCGGTGGTATAGCGTTCGTGGCGGGGCAACATAGTCTCATCAGGGTCTGATTGTGGATCAGTACCCTGAGAGGGCAATGTGGTGGTCTGAGTCAAAGGAGAAGCATAGTACTCTGGCTGTGGCTGTGCATCAGTGCATTCCATGTCAGAATCTACTTGTAATGGGCATGGCCTGTTAAGTGTTTCACTTTCTAAGCCAGGGACGGTATGTGTAAAGAGCTCCATGGAGTCACCCGTTGTGTCGCCTGCTGCATCCTTCTCTCTTGTTGTAGTTTTTGCTGAAGAGGACAAGGAAGCGACTTGTCCCTGACCGTGAACATCCACAAGCGACGCGCTGCTTTTACATTTACCAGTTTCAGAAGAGGAGGCAAAAGAGCTAGAGGCTGAGTCTGCAATGTAAGCCAAAACTTGCTGTTGCTGCTCCGCCTTTAAAAGCGGTTTTCCTACTCCCAGAAAAGAGAGCGTTTGAGGCCTTGTGTAGCCAGACGACGAAACTGGCTCCACAGCTCCAGACTTAGGTGGAATATTTTTATCCCCACGACCACCTGATGCTCCACTACCACTACCATCATTACCAGCTGACAATGAACGCCCACGGCCACGACGACCTCTTGCACCAGACTTCCTCATTGTTTTAAAAACTTAACCAAAGTAACTTTATTTGTTGCTGTCAAACAACTTACGCGGTGAGCTATAACTTCAGTATGATTTCAATATCCCTTAACAGGTTGGTGAGACCACAAGGAAAATCAGGCACAATGTTACACACTCTGTATTCTGTGGCACCAAATCACAGAGATGCCACACACGCAGGACTGTCACTCAAGCACAAATTTCAATATTAATCTCCCACTGTTTTCTTTTTTTTTTCTTTTTCAGGGAGACTTTAGAAACAAAATAATAAAAAATAAATAGGTATATAGAAAAAATGCCACAAACGGACAAAGTGATGCCGCGCTTAGGGGTAAATGCTATATGCTACTAAGATGCAAGTAGTCAATGTATAAATACAATGCGCAATTGTTCCGTGGTGAGAGGGTGCTTACCCTAAGTATAGATGCGCTGATTGTTCCGCTGCAGCGGAACAATCAGCGCATCTATACTTAGGGTAAGCACCCTCTCACCACGGAACAATTGCGCATTGTATTTATACATTGACTACTTGCATCTTAGTAGCATATAGCATTTACCCCTAAGCGCGGCATCACTTTGTCCGTTTGTGGCATTTTTTCTATATATCTATATCTCAGGATAGGCACAGATCCTGTCAGTGATCCCAGCAGCTAGGGTTTTCCAGTCACTATCCATTTTCCCTGTCACCATCCGTTTGTCTCTAAACGTGGTGAGCGCCAGTGTGTCAATTTCTTCTATCAAAAAATAAATAGGCTTTCTATGGCCCACTGAGTGAGAGATGGCACACACAGGAGTCAGGAGTGGCACACAAGCAGAAAGGGCAATATTAATCTCCCACTGTTTTATTTTTTTTTTATTTTTCAGGGAGACTTTAGAAACCAAATAATAATAAAAAAAGGCTTTCTATGGCCCACTGAGTGAGAGATGGCACACACAGGAGTCAAGAGTGGCACACAAGCAGAAAGGGCAATATTAATCTCCCACTGTTTGAATTTTTTTTTTTTTTTCAGGGAGACTTTAGAAACCAAATAATAAAAAAAACAAAGGCTTTCTATGGCCCACTGAGTGAGAGATGGCACACACAGGAGTCAGGAGTGGCACACAAGCAGAAAGGGCAATATTAATCTCCTACTGTTTGAATTTTTTTTTTTTTTCAGGGAGACTTTAGAAACCAAATAATAATAAAAAAGGCTTTCTATGGCCCACTGAGTGAGAGATGGCACACACAGGAGTCAGGAGTGGCATACAAGCCCTGAGGCCAATATTTTTCTCCCACTGATTGATGTAGTGATTTTTTTTCAGGTAGATTTTAGAACCCAAATCAAGCAAAAAAATTAATAGGCTTTCTATGGCCCACTGAGTGAGAGATGGCACACACAGGAGTCAGGAGTGGCACACATGCAGAAAGGGCAATATTAATCTCCCACTGTTTGAATTTTTTTTTTTTTTTCAGGGAGACTTTAGAAACCAAATAATAAAAAAAACAAAGGCTTTCTATGGCCCACTGAGTGAGAGATGGCACACACAGGAGTCAGGAGTGGCACACAAGCAGAAAGGGCAATATTAATCTCCCACTGTTTGAATTTTTATTTTTTTTTTCAGGGAGACTTTAGAAACCAAATAATAAAAAAAACAAAGGCTTTCTATGGCCCACTGAGTGAGAGATGGCACACACAGGAGTCAGGAGTGGCACACAAGCAGAAAGGGCAATATTAATCTCCTACTGTTTGAATTTTTTTTTTTTTCAGGGAGACTTTAGAAACCAAATAATAATAAAAAAGGCTTTCTATGGCCCACTGAGTGAGAGATGGCACACACAGGAGTCAGGAGTGGCACACAAGCAGAAAGGGCAATATTAATCTCCCACTGTTTGAATTTTTTTTTTTTTCAGGGAGACTTTAGAAACCAAATAATAAAAAAAACAAAGGCTTTCTATGGCCCACTGAGTGAGAGATGGCACACACAGGAGTCAGGAGTGGCACACAAGCAGAAAGGGCAATATTAATCTCCTACTGTTTGAATTTTTTTTTTTTTTCAGGGAGACTTTAGAAACCAAATAATAATAAAAAAGGCTTTCTATGGCCCACTGAGTGAGAGATGGCACACACAGGAGTCAGGAGTGGCACACAAGCCCTGAGGCCAATATTTTTCTCCCACTGATTGATGTAGTGATTTTTTTTCAGGTAGATTTTAGAACCCAAATCAAGCAAAAAAATTAATAGGCTTTCTATGGCCCACTGAGTGAGAGATGGCACACACAGGAGTCAGGAGTGGCACACATGCAGAAAGGGCAATATTAATCTCCCACTGTTTGAATTTTTTTTTTTTTCAGGGAGACTTTAGAAACCAAATAATAAAAAAAACAAAGGCTTTCTATGGCCCACTGAGTGAGAGATGGCACACACAGGAGTCAGGAGTGGCACACAAGCAGAAAGGGCAATATTAATCTCCCACTGTTTGAATTTTTTTTTTTTTTCAGGGAGACTTTAGAAACCAAATAAAAAAAAAAAGGCTTTCTATGGCCCACTGAGTGAGAGATGGCACACACAGGAGTCAGGAGTGGCACACAAGCAGAAAGGGCAATATTAATCTCCCACTGTTTGAATTTTTTTTTTTTTCAGGGAGACTTTAGAAACCAAATAATAAAAAAAACAAAGGCTTTCTATGGCCCACTGAGTGAGAGATGGCACACACAGGAGTCAGGAGTGGCACACAAGCAGAAAGGGCAATATTAATCTCCTACTGTTTGAATTTTTTTTTTTTTTTTCAGGGAGACTTTAGAAACCAAATAATAATAAAAAAGGCTTTCTATGGCCCACTGAGTGAGAGATGGCACACACAGGAGTCAGGAGTGGCACACAAGCCCTGAGGCCAATATTTTTCTCCCACTGATTGATGTAGTGATTTTTTTTCAGGTAGATTTTAGAACCCAAATCAAGCAAAAAAATTAATAGGCTTTCTATGGCCCACTGAGTGAGAGATGGCACACACAGGAGTCAGGAGTGGCACACATGCAGAAAGGGCAATATTAATCTCCCACTGTTTGAATTTTTTTTTTTTCAGGGAGACTTTAGAAACCAAATAATAAAAAAAACAAAGGCTTTCTATGGCCCACTGAGTGAGAGATGGCACACACAGGAGTCAGGAGTGGCACACAAGCAGAAAGGGCAATATTAATCTCCCACTGTTTGAATTTTTTTTTTTTTTCAGGGAGACTTTAGAAACCAAATAATAATAAAAACAAAGGCTTTCTATGGCCCACTGAGTGAGAGATGGCACACACAGGAGTCAGGAGTGGCACACAAGCAGAAAGGGCAATATTAATCTCCTACTGTTTGAATTTTTTTTTTTTTTCAGGGAGACTTTAGAAACCAAATAATAATAAAAAAGGCTTTCTATGGCCCACTGAGTGAGAGATGGCACACACAGGAGTCAGGAGTGGCACACAAGCCCTGAGGCCAATATTTTTCTCCCACTGATTGATGTAGTGATTTTTTTTCAGGTAGATTTTAGAACCCAAATCAAGCAAAAAAATTAATAGGCTTTCTATGGCCCACTGAGTGAGAGATGGCACACACAGGAGTCAGGAGTGGCACACATGCAGAAAGGGCAATATTAATCTCCCACTGTTTGAATTTTTTTTTTTTCAGGGAGACTTTAGAAACCAAATAATAAAAAAAACAAAGGCTTTCTATGGCCCACTGAGTGAGAGATGGCACACACAGGAGTCAGGAGTGGCACACAAGCAGAAAGGGCAATATTAATCTCCCACTGTTTGAATTTTTTTTTTTTTTTCAGGGAGACTTTAGAAACCAAATTAAAAAAAAAGGCTTTCTATGGCCCACTGAGTGAGAGATGGCACACACAGGAGTCAGGAGTGGCACTCAAGCAGAAAGGGCAATATTAATCTCCCACTGTTTGAATTTTTTTTTTTTTTCAGGGAGACTTTAGAAACCAAATAATAAAAAAAACAAAGGCTTTCTATGGCCCACTGAGTGAGAGATGGCACACACAGGGATGGCACTCTAGCAGAAATGCCAATCTTAATCTCCCACAAAAAAAAAAAAAAAAAAAAACAGGGACTGTCCTACAATTACTATCTCCCTGCAGTAATCTCAGCCAGGTATGGCAGGCAGCAATAAGGAGTGGACTGATGCACAAATTAAATAAAAAGTGTGGACAAACAAAAAAGCTGTGCAGAAAGGAAGGAAATACAGGATTTGTGCTTTGAAAAAAGCAGTTGGTTTGCACAGCGTCGTACACACACAGGCACAGCAACGCAGCTATCAGGGTCAGGGAGCCTTCTAGTGCAGCCCAATGAGCGACAGCGCTGAGGAAAAAAAAATGTAGCTTCCACTGTCCCTGCAAACAAAAGGTGGTGTTGGACAGTGTAAATCGCTACAGCACAAGCGGTTTGCAGCTTTATGTACCCTGCCTATCACTATCCCTGCTTCTGAAGAAGCGGCAGCAACCTCTCCCTACGCTCAGATCAGCAGCAGTAAGATGGCGGTCCGCGGGAACGCCCCTTTATAGCCCCTGTGACGCCGCAGAAAGCAAGCCAATCACTGCAATGCCCTTCTCTAAGATGGTGGGGACTGAGATCTATGTCATCACGCTGCCCACACTCTGCGTTCACCTTCATTGGCTGAGAAATGGCGCTTTTTGCGTAATTGAAACGCGACTTTGGCGCGAAAGTCGCGTACCGCATGGCCGATGCAACGCTGGGATCAGCTCGGTTTCATGAGACGCCGACTTTGCCAAAAGTCGGCGACTTTTGAAAATGAACGACCCGTTTCGCTCAACCCTACCCAGAACAACAAGATGCAGGGTCCTTCAGAGGTTTGCAGCTGTGCGTAAGCCATCCTGTCGACCACCTGTATCCACTGCACACAAGCAGAAACGGCTCCAGTGGGCCAAACGATACATGAAGATTGACTTCCAAACTGTTTTGTTCACCGATGAGTGCCGTGCAACGCTCAATGGTCCAGATGGATGGAGTGGAGGATGGCTGGTTGATGGACACCCCATGAAAACACGGCTAAGGCGCCAACAAGGAGGAGGTGGAGTAATGTTTTGGGCTGGAATCATGGGGAGAGACATTGTCGGCCCCTTTATAATCCCTGAAGGGGTAAAGATGAACTCCATAATCTATGTGGAGTTTCTAAAACAACACTTCCTGCCATGGTTCAAGAGGAAGAACCGTGCTTTCCACAGCAAGATCATTTTCATGCATGATAATGCACCGTCTCATGCTGCAAAAAACATCTGTATCTCTGGCTGCTATGGGCATAAAAGAGGACAAACTTATGTTGTGGCCACCATCTTCCCCTGACCTCAACCCCATTGAGAACCTCTGGAGCATAATCAAAAGGAGTGTCTATGATGGCAGGAGGCAGTTCACATCTAAGCAACAGCTATGGGAGGGTATTCTGTCCACATGCAAAACAATTGAAGCAGAAACCATTATCATCTTGAAAAATGATTTCATCATCCCCAATCATCCTTTCAATTGATGGGATAGGAAAAGTGTCCAAAATATCAACATAAACTTGTGCATTTATGGAAGATGTAATTGTGATTCCATAATTTTTGCCAGGGGTTGTATATATAAAACAAACATAATCCTCACCTCTCTTCCTCGTCTCTCCCCTGATCCCAGCTCTGCTCAGGTACTGTATCAGTAGCTGCACTGCCATCTGCCTGTCACACAGCGGGTACGCGATGAAGTGACATTTATGATGTTGATACAGTTGAATGCGGAACGCACTAGGGGCAGCACTGGCACCGGGCCCCCCTGACTTATGGGCCCCATAGTGAGTACATGGACTGGGGTCCCTGGTATGCCAGCCCTGATAAAGGGTGTTAGCCGCTGCCTGCGGCTAACACTGCCCGCTATTAAATTGAAGTGAACATTTACTCCTCTCCACGCCCATGGGAGCTTGGGGAAGAGTGCATATTAATTTCTCTTTAGCAGTGGGACAGTCTTTAGCTGCAGCAGCCTGTTCCTGACAACCGCTACTGCTCCGCTGGCACCGGGCAGGCCCCCCCTGACTCACGGACCCCGTTAGCTACACACCACTGGCTGGGGGCCTCTGGAGCAACAGGGACCCTGGGCAGCTGCCAGCCCTGTTTGCCAGCAGGTGTCAGTGACTGGGCCCACCTGAGAATTCTCTGGTTCTCCGGTTGGCCAGTCTGACCCTTCCTATATCAGCTGCATTGGAGAGATTTAAGCAGTTGAGCTCAGAGCGCTCTCAAACACGTCCAAATCTCCCGGCTTGCGGCCACACCCCAATTTAATTAACTGTGCACCCCAGAGCCATACTGCACACTGTTGCTGTGTTTTTTATTTTCAGGTGTGAGCAATGGCATTTTGGGTTATGTTGCAATTTTGTTCAAAAACTTAAAAAAATAAGGTTTTACAACTGTTTCAATAGCTAAATCTAAATATCGTATGCAACGGAATATTGCCGGCCCTTTCCATAATCTACTTACCCCGCGTGTACCTAAGAAACTGTGGGGCAATCTATGTTTGTTTTTTTTTGGTCAGGGGGAGATAATAAAGTTTAAAAATATATAATATCAGTGAATCAGTCCTGGTGGCCATAAGACTGTGGGTCTGGATTATATTCCATGGGGGCTGCATTATACCCTATGAGGGGGACTGCATTATACCCTATGAGGGGGCTGCATTATACCCTATGAGGGGGCTGCATTATACCCTGTGAGACAGCTGCATTATACCCTATAAGGAGGCTGCATTATACTATATGAGGGGGGCTGCATTATACCCTATGAGGAGGCTGCATTATACTATATGAGGGGGGCTGCATTATACCCTATGAGGGGGCTGCATTATACCCTATGAAGGGGCTGAATTATACTATTAGGGGGTTACATTATATTCTGTGGGGGGCTGCATTATACCCTATGAGGGGTCTACATGACATTATATTGGGGGCTGTGTAATATTCTATAATTCTACATTCTACATTATATTATATGAGGGGGCTACATTATATTCTATGAGGAGGGCTACCCCAACCCCTACTATATCATTAAGATAAGAACCTACAAGGAACGCACTACTAGAACCAATATAGAAACCTCTTAGTATATTGACAAAAGTGCAAGTGCTTATTATAATGTAGTACACTAGATAAGGAGGCCCCCAACCATACACAGATATATACGTAATCCAAGAAGCAAAAGTGCTAAGTGCTATAAATACATATAGTGGGAAGTCAGTCATCCCTAAGAGGAGAGACTAAGTAAAACTCAATGAGTCATATTGACTGGAGATAAACCACACTGCCACGAGCCCCAATGCGCGTTTCGGCGCGGTGCCTTCTTCCGGGGGGTGTATTACGTATATATCTGTGTATGGTTGGGGGCCTCCTTATCTAGTGTACTGCATTATACTGAGCATTTGCACTTTTGCCAATATACTAAGAGGTTTTTATGTACTGTTTACTCTATTGCCTGCTGTTCTCCACATTGCCTTTGTTTGGTGATCATTGTCATCTGGTTTTCCCTTTGATACATATATGACTTGTTTTTATTGGCTATTCAATAAAGTTTATTATATTTCTATATTGGTTCTAGTAGTGCGTTCCTTGTAGGTTCTTATATTTATTCTTCTTTGCACTGAACCCTAGTGTTTTATATCCGAGCACCCTTGTGATTCTCTATTGGTGGTGCACGCATGGTTTGGCTTATATGATTTATATCATTAAGATGTTTACTATCTTATTTTATACCCTGATATTAATGTGTTTTACAGCACAATTGGTGGTCTTGTATTTATTCCTATGTAGATACATAGTGGGCCCCAAGAATGATTTTCTCTAGTGGGCCCAAGGTGCTCCAGTCCGACATTGGATATAGCTCACCATCCACAGCTGAAAACACTATATTTGGCCACATTGTAGTGGATCGCCTCCATGGGGCCGTGGGGTACTTGGTACTGGGTCCTGCGGTTCACAGGGGAATGTCACGGTGGCTGACCTGGTTCGAGGCCTTGGGACGTCCGTGTAAAAGGGAAAGGTCTTTAAAGGGATAAGGTTTGTGTTCGTGACGCCACCTGTGGTATTTGGTCAGGGTGACCGATGCTGCTTTAAGGGGTCCACTGGGGTGATGTTATGGCAGCTAGATGGTGTACTGTTGTGAAATTGGATTCTGGGCTCCCCCGATGGCCACTTGTGGAATTGAACTTGTGTGCATCATCCCCTCTGTTCACCTGCTCCTATCAGGATGTGGGAGTCGCTATATAACCTTGCTCCTCTGTCAGTTTCTTGCCGGTCAACAATGTAATCAGAAGCCTTCTGTGCTTGTTCCTGCTACTAGACAACTCCCAGCTAAGTTGGACTTTTGTCCTTGTGTGTTTTTGCATTTTGTTCCTGTTCACAGCTGCTGTTTCGTTACTGTGTCTGGAAAGCTCTTGTGATCGGAAATTGCCACTCTGGTGTTATGAGTTAATGCTAGAGTCTTAAAGGAATTTCTGGATGGTGTTTTGATAGGGTTTTCTGCTGACCATGAAAGTGTCCTTTCTGTCTTCCTGCTATCTAGAAAGCGGACCTCGATTTTGCTAAACCTATTTTCATACTACGTTTGTCATTTCATCTAAAATCACCGCCAATATATGTGGAGGCCTCTGTCTGCCTTTTGGGAAAATTTCTCTAGAGGTGAGCCAGGACTGTCTTTTCCTCTGCTAGGATTAGGTAGTTCTCCGGCTGGCGCTGGGCATCTAGGGTTAAAAAACGTAGGCATGCTACCCGGCCACTTCTAGTTGTGCGGCAGGTTTAGTTCATGGTCAGTATAGTTTCCATCTTCCAAGAGCTAGTTCTCATATATGCTGGGCTATGTTCTCTCGCCATTGAGAATCATGACATTTTGACCGGCCCAAAAAAGGGTTAAATTACTGGCTGAGAAAGGAGAGAAAAAAGAAGTCTGCTACAATTTTTTTTTTTTTTTTTCCTCTAGTTCTGAGTGTGCTCTTAATTGAATCACTTGCTAGTCTGCCTATACTGCAGCCTTCCTCTCTTTCTCTCCTTCTAATCCTTGAATGGCTCTGTGTTCACCTGTTTCAAATGGATCTTCAGAGTGTAGCTACAGGTTTGAATAATCTCGCCACAAAGGTACAAAATTTGCAAGATTTTGTTGTTCATGCACCTATGTCTGAGCCTAGAATTCCTTTGCCTGAATTCTTCTCGGGGAATAGATCTCACTTTCAAAATTTTAAAAATAATTGCAAATTGTTTTTGTCCCTGAAGTCTCGCTCTGCCGGAGACCCTGCACAGCAGGTCAGGATTGTAATTTCCTTGCTCCGGGGCGACCCTCAAGACTGGGCTTTTGCATTGGCACCAGGGGATCCTGCGTTGCTCAATGTGGATGCGTTTTTTCTGGCCTTGGGGTTGCTTTATGAGGAACCTCATTTAGAGCTTCAGGCGGAAAAGGCCTTGATGTCCTTGTCTCAGGGGCAAGATGAAGCTGAAATATACTGCCAAAAATTCCGCAAATGGTCTGTGCTTACTCAGTGGAATGAGTGCGCCCTGGCGGCGATTTTCAGAGAAGGTCTCTCTGATGCCATTAAGGATGTTATGGTGGGGTTCCCTGTGCCTGCGAGTCTGAATGAGTCCATGACGATGGCTATTCAGATCGATAGGCGTCTGCGGGAGCGCAAACCTGTGCACCATTTGGCGGTGTCTACTGAGAAAACGCCAGAAAATATGCAATGTGATAGAATTCTGTCCAGAAGCGAGCGGCAGAATTTTAGACGAAAAAATGGGTTGTGCTTCTATTGTGGTGATTCAACTCATGTTATATCAGCATGCTTTAAGCGTACTAAGAAGCCTGACAAGTCTGTTTCAATTAGCACTTTACAGTCTAAGTTTATTCTATCTGTGACCCTGATTTGTTCTTTGTCATCTATTACCGCGGACGCCTATGTCGACTCTGGCGCTGCTTTGAGTCTTATGGATTGGTCCTTTGCCAAACGCTGTGGGTATGATTTGGAGCCACTGGAGGCTCCGATACCTCTGAAAGGGATTGACTCCACCCCATTGGCTAGTAATAAACCACAAGTGACTATGCGTGTTAATCCGGATCACCAGGAGGTTATTCGCTTTCTGGTGCTGTATAATCTACATGATGTTTTGGTGCTGGGATTGCCATGGCTGCAATCTCATAACCCAGTCCTCGACTGGAGAGCTATGTCTGTGTTAAGCTGGGGATGTAAAGGAACTCATGGGGACGTACCTTTGGTTTCCATTTCATCATCTATTCCCTCTGAGATTCCTGAATTCTTGTCTGACTTTCGTGACGTTTTTGAAGAACCCAAGGTTGGTTCACTACCTCCGCACCGGGAGTGCGATTGTGCCATAGACTTGATTCCGGGTAGTAAATACCCTAAGGGTCGTTTATTTAATCTGTCTGTGCCTGAACACGCTGCTATGCGAGAATATATAAAGGAGTCCTTGGAAAAGGGACATATTCGTCCTTCGTCATCTCCCTTAGGAGCCGGTTTTTTCTTTGTGTCTAAGAAAGACGGCTCTTTGAGGCCGTGTATTGATTATCGACTTTTGAATAAAATCACGGTTAAATATCAATATCCGTTACCACTGCTTACTGATTTGTTTGCTCGTATAAAGGGGGCCAAGTGGTTCTCTAAGATTGATCTCCGTGGGGCGTATAATTTGGTGCGAATCAAGCAGGGGGATGAGTGGAAAACCGCATTTAATACGCCCGAGGGCCATTTTGAGTATTTGGTGATGCCTTTTGGTCTTTCAAATGCCCCTTCAGTCTTCCAGTCCTTTATGCATGACATTTTCCGCGATTATTTGGATAAATTTATGATTGTGTATCTGGATGATATTCTGATTTTTTCGGATGACTGGGACTCTCATGTCCAGCAGGTCAGGAGGGTTTTTCAGGTTTTGCGGTCTAATTCCTTGTGTGTGAAGGGTTCTAAGTGTGTTTTTGGGGTTCAAAAGATTTCTTTCTTGGGATACATTTTTTCCCCCTCTTCCATCGAGATGGATCCTGTCAAGGTTCAGGCTATTGGTGATTGGACGCAACCCTCTTCTCTTAAGAGTCTTCAGAAATTTTTGGGCTTTGCTAACTTTTATCGTCGATTTATTGCTGGTTTTTCTGATGTTGTTAAACCATTGACTGATTTGACTAAGAAGGGTGCTGATGTTGCTGATTGGTCCCCTGATGCTGTGGAGGCCTTTCGGGAGCTCAAGCGCCGCTTTTCTTCCGCCCCAGTGTTGCGTCAGCCTGATGTTGCTCTTCCTTTTCAGGTTGAGGTCGACGCTTCTGAAATCGGAGCTGGGGCGGTGTTGTCGCAGAGAAGTTCCGACTGCTCCGTGATGAGACCTTGTGCTTTTTTTTCCCGTAAATTTTCGCCCGCCGAGCGGAATTATGATATTGGGAATCGGGAGCTTTTGGCCATGAAGTGGGCTTTTGAGGAGTGGCGTCACTGGCTTGAGGGGGCCAGACATCAGGTGGTGGTATTGACTGACCACAAAAATTTAATTTACCTTGAGTCTGCCAGGCGCCTGAATCCTAGACAGGCGCGCTGGTCGTTGTTTTTCTCTCGGTTTAATTTTGTGGTGTCGTACCTACCGGGTTCTAAGAATGTTAAGGCGGATGCCCTTTCTAGGAGTTTTGAGCCTGACTCCCCTGGTAATTCTGAGCCCACAGGTATCCTTAAAGATGGAGTGATATTGTCTGCCGTTTCTCCAGACCTGCGGCGGGCCTTGCAGGAGTTTCAGGCGGATAGACCTGATCGTTGCCCACCTGGTAGACTGTTTGTTCCTGATGATTGGACCAGTAGAGTCATCTCTGAGGTTCATTCTTCTGCGTTGGCAGGTCATCCTGGAATCTTTGGTACCAGGGATTTGGTGGCAAGGTCCTTCTGGTGGCCTTCCCTGTCACGAGATGTGCGAGGCTTTGTGCAGTCTTGTGACGTTTGTGCTCGGGCCAAGCCTTGTTGTTCTCGGGCTAGTGGATTGTTGTTGCCCTTGCCTATCCCGAAGAGGCCTTGGACGCACATCTCGATGGATTTTATTTCGGATCTGCCTGTTTCTCAGAAGATGTCTGTCATCTGGGTGGTGTGTGACCGTTTCTCTAAGATGGTCCATCTGGTTCCCTTGCCTAAGTTGCCTTCTTCTTCCGAGTTGGTTCCTCTGTTTTTTCAAAATGTTGTTCGTTTGCATGGTATTCCTGAGAATATCGTTTCTGACAGAGGGACCCAATTCGTGTCTAGATTTTGGCGGGCATTCTGTGCTAGGATGGGCATAGATTTGTCTTTTTCGTCTGCTTTCCATCCTCAGACTAATGGCCAGACCGAGCGGACTAATCAGACCTTGGAGACATATTTGAGGTGTTTTGTGTCTGCGGATCAGGATGATTGGGTTGCTTTTTTGCCTTTGGCGGAGTTCGCCCTCAATAATCGGGCCAGCTCTGCCACCTTGGTGTCCCCGTTTTTCTGTAATTTGGGGTTTCATCCTCGATTTTCCTCCGGTCAAGTGGAATCTTCGGATTGTCCTGGAGTGGATGCTGTGGTGGAGAGGTTGCATCAGATTTGGGGGCAGGTGGTGGACAATTTGAAGTTGTCCCAGGAGAAGACTCAGCTTTTTGCCAACCGCCGTCGTCGTGTTGGTCCTCGGCTTTGTGTTGGGGACTTGGTGTGGTTGTCTTCTCGTTTTGTCCCTATGAGGGTTTCTTCTCCTAAGTTTAAGCCTCGGTTCATCGGCCCGTACAAGATATTGGAGATTCTTAACCCTGTGTCCTTCCGTTTGGACCTCCCTGCATCCTTTTCGATTCATAATGTTTTTCATCGGTCATTGTTGCGCAGGTATGAGGTACCGGTTGTGCCTTCCGTTGAGCCTCCTGCTCCGGTGTTGGTTGAGGGTGAGTTGGAGTACGTTGTGGAAAAGATCTTAGACTCTCGTGTTTCCAGACGGAGACTCCAGTATCTGGTCAAATGGAAGGGATACGGTCAGGAGGATAATTCTTGGGTCACTGCCTCTGATGTTCATGCCTCCGATCTTGTCCGTGCCTTTCATAGGGCTCATCCTGATCGCCCTGGTGGTTCTGGTGAGGGTTCGGTGCCCCCTCCTTGAGGGGGGGGTACTGTTGTGAAATTGGATTCTGGGCTCCCCCGGTGGCCACTTGTGGAATTGAACTTGTGTGCATCATCCCCTCTGTTCACCTGCTCCTATCAGGATGTGGGAGTCGCTATATAACCTTGCTCCTCTGTCAGTTTCTTGCCGGTCAACAATGTAATCAGAAGCCTTCTGTGCTTGTTCCTGCTACTAGACAACTCCCAGCTAAGTTGGACTTTTGTCCTTGTGTGTTTTTGCATTTTGTTCCTGTTCACAGCTGCTGTTTCGTTACTGTGTCTGGAAAGCTCTTGTGATCGGAAATTGCCACTCTGGTGTTATGAGTTAATGCTAGAGTCTTAAAGGAATTTCTGGATGGTGTTTTGATAGGGTTTTCTGCTGACCATGAAAGTGTCCTTTCTGTCTTCCTGCTATCTAGAAAGCGGACCTCGATTTTGCTAAACCTATTTTCATACTACGTTTGTCATTTCATCTAAAATCACCGCCAATATATGTGGGGGCCTCTGTCTGCCTTTTGGGAAAATTTCTCTAGAGGTGAGCCAGGACTGTCTTTTCCTCTGCTAGGATTAGGTAGTTCTCCGGCTGGCGCTGGGCATCTAGGGTTAAAAAACGTAGGCATGCTACCCGGCCACTTCTAGTTGTGCGGCAGGTTTAGTTCATGGTCAGTATAGTTTCCATCTTCCAAGAGCTAGTTCTCATATATGCTGGGCTATGTTCTCTCGCCATTGAGAATCATGACAGTGTACCTTCCCACAGGTGAAGTATGTCCCCAGGGCTTCCCAGTGTGTAGATGGTGGATGGTGAGAGGCGCAGAGAAGAACGAGGGAACAAGGTTACAGTCTCTTTACCTTTACTGAAGACTTCAGCATCCACAGTCCAGGGCACCAGATCACAGGGCAGGCAGAGTCTGGCCGGTTTGGAGGCAAGTCCAGAGTCCCCTTGTCCAGGTGGAAATCAGCAGCCTTCCTCTAGTGCTGTAGTGTTGTAGTCCCTTACTGCTAAGCTTCTCATAAAGTCCTCACAGATGTTGTAGATGTTATGTCTCTCTCTCTGTCCCCCAGATAGGAAAGGACAAACCCGTATAACCGGTGGCTTGAGGCATTTTACAGGGACTCTATCATGCCCCAGCCTCTAAGGGGTGCCACCTTGCCTCCTGGGTGTAGGGTGGACAGGTAACGTGAAATTAGCTGTCCTGCCGGTCTCTGGATCAAGGCATAAAGGGTCATTGCTCCCTTGGTGTTCTGGCTACCGGCATCCTGCTTCTCAGAATGAGGCAGCCTGTGTAGGGCTGGTGTTGTGAAATTGGATTTTGCGCTCCCCCGGTGGCCACTGGTGGAATTGAACTGGTGTCATCATCCTCTCTGTTCACCTGTTTCCATCAGGAGGTGGGAGTCGCTATTTAGCCTTGCTCCTCTGTCACTTCCATGCCGGTCAACATTGTAATCAGAAGCCTTTCTGTGCATGTTCCTGCTGCTAGACAACTCCCAGCTAAGTTGGACTTTTGTCCTTGTTTGTTTTTGCATTTTGTTCCAGTTCACAGCTGTA
Source organism: Ranitomeya variabilis (assembly GCF_051348905.1). Lineage (NCBI taxonomy): Eukaryota > Metazoa > Chordata > Amphibia > Anura > Dendrobatidae > Ranitomeya > Ranitomeya variabilis. The sequence goes on from NC_135232.1 coordinate 568,973,989, forward strand.
GTTTCGTTTCTGTGTCTGGAAAGCTCTTGTGATCTGAAATTGCCACTCTGATGTTATGAGTTAATACTAGAGTCTTAAAGTAATTTCAGGATGGTGTTTTGTTAGGGTTTTCAGCTGACCATGAAAGTGCCCTTTCTGTCTTCCTGCTATCTAGTAAGCGGACCTCAATTTTGCTATACCTATTTTCATACTACGTTTGTCATTTCATCTAAAATCACCGCCAATATTTGTGGGGGCCTCTGTCTGCCTTTCGGGGAAATTTCTCAAGAGGTGAGCCAGGACTATATTTTCCTCTGCCAGGATTAGTTAGTCCTCCGGCTGGCGCTGGGCGTCTAGGGATAAAACGCAGGCTACGCTACCCGGCTACTGTTAGTTGTGCGGCAGGTTTAGTTCATGGTCAGTTTAGTTTCCATCCTTCCAAGAGCTAGTTCTTATGTTTGCTGGGCTATGTTCTCTTGCCATTGAGAACCATCACAGTTTGACCGGCCCCAAGGGTTAAATTAATTGACAGAGAAAGGAGAGAAAAGAGAAGTCTGCTGAAGATTTTTTTTTTTTTTTTTTTTTCCTTCAGTTCTGAGTGTGCTTGTAATTGAATCTCTTGCAAGTCTGCCTATATTGCAGCCTTTCTCTCTCTCTCTCCTTCTAATCCTGGAATGGCTCTGTGTTCACCTGTTTAAAATGGATATTCAGAGTTTAGCTGCAGGTTTGAATAATCTCACCACGAAAGTTCAAAATTTACAAGATTTTGTTGTTCATGTTCCTATATCTGAACCTAGAATTCCTTTGCCTGAATTTTTCTCGGGGAATAGATCTTGCTTTCAAAATTTCAAAAATAATTGCAAGTTGTTTTTGTCCCTGAAATCTCGCTCTGCTGGAGATCCTGCTCAGCAGGTCAGGATTGTGATTTCCTTGCTCCGGGGCGACCCTCAGGATTGGGCTTTTGCATTGGCTCCAGGGGATCCTGCGTTGCTCAATGTGGATGCGTTTTTTCTGGCCTTGGGGTTGCTTTATGAGGAACCTCAGTTAGAACTTCAGGCGGAAAAGGCCTTGATGTCCCTATCTCAGGGGCAAGACGAAGCTGAAATATACTGCCAGAAATTCCGTAAATGGGCTGTGCTTACTCAGTGGAATGAGTGCGCCCTGGCGGCGAATTTCAGAGAAGGTCTCTCTGATGCCATTAAGGATGTTATGGTGGGGTTCCCTGTGCCTGCGGGTCTGAATGAGTCCATGACAATGGCTATCCAGATCGATAGGCGTCTGCGGGAGCGCAAACCTGTGCACCATTTGGCGGTGTCTACTGAGAAGACGCCAGAGAATATGCAATGTGATAGAATTCTGTCCAGAAGTGAACGGCAGAATTTTAGACGAAAAAATGGGTTGTGCTTCTATTGCGGTGATTCAACTCATGTTATATCAGCATGCTCTAAGCGTACTAAGAAGCTTGATAAGTCTGTTTCAATTGGCACTTTACAGTCTAAGTTTATTCTATCTGTGACCCTGATTTGTTCTTTATCATCTATTACCGCGGATGCCTATGTCGACTCTGGCGCCGCTTTGAGTCTTATGGATTGGTCCTTTGCCAAACGCTGTGGGTATGATTTGGAGCCTCTTGAAACTCCTATACCCCTGAAGGGGATTGACTCCACCCCATTGGCTAGCAATAAACCACAATACTGGACACAAGTAACTATGCGGATTAATCCGGATCACCAGGAGATTATTCGCTTTCTTGTGCTGTATAACCTACATGATGTGTTGGTGCTTGGATTGCCATGGCTGCAATCTCCTAACCCAGTCCTTGACTGGAAAGCTATGTCTGTGTTAAGCTGGGGATGTAAGGGGACGCATGGGGACGTACCTGTGGTTTCCATTTCATCATCTATTCCCTCTGAGATTCCTGAATTCTTGACTGAATATCGTGACGTTTTTGAAGAACCTAAGCTTGGTTCATTACCTCTGCACCGGGAGTGCGATTGTGCCATAGATTTGATTCCGGGTAGTAAATACCCTAAGGGTCGTTTATTTAATCTGTCTGTGCCCGAACATGCTGCTATGCGAGAATATATAAAGGAGTCCTTGGAAAAGGGACATATTCGTCCTTCGTCATCTCCCTTAGGAGCCGTTTTTTTCTTTGTGGCTAAGAAAGATGGCTCTTTGAGGCCGTGCATTGATTATCGGCTTTTGAATAAAATCACGGTTAAATATCAATATCCGTTGCCACTGCTGACTGATTTGTTTGCTCGCATAAAGGGGGCCAAGTGGTTCTCTAAGATAGATCTCCGTGGGGCGTATAATTTGGTGCGAATTAAGCAGGGGGATGAGTGGAAAACCGCATTTAATACGCCCGAGGGCCACTTTGAGTATTTGGTGATGCCTTTTGGTCTTTCAAATGCCCCTTCAGTCTTTCAGTCCTTTATGCATGACATTTTCCGTGATTATTTGGATAAATTTATGATTGTGTATCTGGATGATATTTTGATTTTTTCGGATGACTGGGACTCTCATGTTTAGCAGGTCAGGAGGGTTTTTCAGGTTTTGCGGTCTAATTCCTTGTGTGTGAAGGGTTCTAAGTGCGTTTTTGGGGTTCAGAAGATTTCCTTTTTGGGATATATTTTTTCCCCCTCTTCCATCGAGATGGATCCTGTCAAGGTTCAGGCTATTTGTGATTGGACGCAACCCTCTTCTCTTAAGAGTCTTCAGAAATTTTTGGGCTTTGCTAACTTTTATCGTCGATTTATTGCTGTTTTTTCTGATGTTGTTAAACCATTGACTGATTTGACTAAGAAGGGTGCTGATGTTGCTGATTGGTCCCCTGCTGCTGTGGAGGCCTTTCGGGAGCTTAAGCGCCGCTTTTCTTCCGCCCCTGTGTTGCGGCAGCCTGATGTTGCTCTTCCTTTTCAGGTTGAGGTCGACGCTTCTGAAATCGGAGCTGGGGCGGTTTTGTCGCAGAGAAGTTCCGATTGCTCCGTGATGAGACCTTGTGCTTTTTTCTCGCGTAAATTTTCGCCCGCCGAGCGGAATTATGATGTTGGGAATCGGGAGCTTTTGGCCATGAAGTGGGCTTTTGAGGAATGGCGTCATTGGCTTGAGGGGGCTAGACATCAGGTGGTGGTATTGACTGACCACAAAAATCTAATTTATCTTGAGTCCGCCAGACGCCTGAATCCTAGACAGGCGCGCTGGTCGTTGTTTTTCTCTCGGTTTAATTTTGTGGTGTCCTACCTGCCGGGTTCTAAGAATGTTAAGGCGGATGCCCTTTCTAGGAGTTTTGAGCCTGACTCCCCTGGTAATTCTGAACCTACAGGTATCCTTAAGGATGGAGTGATATTGTCTGCCGTTTCTCCAGACCTGCGGCGGGCCTTGCAAGAGTTTCAGGCGGATAGACCTGATCGTTGCCCACCTGGTAGACTGTTTGTTCCTGATGATTGGACCAGTAAAGTCATTTCTGAGGTTCATTCTTCTGCGTTGGCAGGTCATCCTGGAATCTTTGGTACCAGGGATTTGGTGGCAAGGTCCTTCTGGTGGCCTTCCCTGTCTCGAGATGTGCGAGGCTTCGTGCAGTCTTGTGACGTTTGTGCTCGGGCCAAGCCTTGTTGTTCTCGGGCTAGTGGATTGTTGTTGCCCTTGCCTATCCCGAAGAGGCCCTGGACGCACATCTCGATGGATTTTATTTCGGATCTTCCTGTTTCTCAGAAGATGTCTGTCATCTGGGTGGTGTGTGATCGTTTCTCTAAGATGGTCCATTTGGTTCCCCTGCCTAAGTTGCCTTCTTCTTCCGAGTTGGTTCCTCTGTTTTTTCAAAATGTGGTCCGTTTGCATGGTATTCCGGAGAATATCGTTTCTGACAGAGGTACCCAATTCGTGTCTAGATTTTGGCGAGCATTCTGTGCTAGGATGGGCATAGATTTGTCTTTCTCGTCTGCTTTCCATCCTCAGACTAATGGCCAGACCGAGCGGACGAATCAGACCTTGGAGACATATTTGAGGTGTTTTGTGTCTGCAGATCAGGATGATTGGGTTGCTTTTTTGCCTTTAGCGGAGTTTGCCCTCAATAATCGGGCTAGCTCTGCCACCTTGGTGTCTCCCTTTTTCTGTAATTCGGGGTTTCATCCTCGATTTTCTTCTGGTCAGGTGGAATCTTCGGATTGTCCTGGAGTGGATGCTGTGGTGGAGAGGTTGCATCAGATTTGGGGGCAGGTAGTGGACAATTTGAAGTTGTCCCAGGAGAAGACTCAGCTTTTTGCCAACCGCCGGCGTCGGGTTGGTCCTCGGCTTTGTGTTGGGGACTTGGTGTGGTTGTCTTCTCGTTTTGTCCCTATGAGGGTTTCTTCTCCCAAGTTTAAGCCTCGGTTTATCGGCCCGTACAAGATATTGGAGATTCTTAACCCTGTGTCCTTCCGTTTGGACCTCCCTGCATCTTTTTCTATTCATAATGTTTTTCATCGGTCATTATTGCGCAGGTATGAGGTACCGGTTGTGCCTTCCGTTGAGCCTCCTGCTCCGGTGTTGGTTGAGGGCGAGTTGGAGTACGTTGTGGAAAAAATCTTGGACTCCCGTGTTTCCAGACGGAAACTCCAGTATCTGGTCAAATGGAAGGGATACGGTCAGGAGGATAATTCTTGGGTGACTGCCTCTGATGTTCATGCCTCCGATTTGGTCCGTGCCTTTCATAGGGCTCATCCTGATCGCCCTGGTGGTTCTGGTGAGGGTTCGGTGCCCCCTCCTTGAGGGGGGGGTACTGTTGTGAAATTGGATTTTGCGCTCCCCCGGTGGCCACTGGTGGAATTGAACTGGTGTCATCATCCTCTCTGTTCACCTGTTTCCATCAGGATGTGGGAGTCGCTATTTAGCCTTGCTCCTCTGTCACTTCCATGCCGGTCAACATTGTAATCAGAAGCCTTTCTGTGCATGTTCCTGCTGCTAGACAACTCCCAGCTAAGTTGGACTTTTGTCCTTGTTTGTTTTTGCATTTTGTTCCAGTTCACAGCTGTAGTTTCGTTTCTGTGTCTGGAAAGCTCTTGTGATCTGAAATTGCCACTCTGATGTTATGAGTTAATACTAGAGTCTTAAAGTAATTTCAGGATGGTGTTTTGTTAGGGTTTTCAGCTGACCATGAAAGTGCCCTTTCTGTCTTCCTGCTATCTAGTAAGCGGACCTCAATTTTGCTATACCTATTTTCATACTACGTTTGTCATTTCATCTAAAATCACCGCCAATATTTGTGGGGGCCTCTGTCTGCCTTTCGGGGAAATTTCTCTAGAGGTGAGCCAGGACTATATTTTCCTCTGCCAGGATTAGTTAGTCCTCCGGCTGGCGCTGGGCGTCTAGGGATAAAACGCAGGCTACGCTACCCGGCTACTGTTAGTTGTGCGGCAGGTTTAGTTCATGGTCAGTTTAGTTTCCATCCTTCCAAGAGCTAGTTCTTATGTTTGCTGGGCTATGTTCTCTTGCCATTGAGAACCATAACAGGCTGGTCCCCTTCTGGTATCCACTCCTTTTGCTATGACTTCCTTCACCATCTATGCAATACAGTTCTGCTTTCGTGTCTCTCTCTAGGAGCTGCAGCTCTCAGAGCATGCACAGTTCCGTGTCCTTCTCCTTCGATTTCTGACAGGATCCCACCCCTGCCAGGGACCAACTACCTGAGCGAAGCTCAGCCCGCAACTCTCTAACTTTCCCTACAGGTCACCAGTAGTGTTGAATAGTGTTGAGCATTCCGATACCGCAAGTATCGGGTATCGGCCGATCCTTGCGGTATCGGAATTCCGATACCGAGATCCGATATTTTTGTGGTATCGGGTATCGTAATCGGAAGTCCCCACAGTGCTAAAATCACTATAATGTAAAGTGGGCGGTGCGTGGGCGGAGACTGCGTGTCTCTGTGCGGGCGGGGTCTGTGCGGGCCTGCCAGGGATCTCATTCTATGCGGCCGGCGCTGTATGCCCAGGCTTGATGCGGCGTGCCGGGGCTTGATGCGGCGTGGGAGGGCTCTGCGGCGTGCTGGGGGGGTCTATTCGGCGTGAGGGGGGGTCTATGCAGCGTGAGGGGCTCTCTGCGGCGTTCTGGGGTGTCTATGCGGCGTGCTGGGGGAGCTATGCGGCGTGAGAGGCTCTCTGCGGCGTTCTGGGGCGTCTATGCGGCGTGCTGGGGGGTCTATGCGGCGTGCTGGGGGGTCTATGCGGCGTGCTGGGGGGTCTATGCGGCGTGCGGGGGTCTCTGTGGCATGCTGGGGGGTCTCTGCGGCGTGCGGGGGGTCTATGCGGCGTGCTGGGGGGTCTATGCGGCGTGCGGGGGTCTCTGCGGCGTGCTGGGGGGTCTCTGCGGCGTGGGGGGGTCTCTGCGGCGTGGGGGGGGGTCTATGCGGCGTGCGGGGGTCTCTGCGGCGTGCTGGGGGGTCTCTGCGGTGTGGGTGGGGGTCTCTGCGGCGTGGGGGGGGTCTCTGCGGCGTGGGGGGGGTCTCTGCGGCGTGCGGGGGTCTCAGTGCGGGCATCGTCCGATGGGACTACAAGTCCCATCGGGCTATGCCTGCTACACTGACAGTGATTGACACATTAGCCAATGGTGGGACAGTAGTAGTCCCATCATCCGGCTAATGTGTTGAATGAAAAAAAAAAATACTCCATACATACATTCTACATACATAAATACATATAGACATACAGTACATTCATACATTACATACATTACATTAAACATAGATTACATACTCACCATTACTTGTCATTTTGATCCCCGAAGCCAGTGTCATCTATAAAAAATGTGAAAAAAACAAACAACCAATATACTCCCTGTCCGCAGAAATCCACGAGTGTCCCACGACGATCTCCCGTGGAGAGCAGCAGCATCAAATAATGCGACCGCTCTCTAGGGGCTCAGAAACACAATGACGGGAGGAAGGTATCCTTCCGCCACTGTATTCCTCCGCCGCTGTAAAAAAAAAAGTCCCTAGTCTCACTTTATGGCATTGCTGTATGAGACATTTTCCCATGCAGCAATTATATAAAGTGACACTTTGAACTCAGGTAACCTCAGTGATGCACTGCAGGAGCCATTGTCTCCTGTCAGTGTGTCACTGAGGGTCCTATAGAGCAGTGACGTCACCCGATGTCACTGTTCTATAGGGGAGATCGTCATGGGACACTCGTTATTAATTGGACTACGGCGGACAGGTAGTATGCGGTTTATTATTTTACGTTTTTTGCAGGCGCTGAAGTATGGTAAGTATGGTGAAATGAAGAATATTAAAATACTTTTTCCTAATGTGTGCGTTTTTTATTAACCCTTTTCTTACTATTGGATTAATAACGGATAGGCGTCTTATTGACGCCTCTCCGTTATTAACCCGGCTTAATGTCACCTTACGATAGCAAGGTGACATTAATCCCTTATTACCCCATATCCCACCGCTACACGGGAGTGGGAAGAGAGGGGCTAAGTGCCGGAATTGGCGCATCTTACGGATGCGCCATTTTCGGGGCGGCTGCGGACTGGTATTTGTAGCCGGGGGGGGCCAATATCCATGGCCCCTCTCTAGGCTATGAATATCAGCCCGCAGCTGTCTGCGTAGCCTTTCTGGCTATAAAATATAGGGGGACCCCACGTCATTTTTTTGGGGGGTCCCCCTATTTTCATAGCCAGTAAAGGCTACGCAGACAGCTGCGAGCTGATATTCATAGCAGGCTACAAATATTGGCCCCCGGCCGTCGGCTTTCCCCCTCTGGCGCAGAAAATTGCGCGGGAGCCCACGCCGTTTTTTTCCATTTTTTTTTTTTTAAATTCAACGCTCATAAAGGCCTCTTTCACCCTTGCGTCAGTACGGGTCCGTCGCTATGCGTCGAGCCGACGTACCGACGCACGTTGTGAAATTTGTACACGACGTGGGCAGCGGATGCAGTTTTTCAACGCATCCACTGCCCATTCTGAAGTGCGGGGAGGAGGGGGCAGAGTTTCTGCTGCGCATGCGCAGTAGAAAATGGCAGACGCGACGGACAAAAAAACGTTCACTTGAACGTTTTTTCGTGCCGACGGTCCGCCAAAACTCGACGGATCCGTTGCAGAACGGACGCGACGTGTGGCCATTCGTCGCGATCCGTCGCTAATACAAGTCTATGGGGAAAAAAAATGCATCCTGCGAGCACATTTGCAGGATCCGTTTTTTTCCGCCAGATCCGTTTTTTTCAGTCGGTTTTTTCCACCGGATCCGTTTTTTTCCGCTAGATCCGTTTTTTTCCGCCGGATCCGTTTTTTCCTGCCGGATCCATTTTTTTCCGCCAGATCCGTTTTTTCTCATAGAGTTGTAATAGCGCCGGATTGCGCCTGATGGCCACACATTTCATCCGTTTTTTGCAGGATTCGTAAAAAAAAACTTTCCGCCGGACAGAAAACTCATAGGAACGTTTTTTGTCCGTTATTTTTCATGCATGTTTCCATTCAAATCATGCACATTTTTCGTTTATTTATTTTCCAAAAACCTCATCAAAACCTGCATCAAAACTAAACTGCATGAAAAACCGCACCAAAAACCTGCATCAAAAACAGCATCAAAAACCGCACCAAAAACCTGCAGCAAAAAAAGCACAAAAAACTGCATCAAAAACTGAACCAAAAACTACATCAAAAACCGCACCAAAAACATGCAGCAAAAAAGCACCAAAAACTGCATCAAAAAACGCATCAAAAACTGCACCAAAAACTGCATCAAAAACCTGCAGCAAAAAAGCACCAAAAACTGCATCAAAAAACGCATCAAAAACTGCACCAAAAACCGCACCAAAAACCTGCAGCAAAAAGCACCCAAAACTGCATCAAAAACCGCATCAAAAATTGCACCAAAAACTGCATCAAAAACCGCACCAAAAACCTGCAGCAAAAACTGCATCAAAAACAGCACCAAAAACCTGCAGCAAAAAAAGCACCAAAAACTGCATCAAAAACCGCATCAAAAAGCTACATCAAAAACAGCACCAAAACCTGCATCAAAAACCGCATCAAAAACTGCACCAAAAACTGCATCAAAACCTGCATAAAAAACTGGTGCAGTTTTGATGCGGTTTTTGATGCAGTTTTTGCTGCAGGTTTTTAGTGCGGTTTTTGATGCAGTTTTTGGTGCAGTATTTGATGCAGTTTTTGGTGCTTTTTTTGCTCCAGCTTTTTGATGCGGTTTTTGATGCAGTTTTTGGTGCAGTTTTTGATGCGGTTTTTGATGCAGTTTTTGGTGCTTTTTTGCTGCAGGTTTTTGGTGCGGTTTTTGATGCAGTTTTTGGTGCTGTTTTTGATGCGGTTTTTGATGCAGTTTTTGGTGCTTTTTTGCTGCAGTCTTTTGGTGCTGTTTTTGATGCAGTTTTTGGTGCAGTTCTGGGTGCTGTTTTTGATGTAGCTTTTTGATGCGGTTTTTGATGCAGTTTTTGGTGCTTTTTTTGCTGCAGTTTTTTGCTGCAGTTTTTTGGTGCGGTTTTTGATGCAGTTTTTGATGCAGTTTTTGGTGCTTTTTTGCTGCAGGTTTTTGGTGCGGTTTTTGATGTAGTTTTTGGTGCGGTTTTTGATGCAGTTTTTGGTGCGGTTTTTGATGCAGGTTTTTGGTGCGGTTTTTGATGCTGTTTTTGATGCAGGTTTTTGGTGCGGTTTTTCATGCAGTTTTGATGCAGGTTTTGATGAGGTTTTGGGAAAATAAATAAACGGAAAATGTGCATGATTTGAATGGAAACATGCATGAAAAATAACGGACAAAAAACGTTCCTATGAGTTTTCCGTCCGGCGGAAACAGTTTTTTTTAACGAATCCTGCAAAAAACGGATGAAATGTGTGGCCATCAGGCGCAATCCGGCGCTATTACAACTCTATGAGAAAAAACGGATCTGGCAGAAAAAAATGGTTCCGGCAGGAAAAAACGGATCTGGCGGAAAAAAAACGGATCTGGTGGAAAAAAACGGATCCGGTGGAAAAAAACAGATCTGGCAGAAAAAAACGGATCCAATGTAAAAAAAACGGATCTGGCGGAAAAAAACGGATCCGGTGGAAAAAAACCGATCTGGCGGAAAACAACGGATCCGACTGAAAAAACGGATCTGGCGGAAAAAAACGGATCCTGCAAATGTGCTCGCAGGATGCATTTTTTTCCCCCATAGACTTGTATTAGCGACGGATCGCGACGAATGGCCACACGTCGCGTCCGTTCTGCAACGGATCCGTCGAGTTTTGGCGGACCGTCGGCACGAAAAAACGTTCAAGTGAACGTTTTTTTGTCCGTCGCGTCTGCCATTTTCTACTGCGCATGCGCAGCAGAAACTCTGCCCCCTCCTCCCCGCACTTCAGAATGGGCAGTGGATGCGTTGAAAAACTGCATCCGCTGCCCACGTCGTGTACAAATTTCACAACGTGCGTCGGTACGTCGGCTCGACGCATAGCGACGGACCCGTACTGACGCAAGGGTGAAAGAGGCCTTCATGAGCGTTGAATTTAAAAAAAAAAAAAAAATGGAAAAAAACGGCGTGGGCTCCCGCGCAATTTTCTGCGCCAGAGGGGGAAAGCCGACGGCCGGGGGCCAATATTTGTAGCCTGCTATGAATATCAGCTCGCAGCTGTCTGCGTAGCCTTTACTGGCTATTAAAATAGGGGGACCCCCCAAAAAAATGACGTGGGGTCCCCCTATATTTTATAGCCAGAAAGGCTACGCAGACAGCTGCGGGCTGATATTCATAGCCTAGAGAGGGGCCATGGATATTGGCCCCCCCCGGCTACAAATACCAGTCCGCAGCCGCCCCGAAAATGGCGCATCCGTAAGATGCGCCAATTCCGGCACTTAGCCCCTCTCTTCCCACTCCCGTGTAGCGGTGGGATATGGGGTAATAAGGGGTTAATGTCACCTTGCTATCGTAAGGTGACATTAAGCCGGGTTAATAACGGAGAGGCGTCAATAAGACGCCTATCCGTTATTAATCCAATAGTAAGAAAAGGGTTAATAAAACACGCACACATTAGGAAAAAGTATTTTAATATTCTTCATTTCACCATACTTACCATACTTCAGCGCCTGCAAAAAACGTAAAATAATAAACCGCATACTACCTGTCCGCCGTAGTCCAATTAATAACGAGTGTCCCACGACGATCTCCCCTATAGAACAGTGACATCGGGTGACGTCACTGCTCTATAGGACCCTCAGTGACACACTGACAGGAGACAATGGCTCCTGCAGTGCATCACTGAGGTTACCTGAGTTCAAAGTGTCACTTTATATAATTGCTGCATGGGAAAATGTCTCATACAGCAATGCCATAAAGTGAGACTAGGGACTTTTTTTTTTACAGCGGCGGAGGAATACAGTGGCGGAAGGATACCTTCCTCCCGTCATTGTGTTTCTGAGCCCCTAGAGAGCGGTCGCATTATTTGATGCTGCTGCTGTCCACGGGAGATCGTCGTGGGACACTCGTGGATTTCTGCGGACAGGGAGTATATTGGTTGTTTGTTTTTTTCACATTTTTTATAGATGACACTGGCTTCGGGGATCAAAATGACAAGTAATGGTGAGTATGTAATCTATGTTTAATGTAATGTATGTCATGTATGTAATGTATGAATGTACTGTATGTCTATATGTATTTATGTATGTAGAATGTATGTATGGAGTATTTTGTTTTTTTTCATTCAACACATTAGCCGGATGATGGGACTACTACTGTCCCATCATTGGCTAATGTGTCAATCACTGTCAGTGTAGCAGGCATAGCCCGATGGGACTTGTAGTCCCATCGGAAGATGCCCGCACTGAGACCCCCGCACGCCGCAGAGACCCCCCCCACGCCGCAGAGACCCCCCCCCCACGCCGCAGAGACCCCCCCCACGCCGCAGAGACCCCCCAGCACGCCGCAGAGACCCCCGCACGCCGCTGAGACCCCCGCACGCCGCATAGACCCCCCAGCACGCCGCATAGACCCCCCAGCACGCCGCATAGACTCCCCAGCACGCCACATAGACGCCCCAGAACGCCGCAGAGAGCCCCTCACGCCGCATAGATCCCCCAGCACGCTGCATAGACGCCCCAGAACGCCGCAGAGAGCCCCTCACGCCGCATAGACCCCCCAGCACGCCGCTTAGACCCCCTCACGCCGCATAGACCCCCCCAGCACGCCGCAGAGCCCTCCCACGCCGCATCAAGCCCCGGCACGCCGCATCAAGCCTGGGCATACAGCGCCGGCCGCATAGAATGAGATCCCTGGCAGGCCCGCACAGACCCCGCCCGCACAGAGACACGCAGTCTCCGCCCACGCACCGCCCACACTCTCCCCCCCCTCCAGAACCCCATATAGAAGGACAGAAAGGGCTGATTTACCGTCCGATACTTGAGTCCCATTCACTTGTATTGGTATCGGGTATCGGTATCGGATTAGATCCGATACTTTGCCGGTATCGGCCGATACTTTCCGATACCGATACTTTCAAGTATCGGACGGTATCGCTCAACCCTAGTGTTGAGCGATACCTTCCGATATCGGAAAGTATCGGTATCGGATTGGATCGGCCGATACCGGCAAAATATCGGAACTCGCCGATACCGATACCCGATACCAATGCAAGTCAATGGGACGAAAATATCGGAATTAAAATAAACCCTTTCTTTCCTTGTAGGTTCATTCTACATGAAGGAAAACAACTAAGAATAATGTAGGATGTATTGGGGGAGGTGGCGGAGACATTAAAGGCATAGAGGTTTAGCCCAATCAAATAGAATAGCAGGAATTTAATTTTTTTTTTAAGACGTTCGGAGTTACAAAGATATTGACTATGTTAAGATTTGTTTTATTTTGTCAGATATTGATGTTTCACTACTTCCACGCCCTTCTCCTTATTTTTCACTTCTCCCACACTTTCTTCTTCATCATCCTCAGCAGCAGCATCTTTGACATCAACTTCTTCTTCACCTTATTCATCTTCTTCATCTTCTACCAATTTTTTTTTGTTGTTATATTCTTCATATTCTTTTTATTCAATTCTTCTTCTTCTTCATATTCTACTTCTTCATCATATTCTTATTTGTGACAGGCATTCCTGTAGGTGTTATCTATAAAAGTTTGAAGATTACACCTTCCGTTCTGCCTGTCACAAAAGAGTTACAACAGGATTTGTCCGCGTTCAGTTTGGCCTGCAGCAGCAGGCTTTATTCAGGGGCACCACGAGGAGGAACGGACTCACCCCCATACACTGCTTAGTCTTCTTCTGCTTATAATTTAGATATCTTTTGCTCTGATATTTAGTGTTATGCTTAATGTTCTTCTGCTCTTTGTTCTGCAGCCTCTTGTTCTTCTGCTTCTCGGTCTTCCATGTCATCGTCTCCAGGGTCTTTGTCTCCGGGGTCCTCGTCGTCGTCCTCATCGGGGTGGTCTTCAGGGTCATCGTCTCCAGGGTCGTCGTCATCTCAGTGGTTGTCGTCTCTGGTGTCGTCGTCATCTTAGGGGTGGTCTTCTGGGTCCTTGTCTTTAGGGTCTTGAACTGTAGCAGAAGGTACAAGAAGGCTGAGAAAATGCCGAGAACCAGCTGATGGAACTGGAACCCGGATGGGTAGCCGAAGGTCCAAGAGCCAATGGAACTACCGAGGACCAGCTGACGTTACTGGAACCCAGTTACTAAGCAGGAGGTACCCGTGCCTGAAAGCACTACCAAGGACCACCTGACGTTGGTGGAACTCGGATACTCAGAAGGAGGCACCTAAGCCAAAGGCTCTACCCGGAACCAGCTGACGGTACTGGAACCAGGATGGGGACCTATTAAAGATTGTCTTCCCAGAGCCCCAACTAGTGGTGTTGGAGCAAAGGGTCAGCAGGGGGAGCAGAGTGTAGGCCGAAGCTTGCACTGGAGGCATTTGGAGGTCTGTTGTGTCTGCGTGGCATTTGCAGGACATGATGCCGGCTACACAGCAGGGGAACAGCTGGCATTACTGAACCCCACTGACACATTGGCGGGAGTTTTTCTCTGTGCAGCCAGCACTTCCGGGCACCAACTGGCGGTGTTAGAGCCCAGGGTCAGCAGGAGGAGCAGACGAGCAGAGTGTAGGCCGAAGCCTGCACTGGCGGCAGCTTTGTGTCTGCGTGGCGTTTGCAGGACACGTTGCCGGCTACACAGCAGGGGAACAGCTGGCGTTGCTGAACCCCACTGACACAGTGGCGAGTGTTTTCTCTGTGCAGCCAGCACTTCTGAGCACCAACTGGCGGTGTTAGAGCCCAGGGACAGCAGGAGGAGCCTAGTGTAGGCCGAAGCCTAATTGAACCAATTTTAAAGGTAACCTTTAACCCCCCCTCAGGTGTTACAAACTAGAAGAGCCACCTTGTGCAGCAGTAATGCTGCACAAGTAAAAGGTTGCTCTTTTAATTTTGTTCCTTGCACACGCTGAATGAAACATGTATAACATTTAGCCCCTTATACAGTCAAACTGTCTTGGAGGCGGGACTTTCCTTCTTAATGAGATGCAGCACAGCTGTCAAAAATACCACCTTGGTGCTGGGCGCAGCCTCCTTAGTGTCGTTTTTTGCTGTACAGGAGTCTGCGCTGTTGTGTTATCCCTTGGCCATGCGCTGTTAGCGCTGCCCGTCTTCTGACATCATTTAATGTCGGCCGGTGCGTTTCTCGATGCCCTTGAATCCCAGCCCCGCAGTGTCTTTTCATTTATTCACACTGCGGGGCTGGGATTCATGGCCTTGCGCAGTACATATGTTCGCCTCTCACTCATGTCCTTACACCTGCTTCAGACTGTGCGGCGTCAGCTGATCCCTTATCGCATGCCACGGCCATGAGGCCGCACAGTCTGAGGTAGACGGAAGGAGACGAGTGACAGGCGAAGATATGCACTGCTCATGCCATCAATCACACCCTTGCAGTCAAAATAAATAAGACACCGAGGGGCGTTGTGTCGGGCAGGGCGGCCGCACAGGCGCAGCCAGCCTGCCAACCAATGATGTCAGAAGACGGGCAGCGCTACCAAGGGGGCTGCTGCGTGTCATTACAAAGGAAAGTCACACCTCAGGGACAGTTTAATGGTATCAGGGGACACATTTTATACGTGTTGAGTTCGACGTGTGCAAGGAGAATAACTTAATGAGCCACCTTGTACAAATCCAGCATTACTGCTGTACAAGGTGGCTGTTATACATACAAATGCCTGGGGGGGACAGGTTCCCTTCAATTTCAGTTCTTGTGTCTGCGTGGCGTTTGCAGGACACAATGCCGGCTACACAGCAGGGGAACAGCTGGCATTGCTGAACCCCACTGACACATTGGCGGGTGTTTTTCTCTGTGCAGCCAGCACTTCCGGGCACCAACTGGCGGTGTTAGAGCCCAGGGTCAGCAGGAGGAGCAGAGGAGCAGAGTGTAGGCCGAAGCCTGCACTGGCGGCAGTTTATTGTGTCTGCGTGGTGTTAGCAGGATACGTTGCCAGCTACACAGCAGGGGAACAGCTGGCGTTACTGAACCCCACTGACACATTGGCGGGTGTTATTCTCTGTGCAGCCAGCACTTCCGGGCACCAACTGGCGGTGTTAGAGCCCAGGGACAGCAGGAGGAGCCTAGTGTAGGCCGAAGCCTAATTGAACCAATTTTAAAGGTAACCTTTAAACCCCCCTCAGGTGTTACAAACTAGAAGAGCCACCTTGTGCAGCAGTAATGCTGCACAAGTAAAAGGTTGCTCTTTTAATTTTTGTTCATTAGACACGCTGAATGAAGCACGTATAACATTTAGCCCCTTATACAGTCAAACTGTCTTGGAGGCGGGACTTTCCTTCTTAATGAGACGCAGCACAGCTGTCAAAAATACTACCTTGGTGCTGGGCGCAGCCTCCTTAGCAGGGCCGGACTGGCCATAGGGCACTTCTGGCAAATGCCAGAAGGGCCGGTGCCAGTGGTGGGCCACTCAATCCGCCGCCCCCGCCGTCGCATTCAACTATACCGGCGTATAGACGCCGGTACAGTTGAATGCAATGATGGAGGAGAGCGTCTACAGACGCTCCTCTCCCATCATTCCCCGCTCTGCCTCTGACACTGCGGGTGCGCGATGATGTCATATCATCGCGCACCTGCTGTGTCCCGGGCAGACTGCAGCTGCTGAGACAGGAGCAGGAACCAGGAAGCAACGCTGGGCACGAGGAGAGGTGAGGAGAGTTTTTTTTTTTTCTGGACTGTGGGGCCATTCTCGGAGGAGGTGAGGGGAGGAAGAGAAGAGATGTGGGCTGTATATAGTTCTCTGTGGGCTGTGCTCTGTGCTGTATACTGCTGTGGGCTGTATATAGTTCTCTGTGGGCTGTGCTCTGTGCTGTATACTGCTGTGGGCTGTATATAGTTCTCTGTGGGCTGTATATAGTTCTCTGTGGGCTGTGCTCTGTGCTGTATACTGCTGTGGGCTGTATATAGTTCTCTGTGGGCTGTGCTCTGTGCTGTATACTACTGTGGGCTGTATATAGTTCTCTGTGGGTTGTGCTCTGTGCTGTATACTGCTGTGTGCTCTGTGCTATATATAGTTCTCTGTGGGCTGTGCTCTGTGCTGTATACTGCTGTGGGCTGTATATAGTTCTCTGTGGGCTGTGCTCTGCGCTGTATACTGCTGTGGGCTGCATATAGTTCTCTGTGGGCTGTGCTCTGTGCTGTATACTACTGTGGGCTGTATATAGTTCTCTGTGGGCTGTGCTCTGTGCTGTATACTGCTGTGGGCTGTATATAGCTCTCTGTGGGCTGTGCTCTGTGCTGTATACTACTGTGTGCTCTGTGCTATATATAGTTCTCTGTGGGCTGTGCTCTGTGCTGTATACTACTGTGGGCTGTATATAGTTCTCTGTGGGCTGTGCTCTGTGCTGTATACTGCTGTGGGCTGTATATAGCTCTCTGTGGGCTGTGCTCTGTGCTGTATACTACTGTGTGCTCTGTGCTATATATAGTTCTCTGTGGGCTGTGCTCTGTGCTGTATACTACTGTGGGCTGTATATAGTTCTCTGTGGGCTGTGCTCTGTGCTGTATACTGCTGTGGGCTGTATATAGTTCTCTGTGGGCTGTGCTCTGTGCTGTATACTGCTGTGGGATGTATATAGTTCTCTGTGGGCTGTGCTCTGTGCTGTATACTACTGTGGGCTGTATATAGTTCTCTGTGGGCTGTGCTCTGTGCTGTATATAGCTCTCTGTGGGCTGTGCTCTGTGCTGTATACTACTGTGTGCTCTGTGCTATATATAGTTCTCTGTGGGCTGTGCTCTGTGCTGTATACTGCTGTGGGCTGTATATAGTTCTCTGTGGGCTGTGCTCTGTGCTGTATACTGCTGTGGGCTGTATATAGTTCTCTGTGGGCTGTGCTCTGTGCTGTATACTGCTGTGAGCTGTATATAGTTCTCTGTGGGCTGTGCTCTGTGCTGTATACTACTGTGGGCTGTATATAGTTCTCTGTGGGCTGTGCTCTGTGCTGTATACTACTGTGTGCTGTATATAGTTCTCTGTGGGCTGTGCTGTATATAGTACTCTGTGGGCTGTGCTGTATATAGTACTCTGTGGGCTGTGCTGTATATAGTACTCTGTGGGCTGTGCTGTGTATAGTACTCTGTGGGCTGTGCTGTGTATAGTACTCTGTGGGCTGTGCTGTATATAGTACTCTGTGGGCTGTGCTGTATATAGTACTCTGTGGGCTGTGCTGTATATAGTACTCTCTGGGCTGTGCTGTATATAGTACTCTCTGGGCTGTGCTGTATATAGTACTCTCTGGGCTGTGCTTTATATAGTACTCTGGGCTGTGCTGTATATAGTACTCTGGGCTGTGCTTTATATAGTTCTCTGTGAGCTGTGCTGTATATAGTTCTCTGTGGGCTGTGCTGTATATAGTTCTCTGTGGGCTGTGCTGTATATATTACTTTGTGGGCTGTGCTGTATATATTACTTTGTGGGCTGTGCTGTATATATTACTCTGTGGGCTGTGCTGTATACTACTGTGTGGACTGTGCTGTATACTTCTACATGGGCTGTGCTGTATACTACTGTGTGGTCTGTGCTGTATACTACTGTGTGGTCTGTGCTAAATACTGCTGTGTGGGCTGTGTTATCTACTACGCGAGCTGTGCTATAGTATGCAGGCTGTGCTGTATACTATGCGGTTTGTGCTATATAATATGCGGGCTTTGCTATATACTATGGGGAGTATATTATATTCTATGGGGAGGCCATGTTATGTACTATGTGGCTGTGTTATATACTATTGTGGGGGTATATTATATTCTATGGGGGAGGCTGCGTTATATACTATGGGGGGCTGCATTATATTCTATGGGGGGCTACATTATATATTATGGGGAGGTGGGCTGTATTATATTCTATGGGGGTTACATACTCTGGGGTGGCTGCATTATACTCTGTGGGGTGGCTGCATTATACTCTGGGGTGGCTGCATTATACTCTGGGGTGGCTGCATTATACTCTGGGGTGGCTGCATTATACTATATGTGGGCTGCATTATACTGTATCGAGGACTATGGGGAATACGTTATACTATATGAAGAACTATGGGGTGCATTATACTATGGGAAGTGAATTGTACTACATGGATGACTGTGGCGGTGCATTATACTATATGGAGCACTATGAGGATTGTATTATGCTATATGGAGGACTATGAGGATTGTATTATGCTATATGGAGGACTATGAGGAGTGTATTATACTATGTGGAGGACTGAGCAGTGTATTTTAATATATGGAGGACTATAGGGAGTGTATTATACTATATGGAGGACTATGGAGCACATTATAATATATGGAGGACTATGGGGTGTATTTTACTAAACAAGTAAAATGCTGCATATTCGGATTGTTTTTGCTGGAACAAAAAGCCTTGTTGTCAGCAGCACATTGCCAGTGTAAACTGTAGATGTGCTGCTGAAAACATGATACTGTATGGTGATCTATTAGTGATCGTTCTGTCTCATCATTATTCCTCAGCTGGTGGAAAGAGGCCGGGAAACAAGCGTTGAACAACTTCAGTATTGTCGATCAAACTCGTTTAGCGGCCTGAACTCAGCGCACGTAAATACAACAGAAAGGCTTCTGTGTGATGTGCAATATGTTAGCATTTGGGGCCCCATTTTAAACTTTGCCTAGGGCCCCACTTTGCCTAAAACCGGCCCTGCCTACAAGTGTACAAAGGTATTATACAGTCACCGTGTGACAAGTGGGCCTGTGTAACTTCAAATGCCAGGGCTGAATTTTAGTCCCAGTCCGGCCCTGCTCCTTAGTGTCGTTTTTTGCTGTACAGGAGTCTGCGCTGTTGTGTTATCCCTTGGCCATGCGCTGTTAGCGCTGCCCGTCTTCTGACATCATTTAATGTCGGCCGGTGCATTTCTCGATGCCCATGAATCCCAGCTCTGCAGTGTCTTTTCATTTATTCACACTGCGGGGCTGGAATTCATGGCCTTGCGCAGTACATATGTTCGCCTCTTACTCATGTCCTTACACCTGCTTCAGACTGTGCGGCGTCAGCTGATCCCTTATCGCATGCCACGGCCATGAGGCCGCACAGTCTGAAGAAGGCGGATGGAGGTGCGTGACAGGTGAAGATATGCACTGCTCATGCCCATCAATCACACGCTCGCAGTCAAAATAAATAAGACACCGAGGGGCGTTGTGTCGGGCAGGGCGGCCGCACAGGCGCAGCCAGCCTGCCAACCAATGATGTCAGAAGACGGGCAGCGCTACCAAGGGGGTTGCTGCGTGTCATTACAAAGGAAAGTCACACCTCAGGGACGGTTTAATGGTATCAGGGGACACATTTTATACGTGTTGAGTTCGACGTGTGCAAGGAGAATAACTTAATGAGCCACCTTGTACAAATGCAGCATTACTGCTGTACAAGGTGGCTGTTATACATATGAAGCGCCCCCAGACGCAGGGCCGCAGGGTACTCGGTACCGGGCTTCTCTGTCTCGGTTCTGGGGTTGTCACGGTGGCTAGACCCGGTCCGTGACCCTGCTAAGGGGCGTCCAATTAAAAGGTGGTGGTGCGTGGTGCGATGAAATAACGAGGACACAGGGTTGCAGTCTCTTTACCTCTTTACTGAAGGCTTCGAGATCCTCAATCCAGAGCACTGCTAACAGGGCTGGCTGAGACCGGCCGGTCCAATGGCACATCCAGAGTTCCCTTTTGCAGGTGGGAATCAGTATCTACCTTATAGCGCCTGTGTGTTGTAGTCCCTCCCTGCAGAGCACCACGGGATAGTCCTCACAACTGTTGTGTCTGTTTCTGATGTTCTTCTCTCCGTCCCCCAGATGATATGGCTAGGAAGCACCCGTATGACGGGGTAGGCCTGGAGTTCTTCCGGGACCCTAGAGTCGCCCCTCTCCCACAACTGCCTCCTTTGTCTGCTTAGGTGTTTTATGTGAGACAGCCAACCTATAATTAGCTGTCCTGCCGTTGGTTTGAAGTAATGCTTAAAGTCTCTTACTTTCTCGGCGTTCCGGCCGCCGGCTTCACGCCTCAGAAGGATGTTGCTGATCTGGTGGCACTACTCCTTCTGGTTCTATCGCCTCTTTGCTGTATTCCCGTTTCTCACTCTTCCACAATACCCCTCGCTTCTTGTCCTTTCTTAGGAGTCTGCCGCTGTAAGGCACAGGCACGGCTCCGTAACGCTCTGTCTGTTGTTCTACGGCTCTGCCAGGATCCCACCCCTGGCAGATCCTCTCTCGAGCTCTTCCCAGCTACTTTCTCCTCAACTTCCTGTCCAACCCCCAGTTTTACCAAAGTGTGAGGAGTGGCCTAATAGATAGAACCACTCCCCCTGGTGGCCGGAGTGTGAAGTGTAGTGTGTGTGTGATATCTGGTCAGGTGAACTCCTTTAGTGCCATCAGACGTACCATCACTCCCCTTAGTGGCAGAGCAACAGTACTGCAACGACCAGGACTCTGGGGCGCTGCACTCCCCCCCGGTTAAATCCAGTACTCCCGGACTGGGAAAAGAAAAACAACATTACATGTTAGTAGAAAACACACAGAACTTTGAAACACTATAAACAAGTAAATGCTATGAACCAGTAACTATATTACAATGCTTCCCTTTATGGGAGGTGAGGACACTTGAACGTTATGCAAATTTTGGGTCATGCACAGTTTATGACTCCCAGTCCAGTGGTTGAAACAGCGGGGACCCCGGGTAAACAAAGGGGTCCCCTTTTGAAAGTTTTGGAGCAATTCACTGTCCATTACTCCATTGTCCATTTTTTTTTTAAACCTGTAACAAAAGATATGTACACAAACATTTTCAACCAAATAGCAGCCCTCATTAATATCTCCAAGTTTTGTAGCGAAGTGGAGTTTGATTCTTGGTGCTGCGTGTCGATCTCTGCAGTGCAGGGGTTGCTATTGGTCTAACAGGGCCCGCTATGCTTGCTACCGCTGGTGTAGCGCACTGTCTTCTAGCTACGCTTCTAGTTAGTCTGGGTAGCACTGGCATGCTGGAGCTCTCAGGGCTGCTGCTACCAACAGTGGGTACGGCAGATTCGCCGATAGCAGAGGGAGGACTTGCCGGTTCAACGGTTGGCATGGCATCTTCGGGCGGGATCTGCTGAGATTGTGGGCCTGGATGATCTGGCACCACAGTTAGTTCTGGTGGGTTCGGTTGACGGAACGTTAGGATGGGTACCACGATGGCCTGATTTATCTGAGTCCAAGACTGGGGAAAATCGCCAAGAACAGTGTGTATCATTTTCTCCTCTTCTACAGGTGGGGAGGTTCCTGGATCTGTTTCCCTCTCTCTCAACTTGTCAGGGCACACTTTAAGGTGGTCTCTGGATATTGCCGTTGAGGTTTCCCCCCCATCTTTGCTGATGAGACAGACCTTCGTGTTGTCAAAATCGGATGGCAGGATGGTATAAGGTTCCGCTTCCCATTGGTCATCGAGTTTGTGTAGCCTCCTCTTTCATTTGAGTACTTGCTCACCGGGTGACAAGGGAATCGCAGGAGCATGCTGGTTGTAGTCTCTTTCTTGTTTCTGTCTAGCCTGGGCGAGACTTCTTTCCACGCATTCCTGTACTTTGCGGTACATTTTCTGCCTCTCTGCATCCCAATCTGCATCCGGCGAGGTATCTTCGGAGATTAGGACCCCCATGTCCAGATCAATGGGTAACTTGCTAGATCTTCCTCGCATAAGGTACGCTGGAGTGCAGTAGGTGAAATTCACTGGGATGTGATTGTACATGTCCACCAAGTCTGGCAACTTTGTTGGCCACAGGTTCCGTTCCTCTACAGGCAAGGTCTTCAGTAAGTCGATCACCACTTGGTTCATCTTTTCACACATCCCGTTGGTTTGGGGATGGTACGGTGTGGTTCTGATCTTCTTACACCCGTACAGATTGCAGAACTCCTGGAACACCTCTGTTTCGAATGCTGGTCCCTGATCTGTCAGGACCTTCTCCGGGTACCCATGGGGCCTACAAAAGTACTGCTGGAAGGTTTTGGCGGCCGTCCTGGCCATTAGATCCTTGACAGGTACAACCACCAAAAATCTGGAGTAGTGATCTACGATGGTAAGAGCGTAGATATAGCCTGATTGGCTAGGTGTCAGCTTCACATGATCCAGCGTGACCAGTTCGAGCGGCCGTTTGGTGATGATGGGCTGCAAGGGAGCCCATTGGCTGTCACGGTCCTTCCTGCGTAGGCTGCATGGATCACACTCCCGACACCACTTCTCGATGGCTCTCTTCATGCCAATCCAATAGTACCTCCCTCGGAGTAGCCTCTCCAGCTTCCTCCATCCGAAGTGTCCGGCTCCATCGTGGTAGGCTCCCAGAACCATGGGCGCATCTCGCCTTGGCACCACTATCTGCCATACCAATTCATGAGTGTATGGGTCGATGCTTCTCCGGCACAGCTTACCATCGTGAATAAACAGTTTGCTTCTCCCCTTCCACAGCTGTTGTGTTTCCTGTGGATCATCCGGGCCAGGATGCAAATCTGCCTGCGTCAGGAGCTCTTTCACCCGACGGACCGTGGGGTCACCATCCTGGATCTCTGCCCATCCGTGATGGGGCAGGGGATTCAGCATGGTATCCTGCTTGTTCTTGTGCCTGTTCTTCACATAATGGGAGTACTGAGCGGCTTTGGGGCGATGGAACGTGGGCAGCTCTACCTCTTCAAGTGCCACCGGGTCCTCTCCCGTTTCTGGCAAATTGGGCATCCGGGACAAGGCATCGGCATTCGCATTCTTGCATCCTGCCCGGTACTTGATGGTGAAGTCGTAGTTGGACAGCCGGGCTATCCACCGCTGTTCCAAGGCCGCAAGTTTGGCTGTGTCCAAGTGCGTCAGCGGATTGTTATCCGTGAAGACGGTGAATTTCGCCGAGGCCAGGTAGTGTTTGAACCTCTCTGTCACTGCCCAGACGATGACAAGGAATTCCAGCTTAAAGGAACTGTAGTTGTCAGGGTTCCTTTCCGTGGGACAAAGCTTCCTGCTGGCGTAAGCGATTACTCTCTCCTTGCCTTTCTGGACCTGGGACAGCACGGCTCCCAATCCGACATTGCTGGCATCCGTATACAGCACAAACGGTTGGTCATATTCAGGGTAGGCCAGTACCTCTTCTCCCGTCAGTGCCGACTTCAAGCAAGTGAATGATCCTTCCAGTCCCTCGTTCCAATCAAATGGGGTATTCTTCCCCTTGGTCTTCTTGGATTGGCCCACCAACAGGTCTTGCAATGGCGCGGCCTTCTTGGTGAAGTCCTTAATGAACCTCCGGTAATAGCCTACCAACCCGAGGAACTGCCGGCCTTCATGGAGGTTGCTGGGTTTCGGCCAGTCATGAATCACCGTAACCTTGTCGGGGTCTGGGGCCACTCCTTCGGCAATCACCACATGGCCTAGGTACTGCACTTTGGGTTTCAGCAGATGGCATTTGGAAGGTTTCACCTTTAAGCCAAAGTTGGACAGGGCTTCAAACACCTCGGCCAGGTGCTTCAGATGATCTTCATAGGTCTTAGAAAAGACAATGACATCATCCAGATACAGCAGTACGGTTTCAAAGTGCTTGTGCCCCAAACAGCACTCCAGCATCCTCTGGAACGTCCCTGGGGCATTGCACAATCCGAAGGGCATGTAGTTGAATTCGCAGAGACCCATCGGTGTCGTGAAGGCCGTCTTCTCTTTGTCCGCCTCCGCCACGGGAACCTGCCAGTACCCACTGGTGAGATCTGTGGTAGAGAAGTAGTTAGCAGATTTTAAAGCAGCCAGGGACTCCTCTATCCTGGGCAGTGGGTATGCATCCTTATGTGTAACGCGATTCAACTGCCTATAATCAACACACATCCTCATTGTGCCATCTTTCTTCTTAACGAGCACTAATGGAGCTGCCCAGGGGCTACAACTGTCTCTCACCACCCCAGCCTCCTTCATTTCTCGCAACATGTCTTTGGCACACTGGTAATGAGCTGGGGGTACAGGACGGTATCTCTCTTTTATAGGTCGATGGTCTCCTGTGAGGATATGATGTTGGATCCCTTTTACCTGTCCAAAATCTAAGGGGTGTTTGCTAAATACCTGCTCGTACTCATGAACCACCCTGTAGGCCCCCTGTTTCTGATGGGATGGGGTAGAGTCAGTGCCCACATGCAATTCCCGACACCAATCTGTCGGGTGCCCTGCAGAACCGTTGTCCTCCGCCGGGTTGGACGGGGCCAAGGGTCCAGGTGTTTGTATCACACTATTATTGACAGTAAACAGTTTGGCGAGTGTGGCATATTTGGTGAGATGGACCTCCTCCTCCCCACAGTTAAGGACACATACTGGCACCCTCCCATTGCGGATGTCAACCACCCCCCTGGCTGTTAGGAGAGTAGGCCTATTGTCTGAATATACGGGTTCTACCAGGGCCTGGTAGTTTTTACCCCTGAGGCCTATGGCTGCCCGACACCATATTAACATCTCGCTCCTGGGGGGTATCGCAATGGGGTTTGAATCACTCACGGTGACTCGACCAATTTCACCACCAGTCAGCTCCACCTGTTGTCTCTGCATCAGAGCCCTGATTTCTTTTTGCAGGGCGCGTTGTTCACTGTAGCCAGCAGTTTCTGCTACCTGTTGTAACAGACAATAACTTCTGCAAGACAATTTTCTATAACATTGGTACCGATAGTCATCATGGGATTACATTCACAGCGGTCAATATCAACAATTACAATCCCTTGGGCCTTCAATTCCACCCGCCCCACTTTGATGGTGACCTCTTTATACCCCACTTGTGGCAATGGCTGACCATTACTGGCTATTATGGTGAAATCATCATCAGGGCCACGAGTAATATCGGTGTCCTCCCAATAACGCTTATAAAGCACGTAAGGCATAGTCGTCACCTGAGAGCCGGTGTCCAGCAAAGCGTTCATGGGGATACCGACGATCACAATTGGAAGAACTGGTCGCCCTCCAATGTATTTGGCTCTCCAATGCTGCAGGCCTGATCGTCCTACTCCTGGGGGTTGGCCCTCTGCCCCAGGGGTTGCTCGTTTAAATGACAGTACCTTGCAAGGTGGCCCACCTGATGACAGCGGCGGCAGATAGGTCGTCCGTCCCGATGAAAGCGGTCATCGTCCCTGCCTCTGGTCGGCGGAGTCCTCCTCTGTCGCATCCAGGGGACATCCTCCGGTCTGGAGGCCAGCTGGATCTTCTCCTTGGGGGCCTCCTGTAGGGACTGCACGGTCCGGGCTAGGGCAGCAATGCTCTTAGTCAGCTCCTGCATCTGGAGGTGTAGTCCTGCAGGGGAGTCATCCTCCAGGGTCTGGGCATCGGCCTCGGCGGCGACTGGGGCATCCGGTGCCACCTCCTGGTGGTACGTGAGGGCTTGGCGCCTGGGCGGCACCGCATGGCTGGGCTGTCGCTCTTGCAGTGCCTGGATGGCTTTATCCTTGAATTGCGCAAAAGTCAGGTCTGGATTCTGCATGGCCAGGAAGTGCAGCTGGCCCCTTTGGTGACTGCACAGGAGCCCTTCAATGAACCGCTCTTTTAGGAGTTTATCTTCATCTTGCATGCTGCTGGGGTCACTCTGCTTGATGGCCCGCAGCGCCTCCTGGAGATTAAGGGCATAGTCCCGTAAGCTATCCTGTGGCCTCTGTTTGCACCCATAGAAAGTCAACTTAATTTCTGTAGCGGTGAGGGTGTCAAAGGTGGCTTTAAGCTTTGCAAAAACCTGCTGTGCAGTTCCCTTATCCACGGCGGGCCAGGACTTCACTTCTCTCAGAGCCGCCCCAAAGAGTTGGTTTGTTATCACATGAACTTTCTGAGGCTCTGTCAAGGGATAGAAATCAAGCAGGCTGCAGATCCCTTCTTTAAAGTCAGCTAATGTGTGCGATTCTCCAGAGTATCGCGGGAGCCAGGCCGCCCCAGGTAAGTATGGCATGGAGAAGGGCATTATGGCCGTTGTAGTTGCGGCAGTCTCCGGCTGGCTGGTGGGGGCGGCAGGCTCTATGGCAACCGGTGGTGGTATAAGGGCCGCGGCTACATCCACCGCGGGGACCGGAGCTGCCTCTGTATCTACGGCTGCAACCGCCGCCTCCGCTCCTCCCGATTCAGACATGGCCGTTCCTCCCTCTTATTAACCTGCTGGAGGTCAGGGTTCCTCTTCCGGGATCGGCACTTTACCGCGTTTTCTTGTTCCGCGCTCTTTTTGGCCGGCTCCACCCACGAAGCTATGGCTCCTCCCTCCGTGCGCGGCGAGGGCGAATTGTGGCGGGAACTTTTGGCGGTAGTAGCAACACACAGTCTTTGCAATAAATCACAGTTCCAAGGCACACATGACCTGATTCTTCAGGCTTGAGTACATCCTGTTCGTGACACCAAGTTTGGAGCGCCCCCAGACGCAGGGCCGCGGGGTACTCGGTACCGGGCTTCTCTGTCTCGGTTCTGGGGTTGTCACGGTGGCTAGACCCGGTCCGTGACCCTGCTAAGGGGCGTCCAATTAAAAGGTGGTGGTGTGATGAAATAAAGAGGACACAGGGTTGCAGTCTCTTTACTGAAGGCTTCGAGATCCTCAATCCAGAGCACTGCTAACAGGGCTGGCTGAGACCGGCCTGTCCAATGGCACATCCAGAGTTCCCTTTTGCAGGTGGGAATCAGTATCTACCTTCTAGCGCCTGTGTGTTGTAGTCCCTCCCTGCTGAGCACCACCGGATAGTCCTCACAACTGTTGTGTCTGTTTCTGATGTTCTTCTCTCCGTCCCCCAGATGATATGGCTAGGACGCACCCGTATGACCTGGAGTTCTTCCGGGACCCTAGAGTCGCCCCTCTCCCACAACTGCCTCCGTTGTCTGCTTAGGTGTTTTAGGTGAGACAGCCAACCTATAATTAGCTGTCCTGCTGTTGGTTTGAAGTAATGCTTAAAGTCTCTTACTTTCTCGGCGTTCCGGCCGCCGGCTTCGCGCCTCAGAAGGATGTTGCTGATCTGGTGGCTTTACTCCTTCTGGTTCTATCGCCTCTTTGCTGTATTCCCGTTTCTCACTCTTCCACAATACCCCTCGCTTCTTGTCCTTTCTTAGGAGTCTGCCGCTGTAAGGCACAGGCACGGCTCCGTAACGCTCTGTCTGTTGTTCTACGGCTCTGCCAGGATCCCACCCCTGGCAGATCCTCTCTCGAGCTCTTCCCAGCTACTTTCTCCTCAACTTCCTGTCCAACCCCCAGTTTTACCAAAGTGTGAGGAGTGGCCTAATAGATAGAACCACTCCCCCTGGTGGCCGGAGTGTGAAGTGTAGTGTGTGTGTGATACCTGGTCAGGTGAACTCCTTTAGTGCCATCAGACGTACCATCCCCCCGTACTCCCCTTAGTGGCAGAGCAACAGTACTGCATCGACCAGGACTCTGGGGCGCTGCACATACAAACGCCTGGGGGGGGGACAGGTTCCCTTCAATTTCAGTTCTTGTGTCTGCGTGGCGTTTGCAGGACAAGATGCCGGCTGCACAGCAGGGGAACAGCTGGCGTTGCTGAACCCCACTGACACATTGGCGGGTGTTTTTCTCTGTGCAGCCAGCACTTCCGGGCACCAACTGGCGGTGTTAGAGCCCAGGGTCAGCAGGAGAAGCAGAGGAGCAGAGTGTAGGCCGAAGCCTGCACTGGCGGCAGTTTATTGTGTCTGCGTGGCAACACCAACTGGCGGTGTTAGAGCCCAGGGACAGCAGGAGGAGCCTAGTGTAGGCCGAAGCCTAATTGAACCAATTTTAAAGGTAACCTTTAAACCCCCCTCAGGTGTTACAAACTAGAAGAGCCACCTTGTGCAGCAGTAATGCTGCACATGTAAAAGGTTGCTCTTTTAATTTTGTTCCTTGCACACACTGAATGAAGCACGTATAACATTTAGCCCCTTATACAGTCAAACTGTCTTGGAGGCGGGACTTTCCTTCTTAATGAGACACAGCACAGCTGTCAAAAATACCACCTTGGTGCTGGGCGCAGCCTCCTTAGCGTCATTTTTTGCTGTACAGGAGTCTGCGCTGTTGTGTTATCCCTTGGCCATGCGCTGTTAGCGCTGCCCGTCTTCTGACATCATTTGATGTCGGCCGGTGCGTTTCTCGATGCCCATGAATCCCAGCCCCGCAGTGTCTTTTCATTTATTCACACTGCGGGGCTGGGATTTATGGCCTTGCGCAGTACATATGTTCGCCTCTTACTCATGTCCTTACACCTGCTTCAGACTGTGCGGCGTCAGCTGATCCCTTATCGCATGCCATGGCCATGAGGCTGCACAGTCTGAAGAAGGCAGAAGGAGAAGAGTGACAGGCGAAGATATGCACTGCTCATGCCCATCAATCACACCCTCGCAGTCAAAATAAATAAGACACCGAGGGGCGTTGTGTCGGGCAGGGCGGCCGCACAGGCGCAGCCAGCCTGCCAACCAATGATGTCAGAAGACGGGCAGCGCTACCAAGGGGGTTGCTGTGTGTCATTACAAAGGAAAGTCACACCTCAGGGACGGTTTAATGGTATCAGTTGGTAACTTGTTGAGTTTGACGTGTGCAAGGAGAATAACTTAATGAGCCACCTTGTACAAATGCAGCATTACAGCTGTACAAGGTGGCTGTTATACATACAAACGCCTGGGGGGGGAGGTTCCCTTCAATTTCAGTTCTTGTGTCTGCGTGGCATTAGCAGGACACGTTGCCGGCTACACAGCAGGGGAACAGCCGACGTTACTGAACCCCACTAACACATTGGCGAGTGTTTTTCTCTGTGCAGCCAGCACTTCCGGGCACCAACTGGCGGTGTTAGAGCCCAGGGTCAGCAGGAGGAGCAGAGGAGCAGAGTGTAGGCCGAAGCCTGCACTGGCGGCAGTTTATTGTGTCTGCAATGCGTTAGCAGGACACGTTGCTGGCTACACAGCAGGGGAACAGCTGGCGTTACTGAACCCCACTGACACATTGGTGGGTGTTTTTATCTGTGCAGCCAGCACTTCCGGGCACCAACTGGCGGTGTTAGAGCCCAGGGTCAGCAGGAGGAGCAGAGGAGCAGAGTGTAGGCTGAAGCCTGCACTGGCGGCAGCTTTGTGTCTGCGTGGCGCTTGCAGGACACATTGCCGGCTACACAGCAGGGGAACAGCTGGCGTTGCTGAACCCCACTGACACAGTGGCGAGTGTTTTCTCTGTGCAGCCAGCACTTCCGGGCACCAACTGGCGGTGTTAGAGCCCAGGGACAGCAGGAGGAGCAGAGTGTAGGCCGAAGCCTGCACTGGAGCAAGTTGAAAGGGAACCTTTAACCCCCCCCAGGCGTTTGTTGCTGAAAGAGCCATCTTGTACAGCACTAATGCTGCAAAAGGAAAAGGTGGCTCTTTTAATTATGCTCCTTGCAAACGCTGAACTAGACACTTATGAAATGTGTCCCCTCACACCGTAAAACCGTCCCGGAGGTGGGACTTTCCTTTGTAATGTGACGCAGCACAGCCGTCATTCTTACCCCCTTGGCGCCGTGCGCCGCCTCCTCAGCGTTATTTGATTCTGTCACGGAGTCTGCGCTGTTATGTTATCCCTTGGCCAGGCGCACTTAGCGCTGCCCGTCTTCTGACATCATTTGGTGTCAGGCTGGCTGCGCCCATGCGGCCGCGCTGCCCGAGATCCCACCTCGCAGTGTCGTCTAATGTAATCCCACTGTAGGCCTGTGATCCATGGGCATGCCAGTGCCTCGCCTATCACTCCCCTCCCTCCGGCTTCTTCAGACTGTGCGGCGTCACGGCCATGGGATGCTATTAGGGATCAGATCCCGCAGTGTGATTAAATCAGAAGACACTGCGAGGCGGGATCTCGGGCAGCGCGGCCGCACAGGCGCAGCCAGCCTGACACCAAATAATGTCAGAAGACAGGCAGTGCTAAGTGTGCATGGCCAAGGGATAACATAACAGCGCAGGCTCCGGGACAGAATCAAACAACGCTGAGGAGGCGGCACACAGCGAAAAGGGGGTAGGAATGACGGCTGTGCTGCGTCACATTACAAAGGAAAGTCCCACCTCCGGGACGGTTTTACGGTGTGAGGAGACACATTTCATAAGTCTTAGGTTCAGCGTGTGCAAGGAGCACAACGAAAAGAGGCACCTTTTCCTTGTGCAGCATTACTGCTGCACAAGGTGGCTCTTTCAGTAAAAAACGCCTGGGGGGGGGACAGGTTCCCTTAAATGTAAGTAGTTGTGCCAGCGTGGCGGTCGCATGACAGTGCCGGATACACAGCAGGGGAGCAGCAGGCGTTACTGAACCCCACTAACACATTTGCGAGGTGTTTGGCTCTGTGCAAACAGCACTTCCGGGCAGCATCCAGCAGTGTTGGAGCCCAGGGACAGCAGGAGGAGCAGAGTGTAGGCCGAAGCCTGCACTGGAGGCATGTAAATGTCTGTTAGTGTGCCAGCGTGGTGGTCGCATGTAGGATAGCTGCGGAGACACCATCACGTGTTTCTCAACGCAAGCAGTGAATAGCCAGACCTTTCCCCGGGAAGGAACAGCCACGGGAAGGGCAGCATCCAGTAAAGGAAAACATCCAATACAGGAAAACCACCTATGCCAAGCATGGTATCCATCCACAGACAGCTGTTTCGGGGTGTTTGCCCCTCATCAGTGTGGAGTAGGAATCTGGCTATTAGGAGCAGTGCCTAGTAAAAGGCTGTGAAGGAACAGATGATTGGCCTCGGGGAGACCAAAACATCCAACACCGCGGAGACACCATCACGTGTTTCTCAACGCAGTGATCCAGAACACTGCCCCCATCCCTTATGGGAAATATGCAAATGCATGTAGGATAGCTGCGGAGACACCATCACGTGTTTCTCAACGCAAGCAGTGAATAGCCAGACCTTTCCCCGGGAAGGAACAGCCACGGGAAGGGCAGTATCCAGTAAAGGAAAACATCCAATACAGGAAAACCACCTATGCCAAGCATGGTATCCATCCACAGACAGCTTTTTTTTTTTTTTTTTTTTCCCCTCAGATGGGAAGTTCCACAGTCAGGTAACCAAAACTATAAGGAACTCATCTCCCAAAACAGCGTGCCACATACTTAGTGCAACCGCCATTCCCATCATCATTGGAAAACACACAAAAAACTTTTTTTTATTAACAACCAAAAAAACACTTCAAGATACATTAACAAAATGTTTCCACTTTTTAGTCTTCCAAATTCCCTCTGCATCCACCTCCCCTCTCCTCCTCTGATCACACATAAAGCAAAAATACAATTTTCCCAAAAAAATTTTTATACAGTTTTTAACCTCAATATCCTTCCTTTTAAACACATACACATTCCTCACATCCCACAAAACCTCTTTTATACATGCCATCATCAACCACAATACTCTCTCCTTCTCCCCACACATACCCAATCCAAACATAAAAAGCTCAAAAGACAACAGATTCACCTCACACAGCTCCTTACACAAACGACCCAGACCTGCAATCACACTTCTAGCATACCGACAATTCCAAAACAAATGCACCACACTCTCACTCCCACCACATCCACTCCTCGGACACCTCTCACTCCTCACTAAACCCCGATTTTTGAGAAACTCCCTCACCGGCAACACCCCATGCAATGACTGCCATACAATCTCACTCTGCCTATTTGTCATACCATTCACACGTACCTTCTTCCATACTTTCTGCACATCATCCCCTCTTACCATTTTAAAATCTGGCAAGAACAGCCTATGGGCTCGTCCTACAATAATGTCACATTCCATCTCTCTACACTCAATCATCTTATATACAGCTTTCTTCTTTTCTAACAATCTCACATCCACATCACACAGTTCATACTTCACTAGAAATTTGTAAACCCACACATACCACACAGGAACCTCAAAAGCCACTGAGCTCCTAAGATCTCTTTCACGCCATTTCAAACGAAACAAGAAATTTCCAAACAAAAACCTGCACATACATGCATACTTCCCATCCATCCTAATCACACCTAGTACAAACACCATAATATTCACGCCGAAAAAAACATTCAAATTTGGGAAACCCAGTCCCCCCTTATCCAAACTCTTCATAACAATCTCTCTCCTCGCACGCTCCATACATGAACCCCAAAAAAAGACAAACAAAACCCTATTTAATCTTCTAATACACATGTAGCTTGGTGGAAAAACCATCGCAACATACAAAAAAATAGGTAACACACTACTCTTAATAACTAAAATTTTACCAAAAAACGTAAGATCCCTCAAACTCCAAAAATTAAACTTACGCTCCACTCTCTCTTTCACATCCACCCAGCTTTCCTCTCCATCCAATTTCTCTGAAAATTTCACACCCAAAACCTTTATCGATCCACTCACCACCTTCACTCCAACATCATCGCTCAGACTCCTTCCCCCAAAATTCTTACACTCACTCTTCTCCCAATTCACTTTAAAAGCAGATGCTCCACAAAAAATAGAAACTAACAACTTCACACGCCGTACCGAACACTCTGAATCACACAGCACACACACATCATCCATATAGCCACTCATCTTCCACTCTCTCCCCCCACCCCCGGGTACTTGCACACCCCGAATCACCTTATCTTTTCTTAACAAACATAACAAATTGCGCAAATAAAAACGATAGGGGACAAAGGACACCCCTGCCGAACACCCGAAAATACATTTACTCTCCTCCCCACATTTCCATTCAACAACACACAGCTGTAAATATTCTTATACAAACTTCTCACTCTCTCAACAAACTCAGAAGGAAAACCCATCTTCACCAACACACTAAACAAAAAACCATGCGCCAATCTATCATATGCCTTCTCAAAATCCAAACTCAACACATACACCCCCTTCTTACGATTCATGCAGTCCCACAAACAATCTCTCAACATACACAAACTTCCATGTATTCGTCTTCCAGGTACCGCACAACATTGCTCCTCACCCACCACACTCCCAACCACGCCACGCATCCTGTTAGCCAAAAGTTTCGCATAAATCTTATAATCACAATTCATCAATGTGATCGGCCTCCAATTTTTTAGATTTTTCAAATCACCTTTTTTTGGCAATAACACAACCACCCCTGCACGCATACCATTTGCCACCTCTGCATTCGCCCACATATACTTACATACATCCACAAAATCCTTCCCAACCACATCCCACATCACCCGATAAAATTCCACCGGTAAACCATCCTCCCCCGGCGTTTTATTCAGCGCCATACTGCACACCACCTTCCATACTTCTTCACCCATCACATCACCCATCAAACTTTCCCTTTCTATCCTATTCAAACTACCGTATTTTCCAAAACACTCAACACCTCACCCTCCAAACCTTCATCCCTCCATTTCACAGCATACAAATCATCATAAAACTTTGCCACTTCCTCACACAAGTCCGCGCCACTAACTTCATTTCCATCCATCCCATTCAAAACACTCATACTCTGTCTCTTACCAAAAACTTTCTTAAAGAAAAACCGCGAACACTTCTCATTGTTCTCCAAATTCTCTAATTTGGCCCTATACACAATACTCCTCCCTCTTTCTAACAAAAAATCATTCACTTCTTTTTTCACTTTCACTAAATCTTCACTCACATCCATCCCTCCCGCCCTCAACTTATACAACACACTCAATCTTGCATTTAAAAAAACAAACCTTTCTCTCTTTGCAGCCGCACACTTGTACCCGAGTTTTTAAAAAAAACTCTTGGTTTTCCATTTAACCCAATCCCACCATTCACACACATTTCTGAAATCACTCCTGCACCCACACCACTCTGCATAATGTCTTTCATACTCCTCTCTCACCCCCCCTCCTTCCAGCAAACTCACATTCAACTTCCACACACCTTTCCCAGCCACCTCATTAACATGCAAATCCAATTCACACTTCATACACACATGATCCGAAAAAAACACCCTCTCCTGTGCATAACTAACAGGAATCAGATTTTTTGAAACAAAACAATAGTCCAATCTAGACTCCACCCTCCCACTGTCAGAAAAAAACGTATTTAACAATGGAGTTATCTTGCATTCCCGCTGCATATCTTTTAAACCAAAATCACTCACCATATCCATTAACACTTTCCCTGATGCGTCGACATTCACACTTCCCACATCACAGTTCATATCACCCACTATCACAACAGGCACTCTTCCTGGAATGAAAAACTTAATTTTTTCAAATAAAACTCTACGCTCCTGTTTATCCACAGGCGCATATACATTAATAACACAAAAACGAACATTTCTAAACTCAAAATTAGCCAACACACACCTTCCAACCTCTATCACCATATAGTCACACAAACTCACATCATTTCCCTTCACCAAAAAACCCACACCATCATTTTTATTACAGGCACTCCCTGACCACACAGACGCACCATGAGGCCATTCACTCCCCTTCACACCATCCACAATCCCACACTCCTGCAGACAAAAAATTCCTGCATTCTGGGTTGCAAAAAAATCCAAAATGGCTGCCCGCCGCCACCTGCTTTTAAAGACCCTCACATTTTGTGATATGATTACAAAACCCATCACATACACAAAAAAAAACTAAAAAAAACAACCTACGAACATGACATTACTCAACTTACATGAAAAACACAAAAAAACAAAAAACATTTTTAAAGGCAAATGCTATATACGAAACCACCTAGCTACTGAAATAATAGCACATATCTACACAGCACCGCCACTGTCCTCCTCCACTATCTGCGCTGAGCAGCTTTCAGAGCCGCTGACCTCCATACACTCCTCCACACGCGTCTTCTTCTGCCCAGCCTTCCTCTGGGGCCCTCCACCTTCATCACAGATTTCCCCACCACCCTCCCTGGGACACTTTCGACCTCCTGGCTCCTCTTCTGAGGAAAAAACGCCAATGCTTTCTGGATCAGAATCAAGAATCAACGACGCAGCCATCTCCTCCGCCCCAGAAGTGTCAAAATCCATCAAACCACCCAACTCCTCATCTTTGGTAACTGGGGCCTCCTTTTTTTTCTTTTTATTTTTAACCATAGCACGCTCTTCTTGCTTTGCAGCTCTCCATAAAAACTTGTCCTCCAGCTCCTCCTTCCTCCTTTCAGCCTCCTTGTCCTCCTGCCGTCTATCCCGCCGTCTCTCAACCATGGAGGGCAGAATTACCTCAGCGCTTTGCTGCGCAGAT
Organism: Ranitomeya variabilis; assembly: GCF_051348905.1. Lineage (NCBI taxonomy): Eukaryota > Metazoa > Chordata > Amphibia > Anura > Dendrobatidae > Ranitomeya > Ranitomeya variabilis. Next base: position 569,009,601 of record NC_135232.1, read on the forward strand.
GCCTCGCTTTCCTCCCGCTTCCTCTCCTCCTCCCGTTTCTTAACCTCCTCCTCTCTCTTTTTTTCCTTCTCCTGCCTCCGCTCCTCCTTACGTTTCTTTTCTTCCTCCTCCCGCCTCTCCTCCTCTCTAGTTGGCCTCCTTAGCACACCATATGGACAGTCCTTATACAGGTGCCCTGTATTACCACACTGGTCACATTCACGTGGCATCGGACACTGAGCCGCCGCATGGCCTTCTTGCTTGCAGTTACGACAAACCATGCTCTTCTCACATGTGTTCTGTAAGTGCCCAAATTGGAAACACTTCCTGCAGTATAGAGGCTGCCCTGCATATGACAGAAAGCCCCTATGACCCGCCACTGAAAAGTTCGCCGGGGAATGGGTAAAACCACCCAAACAGCTTGGGTCTTTCCTCAGTTTCACACGAAACACATATTTACAATTAAAAATACCCAATACATACAATTTCTCTGTTTCTCTCCACTTTTCACATATTCGCAGTACCAAGCCAGGAACTGCTCCAGCAGCCTTACTTCTGTGTAAGGATTGTACATGGTAACAGTCACAAATTTCTCCATGAGCCCAAACAGAGGCTCCACCCGCACTCCCCCCATCCCTTTTGGGAAATATGCAAATGCATGTAGGATAGCTGCGGAGACACCATCACGTGTTTCTCAACGCAAGCAGTGAATAGCCAGACCTTTCCCCGGGAAGGAATAGCCACGGGAAGGGCAGCATCCAGTAAAGGAAAACATCCAATACAGGAAAACAGGTGTTGGGGAAAGGTCTGGCTATTCACTGCTTGCGTTGAGAAACACGTGATGGTGTCTCCGCAGCTATCCTACATGCATTTGCATATTTCCCATAAGGGATGGGGGCAGTGTTCTGGATCACTGCGTTGAGAAACACGTGATGGTGTCTCCGCAGCTATCCTACATGCATTTGCATATTTCACATAAGGGATGGGGGCAGTGTTCTGGATCACTGCGTTGAGAAACACGTGATGGTGTCTCCGCGGTGTTGGATGTTTTGGTCTCCCCGAGGCCAATCATCTGTTCCTTCACAGCCTTTTACTAGGCACTGCTCCTAATAGCCAGATTCCTACTCCACACTGATGAGGGGCAAACACCCCGAAACAGCTGTCTGTGGATGGATACCATGCTTGGCATAGGTGGTTTTCCTGTATTGGATGTTTTCCTTTACTGGATGCTGCCCTTCCCGTGGCTGTTCCTTCCCGGGGAAAGGTCTGGCTATTCACTGCTTGCGTTGAGAAACACGTGATGGTGTCTCCGCAGCTATCCTACATGCATTTGCATATTTCCCATAAGGGATGGGGGCAGTGTTCTGGATCACTGCGTTGAGAAACACGTGATGGTGTCTCCGCGGTGTTGGATGTTTTGGTCTCCCCGAGGCCAATCATCTGTTCCTTCACAGCGAGGTGGTCGCATGACACGTTGCCGGATACACAGCATGGGAGCAGCTGACGTTAATGAACCCCAATAACAGAGGAGCGACTGTAGACTGTGTGGACAGCACTTCCAGGCACCAACTGGCGGTGTTGGAGCCCAGGGACAGCAGGAGGAGCAGAATGGAGGTATTGCCGCACACACAGCTGGGGAACAGCTGACGTTACTGAACCCCAATAACAGAGGAGCGACTGTAGACTGTGAGGACAGCACTTCCAGGCACCAACTGGCGGTGTTGGAGCTGTTATGGTTCTCAATGGCAAGAGAACATAGCCCAGCAAACATAGGAACTAGCTCTTGGAAGGATGGAAACTAAACTGACCATGAACTAAACCTGCCGCAACAACTAACAGTAGCCGGGTAGCGTAGCCTGCGTTTTATCCCTAGACGCCCAGCGCCGGCCGGAGGACTAACTAATCCTGGCAGAGGAAAATATAGTCCTGGCTCACCTCTAGAGAAATTTCGCCGAAAGGCAGACAGAGGCCCCCACAAATATTGGCGGTGATTTTAGATGAAATGACAAACGTAGTATGAAAATAGGTTTAGCAAAATTGAGGTCCGCTTACTAGATAGCAGAAAGACAGAAAGGGCACTTTCATGGTCAGCTGAAAACCCTATCAACACACCATCCTGAAATTACTTTAAGACTCTAGTATTAACTCATAACATCAGAGTGGCAATTTCAGATCACAAGAGCTTTCCAGACACAGAAACGAAACTACAGCTGTGAACTGGAACAAAATGCAAAAACAAACAAGGACTAAAGTCCAACTTAGCTGGGAGTTGTCTAGTAGCAGGAACATGCACAGAAAGGCTTCTGATTACAATGTTGACCGGCATGGAAGTGACAGAGGAGCAAGGCTAAATAGCGACTCCCACATCCTGATGGAAACAGGTGAACAGAGAGGATGATGCACACCAGTACAATTCCACCAGTGGCCACCGGGGGAGCCCAAAATCCAATTTCACAACAGTACCCCCCCCTCAAGGAGGGGGCACCGAACCCTCACCAGAACCACCAGGGCGATCAGGATGAGCCCTATGAAAGGCACGGACCAAATCGGAGGCATGAACATCAGAGGCAGTCACCCAAGAATTATCCTCCTGACCGTATCCCTTCCATTTGACCAGATACTGGAGTTTCCGTCTGGAAACACGGGAGTCCAAGATTTTTTCCACAACGTACTCCAACTCGCCCTCAACCAACACCGGAGCAGGAGGCTCAACGGAAGGCACAACCGGTACCTCATACCTGCGCAACAATGACCGATGAAAAACATTATGAATAGAAAAAGATGCAGGGAGGTCCAAACGGAAGGAAACAGGGTTAAGAATCTCCAATATCTTGTACGGGCCGATGAACCGAGGCTTAAACTTGGGAGAAGAAACCCTCATAGGGACAAAACGAGAAGACAACCACACCAAGTCCCCAACACAAAGCCGAGGACCAACCCGACGCCGGCGGTTGGCAAAAAGCTGAGTTTTCTCCTGGGAAAACTTCAAATTGTCCACTACCTGCCCCCAAATCTGATGCAACCTCTCCACCACAGCATCCACTCCAGGACAATCCGAAGATTCCACCTGACCAGAAGAAAATCGAGGATGAAACCCCGAATTACAGAAAAAGGGAGACACCAAGGTGGCAGAGCTGGCCCGATTATTGAGGGCAAACTCCGCTAAAGGCAAAAAAGCAACCCAATCATCCTGATCTGCAGACACAAAACACCTCAAATATGTCTCCAAGGTCTGATTCGTCCGCTCGGTCTGGCCATTAGTCTGAGGATGGAAAGCAGACGAGAAAGACAAATCTATGCCCATCCTAGCACAGAATGCTCGCCAAAATCTAGACACGAATTGGGTACCTCTGTCAGAAACGATATTCTCCGGAATACCATGCAAACGGACCACATTTTGAAAAAACAGAGGAACCAACTCGGAAGAAGAAGGCAACTTAGGCAGGGGAACCAAATGGACCATCTTAGAGAAACGATCACACACCACCCAGATGACAGACATCTTCTGAGAAACAGGAAGATCCGAAATAAAATCCATCGAGATGTGCGTCCAGGGCCTCTTCGGGATAGGCAAGGGCAACAACAATCCACTAGCCCGAGAACAACAAGGCTTGGCCCGAGCACAAACGTCACAAGACTGCACGAAGCCTCGCACATCTCGAGACAGGGAAGGCCACCAGAAGGACCTTGCCACCAAATCCCTGGTACCAAAGATTCCAGGATGACCTGCCAACGCAGAAGAATGAACCTCAGAAATGACTTTACTGGTCCAATCATCAGGAACAAACAGTCTACCAGGTGGGCAACGATCAGGTCTATCCGCCTGAAACTCCTGCAAGGCCCGCCGCAGGTCTGGAGAAACGGCAGACAATATCACTCCATCCTTAAGGATACCTGTAGGTTCAGAATTACCAGGGGAGTCAGGCTCAAAACTCCTAGAAAGGGCATCCGCCTTAACATTCTTAGAACCCGGCAGGTAGGACACCACAAAATTAAACCGAGAGAAAAACAACGACCAGCGCGCCTGTCTAGGATTCAGGCGTCTGGCGGACTCAAGATAAATTAGATTTTTGTGGTCAGTCAATACCACCACCTGATGTCTAGCCCCCTCAAGCCAATGACGCCACTCCTCAAAAGCCCACTTCATGGCCAAAAGCTCCCGATTCCCAACATCATAATTCCGCTCGGCGGGCGAAAATTTACGCGAGAAAAAAGCACAAGGTCTCATCACGGAGCAATCGGAACTTCTCTGCGACAAAACCGCCCCAGCTCCGATTTCAGAAGCGTCGACCTCAACCTGAAAAGGAAGATCAACATCAGGCTGACGCAACACAGGGGCGGAAGAAAAGCGGCGCTTAAGCTCCCGAAAGGCCTCCACAGCAGCAGGGGACCAATCAGCAACATCAGCACCCTTCTTAGTCAAATCAGTCAATGGTTTAACAACATCAGAAAAACCAGCAATAAATCGACGATAAAAGTTAGCAAAGCCCAAAAATTTCTGAAGACTCTTAAGAGAAGAGGGTTGCGTCCAATCACAAATAGCCTGAACCTTGACCGGATCCATCTCGATGGAAGAGGGGGAAAAAATATATCCCAAAAAGGAAATCTTTTGAACCCCAAAAACGCACTTAGAACCCTTCACACACAAGGAATTAGACCGCAAAACCTGAAAAACCCTCCTGACCTGCTGGACATGAGAGTCCCAGTCATCCGAAAAAATCAAAATATCATCCAGATACACAATCATAAATTTATCCAAATAATCACGGAAAATGTCATGCATAAAGGACTGAAAGACTGAAGGGGCATTTGAAAGACCAAAAGGCATCACCAAATACTCAAAGTGGCCCTCGGGCGTATTAAATGCGGTTTTCCACTCATCCCCCTGCTTAATTCGCACCAAATTATACGCCCCACGGAGATCTATCTTAGATAACCACTTGGCCCCCTTTATGCGAGCAAACAAATCAGTCAGCAGTGGCAACGGATATTGATATTTAACATTGATTTTATTCAAAAGCCGATAATCAATGCACGGCCTCAAAGAGCCATCTTTCTTAGCCACAAAGAAAAAACCGGCTCCTAAGGGAGATGACGAAGGACGAATATGTCCTTTTTCCAAGGACTCCTTTATATATTCTCGCATAGCAGCATGTTCAGGCACAGACAGATTAAATAAACGACCCTTAGGGTATTTACTACCCGGAATCAAATCTATGGCACAATCGCACTCCCGGTGCGGAGGTAATGAACCAAGCTTAGGTTCTTCAAAAACGTCACGATATTCAGTCAAGAATTCAGGAATCTCAGAGGGAATAGATGATGAAATGGAAACCACAGGTACGTCCCCATGCGTCCCCTTACATCCCCAGCTTAACACAGACATAGCTTTCCAGTCAAGGACTGGGTTATGAGATTGCAGCCATGGCAATCCAAGCACCAACACATCATGTAGGTTATACAGCACAAGAAAGCGAATAATCTCCTGGTGATCCGGATTAATCCGCATAGTTACTTGTGTCCAGTATTGTGGTTTATTGCTAGCCAATGGGGTGGAGTCAATCCCCTTCAGGGGTATAGGAGTTTCAAGAGGCTCCAAATCATACCCACAGCGTTTGGCAAAGGACCAATCCATAAGACTCAAAGCGGCGCCAGAGTCGACATAGGCATCCGCGGTAATAGATGATAAAGAACAAATCAGGGTCACAGATAGAATAAACTTAGACTGTAAAGTGCCAATTGAAACAGACTTATCAAGCTTCTTAGTACGCTTAGAGCATGCTGATATAACATGAGTTGAATCACCGCAATAGAAGCACAACCCATTTTTTCGTCTAAAATTCTGCCGTTCACTTCTGGACAGAATTCTATCACATTGCATATTCTCTGGCGTCTTCTCAGTAGACACCGCCAAATGGTGCACCGGTTTGCGCTCCCGCAGACGCCTATCGATCTGGATAGCCATTGTCATGGACTCATTCAGACCCGCAGGCACAGGGAACCCCACCATAACATCCTTAATGGCATCAGAGAGACCCTCTCTGAAATTCGCCGCCAGGGCGCACTCATTCCACTGAGTAAGCACAGCCCATTTACGGAATTTCTGGCAGTATATTTCAGCTTCGTCTTGCCCCTGAGATAGGGACATCAAGGCCTTTTCCGCCTGAAGTTCTAACTGAGGTTCCTCATAAAGCAACCCCAAGGCCAGAAAAAATGCATCCACATTGAGCAACGCAGGATCCCCTGGAGCCAATGCAAAAGCCCAATCCTGAGGGTCGCCCCGGAGCAAGGAGATCACAATCCTGACCTGCTGAGCAGGATCTCCAGCAGAGCGAGATTTCAGGGACAAAAACAACTTGCAATTATTTTTGAAATTTTGAAAGCAAGATCTATTCCCCGAGAAAAATTCAGGCAAAGGAATTCTAGGTTCAGATATAGGAACATGAACAACAAAATCTTGTAAATTTTGAACTTTCGTGGTGAGATTATTCAAACCTGCAGCTAAACTCTGAATATCCATTTTAAACAGGTGAACACAGAGCCATTCCAGGATTAGAAGGAGAGAGAGAGAGAAAGGCTGCAATATAGGCAGACTTGCAAGAGATTCAATTACAAGCACACTCAGAACTGAAGGAAAAAAAAAAAAAAAAAAAAATCTTCAGCAGACTTCTCTTTTCTCTCCTTTCTCTGTCAATTAATTTAACCCTTTTTGGCCGGTCAAACTGTTATGGTTCTCAATGGCAAGAGAACATAGCCCAGCAAACATAGGAACTAGCTCTTGGAAGGATGGAAACTAAACTGACCATGAACTAAACCTGCCGCAACAACTAACAGTAGCCGGGTAGCGTAGCCTGCGTTTTATCCCTAGACGCCCAGCGCCGGCCGGAGGACTAACTAATCCTGGCAGAGGAAAATATAGTCCTGGCTCACCTCTAGAGAAATTTCCCCGAAAGGCAGACAGAGGCCCCCACAAATATTGGCGGTGATTTTAGATGAAATGACAAACGAAGTATGAAAATAGGTTTAGCAAAATTGAGGTCCGCTTACTAGATAGCAGAAAGACAGAAAGGGCACTTTCATGGTCAGCTGAAAACCCTATCAACACACCATCCTGAAATTACTTTAAGACTCTAGTATTAACTCATAACATCAGAGTGGCAATTTCAGATCACAAGAGCTTTCCAGACACAGAAACGAAACTACAGCTGTGAACTGGAACAAAATGCAAAAACAAACAAGGACTAAAGTCCAACTTAGCTGGGAGTTGTCTAGCAGCAGGAACATGCACAGAAAGGCTTCTGATTACAATGTTGACCGGCATGGAAGTGACAGAGGAGCAAGGCTAAATAGCGACTCCCACATCCTGATGGAAACAGGTGAACAGAGAGGATGATGCACACCAGTACAATTCCACCAGTGGCCACCGGGGGAGCCCAAAATCCAATTTCACAACATGGAGCCCAGGGACAGCAGGAGGAGCAGATTGGAGGTATTGCCGCACACACAGCTGGGGAACAGCTGACGTTACTGAACCCCAATAACAGAGGAGCAACTGTAGACTGTGCGGACAGCACTTCCAGGCACCAACTGGCGGTGTTGGAGCCCAGGGACAGCAGGAGGAGCAGATTGGAGGTATTGCCGCACACACAGCTGGGGAACAGCTGACGTTACTGAACCCCAATAACAGAGGAGCGACTGTTGACTGTGCGGACAGCACTTCCAGGCACCAACTGGTGGTGTTGGAGCCCAGGGACAGCAGGAGGAGCAGATTGGAGGTATTGCCGCACACACAGCTGGGGAACAGCTGACGGTACTGAACCCCAATAACAGAGGAGCGACTGTAGACTGTGCGGACAGCACTTCCAGGCACCAACTGGCGGTGTTGGAGCCCAGGGACAGCAGGAGGAGCAGATTGGAGGTATTGCCGCACACACAGCTGGGGAACAGCTGACGTTACTGAATCCCAATAACAGAGGAGCGACTGTAGACTGTGCGGACAGCACTTCCAGGCACCAACTGGCAGTGTTCGAGCCCAGGGACAGCAGGAGGAGCAGATTGGAGGTATTGCCGCACACACAGCTGGGGAACAGCTGATGTTACTGAACCCCAATAACAGAGGAGCGACTGTTGACTGTGCGGACAGCACTTCCAGGCACCAAGTGGCGGTGTTGGAGCCCAGAGACAGCAGGAGGAGCAGATTGGAGGTATTGCCGCACACACAGCTGGGGAACAGCTGACATTACTGAACCCCAATAACAGAGGAGCGACTGTTGACTGCGCGGACAGCACATCCAGGCACCAACTGGCAGTTTTGGAGCCCAGGGACGCTATGAGGAACAGATTGGAGGTATTGCCGCACACACAGCTGGGGAACAGCTGATGTTACTGAACCCCAATAACAGAGGAGCGACTGTTGACTGTGCAGACAGCACTTCCGGGCAGCAACTGGCGGTGTTGAAGCCCAGGGACAGCAGGAGGAGCAGAGGAACACAGTGTAGGCCGAAGTCTGATTGGAGCAAGTCGAAAGGTAACCTTTAACCCCCCAAGGCGTTTGTAGCTGAAAGAGCCATCTTGTGCAGCACTAAGGATGCAAAAGGAAAAGGTGACTTTTAATTATGCTCCTTGCAAACACAGAACTAAACAATTATAAAATATGTCCCCTGATACCGTGAGACCGTCCCAGAGGTGGGACTTTCCTTTGTAATGGGACGCAGCACAGCCGTCATTCCTACCCCCTTGGTGCCGTGCGCCGCCTCCTCAGCGTTGTTTGATTCTGTCCCAGAGCCTGCGCTGTTATGTTAACCCTTGGCCAGGCGCACTTAGCGCTGCCCGTCTTCTGACATCATTTGGTGTCAGGCTGGCTGGCTGCGCCTGTGCGGCCGAGCTGCCCGAAATCCCGCCTCGCAGTGTTGTCTAATGTAATCCCACTGCGGGCCTGGGATCCATGGGCATGCACAGTGCATATCCTCGCCTCACTCCCCTCCCACCGGCGTCTTCAGACTGTGCGGCGTCACGGCCGTGGCATGCTATTAGGGATCAGCTGACGGCGCACAGTCTGAAGAAGGCGGAGGGAGATGAGTGAGAGCCTGAGGTGAAGATATGCACTGCGCATGCCCATGGATCCCAGGCCCGCAGTGTGATTAAATCAGAAGACACTGCGAGGTGGGATCTCGGGCAGTGCGGCCGCACAGGCGCAGCCAGCCTGACACCAAATGATGTTAGAAATTGGGCAGCGCTAAGTGTGCATGGCCAAGGGATAACATAACAGCGCAGGCTCCGGGACAGATTCGAACAACGCTGAGGAGGCGGCGCACAGCACCAAGGGGGTAGGAATGACTGCTGTGCTGCGTTCCATTACGAAGGAAAGTCCCACCTCCGGGACGGTTTTACGGTATCAGTGGACACATTTTATAAGTGTTAATTTCTGCGTGTGCAAGGAGCTAAACTAAAAGAGCTACCTTTTCCTTGTGCAGCATTACTGCTGCATAAGGTAGCTTTTTCAGTAACAAACGCCTGGGGGGGACAGGTTCCCTTTAATTTCAGTTGTTGTGTCAGCGTGGCGGTCGCAGGACACATTGCCGGCTACACAGCTGGGGATCAGCTGACGTTACTGAAACCCAATAACACTGGGTCGTATGTTTTGACTGTGCAGACAGCACTTCTGAGCCTCAACTGGCGGTGTTGGAGCCCAGGAATTACAGTTCAGGTGGTAGAAAGATGAACACAACAGGAGACCTGGATACTGTAGACAGTCACCCAATTATTTAATCAGGAAGAGGAGTGGCAAATTCCTGCAAGATCCAGGCCTGGTTCATTTTCAGAAAAGTAAGCCGCTCAAAGTTATCGGAGGATAGTCGCATGCGACGGTCTGTTAGTACACCACCTGCAGCACTAAAGACGCGTTCCGATAATACACTAGCCGCAGGGCAAGCCAGCACCTCCAATGCATACTGGCTTAGCTCTGGCCATGTATCCAGCTTAGAGACTCAAAACTTGAAAGGGGAAGAGCCGTCTGGGAGTACAGTAAGAGGGCAAGACGTGTAGTCTGTCACCATCTGACAGAACCGTTGCCTCCTGCTGACTGGAGCCGCCTGTGATGGTGTAGACATTTGTGGCGGGCACACAAAACAAAGCCACAGTTGGGCCATACTGGTCTTGCCTTGGGCAGAGGCACTGCTTCTGCTCCCTCTTTGTGCAGAGCCTCCTCCACTGCCTCGACGCACTGAGCTGCTTTGTAAAGCACTAGCAGCACTGCTCTCAGTTGGACTGGAGAAGATGATGGAATTCACCAGTGTGTCTTGGTACTCCCGCATTTTACGCTCCCGCTTCAACGGTGTGATGAGGCTTTGTATGTAGTCCCGGTAGCGAGGATCGAGGAGGGTGTACACCCAATAATCAGCCATGTTGAGAATGTGGGTGATGCGGCGGTCGTTTCTCAGGCACTGCAGCATGTAATCAACCATGTGCTGCAGACTGCCAACTGGCCAAGAAACGCTGTCCCCTGCTTGAGGCGTGATCTCTGCCCGCTCTTCATCACCCCACCCTCGCTGTACACACTGACTACTGGACAATTGTGTAACTCCCTCCTCTGGACGGATGTCTTCCTCCTCCATTGACTCCTCCTCATCCTCCTCACAAAGTGTCCCCTGGCTATGCCTTTGTGAGGAACCACGTGGCGCTGACTGTCCAGAAGCTGATGGAAATGGTGACTCCTCATCCTCCACCTCTTCCATAACATCATCCCTTAGCGCTTGCAGTGTCTGTTGAAGCAGGCAGATAAGGGGGACAGTCATGCTGACTAGTGCATCATCTGCACTCGCCATCTGCGTGGAATAATCAAAGGGACGTAAAACCTGGCAGACATCCTTCATAGTGGCCCACTCTGTGGATGTGAAGTCTGAACGGCACGGAGTGCGACTTCTTTGCGCCTGATGCAGCTGGTACTCCATTACTGCTTGCTGCTGCTCACACAACCGCTCCAACATATGCAACGTGGAATTCCACCTGGTTGGTAGGTCACATATGATGCGATGTTCCGGAAGGCGGAATCGGCGCTGCAGAGCTGCAATGCGCGATCTTGCCGTGCTGGAACGCCGCAAGTGAGCACACTCTAGGCGGACCTTGTGCAGCAGTGCATCAAGATCCGGATAGTCCCTCAAAAAACTCTGCACGACCAAGTTGAGCTCATGTGCCAGACATGGGATGTGAGTGAGGTTGCCGAGGCCCAGAGCTGCCACCAGATTTCGGCCATTGTCACACACTACCATGCCTGGCTGGAGATTCGCTGGCACAAACCACACATCGCTCTCCTGCTTGATGGCATTCCAGAGCTCCTGCGCTGTGTGGCTTCGATTCCCCAAAGCAATTAATTTCAAGACGGCCTGTTGAAGTTTGGCCACGGCTGTGCTCATGTCGGTCGTAACAGGTAAACGTTCATTGGTACATGTGGAGGTGGACTGTGACGGCTCCTGCAGCGATGATTCTGAGGAACTTGTGTATGAGGAGGAGTCAATGCGTACAGACTGGATTCTTGCAATCCTTGGAGTGGGCAGGACACGTCCTGCGCCACTCGCACAATCTGTACCTGGCTCAACAACATTAACCCAATGGGCAGTGAGGGAAAGGTATCGCCCCTGTCCATGGTGACTGGTCCACGCATCGGTGGTGATGTGGACCTTGCTACTGACGGCGTTCAGTAGCACGTGTTTTATGTGTCCCTCCACATGCTTGTGCAGGGCAGGGACGGCTTGCCTGCTGAAATAAAAGCGGCTGGGCACATTGTACTGTGGGACTGCCAATGCCATCAAGTCACGGAAGCTGTCAGTCTCCACCAGCCTGAATGAGAGCATTTCAAGGGACAGTAGTTTTGCAATGCCAGCATTCAGAGCCTGTGCTTGGGGGTGGTTTGTCAAGAATGGCCGCCTTTTCTCCCATGCCTGTACTACCGATGGCTGTAGACTGGGCTGAAAGTGTGAGGATGACTGGGAACATGGTGCTGTGGGTGGAATTACAGTGGGTCTCTGGACAACAGTGCCAGAGGTTCTTCCATGGCGATCCTGGGAGGAAGCCGAACCAGCTGTGTGTGAGCTGGAGGAAGAGGCAACACGAGCTGAAGAGGTGGCAGCTGCTGCTGTTGGTTGGCCTAGGTCTTCAGTATGTTTTTGTAACTCCACCGCGTGCCTGGTCCGCACGTGTTTCCACATATTTGAGGTATTGAAGTTGCTGTCATTTCTCCCTCTTTTGATTTTCTGATGACACACCTTGCATTTGACAAAGCAAATGTCATCTGCAACTGTGTCAAAAAAGGACCAGGCACTGCAAGTCTTGGGAGCGCCCTTTTTGGCTTTTGGAAGAGACATGCTCCTAACGGGTGCCGAAGTGGAGGCTCAAGGCTCCGCAGTCTTCCCCCTCCCTCTCTCTCTTTGGCCCGTTCAGGGAATCTCTTCCTCAGAGCTGCTCCCACCACCTTCCTGTTCCTCACACCACGATGGGTCAAGGACCTCATCATCTACACTACCCTCTGCCACCAACTGCTCCTTCTGGGTAGTCTCGGCAGCACAGCACGCACCAGAAAGTGGCACCTGAGTGTCATCATCAGATGCGTACTGTGATGTGGTGACCGGAGGCACTGGCCCACCCGCCTCTTCAGAGTCAGAGAGACAAAGCTGTTGGGCATCACTGCACACTGCCTCTTCTTCCATTTCTCCAATGCTGCTTGGCTGGCCGCCTGTTTCCAAGCCAAGAGATTCAGAGAACAGAAGTAGAGATGGCTCCTGTCCTGGGCTCTCTGACTGCCTGGGCAATTTGACAGGTGGTGAAGAGACAGATGGGTGCTCTCCTGTGCTCTTTGCCTGAGAGGATGTGGCGCTAATTGAAGTCGATGCGTTAGCTGCCATCCATCCGACAACGGCTTCAATTTGGTCTTCACGCAGCAGCGGTGTACGGCGCTCTCCTACAAAGCTGCGCATGAAGGACTGTTCCCTGCTGAAACTGGGTGATGATGAGTCATCGGTGCCCGCAGCAGGCACAGAATCCCCACATCCTCTCCCTGCTCCGCGCCCACGCCCACTTGCCTTACTCCCTGCCCTCTTCATCTTGGTTGACTGATAAAGATAAGCAGAAAAGTACTAAAGGCTTAGTGTGCTTATTCCTGAACAGCTCCTAACAGGTATAAGAAACACTAATTTTGTAAAGTGTGGACTAGACTTTAAAATGAGCTAATGTGGCCTACACAACTGTAAAGTGGTGTGTTTGTTGAACTTTATTTTTTTATTTTTTGGGGGGCAGAACTGACTACAGAGCGAGCTGCACTCACACGGAGACCGTACAGACAGCTGTAAATGGCGCTGCAAGGCTCAAAAAACCTCCTCTAGGTTATCCTATGTAGTGTTTTTCCACAATGTAGCTGGATACGGGTGGAAAGCCACTAATAGGAATTATTTGAAAAAATGTGCAGCAGGCTGCACTATTAGCAAAAAAGGACAATGTATTTTACGGTATGAGGCAGTGACGCACCCTGAGCTGAATACAACCGGCTGTGGCTGCACACAGACTACAGGGCAAGCTGCACTCACATGGAGACCATGCAGACAGCCGTAAACGGCGCTGCAAGGCCCAAAAAACCTCCTCTAGGTTATCCTATGTAGCGTTTTTCCACAATTTAGCTGGATACGGGTGGAAAGCCACTAATAGGAAATATTTGAAAAAAATGTGCAGCAGGCTGCACTAATAGCAAAAAAGGACAATGTATTTTACGGTATGAGGCAGTGACGCACCCTGAGCTGAATACAACCGGCTGTGGCTGCACACAGACTACAGGGCAAGCTGCACTCACACGGAGACCATGCAGACAGCCGTAAACGGCGCTGCAAGGCCCAAAAAAACCTCCTCTAGGTTATCCTATGTAGCGTTTTTCCACAATTTAGCTGGATACGGGTGGAAAGCCACTAATAGGAAATATTTGAAAAAATGTGCAGCAGGCTGCACTAATAGCAAAAAAGGACAATGGATAGAACAGTATGAGGCAGTGAAGCACTCTGAGCTGAATACAACCAGCTGTGGCTGTACACAGACTACAGAGTGAGCTGCACTCACACACACACACAGAGACCTTGCAGACAGCTGTGAAAACAGTGCTGCAAGGCAAAAGCAAGGTGCACACACAGCGGTTGCTAAATTAGCCTGGGGAAAGCACAATGAAGCAAATCGCTATCTCAACTGGCCCTCAGTCAGAACACAGCATCCTGTCCCTAACTGAATTCACAGCAGAGTGAGCCTGAAATGGTGGCAGCGTTTTTTATAGTGCATCATGACATCATTTCAGCAGCCAATCACAGCCTTGCCAGTAGTTACATGCCCACCATGCTGAACAGGATGTGCCCACACTTGTAATCATTCCTCATTGGCTGAATTTGTGCAGTTTGAATTCTGGGAACTTCCAATTCCAGTATCCGATATGCGGTAAATATCGGAACTCGGTATCGGAATTCCGATACCGCAAATATCGGCCGATACCCGATACTTGCGGTATCGGAATGCTCAACACTAGTCACCAGTTTTACCAATGTGGGGAGTGACCTAATAAATAGGAGGAAGAGCTCCCCCTGGTGGCCTGGTGTGTGAAATGCATTGCGTGTTTGTGATACCTGGATGCAGTTGTCCTTCTTTGCCTCCAAACGTAACATCACTCTCCCCTAGAGGAAAATGACATTACTGCAACCACCAGGACCCTGGGGCGCTGCACTCCCCCCCCCATTAAATCCAGAACTCCCGGACTGGGAAAAGAAAACAACAGTTACAGGTTAGCAAGAGACATACAAATTTTTGAAATGCTATGAAGCAAATTAATATAACTGATGCTTCCCTTTATGGGAGGTGAGGACTCTTGAACGTTGCATAACAAAACATATTTACATTGTGCGCGCACCATTTGGTCATAAAACAATATAACTTACTTAGAACTAACTATGAAATACAATTACCCTTACAGGTATACTATCTACTAAGTGCAAATCAAGCATTTTTCTTTATTCAAGTGCAAATCAACAACTGATTACTTCTACTCTTCTTCAAGTGCAGGACAGTCTATCAACCCCCACAGGCTCACTGCATTTTCCTTCAATTTATTCTTTCTTTATTTTATTCACAAGTGCATCAGGATATCAATACTCATTATCGGCTATATTCTAACTAGATTCAAATCTCAGTTTTCAATACTATCTACTATATTAACCCTTTAATATACTCTAGCAAAGTGCAACTATTAAACATTCCCTTTAAGGGTGAACTCAAGTCGCTTTTCTGAGGTAGTGCAAAACATTAATACTCAAGTCAGTTTGTAACAGCAGGAATGAGCGAGGGACCCATAATTAACCCCCAACGTTGGGCTTGTGCGGGATACAAGGTGTGTATCCTGACCCGGAATTCTGCCACACCAACGGATTTTATTTCAGGTCTCTGTAAAACAAAGCAGTTCTCACAACAAGATTAGCAACAGTTTCTTTCAGAAGCAGTCTCTGTAAAAGCTTCTTTTGTAAAACCAGTAGGAAGCACTTTTAAGAAGGTGCAAACTATTTACAAGCAAGTTCCTATCATGCACAGTTCATGATTCTGCAGTTCTTTTCAAATAACTTGTGCAAAACTGGCTCAGAACTTGGAATCCTCCTATAACTGAGGACCCCTTTATGAGATAACCCTGGCCAGGTTCAATAAACTTTAGCAGCAGCAAAAGAGTTAAATAACTATATACAATCATGGCTCCAGTTTTAGTTCATTGTTGCAATTCTGGAGATAGCACTGGTGGAGGAAGCCCTTTAGGGTACTGGAGGCTACCAGGTGCTACAAATGGGGCTCCCTCACTCCAGACGGGGGTCTGAGTGCCCACTGAGTTCAGTTCCACAATAACAGCGGTGGTGCAAGTTACAGTTGGTCCTGTGGCCACTGCAGTCTCTGTTGTGGTAATCGTGCACGCTGTAGTCTTTTTAAAAGTGCAGGCAGGAGTGTTTGTAGCGGTAGTAGTAGCAGTGGTAGTGGCACAAGGTGGCGCTGTTACTACATGGGGTGGCATGGCTGGTGTCTTGGTCATCAGGTCTCTATGCTTGTGCACGATCAGAGCAAACCAACCTCTTTCACCAAAGTGTCTGGTGTAGGTGACACTATCGCCTAAATACAAGTCCCTGTCCAGGTGTCTTTCCCACAAGTGAGACTCCACGTCCCTCCTGTTAATGAAAATCTCCACGTACAGTCTCTGCTCCTTTATAAAGCCCCAGCCTCCTTGTAGCTTAAAGGTGACCACTATGCCCTGCTTACTCGGGGCCTGGTTTAAGGTGCGGTCCTTGCAGGCCTGGACTTTGGCCTGCAGATCCCTCTTATCGAAGGCTCTGCACTGGGCCTGGCGTTTCTCCTCCTTTTCCTCCCACTTACGGGTGAGCTGGCTCTGGTAGTCCTCTGTTATGACCTGGTGGTTAAGAGGCCACACTGATATGACCTGGTGGCTAAAACGCAACATGGGACGAGCTCTGAGGAGGTGGTATCTCTACTGACCGCAGTCCCTAATCCTAACAACAACACTAGTAATAGCCGTGGGATGTTCCTGACTCTCCCTAGACACCTAGTCACAGCCTAAGAGCTAACTACCCCTAAAGTAGGAAATAGAAAGCTATCTTGCCTCAGAGAAAAACCCCCAAAGGACAGCCCCCCCACAAATATTGACTGTGAATGGAGAGGGAAATGACGTACACAGAAATGAAATCAGATTTCAGCAAAGGAGGCCAATACTAAACTTGATAGACAGAGAGAAAAGGATACTGTGCGGTCAGTATTAAAAACTACAAAATCCACGCAGAGTTTACAAAAATGAACTCCACACCGACTCACGGTGTGGAGGGGCAAATCTGCTTCCCCAGAGCTTCCAGCTAGCCTGAATATAACATAGTGACAAGCTGGACAAAAAGAGACATATTTGTAGAGCAATAGAGTCCAAACAAATGGACAAACAAGAACTAGCAAAAACTTATCTTTTGCTGACAAGGACAGGCCATATGAGAAATCCAAGGAGAGAACCAAATCCAACCAAGAACATTGACAGCTGGCATGAACTAAAGCCCAGAGCAGGTTTAAATAACAAACCCAGGCAAGGCGATCAGTGGAGGCAGCTGCTACAGCTACCTAAAGGAGCAGCAGTTCCACTTGAAACCACCAGAGGGAGCCCAAGGGCAGAACTCGCAAAAATACCATTAGCAACCACAGGAGGGAGCTCCAGAACGGAATTCACAACAGTACCCCCCCCTTGAGGAGTGGTCACCGAACCCTCACCAGAGCTCCCAGGCTGATCAGGATGAGCCAAATGGAAAGCACAAACCAAATCGGCAGCATGAATATCGGAGGCAACAACCCAAGAATTATCCTCCTGGCCATAACCCTTCCACTTGACCAGATATTGGAGCTTCCGCCTCGAAAAACAAGAATCCAAAATCTTCTCCACCACATATTCCAATTCCCCCTCAACCAACACCGGAGCAGGAGGATCAACGGAGGGAGCCATAGGTACCACATATCTCCGCAACAAGGATCTATGGAACACATTATGAATGGAAAAAGAAGCTGGAAGGGCCAAACGAAAAGACACCGGATTGATAATTTCAGAAATCTTATAAGGCCCAATAAAGCGTGGCTTGAACTTAGGGGAAGAAACCTTCATAGGAACATGACGAGAAGACAACCAGACCAAATCCCCAACACGAAGCCGGGGACCAACACACCGACGATGGTTAGCAAAACGTTGAGCCTTTTCCTGAGACAACGTCAAATTGTCCACCACATGAGTCCAAATTTGCTGCAACCTGTCCACCACAGAATCCACACCAGGACAGTCAGAAGGCTCAAGCTGCCCCGAAGAAAAACGAGGATGAAAACCAACGTTACAAAAAAAAGGCGAAACCAAGGTAGCCGAACTAGCCCGATTATTAAGGGCAAACTCGGCCAACGGCAAAAAGGTCACCCAATCAAGCTGATCAGCAGACACGAAGCATCTCAAATAGGTTTCCAAGGTCTGATTGGTTCGCTCCATTTGGCCATTTGTCTGAGGATGGAATGCTGAAGAAAAAGACAAATCAATGCCCATTCTAGCACAAAAGGACCGCCAAAACCTAGAAACGAACTGGGAACCTCTGTCAGACACAATATTCTCCGGAATACCATGTAAACGAACCACATGCTGAAAAAATAATGGAACCAAATCAGAGGAGGAAGGCAACTTAGGCAACGGTACCAAATGGACCATCTTAGAAAAATGGTCACAAACCACCCAGATGACAGACATCTTCTGAGAAACAGGAAGATCAGAAATAAAATCCATGGAAATATGCGTCCAGGGCCTCTTAGGAATAGGCAAAGGCAAAAGCAACCCACTGGCATGGGAACAGCAAGGCTTAGCCCGAGCACAGGTCCCACAGAACTGCACAAACGAACGCACATCCCGCGACAAGGAAGGCCACCAAAAGGACCTAGCCACCAAATCTCTGGTACCGAAAATCCCAGGGTGACCAGCCAACACCGAACAATGAACCTCAGAAATTACCCTGCTAGTCCATCTATCAGGAACAAACAGTCTCCCCACTGGACAGCGGTCAGGTTTATCAGCCTGAAACTCCTGAAGTACCCGCCGCAAATAAGGGGAGATGGCAGAAAGAATCACCCCCTCCTTGAGGATCCCAGCTGGCTCAAGAATTCCCGGAGAGTCAGGCAAAAAACTCCTAGAAAGGGCATCAGCCTTCACATTCTTAGATCCTGGAATATACGAGACCACAAAATGAAAACGGGAGAAAAACAGAGACCACCGAGCTTGTCTAGGATTCAACCGCTTAGCAGACTCGAGGTAAATCAGATTCTTATGATCAGTCAAGACCACCACGCGATGCTTGGCTCCCTCAAGCCAATGTCGCCTCTCCTCAAATGCCCACTTCATAGCCAACAACTACCGATTGCCGACATCATAATTACGCTCAGCAGGCGAAAACTTTCTGGAGAAGAAAGCACATGGTTTCATCAAAGAGCCATCAGAATTTCTCTGAGACAAAACGGCCCCTGCCCCAATCTCAGAAGCATCAACCTCAACCTGAAAAGGGAGCGAAACATCTGGCTGACGCAACACAGGGGCAGAAGTAAAACGACGTTTAAGCTCCTGAAAGGCCTCATGTTATGTTGGGCTGGTGGTTAGGAACACTAGAAATGACCAGATGAGCAAACTAGCGATACAGGACGAGCTCTGGGAAGTGGGAGCTCTGCTGACCGCAACCCCTAATCCTATCACAACAACTAGAAATAGCCGTATAGCGTTCCTGACTCTGCCTAGACGCCTCTTCACAGCCTAAGAGCTAACTACCCCTAAAGATAGAAAATACAGCCTACCTTGCCTCAGAGAAATTCCCCAAAGAAATAGGCAGCCCCCACATATATTGACTGTGAGCTAAGATGGAAGTTACAAACATAGGAATGAAATAGGTTTCAGCATAGGAGGCCAGACTTGACTAAACAGACTGAGGATAGAAAAGGTATCTTTGCGGTCAGCATAAAAAACTAACAAAAAACCACGCAGAGTGTGCAAAAGAAACCACCGCACCGACTCACGGCACGGTGGTGCCACTCTGCATCCCAGAGCTTCCAGCTAACAAGATAAATTCATTATAGCAAGCTGGACAAAAACACAGTGGTAACAAATAAGCTAGCAAGGACTTAGCTTTTGCTGAAGTAGACAGGTCATCTGAAAGATCCAAGTGAACTGAACCAGTACTAGGACATTGACAGCTGGCATCAAGTAACGATCTGAGTGGAGTTAAATAGAGCAGCCAGCCAAGACCTGAACGAGATCAGCTGGAGAAGGAATCACAGAACCAGCAGCTCCACTCACAGCCACCAGAGGGAGTCCATGAACAGAACTCGCCGAAGTACCATTCATAACCACAGGAGGGAGCTCGAGAACAGAATTCACAACAGTACCCCCCCCTTGAGGAGGGGTCACCGAACCCTCACCAGAGCCCCCAGGACGCTCTGGGCGAGCCAAATGAAAGGCACGAACAAGATCGGCAGCATGAACATCAGAGGCAACCACCCAGGAATTATCCTCCTGACCATAACCTTTCCACTTGACTAGATACTGAAGTTTCCGTCTCGAAATACGAGAATACAAAATCTTCTCCACCACATACTCCAACTCCCCCTCAACCAACAGCGGGGCAGGAGGATCAACGGAGGGAACCATAGGAGCCACATATCTCCGCAGCAACGACCTATGGAACACATTATGGATGGCGAAAGAAGCTGGAAGGTCCAAACGAAATGACACAGGATTAATAATTTCAGAAATCTTATAAGGACCAATGAAACGAGGCTTAAACTTAGGAGACGAAACCTTCATAGGAACAAAACGAGACAACAACCAAACCAAATCCCCAACACGAAGTCGGGGACCAACACAGCGACGACGGTTAGTGAAACGTTGAGCCTTCTCTTGGGACAATGTCAAATTGTCCACTACGTGAGTCCAAATTTGCTGCAACCTGTCCACCACAGAATCCACACCAGGACAGTCCGAAGGCTCAACCTGCCCTGAAGAAAAACGAGGGTGGAAACCAGAATTACAGAAAAAAGGCGAAACCAAAGTAGCCGAGCTGGCCCGATTATTAAGGGCGAACTCAGCCAAAGGCAAGAAGGACACCCAATCATCCTTATCAGCAGAAACAAAGCATCTCAGATATGTTTCCAAAGTCTGATTGGTTCGTTCGGTTTGGCCATTTGTCTGAGGATGGAAAGCTGAAGAAAAAGACAAATCAATGCCCATCTTAGCACAAAAGGACCGCCAAAATCTTGAAACAAACTGGGAACCTCTGTCCGACACGATGTTCTCCGGAATGCCATGTAAACGAACCACATGCTGGAAAAACAATGGAACCAAATCAGAGGAGGAAGGCAATTTAGGCAAAGGTACCAAATGGACCATCTTAGAGAAGCGATCACAAACCACCCAGATAACTGACATCCTCTGAGAGACAGGGAGATCTGAAATAAAATCCATGGAAATATGCGTCCAGGGCCTTTTCGGGACCGGCAAGGGCAAAAGCAACCCACTGGCATGAGAACAGCAGGGCTTAGCCCGAGCACAAGTCCCACAGGACTGCACAAAAGAACGCACATCTCGTGACAAGGAAGCCACCAAAAGGATCTAGCCACCAAATCTCTGGTACCAAAGATTCCAGGATGACCAGCCAACACCGAACAATGAACCTCAGAGATAACTCTACTAGTCCATCTATCAGGGACAAACAGCTTCTCCGCTGGGCAACGGTCAGGTCTATCAGCCTGAAACTCCTGCAGCACCCGCCGCAAATCAGGGGAGATGGCAGACAAAATTACCCCCTCTTTGAGAATACCAGCCGGCTCAGGAACTCCCGGAGAATCAGGCACAAAACTCCTAGAAAGGGCATCAGCCTTCACATTCTTAGAACCCGGAAGGTGCGAAACCACAAAATTGAAGCGGGAGAAAAACAGCGACCATCAAGCCTGTCTAGGATTCAAACGCTTGGCAGACTCGAGATAAGTCAGATTCTTGTGATCTGTCAAGACCACCACGCGATGTTTTGCTCCTTCAAGCCAATGTCGCCACTCCTCAAACGCCCACTTCATAGCCAACAACTCTAGAAAAATTAGCGATGAAGCGACGGTAAAAATTAGCAAAGCCCAGAAATTTCTGAAGGCTCTTCACAGAAGTAGGCTGAGTCCAATCATAAATGGCCTGAACTTTAACAGGGTCCATCTCGATAGTAGAAGGGGAAAAAATGAAGCCCAAAAATGAAACCTTCTGAACTCCAAAGAGACATTTAGACCCCTTCACAAACAAGGAATGAGCACGAAGGACCTGGAACACCATTCTGACCTGCTTCACATGAGACTCCCAATCGTCCGAAAAGACCAAAATATCATCCAAATATACAATCATGAATCTATCCAGGTACTTTCGGAAGATGTCATGCATAAAGGACTGAAACACAGATGGAGCATTAGAAAGCACGAATGGCATCACCAAGTACTCAAAATGGCCCTCGGGCGTATTAAATGCTGTTTTTCATTCGTCGCCCCGTTTAATACGCACAAGATTATACGCCCCTCGAAGATCTATCTTGGTGAACCAGCTAGCTCCCTTAATCCGAGGAAAACAAATCAGACAGTAGCGGCAATGGGTACTGAAATTTGACGGTGATTTTATTAAGAAGGCGATAATCTATACAAGGTCTCAGAGAACCATCCTTCTTGGCCACAAAAAAGAACCCTGCTCCCAACGGTGATGACGACGGGTGAATATGCCCTTTCTCCAAGGACTCCTTTATATAACTCTGCATTGCAGCGTGTTTTGGCACAGATAAATTGAACAGTCGGCCCTTCGGAAACTTACTACCAGGAATCAAATTAATAGCACAATCGCAATCCCTATGAGGAGGTAGGGCACTGGATTTGGGCTCATCAAATACATCCCGGTAATCTGACAAGAACTCAGGGACTTCAGAAGGATGGGAGGACGAAATAGACAACAATGGGACATCCCCATGTACCCCTTGAAAACCCCAACTGGATACAGACATTGATTTCCAATCCAATACAGGATTATGGACCTGTAGCCATGGCAAACCCAAAACGACCACATCATGCAGATTATGCAACACCAAAAAGCGAATATCCTCCTGATGTGCAGGAGCCAAAAAAATTTTTATACAGTTTTTAACCTCAATATCCTTCCTTTTAAACACATACACATTCCTCACATCCCACAAAACCTCTTTTATACATGCCATCATCAACCACAATACTCTCTCCTTCTCCCCACACATACCCAATCCAAACATAAAAAGCTCAAAAGACAACAGATTCACCTCACACAGCTCCTTACACAAACGACCCAGACCTGCAATCACACTTCTAGCATACTGACAATTCCAAAACAAATGCACCACACTCTCACTCCCACCACATCCACTCCTCGGACACCTCTCACTCCTCACTAAACCCCGATTTTTGAGAAACTCCCTCACCGGCAACACCCCATGCAATGACTGCCATACAATCTCACTCTGCCTATTTGTCATACCATTCACACGTACCTTCTTCCATACTTTCTGCACATCATCCCCTCTTACCATTTTAAAATCTGGCAAGAACAGCCTATGGGCTCGTCCTACAATAATGTCACATTCCATCTCTCTACACTCAATCATCTTATATACAGCTTTCTTCTTTTCTAACAATCTCACATCCACATCACACAGTTCATACTTCACTAGAAATTTGTAAACCCACACAGGAACCTCAAAAGCCACTGAGCTCCTAAGATCTCTTTCACGCCATTTCAAACGAAACAAGAAATTTCCAAACAAAAACCTGCACATACATGCATACTTCCCATCCATCCTAATCACACCTAGTACAAACACCATAATATTCACGCCGAAAAAAACATTCAAATTTGGGAAACCCAGTCCCCCCTTATCCAAACTCTTCATAACAATCTCTCTCCTCGCACGCTCCATACATGAACCCCAAAAAAAGACAAACAAAACCCTATTTAATCTTCTAATACACATGTAGCTTGGTGGAAAAACCATCGCAACATACAAAAAAATAGGTAACACACTACTCTTAATAACTAAAATTTTACCAAAAAACGTAAGATCCCTCAAACTCCAAAAATTAAACTTACGCTCCACTCTCTCTTTCACATCCACCCAGCTTTCCTCTCCATCCAATTTCTCTGAAAATTTCACACCCAAAACCTTTATCGATCCACTCACCACCTTCACTCCAACATCATCGCTCAGACTCCTTCCCCCAAAATTCTTACACTCACTCTTCTCCCAATTCACTTTAAAAGCAGATGCTCCACAAAAAATAGAAACTAACAACTTCACACGCCGTACCGAACACTCTGAATCACACAGCACACACACATCATCCATATAGCCACTCATCTTCCACTCTCTCCCCCCACCCCCGGGTACTTGCACACCCCGAATCACCTTATCTTTTCTTAACAAACATAACAAATTGCGCAAATAAAAACGATAGGGGACAAAGGACACCCCTGCCGAACACCCGAAAATACATTTACTCTCCTCCCCACATTTCCATTCAACAACACACAGCTGTAAATATTCTTATACAAACTTCTCACTCTCTCAACAAACTCAGAAGGAAAACCCATCTTCACCAACACACTAAACAAAAAACCATGCGCCAATCTATCATATGCCTTCTCAAAATCCAAACTCAACACATACACCCCCTTCTTACGATTCATGCAGTCCCACAAACAATCTCTCAACATACACAAACTTCCATGTATTCGTCTTCCAGGTACCGCACAACATTGCTCCTCACCCACCACACTCCCAACCACGCCACGCATCCTGTTAGCCAAAAGTTTCGCATAAATCTTATAATCACAATTCAGCAATGTGATCGGCCTCCAATTTTTTAGATTTTTCAAATCACCTTTTTTTGGCAATAACACACCCACCCCTGCACGCATACCATTTGCCACCTCTGCATTCGCTCACATATACTTACATACATCCACAAAATCCTTCCCAACCACATCCCACATCACCCGATAAAATTCCACCGGTAAACCATCCTCCCCCGGCGTTTTATTCAGCGCCATACTGCACACCACCTTCCATACTTCTTCACCCATCACATCACCCATCAAACTTTCCCTTTCTATCCTATTCAAACTACCGTATTTTCCAAAACACTCAACACCTCACCCTCCAAACCTTCATCCCTCCATTTCACAGCATACAAATCATCATAAAACTTTGCCACTTCCTCACACAAGTCCGCGCCATTAACTTCATTTCCATCCATCCCATTCAAAACACTCATACTCTGTCTCTTACCAAAAACTTTCTTAAAGAAAAACCGCGAACACTTCTCATTGTTCTCCAAATTCTCTAATTTGGCCCTATACACAATACTCCTCCCTCTTTCTAACAAAAAATCATTCACTTCTTTTTTCACTTTCACTAAATCTTCACTCACATCCATCCCTCCCGCCCTCAACTTATACAACACACTCAATCTTGCATTTAAAAAAACAAACCTTTCTCTCTTTGCAGCCGCACACTTGTACCCGAGTTTTTAAAAAAAACTCTTGGTTTTCCATTTAACCCAATCCCACCATTCACACACATTTCTGAAATCACTCCTGCACCCACACCACTCTGCATAATGTCTTTCATACTCCTCTCTCACCCCCCCCTCCTTCCAGCAAACTCACATTCAACTTCCACACACCTTTCCCAGCCACCTCATTAACATGCAAATCCAATTCACACTTCATACACACATGATCCGAAAAAACCACCCTCTCCTGTGCATAACTAACAGGAATCAGATTTTTTGAAACAAAACAATAGTCCAATCTAGACTCCACCCTCCCACTGTCAGAAAAAAACGTATTTAACAATGGAGTTATCTTGCATTCCCGCTGCATATCTTTTAAACCAAAATCACTCACCATATCCATTAACACTTTCCCTGATGCGTCGACATTCACACTTCCCACATCACAGTTCATATCACCCACTATCACAACAGGCACTCTTCCTGGAATGAAAAACTTAATTTTTTCAAATAAAACTCTACGCTCCTGTTTATCCACAGGCGCATATACATTAATAACACAAAAACGAACATTTCTAAACTCAAAATTAGCCAACACACACCTTCCAACCTCTATCACCATATAGTCACACAAACTCACATCATTTCCCTTCACCAAAAAACCCACACCATCATTTTTATTACAGGCACTCCCTGACCACACAGACGCACCATGAGGCCATTCACTCCCCTTCACACCATCCACAATCCCACACTCCTGCAGACAAAAAATTCCTGCATTCTGGGTTGCAAAAAAATCCAAAATGGCTGCCCGCCGCCACCTGCTTTTAAAGACCCTCACATTTTGTGATATGATTACAAAACCCATCACATACACAAAAAAAAACTAAAAAAAACAACCTACGAACATGACATTACTCAACTTACATGAAAAACACAAAAAAACAAAAAACATTTTTAAAGGCAAATGCTATATACGAAACCACCTAGCTACTGAAATAATAGCACATATCTACACAGCACCGCCACTGTCCTCCTCCACTATCTGCGCTGAGCAGCTTTCAGAGCCGCTGACCTCCATACACTCCTCCACACGCGTCTTCTTCTGCCCAGCCTTCCTCTGGGGCCCTCCACCTTCATCACAGATTTCCCCACCACCCTCCCTGGGACACTTTCGACCTCCTGGCTCCTCTTCTGAGGAAAAAACGCCAATGCTTTCTGGATCAGAATCAAGAATCAACGACGCAGCCATCTCCTCCGCCCCAGAAGTGTCAAAATCCATCAAACCACCCAACTCCTCATCTTTGGTAACTGGGGCCTCCTTTTTTTTCTTTTTATTTTTAACCATAGCACGCTCTTCTTGCTTTGCAGCTCTCCAGAAAAACTTGTCCTCCAGCTCCTCCTTCCTCCTTTCAGCCTCCTTGTCCTCCTGCCGTCTATCCCGCCGTCTCTCAACCATGGAGGGCAGAATTACCTCAGCGCTTTGCTGCGCAGATGCCTCGCTTTCCTCCCGCTTCCTCTCCTCCTCCCGTTTCTTAACCTCCTCCTCTCTCTTTTTTTCCTTCTCCTGCCTCCGCTCCTCCTTACGTTTCTTTTCTTCCTCCTCCCGCCTCTCCTCCTCTCTAGTTGGCCTCCTTAGCACACCATATGGACAGTCCTTATACAGGTGCCCTGTATTACCACACTGGTCACATTCACGTGGCATCGGACACTGAGCCGCCGCATGGCCTTCTTGCTTGCAGTTACGACAAACCATGCTCTTCTCACATGTGTTCTGTAAGTGCCCAAATTGGAAACACTTCCTGCAGTATAGAGGCTGCCCTGCATATGACAGAAAGCCCCTATGACCCGCCACTGAAAAGTTCGCCGGGGAATGGGTAAAACCACCCAAACAGCTTGGGTCTTTCCTCAGTTTCACACGAAACACATATTTACAATTAAAAATACCCAATACATACAATTTCTCTGTTTCTCTCCACTTTTCACATATTCGCAGTACCAAGCCAGGAACTGCTCCAGCAGCCTTACTTCTGTGTAAGGATTGTACATGGTAACAGTCACAAATTTCTCCATGAGCCCAAACAGAGGCTCCACCCGCACTCCCCCCATCCCTTATGGGAAATATGCAAATGCATGTAGGATAGCTGCGGAGACACCATCACGTGTTTCTCAACGCAAGCAGTGAATAGCCAGACCTTTCCCCGGGAAGGAATAGCCACGGGAAGGGCAGCATCCAGTAAAGGAAAACATCCAATACAGGAAAACAGGTGTTGGGGAAAGGTCTGGCTATTCACTGCTTGCGTTGAGAAACAAGTGATGGTGTCTCCGCAGCTATCCTACATGCATTTGCATATTTCCCATAAGGGATGGGGGCAGTGTTCTGGATCACTGCGTTGAGAAACACGTGATGGTGTCTCCGCAGCTATCCTACATGCATTTGCATATTTCACATAAGGGATGGGGGCAGTGTTCTGGATCACTGCGTTGAGAAACACGTGATGGTGTCTCCGCGGTGTTGGATGTTTTGGTCTCCCCGAGGCCAATCATCTGTTCCTTCACAGCCTTTTACTAGGCACTGCTCCTAATAGCCAGATTCCTACTCCACACTCATGAGGGGCAAACACCCCGAAACAGCTGTCTGTGGATGGATACCATGCTTGGCATAGGTGGTTTTCCTGTATTGGATGTTTTCCTTTACTGGATGCTGCCCTTCCCGTGGCTGTTCCTTCCCGGGGAAAGGTCTGGCTATTCACTGCTTGCGTTGAGAAACACGTGATGGTGTCTCCGCAGCTATCCTACATGCATTTGCATATTTCCCATAAGGGATGGGGGCAGTGTTCTGGATCACTGCGTTGAGAAACACGTGATGGTGTCTCCGCGGTGTTGGATGTTTTGGTCTCCCCGAGGCCAATCATCTGTTCCTTCACAGCGAGGTGGTCGCATGACACGTTGCCGGATACACAGCATGGGAGCAGCTGACGTTAATGAACCCCAATAACAGAGGAGCGACTGTAGACTGTGCGGACAGCACTTCCAGGCACCAACTGGCGGTGTTGGAGCCCAGGGACAGCAGGAGGAGCAGAATGGAGGTATTGCCGCACACACAGCTGGGGAACAGCTGACGTTACTGAACCCCAATAACAGAGGAGCGACTGTAGACTGTGAGGACAGCACTTCCAGGCACCAACTGGCGGTGTTGGAGCCCAGGGACAGCAGGAGGAGCAGAATGGAGGTATTGCCGCACACACAGCTGGGGAACAGCTGACGTTACTGAACCCCAATAACAGAGGAGCGACTGTAGACTGTGAGGACAGCACTTCCAGGCACCAACTGGCGGTGTTGGAGCTGTTATGGTTCTCAATGGCAAGAGAACATAGCCCAGCAAACATAGGAACTAGCTCTTGGAAGGATGGAAACTAAACTGACCATGAACTAAACCTGCCGCAACAACTAACAGTAGCCGGGTAGCGTAGCCTGCGTTTTATCCCTAGACGCCCAGCGCCGGCCGGAGGACTAACTAATCCTGGCAGAGGAAAATATAGTCCTGGCTCACCTCTAGAGAAATTTCGCCGAAAGGCAGACAGAGGCCCCCACAAATATTGGCGGTGATTTTAGATGAAATGACAAACGTAGTATGAAAATAGGTTTAGCAAAATTGAGGTCCGCTTACTAGATAGCAGAAAGACAGAAAGGGCACTTTCATGGTCAGCTGAAAACCCTATCAACACACCATCCTGAAATTACTTTAAGACTCTAGTATTAACTCATAACATCAGAGTGGCAATTTCAGATCACAAGAGCTTTCCAGACACAGAAACGAAACTACAGCTGTGAACTGGAACAAAATGCAAAAACAAACAAGGACTAAAGTCCAACTTAGCTGGGAGTTGTCTAGTAGCAGGAACATGCACAGAAAGGCTTCTGATTACAATGTTGACCGGCATGGAAGTGACAGAGGAGCAAGGCTAAATAGCGACTCCCACATCCTGATGGAAACAGGTGAACAGAGAGGATGATGCACACCAGTACAATTCCACCAGTGGCCACCGGGGGAGCCCAAAATCCAATTTCACAACAGTACCCCCCCCTCAAGGAGGGGGCACCGAACCCTCACCAGAACCACCAGGGCGATCAGGATGAGCCCTATGAAAGGCACGGACCAAATCGGAGGCATGAACATCAGAGGCAGTCACCCAAGAATTATCCTCCTGACCGTATCCCTTCCATTTGACCAGATACTGGAGTTTCCGTCTGGAAACACGGGAGTCCAAGATTTTTTCCACAACGTACTCCAACTCGCCCTCAACCAACACCGGAGCAGGAGGCTCAACGGAAGGCACAACCGGTACCTCATACCTGCGCAACAATGACCGATGAAAAACATTATGAATAGAAAAAGATGCAGGGAGGTCCAAACGGAAGGAAACAGGGTTAAGAATCTCCAATATCTTGTACGGGCCGATGAACCGAGGCTTAAACTTGGGAGAAGAAACCCTCATAGGGACAAAACGAGAAGACAACCACACCAAGTCCCCAACACAAAGCCGAGGACCAACCCGACGCCGGCGGTTGGCAAAAAGCTGAGTTTTCTCCTGGGAAAACTTCAAATTGTCCACTACCTGCCCCCAAATCTGATGCAACCTCTCCACCACAGCATCCACTCCAGGACAATCCGAAGATTCCACCTGACCAGAAGAAAATCGAGGATGAAACCCCGAATTACAGAAAAAGGGAGACACCAAGGTGGCAGAGCTGGCCCGATTATTGAGGGCAAACTCCGCTAAAGGCAAAAAAGCAACCCAATCATCCTGATCTGCAGACACAAAACACCTCAAATATGTCTCCAAGGTCTGATTCGTCCGCTCGGTCTGGCCATTAGTCTGAGGATGGAAAGCAGACGAGAAAGACAAATCTATGCCCATCCTAGCACAGAATGCTCGCCAAAATCTAGACACGAATTGGGTACCTCTGTCAGAAACGATATTCTCCGGAATACCATGCAAACGGACCACATTTTGAAAAAACAGAGGAACCAACTCGGAAGAAGAAGGCAACTTAGGCAGGGGAACCAAATGGACCATCTTAGAGAAACGATCACACACCACCCAGATGACAGACATCTTCTGAGAAACAGGAAGATCCGAAATAAAATCCATCGAGATGTGCGTCCAGGGCCTCTTCGGGATAGGCAAGGGCAACAACAATCCACTAGCCCGAGAACAACAAGGCTTGGCCCGAGCACAAACGTCACAAGACTGCACGAAGCCTCGCACATCTCGAGACAGGGAAGGCCACCAGAAGGACCTTGCCACCAAATCCCTGGTACCAAAGATTCCAGGATGACCTGCCAACGCAGAAGAATGAACCTCAGAAATGACTTTACTGGTCCAATCATCAGGAACAAACAGTCTACCAGGTGGGCAACGATCAGGTCTATCCGCCTGAAACTCCTGCAAGGCCCGCCGCAGGTCTGGAGAAACGGCAGACAATATCACTCCATCCTTAAGGATACCTGTAGGTTCAGAATTACCAGGGGAGTCAGGCTCAAAACTCCTAGAAAGGGCATCCGCCTTAACATTCTTAGAACCCGGCAGGTAGGACACCACAAAATTAAACCGAGAGAAAAACAACGACCAGCGCGCCTGTCTAGGATTCAGGCGTCTGGCGGACTCAAGATAAATTCGATTTTTGTGGTCAGTCAATACCACCACCTGATGTCTAGCCCCCTCAAGCCAATGACGCCACTCCTCAAAAGCCCACTTCATGGCCAAAAGCTCCCGATTCCCAACATCATAATTCCGCTCGGCGGGCGAAAATTTACGCGAGAAAAAAGCACAAGGTCTCATCACGGAGCAATCGGAACTTCTCTGCGACAAAACCGCCCCAGCTCCGATTTCAGAAGCGTCGACCTCAACCTGAAAAGGAAGATCAACATCAGGCTGACGCAACACAGGGGCGGAAGAAAAGCGGCGCTTAAGCTCCCGAAAGGCCTCCACAGCAGCAGGGGACCAATCAGCAACATCAGCACCCTTCTTAGTCAAATCAGTCAATGGTTTAACAACATCAGAAAAACCAGCAATAAATCGACGATAAAAGTTAGCAAAGCCCAAAAATTTCTGAAGACTCTTAAGAGAAGAGGGTTGCGTCCAATCACAAATAGCCTGAACCTTGACCGGATCCATCTCGATGGAAGAGGGGGAAAAAATATATCCCAAAAAGGAAATCTTTTGAACCCCAAAAACGCACTTAGAACCCTTCACACACAAGGAATTAGACCGCAAAACCTGAAAAACCCTCCTGACCTGCTGGACATGAGAGTCCCAGTCATCCGAAAAAATCAAAATATCATCCAGATACACAATCATAAATTTATCCAAATAATCACGGAAAATGTCATGCATAAAGGACTGAAAGACTGAAGGGGCATTTGAAAGACCAAAAGGCATCACCAAATACTCAAAGTGGCCCTCGGGCGTATTAAATGCGGTTTTCCACTCATCCCCCTGCTTAATTCGCACCAAATTATACGCCCCACGGAGATCTATCTTAGATAACCACTTGGCCCCCTTTATGCGAGCAAACAAATCAGTCAGCAGTGGCAACGGATATTGATATTTAACATTGATTTTATTCAAAAGCCGATAATCAATGCACGGCCTCAAAGAGCCATCTTTCTTAGCCACAAAGAAAAAACCGGCTCCTAAGGGAGATGACGAAGGACGAATATGTCCCTTTTCCAAGGACTCCTTTATATATTCTCGCATAGCAGCATGTTCAGGCACAGACAGATTAAATAAACGACCCTTAGGGTATTTACTACCCGGAATCAAATCTATGGCACAATCGCACTCCCGGTGCGGAGGTAATGAACCAAGCTTAGGTTCTTCAAAAACGTCACGATATTCAGTCAAGAATTCAGGAATCTCAGAGGGAATAGATGATGAAATGGAAACCACAGGTACGTCCCCATGCGTCCCCTTACATCCCCAGCTTAACACAGACATAGCTTTCCAGTCAAGGACTGGGTTATGAGATTGCAGCCATGGCAATCCAAGCACCAACACATCATGTAGGTTATACAGCACAAGAAAGCGAATAATCTCCTGGTGATCCGGATTAATCCGCATAGTTACTTGTGTCCAGTATTGTGGTTTATTGCTAGCCAATGGGGTGGAGTCAATCCCATTCAGGGGTATAGGAGTTTCAAGAGGCTCCAAATCATACCCACAGCGTTTGGCAAAGGACCAATCCATAAGACTCAAAGCGGCGCCAGAGTCGACATAGGCATCCGCGGTAATAGATGATAAAGAACAAATCAGGGTCACAGATAGAATAAACTTAGACTGTAAAGTGCCAATTGAAACAGACTTATCAAGCTTCTTAGTACGCTTAGAGCATGCTGATATAACATGAGTTGAATCACCGCAATAGAAGCACAACCCATTTTTTCGTCTAAAATTCTGCCGTTCACTTCTGGACAGAATTCTATCACATTGCATATTCTCTGGCGTCTTCTCAGTAGACACCGCCAAATGGTGCACCGGTTTGCGCTCCCGCAGACGCCTATCGATCTGGATAGCCATTGTCATGGACTCATTCAGACCCGCAGGCACAGGGAACCCCACCATAACATCCTTAATGGCATCAGAGAGACCCTCTCTGAAATTCGCCGCCAGGGCGCACTCATTCCACTGAGTAAGCACAGCCCATTTACGGAATTTCTGGCAGTATATTTCAGCTTCGTCTTGCCCCTGAGATAGGGACATCAAGGCCTTTTCCGCCTGAAGTTCTAACTGAGGTTCCTCATAAAGCAACCCCAAGGCCAGAAAAAACGCATCCACATTGAGCAACGCAGGATCCCCTGGAGCCAATGCAAAAGTCCAATCCTGAGGGTCGCCCCGGAGCAAGGAGATCACAATCCTGACCTGCTGAGCAGGATCTCCAGCAGAGCGAGATTTCAGGGACAAAAACAACTTGCAATTATTTTTGAAATTTTGAAAGCAAGATCTATTCCCTGAGAAAAATTCAGGCAAAGGAATTCTAGGTTCAGATATAGGAACATGAACAACAAAATCTTGTAAATTTTGAACTTTCGTGGTGAGATTATTCAAACCTGCAGCTAAACTCTGAATATCCATTTTAAACAGGTGAACACAGAGCCATTCCAGGATTAGAAGGAGAGAGAGAGAG
Source organism: Ranitomeya variabilis (assembly GCF_051348905.1). NCBI lineage: Eukaryota > Metazoa > Chordata > Amphibia > Anura > Dendrobatidae > Ranitomeya > Ranitomeya variabilis. Next base: position 569,042,937 of record NC_135232.1, read on the forward strand.
AAAGGCTGCAATATAGGCAGACTTGCAAGAGATTCAATTACAAGCACACTCAGAACTGAAGGAAAAAAAAAAAAAAAAAAAATTCTTCAGCAGACTTCTCTTTTCTCTCCTTTCTCTGTCAATTAATTTAACCCTTTTTGGCCGGTCAAACTGTTATGGTTCTCAATGGCAAGAGAACATAGCCCAGCAAACATAGGAACTAGCTCTTGGAAGGATGGAAACTAAACTGACCATGAACTAAACCTGCCGCAACAACTAACAGTAGCCGGGTAGCGTAGCCTGCGTTTTATCCCTAGACGCCCAGCGCCGGCCGGAGGACTAACTAATCCTGGCAGAGGAAAATATAGTCCTGGCTCACCTCTAGAGAAATTTCCCCGAAAGGCAGACAGAGGCCCCCACAAATATTGGCGGTGATTTTAGATGAAATGACAAACGAAGTATGAAAATAGGTTTAGCAAAATTGAGGTCCGCTTACTAGATAGCAGAAAGACAGAAAGGGCACTTTCATGGTCAGCTGAAAACCCTATCAACACACCATCCTGAAATTACTTTAAGACTCTAGTATTAACTCATAACATCAGAGTGGCAATTTCAGATCACAAGAGCTTTCCAGACACAGAAACGAAACTACAGCTGTGAACTGGAACAAAATGCAAAAACAAACAAGGACTAAAGTCCAACTTAGCTGGGAGTTGTCTAGCAGCAGGAACATGCACAGAAAGGCTTCTGATTACAATGTTGACCGGCATGGAAGTGACAGAGGAGCAAGGCTAAATAGCGACTCCCACATCCTGATGGAAACAGGTGAACAGAGAGGATGATGCACACCAGTACAATTCCACCAGTGGCCACCGGGGGAGCCCAAAATCCAATTTCACAACATGGAGCCCAGGGACAGCAGGAGGAGCAGATTGGAGGTATTGCCGCACACACAGCTGGGGAACAGCTGACGTTACTGAACCCCAATAACAGAGGAGCGACTGTAGACTGTGCGGACAGCACTTCCAGGCACCAACTGGCGGTGTTGGAGCCCAGGGACAGCAGGAGGAGCAGATTGGAGGTATTGCTGCACACACAGCTGGGGAACAGCTGACGTTACTGAACCCCAATAACAGAGGAACTGTTGTGAATTCTGCTCTTGGGCTCCCTCCGGTGGTTGTTGGTGGTAGTGCAGTTGTCTCTGGGTTGTAATCCAGGGCAGGTGTTTCTGCTGATTGCAGCTTTACTAGGTATTTAGGTGTGCAGGATCCATGAGTCCCTGCCAGTTGTCCATTGTTCTTGGAGGGATTGCATCTCTGTCTGGCTCCTCATGCCCTGCTGTTTCAATTCTTGATTGTGTATTTGGATGATATTTTGATTTTTTCCAATGATTGGGAGTCTCATGTGAAGCAGGTCAGGATGGTATTCCAGATCCTTCGTGATAATGCTCTATTTGTGAAGGGGTCTAAGTGCCTATTTGGAATTCAGAAGGTCTCTTTTTTGGGGTTTATTTTTTCTCCTTCGTCTATAGAAATGGATCCTGTTAAGGTCCAAGCCATTTATGACTGGATTCAACCCACATCTGTGAAGAGCCTTCAGAAATTTTTGGGCTTTGCTAATTTTTATCGCCGTTTCATTGCCAACTTCTCTAGTGTGGTTAAACCCCTGACCGATTTGACGAAGAAAGGCGCTGATGTGACAAATTGGTCCTCTGAGGCTGTTGAGGCCTTTCAGGAGCTTAAACGCCGATTTACTTCTGCCCCTGTCTTGCGTCAGCCAGATATTTCTCTTCCTTTTCAGGTTGAGGTTGACGCTTCTGAGATTGGGGCAGGGGCCGTTTTGTCACAGAGGAATTCTGATGGTTCCTTGATGAAGCCATGTGCCTTCTTTTCCCGAAAGTTTTCGCCTGCGGAACGCAATTATGATGTCAGCAATCGGGAGTTGTTGGCTATGAAGTGGGCATTTGAGGAGTGGCGACATTGGCTTGAGGGAGCCAAGCACCGCATTGTGGTCTTGACCGATCATAAGAATCTGATTTACCTCGAGTCGGCCAAGCGGCTGAACCCTAGACAGGCTCGGTGGTCCCTGTTTTTCTCCCGTTTTGATTTTGTGGTCTCATATCTTCCGGGATCTAAGAATGTTAAAGCGGATGCCCTCTCTAGGAGTTTTTTGCCTGATTCTCCTGGAGTTCTTGAGCCGGTTGGCATTCTTAGGGAAGGGGTGATTCTTTCTGCCATCTCCCCTGATTTGCGGCAGGCGCTTCAGGAATTTCAAGCTGATAAACCTGACCGCTGTCCTGTGGGGAAGCTGTTTGTTCCTGATAGATGGACAAGTAAGGTAATTTCTGAGGTCCATTGTTCTGTGTTGGCCGGTCATCCTGGGATTTTTGGTACCAGAGATTTAGTTGGTAGGTCCTTTTGGTGGCCTTCCTTGTCACGGGATGTGCGTTCTTTTGTGCAGTCCTGTGGGACTTGTGCGCGGGCCAAGCCTTGTTGTTCCCGTGCTAGTGGGTTGCTTTTGCCTTTGCCGGTCCCTGAGAGGCCCTGGACGCATATTTCTATGGATTTTATTTCGGATCTTCCGGTTTCCCAGAGGATGTCGGTTATCTGGGTGGTTTGTGACCGGTTCTCTAAGATGGTTCATTTGGTGCCTTTGCCTAAATTGCCTTCCTCTTCTGATTTGGTTCCGTTGTTTTTTCAGCATGTGGTTCGTTTGCATGGTATTCCGGAGAATATGGTGTCCGACAGAGGTTCCCAGTTTGTTTCTAGGTTTTGGCAGGCCTTTTGTGCTAGGCTGGGCATTGATTTGTCTTTTTCTTCAGCATTTCATCCTCAAACAAATGGCCAGACCGAGCGAACTAATCAGACTTTGGAAACTTATTTGAGATGCTTTGTGTCTGCTGATCAGGATGATTGGGTGGCTTTCTTGCCATTGGCCGAGTTTGCCCTTAATAATCGGGCTAGTTCGGCTACCTTGGTTTCGCCCTTTTTTTGTAATTGTGGTTTTCATCCTCATTTTTCTTCAGGGCAGGTTGAGCCTTCGGATTGTCCTGGTGTAGATTCTGTGGTTGACAGGTTGCAGCAGATTTGGGCTCATGTGGTAGACAATTTGGTGTTGTCTCAGGAGGAGGCTCAGCGTATTGCTAACCGTCGTCGGTGTGTTGGTTCCCGGCTTCGGGTTGGGGATTTAGTCTGGTTGTCTTCCCATCATGTTCCTATGAAGGTTTCTTCCCCTAAGTTTAAGCCTCGGTTTATTGGTCCTCATAGGATTTCTGAGATTATTAATCCGGTGTCTTTTCGTTTGGCCCTTCCGGCCTCTTTTGCCATCCATAATGTTTTACATAGATTTTATTGCGGAAATATGTGGTGCCCGTTGTTCCCTCTGTTGATCCTCCTGCCCCTGTGTTGGTTGATGGGAAGTTGGAGTATGTGGTTGAGAAGATTTTGGATTCTCGTTTTGCAAGGCGGAAGCTTCAGTATCTTGTCAAATGGAAGGGTTATGGCCAGGAGGATAATTCTTGGATTTTTGCCTCTGATGTCCATGCTGCTGATTTGTTCCGTGCCTTTCATCTGGCTCGTCCTGATCGGCCTGGGGGCTCTGGTGAGGGTTCGGTGACCCCTCTTCAAGGGGGGGTACTGTTGTGAATTCTGCTCTTGGGCTCCCTCCGGAGGTTGTTGGTGGTAGTGCAGTTGTCTCTGGGTTGTAATCCAGGGCAGGTGTTTCTGATGATTGCAGCTCTACTAGGTATTTAGGTGTGCAGGATCCATGAGTCCCTGCCAGTTGTCCATTGTTCTTGCATCTCTGTCTGGCTCCTCATGCCCTGCTGTCAATTCAGCTAAGATAAGTGTCTGTTTTTTTGTCTCTGTAGCACACATGCAGTGTGCTTTACAATTCAGTGCAATTCATTGTGTTTTTGTCCAGCTTAGACTTTGTTTGGATTTTTCAGTCATGCTGGATTCTCTGGAGATGCAGATATACATTCTATGTCTTTAGTTAGATGTAGAATATTTTGTATTATCTGCTGTGGATATTTTTAGGGTTTTAATACTGACCGCTTAGAATTCTGTCCTATCCTTTTCTATTTAGCTAGAAGTGCCTCTTTTGCTAAATCCTGCTTTCTGCCTGCGTGTGTCTTTCCTCTTATGCTCACAGTCAATATTTGTGGGGGGCTGCCTATCCTTTGGGGTTCTGCTCTGAGGCAAGATAGAATTCCCATTTCCATCTATAGGGGTAATTAGTCCTTCGGCTGTGTCGAGGTGTCTAGGACGTGTTAGGTACACCCCACGGCTACTTCTAGTTGCGGTGTCAGTTTAGGGTTTGCGGTCAGTACAGGTACCACCTACTCCAGAGAAAGTCTCATGCGGCTCCAGGGTCACCGGATCATAACAGGAACGACTGTAGACTGTGCGGACAGCACTTCCAGGCACCAACTGGCGGTGTTGGAGCCCAGGGACAGCAGGAGGAGCAGATTGGAGGTATTGCCGCACACACAGCTGGGGAACAGCTGACGTTACTGAACCCCAATAACAGAGGAGCAACTGTAGACTGTGCGGACAGCACTTCCAGGCACCAACTGGCGGTGTTGGAGCCCAGGGACAGCAGGAGGAGCAGATTGGAGGTATTGCCGCACACACAGCTGGGGAACAGCTGACGTTACTGAACCCCAATAACAGAGGAGCGACTGTTGACTGTGCGGACAGCACTTCCAGGCACCAACTGGTGGTGTTGGAGCCCAGGGACAGCAGGAGGAGCAGATTGGAGGTATTGCCGCACACACAGCTGGGGAACAGCTGACGGTACTGAACCCCAATAACAGAGGAGCGACTGTAGACTGTGCGGACAGCACTTCCAGGCACCAACTGGCGGTGTTGGAGCCCAGGGACAGCAGGAGGAGCAGATTGGAGGTATTGCCGCACACACAGCTGGGGAACAGCTGACGTTACTGAATCCCAATAACAGAGGAGCGACTGTAGACTGTGCGGACAGCACTTCCAGGCACCAACTGGCAGTGTTCGAGCCCAGGGACAGCAGGAGGAGCAGATTGGAGGTATTGCCGCACACACAGCTGGGGAACAGCTGATGTTACTGAACCCCAATAACAGAGGAGCGACTGTTGACTGTGCGGACAGCACTTCCAGGCACCAAGTGGCGGTGTTGGAGCCCAGAGACAGCAGGAGGAGCAGATTGGAGGTATTGCCGCACACACAGCTGGGGAACAGCTGACATTACTGAACCCCAATAACAGAGGAGCGACTGTTGACTGCGCGGACAGCACATCCAGGCACCAACTGGCAGTTTTGGAGCCCAGGGACGCTATGAGGAACAGATTGGAGGTATTGCCGCACACACAGCTGGGGAACAGCTGACGTTACTGAACCCCAATAACAGAGGAGCGACTGTTGACTGTGCAGACAGCACTTCCGGGCAGCAACTGGCGGTGTTGAAGCCCAGGGACAGCAGGAGGAGCAGAGGAACACAGTGTAGGCCGAAGTCTGATTGGAGCAAGTCGAAAGGTAACCTTTAACCCCCCAAGGCGTTTGTAGCTGAAAGAGCCATCTTGTGCAGCACTACGGATGCAAAAGGAAAAGGTGACTTTTAATTATGCTCCTTGCAAACACAGAACTAAACAATTATAAAATATGTCCCCTGATACCGTGAGACCGTCCCAGAGGTGGGACTTTCCTTTGTAATGGGACGCAGCACAGCCGTCATTCCTACCCCCTTGGTGCCGTGCGCCGCCTCCTCAGCGTTGTTTGATTCTGTCCCAGAGCCTGCGCTGTTATGTTAACCCTTGGCCAGGCGCACTTAGCGCTGCCCGTCTTCTGACATCATTTGGTGTCAGGCTGGCTGGCTGCGCCTGTGCGGCCGAGCTGCCCGAAATCCCGCCTCGCAGTGTTGTCTAATGTAATCCCACTGCGGGCCTGGGATCCATGGGCATGCACAGTGCATATCCTCGCCTCACTCCCCTCCCACCGGCGTCTTCAGACTGTGCGGCGTCACGGCCGTGGCATGCTATTAGGGATCAGCTGACGGCGCACAGTCTGAAGAAGGCGGAGGGAGATGAGTGAGAGCCTGAGGTGAAGATATGCACTGCGCATGCCCATGGATCCCAGGCCCGCAGTGTGATTAAATCAGAAGACACTGCGAGGTGGGATCTCGGGCAGTGCGGCCGCACAGGCGCAGCCAGCCTGACACCAAATGATGTTAGAAATTGGGCAGCGCTAAGTGTGCATGGCCAAGGGATAACATAACAGCGCAGGCTCCGGGACAGATTCAAACAACGCTGAGGAGGCGGCGCACAGCACCAAGGGGGTAGGAATGACTGCTGTGCTGCGTTCCATTACGAAGGAAAGTCCCACCTCCGGGACGGTTTTACGGTATCAGTGGACACATTTTATAAGTGTTAATTTCTGCGTGTGCAAGGAGCTAAACTAAAAGAGCTACCTTTTCCTTGTGCAGCATTACTGCTGCATAAGGTAGCTTTTTCAGTAACAAACGCCTGGGGGGGACAGGTTCCCTTTAATTTCAGTTGTTGTGTCAGCGTGGCGGTCGCAGGACACATTGCCGGCTACACAGCTGGGGATCAGCTGACGTTACTGAAACCCAATAACACTGGGTCGTATGTTTTGACTGTGCAGACGGCACTTCTGAGCCTCAACTGGCGGTGTTGGAGCCCAGGAATTACAGTTCAGGTGGTAGAAAGATGAACACAACAGGAGACCTGGATACTGTAGACAGTCACCCAATTATTTAATCAGGAAGAGGAGTGGCAAATTCCTGCAAGATCCAGGCCTGGTTCATTTTCAGAAAAGTAAGCCGCTCAAAGTTATCGGAGGATAGTCGCATGCGACGGTCTGTTAGTACACCACCTGCAGCACTAAAGACGCGTTCCGATAATACACTAGCCGCAGGGCAAGCCAGCACCTCCAATGCATACTGGCTTAGCTCTGGCCATGTATCCAGCTTAGAGACTCAAAACTTGAAAGGGGAAGAGCCGTCTGGGAGTACAGTAAGAGGGCAAGACGTGTAGTCTGTCACCATCTGACAGAACCGTTGCCTCCTGCTGACTGGAGCCGCCTGTGATGGTGTAGACATTTGTGGCGGGCACACAAAACAAAGCCACAGTTGGGCCATACTGGTCTTGCCTTGGGCAGAGGCACTGCTTCTGCTCCCTCTTTGTGCAGAGCCTCCTCCACTGCCTCGACGCACTGAGCTGCTTTGTAAAGCACTAGCAGCACTGCTCTCAGTTGGACTGGAGAAGATGATGGAATTCACCAGTGTGTCTTGGTACTCCCGCATTTTACGCTCCCGCTTCAACGGTGTGATGAGGCTTTGTATGTAGTCCCGGTAGCGAGGATCGAGGAGGGTGTACACCCAATAATCAGCCATGTTGAGAATGTGGGTGATGCGGCGGTCGTTTCTCAGGCACTGCAGCATGTAATCAACCATGTGCTGCAGACTGCCAACTGGCCAAGAAACGCTGTCCCCTGCTTGAGGCGTGATCTCTGCCCGCTCTTCATCACCCCACCCTCGCTGTACACACTGACTACTGGACAATTGTGTAACTCCCTCCTCTGGACGGATGTCTTCCTCCTCCATTGACTCCTCCTCATCCTCCTCACAAAGTGTCCCCTGGCTATGCCTTTGTGAGGAACCACGTGGCGCTGACTGTCCAGAAGCTGATGGAAATGGTGACTCCTCATCCTCCACCTCTTCCATAACATCATCCCTTAGCGCTTGCAGTGTCTGTTGAAGCAGGCAGATAAGGGGGACAGTCATGCTGACTAGTGCATCATCTGCACTCGCCATCTGCGTGGAATAATCAAAGGGACGTAAAACCTGGCAGACATCCTTCATAGTGGCCCACTCTGTGGATGTGAAGTCTGAACGGCACGGAGTGCGACTTCTTTGCGCCTGATGCAGCTGGTACTCCATTACTGCTTGCTGCTGCTCACACAACCGCTCCAACATATGCAACGTGGAATTCCACCTGGTTGGTAGGTCACATATGATGCGATGTTCCGGAAGGCGGAATCGGCGCTGCAGAGCTGCAATGCGCGATCTTGCCGTGCTGGAACGCCGCAAGTGAGCACACTCTAGGCGGACCTTGTGCAGCAGTGCATCAAGATCCGGATAGTCCCTCAAAAAACTCTGCACGACCAAGTTGAGCTCATGTGCCAGACATGGGATGTGAGTGAGGTTGCCGAGGCCCAGAGCTGCCACCAGATTTCGGCCATTGTCACACACTACCATGCCTGGCTGGAGATTCGCTGGCACAAACCACACATCGCTCTCCTGCTTGATGGCATTCCAGAGCTCCTGCGCTGTGTGGCTTCGATTCCCCAAAGCAATTAATTTCAAGACGGCCTGTTGAAGTTTGGCCACGGCTGTGCTCATGTCGGTCGTAACAGGTAAACGTTCATTGGTACATGTGGAGGTGGACTGTGACGGCTCCTGCAGCGATGATTCTGAGGAACTTGTGTATGAGGAGGAGTCAATGCGTACAGACTGGATTCTTGCAATCCTTGGAGTGGGCAGGACACGTCCTGCGCCACTCGCACAATCTGTACCTGGCTCAACAACATTAACCCAATGGGCAGTGAGGGAAAGGTATCGCCCCTGTCCATGGTGACTGGTCCACGCATCGGTGGTGATGTGGACCTTGCTACTGACGGCGTTCAGTAGCACGTGTTTTATGTGTCCCTCCACATGCTTGTGCAGGGCAGGGACGGCTTGCCTGCTGAAATAAAAGCGGCTGGGCACATTGTACTGTGGGACTGCCAATGCCATCAAGTCACGGAAGCTGTCAGTCTCCACCAGCCTGAATGAGAGCATTTCAAGGGACAGTAGTTTTGCAATGCCAGCATTCAGAGCCTGTGCTCGGGGGTGGTTTGTCAAGAATGGCCGCCTTTTCTCCCATGCCTGTACTACCGATGGCTGTAGACTGGGCTGAAAGTGTGAGGATGACTGGGAACATGGTGCTGTGGGTGGAATTACAGTGGGTCTCTGGACAACAGTGCCAGAGGTTCTTCCATGGCGATCCTGGGAGGAAGCCGAACCAGCTGTGTGTGAGCTGGAGGAAGAGGCAACACGAGCTGAAGAGGTGGCAGCTGCCGCTGTTGGTTGGCCTAGGTCTTCAGTATGTTTTTGTAACTCCACCGCGTGCCTGGTCCGCACGTGTTTCCACATATTTGAGGTATTGAAGTTGCTGTCATTTCTCCCTCTTTTGATTTTCTGATGACACACCTTGCATTTGACAAAGCAAATGTCATCTGCAACTGTGTCAAAAAAGGACCAGGCACTGCAAGTCTTGGGAGCGCCTTTTTTGGCTTTTGGAAGAGACATGCTCCTAACGGGTGCCGAAGTGGAGGCTCAAGGCTCCGCAGTCTTCCCCCTCCCTCTCTCTCTTTGGCCCGTTCAGGGAATCTCTTCCTCAGAGCTGCTCCCACCACCTTCCTGTTCCTCACACCACGATGGGTCAAGGACCTCATCATCTACACTACCCTCTGCCACCAACTGCTCCTCCTGGGTAGTCTCGGCAGCACAGCACGCACCAGAAAGTGGCACCTGAGTGTCATCATCAGATGCGTACTGTGATGTGGTGACCGGAGGCACTGGCCCACCCGCCTCTTCAGAGTCAGAGAGACAAAGCTGTTGGGCATCACTGCACACTGCCTCTTCTTCCATTTCTCCAATGCTGCTTGGCTGGCCGCCTGTTTCCAAGCCAAGAGATTCAGAGAACAGAAGTAGAGATGGCTCCTGTCCTGGGCTCTCTGACTGCCTGGGCAATTTGACAGGTGGTGAAGAGACAGATGGGTGCTCTCCTGTGCTCTTTGCCTGAGAGGATGTGGCGCTAATTGAAGTCGATGCGTTAGCTGCCATCCATCCGACAACGGCTTCAATTTGGTCTTCACGCAGCAGCGGTGTACGGCGCTCTCCTACAAAGCTGCGCATGAAGGACTGTTCCCTGCTGAAACTGGGTGATGATGAGTCATCGGTGCCCGCAGCAGGCACAGAATCCCCACATCCTCTCCCTGCTCCGCGCCCACGCCCACTTGCCTTACTCCCTGCCCTCTTCATCTTGGTTGACTGATAAAGATAAGCAGAAAAGTACTAAAGGCTTAGTGTGCTTATTCCTGAACAGCTCCTAACAGGTATAAGAAACACTAATTTTGTAAAGTGTGGACTAGACTTTAAAATGAGCTAATGTGGCCTACACAACTGTAAAGTGGTGTGTTTGTTGAACTTTATTTTTTTATTTTTTGGGGGGCAGAACTGACTACAGAGCGAGCTGCACTCACACGGAGACCGTACAGACAGCTGTAAACGGCGCTGCAAGGCCCAAAAAACCTCCTCTAGGTTATCCTATGTAGCGTTTTTCCACAATTTAGCTGGATACGGGTGGAAAGCCACTAATAGGAAATATTTGAAAAAAATGTGCAGCAGGCTGCACTAATAGCAAAAAAGGACAATGTATTTTACGGTATGAGGCAGTGACGCACCCTGAGCTGAATACAACCGGCTGTGGCTGCACACAGACTACAGGGCAAGCTGCACTCACACGGAGACCATGCAGACAGCCGTAAACGGCGCTGCAAGGCCCAAAAAACCTCCTCTAGGTTATCCTATGTAGCGTTTTTCCACAATTTAGCTGGATACGGGTGGAAAGCCACTAATAGGAAATATTTGAAAAAAATGTGCAGCAGGCTGCACTAATAGCAAAAAAGGACAATGGATAGAACAGTATGAGGCAGTGAAGCACTCTGAGCTGAATACAACCAGCTGTGGCTGTACACAGACTACAGAGTGAGCTGCACTCACACACACACACAGAGACCTTGCAGACAGCTGTGAAAACAGTGCTGCAAGGCAAAAGCAAGGTGCACACACAGCGGTTGCTAAATTAGCCTGGGGAAAGCACAATGAAGCAAATCGCTATCTCAACTGGCCCTCAGTCAGAACACAGCGTCCTGTCCCTAACTGAATTCACAGCAGAGTGAGCCCGAAATGGTGGCAGTGTTTTTTATAGTGCATCATGACATCATTTCAGCAGCCAATCACAGCCTTGCCAGTAGTTACATGCCCACCATGCTGAACAGGATGTGCCCACACTTGTAATCATTCCTCATTGGCTGAATTTGTGCAGTTTGAATTCTGGGAACTTCCAATTCCGGTATCCGATATGCGGTAAATATCGGAACTCGGTATCGGAATTCCGATACCGCAAATATCGGCCGATACCCGATACTTGCGGTATCGGAATGCTCAACACTAGTCACCAGTTTTACCAATGTGGGGAGTGACCTAATAAATAGGAGGAAGAGCTCCCCCTGGTGGCCTGGTGTGTGAAATGCATTGCGTGTTTGTGATACCTGGATGCAGTTGTCCTTCTTTGCCTCCAAACGTAACATCACTCTCCCCTAGAGGAAAATGACATTACTGCAACCACCAGGACCCTGGGGCGCTGCACTCCCCCCCCCCCCCCCCCCATTAAATCCAGAACTCCCGGACTGGGAAAAGAAAACAACAGTTACAGGTTAGCAAGAGACATACAAATTTTTGAAATGCTATGAAGCAAATTAATATAACTGATGCTTCCCTTTATGGGAGGTGAGAACTCTTGAACGTTGCATAACAAAACATATTTACATTGTGCGCGCACCATTTGGTCATAAAACAATATAACTTACTTAGAACTAACTATGAAATACAATTACCCTTACAGGTATACTATCTACTAAGTGCAAATCAAGCATTTTTCTTTATTCAAGTGCAAATCAACAACTGATTACTTCTACTCTTCTTCAAGTGCAGGACAGTCTATCAACCCCCACAGGCTCACTGCATTTTCCTTCAATTTATTCTTTCTTTATTTTATTCACAAGTGCATCAGGATATCAATACTCATTATCGGCTATATTCTAACTAGATTCAAATCTCAGTTTTCAATACTATCTACTATATTAACCCTTTAATATACTCTAGCAAAGTGCAACTATTAAACATTCCCTTTAAGGGTGAACTCAAGTCGCTTTTCTGAGGTAGTGCAAAACATTAATACTCAAGTCAGTTTGTAACAGCAGGAATGAGCGAGGGACCCATAATTAACCCCCAACGTTGGGCTTGGGCGGGATACAAGGTGTGTATCCTGACCCGGAATTCTGCCACACCAACGGATTTTATTTCAGGTCTCTGTAAAACAAAGCAGTTCTCACAACAAGATTAGCAACAGTTTCTTTCAGAAGCAGTCTCTGTAAAAGCTTCTTTTGTAAAACCAGTAGGAAGCACTTTTAAGAAGGTGCAAACTATTTACAAGCAAGTTCCTATCATGCACAGTTCATGATTCTGCAGTTCTTTTCAAATAACTTGTGCAAAACTGGCTCAGAACTTGGAATCCTCCTATAACTGAGGACCCCTTTATGAGATAACCCTGGCCAGGTTCAATAAACTTTAGCAGCAGCAAAAGAGTTAAATAACTATATACAATCATGGCTCCAGTTTTAGTTCATTGTTGCAATTCTGGAGATAGCACTGGTGGAGGAAGCCCTTTAGGGTACTGGAGGCTACCAGGTGCTACAAATGGGGCTCCCTCACTCCAGACGGGGGTCTGAGTGCCCACTGAGTTCAGTTCCACAATAACAGCGGTGGTGCAAGTTACAGTTGGTCCTGTGGCCACTGCAGTCTCTGTTGTGGTAATCGTGCACGCTGTAGTCTTTTTAAAAGTGCAGGCAGGAGTGTTTGTAGCGGTAGTAGTAGCAGTGGTAGTGGCACAAGGTGGCGCTGTTACTACATGGGGTGGCATGGCTGGTGTCTTGGTCATCAGGTCTCTATGCTTGTGCACGATCAGAGCAAACCAACCTCTTTCACCAAAGTGTCTGGTGTAGGTGACACTATCGCCTAAATACAAGTCCCTGTCCAGGTGTCTTTCCCACAAGTGAGACTCCACGTCCCTCCTGTTAATGAAAATCTCCACGTACAGTCTCTGCTCCTTTATAAAGCCCCAGCCTCCTTGTAGCTTAAAGGTGACCACTATGCCCTGCTTACTCGGGGCCTGGTTTAAGGTGCGGTCCTTGCAGGCCTGGACTTTGGCCTGCAGATCCCTCTTATCGAAGGCTCTGCACTGGGCCTGGCGTTTCTCCTCCTTTTCCTCCCACTTACGGGTGAGCTGGCTCTGGTAGTCCTCTGTTATGACCTGGTGGTTAAGAGGCCACACTGATATGACCTGGTGGCTAAAACGCAACATGGGACGAGCTCTGAGGAGGTGGTATCTCTACTGACCGCAGTCCCTAATCCTAACAACAACACTAGTAATAGCCGTGGGATGTTCCTGACTCTCCCTAGACACCTAGTCACAGCCTAAGAGCTAACTACCCCTAAAGTAGGAAATAGAAAGCTATCTTGCCTCAGAGAAAAACCCCCAAAGGACAGCCCCCCCACAAATATTGACTGTGAATGGAGAGGGAAATGACGTACACAGAAATGAAATCAGATTTCAGCAAAGGAGGCCAATACTAAACTTGATAGACAGAGAGAAAAGGATACTGTGCGGTCAGTATTAAAAACTACAAAATCCACGCAGAGTTTACAAAAATGAACTCCACACCGACTCACGGTGTGGAGGGGCAAATCTGCTTCCCCAGAGCTTCCAGCTAGCCTGAATATAACATAGTGACAAGCTGGACAAAAAGAGACATATTTGTAGAGCAATAGAGTCCAAACAAATGGACAAACAAGAACTAGCAAAAACTTATCTTTTGCTGACAAGGACAGGCCATATGAGAAATCCAAGGAGAGAACCAAATCCAACCAAGAACATTGACAGCTGGCATGAACTAAAGCCCAGAGCAGGTTTAAATAACAAACCCAGGCAAGGCGATCAGTGGAGGCAGCTGCTACAGCTACCTAAAGGAGCAGCAGTTCCACTTGAAACCACCAGAGGGAGCCCAAGGGCAGAACTCGCAAAAATACCATTAGCAACCACAGGAGGGAGCTCCAGAACGGAATTCACAACAGTACCCCCCCCTTGAGGAGTGGTCACCGAACCCTCACCAGAGCTCCCAGGCTGATCAGGACGAGCCAAATGGAAAGCACAAACCAAATCGGCAGCATGAATATCGGAGGCAACAACCCAAGAATTATCCTCCTGGCCATAACCCTTCCACTTGACCAGATATTGGAGCTTCCGCCTCGAAAAACAAGAATCCAAAATCTTCTCCACCACATATTCCAATTCCCCCTCAACCAACACCGGAGCAGGAGGATCAACGGAGGGAGCCATAGGTACCACATATCTCCGCAACAAGGATCTATGGAACACATTATGAATGGAAAAAGAAGCTGGAAGGGCCAAACGAAAAGACACCGGATTGATAATTTCAGAAATCTTATAAGGCCCAATAAAGCGTGGCTTGAACTTAGGGGAAGAAACCTTCATAGGAACATGACGAGAAGACAACCAGACCAAATCCCCAACACGAAGCCGGGGACCAACACACCGACGATGGTTAGCAAAACGTTGAGCCTTTTCCTGAGACAACGTCAAATTGTCCACCACATGAGTCCAAATTTGCTGCAACCTGTCCACCACAGAATCCACACCAGGACAGTCAGAAGGCTCAAGCTGCCCCGAAGAAAAACGAGGATGAAAACCAACGTTACAAAAAAAAGGCGAAACCAAGGTAGCCGAACTAGCCCGATTATTAAGGGCAAACTCGGCCAACGGCAAAAAGGTCACCCAATCAAGCTGATCAGCAGACACGAAGCATCTCAAATAGGTTTCCAAGGTCTGATTGGTTCGCTCCATTTGGCCATTTGTCTGAGGATGGAATGCTGAAGAAAAAGACAAATCAATGCCCATTCTAGCACAAAAGGACCGCCAAAACCTAGAAACGAACTGGGAACCTCTGTCAGACACAATATTCTCCGGAATACCATGTAAACGAACCACATGCTGAAAAAATAATGGAACCAAATCAGAGGAGGAAGGCAACTTAGGCAACGGTACCAAATGGACCATCTTAGAAAAATGGTCACAAACCACCCAGATGACAGACATCTTCTGAGAAACAGGAAGATCAGAAATAAAATCCATGGAAATATGCGTCCAGGGCCTCTTAGGAATAGGCAAAGGCAAAAGCAACCCACTGGCATGGGAACAGCAAGGCTTAGCCCGAGCACAGGTCCCACAGAACTGCACAAACGAACGCACATCCCGCGACAAGGAAGGCCACCAAAAGGACCTAGCCACCAAATCTCTGGTACCGAAAATCCCAGGGTGACCAGCCAACACCGAACAATGAACCTCAGAAATTACCCTGCTAGTCCATCTATCAGGAACAAACAGTCTCCCCACTGGACAGCGGTCAGGTTTATCAGCCTGAAACTCCTGAAGTACCCGCCGCAAATAAGGGGAGATGGCAGAAAGAATCACCCCCTCCTTGAGGATCCCAGCTGGCTCAAGAATTCCCGGAGAGTCAGGCAAAAAACTCCTAGAAAGGGCATCAGCCTTCACATTCTTAGATCCTGGAATATACGAGACCACAAAATGAAAACGGGAGAAAAACAGAGACCACCGAGCTTGTCTAGGATTCAACCGCTTAGCAGACTCGAGGTAAATCAGATTCTTATGATCAGTCAAGACCACCACGCGATGTTGGCTCCCTCAAGCCAATGTCGCCTCTCCTCAAATGCCCACTTCATAGCCAACAACTACCGATTGCCGACATCATAATTACGCTCAGCAGGCGAAAACTTTCTGGAGAAGAAAGCACATGGTTTCATCAAAGAGCCATCAGAATTTCTCTGAGACAAAACGGCCCCTGCCCCAATCTCAGAAGCATCAACCTCAACCTGAAAAGGGAGCGAAACATCTGGCTGACGCAACACAGGGGCAGAAGTAAAACGACGTTTAAGCTCCTGAAAGGCCTCATGTTATGTTGGGCTGGTGGTTAGGAACACTAGAAATGACCAGATGAGCAAACTAGCGATACAGGACGAGCTCTGGGAAGTGGGAGCTCTGCTGACCGCAACCCCTAATCCTATCACAACAACTAGAAATAGCCGTATAGCGTTCCTGACTCTGCCTAGACGCCTCTTCACAGCCTAAGAGCTAACTACCCCTAAAGATAGAAAATACAGCCTACCTTGCCTCAGAGAAATTCCCCAAAGAAATAGGCAGCCCCCACATATATTGACTGTGAGCTAAGATGGAAGTTACAAACATAGGAATGAAATAGGTTTCAGCATAGGAGGCCAGACTTGACTAAACAGACTGAGGATAGAAAAGGTATCTTTGCGGTCAGCATAAAAAACTAACAAAAAACCACGCAGAGTGTGCAAAAGAAACCACCGCACCGACTCACGGCACGGTGGTGCCACTCTGCATCCCAGAGCTTCCAGCTAACAAGATAAATTCATTATAGCAAGCTGGACAAAAACACAGTGGTAACAAATAAGCTAGCAAGGACTTAGCTTTTGCTGAAGTAGACAGGTCATCTGAAAGATCCAAGTGAACTGAACCAGTACTAGGACATTGACAGCTGGCATCAAGTAACGATCTGAGTGGAGTTAAATAGAGCAGCCAGCCAAGACCTGAACGAGATCAGCTGGAGAAGGAATCACAGAACCAGCAGCTCCACTCACAGCCACCAGAGGGAGTCCATGAACAGAACTCGCCGAAGTACCATTCATAACCACAGGAGGGAGCTCGAGAACAGAATTCACAACAGTACCCCCCCCTTGAGGAGGGGTCACCGAACCCTCACCAGAGCCCCCAGGCCGCTCTGGGCGAGCCAAATGAAAGGCACGAACAAGATCGGCAGCATGAACATCAGAGGCAACCACCCAGGAATTATCCTCCTGACCATAACCTTTCCACTTGACTAGATACTGAAGTTTCCGTCTCGAAATACGAGAATACAAAATCTTCTCCACCACATACTCCAACTCCCCCTCAACCAACAGCGGGGCAGGAGGATCAACGGAGGGAACCATAGGAGCCACATATCTCCGCAGCAACGACCTATGGAACACATTATGGATGGCGAAAGAAGCTGGAAGGTCCAAACGAAATGACACAGGATTAATAATTTCAGAAATCTTATAAGGACCAATGAAACGAGGCTTAAACTTAGGAGACGAAACCTTCATAGGAACAAAACGAGACAACAACCAAACCAAATCCCCAACACGAAGTCGGGGACCAACACAGCGACGACGGTTAGTGAAACGTTGAGCCTTCTCTTGGGACAATGTCAAATTGTCCACTACGTGAGTCCAAATTTGCTGCAACCTGTCCACCACAGAATCCACACCAGGACAGTCCGAAGGCTCAACCTGCCCTGAAGAAAAACGAGGGTGGAAACCAGAATTACAGAAAAAAGGCGAAACCAAAGTAGCCGAGCTGGCCCGATTATTAAGGGCGAACTCAGCCAAAGGCAAGAAGGACACCCAATCATCCTTATCAGCAGAAACAAAGCATCTCAGATATGTTTCCAAAGTCTGATTGGTTCGTTCGGTTTGGCCATTTGTCTGAGGATGGAAAGCTGAAGAAAAAGACAAATCAATGCCCATCTTAGCACAAAAGGACCGCCAAAATCTTGAAACAAACTGGGAACCTCTGTCCGACACGATGTTCTCCGGAATGCCATGTAAACGAACCACATGCTGGAAAAACAATGGAACCAAATCAGAGGAGGAAGGCAATTTAGGCAAAGGTACCAAATGGACCATCTTAGAGAAGCGATCACAAACCACCCAGATAACTGACATCCTCTGAGAGACAGGGAGATCTGAAATAAAATCCATGGAAATATGCGTCCAGGGCCTTTTCGGGACCGGCAAGGGCAAAAGCAACCCACTGGCATGAGAACAGCAGGGCTTAGCCCGAGCACAAGTCCCACAGGACTGCACAAAAGAACGCACATCTCGTGACAAGGAAGCCACCAAAAGGATCTAGCCACCAAATCTCTGGTACCAAAGATTCCAGGATGACCAGCCAACACCGAACAATGAACCTCAGAGATAACTCTACTAGTCCATCTATCAGGGACAAACAGCTTCTCCGCTGGGCAACGGTCAGGTCTATCAGCCTGAAACTCCTGCAGCACCCGCCGCAAATCAGGGGAGATGGCAGACAAAATTACCCCCTCTTTGAGAATACCAGCCGGCTCAGGAACTCCCGGAGAATCAGGCACAAAACTCCTAGAAAGGGCATCAGCCTTCACATTCTTAGAACCCGGAAGGTGCGAAACCACAAAATTGAAGCGGGAGAAAAACAGCGACCATCAAGCCTGTCTAGGATTCAAACGCTTGGCAGACTCGAGATAAGTCAGATTCTTGTGATCTGTCAAGACCACCACGCGATGTTTTGCTCCTTCAAGCCAATGTCGCCACTCCTCAAACGCCCACTTCATAGCCAACAACTCTAGAAAAATTAGCGATGAAGCGACGGTAAAAATTAGCAAAGCCCAGAAATTTCTGAAGGCTCTTCACAGAAGTAGGCTGAGTCCAATCATAAATGGCCTGAACTTTAACAGGGTCCATCTCGATAGTAGAAGGGGAAAAAATGAAGCCCAAAAATGAAACCTTCTGAACTCCAAAGAGACATTTAGACCCCTTCACAAACAAGGAATGAGCACGAAGGACCTGGAACACCATTCTGACCTGCTTCACATGAGACTCCCAATCATCGGAAAAAAACAAAATATCATCCAAATACACAATCATGAATTTATCCAGATAATTCCGGAAGATATCATGCATAAAGGACTGAAATACCGATGGAGCATTAGAGAGCCCGAATGGCATCACAAGATATTCAAAATGGCCTTCGGGCGTATTAAATGCTGTTTTCCATTCATCACCTTGTTTAATACGCACGAGATTATACGCCCCTCGAAGGTCCATTTTAGTAAACCAACAGGCACCCTTAATCCGAGCAAACAAATCAGAAAGTAAAGGTAAAGGGTACTGGAATTTGACAGTGATCTTATTGAGAAGGCGATAATCTATACAGGGTCTCAAGGATCCATCCTTCTTGGCAACAAAGAAGAATCCAGCCCCCAACGGTGATGAAGACGGGTGAATATGCCCCTTCTCCAAGGACGCCTTTACATAACTCCGCATAGCGGCATGCTCTGGCACAGACAGATTGAAAAGTCGGCCCTTAGGGAACTTACAGCCAGGAATCAAATTAATGGCACAATCGCAGTCCCTATGAGGAGGCAGGGAACTGGACTTGGGCTCATTAAATACATCCTGGAAATCTGACAAAAACTCAGGAACTTCAGAAGAAGGGGGCGAGGAAATTGACATCAAAGGAATATCAGTATGTATCCCCTGACAACCCCAACTAGTCACAGACATAGATCTCCAATCCAGCACTGGATTATGTACCTGTAACCATGCAAAACCCAGCACAACAACATCATGCAAATTACGCAACACCAAAAAGCGAATATTTTCCTAATGTGCTGGAGCCATGTACATGGTTAACTGTGTCCAGTACTGAGGTTTATTCTTGGCCAATGGCATAGCATCAATCCCCCTTAAGGGAATAGGGCTCTGCAAAGGCTCCAAGGAAAAACCACAGCGCTTGGCAAATTCTAAGTCCATTAAGTTCAGGGCAGCGCCAGAATCCACAAATGCCATAACAGAAAAGGACGACAATGAGCAAATCAGGGTAACAGACAAGAGAAATTTAGGCTGTACAGTACTAATGGTAACAGACCTAGGGGCCCTCTTAGTACGCTTAGGGCAATCAGAAATAGCATGAGCAGAATCACCACAGTAAAAACACAGGCCATTCTGACGTCTGAATTTCTGCCTTTCTGTTCTAGTCAAAATCCTATCACATTGCATAGGCTCAGGACTCTGCTCAGAGGACACTGCCATATGGTGCACCACCTTGCGCTCGCGCAGACGCCGATCGATCTGAATGGCCAAAGACATTGACTCATTCAGACCAGCAGGCGTGGGAAACCCCACCATAACATCTTTAAGGGCTTCAGAAAGACCCTTTCTGAAAATCGCTGCCAGAGCATACTCATTCCATTTTGTGAGCACAGACCACTTTCTAAATTTCTGGCAGTATACTTCTGCTGCTTCCTGACCCTGACACAGAGCCAGCAAAGTCTTTTCTGCCTGATCCACAGAATTAGGCTCGTCATACAGCAATCCGAGCGCTTGAAAAAATGCGTCAATATTGAGCAATGCAGGATTTCCTGGCTCAAGGGAGAATGCCCAGTCCTGCGGGTCGCCACGCAGCAAAGAAATAACAATCTTCACCTGCTGAATGGGGCCACCAGAGGAACGGGGTCTCAGAGCAAAAAACAATCTGCAATTATTTTTGAAGTTCAAAAATTTAGATCTATCCCCAGAAAACAAATCAGGAATAGGAATTCTAGGCTCTAATACCGGAGTCTGGACAACATAATCTTGGATACTCTGTACCCTTGCAGCGAGTTGATCCATGCGCAAGGACAGACCCTGAACCTCCATATCAGCACCAAAATCCTGAACCACCCAGAGATTAAGGGGAAAAAAAAGACCAAACAAGCTACAAAGAAAAAAAAAATGACTCAGAACTTTCTTTTCCCTCTTTTGAGATGCATTTAACACATTGTAGGCCAGCTGTACTGTTATGACCTGGTGGTTAAGAGGCCACACTGATATGACCTGGTGGCTAAAACGCAACATGGGACGAGCTCTGAGGAGGTGGTATCTCTACTGACCGCAGTCCCTAATCCTAACAACAACACTAGTAATAGCCGTGGGATGTTCCTGACTCTCCCTAGACACCTAGTCACAGCCTAAGAGCTAACTACCCCTAAAGTAGGAAATAGAAAGCTATCTTGCCTCAGAGAAAAACCCCCAAAGGAAAGACAGCCCCCCCACAAATATTGACTGTGAATGGAGAGGGAAATGATGTACACAGACATGAAATCAGATTTCAGCAAAGGAGGCCAATACTAAACTTGATAGACAGAGAGAAAAGGATACTGTGCGGTCAGTATTAAAAACTACAAAATCCACGCAGAGTTTACAAAAATGAACTCCACACCGACTCACGGTGTGGAGGGGCAAATCTGCTTCCCCAGAGCTTCCAGCTAGCCTGAATATAACATAGTGACAAGCTGGACAAAAAGAGACATATTTGTAGAGCAATAGAGTCCAAACAAATGGACAAACAAGAACTAGCAAAAACTTATCTTTTGCTGACAAGGACAGGCCATATGAGAAATCCAAGGAGAGAACCAAATCCAACCAAGAACATTGACAGCTGGCATGAACTAAAGCCCAGAGCAGGTTTAAATAACAAACCCAGGCAAGGCGATCAGTGGAGGCAGCTGCTACAGCTACCTAAAGGAGCAGCAGTTCCACTCGAAACCACCAGAGGGAGCCCAAGGGCAGAACTCACAAAAATACCATTAGCAACCACAGGAGGGAGCTCCAGAACGAAATTCACAACAGTCCTCCCAACTCAAGGCCTCCACAGTCTCTCCCTTCTGCTTCTCCGCCCCGGGGAACCCCATAAAGTCTGGTCCGGGATTCACCCAGCGGTACACAACTCTCTCCGCATGGATTTCACTAGGCAGGCTGGCAGGTTGAATCGGGGCCTTTAAAAACTGCTCCAGCCCCGTGGCCTGGTCCCAAGGTTCAAGATGTTGGAGTCGGCTATACCCGCAGGGAGGCGGCGCTGCTAGGGGGACTATAAGCAGTTTCTTGGTCACCGGGGCAGGGTCAGAGTCCTTACCTGCCTTAGCAGTGTCTTTGGTGCCGGTCGGTTCTTCTGATGGCGATGTCTGCGGCGGTGCTGGCAGTGGCTCCGGTAGCAGTGCTGGAAGTGGTGCTGGTAGGTCTTCCGTGGGCGCCGCATCCTCAGGAGCTGGTCTATAAGCTCTTCCACGCCGGCCTGCAGGAACTCAGGGCCCACGGGTGATGCCTGACCGCGGTGTCTTTCCAGGTGGCTGGGGGAGTCCTCCGCTTCCACCCCACGCTCTGGTTCTGGGTGGCTGGCCATGGTGTCCTCCTCGTGGCTTGCTTCTTTCTGGTCTCTTTCCCACTCTCTCCTCCAGGGGCAGTTCCTTTTTCTTTGTCTCCTCCTGCCATTTAGGATCAGGAGGCGGATCTCGGCTGCTGACGGACACGTCCTCAAGGTACAGAAATATTTGGACTGGGCAGCCATTATTCTTCGCGCTCTCAATTAGCTCACGCCCACGATGGCACGCCCTTCTTCTTCTCCAGTGCTCCTCGTGGCGCTGTATTGTCAGCAGTTTTGACAGGAATTTTTGGCGGTGTTTTGCAATACACAGTCCTTCAATAAATCACAGTTCAAGCACAATTCTGGCACAGTCTCTAGGCGCACATGACCTGATTTTCAGGCTTTAGTAGATCCTGTTCGTGACGCCAAAGTTGAAATGCCCCATGGGGCCGTGGGGCAGGCAGAGTCTGGCCGGTTTGGAGGCAAGTCCAGAGTCCCCTTCTCCAGGTGGAAATCAGCAGCCTTCCTCTAGCGCTGCAGTGTTGTAGTCCCTTACTGCTAAGCTTCTCATAAGGTCCTCACAGATGTTGTAGATGTTATGTCTCTCTCTCTGTCCCCCGGATAGGATAGGACAAACCCGTATGACCGGTGGCTTGAGGCGTTTTACAGGAACTCTATCATGCCCCAGCCTCTAAGGGGTGCCACCTTGCCTCCTGCGTGTAGGGCGGACAGGTAACGTGAAATTAGCTGTCCTGCCGGTCTCTGGATCAAGGCATAAAGGGTCGTTGCTCCCTCGGTGTTCTGGCTGCCGGGATCCTGCACCTCAGATGGAGGCAGCCTGTGTAGGGCTGGTCCCCTTCTGGTATCCACTCCTTTTGCTATGACTTCCTTCACCCTCTCTGCAATACAGTTCTGCTTTCGTGTCTCTCTCTAGGAGCTTCAGCTCTCAGCGCATGCACAGCTCCGTGTCCTTCTCCTTCGATCTCTGACAGGATCCTACCCTTGCCAGGAACCAACTACCTGAGCGAAGCTCAGCCCGCAACTCTCTAACTTTCCCTACAAGTCACCAGTTTTACCAATGTGGGGAGTGACCTAATAAATAGGAGCAAGAGCTCCACATGGTGGCCTGGAGTGTGAAATGCATTGCATGTTTGTGATACCTGGATGCAGTTGTCTTTCTTTGCCTCCAAACGTAACATCAATCTCCCCTATAGGAAAATGACATTACTGCAATGACCAGGACCCTGGGGCGCTGCAGTTGGACCATCTGATCCGATTATTTAGACTGTGAAACATTGCTATCTCCAGAGGTGGAAAGGTACTTGTGGAGTTGGCCACCAACCTCCCTCAGCAACAAGACCTTGATTGGGGGCAAGAAACCCCAGAAGTAGCAAACTTCTCTACACCCTTCCTTTGAGCAGATGAGACGGCACCCAGTGCCCTCTCATGTGCCAGAACCCATGTTACTCCCAACAGAAGCGACACACCTCAATAATCAGAAATCGCCCTGACTTTCTGCTGCGGCACTTGCAGACTTTTCCTCTGACTGGCGGTCGTCACCTATCTGGCTAAACTGAGTTGCTCTGTGGAGAATCAAGACCAGGTCTCCTGCTGCCTAATATCCCAGGCAGCCATTTTGCAGTTAACTTAGCAAGGCACCCAAAGGGTGTCATTGCATCATTGGGAGGTCTTACATCTCTAGGTTACAGACTTGGCATATGCCTCACTCTGCAAGCCAATCTAACCATCACAGGGGTCGAAAAACTGTGAAATGCTTCCTGATTATTCAGATAAAATCTTTTTTTTATACATCCAACTATTGCACTAATAATGTTTTACTGACATCTTGTGGCTGTTTGTTGAAGTGCACAAGACGTTCCACAAAATAAACATCTCAAGCATTCTACCACCATCTACTGGTCACATGGACTATAACAGGCCCTGGACCTCTAATAACTGTAGTATACTATCTGACACAAAGGTTTGATGGTCCCTGGCTGCAAAAGTATTTTAAAGGGCTAGTCCCACCAGCTTACCTGTTGGCTTGCATGACCTAACATCTCACCTTCTTAATGATACCCATTGTATCCACCTTGAAAATAAACTGGACTAGAAACATGTCCCAAACATAGTGGAGAAAGAACACACACTACTAGTGCTCCATGGACCTAGACACCTGGCAGGGATTTTCTTTCCTACCTATACCCATGGGGATGCCCAGAAAACATCAAGATTGCGACATAAGAACTTCTCCATTAATCTCACACCCTGAAGGCCTGCAGAGTAATTCATTGGGTGGTTATTCTCACTTGCTAGTCCGGCCATGCCTATTCTCTTCTTGGATAAAATGGCACCAATGCCTAACCTGCCAACTGGCAGGCAGGAAATCACTAAAAAACCTTGGGAAACTCCTCAGAACACTGTGTCACCCCCGTGTACAGCACCCTGTCTCTCTCATCTCTGGATGCCTCTCCCCTCTCTGTGAAGATAGAAAGCTTAAACATATTGCAGTCTATGCAGACCGGTCTAGTGGCTTCTCACACAAAATCACCATTCTCTCCAATGCACTCGGATTTTCAGGTCTTGAGAAATCTAATACAGGCTCTACCTACAAAATAAGACACTGATTCCTTAGTCTAGAGAATTGAAACCTCACACCAATAGGCTATTGATTCAATACTGCAGGACATTAGCCTTCTATACTGCAGAAAAACAGCCACAAAGAATCTACAGTACAGACCAAAAGTTTGGACACACCTTCTAATTTAAAGATTTTTCAGTATTTTCATGACTATGAAAATTGTACATTCACACTGAAGGCATCAAAACTGTGAATTAACACATGTGGAATTATATACTTAACAAAAAAGTGTGAAACAACTGAAATTATGTCTTATACTCTAGGTTCTTCAAAGCAGCCACCTTTTGCTTTGATGACTTTGATGTCCAATTTTCATAGTCAGGAAAATACAGAAAAATCTTTAAATTAGAAGGTGTGTCCAAAATTTTGGTCTGTACTGTATATATATATATATATATATATATATATATATATATATATATATATATATATATATATATATATATATATACACACACACACACTGCTCAAAAAATAAAGGGAACACAAACAATAGAATATAACTCCAAGTAAATCAAACTTCTGTGAAATCAAACTGTCCACTTAGGAAGCAACACTATTTGACAATCAATTTAACATGCTGCTGTGCAAATGGAACAGACAACAGATGGAAATTATTGGGAATTATCAAGACTCACTCAATACAGGAGTGGTTCTGCAGGTGGTGAGCACAGATCACATCTCAGCAATTCTGGCTGATGTTTTGGTCACTTTTGAATGTTGGTTGTGCTTTCACACTCGTGGTAGCATGAGACGGACTCTACAACACAAGTAAATCAGGTAGTTCAGCTCATCCAGGATGGCACATCAATGCGAGCTGTGGCAAGAAGGTTTGCTGTGTCTGTCATCGTAGTGTCCAGAGGCTGGAGGCGACACCAGGAGACAGGCCGTACACCAGGAGACAAGGAGGGGGCCGTAGGAGGGCAACAACCCAGCAGCAGGACCGCTATCTCAGCCTTTGTGCAAGGAGGAACAGGAGGAGCACTGCCAGAGCCCTGCAAAATGATCTCCAGCAGGCTACAAATGTGCATGTGTCTGCATAAACAGTTAGAAACCGACTCCATGAGAATGGTCTTAGTGCCCGTCACAGCCGAACACCATGCAGGACTCTTGGCATTTGCCATAGAACACCAGGATTTGCAAATTCACCATTTGCGCCATGTGCTCTTCACAGATGAAAGCAGGTTCACACGGAGCATATGTGACAGTTTGAGTGTTCCCTTTATTTTTTTGAGCAATATATTAGATAGTGTGATGCAGCGGTATGACCATACTGTCACGGGGAGACTAGGTGAGCGAGAGCTAATAACCCGGGCCCCTGCAATTTCCCTCAGACTAGGGAAATCCTGACTGACCCTCTACCTGGAGTTTACACTGATGGTGTGCATGTCCAGGCCTCGAACCTCACCCTGTCTCCTGTTTCAACCCTAGGCTGAAACCTCCGCCCACCACCCAGTGAAGAGGTAATTCACCAATACCCACTGTTAGCACAGACAAGGATAAAGGGAAATATACACCACGCCGCAGTCACTCAGGAATACACTATAAATGTGCAGGGCAAAATAAATACAAATACAGGAAGGAGTAAATAAGACAAAGGAAAATACACCACCAGCGACGAATCTCCAACAACCAGCTCTCCACTCCAGACCGAGATAACAACGCACAAGACAGAAGCTATAATCGGCGACGCCCAATGATCAGGAGAGCTATTTAAAGGCAATGGGCAAGGCCCAGCTTCCAATCCGAGGATCAGGTAAATTAACCCCGGAACAGCTAGATAAAATCTAGCCGACGCCAATGAGCTAATAGTGGTCAAAAGCGGAATTACCGCTGTCTGTCGAACGACCTGGTCTGAACAGCGTCCGACATGACAGTACCCCGCCTTCCACGAGGGACCCCAGGGCCCTCACGGCTTATAGGACCCGGCTTGTCTGGATGGCGATGCTGAAAAAACCTGACCAGCCGATCTGCATGAATGTCCGAGGCTGGTACCCAGGACCTCTCCTCAGGCCCATAAACACGCCAGTGTACCAAGTACTGTAAAGTGCGGCGCACTACACGAGAGTCAACCACCTTGGAGACTTCAAACTCCAAATTACCATCCACCAAGACTGGAGGTGGCATAGGCGCCGCATCCACAGAACCCACCACCTTCTTTAGAAGAGACCTGTGGAACACGTTGTGTATCTTATACACCATAGGAAGCTCCAATCGGTACGATACTGGGTTAATGATGGCGGTGACCCTAAATGGACCAATAAACCGTGGACCCAATTTAAGGGGCGGTATTTTGAGTTTTATGTTTTTTGTGGATAACCACACCCAGTCATCCACACTCAGGCCCGGACCTGGCACACGCCTACTGTCAGCCACACGTTTGTACCTAGCACCCACACTCAACAGGCGCTGTTTAACTCTCCTCCAGACTGATGACAATTGTGCTCCTACCTGGTCCTCCTCCGGAACGCCGGAAGAGCCCCTCTGACTCAAAGTACAAAATTGAGGATGTAGCCCATAAACACAAAAAAACGGAGACTCCCCAGACGACTCCTGGCGGTGATTATTGATGGCAAACTCAGCCAAAGGAAGAAAGGTAGACCACTCCTCCTGGTTATCAGAGACAAAGCAGCGTAGGTACTGTTCCAAATTTTGGTTCATACGCTCCGTCTGACCATTTGACTGAGGATGAAACGCCGAAGAATGAGACAACTTGATCCCCAGCCGTGAGCAAAATGCTTTCCAAAATTTTGCCTCAAACTGAGTACCCCTATCAGACACGATGTCAGACGGAACCCCATGAAGTCTGACCACCTTCTGCACAAATACCTGAGCCAGAGTCTTAGCGTTAGGCAACGAAGGCAAAGACACAAAGTGCGACATTTTAGAAAACCGATCAACAATCAAAAGATGACCGTGTTCCCAGCTGATGAGGGCAAATCAGTGATGAAATCCATGGAGATTTCCGTCCATGGCTTACTAGGTACCTCAAGATGAAGTAGTGTGCCAACAGGATGGGAGCGGGGCGTCTTAGCCCTAGCGCACGTGGTACAAGCTGACACGTATGAGACCACGTCCTGTCGGATCTTGGGCCACCAAAACCGACGTGACACCAACTCCAAGGTACCTCTAACCCCTGGGTGGCCAGCCAGGACAGCATCATGATGCTCCGCCAAAACCTTTAAGCGGAGATGAAGCGGTACAAAAGATTTGTTGATGTGAAGCTCAGATGGTACCTCCTCCTGAGCCTCGGCAATCTCAGCCTCAACCTCGGTAGTGAGAGCCGAAACCACAACACCTGTTATGGACCTGGTGGTTAGGTGCACCAGGAATGACCTGATAGTTAAACACGGAATCAGGACGAGCTCTGGGGAAATGGGAACTCTGCTGACCGCAAACCCTACTCCTATCAACACAACTAGAAATAGCCGTGGAGCATGCCTGACTCTGCCTAGACACCTCTTCACAGCCTAAGAGCTAACTACCCCTAAAGAAAGGAAACAAAGCCTCACTTGCCTCAGAGAAATTTCCCCAAAGGTAAAAGCAGCCCCCCACAAGTATTGACTGTGAGTTAAGAGGAAATCACAAACACAGGATGAAATAGGCTTTAGCAAAGAGAGGCCAGTCTAACTAAACAGATTGAGGATAGAAAAGGGATCTTTGCGGTCAACACAACAAACTACAAAAACCACGCAGAGTGTGCAAAAAATACCCCCGCACCAACTCACGGTGCAGTGGTGCCACTCTGCACCCCCAGAGCTTCCAGCTAGCCAGGCAGTTTCATGATAGCAAGCTGGACTAGAACTTAGCAAGAAAAACCATAAGTAACAAATGAACAAGCCGGAACTTAGCTTTTGCTGGAGTAGACAGGTCCTCAGAAAGATCCAGGAGAGATCTGAACCAGTACTAGAACATTGACAGCTGGCATGGAGTAATGATCTGAGTGGAGTTAAATAGAGAATCCTAGCCTAGCCCTAAACGAGGGCAGCTGGGGAAGGAATCTCAGAACCAGCAGCTCCCCTCACAGCCACCAGAGGGAGTCCAAGGACAGAACTCACCGAAGTACCATTCATGACCACAGGAGGGAGTTCGAGAATGGAATTCACAACAGTACCCCCCCCCTTGAGGAGGGGTCACCGAACCCTCACCAGAGCCCCCAGGCCGATCAGGATGAGCCAAATGAAAGGCACAAACTAAATCGGCAGCATGGACATCAGAGGCAACAACCCAGGAATTATCCTCCTGACCATAGCCCTTTCATTTGACCAAGTACTGAAGTTTTCGTCTCGAAATACGAGAATCCAAAATCTTCTCCACCACATACTCCAACTCCCCCTCGACCAACACCGGAGCAGGAGGATCAACGGAGGGAACCATAGGCGCCACATATCTCTGCAGCAATGACCTATGGAACACATTATGGAAGGCAAAAGAAGCAGGAAGGGCCAAACGAAATGATACAGGATTAATAATTTCAGAAATCTTATAAGGACCAATGAAACGAGGCTTAAACTTAGGAGAAGAAACCTTCATAGGAACATAACGAGATGATAACCAAACCAAATCCCCAACACGAAGTCGGGGACCAACACGGCGACAGCGGTTAGCGAAACGTTGAGCCTTCTCTTGGGACAAGGTTAAATTGTCCACCACATGAGTCCAAATTTGTTGCAACCTGTCCACCACAGAATCCACACCAGGACAGTCCGAAGGCTCAACCTGCCCTGAAGAAAAACGAGGATGAAAACCAGAATTACAAAAAAAAGGTGAAACCAAAGTAGCCGAACTGGCCTAATTATTAAGGGCGAACTCAGCCAATGGCAAGAAGGTCACCCAATCATCCTGATCCACAGAAACAAAACATCTCAGATAAGTTTCCAAAGTCTGATTGGTTCGTTCGGTTTGGCTATTTGTCTGAGGATGGAAAGCCGAAGAAAAAGACAAATCAATGCCCATCTTAGCACAAAAGGACCGCCAAAACCTTGAAACAAACTGGGAACCTCTGTCAGACACGATGTTCTCCGGAATGCCATGCAAACGAACCACATGTTGGAAAAATAATGGAACCAAATCAGAGGAAGAAGGCAATTTAGGCAAGGGTACCAAATGGACCATTTTAGAGAAGCGATCACAAACCACCCAGATGACCAACATCCTTTGAGAAACAGGAAGATCTGAAATAAAATCCATGGAAAAATGCATCCAGGGCCTTTTCGGGACCGGCAAGGGCAAAAGTAACCCACTGGCACGAGAACAGCAGGGCTTAGCCCGAGCACAAGTCCCACAAGACTGCACAAAAGAACGCACATCCCGCGACAAGGAAGGCCACCAAAAGGACCTAGCCACCAAATCTCTGGTACCAAAAATCCCAGGATGACCAGCCAACACCGAACAATGAACCTCAGAGATAACTCTATTAGTCCATCTATCAGGGACAAACTGTTTCTCCGCTGGACAACGGTCAGGTCTATCAGCCTGGAACTCCTGCAGCACCCGCCACAAATCAGGGGAGATGGCAGACAGAACTACCCCCTCTCTGAGAATACCAGCCGGCCCAGGAACCCCAGGAGAATCAGGCACAAAACTCCTTGAAAGGGCATCAGCCTTCACATTCTTAGAACCCGGAAGGTACGAAACCACAAAATTGAAATGGGAGAAAAACAGCGACCAACGAGCTTGTCTAGGATTCAACCGCTTGGCAGACTCGAGATAAGTCAGATTCTTGTGATCTGTCAAGACCACCACGCGATGCTTGGCTCCTTCAAGCCAATGTCGCCACTCCTCGAATGCCCACTTCATAGCCAACAACTTCCGATTGCCAACATCATAATTACGCTCAGCAGGCGAAAACTTTCTCGAAAAGAAAGCACATGGCTTCATTACAGAGCAATCAGAACTTCTCTGAGACAAAACAGCCCCTGCTCCAATTTCAGAAGCATCAACCTCGACCTGAAAAGGGAGCGAAACATCTGGCTGACACAACACAGGAGCCGAAGAGAAACGACGTTTCAACTCCTGAAAAGCCTCAACGGCCGCAGAGGACCAATTCACCACATCAGCACCCTTCTTGGTCAAATCAGTCAACGGTTTAACAACACTAGAAAAATTAGCGATGAAGCGACGGTAAAAATTGGCAAAGCCCAGAAATTTCTGAAGGCTCTTCACAGATGTAGGCCGAGTCCAATCATAAATAGCTTGGACTTTAACAGGATCCATCTCGATAGTAGAAGGGGAAAAAATGAAGCCCAAAAAGGAAACCTTCTGAACTCCAAAGAGACACTTAGATCCCTTCACAAACAAGGAATTAGCACGAAGGACCTGGAACACCATTCTGACCTGCTTCACATGGGACTCCCAATCATCCGAAAAGACCAAAATATCATCCAAATATATGATCATGAATCTATCCAGATACTTTCGGAAGATGTCATGCATAAAGGACTGAAACACAGAGGGAGCATTAGAAAGGCCCAATGGCATCACCAGGTACTCAAAATGGCCCTCGGGCGTATTAAATGCTGTTTTCCATTCATCGCCCTGTTTAATACGCACGAGATTATACGCCCCTCGAAGGTCTATCTTGGTGAACCAACTAGCCCCCTTAATCCGAGCAAATAAATCAGACAGTAGAGGCAAAGGGTATTGAAATTTGACCGTGATTTTATTAAGAAGGCGGTAATCTATACAAGGTCTCAGAGAACCATCCTTCTTGGCCACAAAAAAGAACCCTGCTCCCAATGGTGACGACGACGCGCGGATATGCCCTTTCTCCAAGGACTCCTTTATATAACTCCGCATAGCAGCGTGTTCTGGCACAGACAAATTGAAAAGTCGTCCCTTAGGGAACTTGCTACCAGGAATCAAATTAATAGCACAATCACAATCCCTATGAGGAGGTAGGGTACTAGACTTGGGCTCATCAAATGCATCCCGGTAATCCGACAAAAACTCAGAGACTTCAGAAGGAGTGGAGGAAGAAATTGACAACAATGAAACATCCCCATGTACCCCTTGACAGCCCCAACTGGACACCGACATTGATTTCCAATCCAATACTGGATTATGGACCTGCAGCCATGGCAAACCCAACACGACCACATCATGCAGATTATGCAACACCAAAAAGCGAATATCCTCCTGATGCGCAGGAGCCATGCACATGGTCAACTGGGTCCAGTACTGAGGCTTATTCTTGGCCAAAGGCGTAGCATCAATTCCCCTCAAAGGAATGGGATGCTGCAAGGGCTCCAAGAAAAAACCACAGCGCCTGGCAAACTCTAAGTCCATCAAATTCAGGGCAGCGCCTGAATCCACAAATGCCATAACAGAATAGGATGACAAAGAGCAAATCAGAGTAACGGACAAAAGAAATTTAGGCTGTACAGTACCAATGGTGACAGACCTAGCGAACCGCTTAGTGCGCTTAGGACAATCAGAGATAGCATGAGTGGAGTCACCACAGTAAAAACACAGCCCATTCTGACATCTATGTTCTTGCCGTTCAGCTCTGGTCAAAGTCCTATCACATTGCATAGGCTCAGGCCTCTGCTCAGAGGATACCGCCAAATGGTGCACAGTTTTGCGCTCACGTAAGCGCCGATCGATCTGTATGGCTAAGGACATTGATTCATTCAGACCAGCAGGCGTGGGGAACCCCACCATAACATCCTTAAGGGCTTCAGAAAGACCCTTTCTGAAAATTGCTGCCAGGGCACACTCATTCCACTGAGTAAGCACAGACCACTTTCTGAACTTCTGGCAATATACCTCCGCTTCATCCTGACCCTGACACAAAGCCAGCAAAATTTTCTCTGCCTGATCCACAGAATTCGGTTCATCATAAAGCAATCCCAGCGCCAGAAAAAACGCATCTACATTACGCAATGCAGGATCTCCTGGCGCCAGGGCGAATGCCCAGTCTTGAGGGTCGCCACGCAACAAAGAAATAATGATTCTCACTTGCTGAATAGGGTCACCAGAAGAGCGGGGTTTCAGAGCAAGAAACAGTTTACAATTGTTTTTGAAATTCAAAAATTTAGATCTATCCCCAGAAAACAAATCAGGAATTGGAATTCTAGGCTCCAACATAGGATTCTGAACTACATAATCTTGAATGTTTTGTACCCTTGCAGCGAGTTGATCTACACTAGAGGACAGACCTTGAATGTCCATATCCACACCTGAGTTCTGAACCACCCTGAGTTTAAGGGGAAAAGAAAGGCAAAACACACTGCAGAGAAAAAAAAATGGTCTCAGAACTTCTCTTTTCCCTCTATTGAGATGCATTAACACTTTGTGGGCCAGCTGTACTGTTATGGACCTGGTGGTTAGGTGCACCAGGAATGACCTGATAGTTAAACACGGAATCGGGACGAGCTCTGGGGAAATGGGAACTCTGCTGACCGCAAACCCTACTCCTATCAACACAACTAGAAATAGCCGTGGAGCGTGCCCGACTCTGCCTAGACGCCTCTTCACAGCCTAAGAGCTAACTACCCCTAAAGAAAGGAAACAAAGCCTCACTTGCCTTAGAGAAATTTCCCCAAAGGTAAAAGCAGCCCCCCACAAGTATTGACTGTGAGTTAAGAGGAAATCACAAACACAGGATGAAATAGGCTTTAGCAAAGAGAGGCCAGTCTAACTAAACAGATTGAGGATAGAAAAGGGATCTTTGCAGTCAACACAACAAACTACAAAAACCACGCAGAGTGTGCAAAAAATACCCCCGCACCGACTCACGGTGCAGTGGTGCCACTCTGCACCCCCAGAGCTTCCAGCTAGCCAGGCAGTTTCATGATAGCAAGCTGGACTAGAACTTAGCAAGAAAAACCATAAGTAACAAATGAACAAGCCGGAACCTAGCTTTTGCTGGAGTAGACAGGTCCTCAGAAAGATCCAGGAGAGATCTGAACCAGTACTAGAACATTGACAGCTGGCATGGAGTAACGATCTGAGTGGAGTTAAATAGAGAATCCTAGCCTAGCCCTAAACGAGGGCAGCTGGGGAAGGAATCTCAGAACCAGCAGCTCCCCTCACAGCCACCAGAGGGAGTCCAAGGACAGAACTCACCGAAGTACCATTCATGACCACAGGAGGGAGTTCGAGAACGGAATTCACAACAAACACCCTTTTGGAGAATGGGTACTGGATCCTCCCACGGTTCCCCCCCCGGAAAACACCTGGACAGAGCATCCGCCTTAGTGTTTTTAGACCTCGGTCTATAAGTGACAACAAAATTGAACCGCGTGAAAAACAATGCCCAGCGAGCCTGCCTGGGGGACAGACGCTTGGCTGACTCCAAATACAGCAGATTCTTATGATCGGTAATAACAGTTACCTGATGTACTGACCCCTCCAAGAAGTGTCGCCATTCCTCAAAGGCCAACTTAATTGCCAACAACTCCCTGTTGCCGATATCGTAATTACGTTCGGCGGACGACAGTTTCTTGGAGAAATAGGCGCACGGACGCAAACCACTCAAAGATGAGCCTTGAGATAGTACCGCCCCCACACCAACCTCAGACGCATCGACTTCCACAACAAAGGGTTTTGATACGTCTGGCTGCACAAGAATGGGGACTGAAACAAAACTGTTCTTAAGAAATTCAAATGCGCGCACAGCAGCCTCAGGCCAAACGGAGAAATTGGTACCCTTTTTAGTCATGTCAGTTAGCGGTTTAGCAATGATGGAAAAATCCTTGATAAATTTCCTATAGTAGTCAGAAAACCCAAGGAACCGCTGAAGTGTTTTCAGGTTATCAGGACGTTCCCAATGCAGCACCGCTTGCACCTTAGCGGCGTCCATTTTAAAACCAGAAGCAGACACAATATAACCCAAGAAAGGCAACTCTTGAACAGAAAATACACATTTCTCAAGTTTAGCATACAGCTTAATCTCTCTGAGAAGCTGTAACACCTGCCTGACATGATCTAAATGAGCATCACGGTCGCAAGAATATATGAGAATGTCATCTAGGTACACGATAACGAATTTCCCCAAAACATGCGAGAACACATAATTGATGAAATGTTGGAACACTGCAGGTGCGTTAGTCAACCCAAACGGCATCACCAAATTTTCAAAATGACCCTCAGGGGTAATAAAAGCCGTCTTCCACTCATCACCTTGACGGACTCTTATGAGGTTGTACGCCCCCCTGAGGTCAAGCTTGGTAAACCACTTAGCACCTGCCACCTGGTTGAACAAATCTGGTATCAGAGGCATAGGGTATGGATCACGAACCGTAATCTGGTTCAACTCCCTGAAATCCAAACACGGGCGTAATCCGCCATCTTTCTTCTTCACGAAGAAGAACCCTGCTGCCACCGGCGAGGATGACGGCCTGATGTGCCCTTTGCTCAAGCTTTCAGCAATGTAATCTTTTAACGCTTGTCTCTCCGGACCGGAAATGTTAAACATCCTTGCTTTAGGCAATTTGGCCCCTGGTTTAAACCTGATAGAACAGTCATAGGGACGATGTGGCGGCAACTCTGAACAACCCTTCTCAGAGAACACATCCACAAAATCCAGAAGTGACTCCGGAACGCTTGAAGTCACCGCAGCCACATATATATTCTCCTGGCAGAACTCGCTCCACTGAATTATGTCCTGAGTTTTCCAGTCAATTACCGGGTTGTGCATAGACAACCAAGGAAAACCCAAAACCACCTGAGCAGGAAGATTCCTGAGCACCTTACATGTAACCCGCTCGGAATGTAGAACTCCAATGTGGAGTTTCACCTCAGCCACAAATTCAGTAATCTCCCCCTGAGAGAGAGGAGCAGCATTGATGGTGACCACGCGGATAGGATGAGACAGTTTTTCAATCCTAAAACCTGCTGTGTGTGCAAACTCCTCATCAATGAGATTTGTGGCTGAACCACTATCCACAAAAACAGTAATTGGCAACTCACTGCCAGCGATAAAAACCTTAGCAGGGAGCATGCATTGAGAAACCACCATGGAGGATATACATAAGCTCAGATTGGTCTCCTCCACACCCTCTGAGCTTAGAAATTTTCCGCCGTTGCGTTTTTCTTAGACAGCAGAGGACAGATGTTAATAAAGTGACCAGTTTTACCACAGTAAAAACAGGCTCCCTGCTTCCTGAGCTCAGGGACTCGACGCTTCACATGTGACACCCCTGCGATTTGCATAGGCTCCGTGGGCTCACCTGCAGCAACCTCACGTGAACCTAAACCCTCTCCCATAGGCAGTGTCTCATGCTCCCCCTGACGCAAACGGCGATCAACCAGACTCATAGCGGAATCTAGAGAAGTAGGAGTCTCGTACATCAGAAGGGCTTTTTTAACCCTTCCAGAAATCCCTTGTATAAACTGACTCCGCAATGCTGGATCATTCCATTGTGTATCAATTGCCCAGCGACAAAATTCAGTAATCCTCTGCAACTCGCTCCCCCTGGCGAATAGTGCGTATCTTAGATTCTGCTTGAGCCATTCTGTCAGGTTCATCGTAGATTTTTCCAAGAGAGGAAAAAAACTCTCCACAGTGTCAAATGCAGCAGAATCAGATGGCAAAGAAAACGCCCATGCTTGGGGATCCCTGCTTAACAATGACAACACCAGGCCCACACGCTGAGCCTCATTACCCGAGGAGATCGGGCGCATACAGAAATATAGTTTGCAAGCTTCACGAAAAGAAACAAATTTACTGCGTTCCCCAGCAAATTTTTCAGGCAAAGGAAATTTAGGCTCAGCAACTCTTCCTGTTGCTCCAGCTTGCACATTAGATACTGCTAGTCCCTGTTGCTGTACTGCCCCCCTCAACTCAGTGACCTGTAGGGACAGCGCCTCCAACTGGCGGGTTATGGAAGTCATGGGATCCATGACAAACACAAAAAAAAAGAAACCCCTTTTTTTTTTTTTTGTTGTTGTTGGACCGATTATAATGTCACGGGGAGACTAGGTGAGCGAGAGCTAATAACCCGGGCCCCTGCAATTTCCCTCAGACTAGGGAAATCCTGACTGACCCTCTACCTGGAGTTTACACTGATGGTGTGCATGTCCAGGCCTCGAACCTCACCCTGTCTCAACCCTAGGCTGAAACCTTCGCCCACCACCCAGTGAAGAGGTAATTCACCAATACCCACTGTTAGCACAGACAAGGATAAAGGAAAATATACACCACGCCGCAGTCACTCAGGAATACACTATAAATGTGCAGGGCAAAATAAATACAAATATAGGAAGGAGTAAATAAGACAAAGGGAAATACACCACCAGCAACGGATCTCCAACAACCAGCTCTCCACTCCAGACCGAGATAACAACGCACAAGACAGAAGCTATAATCGGCGACACCCAATGATCAGGAGAGCTATTTAAAGGCAATGGGCATGGCCCAGCTTCCAATCCGAGGATCAGGTAAATTAACCCCGGAACAGCTAGATGTGCCTATTCTGGCACTTAGCCTCTCTCTTCCCATTGCCCTGTGGCAGCGGCATATGGGGAAATAAGGGGCTATTGTCACCTTGCTATTGTAGGGTGACATTAAGCCTGCTTAATAAGTGTCAATAAAACACCTATCCATTATTAATCCAATAGTATGAAAGGGTTAAAAATAAGCACACATTAAGAATAAAGTATTTTAATGAAATAATGAAACACACAGGTTTAATATCTTTATTACACTCTCAGTCCAAGCTAAGCCCTCGTTCTTCTGTAAAAAAAAAATCCAAAATAAAAAAGCAACAATATCCCATACCTGTCTTCCATACAGTCAAGTCTCACACTGCAATCCATCTCAAGGGGTTAAATAGTTTGCAATCGGGAGCAGTGCAAATGCTACCGGCCAGGCTGTAAACCACAGAGGAATGAATGAAAAGCTGCCTGCGCAGCCTCCCTACCTGACCGGACATGAACTCATTAGCGTATGAAAGTTTCTGAACATTTTCCCATACTGTCAAGTTCACCTCAGGTCAGGCTGTGAGTCTGCGCATGCTCGGTGACGTCAGCGGTAGTCGGCCCTGTGGACGCTTCTCTCTCACTAAGACACGGTCTCCAACTTGAAACTCTGTTGCTCCAGATGAGGTCTTCTCTGCATATTCTAACTCTTGTATCTTAGTGTGGACCAACCGATGTAAGGTTTGCAGGCGATTTTGATGTTCCCGAACCCAGGAGGACACCCCTGTCCGTGGGTAGTCCTCTTCTGGATCCAATGCCAACTCAGAGATTCCCTTTCTATCTCCACCAAGCAGAAGGAAGTAAGGTGTATATCCTGTGGTTCTATGTACTCGATTATTATATATCCACACCAGTTCAGAAACATATACAGGCCACCGGGCCTTTTGATCTTCTTCTAGAGTTCTCAGCATTTGAATTAGCATGCGGTAAATCGTTCACAGGCGCTATTACCTTGAGGATGGTATGGTGTGGTGCATGACTTGTCGATCCGGTACATGCGATGTACCTCATCCATTACTCTTCCAAAAAAACAGGCCCACTGATCAGAGTGAATCCTCTTCAGACATCCATAGAGTTGGATGAAGTTGTTGCAGATTGGGTATGTAGCAGACTCTGCGGTCTGATCCCGAGTAGGAGTCACCACGGCAAACTTTGTAAAGTGATCCACCATCACCAGGCAATGCTCCTAGCCCTGATGGGCTGGGCCAATGGTCAGATAGTCTGTCATCAAAAGGTCAAGGAAAGCGGAGGTTACAATGGATTATACGGGAGCCCTCTGCTCCGGTGGCTTAGCTAGTTGACATGTTTGGCACATTCTACAGGCCTCTTCTACTTTTGTCTTCAACTGGGGGTGAGAGATGAATCATTGTAACCAATGGAAGGTTTTTTCTGGACCAAAGTGGACCCCTTGCTCATGCGCAGCAACAGCAATCTCAGATAACAACGCTGTTGGGACTAGAACTTCCCAGGTCATGCTCGACTCAGTACGTAATTGTGCTTTCTGATACAGTAAGCCTTTCTTCATCTGAAGTTGTTCCCATTGTCGAAGGATCCAAAACTCCTTTGGAGACAAAGTACCTCTTTCTGTCGAGCTGGGGAACCTCTGGGAAGCCACGCACCTTTTCAACAAGGCCAGTTCACTATCTTCCTCTAGGAGCTGAACCGACTCATCCCGGGTTCGTCCCAGTATGCCTCCCTGGGCTGAGGTATGTATTTACTCCTGCCTTGTCACCACCGTCATGGTGGGTCTCTGGAATTTTGTCATCCTCCAGTTCTTAATCCCTGTTCCGCTCTGGCTTGGCACTCCTCCTCCTGGACAGGGCATCGGCATGAGTATTTTCTGCCCCCCTTTTATAGGCAATCTTATAGTGAAACTTCGCCATTCTGGACACCCATCGCTGCTCCAGAACTCCCAGCCACGCAATTTCCAGGTGTGCTAGCAGGTTGTTGGCAGCGCGCACCAATATTTCAGAGCCGGACAAGTACTCCTCAAATCTCTCTGTCATAGCCCACACCGATGCCAGAAGCTCCAACTTAAAGGAGCTGTAATTGTCAGGATTGCATTTGGAATCGTGAAGGAACTGGCTCGTGTAAGTGATCACCCTCTCTCTTCTGCCTTGCATCTGTGACAACACAGCTCCAAGTTCCAGCAGACCTCCGTCGGTGTGGAGAATGAATGGTTGCGAGAAATCTGCATAAGCCAAGACAAGAGCTTCTGTGAGTGCTCTCTTGAGATCCTGAAATACCTCTTCCTGGGACTCCTTCCAGCAGATCTTCCAGTTCTTGGCACTTGAAGGTACTTTTTTCAGCAGCTCCAGTAAAGGCTTTGCCCATCGAGAAAAGTTCTTCACAAAGTGCCTGTAATATCCGATCAGTCCCAGGAATGCCCGGACATCCTTCACAGCCTATGGAGTGGGCCATTCTTGAATCACGGCGACCTTTTCTCTGGAGGGCTCCACTCCAGTGGAAACATGGCCCAAGTATTCAATCTGCGTGCGAAACAAATGGCATTTTTGGGACTTCACTTTTAGTCCATGTCTCTGAAGGCAGGCCAACACTTTTTCTAAATGCTGCAGGTGTTCCTCAAAGGAAGCTGCATAGACTATAATATCGTCCAGGTAAATGAGCGTGGATTCAAAATTCAAATCTCCCAGGCACCTCTCCATGAGACTTTGAAAAGTTCCGCGAGCGTTGACTAAGACGAACGGCATTCGATTGAACTCGTACAAGCCCATGGGAAGAATAAAGGCTGTTTTTGCTTGATCTTGTTCAGACATGGGTACTTGCCAGTAGCTGCTGTTGAGGTCCAATATAGAGAAGAATCTGGCTTTTCATAGAGCAGATAAGGACTCTTCAATCCTGGGTAATGGGTATGAGTCTGTCACAGTACGGGTGTTGAGTTTTTGGTAATCCACACAAAAACGTAAGGTGCCATCTTTCTTCTGCACTAACACAATTGGAGCAGCCCATGGACTCTGACTCTCCCTAATGATGCCCGCCTGCAACAACTGGTTCAACATGCTCTTTACTTTCCTGGTACAACTGTGGGTGAATTTGTCTGTAACCAGGGGCGGACACAGACAGCTTTGGGCCCCTGTGCAGGAAATGTGTCTGGGCTCCCCTCCTTTTAAAGGGAACTTGTCACCCCCAAAAAGTAAGCCTGTGCCGGAGCCACAGCGTGAAGACAAGAAGAAGACGTCTTCCTATGAAGACGAGAGGCCCCGGACCGGACCGCGGGGGACCGCCCCAGGGTGAGTATAATCTAACCTCTTTTTCTCATCTTTCAGGTTACATCGGGGGCTTATCTACAGCATTCCAGAATGCTGTAGATAAGCCACTGATGCCGGTAGGCTTAGCTCAACTTCCATTTTCGGGGTGACAGGTTCCCTTTAAGGCGACAAAGCTATGGGACTGCGCTATACATAAGTGAGTACACTTTATACTAAGGGACTGTGTTAAATATAATATTGATGAGCGAGTATACTCGTTGCTCGGGTTTTCCCAAGCACGCTCGGGTGGTCTCCGAGTATTTGTGACTGCTCGGAGATTTCATTTTTTGTTGAGGCAGCTGCATGATTTAAAGCTACTAGCCAGCCTGAGTACATGTGGGGGTTGCCTGGTTGCTAGGGAATCCCAACATGTAATCAAGCTAATA
This sequence comes from Ranitomeya variabilis, assembly GCF_051348905.1. Taxonomy (NCBI): domain Eukaryota; kingdom Metazoa; phylum Chordata; class Amphibia; order Anura; family Dendrobatidae; genus Ranitomeya; species Ranitomeya variabilis. Next base: position 569,083,617 of record NC_135232.1, read on the forward strand.
GCCGCAAATCATGCAGCTGCGGCAAGGAAAACTAAATCACCGAGCAGTCAGAAATACTCGGAGATCATCCGAGCGTGCTCGGGAAAACCCGAGCAACGAGTATACTCACTCATCACTAATAGTAATCAATAATAATGTCTTCCTCCACCTCCCCCTCTTCGTAAATCCATTATAAATCCCTCGCATCCCACTATTGTCCTCTTCATTACCTCCATTATTGCTTTCTCCCACCACCCCATTATTGCCCATTCCACCACCTCCATCATTGCCTCCTCCCCACTACCCCCATCATTGTCCTTTCCCCTGCCACCATCATTGCCTTCTCCCCCACCACCCCATTATTAACCATTCCACCACCTCCATCATTTCCTCCCTCCACCCCTATCATTGCCCTCTCCATCAACCCAATCATTGCCTTCAGCCCCATCACCCCCATTATTGCCCTCTCTGTCAACTCAATCATTGTCTTCTGCCCCATCACCCTCATCCTCCACCTACACACAGAAACACACAGCACCATTCACCTCTCTGCGCACACAAACACTTCACCCCTGCGCACGGTATCCTGAAGCCGCACCATCGCCGGCAGCATCCTGTCCCGCACGGCCGTGGTGCTGAATGCTGTGTGATAGGAAGCACGGGCAGGAAGCAGGATGGATCCATTCCCTGCATCTCCGCTCCACTGCCTTTTTCTCTTGCAGGCAGCAGAGCTGCAGGGATTTCTCCCTGCCCGCCGCACATGAGGGCAATCTGGCCAGAGCCCCCCCAGAGCCTCGGGGTTGGATAAAATGGCCAGATTGCCCTCATTATTAGCTGCCCTGCAGGCAGGGCAGGTTTTAGGCAAAGTGGGGCCCTAGGCAAAGTTTAAAATGGGGAACCAAATGCTATAATATTGCACATCACACAGAAGCATTTCGGTTGTATTTACATGTGCTGAGTTCAGGCCGCTAAACAAGTGTGATCAACAATATTGAAATCGTTCAATGCTTGTTTCCCTGCCTCTTTCAACCATTTGAAAAAGAATGATGGGAACAGAATGATCACTAAAAGATCACTAACAGATCGCCATACAGTATAATGTTATCATAGTCCTCCACATCGCATAATACACTCTTCATAGTGCTCCATATAGTATACTACACCGCCATAGTCATCTATGTAGTACAATTCACTTCCCATAGTATAATGCACCCCATAGTTCTTCAAGTACATTGCACAACACTCAGCATACAAGAAAAAACAAACCTGTGCCAGATATTAGGGAGGGTGATGGTAAAAAATGTTGTACCCAAATCTGTGGTGTTCGGTGACAAACCATTGTTCTTTAAATGGACATCTTGGAGCCAGCCCAAATGGAGTTGAAGCTGTCCTACACAAGAACTTTCTTCCCAAGTACAAGGATGCCATCTGCAGGAAGGTGATGATTACTGCAGCCAATGACAATGTTCACATTGCCGAAAGATGATTGGACATTTGCCAGAGAAGATACTGCAAGCAAGGGTGGAGTCATGGCTTGTATGTGGGTGTGGATGGGAAATATTGGTATTAATGGAGGAAGAATCAAGGCCATCTCTCTCTCATTATTGCCATGAAGAATCATTGCTAAGTATACTTGTAGATATTTGTACTGGAATTTTCTCTAATTATAGGACATTGAAGAAAAGGTTTTTATTGTTATATAATTATTTGAATTGTCTTACTACTATCTTATTTTACGTGTCATTAAATATCTCGATCATTTTCCCAAACTTGAGTTATTGATTATATAGGAAATATTCAGGACAGGATACAGGATGGGAAATCACCTCCAACATTTGACACCCCAGCGGATCGTGGAAAAACAACATTCTACGCAGAACCAAGAAGTTCCCAACTGCTTCATCCAAGTGCCTGAAAATATCCGATTTTAAGACCAGACAAGAAAACCCTTCTTCAAGGAAACAGACCCATGGAGAATATCTTATCGGTGAACAAGTGACACGCTGGTTCGTGGAAACTGGAACGCCTGAGATATTGACCAGAAGTTTTGTGATATTCTTCATCAGTGAGCAGATGCGCTTAATTAGTAAGCATACATTCCTTTAATTAGATTTAATACCTGCATTATATTTTGTTTATTAATGTTAAGTTTAGGCCTATTGTTATGTCTTTATTTGTTTAAATGTTGTTGAATTGTTGCCGGTAAAGTTAGGGTAGCACCCTGTTGATTGAGTTTCTCATAAGATCTAAAGGATAAAACCAGACATCTCTGAGAAGAAAGTGAGTTAGAGGTTAAAATCTAAGTCTCATGTTAAGGGGAAGTAGCCTTATGCTTCAATAGGAGATCACTCTTGGCCTGGATCTTGGATCTGTATTTGATCAAGTGCATGAGATACTGTCAGTCAGATATTGGTAAAGTCACAAAACTCTAGTGTTGGAGTGTGACTGCCTGAGGGAAGATTGTATTCTATCTGAGTCCCTGTTTTTGTGAAGTGATATTCACTGGTTTCTGTGTTGTGTTTCGTTTGTAATTTCTGTTTGGAAAATGGATTTGTTTATTTTTGTTTGCCTTCTGTGAAAATAGTGTTAAAACACAGAAGTACCACAAGCAATCAAAAAATATATATTAATATATCCAATATAAAAAAATAGATCATACATAGATCAAAATTAAGTTAATTACTATTTCCGGTTCTCTGTGCAGTATGTGTGGTTACCACCACCACGTAGAGCAGAATAACCCAAACACCTTGAACATAGACGCACCAGAGATTAGCACCACACCAGGGGATAAGATTAAAAATGCTTTTATTATAGTAGCAACAAATAAATTATAAAAACATGTATCATATATAATACTTAGTACACACCACAGGACATAAAAAATATATAAATACAAGCTATAACAATATTTCATAAATAGATCCCCAGTACTGATGTAAAAAATAATAAAAAATAGTAACACTGTATCTATCTTTAGTATAAAGTGCAGCGTGTTAACAAATGTTCAATTGCACATATACTGTGTATGTGAACAGCAATCATAGACCACCACTGAAAAAAAGTGCAAAGTGCCAGATAATCAGTGTAAGCTATACAAGTGCTTACAAGCTCACATCACCATGAGCCTGAAGAAAATAAATAAAATACAATCCTAAATCCAGCTGGGAAAAGTGCAAAAAGTGCCAAATAATTAATATGAACTCCAAATAGTGATTGCAAGCTCACGCAACCAAGAGCTTGGAAAAGTGCATAAAAAGACCAACGTGCACATTGGGGACCTAAGGAAATAATATATCAATCAATACCTTGGGTAGCTGGGTCCTGTGGTGGCGCACCCCGACGCGCGTTTCGGACAATTTCCTTCGTCAGGGGGTGTGGTACTAATCTCTGGTGCGTCTATGTTCAAGGTGTTTGGGTTATTCTGCTCTTCTGTGAAAATAGTAGGAAGTAATTAACATGGAAATAGTCAGTAAGTTTATTGAAAAGTATGCCTTTGCTCACCAGCGCCGGCATCGGCCCTGGCGAGACTGGGGGGGGCCCATTTAAGGTAGTAACAGTACTACACTGATGCGCTCCTGGGGGGCCCCGCAGCTGGACTACATCCGGCTGTGCTGTGTGTGTATTAGTATACATCAGCTCCGTGATCTCCGTCTCCCAGCCAGGATACAGAGGTGGAACCGGCAGCAGGCACAGCACAGAGCTCTCACCACACCGTCACCATGGATACGAAGAGTCACTTCCAGGCCGGTGGTCGTCTGTGTCGTCACTTCCAGGTGAGCTCAGAGATCGTCCACGTTGTCCACTGTCCAGCCAGGTCCAGTGCCAAGCAGAAAGACGAGCATGAGCAGCCAGTGAACGGTGCAGCCGGGCCGTCCCTGTGCAACGGGGGCGACGGCATGAGTGACGGTGAAAGCAGTGAGTCTTCCTTCCAAGTTCCAGGCTTCCAAGTTCCCAGGGATGCAGCCTGGGAGGACAAGGTGCGACTGTACGGGGCCACCACAGACCTACAGTATGGCATCTGAGTGATGCTGGGTGTGGGTGGGACTTATAGACTATATACTACATGGGCTGTGCTATATACTACATGGCTGTGCTATAAACTACGTGGCTGTGCTATATACTACATGGCTGTGCTATATACTACACGTGGGCTGTGTTATATGCTACGTGAGCTGTTATACACTACATGGTTGTGCTATATACTATACGTGGCTGTGTTATATGATACGTGGCTGTGCTATATTTCTCTCCTGCATCATTAATTGTGGTATGTGTTAAAGGGGGGGGCCCACTGAAACTCTTTCACCCGGGGCCCTCAGAAACCTGGAGCCGGCCCTGCTGCTCAGTTAATAATCTTTTAATCTTTATATAGCGCTAACATATTCCGCAGCGCTTTACAGTTTGAACACATCATCGCTGTCCCTGATGGGGCTCACACTCTAAATTCCCTATCAGTAGGTTTTTGGAATGTGGGAGGAAACCGGAGAACCCGGAGGAAACCATGCAAACACGGGGAGAACATACAAACTTCTTGCAGATGTTGTCCTTGGTGGGATTTGAACCCAGGACCCCAGTGCTGCAAGGCTGCTGTGCTATCCACTGAGCCACCGTGTTGCCCGTTTTAATACTTGTGAAGAGGATGCATTGACACATCAGTTTAATGACCTAATGAAACAATGTGAAGGGCAGAGTGAGAACAAGAGTAAATTATCGAAAAAGAAAGCAAAGAAGAAAAGTTAGCAAATGTTTTGTGAATGTTGTTGAAAATGAAAGGAATTGCAGAACAAAAGGAATTGCATTGGTATTCAGAGAAAGCTCAATTAAGGCTACTTTCACACTAGCGTTAACTGTAAACCGTCTCAAAACGTCTTTTTTGCCGAAAAAAACGGATGCGTCAAAAAAGTGAAAAACGGTGACAAACGTATGCCACGCATCCAGCATTTCGACGGATACGTCGCAAATCCGCTAAACGTTTCCGTCGAAAATACTGGATGCGTTGCATACATTGCATCCGTTTTTACCATCCGTTGCATCCGTTTTTCCGACGGATCCGTTTTTAAAATGGGAGGCTCCCAAATTTGATTGGCTACTGGAAAATATGGAAAACTATATAGTACTGTATTTACAGCCCATCTTTGAGGGTTTTAGTTTTGTGGCAGAGATGGAAGGTGTTCTTGTGAGGATTGCTAGTTTGGTTACCGACGTTATCTTTGAGACGAATCGCCTGGATATCATAGTGCGGGAGAAGGAGGCGGCAGCGGAAAGGCGTAGGATGCTTCTGCAGCAACGGAGACGGAGGCGACTCTGGATACATCCGATTAATGAACTACAGATGACCAGGGGTGTCCACTCCACTCTGTACCTGGAGTTGCGGCACAATCCACACAAATTCTACAATTACGTGCGGATGAGGATGGAAAATTTTGACTTTTTGCTTGAAAAACTGGAGGATGTCATCCGAAGACAGGACACAAGGATGAGGCTTGCCATCACACCGGCGGAGCGGCTGATGGTGACCCTGCGGTAAGCCTCTTTTTTTTCTGTGATTGCTGATATTGAATGTTATATTACATGCTGCAGACAATACTGCGCTGACATATTGCGCACTATTTTCTGCAGCATGTAATTTTGGTTTTCTTTGCGGCCATTCCACAGCTTTTTTAAAATGTCAATGCTGATATTGAATGTCCTATAACAGACTGCAGAAAATACTGCGCTGAAATATTGCGTTGCATTTTCTGCAGTTTTTTTTTTCTTTTTGGGTTTGTTGACATGCAACTGCTTTTTTTTTGTCATTGGTCATTTTTAATGTTATATTACATGCTGCAGACAATACTGCGCTGACATATTGCGCACTATTTTCTGCAGCATGTAATTTTGGTTTTCTTTGCGGCCATTCCACTGCTTTTTTACACCGGTTTCATGCTGGTTTTATTGTGTGTCCCGTCCTTAAAAAAAATTTAACAGTGCCATATTGAAACTTGTTGTTCTGTGCAATTTTTTCTAACATTTTTTTTTTTTTTTTTAAAGTTTCCTAGCTACGGGTGAATCTATGACTTCACTCCATTACCAATTCCGCCTGGGCATTTCCACTATTTCAGGAATAGTGAAGGACACATGTCGGGCTATTTGGACCACTTTGCAACCAGAGTATATCCCCCAACCATCCATGGAAATCTGGTTGCGAAGTGCAGAAGAGTTTCAGCAAATTTGCAATTTCCCTAATTGTGTGGGTGCAGGTGACGGGAAACACATACGGATTGCGAAACCGGCAGGAACAGGATCGGAGTATTATAATTACAAGAAGTATTTCTCCATCGTCCTTATGGCTATTGCAGATGCCAACTGCAGGTTCCTTGCCGTGGACATCGGAGCATATGGACGGTCCAACGATTCGCAAGTTCTTAAAAACTCTCCGATGGGTCGTTGCCTTTATGGAGAGAGCTACGATTTACCGCCAGCCAGACCACTGCCAGGAACAAGTGAACCAGCCATGGAATATGTCTGTGTAGGTGATGAAGCCTTTCAACTGTCGCCGCACCTACTGAAACCGTATACTAGCCGGAACTTAAAGGGAAGGTGCCATCAAAAAAAAAAAAATTTCCAGCGATTGAAAAAATTTAAAGAATCAGGCCATGTTTGCACGATCCTTTTTTTGATCCTTTTTTTTTCAGGTCCTGATTTGGAAAACCCGCAGTGCAAAACTGCACTGCTGATTTTCCTGCAGTTTCTTCTGCAGATTCCTCTGCGGGTTTTCAACAGCACTTTCCTATTTGTGCCTGTTGAAAACAGGAGCTGAATCCGCAGAAAGAAGTGACATGGTACTTCTTTTTTTCTGCAGGCAAATCCTCGCGGATTTGCCTGAGAAAAAAAGGATAGTGGGCACAGCGGTTTTTGTTTTCCATAGAGTAACATTGGACTGTACCCTGCATGGAAAAAGGACCTGAAAAAAAAGGATCAAAAAAAGGATCGTGTGAACATAGCCTTAACGTTTACATTTTCTTAAAAAATATTATCATTTGTTTTTAATTTAGTAAAATATGAAAAATAATTTTAAAAGGTTTGGCATTTCCACTTTTAAACACTAGGGGAGCAGCTAATGAAATTTGACAAAAACCTAGTGTACAACTAGCTCACATTACTGCACTGCAGTAATTATGGGCTGAGTCTGCTGACGTGTGTGATGTCTCCTCTCCTCCCCTTCTGGTGTTTGCTAGGGGATGAGAGGATTCAGGAACACAGTGTGCAGCCATTTTGTTGGTGACTGCAAAGTTATACTGACAAGTAGACAGTCACCGAAGATGGCAGGCAGCAAGGATTCTGGGAGATATATGGTGGAGGGAGCAGGGTGACAGCAGCACAGAGTATTTCAGGAGAGCAGTATGCTGGTCTATGGGGGCCCCCTGTTTGGTGCGCAGAGCAGCCAGGGATTGTACATAGAGCGCTGTCTTTTATACACATGGATGGACCGTCTCCTCAGAAATCCAGGAAACATTTCTGCTGATTGATGGCCTGTTCTGATCCAGGCTTTGCATGCAAAGACCCCATTCCCCTCCTCAGATCCTGTCCTGGCGATGTGTGAAAGCGAGGTGACAGGCGCAGTCCGGGGTGATGCTGGGAAGGAAATGTAGCCATATAGTAACGATAAACATGAGACCCCGCTCTTCAGCTGCCTTACCAGCCCTCCCCTGAAGGCACCTAACTGGAGGTCATGCTGCCCCCTCTATTACCCCAGACCCGCGTGCAGCTGCTCAACCGGACCACCCTAGATTTGGTCCCCTTTCTGCAGATAATACTTCCATAGTGTTCTCACATAATACCGCCATATAGATCACTCATAATACCGCCGTATAGAGCACACATAATACTGTCCTATAGTTCTCACATAATACCATCGCAAATAACGACGCCAGTGTTCTCACATAATACCACCATATAGAGCACACATAATACCGCCATATAGAGCATACCGCCATATAGAGCACACATAATACCGCCATATAGAGCACACATAATACAGAGCACACAATACCACAATATACTTCACACAATACCGTCATATAGATCTCACATAATACCACCAGTGTTCTCACATATCGCCATATAGATCACACATAATACCGCCATATATATCAAACATAATACCACCATATACATCACATAGTACTGCCATATACTTCTCACATAACGACGCCATATAGATCTCACATAATACTGTCATATAGAGCACACATAATACTGCCATATAGAGCACTAATACCGCCATATAGAGCGCACATAATACCGCCATATAGAGCACACATAATACAGCCATATAGAGCATACCGCCATATAGATCTCACATAATACCGCCATATAGATCACACATAATACCGCCATATAGATCAAACATAATACCGCCATATAGATCAAACATAATACCGCCATATACTTCTCACATAACGACGCCATATAGATCTCACATAATACTGCCATATAGAGCACACATAATACTGCCATATAGAGCACACATAATACCGCCATATAGAGCACACATAATACTGCCATATAGAGCACACATAATACCGCCATATAGAGCACACATAATACCGCCATATAGAGCATACCGCCATATAGATCTCACATAATACCGCCATATAGAGCACACATAATACCGCCATATAGATCTCACATAATACCACCAGTGTTCTCACATATCGCCATATAGATCACACATAATACCACCATATACATCACATAGTACCGCCATATACTTCTCACAGAACGCCGCCATATAGATCACACATAACGGGGGAGAGGACTGCATAGGAGAGGATTAGATACACAGCTCAGTCAGTATCATAGGATAGGATTAGATACAAGGCTGAGCACAGTATCACATAGGATAGGATTAGATACATGGCTCAGCAGACGGCATCACACAGGAGAGGATTAGATACATGGCTCAGCACAGTATCACACAGGATAGGATTAGATGCATGGCTCAGCAGACAGTATCACACAGGAGAGGATTAGATACACAGCTCAGCACAGTATCACACAGGAAAGGATTAGATACATGGCTCAGCAGTCAGTATCACACAGGATAGGATTAGATACATGGCTCAGCACACAGTATCCCACAGTAGAGGATTAGATACATGGCTCAACACAGTATCACACAGGGTAGGATTAGATACAAGGCTCAGCACAGTATCACACAGGATAGGATTAGATGCATGGCTCAGCAGACAGTATCACACAGGAGAGGATTAGATACACAGCTCAGCACAGTATCACACAGGAAAGGATTAGATACATGGCTCAGCAGTCAGTATCACACAGGATAGGATTAGATACATGGCTCAGCAGACTATCACACAGGAGAGGATTAGATACACAGCTCAGACAGTATCATACAGGATAGGATTAGATACAAGGCTCAGCACAGTATCACATAGGATAGGATTAGATACATGGCTCAGCAGACGGCATCACACAGGAGAGGATTAGATACACAGCTCAGTCAGTATCCCACAGGATAGGATTAGATACATGGCTCAGCACACAGTATCCCACAGTAGAGGATTAGATACACGGCTCAGCACAGTATCACACAGGATAGGATTAGATACAAGGCTCAGCACAGTATCACACAGGATAGGATTAGATAAACAGCTCAGTCAGTATCACACAGGAGAGGATTAGATACACAGCTCAGTCAGTATCGCACAGGAGAGGATTAGATACACAGCTCAGTCAGTATCACACAGGAGAGGATTAGATACACAGTCAGCACAGTAACACACAGGATAGGATTAGATGCATGGCTCAGCAGACAGTATCACACAGGAGAGGATTAGATACACAGCTCAGACAGTAACACACAGGAGAGGATTAGATACACAGCTCAGACAGTATCACACAGGAGAGGATTAGATACACAGCTCAGTCAGTATCACACAGGAGAGGATTAGATACACAGCTCAGCAGACAGTAACACACATGGGAGGAGATACACTGCTCAGAGTCAGCACCACAAGGGATAGGAATAGATTCCCTCTCCCCACTGATACTTACGGCTCCCTGCTGAGTCCTTTCTTCTCCCTCCTGTGCCATCCTTGGTCTTCTCCTCCTCCTCCTATAGCTGCAGGGCTCCTGCGATTATCCTGGGAGCTGGAGCTCACAGCTGCAGTGTGAGCTCCAGGAAGATGGCGCTGATCTCCTGCCTCTGCTGTGCAGGACGGCTCAGGGGGCGTGGCCAGACACAGCAGAAAGCAGCTTATAATGCAAGCTATAGAGTCGGCTTCCGACCGCAGATCTCTATGCCCTGGGCTGCCGTAAATGCAGAGTGTAAGTGACGTGCAGCTTCACTTACACTCCTGCAAAGCAAAATGGCGGCGCCCAATGGCTTAAAAAAAAATTAATAATAAAAAAAATGTTAAAGTTAAAAAAAGGAAGTTTGTATGAAAAATAATTGTTTATATAAGCAATTATTTTTAATACAAAAAATAAAATGCGGCACCTTTCCTTTAACCCATACCAAGTGGGTCTTTAATTACCGGCTTACTAGAGCACGAAGAGTAGTGGAGTGTTCTTTTGGTATATTGACGGCGAAGTGGCGAGTTCTGCTGACGGCTATCAAACTGAAAACCACAACTATAGATGAGGTAGTTAAAGCCTGTGTGGTGCTCCACAACTTTGTCCTTTCAAAGGAGCCCGTTTCCTTGGATGACGAAGAGTTGGAGACCACCTTGTGGGACTACCGCAGCAGCTCGGTTCGCTCCACAGGTTTTGTTACAAGGATGAGGGACCAGTTTGCCGATTATTTTGTGTCACCTGTCGGGCGGATCCCATGGCAAGACATGATTGTGTAACCTGTTTTCCATGTGTTTGTTTATGTAAAAAATGTGTTTCTTCAGAAAAAAAAAAAAAAAAGGAAAAAAAAAACCAAATTACAAAAGAGTGGTTTTCTTGCTAGTAAAACCAATATTTTATACCTGTGACACGTCTGGTGTTTATTTTTATTTTACCTTTGTTATTAGTTACCATATGAGCTTAATAAATCCACACACACACAGAGTAGAATTTTTATCAAACTGAATTTTATTTGAACTCTTTCAAAACTTTATTTTATTTCCAAAAAACATATATATATATATATTTGTTCTGTTCAAACTTTCATAAAAATAGTTTTAACATTTTGGGGTAGAAAATAACTTTTTAAACAAACAGCCATTTATAGGTCTTGAAAGTGTGGGGTGGAGATACGAGGGGAGGAGGGGCTGGAAGGTTGGACCACGTCGATAGGTGGGGAAACCCTACTTGTTTGGGGTGCTGTGGAAGGGGGGGTAAAACCAGGAGGCAAGACTTACTGGGGAAGAAAAGCTGGGCAAGGAAGAAAACATTGGGGAAGGAATTTGGTTTGGGGGCCGGGATGGATATGGGGACTGGGTTGGGTGTTGGGACTGGGTTGGGTATTGGGACTGGGTTGGGTAGTGGGACTGGGTTGGGTAGTGGGACTGGGTTGGGTAGTGGGACTGGGTTGGGTATTGGGACTGGGTTGGATAATGGGGATGGTGTGGGGATTGGGGCAGGGTTTGGTATTGGGGCTGGTGTGGTAATGGGGGGTATGGTGTGGAAATGGGGCCTGGGGTGGAATTGTAGTGGATGTGTGGGGAGGTGTGTGGGTCGATTGGGGTTCGTTAATGGCCTTCAGTAGAGCATTATGGCAGGTATTCATTACCCGCATCTGTTGCTCAAAAGAAAACTTCTCCATGCTCCTGAGCATGGATTGAAAAAAAATATTGGCCGGATCGGTACTTACAGCTGAATGCAGCCTATCCATGCGACTGCTGGTTTCCTGGCTTGTTTCACTGATGCGTGATTGCACCATGTTGAAACCAGCAGTCACTTGCTCTCCCAAAATTTTGAAAGAGCCTTGGAAGGATGCATTCAGGTGTAAGAACTCAGGAGCATAGCTCCTTTCCTGACCCCTCTGTCGCTGCCGCCACGAACCTAATGGTGGTCTAGAGGTGGCAGGATCAGAGGGGTGGGGTAAAGGGAACGCTATCTGTTCAGCATCAGATGCGAGCAATGAAGGCTGCAATAATGCTCCACTGCTTGGGGCGGATGAAGTGGAGGGGACAGAGGGGTCAGAGGAGGGGTCAGAGGTGTGGGGCCTACCGACGTGGCCCTCAGTGGCGGACTCAGGAGGGATCGCTCCAGAGGGCGCAGAGGAAGATGCAGGCGCCCGGTGGCTGGAGAAGGTGCTGTGAAAGAAAGAACAAAAACAATTAATATATTGATATGAAAAAGCCCTGACTGAAAGCAAACTAAGTAGACAGGTTAACATGGTTATTAGTGGGCTGTAGAATACTTACACTCTGCTCAGCATGGTTCGCCTCAGGAAGGAGAGGGCCTGGCCATGTTTATATTTGCTCCTCCTCCTTCCTGCAGAGCCACTCGGGGCCTGCATCTCCGCGTTAAATTCCCTCTTAAAGCGATCCCTCAGTGACCGCCACCGCTTCCTAACCTTTTGACCTGTGAAGACAAGATTCAAAAGAAAAAAAAAAGAAAAAATTGGTAAATGCAATACATTACATTCAGCTCAAAACATCACTGAAAAGTGAATACTTACCTAGTTTGCTCAGCTGCTGAGGATGAAGGCTCTCCCACCTTGGAAAGAGGTTGTGACACACTTCGTCCCAGAGCCGACGGGTGACACCGGTATCAGCATGCCTGCGGTCAGCCATGTTCCACAGCGGCTCCCGCTCGCGAACCTCCTCGATGAGACTATCTATGTCGATGTCGTCATCGTCGTCATCGTACTCTTCGGCGGGAGCACGCTGTGAAGCCTGTGCCAAAAAAAAAGAAGAAGAAAAACAAACAAATTAGTACACTGAAACACTAAAGTACCAATAGAATCCCCCTCCCAACAAACAAAAAAACTCACTGATGGCCGACCGCGGCGACGAGTCCGCCGACTCTGGGAGTGTCTGGGAGAACCTTCAACGGCAGCAGCAGGAGCAGCAGCAGCAGCCTGAAATAAAGGAAACAAATTCTCAGTTAGGTAGGCATATATTTTCTGTGTTTAGTTATGTATGAAAGTCTGTTTTGTGTATGGTGCAGTGTGATGTGCGAAGCAACTGTTTCACCACTACTTACACTTGGTTCCTCCTCCACTTGCATCTCTCCACCCGTCTCGCCCCCTTCTGACAGCTCCTCATCTGATTCAGCTTCCTGTTGAAACATAATTTATGCATGTAGTTATCCATAAAAATGTAATTTAAAAAAACTAAAAAAAAAAACATTTTTTGTGTTAACTTACCGATACACGCTGTTGCTGTGGAGGAGGGGTGTCAGAAGAGGACATTGTTGCTGTGTCTTGCTGCGGCTGTGGTCCTGGTGGGCAAGGCTGGCAGTGGCTGTGGTCCTGGTGGGCAAGGCTGGCAGCGGCTGTGGTCCTGGTGTTTCTGTAAGTTAAAAAGACACTTGCAATCTGCTCTACACATTGAAGTAGCAGATTGGGGGTCTTCAAAACTTACTTGGAAACAATTGTTGGCCCTGGTCCTGGTGGGCAAGGCTGGCAGCGGCTGTGGTCCTGGTGGGCAAGGCTGGCAGCGGCTGTGGTCCTGGTGTTTCTGTAAGTTAAAAAGACACTTGCAATCTGCTCTACACATTGAAGTAGCAGATTGGGGGTCTTCAAAACTTACTTGGAAACAATTGTTGGCCCTGGTCCTGGTGGGCAAGGCTGGCAGCGGCTGTGGTCCTGGTGGGCAAGGCTGGCAGTGGCTGTGGTCCTGGTGGGCAAGGCTGGCAGCGGCTGTGGTCCTGGTGGGCAAGGCTGGCAGCGGCTGTGGTCCTGGTGTTTCTGTAAGTTAAAAAGACACTTGCAATCTGCTCTACACATTGAAGTAGCAGATTGGGGGTCTTCAAAACTTACTTGGAAACAATTGTTGGCCCTGGTCCTGGTGGGCAAGGCTGGCAGCGGCTGTGGTCCTGGTGGGCAAGGCTGGCAGCGGCTGTGGTCCTGGTGGGCAAGGCTGGCAGCGGCTGTGGTCCTGGTGTTTCTGTAAGTTAAAAAGACACTTGCAATCTGCTCTACACATTGAAGTAGCAGATTGGGGGTCTTCAAAACTTACTTGGAAACAATTGTTGGCCCTGGTCCTGGTGGGCAAGGCTGGCAGCCGCTGTGGTCCTGGTGGGCAAGGCTGGCAGCGGCTGTGGTCCTGGTGTTTCTGTAAGTTAAAAAGACACTTGCAATCTGCTCTACACATTGAAGTAGCAGATTGGGGGTCTTCAAAACTTACTTGGAAACAATTGTTGGCCCTGGTCCTGGTGGGCAAGGCTGGCAGCGGCTGTGGTCCTGGTGGGCAAGGCTGGCAGCGGCTGTGGTCCTGGTGTTTCTGTAAGTTAAAAATACACTTGCAATCTGCTTTACACATTGAAGTAGCAGATTGGGGGTCTTCAAAACTTACTTGGAAAGATGTGTGGGTGTGGTCCTGGTGGGCTGGTCAGTGGCTGCGGTCCTGGTGTATCTGTAAGGCCGGGGTCACACTAGACCGTAATACGGACGAGTGCTATGCGATAAAAAATCGCATAGCACTCGGCCCAATGTTAATCTATGGTGCAGCTCCCATCATCCGATATTTTCTCCACCGTATTTCGGATCCGAGGGAACTCGCAGCAGGCTGCGATTGTCAGCGTATCTCGGCCGAGACTCGCCAATGCAAGTCTATGGGTGCGAGAAAAAATCGGATTACACACGGACCATGCGTGTGCATTGCGAGAAATACGCAGCGGTGTTCTATAGAAAAGCCGGTAATTCAATTGCCGGCTTTGCATTTCTCCTTCACAAACCCGACAGGATATGAGACATGGTTTACATACAGTAAACCATCTCATATCCCCTTTTTTTTGCATATTCCACACTACTAATGTTAGTAGTGTGTATGTGCAAAATTTGGCCGCTGTAGCTGCTCAAATAAAGGGTTAAATGGCGGAAAAAATTGGCGTGGGCTCCCGCGCAATTTTCTCCGCCAGAGCGGTAAAGCCAGTGACTGAGGGCAGATATTAATAGCCAGGAGAGGGTCCATGGTTCTTGGCCCCCCCGTGGCTAAAAACATCTGCCCCCAGCCACCCCAGAAAAGGCACATCTGGAAGATGCGCCTATTCTGGCACTTGGCCACTCTCTTCCCACTCCCTGTAGCGGTGGGATATGGGGTAATGAAGGGTTAATGCCACCTTGCTATTGTAAGGTGACATTAAGCCAGATTAATAATGGAGAGGCGTCAATTATGACACCTATCCATTATTAATCCAATTGTTTGAAAGGGTTAAAAAACACACACACACATGATTAAAAAGTATTTTAATGAAATAAACACAGCGGTTGTTTTAATATTTTATTGCTCTCTCATTCCATTTTCAGACCCTCGCTTGGCAAAACAATAAACACACAATATACATACCCTCTCTGATGAACTGTCACGTCCCACGAAGTAATCCATCTGAAGGGGTTAACTAATATTACAGGCAGAGCTGCGATAATCCACTCGCTCGTGCCTGTAATCCCCGGGTGCTGAAAGGAAAGCAGTGATGTGTACTTACATTCAGTCGCGGTGATGCGCCCCTGCTGGATGTTCTCATGAACTGCAGCCTGGGAACTTTTCCCCAGGCTCCAGGTCATATGAGGACATCCACCAGGGGGCGCATCACCGCGACTGAAGGAAATGTAGGTCAATGACCTATAGTTACCTTCAGTCGCGGTGATGCGCCCCCTGGTGGATGTCCTCATATGACCTGGAGCGTGGGAAAAAGTTCCCAGGCTGCAGTACATGAGAACATCCAGCAGGGGCGCATCACCGCGACTGAATGTAAGTACACATCACTGCTTTCCTTTCAGCACCCGGGGATTACAGGCACGAGCGAGTGGATTATCGCAGCTCTGCCTGTAATATTAGTTAACCCCTTCAGATGGATTACTTCGTGGGACGTGACAGTTCATCAGAGAGGGTATGTATATTGTGTGTTTATTGTTTTGCCAAGCGAGGGTCTGAAAATGGAATGAGAGAGCAATAAAATATTAAAACAACCGCTGTTTATTTCATTAAAATACTTTTTAATCATGTGTGTGTGTGTTTTTTAACCCTTTCAAACAATTGGATTAATAATGGATAGGTGACATAATTGACGCCTCTCCATTATTAATCTGGCTTAATGTCACCTTACAATTGCAAGGTGGCATTAACCCTTCATTACCCCATATCCCACCGCTACAGGGAGTGGGAAGAGAGTGGCCAAGTGCCAGAATAGGCGCATCTTCCAGATGTGCCTTTTCTGGGGTGGCTGGGGGCAGATGTTTTTAGCCACGGGGGGGCCAATAACCATGGACCCTCTCCTGGCTATTAATATCTGCCCTCAGTCACTGGCTTTACCACTCTGGCGGAGAAAATTGCGCGGGAGCCCACGCCAATTTTTTCCGCCATTTAACCCTTTATTTGAGCAGCTACAGCGGCCAAATTTTGCACATACACACTACTAACATTAGTAGTGTGGAATATGCAAAAAAAATGGGAATATGAGATGGTTTACTGTATGAAAACCATGTCTCATATCCTGTCGGGTTTGTGAAGGAGAAATGCAAAGCCGGCAATTGAATTACCGGCTTTTCACAGATATCGCGCTGAATGAAATATAAATACAGAATATATATATATGTGTCTCAATGACATATATATATATATATATATATATATATATATATATATATATATATATATATATATATACTGTATATATGTTTTCCCGAACATTTGAGCACATAAATCCATTAGATGTCGGTTTTGCAAGCTTGCGAGAAAATCTCGGCATACGGATGCCATACGGATGTCACACGGATGTCACACGGATCATTTGATGCGAGGAAATTGCATCCTCGCACTGCACACGGATCACTGTTTTTGAAACATTTGTGCGATTCTCGGCCGTGAAAAACGGACCGTTTTTTTATACGTTAAGTGTGTCCCCGGCCTAATAAGTATAATGGATTTATAGTTAGACCACCCCCTGAACTAGGTAATGTTTAACGATAAACACCCTGCTAAAATGATGTCAGAAATGTTCATTACAGGTGAGCACCAAAACCCCCCCAAAAAAGTTGCACGTTATAACATTCATTTCCAGGTCCCAAAAAAAAATTTTTTGAAATGTGAACCCACCATGCAAAAATATATTTGACACATTTTATTTTAAAAAATCACCTCCCCCCAAAAAAAACCTTTACAGTATAACCTTTATTAAAAAATAAGCCCTCAACCAACTCTGTATTGCATGTGTAACCATTGGTACATACACCAGTTTTAAATTTACCTTTATGAAATGATACTACGGACATTTTTTTAATAAACATTTTATTTTTATTTATTTTTTTTAACTTTTTTTTTTTTTTTAATCACAATTAGGAGCTGACATGCTCTTTATTTTAAATACAAGTACATCAACTGCAAATGGTTTCAACAGTAAAATAAAATCAACACTTTTAAATAGAAAAAAAAAACCACACTCACACATTCAAACCACAAGCTGCAGACCGCTAGACTTTTAAAAAATACATCAGATTTAAAAACAAAAACAAAAAAAAAAACACATTTAAACCACATGCTGCACAGACCACTATACAGTCAATACATCAGAAAAAGGCAATTAACCAATTAAAGCATGGACAAATGCACATGCAATCAACAAGACGCACACAAACATGCATGGTATGTGTCCACATTCCGGATCGCATCAGGATTTGGTCAGGATTTTCCATCAGTATTTGTAAGCCAAGACCAGGAGTGTAACAATTAGAGGGAAAGTATAATAGGAAAACAGGCATAATAAGGTGCAGGCACATGGAGGAGGGCTGTCGGAAGAGGACATTGTTGCTGTGTCTTGCCTAAGGTTACTTTCACACTAGCGTTAACTGCATTACGTCTCAATTCGTCTTTTTTCAGAAAAAACGCATCCAGCAAAAGTTTTTGCTGGATGCGTTTTTTCCCCATAGACTTGTATTGGCGACGTATTGCGACGTAATGGCATACGTCGTGTCCGTCTTACGACGTATGCGTCGAAATTTGGCGACACGTCGTCGGCAAAAAACGTTGATTGTAACGTTTTTTGTCTCCGCATAAAAAACGTGTCGCGACGCATCCTGCGGCATACGTCGTTGGCTACAATGGAAGCCTATGAGCGACGGATGCGTCGGGACGTACGAAGCAATACAGCGCTGCAATACGTTTTTTTTACACTGAGCATGCTCAGAAGCAGGATTTTGTTGCCAATTGGCAAGACACCCCCAAATCTATATAAACCTGGCCTGGGCCTTCAACCCCACATATGCCTGCAAGACCCAAGAGAGAAGACTGCCAGCCACAGGACCCCAGCCACAAGACCCCAGCTACAAGACCCCAGCTACAAGACCCCAGCCAGCCACAGGAGCTAGCCACAAGACTCCAGCCACCATAGAGCCAGTGTGAGTATTGCAATTTTTGTGTGCATCTGTGTGCCTGTGCATTTGTGTGTGTATATGAGGTACTGACTACAGCAAGAGCTTAAAACCTGAAGAGAACCTAAGGCCTGCCATCGTCCTGCACCAGCCAGTGCCATGCTAGAGTCCAGATCCACCCTGATGCCAGCCACTGTGAAGACCTGCAGCTCCAGCCAAAGGATTGTCAGTAGTGTTGAGCATTCCGATACTGCAAGTATCGGGTATCGGCCGATACTTGCTGTATCGGAATTTCCGATACCGAGATCCGATATTTTTGTGATATCGGGTATCGGGTATCGCAACAACATTAATGTAATAATGTGTAAAAAAGAGAATTAAAATAAAAAATATCGCTATACTCACCTGTCCGACGCAGCCGGGACCTCAGCGAGGGAACCGGCAGCGTTGTTAGTTTAAATTTCGCGCTTTTACTTGGTTACGTGAAGTCCCGGCTTGTGATTGGTCAGGGCGGCCATGTTGCCGGGACGCGGACCAATCACAGCAAGCCATGACGAAATTACGTCACGGCTTGCTGTGATTGGTCCACGTCCCGGCAACATGGCCGCCATTAACCAATCACAAGCCGTGACGTCACGGGAGGCTGGACATGCGCGTATTTTGAAAAGCGCGCGTGTCCAGCCTCCAGTGACGTCCCGGCAACATGGCCGCCATTAACCAATCACAAGCCGGGACGTCACGGGAGGCTGGACATGCGCGTATTTTGAAAAGCGCGCGTGTCCAGCCTCCAGTGACGTCCCGGCAACATGGCCGCCATTAACCAATCACAAGCCGGGACGTCACGGGAGGCTGGACATGCGCGTATTTTGAAAAGCGCGCGTGTCCAGCCTCCCGTGACGTCACGGCTTGTGATTGGTTAATGGCGGCCATGTTGCCGGGACGCGGACCAATCACAGCAAGCCGTGACGTAATTTCGTCACGGCTTGCTGTGATTGGTCCGCGTCCCGGCAACATGGCGCCGTGACCAATCATAAGCCGGGACGTCACTGGAGGCTGGACACGCGCGCTTTTCAAAATACGCGCATGTCCAGCCTCCCGTGACGTCACGGCTTGTGATTGGTTAATGGCGGCCATGTTGCCGGGACTCGGACCAATCACAGCAAGCCGTGACGTAATTTCGTCACGGCTTGCTGTGATTGGTCCGCGTCCCGGCAACATGGCCGCCCTGACCAATCACAAGCCGGGACCTCACGTAACCAAGTAAAAGCGCAAATTTTAAACAAACAACGCTGCCGGTTCCCTCGCTGAGGTCCCGGCTGCGTCGGACAGGTGAGTATAGCAATATTTTTTATTTTAATTCTTTCTTTTACACATTAATATGGTTCCCAGGGCCTGAAGGAGAGTTTCCTCTCCTTCAGACCCTGGGAACCATCAGGAATACCGTCCGATACCTGAGTCCCATTGACTTGTATTGGTATCGGGTATCGGTATCGGATTGGATCCGATACTTTGCCGGTATCGGCCGATACTTTCCGATACCGATACTTTCAAGTATCGGACGGTATCGCTCAACACTAATTGTCAGCCTTTTGTATGTGTGTATGTAATGTGTGTGTGTGTGTGTGTGTGTGTATGCGTCTTCTGATTGGGTTCACCTTACTGCCTTTGTTGTACATATGTGTATTTGCATAAAGCTTATGTGTGTGTGTGTATTTTTTTTGTACGGCTGTGTGCTTTTGTAAGTATGTCTTCATGTGCCTGCACCTTATTATGCCTTTGCCAATCTTATGCCTGTTCATGTGGGAGGGTATGTGTCCACGTTCAGAATTGCATCAGGATTTGGTCAGGATTTTCCATCAGTATTTGTAAGCCAAAACCAGGAGTGGGTGATAAAAGCAAAAGTGTGCCTGTTTTCCTATTATACTTTCCCTCTAATTGTTACACTCCTGGTTTTGGCTTACAAATACTGATGGAAAATCCTGACCAAATCCTGATGCGATCCGGAATGTGGACACATACCATGCATGTTTGTGTGTGTCTTGTTGATTGCATGTGCATTTGTCCATGCTTTAATTGGTTAATTGCCTTTTTCTGATGTATTTACTGTATAGTGGTCTGTGCAGCATGTGGTTTAAATGTTTTGTTTTTTTTTTAAATCTGATGTATTTTTTAAAAGTCTAGTGGTCTGCAGCTTGTGGTTTGAATGTGTGTGTGTTTTTTTTTTCTATTTAAAAGTGTTGATTTTATTTTACTGTTGAAACCATTTGCAGTTGATATACTTGTATTTAAAATAAAGAGCATTTCAGCTCCTAATTGTGATTAAAAAAAAAAAAAAGTTAAAATAAATAAAAATAAAATATTTATTAAAAAAAATGTCCGTAGTATCATTTCATAAAGGTAAATTTAAAACTGGTGTATGTACCAATGGTTACACATGCAATACAGAGTTGGTTGAGGGCTCATTTTTTAATAAAGGTTATACTGTAAAGGTTTTTTTTGGGGGGGAGGTGATTTTTTAAAATAAAATGTGGCAAATATATTTTTGCATGGTGGGTTCACATTTCAAAATTTTTTTTTTTGGGACCTGGAAATGAATGCTATAACGTGCAACTTTTTTGGGGGGGTTTTGGTGTTCACCTGTAATGAACATTTCTGACATCATTTTAGCAGGGTGTTTATCGTTAAACATTACCTAGTTCAGGGGGTGGTCTAACTATAAATCCATTATACTTATTACAGATACACCAGGACCGCAGCCACTGACCAGCCCACCAGGACCACACTCACACATCTTTCCAAGTAAGTTTTGAAGACCCCCAATCTGCTACTTCAATGTGTAGAGCAGATTGCAAGTGTATTTTTAACTTACAGAAACACCAGGACTAGAGTTGAGCGACTTTCATTTTTTTAAGATCGAGTCGGGTTTTGTGAAACCCGATTTTGTCTAGAGTCGAGTCGAGTGCAGTCGGCCGATTATCGCTAAAAGTCGGGGATCGACCGAAACACGAAACCCAATGCAAGTCAATGGGGAAGCATAGTCGGCAGTGAGTGGAGGCCAGGAAAACACCTACAGTGCCCATTTTAATGCCAAAAACATCCATTCTTGTTTCTGAAGCTTGTCAATCTTAATTAACTTTATAATAATAGTTGGGCATAGGGAATTGGGGGTCATTTGGCAAAAGTTGTGGGGGGAGTAGGGCCGGCTCAAGTTTTTCGTGGGCCCAGGAAATGCGGACTACGTCACGGCGGTGTTGCAGGGAAAGGTAAGTATTTCAACGTTGCAAGTGCTGTGATCCTGAGCAAGCAGGGGGGGCCCACTCGTTCGCATTGGCACTGGCACAGGGCCCCTCAAAGTACAGCGATGTGTGTTTGCATGGCGGGGGCGCCTCCCACCAGCAGCGACACTTTTGCGTACTCTGAGGGGCCCTGTGCCAGTGACGTCGCCAACGAGTATGCCCCCCCACCTGATGAAGGAACCTGCACTTTCATCTGCACCTTCCTCTCTGTCCCTGTGTAAGGTGGTATAACATGCGGGAAGGGGAACCTTACTTTCAGCAGGGTCAGATTCTGGCTGTGTAGAGTACAAGGGGAATGTAGTGGTCTAGGTCAATGTACCAGCAGACTCATCTAGCAGTGGCTGGGCAATGGGCAGGATGAGGAGGAAACAGATATAGGGCCAAAGAATAAAGTAGGCTAAATGCAGTTCAAAATTGGTAACAGGACTAAACAGGCGGCATTGCTTTGTTCAGTGGAGTAGCAAACCCAAGAGCAGCAGACACTGTTTCAAGGGCATAACCACACTAGTAGGCCAAATGCAGTTTAATATCTGATAGTATAGGGCGAAAGCCAGAATGTGGAAGCTCAGCTTTGTTCAGTTGAGGACAACACCAGGCAGGGGCAGACAGACACCTTTAGTAGGCCGGAACAGCCAATTGCATTTTTAAAAATGGTAATTTGGAACTGAAGGTTGAAGCTCAGCTTTATTCAGTTGAGGACAACACCAGGCAGGGGCAGACAGACACCTTTAGTAGGCCGGAACAGCCAATGGCATTTTTAAAAATGGTAATTTGGAACTGAAGGTTGAAGCTCAGCTTTATTCAGTTGAGGACAACACCAGGCAGGGGCAGACATTCACCTTTAGTAGGCCGGAACAGCCAATTGCATTTTTAAAAATGGTAATTTGGAACAGAAGGTTGAAGCTCAGCTTTATTCAGTTGAGGACAACACCAGGCAGGGGCAGACAGACACCTTTAGTAGGCCGGAACAGCCAATTTTTTAAAAAAACAGCAGTTAGTAAGAGGCAGAAGGTAGAAGCTCAGCTTTATTCAGTTGAGGACAACACCAGGCAGGGGCAGACAGACACCTTTAGTAGGCCGGAACAGCCAATTGCATTTTTAAAAATGGTAATTTGGAACAGAAGGTTGAAGCTCAGCTTTATTCAGTTGAGGACAACACCAGGCAGGGGCAGACAGACACCTTTAGTAGGCCGGAACAGCCAATTTTTTAAAAAAACAGCAGTTAGTAAGAGGCAGAAGGTAGAAGCTCAGCTTTATTCAGTTGAGGACAACACCAGGCAGGGGCAGACAGACACCTTTAGTAGGCCGGAACAGCCAATGGCATTTTTAAAAATGGTAATTTGGAACTGAAGGTTGAAGCTCAGCTTTATTCAGTTGAGGACAACACCAGGCAGGGGCAGACATTCACCTTTAGTAGGCCGGAACAGCCAATTGCATTTTTAAAAATGGTAATTTGGAACAGAAGGTTGAAGCTCAGCTTTATTCAGTTGAGGACAACACCAGGCAGGGGCAGACAGACAACTTTAGTAGGCCGGAACAGCCAATTTTTTAAAAAAACAGCAGTTAGTAAGAGGCAGAAGGTAGAAGCTCAGCTTTATTCAGTTGAGGACAACACCAGGCAGGGGCAGACAGACACCTTTAGTAGGCCGGAACAGCCAATGGCATTTTTAAAAATGGTAATTTGGAACTGAAGGTTGAAGCTCAGCTTTATTCAGTTGAGGACAACACCAGGCAGGGGCAGACATTCACCTTTAGTAGGCCGGAACAGCCAATTGCATTTTTAAAAATGGTAATTTGGAACAGAAGGTTGAGGCTCAGCTTTATTCAGTTGAGGACAACACCAGGCAGGGGCAGACAGACACCTTTAGTAGGCCGGAACAGCCAATTGCATTTTTAAAAATGGTAATTTGGAACAGAAGGTTGAAGCTCAGCTTTATTCAGTTGAGGACAACACCAGGCAGGGGCAGACAGACACCTTTAGTAGGCCGGAACAGCCAATGGCATTTTTAAAAATGGTAATTTGGAACTGAAGGTTGAAGCTCAGCTTTATTCAGTTGAGGACAACACCAGGCAGGGGCAGACATTCACCTTTAGTAGGCCGGAACAGCCAATTGCATTTTTAAAAATGGTAATTTGGAACAGAAGGTTGAGGCTCAGCTTTATTCAGTTGAGGACAACACCAGGCAGGGGCAGACAGACACCTTTAGTAGGCCGGAACAGCCAATTGCATTTTTAAAAATGGTAATTTGGAACAGAAGGTTGAGGCTCAGCTTTATTCAGTTGAGGACAACACCAGGCAGGGGCAGACAGACACCTTTAGTAGGCCGGAACAGCCAATTGCATTTTTAAAAATGGTAATTTGGAACAGAAGGTTGAAGCTCAGCTTTATTCAGTTGAGGACAACACCAGGCAGGGGCAGACAGACACCTTTAGTAGGCCGGAACAGCCAATGGCATTTTTAAAAATGGTAATTTGGAACTGAAGGTAGAAGCTCAGCTTTATTCAGTTGAGGACAACACCAGGCAGGGGCAGACAGACACCTTTAGTAGGCCGGAACAGCCAATGGCATTTTTAAAAATGGTAATTTGGAACTGAAGGTTGAAGCTCAGCTTTATTCAGTTGAGGACAACACCAGGCAGGGGCAGACATTCACCTTTAGTAGGCCGGAACAGCCAATTGCATTTTTAAAAATGGTAATTTGGAACAGAAGGTTGAAGCTCAGCTTTATTCAGTTGAGGACAACACCAGGCAGGGGCAGACAGACACCTTTAGTAGGCCGGAACAGCCAATTTAAAAAAAAACCAGCAGTTAGTAAGAGGCAGAAGGTAGAAGCTCAGCTTTATTCAGTTGAGGACAACACCAGGCAGGGGCAGACAGACACCTTTAGTAGGCTGGAACAGCCAATGGCATTTTTAAAAATGGTAATTTGGAACTGAAGGTTGAAGCTTAGCTTTATTCAGTTGAGGACAACACCAGGCAGGGGCAGACATTCACCTTTAGTAGGCCGGAACAGCCAATTGCATTTTTAAAAATGGTAATTTGGAACAGAAGGTTGAGGCTCAGCTTTATTCAGTTGAGGACAACACCAGGCAGGGGCAGACAGACACCTTTAGTAGGCCGGAACAGCCAATTGCATTTTTAAAAATGGTAATTTGGAACAGAAGGTTGAAGCTCAGCTTTATTCAGTTGAGGACAACACCAGGCAGGGGCAGACAGACACCTTTAGTAGGCCGGAACAGCCAATGGCATTTTTAAAAATGGTAATTTGGAACAGAAGGTTGAAGCTCAGCTTTATTCAGTTGAGGACAACACCAGGCAGGGGCAGACAGACACCTTTAGTAGGCCGGAACAGCCAATTGCTTTTTTAAAAATGGTAATTTGGAACTGAAGGTTGAAGCTCAGCTTTATTCAGTTGAGGACAACACCAGGCAGGGGCAGACAGACACCTTTAGTAGGCCGGAACAGCCAATGGCATTTTTAAAAATGGTAATTTGGAACAGAAGGTTGAGGCTCAGCTTTATTCAGTTGAGGACAACACCAGGCAGGGGCAGACAGACACCTTTAGTAGGCCGGAACAGCCAATTGCATTTTTAAAAATGGTAATTTGGAACAGAAGGTTGAAGCTCAGCTTTATTCAGTTGAGGACAACACCAGGCAGGGGCAGACAGACACCTTTAGTAGGCCGGAACAGCCAATGGCATTTTTAAAAATGGTAATTTGGAACTGAAGGTAGAAGCTCAGCTTTATTCAGTTGAGGACAACACCAGGCAGGGGCAGACAGACACCTTTAGTAGGCCGGAACAGCCAATGGCATTTTTAAAAATGGTAATTTGGAACTGAAGGTTGAAGCTCAGCTTTATTCAGTTGAGGACAACACCAGGCAGGGGCAGACATTCACCTTTAGTAGGCCGGAACAGCCAATTGCATTTTTTAAAAAATGGTAATTTGGAACAGAAGGTTGAAGCTCAGCTTTATTCAGTTGAGGACAACACCAGGCAGGGGCAGACAGACACCTTTAGTAGGCCGGAACAGCCAATGGCATTTTTAAAAATGGTAATTTGGAACTGAAGGTTGAAGCTCAGCTTTATTCAGTTGAGGACAACACCAGGCAGGGGCAGACATTCACCTTTAGTAGGCCGGAACAGCCA
Source organism: Ranitomeya variabilis (assembly GCF_051348905.1). NCBI lineage: Eukaryota > Metazoa > Chordata > Amphibia > Anura > Dendrobatidae > Ranitomeya > Ranitomeya variabilis. The sequence continues at coordinate 569,109,515 of NC_135232.1, forward strand.
ATTGCATTTTTAAAAATGGTAATTTGGAACAGAAGGTTGAGGCTCAGCTTTATTCAGTTGAGGACAACACCAGGCAGGGGCAGACAGACACCTTTAGTAGGCCGGAACAGCCAATTGCATTTTTAAAAATGGTAATTTGGAACAGAAGGTTGAAGCTCAGCTTTATTCAGTTGAGGACAACACCAGGCAGGGGCAGACAGACACCTTTAGTAGGCCGGAACAGCCAATGGCATTTTTAAAAATGGTAATTTGGAACTGAAGGTTGAAGCTCAGCTTTATTCAGTTGAGGACAACACCAGGCAGGGGCAGACATTCACCTTTAGTAGGCCGGAACAGCCAATTGCATTTTTAAAAATGGTAATTTGGAACAGAAGGTTGAGGCTCAGCTTTATTCAGTTGAGGACAACACCAGGCAGGGGCAGACAGACACCTTTAGTAGGCCGGAACAGCCAATTGCATTTTTAAAAATGGTAATTTGGAACAGAAGGTTGAAGCTCAGCTTTATTCAGTTGAGGACAACACCAGGCAGGGGCAGACAGACACCTTTAGTAGGCCGGAACAGCCAATTGCTTTTTTAAAAATGGTAATTTGGAACTGAAGGTTGAAGCTCAGCTTTATTCAGTTGCAGCTTCTTGGCAATAATATAAAGAAGACGAGACAGGACAACACTCGTTGGATGCCATATCTGTGTTTTCACTGGAAAAAAAACTGTCAGTTAACTACTTGTAGGAGAAAGTTTTTGTAGCTGGAGGCCACTTTTTGTATTGTACCAGTTTTCTGTTGTATGTTTGGAACTGAAGGTTGAAGCTCAGCTTTATTCAGTTGAGGACAACACCAGGCAGGGGCAGACACCTTTAGAAGGACGGAACAGCCAATTTTTTTAAAAACAGCAGTTAATCAGAGCCAGAAGGTAGAAGCTCAGCTTTATTCAGTTGAGGACAACTTGAACTAGGGACTGCAGACAGACTTTGCAGGCTGTCCCCTGTGTGGACCATGCATCCAATACATTAACCCATTTAGCCACAAAGGACACGTAACCTTCCGTGGCCAGGCCTACAGGTCCATGTGTCTGTTGTCAGGTATACCTTTGGACTGACAAATTGACAGAATGCAAGGACAATGCGGTCTTTAACATGCAGGTGGAGGGGTGGGATGGCTTTTCTCGCAAAAGAATTGTCAACTGGGTAGCTCATAGCGTGGTATATCGTAGTTCATCCTGGCTTTATTAATATTAAATTAAATAAAAAAATAGGCTCTAGGCACTTTATTATTGGTTCCAGGGGTACACGGGCAGCAGTGGTCAGGTGAGTGGAGGCCTAGTGGAAGGAGGGACCTTAGACAGGCTTCGAAGGCCTAACATAATAAAATGGGCTGGCGGTAGGCACTTTATTATTGGTTCCAGGGGTACACGGGCAGCAGTGGTCTGGTCAGTGGAGGCCTAGTGGAAGGAGGGACCGCAGACAGGCTTCAAAGGCCTAACATAATAAAATGGGCTGGCTGTAGGCACTTTATTATTGGTTCCAGGGGTACACGGGCAGCAGTGGTCAGGTGAGTGGAGGCCTAGTGGAAGGAGGGACCGCAGACAGGCTTCGAAGGCCTAACACAATAAAATGGGCTGGCTGTAGGCACTTTAAAATTGGTTCCAGGGGTACACGGGCAGCAGTGGTCTGGTCAGTGGAGGCCTAGTGGAAGGAGGGACCGCAGACAGGCTTCGAAGGCCTAACACAATAAAATGGGCTGGCTGTAGGCACTTTAAAATTGGTTCCAGGGGTACACGGGCAGCAGTGGTCTGGTCAGTGGAGGCCTAGTGGAAGGAGGGACCGCAGACAGGCTTCGAAGGCCTAAAATAACAAACAATAGGCTCATGGCAGTTTTACAGCGGTTACATGGATACACGGGCAGCTTGGTGGTGAGTGGAGGAGTATTTAAAGTAGGGACCGCAGACAGGCTATCAAAGGCCTAAAATAACAAACAATAGGCTCATGGCAGCTTTACAGCGGTTACATGGATACACAGGCAGCTTGGTGGTGAGTGGAGGAGTATTTAAAGTAGGGACCGCAGACAGGCTATCAAAGGCCTAAAATAACAAACAATAGGCTCATGGCAGCTTTACAGCGGTTACATGGATACACAGGCAGCTTGGTGGTGAGTGGAGGAGTATTTAAAGTAGGGACCGCAGACAGGCTATCAAAGGCCTAAAATAACAAACAATAGGCTCATGGCAGCTTTACAGCGGTTACATGGATACACAGGCAGCTTGGTGGTGAGTGGAGGAGTATTTAAAGTAGGGACCGCAGACAGGCTATCAAAGGCCTAAAATAACAAACAATAGGCTTATGGCAGTTTTACAGCGGTTACATGGATACACGGGCAGGCAGCTTGGTGGTCAGTGGAGGAGTATTTAAAGTAGGGACCGCAGACAGGCTATCAAAGGCCTAAAATAACAAACAATAGGCTTATGGCAGTTTTACAGCGGTTACATGGATACACGGGCAGGCAGCTTGGTGGTGAGTGGAGGAGTATTTAAAGTAGGGACCGCAGACAGGCTATCAAAGGCCTAAAATAACAAACAATAGGCTCATGGCAGCTTTACAGCGGTTACATGGATACACAGGCAGCTTGGTGGTGAGTGGAGGAGTATTTAAAGTAGGGACCGCAGACAGGCTATCAAAGGCCTAAAATAACAAACAATAGGCTCATGGCAGCTTTACAGCGGTTACATGGATACACAGGCAGCTTGGTGGTGAGTGGAGGAGTATTTAAAGTAGGGACCGCAGACAGGCTATCAAAGGCCTAAAATAACAAACAATAGGCTTATGGCAGTTTTACAGCGGTTACATGGATACACGGGCAGGCAGCTTGGTGATCAGTGGAGGAGTATTTAAAGTAGGGACCGCAGACAGGCTATCAAAGGCCTAAAATAACAAACAATAGGCTTATGGCAGTTTTACAGCGGTTACATGGATACACGGGCAGGCAGCTTGGTGGTGAGTGGAGGAGTATTTAAAGTAGGGACCGCAGACAGGCTATCAAAGGCCTAAAATAACAAACAATAGGCTCATGGCAGCTTTACAGCGGTTACATGGATACACAGGCAGCTTGGTGGTGAGTGGAGGAGTATTTAAAGTAGGGACCGCAGACAGGCTATCAAAGGCCTAAAATAACAAACAATAGGCTCATGGCAGCTTTACAGCGGTTACATGGATACACAGGCAGCTTGGTGGTGAGTGGAGGAGTATTTAAAGTAGGGACCGCAGACAGGCTATCAAAGGCCTAAAATAACAAACAATAGGCTCATGGCAGCTTTACAGCGGTTACATGGATACACGGGCAGGCAGCTGGTGATGAGTGGAGGAGTATTTAAAGTAGGGACCGCAGACAGGCTATCAAAGGCCTAAAATAACAAACAATAGGCTCATGGCAGCTTTACAGCGGTTACATGGATACACAGGCAGCTTGGTGGTGAGTGGAGGAGTAGTGCAAGGAGTGTCTGTCCCAGTACTCCCAAAATATAAATAGATGTTAATGTCTCGCAAAACAACCAAAACAAAAAAAAAGGTGGCATACTTAGGTACAGGGGTGGGCTCATCTACTGAGTTTCTGACATAGTAATTTGGCAGTAACTATTTAATGGTGCCAATATAGGACACAGACACAGACTACTTTAAGTTGCATCATAGATGTCTACAAATTTGTATTGTCAGTGCCAGACATTGAATGATGTCAGCGAATAGACTAAAGATTGGTGGAGCTGTGCGACATAATTTTGCACGTGGTAGAGCACATTTTGAGCTGGGGTAGGGGGGAACTCTCTTGAGGCCGGCGGGACCGCCCCAGGGCCCCTCATGTTACAACGGTGTGTCTGACGTTGGGTGCGCACCACCACCGCCAGAGACACTACATTGTACTATGAGGGACCCAGTAGCAATGCCGTCAACCAAAAGCGAGCACACCCACCTCTTCAGACAAACAGCAGTCTCACGGGTGCTTGCGCCAAGTCGCGATACCACGGCCCCGTGTGGGGAGTTTTGCCATTTAGGGAGGTGTAAACATGTCGTATGCTGTACAATCAGCTGCAGCAAATTAGACATTAGAAAAGTAATTCACAGGCAAGAGCTTTTCATAGGAAAGCTAGGTGTCGGCCGGGCAAGGTGGGGCAAAAGATTTCGAAATCCAGTTGTGGTTCATTTTAATGAATGTTAGATCGTCAACATTTTGGGTAGCCAGACGAGTCCTTTTTTCGGTTAATATTGAACCTGCAGCACTGAATACTCTTTCTGATAGGACACTTGCTGCCGGGCAAGCAAGCTCCTGCAATGCATATTCTGCCAATTCTGGCCAGGTGTCTAATTTGGAGGCCCAGTAATCAAATGGGAATGACGGTTGAGGGAGAACATCGATAAGGGATGAAAAATAGTTAGTAACCATACTGGACAAATGTTGTCTCCTGTCACTTTCAATTGATGCAGCAGTACCTGTCCTGTCTGCGGTCATAGCAAAATCACTCCACAACCTGGTCAGAAAACCCCTCTGTCCAACGCCACTTCTGATGTGTGCACCCCTAACACTCCTAGTCTGCTGCCCCCTGGAGCTCGTGTGAGAACGATCACGTGCGCTGTGTGCTGGGAATGCCTGAAGCAAACGGTCAACAAGAGTTGATTGTTTGGTTGCTAATATTAGTTCCAAGTTCTCATGTGGCATAATATTTTGCAATTTGCCTTTATAGCGTGGATCAAGGAGGCAGGCCAACCAGTAATCGTCATCGTTCATCATTTTCGTAATGCGTGTGTCCCTTTTTAGGATACGTAAGGCATAATCCGCCATGTGGGCCAAAGTTCCAGTTGTCAAATCTCCGGTTGTGATTGGTTGAGGGGCAGTTGCAGGCAAATCTACGTCACTTGTGTCCCTCAAAAAACCAGAACCCGGCCGTGACACGCAACCAATTTCCTGTGCCCCCGGGAAAGGTTCGGCATTAAAAATATACTCATCCCCATCATCCTCCTCGTCCTCCACCTCCTCTTCGCCCGCTACCTCGTCCTGTACACTGCCCTGACCAGACAATGGCTGACTGTCATCAAGGCTTTCCTCTTCCTCTGGTGCAGACGCCTGCTCCTTTATGTGCGTCAAACTTTGCATCAGCAGACGCATTAGGGGGATGCTCATGCTTATTACGGCGTTGTCTGCACTAACCAGCCGTGTGCATTCCTCAAAACACTGAAGGACTTGACACATGTCTTGTATCTTCGACCACTGCACACCTGACAACTCCATGTCTGCCATCCTACTGCCTGCCCGTGTATCCTCCCACAAATAAATAACAGCACGCCTCTGTTCGCACAGTCTCTGAAGCATGTGCAGTGTTGAGTTCCACCTTGTTGCAACGTCTATGATGAGGCGATGCTGGGGAAGGTTCAAAGACCGCTGATAGGTCTGCATACGGCTGGCGTGTACAGGCGAACGTCGGATATGTGAGCAAAGTGCACGCACTTTGAGGAGCAGGTCGGAGAACCCAGGATAAGTTTTCAATAAGCACTGCACCACCAGGTTTAAGGTGTGAGCCAGGCAAGGAATGTGTTTCAGTTGGGAAAGGGAGATGGCAGCCATGAAATTCCTTCCGTTATCACTCACTACCTTGCCTGCCTCAAGATCTACTGTGCCCAGCCACGACTGCGTTTCTTGTTGCAAGAACTCGGACAGAACTTCCGCGGTGTGTCTGTTGTCGCCCAAACACTTCATAGCCAATACAGCCTGCTGACGCTTGGCAGTAGCTGGCCCATAATGGGACAACTGGTGTGCAACAGTGTCATCTGCCGATGGAGTGGTTGGCAGACTGCGTTCTGTGGAAGAGCTGTAGCTTCTGCAGGAGGACGAGGAGGAGGAGGAGGAGGGGGTGCGAACGCCTACAGCCAACTGTTTCCTAGACCGTGGGCTAGGCACAACTGTCCCTAAATTGATGTCGCCTGTGGACCCTGCATCCACCACATTCACCCAGTGTGCCGTGATGGACACATAACGTCCCTGGCCATGCCTACTGGTCCATGCATCTGTAGTCAGGTGCACCTTTGTACTCACAGATTGCCTGAGTGCATGGACGATGCGCTGTTTAACATGCTGGTGCAGGGCTGGGATGGCTTTTCTGGAAAAAAGTGTCGACTGGGTAGCTCGTATCGTGGTTCAGCGTACTCCATCAGGGCTTTGAAAGCTTCGCTTTCAACTAACCGGTAGGGCATCATCTCTAACGAGATTAGTCTAGCTATGTGGGCGTTAAAACCCTGTGTACGCGGATGCGAGGATAAGTACTTCCTTTTTCTAACCAGAGTCTCATGTAGGGTGAGCTGGACTGGAGAGCTGGAGATCGTGGAACTTTCGGGTGTGCCGGTGTACATGGCAGACTGAGAGACGGTTGGAGACGGTATTGTTTCCGCCGGTGCCCTAGATGCAATATTTCCTCCTACAAAACTGGTGGTTCCCTGACCCTGACTGCTTTTGGCTGGCAAAGAAACCTGCACAGATACTGCCGGTGGTGCGGAAAATGGTGGCCTTACAGTGACGGAAGGGATGTTGCGTTGCTGACTAGCTTCATTGGCCGAGGGTGCTACAACCTTAAGGGACGTTTGGTAGTTAGTCCAGGCTTGAAAATGCATGGTGGTTAAGTGTCTATGCATGCAACTAGTATTTAGACTTTTCAGATTCTGACCTCTGCTTAAGCTAGTTGAACATTTTTGACAGATGACTTTGCGCTGATCAGTTGGATGTTGTTTAAAAAAATGCCAGACTGCACTCTTCCTAGACTCGGATCCCTTTTCAGGGATTGCAGACTGAGCTTTAACCGGATGGCCACGCTGTCCTCCAACAGGTTTTGGCTTTGACACGCGTTTTGGGCCAGATACGGGCCCGGCAGATGGAACCTGTTGCGATGTTGATGCCTGCTGCGGCCCCTCCTCCACCTCCGCTTCTGAACTACTGCCGCCTGCACCCTGTTCCCCCAATGGCTGCCAATCGGGGTCAATAACTGGGTCATCTATTACCTCCTCTTCGAGCTCGTGTGCAACTTCGTCTGTGTCACTGTGTCGGTCGGTGGTATAGCATTCGTGGCGGGGCAACATAGTCTCATCAGGGTCTGATTGTGGATCTGTACCCTGAGAGGGCAATGTGGTGGTCTGAGTCAAAGGAGCAGCATAGTACTCTGGCTGTGGCTGTGCATCAGTGCACTCCATGTCAGAATATACTTGTAATGGGCATGGCCTGTTAAATGTTTCACTTTCTAAGCCAGGGACGGTATGTGTAAAGAGCTCCATGGAGTGACCCGTTGTGTCGCCTGCTGCATCCTTCTCTCTTGTTGTAGTTTTTGCTGAGGAGGACAAGGAAGCGACTTGTCCCTGACCGTGAACATCCACAAGCGACGCGCTGCTTTTACATTTACCAGTTTCGGAAGAGGAGGCAAAAGAGCTAGAGGCTGAGTCTGCAATGTAAGCCAAAACTTGCTGTTGCTGCTCCGCCTTTAAAAGCGGTTTTCCTACTCCCAGAAAAGAGAGCGTTCGAGGCCTTGTGTAGCCTGACGACGAAACTGGCTCCACAGCTCCAGACTTAGGTGGAATATTTTTATCCCCACGACCACCTGATGCTCCACTACCACTACCATCATTACCAGCTGACAATGAACGCCCACGACAACCTCTTGCACCAGACTTCCTCATTGTTTTAAAATCTTAACCAAAGTAACTTTATTTGTTGCTGTCAAACAACTTACACGGTGAGCTATAACTTCAGTATGATTTCAATATCCCTTAACAGGTTGGTGAGACCACAAGGAAAATCAGGCACAATGTTACACACTCTGTTTTCTGTGGCACAAAATCACAGAGATGACACACACGCAGGACTGTCACTCAAGCACTAATGTCAATATTAATCTCCCACCTAATTTATTTTTTTTTTTTTTTCAGGGAGACTTTAGAAACCAAATAATATTAAAAAAACCAAAAAAATAAATAGCCTTTCTATGGCCCACTGAATGAGAGAGGTGGCACACCCAGGAGTCAAGACTGGCACACAAGCTGAAAGGGCAATATTACTCTCCCACTGTTTTTTAAGTTTTTTTTTTTTTATTTTCAGGGAGACTTTAGAAACCAAATAATATGAAAAAAACCAAAAAAATAAATAGGCTTTCTATGGCCCACTGAATGAGAGAGAGGTGGCACACCCAGGAGTCAAGACTGGCACACAAGCTGAAAGGGCAATATTACTCTCCCACTGTTTTTTTATGTATTTTTTGTTTTTTAAGGGAGACTTTAGAAACCCAATAATATTTAAAAAAAAAAATAAATAGGCTTTCTATGGCCCACTGAATGAGAGAGGTGGCACACCCAGGAGTCAAGACTGGCACACAAGCTGAAAGGGCAATATTACTCTCCCACTGTTTTTTTAAGTTTTTTTTTTTTATTTTCAGGGAGACTTTAGAAACCAAATAATATTAAAAAACCCAAAAAAATAAATAGGCTTTCTATGGCCCACTGAATGAGAGAGAGGTGGCACACCCAGGAGTCAAGACTGGCACACAAGCTGAAAGGGCAATATTACTCTCCCACTGTTTTTTTTTTTTTTTTTTTTTTCAGGGAGACTTTAGAAACCAAATAATAAGAAAAAAAATAAATAAATAAATAGGCTTTCTATAGCCCACTGAATGAGAGATAGCACACACAGCAGTGGCACACAAGCCCTGACTGAGGCCAATATTTTTCTACCACTGATTGATGTAGTGTTTTTGTGTTGAGGTAGAATTTAGAACACAAATCACGGAAAAAATAAATAGGCTTTCTATGGCCCACTCAGTGAGAGATGGCACACACAGGGATGGCACTGTAGCAGAAATGCCAATCTTAATCTCCCACAAAAAAAAAAAAAAACAGGGACTGTCCTACAATTACTATCTCCCTGCAGTAATCTAAGCCAGGTATGGCAGGCAGCAATAGGAGTGGACTGATGCACAAATTAAATAAAAAGTGTGGACAAACAAAAAAGATAGCTGTGCAGAAAGGAACAAGAGGATATGTGCTTTGAAAAAAGCAGTTGGTTTGCACAGTGGCGTACACACAGCAATACAGCTATCACGGAGCCTTCTAGGGCAGCCCAATGAGCTACAACGCTGAGGAAAAAAAATAAATAAATAGCTTCCACTGTTCCTGCACACCGAAGGTGGTGTTGGACAGTGGAAATCGCTACAGCACAAGCGGTTTGGTGGTTAGTGGACCCTGCCTAACGCTCTCCCTGCTTCTGACAAAGCGGCAGCAACCTGTCCCTAAGCTCAGATCAGCAGCAGTAAGATGGCGGTCGGCGGGAACGCCCCTTTATAGCCCCTGTGACGCCGCAGACAGCAAGCCAATCACTGCAATGCCCTTCTCTAAGATGGTGGGGACCAGGATCTATGTCATCACGCTGCCCACACTCTGCGTTCACCTTCATTGGCTGAGAAATGGCGCTTTTCGCGTCATTGAAACGCGACTTTGGCGCGAAAGTCGCGTACCGCATGGCCGACAAGCACAGGGGTCGGATCGGGTTTCATGAGACGCCGACTTATCCAAAAGTCGGCGACTTTTGAAAATGATCGACCCGTTTCGCTCAACCCTAACCAGGACCACAGCCGCTGCCAGCCTTGCCCACCAGGACCACAGCCGCTGCCAGCCTTACCCACCAGGACCACAGCCGCAGCAAGACACAGCAACAATGTCCTCTTCTGACAGCCCTCCTCCACAGCAACAGCGTGTATCGGTAAGTTAACACAAAAAATGTTTTTTTTTTTAGTTTTTTTAAATTACATTTTTATCGATAACTACATGCATAAATTATGTTTCAACAGGAAGCTGAATCAGATGAGGAGCTGTCAGAAGGGGGCGAGACGGGTGGAGAGATGCAAGTGGAGGAGGAACCAAGTGTAAGTAGTGGTGAAACAGTTGCTTCGCACATCACACTGCACCATACACAAAACAGATTTTCATACATAACTAAACACAGAAAATATATGCCTACATTACTGAGATTTTGTTTCCTTTATTTCAGGCTGCTGCTGCTGCTCCTGCTGCTGCCGCTGAAGGTTCTCTTGTTTGTTTTTCTTCTTCTTTTTTTTTGGCACAGGCTTCACAGCGTGCTCCCGCCGAAGAGTACGATGACGACATCGACATAGTCTCATTGAGGAGGTTCGCGAGCGGGAGCCGCTGTGGAAAATGGCTGACCGCAAGCATTCCGATACCGGTGTCACCCGTCGGCTCTGGGACGAAGTGTGTCACAACCTCTTTCCAAGGTGGGAGAGCCTTCATCCTCAGCAGCTGAGCAAACTAGGTAAGTATCCACTTTCCAGTGATGTTTTGAGCTGACTGTAATGTATTGCATTTACCAATTTTTTTTTTTTTTTCTTTTGATTCTTGTCTTCACAGGTCAAAAGGTTAGGAAGCGGTGGCGGTCACTGAGGGATCGCTTTAAGAGGGAATTTAACGCGGAGATGCAGGCCCCGAGTGGCTCTGCAGGAAGGAAGAGGAGCAAATATAAACATGGCCAGGCCCTCTCCTTCCTGAGGCGCACCATGCTGAGCAGAGTGTAAGTATTCTACAGCCCACTACTAACCATTAACCTGTCTACTTAGTTTGCTTTCAGTCAGGGCTTTTTCATATCAATGTATTAATTTGTTTTGTTTTTTCTTTCACAGCACCTTCTCCAGCCACCGGGCGCCTGCATCTTCCTCTGCGCCCTCTGGAGCGATCCCTCCTGAGTCCGCCACTGAGGGCCACGTCGGTAGGCCCCACACCTCTGACCCCTCCTCTGACCCCTCTGTCCCCTCCACTTCATCCGCCCCAAGCAGTGGAGCATTATTGCAGCCTTCATTGCTCGCATCTGATGCTGAACAGATAGCGTTCCCTTTACCCCACCCCTCTGATCCTGCCACCTCTAGACCACCATTAGGTTCGTGGCGGCAGCGACAGAGGGGTCAGGAAAGGAGCTATGCTCCTGAGTTCTTACACCTGAATGCATCCTTCCAAGGCTCTTTCAAAATTTTGGGAGAGCAAGTGACTGCTGGTTTCAACATGGTGCAATCACGCATCAGTGAAACAAGCCAGGAAACCAGCAGTCGCTTGGATAGGCTGCATCCAGCTGTAAGGGTACTGTCACACTAAACGATTTACCAACGATCACGACCAGCGATACGACCTGGCCGTGATCATTGGTAAGTGGTTGTGTGGTCGCTGGGGAGCTGTCACACAGTCAGCTCTCCAGCGACCAACGATGCCGAAGGCCCCGGGTAACCAGGGTAAACATCGGGTTACTAAGCGCAGGGCCGCGCTTAGTAACCCGATGTTTACCAAGGTTACCAGCGTAAAGGTAAAAAAAAACAAACAGTACATACTTACATTCCGGTGTCTGTCCCCCGGCGTTCTGCTTCTCTCCACTGTCAGTGACATCACCGCTGTGCTCGCTTTCCGGCTGGCCGGCGCTCACAGTGCAGAGAAGCAGAACGCCGGGGGACAGACACCGGAATGTAAGTATGTACTGTTTGTTTGTTTTTTACTTTTACGCTGGTAACCACGGTAAACATCGGGTTACTAAGCGCGGCCCTGCGCTTAGTAACCCAATGTTTACCCTGGTTACAAGCGAACGCATCGCTGGATCGCTGTCACACACAACGATCCAGCGATGACAGCGGGAGATCTAGCGACGAAAGAAAGTTCCAAACGATCTGCTACGACGTACGATTCTCAGCAGGGTCTCTGATCGCTGCTGCGTGTCAGACACAGCGATATCGCTGGAACGTCACGGATCGTACCATCGTAGCAACAAAAGTGCCACTGTGTGACAGTACCCTAAGTCCAGATCCGGCCAATATTTTTTTTCAATCCATGCTCAGGAGCATGGAGAAGCTTTCTTTTGAGCAACAGATGCGGGTAATGAATACCTGCCATAATGCTCTACTGAAGGCCATTAACGAACCCCAATCGACCCACACACCTCCTCACACATCCACTACAATTCCACCCCAGGCCCCATTTCCACCCCAGGCCCCATTTCCACACCATGCCCCCCATTACCAAACCCAGCACCAATACCAAACCCAGCCCCAATCCCCACACCATCCCCAATACCCAACCCAGTCCCAACACCCAACCCAGTCCCCATATCCATCCCGGCCCCCAAACCAAATTCCTTCCCCAATGTTTTCTTCCTTGCCCAGCTTTTCTTCCCCAGTAAGTCTTCCCCCTACCCCAACACCAACCCCCTCTAAAAAAAACTATTTTTATGAAAGTTTGAACAGAAAAAAAATATATATATGTTTTTTGGAAATAAAATAAAGTTTTGAAAGAGTTCAAATAAAATTCAGTTTGATAAAAATTCTACTCTGTGTGTGTGTGGATTTATTAAGCTCATATGGTAACTAATAACAAAGGTAAAATAAACACCAGACGTGTCACAGGTATAAAATATTGGTTTTACTAGCAAGAAAACCACTCTTTTGTAATTTTTTATTTTTTTTTTCCTTTTTTTTTTTTTTTTCTGAAGAAACACATTTTTTACATAAACAAACACATGGAAAACAGGTTAAACAATCATGTCTTGCCATGGGATCCGCCCGACAGGTGACACAAAATAATCGGCAAACTGGTCCCTCATCCTTGTAAGGGCTGTCCCACACGTCCAGATAATTCCGGTACCGGAATAAATCGGTACCGGAGTTATCCGTGTCCGTGTGCCTGGGAACTCACGGAGGCCATACGTGCGGCACACGTGTGCCGCCCGTATGGCGAGTGGGTACCACACGGAGCGTGTGGTACCCACTCTGCATGGTGCTGAAGCTGCGATTCATATCCTCTCTGCAGTAGCGTTTGCTGCAGAGAAAATATGAAGAATAGTGTTTAAAATAAAGATCCATGTGTCCAACGCCCCCCCACCCCCTGTGCGCCCCCCCCGCTGGTCAGAAAATACTTACCCGCCTCCCTCGCTGCTTCCTGGTCTGGCCGCGGCTTCTCCTGCATGCGGTCACGTGGGGCCGATCATTTACAGTCATGAATATGTGGCTCCACCTCCCATAGGGGCGGAGCCGACTATTCATGATTGTAAATGATCGGCCCCACGTGACCGCATACAGTAAGCCGCGGCCAGACCAGGAAGGAGCGAGGGAGCGGGTAAGTATTTTCTGACCAGCGGGGGGGGGGCGCACAGGGGGTGGGGGGGCGGCGGACACATGGATCTTTATTTTTAACACTATTCTTCATATTTTCTCAACAGCAAACCCTGCTGGAGAGAAGATATGAATACCGGCTTCAGCACCATGTGGGGGGGACAGCGCTTACTGTAGCGCTGTCTCCTGCACGCACACGGACCCCAGACGGAGAATGTCCGTGTGAGGTCCGTGTTTTACGCGGACCCATTGACTCTATTGGGTCCGTGTAAAACGTGCGCTCCCACGAACACTGACATGTCTCCGTGTTTGGCACACGGAGACACGGTCCGCAAAAAATCAATGACATCTGAACAGATGCATTGATTTTTATGGGTCTACGTGTGTCAGTGTCTCCGGTACGTGAGGAAACTGTCACCTCACGTACCGGAGCCACTGACGTGTGAAACCGGCCTAACAGAACCTGTAGAGCGAACCGAGCTGCTGCGGTAGTCCCACAAGGTGGTCTCCAACTCTTCGTCATCCAAGGAAATGGGCTCCTTTGAAAGGACAAAGTTGTGGAGGACCACACAGGCTTTAACTACCTCATCTATAGTTGTGGACGGTTTTCAGTTTGATAGCCGTCAGCAGAACTCGCCACTTCGCCGTCAATATGCCAAAAGAACACTCCACTACTCTTCGTGCTCTAGTAAGCCGGTAATTAAAGACTCGCTTGGTATGGGTTAAGTTCCGGCTAGTATACGGTTTCAGTAGGTGCGGCGACAGTTGAAAGGCTTCATCACCTACACAGACATATTCCATGGCTGGTTCACTTGTTCCTGGCAGTGGTCTGGCTGGCGGGAAATCGTAGCTCTCTCCATAAAGGCAACGACCCATTGGTGAGTTTTTAAAAACTTGCGAATCGTTGGACCGTCCATACGCTTCTATGTCCACGGCAAGGAACCTGCAGTTGGCATCTGCAATAGCCATAAGGACGATGGAGAAATACTTCTTGTAATTATAGTACTCTGATCCTGTTCCTGCCGGTTTCGCAATCCGTATGTGTTTCCCGTCAACTGCACCCACACAATTAGGGAAATTGCAAATTTGCTGAAACTCTTCTGCACTTCGCAACCAGCAGAGGCGTAGCTAGGGTTTCAACTTAGGGGGGGCGAAACATCTGAGTGGGCCCCTAACCAGCTAACCCTGATTACAGCTATGGTTGCGCAATCTAATTGTGAATGTAGGGGAACCTCAGAATATGACCCTACTGTTATTGAAAATAAATCTATATATAAAAACGAACATTGACTTTACTGCCATATTCAGTCTTCAGTCTGCAGTGTGATTTCTAGAAGTGTGTTCTAAAAGTGTGGATTACATTAGAATTAAAACCTGAAAGATGTATACAGACTGTGCCCTGCTACCTGCCACCATCGCACTCTAACAAGCATCTCTATTCTTCCAACAGGTATGTTCATCCACCCAGCTCTCCTGCTATGAAGCGCACATAGTACATCACCCAGCTTTGCACACAGACTTTCCTCTGCTTTTTGCTTTCATATGGTATGCCTTTCAGCTAACCCCAGCTCACCCTGTGATATTTATGACCTTGTTTACTTAGGCTTGATTGTATGCATCTGGTCCACTCTTAATTCTCTGACCAAGATGAGCAGAGACCACTCCTCTCTGCTTCACACCTGAACGCACTTAGTTTTCCATATATTGTATAGCACAAGTCTGCATGACTTCAATCTGCAGTGTGATTTCTAGAAGTGTGTTCTAAAAGTGTGGATTACATTAGAATTAAAACCTGAATTGAACCTGAATGGAACTGGCCAGTCACTGTAAACAATGTTTCTGTTTGTTGTCACTTTTACCCCTATATTCTTTCACTTTCTGCTACCTCCCCCAATCCCCACACCAAGTAAGGAACTGTTCATCTCCTCTTCAATCCTCCCCATCCATCTCACCTCCTCCTCAGAACTGATCCTTAACATACAATCCTCTGTCTCAAAGCACAGGCAGCCCCCTCACGCCCTCTCCTGCTCCCACCTGCTTACACTTTCTCTGCTACTTCTCACTGCTGGTGATATCTCTCCAAATCCTAGTCCTCCTCACCATATTCCCACAGTCATTTCTACCTCCCACCCACGCTCCATCACAAACTTCCGTAACCTCTCTAACCTTATACCCATTCACCCAGCCCCCGCTCCCCCAGTCCCACTAACAGGAGCTCTGTGGAACGCTCGCTCTGTCTGTAACAAGCTTCCCTACATCCATGATCTTTTTGTTACTACCAAACTTTCCTTCCTCGCCATCACCGAAAACTGGCTCACCCCTTCTGACACAGCCTCCCCTGCTGCACTCTCTTACGGTGGCTTCCACCTTTCTCACACACCCCGCCCCAGCAGCAAGCATGGCGGAGGAGTTGGTTTTCTCCTGTCAGATAACTGCTCCTTCACCCCAATCCCACTGCCACCCTCTGTTACCCTCCCTTCCTTTGAGGTGCACTCTGTGCGCATCTACTCCCCCTCCAACCTCCAACTGGCTGTCATTTACCGCCCCCCAGGGCCAGCCACCATCTTCTTTGACCACTTCACCACCTGGCTACTTCATTTCCTTTCTGCAGACATCCCCACTATCATCATGGGCGATTTCAACATCCCCATTGACACTTCCCTCTCAGCTGCCACTAAACTTCTATCTCTCACTTCCTTCTTTGGCCTCACTCAATGGTCTTCTGCAGCCACTCACAAAGATGGTCACACACTGGACCTCATCTTCACCCGCCTCTGCTCCCTATCTTACCTCTCTAACTCACCTCTTCCTCTCTCTGACCACAACCTTCTCACATTCTCATCTCTCTCCACTCCATGTCTACAATCCCCACCCCACAAACTTTCACACCCTCGCAGAAATCTTAAACATCTTGACCTACATTCATTCTCTGAATCCCTCCTCCCTCTCACAGACATAAGTTCCATACACAATGCGGATGATGCTGCCGCTCTATATAACACCACAATAGCTGTAGCTTTGGAATCTGCTGCCCCACTTACACATACCAAAGCTCGCAAAATCAACAGACAGCCCTGGCACACCAGCCTGACCAAAGAACTGAGGCGAGCTTCCAGGGCTGCTGAGCGCAGATGGAAAAGATCCCACTCCAACGACCACTTCATCACATTCAAACAGTCCCTCACTACTTTCAAGACCACACTCGCCACAGCAAAACAAACCTACTTCTCATCTCTCATATCCTCCCTGTCTCACAACCCTAAACAGTTATTCAACACCTTCAATTCTCTCCTCCGTCCCCCAGCACCTCCTCCCTCCCCACTTATCTCCGCTGAAGACTTTGCCTCATTCTTCAAGCAGAAGATTGATAACATCAGAGACAGTTTTGGTCAACAAAGCCCCAGAGCCCTTCCTCCCAACTTCCCTACCCTCCACCTCCAAAACCAACTTCTCCACCATTACAGAAGATCAACTCGCCACTCTACTCTCAAGATCGCATCTCACCACCTGTGCACTTGACCTGCTCCCATCCCACCTCATCCCAAACCTCACCACAATCTTCATCCCAACCCTAACCCATCTATTCAATCTATCACTAACAACTAACAAGCTTTAAACATGCCTCCATCACACCTATCCTCAAAAAGCCCTCTCTTGACCCATCCTCTGTATCTAGCTATCGCCCTATATCACTTCTCCCCTATGCCTCAAAACTACTGGAACAACACGCCTACCTTGAACTGTCCTCCCATCTCTCTTCTTGCTCCCTCTTTGACCGCTTACAATCTGGCTTCCGGTCACACCATTCCACTGAAACTGCCCTAACTAAGGTCACCAATGACCTCTTAACCGCCAAGAGCAAGCGACACTACTCCGTTCTCCTCCTCCTCGACCTGTCGGCTGCCTTTGACACAGTGGACCATTCCCTATTATTACAGACGCTCTCATCCCTTGGCATCACAGACTTGGCCCTATCCTGGATCTCCTCATACCTAACAGACCGGACATTCAGCGTCTCCCACTCACACACCACCTCCTCACCTCGCCCCCTATTTGTCGGAGTCCCACAAGGTTCAGTCCTTGGGCCCCTGCTCTTCTCCATTTACACCTTTGGCCTGGGACAGCTCATAGAATCTCATAGCTTTCAGTATCACCTCTATGCTGATGACACACAGATCTACATCTCTGGACCAGATATCACCTCCCTACTAACCAGAATCCCTCAATGTCTGTCCACTATTTCATCCTTCTCCGCTAGATTTCTCAAACTTAACATGGACAAAACAGAATTCATCATCTTTCCCCCATCTCACGCGACCCCCCCAACGAACCTATCCATTACAGTAAATGGCTGCCCACTCTCCCCAGTCCCACAAGCTCGCTGTCTCGGGGTAATCCTTGACGCTGATCTCTCCTTCAAACCACATATCCAAGCCCTTTCCACTTCCTGCCGACTTCAACTCAAAAATGTTTCACAAATCCGTTCATTCCTCAACCAAGAATCTGCAAAAACCCTAGTCCATGCCCTCATCATCTCTCGCCTCGACTACTGCAACCTCCTGCTCTGTGGCCTCCCCTCGAACACTCTCGCACCCCTCCAATCTATTCTAAACTCTGCTGCCTGACTAATCCACCTGTCCCCCCGCTATTGCCCGGCCTCTCCCCTCTGTCAATCCCTTCACTGGCTCCCCATTGCCCAGAGACTCCAGTACAAAACCCTAACGATGACATACAAAGCCATCCACAACCTGTCTCCTCCATACATCTGTGACCTCGTCTCCCGGTACTTACCTACACGCAACCTCCGATCCTCACAAGATCTCCTTCTCTACTCCCCTCTTATCTCCTCTTCCCACAATCGTATACAAGATTTCTCTCGCGTATCACCCCTACTCTGGAACCATCTACCACAACACATCAGACTCTCGCCTACCATCAGAATCTTCAAAAAGAATCTGAAGACCCACCTCTTCCGACAAGCCTACAACCTGCAGTAACCACCGATCAACCAACCGCTGCACGATCAGCTCTATCCTCACCTACTGTATTCTCACCCATCCCTTGTAGATTGTGAGCCTTCGCGGGCAGGGTCCTCACTCCTCCTGTACCAGTTATGACTTGTATTGTTTAAGATTATTGTACTTGTTTTTATTATGTATACCCCTCCTCACTTGTAAAGCGCCATGGAATAAATGGCGCTATAACAATAAATAATAATAATAATAAAATTGTGACCATATGCAACTTTGATGGTCACAATACTCTGAGTGCCCCTATAACAATAATGCTTAAGTGCCCACATAACATTTAATAATGTCCCCTAAGTTCCCCCATGTACTGCTCCATTATACACAGTATGGTGAGCTTAAAGCTTCCCTATACACAGTCTAAGGCCCCCACAGCTCCCCTATACACAGTATGTTGATTCTATAACTCCCCTATACACCGTTTGATGTTCCACTGCTCCCCTTTACACAGTATGATGTTCCCACTGCTCCCCTATAGATAGTATGAGCCCAATGCTCCCCTATACACAGTATAATGCTGACAGAACTCCACTATAGAAAGTATAATGCCCCCCAGAGCTCCCCTATATAGAGTGTAATGGACCAACAGCTCCCATATGCACAATATGCCTTCACAGTTCCCTATACACAGTATGATGGGCCTGCAGCTCCCGTCAAACAGTATGATGTCCCTCACAGTTCCCCTGTACACAGTATGATGGGCCCACAGCTTCCTTATACACAGTATGATGGGCCCACAGCTCCCTTATACACAGTATGATGGGCCCACAGCTCCCTTATATACAGTATGATGGGCCCGCAGCTTCCTTATACACAGTATGATGGGCCCACAGCTCCCTTATACACAGTATGACGGGCCCACAGCTCCCTTATATACAGTATGATTGGCCCGCAGCTCCCTTATACACAGTATGATGGGCTCGTAGCTCCCTTATACACAGTATGATTGGCCCGCCACTCCCGTATACACAGTATGATGGGCCCGCAGCTCCCTTATACACTATGATCCAAATTATTATGCAAATGACGTTTTTCTCAGATTTTCCTAAATGGTCGGTGCAAATGACAGTCAGTCTAATAAAAGTCATCACCCGTTAGATTATACATCAAATTTTATTGAAGAAACCTCCCAATGATAACAGTATAATCTCTAAAATGAATAAAAGCTCAAAATGCACTGTTCCAAATTATTAGGCACAGTAGAATTTCTAAACATTTGATATGTTTTAAAGAACTGAAAATGCTCATTTGAAGAATTTGCAGCATTAGGAGGTCACATTCACTGAAAAAAAAGCTATTTAACTCCAAAACATCCTAACAGGCCAAGTTACATGTTAACATAGGAGCCCTTCTTTGATATCATCCTCACAATTCTTGCATCCATTAAACTTGTACGTTTTTGGAGAGTTTCTGCTTGTATTTCTTTGCATGAAGTAAGAATTGCCTCCCAGAGCTGCTGTTTGGATGTGAACTGCCTCCCACCCTCATAGATCATTTGCTTGATGATAATCCAAAGGTTCTCTATAGGGTTGAGGTCAGGGGAAGATGGTGGCCACACCATGAGTATATCTCCTTTTATGCCCATAGCAGCCAATGACTCAGATGTATTCTTTGCAGCATGACAGCATGAGATAGTGCATTGTCATGCGTGAAGATGCTTCTGCTCCTGAAGGCACGTTTCTGCTTTTTATACCATGGAAGAAAGTTGTCAGCCAGAAACTCTATACACTTTGCAGAGGTCATTTTCACACCTTCAGGAACCTTAAAGGGCCCTACCAGCTGTTCTGGACCAAAACATAACTCCTCAACCTCCTTGCTGACGTCGCAGCCTTGTTGGGACATGGTGGCCATCCACCAACCATTCACTACTCCATCCATCTGGACCATCCAGGGTTGCTCGACACTCATCAGTAAACAAGACTCCTTGAAAAATAGTCTTCATGTATGTCTGGGCCCACTGCAACCATTTCTGCTTGTGATTACTGTTTAGGGGTGGCCGAATAGTAGGTTTATGCACCAAAGCAAGCCTTTGAAGGATCCTACACCTTGAGGTTTGAGGGACTCCAGAGGCACCAGCAACTTCAAATAACTTTTTGCTGCTTTGTAATGGTATTTTGGCAGCTGCTCTCTTAATTAAATGAATTTGTCTGGCAGAAACCTTCCTCAATATGCCTTTATCTGCATGACCTCTGTTTCAGTAATGAATCTCTTCATAGTATGATGATCACGCCTAAGTTTTCGTGAAATATCTAATGTTTTCAAACCTTGTCCAAGGCATTGCACTATTTACCACTTTTCAGCAGCAGAGAGATCCTTTTTATTTCCCATATTGCTTGAAAACTGTGGCCTGCTTAATAATGTGGAACATCATTTTTAGGTAGTTTTCCTTTAATTAGAATCACCTGGAAAACTAATTATCACATGTGTTTAAGATTGATTTCAGTGATCCATTGAGCCCTGAGACACAATACCATCCATGAGTTTATTTGAAAAACAAAACGATTAAATCTTTATGACACTTAAATCCAATTTGCATAATAATTTGGAACACAGTGTACACAGTATGATGGGCTCGCAGCTCCCGTTAACATGGTATGATTGGCCTGCAGCTCCCGTATACACAGTATGATGGGCCCGCAGCTCCCTTATACACAGTATGATGGACCCGCAGCTCCCTTATACACAGTATGATGGACCCGCAGCTCCCTTATACACAGTATGATGGGCTCGCAGCTCCCTTATACACAGTATGATGGACCCGCAGCTCCCGTATGCACAGTATGATGGACCCGCAGCTCCCTTATACATAGTATGATTGGCCCACAGCTCCCTTATACACAGTATGATGGACCCGCAGCTCCCGTATACACAGTATGATGGGCCCGCAGCTCCCTTATACACAGTATGATGGACCCGCAGCTCCCTTATACACAGTATGATGGGCCCGCAGCTCCCTTATACACAGTATGATGGGCTCGCAGCTCCCTTATACAGGTCCTTCTCAAAAAATTAGCATATAGTGTTAAATTTCATTATTTACCATAATGTAATGATTACAATTAAACTTTCATATATTATAGATTCATTATCCACCAACTGAAATTTGTCAGGTCTTTTATTGTTTTAATACTGATGATTTTGGCATACAACTCCTGATAACTAGTGTTGAGCATTCCGATACCGCAAGTATCGGGTATCGGCCGATATTTGCTGTATCGGAATTCCGATACCGAGATCCGATACTTTTGTGGTATCGGGTATCGGTATCGAAACAACATTAATGTGTAAAATAAAGAATTAAAATAAAAAATATTGCTATACTCACCTCTCCGACGCAGCCTGCACCTTACCGAGGGAACCGTCAGCGTTGTTTGCTTAAAATTCGCGCTTTAACTTCCTTACTTGAAGTCCCGGCTTGTGATTGGTCGTGCGCCGCCCATGTGACCGCGACGCGACCAATCACAGCAAGCCGTGACGTAATTTTAGGTCCTTCAGGATTTTAAAATTACGTTCCGGCGTTGTGATTGGTTGCGTCGCGGTCACATGGGCGACGCGACCAATCACAAGCCGTGACGTCACGGGAGGCAGGAGACGCGCGCATTTTAAAATGCGCGCGTCTCCTGCCTCCCGTGACATCACGGCTTGTGATTGGTCGCGTCGCCCATGTGCCCGCGACGCAACCAATCACAACGCCGGAACGTAATTTTAAAATCCTGAAGGACCTAAAATTACGTCACGGCTTGCTGTGATTGGTCGCGTCGCGGTCACATGGGCGGCGCGCGACCAATCACAAGCCGGGACTTCAAGTAAGGAAGTTAAAGCGCGAATTTTAAGCAAACAACGCTGCCGGTTCCCTCGCTGATGTCCAGGCTGCGTCGGAGAGGTGAGTATAGCAATATTTTTTATTTTAATTCTTTATTTTACACATTAATATGGTTCCCAGGGCCTGAAGGAGAGTTTCCTCTCCTTCAGACCCTGGGAACCATCAGGAATACCGTCCGATACATGAGTCCCATTGACTTGTATTGGTATCGGGTATCGGTATCGGATTAGATCCGATACTTTGCCGGTATCGGCCGATACTTTCAAGTATCGGACGGTATCGCTCAACACTACTGATAACCCAAAAAACCTGTCTCAATAAATTAGCATATTTCACCCGTCCAATCAAATAAAAGTGTTTTTTAATAACAAACAAAAAAACCATCAAATAATAATGTTCAGTTATGCACTCAATACTTGGTCGGGAATCCTTTGGCAGAAATGACTGCTTCAATGCGGCGTGGCATGGAGGCAATCAGCCTGTGACACTGCTGAGATGTTATGGAGGCCCAGGATGCTTCAATAGCAGCCTTAAGCTCATCCAGAGTGTTGGGTCTTGCGTCTCTCAACTTTCTCTTCACAATATCCCACAGATTCTCTATGGGGTTCAGGTCAGGAGAGTTGGCAGGCCAATTGAGCACAGTAATACCATGGTCAGTAAACCATTTACCAGTGGTTTTGGCACTGTGAGCAGGTGCCAGGTCGTGCTGAAAAAGGAAATCTTCATCTCCATAAGGCATTTCAGCCGATGGAAGCATGAAGTGCTCCAAAATCTCCTGATAGCTAGCTGCATTGACCCTGCCCTTGATGAAACACAGTGGACCAACACCAGCAGCTGACATGGCACCCCACACCATCACTGACTGTGGGTACTTGACACTGGACTTCAGGCATTTTGGCATTTCCTTCTCCCCAGTCTTCCTCCAGACTCTGGCACCTTGATTTCCGAATGACATGCAAAATTTGCTTTCATCAGAAAAAAGTACTTGGGACCACTTAGCAACAGTCCAGTGCTGCTTCTCTGTAGCCCAGGTCAGGCGCTTCTGCCGCTGTTTATGGTTCAAAAGTGGCTTTACCTGGGGAATGCGGCACCTGTAGCCCATTTCCTGCACACGCCTGTGCACGGTGGCTCTGGATGTTTCCACACCTGACTCAGTCCACTGCTTCCTCAGGTTCCCCAAGGTCTGGAATCGGTCCTTCTCCCCAATCTTCCTCAGGGTCCGGTCACCTCTTCTCGTTGTACAGCGTTTTCTGCCACATTTTTGCCTTCCAACAGACTTACCATTGATGTGCCTTGATACAGCACTCTGGGAACAGCCTATTTGTTGAGAAATTTCTTTCTGGGTCTTACCCTCTTGCTTGAGGGTGTCAATGAGGGCCTTCTTGACATCTGTCAGGTCGCTAGTCTTACCCATGATGGGGGTTTTGAGTAATGAACCAGGCCGGGAGTTTTTAAAAGCCTCAGGTATCTTTTGCATGTGTTTAGAGTTAATTAGTTGATTCAGAAGATTAGGGTAATAGGTCGTTTAGAGAACCTTTTCTTGATATGCTAATTTATTGAGACAGGTTTTTTGGGTTATCAGGAGTTGTATGCCAAAATCATCAGTATTAAAACAATAAAAGACCTGACAAATTTCAGTTGGTGGATAATGAATCTATAATATATGAAAGTTTAATTGTAATCATTACATTATGGTAAATAATGAAATTTAACACTATATGCTAATTTTTTGAGAAGGACCTGTACACAGTATGATGGACCCGCAGCTCCCGTATGCACAGTATGATGGACCCGCAGCTCCCTTATACATAGTATGATTGGCCCGCAGCTCCCTTATACATAGTATGATGTGTGCACAGCTCCCTTATACACAGTATGATGAACCCGCAGCTCCCGTATACACAGTATGATGGGCCCGCAGCTCCCGTATACACAGTATGATGAACCCGCAGCTCCCGTATACACAGTATGATGAACCCGCAGCTCCCGTAAACACAGTATGATGGGCCTGAAGCTCCCGTCAAACAGTATGATGTCCCTCACAGTTCCCCTGTACACAGTATGATGGGCCCACAGCTCCCTTATACATAGTATCATTGGCCCGCAGCTCCCGTATACATAGTATGATTGGCCCGCAGCTCCCGTATACACAGTATGATGAACCCGCAGCTCCCGTATACACAGTATGATGGACCCGCAGCTCCCGTATACACAGTATGATGGGCCCGCAGCTCCCTTATACACAGTATGATGGGCTCGTAGCTCCCTTATACACAGTATGATGGGCCCGCAGCTCCCGTATACACAGAATGATTGGCCCGCAGCTCCCGTATACACAGAATGATGGGCCCGCAGCTCCCTTATACACAGTATGATGGGCTCGCAGCTCCCATATACATAGTATGATTGGCCTGTAGCTCCCTTATACATAGTATGATGGGCCCGCAGCTCCCTTATACATAGTATGATTGGCCCTCAGCTCCCGTATACATAGTATGATTGGCCCGCAGCTCCCGTATACACAGTATGATGGACCCGCAGCTCCCGTATACACAGTAAGATGGACCCGCAGCTCCCGTATACACAGTATGAAGGGCCAGCAGCTCCCGTATACACAGTATGAAGGGCCAGCAGCTCCCTTATACACAGTATGATTCGCCCGCAGCTACCGTATACACAGTACGATGGACCCGCAGCTCCCTTATACACAGTACGATGGACCCGCAGCTCCCGTATACACAGTATGATGGGCCTGCAGCTCCCGTATACACAGTATGATGGGCCCGCAGCTCCCATATATACAGTATGATTGGCCTGCAGCTACCGTATACACAGTATGATGGACCCACAGCTCCCTTATACATAATATGATTGGCCCGCAGCTCCCGTATACACAGTATGATGGGCCTGCAGCTCCCGTATACACAGTATGATGGGCCCGCAGCTCCCATATATACAGTATGATTGGCCTGCAGCTACCGTATACACAGTATGATGGGCCCGCAGCTCCCTTATACAAAGCATGATGGACCCGCAGCTCCCTTATACATAGTATGATTGGCCTGCAGCTCCCTTATACACAGTATGAATGGCCCGCAGCTCCCTTATACATAGTATGATTGGCCCGCAGCTACCGTATACACAGTACTGACACGCAGCTCCCTTATACACAGTATGATGGACCCGCAGCTCCCTTATACACAGAATGATGGACCGGCAGCTCCCTTATACATAGTATGATTGGTCCGCAGCTCCCGTATACACAGTATGATGGACCCGCAGCTCCCTCTTACATAGTATGATTGGCCCGCAGTAGTGGAGCATAGATATGTTTCGTCAAACTCAATTTGACAGGTGGACACGCCCCTATCAAAGTGTATCAAAGTGTGTAACCCCCTCCTCCCCTCCCTGTCAGCCAGCTGTCCTCCTTGTCAGCCAGCTGTCCTCCTTGTCTGGCTGTTTTTGATATAGATTAATATTATTATCACAGTGTTTTAATATTGTTAACCCCTTAGTGACAGAGCCAATTTGGTACTTAATGACCGAGCCAATTTTTACAATTCTGACCAGTGTCACTTTATGAGGTTATAACTCTGGAACGCTTTATCGGATCCCGCTGATTCTGAGATTGTTTTTTCGTGACATGTTGTACTTCAAGTTAGTGTAACATTTCTTCGATATTACTTGCGATTATTTATGAAAAAAATGGAAATATGGCGAAAATTTTTAAAATTTTGCAATTTTCAAACTTTGTATTTTTATGCCCTTAAATCAGAGAGATATGTCACAAAAAATAGTTAATAAATAACATTTCTCACATGTCTACTTTACATCAGCACAATTTTGGAAACAATTTTTTTTTTTGTTAGGGAGTTATAAGGGTTAAAAGTTGACCAGCAATTTCTCATTTTTTCAACACCATGTTTTTTTTAGGGACCACATCACCTTTGAAGTGATTTTGAGGGGTCTATATGATAGAAAATAACCAAGTGTGACACCTTTCTAAAAACTGCACCCCTCAAGCTGCTCAAAACCACATTCAAGAAGTTTATTAACCCTTTACGTACTTCACAGGAACTAAAACAATGTGGAAGAAAAAAATGAACATTTTACTTTTTTTTGCAAACATTTTACTTCAGAACCATTTTTTTTAATTTTCACAAGCGTAAAAACAGAAATTTAACCACAAATTTTGTTGTGCAATTTTTCCTGAGTACACCGATACCCCATATGTGGAGGTAAACCACTGTTTGGGCGCACCGCAGAGCTTGGAAGTGAAGGAGCACCGTTTGACTGTTTCAATGCAGAATTGGCTGGAATTGAGATCGGACGCCATGTCGTGTTTGGAGAGCCCCTAATGTGCCTAAACAGTGGAAACCCCCCACAAGTGACACCATTTTGGAAACTATACCCCCCAAGGAACTTATCTAGATGTGTGGTGAGCACTTTGAACCCCCAAGTGCTTCACAGAAGTTTATAACGTAGAGCCATGAAAATAAAAAATCGCATTTGTTTTCACAAAAATGATTTT
This sequence comes from Ranitomeya variabilis, assembly GCF_051348905.1. Taxonomy (NCBI): domain Eukaryota; kingdom Metazoa; phylum Chordata; class Amphibia; order Anura; family Dendrobatidae; genus Ranitomeya; species Ranitomeya variabilis. Next base: position 569,136,058 of record NC_135232.1, read on the forward strand.
TTCACCCACAAATTCTTATTTTCTCAAGGGTAACAGGAGAAATTAGACCACAAAAGTTGTTGTGCAATTTCTCCTGAGTACGTCGATACCCCATATGTGGAGGTAAGCCACTGTTTGGGCGCACCGCAGAGCTTGGAATTGAAGGAGCACCGTTTGACTTTTTCAATGCAGAATTGGCTGGAATTGAGATCGGATGCCATGTCGCGTTTGGAGAGTCCCTGATGTGCCTAAACAGTGGAAACCCCCCACAAGTGATACCATTTTGGAAACTAGACCCCTTAAGGAACTTATCTAGATGTGTGGTGAGCACTTTGAACCCCCAAGTGCTTCACAGAAGTTTATAACGTAGAGCCGTGAAAATAAAAAATCTCATTTTTTCTACAAAAATGATCTTTTTGCCCCCAAATTTTTATTTTCACAAGGGTAACAGGAGAAATTAGACCACAAAAGTTGTTGTGCAATTTCTCCTGAGTACGTCGATACCCCATATATGGGGGTAAACCACTGTTTGGGCGCACCGCAGAGCTTGGAAGAGAAGGAGTGTCGTTTTACTATTTCAATGTAGAATTGGCTGGAATTGAGATCGGACGCCATGTCACGTTTGGAGAGCCGCTGATGTGCATAAACAGTAGAGACCCCCCACATATGACACCATTTTGGAAACTAGACCCCTTAAGGAACTTATCTAGATGTGTGGTGAGCACTTTAAACCCCCAGGTGCTTCACAGAAGTTTATAACGTAGAGCCGTGAAAATAAAAAAATCGCATTTTTTCTACAAAAATGATCTTTTTGCCTCCAAATTTTTATTTTACCAAGGGTAACAGGAGAAAATGGACCCCAGAAGCTGTTGTACAATTTGTCTTGAGTACGCCGACACCCCATATGTGGGGGTAAACCACTGTTTGGGCGCATGGCTGAGCTCGGAAGCAAAGGAGCGCCATTTGACTTTTCAATGCAAAATTGACTGGAATTGAGATCGGACGCCATGTCGCGTTTGGAGAGCCCCTGATGTGCCTAAACAGCAGAAACCCCCCAAAAGTGACCCCATTTTGGAAACTAGACCCCCCATGGAACTTATCTAGATGTGTAGTGAGAACTTTGAATGCCCAAGTGCATCACAGAAGTTTATAATGCAGAGTCGTGAAAATAAAAAATATATATTTTTTAACAATAAAGATTTTTTAGCCCCCAAGTTTTTATTTTTACAAGGGTAACAAGAGAAATTGGACCCCGAAAGTTGTTGTCCAATTTGTCCTGAGTATGCTGGTACCCCATATGTGGGGGTAAACCACTGTTTGGGCGCACGGCAGAGCTCGGAAGGGAAGGAGTGCCATTTTGGAATGCAGACTTTGATAGAATTGTCTGCGGGCGTTATGTTGCCTTTGCAGACCCCTAATGTACCTAAACAGTAGAAACCCCCAACAAGTGACCCCATTTTGGAAAATAGACCCCCCAAGGAACTTATCTAGATATGTGGTGAGAACTTTTAATGCCCAAGTGCTTCACAGAAGTTTATAATGCAGAGTAGTGAAAATAAAAAATATTTTTTTTCCCACAAAAAAGATTTTTTTAGCCCCCAAATTTTTATTTTCACAAGGGTAACAAGAGAAATTGGACCCCAAAAGTTGTTGTCCAATTTGTCCTGAGTATGCTGGTACCCCATATGTGGGGGTAAACCACTGTTTGGGCGCACGGCAGAGCTTGGAAGGGAAGGAGCGCCATTTTGGAATGCAGACTTTGATAGAATTGTCTGCGGGCGTTATGTTGAGTTTGCAGACCCCTAATGTACCTAAACAGTAGAAACCCCCACAAGTGACCAAATTTTGGAAACTAGACCCCCTAAGGAACTTATCTAGATATGTGGTGAGAACTTTGAAAGCTCAAGTGCTTCACAGAAATTTATAATGCAGAGTAGTGAAAATAAAAAAATATATTTTTTTCCAACAAAAAAGATTTTTAGCCCCCAAGTTTTTATTTTCACAAGGGTAACAAGAGAAATTGGACCCCAAAAGTTGTTGTCCAATTTGTCCTGAGTATGCTGGTACCCCATATGTGGGGGTAAACCACTGTTTGGGCGCACGGCAGAGCTCGGAAGGGAAGGAGCGCCATTTTGGAATGCAGACTTTGATAGAATTGTCTGCGGGCGTTATGTTGCGTTTGCAGACCCCTAATGTACCTAAACAGTAGAAACCCCCACAAGTGACCAAATTTTGGAAACTAGACCCCCTAAGGAACTTATCTAGATATGTGGTGAGAACTTTGAAAGCTCAAGTGCTTCACAGAAATTTATAATGCAGAGTAGTGAAAATAAAAAAATATATTTTTTTCCAACAAAAAAGATTTTTAGCCCCCAAGTTTTTATTTTCACAAGGGTAACTGTTGTGAATTTGGTTTCTGGGCTCCCCCGGTGGTTACTGGTGGTACTGAACTTGTGTGCTTCATCTCCTCTGTTCACCTGTTTCCATCAGGATGTGGGAGTTTCTATTTAGCCTTGCTCCTCAGTCATTTCTATGCCGGCCAACAATGTTACCAGAAGCCTTTCTGTTGCATGTTCCTGCTCCTAGACTACTATCAGCTAAGTTGGACTTGTAGTCCTAAGATTGTTTTGCATTTTTGTTCCAGTTCTCTGTTTTTGAATATTTCTGAGGCTGGAAGCTCTTGTGAGCTGAAATTGCCACTCTGGTGTCATGAGTTGATATTAGAGTCTTAAAGTAATTTCAGGATGGTGTTTTGAAAGGGTTTTCAGCTGACTGTGAAGTTCCCTTTTCTGTCTTCCTACTATCTAGTAAGCGGACCTCAATTTGCTAAACCTATCTTCATACTTCGTATGTCATTTTCCTCTAAAATCACCGACAATATATGTGGGGGCTACTGTCTGCCTTTTGGGGAAAATTTCTCTAGAGGTAAGCCAGGTCTGTATTTTCCTCTGCTAGGGTCAGTCAGTCCTCCGGCTGGCGCTGGGCGTCTAGGGATAAAACGTAGGCATGCTACCCAGCCACTGTTAGTTGTGCGGTAGGTTTAGCTCACAGTCAGCTCGAGTTCCCATCTTCCAAGAGCTAGTCCTTTTGTAAGCTTTACTACGGTCTCTTGCCATTGAGAACCATGACAGGTAACAGGAGAAATTGGACCCCAAAAGTTGTTGTCCAATTTATCCCGAGTACGCTGATGCCCCATATGTTGGGGTAAACCACTGTTTGGGCGCACGGCAGAGCTCAGAAGGGAGGGAGTACCATTTGACTTTTAGTCAAGAGTTAAAATAATTGGCAGAAGAAAGGAGAGAAAAGAAGTCTGCAGAGTATTTTTTTTTTTTTCTGAGTTTGCTCATTAGTTGATTCACTTGCATCTCTGCTTACTGCAGCCTTCGTCTCTCTCTCCTTCTAATCCTTGAATGGTTCTGATTTCACCTGATTAAAATGGATCCTCAGAGTTTAGCTATTGGTTTGGATAATCTCGCTATGAAGGTTCAAAGTTTACAGGATTTTGTAATTCATGCTCCTATATCTGAACCTAGAATTCCTTTACCTGAATTTTTCTCCGGGGATAGATCTCGCTTCCAGAATTTCAAACATAATTGTAAATTATTTTTGTCTCTGAGATCTCGCTCCGCTGGAGATCCTGCACAGCAGGTCAGGATTGTAATTTCTTTGCTCCGGGGCGACCCTCAGGATTGGGCATTTGCTTTGGCACCAGGGGATCCTGCGTTGCTCAATGTGGATGCGTTTTTCCTGGCTTTGGGGTTGCTTTATGAGGAACCTCATTTAGAGATTCAGGCTGAAAAAGCCTTGATGGCCCTGTCTCAAGGACAAGATGAGGTTGAAATATACTGCCAAAAATTTCGTAAGTGGTCTGTGCTTACTCAGTGGAATGAGTGCGCCCTGGCGGCGAATTTCAGAGAGGGTCTCTCTGATGCCATTAAAGATGTTATGGTGGGGTTCCCTGTGCCTACAGGTCTGAATGAGTCCATGACAATGGCTATTCAGATTGATCGGCGTTTGCGGGAGCGCAAACCTGTGCACCATTTGGCGGTGTCTACTGAGAAGGCGCCAGAGATTATGCAATGTGATAGAATTCTGTCCAGAAGCGAACGACAGAATTTTAGGCGAAAAAATGGGTTGTGCTTCTATTGTGGTGATTCAACTCATGTTATATCAGCATGCTCTAAACGTACTAAGAAGGTTGATAAGTCTGTTTCAATTGGCACTTTACAGTCTAAGTTTATTCTATCTGTGACCCTGATTTGCTCTTTATCGTCTATTACCGCGGACGCCTATGTCGACTCTGGCGCCGCTTTGAGTCTTATGGATTGGTCCTTTGCCAAACGCTGTGGGTTTAATTTAGAGCCTCTGGAAGTTCCTATACCTCTGAAGGGTATTGACTCCACGCCATTGGCTAGTAATAAACCACAATACTGGACACAAGTAACTATGCGTATTAATCCGGATCACCAGATTATTCGCTTCCTTGTGTTGTATAATCTACATGATGTGTTGGTGCTTGGATTGCCATGGCTGCAATCTCATAACCCAGTCCTCGACTGGAAAGCAATGTCTGTGTTAAGCTGGGGATGTCAGGGGACTCATGGGGACGTACCTTTGGTTTCCATTTCGTCATCTATTCCCTCTGAGATTCCAGAATTTTTATCTGATTATCGTGACGTTTTTGAGGAGCCTAAACTTGGTTCACTACCTCCGCACAGAGATTGCGATTGTACTATAGATCTGATTCCGGGCAGTAAGTTTCCAAAGGGTCGTTTATTTAATCTATCTGTGCCTGAACATGCTGCTATGCGGGAATATATTAAGGAGTCCTTGGAAAAGGGACATATTCGTCCTTCGTCATCTCCCTTAGGAGCCGGTTTCTTCTTTGTATCTAAAAAAGATGGCTCTTTGAGGCCGTGTATTGATTATCGGCTTTTGAATAAAATCACGGTTAAATATCAGTATCCTTTGCCACTGCTTACTGATTTGTTTGCTCGAATAAAGGGGGCCAAGTGGTTCTCTAAGATTGATCTTCGTGGAGCGTATAATTTAGTGCGAATTAAGCAGGGGGATGAGTGGAAAACCGCATTTAATACGCCTGAGGGCCATTTTGAGTATTTAGTAATGCCTTTTGGTCTTTCAAATGCCCCTTCAGTCTTTCAGTCTTTTATGCATGACATTTTCCGTGAATATTTGGATAAATTTATGATTGTGTATCTGGATGATATTTTGATTTTTTCGGATGACTGGGACTCTCATGTCCAACAGGTCAGGAGGGTTTTTCAGGTTTTGCGCTCTAATTCCTTGTGTGTAAAGGGTTCTAAGTGTGTTTTTGGGGTTCAAAAGATTTCGTTTTTGGGGTACATTTTTTCCCCCTCTTCCATTGAGATGGACCCTGTCAAGGTTCAGGCTATTTGTGATTGGACGCAACCCTCTTCTCTTAAGAGCCTTCAGAAGTTTTTGGGCTTTGCTAATTTTTATCGTCGATTTATAACTGGTTTTTCTGATGTTGCTAAGCCGTTGACTGATTTGACTAAGAAGGGTGCTGATGTTGCTGATTGGTCCCCTGCTGCTGTGGAGGCCTTTCGGGAGCTTAAGCGCCGCTTTTCTTCCGCCCCTGTATTGCGTCAGCCTGATGTTACTCTTCCTTTTCAGGTTGAGGTCGACGCTTCAGAAATCGGAGCTGGGGCGGTTTTGTCGCAGAAAAGTTCCGACTGCTCCGTGATGAGACCTTGCACGTTCTTTTCTCGTAAATTTTCGCCCGCTGAGCGAAATTATGATATTGGTAATCGGGAGCTCTTGGCTATGAAGTGGGCTTTTGAGGAGTGGCGTCATTGGCTTGAGGGGGCTAGACATCAGGTGGTGGTATTGACCGACCACAAGAATTTGATTTATCTTGAGTCTGCCAGGCGCCTGAATCCTAGACAGGCGCGCTGGTCGTTATTTTTCTCTCGGTTTAATTTTGTGGTTTCTTACCTACCGGGTTCTAAAAATGTGAAGGCGGATGCCCTTTCTAGGAGTTTTGAGCCTGATTCCCCTGGTAATTCTGAACTACAGGTATCCTTAAGGATGGAGTGATATTATCTGCTGTTTCCCCAGACTTGCGACGGGTCTTGCAGGAGTTTCAGGCGGATAGACCTGATCGTTGCCCGCCTGGTAGACTGTTTGTTCCGGATGATTGGACCAGTAGAGTCATCTCGGAGGTCCATTCTTCTGCGTTAGCTGGTCATCCTGGAATCTTTGGTACCAGGGATTTGGTGGCTAGGTCCTTCTGGTGGCCTTCCCTGTCGCGAGATGTGCGAGGTTTTGTGCAGTCTTGTGATGTTTGTGCTCGGGCCAAGCCTTGTTGTTCTCGGGCTAGTGGATTGTTGTTATCTTTGCCTATTCCGAAGAGGCCTTGGACTCACATCTCCATGGATTTTATTTCTGATCTCCCTGTTTCTCAGAAGATGTCTGTCATCTGGGTGGTGTGTGACCGTTTCTCTAAGATGGTCCATTTGGTCCCCTTGCCTAAATTGCCTTCCTCATCCGAGCTGGTTCCTCTGTTTTTTCAAAATGTGGTTCGCTTGCATGGTATTCCGGAGAATATCGTTTCTGACAGGGGAACCCAATTCGTGTCTAGATTTTGGCGAGCGTTCTGTGCTAGGATGGGCATTGATTTGTCTTTTTCGTCTGCTTTCCATCCTCAGACTAATGGCCAGACCGAGCGAACTAATCAGACCTTGGAGACTTATTTGAGGTGTTTTGTGTCTGCGGATCAGGATGATTGGGTTGCCTTTTTGCCCTTGGCGGAGTTTGCCCTCAATAACCGGGCTAGTTCTGCCACCTTGGTTTCTCCTTTCTTCTGTAATTCGGGGTTTCATCCTCGTTTCTCTTCCGGTCAGGTGGAGTCTTCGGATTGTCCTGGAGTGGATGCTGTGGTGGAGAGGTTGCATCAGATTTGGGGGCATGTGGTGGACAATTTGAAGTTGTCCCAGGAGAAGACTCAGCAGTTTGCCAACCGCCGTCGTCGTGCTGGTCCTCGTCTTTGTGTTGGGGACTTGGTGTGGTTGTCTTCTCGTTTTGTCCCTATGAAGGTTTCTTCTCCTAAGTTTAAGCCTCGGTTCATCGGCCCGTACAAGATATTGGAGATTCTTAACCCTGTGTCCTTTCGTTTGGACCTCCCTGCATCTTTTTCTATTCATAATGTCTTCCATCGGTCATTGTTGCGCAGGTATGAGGTACCGGTTGTACCTTCCGTTGAGCCTCCTGCTCCGGTGTTGGTTGAGGGTGAGTTGGAGTACGTTGTCGAGAAGATCTTGGACTCCCGTGTTTCCAGACGGAGACTTCAGTATTTGGTCAAGTGGAAGGGCTACGGTCAGGAGGATAATTCTTGGGTGACAGCCTCTGATGTTCATGCCTCCGATTTGGTCCGTGCCTTTCATAGGGCTCATCCTGATCGCCCTGGTGGTTCTGGTGAGGGTTCGGTGCCCCCTCCTTGAGGGGGGGGTACTGTTGTGAATTTGGTTTCTGGGCTCCCCCGGTGGTTACTGGTGGTACTGAACTTGTGTGCTTCATCTCCTCTGTTCACCTGTTTCCATCAGGATGTGGGAGTTTCTATTTAGCCTTGCTCCTCAGTCATTTCTATGCCGGCCAACAATGTTACCAGAAGCCTTTCTGTTGCATGTTCCTGCTCCTAGACTACTATCAGCTAAGTTGGACTTGTAGTCCTAAGATTGTTTTGCATTTTTGTTCCAGTTCTCTGTTTTTGAATATTTCTGAGGCTGGAAGCTCTTGTGAGCTGAAATTGCCACTCTGGTGTCATGAGTTGATATTAGAGTCTTAAAGTAATTTCAGGATGGTGTTTTGAAAGGGTTTTCAGCTGACTGTGAAGTTCCCTTTTCTGTCTTCCTACTATCTAGTAAGCGGACCTCAATTTGCTAAACCTATCTTCATACTTCGTATGTCATTTTCCTCTAAAATCACCGACAATATATGTGGGGGCTACTGTCTGCCTTTTGGGGAAAATTTCTCTAGAGGTAAGCCAGGTCTGTATTTTCCTCTGCTAGGGTCAGTCAGTCCTCCGGCTGGCGCTGGGCGTCTAGGGATAAAATGTAGGCACGCTACCCAGCCACTGTTAGTTGTGCGGTAGGTTTAGCTCACAGTCAGCTCGAGTTCCCATCTTCCAAGAGCTAGTCCTTTTGTAAGCTTTACTACGGTCTCTTGCCATTGAGAACCATGACAGGTAACAGGAGAAATTGGACCCCAAAAGTTGTTGTCCAATTTATCCCGAGTACGCTGATGCCCCATATGTTGGGGTAAACCACTGTTTGGGCGCACGGCAGAGCTCAGAAGGGAGGGAGTACCATTTGACTTTTTTAGCGCAAAATTGGCTGTCGTGTTTGGAGACCCCCTGATGTACCTAAACAGTGGAAACCCCCCAATTCTAACTCCAACCCTAACCCCAACACAGCCCTAACCCTAATCTCAACCCGATCCATAATCCTAATCACAACCCTAACGATAATCACAACCCTAACCCCAAAACAGCCCTAATCTCAACCCTAACCATAACCCTAATCAAAACCCTAAATCCAACACACCCCTAACCCTAATCCCAACCCTAACCCTAATCCCAACTCTAACCCTAACTTTAGCCCCAACCCTAACTTTAGCCCCAACCCTAACCATAACTTTAGCCCCCGTCGTCACAAAAAAAGTTCAATGTAACCTTTTTTTTGTTTGTCGCGTCCGCCATTTCCGTGGATGCGTGGCCGTAACTCTGCCCCCTCCTCCCCAGGACATAGACTGGGCAGCGGATGCGTTGAAAAACTGCATCCGCTGCCCACGTTGTGCACAATTTTCACAACGTGCGTCGGTACATCGGGCCGACGCATTGCGACCGCCCCGTACCGACGCAAGTGTGAAAGAAGCCTAAGGCTACTTTCACACTAGCGTCGTACTCGGCCCATCGCAGTGTGTCGGGCCGACGTACCGACGCTAGCGTTGTAAGCGCCGCACAACGGGTGCAGCGGATGCTGTTTTTTCAACGCATCCGCTGCCCCATTGTGAGGTGCGGGGAGGCGGGGGCGGAGTTCCGGCCACGCATGCGCGGTCGGAAATGGCGGACACGTCGCACAAAAAAGTTACATGTAGTTTTTTTTGTGTCGACGGTCCGCCGAAGCACGACGCATCCGTCGCACGACGGATGCGACATGTGGCAATCCGTCGCAATGCGTCGCTAATGCAAGCCAATGGAGAAAAAACGCATCCTGCAAGCACTTTTGCAACATGCGTTTTTTCTCCAACGACGCATTGCGACGGAAGCCAAAAAATGCTAGTGTGAAAGTAGCCTAACCCTAACCCTAGCCCTAACCCTAGCCCTAAATTTAGCCCCAACCCTAACCCTAACTCTAATCCTAACTCTAACCCTAACCCTAACTCTAACCCTAACCCTAACTCTAACCCTAACCCTAACCCTAACCCTAACCCTAACCCTAATTTTAGCCCCAACTTGTCTTCTCCTGCCGGCCGGCAGATGGCAGCAGATGGCGGGCGCACTGCGCATGCGCCCGCCATGATGAAAAAGCCGGCTGGCAGGAGAAGACAGAAGAGGACCCAGGGACCCCGGGTGAGTATGATAGGGTCCCCGAATCCCCCTATTTCTCTGTCCTCTGATGTGCGATCGACCCCCGGCAGCCGAGACCCCAAAGAACATCCGGGTGCCGGGCGGCGGGCGCACTGCGCGTGCGCCCGCCATTTTTTCCCGGAAAAAAGATGGCGGCGCCCATGGGGAGACACGAGGAGCACCGGGGGAGGTAGGTAAGTATTGGGGGGCTATTGGGGGCCATCGGGGACCACATTTCTCTGTCCTCCGATGTGCGATCACATCGGAGGACAGAGAAATTAAACGGCAAATCGCGTTTTTTTTTTTTTTTTTGTTGCGACCGCTGGTAAACGGTAAATTACCGGCGATCGCAACTCGGGGGTCGGTAAAAACCCCCCGAATCATGTTCTCTGGGGTCTCGGCTACCCTCGGCAACCGAGACCCCAGAGAAAATCCGACTCTGGGGGGCGCTATTCACTTTTTCCACAGCGCCGTTAATTAACGGCGCTGTGGATTAAGTACCCTTAGCGGCCGCCGTTAAAAGGCGTATCGGCGGTCGTTAAGGGGTTAATACTGTGATTATTATCACAGTAAGTGTTTTTTATATTAGATCTTTCGTTTACTGGTTTGGGATTATTGAGTCTGATACTATATTTGCTAGATTATCCCATCTCGCTGTCTATTCTGAATGAGCCTGTGTACAGGCTGCAGGGTTGCAGTCAGAAAGTGTGTGTCTCCTCTATTCCTTAAATAAACACAAAACAGGTGTGTGTCTGCATGACATACATTCAAGCCAGAGTTTCTGAGTTTAACAAGACATAGTATCACTGATTTTACAAGTGTTCAGAAAGTGGTGATAGAATAATTTTCAACACTGTCAGAGTGTGTGTTAAGAGGTGTTTACCATGTGTTCTGACCAGTAGATAATTAATTAAAATCGCATAAAGCGTGTTAAGTAGACATTACACCAAAATCATGGTGAATCAAAATGTATTAAATTGGTTACTGATACGATTCCAGCAAATTGATAATAAATTGTTATCAAAGTGGCAGCAAAGCATATTAAATAGCTATCGCACCGAAATCATAGTGTATCAAAGTGTATTATTACAATTTATTTGACCACCAGATAATTAATTAAAATCGCATAAAGCGTGTTAAGTAGATATTACACCAAAATCATAGTGAATCAAAATGTATTAAATTGGTTACTGATACGATTCCAGCAAATTGATAATAAATTGTTATCAAAGTGGCAGCAAAGCATATTAAATAGCTATCGCACCGAAATCATAGTGTATCAAAGTGTATTATTACAATTTATTTGACCACCAGATAATTAATTAAAATCGCATAAAGCGTGTTAAGTAGACATTACACCAAAATCATAGCGAATCAAAATGTATTAAATTGGTTACTGATACGATTCCAGCAAATTGATAATAAATTGTTATCAAAGTGGCAGCAAAGCATATTAAATAGCTATCGCACCGAAATCATAGTGTATCAAAGTGTATTATTACAATTTATTTGACCACCAGATAATTAATTAAAATCGCATAAAGCGTGTTAAGTAGACATTACACCAAAATCATAGCGAATCAAAATGTATTAAATTGGTTACTGATACGATTCCAGCAAATTGATAATAAATTGTTATCAAAGTGGCAGCAAAGCATATTAAATAGCTATCGCACCGAAATCATAGTGTATCAAAGTGTATTATTACAACTTATTTGACCACCAGATAATTAATTAAAATCGCATAAAGCGTGTTAAGTAGACATTACACCAAAATCATAGCGAATCAAAATGTATTAAATTGACTACTGATACGCTTCCAACAAATTGATAATAATATCAAAAGTGTACCAATAATATTTATTCTCTTTTATTGACATTTTCATAAACCTATAGTCCCAATAATATTTATTCTCTTTTTATTGACATTTTCATAAACCTATAGACCCAATAATATTTATTTGACCAGCAGGTAATTAATTAAAATCGCATAAAGCGTGTTAAGTAGACATTACACCAAAATCATAGCGAATCAAAATGTATTAAATTGATTACTGATACGCTTCCAACAAATTGATAATAATATCATGGGAGAATGAGGCTGTGTTTCTGTAGTATTATTCTGCAGTGAGCTTGAAGTCTGGTACTATAACTGCTAACAGCTGCCAAGAGTTTCTGTGGTGGTGATTCAAACAACCCACTTGCTAGCAGCTGTTAAAATGTATCAGTACTGGCCACTAACTAGATGTCAGGGGTGTGTGTGTTAAGAGTTGTTTACCAAATATGTGAAACTTCTTACAAAATAGAGAACTTTTCAGATAAAAGTAATAACGTTTATACAAACTTCTTACAAAATAAATATCAATGCTGTATCGTACAAAATAAATAGCACGATGATTACACATCATTACACTTCTTATAATGTGCTAAGGAACCTCTTTTTATTGACATTTCATAAACCTATAGTCCCAATAATGTTTATTTGGCCAGCAGATAATTAATTAAAATCGCATAAAGCGTATTAAATAGATATCACGCCAAAATCATAGTGTATCAAAGTGTATTATTACAACTATTATTACATAGGCCCCTTTATTTATAGTCCCAATAATATTTATTTGACCAGCAGATAATTAATTAAAAGCGCATAAAGTGTGTTAAATAGACATCATACGGATACCGTAGTGAATCAAAATGTATTAGCAGCGCCAGAGCCACGTATATTATTCCATCTTTCTTTAATTCAACATTATTTTATCACATATTAATTTCACAGCTGTCTGTGCCGTCTATTTGCACACAACCATTTGAATCCATGTTTTGCTGACCTTAATCATGTTGTATAACAGATGTGTTTCTCCTGGTTTTTCTAGCGCAGCTCGCTGAGCGTTACCACTGTACTCATTTCTCTTTGCTGCTTCTGAATGTACACTATTCTCGACCATGCACTGTTTTCCTTTAAAAAATAAGAATATTATTGAATATAATGTTTTACATATGTTGCAGTATTTTATTTTCCTGGTGTTACTTTAATAAAAATAATAATAATAATAATAATAATCATACACCGCAAAATTGTGTCAATATTGGGGCTACTATGAAATTTTCCATAAAAATCTTCTCGGTTATCCCAAGACACGTAAGAAACAAATGCATGACTTTTAGCAGCGCCAGAGCCGCTGTACTCATTTCTCTCTGCTGCTTCTGAATGTACACTATTCTCACCCACGGACAGTTTTCCCTTAAAAAATATGAATATTATTGAATATAATGTTTTGCACATGTTGCAGTATTTTATTTTTATTAATAGTTACTTTTAACTATTCTTTTAGAGTGTCTAGTAGATTTATATTCTTTGCCTGATATATTTCTACACAAAGCTTCAAAACTATTTTGTAATTTATAATGTATCACAGTAGTTTCATATGAAGTTACATCTTAGGCTCTGTTCAGACTATTGTAATATATGTAGCTTAAAATAGAGCCAAATAACTACTTACAAATCCGGACATACAGCATTGATTTTAATGTGGTCTAAGGGGGTTCTATCAAGGTCTCCACATAATAGTTATGGAAAGAATAATGCTACAGAATTGGTCGCTCCAGTTATAAAACAAAAATGATGAAAATTATCCATGATGATAATGTGAAAAAGGCTTATGCAGTGGGTTTATGGATCTCTACAATAAACAACATGTGTAGAAATTTGGTTCTAGAACTTGCTGGATTAGTGAATATAATAACGTTTGTCATATTTTATAACATGCAGCTAATATTTTATTGCTTCTACTACACGGCAATTGTCACATTCAGCTATTTTTATTTATTTATTTATTTATTTATTTATTTATTTATTTTTTCTTTCCTTGGAATTTGTTAGTCATTACAATTATTTTTGCTCCCAAGATAGGTTTTTAGAGTCACCAAGTTACATAAATGTGCAGGCTCCTGAATATTACAATTACAAAACATTCAAAGTTTGTTTCTCCCCTTTTTGCAGATAATAAATCTTAATTTCTTTATAATTTGACTTTTAGTTATAGTTTGTTTCAGTTCTTTGCCGTTCTATGTATACCGTAAATTTTGCCTCCTTTCACTGAATAATATAAGACAAATTATTTTTATTCAAAAACATCTAACTTACGTATACTTTTAAAGCTTTGTTACATTTCTAGCCACTCTACACCAGGCTGTGTAACATAAATACATGTGGTCTTGTAGTGTTTTAATATAGTGCACCAAACATGATATGGTTTTTGGTTTCTCTGAACTGTCGCAAACAAAACATATAAGGTAGTACGGCACAAGATGTGAGCGTACCCGCAGCTCACTGAGCATTACCACGCTACTCACTTCTCTTTGCAGCTTCTGAATGTACACTACTCTCACCCATGGAGAGTTCTCCTTTAAAATATGAATATTATTGAATATAATGTTTTACTTATGTCGCAGTATTTTATTTTCCTGGTGTTACTTTTGTTCATGTATTACTGGTCTCTGCTGCAGTTGTGATTCGTACCTTTCTATATAAATATGGGTAAATGAATTGTCCATTATAGATTTTGAATCCGTGTTTGTAGACCATAAACATTTTGTATAACAGATGTGTTTCTCCTGATTTTTATTTATTTATTTTTTTTTTTCTTGGTTAAGGGATCACAGATGTTTTAATAAACTTTGAATAAATAACTGTGCATACATAAGAAACCTTGCAATATATCTTTATAGAAATAATACTTCTGCACTCATGGCCACTTCTCCTCCGCCTTTGCCTCCTGAACTCATCATTCACTGTGAAACAATGCAAAAATCCATCTTTGGGCTGTTGGAGGCATCAACATTTTGCCATTAAAAGTTTATGGCTCTGTAAAGAAAGATGAGAATTGTCGAAAGGATAGAACACACGCACAACAAACACACACAGAACACATGCACAACAAACACACATAACATACAGAGCACACACAACACATACAACACACACAACAAACATACACACACAACATACAGAACACACACAACACATACAACACACAACAAACATACACACACAACATACAGAACACACACAACACATGCAACACACACAACAAACATACACACAACATACAGAGCACATACAACAAACACACACGCGCAACATACAGAACACACAACACATGCAACACACACAACAAACATACACACACAACATACAGAACACACACACAACACATGCAACACACAACAAACATACACACAACATACAGAACACATACAACACACACACACACACAACAAACATACACACAACATACAGAACACATACAACACACACACACACAACATACAGCCCAAAGATGGATTTTTGCATTGTTTCACAGTGAATGATGAGTTCAGGAGGCAAAGGCGGAGGAGAAGTGGCCATGAGTGCAGAAGTATTATTTCTATAAAGATATATTGCAAGGTTTCTTATGTATGCACAGTTATTTATTCAAAGTTTATTAAAACATCTGTGATCCCTTAACCAAGAAAAAAAAAAATAAATAAATAAAAATCAGGAGAAACACATCTGTTATACAAAATGTTTATGGTCTACAAACACGGATTCAAAATCTATAATGGACAATTCATTTACCCATATTTATATAGAAAGGTACGAATCACAACTGCAGCAGAGACCAGTAATACATGAACAAAAGTAACACCAGGAAAATAAAATACTGCGACATAAGTAAAACATTATATTCAATAATATTCATATTTTAAAGGAGAACTCTCCATGGGTGAGAGTAGTGTACATTCAGAAGCTGCAAAGAGAAGTGAGTAGCGTGGTAATGCTCAGTGAGCTGCGGGTACGCTCACATCTTGTGCCGTACTACCTTATATGTTTTGTTTGCGACAGTTCAGAGAAACCAAAAACCATATCATGTTTGGTGCACTATATTAAAACACTACAAGACCACATGTATTTATGTTACACAGCCTGGTGTAGAGTGGCTAGAAATGTAACAAAGCTTTAAAAGTATACGTAAGTTAGATGTTTTTGAATAAAAATAATTTGTCTTATATTATTCAGTGAAAGGAGGCAAAATTTACGGTATACATAGAACGGCAAAGAACTGAAACAAACTATAACTAAAAGTCAAATTATAAAGAAATTAAGATTTATTATCTGCAAAAAGTGGAGAAACAAACTTTGAATGTTTTGTAATTGTAATATTCAGGAGCCTGCACATTTATGTAACTTGGTGACTCTAAAAACCTATCTTGGGAGCAAAAATAATTGTAATGACTAACAAATTCCAAGGAAAGAAAAAATAAATAAATAAATAAATAAATAAATAAAAATAGCTGAATGTGACAATTGCCGTGTAGTAGAAGCAATAAAATATTAGCTGCATGTTATAAAATATGACAAACGTTATTATATTCACTAATCCAGCAAGTTCTAGAACCAAATTTCTACACATGTTGTTTATTGTAGAGATCCATAAACCCACTGCATAAGCCTTTTTCACATTATCATCATGGATAATTTTCATCATTTTTGTTTTATAACTGGAGCGACCAATTCTGTAGCATTATTCTTTCCATAACTATTATGTGGAGACCTTGATAGAACCCCCTTAGACCACATTAAAATCAATGCTGTATGTCCGGATTTGTAAGTAGTTATTTGGCTCTATTTTAAGCTACAGATATTACAATAGTCTGAACAGAGCCTAAGATGTAACTTCATATGAAACTACTGTGATACATTATAAATTACAAAATAGTTTTGAAGCTTTGTGTAGAAATATATCAGGCAAAGAATATAAATCTACTAGACACTCTAAAAGAATAGTTAAAAGTAACTATTAATAAAAATAAAATACTGCAACATGTGCAAAACATTATATTCAATAATATTCATATTTTTTAAGGGAAAACTGTCCGTGGGTGAGAATAGTGTACATTCAGAAGCAGCAGAGAGAAATGAGTACAGCGGTAACGTTCAGCGAGCTGCGCTAGAAAATCAGGAGAAACACATCTGTTATACAAAATGATTAAGGTCAGCAAAACATGGATTCAAATGGTTGTGTGCAAATAGACGGCACAGACAGCTGTGAAATTAATATGTGATAAAATAATGTTGAATTAAAGAAAGATGGAATAATATACGTGGCTCTGGTGCTGCTAAAAGTCATGCATTTGTTTCTTACGTGTCTTGGGATAACCGAGAAGATTTTTATGGAAAATTTCATAGTAGCCCCAATATTGACACAATTTTGCGGTGTATGATTATTATTATTATTATTATTATTATTATTAAAGTAACACCAGGAAAATAAAATACTGCAACATATGTAAAACATTATATTCAATAATATTCTTATTTTTAAAAGGAAAACGGTCCATGGTCGAGAATAGTGTACATTCAGAAGCAGCAAAGAGAAATGAGTACAGCGGTAACGCTCAGCGAGCTGCGCTAGAAAAACCAGGAGAAACACATCTGTTATACAACATGATTAAGGTCAGCAAAACATGGATTCAAATGGTTGTGTGCAAATAGATGGCACAGACAGCTGTGAAATTAATATGTGATAAAATAATGTTGAATTAAAGAAAGATGGAATAATATACGTGGCTCTGGCGCTGCTAGTACATTTTGATTCACTACGGTATCCATATGATGTCTATTTAACACACTTTATGCGCTTTTAATTAATTATCTGCTGGTCAAATAAATATTATTGGGACTATAAATAAAGGGGCCTATGTAATAATAGTTGTAATAATACACTTTGATACACTATGATTTTGGCGTGATATCTATTTAATACGCTTTATGCGATTTTAATTAATTATCTGCTGGCCAAATAAACATTATTGGGACTATAGGTTTATGAAATGTCAATAAAAAGAGGTTCCTTAGCACATTATAAGAAGTGTAATGATGTGTAATCATCGTGCTATTTATTTTGTACGATACAGCATTGATATTTATTTTGTAAGAAGTTTGTATAAACGTTATTACTTTTATCTGAAAAGTTCTCTATTTTGTAAGAAGTTTCACATATTTGGTAAACAACTCTTAACACACACACCCCTGACATCTAGTTAGTGGCCAGTACTGATACATTTTAACAGCTGCTAGCAAGTGGGTTGTTTGAATCACCACCACAGAAACTCTTGGCAGCTGTTAGCAGTTATAGTACCAGACTTCAAGCTCACTGCAGAATAATACTACAGAAACACAGCCTCATTCTCCCATGATATTATTATCAATTTGTTGGAAGCGTATCAGTAATCAATTTAATACATTTTGATTCGCTATGATTTTGGTGTAATGTCTACTTAACACGCTTTATGCGATTTTAATTAATTACCTGCTGGTCAAATAAATATTATTGGGTCTATAGGTTTATGAAAATGTCAATAAAAAGAGAATAAATATTATTGGGACTATAGGTTTATGAAAATGTCAATAAAAGAGAATAAATATTATTGGTACACTTTTGATATTATTATCAATTTGTTGGAAGCGTATCAGTAGTCAATTTAATACATTTTGATTCGCTATGATTTTGGTGTAATGTCTACTTAACACGCTTTATGCGATTTTAATTAATTATCTGGTGGTCAAATAAGTTGTAATAATACACTTTGATACACTATGATTTCGGTGCGATAGCTATTTAATATGCTTTGCTGCCACTTTGATAACAATTTATTATCAATTTGCTGGAATCGTATCAGTAACCAATTTAATACATTTTGATTCGCTATGATTTTGGTGTAATGTCTACTTAACACGCTTTATGCGATTTTAATTAATTATCTGGTGGTCAAATAAATTGTAATAATACACTTTGATACACTATGATTTCGGTGCGATAGCTATTTAATATGCTTTGCTGCCACTTTGATAACAATTTATTATCAATTTGCTGGAATCGTATCAGTAACCAATTTAATACATTTTGATTCACCATGATTTTGGTGTAATGTCTACTTAACACGCTTTATGCGATTTTAATTAATTATCTGCTGGTCAGAACACATATTTGGTAAACACCTCTTAACACACACTCTGACAGTGTTGAAAATTATTCTATCACCACTTTCTGAACACTTGTAAAATCAGTGATACTATGTCTTGTTAAACTCAGAAACTCTGGCTTGAATGTATGTCATGCAGACACACACCTGTTTTGTGTTTATTTAAGGAATAGAGGAGACTCACACACTTTCTGACTGCAGCCCTGCAGCCTGTACACAGGCTCATTCAGAATAGACAGCGAGATGGGATAATCTAGCAAATATAGTATCAGACTCAATAATCCCAAACCAGTAAACAAAAGATCTAATATAAAAAACACTTACTGTGATAATAATCACAGTGTTAACAATATTAAAACACTGTGATAATAATATTAATCTATATCAAAAACAGCCAGACAAGGAGGACAGCTGGCTGACAAGGAGGACAGCTGGCTAACAGGGAGGGGAGGAGGGGGTTACACACTTTGATACACTTTGATAGGGGCGTGTCCACCTGTCAAATTGAGTTTGACGAAACATATCTATGCTCCACTACTGCCCGCAGCTCCCGTATACACAGTATGATGGGCCCGCAGCTGCCATATACACAGTATGATTGGCCTGCAGCTTCCTTATACACAGTATGATGGGCCCGCAGCTCCCTTATACACAGTATGATGGGCCCGCAGCTCCCTTATACACAGTATGATGGGCCCGCAGCTTCCTTATACACAGTATGATGGGCCCGCAGCTCCCTTATACACAGTATGATGGGCCCGCAGCTCCCTTATACACAGTATGATGGGCCCGCAGCTCCCATACACACAGTATGATGGACTCACAGCTCCCTGTAATGATTTGGATGCCCCGGTCATTTACTCATCCTCCGGCGTATTCACTATTTTGTGGCACTGCTGCAGTGCCGCTGCTTAAACTTGTGAGTGCAGCTTCTGACTGGCCAGAAGTTAGAAGCTATGTCACAAGCGATCAATGTAAAACTATGAGGCTATGTGCACTTGTTGCGGATTCGTGTGTGGACTTACCGCAGATTTCCTGTATTTTTTGGGCAGATTTCACCTGCGTTTTACCACCTGTGGAATCCTATACAGGAGCAGGTGTAAAACGTTGCGGAATCCGCAAAAAGAATTGACATGCTGTGGAAAATACAACACAGCGTTTCCGCACGGTATTTTCCACATCATATGCACTGCGGATTTGGTTTTCCATAAGTTTACATGGCACTGTAAACCAGATGGAAAATGGCTGCAAATCCGCAGCGGCTAATCCGCAACATGTGCACATAGCCTGAGAGTCAGAAAGAGGCCAGAACGAGGCTCCCACAGACTTACATCGATTAGTGACCTCTGCGCTGCTCCATGAAACACTGGAGCCTCGGACAGGTCACAAACTGCAGGAGACGGAGCCGAGCGGAGACTAAAACAGATGAAGACACCAGAAGGCGAGTATCAGACAGGGGGCAGGGGACGGGGATTTTCAGCACCGCTCCAGCAATTAAATAAATAATAATGCTGGTGCTGTAAATGTGATGCAGCTCTTGGTTACTGTATGCGGCTCCTTATACTAATACTCATAAAAGACCCAGGTG
The DNA here is from genome assembly GCF_051348905.1 of Ranitomeya variabilis. Lineage (NCBI taxonomy): Eukaryota > Metazoa > Chordata > Amphibia > Anura > Dendrobatidae > Ranitomeya > Ranitomeya variabilis. The sequence goes on from NC_135232.1 coordinate 569,156,256, forward strand.
GTACGTACCAAAAGCCCCCTACCCCCCCCTCCATCTCCAGACTCCTCAGACAGCAAATATTATGTGATGGATCACATATAATATCATAACAAAACATTATAATATTGAGCCCCCAGTGACCTGTCCCCCCTCCCCCACTTCAGCCCCAATACCCCCATCTCACATCCACCCCTCAGTGCCCTGTCCCACCTCACCCACCTTCTGCCCTCACAGCACCCAAATGGTCTTACATTCACCCCCCAGTGCCCTGTCTCCCCTCCCCCACAAAACCCCCCATAGTCTCATATTCACCCCCCCAGTACCCTGTCCCCCTCACTCACTTTCAGCCCCCACAATACCCCAACGGTCTCACAGTGACATACCTGAATTTAATAAACCTAACATGTTCCATCCCCACTTTCTGGTAAAGTTTGCACTGCAGGCAGGACCAGGAAGTGTCTAGGTGAAATGCAGGTGGGCACTAGGACCCAGCGTGCCTGAGCCAATCCCAGCGTGCACAGAGTGAAGAAAACTGCAGCCAGGAAAAGCTTCATCATCCGGTCAGAGGGGGAAACCATTCACTGCAGGAGGGAGACTGCAGCCGCCACTGTGCGAGCAGCGTGCAGAGTCTGTCAGACAGGAGCGGACATTATACTGCTCTGCTCCTATGCGGTGTTCTGCCTCCTCACAGAAGTGGCCCTGGCTCCCGATGGGCCCCTTCATGTGACAGGGCCCGGGGCGATGGCCCCCTCTGCCCCCCCAGTAGCTACGCTACTGGCAACCAGATTTCCATGGATGGTTGGGGGATATACTCTGGTTGCAAAGTGGTCCAAATAGCCCGACATGTCTCCTTCACTATTCCGGAAATAGTGGAAATGCCCAGGCGGAATTGGTAATGGAGCGAAGTCATAGATTCACCCGTAGCTAGGAAACTTTAAAAAAAAAAATAAAAATGTTAGGAAAAATTGCACAGACCAACAAGCTTCAATATGGCACTGTTAAATTTTTTTTAAGGACGGGACACACAATAAAACCAGCATGAAACCGGTGTAAAAAAGCAGTGGAATGGCCGCAAAGAAAACCAAAATTACATGTTGCAGAAAATAGTGCGCAATATGTCAGCGCAGTATTGTCTGCAGCATGTAATATAACATTAAATATGACCAATGACAGAAAAAAAAGAGGCTTACCGCAGGGTCACCATCAGCCGCTCCGCCGGTGTGATGGCAAGCCTCATCCTTGTGTCCTGCCTTCGGATGACATCCTCCAGTTTTTCAAGCAAAAAGTCAAAATGTTCCATCCTCATCCGCACGTAATTGTAGAATTTGTGTGGATTGTGCCGCAACTCCAGGTACAGAGTGGACTGGACACCCCGGGTCATCCGTAGTTCATTAATCAGATGTATCCAGAGTCGCCTCCGTCTCCGTTGCTGCAGAAGCATCCTACGCCTTTCCGCTGCTGCCTCCTTCTCCCGCACTATGATATCCAGGCGATTCGTCTCAAAGATAACGTCGGTAACCAAACTAGCAATCCTCACAAGAACACCTTCCATCGCTGCCACAAAACTAAAACCCTCAAAGATGGGCTGTAAATACAGTACTATATAGTTTTCCATATTTTCCAGTAGACAATCAAATTTGGGAGCCTCCCATTTTAAAAACAAATCCATCGGAAAAACGGATGCAACGGATGGTAAAAACGGATACAACGTATGCAACGCATCCAGTATTTTCGACGGAAACGTTTAGCGGATTTGCGACGGATCCGTCGAAATGCTGTATGCGTGGCATACGTTTGTCACCGTTTTTCACTTTTTTGACGCATCCGTTTTTTCGGCAAAAAAGACGTTTTGAGACGGTTTACAGTTAACGCTAGTGTGAAAGTAGCCTAAGATGAGATGTGGCAGTAGAGATTTTGTAATAAATGCATTTAGTCAGGGATTATTGCCTCATAAATTGTAATCCTGGCTGTTGGTTTTTTCCACTCACTCATTGACAGATTCATGTTTTTTATTGTGATCTGTACTCAGAAATTCATCACAGCTGGCAGGGATTCTTGTGTTGTTGCAAGGGGGTCACAAGATGAAAATGGCGGGTACCAATGGTTACCATGGTACCCTGAGGTAGTGTGATGACCCCAGTGTATGGTGGCCTGTGAGATCCAGCAATTAATGAGACAATGGCAGTCTCATACACTGCTGTACATGAGTACTGCTGTGTTTGAGACAAGTGATCAACATGACACACAGTGGGAGTAAGCAAAAAAGCGAAAAATACTCAAATAAAAAATGTAAAAAAGTTTTTTTAAAAAGCACAAAAGAATGTGCACACAAATCACTAAAATCCTTATTGCCACTCAAAAAGCAGCATTTGTGACAAAACAAAAATATTATAGTATCGCCGCATCTGGAACGACCTGCTCTATAAAACTGGCATGTTATGTAATCACTTTGGAGAATGCAGTAAGAAAAATAATAAAAAAATATACAAAATGTTGCATTTTCATCATATTGACTCACAAAAAAAGTGAATAAAATTCTAGAAATGATAATGTCAAACCGTCCGGCAAAAAAGAAGCCCTAATATGGCTCATTTGGCAAAGAAATAAAAAAAAGTTACAGCTCTCAGAATACGATGCAAAAACAAATTCATTTTTGTAAAATATTGTTTCTAGTCTGTAAAAAGAGCAAAGCATAAAAAAACAATATAAATCTGATGTTGTTGTAATCAGACCTGTCACAAGTTTACCACAACAGAGAGGAGCCAGAAGACCGCAGCATCTGATTTCTCCAATGCCTGCACTGATTAGAAGCATTTCACCTTCTTATTAAATGGTGTTCATTTCTTTTAGCAGTGCATGGGTTTATTTTGCTCAGTTAAGAGCTCCTGGAAGCTTTCCCGTGTTAAGTCACTCAGCTGTGCACTGTTAGCCACTCCCATCTCCTATGTAATCTGGGTCCTGGCTAGCACTCATTGACAGAGTGAACTTTTGCTGCAAGGCTAGAAGTTGTTATTGGTTATTATTGCAGAATGGCTTTTAGTGGATTTATCTGTGACTCTTGCTAGGGTTTGTATGTGTGATAATTCCCTTTCTTCTCCTACTCTGGTTTAACTCTATCCTCCACTCCCCGGTGAATGCCTGTTACATGTGTGAGTTTATTTGTATGTATGGTATTTTTCGTTACCCTTCTTTGTACTACCTTGTTAGTCTAGTATGGTGTACTGCGGTATACTATTACTCCCCTCTTCCTTGGGTGAGGAAAGAGTACAGACTGAGGGTGGATTCAGGAGCTAAGTCAAGATACATAGCGCCCCCTAGTATTAGGGACAAGGAAGGCGTCTATGGTCCTGAGACACCAGACAACAGAATTGTGACAATAGCTCTTACTGAAACCGTTTTTTGATCCATTATGGATTCTATCACTGCTCTGACAGGGCATCTGCAGAAGCTCAGCCTGGAGGTGGCAGATCTACGCACTGTCATTTTGCAGCACCCTAACACATCAAACTCCCATAAAACGCTTAGTGGAGTGCAAGATCGCTTTGCTTGACAGGTTCTGGGGGGTCGCGTGACAAGTTTGTTGTTTTCAGAGAGGCCTGTAAATTATACTTCAGGCTGCATCATTGTTCCTCAGGAACCGAGGAGCAACAGGTGGGGATAATAATCTCACTCCTTTAGAGTGACCCCCATGCATGGTCATTCTCTCTCCTGTCTAACTCCCAGTTACTCCAGACGGTTGAGGAATTTTTTCTGTCACAGGGTCATATATATGATGACCCCGACTGCATCTTCCTGGCTGAGTCCACACTACTTCAGCTTCAGCAGGAAGACAGGCCGGCAGAGGAGTATGGCTCTGAGTTTCAGAAGTGGTCCACTGACACTAAGTGGAATGACCTCGCACTCTGTAGCCTGTTCTGTGAAGGGCTATCTGTATCAGAAAGCCTTGGCCGTGTATGAGACTCCAGTTTCCTTTGAGGTGGCAATGTCTCTGGTTATCCGGCTGGATCGCCATTTTCGCCAGAGAAATAAGTAGAATGTCATGCAGCCACAATGCAGGTCTGTGCAAGCTCCACCAGATGGCAGTAGAGTGGAGGAAAGACTGCACACTCCCAGTGCAGACCTGCAATGCAGCAGCAGGGCTACCACCAGGTGGCAACAGGAATCGTCAAACTAGCCAAGTTAGCAACAAGCGGTCAAACGAAGCACCAGAGGTCTAAGAAAACCTGTGGTCAGAAGCAAGCCAACAGGTAAGAACCAGACGGAAGTGCAGTACCAGGGGGAAAGCCGAAGGGGTAGTCAGAAACAAGCCGGGAGGTCAGAAAACCGAAGCAAGCTAAACAACACCAAAATGAAGGATGAAACCACAGGTCAGGGAGCAAGTCAAGACATACACACAACAGCTGGCATGCATAAAGAGAAACACGATTACTAACAGAGTAACCTAGGTCAGCTGCTGAGGCCGAGGGACCGAAAACTATCACCAACACTGGACCTCAGCCATAAGGCAACTAAATAGCCCACACCCCGGAGAGAGGCAGATAGAATTAACCCCTGTCTGACCGGGACCGGATAAAGACAAAACCCTGTCCTGAATCATGACAGAGACACTCTAATGTGCGGGAGGTCCGGGGCCAAGGGAAACTTGATCTGAGCCATCTGAGATACTCATGCAGCTGGGTGAGGCAACTCGTTCTGGAAGGCAGCCTGTTGTTCAGCACAAAGGGGAATATGTTTTAAATGTGATAGAAAGGACCATTTCATGGGCAAGTGTCCCTTTCTATCTCACTGTAAACTGCCGCCAGAAAACTAAGGAGCCTAGGTTGCGGGGAGGTTAGCAACCCGGGTGTACATATTTCCTCTGTGGGTAGGACACAATTTTTTCCACCTGCTGAAATCCATCTGGGCAATAATAAGGTGGTTATTTCTGCCTTCCTGGACAGTGGGCCAGAGTTTAACTTGATCAATACTAAGTTTGTCTAGGTCCAGGGAATCAAACCACACACACACTGTCCAGACCTATACCAATAATCGACATTTACTCCGTACCCTTGAGACAGGGGTATTTTACTCAAGCCGTCCAGGGGTTACATCTACAGGTAGAAGCCATGCACTCAGAAGGTATTGACTGTTATGTGCTAAATGGTGTGCCCTCTCCTGTGGTTCTTAGACTTCCTTGACTGTTCTGTGCTGTGCGAGCATACTTCTGAGTTCTCCAGGTCTGCCTCCCACTTGTCCTCTCTATCATCCAGGAGGACTCCTACCCGGAAGTACTGCGCAGCGCTGCCTTTATTACTCTGCCTCTTCTGCTTTGCTTTGCCTGTTTCTCATTTGTGGTTACAAGTGATTCTGGCCGCACGTCTGTTCAGCGTTCCTTGGTATTTGTCTATCCTCTCCTTAGATCCAGCCCTCGTTCTCCTTCCTGTCTGTTCTTCAGTGTTCTGCCTGCCCGTTGGTGTCCTTCACCCTGCCCGTGTTCCTGTCTCCAGGCTGTCACTTCTCATCCGTCCAGTCCATATTCCCATCCAGTTCTCCGTCCTGTCCTTTCCTCCAGTGTCCTGCCTTCCAGCTCATGTCCTCCGCCCTGCCCGTGTTCCTGTCCCCAGACTGTCTGTTCTCTTCCTCTGTCCACTCCGTGTTTCCGTGAGTTTCCTTCCTGTCCATCTAAGCCTTCCAGCTGCCGTGGTGATAATCTCCTGCGGGTCTGCCCCTAATGCTCTCTGTATAGGGGGTGGTCCATCTGGTCAGCTCACCCATGGGAGGATCGTTGTCACGGTCCAGTGGGTCCATCCCATAGTATCCTTATTACAGTCCTCACAGTAGAAACAGGCCATGGACCCCGCTGGTGTCTCCTCCGCTACCCAAAAGGAATTACTTTTCTTATGGGAGAACCAGACTAGGATCATGACCTTTTTAAAATCTATGGAGTCTTGTCTCTCTGCCTTACAGTCCTCTGATCTGGGTAACGCCTCTCAGTTGACTGCTCTTCAACAGGAGCTCGTCCAGCAGCGGGACACTCAGTCTCATATTCTGAACTATATGGCCTCGGTGGATAACTGGCTTCTCTCTCTCCAGACTGCCGCCACCACTCCTGCACAGGCCTCTGCTCCGCATTCCGCGCCCCGTTTAGCCAGACCTCCACGGTATGGTGGCGATCCTAAATTATGTTGTGGGTTTCTCAACCAGTGCCAGTTACATTTTGAATTGTCACCGCTACTATACCCCACCGACCAAGCTAAGGTGGCTTTTGTGGTCTCCCATTTGGCGGGTGAGGCCTTAGCCTGGGTAAATCCCCTTTGGGAGCGTGACGATCCTTTGGTTTCCCAACTCACTTCCTTCTCAGACACCTTTAGTAAGGTGTTCGATGAACCCGGTCATCTGGTCTCTACCACTGAATCCCTCTTCAACCTCCATCAGGGCACTCTCTCTGTTGGTCAGTACGCCATTCGTTTTCGTACACTATCCTCAGAGCTAGGCTGGAACAATGAGGCTTTGGTTGGAGCTTTTTGGCGAGGTCTGTCATCTCGGATTAAAGATGAGCTGGCAGGACATGACACACCCACCACGTTGGATGATCTTATTTCTTTGGCGACTCGTATTGATTTACGCTTCCAGGAGCATTTTCGCGAAGCCGCCAGAGAGAGGAGACCTCTTCGTTTGTCTTCTGCTACACGTGGTCCCTCCTATTCTCAATCCACTTCTGTTCCTTCTTCTTCTCCTGAGCCTATGCAGGTAGATTGTCTCAAACCAGCAGAACAACGCCGCATGGAGAGACTCGCACAGGGCCTTTGCTTTTATTGCAGCAGTGCCACTCATCTTCTACGTTTTTGTCCTCAAAAGCCGGGAAACGCTTCAGCCTAGGACAGGTAAGAGAGACCTCCCTAGGTAAAAATACATACCATGAGATACAGCCTTCCCAAAACCCTGTCTGATGACAAATGCACACTTAGCAGGATGCAGGGGCGTTTGTCACTGTGTACTGTATATTATAGTGCTGGGCAGCCCGCCTGTTAATACAAGGGGCGTCATTAATAGGCTGCATACCAGACACTGTGCACCACACTACCAGTGTGACTGGCGTCCTATGTGAATTATATCAATGTGCATTTTTTCTACTAGGCGGTCAAACCCTGCAATGTTTGGTTGGTGTGGGGGTGGCTGTTTTTATCAAGTAGTTTGCACCTGTGCCACCCCTAGCATTTATCAGTGGAGGCCTGCGGCATCCTGCTAAGTGTGCATTTGTCATCAGACAGGGTTTTGGGAAGGCTGTATCTCATGATATGTATTTTTTCTGAGCTTTTTCTATGTTAGCTGCCTCCCTAGGTAACCATGATTTCTCTCCTCCTCTGATCCTTTACATTTTATTGCATTTTATTCTAGTCGCTTCTCTCTGGAGGCCTATATTGATTCGGGTGAGGCTGGGAACTTTGTTCAACTAGAGGCAGTAAAAAAACTTGGGATTCCTGTCAGACCCTTGGAGACTCCTTGGCAAATAGCTTTAGTTGATGGTCAGCCTTTGCAGGAGACCATCAACTTGGTCACCGAGGAAGTGGAACTTCAAATTGGAAGTTGGCTTTCTATGTCCTGCCCTCTTTGTCGCATACGTTCCTTCTGGGACTACCATGGTTGAGAAGTCACAAACCCACCCTGGACTGGCGTACCGGAGATGTTCTTCGTTGGGGACAGTCTTGTCTAAATAAGTGTCTGCTTTCCATCCAGCCAGTTAGACCTTCTCGGCCTGCTTCGGAATCTGCGAACCTGCCTCCGGCTTACTGCTCTTTTTCAGACATCTTCAACAAGAAAGAGGCTGAGATCCTACCACCGCATCGTCCGTATGATTGTCCGATCGATTGATCTCGTTCCTGGTGCTACTCCTCCTTGAGGTCGAATTTATCCTCTGTCTCCTTCCGAGACTCAAGCCATGTCTGAGTACGTTCAAGAGAATCTGGCCAGAGGCTTTATTCGAAAGTCCTCTTCACCTGCAGGAGCAGGTTTTTTCTTCGTCAAGAAGAAGGATGGTTCTCTTCGTCCTTGCATCGATTACCTAGGGCTCAATAATATCACGATTAAAAACAAGTACCCACTTCCTCTAATTCCAGAACTCTTCGATCGCCTTCGAGGAGCACGAATCTTCACTAAATTGAACCTCCGTGGTGCTTATAATTTAATCCATATCTGCTCTGGGGATGAGTGGAAGACTGCTTTTAACACCAGAGACGGTCATTATGAGTACTTAGTTATGCCATTCAGTTTATGCAATGTAACCCGCTGTTTTCCAAGAGTTGGTTAATGATGTATTTCGGGACCTACTTTACACCTGTGTAGTGGTGTACTTGGACGATATTCTTGTGTTTTCTCCTGATCTGCCTTCTCATAGAAGAGATGTTCGACTAGTACTTCAGCGTCTGAGGGAGAATCGCCTGTACGCTAAACTTGAAAAGTGCGCTTTTGAACAATCTTCTCTCCCGTTCTTGGGTTTCATCGTCTCCGATTCCGGCCTACGCATGGATCCGGGAAAAGTCTCTGCCGTGCTTGACTGGCCACGTCCACTCGGTGTTAAGGCAATTCAGCGATTTCTAGGATTCGCGAATTATTATCGGCAGTTTATTCCCCATTTTTCATCTTTGTCTGCTCCCATCTCTCCTCTACTACGAAAGGGGGCCAACTCTCACCTTTGGTCTGCAGAGGCTGAAGAAGCCTTCCGGTCTCTCAAACAAGCATTTGCCTCTCCTCCTATACTCCAACGTCCTGAAGCTAATAAACCCTTCGTTCTTGAGGTTTATGCCTCAGCCATCGGGGCTGGAGCAGTTATTTCCCAGAGGTCATCTACCGGTCGACTTGCTCCCTTTGGTTTCCTCTCCAAGACTTTCTCCTCTTCTGAAAGGAACTATTCCATCGGCGACATGGATCTTTTGGCCATCAAGTTGGCACTGGAAGAATGGAGGTATCTTTGGAGGGAGCCGTACACCCCTTTGTAATCTACACGGACCATAAGAATTTGGCTTACATTCGTTCTGCTTACAGACTTAATCCTCGGCAGGCCAGGTGGGCTCTCTTCTTCGCCTGTTTTGACTTTGAGCTTCGTTTCCAGTCCGGTAATAAAAACTTTAAGGCTGACTCATTGTCCAGATCCTTCTTGTCGGTGGATACTGAGCAGGAACCCATGCACATCATCAATCCTTCTAAGGTCATCACAGTTGCGCCTGTCAGTCTAACCTCTTTACCTCCGGGTAAGACTTTTGTTCCGGAAAAGGACAGGAGACATATCTTACATTGGGGCCACGCCTCCAAACTGGCGAGTCATGTTGGCCCCAAAAAGACTCTCATTCTGATTTCTCGCTATTACTGGTAGCCGACCCTTTCGCAGGATGTCCGAGGTTTCATAGCCTCTTGCCTTTCCTGTGCTAAGAATAAGGTTCCTAGACAGTTACCTTCTGGGCTTCTTCATCCTCTTCCGATTCCTTCTACTCCGTGGCAACACATTGCAATGGATTTTATTACTGACCTGCCCCGCTCTTTTGGTTGCACCGTCATCCTTGTGGTCGTGGATCGATTTTCTAAGATGGCTCATTTCATCGCTCTTCCTGGTTTACCTTCGGCACCTGAGTTGGCGAAGATCTTTATCCACCATATTTTTCATATTCATACATACATATTGTTTCTGACAGCGGAGTCCAGTTTACCGCTCGATTCCGGAGGTCTCTTTGTAAGTCTATGAATATCTCACTTGACTTCTCTTCGGCTTACCATCCGCAGACCAATGGCCAAGTGGAACATACAAATCAGATTCTGGTGACTTATCTTTGTCATTTCTCCAATGCTCATCAGAACGATTGGTCAGACTTACTTCCGTGGGCTGAATTTTCCTATAACAACCATACCAGCGAAGCTTCTTCCAAGTCTCCATTTTTTATCGTCTACGGTCAACATCCTGGTCTTCCTCTACCGGTTCCTCCAGTCTCTGCTGGAGCGGCGGCTGATCTTCTGTCTAGAGAGTTCTCCAGGGTCTGGCAGGAGACCAAGTCCTCTCTTGAATTAGCACAGGATAGGATGAAGAGACATGCGGATAAAAGGCGCCTTGATTCTCCTCTATATCATCCTGGTGATAAAGTGTGGTTATCTGCTACGTTTGTCCGCCTTAAAATTCCTTTTTTCCTAAGCTGGGTCCTTGGTACATTGGGCCTTTTGAGGTTTTGGCCCGCATCTATAATGTCTCTTACAAGCTCAGGTTACCCGCCTCTCTCCGTATTCCCAATTCCTTTCACGTGTCTCTTCTGAAGCCAGTGGTATTCAATCAGTTTCATGCCTCAACTGTTCATTCTCCTTCTCCTGTTTCCGCTGATGTCTTTGAGGTTAAGGACATTCTTGCTATGAAAAAGTTGAGACGTAGAACTTTGTTTTTTGTTGACTGGAAGGGTTTTGGTCCTGAGGAAAGATCCTGGGAGTCTCTGGAGAACATCCAGGCTCCACGAATTTTAGCTAGATTTCCTTCCTGCATAAAAAAAGGGGGCGTAAAGATGGGGGGTACTGTCATATCACCGCCGCTGCTGCCACCGCCTCCCGACTCCTCCCATACTTACCTCCCTTCAGTGTCTCGGCGCGCCTCCACAGCTGTCGATCATCGCTGGCTCTCTGCTTCTCGGCGCTCCCGCCCGACGTCTGCCTCCCGTCAGGTGCGCACGCGCACTGAGTTCTGTGCTGCGCGCGCACACTTCTGAGTCCTCCGGGTCTGCCTCCAACTTGTCCTCTCTATCATCCAGGAGGACTCCTACCCAGAAGTACTGCACAGTGCTGCCTTTATTACTCTGCCTCTTCCGCTTTGCTTTGCCTGTTTCTCATTTGTGGTTACAAGTGATTCTGGCCGCACGTTGGTTCAGCGTTCCTTGGTATTTGTCTATCCTCTCTTTAGATCCAACCGTCATTCTCCGTCCTGTCTGTTCTTCAGTGTTCTGCCTGCCCGTTGGTGTCCTTCGCCCTGCCTGTGTTCCTGTCTCCAGCCTGTCACTTCTCATCCTTCGTCCAGTCCGTATTGTCATCCAGTCTTTGTTCTCCATCCTGTCCTTTCCTCCAGTGTCCTGCCTTCCAGCTTGTTTCCTCTGCCCTGCCCGTGTTCCTGTCCCCAGACTGTCTGTTCTCTTTCTCCATCCACTCCGTGTTTCCATGAGTTTCCTTCCTGTCCATCTAAGCCTTCCAGCTGCCATGGTGATAATCTCCTGCGGGTCTGCCCCTAACGCTCCCTGTATAGGGGGTGGTCCATCTGATCAGCTCGCCCATGGGAGGATCGTTGTCACAGTCCAGTGGCTCCACTCTTTAGTATCCTCAGTACAGTACTCACACCATCCTTGTATGCATGGCTCCTTATTCCCATCCTTGTCTGCATGGCTCCTCATCCCCATCCTTGCATGTATGGGCCATGAGAAAAGCATAAAAAACCATCTTACTTACCTTCCCTGCGCACCCTCGCAGTATCTTGTTCCAGTGCCAGCAACTCCTGTGGCCAAGCGATCAAGTGTCCCTGCTCATTAATCCCTTTCTGCCATTGGACGTACTATTCCGTCCATGTGGGGTGGGCCCTAATTCCCAAGGACGGAATAGTACGTCCAGCAGGATCGGCCGCGCTCACGGGGGGAGCGCGGCCGATCGCGGCCGGGTGTCAGCTGCCTATCGCAGCTGACATCCGGCACTATGTGCCAGGAGCGGTCACGGACCGCCCCCGGCACATTAACCCCTGGCACACCGCGATCAAACATGATCGCGGTGTGCCGGCGGTACAGGGAAGCGTCGCGCAGGGAGGGGGCTCCCTGCGTGCTTCTCTGAGACCCCCGGAGCAACGCGATGTGATCGCGTTGCTGCGAGGGTCTCTTACCTCCTATCCCTGCAGGCCCCGGATCCAAAATGGCTGCGGGGCTGCATCCGGGTCCTGCAGGGATTACTTCCGGGTGCCGTGCAGGTGCTGGTAAGCCTGCACGGCTGTAAGTGAGATCGGTGATCTGACAGAGTGCTGTGCACACTGTCAGATCACCGATCTGTGATGTCCCCCCCTGGGACAAAGTGAAAAAGTAAAAAAAAAAAATTCCCACATGTGTAAAAAAATAAAATAAAATAAAATTCCTAAATAAAGAAAAAAAAAATATATTATTCCCATAAATACATTTCTATATCTAAATAAAGAAAATCAAACAATAAAAGTACACATATTTAGTATCGCCGCGTCCGTAACGACCCCACCTATAAAATTATATATCACTATTTAACCCCTTCAGTGAACACTGTAAAAAAAAAAAAAAAAAACGAGGCAAAAAACAACGCTTTATTCTCATACTGCCAAACAAAAAGTAGAATAACACGCGATCAAAAAGACGGATATAAATAACCATGGTACCGCTGAAAACGTCCTCTTGTCCCGCAAAAAACGGGCATATAGCATCATCAGCGAAAAAATAAAAAAGTTATAGTCCTCAGAATAAAGCGATGCCAAAATAATTATTTTTTCTATAAAATAGTTTTTATCGTATAAAAGCGCCAAAACATAAAAAAATGATAGAAATGAGATATCGCTGTAATCGTACTGACCCGAAGAATAAAACTGCTTTATCCATTTTACCAAACGCGGAACGGTATAAATGCCTCCCCCAAAAGAAATTCATGAATAGCTGGTTTTTGGTCATTCTGCCTCACAAAAATCGGAATAAAAAGTGATCAAAAAATCTCCCGTGCCCGAGCATGTTACCAATAAAACGTCAACTCCTCCCGCAAAAAACAAGACCTCACATGACTCTGTGGACTCAAATATGGAAAAATTATAGCTCTCAAAATGTGGTAACGCAAAAAATATTTTTTTTGCAATAAAAAGCTTCTTTCAGTGTGTGACGGCTGCCAATCATAAAAATCAGCTAAAAAACCCGCTATAAAAGTAAATCAAACCCCCCTTCATCACCCCCTTAATTAGGGAAAAATAAAAAAAATAAAAAAATGTATTTATTTCCATTTTACCGCTAGGGCTAGGGTTAGGGTTTGGGCTAGGGTTAGGGTTAGGGCTAGGGTTAGGGCTAGGGTTAGGGTTGTGGCTAGGGTTAGGGTTGAGGCTAGGGTTAGGGTTGGGGCTAGGGTTAGGGTTAGGGCTAGGGTTAGGGTTGGGGCTAGGGTTAGGGTTGGGGCTAGGGTTAGCGTTGGGGCTAGGGTTAGGGTTAGGGCTAGGGTTAGGGTTAAGGCTACAGTTAGGGTTGGGGCTAAAGTTAGGGTTAGGGTTTGGATTACATTTACGGTTGGGAATAGGGTTTGGATTAGGGTTAGGGGTGTGTGGGTTAGAGGTGTGGTTAGGGTTACAGCTGGGATTAGGGTTAGGGGTGTATTTGGATTAGGGTTTCAGTTATAATTGGGGGGTTTCCACTGTTTAGGCACATCAGGGGCTCTCCAAACGCGACATGGCGTCCGATCTCAATTTCAGCCAATTCTGCGTTGAAAAAGTAAAACAGTGCTCCTTCCCTTCCGAGCTCTCCCGTGCGCCCAAACAGTGGTTTACCCCCACATATGGGGTATCAGCATACTCGGAACACATTGGAGATCAACTTTTGGGGTCCAATTTCTCCTGTTACCCTTGGGAAAATACAAAACTGGGGGCTAAAAAATAATTTTTGTGGAAAAAAAAATATTTTTTATTTGCATGGCTCTGCGTTATAAACTGTAGTGAAACAATTGGGGGTTCAAAGCTCTCACAACACATCTAGATGAGTTCCTTAGGGGGTCTAATTTCCAAAATGGTGTCACTTGTGGGGGTTTTCTACTGTTTAGGTACATTAGGGCCTCTGCAAACGCAATGTGACGCCCGCAGACCATTCCATCTAAGTCTGCATTCCAAATGGCGCTCCTTCCCTTCCGAGCCCTCCCATGCGCCCAAACAGTGGTTCCCCCACATATTGAGTATCAGCGTACTCAAGACAAATTGGACAACAACTTTTGGGGTCCAATTTCTCCTGTTATCCTCGGGAAAATACAAAACTGGGGGCTAAAAAATAATTTTTGGGGGAAATTTTTTATTTTTTTATTTTCACGGCTATGCGTTATAAACTGTGGTGAAACACTTGAGGGTTCAAAACTCTCACAATACATCTATATGAGTTGCTTAGGGGGTCTACTTTCCAAAATGGTGTCACTTGTGGGGGGTTTCTACTGTTTAGGTACATTAGGGCCTCTGCAAACGCAATGTGACGCCTGGAGACCATTCCATCTAAGTCTGCATTCCAAATGGCACTCCTTCCCTTCCGAGCCCTCCCATGCGCCCAAACGGTGGTTCCCCCCCACATATTTGGTATCAGCGTACTCAAGACAAATTGGACAACAACTTTTGGGGTCCAATTTCTCCTGTTATCCTCGGGAAAATACAAAACTGGGGGCTAAAAAATAATTTTTGTGGGAAAAAATTTTTGTTTTATTTTTACGGCTCTGCATTATAAACTTCTGTGAAGCACTTGGTGGGTCAAAGTGCTCACTACACCTCTATATAAGTTCCTTAGGGGGTCTACTTTCCAAAATGGTGTCACTTGTGGGGGGTTTCAATGTTTAGGCACATCAGTGGCTCTCCAAACGCAACATGGCGTCCCCTCTCAATTCCTGTCAATTTTGCATTGAAAAGTCAAACGGCGCTCCTTCCCTTCCGAGCTCTCCCATGCGCCCAAACAATGGTTTACCCCCACATATGGGGTATCAGCGTACTCAAGACAAATTGTACAACAACTTTTGGGGTCCAATTTCTTCTCTTACCCTTGGGAAAATAAACAATTGGGGGTGAAAAGATCATTTTTGTGAAAAAATATGATTTTTTATTTTTACGGTTCTGCATTATAAACTTCTGTGAAGCACTTGGTGGGTCAAAGTGCTCACCACACCTCTAGATAAGTTCCTTAGGGGGTCTACTTTCCAAAATGGTGTCACTTGTGGGGGGTTTCAATGTTTAGGCACATTAGTGGCTCTCCAAAGGCAACATGGCATCCCACCTCAATTCCTGTCAATTTTGCATTGAAAAGTCAAACGGCACTCCTTCCCTTCCGAGCTCTCCCATGCGCCCAAACAGTGGTTTACCCCCACATATGGGGTATCAGCGTACTCAGGACAAATTGTACAACAACTTTTGGTGTCCAATTTCTTCTCTTACCCTTGGGAAAATAAAAAATTGGGGGTGAAAAGATCATTTTTGTGAAAAAATATGATTTTTAATTTTTACGGTTCTGCATTATAAACTTCTGTGAAGCACTTGGTGAGTCAAAGTGCTCACCACACCTCTAGATAAGCTCCTTAGGGGGTCTACTTTCCAAAATGGTGTTACTTGTGGGGGGTTTCAATGTTTAGGCATATCAGGGGCTCTCCAAACGCTACATGGCGTCCCATCTCAATTCCAGTCAATTTTGCATTGAAAAGTCAAATGGCGCTCCTTCGCTTCCGAGCTCTGTCATGCGCCCAAACAGTGGTTTACCCCCACATATTGGGTATCGGCGTACTCAGGACAAATTGTTCAACATCTTTTGGGGTCCATTTTCTCCTGTTACCCTTGGTAAAATAAAACAAATTGGAGCTGAAATAAATTTTGTGTGAAAAAAAGTTAAATGTTCATTTTTATTTAAACATTCCAAAAATTCCTGTGAAACACCTGAAGGGTTAATAAACTTCTTGAATGTGGTTTTGAGCACCTTGAGGGGTGCAGTTTTTAGAATGGTGTCACACTTGGGTATTTTCTATCATATAGACCCCTCAAAATGACTTCAAATGAGATGTGGTCCCTAAAACAAAATGGTGTTGTAAAAATGAGAAATTGCTGGTCAACTTTTAACCCTTATAACTCCCTAACAAAAAAAAATTTTGGTTCCAAAATTGTGCTGATGTAAAGTAGACATGTGGGAAATGTTTCTTATTAAGTATTTTGTGTGACATATCACTGTGATTTAATTGCATAAAAATTCAAAGTTGGAAAATTGCGAAATTTTCAAAATTTTCGCCAAATTTCAGTTTTTTTCACAAATAAACGCAGGTAATATCAAAGAAATTTTACCACTATCATGAAGTACAATATGTCACGAGAAAACAGTGTCAGAATCACTGGGATCTGTTGAAGCGTTCCAGAGTTATAACCTCATAAAAGGACAGTGGTCAGAATTGTAAAAATTGGCCCAGTCCATAACGTGCAAACCACCCTTGGGGATGAAGGGGTTAAGGTAATGAATATTCACCTCTCTCCATGCCTATGGGAGTTGAAAGATGTGAACATTCATTACCTTAATGAGAGCTGCTGCTGGAAGCCGGTGGCTGTGGCTTTAACTGTGCATGGGCTATAAGAGAAATGAATATTCATTGCCAGCGCAGTGAATATTCATTTATCTTTTGCAGCGAGCACAGGCTTTAGCCGCAGCCACTGGTTCCTGCCTCCTGTGACCCGCTGCTCCCACTTCCCTGCCGTAAACTGGGATAATGACTAGCTTATAAGCTTAGGGGAAATATATACGGTATATCTTGGTACCGTGTTAGCCAGTGAATAGAAAAATATGTAGAATTTAGAGTCCTCAGTTTTTGATACCTTTTAATGGCTAACTGAAAAAATGGAGACTACTCTATGCCTGATGAAGAGACCTGAGTAGTATCAAAAGGTCTCAACCACTGAGGACTCTCAATTCTACATATTTTTCTAAGCTTGGGACTCGGCTTATACGCGGATATATTTGGTAATATCTCTGGTCCAGAGAGGCAGGCCTTGAAGGACTACATCGTGGAATGTTTAGCAAAGGGTCATATCAGACCATCTTCATTCCTCATTGCTGTGGGGTTTTTTCTTGTGAAAATGAAAGATGGGGGTTACTCCCCTGCCTAGATTTACACTAACTCAATAAGATCACAGTCCAGGATCCATATCTGCTCCCTCTCATCCCGGACGTCTTTAACCCCTTCCCGACCTTTGACACCACGTAGGCGTCATGAAAGTCGGTGCCAATCCGACCTGTGTCCCTGCAGATTGGGTGAAAGGGTTAACTCCAATTTCACCCAATCTGCAGGGACAGGGGGAGTGGTACTTCAGCACAGGGGGGGTGGCTTCACCCCCCCGTGGCTACGATCGCTCTGATTGGCTGTTGAAAGTGAAACAGCCAATCAGAGCAATTTGTAATATTTCACTATGAAAACTGGTGAAATATTACAATTCAGCCATGGCCGATGCTGCAATATCATCGGCCATGGCTGGAAACACTGGTCTGCACCCCCCCACCGCCACCGATCACCTCCCCAGTCCTCCATCCTGTGCTCCGCTCCCCTCCATCATCCTGTCCGCTCCCCCGTCCTCCTGTCCGCTCCCCTGTGCTCCGATCCCACCCCCGCTCCGATCACCCCCCCCCCCGTGCTCCGATTCCCCCCTCATACTTACCGAGCTTCCCGGTGTCCGTCCGTCTTCTTCACGGGCGCCGCCATCTTCCAAAATGGCGGGCGCATGCGCAGTTCCAGCTACATTCTGATCACTGTGATAAAACCTATCACAGTGATCAAAATAAAAAAAATAGTAAATGACCCCCCCTTTATCACCCCCATACGTAGGGACAATAATAAAATAAAGAAAATATTTTTTTTTCCACTAGGGTTAGGGTTAGGGGTAGGGTTAGGGTTAGGGGTAGGGTTAGGGGTAGGGATAGAGTTAGGGGTAGGGTTAGGGTTAGAACTAGGGTTAGCGTTAGAATTAGGCTATGTGCACACGGTGCGGATTTGGCTGCGGATTCGCAGCGGATTGGCTGCTGCAGATTCGTAGCAGTGTTCCATCAGGTTTACGGTACCATCCGCTGTGCCCATGGTGCGGAAAATACTGCGCGGAAATGCTGCGTTGTATTTTCCGCAGCATGTTAATTCTTTGTGCGGATTCCGCACCGTTTTACACCTGTTACTCAATAGGAATCCGCAGGTGAAATCTGCATAAAAAACACTGGAAATCCGCGGTAAATCCGCAGGTAAAACGCAGTGCCTTTTACCTGCGGATTTTTCAAAAATGGTGCGGAAAAATCTCACACGAATCCGCAACTGGGGCACATAGCCTTAGGGTTGGAATTAGAGTTAGGGTTGGAATTAAGGCTAGGGTTGGAAATAGGGATAAGAATAGGCTTGTCATTAGGGTTATGGTTAGGGGTGTGTTGGGGTTAAAGTTGTGGTTAGGGTTGGGGTTAGGGTTGGGATTAGGGTTAGGGTTGGGATTAGGGTTAGGGTTGTGGTTAGGAGTGTGTTGGGGTTAGGGTTGTGATTAGGGCTGTGGCTAGAGTTGGGATTAGGGTTAGGGGTGTGTTGGGGTTAGTGTTGGAGTTAGAATTGAGGGGTTTCCACTGTTTAGGCACATCAGGGGTCTCCAAATGCAACATGGCGCCACCATTGATTCCAGCCAATCTTGCCTTCAAAAAGTCAAATGGTGCTCCCTCCCTTCCGAGCCCTGACGTGCGCCCAAACAGTGGTTTACCTCCACATATGGGGTACCAGCATACTCAGGACAAACTGGGCAACAACTATTGGGGTCCAATTTCTCCTGTTACTCTTGCAAAAATAAAAATTGCTTGCTAATACATAATTTTTGAGGAAAGAAAAATTATTTTTTATTTTCACGGCTCTGCGTTATAAACTTCTGTGAAGCACTTGGGGGTTCAAAGTGTTCACCACACATCTAGATAAGTTCCTTGGGGGGTCTAGTTTCCAAAATGGGGTCACTTTTGGGGGGTTTCTACTGTTTAGGCACATCAGGGGCTCCACAAACGCAACGTGACGCCCGCAGACCATTCCATCAAAGTCTGCATTTCAAAACGTCACTACTTCCTTCCCGAGCCCCGACGTGTGCCCAAGCAGTGGTTTACCCCCACATATGGGGTATTAGTGTACTCAGGACAAACTGGGCAACAACTATTGGGGTCCAATTTCTCCTGTTACCCTTGTGAAAATAAAAAATTGCTTGCTAAAACATAATTTTTGAGGAAAGAAAAATGATTTTTTATTTTCACGGCTCTGCGTTGTAAACTTCTGTGAAGCACTTGGGGGTTCAAAGTGCTCACCACATATCTAGATAAGTTCCTTCGGGGGTCTAATTTCCAAAATGGGGTCACTTGTGGGGGGTTTCTACTGTTTAGGCATATCAGGGGCTCTGCAAACGTAACATGATGCCCGCAGATCATTCCATCAAAGTCTGCATTCCAAAAGTCACTACTTCCCTTCCGAGCCCCTGCATGTGCCCAAACAGTGGTTTACCCCCACATATGGGATATCAGCGTACTCAAGAGCAACTGGACAACAGCTCTTGGGGTCAAATTTCTCCTGTTACCCTTGGGAAAATTAAAAAATTCTTGGCTAAACAAATATTTTTGAGGAAAGAAAACACATTTATTATTTTCACGGCTCTGCGTTATAAACTTCTGTGAAGCACTTGGGGGTTCAAAGTGCTCACCACACATCTAGATAAGTTCCTTTGGGGGTCTAGTTTCCAAAATAGGGTCACTTGTGGGGATTTTCTACTGTTTAGGCACATCAGGGGCTCTGCAAACGCAACGTGATGCCCGCAGAGAATTCCATCAAATTCAGCATTTCAAAACGTCACTACTTCTCTTCCAAACCCCGGCGTGTGCCCAAACAGTGGTTTACCCCCACATATGGGGTATCATCGTACTCATGACAAACTGGACAACAACATTTGGGGTCCAATTTCTCTTGTTACCCTTAAGAAAATAAAAAATTCCAGACTAAAAATCATTTTTGAGGAAAGAAAAATTATTTTTTATTTTCACGGCTCTGCGTTATAAACTTCTGTGAAGCACCTGGGGGTTTAAAGTGCTCACTATGCATCTAGATAAGTTCCTTGGGGGGTCTAGTTTCCAAAATGGGGTCACTTGTAGGGAAGCTCCAATGTTTAGGCACACAGGGGCTCTCCAAACGCGACATGGTGTCCGCTAACGATTGAAGCTAATTTTCCATTCAAAAAGTCAAATGGCACGCCTTCCCTTCCGAGCCTTGCCGTGCACCCAAACAGTGGTTTACCCCCACATGTGAGGTATCGTTGTACTCAGGAGAAATTGCTCAACAAATTTTAGGATCCATTTTATCCTGTTGCCCATGTGAAAATGAAAAAATTGAAGCTAAAAGAAATTTTGTGTGAAAAAAAGTCCTTTTTTATTTTTATGGATCAATTTGTGAAGCACCTGAGGGTTTAAAGTGCTCACTATGCTTCTAGATAAGTTTCTTGAAGTTTCTTGGGGGCTCTAGTTTCCAAAATGGGGTCACTTGTGGGGGAGATCCAATGTTTAGGCACACGGGAGCTCTCCAAATGCGACATGGCGTCCACTAAAGATTGGAGCCAATTTTTCATTTAAAAAGTCAAACGGCGCTCCTTCCCTTCCGAGCCCTGCCATGCGCCCAAACAGTGGTTTACCCCCACATATGAGGTATAAGCGTACTCAGGACAAATTGGTCAACAACGTTCGTGGTCCAGTTTCTCCTTTTACCCTTGGGAAAATAAAAAAATTGTTGCTAAAAGATAATTTTTGTGACTAAAAAGTTAAATGTTCATTTTTTCCTTCCATGTTGCTTCTGCTGCTGGGAAACACCTGAAGGGTTAATAAACTTCTTGAATGTGGTTTTGAGCACCTTGAGGGGTGCAGTTTTTAGAATGGTGTCACTTTGGGGTATTTTCAGCCATATAGAACCCTCAAACTGACTTCAAATGTGAGATGGTCCCTAAAAAAATGGTTTTGTAAATTTTGTTGCAAAAATGAGAAATTTTAACCCTTGTAACTTCCTAGCAAAAAAAATTTTGTTTCCAAAATTGTGCTGATGTAAAGTAGACATGTGGGAAATGTTATTTATTAACTATTTTGTGTCACATAACTCTCTGGTTTAACAGAATAAAAATTAAAAATTTGAAAATTGTGAAATTTTCAAAATTTTTGCCAAATTTCCGTTTTTTTCACAAATAAACTCAGAAATTATCGACCTAAGTTTACCACTAACATGAAGCCCAATATGTCACGAAAAAACAGTCTCAGAACTGCTAGGATCCGTTGAAGCGTTCCTGAGCTATTACCTCATAAAGGGACACTGGCCAGAATTGCAAAAAACGGCCAGGTCATTAAGGTCAAAATAGGCTGGGTCATGAAGGGGTTAATCAGACTGTAGGAGCAAAATGGTATTCTAAACTGGATCTCAGGGGGGCGTATAATCTCATTCGCATTAAATAGGAAGATGAGTGGAAAACAGCTTTCTATGAGCTTGAGGGACACTATGAGAACTTTGTGAGGCCATTTGGGTTGATGTATGCTCCTGCCGTCTTTCAGCACTTTGTAAATGACACCTGGTAGGTAAATTTATTGTAATCTATCTTGCTGACATAATAGTTTATTCACCTGACCTTGAGTCACATCAGATACATGTTAGGCAGGTCTTACAGATTCTCAGAGACAATAAATTAAGCCAGAGAAATGTACTGTATGTTCTTGGTGGAGGAGATCCCTTTTCCAGGATATATGCTATCATCCACCAGTTTTCACATGGATCTGGTGTAAGTTTGGGTGGTACTGGATTGGGATCATCCTGAGGACTTGAAGGCATTACAAAGGTTTTTGAGTTTCGCCAACTACTTCCGTAAGTTTTTAAAAACTTTTCGGTAGTAGCCAAACCTCTAACAGATATGACCAGGAAAGGGACAGACTTTTCCAAGTGGTCTAGCCAAGCCAGGGAGGCATTCAATACCTTGAAGGAGTGTTTTGCATATGCGCCGATCCTCATACAGCCTCACGTCACTCTGTTTTTTTATTGTAGAATTTGATGAGTCTGAAGTGGGGATGGGGGCTGTATTGTCACAGGTTGCATCTCCTGGAAAATGGGGTCCATGTGCATACTTTTCTAAAAAATTGTCATCTGCAGAGGGAAATTATGACATTGGTAACAGGAAACTTTTGGCTATTAAGTGTGCCTTTGAAGAGTTGTGTCATTTTCTGGAGTGGGTAGTTCATCCGGTTTTGATAATCACGGATCATAAAAATCTCGTATAGCTAGAGTCTGTGAAACGTCTAATGCCTCAACAGGCATAATGGGCATTGTTCTTCACCAGGTTTAACTTTTTTGTCACATATAGGCCAGCTGTCATGCTGCAGCTCTGCTGGTAAATGCACACTCCACTAGGTGGCAGCACAGTGAAGAGAGGACTGAAATCCTGTTCAGAGCAGACCAACAAAACTGCAGCGAGGCTACCACCAGGAGGCAGTAGAATAGTCAAACAAGCTGTAACGATACCAAAGACCAGCGTAGTACAAAGGGATATCCCAAACATAGAGTCAGAGGAGCACCAAAGGTCAGTAACGGTCCGTAGCAGAAGTACCGGAGGGAAGAGACAGAATCAGGTCAGAGCCAAAGCAGAATTGAGTACCGGTGAATCCAAACACACAGGTAAAACACAGAGTCGGGGCAGGAAGAGAGGAATGAACACACATGGGTAAGGTCAGCTAAATGCAGCAGGACAAATCAGGGTTTCACCAGAGTCAGCTACTCACGCTGTAGGCAGGAAGTATAACTGACACTGCCTGCAGGATGCAGCGCAGAGAAATAGCAGATCTGAAACCAAAATGAGGCAGAAAGTTAAACCCTGATATGACCAGACCAGGGAAAGGAGAGACAAAACCCAAAACCCGGTGCGGATCATGACACCAGGGAACAAAAACATTAAGATGGATGCCTTATCTCATTGTTTTCCTGGGGTTGGAGATAATTGTAAATCGGTTCTTATACTACAAAAGGGGTGATTATTGCTTCTAAATGCTCCAATCTTGAGAAAGAGATTGTTGATGCTCAGGGGGATGCCCCTGCTGCCTGTCCATTATGTAAACTGTTTGTGCCTATTAATCTCTCTCTGAGAGTGCATAGTGAACATTATGATTCAGTCTTGGCCAGACATCCTGGTAATAAAGCCACCACAGATCTTCTTACTTGGCGCTTTTAATGTTCAGGGGTACATCAGGATATCCGGGAGTATCTGGCTGGCTGCAGTGTCTGTGCACTTTCTAAAACCTCTCACACTCATCCGTCTGAGTCTCTCCAACCACTGGCAATTTCCAGTAGACCTTGGACTCATTTATCGGTTTATTTCATCATTGATCTACATGTGTCGGCAGGTAATATTGTAATTTTGGTGGTGTGAACCAAATATCACATTTTATTGCGCTACTGGCTTTACCTAATGCCAAGACCTTGGTGCAAATGTTCATCAGCGAGACAGTAAAATTACATGGGATCCCTACCAATATTGCTTCTGACCGGGGGATGCAGTTTATTTCCAAATTTTGGAAGAATTTTCACTCATTTGGGGATCCACCTGTCGTTCTCTTCGGCATTTCACCTGCAGTCTATTGGGAAAAGTGAACGGTTAACCAGAATCTTGAGACTTATCTTAAGCATTTTGTGTTTGAGAATAAGGAGGATTGGATTAATAGCTTAATTTGCAGTAAATAATTGTTGTCATGAGTCTACTGGTAAGTCCCCGTTTTTTGAGGCATATGAGTTTTATCCTCAGTTCAGCTCATTTAATAGGAATTGCTCTTCTGGAATATCTGAAGAAGAATGATTTTCATCATCAATTACATCTTTGTGGCAAGGGTTTATTGATAATTTGAGGAAGTTGGGGTCCATATATAAAAGTGTGTGTTGGTGGCTTGGTGTGGTCGTCCTCAAGGAACATTAACTTGAAAGTTCCCTTTTGAAAACTGGTGCCAGGCTCATTGGTCCCTGCTTTGCCGCCCACTTTTAGGATCCATAATGTGTTTCATCGATCTTTACTCAAAAACTATCTTGCGCTGTCTTTACCATCACCGCTACCGCTAACTCCAGTCATGGTGGATTTAGAATTTCAAATAGCCAAGATAGTTGATTCTCGCTTAGTTCGTCAGTCGCTTCAGTATCTGGTACACTGGAAGGGATGCGGTCCTGAAGAAAGAATATGGGTACCAGCATCTGATGTCCATGCGGTCAGGTTGATCCGGTCTTTTCACGTGGCACACCCTAATAAACCCGGTTCTGAGGTCCCTTGCAGAAGGTGGGTACTGTCATGGGTTTACCATGACAGAGAGGAGCCAGAAGACCACAGCATCCGATTTCTCCTACTCCTGCACTGATTAGAAGCACTTCACCTTCTTATTAAATGGTGTAAATTTATTTTGCCAGTACAGGGGTTAATCTGCTCTGTTTCTGGTAAGAACTTTTGTTGCAATTAGGCTCTCAACTTTGCACTGTTAGCCACTCCCATCTCTTATATAATCATTGTCCTGGCTAGCCCTCATTGTAAGAGAAAGCTTTTGCTGCATGGCTGGAAGCTGTTAGCGGTTTTTATTTGAGAAATGCATTTGGATTTATCTGGGACTCTTGCTAGGTTTTGTGTGTGACAATTTCCTTTCTTCTCCAGCTTTGGTTTAACTCCATTCTCCACTCCCGGTAAATACCTCTGTTACATGTGTAAGTATATTTCTATGTATGGTATTTTTCATTACTCCTGTTTGTACTACCTTCTTAGTCTGGTTTGGTGTACTACGGTATACTACTTCTTCTCTCTTCCCTGTACGTGGCCCTGGCATCTTCACCATCAGAAGTAATCTGGGGAGCAGGGCGAGCTAGGGCACCCCTAGCGTTAAGGATAGAGAAGGCGATACCTGACAACAGAGTCATGACAGTACTGACCAGACGAACAAATCGGTCTTATCACTTTTACCACACGGTGAACAGTGCAAAAAATAAATAACTAAAAAAAACACTGAATTGCTGGGTTTTGTTTTTTTTGTGTTTAAAAAATCTGAATGAAAAGCTAACAAAATACCAAAATGGTACAAAAAAAAACCTCGTACAGCTCAGCTCTCAAAAAAAAAAGTTAGAGCTATGGTGACAAAAAACCCTACACTTTACAAGAAAAGCATTTTTACTGTGTGATAGCAGCAAAAGCTAAAATAAAACTATATAAATCTGGTATGGCAAGACTCCCACCAATCCAAAATATAAATACACTTTATCACTTATACGGCACGATGAACTGCGCAAAAATAAAAATAAGAACTATTCTTGTACTGCTGTCTATTTGTTCATTCTATCACCTAAAAATCAGAACAAGGCTTGGCTCACATTTATCCTGCGCTCTCCGCTGAGCGCTTATGTTGGGGTTTCTGTGTAAATTTTCCAAAACTGTGATTCAGACAAAACCCTGGATGGAACCTCTCACTTATGAGGCAGATGTAGTCACTGTGAACTGGTCTGTGTTCCGGCGGTGTCTCATCAATTTAGGCATCTTTTTAGCACACACGTGTGGACAACTACAGATCTGTGCATGTCTAAAAAGATGGATAACACCAATGCAGACATCAAACCGAGTACAAAGTGTCTCCAGCTGCCTCATTATGGTGTGTGGTTCCACTGAGGGCTTTGTCTGAATTGCAATTTTGTGAACTTACATGGAAACCCCTACGTATGTGCTCATCATAGAACACAAGAATGTGACCTTTCCCTTATAATGATACCGATCAAAAAATGTTATGTACCCCAAAATGTTATCAATAAAACCCCTAATTTATCCTGCACAAAAACAGCCCCACTATAGGGGGTTGCCACATTACTGTTAGAACAAAGACTCTGCAAAAGCGATATGGCTCCAGCCCACTCAAATAAATTCCAGTGAATTGTGCACTCCCAAATTCAAAGGCCCTCCTCTTCCTGAGCTCCGTTGTGCCTTAACCACAGTAAGCAGCCACATGGTTGGCATTATTGTAATGGAAAGAAAGCACTTAATTTACTGGTGCATATCGCCAGAGTCAGAAGCTAAATCATGGATGAGGGTGCTACAAGATACGACTATGGGGACTAGAGATGGGCGAACCCGAACAGTAAAGTTCAGTGTCCGTACCGAACACCTACTGTTCGGGCATGGACACCAAACACGGACTTCACCAGGAAGTCCATGTTACTGTTCGTGTTCGGCTGCCCAAACACCGGGTGAATGTCCCACTGTCAGGTGCATGACAGCGCGACAAACACTGCTTCTGATCGGCGGTGAAATCATCCTCCCTGGTCAGATAGCAGCAGTTCCACGCTGTTAAAAGTCAGCGCGAGCACTCAGCTGTGATCAGAGGTATAAAGTTTACCTCCGGTCACTGGTGTCGGCTGATGGGACTACAGCTCCCATCATCCGACGCCTGCTACCGCTGATAACAGCAAGAGCAGGAGTGGCTGATGGGTGTATTCATTAGCCGACTCCTGCACTGTACACTGTGTGCAGAATTATTAGGCAAGTTGTATTTTGATCACATGATACTTTTTATACATGTTGTCCTACTCCAAGCTGTTCAGGCTTGAGAGCCAACTACCAATTAAGTAAATCAGGTGATGTGCATCTCTGTAATGAGGAGAGGTGTTGTCTAATGACATCAAAACCCTATATAAGGTGTGCTTAATTATTAGGCAACTTCCTTTCCTTTGGCAAAATGGGTCAGAAGAGAGATTTAACAAGCTCTGAAAAGTCCAAAATTGTGAGATGTCTTGCAGAGGGATGCAGCAGTCTTGAAATTGCCAAACCTTTGAAGCGTGATCACCGAACAATCAAGCGTTTCATGGCAAATAGACAACAGGGTCGGAAGAAGCGTGTTGGGCAAAAAAGGCGCAAAATAACGGCCCATGAATTGAGGAAAATCAAGCGTGAAGCTGCCAAGATGCCATTTGCCATCAGTTTTGCCATATTTCAGAGCTGCAACGTTACTGGAGTAACAAAAAGCACAAGGTGTGCGATACTCAGGGACATGGCCAAGGTAAGGAAGGCTGAAAAACGACCACCTCTGAACAAGAAACATAAGATAAAACGTAAAGACTGGGCCAAGAAATATCTTAAGACTGACTTTTCAGAATCTATGGATGGAAGGCTATTGAGTGTCATCATAAAGAAAGGTGGCTATATTAGTCACAAATTTTGGTGGGTTTTGTTTTTGCATGTCAGAAATGTTTATTTCTAAATTTTGTGCAGTTATATTGGTTTACCTGGAGAAAATAAACAAGTGAGATGGGAATATATTTGGTTTTTATTAAGTTGCCTAATAATTCTGCTCAGTAATAGTTACCTGCACAAACAGATATCCTCCTAAGATAGCCAAATCTAAAAAAAAACCCACTCCAACTTCCAAAAATATTGAGCTTTGATATTTATGAGTCTTTTGTGTTGATAGAGAACATAGTTGTTGATCAATAATAAAAATAATCCTCTAAAATATAACTTGCCTAATAATTCTGCACACAGAGTAAATAAATAATTTATTTTAAAAAATGGTGTGGGTTCCCCTGTATTTTTGATAACCAGCCAGACAAAACTTACAGCTGGGGGCTGCAACCCTCAGCTATTAGCTTCAGCAAGGCAGGTTATCAAGAATAGAAGAGTATCAACCCTATATTTTTAAATTATTTAACCCCTTAAGGACCGGGGTATCTTCATTTTTGGATTTCCATTTTTCGCTCCCCTTCTTCCCATGGCCAGTGCATTTCCACAATTTTTTTGGGGATTTTTTTTTATCATGCTCACTAAACGCTAAAACTGACCTGCCATTATGATTCTCCAGGTCATTATGAATTCGCAGGCACCAAACATGTCTAGGCTCTTTTTTATTTAAGTGGTGAAAAAAATTCCAAAGTTTGTAAAAAAAAAAGTTGACATTTCTGTAACCCATAGCATCTTCATTTTTAGGGCTCTGGGGCCGGGTGAGGGGTTTTTTTTTTCGCGCCGATCTGAAGTTTTTACTGATGCCATTCTGGTGTGTATACGATCTTTCGATCGCCTGTTATTGCAATGTTGCTAAAAAAAACTAATCCTGGCCTTTCCCTTTTTTTTTTCTCTCTACGCTGTTTACCGATTGCATTAATTCTTTTTTTACATTTATAGATCGGGTGATTCTGAACACGGTGATAGAAAATATGTGAAATATGTGTATATTTTTTATTTTTTTACTGTTTTATGTTGAATGGGGCGAAAGGGGGGTGATTTAAACTGTTATATATATGTATTTTTTTAATTTTTAAAAACTTTTTTTTAACTTTTGGCTTGCTTCAATAGTCTCCATGGGAAACTAGAAGGTACCATAACCCAATCGGCTCTGCTAAATGCAGGTGATGATCAAATCATCTGGATGTAGCAGAATACCTCACTTGCTATGAGCGCCAAGCACTGGGCGGCGCTCATACCTATCTGGTTATGACAACCATAGAGGTTTCCTGCTGACCCCAGGTTGTCATGCAAACCCATTGGCAACCCACGGTCATGCGACACAGACGCTGATGGAAGGAGGAAATGACGCGCTTCCTGCGCGTGCATGTTAAATGCTGCTGTCAGAGTTTGACAGTGGCATTTAACATGTTAATAGTCGCAGCTGAATCGCGATTCCTCCCGCGACTGTTCTGGGCACATGTCAGCTGATCAGATCAGCTGTCATGTGCTGGAAAAGATGCGGGCTCATTGCCGGACCCCGCACCAAATGGGGGGAGGCATCCAATGATGGACTCTGCCCGTCATTGGACGTTAAGGGGTTAAATGAATAATTTTAAAAAATGACGTGGGGTCCCCCCAATTTTTGACATCCAGCCTTGCTAAAGCAGAGCTGGGAGCTGGTATTCTCAGGCTGGTAAGGGGCCATGGATATTGGCCCCACCAGCGTAAAAATAGCAACCCGCAGCCACCCAGAAAAGGCATATCTATTAGATGCACCAATTCTGGCACTTTGCCTGGCTCTTCCCACTTACCCTGTAGTTAATATTTGTGGGATTGATGTCACCTTTGTATTGTCCGGTGACATCAAGCCCATGGCTTAGTAAGGGAGAGACGTCTATAAGGCACCTATCAATTACTAATCCTATAGTTATATGGAAAATAAAGACACAGTCTGAAAAAAAATCTTTTATTAGAAATAAAACAAAACACACATTTACTTTTTTATATAAAAATAACAAACACAGTTATATTCACCTAACATCTATTCCACCGAAGCCCTCTTTTTCCTGTAATAAAACTAAAATGAAAGAAAACTATATACCATACCTGTCTGCCGTTCTGTCCAACGCCTTAATCCATGTCTGGGGGATAAACAGTTTTCAACCTGGACAGTGTCAAGATGCGACCGTCCAGGCTGAGAACCACTGGTGACTGAAATTCTGCGAACGCGGCATCAGTGACTAGTGGTGATGTCATTGAGGTTACTTGCTGTCACTGAGGCTGAATTTCCAGCCGGGCTGAACTGCGGTGACCTTCGTGACATCCCTGCTTGAAGCAGTGTTTGCCACGCTGTCATGCGCAAGACAGTATGGCAAACACTGGATGTTCGGGCACCTCATTTAACCCCTTCATGACCCAGCCTATTTTGGCCTTAATGACCTTGCCGTTTTTTGCAATTCTGACCAGTGTCCCTTTATGAGGTAATAACTCGGGAACGCTTCAACGGATCGTAGCGATTCTGAGATTGTTTTTTCGTGACATACTGGGCTTCATGTTAGTGGTAAATTTAGGTCGATAATTTCTGCGTTTATTTGTGAAAAAAATGGAAATTTGGCGAAAATTTAGAAAATTTAGCAATTTTCACATTTTGAATTTTTATTCTGTTAAACCAGAGAGCTATGTGACACAAAATAGTTAATAAATAACTTTTCCCACATGTCTACTTTACATCAGCACAATTTTGGAAACAACATTTTTTTTTGCTAGGAAGTTATAAGGGTTAAAATTTGACCAGTGATTTCTCATTTTTACAACAAAATTTACAAAACCATTTTTTTTAGGGACCACCTCACATTTGAAGTCAATTTGAGGGTTCTATATGGCTGAAAATACCCAAAAGTGACACCGTTCTAAAAACGGCACCCCTCAAGGTGCTCAAAACCACATTCAAGAAGTTTATTAACCCTTCAGGTGTTTCACAGCAGCAGAAGCAACATGGAAGGAAAAAATGAACATTTAACTTTTTAGTCACAAAAATGATCTTTTAGCAACAATTTTTTATTTTCCCAAGGGTAAAAGGAGAAACTGGACCACGAAAGTTGTTGTCCAATTTGTTCTGAATACGCTGATACCTCATATGTGGGGGTAAACCACTGTTTGGGCGCACGGCAGAACTCGGAAGGGAAGGAGCGCCATTTGACTTTTTGAATGAAAAATTGGCTCCAATCTTTAGCGGACACCATGTCGCGTTTGGAGAGCCCCCGTGTGCCTAAACATTGGAGCTCCCCCACAAGTGACCCCATTTTGGAAACTAGACACCCCAAGGAACTTATCTAGATGCATAGTGAGCACTTTAAACCCCCAGGTGCTTCACAAATTGATCCGTAAAAATGAAAAAGTACTTTTTTTCCACAAAAAAATTATTTTAGCCTCAATTTTTTAATTTTCACATGGGCAACAGGATAAAATGGATCCTAAAATTTGTTGGGCAATTTCTCCTGAGTACACTGATACCTCACATGTGGGGGTAAACCACTGTTTGGGCACATGGTAAGTCTCGGAAGGGAAGGAGCGCCATTTGACTTTTTGAATGAAAAATTATCTCCATCGTTAGCGGACACCATGTCGCGTTTGGAGAGCCCCTGTGTGACTAAACATTGGAGCTTCCCCACAAGTGACCTCATTTTGGAAAGGAGACCCCCCAAGGAACTTATCTAGATGCATAGTGAGCACTTTAAACCCTCAGGTGCTTCACAAATTGATCCGTAAAAATGAAAAAGTACTTTTTTTTCACAAAAAAATTCTTTTAGCCTCAATTTTTTAATTTTCACATGGGCGACAGGATAAAATGGATCCTAAAATTTGTTGGGCAATTTCTCCTGAGTACGCCGATATCTCATATGTGGGGGTAAACCACTGTTTGGGCGCATGGCAAGGCTCGGAAGGGAAGGCGCGCCATTTGACTTTTTGAATGGAAAAGTAGCTCCAATCGTTAGCGGACACCATGTCGCGTTTGGAGAGCCCCTGTGTGCCTAAACATTGGAGCTCCCCCACATGTGACCCCATTTTGGAAACTAGACCCCCCAAGGAACTTATCTAGATGCATAGTGAGCACTTTAAACCAACAAGTGCTTCACAGAAGTTTATAACGCAGAGCCGTGAAAATAAAAAATAATTTTTCTTTCCTCAAAAATGATTTTTAGCCCAGAATTTTTTATTTTCCCAAGGGTAACAGGAGAAATTGGACCCCAAATGTTGTTGTCCAGTTTGTCCTGAGTACGATGATACCCCATATGTGGGGGTAAACCACTGTTTGGGTGCACGGCAGGGCTTGGAAGGGAAGGCACGCCATTTGGCTTTTTGAATGGAAAATTAGCTCCAATCATTAGCGGACACCATGTCGCGTTTGGAGAGCCCCTGTGTGCCTAAACAATGGAGCTTCCCCATAAGTGACCCCATTTTGGAAACTAGACCTCCCAAGGAACTAATCTAGATGTTTGGTGAGCACTTTGAACCCCCAAGTGCTTCACAGAAGTTTATAACGCAGAGCCATGAAAATAAAAAATAATTTTTCTTTTCTCAAAAAATTTTTTTTAGCCCTGAATTTTTTATTTTCCCAAGGGTAACAGGGGAAATTTGACCCCAATAGTTGATGTCCAGTTTCTCCTGAGTACGATGATACCCCATATGTGGGGGTAAACCACTGCTTGGGCACACGTCGGGGTTCGGAAGGGAAGTAGTGACGTTTTGAAATGCAGACTTTGATGGAATGCTCTGCGGGCGTCACGTTGTGTTTGCAGAGCCCCTGATGTGCCTAAACAGTAGAAACCCCCCACAAGTGACCCCATTTTGGAAACTAAACCCCCAAGGGAACTTATCTAGATGTGTGGTGAGCACTTTGAACCCCTAAGTGCTTCACAGAAGTTTATAACGCAGAGCCGTGAAAATAATAAATACGTTTTCTTTCCTCAAAAAATTTTTTTTAGCCCTGATTTTTTTATTTTCCCAAGGGTAACAGGAGAAATTTGACCCCAAGAGTTGTTGTCCAGTTTCTCCTGAGTACGGTGATACCCCATATATGGGGGTAAACCACTGTTTGGGCACATGCCGGAGCTCGGAAGTGAAGTAGTGACGTTTTGAAATGCGGACTTTGATGGAATGCTCTGCGGGCATCACGTTGCGTTTGCAGAGCCCCTGATGTGCCTAAACAGTAGAAACTCCCCACAAGTGACCCCATTTTGGAAACTAAACCCCCAAGGGAACTTATCTAGATGTGTGGTGAGCACTTTGAACCCCCAAGTGCTTCACAGAAGTTTATAACGCAGAGCCGTGAAAATAAAAAATCATTTTTCTTTCCTCAAAAATAATTTTTTAGCCTGCAATTTTTTATTTTCCCAAGGGTTACAGGAGAAATTGGACCCCAAAAGTTGTTGATCAGTTTCTCCTGAGTACGCTGGTACCCCATATGTGGGGGTAAAGCACTGTTTGGGCACACGTCGGGGCTCGGAAGGGAGAGAGCACCATTTTACTTTTTCAACGCAAGATTGGCTGGAATCAATGGTGGCGCCGTGTCGCGTTTGGAGACCCCCTGATGTGCCTAAAACGTGGAAACCCCTCAATTCTAACTCCAACACTAACCCCAACACACCCCTAACTCTAATCCCAACCCTAACCACAACCCTAACCCCAACACACCCCTAACCCTAGTCTTACCCCTAATTCCAACCCTAAGGCTATGTGCTCACGTTGCGGATTTGTGTGGATTTTTCCGCAGTTTTTGAAAAATCTGCAGGTAAAACGCACTGCGCTTTACCTGCGGATTTACCGCGGATTTCCAGTGTTTTTTGTGTGGATTTCACTTGCGGATTCCTATTATGGAGCAGGTGTAAAACGCTGCGGAATTGCACAAAGAATTGACATGCTGCGGAAAATACAACGCAGCGTTTCCGCGCTGTATTTTCCGCACCATGGGCACAGCGGATTTGGTTTTCCATAGGTTTACGTGGTACTGTAAACGTGATGAAAAACTGATACGAATCCGCAGCGACCAATCCGCTGCAGATCCGCAGCCAAATCCGCACCGTGTGCACATAGCCTAATTCTAACCCTAATTCTAACCCTAATTCTAACCCTAAGTGCAACCCTAGCCCTAAGTGCAACCCTAGCCCTAAGTGCAACCCTAGCCCTAAGTGCAACCCTAGCCCTAAGTGCAACCCTAAGTGCAACCCTAGCCCTAAGTGCAACCCTAGCCCTAAGTGCAACCCTAAGTGCAACCCTAAGTGCAACCCTAAGTGCAACCCTAGCCCTAAGTGCAACCCTAAGTGCAACCCTAGCCCTAAGTGCAACCCTAAGTGCAACCCTAAGTGCAACCCTAGCCCTAAGTGCAACCCTAAGTGCAACCCTAAGTGCAACCCTAGCCCTAAGTGCAACCCTAAGTGCAACCCTACCCCTAACCCTACCCCTAACCGTACCCCTAACCGTACCCCTAACCGTACCCCTAACCCTAACCCTAATGGAAAAACAAAAATAATTATATTTTCTGTATTTTATTATTGTCCCTACCTATGGGGGTGATAAAGGGGGTGATTTATTTACTATTTTTTTTATTTTGATCGCTGTGATAGAACTTATCACAGCGACCAAAATGTGCAGGAACGAATCTGCCGGCTGGCAGATTCGGCGGGCGCACTGCGCATGCGCCCGCCATTTTCCAAGATGGCGGCGCCCATGAAGCAGACGGCCGGACACCGGGAGGGACATCGAAGCTAGGTAAGTATGGGGGGGTGGGACCGGAACACGGGGGGGGGGGGATCGGAGGACCTGGGGAGCGGACAGGAGGACCGGGGGAGCCGACAGGAGGGAGGAGGGGAGCGGAACGGAGATCGGGGCAAAAAGGACGACTGGGGGGGCGATCGGTGGGGTGGGGTGGGGGCAGATCGGGGTCTCCAGCCATGGCAGATGCTATTGCAGCATCGGCCATGGCTGGATTGTAATATTTCACCATTTTCATAGGTGAAATATTACAAATCGCTCTGATTGGCAGTTTCACTTTCAACAGCCAATCAGAGCGATCGTAGCCACGGGCTGAAGTACCACTCCCCCTGTCTCTGCAGATCGGGTAAAATGGGAGTTAACCCCTTCACCCGATCTGCAGGGACGCGATCATTCTGTGACACAGCATATGCGTCACAGGTCGGATTGGCACCGACTTTCATGACGCATACGCTGTGTCACAGGTCGGGAAGGGGTTAAGTGAATGGGGTCCGGGTTCGGGTCTAGTTACTGTTCTGGTATCCGAACCCGAACTTTTTGTAACTGTTCGGCCCAACCTGCTGGACCCGAATATCCAGATGTCCGCCCATCTCTAAAGGGGACACAATGTTTTGTTACTAGACTGTCAGATTTGCAATTCTCCAGAAAAAAGCCTAGCTTCTATGTTACAGAATAGTCACTACAGCTGTAGATGAATTCATTGAGAGGTTTAGTTTCTACAATGGGGTCACTTTTGGGGATTTTCTGCTGTTCTGGCGCCTTCGGGGCTCCGCAAATGTCGCCGCAAACTATTCTAGCAAAATCTGTGCTGCAAAAGCCAAATAGCGCTCCTTCCTTCTCAGCCCCGAAGTGTGGCCTAACAGTAATTTCTTACAACATATGGGGCAGCACCGCATTTGGGAGAAATTGCACAATAAATTGTGAGGTCTAGTTTCACCTATTAACCCTTGTGTGCCTGACAATTTTGTAGCCAATACAAATATTAAATTTTTACCACTAAAATGTCATATTTCAATGTTATAAAATTCTGTGAAGCACCTATGGCTTCACAATACGCTCTACACCCCTAGATAAATTCACTGAGGGGTCTGTTAGGAATCGAGTTCCCGCTGCTGCGCAGGGGGAATCTTGAACCATCTCCGCTGCGGTCTCTCATTCTGCATCAGCCGCAGTGGAGCCTGCTCAGCGGAGACGTCGGTCCCAGCGTCTTGCTCAGTCTCACTCTGTGCAAAGGGTTACTGCTGCTTTTCCAGCTTCTGCCATGGAAGCCAGTGCTGGGCAGCGGCGAGCAGACGCTTTTGGGACTAAGTCCTGCTTTTCCCCTTCTGAGCATGCCCAGGGCAAGATCTCCCGATGGAGATCGAGGGTCACATGCTCAGATACTGCAGCAGATCCCATTGGTCCTCCAGGAAGGTCCTGAAGGTGCTCAACTTCTGTGGCAGCCTCCCATTGGTCCTTCTGGGAAGGTCCTGTACATGCTGCAGCTATAAGAGGTTTGCATGGCCGCACGGCCATGCGCTAGTATATACTTGTTTATGTGTGTGTTGTGAGTGAAAGTCACTCTTAATCATCCCCTCCCTTGCGTTTGATTGTTGGCGTAAGGAGGATGATTGTAATCTAGCGCTCGACTAGTAACCAACACTGGTACACAAACAGAATCTATTGCTGTGACCGCCAGTGCGGCGCCATGCGCTGTCACCGCGCTTTCCAAACCTAAGTCTGGGTGGTTAGTGGCGTCCGCCAGTGCGGCATCGCATGCACTCTCGTGCTATTTAATTATTAGTTTTGTTACGTGCGGTACTGCGGCCCTGTGACGCAACAGGGTTCGCCTATTTCACTCAGGGTGAAGCTAACCAGTGTGTGTATTCTCATTGTACCGCCATATAGTCCATCATTGCTTAGCAGCAGGTTCCATCTCTGCACGGTGGACCCCGGGTTGCGAACGCACCTTATTCCTTTTCTCTAATTATTTGGTTTGTTCCGCTAGCCCTAACAGGGTCTAGTTTCCAAAATGGAGTCACTTGTGTTTTTATTGTGGCTGTTTTCTCATGTCAAGGGATCTTCAATTGCGACATGGCATTCACAATCTATACCAGTTAAACAGTGCTCTTCCCTTTCATAGCCCTGCCTTGTGCCCAAGCAGAAGTTTCTGAACAAATTTAGGGTATAGTCACGTTCGGGACAAGTTGTGAAACAAACTATGGGTCCGTTTTCTCCTATTATCCATTGTTAAAATTTCAAATTTAAGGCTAAAACAACATTTTAGTAAAAAAAAATTAATTTTCAATATGACGACCTAATGTAATTAAATTCTGTGTAGTACCTGTGGGTTAAAAATGCTCACTATACCCCTGGATAAAATGCTTGAAGGGTGTAGTTTCAAAAATTGGGTAACTTGTGTTTTTTTCCACTGCTTAGACACATCAGGGGCTCTCCAAACGCAACATGGCCCAACCAGGCCATTCCATCTATACCTGCATTCCAAAACATAACTCCTTCCTTTCCGAGCCCTGTCGTGCATCCAAGCAGTAGTTTTCCACCACATATGGGGTATTGAACTACTCAGGAGACATTGAACAACAAATTTTGAGGTCCATTTATTCCTGTTACCCTTGTGAAAAAAAAAAAAAATTGGGCTAAAAATACATTTTTGTGGTAAAATGTGATTTTTTGTATTTTCACAGCTCTATGTTATAAACATCTGTGAAACACCTGGGGATTCAAGGTGCTCACTACACATCTAGATAAGTTCCTTATAGGGTCTAGTTTCCAAAATGGGGTAAATGGTGGAGGGTTTTCACTGTTTAGGCACATCAGAGGCTCCCCAAATGCGACCATGCATCCGCTCTCAATTCTAGCCAATTTTGTGTTCAAAAAGTCAAAAGTTGCTTCTTCCCTTCCGAGACCTGATGTGCGCTCAAACTTCTTGAATTTGGTTTTGAGTACATTAAGGGGCACAGTTTTTAGAATGGTGTCACTTTGGGGCATTTTCCTGTCATATAGGCCTCTCAAAGTCTCTTCAAATGTGTTGTGGTCCCTAAAAAATGGATTTGAAAATTTTGTTGGAAAATGAGAAACTGCTGTTCAACTTCTCACCCTTCTAAATTCCTAACAAAAAAATATGTTTCAAATATAATGCAGTTGTAAAGTAGACATGTGGGAAATGTTATATATTAACTATTTTGTGTAGCATAACTTTCTGATTTAAAAAATTACAAATTTGTAAATTGCTAAATTTTTTAACATTTTTACAAATAAACTCAAGTCATATCGAACAAGTTTTACCACTATTATGAAGTACAATATGTCACGAAAAAACATTATCAGAATCAGAGGAATCTGTTGAAGCGTTCCAGAGTTATAACGACATAAAGTGACACAGGTCAGATTTCACTAATTTGGCCTGATCATTATGGTCAAAATTGGCTCATTCACTAAGGGGTTAAATATGGATGGTCCCTACCACTAATGCCATACCACTCCATGTGCCAAATGATGCCAAATGAGATCTGGGGGAATTAAAGGAAACCAGGCATTGCTTGCAATTAAAACCTTGTATGGGAACGACGTGTAGATGAGGGTGCTGAGCCCTGAAAGGGGCCACCCACCTCAATATATGCTTAGAAAATGAAAAAAGAAGGGCCCGCACAATTTTAGTATTAAATTAATGTACATGTATTCTTTTTTTCTTATTTGTAGTATAAATTGGTATGTGTTTCTTCCTACAGGGATCAATGCTCTTATCCACCCACTTTTACCAGACAAATTTTGTGCCATTGTAGTCTTTGAATAGAAAATGTAATAGAACGAGAAAATCAAGACTCCCAAGGGACTAAGATTATTAGAGGACAGATTAATTACCTTTGGTGCTGACTTTTTGCTTCTCAGCTGACAAGTACTGCAAATATTTTGCCAGTTGTGCCAAAAACTTCAGCTTTTATGACAATGTTTCCCAACTCCAGTCCACAAAATCCACCAACAGGTCATGTTTTAAGGATTTCCTTAGTATTGTCGAGGTAATACTTATTGATCTATTGGTGGCTCTTGAGGACTGGAGTTGCTGAACACTGCTCTATGACCACCTAACAGGCAATACAAAAAAAAGAAAGAAAACATGAAACCCTAGCAATCAGATGATTCTAAATGTTTAATGACATGTTTCTTTTTTGCGGCATTTTCATTATTTAATTCTGCATTTGAAAAAAAAAATACCCGTGACATCTAAGGCTATCAATTACAAGCAAATTCTATTTGCATTTGGATCATGTTATGGCTAAACTGAAGGCTGAATGGAAGAAAATAATTAGAACAGACTAAGTTGCAGTCAGTTGAGGTATTTTTTTGGTCTAAAGATGAAAATGTTTGTAGAAATTTATTTTTACATTTTTGACTGTATGAGTTTCTTATTTTTGATACCAATGAACATGTTTATTTTTATCTCCAATATTCTGTGCTGGGCTAAAGACAACAATGTTCCACAAGGTGACCAGCTCATTACCATCATAAGCACATGTAACCTTGTAGAAGAGATGATCAAGTCTATAAGATTTTTTAATATATTTTATGAAAGTATATTTATAGCAAAGATCCACATTGCGTTGTCTTTTATGGTCACTTCTTGCAATATCTGGTTTTCCACATTGCTCTGTGTCTACTTCTGTCTGAAGATTGTGAATGTGAAGCACACGTTATACTTTTATTTGCAAAAGAACTTCCATAAGGTTTTGCCATGGCTTAATCTTTCAAATATTTTGGGCTCTATACTTGTGAGCATCCCATTGTTTCTTAAAATCACAGGAGAAACCTCATCAAGATCAAGAGTCAATGCCTCTGCCTTAATTATGCAAGAGAGTCCCGTATTAATTAGTTTTAAGGTCAACGATACCTTATCTTTTATGATTCTCTCCCTGGCTGCAATGCTGATATTCTCCATCTCAGCCTTGACCATCTTCATCTCTCTTTTTAAACATATGAATGAGGTCCAAGAAAACTTTGGTGGCTTTCGAAGTCCCAGCATGAAAGCCCATGTCCAAGCCTCAAGAACTGTGATATCTTTTCTCTTTACTTATATTATTACTTTTTTGTTTATGACTACAGTAAGTTTATTGCCATCTAATAACATGTGGATTTATGTGATATACCCTTTATTTAATATAAGTAAAGCCTTGAGTTGCTGGAATTTAATAAAAGGAAACCGGAACCTGAATAAAGCTTTGAATAAGCTTCTTGCTGAATTACCGTGTACCAATAAATGTAATGATACAGAGCAAAGAATGTAAAAGTATCTCCGGTATTTCAATTTATAAAGGAAACAAGGCATACCAAACTATGAAAATACTATAGCTTAAATATATTATGGTCAACTATAAGTCATCGATTTCAAAAGACCAGCAGACTGGCACTGCCACATGTATATACAATTGGAGTCTGCATTGTGTTTATAAGAGAACACCAGATGAAGGGTAATTAGATGTGAAACAGCTGTAGCCCAATCTTAGAGTCTTCACTCTGTATTCTCATATGGCCTTGGAATAAAATAACACATTATACTCAAGTGGTGAGTGCCACTTATGTTTCTTTTCTTCTCGCAATGGTCAAATATAAGATCTGCAGCCATTGCACTAGATGATTGGAACTCTGTTAGGTTTACATTTTGTTTTACTATGTCAAAGAAAATGTTGAGAAACCATCAATATTTGATGTATTATTGCCAATTAAATGTCACTTTCCTTATTCTATTTCGCATCGCAGTGCTGGTTGGCTTTTACGAGTTGACAGGTTGCCCTGAACGGGGTTTATCTTCAATTGTTTCCCAACCCCATTTAAACTGCTTGACCCAAAACTTCACTTGGTAGTAGGAAGGTGCATCATCAAAATCTTGGATCATCTTTTCATGGATTGCTTTGACTTTTTTCTTCTTTTGTAAAGAATATCATAATGGAACAAAGCTCTAAATCCCTCTCTCTTTGCAGAGCCGCATTGTACTGAGTTTGTTATCATGTCACTTCCATGTTTTTTGCATGTCCAGACATGTCTCTACATGCACATAAAAACTCAGCTTTTTACCACTGAGAGAATATTCTGTTAACATGTTAATAAGATAACACCTCTCATATTGCTTTAAAAAATGTGTTACAAATAGAGATGAGTGAACCGATCTCTCTTTGGGTTCGCTGGGTTCGACGAACATACAGTAAAAAGTTTGGTTTGGGTCCGAACTTGAGCTCAATCCTGGACCCGAACTCAATAGAAGTCGATCAGCACCCGATTTTTGGTGCTTTAAAATGATCATAATAGGGCTAGGGGGCTGAAAAGGGAAGCAGGACAACTGCCCTGCAAACAAATGTGGATAGGGAAATGATTTCAAAGGAGAATGAAAAAAAGAAAAAATAATAATCTTGAACAAGGAAGCGGAGGGCCAAGTGGAGGAGGTGGAGGAGATTGATGTGGTGTGTAAGTAGAGGAGGAAGAGGTGGAGGTATAACACACTGTTTTAGTGGGTTTAGTTGTTTTATTTTAGTAAGGGAACAGACTTAAAAGAACATAGAATAAAAAAAAAATAAAATCTAGAACCAGGAGATGAAGGTCCAAATGGAGGAAGAGGTTGAGGTGTAGGTGGATGTGGCATAGGAGGAGGTAGTCAACAATGGTTTTGCTTTTTTTCGGTGGGTACTCTGAAAACAAGCAGTGTAGTAATCTGCTGGCCACTGTCTGTGTGTATACAGGCTATGTAATACTCTGCACTTTTTTAGGTTGAAAACAATGAGCATAGTATCAAATAGGTGGTATGTTGCTGGTAGTGGTATAGTGGTGTAGCTGCTGCAGGGAGAGAGAGGATGTGGATCTGTGCCTGCTACCAGGGCTGTGGAGTCAGAGTTGTAGAGTCGGTGTTCTTTTTGATGGAGCTGGAGTCGGTATAAAATGAATCGAGTCCGACTCCTAACTAAAATATCTAACAAATTGGGTACAATAGTAGTTCAAAGAAGTATGTGCTGTAAATGTTTTAATAAGAATTTGGAAAAGTTAGGAAATGTTCTCTAAATGTCTGTTCTATTCCTGATGTAAGGATCTCAGCTTTTAGTTGAGATTAATCTGTGCTGCACTTTATTCACATGCTCAGTAGTGACCGATGCTGGGGAGTAGGAGATGAGATGAATCTGTGCTGCACTTTATGTGCCTGCTCAGTAGTCAGGCAGTGCTAAAGGTACCGTCACACTCAGGGACGCTGCAGCGATATAGACAACGAGCCGATCGCTGCAGCATCGCTGTTTAGGTCGCTGGGGAGCTGTCACACAGACAGCTCTCTCCA
Organism: Ranitomeya variabilis; assembly: GCF_051348905.1. Taxonomy (NCBI): domain Eukaryota; kingdom Metazoa; phylum Chordata; class Amphibia; order Anura; family Dendrobatidae; genus Ranitomeya; species Ranitomeya variabilis. The sequence goes on from NC_135232.1 coordinate 569,197,289, forward strand.
GCGACCAACGATCAGGGGAACGACTTCGGCATCGTTGAAACTGTCTTCAACTATGCCGAAGTCCCCCTGCAGCACCCGGGTAACCAGGGTAAATATCGGGTTACTAAGTGCAGGGCCGCGCTTAGTAACCCGATATTTACCCTGGTTACCATTGTAAAAGTAAAAAAAAAACCACTACATTCTCACCTTCTGATGTCTGTCACGTCCCCCGGCGTCCAGCTGCTGCTCAGAGCTTCCTGCACTGACTGAATGTGTCAGTGCCGGCAAAAGCTGAGCACAGCGGTGACATCACCGCTGGGCTCTGCTTTACTGCCGGCGCTCACACATTCAGTGCAGGAAGCTCTGAGCAGCAGCTGGACGCCGGGGGACGTGACAGACATCAGAAGGTGAGTATGTAGTGTTTTTTTTTTTACTTTTACAATGGTAACCAGGGTAAATATCGGGTTACTAAGCGCGGCCCTGCACTTGGTAACCCGATGTTTACCCTGGTTACAAGTGAACACATCGCTGTATCGGCGTCACACACGCCGATACAGCGATGACAGCGGGTGATCAAGCGACAAAATAAAGTTCTGGACTTCTAGCTCCGACCAGCGATATCACAGCGGGATCCAGATCGGGGCTGCATGTCAAACACAACGATATCGTTATCCAGGACGCTGCAACGTCACGGATCGTCGTCGTTCTTGCTGCAAACTCGCTTAGTGTGAAGGTACCTTAAGGCTGAGTTGGAGTAAGGAAATTGAGTCATATGTTTGGCTTACCGACTCTACAGTCCTGCCTGCTGCATGCCAAATGAAACAACTTCCTCTGGTGTACGCAGGCGTCAGGACATTCTGGGTAATTTCATAGGCACAAGTAACGATATATGAAAAGTGAGGCCAAAACAAGTATAGGTGGTTTTCAATTGGTTGCCTGTGAGTGCCTTCATTTCCTTTGATCGGTCTTCCACCCCGTCCCTGCTGAAAGCGCAGATTTTGCACCTGGGGCCGATCCGTCTTTCACGTCACCCTCTCGCAATCTGAGCCCCAATTCATGCAGCAGTCACTTTTGCATTTTGATGACTTTGCTGGCTGTGGTTCCCTGGGCCATCCATCTGGACCTAGCCAATAATTAGAAGAAATGTAGTTTACTGATGCCCAACCAGTTGTTCTGTTGGGGGATGAGTACATGGGAGGGATAGTGCAAACGAACAGTGAACCACCACAACACATCTGTGATGATGATGAAAACACAGTTGCCAATTGCTACAGCTTTCTTCTGTGTGTACACTGGCATCATGCAGAGGATTATTATTATTAGTAATTTTTTTAGAGCATAATTGATTCCATGGTACTGTTCATGAGGAGAGGTTACATACAAAACACAAACAGAAATAATAATGAGCAAACTAATAGTGACAGTAAGGAGAGGAAAATGGGGAAGGAGACAGTAGGTTTGGGGGCTGCAGAAGCTCTGGTGTTAGTGAGGTGGCGGTGAGTCCATTGCAGGCAATAAGCTGTTCTGAGGACATGGGTTTTCAAGACAGGCTTGAAATGTTATTATGAGGGGATAATTGGATGTGTTAGGCAACAGAATTCTAAAAGTTGCGGGATACTTTGGAGAAGACTTGCAGGCAATTGGATGAGGAACGTACGATTGTGGAGGAGAGGAGGTCTTGGAAGGACCTGAGATTATGTAGTGGGAGATATCATGAAAGTAGTTCAGAGATATGTGGGGAAGACAGGTAATGGATGGCTTTGAAGGTCAGTGTTAGTAGCTTGACGTGGATAAGTTGTGAAACTGGAAGACAATGAAGGGATTTGAAGAGGAGAGAAGTGTAGGAGTAGGGAGGACAGAAGTGAATCAGTAGGGCAGCCTAAGTTAGGAAGAGACTGGACAGGTGTGATGATGCAATGGGGATGATGAGGTTCTAGACACCACATGGAATCAAGGCCATCTGAGTGAAGTCGGCATTTTGCAGGAAGCGCTAAGGATGGCCCCCAGCTATCAAGTGGGCTGCTACTGTGCACCGCAGCCAACCCTAGCTATTACATCAGCTGCTGCAAAGTGCTGAGACCAGCACCTAGCCATTAAGTTGGCTGCTACTGTGCACCGTGCCTGGCCCCTAGCCTAGCTGTCTCTGCCCATGATGCCTCCTCCTCCTACTCTGCTTTCTCCACAGTCTACTTATCAGGTCAGAAAGTGCAGTCTATGCACTCTTTTGGCATTCTCACCCTGATGCTGCTTGCCTGTCTGCACTGCAGCTTCACTTCTGCCTTCCCATCATATGTCACTTACCAACAAGGTGGAACTCCACCTTGCAAATTCTTGAATGGCTATGCATGCATCAGCAGGCAATCCTGGAGTTTGAGATGCAGCACGCATGGGTGAGTCACTCTGTGTAGCAACACCATTTCTGGACCAACAGGTAGCCTTCAATGTGGGACATGTGCAGGAGGGTAGTGCTGTTATGGACAGAAGGAACATGCTGCTACTTTAAGAGACAGCACCCCCTTGTCTGGTGTGATGGAATGTTCTGCTCCTCCCTGCAATAGACTGTGTAAAATGAACTGCCCTGGGCTAAGGGGAGGGGTTGAGCCTTGGGAGTGTGTGAGCTGAAGCTGCTGGAGAAAAATGTCTGTGCTTGTAGCTGTGACAGAGGTCCCGCAGCCTGGGACTGAGTGGACTCATGAAATTGGACAGATTTTTTGGGTGTAGCAAAGGTGGCTGTCCTGTGCTCAGGGCCAGCATTTGGGGCAGGCAGACCAGGCAGACGCCTGAGGCCCCCACCTACAAAGGGGGCCCCTGCATCTGCAGCCCCTTTATGAAGTGCCCAGAGGGTGTACAGCAGTGAATAATGCTTTGCATTGCTCTGTTGTTCCGGAATGTCTCTCCCAAACCCCCCTTGAGACCCCTTCAGTGCAGTGATTTACTCACTGTGGTCCCGGAGCTCTGTGCTGATTGCTGTAGGATCAGGTTTCACAGTCACATACAGCAGTGATCAGCATAGGCTCTGACCACAGTCACTGAATCACTGCTGGTAATCTGACAGGGCGGCCTCCTGTCACTACTGTCTGGATGACACAAGACAGGAATATTGTCTGCTGAATCAGTGTATTCATTATATAGAAATAAACCAATTCCTATGTGAAATAACAAGGGTAAACCATACATATATAGTACAGGCGTGCATAGGAATCAGCTTTTTGGTGCATTTTTTTTGCAGCCAAAGCCTGCTCTCTTAGCAGTGAAAACATTGCTTTCAAAACACCCATTATTTAGGGTATGTGCAGACGGTCCGGAAATGGCAGCCCTGTGGACACAGCAGCGGACAGGGGCTGCGTCCAAAGTGCTGCCATGTTTTGAACACAGGTGATTTCGCATATGTTCATTAAACTGTGCAGAAACACTGCGTCCTATATATTGCACGGGTGAGATTTCTCTTGCAGAGACTGAGCGTCTCCGCAAGATAAATTGACATGCTACGGTCTGGAGAGATGCACCGCATGTCCGTCTCTGCGGGTGAGGTGCGGGTGTCAGTGAACGCATAGTAGAGATGGAATTTCTTGAAATCCCATCCACTGTTCTGTAACATCTGGCCGCTGCGGGTTGGACGCTGCACAAATACACAGCAGTCGACCCGCAGTGTTAACTGACTGTGTGCATGTACCCTTAGAGTGTCTGCTGTTGTTTTTTTCACAGTATGCATTTTGTCTACAGTACATGTTTAATAAAGTTAGTTTTATTCACCAAAAACGCAGCGAAAAACAGTATTGCGACATTTGCAGCATTTTTTAAACTTTTTCATTGCTTTCTACAGGTGAAAAAAATTGCTGTAAGAATTGAAACGCTGCAGATTTAAAAAACGCTGCCGTTGTGAAAATCAGTCAGGAGAAAATAAAAGGGTGTGCAGGAGATTTCTGAAAATCTCAGTTTTTGCTTGTGCTGTAAAATGCTGTAAACTTCTTATTTGCAGAAGAAAAAGCTGCAAAAATTCTGCATATGAACATGGCGAAAAGCTGCTCTTCAAAGTGCCAGCAAAACATAGGAGATTTCCAAAATCTCCTGCAGGCGCTTGTTTTTTTTTCTGACTAGATTTCAGAACTACAGCGCTTTTTAAATCTGTAGCGTGCCACTTCTTTCAGTGTGTTTTCACCCGTAGAAAGCAATGAAAGAATAAAAAAGCTGCAGATATTACAACGGCATTTTTTGCTGCAATTTTTTAAGTGCTTTTGGTGAATTAAACTATTAGGTCTCGTTCACATGTTCAGTATTTCACATCAGTATTTGTAATGAGAAACACGTCACCACTTCGGTATTTATCACACTCCTGGTTTTGGCTTACACATACTGATGTGAAATACTGACCAAATACTCAACATGTGAACGTGGCTTTAACCCCTTAATCCCATATAATGTACTATCCCGTCGAGGTGACCTGGGACGTAATTTCCAGGGACGGGATAATACGTCACAGGCGATCGGCCGCACTCACAGGGGGAGCGCGGCCGATCACCGCCGGGTGTCAGCCCCCGGCACATTAACCCCCGGAACACTGCAATCAAACATGATCGCAGTGTTTCAGCGGCATAGGGAAGCATCGCATAGAGAGGGGGCTCCCTGCGTGCTTCCCTGAGACCCTCGGAACAACGTGATGTGATCGCGTTGTTCCGAGCGTCTCCTCCCTGCAGATCCAAAATGGCCACGGGCTCCTTCTGGGTCCTGAAGGGAGGTAGCTTGCAAGCGCCTGCTGAGAGCAGTCGCCGGCAAGCCTGCAGCATTGCCTGTCAGATCACTGATCTGACACAGTGCTGTGCAGCGTGTCAGATCAGCGATCTGACACTATAGCATGATGTCCCACCCTGGGATAAAGTAAAAAAGTAAAAAAAAAATTTTACATGTGTATAAAAAAAAAAAAAATCCTAAATAAAGAAAAAAAAAATATTGTTCCAATAAATACATTTCTTTATCTAAATAAAAAAAACAATAAAAGTACACATATTTAGTATCGCCACGTCTGTAACGACCCAACCTATAAAACTGTCCCACTAGTTAACCTCTTCAGTGAACACCGTAGAAAAAAAAAACAAGGCAAGAAAACAATGCTTTATTTTCATACCACCGAACAAAAAGTGGAATAACACGCGATCAAAAAGACGGATATAAATAAATATGGTACCGCTGAAAATGTCATCTTGTCTCGCAAAAAAACAGCCATAATACAGCATCATCAGCAAAAAAATAAAAAGTTACAGTTCTCAGCATAAAGCGATGCAAAAATAATTATTTTTTAGGACATATTGCTTGTAATCGTACTAACCCGAAGAATAAAACTGCCTTATCAATTTTACCAAACACGGATCGGTATAAACGCCCCCCCCCCCCCAAAAGAAATTCATGAATCGCAGGTTTTTGGTAATTCTGCCTCACAAAAATCAGAATAAACAGCGATCAAAAAATGTCAAGTACTCGGAAATGGTACCAATACAAATGTCAACTCGTCCCGCAAAAACCAGGACCTGGCTCTGTAGTCCAAAATATGGAAAAATTATACCTCTCAAAATGTGGAGATGCAAAAACTATTTTTTGCAATAAAAGCGTCTTTTAGTGTGTGACAGCAAAACCCCCACTATAAGTAGCAAGTCAAACCCTCCTTCATCCCCCCTTAGTTAGGGAAAAATAATAAAATTAAAAAAAATTATTTATTTCCCCATTAGGGTTAGGGTTAGGGCTACAATTAGGGTTGGGGCTAAAGTTTGGGTTAGGGTTGGGCTAAAGTTAGGGTTAGGGTTGGGGCTAAAGTTAGGATTAGGGCTACAGTTAGGGTTGGGGCTAAAGTTAGGGTTAGAGTTGGGGCTAAAGTTAGGGTAAGGGTTAGGGCTTAGGGGTGTGTTCGGGTTAGGGTTGGAGTTAGAATTGAGGGGTTTCCACTGTTTAGGCACATCAGGGGCTCTCCAAATGCGACATAGCATCCAATCTCAATTCCAGCCAATTCTGCGTTGAAAAAGTAAAACAGTGATCTTCCCTTCCGAGCTTTCCCGTGCACCCAAACAGGGGTTTACCCCAACATATGGGGTATCAGCGTACTCAGGACAAATTTGGGGTCCAATTTCTCTTGGTACCCTGGGGAAAATAAAAAATTGTGGGCTAAAAAATAATTTTTGTGGGAAAAAAAAAGAGATTTTTTATTTTCATGGCTCTGCGTTATAAACTGTAGTGAAACACTTGGGGGTTCAAAGTTCTCACAACACATCTAGATAAGTTCCTTAGGGGGTCTACTTTCCAAAATGGTGTCACTTGTGGGGGTTTCCACTGTTTAGGTACATCAGGGGCTCTCAAATCGCGACATGGCGTCCTATCTCAATTCCAGTCAATTTTGCATTGAAAAGTCAAACGGCGCTTTCGCAACACATCTAGATAAGTTCCTTGGGGGGTCTAGTTTCCAATATGGGATCACTTGTGGGGGGTTTCTCCTGTTTAGGTACATCAGGGTCTCTGCAAATGCAATGTGACGCCTGCAGACCAATCCATCTAAGTCTGCATTCCAAACGGCGCTCCTTCACTTCCGAGCTCTGCCATGCGCCAAAATGGTGGTTCCCCCCCACATATTGGGTATCAACGTACTTAGGATAAATTGGACAACAACATTTGTAGTCCAATTTCTCCTGCTACCCTTGGGAAAATACAAAACTGGGGGCTAAAAAATAATTTTTGTGGAAAAAAAATAATTTTTATTTTCATGGCTCAGCGTTATAAACTGTAGTGAAACATTTGGGGGTTCAAAGTTCTCACAACACATCTAGATAAGGTCCTTGGGGGGTCTAGTTTCCAGTATGGGGTCACTTGTGGGGGGTTTCAACTGTTTAGGTACATCAGGGGCTCTGCAAATGCAATGTGACGCCTGCAGACCAATCCATCTAAGTTTGCATTCCAAACGGCGCTCCTTCCCTTCCGAGCTCTGCCATGCGCCCAAACTGTGGTTCCCCCACATATGGGGAATCAACGTACTCAGGACAAATTGGACAACAACTTTTGGGGTCCAATTTCTCCTGTTACCCTTGGGAAAATACAAAACTGGGGGCTAAAAATAATTTTTGTGGAAAATAAAAAATAATTTTTATTTTCATGGCTCTGCGTTATAAACTGTAGTGAAACACTTGGGGGTTCAAAGTTCTCACAACACATCTAGATAAGTTCCTTAGGGGGTCTACTTTCCAAAATAGTGTCACTGATGGGGGATTTCCACTGTTTAGGCACATCAGGGGCTCTCTTATCGCGACATTGCTTCCTATCTCAATTCCAGTCAATTTTGATTGAAAAGTGAAACAGCGCTCCCTCCCTTCTGAGCTCTGCCATGCGCCCAAACAGTGGTTTACCCCCAAATATGGGATATCAGCATACTCAAGACAAATTGCTCAACAACTTTTGGGGTCCAATTTCTTCTCTTATCCTTGGGAAAATAAAAAATTGTGGGCGAAAATATCATTATTGTGAAAAAATATGATTTTTTATTTTTACTGCTCTACATTATAAACTTTTGTGAAGCACTTGGTGGGTCAAAGTGCTCACTACACATCTAGATAAGTTCCTTAGGGGGTCTACTTTCCAAAATGATGTCACTTGTGGGGGATTTCAATGTTTAGGCACATCAGGGGCTCTACAAACGCGACATGGTGTCCTATCTCAATTCCAGTCAATTTTGCATTGAAAGGTCAAACGGCACTCCTTCCCTTCCGAGCTCTGCCATGCGCCCAATCAGTGGTTTCCCCTCACATATAGGATATCAGCGTACTCAGGACAAATTGCACAACAACTATTGGGGTCCACTTTCTTCTGTTACCCTTGGAAAAAAAAAACATTGGGGGCGAAAACATCATTTTTGCGAAAAAATATGATTTTTTATTTTTATGGCTTTACATTATAAACCTCTGTGAAGCACTTGGTGGGTGTTAGGCAATGAGTTCTTACCGCTGCACAGGGGGAATCTCGAGCCTTGTCTGCTGCAGTCTCCCATTCTTCTGCAGCCGCAGTGGAGCCTGCTCAGGGGAGACGTCGGTCCCAGCGCCTGGCCAGGACAGATACTGCAAGTTTGGTTACTGCTGCTCTTCCAGGTTCAGCCATTGTAACTAGTGCTGTTCGGTGGTGAGCAGGTGCTCCTGGGACTAAGTCCTGCTTCTCCCCTCCTGAGCATGCCCAGGGGAAGACTTCTCATTGGAAGTTGGGGGTCACACGCTCAGGTTCTGTAGCAGCTCCTATTGGTCCACTAGGAAGGTCCTGAACTGCTATGGCTATAAAAGGTTCGCATGGCCGCATGGCCATGCGCTTGTATCATTTGTGTTTAGAAGTTGCCAGTGGATACTCTGCCACACTGAATATAAGTGGTGTGAGTCTGTTTAGCCTTGGGGCTGTACACTCAGGCAGGCAGCTGGCGTCAGTGGGGGCAATTAGCCTTGGCTTAGCATCTGGTTCCTTCATGTGTGCGGTTAGCACAGAAGAGTTCCAGAGCAAGCACAACTTTTAGTTAGGGTTTTAGTCCCTGTGTACAGTGCGACTCTGTGAGGAAACAGAGCTCGATTCCTTTTCACACGGGGTGAAGTTTAACCCACGTGTGAGCTCAGTGTCCATCCGCTATTACTTGCAGCGGGTATCTCTGCACGGTGGACCCAGGGGCTGGGAACGCACCTCGTATCTATAACCCTATTTCTTGGTGTGTTCCACTATCCCTAACAGTATACTAGCACCAGGGTCTGGCTAGTAATGGCAGATGAACAGCAACTTCTGCAGTAAATCTAGCAGCTGGAGGGCAGGTTGGCGGCTCTTGAGTGCACAACCTCAGCTGTGGATGTTTCCGCCGTAGCTGTTCAGGCTGCAAGCGTGGCTTATCTTGTCTCCCACTGCCAGATAAATCCTCTGGTGATAGTGCATCTTGTAGGGGTTTCGTGAGCCAGTGCGCAATACACCTCAAGCTCCTGGCTGCACGTTTTCACACAGAGTGGGCAGAGGTGCGATTCGTTATATCTCTTCTGTTGGACAGGGCATTGGAATGGGCTACGCCACTGTGGGAGCATGGTGATCATGTGCTGCAGAGTGCTCCGCTGTTCTTGAGCACTCTGAAACAGGTCTTTTTGGGACCTCGAGTCACTCATGATATGGCACTCCAACTGTTGGCATTGACTCAGGGCTCTTCCATGGTCAGCCATTTTGCCGTCCACTTCTGGACGTTAGCATCTGAGCTGGAGTGGTTGGATAAACCCCTCATCCCTGTATTTTGGAGCGGGCTGGCTGACCATGTGAAGGATGATTTGGCCACTAGGGAGATTCCCGTCACACTGCTGGAGCTAATAGCTGTATCCACTCTCATTGACCTCCATTTTAACGAGCGGAGGTTAGAGAGAGCCCAGTGTAGGCAGAGGTTTTGGCTCCCATCTTTGCCAAACCTTTGGAATCTCCAGTCCAGGCGCCCGAGTCACATGAGGCCATGGAGGTGTCACAAGCGGGATCTAAGTCCCGGACCGCTTGTGCACTCAAGGTCTGTCATGTCTGCCGGCAGTCAGGACATCTTGCCATCAGATGTCCCCAGCGGTCGGGGAAACGTCAGTGTCTAGTGGTAGTAGGTGGAGGTACACTAGACATGGCGACGTTTGCCTCCAAACTATACTTTAAGGGGTCAATTACCATAGGCTCATCCACTCATTCGGTAGAGCTTTGCGTGGATCCTGGGGTGGAGGGCAATTTTATGTCATCTGCCTTCGCCCAATGACACACAATACCCTTTGTGATGGTCGCCAAATCAGTGACCGTACGAGTGGTGAATGGGTCGACACTGCCCTCACAGATAACACACCAGATCATCCCATTTACTCTATGTCGCCATCTCATCAGGAGATTATATCTCTGCTCATCATTCGTGAGGGAATTGAGGTCCTGTTAGGGATACCTTGGCTACGGTACCACTCCCCTCATATTGAGTGGTCCACAGGCAGAATTTTGGGATGGAGTGAATCTTGTGGGGGTAGATGTCAGAGGGAATGCATTCAGGTTTCTACAACTGAGGTACCCGCAGATCTTTCCTCTCTCCCCAAGCAATATTGGTCCTATGCGGACATGTTCTCCAAAAGGGCTGTGGAGACCCTTCCGCCCCACTGCCCCTATGACTGTCCTATTGACATCTTGCCTGGTGCTGAGCCTCCCCGGGGTCAAGTCTACCTGTTGTCTCTCCAGGAGATGGAGGCAATGTCTCAGTACATCCAGGAGAATCTGCCAAGAGGATTCATTAGGAAGTCAGTGTCACCTGCAGGGGCTGGGTTCTTCTTTGTGCAGAAGAAGAACGGAGAATTACGTCCATGCATAGATTACAGGGGTCTTAACGCCATCACCGTTAAGAACAAGTACCCTATGCCCCTGATATCTGAGCTTTTTGATAGGCTTCGGAGAGCAAGGGTGTTTACTAAACTAGATCTGCGGGGTGCTTACAACCTGATTCGCATCCGTGAGGGGGACGAATGGAAGATGGCTTTTAACACCAGAGATGGGCACTATGAATACCTGGTGATGCCCTTCGGCTCTGTAATGCCCCAGCCGTTTTCCAAGACTTTGTGAACGATATCTTCCGGGATATGCTCTCCACCTCGGTTGTAGTCTACCTGGATGATATTCTCATCTACTCTCCAGATATAGACTCCCACCGGAGAGATGTTTGCAAAGTCTTCTACCTCCTACGGGCAAATTCCCTCTATGCCTATTTGGATAAGTGTGTGTTTGAGCGGGAGTCTTTGCCTTTCCTGGGCTATATCATCTCGGCCCAAGGATAGGCTGTGGATCCCGCCAAACTACAGGCTGTGATGGACTGGCAATATCCCTGTTCTCTCAAAGCGGTGCAGTGCTTTTGGGGTTCATCAACTATTATCGCCAGTTCATTCCCCACTTCTCAACTTTGGTAGCTCCTCTGGTTGCCCTCACCAAGAAGGGAGCTAATCCCAAATTGTAGTCGGAAGAGGTCTCCAAGGCCTTCCTGTCAAGTCACACTTCGCTGGCGCTCCCATTTTACATCGCCCCGATGTTGATAAACCTTTTATCATGGAGGTGGATGCCTCTTTTGTCAGCGCTGGAGCAGTCCTCTTCCAGAAGGATGCTCAAGGTCGGAAGCATCCTTGCTTCTTTTTCTCCAAGACCTTCACACCGGCGGAGAGAAATTATTCCATCGGGGATAGAGAGTTGCTAGCCATGAAGTTGGCCTTTTCGGAGTGGAGACACCTCCTGGAAGGGACTCGTTTTCCTTTCCAAGTTTTCACTGACCACAAAAATTTGGTGTATTTGCAAACCGCCCAGCGGCTAAACTCTTGCCAGGCCAGATGGTCCCTCTTTTTCTCCCGGTTCCACTTTACCCTCCATTTTCTCTCCGGGAGAAGAACACTCGTGCCGATGCTCTCTCCTGCTCCTTAGTGTCATCAGAGGAGGAGGAGGAGCCTCAGCTTTTTGTTCCTTCAGAGAGCCTGAGAACTGTGGCTCCGGTTTCGTTAGAATCTGTGCCTTCCAGGCAAGACTTTCATTCCATCTAATTTGCGACCGGATGTTCCCTCTTGGGCTCACTCGTCCAGGGTGGGTGGACATTTTGGGTCCAAGAGGACATCTGAGCTTTTGGCGAAGACTTACTGGTGGCTGCATATGGCCAGTGATGTCGGGGACTATATTCGGGCGTGTGTCTCCTGCGCCAAGAATCGGTCTCCTAGGCAACGGACTGCTGGGCTACTTTACCCCCTGCTGGTGGCAGACAGGCCCTGGGAGATGGTCGGGATGGATTTCATGGTAGGCTTACCCAAGTCTCGTAGCTGCAGTTATCTGGGTAGTCACCGACCATTTTTCTAAAATGGTTCCGCTTCCACAGTTACCTTCTGCATGGGCCTTAGCGGCTTTGTTCATTAAACATGTTTTCCGTCTACATGGCATGCCTGAAAAAATTGTCAGTGACCGGGGTCCTCAGTTTGCACCTCGGTTCTGGAGAGAGCTGTCGTTTACTCAGCATTGAGCTGAATCTCTCTTCTGCATACCATCCCGAGACGAATGGGTTGGTAGAGAGGGCCAACCAGACTCTGGTCACATACTTGCGACATTTTGTCTCCGCAAGGCAGGATGAGCGGGCATCCTTGTTACCTTGGGCGGAATTTGCTTTGAACAACGCCGTAGCTGACTCTACCGGGTAGACTCCATTTCTCCTTAATTACGGCCAGCATCCGCGTGTCCCTGTGCCCATGCCCGTGTCATCCTCCGATTCTAGGGTGGCAGACTGGGCGGTGGAGGCACGTGACATTTGGGACCACACACAGGATGCCATCCGGGCCTCCAAGGAGAGAATGACGGTTTCTGCAGATGCACACCAGCGCTCCGCTCCGATCTTTGCTCCTGGTGACTTAGTGTGGCTCTCCGCCCGTAACATCAGGCTGCGAATTGAGTCCACTAAGTTTGTGCCTAGCTACATAGGCCCTTTCAAGGTTCTGGAACAGGTCAACCCTGTGGTCTACCACTTGGCTATTCCTCCGTACCTAGGTATCACCGACACTTTTCATGTATCCCTCTTAAAGCGCATCTACATGTCCCGGTTTTCAGAGTCATCTGCCGGGACATCGGGTTCATCCACGGATGAGTACGAGGTGAACTCTATCTTGGGGTGCAAGGTGGTACGGGGCAAAAAATGATAGAACCTGGGAGTCTGTGAAGCACATTTGGGCTCCACTGCTCATTGCAGCCTATGAGCGTAGCGAGGCCCAAGGAGGGGGGCCCTAGGAGGGGGGTAATGTTAGGCGTCGCGTTCCTGCCGCTGCACAGGGGGAATCTCGAGCCATGTCCGCTGCTGTCTCCCATTCTTCTCCAGCTCTGCCATGCACCCAAACAGTGGTTTACACCAACATATAGGGTATCAGCGTAACTCAGCACAAATTGCACAACAACTTTTTTGGTCCACTTTCCTCTGTTACCCTTGGGAAAATTTAAAATTGTGGGCGAAAAAATCATTTTTGTGAAAAAATATGATTTTTTATTTTTACTGCTCTACATTATAAACTTCTGTGAAGCACTTGGTGGGTCAAAGTGCTCACCACACATCTAGATAAGTTCCTTAGGGGGTCAACTTTCCAAAATGGTGTCACTTGTGGGGGATTTCAATGTTTAGGCACCATCAGGAGCTCTCCAAACGAGACATGTCAAACAAGTCAAACGGCGCTCCTTCACTTCCGAGCTCTGCCATGCGCCAAAACAGTGGTTACCCCCACATATGGGGTATCTGTGTACTCAGGACAAAGTGTACATCAACTTTTGTGGTCCAATTTCTCCTGTTACCCTTGGTAAAATAAAACAAATTGGAGCTGAAGTAAATTTTTTGTGAAATAATGTTAAATATTCATTTTTTTTTAAACATTCCAAAAAATCCTGTGAAACAACTGAAGGGTTAATAACTTCTTGAATGTGGTTTTGAGCACCTTGAGGGTTGCAGTTTTTAGAATGGTGTCACACTTGGGTTATTTCTATCATATAGACCCGTCAAAGTTACTTCAAATGAGATGTAGTTGCAGTGCCCCAGAGTCCTGGTAGCTGCAGTAACGTCGCTCTGCCGCTAAGGGGAGTGATGGTACGTCTGATGGCACTAAAGGAGTTCACCTGACCAGGTATCACAGTCACACATTACACTTCACACTCCGGCCACCAGGTGGAGCAAAAGGTTCTATGTATTAGGCCACTCCTCACACTCTGGTAAAACTGGGGGTTGGATAGGAAGTTGGAGAGAAGCTGAGTGGGTTTTGCCCAGGTAACATCTAGTGAGAGAGAGAGTTGCTTGGGAAGACTCAGGGAGGTCCCTGTCAGGGGTGGGATCCTGTCAGTGGCCTAGCACGAGACAGATCGTTACGGAGCTGTGCCTGCACCTCATTGCGGCGGCATCCTAAGAAAGGACACGAAGCAAAGTATATTGTGGAGAAGTGAGAAACGAGATCACAGCACAAAGGTGATAGAACCAGGAGGAGTCGTGCCCCAAGATCGGCAATATCCTTCTGAGGCACGTAGCCGGCGGCCGGAACGCCGAGGAAGTAATAGGCTCTACGCATTACTTTGAACTACGGCAGGGCAGTTAACTCTAGGTTGGCTGTCTCACCTTTACACCTAATGAAGACAACGGAGGCAATTGTGGGAGAGGGGCGTCTCTAGGGTCCCTATAAAATAACTCCAGGCCTACCCCGTCATACGGGTGTGTCCTATCCATATCATCAGGGGGACGGAGAGAGAAACAGAAACATACACGACAGTTGTGAGGACTATCCCGTGGTGCTCAGCAGGGAGGTACTACAACACACAGGCGCTAGTAGGAAGGCTACTGATTTCCACCTGCAAAGGGAACTCTGGATGTGCCTTCGGACCGGCCGGTCTCAGCCAGCCCTGTTAGCAGTGCTCTGGATTGCGGATTCCGAAGCCTTCAGTAAAAAGGTAAAGAGACTGCAACCCTGTGTCCTCGTCATTTACCGCGACCCACACCATCACCATCTACTCATCAAGGGAAGCCCTGGGGACATACTTCACCTGTGGGAAGTTACACCCCTAGCTGCCATTCCATCACCCCAGTGGACCCCTAGCAGCGTCGGTCACCCTGACCGAATACCACAGGTGGCGTCACGAACACTTGACAGACTTTCATCACCTTTTCATCACTGTGTTATCTGTGGTGTTACATAAGACTGCAGGTGACATCTACTACATTACCTGTACTCAGAGAGCTATCACTGTGTTATCTGCAGTGTTTTAAAAAAAAATTTAGAGGGGGTTGTGGGGCAACTCTTTGTTTTGGGGCTTGGGCCCCCAATTTTTTATGACCCTAGCAACGCCCCTGCGTACAGCTAATAGTGGCAGACCCATTGGCCGATATAACGCCCCTAAATATGGGGGTCACAGTGCGAGCACTGGCTCCAGGCGCCTCCACCAACTGTATCTGCATCCTGCTCATGTAATGTAAACTAAATGTTTGTGTGATTTTACAATGTTAGCATTTGGGGCCCCACTTTAAACTTTTGCCTAGGGCCCCCCTTTGTCTAAAACTGGCCCTGCCTGTGCTAGTTTGAGAAGCCACGAAGATATCGAGAAAGATTTACAGTTTCCAGGAGCATCTCCTGGACCCAGAAGCAAGGACAAGAACACATTTCACAGAGCTGGCAGAGAGCCTTGCACACCACCGTACTAGACTGTTGTGGGCCCCCGGGACTGGATCTGAGTCCCCAACATCACTGTGAGTTTGTTCCTGTTTTCTGCACATGTCAGGGCCTAGGGTAGGCTTCAATAGACAGAACACGGCAGCCATGTGGCCTGCTTAGTAGAGGCCAGGGAGGCTATACGTAGAGTAGCATCATTCTTTGTTTATTGTTTGCATTTGCTTGTTTATGTATGTTAATTCTGCTCCCCTGGCCATGAATTTTATCTGGAGTTGGTATTAATAAAGAATTGACTTTCTGAAGACCGATGAGTGCCTTCTTAATTTTTCTCATATGGATTGTGCAGATGGATGTTTTTTCCAGAGGAGCACCTAAGGTCCTTTTCAAGCGGTTATTTAGTTCATGAGCTGTTGCACCATACCCTGATCACTAGGGTTGAGCGACTTTCATTTTTTTAAGATCGAGTCGGGTTTTGGGAAACCCGATTTTGCCCAGAGTCGAGTCGAGTGCAGTCGGCCGATTGTCGCTAAAAGTCGGGGATCGACCGAAACACGAAACCCAATGCAAGTCAATGGGGAAGCATAGTCGGCAGTGAGTGGAGGCCAGGAAAACACCTACAGTGCCCATTTTAATGCCAAAAACATCCATTCTTGTTTCTGAAGCTTGTCAATCTTAATTAACTTTATAATAATAGTTGGGCATTGGAAATTGGGGTCATTTGGCAAAAGTTGTGGGGGGTAGGGCTGGTTCAAGGAAACGGGCACAGGAAACGTGGACTACGTCACGGCGGTGGAGCAGTGAGAGGTAAGTATGTCAAGTTTGCAAGTGCTGTGATCCTAAGCAAGCAGGGGGGCCCACTCGTTGGCATTGGCACTGGCACAGGGCCCCTCAAAGTACAGCGGTGTTTTGCACGGCGGGGGCGCCTCCCACCGGCAGCGACACTTTTGCGTACTCTGAGGGGCCCTGTGCCAGTGACGTCGCCAACGAGTATGCCCCCGCCACCTGATGAAGGAACCTGTACTTTCATCTGCACCTTCCTCTTTGTCCCTGTGTAAGGTGGTATAACATGCGGGAAGGGGAACCTTACTTTCAGCAGGGTCAGATTCTGGCTGTGTAGAGTGCAAGGGGAATGTAGTGGTCTAGGTCAATGTACCAGCAGACTCATCTAGCAGTGGCTGGGCAATGGGCAGGATGAGGAGGAAACAGATATAGGGCCAAAGAATAAAGTAGGCTAAATGCAGTTCAAAATTGGTAACAGGACAGGACTAAACAGGCGGCATTGCTTTGTTCAGTGGAGTAGCAAACCCAGGAGCAGCAGACACTGTTTTAAGGGCCCAACCACACTAGTAGGCCAAATGCAGTTTAATATCTGATACTATAGGCCCAAAGCCAGAAGGTTGAAGCTCAGCTGTATTCAGTTGAGGACAACACCTGGCAGGGGCAGACACCGTTAGTAGGCAGGAACCAAAATTTTTTTTAAAAACAGCAGTTAATCAGAGCCAGAAGGTGGAAGCTCAGCTTTATTCAGTTGAGGACAACACCAGGCAGGGGCAGACACCGTTAGCAGGCCGGAACCACCAATTTTTTTTAAAAACAGCAGTTAATCAGAGCCAGAAGGTAGAAGCTCAGCTTTATTCAGTTGAGGACAAACACCAGGGAGCAGCAAACAGAGGTATTAGGCCCCATCCAGCAATTAAAAAAAAAAAAAAAAAAAAAAAAAGCTTCATCAGAGCCAGAAGGTAGAAGCTCAGCTTTATTCAGTTGAGGACAACACCAGGCAGGGGCAGACACCGTTAGTAGGCTGGAACCACCATTTTTTTTAAAAACAGCAGTTAATCAGAGCCAGAAGGTAGAAGCTCTGCTTTATTCAGTTGAGGACAACACCAGGCAGGGGCAGACACCGTTAGTAGGCCGGAACCACCATTTTTTTTAAAAACAGCAGTTAATCAGAGCCAGAAGGTAGAAGCTCAGCTTTATTCAGTTGAGGACAACACCAGGCAGGGGCAGACACCGTTAGTAGGCCGGAACCACCATTTTTTTAAAAAACAGCAGTTAATCAGAGCCAGAAGGTAGAAGCTCAGCTTTATTCAGTTGAGGACAACACCAGGCAGGGGCAGACACCGTTAGTAGGCCGGAACCACCAATTTTTTTTAAAAACAGCAGTTAATCAGAGCCAGAAGGTAGAAGCTCAGCTTTATTCAGTTGAGGACAACACCAGGCAGGGGCAGACACCGTTAGTAGGCCGGAACCAACAATTTTTTTAAAAACAGCAGTTAATCAGAGCCAGAAGGTAGAAGCTCAGCTTTATTCAGTTGAGGACAAACACCAGGGAGCAGCAAACAGAGGTATTAGGCCCCATCCAGCAATTTAAAAAAAAAAAAAAAAAAAGCTTCATCAGAGCCAGAAGGTAGAAGCTCAGCTTTATTCAGTTGAGGACAACACCAGGCAGGGGCAGACACCGTTAGTAGGCCGGAGCCACCAATTTTTAAAAACACAGCACTTAATGAGAGCCAGAAGGTTGAAGCTCAGATTTATTCATTTGAGGACAACTTGAATTAGGGACTGCAGACAGACTTACCAGGCTGTCCCCTGTGTGGACCATGCATCCAATACATTAACCCATTGCGCCACAAAGGACACGTAACCTTCCGTGGCCATGCCTACCGCTCCATGTGTCTGTTGTCAGGTGTACCTTTGGACTCACAGATTGACAGAATGAAAGGACAATGTGGTCTTTAACATGCTGGTGGAGGGGTGGGATGGCTTTTCTCGCAAAAGAATTGTCAACTGGGTAGCTCATAGCGTGGTACAGCGTAGTACATCATGGCTTTATTAATATTAAATAAAATAAAAAAATAGGCTCTATGCACTGTAAAATTGGTTCCAGGGGTACACGGGCAGCAGTGGTCTGGTCAGTGGAGGCCTAGTGGAAGGAGGGACCGCAGACAGGCTTCCAAGGCCTAACACAATATAATGGGCTGGCTGTAGGCACTTTATAATTGGTTCCAGGGGTACACGGGCAGCAGTGGTCAGGTGAGTGGAGGCCTAGTGGAAGGAGGGACCGCAGACAGGCTTCCAAGGCCTAACACAATAAAATGGGCTGGCTGTAGGCACTTTATAATTGGTTCCAGGGGTACACGGGCAGCAGTGGTCTGGTCAGTGGAGGCCTAGTGGAAGGAGGGACCGCAGACAGGCTTCCAAGGCCTAACACAATAAAATGGGCTGGCTGGAGGCACTTTATAATTGGTTCCAGGGGTACACGGGCAGCAGTGGTCTGGTCAGTGGAGGCCTAGTGGAAGGAGGGACCGCAGACAGGCTTCCAAGGCCTAACACAATAAAATGGGCTGGCTGTAGGCACTTTATTATTGGTTCCAGGGGTACACGGGCAGCAGTGGTCTGGTCAGTGGAGGCCTAGTGGAAGGAGGGACCGCAGACAGGCTTCCAAGGCCTAACACAATAAAATGGGCTGGCTGGAGGCACTTTATAATTGGTTTCAGGGGTACACGGGCAGCAGTGGTCTGGCCAGTGGAGGCCTAGTGGAAGGAGGGACCGCAGACAGGCTTCCAAGGCCTAACACAATAAAATGGGCTAGCTGGAGGCACTTTATAATTGGTTCCAGGGGTACACGGGCAGCAGTGGTCTGGTCAGTGGAGGCCTAGTGGAAGGAGGGACTGCAGACAGGCTTCCAAGGCCTAACACAATAAAATGGGCTGGCTGGAGGCACTTTATAATTGGTTCCAGGGGTACACGGGCAGCAGTGGTCTGGTCAGTGGAGGCCTAGTGGAAGGAGGGACCGCAGACAGGCTTCCAAGGCCTAACACAATAAAATGGGCTGGCTGTAGGCACTTTATAATTGGTTCCAGGGGTACACGGGCAGCAGTGGTCTGGTCAGTGGAGGCCTAGTGGAAGGAGGGACCGCAGACAGGCTTCCAAGGCCTAACACAATAAACTGGGCTGGCTGGAGGCACTTTATAATTGGTTCCAGGGGTACACGGGCAGCAGTGGTCTGGTCAGTGGAGGCCTAGTGGAAGGAGGGACCGCAGACAGGCTTCGAAGGCCTAACGCAATAAAATGGGCTGGCTGTAGGCACTTTATAATTGGTTCCAGGGGTACACGGGCAGCAGTGGTCTGGTCAACGGAGGCCGATTGTAATGAGTGTCTGCCAGTTAGTAGTCAAAAACAACAATTAAATGTGAATGTCTCGCATTAAAACAAAACAAAAACACTAAAGGGTGCAATCATTAGGTTCAGGGGTGGGATCCTCTTCGTTGTTTCAGACCTACTAATTTAGCGCAAAGTATTTACTGTGGTAAATAGAGGACACTGCCCCTGACTATGTTAAGTACCATCATACATGTCAACACAATGGTATTGTCAGTGGCAGGTATGGAAGGATGTCATCGCATAGACTAAACATTGGTGGAAGTGTGAGAGATAACTGTGGAAGTGGTAGAGCAATGTTTGACCTGGGGGTGGGTGAACTCTCTTGTGGCCGGCGGTACAGGCCCAGGGCCCCTCATGTTACAACAGTGTGTCTGACGTTGGGTGCGCACCACCACCGCCAGAGACACTTTATTGTACTATGAGGGACCCAGTAGCAATGCCGTCGACCAAAAGCGAGCACACCCACCTCTTCAGACAAATAACAGTCTCACAGGTGCTTGCGCCAAGTCACGATACCACGGCCCCGTGTGGGGAGTTTGGCCATTTAGGGAGGTGTAAACATGTCGTATGCTGGACAATCAGCTGCAGAAAATTAGACATTAGAAAAGTAATTCACAGTAGTCCACAGGCAAGAGCTTTTCATAGGAAAGCTAGGTGTCGTCCGGGCAAGGTGGGGCAAAAGATTTCGAAATCCAGTTGTGGTTCATTTTAATGAATGTTAGATCGTCAACATTTTGGGTAGCCAGACGAGTCCTTTTTTCGGTTAATATTGAACCTGCAGCACTGAATACTCTTTCTGATAGGACACTTGCTGCCGGGCAAGCAAGCTCCTGCAATGCATATTCTGCCAATTCTGGCCAGGTGTCTAATTTTGATGCTCAGTAATCAAATGGGAATGACGGTTGAGGGATAACCTCGATAAGGGATGAAAAATAGTTAGTAACCATACTGGACAAATGTTGTCGCCTGTCACTTTCAATTGATGCAGCAGTACCTGTCCTGTCTGCGGTCATAGCAAAATCACTCCACAACCTGGTCAGAAAACCCCTCTGTCCAACGCCACTTCTGATGTGTGCACCCCTAACACTCCTAGTCTGCTGCCCCCTGGAGCTCGTGTGAGAACGATCACGTGTGCTGTGTGCTGGGAATGCCTGAAGCAAACGGTCAACAAGAGTTGATTGTTTGGTTGCTAATATTAGTTCCAAGTTCTCATGTGGCATAATATTTTGCAATTTGCCTTTATAGCGTGGATCAAGGAGGCAGGCCAACCAGTAATCGTCATCGTTCATCATTTTCGTAATGCGTGTGTCCCTTTTTAGGATACGTAAGGCATAATCTGCCATGTGGGCCAAAGTTCCAGTTGTCAAATCTCCAGTTGTGATTGGTTGAGGGGCAGTTTCAGGCAAATCGACGTCACTTGTGTCCCTCAAAAAACCAGAACCCGGCCTTGCCACGCAACCAATTTCCAGTGCCCCCGGGAAAGCTTCCGCATTAAAAATATACTCATCCCCATCATCCTCCTCGTCCTCCACCTCCTCTTCGCCCGCTACCTCGTCCTGTACACTGCCCTGACCAGACAATGGCTGACTGTCATCAAGGCTTTCCTCTTCCTCTGGTGCAGACACCTGATCCTTTATGTGCGTCAAACTTTGCATCAGCAGACGCATTAGGGGGATGCTCATGCTTATTATGGCATTGTCTGCACTAACCAGCCGTGTGCATTCCTCAAAACACTGAAGGACTTGACACATGTCTTGTATCTTCGACCACTGCACACCTGACAACTCCATGTCTGCCATCCTACTGCCTGCCCGTGTATGTGTATCCTCCCACAAAAACATAACAGCCCGCCTCTGTTGGCACAGTCTCTGAAGCATGTGCAGTGTTGAGTTCCACCTTGTTGCAACATCTATGATTAGGCGATGCTGGGGAAGGTTCAAAGACCGCTGATAAGTCTGCATACGGCTGGAGTGTACAGGCGAACGTCGGATATGTGAGCAAAGTCCACGCACTTTGAGGAGCAGGTCGGAGAACCCAGGATAAGTTTTCAATAAGCACTGCACCACCAGGTTTAAGGTGTGAGCCAGGCAAGGAATGTGTTTCAGTTGGGAAAGGGAGATGGCAGCCATGAAATTCCTTCCGTTATCACTCACTACCTTGCCTGCCTCAAGATCTACTGTGCCCAGCCACGACTGCGTTTCTTGTTGCAAGAACTCGGACAGAACTTCTGCAGTGTGTCTGTTGTCGCCCAAACACTTCATAGCCAATACAGCCTGCTGACGCTTGCCAGTAGCTGGCCCATAATGGGACAACTGGTGTGCAACAGTGTCATCTGCCGATGGAGTGGTTGGCCGACTGCGGTCTGTGGAAGAGCTGTAGCTTCTGCAGGAGGACGAGGAGGAGGAGGAGGAGGGGGTGCGAACGCCTACAGCCAACTGTTTCCTAGACCGTGGGCTAGGCACAACTGTCCCGAAATTGATGTCCCCTGTGGACCCTGCATCCACCACATTCACCCAGTGTGCCGTGATGGACACATAACGTCCCTGGCCATGCCTACTGGTCCATGCATCTGTAGTCAGGTGCACCTTTGTACTCACAGATTGCCTGAGTGCATGGACGATGCGCTGTTTAACATGCTGGTGCAGGGCTGGGATGGCTTTTCTTGAAAAAAAGTGTCGACTGGGTAGCTCGTATCGTGGTTCAGCGTACTCCATCAGGGCTTTGAAAGCTTTGCTTTCAACTAACCGGTAGGGCATCATCTCTAACGAGATTAGTCTAGCTATGTGGGCGTTAAAACCCTGTGTACGCGGATGCGAGGATAAGTACTTCCTTTTTCTAACCAGAGCCTCATGTAGTGTGAGCTGGACTGGAGAGCTGGAGATCGTGGAACTTTCGGGTGTGTCGGTGGACATGGCAGACTGAGAGATGGTTGGAGACAGTATTGTTTCCACCGGTGCCCTAGATGCAATATTTCCTCCTACAAAACTGGTGATTCCCTGACCCTGACTGCTTTTGGCTGGCAAAGAAACCTGCACAGATACTGCCGGTGGTGCGGAAAATGGTGGCCTTACAGTGCCGGAAGGGATGTTGCGTTGCTGACTAGCTTCATTGGCCGAGGGTGCTACAACCTTAAGGGACGTTTGGTAGTTAGTCCAGGCTTGAAAATGCATGGTGGTTAAGTGTCTATGCATGCAACTAGTATTTAGACTTTTCAGATTCTGACCTCTGCTTAAGCTAGTTGAACATTTTTGACACATGACTTTGCGCTGATCTATTGGATGTTGTTTAAAAAAATGCCAGACTGCACTCTTCCTAGCATCGTATCCCTTTTCAGGGATTGCAGACTGAGCTTTAACCGGATGGCCACGCTGTCCTCCAACAGGTTTTGGCTTTGACACGCGTTTTGGGCCAGATACGGGCCCGGCAGATGGAACCTGTTGCGATGTTGATGCCTGCTGCGGCCCCTCCTCCACCTCCGCTTCTGAACTACTGCCGCCTGCACCCTGTTCCCCCAATGGCTGCCAATCGGGGTCAACAACTGGGTCATCTATTACCTCCTCTTCGAGCTCGTGTACAACTTCGTCTGTGTCACTGTGTCGGTCGGTGGTATAGCGTTCGTGGCGGGGCAACATAGTCTCATCAGGGTCTGATTGTGGATCAGTACCCTGAGAGGGCAATGTGGTGGTCTGAGTCAAAGGAGCAGCATAGTACTCTGGCTGTGGCTGTGCACCAGTGCACTCCATGTCAGAATCTACTTGTAATGGGCATGGCCTGTTAAGTGCTTCACTTTCTAAGCCAGGGACGGTATGTGTAAAGAGCTCCATGGAGTTACCCATTGTGTCGCCTGCTGCATCCTTCTCTCTTGTTGTAGTTTTTGCTGAAGAGGACAAGGAAGCGACTTGTCCCTGACCGTGAACATCCACAAGCGACGCGACAAGTAACTTTATTTGTTGCTGTCAAACAACTTACACGGTGAGCTATAACTTCAGTATGATTTCAATATCCCTTAACAGGTTGGTGAAACCACAAGGAAAATCAGGCACAATGTTACACACTCTGTTTTCTGTGGCACCAAATCACAGAGATGCCACACACGCAGGACTGTCACTCAAGCACAAATGTCAATATTAATCTCCCACTGTTTTATTTTTTTTTTCTTTTTCAGGGAGACTTTAGAAACCAAATAATAAAAAATAAATAGGCTTTCTATGGCCCACTGAGTGAGAGATGGCACACACAGGAGTCAGGAGTGGCACACAAGCAGAAAGGGCAATATTAATCTCCCACTGTTTTATTTTTTTTTTCTTTTTCAGGGAGACTTTAGAAACCAAATAATAAAAAATAAATAGGCTTTCTATGGCCCACTGAGTGAGAGATGGCACACACAGGAGTCAGGAGTGGCACACAAACCCTGAGGCCAATATTTTTCTCCCACTGATTGATGTAGTGATTTTTTTTCAGGTAGATTTTAGAACCCAAATCAAGCAAAAAAATTCATAGGCTTTCTATGGCCCACTGAGTGAGAGATGGCACACACAGGAGTCAGGAGTGGCACACAAGCCCTGAGGCCAATATTTTTCTCCCACTGATTGATGTAGTGATTTTTTTTCAGGTAGATTTTAGAACCCAAATCAAGCAAAAAAATTCATAGGCTTTCTATGGCCCACTGAGTGAGAGATGGCACACACAGGAGTCAGGAGTGGCACACAAGCCCTGAGGCCAATACTTTTCTCCCACTGATTGATGTAGTGATTTTTTTTCAGGTAGATTTTAGAACCCAAATCAAGCAAAAAAATTAATAGGCTTTCTATGGCCCACTGAGTGAGAGATGGCACACACAGGAGTCAGGAGTGGCACACAAGCAGAAAGGGCAATATTAATCTCCTACTGTTTGAATTTTTTTTTTTTCAGGGAGACTTTAGAAACCAAATAATAAAACAAAAAAAGGCTTTCTATGGCCCACTGAGTGAGAGATGGCACACACAGGAGTCAGGAGTGGCACACAAGCAGAAAGGGCAATATTAATCTCCTACTGTTTGAATTTTTTTTTTTTTTCAGGGAGACTTTAGAAACCAAATAATAAAACAAAAAAAGGCTTTCTATGGCCCACTGAGTGAGAGATGGCACACACAGGAGTCAGGAGTGGCACACAAGCAGAAAGGGCAATATTAATCTCCCACTGTTTGAAATTTTTTTTTTTTTTCAGGGAGACTTTAGAAACCAAATAATAAAAAATCCAAAGGCTTTCTATGGCCCACTGAGTGAGAGATGGCACACACAGGGATGGCACTCTAGCAGAAATGCCAATCTTAATCTCCCACAAAAAAAACAAAAAAAAAAAAACAGGGACTGTCCTACAATTACTATCTCCCTGCAGTAATCTCAGCCAGGTATGGCAGGCAGCAATAAGGAGTGGACTGATGCACAAATTAAATAAAAAGTGTGGACAAACAAAAAAGATAGCTGTGCAGAAAGGAAGGAACAAGAGGATTTGTGCTTTGAAAAAAGCAGTTGGTTTGCACAGCGTCGTACACACACAGGCACAGCAACGCAGCTATCAGGGTCAGGGAGCCTTCTAGGGCAGCCCAATGAGCGACAGCGCTGAGGAAAAAAAAATGTAGCTTCCACTGTCCCTGCAAACAAAAGGTGGTGTTGGACAGTGGAAATCGCTACAGCACAAGCGGTTTGCAGCTTTATGTACCCTGCCTATCACTATCCCTGCTTCTGAAGAAGCGGCAGCAACCTCTCCCTACGCTCAGATCAGCAGCAGTAAGATGGCGGTCGGCGGGAACACCCCTTTATAGCCCCTGTGACGCCGCAGAAAGCAAGCCAATCACTGCAATGCCCTTCTCTAAGATGGTGGGGACTGAGATCTATGTCATCACGCTGCCCACACTCTGCATTCACCTTCATTGGCTGAGAAATGGCGCTTTTCGCGTCATTGAAACGCGACTTTGGCGCGAAAGTCGCGTACCGCATGGCCGATGCAACGCTGGGATCGGCTCGATTTCATGAGACGCCGACTTTGCCAAAAGTCGGCGACTTTTGAAAATGAACGACCCGTTTCGCTCAACCCTACTGATCACAGTCTTGGAAGAACCTCAGTACTAGGGACAGTGCCGCTCTCGGCTTTTTTCTTTTTTGTTTTGAATAAATAAATTATTCTTGACAAATGCACAGATTACTTACTAAAGTTCATCATAAGAAAGGTGCAAAGAAACAACAAATTGAAAATCCTTAGCTCACACACTGGCTCCAAACATCAATACAATATCAGAACATCTAAATGAATCTATCACCAGCAGGAAATGCTGGACATGGGGGCAGAATATAAAGCTGCACCCAACAGGTGATAGGTGAACAATGGAAAACACATGTGTTAAGCTAGACAGACCAGAAAACAGAACCCAAACACTGAGAGAAATGGTGTGTCTCCTGTGACTCGGCAGAAAGAGAAGCTGACAACAAAACACATGCTCAGTAGTTCAAATCCATGAGCATCACAGCCTCAACAACTTGGTTGAACAGTATATGTCCAAACACCTACACATACTGATTGATGAGTCTGACCCATTCAACTTCTGGGTCTCCAAATTGGACAACCTTAGAGGTGCTGGCCTGCCCTGTGGAAAGTGTACTGTTGGAATGTGTGTTTAGCACGACAGGAGATGTGCTCAGAATCAGGTGCATGTGCCTGTCCACAGCCAACTTGGGCAAGCTCACGTTAAAATGAACCAGACGTGGATCCCACAGGACTTGTCCATACCTTTTGCTGAATATAGACTTATACCTACCACACCCAGCCATTGTTAGACTGCACCACAGTTTGTTTGTTCTATTTTCCAGTCACAATGTTTTGTGGCCTACCCAAATAAAAAAAAAAGGGCGATCTGTAGAGTACACCCGCACAGGCTGATTTGCAGAGTACTGACAAAGAGGCTTTTTTCAGAGTACTCACACAGAGTACACATACATGTTTTTCTAGCACAGTATTCCCACAGAAATGGTTGCATGGTAGAAAATTTTGTTTTTATGTAAAGTACTCCCACAGACATGGGTGCAGTGTATAGCTATTTTTTACCCACGTTACTCATACATACACAGCTGCAGAGTTCACAGAAGCTTTTTGGCACAGTATTCGCAGATGCTTTTTGACACAGTACACACAGAAACAGGGTGGCAGGCAAAGTTATTTTTTAGGCACAGTTACAACTCGTACAGATACAGCGGTAAAGTAAAATTGTTTTAGACACAATACTCACAAAAAGACATCTACAGAGTAGAGTAACTTTTTTGAACCACTAATCATATACATACTGTAAGTGGGTGGTGCTGTTATGGACAGTAAGGAACATGCTGTTACTTTAAGAGACTAGACCCCCTTGTCTGGCAGGATGGAATGTTCTTCTTCTCCTCTGCAATAGACAGTGTGAATGAACTGGACTAGGCAGATGGCAGGGGTGAAGCCTGAACAGCGTGTGTGAGCTGAGGCTGCTGCAGAGAGAACTTTGTGCTGATAGCTGCAAGATAGGAGAACTGTGTCCTGATATAGCTGCAAGAGATGACCCCCAGCCTGTAACGGAGTGGACTTGTGAGATTTGACAGACTTTTCTGGGTGCAGCGAGGGTGGCTGTCCTGTGTTAGTTCGAGGAGCCACGAAGATACCGAGAAAGGGATTTACAGTTTCCAGGAGCACCTCCAGGACCCAGGAGGAAGGAGAAGACCATGTTTCACGGAGCTGTCAGAAAGTCATGCGCACCACCATACTAGACTGTAGGGGGCCCCCGGGACTGGATCTGAGTCCCCAATATCACAGTGAGTTTGTTCCTGTTTTGTGCACATGTTAGGGCCTAGTGTAGGCTTCAATATTCAGAACACGGCAGCCGTGAGGCCTGCTTAGTAAAGGCCAGGGAGGTTATACGTAGAGTAGCATCATTCTTTGTTTATTGTTTGCATTTACTTGTGTGACATATATTGAGTCTGTAACAGTTGGAGCACTGTGCTACTTTACGGACAAGCTAAAGAATATAACTCTTGTAAATTATCTTTTGCCAGGCAGAGTACATAGATTTTTTATACATAATACTGAACAAAACCACTGCAGAGTAAACCTATTTTTTATACACACTACTCATAGACACAGCAGTAAAGAAAAATTATTGGTTATGCATAGAAATGGCAATGAGGGAGCTGATGCCATTTGGTAATTTTACAGACTACTAAAAAACATGCATCGGGCAAGAAAAATGATTTAAATGACCATGAGATGACTGATGACAATTATTTTTTTCACAGACTAAGAGAAAACACATGACGATCTTGAAAAATTATTTATTTGGACTACTAATGGCAATTAGTGGGATAATGCAAATTATTTATTTCTCAGACTACTAGAAAACACACACCAATCTTGAAAGATTATTAAAACGGCCTAGATATGGCAACGAGACAGCTGATGCCAATTTTCTATTTCCCAGGCTACTAAAAAATGCACACCAGTACAGAAAAATTAATTGTGGGGCCTACTAATAGCAATGAGACAACTAATGATATCTTAAAGGCACAGTACTTCCACGGGTGGAGGGTGCAGAGTACACACAGTGGCTTAAAGGGTAATACTTCCACAGGCGAGGGGTTGCAGAGTACACAAAGCAACTTTTAGCACAGTGCTAGGACAGTACTACCACAGATATGGGTGCAGAGTTCACAAGGCTGCTTATAGGGCAGGACTCCCACAGGTGAGGGGACTCAGAGTACATACAGCAGCTTTAAGCGCAGTACTATCACAGGCACGGTTGCAGAGCACACACAGCCTTGTGTTTGTAGAGTGGTGATCAGAATCTGTGCATCCTATCCCTTCTAGTGATGAGCGAGAACTAAAACGCTCGGGTATTTGTTACTCGAGTCAAGCAAATTGTAATGCTTAGGTGCTCGACCTGAGTAACGAGCTATAATGGAAGTCAATGGGAAACTCAAGCATTTTTCCTGTGGTCCCTACCAGAGGTCTGGATGAGTCTAAAAATTTCTGAAAACATTGTAATCAGCACTGAAATGGCATGATAACAATATGGGAAAGACCCCTCAAAACATTACTGAATTACTGAATCCCAGGTCGCTGCTGAGAACAATGTTGTTAGAGTGTTACGCCACTTTTACAGACTCACAATAAAACATACAAAACCGAAGTTAAAATGGATTTTACTGGAAAAAATGTTAAGAAACATTTTTTCCAGGATAATGACTTGTATATAAGGCAACAAAAATTAGAGAAAAAAATGCTCCTCCATGCCTTGGGCTATGTACACAATATATATATTAAATATATTAAATATATTAAAGAAATTTTATTTTAACAGTTTACTAACTTATCTGGTCATGTGGTGTGAGACATGATCCGACACATCCAGCTTAACCCCTTCACGACATGAGCCATACATGTACTGTGCATGTCGTGCCTCTCCCTTTGATGTGGGTTCCGGTGCTGAGCCCACATCTTTTCCTGCACATGTCAGCTGTTTTGAACAGCTGACATGTGCTCCTAACAGCCGCGGTTGGAATCGCGATTCATCCGTGGCTCTTAAGCCAGCGGTGCCTGTGTCACTTGATCACAGGTCACCGATGGGTTGGCATGACAACCAGAAGTCTCCAGTAGACCTCTATGGTTACCATAGCCAGATCGCTATGAGTGCTGAGCCGTGGTCTGCGCTCATAGCAAGTGAGCATTTCTTCTACACACAGACGATCTGATCATGGCCTGTATGTAGCAGAGTCGATCGGGTTACGGCAGCTTCTAGGCTCCCATGGTCCCATGGAGACTATTGAAGCAACTGAAAAGTAAACAAAAGTTTTAAAAAATATTAAAAAAAAAAAAAAAGTATAAAAGTTGAAATCGCCTTTTGCTCTATTCAAAATAAAACAACAGCAAAAATATACACATATTTGGTATAGCCGCATTGAGAATCGCCCGATCTATCAAGGTATAAAAAGAATTAATCCGATCAGTAAACGGTGTACAGAAAAAAAAAGTCAAAGTGCTAGAATTGCGTTTTTTTTGGTCGCCACAACATTGTGTTAAAATTAAAAAATTGGCAATCCAAAGATCATGTCCGCACCAAAATGGTATAATTAAAAAAGTCAGCTCATTATGTTAAAAATAAGCCCTCACCCGACCTAAGATCAAGAAAAATGAAAAATGGATACACTACGGGTCTCGGAAAATGATGCAATTTTTTTTTTTCAACAAACTTTGCAATTTTGTTTTCACCGTTTAAACAAAAAACAATCTACTGTATATATGTTTGGTATCTTCAAACTCGTAATGACCTGGAGAATCATAATGGCAGGTCAATTTCAGCATTTGGTGAACATGGAAAAAAAAATCCAAAAAACAGTTGCCGAATTGCACTTTTTTTGCAATTTCAACGCACTTGGAATTTTTTTCCCGTTTTCAAGTACATGATATGGCAAAACCAATGGTGTCGTTCAAAAGTACAACTTGTCCTGCAAAAAGCATATTGATGGAAAAATAAAAAAGTTATTGCTCTTTGAAGAAGGGGAGCAAAAAACAGAAATGCAAAAGCGAAAAAGGGTTGCATCGTGAATGGATTAATTTATGAAGGAGGGACTCTGAAAGCCTACATTTTTTTCACGTTCATCAAGTGGCCCTTGCTATTTGTAGAGGGCCATCAGGTGGCTCTTACTATTGTTAGAGGGCCAGCAGTCGGCCCTCACTAAGGACGGCACAGCACTGTTTAAGGAATGTGCCACTGACTGCGGTGCCCCCTCCCCCCCCATTCCATTCACTTGGCACTGCCCTTCTCTCCCTCTTCTTTTCTGTTAAGTGTGAATGGTTTGGCCAATGAGAGCCCATCGGGCTATTTTCAACCCTCCCTCCACCTGTACCTAGTATAAAATAGCAGCAGCTGCGAAGATCCTCCTCTTCCCATTTGGGTCCCGGAGGTGCTCTTCTGCGCTGTCTGGTGAAGAATGGTGTGATAGCTAATCCCATCTTGGACATGCTGCATGTCAGGGTGTCGCAGCAGGGTTAGCACTGGGTGCAGGCTCTGATTTCAGGGCTTAGTGCCTGTCTTCCTCCTCTGGCTGCCGCAGTTTCTGGAGGCTGGCGATCCACGAGATGTTCCCATCCTCCTGTCTGCCTCAGCCCTAGCCCCATTCCCTCTCCTGCTTTGCGAGCCGGGCGTTCACGCGACCGCCAGGCAGGCAGGGTGACCCCACCCACCCCAGCTCTGTATGCTGTAGCTCTGCCTCCTGTCTTTCAGAGCACGGTAGCTCCGCCCCCATATCTGTGATCGATGCTGCTCAGCATGCCCCTGCTGAGGCTTTCCCTCCTTCTGTCAGACACTCACATGCGTGCTATTCAGATGGAGGGAATAGGCATAATCTTTCCCTGGCTACTCTCTCTCTGCTCCGCAGCCTGCCGAGTCAGTAATGATACATTCGGGCCGGACAGAGAGTGTGGCTCCACTCACTGTACCCCAGCCCAGTCCCCCCCTCCCACAGGTCGGGGTGCAGGGCACTGTGGGTGCCATTACTGAGGCTCCAGTTTTAACCCCTCGGCCTCATTATTTATTATTGCAGCCCCCACATAGTTTATAGATGGGGTCCAGAGGCAGTACCTCGGCCTCTGCAGATGACTCTGCTGATCCGCTACCAGTAAGCAAGCAGCAAAGCATGCAGCAAACTTATGGTGGGCCCCTCTGCCTGAAGGTGCCGTACCCAACACGGCTGCTGGTAGTAATGTTGATCTTGGGGTGGTTGTAGCCCCCGGCTGTGCCTCAAAGGGCTTCCTCAATTTTGGCAACTGCCACATCTAACGAGGCTGTATCACATAGGCGTAGATGCCATGATTCTAGTTCATCATCATCTGAATCACCACATCATCATCGTCACCATGGACACCGCTCCTCACGCCGGCGTAGCATGCGTTCCATGCATGCGCTCCGGAGGTCCGGATCTCACAGGAGTCATAGGTCACGGTCCTCAAGGTGGCGCTCTCCATCATCATAGGAGTCTTCAAGCGCATCAGCGAGTCCCAATTATCGGCCTCGTTCTTGTGGTGAGAGATGTGAGCCAAGGTCAGCTTCCAGGGCATCCCGCCTGGCTGAGCCAAGAGTGGCATCCAGGGCTGCCAGCATGGATCTTACTCACCCAACCATCGATCCAGGGGCTGGAGTTCCTCCATCAATTGGAGTCCCTCCTCTTGAGGCAGATTTGGGTGAGTGCAAATTTTCGTTTGCATCTAAAAATGTCAATTCTGATTTATTACCGGCCCTTAAGGCTTTGATTGAGCAATTTGCCATGCTGGTTGGCGATACACTAGTAAATCAAAAGAATTCAGGAAAAAAGTTGAGCCACTGCTAGCCAGTATATTTAAAGATTCTCTTTTTTGCGAGATTAGTCCACTTGGTTCTCATTTAGATAGTGAAATGAAGAATAAAATATGGTCGAATGATTATGTAGATATATGGTCATTAGTATCAGTGGATCAGCAAACGATCGATAAGGAGAGGAGACTTAATGATAGGCCATTTGATAGGAGCAGACAGAATGTCGCAAAAACCATGAGCAATTGGTTTCAGGCTTTTGCTGTTTTGGGCTGTGTCATGGGCCAGAATCATCTGGAATGGTGTTCTGATTTGTTTGTTTATCAAGACATGATTTACACTTCTTACAAGGCCCACGCGGTTCCACCTGGTGGCGCTACGATGAGGAGTTCTGGAGGTGGCTGGCCCTGCAGCCTGAAATAGGTTGGGGGGTAAAAGCTACGGATGTGAGGGATCAGGTTAATGCTTTTCCCAAAACATCCCCTTTTTCCAACAGCGGCCACTAGTCAACCCACAACAGCAGATCACATCTCAGTGGTCATCCAAAGACCTGAAGCCTGCTGGTTATTCAATGAGGGACACTGCCGTTTCTTTGGGTTATGCAAGTATAAGCATGAATGCTGTTCCTGCGGAGGAGCTCATCCTGAAGCCCACTGTAGCCATCCTACGAGCAAACTTCCAGTCAAGCCTGCCTCTAGTGAAAGCAGGGAACATAAGGACCCCGGTGAGCGTATCCATGATGGGCCCTTGGCTAGACCGTTATCTTAATAAAGATGCGGCAGGCCAACTTCGATTCGGTTTTTCATATGGATTGTTTATCCCTTTCAAATTTAGCAGGTCCCCTTCGTTTGCTGCAAATTTGAAATCTGCCCTGGACCACTCCGAGGTTTTGCGTGAGAAGGTCGCCAAAGAAGTGAAGTTAGGCAGGATTGTGGGCCCATTCAAAACATCTCCTTTTTGGAACTTTAGAGTTTCCCCTTTGGGTTTAGTTCCGAAAAAGGAACCTGGCACATTTTGTCTTATACACCATCTTTCCTACCCCAAGGGTGTGTCTGTTAATGATGGAATTTCCCCGGAGGATGCATCAGTATCATATGTTACTTTTAACAGGGCAGTAGCCTTGGTCCGCCAGGCGGAAGCCGGCGCTCTACTGGCGAAGTCTGATATCGAATCCGCCTTCTGTCTCTTACCAGTTCACCCTGATTATTTTCACCTTTTAGGATGCCAGGTGGATGATGGTTTTTATTACAACATGTGCCTCCCAATGGGTTGTTTCATATTTTGTTATTATTTTGAACTCTTCAGTTCCTTTTTGGATTGGGTGGTTAGATTTGGAATGGGTTACAGGTCTGTCACACACTATTTGGACAATTTTCTGTTTGTGGGACCAAAAGATTCAGCCGTTTGTTTGCAGTTGTTGAATTTTTTCAAGGATATAGCCCACTAGTTTGGGGTCCCGTTATCTGCAGAAAAACTGTCGGTCCAGTTACAACCCTGTCGTTCTTGGGGATTGAAATCGACACGTGAACATGGTTTATCGTTTACCTGCAGAAAAGGTGGAGAAGCTGATGTACATGATTGAAGGTTTTTGTTCCATTAAAAAAGTTACGCTCCACCAAATGCAATCCCTACTCGGGCTATTGGTTTTTGCCTGTAAAGTCATGCCGGTGGGTAGAGATTTTTCACGGCATTTGTCATTAGCGACAAGAGGGACTACCCTTCTCGGTTAACAAGAAGTTTTCAAGAAGTTGAAAGTGCTTCCTTTTATTGTTTTATATGTTTATATATGAAAAAAAAAGAAACTAAAGCTGTGACCCTCACCCAGCAATTACTTTTGTTGTGTCGTTATTGGGAGAGGGGTTTATTTGGGAGGGGGAGGGCGAGAGGTTTTTGCTGGGGGTGTCTTTTGGGGTCGCCGCAGTCTGGACGGCAAAGCACTGTTTAAGGAATGTACCACTGACTGCGGTGCCCCCTCCCCCCCATTCCATTCACTTGGCACTGCCCTTCTCTCCCTCCCCTTTTCTCTTAAGTGTGAATGGCATAGTCCATTTTATGTTGGCAATGAGAGCCCGTCGGGCTATTTTCAACCCTCTCCCCACCTGTACCTGGTATAAAATAGCAGCATCTGTGTGGATCCTCCCCTTCCCCTTAGGATCCCGGAGGTGCTCGTCCTGCCCTCCCTCCCTTATGTAAGGATAGTTTTAATACTTGTTTGTTACAGAATAAATGTCACAGCAGCTGTTTCAACAATAGGAAGCAAAGGAATATTGACGCTAAGTAGGCTAACTTGCCTGTAGATGTTACAGGCCATTTGGCTCCTGGTCTGTTATGAAGTTGAAAGTGCTTCCTTTAAGTGTTATATATGTTTATATATGAAAAAAAAAGAAATTAAAGTTGTGACCCTCTCCCAGCAATTACTTGTGTTGTCTCATTATTGGGAGAGGGGTTTATTTGGGAGGGGGAGGGATAGAGGTTTTTGCTGGGGGTGTCTTTTGGGGTCACCGCAGTCTTGTTAGAGGGCCAGCAGGTGGCTATCACTATTGTCAGAGGGCCATCAGGTGGCCCTCACTCTAATTTTAGAGGGCTAACAGTCAGCTCTCACTAAACATTTTTGGAGGGCCAGCAGCCAGCTATGCCTTTAATAGCCATATATTGCTACTGGAATATAATTCATCTGCGGTGGGCAAATTGTCTTTTTCATATTAATACTGTAAAGTTTGAAACTTGGAGGGCCAGCAATTTGCCCTCACAATTTATAGAGAGCCAGCAGGTGGCCCCCCTATTTTTAAAGGGCCAGCAGGCATCTTTTGGACAGATGAGACCAACATTGATCTTTTTGGTAAATCACATCAGTCTACTGCTTGCTATAAATTGAATGAGGCCTACAAATCAAAGAACACGGTAGTTACAGTCAAATATGGTGGAGGTTCAAAGATATTTTGTGGTTGTTTTGCTGCCTCTGCCACTAGGTGCCTTGAGTGTGTTCAAGGCATCATGAAATGTGAAGATTGCCAAAGGATTTAGGGTCGCAATGTAGTGTTCAGTGTCAGAAAGCTGGGTTTGCATACCAGGTCATAGGTCATCCAGCAGGACAATGACCTCAAACATAGTTTAAGAAGCCCCCAGAAATGGATGGAAACAAAAGCACTGGAGAGTTCTGAAGTGGTAATTTCAGTTCCAGTAGCTTAAAGTCTCCCACCACTACCTCTTACATACAGCTTCTCCAGTTAAACTGCGAATGAACTCAATAAATGAGTTAATTTTGCCTGCATTGAAGAATTTCTGAATACAGATCACCGTAGAAAACACAAATTTGTCAATGAGTTTATGGAAACAAGCAGCAGCAAGGATTATAATTTATTAGACAATAATCCCTGACGAGATGCCTGTAATATGCTATCCCTACTGCCACACCTCATTTTAGACAAATTGCGGTTAAGAGTGGTATTGTTGCAGAATATAGAAGGAATTTGAACAGGCCCTGAAAATACATTTTCTTGTACTTTACAATAACAAACTCATGAGGAATGCAAGCAACACTGACAGCTTTGATGAATTTCTGAGGAGAGATCACTTTAAAAAACATGAATCAGTCAATGAGTGAATGGAAAAAGCATTAGCAAGGATTATAATTTATAAGGCAATAATCACTGACTAGATGCCTGTAATACACTAGCCCTACTGCCACTTCTCACCCTAGACAAATTGCAGATAAGAGTAATATTATTGTAGAATATAGAAGGGATTTGAACCGGCCCTGAAAAAGATATTTTCTTGTACATGGCAGCAACAAACTCCAGAGGAACGCAAGCAAAACTGCTAGTTTCGATGATTTTCTGAGTACAGATCACCGTAATATCATGAATCTATTAATTAGTGTATTGAAGAAATCAGCAACAAGGATTATAATTTATAAGGCAATAATCCTTGAGTAGATGGCTGTTACACGCTTTCCCTACTGCGATAGCTCAACCTACATGAATTGCAAATAAGAGCAGAATATTAGAGAATAGAATTTATTTGAATTAGTCCGGTAAAAAGCAATTTGTTTAGCGTAGCAGCATTAAGGATTGTTATTTCATCAACCCTGCTGGGAAATATAGTGGAGTGTTTCACATCTACCAAGTCTGATAATAGGGAGAATAGAGTCTTCTGTAATTACTGTAATTACTATACAAAGTCCACTGTCCCAGCTGTGAAATCCTGCATGCAGTGTGAGAACTCCCTATGTGATGACCACCTGACAGCCCAGAATAAGACACTGGATCATTTACTAATAGAACCCGACTCTTTTGGTTTCTAAAAGTGTTCTCTCAAGTAGAAGGCAGAGCCTCAGAAAATAATTTTTTTCCCATTACTAAAGAATGTGTCGCCTACACTGCAAAAGGCTGTGTACTAAGTGAAAGGAATGCCTAAAATTAGAAGGATATACTACAATACGCCCTTGAAGAGATGTAGTGGAGGGCCTCAGAAAACATTTTTTTCCATTATTCAGGATTGGGTATCCTAGACTGGTAATGCACATGCACTGAATGCATGGGCTGAAAAACATTTACTCCTGGTGGTATAAATACTTATATATCAAAGAATGTTAGAGGTAGGCTTTTCAAAAATCTTAATGTGGGCAACATTAACACCCTATAAAAATTTATAGCAAGGATAGCATGATCACCCTGTTGATATGGTAGCGAGGGAGGAAGAGGAGAAGGAGGAGGACTGCACAATAAAGATGGAAAGGGGTGCATGGAAATAGACAAGAAAAAAAACCCAATGGATTCGAGTTTATGTTCCGCTGCTGTCGTCCGGTGGTGTTGAGAAGTCTGGGACAATCCAGCCTTTGTTCATTTTGATAAGAGTCAGCCTGTCAGCATTTTCAGTTGACAGGTGGATACACCTATTGGTTATAATACCCCTGACGGCACTTTAAACCTGCTCTGACAAAATGCTAGCAGCAGGACAGGCCAAGACCTCCAAGGCATAGAGAGACAGTTCATGCCACGTGTCTAGCTCGGTACTCAATAGTTGAAAAGCAAAGAAGAATAACAGAGGATGCTGGTACGGTCGGCAAGGTACTCCTTCAACTAAGGCCTTCTGGTACTGCAACATTTTATTAGACCTCTTCGCCACGGAAGGCAAGATGTAAAGTTCAATCTGAGATAGATGTAAAACAAATATCAATATTCGCGCTAGTAAAACCCCTTTGAAAAGAAAAATTGGTCCACAACAAACAAGATAGGGAGATGAATCAATATATGCATAGCCAAAGCGGTATACTCATATCTTATGAACACATCACCCCTTCTGAGTGAATAGTGGTTAACTTAATAATGGTTGTAGAAAAACTGCAAAATATTCTGGATAACATAGGAGTTCTTACCCAGAAAAAGAGTTCATGTCCGTGGAGGAGATGCTTGATTGAAGGCTGCAGTCCCAGGTTTCAACTGATAATATTGTGTTGGAGACTGTAGAACTCCTACACCCATTATTAAGTTAACCACTATTCACTCAGAAGGGGTGATGTGTTCATAAGATATGAGTATACCTCTTTGGCTATTCATATATTGATTCATCTCCCTATCTTGTTTGTTGTGGATCAATTTTTCTTTTCCTAGGGTTTTACTAGCGCGAATTTTGATATTTGTTTTACATCTATCTCAGATTGATTTTCGTTTTTATACAATCAATAGTGGTGATTGTTATATTCGCAGCAGGAGTATTTACCCTATAATACTTGGCGCCACTCGGCTTTTTTAAAGATTTAAAGTTCTCCTTGTAGCAAGGTCTATAATGGTGACCAAACAGTAATTAGTGTTGACCAATGCAAGGGTCATGGGAGAGGCAGTGGAGAATAACTCAGCCATTTGTGCCAGACTGCCAAAAGCCTGTACCCATCAAGAGGACAACTGTCCATTTTTTTCTCCTCTATCTCGTCATCCTCCCTTTCCTCTTCATTTTTAAGCCATCCATACTGAACAGACGGGATGAGTTGGTGTGTATAGTACTGTCTGTGGAGCAGGCTACCTGCCCCTTTACTCCTCCTACTCATTATCATCCAATCCACATCATCGTCACTCACCATGTTGGTTGAGTCATCAAAGTTTTGGAGGACTGCACGGATGTCAGACATCCACGCCCACTCAACAGCTCTTATGTGTGTAGGCTGACTGAAATACTGATGCGCATGGGGTAGCTTGTATTCAACTACTGCCTTCTGCTTCTCACAAAGACTATCCAGGATATGTAACATTTAGTTACAATGTGTGGTGACATCACACACCAGTAGGTGAACTGTTAGTTGAAAATGATCCTGCAGCATCACCAGGACGGTGGCAGCTGTAGCCAACTTGTGGAAGTGAGCACACACACGATGTACTTTCAGAAGTAGCTCAGGCAGATCTGGGTACATTTTGAGAAACCACTAAACCACTAAGTTGAGCACTTGGGCCAGGCATAGTACGTGTGCGAGGTTGCCAAGCTTCAGTGCCATCACTAGGTTATGACCATTGTCACACACGACAATGCCTGGTTGTAA
The DNA here is from genome assembly GCF_051348905.1 of Ranitomeya variabilis. Lineage (NCBI taxonomy): Eukaryota > Metazoa > Chordata > Amphibia > Anura > Dendrobatidae > Ranitomeya > Ranitomeya variabilis. The sequence goes on from NC_135232.1 coordinate 569,235,496, forward strand.
GTTCAAGGGTGGCAACAACAGATCAGTCTGGTCTGTTAAGGTACCTTTACATTAAGCAACGCTGCAGCGATATCGACAACGATGCCGATCGCTGCAGCGTAGCTGTGTGGTCGCTGGAGAGCTGTCACACAGACAGCTCTCCAGCGACCAACTATGCCGAAGTCCCCGGGTAACCAGGGTAAACATCGGGTTACTAAGCGCAGGGCCGCGCTTAGTAACCCGATGTTTACCCTGGTTACCATTGTAAATGTAAAAAAACCAAACAGTACATACTTACATTCCGGTGTCCGTAACGTCCCCCGGCGTCTGCTTCCTGCACTGACTGTGAGTGCCGGCCGTAAGGCACAGCACAGCGGTGACGTCACCGCTGTGCTCTGCTTTTACTTTACGGCCGGCACTCACAGTCAGTGCGGGAAGCGGACGGCGGGGGACGTGTGACAGACACCGGAATGTATGTACTGTTTGTTTTTTTTTACATTTACAATGGTAACCAGGGTAAACATCGGGTTACTAAGCGCGGCCCTGCGCTTAGTAACCCGATATTTACCCTGGTTACCATTGTTAAACATTGCTGGCATCATTGCTTTTGCTGTCAAACACGAGAATACACGCCGATCTGACGACCAAATAAAGTTCTGGACTTTCAGCAACGACCAGCGATATCACAGCAGGATCCAGATCGCTGCTGCGTGTCAAACACAACGATATCACTATCCAGGACGCTGCAACGTCACGGATCGCTATCGTTATCGTTGCAAAGTCGCTTAGTGTGAAGGTACCTTTAGACCTTTCAACAACTCTGAGGTGGTGTGTGGTTTGTCACCTAAGTAGATTAACTTCAGCAGAGCCTATTGCTCTTTTGCCAATGCTGTGCTGCAGTGCTTCCAGCTTGCGACCGATGTTGATGTTTCTGAGATGGAGGGTGAGGAGAAGGTGCAAGCACTGCTGTAGAACGTAAGGGAAACCATGACTGAACCAGGCCCCACAATCTTTGATGTCTGTAGCATGTGTTCTGTCCCAGGGTCTGACTGGGTCCCGGCTTCCATAATGTTCACCCATTGTGCCATCAGGGAAATTTAGAATCTCTGGCTACAAGCAGTTGTCCAGGTGTCCGTAGTTAAGTGGCCCTTCACTGCAAAAGCGTTGGTCAGGGCGTGTCTAAAGTTATGGGACACGTGCAGCGCCCCAGAGTCCTCGTCGTTGCAGTAATGTTGCTCTTCCACCAGGGGGAGCAATATTATGCCTGAAGGCGATAAAGGAGATCTTCTGTCCAGGTATCACAACCACACACAACACACTTCACACCCCAGCCACCAGGGGGAGCAAAGGTTCTACTTACTAGGCCACTCCTCACAGTTAGGTAAAACTGGTAGTTGGAGGGAAAGTGAGGGAGTTCCTGGCTGGGGACCGAGATAGAAAGGTTTCCAGACCGAGCTGGCTGGAGGGAGTTCCAGTCAGATCCAGACTGCGGTCTCAGGAGGACAAGGGTCCACGGAGCTGCGCCTGCCCCACGTGCGGCAGCATCCTAAGAAAGAGACATTGAAGAGAAGTGTATTGCAGTGAGTGAGAAATGAAGTCATAGCAAAAGGAGAGGAAACCAGAAGGAGTACTGTCCTGTGAGAGGCTGCCTCCTTCTGAAGCGCAGGAATACCGGTGGCCAGAATACCGAGGAAGTAAGGATCTCTATGCTTTACTTCAGAGACTGTACAACAACAGTCGCACTCAATAAAGGAATTTTTAGAATTTCTCGTTAATCAAAAAAACGTGATTTCTTTATTGTGAACAAACACCAAAATCAGGGTATCACCGCAGTGTTTCAAGGTAGGTAACGTTTCGACCCACAGGGTCTTTCTCAAACCTTACTGAAACAAAACAAAACAAAAAGGTACATGGTATCACAAAATCTGGACATAACTTATATTACAAGACATGTATTACAAAACAATATTTACAAATACAAAGTCCCTATGTTGTAGATTTTTATGTTACGTCGTCATGGCAACAGACGGGGCGGCAGGGTTACAGGATACAATAAGTGGGATACATTGATTGGAGGTATCGAGGTTGTCGTAGGACGTAGTCTTGGCGGTGAAGTGCCCTAAGGACATCGGCGTGGCAAACTAGCCACAGACATGGGGTTCGCCATGGAAGCAATAGCATGGAGAGATGTGGAGTCCCAAAAAATTAGCCAGTACTTCAGATAAATAAGAGCAATGTCGGTTAAACAAAATCAAATAGGCAAAAAGCCCTGATGCGAAATAAATATATATATATATATATAAACATATGTGAGAATCTGAACAACCCAGGTGGTGGATGCTAGTAGGGGTAAGAGACTGACCTTTCAGAGGTAGATACCGAGAAGAGGGCATAGATCCCTGTAGAGATGCAGAAGTCCCGTTAGGGGCTATGGAAAGGAAGCCAAAAAAAAGTGAATACACTAATGAAGGCTCTATGTTTGGAGCAGGGAAAGGGGAAAGGGAGCGGTCGTGTTACCTGTAGTGTGAGGAAATCCGGTGTCTGCGGTGGTGGTGTGTGTGGGAGCAGGGAAATGAGCGCCTTTTATGTTCGGCTGCAGGAAGTGGAGAGCGAGGGGTGCGCAGGCGCACTGCGCAGAGGGCAGAGCGAGGTCTGGAACGCTTGGAGAACCAAGCTGCGCGTGCGCAGTGTGGATAAAGCTGCGCTGAGGGCGAGGGGCGGGGGATAAATGTGGAAGCATTCTGCGTGGAAGCGCAGAATGGTAGTAATTGAATATGACAATAGAAATGGCCCCAGGACGCAGGAATAATGACTTTAGGGTGGCCTGAGGTGAATAGAAGCACAAGTAGTGCCTAATGGGAAATCCTGATTGGGGTGAACTGTGTCAACCCTGGTGTGTAGGCGGTTGTGTGACACCTAGAACAACTTAGGACTGGTACTGTATGTTGGGGGAGATTGGTAGTCAAAATTAATGTTGTGCATATGGTGAGCAGGTGGTGAGGGAATATACGGTGTGAAAGTGAAAATAAAAATTGTTGAAATAAAAATTGTTGAAATAAAAATACGAATTAAAGAAAATAAAAATTGAAAAAATGATGAAAATAAATGATACTGAAAAATAAAAATTAAAAATTAAAAGTAAAACTAAAATGGAAATATGGGATATTGCTGAAGTCTGAATGAAAGAATGATAGATGGTAGATGGTGTGTTGTGTCCTGAGAGGCTGGCAGGAGGAGAATCAGAAGAATGGAGTGAATAGATACAATGAAAGTAATGGAATAAAAAATTAGAGTAGGGCTGAAAAATAATAATAATAAGGATAATAATAATAAGGAGGTAGAAATGAAATATAGAAAAAATGACATAAAAAATGAAAAAAATAAATAAAAAATAAAAAATAAAAAATAAAAAATATAAAAATAAAAAATAAAAAATAAAAAATAAAAAAATAAAAAAATTATAAAAAATATAATTGATTGTTGAAAGAGCCAGCCAGCCTCTCAGGACACAACACACCATCTACCATCTATCATTCTTTCATTCAGACTTCAGCAATATCCCATATTTCCATTTTAGTTTTACTTTTAATTTTTAATTTTTATTTTTCAGTATCATTTATTTTCATCATTTTTTCAATTTTTATTTTCTTTAATTCGTATTTTTATTTCAACAATTTTTATTTCAACAATTTTTATTTTCACTTTCACACCGTATATTCCCTCACCACCTGCTCACCATATGCACAACATTAATTTTGACTACCAATCTCCCCCAACATACAGTACCAGTCCTAAGTTGTTCTAGGTGTCACACAACCGCCTACACACCAGGGTTGACACAGTTCACCCCAATCAGGATTTCCCATTAGGCACTACTTGTGCTTCTATTCACCTCAGGCCACCCTAAAGTCATTATTCCTGCGTCCTGGGGCCATTTCTATTGTCATATTCAATTACTACCATTCTGCGCTTCCACGCAGAATGCTTCCACATTTATCCCCCGCCCCTCGCCCTCAGCGCAGCTTTATCCACACTGCGCACGCGCAGCTTGGTTCTCCAAGCGTTCCAGACCTCGCTCTGCCCTCTGCGCAGTGCGCCTGCGCACCCCTCGCTCTCCACTTCCTGCAGCCGAACATAAAAGGCGCTCATTTCCCTGCTCCCACACACACCACCACCGCAGACACCGGATTTCCTCACACTACAGGTAACACGACCGCTCCCTTTCCCCTTTCCCTGCTCCAAACATAGAGCCTTCATTAGTGTATTCACTTTTTTTTGGCTTCCTTTCCATAGCCCCTAACGGGACTTCTGCATCTCTACAGGGATCTATGCCCTCTTCTCGGTATCTACCTCTGAAAGGTCAGTCTCTTACCCCTACTAGCATCCACCACCTGGGTTGTTCAGATTCTCACATATGTGTATATATATATGTTTATATATATATATATATATATTTATTTCGCATCAGGGCTTTTTGCCTATTTGATTTTGTTTAACCGACATTGCTCTTATTTATCTGAAGTACTGGCTAATTTTTTGGGACTCCACATCTCTCCATGCTATTGCTTCCATGGCGAACCCCATGTCTGTGGCTAGTTTGCCACGCCGATGTCCTTAGGGCACTTCACCACCAAGACTACGTCCTACGACAACCTCGATACCTCCAATCAATGTATCCCACTTATTGTATCCTGTAACCCTGCCGCCCCGTCTGTTGCCATGACGACGTAACATAAAAATCTACAACATAGGGACTTTGTATTTGTAAATATTGTTTTGTAATACATGTCTTGTAATATAAGTTATGTCCAGATTTTGTGATACCATGTACCTTTTTGTTTTGTTTTGTTTCAGTAAGGTTTGAGAAAGACCCTGTGGGTCGAAACGTTACCTACCTTGAAACACTGCGGTGATACCCTGATTTTGGTGTTTGTTCACAATAAAGAAATCACGTTTTTTTGATTAACGAGAAATTCTAAAAATTCCTTTATTGAGTGCGACTGTTGTTGTACAGGATTATAGTTTGGAGTATCCCTCCATGTTCAGTCTGCACCAGCACTAGCGAGAGTGCACGTCTTATCCTTCAACACATTACTTCAGAGACTGGCAGGACAGTTTATTCAACTTTGGCTGCCCGACCTTTATACACAGGAGACACGGTGGCAACCTGTGGGGGCCGGGGCGTCTCTAGGGTCCCTATAAAAAGCCTCAGGCCACCAGTCATACGTGTTTTGTTCTATCCGACTACGGGGAACAGTGAGAGGAGTAATAACAGTGAGGACCTTATTGGAGCTTATGCAAGTAGGGACCTACTGTGTTACTATGCGCATAGGAAGGCTATTGAATTCCACCTGGATAAGGGGACTCTGGATTTGCCTTCAGACCGACCGGACTCTGCCTGCCCTGTGATCCGGTGCCCTGGACTGTGGACACTGAAGCCTTCAGTAAAGGTAAAGAGACTGCAACCTTGTGTCCTCGTTATTCACTGGACCTCACACCATCCACCATCTAAACTTCTGGGAAGCCTTGGGGATACACTTCACCTGTGGGAAGGTATACCATCTAGCTGCCATCACATCACCCCAGCGGACCCCTAAGCAGTGTCGGTCACCCTGACCGAATACCACAGGTGGCGTCACGAACTACCCCTTCAAAGACCTTTCCCAAAACCATAAAAACTCCTTTCTTTATTGGACGTCCCTCAAAGGGCCACGGACCGGGTCGGGCCACCGTGACATCCCCCGAACCGAAGGACCCGGTGCCGAGTACCCCATTGTGTAAGGCAGGGATGGCACACCGGCAGAAATAATGGCGGCTGGGGATCGTGTACTGAGGGATGGCTGCTGCCATGAGGTTGCCGACGGCTTCTGTCTCCACAAGCCTAAACGACAAAATTTCCAATGCAAGAATTCTGGAAATGTAGTCATTTAGTATTGTGGCCTGTGGGTTGGTGGCTGCATACTTACGTTTGTGTTCCAAGGACTGCGGTAGGGAAAACTGAGTGCTGCACTGGGACAAGGATGTGGGCATGGTTGCTGACTGTGGTTGCAAGTGTGTAATGACAAGTGCATTGTGGGAGACATCTTCGCTTGTTTCATAGACAGAAGATTGGCATGCAACTATAATAGGGCAAGAGGCAGTGATGTTACCCGTTGACACTGTTTCTGGACCCTGATATTCAGCCCAACTAGTACGGTGCTTTGCTGCCTAGTGCTTGAGCATGCTGGTGGTGGTTAGTCTGGTAGTCATACTGCCCCTGCTGATGCTGGAATGGCAGATATTTCAAATGGCCCTATTTGGGTTAACTGGACTGTCTTTAAAGAGACTCTAGACTCGGGAACACCTAACCCTTGGCCTGGCAACTTCACACATGTTGGTGCACTGGGGAACAGTTACCCACTGTTTGTCTCTACTCACTCTACTGCCTCTTCCTGCCTGTTGTGGTGCTGTGGATCCCTCCACCAGTGCGCTACTGTCCTCGCTCTGCATGTCACCTTCCCAGGTTGGGTCAGTGACTTCATCATTCACCACCTCACCTTCCAATTCCACACTCTGATCCTCCTTCTGACTTGCTAACATAGCGACATCACTTGTTGGCAATTGTGTCTCATCTTCATCCACCTCTTGCACCAGTAATTGTATTTTCCCACCATCGCCTCATTGTTAGTGTGGATGCTCAAATATTTGGGCATCGCTACATGCAATCGCCTTATGTTCCATTTAAATTGGGCAGGGCAAGATGCCAGAATCTTCAAGTGGAAATGTGAACAGCTCTTCGGAGTGTCCAAGTGTGGGTGGGTTCACTTGTCTCCAGGCAATCAGCGTGGTGAGAGGAAGGCGGTTCAGAGTGATAATTATGTGGTCTCAAATCTTGCCTATTGAGTCTGAATTGTGAGGAAGACAGAGTGGTGCTGGCAAAGTGACTGGAAGCATTATCTGCTATCCATCCAACAACCTTTACACGCTGGTCTGGCTTCAAGAGTGCTGTTCCACGCCCTCCTACAAAGTGGGACAGGAAGTTAGGTCGACAATATGTGTGTATATTGTGCTCCCACAGGAGGCACAGTTTCACCTTGACCATGGCCTCGGTCTCTGCACTCACAGCAGCATTATGGCCACTTCCCTGTCCCTTACCACATGCCTTGTCCATTTTAAATTATGTGTAATAGATCCTTGCTGAGAAAACTTTGCAGTTTTGGTATCGCAGCAAAATGTGCACACCTTAGATGGACTTGTTAGAGTGCAGGAGCAATATAGCCATGCTATTGCTAACCCACAATGTGTATGGATTCTGGACTTTCCTTTGTTCTTGTTTGCCCTGATCCAAGATGGAGTCTCGTATCTCGTCCTGTCATGTAACTTCCTGTCTGTCCGGATTATTTAGATCCAGGTCGTGTGCTCCTCCTTGCCTGTGTATTTTGTTGCTGTTAGTTCCTGAGCTCTTGCTTGTTTGCTGTGGACTCCCTGCTACTGCTGCTCCTTACTCGGTGCCCTGCCTCTCCACGTTCTGCTGCTTCAGTCCTCGGTGCGTCTTCCTGATGCTGTTTGATCCTAACTACTGCCTGGACATCTGGTGTGGAGCTAATCGCCCCTGAAACTGCTGTGGCTAGTAAGGAATCCTGACATCACCATTTCCTCTAGGTCTGTGTTTGGGCTGTGTTGCTGGACTTGTGCGGGACTTTCAGCTCAAATGGCACATATAGCGACCTTCTCCTGTTTATGCCGCTCCCGTATTATGCTGGACTTCGACATTTAAGAGCCTTGTGCATTTCCACCCTTGTGATTGCTGGACCTCTACACTTTAGTGCTGTGTGCGTTCTCATTCATAACATCACCGGACTGCCTCATTAAATGTGGTTTGCTTACTCACATACTTTCTGCTGGACTCCTACTTTTAATATCTTGTGCACACCTGCGTCATATTACTGTTGGACTAGTTCATATTAGTGGTCGTGCCCGCTCTTGTCACTCTGAACCTTTCCATATTGTGCTGTGTCTTCATTACAATTGCAGGAAGTGGTCTGTCAGTTTTGCTTTACTTGCATCATTACTTATTGTGCTGTGTTTCCGTTACTTTGCAGGAAGGGCTTTATTTAGTTTTGTTAAATATACTTATTTGCATCAAGTTTAGTCTCAGTTTAGTATTGTCCCACGCAATAAAGGCCCCGTCTCACTAAGCGATTTACCAACGATCACGACCAGCGATACGACCTGGCCGTGCTCGTTGGTAAGTCGCTGTGTGGTCGCTGGGGAGCTGTCACACTGACAGCTCTCTCCAGCGACCAACGATCAGGGGAACGACTTCGGCATCGTTGAAACTGTCTTCAACGATGCCGAAGTCCCCCTGCAGCACCCGGGTAACCAGGGTAAACATCGGGTTACTAAGCGCAGGGCCGCGCTTAGTAACCCGATGTTTACCCTGGTTACCAAAAAAAACAAACAGTACATACTCGCCTTTCGGTGTCCAGGTCCCTTGCCGTCTGCTTCCTGCTCTGACTGAGATCCGGCCGTACAGTGAGAGCAGAGCGCAGCGGTGACGTCACTGCTGTGCTCTCACTTCTCACTGTACGGCCGGCAGTCAGTGAGAGCAGGAAGCAGACGGCAAGGGACCTGGACACCGAAAGGCGAGTATGTATTGTTTGTTTTTTTTTACATTTACGCTGGTAACCAGGGTAAACATCGGGTTACTAAGCGCGGCCCTGCGCTTAGTAACCCGATGTTTACCCTGGTTACCAGTGAAGACATCGCTGGATCGGTGTCACACACACCGATTCAGCGATGTCAGCGGGGCCTCAGCGACCAAAAAAAGGTCCAGGCCATTCCGACACGACCAGCGATCTCGCAGCAGGGGCCTGATCGCTGGTACGTGTCACACATAGCGAGATCGCTATGGAGGTCGCTGTTGCGTCACAAAACTTGTGACTCAGCAGCGATCTCGCTAGCGATCTCGCTATGTGAGACGGGGCCTTTAGATTCTGTAGTACCCATATAAAGAAACCACCGGAGGCTAGACAGAGGTGGACATGACTTGGGGATGAGTGGACCGAGAACTCCTGCAGCTTTTGTTTGTATTGCGATGTAGATTTTAAACAAGAGTGTTGTTGCTTTAAGAGGAAGGAGTTTAGATGTTTGTGCCTGGTGTATTACTGTGAGGAGGGTGGGGCTTGTATAGGGGAGGCATCTCTGGCTCTCCCTCTTTCTCTCACAGGATGGACAGGAGGAAACATTACCCGCCCTCCCGCACTGTTTATAATCTCTGTCCTAAAACTTTTTAATTATTGCTTGTATAATGATAGATGCTTTATTGTATTTTTGAATTTGTCATTGTATATCTTGTACCAGGTTCAATTGTATATTGGCTATAAAGAGTTATTATTTATGGTAACCTTCTAAGCCCAAGGGAAGGGCAATCCTTAAGCCATGGTTCCCTGGAGGTTTCCTCCACAGGGGTTTTTTCCTCTCCTGAGCGCTGTAGGGTGACTCTTTGTGAGTCGGATGTTTGCCAAGTTTAGTCCCATTAATGCTTTTGCAGGGACTTCTACTTTTTAAGTTTACAAAAATGATTTAATTATTAAAAAAAAAAAAAAAGTGTCAAATGAGACTTGGAATTTATAACCCGTCACAGCTTTGCGGTTTAGGAGTCAGGTGGAAGTTGCAGACAAGTTAAGGTGGACTCATTTTAATTAATAGAGGATGTAAAACCTCATGGTGGTGAGCAGGCTCGGCTTTGGTGGCCAGCCTCAAGGACGTTGTAATGGTAACATCAATCAGGGGCGGGCACAGTGGTTAAGTACAGGAGTGAGGATAATAGGGTCATTGGTGCCCTGAAAGTTTACTGGCTCTGCTTGAACTGCAAGCCAGTGTGTGCCGACCCTTTATGGCTGTCTGTCCTGGTGCTGTATGTCAGACAGCTGGGGATATCGCAGTACTTGTAAATCCCAATGTACTAGCACTCCACCTGACTCCTACTGTGATTATTTAATCCTGTGATTTGAATAAAAGCTGTGGCCATTTTGACAACCAAAATAATGTGTTTTGTGTATTTATTTTAGTACCTAGGTTTACAGTAGTTATGGTTGTTTTAAGATGGAGTGGGGTCCATCCCATATCCAAAAGTCATTATTACACAATGTCTGGCAGTAATATTAGGCCTATCGATTTTTAAGTGGATATCTGGACTTTGATTTGTTTCTGAAACAGAGTTTTATCACAAACAATTTGAATTAGGTAATTGGGCCTCCTCGCTGCACCCCAATAATGGACTTATTGATTTTTAAGTGGAAATCTGGCCTTCTGATTTCTCACTGAAACAGTTTTTCAGAATTTGGATTAGCAAACTGGGACTACTGAGACTGCAAAACCGTTTTTGCACAATCTAGTTAGATGCTGGAAGATCCTATCTAGCAAGCTGACAAGTTCACTTACAGCGCGACGAGGAGTGTCTACTCTGCACCGTGACACTGAGAAAATAACGCTGGCAAAACAAGATGTCCGCTTTTTATATGGCCAGGGACATGTGACTTCGGCAGCCAATCACAGAAGACCTTGTGTCGTGACATCGTGGATGGTTTCTGCTCCCTGATTGGCTGCTGGAATCAACAAAAAAAGTTCCCTGCTTCTCTAACCTCTCCACACCTCCTCCAGTCATCAAACACATCACCTCCACTCATCATATACCACCACTATCCTAGCCAAAGTAATAACAAAAGCATTAGTGGAAATGCAATGATTTGCTGAATTTTGAACAAATTTTGCTGACTTTGAGTACAAATTCTCGTGTTAGCCAACACGAATCCAAATGTGCTACGTTTGTGCTGAATTTGAGATTGGCAAATGTTTTCTGAACAAGTTCGCTCATCTTTAATCATGGTCATGTGGAACACTGTAGTGTAGTATAAAACATCAACACTCCAATATTGCTGAAGTTCTGGCTTCTTCACTAGCCCCATGTGAAGAACTAGGCCCCAAAAGTCATAAGTCTTCTACGTCTACAGGTGTCCAGTTAGACAATGATGATGGGCGGATTTGTGCCAAAAATTGCTGGGCATATACATTTTTTTCAATGTACAATTTCCAAAAGATAAATGGGCACCAATTTTGAGCCTTTTGTTTTGTGTCAATACTCAATACACCCGGAAGTGCAATATCAAAGGTGCATATATTGTCCATTATGTCTTTTGTCTCTACTTTTTGAAATACCTGCACCTGCACTACCGCACTTTATGATGTTGTCCATGTAAAAGGAAATAAAGGACTTGTTTACCACTAAGTATCAGGTGTGTGCTGCCATTTCATTTCTCTTCTTAGGGTATGTTTCCACTGTCCGGATGCCTTCAGTATTTGCTGCAGATTGGATGCTGCGTACATCCACAGCATCCAGATGTTATGGCATAGTGGAGGGGATTTTATGAAATCCCATGTCCACTATGCGTGCAGGGCCGCATCTGGCAGCCCAGCGTAACCGGACATGCGGCACATCTTTCCAGACCGCAGCATGTCTATTTATCTTGCGGAGATGCTCCGTCTCTGCAAAATAAATAACAGTCTATGAATATGTTGCAGTGATTCCGGATGTGCTCAATGAATGTGTGGATGTGTTCACCGCACATGCAACAGGGGGTGGCACTTTGGGCAGAGTGGGTTATCAGCTGCGTCCAACGCACAGGGATTCCTGATGGTGGAAACATACCTTTAGACTATATGCACACGTTCATGCTTTTTCGCTATAAAAACACTTACATTAAGCATCCTATTTATTGGAATGCAATCCGCAATTTTTGTGCACATGCTGCGTTTTTTTCCATGGCGGAATTGCATTCCGGAAAAAAACACAGCATGTTCATTCTTTGTGCGGAATCGCCGGGATTCTGCACATATAGGAATGCATTGATCGTCTTACTTCAAGCATGTGGCTATGCACACCATGCGGGAAGTAAGCGGATCATGTGCGGTTGATACCAGTGTGGAGAAGAGGAGACTCTCCTCCAGGCCCTGAGAACCATATACCGTATATACTCGAGTATAAGCCGACCCGAGTATAAGCCGACCCCCCTAATTTTGCCACAAAAAACTGGGAAAACTTATTGACTCGAGTGTAAGCCTAGGGTGGAAAATGCAGCAGCTACCGGTGAATTTCAAAATTAAAAATAGATACTCCATACCGTTCATTATGGCCCCATAGATGCTCCATATAAAGCTGTGCCACATACAATGCTCTGCACCATTCATTATGGCCCCATAGATGCTCCACATAAAGCTGTGCCACATATAATGCTCTGCACCGTTCATTATGGCCCCATAGATGCTCCACATAAAGCTGTGCCATATATAATGCTCTGCACCGTTCATTATGGCCCCATAGATGCTCCACATAAAGCTGTGCCATATATAATGCTCTGCACCGTTGCCCCATAGATACTCCACATAAAGCTGTGCCATATATACAATGTTCTGCACCGTTGCCCCATAGATACTCCACATAAAGCTGTGCCATATATACAATGCTCTGCACCGTTGCCCCATAGCTGTGCCATATAGTGCTCTGCACCGTTGCCCCATAGCTGTGCCATATAGTGCTCTGCACCGTTGCCCCATAGCTGTGCCATATAGTGCTCTGCACCGTTGCCCCATAGATACTCCACATAAATCTGTGCCATTGCTGCTGCTGCAATAAAAAAAAAAAACAACATACTCACCTCTCTTGCTTGCAGCTCCTCAGCATCCCGTCCCGGCGTCTCTCCGCACTGACTGATCAGGCAGAGGGCGGCGCACACACTATATGCGTCATCGTGCCCTCTGACCTGAGCAGTCAGAGCGGAGAGACGCCGGGAAGATGGAGCGACGCCCGGTGTGTGGAACGAGGACAGGTGAATATGTAATACTTACCTGCTCCCGGCGTCCTGCTCCTTCCCGGACAGCTGTCTTCGGTGCCGCAGCCTCTTCCTCTATCAGCGGTCACTGTTACCGCTTCATTAGAGAAATGAATAGGCGGCTCCGCCCCTATGAGAGGTGGAGCAGCCTATTCATTTCTCTAATGAGCGGTCCCATGTGACCGCTCAGGGGAAGAGGCTGCGGCACCCGGAGACCGTGGGACGGGCAGGGGGAGCGACAGGAACGCCGGAACTAGGTGAGTATATGACAGTCCTCACCCGCCGACCCCACCACCGATCATGACTCGAGTATAAGCCGAGAGGGGCACTTTCAGCCCAAAAATTTGGGCTGAAAATCTCGGCTTATACTCGAGTATATACGGTAATTGTTATAAAAAAAATAATTAAAATAAATTGTGATATTCTCACCTTCTGGCAACCTTCCCGCTCCTCGCGATGCTCCCGTTCCCAATAATGCCTTACGAAAGTGACCTGTGATGACGTAGCAGTCTCGCGAGATCGCTACGTCATCTGGGGTCATTATTGGGAACTGGAGCTTCGCAAGTAGTGTTGAGCCAACCCCCAGTGTTTGAGTTCGGTTCGGTTCGTCGAATTGGGGCGTGTTCGACGAACACTGTCGAACCCCATTGAAACCAATGGCAGGCAAACAGAAACACATACTGTACAAACACATTGAAAACACCTTAAAAGGTGTCCAAAAGTTAAATAACTGCTCAGAAGACACAACAAACACATGGAAAAGTCACAATAACATATAGTCATTAGTGTTGAGCGATACCTTCCGATATAGAAAAGTATCGGTATCGGATTGGATCGGCCGATATTCAAAAAATATCGGATATCGCCAATACCGATACCCGATACCAATGCAAGTCAATAGGACCAAAATATTGGAATTAAAATAAACCCTTTCTTTCCTTGTAGGTTCATTCTACATGAAGGAAAACAACTAAGAATAATGTAGGATGTATTGGGGGAGGTGGCAGAGACATTAAAGGCATAGAGGTTTAGCCCAATCAAATAGAATAGCAGGAATTTAAAAAAAAATTTTAAGACGTTCGGCGTTACAAAGATATTGACTATGTTAAGATCTTTTTGATTTTGTCAGATATTGATGTTTCACTACTTCCATGCCCTTCACCTTCTTTTTTACTTCTCCAACACTTTCTTCTTCATCTTCCTCAGCAGCAGTATCTTTGACATCAACTTCTTCTTCACCTTATTCATCTTCTTCTTCATCTTCTACCTATTATTTTTTTTGTTACATTCTTCATATTCTTTTTATTAAACTATTATTCTTCTTCATATTCTATTTCTTCATCATGTTCTTATTTGTGACAGGCATTCCTGTAGTTGTTATCTATAAAAGTTTGAAGATTACACCTTCCGTTCTGCCTGTCACAAAAGAATTACGACTAGTGTTGAGCGATACCTTCCGATATCGGAAAGTATCGGTATCGGAAAGTATCGGCCGATACCGCCAAAGTATCGGATCTAATCCGATACCGATACCCGATCCCAATGCAAGTCAATGGGACGAAAATATCGGAATTAAAATAAACCCTTTCTTTCCTTGTAGGTTAATTCTACATGAAGGAAAACAACTAAGAATAATGTAGGATGTATTGGGGGAGGTGGCGGAGACATTAAAGGCACAGAGGTTTAGCCCAAACAAATAGAATAGCAGGTTTTTTTGTTTTTTTTTATGACGGTCGGCGTTAGAAAGATTTTGACTATTTTTTTTTTTATTTTGTCAGATATTGATGTTTCACTACTTCCACGTCCTTCACCTTCTTTTTTACTTCTCCCACACTTTCTTCTTCATTATCCTCATCATCAGCTTCTTTGACATCAACTATCTTCACCTTATTCATCTTCTTCTACCTCTAATTTTTTTTTTACATTGTTCATATTCTTTTTATTTAACTATTATCTTTTTCATATTCAACTTCTTCATCATATTCTTATTTGTGACAGGCATTCCCGTAGTTGTTATTTATAAAAGTTTGAAGATTACACCTTCCGTTCTGCCTGTCACAAAAGAGGTACATTTGTCCGCATTCAGTTTGGCCTGCAGCATCAGGCTTTATCCAGGGGCACCACGAGGAGGAACGGACTCACCCCCATACACTGCTTAGTCTTCTTCTGCTTATAATTTAGATAATATCTTTTGCTCTGATATTTAGTCTTATGCTTAATGTTCTTCTGCTCTTTGTTCTGCAGCCTCTTGTTCTTCTGCTTCTCGGTCTCCCATGTCGTCGTCGTCTCCAGGGTCGTCGTCTCCGGGGTCGTCGTCGTCGGGGTCGTCGTCATCGGGGTCGTCTTCAGGGTCATCGTCTCCAGGGTCGTCGTCATCTCGGTGGTTGTCGTCTCTGGTGTCGTCATCATCTTAGGGGTGGTCTTCCGGGTCGTCGTCTTTAGGGTCTTGAACTTGGAAATGTAGCAGAAGGTACAAGAAGGCTGAGAAAATGCCGAGAAACAGCTGATGGAACTGGAACTCGGATGGCTACCCGAAGGTCCAAGAGCCAATGGAACTACCGTGGACCAGCTGACGTTACTGGAACCCGGTTACTAAGCAGGAGGTACCCGTGCCTGAAAGCACTACCAAGGACCACCTGACGTTGCTGGAACTCAGATACCCAGAGGGAGGCACCTAAGCCAAAGGCTCTGCCCGGAACCAGCTGACGGTACTGGAACCAGGATGGGGAGCAGAAGGTACAAGAGCAAAAGACACTGCCGAGAACCAGCTGACGGTACTGGAACCCGGATGGGTAGCTGAAGGTCCAAGAGCCAATGGAACTACCGAGGACCAGCTGACGTTACTGGAACCCGGTTACTAAGCAGGAGGTACCCGTGCCTGAAAGCACTACCAAGGACCACCTGACGTTGGTGGAACTCGGATACCCAGAGGGAGGCACCTAAGCCAAAGGCTCTGCCCGGAACCAGCTGACGGTACTGGAACCAGGATGGGGAGCAGAAGGTACAAGAGCAAAAGACACTGCCGAGAACCAGCTGACGGTACTGGAACCCGGATGGGTAGCCGAAGGTCCAAGAGCCAATGGAACTACTGAGGACCAGCTGACATTACTGGAACCCGGTTACTAAGCAGGAGGTACCCATGCCTGAAAGCACTACCAAGGACCACCTGACGTTGGTGGAACTCGGATACCCAGAGGGAGGCACCTAAGCCAAAGGCTCTGCCCGGAACCAGCTGACGGTACTGGAACCAGGATGGGGACCTATTCAAGCTTGTCTTCCTAGAGCCCCAACTGGCGGTGTTAGAGCCCAGGGTCAGCAGAAGGAGGAGCAGGGGGAGGGGAGTGTAGGCCGAAGCCTGCACTGGCGGCAGCTTTGGGTCTGTTGTGTCTGCGTGGCGGTCGCATGACACGTTGCCGGCTACACAGCAGGGGAACAGCTGGCGGTGCTGGACCCCACTGACACATTGGCTGGTGTTTTTCTCTGTGCAGCTAGCACATCTGGGCCCCAACTGGCGGTGTTAGAGCCCACGGTCAGCAGGAGGAGGAGGAGCAGGAGGAGGAGCAGGGGGAGGGGAGTGTAGGCCGAAGCCTGCACTGGCGGCAGCTTTGGGTCTGTTGTGTCTGCGTGGCGGTCGCAGGACACGTTGCCAGCTACACAGCAGGGGAACAGCTGGCGTTGCTGAACCCCACTGACACATTGGCGAGGTGTTTGGCTCTGTGCAGCCAGCTCTTCCGGACAGCAACTAGCGGTGTTGGAGCCCGGGCTCTGCAGGTGGAGCAGAGTGTAGGCCGAAGCCTAATTGAACCGATTTTAAAAGTAACCTTTAACCCCCCCTCAAGGGTTACAAACTAGAAGAGCCACAGCTTATGC
The DNA here is from genome assembly GCF_051348905.1 of Ranitomeya variabilis. Classification (NCBI taxonomy): domain Eukaryota; kingdom Metazoa; phylum Chordata; class Amphibia; order Anura; family Dendrobatidae; genus Ranitomeya; species Ranitomeya variabilis. Next base: position 569,252,214 of record NC_135232.1, read on the forward strand.
AGCAGTAGTGCCGCACAAGTCAAAGGTTGCTCTTTTCATTTTTCTCCTTGCACACGCTGAATGAAACACGTATAACATTTAGCCCTTCATACAGTCAAACTGTGTTGGAGGCGTGAGTTCCCTTCGTAATGAGACGCAGCACAGCTGACAAAAATGCCACCTTGGTGCTTTGCGCGGCCTCCTGAGCTTCGTTATTTGTTGCACAGGAGTCTGCGCTGTCGTGTTATCCCTTGGCCTTGCGCTGTTAGCGCTGCCCGTCCTCTGACAACATTTGATGTCGGCCGGTGCGGTTCGCGATGACCATGAATCCCAGCCCCGCAGTGTCTTAACATTGTTAAAACACTGCGGGGCTGGGATTCATGGCCTGGCGCAGTACATATGTTCGCCTCTCGCTTGGGTTCTTACACCTGCTTCAGACTATGCGGCGTCAGCTGATCCCTTATCGCATGCCACGGCCATGAAGCCGCACAGTCCGAAGAAGGCGGAAGGAGATGAGGGATAGGCGAAGAAATGCACCGTTCATGCCCGTCAATCACACCCTCGCAGTACAAATAAATAAGACACCGAGGGGCGTTGTGTGGGGCAAGGCGGCCGCAGAGGCGCAGGCAGCCAAACAATGATGCCAGAAGACGGGCAGCGCTACCAAGGAGCTTGTTGCGTGTCAATACAAAGGAAAATCACACCTGAGGGACGTTTTAATGGTCGCAGAGGACTCATTTTAGACGTGTTCAGTTCAACATGGGCATGGAGAATAAGTTTCTGAGCCACCTTGCACACATGCAGCATTACTGTCGTACAAGGTGGATGCACAACGTAGAAACACCTGGGGGAGGGGGGACAGGTTTCCTTCAATTTCAGTTCTTGTGTCTGCGTGGCTGTCGCAGGACACGTTGCCGGCTACACAGCAGGGGAACAGCTGGCGGTGTTGGACCCCACTGACACATTGGCTGGTGTTTTTCTCTGTGCAGCTAGCACATCTGGGCCCCAACTGGCGGTGTTAGAGCCCAGGGTCAGCAGGAGGAGGAGGAGCAGGAGGAGGAGCAGGGGGAGGGGAGTGTAGGCCGAAGCCTGCACTGGCGGCAGCTTTGGGTCTGTTGTGTCTGCGTGGCGGTCGCAGGACACGTTGCCGGCTACACAGCAGGGGAACAGCTGGCGTTGCTGAACCCCACTGACACATTGGCGAGGTGTTTGGCTCTGTGCAGCCAGCTCTTCCGGACAGCAACTAGCGGTGTTGGAGCCCGGGCTCTGCAGGTGGAGCAGAGTGTAGGCCGAAGCCTAATTGAACCGATTTTAAAAGTAACCTTTAACCCCCCCTCAAGGGTTACAAACTAGAAGAGCCACAGCTTATGCAGCAGTAGTGCCGCACAAGTCAAAGGTTGCTCTTTTCATTTTTCTCCTTGCACACGCTGAATGAAACACGTATAACATTTAGCCCTTTATACAGTCAAACTGTGTTGGAGGCGTGAGTTCCCTTCGTAATGAGACGCAGCACAGCTGACAAAAATGCCACCTTGGTGCTTTGGCGGCCTCCTGAGCTTCGTTATTTGTTGCACAGGAGTCTGCACTGTCGTGTTATCCCTTGGCCTTGCGCTGTTAGCGCTGCCCGTCCTCTGACAACATTTGATGTCGGCCGGTGCGGTTCGCGATGACCATGAATCCCAGCCCCGCAGTGTCTTAACATTGTTAAAACACTGCGGGGCTGGGATTCATGGCCTGGCGCAGCACATATGTTCGCCTCTCGCTTGGGTTCTTACACCTGCTTCAGACTATGCGGCGTCAGCTGATCCCTTATCGCATGCCACGGCCATGAAGCCGCACAGTCCGAAGAAGGCGGAAGGAGATGAGGGATAGGCGAAGAAATGCACCGTTCATGCCCGTCAATCACACCCTCGCAGTACAAATAAATAAGACACCGAGGGGCGTTGTGTGGGGCAAGGCGGCCGCAGAGGCGCAGGCAGCCAAACAATGATGCCAGAAGACGGGCAGCGCTACCAAGGAGCTTGTTGCGTGTCAATACAAAGGAAAATCACACCTGAGGGACGTTTTAATGGTCGCAGAGGACTCATTTTAGACGTGTTCAGTTCAACATGGGCATGGAGAATAAGTTTCTGAGCCACCTTGCACACATGCAGCATTACTGTCGTACAAGGTGGCTGCACAACGTAGAAACACCTGGGGGAGGGGGGACAGGTTTCCTTCAATTTCAGTTCTTGTGTCTGCGTGGCTGTCGCAGGACACGTTGCCGGCTACACAGCAGGGGAACAGCTGGCGGTGCTGGACCCCACTGACACATTGGCTGGTGTTTTTCTCTGTGCAGCTAGCACATCTGGGCCCCAACTGGCGGTGTTAGAGCCCAGGGTCAGCAGGAGGAGGAGGAGCAGGAGGAGGAGCAGGGGGAGGGGAGTGTAGGCCGAAGCCTGCACTGGCGGCAGCTTTGGGTCTGTTGTGTCTGCGTGGCGGTCGCAGGACACGTTGCCGGCTACACAGCAGGGGAACAACTGGCGTTGCTGAACCCCACTGACACATTGGCGAGGTGTTTGGCTCTGTGCAGCCAGCTCTTCCGGACAGCAACTAGCGGTGTTGGAGCCCGGGCTCTGCAGGTGGAGCAGAGTGTAGGCCGAAGCCTAATTGAACCGATTTTAAAAGTAACCTTTAACCCCCCCTCAAGGGTTACAAACTAGAAGAGCCACAGCTTATGCAGCAGTAGTGCCGCACAAGTCAAAGGTTGCTCTTTTCATTTTTCTCCTTGCACACGCTGAATGAAACACGTATAACATTTAGCCCTTTATACAGTCAAACTGTGTTGGAGGCGTGAGTTCCCTTCGTAATGAGACGCAGCACAGCTGACAAAAATGCCACCTTGGTGCTTTGCGCGGCCTCCTGAGCTTCGTTATTTCTTGCACAGGAGTCTGCGCTGTCGTGTTATCCCTTGGCCTTGCGCTGTTAGCGCTGCCCGTCCTCTGACAACATTTGATGTCGGCCGGTGCGGTTCGCGATGACCATGAATCCCAGCCCCGCAGTGTCTTAACATTGTTAAAACACTGCGGGGCTGGGATTCATGGCCAGGCGCAGTACATATGTTCGCCTCTCGCTTGGGTTCTTACACCTGCTTCAGACTATGCGGCGTCAGCTGATCCCTTATCGCATGCCACGGCCATGAAGCCGCACAGTCCGAAGAAGGCGGAAGGAGATGAGGGACAGGCGAACTGATGCACCGCTCATGCCCATCAATCACACCCTCGCAGTCCCAATAAATAAGACACCGAGGGGCGTTATGTGGGTCAGGGCGGCCGCAGAGGCGCAGGCAGCCAAACAATGATGCCAGAAGACGGGCAGCGCTACCAAGGGGGTTGCAGCGTGTCATTACAAAGGAAAGTCACACCACCGGGACGGTTAAATGGTCACACAGAGGACACATTTTAGACGTGTTTTCAGTTCCACATGTGCGAGGAGAATATGTTTCTGAGCCACCTTGCACACATGCAGCATTACCGCTGTACGAGGTGGCTGTAAAACGTACAAACGCCTGGGGGAGGGGGGACAGGTTCCCTTCAATTTCAGTTCTTGTGTCTGCGTGGCTTTTGCAGGACACGATGCCGGCTACACAGCAGGGGAACAGCTGGCGGTGCTGAACCCCACTGACACATTGGCTGGTGTTTTTCTCTGTGCAGCTAGCAGTACCGGGCCCCAACTGGTGGTGTTAGAGCCCAGGGTCAGCAGGAGGAGGAGATGGAGCAGAGTGTAGGCCGAAGCCTGCACTGGCGGCAGCTTTGGGTCTGTTGTGCCTGCGTGGCTGTTGCAGGACACGTTGCCGGCTGCACAGCAGGGGAACAGCTGGCGGTGCTGAACCCCACTGACACATTGGCTGGTGTTTTTCTCTGTGCAGCTAGCAGTACCGGGCCCCAACTGGCGGTGTTGGAGCCCGGGCTCTGCAGGGGGAGCAGAGTGTAGGCCGAAGCCTGCACTGGAGCAAGTTGAAAGGGAAACTTTAATTCCCCCCCCAGGCGTTTGTAGCTGAAAGAGCCATCGTGTACAGCTCTAATGCTGGAAAAGGTAAACTTAGCTCTTTTAATTATGGTCCTTGCACATGCTGAACCTAACACTTATGAAAAGTGTCCCCTCCTACCGTGATACCGTCCGGTAGGTGGAACTTTCCTTTGTGATATGACCAGCACAGCCGTCATTCTTACCCCCTTGGCGCCGTGCGCCGCCTCCTCAGCGTTGTTTGAATCAGTCCCGGAGCCTGCGCTGTTAGGTTAGCCCTTGGCCATGCACACATTTTGCGCTGCCCGTCTTCTGACATCATTTGGTGTCAGGCTGGCTGTGCCTGTGCGGCCGTGCTGGCCGAGATCCCGCCTCGTACTGTCTTCTGATTTAATCCCACTGGGGGCCTGAGATCCGTGGCCATGCGCAGTGCATATCCTCGCCTCTCACTCCCCTCCCTACGGCTTCTTCAGACTGTGCGGTGTCACGGCCGTGGCATGCTATTAGGGACCAGCTGACACCGCACAGTTTGAAGAAGCCGTAGGGAGATGAGTGAGAGGTGGAGGTTCAGATATGCACTGCGCATGTCCATGGATCTCAGGCCCCCAGTGGGATTAAATCAGAAGACAGTACGAGGCGGGATCTCGGCCAGCGCGGCCGCACAGGCGCAGCCAGCCTGACACCAAATGATGTCAGAAGACGGGTAGCGCAAAATGTGTGCATGGCCAAGGGCTAACCTAACAGCGCAGGCTCCGGGACTGATTCAAACAACGCTGAGGAGGCGGCGCACGGCGCCAAGGGGGTAAGAATGACGGCTGTGCTGCGTCACATCACAAAGGAAAGTTCCACCTACCGGACGGTATCACGGTAGGAGGGGACACTTTTCATAAGCGTTAGGTTCATCATGTGCAAGTAGCACCACGAAAAGAGGCACTTTTTCCCTTTGCATCATTACTGCTGCACAAGGTGGCGCCTTCAGTAACAAACGCCTGGGGGGGGGGGGGGACAGGTTCCCTTAAATTTAACTTGTTGTGCCTGCGTGGCGGTCGCAGTACACATTGCCATATACACAGCAGGGGAACAGCTGACGTTACTGAACCCCACTAACACATTGGCGAGGTGTTTGGCTCTGTGCGGACAGCACTTCTGGACGGCAACTAGCGGTGTTGGAGCCCAGGGACAGGTGGAGGAGGAGGAGGTGGAGGAGGTAGGAGGAGGTAGGAGGGATTGCCACACACACAGCAGGGGAACAGCTGACGTTACTGAACCCCAATAACAGAGGAGGGACTGTTGACTGTGCGGACAGCACTTCTGGACGGCATTTAGCGGTGTTGGAGCCCAGGGACAGGTGGAGGAGGAGGAGGTGGAGGAGGTAGGAGGAGGTAGGAGGGATTGCCACACACACAGCAGGGGAACAGCTGACGTTACTGAACCCCAATAACAGAGGAGGGACTGTTGACTGTGCGTACAACACTACCGGACGGCAACTAGCGGTGTTGGAGCCCAGGGACAGGTGGAGGAGGAGGTGGAGGAGATAGGAGGGATTGCCACACACACAGCAGGGGAACAGCTGACGTTACTGAACCCCAATAACAGAGGAGGGACTGTTGGGACTGTGCGTACAGCACTACCGGATGGCAACTAGCGGTGTTGGAGCCCAGGGACAGGAGGGGGAAGGTGGAGGAGGTAGGAGGGATTGCCACACACACAGCAGGGGAACAGCTGACGTTACTGAACCCCAATAACAGAGGAGGGACTGTTGGGACTGTGCGTACAGCACTACCGGACGGCAACTAGCGGTGTTGGAGCCCAGGGACAGGAGGGGGAGGTGGAGGAGATAGGAGGGATTGCCACACACACAGCAGGGGAACAGCTGACGTTACTGAACCCCAATAACAGAGGAGGGACTGTTGGGACTGTGCGTACAGCACTACCAGGCAACAACTAGCGGTGTTGGAGCCCAGGGACAGGTGGAGGAGGAGGTGGAGGAGATAGGAGGGATTGCCACACACACAGCAGGGGAACAGCTGACGTTACTGAACCCCAATAACAGAGGAGGGACTGTTGGGACTGTGCGTACAGCACTACCGGATGGCAACTAGCGGTGTTGGAGCCCAGGGACAGGAGGGGGAGGTGGAGGAGATAGGAGGGATTGCCACACACACAGCAGGGGAACAGCTGACGTTACTGAACCCCAATAACAGAGGAGGGACTGTTGGGACTGTGCGTACAGCACTACCAGGCAACAACTAGCGGTGTTGGAGCCCAGGGACAGGAGGAGGAGGAGGTGGAGGAGATAGGAGGGATTGCCACACACACAGCAGGGGAACAGCTGACGTTACTGAACCCCAATAACAGAGGAGGGACTGTTGGGACTGTTCGTACAGCACAACCAGGCAACAACTAGCAGTGTTGGAGCCCAGGGACAGGAGGAGGAGGAGGTGGAGGAGATAGGAGGGATTGCCACACACACAGCAGGGGAACAGCTGACGTTACTGAACCCCAGTAAGAGAGGAGGGACTGTTGACTGTGCGTACAGCACTACCGGACGGCAACTAGCGGTGTTGGAGCCCAGGGACAGGAGGGGGAGGTGGAGGAGATAGGAGGGATTGCCACACACACAGCAGGGGAACAGCTGACGTTACTGAACCCCAATAACAGAGGAGGGACTGTTGGGACTGTGCGTACAGCACTACCAGGCAACAACTAGCGGTGTTGGAGCCCAGGGACAGGAGGAGGAGGAGGTGGAGGAGGTAGGAGGGATTGCCACACACACAGCAGGGGAACAGCTGACGTTACTGAACCCCAATAACAGAGGAGGGACTGTTGACTGTGCGTACAGCACTACCAGGCAACAACTAGCGGTGTTGGAGCCCAGGGACAGGTGGAGGAGGAGGTGGAGGAGATAGGAGGGATTGCCACACACACAGCAGGGGAACAGCTGACGTTACTGAACCCCAATAACAGAGGAGGGACTGTTGACTGTGCGTACAGCACTACCGGACGGCAACTAGCGGTGTTGGAGCCCAGGGACAGGTGGAGGAGGAGGAGGTGGAGGAGGTAGGAGGAGGTAGGAGGGATTGCCACACACACAGCAGGGGAACAGCTGACGTTACTGAACCCCAATAACAGAGGAGGGACTGTTGACTGTGCGTACAGCACTACCGGACGGCAACTAGCGGTGTTGGAGCCCAGGGACAGGAGGGGGAGGTGGAGGAGATAGGAGGGATTGCCACACACACAGCAGGGGAACAGCTGACGTTACTGAACCCCAATAACAGAGGAGGGACTGTTGACTGTGCGTACAGCACTACCAGGCAACAACTAGCGGTGTTGGAGCCCAGGGACAGGTGGAGGAGGAGGTGGAGGAGATAGGAGGGATTGCCACACACACAGCAGGGGAACAGCTGACGTTACTGAACCCCAATAACAGAGGAGGGACTGTTGACTGTGCGTACAGCACTACCGGACGGCAACTAGCGGTGTTGGAGCCCAGGGACAGGTGGAGGAGGAGGAGGTGGAGGAGGTAGGAGGAGGTAGGAGGGATTGCCACACACACAGCAGGGGAACAGCTGACGTTACTGAACCCCAATAACAGAGGAGGGACTGTTGACTGTGCGTACAGCACTACCAGGCAACAACTAGCGGTGTTGGAGCCCAGGGACAGGTGGAGGAGGAGGTGGAGGAGATAGGAGGGATTACCACACACACAGCAGGGGAACAGCTGACGTTACTGAACCCCAATAACAGAGGAGGGACTGTTGACTGTGCGTACAGCACTACCGGACGGCAACTAGCGGTGTTGGAGCCCAGGGACAGGTGGAGGAGGAGGAGGTGGAGGAGGTAGGAGGAGGTAGGAGGGATTGCCACACACACAGCAGGGGAACAGCTGACGTTACTGAACCCCAATAACAGAGGAGGGACTGTTGACTGTGCGTACAGCACTACCAGGCAACAACTAGCGGTGTTGGAGCCCAGGGGCAGGTGGAGGAGGAGGTGGAGGAGATAGGAGGGATTGCCACACACACAGCAGGGGAACAGCTGACGTTACTGAACCCCAGTAACAGAGGAGGGACTGTTGACTGTGCGTACAGCACTACCAGGCAACAACTAGCGGTGTTGGAGCCCAGGGACAGGAGGAGAAGCAGAGGAACACAATGTAGGCCGAAGCCTGATTGGAGAAAGTCGAAAGGGAACCTTTAACCCCCCCCCCCAAGGCGTTTGTAGCTGAAAGAGCCAGCTTGTGCAGCAAAAAAGATGCAAAAGGAAAAGGTGGCTCTTTTCATGATGCTCCTTGCAAACACAGAACTGAACACTTATAAAATGTGTCCCCTGATACCGTGTGACCGTCCCGGAGGTGGGACTTTCCTTCGTAATATGACGCAGCACAGCCGTCATTCCTACCTCCTTGGCGCCGTTCCCCGGCTCCTCAGCGTTGTTTGATTCCGTCCCGGAGCCTGCGCTGTTATGTTATCCCTTGGCCAGGCACACTTAGCGCTGCCCATCTTCTGACATCATTTGGTGTCAGGCTGGCTGCGCCTGTGCGGCCGCGCTGGCCGAGAGCCCGCCTCGCAGTGTCGTCTAATGTAATCCCACCGCGGGCCTGGGATCCGTGGCCATGCGCAGTGCATATACTCGCCTCTCACTCCCCTCCCTACGGCTTCTTAAGACTGTGCGGTGTCACGGCCGTGGCATGCTATTAGGGACCAGCTGACACTGCACAGTCTGAAGAAGCCGTAGGGAGATGAGTGAGAGGTGGAGGTTCAGATATGCACTGCGCATGTCCATGGATCTCAGGCCCCCAGTGGGATGAAATCAGAAGACACTGCGAGGCGGGCTCTCGGCCAGCGCGGCCGCACAGGCGCAGCCATCCTGACACCAAATGATGTCAGAAGACGGGCAGCGCTAAGTGTGCCTGGCCAAGGGATAACATAACAGCGCAGGCTCCGGGACGGAATCAAACAACGCTGAGGAGCCGGGGCACGGCGCCAAGGGGGTAGGAATGACGGCTGTGCTGCGTCATATTACGAAGGAAAGTCCCACCTCCGGGACGGTTTTACGGTATCAGTGGACACATTTTATAAGTGTTAAGTTCTGCGTGTGCAAGGAGCTAAACAAAAATAGCTACCTTTTCCTTGTGCAGCATTACTGCTGTACAAGGTGGCTCTTTCAGTAACAAATGCCTTGGGGGGGGGGGGACAGGTTCCCTTACATTTCAGTTGTTGTGTCAGCGTGGCGGTCGCAGGACACATTGCCGGCTACACAGCTGGGGATCAGCTGACGTTACTGAAACCCAATAACACTGGGTCGTATGTTTTGACTGTGCAGACGGCACTTCTGAGCCTCAACTGGCGGTGTTGGAGCCCAGGAATTTAAGTTCAGGTGGTAGAAAGATGAACACAACAGGAGACCTGGATACTGTAGACAGTCACCTAATTATTTAATCAGGAAGAGGAGTGGCAAATTCCTGCGAGATCCAGGCCTTGTTCATTTTCAGGAAAGTAAGCCGGTCAACGTTATCGGAGGATAGTCGCATGCGACGGTCAGTTAGTACACCACCTGCAGCACTAAAGACACGTTCCGATAATACACTGGCCGCAGGGCAAGACAGCACCTCCAATGCATACTGGCTTAGCTCTGGCCATGTATCCAGCTTTGAGACCCAAAACTTGAAAGGGGAAGAGCCGTCTGGGAGTACAGCAAGAGGGCAAGACATGTAGTCTGTCACCATCTGACGGAACCGTTGCCTCCTGCTGACTGGAGCCGTCTGTGATGGTGTAGACTTTTGTGGCGGGCACAGAAAACTGTGCCACAGTTGGGCCATACTGGTCTTGCCTTGGGCAGAGGCACTGCTTCTGCTCCCTCTTTGTGCAGAGCCTCCACCACTGCCTGGACGCACTGAGCTGCTTTGGAATGCACTAGCAGCACTTCTCTCACTTGGAATGGAGAAGATGATGGAATTCACCAGTGTGTCTTGGTACTCCCGCATTTTTCTCTCCCGGTTCAATGGTGTGATGAGGCTTTCTACGTTGTCCCGGTAGCGAGGATCGAGGAGGGTGAACACCCAATAATCAGACATGTTGAGAATGTGGGCGATGCGGCGGTCGTTTCTCAGGCACTGCAGCATGTAATCCACCATGTGCTGCAGACTGCCAACTGCCCAAGAAACGCTGTCCCCTGCTGGAGGCGTGATCTCTGCCCGCTCGTCATCACCCCACCCTCGCTGTACACACTGACTACTGGACAATTGTGTAACTCCCTCCTCTGGACGGATGTCTTCCTCCTCCATTGACTCCTCCTCATCCTCCTCACAAACTGTCCCCTGCCTACGCGTTTGTGAGGAACCACGTGGCGCTGACTGTCCAGAAGATGATGGAAATGCTGAATCCTCATCCTCCACCTCTTCCACAACATCATCCCTTAGCGCTTGCAGTGATTTTTCAAGCAGGCAGATAAGGGGGACAGTCATGCTGACTAGTGCATCATCTGCACTCGCCATCCGCGTGGAATAATCGAAGGGACGCAAAACCTGGCAGACGTCATTCATAGTGGCCCACTCTGTGGTTGTGAAGTCTGTACGGCGCTGACTGCGACTTCTTTGCGCCTGAAGCAGCTGGTACTCCATTACAGCTTGCTGCTGCTCACACAACCGCTCCAACATATGTAACGTGGAATTCCACCTGGTAGGTAGGTCACATATGATGCGATGTTCCGGCAGGCGGTGTCGGCGCTGCAGAGCCGCAATGCGCGCTTTTGCCGTGCTGGAACACCGCAAGTGAGCACACTCTAGGCGGACCTGTGCAGCAGTGCATCAAGATCCGGATAGTCCCTCAGAAAACTCTGCACGACCAAATTGAGCACATGTGCCAGACATGGGATGTGAGTGAGGTTGCCGAGGCCCAGAGCTGCCACCAGATTTCGGCCATTATCACACACTACCATGCCTGGCTGGAGATTCGCTGGCACAAACCACACATCGCTCTCCTGCTTGATGGCATTCCAGAGCTCCTGCGCTGTGTGGCTTCGATTCCCCAAATAAATTAATTTCAAGACGGCCTGTTGACGTTTGGCCACGGCTGTGCTCATGTCGGTCGTAACAGGTACACGTTCATCACGGGTCCATGTGGAGGTGGACTGTGACGGCTCCTGCAGCGATGATTCTGAGGAACTGGTGTAGGAGGAGGAGTCAATGCGTACAGAATGGATTCCTGCAATCCTTGGAGTGGGCAGGACACGTCCTGCGCCACTCGCACGGTCTGTACCCGGCTCAACGACATTAACCCAATGGGCAGTGAGGGAAAGGTATCGCCCCTGTCCATGTTGACTGGTCCACGCATCGGTGGTGAGGTGGACCTTGCTACTGACGGCGTTCAGTAGCGCGTTTTATGTGTCCCTCCACATGCTTGTGCAGGGCAGGGACGGCTTGCCTGCTGAAGTAAAAGCGACTGGGCACATTGTACTGTGGGACTGCCAATGACATCAAGTCACGGAAGCTGTCAGTCTCCACCAGCCTGAATAACAGCATTTCCAGTGACAGAAGTTTGGCAATGCCTGCAGTCAGAGCCTGTGCTCGTGGGTGGTTTGACGAGAAAGGCCGCCTTTTCTCCCATGCCTGTACTACCGATGGCTGTAGACTGGGCTGGGAGTGTGTGGATGACTGGGAAAGTGGTGCTGCGGGTGGAATTACAGCGGGTCTCTGGACAACAGGGCCAGAGGTTCTTCCACGGCGATCCTGGGAGGAAGCCGAACCAGCTGCGTGTGAGCTGGAGGAAGAGGCAACACGAGCTGAAGAGGTGGTAGCTGCCGCTGTTGGTTGGCCTAGCTCTTCAGTGTGTTTTTCTAACAACGCCGCGTGCCTGTTGCGCACATGTTTCCACATGTTGGAGGTATTGAGGCTGCTGACATTTCGACCTCTTTTGACTTTCTGATGACACACCTTGCATTTGACATAGCAAATGTCATCTGCAACTGTGTCAAAAAAGGCCCAGGCACTGCAAGTCTTGGGAGCGCCCTTTTTGGCTTTTGGAAGAGACATGCTCCTAACGGGTGCCAAAGCGGAGGCTGCAGGATCCGCAGTCTTCCCCCTCCCTCTCCCTCTTTGGGCCGTACGGGGAATCTCTTCCTCAGAGCTGCTCCCACCACCTTCCTGTCCCTCACGCCAAGATGGGTCAAGGACCTCATCATCTACACTACCCTCTGCCCCCAACTGCTCCTCCTGGGTAGTCTCAGCAGCAGAACACGCACCAGTAAGTGGCACCTGAGTGTCATCATCAGCGGATGCGGCCTGCGATGTGGTGACCGGAGCCACTGGCCCACCCGCCTCTTCAGACTCAGAGAGAAAAAGCTGTTGGGCATCACTGCACCCTGCCTCTTCTTCCATTTCTCCAATGCTGCTTGGCTGGCCCCCTGTTTCTGAGCAAAGAGATTCAGAGAACAGAAGTAGAGACGGCTCCTGTCCTGGGCTCTCTGTCTGCCTGGGCAATTTGGCAGGTGGTGAAGAGACAGATGGCTGCTCTCCAGTGCTCTGTGTCTGAGAGGATGTGGCACTAATTGAAGTTGATGCATTAGCTGCCATCCATCCGACAACGGCTTCAATTTGGTCTTCACGCAGCAGCGGTGTACGGCGCTCTGCGACAAAGCTGCGCATGAATGACTGTTCCCTTGTGAAAGTGGGTGCTGATGAGTCACCGATGCCCGCAGCGGGCACAGAATCCCCACGTCCCCTCCCTGCTCCGCGCCCACGCCCACGTGCCTTACTCACTGCCTTCTTCATCTTGGGTGACTGATAAAGATAAGCAGAAAAGTACTAACGGCTTTGTGTGCTTATTCCTGAACAACTCCTCCTAACAGGTATAAGAAACACTAATTTTCTAAAGTGTGGACTAGACTTTAATATGAGCTAATGTGGCCTACAGAAATGTAAAGTGGTGTCACTGGTGTGTTTGGTGAACTTTATTATTTATTTATTTTTTGGGGGCTGAACTGACAACAGAGAGAGCTGCAGTCACACGGAGACCGTGCAGACAGCCGTAAACGGCGCTGCAAGGCCCAAAAACCCTCCTCTACGTTATCCTATGTAGTGTTTTTCCAAAAGTTAGCTGGAGACGGGTGGAAAGACACTAATAGGAATTTTTTGAAAAAATGTGCAGCAGCCTGCACTACTTAAAACAAAAGGAAAATTGATTTTGCGGTATGACGCAGTGAACAACCCTGAGCTGGAGACAACCAGGCTATGGCTGCTCACAGACTACAGGGCGAGCTGCAGTCACACGGAGACCGTGCAGACAGCCGTAAACGGCGCTGCAAGGCCCAAAAACCCTCCTCTACATTATCCTATGTAGTGTTTTTCCACAAATTAGCTGGAGACGGGTGGAAAGACACTAATAGGAATTTTTTGAAAAAATGTGCAGCAGCCTGCACTACTTAAAACAAAATGAAAATTGATTTTGCGGTATGACGCAGTGAACAACCCTGAGCTGGAGACAACCAGGCTATGGCTGCTCACAGACTACAGGGCGAGCTGCAGTCACACGGAGACCGTGCAGACAGCCGTAAACGGCGCTGCAAGGCCCAAAAACCCTCCTCTACGTTATCCTATGTAGTGTTTTTCCACAAATTAGCTGGAGACGGGTGGAAAGACACTAATAGGATTTTTTGTTAAAACTTAGCAGCAGACTACACTACTTGGAAAAAAAAAAAAAAAAAGAACAGTATGAGGCAATGAACCACCCTCCCTGAACTGAATACAACCAGCTATGGATGGCCTATGTGGCTGCACTCAGACTAGAGAGTGGGCTGCACTCACACACACACACACACACACACAGACCTTGCAGATCGCTGTGAAAACAGCGCTACAAGGCAAAAGCAAGGTGAATAGTAGGTGAACACAGCGGTTGCTAAATTAGCCTTTGGAAAGCACAAAGAAGCAAATCGCTATCTCTAAACTGGCCCTCAGTCAGCAAACAACATCCTGTCACTAACTGAATTCACAGCAGAGTGATCGCAAAATGGCGCCAGCGACTTTTGAACTGCATCATGACATCATTTCAGCAGCCAATCACAGCCATGCCAGTAGTTTCATGCCCTCCATGCTGAACAGGATGTGCCCACACTTGAAATCATTCTCATTGGCTGAATTTGTGCATTTTGAATCTGGGAACTTCCGATTCCGGTATCCGATACGCGGCAAGTATCGGAATCCCGGTATCGGAATTCCGATACCGCAAGTATCGGCCGATACCCGATACTTGCGGTATCGGAATGCTCAACACTAATTACGACAGGATTTGTCCGTGTTCAGTTAGGCCTGCAGCAGCAGGCTTTTTCCAGGGGCACCACGAGGAGGAACGGACTCACCCCCATACACTGCTTAGTCTTCTTCTGCTTATAATTTAGATAATATATTTTGCTCTGATGTTTAGTCTTATGCTTAATGTTCTTCTGCTCTTTATTCTGCAGCGTCTTGTTCTTCTGCTTCTTGGTCTTCCGTGTCGTCGTCTCCAGGGTCGTCGTCTCCGGGGTCCTCGTCATCATCGGGGTGGTCTTCAGGGTCGTTGTCTCCAGAGTCGTCGTCTCAAGGGTTGTCGTCTCTGGTGTCGTCGTCATCTTAGGGGTGGTCTTCAGGGTCCTCATCTTTAGGGTCTTGAACTTGGAAATGTTACATAGTTACATAGTTACATAGTTATTAAGGTTGAAGGAAGACTTTAAGTCCATCTAGTTCAACCCATAGCCTAACCTAACATGCCCTAACATGTTGATCCAGAGGAAGGCAAAAAAAAAAACCCATGTGGCAAAGAGTAAACTCCACCTTGGGGAAAAAAATTCCTTCCCGACTCCACATACGGCAATCAGACTAGTTCCCTGGATCAACGCCCTATCAAGGAATCTAGTGTATATACCCTGTAACATTATACTTTTCCAGAAAGGTATCCAGTCCCCTCTTAAATTTAAGTAATGAATCACTCATTACAACATCATACGGCAGAGAGTTCCATAGTCTCACTGCTCTTACAGTAAAGAATCCGTGTCTGTTATTATGCTTAAACCTTTTTTCCTCCAGACGTAGAGGATGCCCCCTTGTCCCTGTCTCAGGTCTATGATTAAAAAGATCATCAGAAAGGTCTTTGTACTGTCCCCTCATATATTTATACATAAAAATAAGATCACCCCTTAGTCTTCATTTTTCCAAACTAAATAGCCCCAAGTGTAATAACCTATCTTGGTATTGCAGACCCCCCAGACCTCTAATAACCTTGGTCGCTCTTCTCTGCACCCGCTCCAGTTAAGCTATGTCTTTCTTATACACTGGAGACCAGAACTGTGCACAGTATTCTAAGTGTGGTCGAACTAGTGACTTGTATAGAGGTAAAATTATGTTCTCCTCATGAGCATCTATGCCTCTTTTAATGCATCTCATTATTTTATTTGCCTTTGTAGCAGCTGCCTGACACTGGCCACTGAATATGAGTTTGTCATCCACCCATACACCCAGGTCTTTTTCATTGACGGTTTTGCCCAGAGTTTTAGAATTAAGCACATAGTTATACATCTTATTACTTCTACCCAAGTGCATGACCTTACATTTATCCCCATTAAAGCTCATTTGCCATTTATCAGCCCAAGCTTCTAGTTTACATAAATCATCCTATAATATAAAATTGTCCTCCCCTGTATTGATTACCCTGCAGAGTTTAGTGTCATCTGCAAATATTGAAATTCTACTCTGAATGCCCCCTACAAGGTCATTAATAAATATGTTAAAAAGAAGAGGGCCCAATACTGACCCCTGAGGTACCCCACTGCTAACCACGACCCAGTTTGAGTGTGCTCCATTAATAACCACCCTTTGTCTCCTATCCCTGAGCCAGCTCTCAATCCACTTACACATATTTTCCCCTATCCCCATTCTCATTTTATGTAGCAACCTTTTGTGTGGCACCGTATCAAAAGCTTTTGAAAAGTCCATATACACTACATCCACTGGGTTCCCTTGGTCCAGTCCGGAACTTACCTCTTCATAGAAGCTGATCAAATTAGTCTGACATGAACGGTCCCTAGTAAACCCGTACTGATACTGGGTCATGTGGTTATTCCTCTTCAGATACTCCAGTATAGCATCCCTTGGAATGCCCTCCAGGATTTTACCCACAGTAGAGGTTAAGCTTACTGGCCTATAATTACCGAGTTCAGTTTTTGTCCCCTTTTTGAATATTGGCACCACATTTGCTATACGCCAGTCCTGTGGTACAGACCCTGTTATTATGGAGTCTTTAAAGATTAAAAAATAATGGTCTATCAATGACTGTACTTAATTCCTGCAGTACTCGAGGGTGTATCACATCGTGGCCCAGAGATTTGTAAATTTTAGTGATTTTTAGACGCCGCCATACTTCCTGCTGGGTTAAGCAGGTTACATTTAATTGGGAATTTTTATCACTAGTCATTTTGTCTGCCATGGGATTTTCTTTTGTAAAGACTGATGAAAAAAAGTCATTTAGCATATTGGCTTTTTCCTCATTCTCATCCACCATTTCACCCAGACTATTTTTAAGGGGGCCAACACTATCATTTTTTAGTTTCTTACTATTTATGTAGTTAAAGAATATTTTGGGATTATTTTTACTCTCTCTGGCAATGAGTCTCTCTGTCTCAATCTTTGCTGCCTTGATTTGCTTTTTACAGAATTTATTTAATTTTTTGTATTTATTTAATGCCTCCTCACTACCCACTTCCTTTAATTCTCTAAATGCTTTCTTTTTGTCACTTATTGCGCCCCTGTAGCAGAAGGTACAAGAAGGCTGAGAAAATGCCGAGAACCAGCTGATGGAACTGGAACCGGGATGGCTACCCGAAGGTCCAAGAGCCAATGGAACTACCAATGACCAGCTGACGGTACTGGAACCCGGTAACTAAGCAGGAGGTATCCATGCCAGAAAGCACTACCAAGGACCACCTGACGTTGGTGGAACTCGGATACCCAGAAGGAGGCACCTAAGTCCAAGGCTCTGCCCAGAACCAGCTGACGGTACTGGAACCAGGATGGGGAGCAGAAGGTACAAGAGCAAAAGACAGTGCCCAGAACCAGCTGACGGTACAGGAACCCGGATGGGTAGCCGAATGTACAAGAGCCAATGGAACTACCGAGGACCAGCTGACGGTACTGGAACCCGGTTACTAAGCAGGAGGTACCCACACCAGAAAGCAGTACCAAAGACCACCTGACGTTGGTGGAACTCGGATACCCAGAAGGAGGCACCTAAGCCAAAGGCTCTGCTCGGAACCAGCTGACGGTACTGGAACCAGGGGGACCTATTCAAGATTGTCTTCCTACAGCCCCAACTAGTGGTGTCGGAGCCAAGGGTCAGCAGGAGGAGCAGAGTGTAGGCCGAAGCCTGCACTCGAGGCAGTTTAATATCTGATGGAGTGTCAGCGTGGCGGTCGCAGGACACATTGCCGGATACACAGCAGGGGAGCAGCTGACGTTACTGAACCCCACTAACACAGGAGCAAGTGTTTTTCTCTGTGCATACAGCACTTCCGGGAAGCAACTGGAGGTGTTGGAACCCAGGGTCAGCAGGAGTAGCAGAGTGTAGGCTGAGGCCTAATTGGAGCAAATTGAAAGTGAACCTTTAAACCCCCCCAGGCGTTAGTAACTAGAAGAGCCACCTTGTGCAGCAGTAATGCTGCTCATGGAAAAGGTGGCTCTTTTAATTATGCTTCTTGCACACGCTGAACGAAACACTTATAAAATTGTGCCACTCATACCATGAAACCGTCACGGAGTCGGGACTTTCCTTCTTAATGAGACGCAGCACAGCTGTTAAAATTACCCCCTTGGCACTGGGTGCAGCCTCCTGAGCATTGCTTTTTTGTGTAACAGAGTCTGCGCTGTTATGTTATCCCTTGGCCATGCGCTTTTAGCGTTGCCCGTCTTCTGACATTATTTAATGTCAGCCTGTGCGGTCGCGCTGCCCATGAATCCCAGCCCCGCAGTGTCTTCGGATTTATTCACACTGCGGGGCTGGGATTCATGGCCTTGCGCAGTAAATATCTTCACCTCTCACTCATGTCCTTACGCCTGCTTCAGACTGTGCGGCGTCAGCTGATCCCCAATCACATGCCACGGCCGTGAAGCTGCACAGTCTGAAGAAGGCGGAAGGAGATGAGTGAGAGGCGAAGATATGCACCGCGCATGCCCATGAATCACAGCCCCGCAGTGAGAATAAATAAAACACTGCGGGGCGTTATCTCGGGCAGGGCGGCCGCACAGGCGCAGCCAGCCTGACACCAAATGATGTCAGAAGACGGGCAGCGCTAACTGCGCATGGCGAAGGTTGAACATAACAGCGCAGGCTCCAGGACAGATTCAAACAATGCAAAGGAGGCGGCGCACAGCGCCAAGGGCGTTGCTGCGTGTCTTTACGAAGGAAAGTCACACCTCAGGGACGGTTTAACGGTATCAGGGGACGCATTTTATACGTGTTTAGTTCTGCGTGTGCAAGGAGAGTAACAAAATGAGCCACCTTGTAAAAATGCAGCATTAGTGATGCACAAGGTGGCTCTTCTAGTTACAAACGCCTGGGGGGAGAGGTTCCCTTTAATTTGTGTTGTAGTGTCAGCGTGGCATTTGCAGGACACATTGCTGGCTACACAGCAGGGGAACAGCTGGCGTTACTGAACCCCACTGACACAGTGGTGAGTGTTTTTCTCTGTGCAGCCAGCACTTCCGAGCACCAACTGGCGGTGTTAGAGCCCAGGAGGAGCAGAGTGTAGGCCGAAGCTTGCACTGGAGGCACTTTAATATCTGTTGTGTCTGCGTGGCATTTGCAGGACACATTGCTGGCTACACAGCAGGGGAACAGCTGGCGTTACTGAACCCCACTGACACAATGGCAAGTGTTTTTCTCTGTGCAGCCAGCACTTCCGAGCACCAACTTGCGGTGTTAGAGCCCAGGGTCAGCAGGAGAAGCAGAGTGTAGGCTGAATCCTTCACTGGAGGCACTTTAATATCTGTTTTGTCTGCGTGGCGTTTGCAGGACACATTGTCGGCTACACAGCAATGGAACAGCTGGCATTACTGAACCCCACTGACATAGTGGCGAGTGTTTTTCTTTATGCAGCCAGCACTTACGAGCACCAACTGGCAGTGTTAGAGCCCAGGAGGAGCAGAGTGTAGTCCAAAGCCTGCACTGTAGGCACTTTAATATCTGTTGTGTCTGCGTGGCATTTGCAGGACACTTTGCCGGCTACACAGCAGGGGAACAGGTGGCGTTACTGAACCCCACTGACACAGTGGCGAGTGTTTTTCTCTGTGCAGGCAGCACTTATGAGCACCAAGTGGCGGTGCTAGAGCCCAGGGTCAGCAGGAGGAGCAGAGTGTAAGCTGACTGAAGCCTTCACTGGAGGCACTTTAATATCTGTTGTGTCTGCGTGGCGTTTGCAGGACACATTGTCAGACACACAGCAGGGGAACGGCTGGCGTTACTGAACCCCACTGACACATTGGCGAGTGTTTTTCTCTGTGCAGCCAGCACTTCCGAGCACCAACTGGCGGTGTTAGAGCCCAGGAGGAGCAGAGTGTAGGCCGAAGCCTGCACTGTAGGCACTTTAATATCTGTTGTGTCTGCATGGCGTTTGCAGGACACATTGCCGGCTACACAGCAGGGGAACAGCTGGCGTTACTGAACCCCACTGACACAGTGGCGAGTGTTTTTCTCTGTGCAGCCAGCACTTCCGAGCACAAACTGGCGGTGTTAGAGCCCAGGAGGAGCAGAGTGTAGGCCGAATCCTGCACTGGAGGCACTTTAATATCTGTTGTGTCTGCGTGGCGTTTGCCAGACACATTGCCGGCTACACAGCAGGGGAACAGCTGGCGTTACTGAACCCCACTGACACAGTGGCGAGTGTTTTTCTCTGTGCAGCCAGCACTTCCGAGCACCAACTGGCGGTGTTAGAGCCCAGGAGGAGCAGAGTGTAGGCCGAATCCTGCACTGGAGGCACTTTAATATCTGTTGTGTCTGCGTGGCGTTTGCCAGACACATTGCCGGCTACACAGCAGGGGAACAGCTGGCGTTACTGAACCCCACTGACACAGTGGCGAGTGTTTTTCTCTGTGCAGCCAGCACTTCCGAGCACCAACTGGCGGTGTTAGAGCCCAGGAGGAGCAGAGTGTAGGCCGAATCCTGCACTGGAGGCACTTTAATATCTGTTGTGTCTGCGTGGCGTTTGCCAGACACATTGCCGGCTACACAGCAGGGGAACAGCTGGCATTACTGAACCCCACTGACACAGTGGCGAGTGTTTTTCTCTGTGCAGCCAGCACTTCCGAGCACCAACTGGCAGTGTTAGAGCCCAGGGTCAGCAGGAGGAGCAGAGTGTAGGCTGAAGTCTTCACTGGAGGCACTTTAATATCTGTTGTGTCTGCGTGGCATTTGCAGGACACATTGCCGGCTACACAGCAGGGGAACAGCTGGCGTTACTGAACCCCACTAACATAGTGGCGAGTAGTGTTGAGCATTCCGGTACCGCAAGTATCGGGTCGCCACGCGACCAATCACAAGCCGCGACGTCATCTAAGGTCTTTCAAGCGCTCATTCTTAGGAACGGAAGCTGCCGGTTCCATCGGTAAGGTCCAGGCTGCGTCGGAGAGGTGAGTATATCAATATTTTTTATTTTTATTCTTTATTTTACACATTAATATAGATTCCAGGGCCTGAAGGAGAGTTTCCTCTCCTTCAGACCCTGGGAACCATACAGGATACCTTCCAATACTTGGTGTCCCATTGACTTGTATTGGTATCGGGTATCGGTATCGGCGATATCCGATACTTTTCGGGTATCGGCCGATACTATCCGATACCGATACTTTCAAGTATCGGACGGTATCGCTCAACACTAGTGGCGAGTGTTTTTCTTTGTGCAGCCAGCACTTCCGAGCACCAACTGGCGGTGTTAGAGCCCAGGAGGAGCAGAGTGTAGGCCGAAGCCTGCACTGGAGGCACTTTGATATCTGTTGTGTCTGCGTGGCATTTGCAGGACACATTGCCGGCTACACAGCAGGGGAACAGTTGGCGTTACTGAACCCCACTGAAACAGTGGTGAGTAGTGTTGAGCATTCCGATACCGCAAGTATCGGGTATCGGCCGATACTTGCGGGTATCGGAATTCCGATACCGAGATCCGATACTTTTGTGGTATCGGGTATCGGTATCGAAACAACATTAATGTAAAAATGTGTAAAAGAGAGAATTAAAATAAAAAATATTGCTATACTCACCTCTCCGACGCAGCCTGCACCTTACCGAGGGAAGCGGCAGCGTTCTTTGTTTAAAATTTGCGCTTTTCTTTCCTTACGTGAAGTCCCGGCTTGTGATTGGTCGCATGCCGCCCATGTGGCGGCGACGCAACCAATCACAGCAAGCCGTGACGTAATTTCAGGTCATTCAGTATTTTAAAATTACGCTCCGGCTTTGTGATTGGTTGCGTCGCAGTCACATGGGCGACGCAACCAATCACAGCAAGCCGTGACGTAATTTCAGGTCCTTAAGGATTTTAAACTTACGTCCCGGCTTTGTGATTGGTTGCGTAGCAGTCACATGGGCGCCGCAACCAATCACAAGCCGTGACGTCACGGGAGGCTGGACACGCGCGCATTTTAAAATGGGCGCGTGTCTAGCCTCCCGTGACGTCCCGGCTTGTGATTGGTTGCGGCGCGGTCAACCAATCACAAGCCGGGAGGCTGGACACGCACGCATTTTAAAATGGGCGCGTGTCCAGCCTCCCGTGACGTCCCGGCTTGTGATTGGTTGCGGCGCGGTCAACCAATCACAAGGCGGGAGGCTGGACACGCGCGCATTTTAAAATGGGCGCGTGTCCAGCCTCCCATGACGTCCCGGCTTGTGATTGGTTGCGGCGCGGTCAACCAATCACAAGCCGGGAGGCTGGACACGCGCGCATTTTAAAATGGGCGCGTGTCCAGCCTCCCGTGACGTCCCGGCTTGTGATTGGTTGCGGCGCGGTCAACCAATCACAAGCCGGGAGGCTGGACACGCGCGCATTTTAAAATGGGCGCGTGTCCAGCCTCCCGTGATGTCCCGGCTTGTGATTGGCTGCGGCGTGGTCAACCAATCACAAGCCGGGAGGCTGGACACGCGCGCATTTTAAAAATTTTAAAATGCGCGCGTGTCCAGCCTCCCGGCTTGTGATTGGTTGACCGCGCCGCAACCAATCACAAGCCGGGACGTCACGGGAGGCTGGACACGCGCCCATTTTAAAATGCGCGCGTGTCCAGCCTCCCGGCTTGTGATTGGTTGACCGCGCCGCAACCAATCACAAGCCGGGACGTCACGGGAGGCTGGACACGCGCCCATTTTAAAATGCGCGCGTGTCCAGCCTCCCGGCTTGTGATTGGTTGACCACGCCGCAACCAATCACAAGCCGGGACGTCACGGGAGGCTGGACACGCGCCCATTTTAAAATGCGCGCGTGTCCAGCCTCCCGGCTTGTGATTGGTTGACCGCGCCGCAACCAATCACAAGCCGGGACGTCACGGGAGGCTGGACACGCGCCCATTTTAAAATGCGCGCGTGTCCAGCCTCCCGTGACGTCACGGCTTGTGATTGGTTGCGGCGCCCATGTGACTGCGACGCAACCAATCACAAAGCCGGGACGTAATTTTAAAATCCTTAAGGACCTGAAATTACGTCACGGCTTGCTGTGATTGGTTGCATCGCCGCCACATGGGCGGCATGCGACCAATCACAAGCCGGGACTTCACGTAAGGAAAGAAAAGCGTGAATTTTAAACAAAGAACGCTGCCGCTTCCCTCGGTAAGGTGCAGGCTGCGTCGGAGAGGTGAGTATAGCAATATTTTTTATTTTAATTCTTTCTTTTACACATTAATATGGATCCCAGGGCCTGAAGGAGAGTTTCCTCTCCTTCAGACCCTGAGAACCATCAGGAATACCGTCCGATACTTGAGTCCCATTGACTTGTATTGGTATCGGGTATCGGTATCGGATTGGATCCGATACTTTGCCGGTATCGGCCGATACTTTCCGATACCGATACTTTCAAGTATCGGACGGTATCGCTCAACACTAGTGGTGAGTGTTTTTCTCTGTGCAGCCAGCACTTATGAGCACCAACTGGCGGTGCTAGAGCCCAGGGTCAGCAGGAGGAGCAGAGTGTAAGCTGACTGAAGCCTTCACTGGAGGCACTTTAATATCTGTTGTGTCTGCGTGGCGTTTGCAGGACACATTGTCAGCCACACAGCAGGGGAACGGCTGGCGTTACTGAACCCCACTGACACATTGGCGAGTGTTTTTCTCTGTGCAGCCAGCACTTCCGAGCACCAACTGGCGGTGTTAGAGCCCAGGAGGAGCATAGTGTAGGCCGAATCCTGCACTGGAGGCACTTTAATATCTGTTGTGTCTGCGTGGCGTTTGCCAGACACATTGCCGGCTACACAGCAGGGGAACAGCTGGCGTTACTGAACCCCACTGACACAGTGGCGAGTGTTTTTCTCTGTGCAGCCAGCACTTCTGAGCACCAACTGGCGGTGTTAGAGCCCAGGAGGAGCAGAGTGTAGGCCGAATCCTGCACTGGAGGCACTTTAATATTTGTTGTGTCTGCGTGGCGTTTGCCAGACACATTGCCGGCTACACAGCAGGGGAACAGCTGGCATTACTGAACCCCACTGACACAGTGGCGAGTGTTTTTCTCTGTGCAGCCAGCACTTCCGAGCACCAACTGGCAGTGTTAGAGCCCAGGGTCAGCAGGAGGAGCAGAGTGTAGGCTGAAGCCTTCACTGGAGGCACTTTAATATCTGTTGTGTCTGCGTGGCGTTTGCAGGACACATTGCCGGCTACACAGCAGGGGAACAGCTGGCGTTACTGAACCCCACTAACATAGTGGCGAGTAGTGTTGAGCATTCCGGTACCGCAAGTATCGGGTCGCCACGCGACCAATCACAAGCCGCGACGTCATCTAAGGTCTTTCAAGTGCTCATTCTTAGGAACGGAAGCTGCCGGTTCCATCGGTAAGGTCCAGGCTGCGTCGGAGAGGTGAGTACATCAATATTTTTTATTTTTATTCTTTATTTTACACATTAATATAGATTCCAGGGCCTGAAGGAGAGTTTCCTCTCCTTCAGACCCTGGGAACCATACAGGATACCTTCCAATACTTGGTGTCCCATTGACTTGTATTGGTATCGGGTATCGGTATCGGCGATATCCGATACTTTTCGGGTATCGGCCGATACTATCCGATACCGATACTTTCAAGTATCGGACGGTATCGCTCAACACTAGTGGCGAGTGTTTTTCTTTGTGCAGCCAGCACTTCCGAGCACCAACTGGCGGTGTTAGAGCCCAGGAGGAGCAGAGTGTAGGCCGAAGCCTGCACTGGAGGCACTTTGATATCTGTTGTGTCTGCGTGGCATTTGCAGGACACATTGCCGGCTACACAGCAGGGGAACAGTTGGCGTTACTGAACCCCACTGAAACAGTGGTGAGTGTTTTTCTCTGTGCAGCCAGCACTTCCGAGCACCAACTGGCAGTGTTAGAGCCCAGGAGGAGCAGAGTGTAGGCCGAAGCCTGCACTGGAGGCACTTTCATATCTGTTGTGTCTGCGTGGCATTTGCAGGACACATTGCCGGCTACACAGCAGGGGAACAGTTGGCGTTACTGAACCCCACTGAAACAGTGGCGAGTGTTTTTCTCTGTGCAGCCAGCACTTCTGAGCACCAACTGGTGGTGTTAGAGCCAACGAGGAGCAGAGTGTAGGCCGAAGCCTGCACTGGAGGCACTTTAATATCTGTTGTGTCTGCGTGGCATTTGCAGGACACATTGCCGGCTACACAGCAGGGGAACAGTTGGCGTTACTGAACCCCACTGAAACAGTGGTGAGTGTTTTTCTCTGTGCAGCCGGCACTTCCGAGCACCAACTGGCAGTGTTAGAGCCCAGGAGGAGCAGAGTGTAGGCCGAAGCCTGCACTGGAGGCACTTTCATATCTGTTGTGTCTGCGTGGCATTTGCAGGACACATTGCCGGCTACACAGCAGGGGAACAGTTGGCGTTACTGAACCCCACTGAAACAGTGGTGAGTGTTTTTCTCTGTGCAGCCGGCACTTCCGAGCACCAACTGGCAGTGTTAGAGCCCAGGAGGAGCAGAGTGTAGGCCGAAGCCTGCACTGGAGGCACTTTCATATCTGTTGTGTCTGCGTGGCATTTGCAGGACACATTGCCGGCTACACAGCAAGGGAACAGTTGGCGTTACTGAACCCCACTGACACAGTGTCGAGTGTTTTTCTCTGTGCAGCCAGCACTTCCGAGCACCAACTGGTGGTGTTAAAGCCCAGGGTCAGCAGGAGGAGCAGAGTGTAGGCCGAAGCCTGCACTGGAGGCACTTTAATATCTGTTGTGTCTGCGTGGCGTTTGCAGGACACATTGCTGGCAACACAGCAGCGGAGCAGCTGGCATTACTGAACCCCAATAAGAAGTATTGACTGTGCAGACAGCACTTCCAGGCAGCAACTGGCGGTGTTGAAGCCCAGGGAAAAGCAGGAGGAGCAGAGTGTAGGCTGAGGCCTAATTGGAGCAAATTGAAAGGTAACCTTTAACCCCTCCAGGCGTTTGTAGCTGAAAGAGCCAACTTGTGCAGCACTAATGCTGCAAAAGGAAAAGGTGGCTCTTTTAATTATGCTCCTTGCAAACGCAGAACTAAACACTTATAAAATGTGTCCCCTGATACAGTGAAACCGTCCCGGAGGTGGGACTTTCCTTCGTAATGGGACGCAGCACAGCCATTATTCCTACCCCCTTGGCGCCATGCGCTGCCTCCTCTGTGTTGTTTGAATCTGTCCCGTAGCCTGCGCTGTTATGTTCAACCTTGGCCATGCGCAGTGTCTCGCTGCCCGAGATCCCGCCTCGCAGTGTTGTCTAATGTAATCACACTGCAGGCCTGGGATCCATGGGCATGCGCAGTGCATATCTTCACCTCTCACTCATCTCCGTTTGGATTCTTCAGACTGTGCGGCATCACGGCCGTGGCATGCTAGTAGGGATCAGCTGACGGCGCACAGTCTGAAGAAGGCAGAGGGAGTGAGTGAGAGCCTGAGGTGAAGATATGCACTGTGCATGCCCATGGATCCCAGGCCCGCAGTATGATTAAATCAGAAGAGACTGCGAGGCGGGATCTCGGGCAGCGCGGCCGCACAGGCCCAGTCCGCCTGACACCAAATGATGTCAGAAGACGGGCAGCGCAAAATGCGCATGGCCATGGTTGAACAAAACAGCGCAGGCTACGGGACAGATTCAAACAATGCTAAGGAGGCGGCGCACGGCGCCGAGGGGGTAGGGATGACGGCTGTGCTGCGTCCTATTACGAAGGAAAGTCCCACCTCCGGGACGGTTTTACGGTATCAGGGGACACATTTTATAAGTGTTAAGTTCAGCGTGTGCAAGGAGCAAAACTAAAAGAGCCTACCTTTTCCTTGTGCAGCATTACTGCTGCACAAGGTGGCTCTTTAAGTAACAAACGCCGGGGGGGACAGGTTCCCTTAAATTTCAGTTGTTGTGTCAGCGTGGCGGTCGCAGGACACATTGCCGGGTACACAGCTGGGGATCAGCTTGACGTTACTGAAACCCAATAACACAGGGTCATGTGTTTTGACAGTGCAGACGGCACTTCTGAGCATCAACTGGCGGTGTTGGAGCCAAGGGATTACAGTTCAGGTGGTAGAAACATGAACGCAACAGGAGACATGGATACTGTAGCCAACCAATTATTTAATCTGGAAGAGGAGTGGCAAATTCCTGCGAGATCCAGGCCTTGTTCATTTTTAGAAAAGTAAGCCAGTCAACGTTATCGGAGGATAGTCGCATGCGACGGTCTGTTAGTACACCGCCTGCGGCACTAAAGACGCATTCCGATAATACACTAGCAGCAGGACAAGCCAGCACCTCCAATGCGTACTGGCTTAGCTCTGGCCATGTGTCCAGCTTAGAGATCCAAAACTTGAAGGGGGAAGAGCCGTCTGGGAGTACAGTAAGAGGGCAAGACATGTAGTCTGTCACCATCTGACGGAAACGTTGCCTCCTGCTGACTGGAGCCGCCTGTGATGGTGTAGACATTTGTGGCGGGCACACAAAACTGTGCCACAGTTGAGCCATACTGGTCTTGCCTTGTGCTGAGGCACTGCTTCTGCTCTCTCTTTGTGCAGAGCTTCCTTCACTGCCTCGACGCACTGAGCTGCTTTGTAAAGCACTAGCAGCACTGCTCTCAGTTGGACTGGAGAAGATGATGGAATTCACCAGTGTGTCTTGGTACTCCCACATTTTACGCTCCCGGTTCAACGGTGTTATGAGGCTTTGTAAGTTGTCCCGGTAGCAAGGATCTAGGAGGGTGTACACCCAATAATCAGCCGTGTTGAGAATGTGGGCGATGTGGCGGTCGTTTCTCAGGCACTGCAGCATGTAATCAACCATGTGCAGACTTCCAACTGGCCAAGAAACGCTGTCCCCTGCTTGAGGTGTGATCTCTGCCTGCTCTGCAGCAACCCACCCTCGCTCTACACACTGACTATTGGAGAATTGTGTAACTCCCTCGTCTGGACCGATGTCTTCCTCCCCCATTGACTCCTCCTCATCCTCCTCACAAAGTGACCCCTGCCTAGGCCTTTGTGAGGAACCATGTAGCGCTGACTGTCCAGAAGTTGATGGAATTGGTGACTCCTCATCCTCCACCTCTTCCACAACATCATCCCTTAGTGCTTGCAGTGTTTGTAGAAGCAGGCAGATAAGGGGGACAGTCATGCTGACTAGCGCATCATCTGCACTCGCCATCCGCGTGGATTCATCGAAGGAACGCAAAACCTGGCAGACGTCCTTCATAGTGGCCCACTCAGTGGTTGTGAAGTCTGAACGGCGCAAACTGCGACTTCTTTGTGCCTGATGCAGCTGGTACTCCATTACTGCTTGCTGCTGCTCACACAACCGCTCCAATATATGTAACATGGAATTCCACCTGGTGGGTAGGTCACATATGATGCGATGTTCCGGAAGGCGGAATCGGCGCTGCAGAGCTGCAATGCGCAATCTTGCCATGCTGGAACGCCGCAAGTGAGCACACTCTAGGCGGACCTTGTGCAGCAGTGCATCAAGATCCGGATAGTCCCTCAAAAAATTCTGCACGACCAAGTTGAGGACATGTGCCAGACATGGGATGTGAGTGAGGTTGCCTAGGCCCAGAGCTGCCACCAGATTTTGGCCATTGTCACACACTACCATGCCTGGCTGGAGATTCGCTGGCACAAACCAAACGTCGCTCTCCTGCTTGATGGCATTCCAGAGCTCCTGCGCTGTGTGGCTTCGATTCCACAAAGAAATTAATTTCAAGACGGCCTGTTGACGTTTGGCCACAGCTGTGCTCATATCGGTCATAACAGGTAAACGTTCACGGGTCCATGTGGAGGTGGACTGTGACGGCTCCTGCAGCGATGATTCTGAGGAACTTGTGTATGAGGAGGAGTCAATGCATACAGACTGGATTCCTGCAATCCTTGGAGTTGGCAGAAAACGTCCTGCGCCACTTGCACGATCTGTACCCGGCTCAATAACATTAATCCAATGGGCAGTGAGGGAAAGGTATCGCCCCTGTCCATGGTGACTGGTCCATGCATCGGTGGTGAGGTGGACCTTGCTACTGACGGAGTTCAGTAGCGCGTGTTTTGTGTGTCCCTCCACATGCTTGTGCAGGGCAGGGACGGCTTGCCTGCTGAAATAAAAGCGGCTGGGCACATTGTATTGTGGGACTGCCAATGCCATCAAATTATGGAAGCTGTCAGTCTCCACCAGCCTGAATGACAACATTTCAAGGGACAGTAGTTTTGCAATGCCAGCATTCAGAGCCTGTGCTCGGGGGTGGTTTGCTGAGAATGGCCGCCTTTTCTCCCATGTGCTACCGATGGCTGTAGACTGGGCTGGGAGTGTGAGGATGACTGGGAACGTGGTGCTGTGGGTGGAATTACACTGGGTCTCTGGATAACAGTGCCAGAGGTTCTTCCATAGCGATCCTGTGAGAAAGCCGAACCAGCTGTGTGCGAGCTGGAGGAAGAGGCAACAAGATGAGCTGAAGAGGTGGTAGGTGCCGATGCAGGTTGGCCTAGGTCTTCAGTGTGATTTTGTAACTCCACCACGTGCTTGATCCGCACATGTTTCCACATATTTGTGGTATTGAGGTTTCTGATATTTCTCCCTCTTTTGACTTTGTGATGACACACCTTGCATTTGACAAAGCAAATGTCATCTGAAACTGTGTCAAAAAAGGACCAGGCACTGGAAGTCTTGGGAGCACCCATTTTTGCTTTTGGAAGAGGCATGCTCCTAACGGGTGCCGAATTGGAGGCTACAGGCTCCGCAGTCTTCCCCCTCCCTCTCCCTCTTTGGGCCATTCGGGGAATCTCTTCCTCAGAGCTGCTCCCACCACCTTCCTGTACCTCACGCCATGATGGGTCAAGGACCTCATCATCTACACTGCCCTCTTCCACCAACTGCTTCTCCTGGGTAGTCTCGGCAGCACAGTACGTGCCTGAAAGTGGCACCTGAGTCTCATCATCACATGCGCACTGAGGTGTGCTGACCGTAGGCACTGGCCCACCCGCCTCTTCAGAGTCAGAGAGACAAAGCTGTTGGGCATCACTGCATACTGCCTCTTCTTCCATTTCTCCAATGTTGCTTGGCTGGCCCCCTCTTTCCAAGCCAAGAGATTCAGAGAACAGAAGTAGAGATGGCTCCTGTCCTGGGCTCTCTGACTGCCTGGGCAATTTGGCAGGTGGTGAAGAGACAGATGGGTGCTCTCCAGTGCTCTGTGCCTGAGATGATGTGGCACTAAATGAAGTCGATGCGTTAGCTGCCATCCATCCGACAACGGCTTCAATTTGTTCTTCACGCAGCAGCGGTGTACGGCGATCTCCTACAAAGCTGCGCATGAAGGACTGTTCCCTGCTGAAACTGGGTGATGATGAGTCACCGGTGCCCACAGCAGGCACAGAATCCCCACGTCCTCTCCCTGCTCCACGCCCACGCCCACTTGCCTTACTCCATGCCTTCTTCATCTTGGTTGACTGATAAAGATAAGCAGAAAAGTACTAAGGGCTTAGTGTGCTTATTCCTCAACAGCTCCTAACAGGTATAAGAAACACTAATTTTCTAAAGTGTGGACTACATTTTAATAGCTAATGTGGCCAACACAACTGCAAAGTGGTGTGTTTGGTGCACTTTATTATTATTTTTTTTTGGCAGAACTGACTACAGAGTGAGCTGCACTCACACACAGACAGTGCAGACAGCCATGAACGGCGCTGCAAGGCCAAAACAAGCTCCTCTATGTAATCATATATAGTGTTTTTCCACAATCTAGCAGGATATGGAGGGAAAGCCGCTAATAGGAAAAATTTGAAAAAATGTACAGCAGGCTGGACTAATTGAGAAACAGACAATGGAACGGTATGAGGCAGTGACGCACCCTGAGCTGACTACAACCGGCTGTGGCTGCGGACAGATTACAGAGCGATGTGCACTCACACAGAGACCATGCAGACAGCCGTAAACGGCGCTGCAAGGCCAAAAAAAGCTCCTCTATGTAATCCTATGTAGTGTTTTTCGACAATTTAGCTGGCTATGGATGGAAGGCCACTAATAGGAAATATTTCAAAAAATGTGCAGCAGGCTGCACTAATTGCAAAAAAGGACAATGGATTGAACGGTATGAGGCAGTGACGCACCCTGAGCTGACTACACAGACTGCAGACAGACTACAGAGTGATGTGCACTCACACAGAGACCGTGCAGACAGCCGTATATGGCGCTGCAGGGCCAAAAAAGCTCCTCTATGTAGTTGCAGCGCCCCAGAGTCCTGGTCGTTGCAGTAATGTCGCTCTTCCACAAGGGGGAGTGATGCTACGTCTGATGGTACTAAAGGAGTTCACCTTGCCAGGTATCATAGTCACACACTACACTTTACACTCCAGTCCACCAGGGGGAGCAAAGCTGCTATCTACTAGGGCACTCCTCACATACGGGTAA
The DNA here is from genome assembly GCF_051348905.1 of Ranitomeya variabilis. Taxonomy (NCBI): domain Eukaryota; kingdom Metazoa; phylum Chordata; class Amphibia; order Anura; family Dendrobatidae; genus Ranitomeya; species Ranitomeya variabilis. The sequence continues at coordinate 569,283,287 of NC_135232.1, forward strand.
AACTGGTGGGTTGGATAGGAAGTTAGAGAGAAGCAGACTGTGCTTCTACAAGACAACATCGAGAGAGGAGCAGCCTGGGTTTGACCCAGAGAGGCCTTGTCAGGGGTGGGATCCTGACAGAGGCCTAGCAAGAGATAGAACGTTACGGAGCTGCGCCTGCACATCATTGCGGCAGCATCATAAGAAAGGACACGAAGCGAAGTATATTGTGGAGAGTGAGAACCGAAGTCACAGCACAAGGAGATAATACCAGGAGGAGTCCTGCCCCGAGGTCGGCAGCCTCCTTCCGTGGCGCGTAGCCAGTGGCCGGAACACCGAGGGAGTACTGACTCTACGCATTACTCCAGACAATGGCAGGACAGTCAATTCCCAGTCGGCTGCCCAACCTAAATACCTAAAAGGACACGGAGGCAATTGTGGGAGAGGGGCATCTCTAGGGTCCCTATAAATTAACTCAAGCCCTACCCCGTCATACGGGTTGTCCTATCCATATCATCTGGGGGACAGAGAGAGAGAACATCAGAAATATTCACGAAGGTTGTGAGGACTTTCCCATGGTGCTCAGCAGGGAGGTACTACAACACACAGGCGCTAGTAGGAAGGCTACTGATTTCTTCCTGGCTAAGGGAACTCTGGATGTGCCTTTGGACCGGCCGGACTCAGCCAGCCCTGTGAGCGGTACTCTGGACTGCGGATGCTGAAGTCTTCAGTAAAAGGTAAAGAGACTGCAACCTTTGTGTCCTCGTTATTCATCGCACCTTACAACGACCACTATCATCATCCACACACTTTGGGAAGCCCTGGGGACATACTTCACCTGTGGGAAGGTATACCATCTGGCTGCCATTCCATCACCCCAGCGGACCTCCAGCAGTGTCGGTCACCCTGACCAAATACCACAGATGGCATCACGAACACCGTACAAACTTACTCCTTTAATTGGGCGCCCCTCAGCAGGGCCACGGACCAGGTCGGGCCACCATGACATCCCCAGAACCGAGACCGAGGGACCCGGTGCTGAGTACCCCATTGCCCTGCGCCTGGGGGCGATCCATAATCCTATGTAGTGTTTTTCCACAATTTAGCTGGATACGGATGGAAAGCCACTAATAGGAAATATTTGAAAAAAATTTCAGCAGGCTGCACTAATTGCAAAAAAGGACAATGGATTGAACAGTATGAGGCAGTGACGCACCCTGAGCTGACTACAACCGGCTGTGGCTGCGGACAGACTAAAGAGCGATATGCACTCACACAGAGACCGTGCAGACAGCCGTAAACGGCGCTGCAAGGCCCAAAAAAGCTCCTCTATGTAATTCTATGTAGTGTTTTTCCACAATTTAGCTGGATATGGATGGAAAGCCACTAATAGGAAATAATTGAAAACATTTTCAGCAGGCTGCACTAATTGCAAAAAAGGACAATGGATTGAATGGTATGAGGCCGTTACGCACCCTGAGCTGACTACAACCGGCTGTGGCTGCGGACAGACTACAGAGCGATGTGCAGTCACACAGAGACCGTGCAGACAGCCGTAAACGGCGCTGCAAGGCCAAAAAACCTCCTCTATGTTATCCTATGTAGTGTTTTTCCACAATTTAGCTGGATACGGATGGAAAGCCACTAATAGGAAATATTTGAAAAAATGTGCAGCAGGCTGCACTAATTGCAAAAAAGGACAATGGATTGAACAGTATGAGGCAGTGACGCACCCTGAGCTGACTACAGCCGGCTGTGGCTGCGGACAGACTACAGAGCGATGTGCACTCACACACATACAGACCTTGCAGACAGCTGTGAACAGCGCTGCAAGGCAAAAGCAAGGTTCTCACACAGCGGTTGCTAAATTAGCCTGGGTAAAGCACAATGAAGCAAATCGCTATCTCTAAACTGGTCCTCAGTCAGAATACAGCGTCCTGTCCCTAACTGAATTCACAGCAGAGTGAGCCCAAAATGGTGGCGGCGACTTTTATAGTGCATCATGACATCATTTCATATGCCAATCACAGCCATGCCAGTAGTTTCATGCCCACCATGCAGAACAGGATGTGCCTACACTTCTAATCATTCCACATTGGCTGAATTTGGGCACTTTGAATTATGGGAACTTCCGATTCCGGTATCCGATATACTGAAAGTATCGGAACTCGGTATTGGAATTCCGATACCGCAAATATCGGCCGATACCCGATACTTGCGGTATCGGAATGCTCAACACTAATAGTCATGCGAAAAGAAAAGAGGTGGAGGAGTAAAAGGAGGAGGAGACACAGATATAGGCATGTCATGCCCTTCTAAAATCAAGAAAGCTGGAGTGAAAATCTAAAATCAGCCTACCAACACCCAGACGTCGTGACAAAAAAATGTAAAAAAGAAATATCTTTTGGTAGAATGGCGGGTCCATTCAGAACACTTTCCTTAGAAGACGTAGTGGTATCCCCATTGGGAGTCGTGCCAAAAAAGGAACCCAATACATTCAGACTAATCCACCATTTGTCATGTCCAAGGGGCAGGTCAGTAAACGACAACATCGACGCGGAACCAAGTACAGTACTATATACTGTACCTCCTTTGACGAGGCAATCAGGCGGGTCAAGAAGTTGGGAAGGGGCACCCTAATGGCCAAAACAGACATAGAGGGGGTGTTCCGGTTACTACCTGTGCCTCCGAATAGTGTCCGCATATTGGGCTGCTTCTGTGAAGGAGCATACTACTTTGATCGCTGTTTGCCCATGGGGTGCTCCATATCCTACTCACTATTTGAGGTGTTTAGCTGCTTCCTCGAATGGGTCGTCATGGACATTTCTAAGGGGTCACACAATATTCATTACCTCAACGACTTCTAATGCCTGGGCCCAAAAGATTTGCCACAGTGTGAATATGCATGGTAGTCCACCTGTGAGAAGGAGAGAGCTGGAGGCAGAGTGGACACCCCAGAGCCGAGGGGTTAGATTGAGAAAGGAAGAAGGCAGTGTAGCTTGCTTCATGGGTGGGGTACTCTACTGAGTAGCAGAAACTGCTACTATGGCCCAAAGTATTGCCTGGGCTAAGTGCAGTTAAAAATTAGTACTTAGTAGTGTTGAGCGATACCTTCCGATATTCAAAAGTATCGGTATCGAATTGGATCGGCTAATATCTAAAAAATATTGGATATCGCTGATACCGATACCCGATACCAATGCAAGTCATTGGGACCAAAATATCAGAACGTAAATAAGCCCTTTCTGTCCTTCTATATGCTGTTCCGGAAGGGGGAAGAGTGTGGGCGGTGCGTGGGCGGACACTGTGAGTGTCTTTGTGTGCGGGCGGGGTCTGTGCGGGACTGTGGGTGGTCTGTGCGTGCATGCCGGGGGTCTGTATAACCTGCCAGGGGGTCTGTGCGGCCTCTCCAGGGTCTGTGCGGCTTGCCGGGGGGTCTGTGCGGCCTCTCCGGGGTCTGTGCGTACCTGCCGGGGGGTCTGTACGGCCTGCCAAGGGGTCTGTGCGGCCTCTCCGGGGTCTGTGCGGCTTGCCGGGGGGTCTGTGCGGCCTCTACGGGGTCTGTACGGCCTGCTGGGGGGTCTGTACGGCCTGCCAGCGGGTCTGTGTGGCCTCTCCAGGGTCTGTGTGGCTTGCCGGGGTGTCTGTACGGCCTGCCTGGGGTCTTTGTGTCTGTGCAGGCATCGTCCGATGGGACTACAAGTCCCATTGGGCTATGCCTGCTACAATGACAGTGATTGACAAATTAGACAATGATGGGACAGTAGTAGTCCCATCATCCGGCTAATGTGTTGAATGTAAAAAAAAAAAATACTCCATACATGCTACACACAGCATGTACATACATGCACATACATACATACTTCATACATACTCCATACATGCTACATACATGCTACATACATACATTCTACATACATACTACATACATGCTACATACATACATACATACTACATACATACTACATGCTACATACTCCATACATGCTACATACATGCTACATGCTACATACATGCTACCTACATGCTACATACATGCTACAAACATACTACATACATGCTACATACATGCTACATGCTACATACATGCTACATACATACATACTACATGCTACATACATGCTACATACATGCTACATACATGCTACATACATACTACATACATGCTACATACATGCTACATACATACTGCATACTACATACATGCTACAAACATGCTATATACATACATACTACATGCTACATACATACTATATACTGCATACATGCTACATACATGCATGCTACATACATGCTACATGCATGCTACATACATACTACATACATACTATGTAGTATTAGTATGTATACTAAAACGGATCCGGTGGAAAAAAACGGATCCGGCGGAAAAAACGGATCCGGTGGAAAAAAATGGATCTGGTGGAAAAAACGGATCCGGTGGAAAAAAATGGAGCCGGCGGAAAAAAAGGATCTGTTTTTTCCAAAACTCGCCGGATTGTGCCTGACGGCAAAAACCTGATGTGTGAAAGCGGCGAGATATATGGATAGATACTTCTATGTATCTATAGATATATTTATCTATAAATATATCTATAGATAGATATATCCATAGATATATAATAGAAAGGCCGATGTTTCTAAGGCTACTTTCACACTTGTGTTTTTAGCGATCCGTCGCAATCCGTCGTTTTGGGAAAAAAACGGATCCTGCAAATGTGCTCGCAGGATGCGTTTTTTTCCCATAGACTTGTATTAGGGACGGATGGCCACACGTCACATCCGTCGTGCAAAGGATCCGTCGTGTTTTGGCGAACCGTCGGCACGAAAAAACGTTCAAGTGAACGTTTCTTTGTCCGTCGCGTCCGCCATTTTCTACCGCGCATGCACAGCAGAAACTCTGCCCCCTCCTCCCTGGACTTCAGAATGTGCAGCGTTTGCATTGAAAAACTGAATCCGCTGCCCACGTCGTGCACAAATTTCACTATGTGCGTCGGTACGTCGGCCCGACGCATAGCGACAGACCCGTACCGACGCAAGTGTGAAAGAGGCCTTTATGAGCGTTGAATTTTTAAAAAAACAAACAAAAACAGAAAAAAACGGCGTGGGCTCCCACACAATATTCTGCGCCAGAGGGGGAAAGCCGATGGCCGGGGGCCAATATTTGTAGCCTGCTATGAATATCAGCCAGCAGCTGTCTGCGTAGCCTTTACTGGCTATTAAAATAGGGGGACCCCCCAAAAAATGACGTGGGGCTTCCCTATATTTTATAGCCAGAAAGTCTACGCAGACAGCTGCGGGCTGATATTCATAGCCTAGAGAGGGGCCATGGATATTGTAAGATGCGCCAATTCCAGCACTTAGCCCCTCTCTTCCCACTCCCGTGTAGCAGTGGGATATGGGGTAATAAGGGGTTAATGTCACCTTGCTATCGTAAGGTGACATTAAGCCGGGTTAATAATGGAGAGACGTCAATAAGACGCCTATCCATTATTAATCCAATAGTAAGAAAGGGTTAATAAAACACACACACATTAGGAAAAAAGTATTTTAATATTCTTCATTTTACCATACTTACCATACTTCAGCGCCTGCAAAAAACGTAAAATAATAAACCGTATACTACCTGTCCGCCGTAGTCCAATTAATAACGAGTGTCCCACGACGATCTCACCTATAGAACAGTGACATCGGGTGATATCACTGCTCTATAGGACCCTCAGTGACACACTGACAGGAGACAATGGCTCCTGCAGTGTATCACTGTGATTACTAAAGTTCAAAGTCTTACTTTATGGCAATTGCGGCCTGGGAAAATTTCTCATACAGCAATGCCATAAGTGAGACTAGGGACTTTTTTTACACCGGCGGAGGAATACACTCCTCCCGTCATTGTGTTTCTGGGGCCCCTGGAGAGCGGTCGCACCAGCTGTTGCTGCCGTTCTCCATGGGAGATCATCGTGGGACACTCGTGGATTTCTGCGGACAGGGAGTATGTTGGTTGTTTGTCTTTTTCATATTTTTTACAGATGACACTGCAGTATGTAAGTAGTATGTATGTATGTATGTAGCATGTATTTAGCATGTATGTAGCATGTATGTAGCATGTATGTAGTATGTATGTATGTAGCATGTATGTAATATGTATGCAGTATGTATGTAGCATGTATGTAGCATGTATGTAGCATGTAGCATGTATGTAGCATGTATGTAGCATGTATGTAACATGTATGTAATATGTAGCATGTATGTAGCATGTATGTATGTAGTATGTAGCATGTATGTAGAATGTATGTATGGAGCATTTATGTAGCATGTATGTAGAATGTATGTAGCATGTATGTAGTATGTATGTAGCATGTATGTAGCATGTATGTAGTATGTATGTATGTATGTAGCATGTATGTAATATGTATGCAGTATGTATGTAGCATGTATGTAGCATGTATGTAGCATGTAGCATGTATGTAGCATGTATGTAGCATGTATGTAACATGTATGTAATATGTAGCATGTATGTAGCATGTATGTATGTAGTATGTAGCATGTATGTAGAATGTATGTATGGAGCATTTATGTAGCATGTATGTAGTATGTATGTAGCATGTATGTAGAATGTATGTATGTAGCATGTATGTAGCATGTATATAATATGTAGCATGTATGTAGCATGTATGTAGCATGTATGTAATATGTAGCATGTATGTAGCATGTATGTATGTATGTAGTATGTAGCATGTATGTAGAATGTATGTATGTAGCATGTATGTAGCATGTATGTAGTATGTATGTAGCATGTATGGAGTATGTATGTAGCATGTATGGAGTATGTATGTAGCATGTATGTAGCATGTATGGAGTCCCGGACGATGGGACTACTACTGTCTCATCATTGGCTAATGTGTCAATCACTGTCATTGGAGCAGGCATAGCCTGATGGGACTTGTAGTCCCATCAGACGATGCCTGCACAGACACAAAGACCCCCGGCCATACAGACACCCTGGCAAGCCGCACAGATCCCAGAGAGGCCACACAGACCACCCGGCAGGCCGTACAGACCCCCTGGCAGGCACGCACAGACCACCCATGGTCCCGCACAGACCCCGCCCGCACAGACACACACAGTGTCCGTGCACACACCACCCACACTCAATTATACTGCATTTTTGCACTGTGGGAACCTCCGATTCCGGTATCCGATATCGCAAAAATATCGGAACTCGGTATTGGAATTCCGATACAGCGAATATCGGCCGATACCCGATATTTGCAGTATCTGAATGCTCAACACTAGTACTTAGATAAACAGGCAGTGTAGCTTGCTTCATGGGTGGGGTACTATGCTGAGTAGTAGACACTGCTACTAGGCCCAAAATATTGCTTGGGCTAGATGCAGTAAAAAAATAGTAATTAGGTAAACAGGCAGTGTAGCTTGCTTCATGGGTGGGCTACTCTGCTGACTAGCAGACACTGAAGCTTTGGAGCAGACTTCTGAATCCAAGGCCATAGTATGAGTAAACAGCTCTGCAGACTCAATCATCTGTGTTACCCCAAGCCATAGTGTATGTAGTTTCTAAAGGTTAAAAGTGGGGAGCGACCCCACCCACCTGGAATTGACGATGCCAACGTCATGTAAAACACAGCAAGGGGACTCCAAAAAGAGTCTCAATTTTTTTCCAAAAATAGGGCCACAGACACTGCTTAAGTGGCATCAATTTCACCAGAGTTTCTTAAAATGGTTGGTGAGGTGATTTTCAAAAATAATCAATCTTTTAGTCTCCCCAGGATGACACGGGTAGAAAAGTCCTTGCGGATCCAGGATTTGTTCATCTTGATGAACTTTAATCTGTCTACATTGTCGCTGGACAGCCGCGTGCGCTTATCTGTCAGCACACCACCAGCAGCGCTGAACACAAGTTCAGAGAGAACGCTGGCTGCAGGGCACAACAAGATCTCCAAGGCATGAGTGGTGAGCTCAGGCCATTTTTCCTGATTGGAAGCCCAAAATGAGCAAGGGTCCAGCTTCACAGTCATGGCATCAATATTAACTTGGAGATACTCCTGTACCATCCTCTCTAGGCGTTGGCTCTGCGTCAGACTTCTTGTCTCCTGTGGCCTTGCAAAGGATGGTCTAAAAAATTCTTGAAACGATTGGAAAAAATAGCTGCTGCCACCACTGTTACGGTTTGAGTGATGACTCGACAGTCCCATGGTTGGCAAGTTAGAACTGAGATATTCACTACGTGCACCACTGGTGTTTTGTGGAAAAGCAGATGTAAGATCCTGTAACAGTCTCTGCTGATACTCCTGCATGCGTGAATTCCTTTTGTATGGCAGGAATTATTTCGCCAAATTTACTTTTGTACCGGGGATCAAAGAGTGTGGCAACCCAGTAGTCGGCATTACTTTAGATTCTGACAATCCGAGGGTCATGTTGCAGGTAGTGCAGCAAGAAGGCACTCGTGTGTCTTGCGCATCCAGGAGGACCAAGTCCTTGTTGTCTTGGTGGCGGCGAGGTGAGAATCATGTTTCCTTCCTCTGCCCTCTCCCCCCAACCTCGCACAACAAAAATTTGATCAAGGTCTCCCTCATCTGATGAGTCTTCCATGCCCAGTGCTAGTTCGTCCTCCACTTCTTCCTCGGCTCCTGCACCTTCCTCAACAGTTTGGCTGCTACCATGCACCCTCGGTAATCCCTCTCCCCCACCCTCCAATGCCAGCCGTCTTGGTGCTGCCAACCGTCTGGACCTTCGAGATATTATCCCTTCTGCATACGACTCCTCCTGTTCCTCCTCCTCTTGTCCCACCACCTCTTGTCCCACCACCTGACTCCAAATACTGTTTAAGGTGTGCTCCAGCATGTAAATGACCGGAATAGTCATGCTGATAATGACATCGTCAGCACTAAACATCTTCGTCGCTATTTCAAAACTGTGCAGAAGGGTGCATAGGTCCCTGATCTGAGACCATTCCTGCAGCGTGATTTGCCCTATCTCTGGATCTCGTTGGCCCAGGTTTTATGTTATAACATATTGCACCAGGGCTCGTCTGTGCTGCCACAGTTGCTGCAGCATGTGCAGAGTTGAATTCCACTGTGTGGGCACATTTCAGCCAGTGAACTGTCAGGCCCAACGACTTCTGTAGAGATGTAAGTCATTGAGCTGCGGCATGGGAACGGCGGAAGTGAGCACACAGCGACCATGCCCTCTGCAGAAGACAATCTAGTCCGGGATAGTGGGATAAAAATTGCTGGACAACCAGGTTAAAAACGTGAGCCATACAAGGCACGTGTGTGACAGTGCCCCGGCAAAGGGCCGCACCCATGTTTGCAGCATTGTCGCACATGGCCTTCCCTGGCTGCAGGTTCAGTGGAGACAACTATTGATGGAACTCGGTCTCCAGAGCTGACCACATCTCAGCTGTGTGACTCACATTTCACAGACATTTCAAAGTAAACACCGCCTGATGCCATTGAGCCCTGGTGACAGCATAGTAAGGAGGTGTTCAGGATTCCTTCTGCGCAGTTAGAGCACGGGTGGCATTACCAGACAGGCTTTGGGTGCAGGTGGAGGACCGAGAAGGAGGTTGAGAAGACAGAAGCAGTGGAGGAACTTATAGATACAGAGGATCGACGCGCAACTCATGGGCATGGCAAGACTTGGACAGCAGCCCCTTCTCCTGCTGTCACCATAGTTACCCAGTGCCCTGTCATCGACATGTAATATCCCTGTCCATGTCTACTCGTCCAAGTGTCTGTGATGAAATTCACCCTGTCACAAACAGAGTTTCTTGTTATGATCCTTAGTGGTTGAGGATCACGAATTACTCCAGCTAAGTAACAAACATAGGACAAGCTCTAGGGAGGTGGCAAACTGGACTGACCGCAAATCTGAACCTATCCAAACACACTAGAAGTAGCCGGTGAACGTGCCTAAAAAATCCTAGACGTCTCGAGCCAGCCTGAGGAACTAACTACCCCTAGAGAGAAAGAAAGACCTCTCTTGCCTCCAGAGAAATAATCCCCAAAGATATAGAAGCCCCCAACAAATAATAACGGTGAGGTAAGAGGAAGGCACATACACAGGGGTGAAAACAGATTCAGCAAATGAGGCCCACTAATACTAGATAGCAGAAAATAGTAAGGGGTCTGTGCGGTCAGTAAAAAACCCTAACAAAATATCCACACTGAGAATTCAAGAACCCCCGCACCAACTAACGGTGTGGGGGGAGAAACTCAGTCCCCTAGAGCAACCAGCAAGCGAGGAGATCACATCTTAGCAAGCTGGACAAGAAACATGATGAATGCTGATAATCAAAAAATGAACGGACAAAACTTAGCTTGCCTTGGAGAGGCTGGGAGCAAGGTAATCACAAGGAATCTGAAGAGCACTGAATACATTGATAGCAGGCAAGGAACTGAGTATCCAGGTGAGTTAAATAGGAAACCAACCAAGGATAACGAACCAGCTGATGCAGCCAACCTGCAGAAAGACAACACTATACAGTACTGCTTGTGACCACTAGAGGGAGCCTAAAAATAGAGTTCACAACAGTACCCCCCCTTGAGGAGGGGTCACCGAACCCTCATCAAGACCCCCAGGGCGATCAGGATGAGCCGCGTGGAAGGCACGAACCAAATTGGCCGCATGAACATCAGAGGCGACAACCCAGGAATTATCCTCCTGGCCATAGCCCTTCCACTTCACCAAATACTGAAGCCTCCGTCTAGAGATACTAGAATCCAAAATCTTCTCCACCACGTACTCCAATTCACCCTCGACCAGCACCGGAGCAGGAGACTCAACAGAAGGAACCACAGGTACCACATACCTCCGCAACAAAGACCTATGGAACACATTATGAATGGCAAACGATGCTGGGAGATCCAAACGAAAAGACACCGGGTTAAGGATTTCCAAGATCTTATAAGGACCGATGAAGCGAGGCTTGAATTTAGGAGAGGAGACCTTCATAGGAACATACCGAGAAGACAGCCACACCAAATCCCCAACACGAAGTCAGGGACCCACACCGCGGCGGCGGTTGGCAAAGTGCTGAGCCTTCTCCTGTGACAACCTCAAATTGTCCACCACATGGTTCCAAATCTGCTGCAACCTATCCACCACAGAATCCACCCCAGGACAGTCAGAAGACTCAACCTGACCCGAGGAAAAACGAGGATGGAAACCAGAATTGCAGAAAAAAGGCGAAACCAAAGTAGCAGAACTAGCCCGATTATTAAGGGCAAACTCGGCCAATGGCAAAAAAGTCACCCAATCATCCTGATCAGCAGAAACAAAACATCTCAAATAAGTTTCCAACATCTGATTAGTTCGCTCGGTTTGGCCATTAGTCTGAGGATGGAAGGCCGACGAAAAAGATAAATCAATGCCCATCTTAGCACAAAAAGTCCGCCAAAACCTGGACACAAACTGGGATCCTCTATCAGACACAATATTTTCAGGAATGCCGTGCAAGCGAACCACATTCTGAAAAAATAGAGGAACCAAATCGGAGGAGGAAGGCAACTTAGGCAAGGGCACCAAATGGACCATCTTGGAAAAACGATCACACACCACCCAGATGACAGACATTTTCTGAGATACTGGAAGATCCGAAATAAAATCCATGGAAATGTGCATCCAAGGCCTTTTCGGGACAGGCAAAGGCAAAAGTAAACCGCTGGCACGAGAACAGCAAGGCTTAGCCCGAGCACAAATGCCACAAGACTGCACAAAGGAACGCACATCCCGCAACAAGGAAGGCCACCAGAAGGACCTAGCCACCAAATCTCTGGTACCAAAAATCCCAGGATGACCCGCCAACACCGAAGAATGAACCTCGGAAATAACTCTGCTGGTCCATCTATCCGGGACAAACAGTCTCTCTGGTGGACAACGGTCAGGTCTACCCGCCTGAAATTTCTGCAGCACTCGTCGCAAATCTGGGGAAATGGTAGACAAAATCACTCCCTCTCTGAGAATACCAGCCGGCTCAGAAACTCCCGGAGAGTCAGGCACAAAACTCCTAGAAAGTGCATCAGCCTTCTCGTTCTTCGAACCAGGCAGGTATGAGACCACAAAGTTGAAACGGGAGAAAAACAGCGACCAACGAGCCTGTCTAGGATTCAGGTGCTTGGCAGATTCGAGGTAAATCAGGTTTTTGTGATCAGTCAAGACCACCACACGATGTTTAGCTCCTTCCAGCCAATGTCGCCACTCCTCAAATGCCCACTTCATAGCCAACAACTCCCGATTACCAACATCATAATTCCGCTTGGCAGGCGAAAACTTTCTTGAAAAGAAAGCACATGGCTTCATCACAGAGCCATCAGAGCTTCTCTGCGACAAAACAGCCCCTGCTCCAATCTCAGAAGCATCAACCTCGACCTGGAAGGGGAGAGAGACATCTGGTTGACATAAGACTGGAGCTGAAGAAAACCGGTGCTTCAGTTCCCGAAAGGCCTCCACGGCCGCAGGAGACCAATTAGTCACATCAGAACCCTTCTTGGTCAAATCCGTCAAAGGTTTAACCACGCTAGAAAAATTAGCGATGAAACGACGGTAAAAATTAGCAAAACCCAAGAACTTCTGAAGACTCTTAACAGACGTAGGCTGAGACCAGTCATGAATAGCCTGGACCTTGACTGGGTCCATCTCCACAGTAGAAGGAGAAAAAATAAAACCCAAAAAGGAGACCTTCTGTACTCCGAAGAGGCATTTTGAGCCCTTCACAAATAAAGCATTAGCATGCAGGACCTGAAACACCATCCTGACCTGCTTCACATGGGACTCCCAATCATCAGAAAAGACCAAAATGTCATCCAGATAAAACAATCATAAATTTATCCAGATATTCTCGGAAGATGTCATGCATGAAGGACTGAAACACAGAAGGAGCATTAGAGAGTCCAAAAGGCATCACTAAGTACTCAAAATGGCCTTCGGGCGTATTAAATGCTGTTTTCCATTCATCTCCCTGCTTAATGCGTACAAGGTTATACACACCACGGAGATCTATCATAGTGAACCAACTGGCCCCCTTAATCCGAGCAAACAAATCAGACAATAGTGGCAAAGGATACTCAAATTTGACTGTGATTTTATTCAGAAGACGATAATCTATACAAGGTCTCAAAGAACCGTCCTTCTTGGCCACAAAAAAAAATCCTGCACCAAGAGGGGAAGAGGATGGGCGAATATGTCCCTTCTCCAAAGACTCCTTTATATAACTCCGCATCGCGGCATGCTCTGGTATAGACAAATTAAAAAGTCGTCCCTTAGGGAATTTACTACCAGGAATTAAATTTATAGCACAGTCACAATCCCTATGAGGGGGCAGGGCACTGGACCTGGGCTCATCAAATACATCCTGGTAGTCAGACAAAAACTCAGGGACCTCAGAAGGAGTGGAAGAAGCAATAGACACCAACGGAGTATCGCCATGAATTCCCTGACAACCCCAACTTGACACAGACATAGCTTTCCAATCTAAAACTGGATTATGAGCCTGCAGCCATGGCAGACCCAAAATGACAACATCATGCAAATTATGCAGAACGAGAAAGCGAATCACCTCATGATGTACGGGAGTCATGCACATGGTCATTTGCGTCCAATACTGAGGCTTATTCTCAGTCAATGGCGTAGCATCAATTCCCCTCAGAGGAATAGGAAATTCCAAAGGCTCCAGGACAAAACCACAGCGCCTGGCAAACGACAAATCCATCAGATTCAGGGCAGCACCCGAATCCACAAAAGCCATAACCGGGTAGGACGACAAACAACAAATCAAAGTAACAGACAAAATAAATTTAGGCTGTATCGTACCAATGGTGACAGGTTTAGCGATATTTTTTAAACGTTTAGAGCATGCTGAGATAACATGAGTAGAATCACCACAGTAAAAGCACAACCCATTTTGACGTCTATGACTTTGTCGCTCAATTCTGGTCAGAGTTCGGTCACATTGCATAGACTCAGGTCTCTGTTCATAAAATACCGCCAAAGGATGAGCAGATTTGCGCTCCCGCAAACGCCGATCAACCTGAATGGCTAAAGCCATAGAATCACTCAGACTTGTAGGGGTGGGAAACCCCACCATAACATTCTTAACGGCCTCAGAAAGACCTTCTCTGAAATTTGCAGCCAGGGCACACTCATTCCATTGAGTAAGCACCGACCATTTCCGAAATTTTTGACAATACACCTCTGCTTCATCCAGACCTTGAGAGATAGCCAGCAACGCTTTTTCTGCCTGATTCTCAAGATTAGGCTCCTCATAAAGCAGTCCAAGAGCCAGAAAAAATGCATCTACATTAAGCAATGCAGGATCTCCTGGCACCAGAGAGAAGGCCCAATCTTGAGGGTCGCCGCGCAACAAGGAGATAACAATTTTAACTTGCTGAGCGGAATCACCAGAGGAACGAGGTCTCAGAGACAGAAATAACTTACAATTATTCTTAAAATTCTGAAACCTAGATCTATCTCCAGAAAACAACTCAGGAATGGGTATCTTTGGTTCTGACATAGGGCTATGAATAACAAAATCCTGAATACTTTGCACCCGTGCAGTAAGATGATCCACACTAGAAGACAGAGTCTGAATATTCATGTCTGCAGCTGAGCTCAAAACCACCCAGAGTTCAAGGGGATGAAAGAAGCTAAACAGACTGCAGCAAAGGAAAAGCGGGAGGAAAAAAAAAAAAATGTACTCAGGTCTTCTTTTTATCCCACTTCTGCGATGCATTAAACACTTTTTTTGGCCTGCTATACTGTTATGATCCTTAGTGGTTGAGGATCACGAATTACTCCAGCTAAGTAACAAACATAGGACAAGCTCTAGGGAGGTGGCAAACTGGACTGACCGCAAATCTGAACCTATCCAAACACACTAGAAGTAGCCGGTGAACATGCCTAAAAAATCCTAGACGTCTCGAGCCAGCCTGAGGAACTAACTACCCCTAGAGAGAAAGAAAGACCTCTCTTGCCTCCAGAGAAATAATCCCCAAAGATATAGAAGCCCCCAACAAATAATAACGGTGAGGTAAGAGGAAGGCACATACACAGGGGTGAAAACAGATTCAGCAAATGAGGCCCACTAATACTAGATAGCAGAAAATAGTAAGGGGTCTGTGCGGTCAGTAAAAAACCCTAACAAAATATCCACACTGAGATTTCAAGAACCCCCGCACCAACTAACGGTGTGGGGGGAGGAACTCAGTCCCCTAGAGCAACCAGCAAGCGAGGAGATCACATCTTAGCAAGCTGGACAAGAAACATGATGAATGCTGATAATCAAAAAATGAACGGACAAAAACTTAGCTTGTCTTGGAGAGGCTGGGAGCAAGGTAATCACAAGGAATCTGAAGAGCACTGAATATATTGTTAGCAGGCAAGGAACTGAGTATCCAGGTGAGTTAAATAGGAAACCAACCAAGGATAACGAACCAGCTGATGCAGCCAACCTGCAGAAAGACAACACTACACAGTACTGCTTGTGACCACTAGAGGGAGCCTAAAAATAGAGTTCACAACAGTTTCTCAAGGAAGCGGTTATGTTGTGTGCGACATGCTGGTGTAGTGGAGGCACAGTTTTCTTTGAAAAGTAGTGGCAACTGGGCATCTGGTACTGGGGCACTGCGACGGACATAAGGTCTCAAAAATCCTCTGTGTCCTCCAGGCGGAAAGGCAGCATTTCTGTAGCCAACAGCTTGCAGATGGTGAAATTCAACCTCTTAGCTTTGTCATGGCTAGGAGGAAATGGTCTTTTACTTGTCCACATCTGAGGGACCAAGGGCTGGCTGCCGTGCTTAGACGGGGTTGAGTAGGGTGTCCCCGGCAAACTGCTGGTCTGTGAGGAAGGTGCAGGCGGAGATATTATGTTGCCTTGATCAAAATGTGGTGGTCTTGATGTCGGAGAGCGCTCAACACCAGCAGGTGTTTCCACTTGCAAATTTCCTGACGACCTGCCAATCACACTGATTGTTGCGGGTAAAGAGGGGGAAGGTCTGCATCCAAAACCATGTTTGACTGCTGTCCCCACAGTCACAGAGGATGAAGAGGCCGCCGATGCACTTGATGGGGCAGACGGTGGTTGGCCCGGCCCACTAGGCCGCATTGTAGCACAGTGAGCTTCCCACTGCAACTTATGCCTCATATCCATGTGACGGTTCAGGCATGAAGTACTCAAACTATTCATTTTTAGGCCTCTACTGAGATTTTGGTGACAAATCTTACAGACAACATGAGTTGGGTCATCCTTTGCAATCTCAAAAAATGCCCAGGCTATGCAAGGCTTAGAGCCCATGCGACCTGAAAAGCCACCACGACTTGTGCTCAGAGGCACAGTTGTGGTTGAGGATGCAGTTGTTGACGTGCTTCCAATACAACCACCACCGCATAGTGGCAACCACCTCCACATAGTGACACCGAGAGCCGCTCAGAGTGTAAGGTCCAGGCACGCGCGCGTACATGGCATCGCCACCGCTAGTTCAAAACAGACCGGAACAGGCTGCTACTAAGGTGACACCGGAAAGGGTAAGGAGGTAATCACAAGGGAGAAAGAAGGGGGAAATGAAGAGAACCGCATATACCACAACGTTATACCAGACGTTGTGGTATATGCGGTTCTCTTCCGATATTTGTGTCCCATTGACTTGTATTGGTATCGGGTACCGATACTTTCAAATATCGGAAGGTATCGCTCAACACTACTCCTTACCCTTTCTGGTGTCACCTTAGCAGCAGCCTGTTCCGGTCAATTTCAAACTAGCGGTGGCGATGCCACGTACGCGCGCGTGCCTGGACCTTACACTCTGGGCGTCTCTCAGCGTCTCTATGCGGAGGTGGTTGCCATGACTCTGGCGACGCCCACGCATGACGCCGATGCTACCGAGAGTCGCAGGTAACCACGGCAACGCTCGCATCACTTCCGGTGAGCGTCACCGCTACTTCCGGTAGGACGATATTTAAATCCAGCATTGCATTCACTCAATACGCCCCCTGATGAAGGAGCTTGTCTCCGAAACGCACGTCGGGCAGCCGTGCAGACCAAGGATTCACCTGTGTGCCAGCGCCATCCTTAAAAGGTAATATGTACGGTGGCAGTTACCACTTTTTGGCCTGGTGGATGTGAGGGATGTTTTGTACTTTCTCCATTGGGGACTATATACATGTCATAGCTGTATGGTCATCTAACTGGGTGGGGACACTATTGTACATACGGGTTAGATCCCGCTCCCTATAGCAGATATCTTTGCATGGGATATTGTAATATAATATGTTCTGATGGTGTCTTGACAGACACTTTGTTCACAGTGGTTGTACCACGACTAATTGATGATCCCTATTTTATTCCCTGTTCTATAAGTAGTACCCCTGTATATACTAAATTGATAACAGCAGTATCATGTGATATATTTTGGGTGTACACATGCTTCCCTCTTTTGTATTGACAATATATAAATAGATCTGAATGTGATCCTTTCCTTGGCCTGCACATCAAGGTTTTGCACGCTTGCACTTTGCTGTATGCACACGCTTCCCATTTTGTTCCATTTTTTTGTCCTGTATTATTTTTAAACTTTGTCTTTTTATGGAATAATAAACTTTTTCGTGTACTATTTATGACTTTTTTGGTCGTGTCTTTGTGATTTCCACACTCCTGTTGTAGACCTCATAGACTGGCGGACTGTGGGTTGATAGAAAGTGGGGTCTCCAACCTTGTCATCATCACCCTGTGTGTTCTCACATCCGTCATCCTCAGAGCCAACCTCTTCCTGCCCTGACCAAAAAGTCAAGTTTTTGTTCCAATCAGGTATCTTAGTCTCATCATCATCTTCCTCATTGTCTCCACCAACAGGAGTTACAGTTTGGGACCGAGGGTCTACATTATGCTCCGAACCTTCTTCATCTGGGCCTGGATCCGACTCACAAAGATTCTGGGCATCAGTGCAGATCATTTCCTCGTCTGGATTCACAGAAGCTCTGGAGCAGACCTCTGATTCCCAGGCTATAGTATGAGTAAACAGCTCTGCTCTGTTGAAGTTGAGGTGGAGGAGAGCCCACTTGAATGAGCACTTGATATCCGTTCAAGCACCTACTGTTTTTGTGCCTCATCTGGAATTTGAAGTGATGGTCGTAAGTAAGGGATCATATTAGTTTGTCCACAAAAAGAAGTAGACATCTTACTTTGGCTGAAGATGGTCTTTCTTCTGCAGATGTTACTGTTGCTTTACCACCTACCCCATGGACACAACCTTTTTTTCCCTTTCCAACATGCCTAGACTGCAGAGACCCGTGTGTCGTAACCAGTGCCTTCCCCCGTCCCACCACACCGTAATAAAAGATATCGACAAACCTGGATGGGTTGAACAGGTCGGTCACAGTTTATTATTTGCAAAGTAGAGAAGGGCAATTACATTTCGCGACGGACTCATTGCTGAAGGCCCTGCAGACGACCGCTGGGCCAGCAAGCCGATGAGAGGTTACGAACCTTTGCCCCCCTCTACCTACCGCTGTAACGTATATAAAAAGAACATTAAATTTTTTTATTTTTTTTTATAATTTAAAACATTTTAACAATAATAGTACAGTACATTCACCAGTTTATAAGGGAGGGAGGGTGGAACAACAGCTTCCAAGGGTCAGCCGGGGAGAAAGAGGGAGAACCTGGTCCCATCACTAGAATTTAACCCCTGAGGGTGTGGCCAGACTCCACTCCTCTCCCCGGTTGGTCCGCTGGGCGTCCCAATCGTGACATCACCTGGGGAAGTAGTGGGAGGGGGGAATTGGGCACTGCAAAGTTTTCCATCTAGCTATCCCTTAAGGGCTCTGCAGTCAGAGGCACGTTCCTTATACAGTACCATGCCTACCAGACTGCAGAGACCTGTGTGTCGTAGCCAGTGCCTTCCCCCGTCCCACCACACCATAATAAAAGATACCAACACACCTGGATGGGTTGAACAGGTCGGTCACAGTTTATTATTTGCAAAGTAGAGAAGGGCAATTACATTTCGCGACGGACTCATTGCTGAAGGCCCCGCCGACGACCGCTGGGCCAGCAAGCCGATGAGAGGTTATGAACCTTTGCCCCCCTCTACCTACCGCCACGGAGGATCATGTGTATGACCTACACAGGACTCCGACCCCCACACAACAACATTAGAGCCTGTTCAACACCATCCTGCAACCCGTCAAGAATATGTCGAGCCCGACGTCCATGAGGTGGATGCCGTCCGGTCTTAGTAAAGCTAACTTGTTCCCTTCTGGCTCTCGGTGGCGAACCACAATGCCGTAATTTTCTCTCACAAACTTCGACATCTTTGTGTTAATACTTTTTCTTGATTTTTAGATGGCTTTCATGTCCTTGGCTCCGTGCCAAACCGCTCGAGGTATTATCTCAGACCACACCACCACCATATCCGGTAATAAGCAAACAAACCGCTTAATATCTGTTGACATTACTGTGTACAGCTCGGCCCCTTTTCGATTGCCCAAATCATTGCCTCCGGCATGTAGCACTAGAACCACCGGCCCCTTGGCCCTCTTAGCGATGTCGACCGTCTCCGGGAAGATCTGACGCCAGCGAAGCCCTCTGATGCCTTTCCAGCTGACTTCCCACTTCGGGAAGCCAAAATTTGCTCCGCCCGGCCGCAGTTTGGCTCTTTCGCACGCCCAGTAGACAAAAGAATGCCCCACTACCCAAACTGTGGGCTTAAAGCTGCCTGTAAGAGACAAAAAAGTGTTAAAGCAGGTCTGGTCTTATGTATCTGGCAAAGCATGTGGATTTCCAGCGGCCCATTCTCTGCACCTCTACTTCCGTTACCCCCGCTCTAGCTGCTTCGGTAGCCGCCCCTATTCGGAAGGAATGTGTCCCGTATTCTTTCGGGGCACCGCCGATTGCCTCCAGGCACTGTTTAAAATCGCTTGAAATTGATATTTAGTAACAGAGGACCCGTCGGTGTGTGAAAGAAAAATTCTACCCGTACGTCTTACTACCGTATATTGTTTGACTATTTTTACAGGGCATATAGGGCCGCCTGACGCCTTGACCAATACCCATGTCCCCCTCCCGGTGGGGTCACATTTGGATCTCCGTACTCGAATGTGCGGAGCTTCGCTGCATATGACGAGGTCTTCGTTGATTAAACCACCTACTGATGCTGTTTTTAACTGCGGCACTAATTCATTGATGCGAAGCGCCCCGAAGAAGGAGATTGCGAACGCTGCAGATATCGGCGTTGCCTCGTATTGTGACTTGCACACTGATGAAGATGTTGCAATTATGTCGTGCAGTAGCCTTAAGGAAACTGGGCGACGGCATTCCTGGCTAGGTTGAAGCCTTCTCCAGCCTTTAATGGCTTGTTTGATGAAAAAATATTTGGTTACGTCCACCCACCCCAGCAGCTGAAAGAAGAAGGCTATTCCCGATAGATGACGTTGCGTTAATGTCCCTGACGCACCTCTCCACCTGAGCCATTCTAAGAGTTCTACTAAGACATCGTGTCTCGCCCGGTCGCACCTGTCGACTGGCCTTCCTTGAGTTAGTGAGCACCACTCCTCCCACGCCTTACCGTAAACCTGCCAAGTAGCCGGTGTCACTGAAGCGCAGATCAAGGGCATCAGTGATTGGCCACCGTGTCCAAGAGGGAAGGAGGACATCGTAGGCCCTATGTTTGCGCCTTGGGGAGGAAGAGTTTGAATGCCTGCCAATCGGAAGATAACAAAGAGTTAACAATTTTATCATCTACAGTCGCTGTAAATCTGGCACGGCACCAGATGTTGTGTTTGAGGCATAATAGTGCTAGGCGGCGCAACAGCGCGAGTGCTGGCTGAGAAGAAGAGGACATGCTGTTTAGCGTTTTTACTGTCCTCGGCTGTTTGGTTAGAAATCTGCGTATTTTTCAATTGGGCACCCCATAGCTCGACTGATGTTACTATCGTGACTGGATATTTCTAGTATGTTGAAGAAACCGTATGTAAAGCTGGAGTTTAAATGATGATTGCTATTTTCTGGTTAGAGATATGTCAAGCCCATCAATAATCTCATTTCCTGTCCTCTGAGCTCATTCCCAGGGACCTGTATTCATTGCCCGCATTATGAAACCATATTCCACCGTTCTTAAAGGGAACCTGTCACCCCGTTTTTTGAAGATGAGCTAAAAATAGCGTTAAATAGGGGCAGGGCTGGGTGTTACATTAGTGTCTTTTGTGTGCCTTTATTACCCACCTATGCTGACGAAATACCTTTGTAAAGTCGCCGTTTTGTGCTGTCACTCACGCTGGTCTGGTCATATGGGCGTGGTGACAGCGCTTTTTCTCCCCCAGATCAGGCTCATCATTCCGTTGGTGGCGTAGTGGTATGCGCATGTCCAACAGAGAATATCCACTGCTCAGGTGATGAAAAAGAGCGCGATCTGCTCATCTTCAAAAAACGGGGTGACAGGTTCCCTTTAAAGTCCACCTCAGGGACCCTTGTTCCACCGTCCGATGGGCGCAGGACCATTGAGTTCGCCAAAATGGAAACACTCACCGCTATCTGATTCTGGCAGAGTGACTCCCATTGATGGAGGAACTCCTGCTCCAGTGTAGTTTATTCTCATTTGCCGTAAAAGCCTAGTTCGGCATTGATTTATCATTGATTCGTCATAGTTGTAGTAACCGCCTTTTTCGGCATTAATTCATTATTGATCATACCACGCACACCGATTGTGTGTTGCAGGAGGAGTGACATCCGACAACGGAGGAACTCCGACTCCTGTGTAGCTCATTTGTAAACCCTTCGGTTGAAGGATGAAAACCGGCTCCTGTTGGTTGGATTGGCTGGTAGCCCAGGGTGGAGATTCACTCAGGCTGACAGTCAGTGATGGAGCACGCAATGACTTTAATGGGCCCGCCATCGAGCCTAGTTCTACATCTTTTTGTAAAATCTCGGGGAATTCGCGTGCCGATTTTAACTTGGGACTGGGTTCGAAGGGGATATAAAAGCCGTATTTAAAGCAGAAATATGGCTGCTGCACCGCTTTTTATTGGGTAACGGTTTAGCCATGGGCCCATTGCGGTTATGTTCACCGGGGTGAAGCCTCGCAGTCGCTCTGTTTGCTTGGCGGGTACACCTGGATGCAGGGTGTCCACCTCCACAGGAGGAGAATTCGTGTCTATATTTACAGGACCCGTGGAAACGGCAGTATCCGTCGTTAAAAAGTAAGCAGGCCCCATGTCCGCGTACGACCCCTGTATTCTGGGCTGCTGCAGCTGAGTGATAGGTGGGCGTTGCTGAAAAGGGGGGCTGCTTTTGGGACAGCATGAGTCGTAACCATACATCCGTCGCTTTTACCCCCCAGCCCAAGTCTGGTTGCATGGCCAGCCGCCTGCGGAACTCCTCGTCGTACCGTTTCCATGCAGACCCACCGTGACACTTATATGAATTATAAATTAGGTCCTGATTAGTGTTGAGCATTCCGATACCGCAAGTATCGGGTATCGGCCGATACTTAGCGGTATCGGAATTCCGATACCGAGATCCGATACTTGCCGCGTATCGGATACCGGAATCGGAAGTTCCCAGGATTCAAACTGCACAAATTTGCATGAAATCAGCCAATGAGAATGATTCCAAGTGTGGACACATCCTGTTCAGCATGGAGGGCATGAAACTACTGGCAAGGCTGTGATTGGCTGCTGAAATGATGTCATGATGCAGTTTAAAAGTCGCTGGCGCCATTTTGCGCTCACTCTGCTGTGAATTCAGTTAGTGACAGGACGCTGTTTGCTGACTGAGGGCCAGTTTAGAGATAGCGATTTGCTTCTTTGTGCTTTTCCAAGGCTAATTTAGCAACTGCTGTGTTCACCTACTAATCACCTTGCTTTTGCCTTGCAGCGCTGTTTTCACAGTGATCTGCAAGGTCTGTGTGTGTGTGTGTGAGTGCAGCCCACTCTCTAGTCTGTGTGCAGCCATAGGCCATCCATAGCTGGTTGTATTCAGTTCAGGGAGGGTGGTTCATTGCCTCATACTGTTCTTTTTTTTTTTTTCAAGTAGTGTAGTCTGCTGCTCATTTTTTCTAATAATTCCTATTAGTGACTTTCCACCCGTATCCAGCTAACTTGTGGAAAAACACTACATAGGATAAAGTAGAGGAGGTTTTTTGGGCCTTGCAGCGCCGTTTACGGCTGTCTGCACGGTCTCCGTGTGACTGCAGCTCGCCCTGTAGTCTGTGAGCAGCCATAGCCTGGTTGTATCAAGCTCAGGGTTGTTCACTGCGTCATTTTCCTTTTGTTTTAAGTAGTGCAGGCTGCTGCACATTTTTTCAAAAAATTCCTATTAGTGTCTTTCCACCCGTATCCAGCTAACTTGTGGAAAAACACTACATAGGATAAAGTAGAGGAGGTTTTTTGGGCCTTGCAGCGCCGTTTACAGCTGTCTGCGTGGTCTCCATGTGACTGCAGCTCGCCCTGTAGTCTGTGAGCAGCCATAGCCTGGTTGTATCCAGCTCAGGGTTGTTCACTGCGTCATACCGTAAAATCAGTTTTCCTTTTGTTTTAAGTAGTGCAGGCTGCTGCACATTTTTTCAAAAAATTCCTATTAGTGTCTTTCCACCCGTATCCAGCTAACTTGTGGAAAAACACTACATAGGATAAAGTAGAGGAGGTTTTTGGGGCCTTGCAGTGCCGTTAACGGCTGTCTGCACGGTCTCCGTGTGACTGCAGCTCTCTCTGTTGTCAGTTCAGCCCCCAAAAAATAAAAAAATAATAAAGTTCACCAAACACACCACTTTACATTTGTGTAGGCCACATTAGCTCATATTAAAGTCTAGTCCACACTTTAGAAAATTAGTGTTTCCTATACCTGTTAGGACTTGGAGCTTTTCAGGAATAAGCACACAAAGCCGTTAGTACTTTTCTGCTTATCTTTATCAGTCAACCAAGATGAAGAAGGCAGGGAGTAAGGCACATGGGCGTGGGTGTGGAGCAGGGAGAGGACGTGGGGATTCTGTGCCTGCTGCGGGCACCGGTGACTCCTCAGCACCCAGTTTCACCAGGGAACAGTCCTTCATGCGCAGCTTTGTCACAGAGCGCCGTACACCGCTGCTGCGTGAAGACCAAATTGAAGCCGTTGTCGGATGGATGGCAGCTAATGCATCGACTTCAATTAGTGCCACATCCTCTCAGACACAGAGCACTGGAGAGCAGCCATCTGTCTCTTCACCACCTGCCAAATTGGCCAGGCAGACAGAGAGCCCAGGACAGGAGCCGTCTCTACTTCTGTTCTCTGAATCTCTTGGCTTGGAAACAGGGGGTCAGCCAAGCAGCATTGGAGAAATGGAAGAAGAGGCAGGGTGCAGTGATACCCAACAGCTTTTTCTCTCTTCCTCTGAAGAGGCGGGTGGGCCAGTGCCTCCGGTGACCACATCGCAGGCCGCATCCGCTGATGATGACACTCAGGTGCCACTTTCTGGTGCGTGCTCTGCTGCTGAGACTACCCAGGAGGAGCAGTTGGTGGCAGAGGGTAGTGTAGATGATGAGGTCCTTGACCCATCGTGGCGTGAGGGACAGGAAGGTGGTGGGAGCAGCTCCGAGGAAGAGATTCCTAGAACGGGCCAAAGAGGTAGAGGGAGGGGGAAGACTGCGCAGCCGGTAGCCTCCACTTTGGCACCCGTTAGGAGCATGTCTGTTCCAAAAGCCAAAAAGGGCGCTCCCAAGACTTGCAGTGTCTGGCCCTTTTTTGACACAGTTGCAGATGACATTTGCTATGTCAAATGCAAGGTGTGTCATCACAAAGTCAAAAGAGGTCGAAATGTCAGCAACCTCAATACCTCCAACATGTGGAAACATGTGCGCAACAGGCACGCGGCGGAGTTAGAAAAACACACTGAAGAGCTAGGCCAACCAACAGTGGCAGCTACCACCTCTTCAGCTCGTGTTGCCTCTTCCTCCAGCTCACACGCAGCTGGTTCGGCTTCCTCCCAGGATCGCCGTGGAAGAACCTCTGGCCCTGTTGTCCAGAGACCCACTGTAATTCCACCCGCAGCACCACTTTCCCAGTCATCCACACACTCCCAGCCCAGTCTACAGCCATCGGTAGTACAGGCATGGGAGAAAAGGCGGCCTTTCTCGTGAAACCACCCACGAGCAAAGGCTCTGACTGCAGGCATTGCCAAACTTCTGTCACTGGAAATGCTGTCATTCAGGCTGGTGGAGACTGACAGCTTCCGTGACTTGATGTCATGGGCAGTCCCACAGTACAATGTGCCCAGCCGCTTTTACTTCAGCAGGCAAGCTGTCCCTGCCCTGCACAAGCATGTGGAGGGACACATAAAACACGCGCTACTGAACGCCGTCAGTAGCAAGGTCCACCTCACCACCGATGTGTGGACCAGTCAACATGGACAGGGGCGATACCTTTCCCTCACTGCCCATTGGGTTAATGTCGTTGAGCCGGGTACAGATCGTGCGAGTGGTGCAGGCCGTGTCCTGCCCACTCCAAGGATTGCAGGAATCCATTCTGTACGCATTGACTCCTCCTCTTACACCAGTTCCTCAGAATCATCGCTGCAGGAGCCGTCACAGTCCACCTCCACATGGACCCGTGATGAACGTGTACCTGTTACGACCGATATGAGCACAGCCGTGGCCAAACGTCAACAGGCCGTCTTGAAATTAATTTCTTTGGGGAATCGAAGCCACACAGCGCAGGAGCTCTGGAATTCCATCAAGCAGGAGAGCGATGTGTGGTTTGTGCCAGCGAATCTCCAGCCAGGCATGGTAGTGTGTGATAATGGCGGAAATCTGGTGGCAGCTCTGGGCCACGGCAACCTCACTCACATCCCATGTCTGGCACATGTGCTCAATTTGGTCGTGCAGAGTTTTTTGAGGGACTATCCGGATCTTGATGCACTGCTGCACAAGGTCCGCCTAGAGTGTGCTCACTTGCGGCGTTCCAGCACGGCAAAATCGCGCATTGTGGCTCTGCAGCGCCGACACCGCCTGCCGGAACATCGCATCATATGTGACCTACCTACCAGGTGGAATTCCACGTTACATATGTTGGAGCAGTTGTGTGAGCAGCAGCAAGTAGGGTTGAGCGAAACGGGTCGATCATTTTCAAAAGTCGCCGACTTTTGGCTAAGTCGGCGTCTCATGAAACCCGATCCGACCCCTGTGCTTGTCGGCCATGCGGTACGCGACTTTCGCGCCAAAGTCGCGTTTCAATGACGCGAAAAGCGCCATTTCTCAGCCAATGAAGGTGAACGCAGAGTGTGGGCAGCGTGATGACATAGATCCTGGTCCCCACCATCTTAGAGAAGGGCATTGCAGTGATTGGCTTGCTGTCTGCGGCGTCACAGGGGCTATAAAGGGGCGTTCCCGCCGACCGCCATCTTACTGCTGCTGATCTGAGCTTAGGGACAGGTTGCTGCCGCTTCATCAGAAGCAGGGAGAGCGTTAGGCAGGGTCCACTAACCACCAAACCGCTTGTGCTGCAGCGATTTCCACTGTCCAACACCACCTTCGGTGTGCAGGAACAGTGGAAGCTATTTTTTTTTTTTTTTCCCCTCAGCGCTGTAGCTCATTGGGCTGCCCTAGAAGGCTCCGTGATAGCTGTATTGCTGTGTGTACGCCACTGTGGAAACCAACTGCTTTTTTCAAAGCACATATCCTCTTGTTCCTTCCTTTCTGCACAGCTATCTTTTTTGTTTGTCCACACTTTTTATTTAATTTGTGCATCAGTCCACTCCTATTGCTGCCTGCCATACCTGGCTTACATTACTGCAGGGAGATAGTAATTGTAGGACAGTTTTTTTTTTTTTTTTGATTTTTTTTTGGGGGAGATTAAGATTGGCATTTCTGCTACAGTGCCATCCCTGTGTGTGCCATCTCTCACTGAGTGGGCCATAGAAAGCCTATTTATTTTTTCCGTGATTTGTGTTCTAAAATCTACCTCAACACAGAAACACTACATCAATCAGTGGGAGAAAAATATTGGCCTCAGTCAGGGCTTGTGTGCCACTGCTGTGTGTGCGCTATCTCTCATTCAGTGGGCTATAGCAAGCCTATATTTTTTTTTTTTTTTTTTTTTTAATATTATTTGGTTTCAAAAGTCTCCCTGAAAAAAAAAAAAAACCTAAAAAAACAGTGGGAGAGTAATATTGCCCTTTCAGCTTGTGTGCCAGTCTTGACTCCTGGGTGTGCCACCTCTCTCCCTCTCATTCAGTGGGCCATAGAAAGCCTATTTATTTTTTTTTTTAAATATTATTGGGTTTCTAAAGTCTCCCTGAAAAAAACAAAAAATACATAAAAAAACAGTGGGAGAGTAATATTGCCCTTTCAGCTTGTGTGCCAGTCTTGACTCCTGGGTGTGCCACCTCTCTCCCTTTCATTCAGTGGGCCATAGAAAGCCTATTTATTTTTTTTTTTAAATATTATTGGGTTTCTAAAGTCTCCCTGAAAAAACAAAAAAAACCTAAAAAAACAGTGGGAGAGTAATATTGCCCTTTCAGCTTGTGTGCCAGTCTTGACTCCTGGGTGTGCCACCTCTCTCCCTCTCATTCAGTGGGCCATAGAAAGCCTATTTATTTTTTTTTTTAAATATTATTGGGTTTCTAAAGTCTCCCTGAAAAAAACAAAAAATACATAAAAAAACAGTGGGAGAGTAATATTGCCCTTTCAGCTTGTGTGCCAGTCTTGACTCCTGGGTGTGCCACCTCTCTCCCTCTCATTCAGTGGGCCATAGAAAGCCTTTTTTTTTTTTGGTTTTTTTAATATTATTTGGTTTCTAAAGTCTCCCTGAAAAAAACAAAAAAAAACATAAAAACCAGTGGGAGAGTAATATTGCCCTTTCAGCTTGTGCGCCAGTCTTGACTCCTGGTTGTGCCACCTCTCTCTCTCTAATTGTGGGCCATAGAAAGCCTTTTTTTTTTTTTTAAATATTATTGGGTTTCTAAAGTCTCCCTGAAAAAACAAAAAATACATAAAAAAACAGTGGGAGAGTAATATTGCCCTTTCAGCTTGTGTGCCAGTCTTGACTCCTGGGTGTGCCACCTCTCTCCCTTTCATTCAGTGGGCCATAGAAAGCCTATTTATTTTTTCCGTGATTTGTGTTCTAAATTCTACCTCAACACAAAAACACTACATCAATCAGTGGGAGAAAAATATTGGCCTCAGTCAGGGCTTGTGTGCCACTGCTGTGTGTGCTATCTCTCATTCAGTGGGCTATAGCAAGCCTATTTTTTTTTTTTTTTTTTTTTTTTTAATATTATTTGGTTTCTAAAGTCTCCCTGAAAAAAAAAAAAAACCTAAAAAAACAGTGGGAGAGTAATATTGCCCTTTCAGCTTGTGTGCCAGTCTTGACTCCTGGGTGTGCCACCTCTCTCCCTCTCATTCAGTGGGCCATAGAAAGCCTATTTATTTTTTTTTTTAAATATTATTGGGTTTCTAAAGTCTCCCTGAAAAAACAAAAAATACATAAAAAAACAGTGGGAGAGTAATATTGCCCTTTCAGCTTGTGTGCCAGTCTTGACTCCTGGGTGTGCCACCTCTCTCCCTTTCATTCAGTGGGCCATAGAAAGCCTATTTTTTTTTTTTTAATATTATTTGGTTTCTAATTCTCCCTGAAAAAAAAAAAAAAACCTAAAAAAACAGTGGGAGAGTAATATTGCCCTTTCAGCTTGTGTGCCAGTCTTGACTCCTGGGTGTGTCACCTCTCTCCCTCTCATTCAGTGGGCCATAGAAAGCCTATTTATTTTTTTTTTTAAATATTATTGGGTTTCTAAAGTCTCCCTGAAAAAACAAAAAATACATAAAAAAACAGTGGGAGAGTAATATTGCCCTTTCAGCTTGTGTGCCAGTCTTGACTCCTGGGTGTGCCACCTCTCTCCCTCTCATTCAGTGGGCCATAGAAAGCCTTTTTTTTTTTTGGTTTTTTTAATATTATTTGGTTTCTAAAGTCTCCCTGAAAAAAACAAAAAAAACATAAAAAACAGTGGGAGAGTAATATTGCCCTTTCAGCTTGTGCGCCAGTCTTGACTCCTGGTTGTGCCACCTCTCTCTCTCTAATTGTGGGCCATAGAAAGCCTTTTTTTTTTTTTTAAATATTATTGGGTTTCTAAAGTCTCCCTGAAAAAACAAAAAATACATAAAAAAACAGTGGGAGAGTAATATTGCCCTTTCAGCTTGTGTGCCAGTCTTGACTCCTGGGTGTGCCACCTCTCTCCCTTTCATTCAGTGGGCCATAGAAAGCCTATTTATTTTTTCCGTGATTTGTGTTCTAAATTCTACCTCAACACAAAAACACTACATCAATCAGTGGGAGAAAAATATTGGCCTCAGTCAGGGCTTGTGTGCCACTGCTGTGTGTGCTATCTCTCATTCAGTGGGCTATAGCAAGCCTATTTTTTTTTTTTTTTTTTTTTTTTTAATATTATTTGGTTTCTAAAGTCTCCCTGAAAAAAAAAAAAAACCTAAAAAAACAGTGGGAGAGTAATATTGCCCTTTCAGCTTGTGTGCCAGTCTTGACTCCTGGGTGTGCCACCTCTCTCCCTCTCATTCAGTGGGCCATAGAAAGCCTATTTATTTTTTTTTTTAAATATTATTGGGTTTCTAAAGTCTCCCTGAAAAAACAAAAAATACATAAAAAAACAGTGGGAGAGTAATATTGCCCTTTCAGCTTGTGTGCCAGTCTTGACTCCTGGGTGTGCCACCTCTCTCCCTCTCATTCAGTGGGCCATAGAAAGCCTTTTTTTTTTTTGGTTTTTTTAATATTATTTGGTTTCTAAAGTCTCCCTGAAAAAAACAAAAAAAACATAAAAAACAGTGGGAGAGTAATATTGCCCTTTCAGCTTGTGCGCCAGTCTTGACTCCTGGTTGTGCCACCTCTCTCTCTCTAATTGTGGGCCATAGAAAGCCTTTTTTTTTTTTTTTTTTAATATTATTTGGTTTCTAAAGTCTCCCTGAGAAAAAAAAAAAAATAAATTAGGTGGGAGATTAATATTGACATTAGTGCTTGAGTGACAGTCCTGCGTGTGTGTCATCTCTGTGATTTTGTGCCACAGAAAACAGAGTGTGTAACATTGTGCCTGATTTTCCTTGTGGTCTCACCAACCTGTTAAGGGATATTGAAATCATACTGAAGTTATAGCTCACCGTGTAAGTTGTTTGATAGCAACAAATAAAGTTACTTTGGTTAAGATTTTAAAACAATGAGGAAGTCTGGTGCAAGAGGTCGTCGTGGGCGTTCATTGTCAGCTGGTAATGATGGTAGTGGTAGTGGAGCATCAGGTGGTCGTGGGGATAAAAATATTCCACCTAAGTCTGGAGCTGTGGAGCCAGTTTCGTCGTCAGGCTACACAAGGCCTCGAACGCTCTCTTTTCTGGGAGTAGGAAAACCGCTTTTAAAGGCGGAGCAGCAACAGCAAGTTTTGGCTTACATTGCAGACTCAGCCTCTAGCTCTTTTGCCTCCTCTTCCGAAACTGGTAAATGTAAAAGCAGCGCGTCGCTTGTGGATGTTCACGGTCAGGGACAAGTCGCTTCCTTGTCCTCCTCAGCAAAAACTACAACAAGAGAGAAGGATGCAGCAGGCGACACAACGGGTCACTCCATGGAGCTCTTTACACATACCGTCCCTGGCTTAGAAAGTGAAACATTTAACAGGCCATGCCCATTACAAGTATATTCTGACATGGAGTGCACTGATGCACAGCCACAGCCAGAGTACTATGCTGCTCCTTTGACTCAGACCACCACATTGCCCTCTCAGGGTACAGATCCACAATCAGACCCTGATGAGACTATGTTGCCCCGCCACGAACGCTATACCACCGACCGACACAGTGACACAGACGAAGTTGCACACGAGCTCGAAGAGGAGGTAATAGATGACCCAGTTATTGACCCCGATTGGCAGCCATTGGGGGAACAGGGTGCAGGCGGCAGTAGTTCAGAAGCGGAGGTGGAGGAGGGGCCGCAGCAGGCATCAACATCGCAACAGGTTCCATCTGCCGGGCCCGTATCTGGCCCAAAACGCGTGTCAAAGCCAAAACCTGTTGGAGCACAGCGTTGCCATCCGGTTAAAGCTCAGTCTGCAATCCCTGAAAAGGGATCCGAGTCTAGGAAGAGTGCAGTCTGGCATTTTTTTAAACAACATCCAACTGATCAGCGCAAAGTCATCTGTCAAAAATGTTCAACTAGCTTAAGCAGAGGTCAGAATCTGAAAAGTCTAAATACTAGTTGCATGCATAGACACTTAACCACCATGCATTCTCAAGCCTGGACTAACTACCAAACGTCCCTCAAGGTTGTAGCACCCTCGGCCAATGAAGCTAGTCAGCAACGCAACATCCCTTCCGTCACTGTAAGGCCACCATTTTCCGCACCACCGGCAGTATCTGTGCAGGTTTCTTTGCCAGCCAAAAGCAGTCAGGGTCAGGGAATCACCAGTTTTGTAGGAGGAAATATTGCATGTAGGGCACCGGCGGAAACAATACCGTCTCCAACCGTCTCTCAGTCTGCCATGTCCACCGGCACACCCGAAAGTTCCACGATCTACAGCTCTCCAGTCCAGCTCACCCTACATGAGACTCTGGTTAGAAAAAGGAAGTACTTATCCTCGCATCCGCGTACACAGGGTTTTAACGCCCACATAGCTAGACTAATCTCGTTAGAGATGATGCCCTACCGGTTAGTTGAAAGCGAAGCTTTCAAAGCCCTGATGGAGTACGCTGAACCACGATACGAGCTACCCAGTCGACACTTTTTTTCCAGAAAAGCCATCCCAGCCCTGCACCAGCATGTTAAACAGCGCATCGTCCATGCACTCAGGCAATCTGTGAGTACAAAGGTGCACCTGACTACAGATGCATGGACCAGTAGGCATGGCCAGGGACGTTATGTGTCCATCACGGCACACTGGGTGAATGTGGTGGATGCAGGGTCCACAGGCGACATCAATTTAGGGACAGTTGTGCCTAGCCCACGGTCTAGGAAACAGTTGGCTGTAGGCGTTCGCACCCCCTCCTCCTCCTCCTCGTCCTCCTGCAGAAGCTACAGCTCTTCCACAGAACGCAGTCGGCCAACCACTCCATCGGCAGATGACACTGTTGCACACCAGTTGTCCCATTATGGGCCAGCTACTGCCAAGCGTCAGCAGGCTGTATTGGCTATGAAGTGTTTGGGCGACAACAGACACACCGCGGAAGTTCTGTCCGAGTTCTTGCAACAAGAAACGCAGTCGTGGCTGGGCACAGTAGATCTTGAGGCAGGCAAGGTAGTGAGTGATAACGGAAGGAATTTCATGGCTGCCATCTCCCTTTCCCAACTGAAACACATTCCTTGCCTGGCTCACACCTTAAACCTGGTGGTGCAGTGCTTATTGAAAACTTATCCTGGGTTCTCCGACCTGCTCCTCAAAGTGCGTGCACTTTGCTCACATATCCGACGTTCGCCTGTACACGCCAGCCGTATGCAGACCTATCAGCGGTCTTTGAACCTTCCCCAGCATCGCCTAATCATAGACGTTGCAACAAGGTGGAACTCAACACTGCACATGCTTCAGAGACTGTGCGAACAGAGGCGTGCTGTTATTTATTTGTGGGAGGATACACGGGCAGGCAGTAGGATGGCAGACATGGAGTTGTCAGGTGTGCAGTGGTCGAAGATACAAGACATGTGTCAAGTCCTTCAGTGTTTTGAGGAATGCACACGGCTGGTTAGTGCAGACAACGCCGTAATAAGCATGAGCATCCCCCTAATGCGTCTGCTGATGCAAAGTTTGACGCACATAAAGGAGCAGGCGTCTGCACCAGAGGAAGAGGGAAGCCTTGATGACAGTCAGCCATTGTCTGGTCAGGGCAGTGTACAGGACGAGGTAGCGGGCGAAGAGGAGGTGGAGGACGAGGAGGATGATGGGGATGAGTATATTTTTAATGCGGAAACTTTCACGGGGGCACAGGAAATTGGTTGCGTGTCACGGCCGGGTTCTGGTTTTTTGAGGGACACAAGTGACGTAGATTTGCCTGCAACTGCCCCTCAACCAATCACAACCGGAGATTTGACAAGTGGAACTTTGGCCCACATGGCGGATTATGCCTTACGTATCCTACAAAGGGACACACGCATTACGAAAATGATGAACGATGACGATTACTGGTTGGCCTGCCTCCTTGATCCACGCTATAAAGGCAAATTGCAAAATATTATGCCACATGAGAACTTGGAACTAATATTAGCAACCAAACAATCAACTCTTGTTGACCGTTTGCTTCAGGCATTCCCAGCACACAGCGCACGTGATCGTTCTCACACGAGCTCCAGGGGGCAGCAGACTAGGAGTGTTAGGGGTGCACACATCAGAAGTGGCGTTGGACAGAGGGGTTTTCTGACCAGGTTGTGGAGTGATTTTGCTATGACCGCAGACAGGACAGGTACTGCTGCATCAATTGAAAGTGACAGGAGACAACATTTGTCCAGTATGGTTACTAACTATTTTTCATCCCTTATCGATGTTCTCCCTCAACCGTCATTCCCATTTGATTACTGGGCCTCCAAATTAGACACCTGGCCAGAATTGGCAGAATATGCATTGCAGGAGCTTGCTTGCCCGGCAGCAAGTGTCCTATCAGAAAGAGTATTCAGTGCTGCAGGGTCAATATTAACCGAAAAAAGGACTCGTCTGGCTACCCAAAATGTTGACGATCTAACATTCATTAAAATGAACCACAACTGGATTTCAAAATCTTTTGCCCCACCTTGCCCGGCCGACACCTAGCTTTCCTATGAAAAGCTCTTGCCTGTGAATTACTTTTCTAATGTCTAATTTGCTGCTGCAGATTGTACAGCATACGACATGTTTACACCTCCCTAAATGGCCAAACTCCCCACACGGGGCCGTGGTATCGCGACTTGGCGCAAGCACCCGTGAGACTGCTGTTTGTCTGAAGAGGTGGGTGTGCTCGCTTTTGGTTGACGGCATTGCTACTGGGTCCCTCATAGTACAATGTAGTGTCTCTGGCGGTGGTGGTGCGCACCCAACGTCAGACACACCGTTGTAACATGAGTGGCCCTGGGGCGGTCCCGCCGGCCTCAAGAGAGTTCCCCCCTACCCCAGCTCAAACTGGGCTCTACTACGTGCAAAATTATGTCGCACAGCTCCACCAATCTTTAGTCTATTCGCTGACATCATTCAATGTCTGGCACTGACAATACAAATTTGTAGACATCTATGATGCAACTTAAAGTAGTCTGTGTCTGTGTCCTATATTGGCACCATTAAATAGTTACTGCCAAATTACTATGTCAGAAACACAGCAGATGAGCCCACCCCTGTACCTAAGTATGCCATCTTTTTTTTTGTTTTGGTTGTTTTGCGAGACATTAACATCTATTTATATTTTGGGAGTACTGGGACAGACACTCCTTGCACTACTCCTCCACTCAGCACCAAGCTGCCTGCCCGTGTATCCATGTAACCGCTGTAAAACTGCCATGAGCCTATTGTTTGTTATTTTAGGCCTTTGATAGCCTGTCTGCGGTCCCTACTCCTCCACTGACCACCAAGCTGCCTGCCCGTGTATCCATGTAACCGCTGTAAAACTGCCATGAGCCTATTGTTTGTTATTTTAGGCCTTTGAAGCCTTTCTGCGCTCCCTCCTTCCACTAGTCCTCCACTGACCAGACCACTGCTGCCCGTGTACCCCTGGAACCAATTTTAAAGTGCCTACAGCCAGCCCATTTTATTGTGTTAGGCCTTCGAAGCCTGTCTGCGGTCCCTCCTTCCACTAGGCCTCCACTGACCAGACCACTGCTGCCCGTGTACCCCTGGAACCAATTTTAAAGTGCCTACAGCCAGCCCATTTTATTGTGTTAGGCCTTCGAAGCCTGTCTGCGGTCCATACTTTAAATACTCCTCCACTCACCACCACCAAGCTGCCTGCCCGTGTATCCATGTAACCGCTGTAAAACTGCCATGAGCCTATTGTTTGTTATGTTAGGCCTTTGAAGCCTTTCTGCGCTCCCTCCTTCCACTAGTCCTCCACTGACCAGACCACTGCTGCCCGTGTACCCCTGGAACCAATTTTAAAGTGCCTACAGCCAGCCCATTTTATTGTGTTAGGCCTTCGAAGCCTGTCTGCGGTCCATACTTCCACTAGTCCTCCACTGACCAGACCACTGCTGCCCGTGTACCCCTGGAACCAATTTTAAAGTGCCTACAGCCAGCCCATTTTATTGTGTTAGGCCTTCGAAGCCTGTCTGCGGTCCATACTTCCACTAGTCCTCCACTGACCAGACCACTGCTGCCCGTGTACCCCTGGAACCAATTTTAAAGTGCCTACAGTCAGCCCATTTTATTGTGTTAGGCCTTCGAAGCCTGTCTGCGGTCCATACTTCCACTAGGCCTCCACTGACCAGACCACTGCTGCCCGTGTACCCCTGGAACCAATTTTAAAGTGCCTACAGCCAGCCCATTTTATTGTGTTAGGCCTTCGAAGCCTGTCTGCGGTCCATACTTCCACTAGTCCTCCACTGACCAGACCACTGCTGCCCGTGTACCCCTGGAACCAATTTTAAAGTGCCTACAGCCAGCCCATTTTATTGTGTTAGGCCTTCGAAGCCTGTCTGCGGTCCCTCCTTCCACTAGGCCTTTGTTGACCAGACCACTGCTGCCCGTGTACCCCTGGAACCAATTTTAAAGTGCCTACAGCCAGCCCATTTTATTGTGTTAGGCCTTCGAAGCCTGTCTGCGGTCCATACTTTAAATACTCCTCCACTCACCACCACCAAGCTGCCTGCCCGTGTATCCATGTAACCGCTGTAAAACTGCCATGAGCCTATTGTTTGTTATGTTAGGCCTTTGAAGCCTTTCTGCGCTCCCTCCTTCCACTAGTCCTCCACTGACCAGACCACTGCTGCCCGTGTACCCCTGGAACCAATTTTAAAGTGCCTACAGCCAGCCCATTTTATTGTGTTAGGCCTTCGAAGCCTGTCTGCGGTCCATACTTCCACTAGTCCTCCACTGACCAGACCACTGCTGCCCGTGTACCCCTGGAACCAATTTTAAAGTGCCTACAGTCAGCCCATTTTATTGTGTTAGGCCTTCGAAGCCTGTCTGCGGTCCATACTTCCACTAGTCCTCCACTGACCAGACCACTGCTGCCCGTGTACCCCTGGAACCAATTTTAAAGTGCCTACAGCCAGCCCATTTTATTGTGTTAGGCCTTCGAAGCCTGTCTGCGGTCCATACTTCCACTAGTCCTCCACTGACCAGACCACTGCTGCCCGTGTACCCCTGGAACCAATTTTAAAGTGCCTACAGCCAGCCCATTTTATTGTGTTAGGCCTTCGAAGCCTGTCTGCGGTCCATACTTCCACTAGTCCTCCACTGACCAGACCACTGCTGCCCGTGTACCCCTGGAACCAATTTTAAAGTGCCTACAGTCAGCCCATTTTATTGTGTTAGGCCTTCGAAGCCTGTCTGCGGTCCATACTTCCACTAGTCCTCCACTGACCAGACCACTGCTGCCCGTGTACCCCTGGAACCAATTTTAAAGTGCCTACAGCCAGCCCATTTTATTGTGTTAGGCCTTCGAAGCCTGTCTGCGGTCCATACTTCCACTAGTCCTCCACTGACCAGACCACTGCTGCCCGTGTACCCCTGGAACCAATTTTAAAGTGCCTACAGTCAGCCCATTTTATTGTGTTAGGCCTTCGAAGCCTGTCTGCGGTCCATACTTCCACTAGGCCTCCACTGACCAGACCACTGCTGCCCGTGTACCCCTGGAACCAATTTTAAAGTGCCTACAGCCAGCCCATTTTATTGTGTTAGGCCTTCGAAGCCTGTCTGCGGTCCATACTTCCACTAGTCCTCCACTGACCAGACCACTGCTGCCCGTGTACCCCTGGAACCAATTTTAAAGTGCCTACAGCCAGCCCATTTTATTGTGTTAGGCCTTCGAAGCCTGTCTGCGGTCCCTCCTTCCACTAGGCCTCCACTGACCAGACCACTGCTGCCCGTGTACCCCTGGAACCAATTTTAAAGTGCCTACAGCCAGCCCATTTTATTGTGTTAGGCCTTCGAAGCCTGTCTGCGGTCCATACTTTAAATACTCCTCCACTCACCACCAAGCTGCCTGCCCGTGTATCTATGTAACCGCTGTAAAACTGCCATGAGCCTATTGTTTGTTATGTTAGGCCTTTGATAGCCTGTCTGCGGTCCTTACTTTAAATACTCCTCCACTCACCACCTAGCTGCCTGTGTATCCATGTAACCGATGTAAAACTGCCATGACTGCCTACTGTTTGTTATTTTAGGCCTTTGATAGCCTGTCTGCGGCCCCTACTTGCAATACTCCTCCACTGACCACAATGCTGCCTGGAGTGCCTGCCTGTGTATCCATGTAACCGATGTAAAACTGCCATGACTGCCTACTGTTTGTTATTTTAGGCCTTTGATAGCCTGTCTGCGGCCCCTACTTGCAATACTCCTCCACTGAGCACAATGCTGCCTGGAGTGCCTGCCTGTGTATCCATGTAACCGATGTAAAACTGCCATGACTGCCTACTGTTTGTTATTTTAGGCCTTTGATAGCCTGTCTGCAGCCCCTACTTGCAATACTCCTCCACTGACCACACCAATGCTGCCCGTGTACCCCTGGAACCTATTTAAAAGTTCATAGAGCCTAGTTATATATTTTATTTACTATTAATAAGGCCATGATGGACTACGCTGTACCACGCTACAAGCTAACCAGTCGACACTTCTTTTGCGAGAAAAGCCATCCCAACCCTCCACCAGCATGTAGAAGACCGCATTGTCCATGCACTCTGGCAATCTGTGAGTACAAAGGTGCACCTGACAACAGACGCATGGACCTGTAGGCATGGCCACGGAAGATTACGTGTCCATTACGGCGCAATGGGTTAATGTGGTGGATGCATGGTCCACAGGGGACAGCCTACTAAGTCTGTCTGCAGTCCCTAATTCAAATTGTCCTCCACTGTCTAAATCGGAGCTTCCACCTTCTGGCTTTCGGCCTATAGTATCAGAAATTAAACTGCATTTGGCCTTCAACTTTGGTTAGGGCCTACTAACGGCTTCTGCCCCTCCCTGGTGTTGCCCTCAACTAAATAAAGCTGAGCTTCAACCTTCCGGCTCTCATTATGTGGTTTTAAAAAAAAAAATGGTGGTTAGGGCCTACTAACGGCTTCTGCCCCTCCCTGGTGTTGCCCTCAACTAAATAAAGCTGAGCTTCAACCTTCCGGCTCTCATTATGTGGTTTTAAAAAAAAAAATGGTGGTTAGGGCCTACTAACGGCTTCTGCCCCTCCCTGGTGTTGTCCTCAACTAAATAAAGCTGAGCTTCAACCTTCCGGCTCTCATTAAGTGGTTTTAAAAAAAAAATGGTGGTTAGGGCCTACTAACGGCTTCTGCCCCTCCCTGGTGTTGTCCTCAACTAAATAAAGCTGAGCTTCAACCTTCCGGCTCTCATTAAGTGGTTTTAAAAAAAAAAAAAATGGTGGTTAGGGCCTACTAACGGCTTCTGCCCCTCCCTGGTGTTGTCCTCAACTAAATAAAGCTGAGCTTCAACCTTCCGGCTCTCATTATGTGGTTTTAAAAAAAAAAATGGTGGTTAGGGCCTACTAACGGCTTCTGCCCCTCCCTGGTGTTGTCCTCAACTAAATAAAGCTGAGCTTCAACCTTCCGGCTCTCATTAAGTGGTTTTTAAAAAAAAATGGTGGTTAGGGCCTACTAACGGCTTCTGCCCCTCCCTGGTGTTGTCCTCAACTAAATAAAGCTGAGCTTCAACCTTCCGGCTCTCATTAAGTGGTTTTAAAAAAAAAAAAATTGGTGGTTAGGGCCTACTAACGGCTTCTGCCCCTCCCTGGTGTTGTCCTCAACTAAATAAAGCTGAGCTTCAACCTTCCGGCTCTCATTATGTGGTTTAAAAAAAAAAAATGGTGGTTAGGGCCTACTAACGGCTTCTGCCCCTCCCTGGTGTTGTCCTCAACTAAATAAAGCTGAGCTTCAACCTTCCGGCTCTCATTAAGTGGTTTTAAAAAAAAAATGGTGGTTAGGGCCTACTAACGGCTTCTGCCCCTCCCTGGTGTTGTCCTCAACTAAATAAAGCTGAGCTTCAACCTTCCGGCTCTCATTAAGTGGTTTTTAAAAAAAAATGGTGGTTAGGGCCTACTAACGGCTTCTGCCCCTCCCTGGTGTTGTCCTCAA
This sequence comes from Ranitomeya variabilis, assembly GCF_051348905.1. NCBI lineage: Eukaryota > Metazoa > Chordata > Amphibia > Anura > Dendrobatidae > Ranitomeya > Ranitomeya variabilis. The sequence goes on from NC_135232.1 coordinate 569,322,474, forward strand.
CTAAATAAAGCTGAGCTTCAACCTTCCGGCTCTCATTAAGTGGTTTTAAAAAAAAAAAAATTGGTGGTTAGGGCCTACTAACGGCTTCTGCCCCTCCCTGGTGTTGTCCTCAACTAAATAAAGCTGAGCTTCAACCTTCCGGCTCTCATTATGTGGTTTAAAAAAAAAAAATGGTGGTTAGGGCCTACTAACGGCTTCTGCCCCTCCCTGGTGTTGTCCTCAACTAAATAAAGCTGAGCTTCAACCTTCCGGCTCTCATTAAGTGGTTTTAAAAAAAAAATGGTGGTTAGGGCCTACTAACGGCTTCTGCCCCTCCCTGGTGTTGTCCTCAACTAAATAAAGCTGAGCTTCAACCTTCCGGCTCTCATTATGTGGTTTAAAAAAAAAAAATGGTGGTTAGGGCCTACTAACGGCTTCTGCCCCTCCCTGGTGTTGCCCTCAACTAAATAAAGCTGAGCTTCAACCTTCTGCTCCAAATTACCATTTTAAAAAATGCAATAGGCTTTTCCGGCCTACTAAAGGTGTCTGCCCCTCCCTGGTGTTGTCCTCAACTGAACAAAGCTGAGCTTCCACATTCTGGCTTTCGCCCTATACTATCAGATATTAAACTGCATTTGGCCTACTAGTGTGGTTAGGCCCTTGAAACAGTGTCTGCTGCTCTTGGGTTTGCTACTCCACTGAACAAAGCAATGCCGCCTGTTTAGTCCTGTTACCAATTTTGAACTGCATGTAGCCTACTTTATTCTTTGGCCCTATATCTGTTTCCTCCTCATCCTGCCCATTGCCCAGCCACTGCTAAATGAGTCTGCTGGTACATTGACCTAGACCACTACATTCCCCTTGTACTCTACACAGCCAGAATCTGTCCCTGCTGAAAGTAAGGTTCCCCTTCCCGCATGTTATACCACCTTACACAGGGACAAAGAGGAAGGTGCAGATGAAAGTGCAGGTTCCTTCATCAGGTGGGGGGGCATACTCGTTGGCGACGTCACTGGCACAGGGCCCCTCAGAGTACGCAAAAGTGTCGCTGCTGGTGGGAGGCGCCCCCGCCATGCAAACACACCGCCGTACTTTGAGGGGCCCTGTGCCAGTGGCAATGCGAACGAGTGGGCCCCCCCTGCTTGCTCAGGATCACAGCACTTGCAACTTTTAAATACTTACCTTTCCCTGCAACACCGCCGTGACGTAGTCCGCATTTCCTGGGCCCACGAAAAACTTGAGCCAGCCCTACTCCCCCCACAACTTTCCCCCAATTCCCTATGCCCAACTATTATTATACAGTTAATTAAGATTGGCAAGCTTCAGAAACAAGAATGGATGTTTTTGGCATTAAAATGGGCACTGTAGGTGTTTTCCTGGCCTCCACTCACTGCCGACTATGCTTCCCCATTGACTTGCATTGGGTTTCGTGTTTCGGTCGATCCCCGACTTTTAGCGATAATCGGCCGACTGCACTCGACTCGACTCTGGACAAAATCGGGTTTCCCAAAACCCTACTCGATCTTAAAAAAATGAAAGTCGCTCAACCCTAGCAGCAAGCTGTAATGGAGTACCAGCTGCATCAGGCGCAAAGAAGTCGCACTCCGCGCCGTTCAGACTTCACAACCACAGAGTGGGCCACTATGAAGGACGTCTGCCAGGTTTTGCGTCCCTTCGATTATTCAATGCGGATGGCGAGTGCAGATGATGCACTAGTCAGCATGACTGTCCCCCTTATCTGCCTGCTTGAAAAATCACTGCAAGCGCTAAGGGATGATGTTGTGGAAGAGGTGGAGGATGAGGATTCACCATTTCCATCATCTTCTGGACAGTCAGCGCCACGTGGTTCCTCACAAACGCGTAGGCAGGGGACACTTTGTGAGGAGGATGAGGAGGAGTCAATGGAGGAGGAAGAAATCCGTCCAGAGGAGGGAGTTACACAATTGTCCAGTACTCAGTGTGTACAGCGAGGGTGGGGTGATGACGAGCGGGCAGAGATCACGCCTCCAGCAGGGGACAGCGTTTCTTGGCCAGTTGGCAGTCTGCAGCACATGGTGGATTACATGCTGCAGTGCCTGAGAAACGACCGCCGCATCGCCCACATTCTCAACATGTCTGATTATTGGGTGTTCACCCTCCTCGATCCTCGCTACTGGGACAACGTAGAAAGCCTCATCACACTGTTGAAATGGGAGCGAAAATTGCGGGAGTACCAAGACACACTGGTGAATTCCATCATCTTCTTCATTCCAACTGAGAGAAGTGCTGCTAGTGCATTACAAAGCAGCTCAGTGCGTCCAGGCAGTGGAAGAGGCTCTGCACAAAGAGGGAGCAGAAGCAGTGCCTCTGCCCAAGGCAAGACCAGTATGGCCCAACTGTGGCACAGTTTTTTGTGCCCGCCACAAAAGTGTACACCATAACAGACGGCTCCAGTCAGCAGGAGGCAACGGTTCCGTCAGATGGTGACAGACTACATGTCTTGCCCTCTTGCTGTACTCCCAGACGGCTCTTCCCCTTTCAAGTTTTGGGTCTCAAAGCTGGATACATGGCCAGAGCTAAGCCAGTATGCATTGGAGGTGCTGGCTTGCCCTGCGGCTAGTGTATTATCGGAACGCGTCTTTAGTGCTGCAGGTGGTGTACTAACTGACCGTCGCATGCGACTATCCTCCGATAACGTTGACCGGCTTACTTTCCTGAAAATGAACAAGGCCTGGATCTCGCAGGAATTTGCCACTCCTCTTCCTGATTAAATAATTAGGTGACTGTCTACAGTATCCAGGTCTCCTGTTGTGTTTATCTTTCTACCACCTGAACTTAAATTCCTGGGCTCCAACACCGCAAGTTGAGGCTCAGAAGTGCCGTCTGCACAGTCAAAACATACGACCCAGTGTTATTGGGTTTCAGTAACGTCAGCTGATCCCCAGCTGTGTAGCAGGCAATGTGTCCTGCGACCGCCACGCTGACACAACAACTGAAATGTAAGAGAACCTGTCCCCCCCCCCCCCAAGGCGTTTGTTACTGAAAGAGCCACCTTGTGCAGCAGTAATGCTGCACAAGGAAAATGTAGCTATTTTTGTTTAGCTCCTTGCACACGCAGAACTTAACACTTATAAAATGTGTCCACTGATACCGTAAAACCGTCCCGGAGGTGGGACTTTCCTTCGTAATATGACGCAGCACAGCTGTCATTCCTACCCCCTTGGCGCCGTGCCCCGGCTCCTCAGCGTTGTTTGATTCCGTCCCGGAGGCTGCGCTGTTATGTTATCCCTTGGCCAGGCACACTTAGCGCTGCCCCTCTTCTGACATCATTTGGTGTCAGGCTGACTGCGCCTGTGCGGCCGCGCTGGCCGAGAGCCCGCCTCGCAGTGTCTTCTGATTTAATCCCACTGGGGGCCTGAGATCCATGGACATGCGCAGTGCATATCTGAACCTCCGACTCTCACTCATCTCCCTACGCCTTCTTCAGACTGTGCGCCGTCAGCTGATCCCTAATAGCATGCCACGGCCGTGACGCCGCACAGTCTGAAGAAGCCGTAGGGAGGGGAGTGAGAGGCGAGGATATGCACTGCGCATGGCCACGGATCCCAGGCCCGCGGTGGGATTACATTAGACGACACTGCGAGGCGGGCTCTCGGCCAGCGCGGCCGCACAGGCGCAGCCAGCCTGACACCAAATGATGTCAGAAGATGGGCAGCGCTAAGTGTGCCTGGCCAAGGGATAACATAACAGCGCAGGCTCCGGGACGGAATCAAACAACGCTGAGGAGCCGGGGCACGGCGCCAAGGGGGTAGGAATGACAGCTGTGCTGAGTCATATTACGAAGGAAAGTCCCACCTCCGGGACGGTCTCACGGTATCAGGGGACACATTTTATAAGTGTTTAGTTCTGTGTTTGCAAGGAGCATAATGAAAAGAGCCACCTTTTCCATTTGCATCCTTTGTGCTGCACAAGCTGGCTCTTTCAGCTACAAACGCCTTGGGGGGGGGTTAAAGGTTCCCTTTCGACTTACTCCAATCAGGCTTCGGCCTACACTGTGTTCCTCTGCTCCTCCTGCTGTCTCTGGGCTCCAACACCACTAGTTGTTGCCTGGTAGTGCTGTACGCACAGTCAACAGTCGCTCCTCTGTTATTGGGGTTCAGTAACGTCAGCTGTTCCCCAGCTGTGTGTGTGGCAATCCCTCCTATCTCCTCAACCTCCTCCTCCTGCTGTCCCTGGGCTACAACACCGCTAGTTGTTGCCTGGTAGTGCAGTACGCACAGTCAACAGTCGCTCCTCTGTTATTGGGGTTCAGTAACGTCAGCTGTTCCCCGGCTGTGTGTGTGGCAATCCTTCCTATCTCCTCCACCTCCTCCTCCTGCTGTCCCTGGGCTCCAACACCGCTAGTTGTTGCCTGGTAGTGCTGTATGCACAGTCAACAGTCGCTCCTCTGTTATTGGGGTTCAGTAACATCAGCTGTTCCCCAGCTGTGTGTGTGGCAATCCCTCCTATCTCCTCCACCTCCTCCTCCTGCTGTCCCTGGGCTCCAACACCGCTAGTTGTTGCCTGGTAGTGCTGTACGCACAGTCAACAGTCGCTCCTCTGTTATTGGGGTTCAGTAACGTCAGCTGTTCCCCAGCTGTGTGTGTGGCAATCCCTGCTATCTCCTCCACCTCCTCCTCCTGCTGTCCCTGGGCTCCAACACCGCTAGTTGTTGCCTGGTAGTGCTGTACGCACAGTCAACAGTCGCTCCTCTGTTATTGGGGTTCAGTAACGTCAGCTGTTCCCCAGCTGTGTGTGTGGCAATCCCTCCTATCTCCTCCACCTCCTCCTCCTGCTGTCCCTGGGCTACAACACCGCTAGTTGTTGTCCAGAAGTGCTGTCCGCACAGAGCCAAACACCTCGCCAATGTGTTAGTGGGGTTCAGTAATGCTTGCTGCTCCCCTGCTGTGTATACGGCAACGAGTCATGCGACCGCCACGTAGGCACAACAACTTAAATTTAAGGGAACCTGTCCCCCCCCCCCCAAGGTGTTTGTTACTGAAAGAGCCACCTTGTGCAGCAGTAATAATGATGCAAAAGGAAAAAGTGGCTCTTTTTGTGGTGCTCCTTGCACACGCTGAACTTGACACTTATGAAATGTGTCCCCTCACACCGTTAAACCGTCCGGTCGGAGGGACTTTCCTTTGTCATGTGACGCAGCACAGCTGTCATTCTTACCCCCTTGGCGCCGTGCGCCGCCTCCTCAGCGTTGTTTGAATCTGTCCCGGAGCCTGCGCTGTTATGTTAGCCCTTGTCCATGCACACATTTTGCGCTGCCCATCTTCTGACATCATTTGGTGTCAGGCTGGCTGCGCCTGTGCGGCCGCGCTGGACGATATCCCGCCTCGTAGTGTCTTCTGATTTAATCCCACTGCGGGCCTGTGATACATGGACATGCGCAGTGCATATCTTAACATCCGCCTCTCTCTCATCTCCCTCAGCCTTCTTCAGACAGTGTGCCGTCAGCTGATCCCTAATAGCATGCCACGGCCATGACGCTGCACAGTCTGAAGAAGCTGGAAGGAGGGGAGTGAGAGGCAAGGATATGCACTGCGCATGCCCATGGATCACAGGTCCGCAGAGTGATTACATTAGATGACACAGCGAGGCGGGATCTTGGCCAGCGCAGCCGCACAGGCGCAGCCAGCCTGACACCAAATGATGTCAGAAGATGGGCAGCGCAAAATGTGTGCATGGACAAGGGCTAACAAAACAGCGCAGGCTCCGGGACAGATTCAAACAACGCTGAGGAGGCGGCGCACGGCGCCAAAGGGGTAAGAATGACAGCTGTGCTGCGTCACATGACAAAGGAAAGTCCCTCCGACCGGACGGTTTAACGGTGTGAGGGGACATATTTCATAAGTGTCAAGTTCAGCGTTTGCAAGGACCATAATTAAAAGAGCTAAGTTTACCTTTTCCAGCATTAGTGCTGTACAATATGGCTCTTTCAGCTACAAACCCCTGGGGGGGGGGGTTAAAGGTTCCCTTTCAACTTGCTCCAGTGCAGGCTTTGGCCTACACTATGCTCCTCCGGCTGACCCTGGGCTCTAACACCGCCAGTTGGCGCCCAGATGTGCTAGCTGCACAGAGAAAAACACCAGCCAATGTGTCAGTGGGGTTCAGCAACGCCAGCTGTACCCCTGCTGTGTAGCCGGCAACGTGTCCTGCCACAGCCACGCAGACAAAAAGCTGCCGCCAGTGCAGGCTTCGGCCTACACTCTGCTCCCTCTCCTCCTGCTGACTATGGGCTCTAACACCGCCAGTTGGTGCCCGGTACTGCTAGCTGCACAGAGAAAAACACCTGCCAATGTGTCAGTGGGGTTCAGCACCGCCAGCTGTTCCCCTGCTGTGTAGCCGGCATCGTGTCCTGCATCAGCCACGCAGACACAAGAACTGAAATTGAAGGGAACTTGTCCCCCCTCCCCCAGTCGTTTGTATGTTTCACAGCCACCTTGTACAGCAGTAATGCTGCATGTGTGCAAGGTGGCTCAGAAACTTATTCCCCTTGCACACGTGGAACTGAACACGTCTAAAATGTGTCCTCTGTGACCATTAAACCGTCCCTGAGGTGTGACTTTCCTTTGTAATTACACGCTGCAACCCCCTTGGTAGCGCTGCCCGTCTTCTGGCATTATTGTTTGGCTGGCTGCGCCTCTGCGGCCGCACTGGCCCACACAACGCCCCTCGGTGTCTTATTTATTTTGACTGCGATGGTGTGATTGATGGGCATGAGCAGTGCATATGTTCGCCTGTCCCTCATCTCCTTCGGCCTTCTTCAGACTGTGCGGCTTCATGGCCGTGGCATGCGACAAGGGATCAGCTGACGCCGCACAGTCTGAAGCAGGTGTAAGGACCCGAGTGTGAGAGGCGAACCTATGTACTGCGCCAGGCCATGAATCCCAGCCCCACAGTGTTTTAACAATGTAAAGACACTGCGGGGCTGGGATTCATAGTCATCGCGAACCGCACCGGCCAACATTAAATGATGTCAGAAGATGGGCAGCGCTAACAGCGCAAGGCCAAGGGATAACACGACAGCGCAGACTCCTGTGCAGCAAATAACGACGCTCAGGAGGCCGCGCCCAGCACCAAGGTGGGATTTTTGACAGCTGTGCTGCGTCTCATTACAAAGGGAACTCACGCCTCCAAAACAGTTTGACTGCTTAAGGGCCTAAATGTTATACGTGTTTCTTTCTGCGTGTGCAAGGAGCAAAATTAAAAGAGCAACCTTTGACTTGTGCAGCATTACTGCTGCCCAAGCTGTGGCTCTTGTAGTTTGTAACCCCTGAGGGGGGGGTTAAAGGTTAACTTTAAAATCGGTTCAATTAGGCTTCGGCCTACACTCTGCTCCACCTGCAGAGCCCGGGCTCCAACACCGCTAGTTGCTGTCCGGAAGTGCTGGCTGCACAGAGCAAAACACACGCCACTCTGTCAGTGGGGTTCAGCACCGCCAGCTGTTCCCCTGCTGTGTAGCCGGCATCGTGTCCTGCAACAGCCACGCAGACACAAAGCTGCCACCAGGGCAGGCTTCGGCTTACACTCTGCTCTCTCCTCCTCCTGCTGACCCTGGGCTCTAACACCGCCAGTTGGTGCCCGGTACTGCTAGCTGCACAGAGAAAAACACCAGCCAATGTGTCAGTGGGGTTCAGCACCGCCAGCTGTTCCCCTGCTGTGTAGCCGGCAACGTGTCCTGCAAACGCCACGCAGACACAAGAACTGAAATTGAAGGGATCCTGTCGCCCCACCCCCAGCTGTTTGTATGTTTTACAGCCACCTTGTACAGCAGTAATGCTGCATGTGTGCAAGGTGGCTCCTAAACTTATTCTCCTTGCACCCGTGGAACAGAACACGACTACAATGTGTCCCCTGAGACCATTAAAACGTCCCTGAGGTGTGACTTTCCTTTGTAATGACACGCAACGACCCCCTTGGTAGCACAGCCCTTCTTCTGACATCATTGTTTGGCTGGCTGCGCCTCTGCGGCCGCCCTGCCTGACACAACGCCCCTCGGTGTCTTATTTATTTTGACTGCGAGGGTGTGATTGACGGGCATGAGCAGTGCATATCTTCGCCAGGCTGTCACTCAGCTCCTTCCGCCTTCTTCAGACTGTGCGGCTTCATGGCCGTGGCATGCGATAAGGGATCAGCTGACGCCGCACAGTCTGTAGCAGGTGTAAGGACACGAGCGAGAGGTGAACATATGTACTGCGCCAGGCCATGAATCCCAGCCCCGCAGTGTGAAACACTGTAAAGACACTGCGGGGCTGGGATTCATGGGCATCGCGAACCGCACCAGCCGACATGAAATGATGTCAGAAGACGGGCAGCGCATGGCCAAGGGATAACGCAACAACGCAGACTCCTGTACATCAAAATGCGATGCTCAGGAGGCCGCGCCAAGCACCAAGGTGGTATTTTTGCCAGCTGTGCTGCGTCTCATTACGAAGGGAACTCCCGCCTCCAAGACAGATTGACTGTATAAGGGCCAAAATGTTGTACGTGTTTCATTCAGCTTGTGCAAGGAACAAAATTAAAAGAGCAACCTTTGACTTGTGCAGCACTACTGCTGCATAAGGCGTGGCTCTTCTAGTTTGTAACACCTGAGGGGGGGTTAAAGGTTACCTTTAAAAATGGTTCAATTAGGCTTCGGCCTACACTCTGCTCCCCCTGCAGAGCCTGGGCTCTAACACCGCCAGTTGGTGCCCCGAAGTGCTTGTTGCACAGAGAAAAACACCTCGCCAATGTGTCAGTGGGGTTCAGCAACGCCAGCTGTTCCCCTGCTGTGTAGCCGGCAACGTGTCCTGCAACAGCCACGCAGACACAAAGCTGCCGCCAGTGCAGGCTTGGGCCTACACTCTGCTCCCTCTCCTCCTCCTGCTGACCCTGGGCTCTAACACCGCCAGTTGGTGCCCGGTACTGCTAGCTGCACAGAGAAAAACACCAGCCAATGTGTCAGTGGGGTTCAGCACCGCCAGCTGTTCCCCTGCTGTGTAGCCGGCAACGTGTCCTGCAAACGCCACGCAGACACAAGAACTGAAATTGAAGGGATCCTGTCGCCCCACCCCCAGCTGTTTGTATGTTTTACAGCCACCTTGTACAGCAGTAATGCTGCATGTGTGCAAGGTGGCTCCTAAACTTATTCTCCTTGCACCCGTGGAACAGAACACGTCTACAATGTGTCCCCTGAGACCATTAAAACGTCCCTGAGGTGTGACTTTCCTTTGTAATGACAGGCAACGACCCCCTTGGTAGCACAGCCCTTCTTCTGACATCATTGTTTGGCTGGCTGCGCCTCTGCGGCCGCCCTGCCCGACACAACGCCCCTCGGTGTCTTATTTATTTTGACTGCGAGGGTGTGATTGACGGGCATGAGCAGTGCATATCTTCGCCAGGCTGTCACTCAGCTCCTTCCGCCTTCTTCAGACTGTGCGGCTTCATGGCCGTGGCATGCGATAAGGGATCAGCTGACGCCGCACAGTCTGTAGCAGGTGTAAGGACACGAGCGAGAGGTGAACATATGTACTGCGCCAGGCCATGAATCCCAGCCCCGCAGTGTGAAACACTGTAAAGACACTGCGGGGCTGGGATTCATGGGCATCGCGAACCGCACCAGCCGACATGAAATGATGTCAGAAGACGGGCAGCGCATGGCCAAGGGATAATGCAACAACGCAGACTCCTGTACATCAAAATGCGATGCTCAGGAGGCCGCGCCAAGCACCAAGGTGGTATTTTTGCCAGCTGTGCTGCGTCTCATTACGAAGGGAACTCCCGCCTCCAAGACAGATTGACTGTATAAGGGCCAAAATGTTGTACGTGTTTCATTCAGCTTGTGCAAGGAACAAAATTAAAAGAGCAACCTTTGACTTATGCAGCACTACTGCTGCATAAGGCGTGGCTCTTCTAGTTTGTAACGGCTCTTCTAGTTTGTAACACCTGAGGGGGGGTTAAAGGTTACCTTTAAAATTGGTTCAATTAGGCTTCGGCCTACACTCTGCTCCGCCTGCAGAGCCTGGGCTCTAACACCGCCAGTTGGTGCCCCGAAGTGCTGGCTGCACAGAGAAAAACACCTCGCCAATGTGTCAGTGGGGTTCAGCACCGCCAGCTGTTCCCCTGCTGTGTAGCCGGCAACGTGTCCTGCAACAGCCACGCAGACACAAAGCTGCCGCCAGTGCAGGCTTCGGCCTACACTCTGCTCCCTCTCCTCCTCCTGCTGACCCTGGGCTCTAACACCGCCAGTTGGTGCCCGGTACTGCTAGCTGCACAGAGAAAAACACCAGCCAATGTGTCAGTGGGGTTCAGCACTGCCAGCTGTTCCCCTGCTGTGTAGACGGCAACGTGTCCTGCAAACGCCACGCAGACACAACAGACCTACAAATGCCTCCAGTGAAGGCTTCGGCCTACACTCTGCTCCCCCTGCTGACCCTTTGCTCCAACACCGCTAGTTGGGGCTCTAGGAAGACAAACTTGAATAGGTCCCCATCCTGGTTCCAGCACCGTCAGCTGGTTCCGGGCAGAGCCTTTGGCTTAGGTGCCTCCTTCTGGGTATCCGAGTTCCACCAACGTCAGGTGGTCCTTGGTAGTGCTTTCAGGCACGGGTACCTCCTGCTTAGTAACCGGGTTCCAGTAACGTCAGCTGGTCCTCGGTAGTTCCATTGGCTTTTGGACCTTCGGCTACCCATCCGGGTTCCAGTACCGTCAGCTGGTTCTCGGCAGTGTCTTTTGCTCTTGTACCTTCTGCTCCCCATCCTGGTTCCAGTACCATCAGCTGGTTCCAGGCAGAGCCTTTGGCTTAGGTGCCTCCCTCTGGGTATCCGAGTTCCACCAATCTCAGGTGGTCCTTGGTAGTGCTTTCAGGCACGGGTACCTCCTGCTTAGTAACCGGGTTCCAGTAACGTCAGCTGGTCCTCGGTAGTTCCATTGGCTCTTGGACCTTGGGCTACCCATCCGAGTTCCAGTACCGTCAGCTGGTTCTTGGCAGTGTCTTTTGCTCTTGTACCTTCTGCTCCCCATCCTGGTTCCAGTACCATCAGCTGGTTCCGGGCAGAGCCTTTGGCTTAGGTGCCTCCCTCTGGGTATCCGAGTTCCACCAACGTCAGGTGGTCCTTGGTAGTGCTTTCAGGCACGGGTACCTCCTGCTTAGTAACCGGGTTCCAGTAACGTCAGCTGGTCCTCGGTAGTTCCATTGGCTCTTGGACCTTCGGGTAGCCATCCGAGTTCCAGTTCCATCAGCTATTTCTCGGCATTTTCTCAGCCTTCTTGTACCTTCTGCTACATTTCCAAGTTCAAGACCCTAAAGACGACGACCCGGAAGACCACCCCTAAGATGACGACGACACCAGAGACGACAACCACTGAGATGACGACGACCCTGGAGACGATTACCCTGAAGACCACCCCGATGACGACGACCCCGGAGACGACGACCCTGGAGACGACGACGACATGGGAGACCGTGAAGCAGAAGAACAAGAGGCTGCAGAACAAAGAGCAGAAGAACATTAAGTATAACACTAAATATCAGAGCAAAAGATATTATCTAAATTATAAGCAGAAGAAGACTAAGCAGTGTATGGGGGTGAGTCCGTTCCTCCTCGTGGTGCCCCTGGATAAAGCCTGATGCTGCAGGCCAAACTGAACGCGGACAAATGTATCTCTTTTGTGACAGGCAGAACAGAAGGTGTAATCTTCAAACTTTTATAGATAACAACTACGGGAATGCCTGTCACAAATAAGAATATGATGAAGAAGTTGAATATGAAGAAGATAATAGTTAAATAAAAAGAATATGAACAATGTAAAAAAAAAAATTATAGGTAGAAGATGAAGAAGAAGATGAATAAGGTGAAGATAGTTGATGTCAAAGAAGCTGATGATGAGGATAATGAAGAAGAAAGTGTGGGAGAAGTAAAAAAGAAGGTGAAGGGCGTGGAAGTAGTGAAACATCAATATCTGACGAAAAAAAAAAAAATAACATAGGCAAAATCTTTCTAACGCCGAACGTCATAAAAAAAAAAAAAAATCCTGCTATTCTATTTGATTGGGATAAACCTCTGTGCCTTTAATGTCTCCGCCACCTCCCCCAATACATCCTACATTATTCTTAGTTGTTTTCCTTCATGTAGAATGAACCTACAAGGAAAGAAAGGGTTTATTTTAATTCCGATATTTTCGTCCCATTGACTTGCATTGGGATCGGGTATCGGTATCGGATTAGATCCGATACTTTGACGGTATCGGCCGATACTTTCCGATACCGATACTTTCCGATATCGGAAGGTATCGCTCAACACTAGTCCTAATACATAAATAGTTCGGAACAGCGTTCTGGTTGCTTTTCGCCCATGATGCAGCCGAGAACCGCGAAAGCCTGAAGCCAGTTATTCATCGTTTGCGCTATTTTTGGCTTGTTCCTATCTTGTAGCCGCTCGTTGTCTACGGACTGTTGGTCGGCCGATAACAGTGACCATATATCTATGTAATCGTTGCCCCATATTTTCTGCTTTGTTTCTAAGTCTACGTGTGCTCCCAATGGGCTAACACCACAGAAAAATACATCCTTGTGAAGACTAGCTGTTTGGGTGGTGCTAGTGTCATTTGGTATGCCTGGGCAAGTCAACTGCTGAACTAGGGCCTTGATAGCGGATGCTAGCTCGCTTTCTCCCACATTTTGTATGGTAGAGTGCTCACCGAAATCAGGGAATTCACCGCTGTCAGATGCAGGCCGAGTGTCTCCGGACGGAAGGACTCTGGCTCCCGCCGTGGCGCTGTCCTGGTGCTGACCGCCCGGAAGGATGAAGATGGCAGGCCAGCGGCCAGCGCCGTGGCACGGGGATGTATTCTGCTGCATTGCATCTGGTGCCGAGCGACTCCTGGAGAGGGAGGTGCTCCGGCTTCTATTGCCTCAATGGTTCGGTGCTGGCTGGTGGACCGGGGAGGTATGTATGGTAGTTCTCCCTGTGCGGCAGCCAGAGACGGAGCACGTGACGGATGAGATCTGTCGTGTGCTTGAGGACGAGAGGCTACTGGGGCTCCGACCTCTGCCTGGTCGGTGACAGGGGGTGTCAATGTCTGTTCCCACCGGGTAGCCACTCTGGGTGACCGGTGAGACCGCCGTCTTTCGGCATGCCACAGGTACCGCCCGTTGTGACTCCCCGATGTGTCTGAGCCGTCGGTTGTGGATGGCGAGCGCCATCTGGAGAAGCAGGATCTATGGTGGCTCCTGCGGCTCCTGTATGAGTGGTGTCGGCTACTGGAGTGGGAATGCCGACAGCTAGAGGGACAGCGAGGATGGTGGCGGGAATCTCCTGATGAGGGTGAGGATGATCTGCGGCATCTATGCCTGTGATTACCCTGTCTAGGGGTTGTGTTGGGGGCATTTAATTCGGGATTAGGGGGGAAGTTAATTTGGTTATGGGGAATGAGTGGCGGTGTAGGGCGTAGAGCTGGGGAAGGCGCAGCGACTGTTAGACTTGCACTGCGGGGTGAGCTTAAAAGGAAAGGGGCTGATAGGAAACTGTCTGCGATTTGCGTTTGTGGCCATGGGGGTGTTGGTGGCGCATAATTTATTGTAGCTGTGTTTGTGCTTGGTGCGACTGGGTGAGTGCTTGGTGCATACACTCCTGGCTGCAGAGCGTGCTGGCTGGTACGGTTAGACCGGTCATCACGTTCTGCGGCCGTATTCGTGGCTCTGGCCCCTGACCGCCTGCCCCCCCGCACAGGCAACGCTGATGTGCCTGCTGGGGGGACATGTCGGGCCAGGAGTGGGCTGGCCAGAGGTCCACGGTGGTGCAGCCCTGGTGTGGCAGGGGCCGCTGCAGTGCCCCGTGGCGGGACCTGGCTCGGGGGGTTGGGGAGCGCTGCATGTGAGGCGCCCCCTGAACGATTTGGCAGGCTGGGGCCCCCCAGGCTAGCACTGTGCTACCAGTGCGTGCAGGAGCGTACGTGGGCAGGCCTTGATGGTCCCCGGCCAGCATCAGGGAGGGGAGACTCCCCGCCGCTGCAGGGGACCTGCGGCGCACCCGGGCTGATTGCCCGTGCCGCACCCCGGTCCCCTGGAGCGGCTGGCGTACCGCCGAGGACACCGAGGCGGCGGGCGGTCCCCCGCCTGCCCCCGCAATACCATGGGTCTGCAGAGAGGAAGTGGGGCCGGAAGTGGGCATGTCCCACTAGGCCCGCACTGTGCTCTGGGAGACCGGGTGGGCCTGGCCTATGTGAGAGGGCGGGGCTTCCACTACGCGCGCCGGGCCCCGGGCTTCAGAGCGTGGACCGGAAGTGACCGGGGCTTGGGCGCACCCGGAGTATGGCTCAGGGGCCTGGAACCGGCAGGCAGCGGAGCCTGGGGCAAGCATCGCGATGCCCGCTGCGGCCCCCGGAGCCATACGTGGGGCAGAAGCACAGCGGCTTGGCAGCGCCGGCTCCCCTCCGACACGCAGGTGCTCGGGAGGACGGGAGAAGCACCCCGAGCGTCTACCTGGCGACGCCGCTGCACCATGGTCAGCAGGAGCACCGGGGGCTGGGAGTGGGAGCTCCGGAGGACCGAATTCTGCAGTGGCCGAGGCCGATATCACGGGCAGGTGAGTGGGGGTTAGCAGCACTGGGGCGACAGGAGAGGCCGAGGCCCCAGGAGGGTGTGTGTGCAGGGACGGAGCCCTGGGGGACGACGGGGAGGCTAGGGGGGAAGAGAGGGCACAGGAAGGTGAGCACCCAGGCCAGAATTAAGGGATCGCGACCATTGCTCACCTTCCTGTGATGCTCCCTGCTGTAGGGCCTCGGTCGTAGGGGCAGACATGGTGGTCAGGATGTCCGGGACAACAGCTTCCAAGGGTCAGCCGGGGACAAAGAGGGAGAACCTGGTCCCATCACTAGAATTTAACCCCTGAGGGTGTGGCCAGACTCCCCTCCTCTCCCCGGTTGGTCCGCTGGGCGTCCCAATCGTGACATCACCTGGGGAAGTAGTGGGAGGGGGGAATTGGGCACTGCACAGTTTTCCATCTAGCTATCCCTTAAGGGCTCTGCAGACAGAGGCACGTTCCTTATACAGTACCGTGCCTACCATTCTCCTTTCCACCAGCAGCAGGCCTTTTGCCACTCATTTTGATGCTTAACTAATTGGCAACTCTGTAGTTGTTGGCACAAAAAACAATGGATGGAAACCGAGCAGAGCTGAGTGGCCAAACTGTGGTACTAGCCCAAAACGATTTACTGGGTTAGATGCAGTATAAATTTAGATACACAGGCGGTGTAGCTAGCTTCACAGGCAGGCTACTCCGCTGACGTGCAGACACTTCTACTAGGCCCAAAATGATTTACTGGGTTAAATGCAGTAAAAATTTAGACACACAGGCGGTGTAGCTAGCTTCACAGGCAGGATAATCTGCTGATGTGCAGACACTGCTACTAGGCCCAAAACGATTTACTGGGTTAGATGCAGTAAAAATTTAGATACCCAGGCGGTGTGTATAGCTAGCTTCACAGGCGGGCTACTCCGCTGACGTGCAGACACTGCTACTAAGCCCAAAAGGATTTACTGGGTTCAGTAGCGTAGCTACCAGGGGGGCAGAGAGTGCGGACACCCCGGGCCCGGTGCTCTGAGGGGGCCCACCCAGAGCTACGCTACCGTAACTGTATCGGCGTGCGTGGCGCGCCGATACAGTTACCTTCTGCGGCAGAGCAGGGAGAATCAATCTCCCTGCTCTGCCGCTATGGGGCCCCTGAGCAGGCGCGGGGCCCGGTGCCAGCAGTGGGCCCCCCGCCATCATCGGAAGATCAGCTGTACTGGCATTTAGTGGATACAGCTGATCGCATTCATGGGAGGAGGAGCGCTGCGCTCCTTCTCCCATCATCCTTGTGTCAGAGTCGACGTCTGACATCGCCGACACTGACAGCGGGCTCCACGTGGTCACTGCCCGGCGCCCGCTGTCAGGAGATCAGTGGGAGCAGCGCAGGAACCAGGTAGAAGAGAGGTGAGTATTTATTTTATTTTTTTTAAATGGATGCTGCTGCCTTATTACAGGGTCTGACTGTGGGGGCTGCCTAATTACAGGGGCTGACTATGGGGGCAGCCTTATTACAGGGTCTGACTATGGGGGCTGCCTTATTACAGCGTCTGACTATAGGGGTACTGCCTTATTACTGGGTCTGACTATGGGGTCTGCCTTATTACACGGTCTGACTATGGGGGCTGCCTGATTACAGGGTCTGACTATGGGGGTGCTGCCTCATTACAGGGTCTGACTAAGGGGGGCTGCCTTATTACAGGGCCTGAATGTGAGGGGCTGCCTTATTACAGGGTCTGACTATGGGGGGGCTGTCTTATTACAGGGTCTGACTGTGGGGGCTGCCTAATTACAGGGTCTGACTATAGGGGTGCTGCCTTGCTACAGGGTCTCACTATGGGGGTGCTGCCTTATTACAGGGTGTGACTATGGGGGGGCTGTCTTATTACAGGGTCTGACTGTGGGGGCTGCCTAATTACAGGGTCTGACTATAGGGGTGCTGCCTTGTTACAGGGTCTCACTATGGAGGTGCTGCCTTATAACAGGGTCTGACTGTGGGGGGCTGCTTTGAAGAACCCAGAATATAAGACATAATTTCAGGTGTTTCACACTTTTTTGTTAAGTATATAATTCCATGTGTTAATTCATAGTTTTGATGCCTTCAGTGTGAATGTACTATTTTTAAAATCATGAAAATTCAGAAAAATCTTTAAATGAGAAGGTGTGTCCAAACTTTTGGTCTGTGCTGTATATATATAAATATATATATATATATATACGGCATATATATATATACAGTATATATATATATATATATATATATATATATATATACACACACACACTAAGGGACTGTGCTATACATAAGTGAGTACACTTTATAGTAACGGACTGTGTTAGACATAATAGTCGACAATAACGTTTCCTCCACCTTTCCCTGTTCCTAAATCCATTATAAATCCCCCTTCCTCCCATCCCAATCCCCACACTCTTCATTGTTCTCCTCTCCAACATCCCATTATTGCCCTCTCACCCACCTCCTTGATTGCCCTCTTCACGACCTCCATTATTGCTTTCTCCCCACCACCCCATTATTGCCCATTCCACCAGCTCCATCATTGCCTCCTCCCCATCACACCGTCATTGTCCTTTCCACTGCCACCATCATTGCCTTCTGCCCTATAACTGCCCTCTCTGTCATCCCTATCATTGCCTTCTGCCCCATCACCCCCATCATTGCCCTCTCTGTCAACCCAATCAATGCTTTCTTCCCCATCATTGCCCTCTCTGTCAACCCAATCATTGCCTTCTGCTCCATCACCCCCTCATTGCCCTCTCTTCCACCTACACACACAGACAAACACAGCACAATTCACCTCCCTGCATACACACACAAACACACAGCACCATTCACCTCTCTGCACACACACAGCACCATTCACCTCTCTGCATACACACACACAGCACCATTCACCTCTCTGCATACACACACACACAGACACACCTCACCTCACCTCTGCACACGGTATTCTGAAGTGCAGCATCGCTGGTAGCTTCCTGTCTCGCACAGCCGTGGCGCTGAATGATGATGTCATTCAGCCACTGCTGTGTGAGCCATAACAGCTCCAGATCCAGGCTGGCGGGCATGCTGGGACTTCTGCTCCCTCGGGTATATGGGGCCAGCTTATGCTCTGTCCCCCCAGTTATACAGCAGACATCTCATCCTCGTTGCTTCACATGCGAATACCCATCACCTCGGGGACGGACACCCGCTCCTTACCTGCACCGGACTGCGCGGCTGGCACCTGGGGGCCCCGGTTGTGCTTGTGGTTGCCATGGTGTTGGGAGCAGCTGTGCAAACGGGCCTCTGAATTTCCCGGGATCTTGTGGCCCCACCCCCCACAATGCGCAGAGGATTGTGGGAGGATCGTTCAGTCAACACTCGCACTGCAGCAAGAAAAGGTGGGAAGTGAGAGCGAGACGGGTCCATTCCCTGCAGCTCTGCTCCCACTCTCTGCTGCAGGTAGCGGAGCTGCAGGGATTTCTCCCTGCCCGCCGCACATGAGGGCGATCTGGCTAGGGGCCCCCTGGAGTCTTGGGGCCAGATAAACTGGCCAGATAGCCCTTATTAATATCTGCCCTACAGGGGCTCCCCGGAGCCTCTGGGCCCCGGTGCAGGCGCACCGGTTGAACCGGCGGTATGTCCGCCCATGGGTCCCCCCCATATATGGGGTATCGGTGTACTCAGGACAAATCATACAATAACTTTCAGGGTTCAGTTTCTCCTTTTACCCATGGGAAAATAAAAAAATTGTTGCTAAAATATCATTTTTGTGACTAAAAAGTTAAATGTTCATTTTTTTCTTCCATGTTGCTTCTGCTGCTGTGAAGCACCTGAAGGGTTAATAAACTTCTTGAATGTGATTTTGAGCACCTTGAGGGGTGCAGGTATTTTCAGCCATATAGACCTTTCAAACTGACTTCAAATTGTGAGGTGGTCCCTAAAAAAATGGTTTTGTAAATTTTGTTGTGAAAATGAGAAATTGCTGGTCAAATTTTAACCCTTATAACTTCCTAGCAAGAAAAAAAATTTGTTTCCAAAATTGTGCTGATGTAAAGTAGACATGTGGGTAATGTTATTCATTAACTATTTTGTGTCACATAACTCTCTGGTTTAACAGAATAAAAATTCAAAATTTGAAAATTGCAAAATTTTCGACATTTTCGCCAAATTTCCATTTTTTTCACAAATAAACGCAAAAAATTATCGACCTAAATAATTTACCACTAACATGAAGCCCAATAAGTCACGAAAAACAATCTAGAAAGAAAGAACCGCTAGGATCCGTTGAAGTGTTCCTGAGTTATTACCTCATAAAGGGACACTGGTCAGAATTGCAAACAATAGCCAGGTCATTAAGGTCAAAATAGGCTGAGTCATGAAGGGGTTAAGGAAGATCAGGGAAGGATGAGGAACGTCTTCTTTCTTCTTCAGCAGCAGCAGGAACACCAACAGTAAGGCACAGGCTTTAAAAAGTCTGTGGCACTTCAAGGCCCAGCACAGTGCACAGAAGACACATTGACCACCCTGTACACATACGCAGCTAGAATGAAGATGTACAGGGTGGTTATTATAGGGTCAGATGGCCTCTGTGCACTCTGATTGGTGCAATCGATGCTATCGTCAATCGTATCAATCAGTGCTGCCTCTGGTGGCGCAAAAATGTTGTGATTGACTGTTCAAAATTGAATAGTCAATCACAGTAATCGTAGTCAATGGGGGCTTCGCCATTCCCTGGAAATATGATTCCATGTGCCCTGCTGCAAGTGCTGCATTAAAGATTTGACTTGTCAATCAGTCCAAAGTCGGTAAATACCTACCCACCTGGATGTATGATACGTCAAAGGTCGCAAAGGGGTTAAGTCAATGGCACTTCATTTCAGTGTGTCAGTGTATTTTATTGTTTATTACTAATACATTTTATACATGTATATACAGAACAGGTTTCACAAGAAGGTCTTATGACGTCTCTCATAATCTGTTGGATTTCCTTTATTAAACTCCCTTTTGGACATAACATGTGAAGATCAAGCAACTCAACCAAATTTACATCAAAAGTGCAAACTGAGTTGGGTCTTCAAGGGCATTCTGTGCCTGAAACGCATCTGAGCGTTATCTCATTCACCATCATGAATTTTTAATTTTATGTCTTGATGTAAAACTTTGAAGATTTTATTCAGTTGCCGGCATTTTGAATTTCTTACTTCATACAGAATGTGTTAATAAACCCAAGTTCAGCATTCAGAAATGTCATTAACATCTAGTTATTAAGTTATTCTCTACAATTGGAATGTTCCTTATTGTGGTCTGAGGTCTTTGTATACTCCATTGTATAATCAATATAGGATTTAAAAAATAAAAAAATTCCTATATTCATCCCTCCGCTCCTCACTGCCACCCATCCGGCCTTCGCTGCAACTTCTAATCCCTCCTGGGCCCTATCAAAGCCGAGAGTCCTGGTCCAGTGTGGATTTCAGCAGTGGAAATCTGGAGATGTGGCAAAAAAGTGGACCAGTCACGTTAAGGAACAGGAGCGTCGGAGAGGAGAGTGCTAAGATGAATATTTTTAAACATTTTGATGGCATTTTGACGAATGTGGATTTTAGTAAAATTTGGGTAGAATGCAATTACACTAAAATGTATTTTCTCATTTCAATTGAAGAGTCCAATAATAGACAGGTTTCTTTATCTGTAGTTTACAAACAATATCGTGCTGGTTTCTATTCAAATCATGTGCCTCGGTTTACACTGAACAATCCATAATGATATTGTGATTGTTGGCAGCGTACACATAATTATCATTTGTCCCATTTGCAAACAAATCTACTTCAATGTCCTTTGCAAATTATGGCAGGTGGAGTAACTAATCTCATAGTGATTTGCCTGTACTGCTCTGTGTATCAGATTCACTCTAAGGGTACTGTCACACATTGAAATTTCCATCGCTGCGACGGCACGATCCGTGACGTCGCAGCGATCGTATGATTATCGCTCCAGCGTCGTAGACTGCGGTCACACGTTGCAATCACGGCGCTGGAGCGATACCGAAGTCCCCGGGTAACCAGGGTAAACATCGGGTAACTAAGCGCAGGGCCGCGCTTAGTAACCCGATGTTTACCCTGGTTACCAGCGTAAACGTAAAAAAACAAACCGTACATACTCACCCGTCGGTGTCCTTCAGGTCTCTTGCCGTCTGCTTCCTGCTCTGAGTGCAGCCGTACAGTGAGAGCAGAGCGCAGCGCCGCTGTGATCTGCTCTCACTTTCCGGCCGGCACTCAGAGCAGGAAGCAGACGGCAAGGGACCTGAAGGACACCGACGGGTGAGTATGTACGGTTTGTTTTTTTACGTTTACGCTGGTAACCAGGGTAAACATCGGGTTACTAAGCGCGGCCCTGTGCTTAGTTACCCGATGTTTACCCTGGTTACAAGCGAAGACATCGCTGGATCGCTGTCACACACAACGATCCAGCGATGTCAGCGGGTGATCAAGCGACGAAAGAAAGTTCCAAACGATCTGCTACGACGTACGATTCTCAGCAGGGTGTCTGATCACAGTAGCGTGTCAGACATTGCGATATCGTAACGATATCGCTAGAACGTCACGAATCGTAACGTCGTAGCGATGGAAATTTCAATGTGTGACGGTACCCTAAGAATAGGAGAACACAGGTCATTTCAGACTTGCCAAGATAAATACACCATCATATATAGCTGTCTGATCCAGATCCCCTCTGAAACTCTTAACATTGATCGCCTATACCAGTGTTCCCCAACTCCAGTCCTCAAGAGCCACCAACAGGTCATGTCTTCAGTATTTCCTTAGTATTGCCCAGGTGATAATTGCATCACCTGTGCAATACTAAGGAAATCCTGAAAATATGACCTGTTTGTGGCTCTTGAAGACTAGAGTTGGGGAACACTGGCCTATACTTAAGATAGGTTATCAATGCCTGATCGGTGGGGATGCAACAGTTAACAGAGCTGTGCTGCTCCATAATTGAGCACTTAGAGCCTCCGCCGACACTGAGAACTGATGATCAGCATGGATTCTGGATGTCGCACTCTTTCTCATAAGAATGAAAAAAAAAAAGGTTTCTCAAGCTTCTCCTATCAAACAGTCCAGGAAAATCAGACAACAGGTGGATAACGTCCTAGAGCTCTCAGATTATTTTAGTTATAACTACAGTGTGTCCATAAAGTCATGGTGCACTTTTGACCAGTCACTGGAAAGCAACAAAAACAATTAAAATATGAAATCTGCTCGAAATAAAAGACAATCTCTCCCAGTTTCATACCTATTCAGTGCAGTGCAGTTTGATGTGGGCTCCATTTGTTGCCCTACACATATCCAAACACAAGTTTGTGGTTGCATGATGTCACAGACCTGGCAGTGTATTAATCAGAGTTCAGTTTATCAGGGGTTAATCTGACTAGGAGCTCAGCAACAGCTTAACTGAGTTTGTGTTGTTTGGTTCTTGTTATCTCTCCTCATGAACAGGTCTGATATGATTGGGCCAGAGAAAGGGTTACAAAATGTAAACTGTAAAAGTGCACCATGACTTAACGGACACACTGTATTTTTCCAGAAATAGATCAATATGGGAAAAGTCTCCTTGTTTTAGCGGGGATCACTTGATCCAAGCAAAAAATGGGACATGTGCAATACCCATTGGTGCGAGTGAGGAACATGGATAGCATTTGTATAGGAAGAACTAAAGACGACCTGTTACAATTCATAAATACAACTGCTACTTCATTTTAAAGTAAACCTGTTAGCAGGAATTGGCTAAGTAAACTACAGACATTGTCATGGTGATGTTGTTACACTGATCAAAATGATACCTGGGGTGAAGAAATGAGTCTTGGGCTTCTTGTGTAATCAGTGTTAGAAGTTTTCAGTTATTGAGATGCTGGTGCTTCGGGATGGGACTTTAGGCAGTGCTTTATCTTCCTGCTCTAAGCAGGAGAAACCAAGGAAAGACCAAGGAATGACCAAGGAGAGACCTGCCAACCGTCTGCCCCAAAGCACAAACATGTTCTTCATCATAGATACAGAGAGAGACAGACTGTTTGTTCTTCAGGGCGGACTGTGAGCAGGTCTCTCCTTGGTCTTTCCTTGGTTTCTCCTGCTTATAGCAGGAAGATAAGACTCTGCCTACAGTCCCACCTGAGAGCACAGGCATCTCATTAGATGCAAACTTCTAGCACTGATTACACAAGAGCCACAGATGGATTTCGTCACCCAAGGCATCACTTTAATCAGTATAACAGCACCAAACTGACAGTGTCCGTAGTTTACTTAGCAAAATCCTGCTGACAGGTTTGTTTTAAGGATTATTGGGGATCCAAGAGGTTGAATCTTCTTAGATTTTAAAGGATGACTTTGAAACGGGTAGAATAAACCAACATCATCCTTTAACCATATTTTGTATTCTGAGTTGTCTGGCAGCGTGGATATAATCCACTATCTCCCTGGATAATAGCTGTAATTAGGTCGCTTGTCGACCCGTGGATCTGCAGCCGCTGACATACAAGCCTTGTTTCTACACCACCAGGTGATCAAAATTGCACATTGTATAATGTGGGATAAGACCCTATTTGCGCACCTTATTTTCCTACAGTTTGCACTACTAATAACATTTCAGAGTAAAACACACATGGTACAATGCCATAGCCAGTGATACATTCATGTTATCTGAGGTTCGGACATCATGAAGCTACTGTCTCATTCCCTTTAAGTAGAGAAAAAGGCATTACTGTTCTCTTAATAGAGAGACAAAAAAATTATATCTGAAAATGTAATAAAAATGAAAATGGGAGTTAAGAACATTTTGCCAAATTGTTGTGCGCATACTTTATATACAGTGCCTTGCGAAAGTATGCGGCTCCCAGAAACTTTTCATCCTTTTCCCACATATCATGATTCGAACATAAAGATACCAAATGTAAATTTTTGGTGAAGAATCAACAAGTGGAACACAATTGTGAAGTTGACCAAAATGTATTGGTTATTTTAATTTTTTGTGGAAATTCAAAAACTGAAAAGTGGGGCGTGCAATATTATTAGTCCCCTTTACTTTCAGTGCACCAAACTCACTCCAGAAGTTCATTGTGGATCTCTGAATGATCCAATGTTGTCCTAAATGCCTAATGATGATAAATATAATCCGCCTGTGGGCAATAAAGTCTCCATATAAATGCACCTGCTCTTTGATAGTCTCAGGGTTCTGTTTGGCGCACAGAAAGCATCATGAAGACCAAGGAACACAACAGGTAGGTCCATGATACTGTTGTGGAGAAGTTTAAAGTTGGATTTGGATACAAAATGATTTTCAAAATTTTAAACATCCCAAGGAGCACTGTGCAAGAGATCATACTGAAATGGAAGGAGTATCATACCACTGTAAATCTACCAAGACACGGCCGTCCCTCTAAACTTTCATCTCAAACAAGGAGAAGTGCTAGGGTTGGAATTAGGGTTAGGGTTGGAAATTGAGTTAAGATTAGGGTTAAGGGTGTGTTGGGGTTAGGGTTATGGTTAGGGCTAGGGTTGGGATTAGGGTTAGGGGTGTGTTGGGGTTAGAGTTGGAGTTAGAATTGAGGGGATTAAAATGTTTAGGCACATCAGGGATCTCCAAACGCGACATGACGCCACCATTGATTCCAGCCAATCTTGCGTTCAAAAAGTCAAATGGTGCTCCCTTCCTTCCGAGCCCCGACGTACACCCAAACAGTGGTTTATCTGTTATGATCCTAGTGGCAAGGATCGCAGGTCGGACTAGCTAAGTAACTGAACAGACTACTAGCTCTGGGGAAGTGGTAACTAGATTGACCGCAACCTGATCCTATCCGCAAACAACTATAGGCAGCCGTGGAACGTTACCTAAAAAATCCTAGACGTCTCGTCACGGCCTGAGAAACTGACTATTCCTGGAGGGAAAGTAAGTCCTCACTTGCCTCAGTGGAAGACCCCAAAGATATAGAATAGCCCCCCACAAATATTAACGGTGAGTTAAGGGGAAAGCACAAACGCAGAGATGAAATCAGATTTAGCAAATGAGGCCCGCTAATACTAGATAGCAGAAAATAGGAAGGAAACTGTGCGGTCAATAAAAAACCCTATTCAAAATATCCATGCAGAGATTGCTCGAGCCCCCGCACCAACTAACGGTGCGGGGGAAGCAACTCCGTACCCCAGAGCTTACCAGCATAAAGAAATCACATGTTAGCAAGCTGGACTAGACTCATCATACACAGAAATCATATTGCAGGCAGATGAGCAAAAAATATTCAAACAGAACTTAGCTTATCCTGAAGAGGCAGAATACGGGATAATCAGGAGTAATCAGAATAGCACTGAATACATTGACAGCCGGCAACAAGTGGAAGTGAAGCAGAGCTAAATAGGAGCCTCCCTGGTGAATAACGAGGCAGCTGATCCAGCAGACCCGCAGGATAATAAACCAAACCACCAGGGGGAGCCAAAAAACCAAAGTCACACAATACCATCTGTGACCACAAGAGGGAGCCTGAAAACGGAGTTCACAACAGTACCCCCCCCCTTGAGGAGGGGTCACCGAACCCTCATCAAAACCCCCAGTGCGATCAGGGTGAGCCACATGGAAGGCATGAACCAAATCGGCCGCATGAACATCAGAGGCGACAACCCAGGAATTATCCTCCTGACCATAGCCTTTCCACTTAACCAAATACTGAAGCCTCCGTCTAGAAATACGAGAATCCAAGATCTTCTCCACCACGTATTCCAATTCTCCCTCAACCAGCACAGGGGCAGGAGGCTCAACCGAAGGAACCACAGGCACCACATACCTCCGCAACAACGACCGATGGAACACATTATGAATAGCAAACGATGCCGGGAGGTCCAAACGAAATGACACAGGGTTAAGGACTTCCAAAAACTTATAAGGACCGATAAACCGAGGCTTAAACTTAGGAGAGGAGACCTTCATAGGAACAAAGCAAGAAGACAACCACTCCAAATCCCCAACGCGAAGTCGGGGACCCACACAGTGACGGCAGTTGGCAAAGCGCTGAGCCTTCTCTTGTGACAGCTTCAAATTGTCCACCACATGATTCCAAATCTGATGCAACCTATCCACCACAACATCCACTCCAGGACAGTCAGAAGACTCCACCTGACCCGAGGAAAAACGAGGATGAAACCCTGAATTACAAAAAAAAAGGCGAAACCAAAGTAGCAGAACTAGCCCGATTATTAAGGGCAAACTCGGCCAATGGCAAAAAAGTCACCCAGTCGTCCTGATCAGCAGAAACAAAACATCTTAAATAGGTTTCCAAAGTCTGATTAGTGCGCTCGGTTTGGCCATTCGTCTGAGGATGGAAGGCCGACGAAAAAGACAAATTAATGCCCATCTTAGCACAAAAGGTCCGCCAAAATCTAGACACAAACTGGGATCCTCTATCGGAAACAATATTTTCAGGGATCCCGTGCAAACGAACCACATTTTGAAAAAACAGAGGAACCAACTCGGAGGAGGAAGGCAACTTAGGCAAGGGGACCAAATGGACCATTTTAGAAAAACGATCACACACCACCCAAATGACCGACATTCTCTGAGAGACAGGGAGATCTGAAATAAAATCCATGGAAATGTGCGTCCAAGGCCTCTTCGGGACAGGCAAAGGCAACAACAAGCCACTGGCACGAGAACAGCAAGGCTTAGCCCGAGCACAAATTCCACAAGACTGCACAAAGGAACGCACATCCCGCGACAAGGAAGGCCACCAGAAGGACCTAGCCACCAAATCTCTGGTACCAAAAATCCCAGGATGGCCTGCCAACACCGAAGAATGAACCTCGGAAATAACTCTGCTGGTCCATCTATCCGGGACAAACAGTCTCTCCGGTGGACAACGGTCAGGTCTATCCGCCTGAAACTCCTGCAGCACTCGTCGCAAATCTGGGGAGATGGCAGACAAAATCACCCCTTCTCTGAGGATACCAGCTGGCTCTGAATCACCAGGAGAGTCAGGCACAAAACTCCTAGAAAGAGCATCAGCCTTCACATTCTTCGAACCAGGCAGGTATGAGACCACGAAATCAAAACGAGAGAAAAACAACGACCAACGAGCCTGTCTAGGATTCAGCCGCTTGGCCGACTCGAGATAAATGAAATTCTTGTGATCAGTCAAGACCACCACACGATGCTTAGCTCCCTCGAGCCAATGTCGCCACTCCTCAAATGCCCACTTCATAGCCAACAACTCCCGATTACCAACATCATAATTCCGCTCGGCAGGCGAAAACTTTCTTGAAAAGAAAGCACATGGCTTCATCACAGAGCCATCAGAGCTTCTCTGCGACAAAACAGACCCCGCTCCAATCTCAGAAGCATCAACCTCGACCTGGAAAGGAAGGGAGACGTCTGGCTGACATAAGACCGGAGCCGAAGAAAACTGGCGCTTCAGCTCCCGAAAGGCCTCCACAGCCACAGGAGACCAATTAGTAACATCAGAACCCTTCTTGGTCAAATCCGTCAATGGCTTAACAACACTAGAAAAATTAGCGATGAAGCGACGGTAAAAATTAGCAAAACCCAAGAACTTCTGAAGACTCTTAACAGATGTAGGCTGAGTCCAGTCATGAATAGCCTGAACCTTGACTGGGTCCATCTCAACAGCAGAAGGAGAAAAAATGAAACCCAAAAAAGAGACCTTCTGGACTCCAAAAAGACACTTTGAGCCCTTCACAAACAAAGCATTGGCACGCAGGACCTGAAACACCATCCTGACCTGCTTAACATGGGACTCCCAATCATCCGAAAAAAACAGAATATCATCCAGATACACAATCATAAATTTATCCAGATATTCGCGGAAGATGTCGTGCATAAAGGACTGAAAGACAGAAGGAGCGCTAGAAAGTCCAAAAGGCATCACCAAGTACTCAAAATGGCCTTCGGGCGTATTAAATGCAGTTTTCCATTCATCACCCTGCTTAATATGCACAAGGTTATACGCACCACGAAGATCTATCTTGGTGAACCAACTAGACCCCTTAATGCGAGCAAACAGATCAGATAACAATGGCAAAGGATACTGAAATTTGACCGTGATTTTGTTTAGAAGGCGATAATCAATACAAGGTCTCAAGGAACCATCCTTCTTAGCCACAAAAAAGAACCCCGCACCAAGAGGGGAGGAGGAGGGACGAATAAGTCGTTTCTCCAAAGACTCCTTTATATAACTCCGCATAGCAGCATGCTCCGGCACTGACAAATTGAAAAGTCGTCCCTTAGGAAACTTACTACCAGGAATCAAATTTATAGCACAATCACAATCCCTATGAGGAGGTAGAGAACTGAGTTTGGGCTCATCAAATACATCCTGCTAATCTGACAAAAACGCAGGGACCTCAGAAGGAGTGGATGAAGCAATTGACACCACTGGAGCGTCGCCGTGAATTCCCTGACAACCCCAACTTGACACAGACATTGCTTTCCAATCCAGGACTGGATTATGAGTCTGCAACCATGGCAGGCCCAACATGACAACATCATGCAAATTATGCAATACAAGAAAGCGAATCACCTCCTGATGAACAGGAGTCATGCACATGGTCACTTGTGTCCAGTACTGAGGTTTATTCGTAGCCAATGGTGTAGCATCAATTCCCCTTAGTGGAATAGGGAATTTTAAAGGCTCCAAAACAAAACCACAGCGCCTGGCAAATGACAAATCCATCAGACTCAGGGCAGCACCTGAATCCACAAAAGCCATAACCGGCTAAGATGACAGGGAACAAATCAGGGTAACAGACAAAATAAACTTAGGCTGTAAAGTACCGATGCTGACAGATTTATCAATCTTTTTTGTGCGCTTAGAGCATGCTGAGATAACATGAGCTGAGTCACCACAGTAAAAGCACAACCCATTTTGCCGTCTATAATTTTGCCGTTCACTTCTGGTCAGAATTCTATCACATTGCATAGACTCAGGTGTCTGTTCAGAAGACACCGCCAAATGGTGCGCAGGTTTGCGCTCCCGCAAACGCCGATCAATCTGAATGGCCAGAGTCATTGACTCATTCAGACCTGCAGGCGTAGGGAACCCCACCATGACATTCTTAATGGCTTCAGAAAGACCTTTTCTGAAATTTGCAGCCAGGGCACACTCATTCCATTGAGTAAGCACCGACCATTTCCGAAATTTCTGGCAGTACACCTCTGCATCATCTTGCCCCTGAGAGAGGGCCAACAACGCTTTTTCAGCCTGGTTCTCAAGATTAGGTTCCTCATAGAGCAATCCAAGGGCCAGAAAAAACAAATCCACACTGAGCAACGCAGGATCCCCTGGAGCCAATGCGAAAGCCCAATCTTGAGGATCACCACGCAAGAAAGAAATAATAATCTTAACTTGCTGAACAGAATCCCCAGAGGAAAGAGGTTTCAAAGAAAGAAACAACTTGCAATTGTTCTTAAAATTCAGGAACCTAGATCTATCTCCAGAAAACAACTCCGGAATAGGTATTCTAGGCTCTGACATAGGACTGTGCACAACAAAATCCTGAATACTTTGTACCCTTGCAGCAAGATGATCTACACTGGAGGCTAAACTCTGGATATCCATATCAGCAGCTGAACTCAGAGCCACACCAAGATTAAGAGGAGGAGAGAAGCCAGACACACAGCAGCTAGACACACGGCAGCAAAAAAAAAAAAAAAATATATATATACACTCACTGGCCACTTTATTAGGTACACCTGTCCAACTTCTTGTTAACACTTAATTTCTAATCAGCCAATCACATGGCGGCAACTCAGTGCATTTAGGCATGTAGACATGGTCAAGACAATCTCCTGCAGTTCAAACCGAGCATCAGTATGGGGAAGAAAGGTGATTTGAGTGCCTTTGAACGTGGCATGGTTGTTGGTGCCAGAAGGGCTGGTCTGAGTATTTCAGAAACTGCTGATCTACTGGGATTTTCACGCACAACCATCTCTAGGGTTTACAGAGAATGGCCCGAAAAAGAAAAAAAATCCAGTGAGCGGCAGTTCTGTGGGCGGAAATGCCTTGTTGATGCCAGAGGTCAGAGGAGAATGGGCAGACTGGTTCGAGCTGATAGAAAGGCAACAGTGACTCAAATCGCCACCCGTTACAACCAAGGTAGGCCTAAGAGCATCTCTGAACGCACAGTGCGTCGAACTTTGAGGCAGATGGGCTACAGCAGCAGAAGACCACACCGGGTACCACTCCTTTCAGCTAAGAACAGGAAACTGAGGCTACAATTTGCACAAGCTCATCGAAATTGGACAGTA
Source organism: Ranitomeya variabilis (assembly GCF_051348905.1). Taxonomy (NCBI): domain Eukaryota; kingdom Metazoa; phylum Chordata; class Amphibia; order Anura; family Dendrobatidae; genus Ranitomeya; species Ranitomeya variabilis. The sequence continues at coordinate 569,352,333 of NC_135232.1, forward strand.
GAAGATTGGAAAAACGTTGCTTGGTCTGATGAGTCTCGATTTCTGCTGCGACATTCGGATGGTAGGGTCAGAATTTGGCGTAAACAACATGAAAGCATGGATCCATCCTGCCTTGTATGGAGCATCTTTGGGATGTGCAGCCGACAAATCTGCGGCAACTGTGTGATGCCATCATGTCAATATGGACCAAAATCTCTGAGGAATGCTTCCAGCACCTTGTTGAATCTATGCCACGAAGAATTGAGGCAGTTCTGAAGGCAAAAGGGGTCCAACCCGTTACTAGCATGGTGTACCTAATAAAGTGGCCGGTGAGTGTATATCTCCAAGCTTCTTTTCTCCTGCTTCTGCCATGCAATTAACACTTTATTGGCCGGCTGTACTGTTATGATCCTAGTGGCAAGGATCGCAGGTCGGACTAGCTAAGTAACTGAACAGACTACTAGCTCTGGGGAAGTGGTAACTAGATTGACCGCAACCTGATCCTATCCGCAAACAACTATAGGCAGCCGTGGAACGTTACCTAAAAAATCCTAGACGTCTCGTCACGGCCTGAGAAACTGACTATTCCTGGAGGGAAAGTAAGTCCTCACTTGCCTCAGTGGAAGACCCCAAAGATATAGAATAGCCCCCCACAAATATTAACGGTGAGTTAAGGGGAAAGCACAAACGCAGAGATGAAATCAGATTTAGCAAATGAGGCCCGCTAATACTAGATAGCAGAAAATAGGAAGGAAACTGTGCGGTCAATAAAAAACCCTATTCAAAATATCCACGCAGAGATTGCTCGAGCCCCCGCACCAACTAACGGTGCGGGGGAAGCACCTCCGTACCCCAGAGCTTACCAGCAAAAAGAAATCACATGTTAGCAAGCTGGACTAGACTCATCATACACAGAAATCATATTGCAGGCAGATGAGCAAAAAATATTCAAACAGAACTTAGCTTATCCTGAAGAGGCAGAAAACGAGATAATCAGGAGTAATCAGAATAGCACTGAATACATTGACAGCCGGCAACAAGTGGAAGTGAAGCAGAGCTAAATAGGAGCCTCCCTGGTGAATAACGAGGCAGCTGATCCAGCAGACCCGCAGGATAATAAACCAAACCACCAGGGGGAGCCAAAAAACCAAAGTCACACAATACCATCTGTGACCACAAGAGGGAGCCTGAAAACGGAGTTCACAACATTTATCCAAACATATGGGGCATAACCGTACTCAGGAAAAATTACACAACAACTATTGGGGTCTATTTTCTCCTGTTACCCTTTGTAAAATAAAAAAGGGTCTAAAAACTTATTTTTGTGAAAAAAAATGATTTTTTATTTTCACGGCTCTGCGTTATAAACTTCTGTGAAGCACTTTGGGGTTCAAAGTGCTCACCACACATCTAGATAAGTTTCTTGGGGGCCTAGTTTCCAAAATGGGGTTACTTGTGGGGGGTTTCTACTGTTTAGGCACATAAAGGGCTCTGCAAACATAACATGACACATGCAGACCATTTCATCAAAGTCTGCTTTCTAAAACGTCACTACTTCCCTTCCGAGCCCCGACGTGTGCCCAATCAGTGGTTTCCCCCCAACATATGGGGTATCAGCGTACTCAGGACAAACTGGACAACAACTTTTGGGTACAATTTCTCCTATTACCCTTGTGAAAATAAAAAATAATTTTTGAGGAAAGAAAAATTATTTTTTATTTTCATGGCTCTGCCTTATAAACTTCTGTGAAGCACCAAGGGGTTCAAAGTGCTCACCACACATCTAAATAAGTTCCATGGGGGGTCTAGTTTCCAAAATGGGGTCCATTGTGGGGGAGCTCCAATGTTTAGGCACACAGGGGCTCTCCATACACGACATGGTGTCCTCTAACGATTGGAGCTAATATTAAATTCAAGAAGTCAAATGGCGCTCCTTCCCTTCCAAGCCCTGCCATGTCCCCAAACAGTTTTTTACCCCCACATGTGAGGTATCGTTGTACTCAGGAGAAATTGCCCAACAAATTGTAAGATTTATTTTATCCTGTTGCCCATGTGAAAATGAAAAAATTGAGGCTAAAAGAATTTTTTTTTTTTTTAAATGTAATTTTTCATTTTTACGGATCAATTTTTGAAGCACCTGGGGGATCAAAGTGCTCACTATGCATCTAGATAAGTTCCTTGGGGGGTCTAGTTTCCAACATGGGGTCACTTGTGGGGGATCTCCAATCTTTAGGCACACGGGGGCTCTCCAAACGCGACATGGTGTCCGCTAAAGATTGGAGCCAATTTTTCATTCAAAAAGTCAAATGGCACTCCTTCCCTTCCGAGCCCTGTCGTGCGCCAAAACTGTGGTCCCTCCCAACAAATGGGGAATCGGCATACTCAGGACAAATTGTACAATAACTTTCAGGGTCCAGATTCTCCTTTTACCCTTGGGAAAATAAAAAAATTGTTGCTAAAATATAATTTTTATGACTAAAAAGTTAAATGTTCATTTTTTTTTCTTCCATGTTGCTTCTGCTGCTGTGAAGCACCTGAAGGGTTAATAAACTTCTTGAATGTGGTTTTGAGCACTTTGAGGGGTGCAGTTTTTAGAAAGGTGTCACTTTGGGGTATTTTCAGCCATATAGATCTTTCAAACTGACTTTAAATGTGAGGTGATCCCTAAAAAAATGGTTTTGTAAATTTTGTTGTGAAAATGAGAAATTGCTGGTCAAATTTTAACCCTTATAACTTCATAGCAAAAAAAAAAAAATTGTTTCCAAAATTGTGCTGATGTGAAGTAGACATGTGGGTAATGTTTTTATGGTAACTATTTTGTGTCACATAACTCTCTGGTTTAACAAAATAAAAATTCAAAATTTGAAAATTTCAAAACTTTCAAAATTTTTAGCCAAATTTCCATTTTTTTCACAAATAAACGCAAAAATTACCGACCTAAATTTACCACTAACATGAAGCCCAATAAGTCACGAAAAAACAAAAATCTCAGAACCGCTAGGATCCGTTGAAGCATTGATGAGTTATTACCTCAACCTTACCCTTTAGGACACTGGTCAGAATTCCAAAAAATGGCCAGGTCATTAAGGTCAAAATAGGCTGAGTCATGAAGGGGTTAAAGAAGATCAGGGAAGGATGAGGAACGTCTTCTTTTTTCTTCAGCAGCAGCAGGAACACCAACAGTAAGGCACAGGCTTTAAAAAGTCTGTGGCACTTCAAGGCCCAGCACAGCGCACAGAAGACACATTGACCACCCTGTACACATACGCAGCTAGAATGAAGATGTACAGGGTGGTTATTGTAGGGTCAGATGGCATCTGTGCACTCTGATTAGTGCAATCGATGTTATCGTCGATCGTATCAATCAGTGCTGCCTCTGGTGGCGCAAAAATGTTGTGACTGACTGTTCAAAATTGAATAGTCAATCACAGTAATCGTAGTCAATGGGGGCTTCGCCATTCCCTGGAAATATGATTCCATGTGCCCTGCTGCAAGTGCTGCATTAAAGATTTGACTTGTCAATCAGTCCAAAGTCGGTAAATACCTACCCACCTGGATGTATGATACGTCAAAGGTCGCAAAGGGGTTAAGTCAATGGCTCTTCACTTCAGCGTGTCAGTGTATTTTATTGTTTATTACTAATACATTTTATACATGTATATACAGAACAGGTTTCACAAGAAGGTCTTATGACGTCTCTCGCAATCTGTTGGATTTCCTTTATTAAACTCCCTTTTGGACATAACATGTGAAGATCAACCAGCTCAGCCAAATTTACATCAAAAGTGCAAACTGAGTTGGGTCTTCAAGGGCATTCTGTGCCTGAAACGCATCTGAGCGTTATCTCATTCACCATCATGATTTTTTAATTTTATGTCGGAGAGGAGAGTGCTAAGATGAATATTTTTAAATATTTTGATGGCATTTTGACGAATGTGGATTTTAGTAAAATTTGAGTAGAATGCAGAGGCGTAGCTAGGGTTTTGGTTCAGGGGTTGAAGCTTCTGAGTGGGCCACTAACCTTGATTACAATTCGGTGACGCGCCCTAATAGTGGAGGAGTGGAGGAGAACCAACATTGATATTACCACCATACGGTCAGAGGTAAATACAGTCCTAAAGAACATATGAGAGATCACAGCACAGTTACAGATTATTATCTTACCGCTTATGTTTTCTGATGGAGTTGTTCACTTTTCCCGTCTTTTCCATCTGGCCCAGACCGACATGACAACTTTGTTCCAGCCAGGACTCGTCTGCAGAGAATACAACAAAGCCAATACTGAGCCGCTGCTGCCGTATGTGTACCTATTACTGCACCTGATACCCCAATACTGAGCCGCTACTGCCGTATGTGTACCTATTACTGCCCCTGATACACTAATACTGAGCCGCTGCTGCCGTATGTGTACCTATTACTGCCCCTGATACCCCAATACTGAGCCGCTGCTGCCGTATGTGTCCCTATTACTGCACCTGAAACCCCAATACTGAGCCGCTGCTGCCATATGTGACCCTATTACTGCAACTGATACCCCAATACTGAGCTGCTGCTGCCGTATGTGTCCCTATTACTGCACCTGCTGTGTAAATTCGAAAGCACCCCCTCTATAATATAGTAATGCCAGGTGCAAGTGCCCTAGAAAACACTGCCCATATTTTGTCCCCTAGAAAGTAATATTGCCCTGTTTGCCCCTTTGATAGTCACAGTAACCCGAGTTCCCCTATAACAATCAATAAGTGCCCACTTTATATTTAATAATGTCCCGAGTCTCCCCCTGTACAGCTCCCCTATACACAGCATGATGCTCCCTCACAGTATAGTACCAACCACACAGTATACTGACCCCTTAGTAGACTCCAAACTGATTGATGGCTCCAACACTGTATGATGGCCCCTTTACTGTAATCCCCACACTGTATGATGGCCCCATAGATAACCTCTATATAGTATAATGTGCCAGATAGTCCTCCATATAGTACAAGACAGTACCCCTATAGACAGACCCTGTAGTATAAGGCAGTACCCCCCATAGGCAGATCCTGTAGTGTATTAGGCAGCACCCCCCATTGGCAGATCCTGTAGTGTATTAGGCAGCAGCCCCCCATAGGCAGATCCTGTAGTATAAGGCAGCACCCCCCATAGTCAGATTCTCTAGTGTATAAGGCAGCCCCCCATAGGCAGATCCTGTATCCTGTAGTCTATTAGGCAGCCCCCCATAGTCAGATCCTGTAGTGTATTAGGCAGCAGTCCCCCCATAGTCAGATCCTGTAGTGTATTAGGCAGCAGCCCCCCCATAGTCAGATCCTGTAGTGTATTAGGCAGCAGCCCCCCCATAGTCAGATCCTGTAGTGTATTAGGCAACAGCCCCCCCTAGTCAGATCATGTAGTTTATTAGGCAGCCCCCCATAGTCAGGTCCTATAGTGTATTAGGCAGCCCCCATAAAAAAACAAACACAATACTCACCTCTCTTCCTCCTTGTTCCAGCGGCGCTCCCTGATCCTGCTCTTGTCCTGACAGCGGGCACAGGGCAGTGACATCACCGCGCCCACTGTCAGTGACGGTGTCTGCGAGTGATGTCAGACACTGACAGGGGGATGATGGGGAAAGGAGCTCAGTGCAGCGCTCCTTCCCTCATCAATGCGGTGAGCTGTATCAGCTAGTTGCCGATACAGCTCACCATGCGATGACGGTGGGGGGCCCACTGCTGGCACTGGGCCTCCCCACCTGCTCAGGGGCCCCATAGCGGCAGAGCAGGGAGATTGATTCTCCCTGCTCTGCCACAGAATGAAACTGCATCGGCGCTGCGCGTGCCGATACTGTTACAGTAGCGTAGCTCCGAGTGGGCCCCCTTAGAGCGCGGGGCCCGGGGCGATGGCCCCCTCTGCCCCCCCGGTAGCTACACTACTGGTAGAATGCAATTACAGTAAAATTTATTTTCTCATTTCAATTGAAGAGTCCAATAATAGACAGGTTTCTTTATCTGTAGTTTACAGACAATATCGTTCTGGTTTCTAGTCAAATCATGTGCCTCAGTTTACATTGAACAATCCATAATGATATTGTGATTGTTGGCAGCGTACACATAATTACCATCTGTCCCATTTGCAAACAAATCTACTTCAATGTCCTTTGCAAATTATGGCAGGTGGAGTAACTAATCTCATAGCGATTTGCCTATACTGCTCTGTGTATCAGATTCACTCTAAGAATAGGAGAACACAGGTCATTTCAGACTTGCTACGATAAATACCCCATCATATAAAGCTGTCTGACCAGATCCCCTCTGAAAATAGTTATAGAGGTTGTCCACTATTTTAACATTGATAGCCTATACCAGTGTTCCCCAACTCCGGTCCTGAAGAGACACCAACAGGTCATGTCTTCAGTATTTCCTTAGTATTGCCCAGGTGATAATTGCATCACCTGTGCAATTCTAAGGAAATCCTGAAAATATGACCTGTTTGTGGCTCTTGAGGACAGGAGTTGGGGAACACTGGCCTATACTTAGGATAGGTTATCAATGCCTGATCGGTGGGGATGTAACAGTTAACGGAGCTGTGCTGCTCCATATTTGAGCACTTAGAGCCTCCGCTGACACCGAGAACTGATGATCAGCTTGGATTCTGCATGTCGCACCCCTATCGATCTGACATTGATAACCTATTCTAAGTATAGGTCATCAATGCTAAAGTAGTGGACAACCTCTTAAATGATTCACAAAAAGCACAATGTTTTATCATTCACTTTAGGGCTCGTTCAGACATTAGTGATTTTCTCGTATGAATTTCATGATGTTATTTTATCAGAGTTTCATCACTCTTTCTCATAAGAATGAAAAAAAAAAAACATTTTCGCAAGCTTCTCCTATCAAACAGTCCAGGAAAATCAGACAACAGGTGGATAACATCCTAGAGCTCTCAGATTATTTCAGTGATAACTACAGTGTGTCTGTAAAGTCATGGTGCACTTTTGACCAGTCACTGGAAAGCAACAAAAAACAATAGAAATATGAAATCTGCTCAAAATAAAAGAAAAGCTCTCTCAGTTTCATACATATTCAGTGCAGTTTGATGTGGGCTCCATTTGTTGTCCTACACATATCCAAACAAAAGCATAAGTTTGTGGTTGCATGATGTCACAGACTTGGCAGAGTATTAAACAGAGTTCAGTTTATCATGGGTTAATCTGACTGGGGGCTCAGCAACAGCTTAAATGAGTTTGTGTTGTATGGTTCTTGTTATCTCTCCTCATGAACAGGTCTGATATGATTGGACCAGAGAATGGGCTCCAAAATGTAAACTGTAAACGTGCACCATGACTTTACGGACACACTGTATTTTTCCAGAAATAGGTCGATATGGGAAAAGTCCCCTTGTTTTAGTTGGGATCACTTGATCCAAGCAAAAAATGGGACATGTGCAATACCTATAGGTGCGAGTGATGAACATGGATAGCACTTGTAAAGGTACCTTCACACTAAACGATATCGCTAGCGATCTGTGACGTTGCAGCGCCCTGGATAGCGATATCGTTGAGTTTGACAGGCAGCAGCGATCAGGATCCTGCTGTGCCATCGTTGGTCGGAGCAGAAAGGCCAGAACTTTATTTTGTCGCTGGATCTCCCATAGACATCGCTGAATCGGCGTGTGTGACACCGATCCAGCGATGTCTTCACTGGTAACCAGGGTAAACATCGGGTTACTAAGCGCAGGGCCGCGCTTAGTAACCCGATGTTTACCCTGGTTACCAGCGTAAACGTAAAAAAAACAAACACTACATACTTACATTCCGGTGTCTGTCCCCCAGCGTCCGCTTCCCTGCACTGTGTAAGCGCCGGCCGGCCGGAAAGCAGAGCACAGTGGTGACGTCACCGCTGTGCTTTCCGGTTGGCGCTTACACAGTGCAGAGAAGCACAGCGCCGGGGGGCAGACACCGGAATGTAAGTATGTAGTGTTTGGTTTTTTTTACGTTTATGCTGGTAACCAGGGTAAACATCGGGTTACTAAGCGCGGCCCTGCGCTTAGTAACCCGATGTTTACACTGGTTACCCGGGGACTTCGGCATAGTTGGTCGCTGGAGAGCTGTCTGTGTGACAGCTTTCCAGCGACCACACAGCGACGCTGCAGCGATCGGGATCGTTGTCTAGATCGCTGCAGCGTCGCTAAATGTGACGGTACCTTAACAGAAAGACCTGTTCCAATTCATAAATACAACTGCTACTTCATTTTAAAGTAAACCTGTTAGCAGGAATTGGCTAAGTAAACTACAGACATTGTCATGGTGATTTTAAATGATACTTGGGGTGAAGAAATGAGTCTTGGGCTTATTGTGTAATCAGTGATAGAAGTTTTCAGTTAATGAGGAGCTGGTGCTTCGGGATGGGACTTTAGGCAGAGTCTTATCTTCCTGCTCTAGGCAGGAGAAACCAAGGAAAGACCAAGGAATGACCAAGGAGAGACCTGCCAACAGGCTGCCCCAAAGCACAAACATGTTCCTCATCATAGACACAGTGAGAGAGACAGACTGTTTGTTCTTCAGGGCGGACTGTGAGCAGGTCTCTTCTTGGTCTTTCCTTGGTTTCTCCTGCTTAGAGCAGGAAGATAAGACTCTGCCTACAGTCCCACCTGAGAGCACAGGCATCTCATTAGATGCAAACTTCTAGCACTGATTACACAAGAGCCACAGATGGATTTCTTCACCCAAGGCATCACTTTAATCAGTATAACAGCACCAAACTGACAGTGTCCGTAGTTTACTTAGCAAAATCCTGCTGACAGGTTTGTTTTAAGGATTATTGGGGATCCAAGAGGTTGAATCTTCTTAGATTTTAAAGGATGACTTTGAAACGCGTAGAATAAACCAACATCATCCTTTAACCATATTTTGTATTCTGAGTTGTCTGGCAGCGTGGATATAATCCACTATCTCCCTGGATAATAGCTGTAATTAGGTCTCTTGCTGACCCGTTGATCTGCAGCAGCTGACATACAAGCCTTGTTTCTACACCACCAGGTGAGCAGTTTTTGATCAAAATTGCACATTGTATAACGTGGGATAAGACCCTATTTGCGATCCTTGTTTTCCAACAGTTTGCACTACCAATAACATTTCAGAGTAAAACACACCTGGTACAATGCCATAGCCAGTGATACATTCATGTTATCTGAGGTTCGGTCAGCATGAAGCTACTGTCTCATTCCCTTTAAGTAGAGAAAAAGGCATTACTGTTCTGTTAATAGAGAGACAAAAATTATATCTGAAAATGTAATAAAAATGAAAATGGGAGTTAAGAACATTTTGCAAAATTGTTGTGCTCATACTTTATATACAGTTCCTTGCAAAAGTATGCGTCTCTCTGAAACTTTTCAACCTTTTCCCACATATCATGCTTCGAACATAAAGATACCAAATGTAAATTTTTGGTGAAGAATCAACAACAAGTGGAACACAATTGTGAAGCTGAGCGAAATTTATTGGTTATTTTAATTTTTTGTGGAAATTCAAAAACTGAAAAGTGGGGCGTGCAATATTATTCGGCCCCTTTACTTTCAGTGCAGCAAACTCACTCCAGACGTTCATTGTGGATCTCTGAATGATCCAATGTTGTCCTAATTGCCTAATGATGATAAATATAATCCACCTGTGTGCAATAAAGTCTCCATATAAATGCACCTGCTCTTTGATAGTCTCAGGGTTCTGTTTGAAGCACAGAGAGCATCATGAAGACCAAGGAACACAACAGGCAGGTCCGTGATACTGTTGTGGAGAAGTTTAAAGCCGGATTTGGATACAAAATGATTTCCAAAACTTTAAACATCCCAAGGAGCACTGTGCAAGAGATAATATTGAAATGGAAGGAGTATCATACCACTGTTATTCTTCCAAAACCCGGCTGTCCCTCTAAACTTTCATCTCAAACAAGGAGAAGACTGATTAGAGATGCAGCCAAGAGGCCCATGATCACTCTGAATGAACTGCAGAGATCTACAGCTGGGACAGTCTGTCCATAGGACAACAATCAGTCGTACACTGCACAAATCTGGAAGAGTGGCAAGAAGAAAGCCATTTCTCAAAGATATCCATAAAAAGTGTCACGTAAAGTTTGCAACTAGCCACCTGGGAGACACACCAAACATGTGAAAGAAGGTGCTCTTGTCAGAGGAAACCAAAATCGAACTTTTGGCAACAATGCCAAACGATATGTTTGGCTTAAAGGCAACACAGCACATCACTCTGAACACACCATCCCCACTGTCAAACATGGTGGTGGCAGCATCATGGTTTGGGACTGCTTTTCTTCAGCAGTGAGAGGGAAGATGGTTAAAATTGATGGGAAGATGGATGGAGCCAAATACAGGACCATTCTTGAAGGAAACCTGTTGGAGTCTGCAAAAGACCTAACACTGGGACAGATATTAGCAAAATCTACAATGGCATGGCTCACAAATAAACATATTCAGGTGTTAGAATGGCCAAGTCAAAGTCCAGACCTCAATACAATCGAGAATCTGTGGAAAGAGCTGAAAACTGGTGTTCACAAATGATCTCCATCAAACCTCACTGAGCTCGAGCTGTTTGCCAAGGAAGAATGGGCAAGAATTTCAGTCTCTCGATGTACAAAACTGATAGAGACATACCCCGAGTGACTTGCAGCTGTAATTGCAGCAAAAGGTGGCGCAACAAAGTGTTAACCTAAAGGGGCCGAATAATATTGCACGCCCCATTTTTTAGTTTTTGAATTTCCACAAAAATGTAAAATAACCAATAAATTTCATTCAACTTCACAATTGTGTCCCACTTGTTCATTCTTCACCAAAAAATTACATGTGGTATCTTTATGTTTGAAACATGATATGTGGGAAAATGTTGAAAAGTTCCAAGGAGCCGCATATTTTCACAAGGCACTGTATAAGATGAAATTTCCTGAAATTGTTTTCAAGTTCATTTAGTCCAAGATGACTGAAAAATTTGATTCAGACTGAATCAATTTAGTGTTAATCAAGAATGCTCCAAATCCTGACCTGACATGTTTGACCTTCTGAGGTGTCCTAAGACTTTACCCAATCCATTTCAATCTTTATTCTAGAGAAAGTCTGCTTGACAATGCATTGCAGTGGTTTTTTAACAAGAGGTCCAAAAATTATCTCTTTATGGGGAAAATAAACAGGTTTGGTATTTTAAAAGTAAAGACTCCATCTCTTATTTTGGCCATTCAAAAATGATTTCTTCTTTGTAACGGTTTCTTTGTTATGTTTACCTTGTGCAGTATAGGGCTCCCAGCGGCAGTACAATATAGAATATGATTGACAGACAGGATATGCAGCTGTCTAGTGACAGGGGAAGTAGCAGCAGAAATGCTGTATGGACATAATTGACAGACAGGAGATGTCTTGCTGTATAGAGGCAGTGGTAGAGTCAGTAAAATCAATGCAGTATGGAACATATCATATGTGATTGCAAGTATGTGATTTCCAGCCTCCGGTCACGTTCTGGCAAAATGTACTCGACCTTGCTAAATAAACTAGTTTTGAGCGAGGCCATGTGTGTCTCGTCAGCATGTGATCTCATACTTGCAGTCACATGACTGCCCACCTCCAGCACAGGAGAATTCTCACAGTATGTGATGTATGCAAAGGTATACTGATAGAAAAATAAGATTATGAGCTCCAATGGAGACAGTGATTGCAATGTATGTGAAATATATTGGCACTATATAAGCAAGCATAATAAATAATATAAATAACTGACATCTTAGAGTATGGTACTCGAGTTAAGCTAGCCTAAAATCTAACCCAAATCTAGTTTGTCATTCGTTATATATGTCATAGTTCCAGTTTACTATTGGATCACATATTTTATTGCTTTAGCTAATATGCTGCTGCATTCTTACAATCAAAAGATGTTAGAGGGGGTTGTTCCTTTTCAACTAAGTTTCCACTCGATAAATAAATGAACCACACTATACTCACCTTTCCCGGGTTCACCGGTGAGTCTCTGCTAATGGCCTTGGTGGCTGGTCTTGGCTGCGGAGATCATATCACTGTCCCAGTGCAGCATCCAATCAGTGAGCTCAGTGGTTCTGACAATATAGCTGAAATGCCCCAGTCAGGGCTGTAGAGCTCATTAATTGGCTGTTGTGCTGTCTCCGCAGCCAATGGCAGACAGAGAGCAGTGGCAGAGACTCGCCAGTGGGAAGGTGAGTACAGTGCAGTTTGTTTTTTAATAATAAAATGTAGATAGTTGCAAAACTTAATTGAAAGGGAATAACCATTCTAACTGTCTTAAGAAATTTTCAATTGCCATGGTAAGAAAAGCAATCTGAGTGGAAAAAACCCAATTAGTATGAGAAAAGATACAGTATGTTCGAACAGCTGCATCTATTAATGGCAGCCAAATGGAAGTTAGACCTACAGCCATCAGCACTATTTCTGCCAGCTTCAATTGAAGGTGCCAAACAATTAAACTTCTGCCAATGAGTCTTTCACAAATAAATCAACACTAAACAGCAAAGCCACAAAGAGAGGACTAAAAATCCTCCAAAAATTCAAAAACTGCAGAAAAAAGGCAGGAATGTTTACCTGTCCAGGTCTCCAAACACGTGCACTATATGGGTGCAGGAGACCCATGCAGTTAAGATAGCGACAATAAAGGTGCAAAAATACTGATGAGACAACCACTCACAGCCTAACAATCTACGGCCTGTATGTGAACAGCGCCCCAAACAAGCCTCTATTGTGCAATAATATACTAATCAACCACCCCCTCCTTGAGTTGGTAGGCTGTGAATGGTTGTCTCATCAGTATAATTGCACCTATGTTGTCGCCTCTCTTCTCACATTTCCCCACCTCTACACAAACCATATATTGCTATTAACAGTGCCCCAGACAGTAATAATGCCCCTTAGATAGTGCCTATCTCCCAACTTTTTAAGAAATAGAAGATATATGTTGCAGCACTTATAACTATTTTGCCCTACTAATGTTCTTAAGTGGTCTCATCCACTATGATAACCCCATACTGCGTGATTGCCCAACAATGTATAATGCTCCACAGCACCCTGCACAATAAGATGGTCACCACAGTCCCCCATACAGTATGATATTCACCACAGCCCAAAATACACAGTATGAAGTGCAGTACAGACCCCCACACAATATAGAATCACAGAATCATAGAATGCTAGTATTGGAAGGGACCTCCAGGGTCATCGTGTCCAACCCCCTGCTCAAATCAGGATTCACTACACCATCTCAGACAGGTGTCTGTCCAGCCTCTGAAGACTTCCATTGAAGGAAAACTCCCCACCTCTGATGGCAGCCTGTTCCAGTCATTGATCCCCCTCACTGTCAAAAAGTTTTTTCTAATGTCTAATCTGTATCTTCTCCCTTTCAGTTTCATTCCATTGCTTCTTGTGTTTCCATGTGCAAATGAGAATAATAATGATCCCTCTACACTGTGACATCCCTTTAGATAACTATTAAGTCTCCTCTTAGCTGTCTTTTTTTGCAAGATAAATATTCCCAGATCCTTTAAAACACCTTCAAGACCTTGCCCTTTTTCAGTTTTGCATTTTCATTTTCCGCTCCCCTCTTTCCCAGAGCCATAACTTTTTTATTTTTCCGTCAATATGGCCATGTGAGGGCTTAATTTTTTGCGGGACAAGTTGTACTTTTAAACGACATCATTGGTTTTAGCATTTCATGTACTATGGACCAGGAAAAAAATTCCAAGTCCGATAAAATTGCAAAAAAGTTCAATCCCACACTTGTTTTTCGTTTGGCTTTTTTGCTAGGTCCACTGCATGATAAAACTAAGCTGCAATTTTGATTCTCCAAGTCATTACGAGGTCATATACACCAAACATGTATAGGTTATGTTTTATCTAAGTGGTGAAAAAAAATTTCAAACTTTGCTGGAATAAAAAAAAAAGCGTAATTTTCCGACACCCGTAGCATCTCCATTTGTTGTGATCTGGGGTAAGGTGAGGGCTTGTTATTTGTGTGCTGAACTGATGTTTTTAATGATACCATTTTGGTGCAGATACATTCTTTTGATCGCCCGTTTACATTTTAATGATATGTCATGGTGACCAAAAAAATGTAATTCTGGGGTTGGGGTTTCGAATTTTTTTCTCCCTATGCCGTTTAGCGATCAGGTTAATCTTTTTTTTTATTGATAGATCGGGCGATTCTGAATCCGGCGATACCAAATATGTGTATGTTTGATTTTTGTTATGTTTGTCTTATTTTGAATGGTGCGAAAGGGGGGTGATTTAAACTTTTAGATTTTTTATATTTTTTTCATATTTTTTAAAACATTTTTTTTACTTTTGCCATGCTTCAATAGCCTCCATGGTAGGCTAGAAGCTGGCACAACTCGATTGGCTCTGCTACATAGATGCGATCGTAAGATCGCCCCTATGTAGTAGATTTACTGCATTGCTATGAGCGCCGTCCACAGGGTGGCGCTCATAGCAATCTGGCATCAACAACCATAGAGGTCTAAAGGAGACCTCAGGTTGTCATGCCGACGCATCGCTGACCCCCGGTCATGTGACGGGGTTCGGCGATGCGCTCATTTCCGGCCCAGTGGCCGGAAGCGGTAGTTAAATGCCGCTATCAACATTTGACAGCGGCATTTAACTAGTTAATAGCGACAAGTGAATCGTGATTTCACCCGCTGCTATTGCGGGCACATGTCAGCTGTTCAAAACAGCTGACATGTCCCGGCTTTGATGCGGGCTCACCGCCGGAGTCCACATCAAAGCAGGGGATCCGACCTCCGCAATACTAGTATGGCGGAGGTCGTGAAGGGGTTAATAGTTCCTCATAGGACATACTTTGCAGTCCACTCACCATCCTGGTAGCTCTTCTCTGAACTTGCTCCAGTTTTTCAATGTCTTTTTAAAGATGTGGCGACCAGAGCTGGACACAGTATTCCAAATGAGGCCTGACCAAGTAGAGGGGAATAATTACTTCACATGATCTAGACTCTATGCTTCTCCTAATACATCCCAGAACTGTGTTTGCCTTTTTTGCTGCAGCATCACACTGTTGACTCATGTACAGTCTGTGATCTATTATTATACCCGTCTTTTTCACACTTGCTGTTTCTTAGTTCTATTCTGTAAATGTAATTTTTGTTTTTCTTGCCCAGATGTAGTCTTGAATTTTTTCCTGTTAAACACCATGCTATTAGTCACTGCTAGTGTTGAGCGATACCGTCCGATACTTGAAAGTATCGGTATCGGAAAGTATCGGCCGATACCGGCAAAGTATCGGATCCAATCCGATACCGATACCCGATACCAATACAAGTCAATGGGACTCAAGTATCGGACGGTATTCCTGATGGTTCTCAGGGTCTGAAGGAGAGGAAACTCTCCTTCAGGCCCTGGGATCCATATTAATGTGTAAAAGAAAGAATTAAAATAAAAAATATTGCTATACTCACCTCTCCGAAGCAACCTGCACCTTACCGAGGGAAGCGGCAGCGTTCTTTGTTTAAAATTCGCGCTTTTCTTTCCTTACGTGAAGTCCCGGCTTGTGATTGGTCGCATGCCGCCCATGTGGCGGCGACGCAACCAATCACAGCAAGCCGTGACGTAATTTCAGGTCATTCAGTATTTTAAAATTACGCTCCGGCTTTGTGATTGCTTGCGTCGCAGTCACATGGGCGACGCAACCAATCACAGCAAGCCGTGACGTAATTTCAGGTCCTTAAGGATTTTAAAATTACGTCCCGGCTTTGTGATTGGTTGCGTCGCAGTCACATGGGCGCTGCAACCAATCACAAGCCGTGACGTCACGGGAGGCTGGACACGCGCGCATTTTAAAATGGGCGCGTGTCCAGCCTCCCGTGACTTCCCGGCTTGTGATTGGTTGCGGCGCGGTCAACCAATCACAAGCCGGGAGGCTGGACACGCGCGCATTTTAAAATGGGCGCGTGTCCAGCCTCCCGTGACGTCCCGGCTTGTGATTGGTTGCGGCGCGGTCAACCAATCACAAGCCGGGAGGCTGGACACGCGCGCATTTTAAAATGGGCGCGTGTCCAGCCTCCCGTGATGTCCCGGCTTGTGATTGGTTGCGGCGCGGTCAACCAATCACAAGCCGGGAGGCTGGACACGCGCGCATTTTAAAATGGGCGCGTGTCCAGCCTCCCGTGACGTCCCGGCTTGTGATTGGTTGCGGCGCGGTCAACCAATCACAAGCCGGGAGGCTGGACACGCGCACATTTTAAAAATTTTAAAATGCGCGCGTGTCCAGCCTCCCGGCTTGTGATTGGTTGACCGCGCCGCAACCAATCACAAGCCGGGACGTCACGGGAGGCTGGACACGCGCCCATTTTAAAATGCGCGCGTGTCCAGCCTCCCGTGACGTCACGGCTTGTGATTGGTTGCGGCGCCCATGTGACTGCGACGCAACCAATCACAAAGCCGGGACGTAAGTTTAAAATCCTTAAGGACCTGAAATTACGTCACGGCTTGCTGTGATTGGTTGCGTCGCCCATGTGACTGCGACGCAACCAATCACAAAGCCGGAGCGTAATTTTAAAATACTGAATGACCTGAAATTACGTCACGGCTTGCTGTGATTGGTTGCGTCGCCGCCACATGGGCGGCATGCGACCAATCACAAGCCGGGACTTCACGTAAGGAAAGAAAAGCGCGAATTTTAAACAAAGAACGCTGCCGCTTCCCTCGGTAAGGTGCAGGCTGCGTCGGAGAGGTGAGTATAGCAATATTTTTTATTTTAATTCTCTCTTTTACACATTTTTACATTAATGTTGTTTCGATACCGATACCCGATACCACAAAAGTATCGGATCTCGGTATCGGAATTCCGATACCCGCAAGTATCGGCCGATACCCGATACTTGCGGTATCGGAATGCTCAACACTAGTCACTGCCCATTGTCAAACTTATCTAGATCATTCTGAATACTTTCTCTGTCTTCTCTAGTGTTAGCTATATCTCCTACCTTTGTATTGTCTACAAATTTGATTAGTTTACCTTCAGTTACCTTATCTAGATCATTTATAAAAATGCTTAACAAAACTTGTGCCAGGACAGAGCTTTCTGGTACCCCACTTGAAATAATCTTCTGTGCAACAATTATGTGCAACCATTTCTTACCATTCTTTGAGTACGATCACTGAGCCAGTTATGAATTCCTCTAATCGTAGCCTTGTCAATCCAATACTTGGTCAGTTTTTCAATAAGATTAGTTTGAGATATTCTATAGACCCTCATAGATCTCTAAAAGGCCTAAAGTTAAAGATGACACATTTCCTTTGTACTTTAAGCAAAAAAAAATATCTTTTACATTTTAAAAATTACGAAAATTAAAATTGGCTGATGCAAATATTTGGGCACTCTGCATGATTAGTTCCTATTAGCACCCCCTTTTTGAAAGTATCACAGGTTGTAAACACTTTCTGTAGCCAGCCAAGAGTCTTCCAATTCTTGTTTGAAAGATTTTCATCCATTCTTCCTTGGAAAACTATTCCAGTACTGTGAAATTCCTGGGTCAAATTGCATGCACTGCTATTTTAAGGTCTGGCCACAGATTTTCAATGACGTTTAGATGATGATGAGGGCCATTGTAAAACCTTCAGCTTGCACCTTTTGAGGCTGTCGATTGTGGATTTTGACATGTTTTTAGGATCATTATTCATATGTAGAAGTCATCCTCTTTTCAAATTCAACTTGCGCAAATGGGTGCTGATGCAGCTTACCTTGACCAGAAGCTCTGGCAAATCTAGGTAGGTTTTCATAAACTGCTGAACTACCAGATTGAGCACATGTGCCAAGCATGGCATGCGTGTGAGCTTGCCAAGCTTCACAGTCACCACCAGGTTATGCCCACATAACCAAGCCTACTTGGAGGATTAGTGGCAAAACGTGGACAGGTGTCTGTTATAATTATAACAAGTTCAAACAGGTGCCATTAACTACAACTAATGTGTGGAGGACAGAGGAACCACTTAAAGAAGAAGTTACAGGTTTGTGAGAGCCAGAAATGTTGCATTAATTTAGGTGACCAAATACTTATTTTCCACCGTAATTTGCAAAATTAATCTTGCCAAATCAGACAAGGTCATTTTCTGGATTTGTTTTCTCATTTTGACTCTCATAGTTGTGGTCTACCTATGATGTCAATTACAGGCCTTTCTCTTTTTAAGTGGGAGAACTTGTGTAATAACGTGCAGGTACTGAGTATGTCACCACGGAACAGGCAGACCAACAGTTGAGGGGTTTAATAACAGGAATTAGGTTCTCCTCGCAGGGAGGAAGCAATGGAAAATAACTAGCAATAAAACAATGCAAAAATACGGGAGCTAAACAATAAAACAGAATTAAGCAGGATTTCTTGAGAAAAGAACACTTATCAGTCTCATGAGGACTTGCTTGGAGGGTCGTCTTCTCCAACGTAGGCGCCGAGAATCAGTGGCACTTGTCGTCCCTCTGTGGTCCGTGAGCAGAGTAGTCTCTGAGAGCCTGCTGCCTGGGGTTTCGGGAGTTAATGTGGTATGCACAGGCTCTGAGTCTTTAACTTTTACAGCACAGCCAGAAAATCAGGGCTCCGCACGGTTGTCTCTGTACCAGGAAAACGAGGGGCTCTGCACTGTTAAGTCTCTGTACCAGGAAAACAGGGGCTCTGCACTGTTAAGTCTCTGTACCAGGAGTCAGGGGCCAGGGTGTAGTAGTCTCTCAACGGGTCTAAAGTCACAGCAGAGTCCGCTTTAAGTACTCACTGGATGCAGTCTTTCTGGGCAGTCTCTACAAGATGCAGTCTTTCTGGGCAGTCTCTACAAGATGCAGTCTTTATGGGCAGTCTCTTTCTCTCTCTTCTGGAGCGCAGCTGCACCTGGCTCTGCACGCTGCTCTGCAAGCTGCTCTCTCTCCTGCATGCGTCCCTTTCCCGCTCTCTGGCTGCTTCCCTCCTGTCCCAGTCTACAAGTCTCTCCCTTAGGGAACCTGCGGCACAGCTCAAAGGTTCTGGGCACAGAGCCGAGAAGGTAACCGCCCCCAGACTCTTCTCGTGCTTTTAACTCCTTACATTCCCCCCCTCTTTCTGCTCGCCATTCCACGGGCGAGATCTTCAGGAGCTCCTGTTGGCAATCTTCTAGTCCTTGCACAATCTGCTGCCAGATGAACTCATCCTGATTGTAGCGAACAGAGGGTACACCAGCCGTTGAACGTTCAGAGCGTCTAAAACCAGCAGGGGCGGTGGTGTCAGCTGCTGTGGGAGGAGTCAAGGTTTCCTCCGATACGTTGGTAGAATCTGGCACCAGCCCTGTTCCTGGGTTCACTGGAGGAGATTCGAAGTCTTACTCATCTTCCACATCTACATTGATCACTGGCGCAGCCGGTGGGGGTGCTGGAGCCAATTGGACTGATTCAGGATCTCGAGACAAACATGGACGCAACATATTCCTGTGCAGCGTGCGGGTGGGAGTCCCTTCTTCCGCTTCGGGCTGGACCTCATAAACGGGACCCCCGTTGCCGAGCCGCCGCTTCACTCGGTACGGCCTTTTCTCCCATCGGTACTCCAGTTTGTTGTGTGGGCGCTTTTCCCTCACTAAGACTCGGTCTCCAGGCCACAGGGCTGTCCCCTTTTTAGGAGCTACCTGGGGATGCTCCAATTCTTGTAGCCGGTCCTGCACTAGACGTTGAATTGTCCGCAGCCGACGACGATGTTCTTGAACCCAGGAGTACACCCCCGTCCGTGGGTAGTCCTCCTCGGGTTCCAGCGCCAGCTCTGCCAGTCCCTTCCCGGGTCGGCCAAAGAACAGAGAGTAGGGGGTGAATCCGGTAGTGCTGTGTTTATGATTGTTATATCCCCACACCAATTCAGGGACGGACTCAGTCCACTTCGCCTTCTGGTCCTCCTCCAGAGTCCTCAGCATTTGAATCAGAGTGCGGTTAAATCTTTCACAAGCCCCATTCCCTTGTGGATGATAAGGGGTGGTCCGGGACTTATCTATTTTGTACAGCTGGTGCAGCTCCTCCATCACTCTTCCGAGGAAGCAGGCCCCTTGATCAGAATGGATGCGCTTGGGACACCCGTACACCTGAATGAAGTGTTTGCAGATTGCGTGAGCCGCAGACTCGGCAGTTTGGTCCCACGTGGGCGTCACTACGGCAAATTTAGTAAAGTGGTCTATCATCACTAAACAATGCTCATAACCTTGATGTGCTGGTCCAATTGTCAAGTAATCTATTGCCAGTAGGTCCATGGGGCCAGAAGACCTCACCGTCTCTGTGGGAGCTCTTTGTTCTGGTGGTTTGACCAGCTCACAACTTCTGCATTGCCGACATACTTTATCCACAGTGTTCCCTAAGTGGGGGTGATAAAATAGGCGCTGTAACCACTGGAAAGTCTTTTCTGGCCCAAAGTGTGCTCCTTTCTCATATGCTTCCTTAGCCACCTGGTCTATCATGGACGAGGGAATCACTGTCTGCCATACAAGACTGAGTTCTGTTTGCAGGAATACCTTCCGGTACAGGATACCATCCCGCAACTCGAGCCTCTCCCACTGGCGTAGCATCTTCAGTACTTCAGGTGACATGGACCTCCTCTCACGTCGATTGGGCATTTGTTCAGACACGACCCACCTTCTCAACTGAGCTAGCTCCGGATCCTCCTGTTGTACTCGGACCCACTCATCGCGGGGCTGCTCCAGCAAATTCACACCTCTTCCTGTTCAATTTCACGCGCCGCTGCCACCGTCCTGGCAGTCTTTCCAAAACCTGGAACCTCTACATCTTCCAGTTCTTCATCCTGGCTGGGTGCTGGTTTGCGATAGTTTACTCGAGAGAGGGCATCCGCATGTACATTCTCAGCTCCTCTTTTATACAAAATTCTGGTACATCTGTGGAGGTATTTGGTGGTACCGTTCCCGGATTGGTGCCGCATCCCCGGTGGGTATCTCGTGGGTAATGGCCGTGGTACGTCCAAAGTCATCTTCATCTTTGGCGAACGCATCCTGAAATTTCCCCAATACAGCTTCTACCTGAGGTACCTGCTGCGGAGTAAGTTCCGAGAGCTCCGCCCTCATGCGTTCCAGTATCTGGCGCCCTTCTTGCATTAACCTGGGGTCCGGAGCTGCCTCCGCCTTGACGGTCACCAGCCACGGATCTTCTGGCCTTGCTGTCAGCTGTACCGCCTCAGTGGGGACCAATTCGTCTGGAAGGCCCAGGACTTGAGCGACTTTGCTTCTAGGGGGCAAAGTTATATCTGTCTCCCCCAAATTGATGCAGCGCACAAGGACAGTTCCATCCCGCACAGTAGCCAGGGACCGTGCGACCAATATTCCTGACGGCAGCTGGTCGGCTCTGCTGGGCTCAATTTGGACTTCGACTCCCTCCAGCGGGATGCCAGCTCGTACAGGCAGGGGAAGCACTGTCTGCCCAGGGGGCAACACTCGATTGACTGAGGCGGGGACGACGACTTTGCCGAGTTCCTTTCCGTCACTGTATGCTTCCCGGACCTGGGCGGTCCGTATCAGTTGTTGGAAGACCCTTCTCTGGGGAGTTTGGTCGCTCCATTGTTGTAGGAACTGTTCCGGGGACTCGTTGAAAACGAGGCTTCTGAGGTCTTTTAACACATTCATGCCCAGGGTCACAGTATGGTCTTTAGCTACCTCTCCATCCACCAATACCACTCCTCTCCTCCCGAGGTCTTTTCCGCAGACCTCTATGTTCATCCATACCACCCCTGCGACCGGGATGGGCAAGTGATTGGCCGCCATAAGTTTGATCACAGGACCCCATTCGGGCCGTAGCGCCTCTGTGAAGTGATGGCGGAAATATCTCTCAGGCATGGTGGTCACTTGTGAGCCGGTGTCTACCAAGCATCGCACTGCTCTTCCATTGATTTCTGCCCAGACCAGAGGGCACGTGGAAACAAGGCTGTGGGGACTTTTACTCCTCCTCCTCTGTTCTTCACGCTCTGAGCGGCGCCCCTCAAGCCCAGAGCCACCTAGTTTAAAGGAGGATGCGGGGATGGTCGGCTCCGCCGGGGACACCATCGAGCAATGTGGCCGGACTCTCCACAAGTGTAGCATGTAAGAGGGCTTCTCCTCCTGGTAGTTTCACCCTCCCTTCGGGGGGCAGCTTCTCTGTCTCGCACCAGAGGGCCGGGCCCCTCTGCCAGAGTTCTTCTGGAGGCCGCCATTTCTTCACGGACCTGTCTAATCTCCATTCTCAGGTCCTCCACCCACTGGGGAATATTGCCTGCGGTGGTGGTTACCTCCCCGCTCTGCACCCTTCCTACCAGCCCCGTCACTCCCTGTTCTTGTTCTCGCACACGCGCCTCACTGCCAACCTCAGAGAAAGTCATGTCTGGCTTTACTCGCATGCGCTCTCGCAGTGCCTGTTTCATCATTGCGTCATGCAGTCCTGTCACTAGCTGATCTCTGAGCACCACATCAACTGACCCTACCCCTACACCGTCCTTTCGTCTGATAGCAGTGTGAAGCTCTTGTAGGGCATTCATGAATTGGGTCACGGTCTCCCCCTCCCATTGTACCCGGTGAAACAGTCGCATGCGAAGTTCCCCTACGTCAGTGGGGTCCCCATGCGTTTCCTCAAGTATGCGCAGCACTTTGTCCAGGGTATCTCTCTCCCGGGGGGACCTATGCATGACAGAATCCCGCGCCTCCCCCTCCAGAGCCATCAATGCAATTTCTGCCTCCAGGGCTGGTGTCATGGGGTGCATCCGCATCATTCCCCGGATACGCTCTGTCCAACTCCACAACATTACATTGTTCCCAGTGAACCTTGGCAAATTATTCAACATGGCTCCCAGGGAAATGCTAGACCTGGGAACTTCCCCCGCTGCTTGGTCTGCCCTATCCGCACTACCGTGTGACATCCTGCCGACTACGCCAAATGTAATAACGTGCAGGTACTGAGTATGTCACCACGGAATAGGCAGACCAACAGTTGAGGGGTTTAATAACAGGAATTAGGTTCTCCTCGCAGGGAGGAAGCAATGGAAAATAACTAGCAATAAATCAATGCAAAAATACGGGAGTTAAACAATAAAACAGAATTAAGCAGGATTTCTTGAGAAAAGAACACTTATCAGTCTCATGAGGACTTGCTTGGAGGGTCGTCTTCTCCAACGTAGGCGCCGAGAATCAGTGGCACTTGTCGTCCCTCTGTGGTCCGTGAGCAGAGTAGTCTCTGAGAGCCTGCTGCCTGGGGTTTCGGGAGTTAATGTGGTATGCACAGGCTCTGAGTCTTTAACTTTTACAGCACAGCCAGAAAATCAGGGCTCCGCACGGTTGTCTCTGTACCAGGAAAACGAGGGGCTCTGCACTGTTAAGTCTCTGTACCAGGAAAACAGGGGCTCTGCACTGTTAAGTCTTTGTACCAGGAGTCAGGGGCCAGGGTGTAGTAGTCTCTCAACAGGTCTCAAAGCGCCCCCCTAAAGTCACAGCAGAGTCCGCTTTAAGTACTCACTGGATGCAGTCTTTCTGGGCAGTCTCTACAAGATGCAGTCTTTCTGGGCAGTCTCTACAAGATGCAGTCTTTCTGGGCAGTCTCTTTCTCTCTCTCTTCTGGAGCGCAGCTGCACCTGGCTCTGCACGCTGCTCTGCAAGCTGCTCTCTCTCCTGCATGCGTCCCTTTCCCGCTCTCTGGCTGCTTCCCTCCTGTCCCAGTCTACAAGTCTCTCCCCTAGGGAACCTGCGGCACAGCTCAAAGGTTCCGGGCACAGAGCCGAGAAGGTAACCACCCCCAGACTCTTCTCGTGCTTTTAACTCCTTACACTTGCACAATTGGTGGCTGACTAAATACTTTTTTCCCCACTGTACAAGGCGGGGACAGCACACTGGTTGAAAAAGTGGTGGCTGGGGACTGAGCACCAAGGGGGGGTGGCTGCCTTCATGAGTCAGTAAAAAAAACTCAGTGTCAACAAGCCTAAAAGTCAACATTTCCACTCTGGGTGGGTGAAAAACTTTATTTTTCATTCAAAGGCTTGGGGTAAGGGTACCGTCACACAGTGAAATTTTCATCGCTACGACGGCACGATTCGTGACGTTCTAGCGATATCGTTACGATATCGCTGTGTCTGACACGCTACTGCGATCAGACATCACGCTGAGAATCGTACGTCGTAGCAGATCGTTTGGAACTTTCTTTCGTCGCTTGATCACCTGCTGACATCGCTGGATCGTTGTGTGTGACACCGATCCAGCGATGTGTTCGCTTGTAACCAGGGTAAACATCGGGTAACTAAGTGCAGGGCCGCGCTTAGTAACCCGATGTTTACCCTGGTTACCAGCGTAAACGTAAAAAAAACAAACAGTACATACTCACATTCCGGTGTCTGTCCCCCGGCGTCTCAGCTTCTCTGCACTGTGAGCGCCGGCTGGCCGGAAAGCGAGCACAGCGGTGACGTCACCGCTCTGCTTTCCGGCTATGGTGCTTACACAGTGCAGAGAAGCAGAACGCTGGGGGACAGACACCGGAATGTAAGTATGTGCTGTTTGTTTTTTTTACGTTTACGCTGGTAACCAGGGTAAACATCGGGTTACTAAGCGCGGCCCTGCGCTTAGTAACCCGATGTTTACCCTGGTTACCCGGGGACTTCGGCATCGCTCCAGCGCCGTGATTGCAAAGTGTGACCGCAGTCTACGATGCTGGAGCGATAATCATACGACGCTGCGACGTCACGGATCGTGCCTTCGTAGCGATGAAAATGGCACTGTGTGACGGTACCCTTTGGGCAGCTGAACGCTGGGCTGGGACAAGTTTTTGGAATTACCTGGTGATGGTATACCAGAATGTGCAAGGATGGGTGCAGGGTGGTAGACATCAGCGCCGTTTTCATAGACAGTGACTTTGTCATCCACCAACTCTTCTTCCACAGTCGCAACCTGGTCCTTCTGACTTGGTGACCTGACAACAACAAGCTGACTTATTGGCAACTGTGTCTCATCATCATCTTCCTCCCTTGACAAAATTTGCAGTTTCCCACCATCATCTTCTTGTGGCTGCGCTAAGCTTTTTACATCACTAAACAGCATCTCCTCCTGTCCCTCTTGGAACATGCAGGGTGAGAGGCCAATCAAGAAGTCATGTTAAAAAGAGCTTCTCTAGAGTGTTCTAGTGTGGGGTCACTAGTCTCCTGATACTTATCATGATGGCAGGAAGGAGAATCAAGTTGAGGATTAAGTGATCCAGACTGTATGCAGGTGAGACTGGATCGTGTGGATGACTGTGTTTTGCTGACAAGCCTGCTGGAAGCATTATCTGCTACCCAACCGACCATCTGTTCGCACTGCTCTGGCTTCAGAAGTGGTGTACTGTACTTCCCTGAAAAGTGGGACAGGAACCTATTTGTATCATGGATGGGTGCGTTTCTTATGCTTCAGCAACAGGCATAGTCGCATCCTGCCCCACGTCACCAGCATCTTCGTGCACCATCATCAGTGCTTCCACTTCCCAGTCCCTTAATGCATGCCTTACACATCTTGTATTTGCTAGGTCTCTAAAAAACAAGAATATATTTAGGACAAAAAGGGGTGAAGAAGCTTGATCTCGCTAGTTAAAATGTAGACAAGAGGATCGGACTGAATCGTGCCATGTCACAGGCTGGTGCAGGGCCGCAATGATGAACCAGGGGAAGACGGAAGAGGTGGCACATCCATGGTAAACAAAAGTAAATAATTATTTAATCCATATCAATTAATAAATGCAGATTAAAGATTTATTGACTTTTATTTACTTTGGTTATGCTATCTCTTCCATCTTTCGCCAAGTTTATATTTAATAAAAGAAAAATATTGGTCACCTGTAACAATCAAAGAGGTTTATGTGAGTTTATTCCTCTGAAATGTTACAGGAAGAATGCAAAAGTGTATGGAAGACAATGAAATTCAATCCAGAGTGATATCCAAGCATCGCTCATTCATCCCTAGCTTACATAAAGAATAAGTTAAAATTTCATTGAATCCATCCTTCCCTCTACTGCAAAATGTTCCCCGTGCCATTGCCTGCAACACAACCCCAAAGCATGCTTGATTCAGCCCCATGCTTAATGGTTGGCAAGATGTTCTTTTCATGAAATTCTTTACCCTTTTTCTCCAGACATACCTTTGATCATTGTGGCCAAAGAGATATAGTGTGACCTCATTAGTTCACAGAACTTATTTCTAAAATTCATCAGGCTTGTTTACATGTCTGTTTGCATATTTCTGATGCTGAATTTTATGGTGAGGTTGCAGGAGAGGTTTTCTTCTGATGACTCTACCATAAAGGCCATATTTGTGCAAGTGTCTCTGAACAGTAGAACAATGTACAACTACAACTGCTAAATCTTTATAAAGGTCTTTTGCAGTCAAGCAGGGTTCTAATTTGCCTCTATAGCATTCCTAAAAGCAGCTCTTACTGAATTTTTTTGGCCTTTCAGACGTTATCTTGATCTCTACTGTTCATGTTCACTACCATTTCTCAATTACATTTCAAACTGAGGAACCGGCAACTTATAAATGTTTTGATATCTTCTCATAGAGTTTTCTCGCTTTGTAGGACTCTAGCATTTTCATTTTCAGAATACTAGGCAGCTGCTTAGAAGAACCTGTGGCTGCTGTTTTTTGGCACAAGGGTAGGAGGAGGCTTTTTTTTAGAAAACTGGGAAATTTGCATCACCTGGCCTTTCCTAATGATGATAGTGAACAAGGCATAACTGTAGCAGGCTAATTAAGATCTGAAACCTTGGTCAAAGGTATCTGAGCACACAAATCTCCAAGGGTGCCAAAACTTTTGCATAGGCCCATTTTCCTTTTTTTAATTTTTAAAACGTAAAAAATTATATATATATTTTTCTTGCCTAAAATAAAAAGAAAATGTGTCATATTTAACGTTAGGCCTCTTAGAGAACTTTTAATCTTCAACTTGCTTAACTGTTCACAATAATGGTAATTTTGACCAGGGGTGCCCAGACTTTTACATGACACTGCGTATAGTATGATAGTCTCACTAACAGCCCCCTTTATAGTATGATCATCACCCCTGATAGTTTGATAGTCCCTCACAGACCCCCAAATAAATATCCTTTTACTCACCTAATCTAGATACCCCATCTTCCGTAGCCTCTGTCTCGTCTTCTATTCTCGCAAAAGATGCTGGTGGTGTGATGCAGTGATGACATTGCACCTCCAATGTCTCCTGCTTCACACAGGCCTCCGGCAAGCCACATGAAGATAGAAAGTGAAAGGTAAGCAACGGACTTTGCTCTCTATCACAACTGTTGGCAGTATTGGCATCCTGACTTATCTGGTAACTGCCAGAATTGCTAGATGGCCAGTCTGGCCTTGCTTGTTTGTGGCCTTGGTTCTTCAATACTGATCTTTGGAATTTTGCAAGATGCTACCTATGACTACATTTGAAGGGAGTTTGTATGTTCTTCTCATGTTTACATGAGTTTCCCCTGGGTTTACCGGCTTCCTTTCACACTCAAAACATACACTCACCGGCCACTTTATTAGGTACACCATGCTAGTAACGGGTTGGACCCCCTTTTGCCTTCAGAACTGCCTCAATTCTTCGTGGCATAGATTCAACAAGGTGCTGGAAGCATTCCTCAGAGATTTTGGTCCATATTGACATGATGGCATCACACAGTTGCCGCAGATTTGTCGGCTGCACATCCCAAAGATGCTCCATACAAGGCAGGATGGATCCATGCTTTAATGTTGTTTACGCCAAATTCTGACCCTACCATCCGAATGTCGCAGCAGAAATCGAGACTCATCAGACCAAGCAACGTTTTTCCAATCTTCTACTGTCCAATTTCGATGAGCTTGTACAAATTGTAGCCTCAGTTTCCTGTTCTTAGCTGAAAGGAGTGGTACCCGGTGTGGTCTTCTGCTGCTGTAGCCCATCTGCCTCAAAGTTCGACGCACTGTGCGTTCAGAGATGCTCTTAGGCCTACCTTGGTTGTAACGGGTGGCGATTTGAGTCACTGTTGCCTTTCTATCAGCTCGAACCAGTCTGCCCATTCTCCTCTGACCTCTGGCATCAACAAGGCATTTCCGCCCACAGAACTGCCGCTCACTGGATTTTTTTTATTTTTCGGACCATTCTCTGTAAACCCTAGAGATGGTTGTGCGTGAAAATCCCAGTAGATCAGCAGTTTCTGAAATACACAGACCAGCCCTTCTGGCACCAACAACCATGCCACGTTCAAAGGCACTCAAATCACCTTTCTTCCCCATACTGATGCTCGGTTTGAACTGCAGGAGATTGTCTTGACCATATCTACATGCCTAAATGCACTGAGTTGCCGCCATGTGATTGGCTGATTAGAAATTAAGTGTTAACAAGAAGTTGGACAGGTGTACCTAATAAAGTGGCCAGTGAGTGTATAATGATAGGGAATTAAGATTGTGAGCCCCAATGTAGATGTGATGAAAATGTCTGTGGAGTATGTTGGCACTATATAAGCAAGCATTATAAATAATATATAATAATATATACAGCTCTGGCAAAAATTAAGAGACCACTGCAAAATGTTCAGTTTGTCTGTTTTTTTCTCTTTATATGTATATTTTTGAGAAAAATGTAAATTGTTCTTTTATTCTATAAACTTCTGACAACATGTCTCCAAATTTCCAAGCAATAAATTTTGTATTTTTTTTCTGACAAAGAAAAATGGTCAAAATTAAAAAACAACAACACTGCTCTCAGACCTCAAATAATGCAAGGAAAACAAGTTCATAATAATTTAGAAACAACAATACACATGTTTTAACTCAGTAAGAGTTTGTAAATTAAAATTTTGTGGAATAACCAAGATTTTTATTGACAGCTTTCATGCATCTTGGCATGCTTTCCACCAGTCTTTCACACTGCTTCTGGTGCAAAAATGTAAGCAGTTCTTTGTTTGATGGCTTGTGACTATCCATCATCCTCTTGATTACATTCCAGAGGTTTACAATGGGGTTCAGGTCTGGAGATTGGGCTGCCCATGACAGGGTTTTGATGTGGTGGTCTCTTCATTTTTGCCAGAGCTGTATAAGCGACATCTTAGAGTATGGCACTCAACCTAGGCTAACCTAAAATCTAACCCAAGTCTATTTCATCATTTGTTATATATGTCATTGCTCCCGTTTACTATTGAATCACATATTTTATTGCTTTGACTAATATGCTGCTGCATTCTTAAAATCAAAATATGTTAGAGGGGTTGTTCCTTTTCAACTAAGTTTCCACTCGATAAATAAACAAACCACACTATACTCACCTCTACATGGTTCACCGATGAGTCTACACTGCTGGCCTTGGTGGCTGGTATTGGCTGCGGAGATTATATCACTGTCCTAGTGCAGCATTCAATCAGTGAGCTCAGCGGTTCTGCCAATATGGATGGAATGCCCTGGTCAGAGCTGTTGAGCTCACTGATTGGCTCTTGTACTGTCACTGCAGTCAATGCCAGACAGAGAGCAGTGGCAGAGACTCGCCGGTGGGAAGGTGAGTACAGTGCACTTTGTTTTTTAATACCAAAATTTAGATAGTTAAGAAACTTAATTGGAATAACCCCTCTAACTGCCATGAGAAATTTTCAATCGCCATGGAAAAAAACAAATTAGTATGGGAAAAGATATGTTCCTACAGATGCATCTATTAATAGCAGCCAGATGAAAGTTGAACCTGCAGCCTTCAGGACATATTTTGGACAGCTTCCATTGAAGGTATCAAACAAATAAGCTTCTGCCAATGAGCCATTCACAAACAAATCGAGTAAAACACTAGATCGAGACAACCAGTTGGCTCCAGATATTTCCATACACCTGCTTATTACCTCTTTTTGATTATTCAATTCCGGTTTTGGACAGATAACATTATACCCACAATGTCCTGTGCGATCAATTACATGCAAATGTTATTTGCATTTGGATGGTTAAATTGATGGCTTAGTGGAAGAATCAATTAGAGCAGCCTTTGTTGTGGTCGCTTGAGGTACATCCATCGGTTTAATAGAAAATTGAATATGGAATTAAAATTATATTATTACATTTTAGATTTTATTAGTTTATTACTCATGATGCCAATAAACATGTTTATTTTTATCAACAATATTCTGAACTGGGCCAAAAACAAAAACCTTCAAAGAGGTGATCAGATCATTACCAGCATAAGCATATGCAACCTTGTAGAAGAAATGATCAAGTCTTTAAGATTCCTTAATATCATTTATGAGAGTCTAACAATTACTATGGCCTACATTGTTTTGTGCTTTATGGTCACTTTTTGCAATATCTGGTTTTCCACCTTGCTCTGTGTCTACTTCTGTCTGAAGATTGTCAATGTGAAGCACCCTTTATACATCTCGCTGCAGAGGAACTTCCAGAAGGTGTTGCCTTGGCTTTATATGTCAATTATAGTGGGCTCAGTACTTTTAACTTCCCCACTGTTTCTTAAAATTCCAGAAATAATTTCACCGAATTTAAGACCCAACATCTCAGCTATTAATATGCAAGAGGCCCTTATTTTAATGGGTGTTGGAAACAAAGATATTTTAACTTTTATGATTTTTTTATCTACTGCAATGGTGTTATTCTCTATCTCAGCGTTAGCCATCATCCTCTCTCTTTTTAAACATGTAAATCAGGTCCAACAAAACTTTGGTGGCTTTAGAGGTCCCAACATGAAAGCTCACATCAAAGCCTCGAGGACTGTGATTTATTTTCTCATTACTGCCATCTTTACTTTTTTGTTTATGTTTAGAGCAAATGTATTTTATATATCTTGGACCTATGTGATATACTTTTTCTTTATCATAAGTAAAGTGTTGGGCAGCTGGAATCTAATTAAAGGAAACCGAAACCTTTATAAAGATTTGTGTAATATTTTAAAAAAAATAAAATGCAGAAATAAATCTAACCATGCAGAAAAAAGTATGTAAATCTAAGTTCTGCAATTACTTACACATTGACTAGGGCAGAATTCTAGAAAATAGATGACATTTAGATACTGCAATCATAACACTAGATTGGAGCTTTATTCCATTTCCATCTTTGGCCTTTATTGAATCATGGAAATGTTTAAGAAATCATTGCCAGTTGGCTATGTGTTATAGTCAAGAATTAAAACTGCTGACAAAGTATCATCAATGCTGACTACCAGAAGTTCTAGACCACAGAAGCTTTATATTTGTTGTGGATCAATGTGGTCATCTATAGACTCCTGACCTGTTGCTAGACTCACACTTCTTTTATTAAATGCTTAGGAAGTTTGGTTGTTCAAAAGGCAGAGATTGATCAGTCTATGAACTGATTAAAATGATAAAGTTTACTTTTTATTGTAGTTCCCCTTTATGCTTTAATAACCTTTTTAGGAATCCTCAAGCATTTGCTCTTTTTTAAGAACAGCAAGTAGAGATGGGAGAATTGATCTGTAAGACTCTGGTCCATCAGCAAAGATAGTAATTTGTGATAGTTGTATAGGACGACTGAGAACCTTCCTACCTCCCGACATTCTTGAATATTCTTTTGATTAGCCAGTCTGTCATGTCATTGTTATTGTGGCATGATGCACACATAATGTCGAGCCAGTGCAGCTAATCAGAGGAGTAGTTGGTAATGCTGTCCATTGGTCTCATCTCTACTGGTCGTAGAGTACTGGCCTGTCTGATGGACCTGAGTCATATGCATTGATTCTCTATAGCTAGTGCTCTTCACAATGCCAAACAAGAGGGCTTACTAAGTTATTATATGATCCATACTTGTAACAAAGTATGTCTGAAAGCCTAACAATGCTTTAAAATGCAATTGCAATGAACTCCAATATCTCACATCTAAATGTCATACTCTGAAGAATATAGGAAGTTGAGATGTAAGGAGAGGTACAGTGGAAGCCTATTTTGCTACTATCATACCTCTATTTAAATTTTGCTTCTTTCTGATCCTTCATTTTAAATGACATATTAGCTAGCATTAAATACAGAGCGTCTCTCCATGTCACATTGAATCATAGATAAAAAAAACTCGAGTGGAGACCACATTTCAAAATCTGTCTTTCCACTAGAAGTGGACCTCCTATGGCCCTACACAACCCACAAATTTATGACACTCTCTCCTGTGGCTTTTGACTCCATTTCAGAAGATTTACTTTATGAGCTATTGCTGGAGGAAACAAGTGCTCAATAACTCAGTAGTAGTTCTCGGACAGATCTTCGAAAAAATTTTCATGCCTCTACTTAATTCTAATTTTATGGATCAGTATACATTTCTGATTGATAATGGTAAACTCTCTATATGTTTATGAAGAAGAGGTTCCACAAGAAATCAATTTTTTTTATATTTGGCTATTTCATTTTTGAATTGGACTTATAAGAGAAAGATCACACAACTCAGTTGAATAAATGTTGCAAGTACAAACCATATTGTCCATAAGGCTCAGGCAAATTGACTGCATTTTTGGAAATCCCTGAGTTATATTGGTGGGATGTGGGTTCCCCCACCAAATACAGTATAGTGCTATGTGGCCTATGAAACCAAATTAATGATGCCAACTCCTAAAGATGGCATCTACTTTTTTTTTATGTATCTTACAAATATTTAGATGACTCCTGACTTTATTGTGTCTCATTTTTATGGTTTTATCATTATTCAAAAGTAGGCATTAAATAGGAAATCATCAGGTTTAAAGTGGTCAGTTCTTGCTATATATTTTATTCCTGCTGCTCTCCAGAGTAATTTGATTTTTGCTTTTTAAAAATCCACCATATGATCCCAGAGATATGAGCCTTTTTATTTAGTGCTAAATTTCATGTTCTTTACTAAGGTGGTGTAGATCACAGGATCCTGGGGGCCTGTCTTAAGTTGCAGTGCATTATTTCACTATGAGTAACGCCCTCTTGGTAAAAAGCATACATATTAGCACTGCATAAAAAAGACTCGTATCTCTTGACTCCTGTGGTGGATTTAAAAACAACAAAGAGATTACTCAGGTGCACAGCAGTAGTAAAATAATAGCAAGAACTGGACACATTTGACCTGATGTCAGGACGTCTACAAAATGCAGAATTCAAAATATCTGAATTAATATGTTATACTTATTGTTGTACTATGTTTTACTGTACTTATTATGTTAATGTTTTCTAATCTGGAGGCATTAAACTTTATTTATCATGCATGACAATCTAAAAAATTGCCCAGGCTTTTTTTTTCTCATGAGTACTCTTAACTAGGGTTGAGCGACTTTTACTTTTTTGGGGTCGAGTCGGGCTTTGCGAAACCCGACTTTGTCAAAAGTCGAGTCGAGTGAAGTCGGCCGACTATCGCGAAAAGTCGGGGATCGACCGAAACATGAAACCTAATGCAAGTCAATGGGGAAGCATAGTCGGCAGTGAGTGGAGGCCAGGAAAACACCTACAGTGCCCATTTTAATGGCAAAAACATCCATTCTTGTTACTGAAGCTTGCCAATCTTAATTAACTTTATAATAATAGATAGGCATTGGAAATTGGGGGTCATTTGGCTAAAGTTGTGGGGGGTAGGGCTGGTTCAAGTTTTTAGTGGGCCCAGGAAACATGGACTACGTCACGGCGGTGGAGCAGTGAGAGGTAAGTATGTCAAGTTTGCAGGTGCTGTGATCCTGAGCAAGCAGGGGGGGGGCCCACTCGTTGGCATTGGCACTGGCACAGGGCCCCTCAAAGTACAGCGGTGTGTTTGCACGGTGGGGGCGCCTCCCACCGGCAGCGACACTTTTGCGTACTCTGAGGGGCCCTGTGCCAGTGATGTCGCCAACGAGTATGTCCCCCCCACCTGATGAAGGAACCTGCACTTTCATCTGCACCTTCCTCTTTGTCCCTGTGTAAGGTGGTATAGCATGCGGGAAGGGGAACCTTACTTTCAGCAGGGTCAGATTCTGGCTGTGTAGAGTGCAAGGGGAATGTAGTGGTCTGGGTCAATGTACCAGCAGACTCATCTAGCAGTGGCTGGGCAATGGGCAGGATGAGGAGGAAACACAGATATATGGCCAAAGAATAAAGTAGGCTAAATGCAGTTCAAAATTGGTAACAGGACTAAACAGGTGGCATTGCTTTGTTCAGTGGAGTAGCAAACCCAGGAGCAGCAGACACCGTTTTAAGGGCCCAACCACACTAGTAGGCCAAATGCAGTTTAATATCTGCTACTATAGGCCGAAAGCCTAAAGACTGAAGCTCAGCTTTATACAGTGGAGGACAACACCAGGGAGCGGCACACACCGTTAGTAGGGCCCAACCAAAGTTGAAGGCCAAATGCAGTTTAATATCTGATACTATAGGCCAAAAGCCTAAAGACTGAAGCTCAGCTTTATACAGTTGAGGACAACACCAGGGAGCGGCACACACCGTTAGTAGGGCCCAACCAAAGTTGAAGGCCAAATGCAGTTTAATATCTGATACTATAGGCCGAAAGCCTAAAGACTGAAGCTCAGCTTTATACAGTGGAGGACAACACCAGGGAGCGGCAGACACCGTTACTAGGCCCCAACCAAAGTAGTAGGGCAACTGCAGTGTGACATTAAAAAATACTTAATGAGAGCCTGAAGGTTGAAGCTCAGACAAGGAAACCTGGAGGAGAACACCAAGGAGGAGGAGAACACCAAGGAGCGGCAGACACTGTTACTAGGCCCCAACCAAAGTAGTAGGCCAACTGCAGTGTGACATTAAAAAATACTTAATGAGAGCCTGAAGGTTGAAGCTCAGACAAGGAAACCTGGAGGAGAACACCAAGGAGGAGGAGAACACCAAGAAGCGGCAGACACCATTACTAGGCCCCAACCAAAGTAGTAG
This sequence comes from Ranitomeya variabilis, assembly GCF_051348905.1. Taxonomy (NCBI): domain Eukaryota; kingdom Metazoa; phylum Chordata; class Amphibia; order Anura; family Dendrobatidae; genus Ranitomeya; species Ranitomeya variabilis. Next base: position 569,387,117 of record NC_135232.1, read on the forward strand.
GCCAACTGCAGTGTGACATTAAAAAATACTTAATGAGAGCCTGAAGGTTGAAGCTCAGACAAGGAAACCTGGAGGAGAACACCAAGGAGGAGGAGAACACCAAGGAGCGGCAGACACCGTTACTAGGCCCCAACCAAAGTAGTAGGCCAACTGCAGTGTTATATTAAAAAATACTTAATGAGAGCCTGAAGGTTGAAGCTCAGACAAGGAAACCTGGAGGAGAACACCAAGGAGCAGCAGACACCGTTACTAGGCCCCAACCAAAGTAGTAGGGCAACTGCTGTCTTATATGAACAACTACTTAATGAGAGCCTGAAGGTTGAAGTTCAGCTTTTTCAGTGGAGGACAGCATGATTGAGTGGCACCGCAGACAGACAAAGGTAGTATGTGTTAACTTAAAAAGTTGGCTCTATGCATTTTTAAATTAGTTACAGGGGTACACAGGCAGCATTGGTGTGGTCAATGGAGGACAATTGGAAGGACGGACCGCAGACAGACTTCCTAGGCCTAAAAGAATAAAATAGGCTCTATGCAGCTTCCATTAGGTGGCAGGGGTACACAGGCAGCATTGGTGTGGTCAACGTAGGACAATTGGAAGGAGGGACCGCAGACAGACTTCCTAGGCCCAAAATAGTAAAATAGGCTCTATGCAGCTTCCATTAGGTGGCAGGGGTACACAGGCAGCATTGGTGTGGTCAATGTAGGACAATTGGAAGGAGGGACCGCAGACAGACTTCCTAGGCCCAAAATAGTAAAATAGGCTCTATGCAGCTTCCATTAGGTGGCAGGGGTACACAGGCAGCATTGGTGTGGTCAACGTAGGACAATTGGAAGGAGGGACCGCAGACAGAATTCCTAGGCCTAAAATAATAAAATAGGCTCTATGCAGCTTCCATTAGGTGGGAGGGGTACACAGGCAGCATTGGTGTGGTCAACGTAGGACAATTGGAAGGAGGGACCGCAGACAGAATTCCTAGGCCTAAAATAATAAAATAGGCTCTATGCAGCTTCCATTAGGTGGCGGGGGTACACAGGCAGCATTGGTGTGGTCAGCGGAGGACAATTGGAAGGAGTGTCTGACACAGTAAGTACTCCGAGTCCCAAAACCTAAATTGATGTTAATGTATCCCAAACAAAAACAAAACCAAAAAAAAAAGAAAGGGTGGCATACTTAGGTACAGGTGTGTGCTCCTATGCTGACTTTCAGACATTGTAATTTGGCGCAAAGTATTTACTGGTGTAAATGTAGGACAGGGCCCCTGACTATTTTAACTAGCATCATACATGTCAACAAATTGTTATTGTCTGTGCCAGGCATGGAAGGATTTCAGCGCATAGACTAAACAGTGGTGGAGCAGCGACAGACAATTTTGCAAGTGGTAGAGCACTGTTTGACCTTGGGGGGGGGGACACTCTCTCCTGGCCGGCGGTACAAGCCCAGGGCCCCTCATGTTACAACGGTGTGTCTGACGTTGAGTGCGCGCCACCACCGCCAGAGACACTTCATTGTACTATGAGGGACCCAGTGCCAGTGCCGTCGACCAAAAGTGGGCACACCCACCTCTTCAGACAAACGGCACTCTGACGGGTGCTTGCGACAAGTGGCGAGACCACGGCCCCGTGGGGGGAGTTAGGCCATTTAGGGAGGTGTAAACATGTCGTTTGCTGGACAAACAGCAGCTGCAAATTAAGAGATTGGAACAGTCAGTAACACCAGTCCCAAAGCAAGATGCCCAGTAATCAAAGGGGAATGACGGTTGAGGGAGAACATCGGTAATGGAGGAAAAATAGTTAGAAACCATACTGGACAAATGTTGTCTCCTGTCACTTTGAATGGATGCTGCTGTACCTGTCGTGTCTGCGGTCATTGCGAAATCACTCCACAACCTGGTCAGAAAACCCCTCTGTCCTACGCCACTTCTGATTTGTGCACCTCTAACACCTCTGCCCTGTTGCCCCCTGCAGCTCGTGTGAGAACCATCACCGGCACTGTGTGCTGGGAATGCCTGAATCAAACGGTCTACAAGAGTAGCTTGTTTGGTTGCCAATATCTGTTCGAGGTTCTCATGTGGCATGATATTTTGCAATTTGCCTTTATAGCGAGGATCAAGGAGGCAGGCCAACCAGTAATCGTCATCTCTCATCATTTTTATAATGCGTGGGTCCCTTTTGAGGATCTGCAAGGCATAATCCGCCATGTGGGCCAATGTTCCAGTTGTCAAGTCAGTGCATATGCTGGGTTGAGGAGCACTTTCTGGCAAATCAACGTCACTTGTCTCCCTCAAAAACCCTGAACCCGGCCTTGCACCGCCAGCAGTTTCTATTGCCCCCTGAGAAGCTTCCTCATCCAAAAAATAGTCATCCCCATCATCCTCCTCGTCCTCCTCCTCTTTGCCCGCCACCTCGTCCTGTAGACTTCCCTGAGCAGACAATGGCTGACTGTCATCAAGGCTTCCCTCGTCCTCGGCTGCAGACGCCTGTTCCTTTATGTGCGTCAAACTTTGCATCAGCAGACGCATTAGGGGGATGCTCATGCTTATTACGGCGTTGTCTGCACTAACCAGCCGTGTGCATTCCTCAAAACACTGAAGGACTTGACACAGGTCTTGGAGCTTCGACCACTGCACAGCTGACATGTCTGCCATCCAACTGCCTGTCCGTGTATGTGTATCCTCCCTCAAATACATAACAACACGCCTCTGTTCGCACAGTCTATGAAGCATGTGCAGTGTGGAGTTCCACCTTGTTGCAACGTCGATGATTAGGCGATGCTGGGGAAGGTTCAAAGACCGCTGATGGTTCTGCATATGGCTGGAGTGTACGGGCGAACGGCGTAGGTGAGAGCAAAGTTTGCGCATTTTCGGCAGCAGGTCGGGTAACCCCGGATAATTTTTCAGGAAGCACTGCACCACCAGGTTTAAGGTGTGAGCCATGCAAGGAATGTGTTTCAGTTGTGAAAGGGCTATGGCAGCCATAAAATTCCTTCCGTTATCACTCACTACCTTGCCTGCCTCAAGATGTACAGTGCCCAGCCATGACTGAGTTTCTTGCTGCAAGAACTCGGACAGAACTTCCGCGGTGTGTCTGTTGTCGCCCAAACACTTCATTGCCAATACAGCCTGCTGACGCTTGCCACTAGCTGTTCCATAATTGGCACAGTGGCAGCTGCGGATGGAGTGGTCGTGCGACTGCAGTCTGTGGACGAGCTCTCGCTTCTGCTGGAGGACGAGGAGGAGGAGGGGTGACGAACGCCTACAGCCAACTGTTTCCTAGACCGTGGGCTAGGCAGAACTGTCCCAATATTACTGTCCCGTGTGGACCCTGCATCCACCACATTAACCCAGTGTGCCGTGATGGAGACGTAATGCCCCTGGCCATGCCTACTGGTCCATGCATCTGTTGTCAGGTGCACCTTTCTACTGACAGATTGCCTGAGCGCACGGACAATGCGGTCTTTTACATGCTGGTGGAGGGCTGGGATGGCTTTTCTGGAAAAAAAGTGTCGACTGGGTAGCTCAAAGCGTGGTACAGCGTAGTCCATCAGGGCTTTGAAAGCTTTGCTTTCAACTAACCGGTAGGGCATCATCTCTAACGAGATTAGTCTAGCAATGTGGGCGTTCAAACCCTGTGTACGCGGATGCGAGGATAAGTACTTCCTTTTCCTAACAAAAGTCTCATGTAGGGTGAGCTGGACTGGAGAGCTGCATAGGGTTGAACTAGCGGGGGTGCCGGTGGACATGGGTGACTGAGAGAGGGTTGGTGATGGTATTCTTGCTGCTGCCCTACATACAGTTTTTCCTACCATGAACCTGGTGATTCCCTGTCTGCTTTGGCCTTGCGACGAAACCGCCACATTACCTGCAAGTGGTGTGGTAAACGGTGGGCTTACAGTGAGGGAAGGGATGTCGCGTTGCTGACTAGCTTCATTGTGAGAAGGTGCTACAACGTTAAGGGACGTTTGGTAGTTTGTCCAGGCTTGCAAGTGCATGGTGGTTAAATGTCTACGCATGCAACTTGTATTTAGATTTTTAACATTCTGACCTCTGCTGAAGGTCCTTGAGCATTTCTTACAGATGACTTTGCACTGATCATTGGGATCTTGGTTTAAAAAATGCCAGACTGCAGTCTTCCTACTATCGGATATCTTTTCAGGCATTGCACACTGAGCTACTTTAACCGGACGGCCACGCTGTCCTACAACTGGTTTTGGTTTTGCCACACGTTTTTGGCCAGATACGGGCCTGCCAGATGGAACCTTTTGCGATATTGATGACTGCTGCGGCTCCTCCTCCTCCGCTTCAGAGCTACTGCCGCCTGCACCCTGTTCCCCAATGGATGCCAATCGGGGTCAACAACTGGGTCATCTATGACCTCCTCTTCTATGTCCTGTGCACCTTCCTCTGGGTCACCATGTAAGCCGCTGCTATAGCGTTCGTGACGGGGCTCCATAGTCTCATCGGGGTCAGATTCTGGATCAGTACACTGCGAGGGCAATCTTCTGATTTGAGTCAAAGGAACAGCATAATAATCTGGCTGTGGCTGTGGCTGTGCATCTGTGCACTCCATGTCCGATTCATCTTGTAATGGGCATGGCCTGTTAACAATTTCCCTTTCTAACCCAGGCACGGTATGTGTAAAGAGCTCCATGGAGTAACCTGTTGTGTCGCCTGACGCATCCTTTACTGTTGTTCTGGGTGAAGAACACAAGGAAGCGACTTGTTCCTGATTGGGAGCATCCACTGACGATGCACTGCTCTGACATTTGGCACTTTCCGAGGAGGAGGCAAAAGAGCTAGAGGCAGAGTCAGCAATGAAAGCCAATATTTGTTAATCCTGCTCCGGCTTCAAAAGCGGTTTTCCTACTCCCAGAAAAGGGAGCCTTCGAGGCCTTTTGTAGCCAGACGATGACGCTGGCTCAACAACTCGAGACTTAGAGGCTATATTGCTTTTCCCACGACCACCTGATGCTCCACGACCACCACCACTACCATCATTACCAGCTGGCAATGGACACCCATGGCCACGACCTCTTCCACCAGACTTCCTCATTCTTGGAAAAATGTTATCAAACTAACAACCGTTATGTGGTCCTGTAAAACCAGGTAGAAGGTGTACGTGAACTTGTTGTGAATGTAAATCTCCCTTTTTTTGTGTGGGAGAATGCAGGGAAAAATCAGGCCCACTGTATTACACTACACAGTTTGATTGGCAGAAAGAGGCTGGCAGATATGACACTGACAGGACTGACGCAGATGCACACACTGGCAATAGAAATGTCCCTCTTTTTTTTGATATGGGAGACAAGGGATTGAATCAGGCCCACTATATCACAGTATAGTTCCTGTGGCACAAAATGACTGACAGATACCACAGACAGCACTCGCACAGATGCACATGTTTGGCAAGATTATTCTCCCTTTATTTTAAATTTTTTTGGGGATATGTGAGACAAGTGATTTAATCTGGCCCACTGTTATACAGTAGGTTTTCTGTGGCAGAAAAACAAAGACAGATGCCACACACAGGACTGGCACTAATGCAGATTTGCCAATCTTAATCTCCCACTTTTATTTTTTTTTCTGGGAGAATTGTGAAGAAATCAGACCCACTGTTATACAGTAGGTTTTCTGTGGCAGAAAAAAAAAGCCACACACAGGACTGGCACTAATGCAGATTTGCCAATCTTAATCTCCCACTTTTATTTTTTTTTCTGGGAGAATTGTGAAGAAATCAGGCCCACTGTTATACAGTAGGTTTTCTGTGGCAGAAAAAAAAAAAAAAAGCCACACACAGGACTGGCACTAATGCAGATTTGCAAATCTTAATCTCCCACTTTTATTTTTTTTCTGGGAGAATTGGGAAGAATACAACAATACCACTGGCGCTCAGCACTAAAATGCACCACCTACTAAGACTATCTGAAGAGATCACCCAGCTGCTGGTATTCTCAGAAATGTGCCCCTTTCTGTGAAAAAACCAAATTTACTACCAAATAATACCGCGCTAGGGTGATACTGAACGTACACTGGAGTGTAATGGTTAAGGGAACATACCACACACTGTGCACAGAAATGCAATAGATTGTACGCTGCTAGGCCAGCTGTACGACTCCCTAGTACCTATATAGTCCGAACACCACGGACCACACGGTCACTAATAAAACAGTTGATTAAAACACTATCAATGTCTGAGAAGCAAATGCTGATTGTAGCTCTTACCGAATGTTGTCCTGTATGGCCTCCTGGTGCGTGTCCAACAAGGTACCCCTTGTTGGACACGCACCAGGAGGCCATACAGGACAACATTCGGTAAGAGCTACAATCAGCATTTGCTTCTCAGACATTGATAGTGTTTTAATCAACTGTTTTATTAGTGACCGTGTGGTCCGTGGTGTTCGGACTATATAGGTACTAGGGAGTCGTACAGCTGGCCTAGCAGCGTACAATCTATTGCATTTCTGTGCACAGTGTGTGGTATGTTCCCTTAACCATTACACTCCAGTGTACGTTCAGTATCACCCTAGCGCGGTATTATTTGGTAGAGAATTGGGAAGAAATCAGGCCCACTGTTATACAGTAGGTTTTCTGTGGCAGAAAAACAAAGACAGATGCCACACACAGGACTGGCACTAATGCAGATTTGCCAATCTTAATCTCCCACTTTTATTTTTTTTTCTGGGAGAATTGTGAAGAAATCAGGCCCACTGTTATACAGTAGGTTTTCTGTGGCAGAAAAACAAAGACAGATGCCACACACAGGACTGGCACTGATGCAGATTTGACAATCTTAATCTCCCACTTTTATTTTTTTTTCTGGGAGAATTGTGAATAAATCTGGGCCACTGTATTAGAGTATATTTTCTGTGGCAAAAAGTGGCTTGAAGAGATATAACAAAAAAAAAAAAAGGGACTGTACTACAATTACTATCTCCCTACAGTTATCCCAGAAAAGTATGTCAGGCAGCAATAAAAAGGACTGCTGCACACAAAAGTCAAAAGTGTGGACAAACAAACAAGATAGCTGTGCAGAAAGGAAGGAGCAACAGGATTTGTGCTTTGAAAAAAGCAGTTGGTTTGCACAGCGGCGTACACACAGCAACGCAGCTATCAGGGAGCCTTATAACCTACAGAGCTGTTGCACAGAAATCGAGCATCCACTGTCCCAAAAAGAAAAGGTGGTGTTGGACAGTGGAAATTGCTACAGCACAAGCAGTTTGGGGGTTAATTTACCCTGCCTAACGCTGTCCCTGCTTCTGACGAAGCGGCAGCAACCTCTCCCTATGCTCAGATCAGCAGCAGTAAGATGGCGGTCGGCGGGAACGCCCCTTTATAGCCCCTGTGACGCCACAGAAAGCAAGCCAATCACTGCCATGCCCTTCTCTAAGATGGTGGGGACCAGGACCTATGTCATCACGCTGCCCACACTCTGCGTGCACCTTCATTGGCTGAGAAATGGCGCTTTAAGCGTCATAGGAAACGCGACTTTGGCGCGAAGGTCGTGTACCGCATGGCCGATCCCACGCTGGGATCGGGTCGGGTTTCATGAAACCCGACTTTGGCAAAAGTCGGCGACTTATGAAAATGACCGATCCGTTTCGCTCAACCCTACTCTTAACGCCTTGTCAGATAGCACTATCTGAGTGTGTTGGGGAAACTCCCTTGGCATGGGATTAAAGCACTCAGGGACGGTTTCTCCACATAAACAGTCTATCTGGTTTATTAAATATCATAAACCGGGTCACAAACAGTTCATTATATACATCAACGGAACACATTAACCAGTCTGTTCCAATGGCAGATACGTCTCTGCCCGTAACCCCCTTTATCTGGAGTTACATTACAAGAGCTCCGGCTCCACACACTGACTCCTGTCAGTCCTGGTTCCCAGGGTAAAGCTGCCTCACTGGGATCACCGTCCTTGTGACCAGGGCACCTCAGATAGTCCAGGCCCACAGTAGGAACTATAGATCAACCATAGAGGAACTCCATATGTATGAACCACTGAGCCCACAAGAAGAGAACCAAAAAATAAATAACCCTTAAAATATATGTTTTATTTTTATCTTTAAAATTTAAACAGGTATGGTACAATTACAAAAAGACACCCAAGGGAGCAGGAATGCATCTTAACACATAATATAACAATGTATGGTCCATGTCACTCAAAAAGAGTATTATAAAGCCTGTGTAAAAAACTCCAAAAGCTCTAAGCCACTTAGTTTGGCTATTATGTCCACCGTTTGTTTATGTGCCTAGTGCCTTAATCTGGTATACTGGCAATTACTCATACAAGTGCCAAAATATTTAAAATTTATATTACCTCGTGGCAGGGCCGGACTGGGACTAAAATTCAGCCCTGGCATTTGAAGTCACACAGGCCCACTTGTCACATGGTGACTGTATAATATCTTTGTACAATTGTAGGTTACAAGAAGTGAGGGGAGTGTAACACGACTATATAACATATAATTACAGCTGTATCCAGCATTACAGCTCAGCCCCCATAGACTGTAATACAGCACAGCCCCCATAGAATGTAATACAGCCAGCCCCCATAGAATGTAATACAGCACAGCCCCCATAGAATGTAATACAGCACAGCCCCCATAGAATGTAATACAGCACAGCCCCCATAGAATGTAATACAGCACAGCCCCCATAGAATGTAATGCAGCACAGCCCCCATAGAATGTAATGCAGCCAGCCCCATAGAATGTAATGCAGCCAGCCCCATAGAATGTAATGCAGCCAGCCCCATAGAATTTAATGCAGCACAGCCCCATAGAATGTAATACAGCACTGCCCCATAGAATATAATGCAGCACAGCCCCATAGAATATAATGCAGCACAGCCCCATACAATATAATAATAATAATAATAATTTTATTTATATAGCGCCAACATATTCCGCAGCGCTTTACAACTTATAGAGGGGACTTATACAGACAATAGACATTACAGCATAACAGAAATCACAGTTCAAAACAGATACTAGTAGGAATGAGGGCCCTGCTCGCAAGCTTACAATCTATGAGGAAAAGGGGAGACACGAGAGGTGGATGGTAACAATTGCTTTAGTTATTTGGACCAGCCATAGTGTAAGGCTCGGGTGTTCATGTAAAGCTGCATGAACCAGTTAACTACCTAAGTATGTAACAGTACAGACACAGAGGCTGTTAACTGCATAAAGTGTATGAGAACATGATGGAGGAACGTGATTATGTTGTTGTTTTTTTATTAATAGGCCACACAGGGATAATTAGGTTAATGCGTTGAGGCGGTAGGCCAATCTGAACAAATGAGTTTTTAGGGCACGCTTAAAACTGTGGGGATTGGGGATTAATTGTATTAACCTAGGTAGTGCATTCCAAAGAATCGGCGCCGCACGTGTAAAGTCTTGGAGACGGGAGTGGGAGGTTCTGATTATTGAGGATGCTAACCTGAGGTCATTAGCAGAGCGGAGGGCACGGGTAGGTTGGTAGACTGAGACCAGAGAGGAGATGTAGGGTGGTGCTGAGCCATGGAGTGCTTTGTGGATGAGGGTAGTAGTTTTGTACTGGATTCTGGATTGGATGGGTAGCCAGTGTAATGACTGGCACAAGGTAGAGGCATCGGTGTAACGGTTGGCGAGGAATATGATCCTGGCAGCAGCATTCAGGACAGATTGGAGCGGGGAGAGTCTGGTAAAAGGTAGGCCAATTAGTAGAGAGTTACAATAGTCCAGACGAGAATGAATAAGTGAGACAGTAAGAGTTTTTGCAGAGTCGAAAGTAAGAAAAGGGCGAATTCTGGAAATGTTTTTGAGATGCAGATAAGAAGAGCGAGCCAGTGATCGGATGTGGGGGGTGAATGAAAGCTCGGAATCAAGGATGACTCCAAGGCAGCGGGCATGTTGCTTTGGAGTAATGGTGGAACCGCACACAGAGATGGCAATGTCGGGCAAAGGTAGGTTTGTAGAGGGAGAGAACACGAGGAGTTCAGTTTTTGACAGGTTCAGTTTCAGATAGAGGGAGGACATGATGTTAGAGACAGCGGTAAGACAATCACTGGTGTTTTCTAAAAAGGTCGGCGTGATAACAGGAGAAGAGGTATATAATTGGGTGTCGTCAGCATAGAGATGGTACTGGAAACCAAATCTACTGATTGTTTGTCCAATAGGGGCAGTATACAAAGAGAAGAGGAGGGGGCCTAGGACTGATCCTTGAGGAACCCCAACAGTAAGGGGAAGGTGAGAGGAGGAGGAACCAGCAAAACAAACAGTGAAGGATCGGCCAGAGAGATAGGAGGAGAACCAAGAGAGAACGGTGTCCTTGAGGCCGATGGAGCGGAGCATAGTGAGAAGGAGCTGATGATCCACAGTGTCGAATGCTGCGGAGAGATCCAAGAGAATGAGCATGGAATAGTGACCATTAGATTTAGCTGTTAGTAGGTCATTAGAGACTTTAGTGAGGGCAGTTTCAGTAGAGTGTAAAGAGCGGAAACCAGATTGAAGAGGGTCGAGAAGAGAATTACCTGAGAGATAGCGGGTAAGACGGGAGTGGACCAGGCGTTCCAGGAGTTTAGAGATGAAGGGAAGATTAGAGACAGGTCTATAATTAGCGGCACAATTTTGATCGAGGGAGGGCTTTTTAAGTAGTGGATGTATGATGGCATGCTTAAATGAGGAGGGAAAAATACCGGAAGTGAGGGAAAGGTTGAATATTTTTGTTAGGTGAGAGGTGACAGCCGGGGAAAGGGACTGGAGGAGATGCGACGGAATGGGGTCGCTGGTGCAAGTGGTCGGGCGAGAAGATGCAAGGAGCCTGCTTACTTCTTCTTCTGTAACTGGTTCAAAGTCAGAGAGTGAACTAGATGCAGTGGGGGAGGGAGGACAGTGCTTGGTATGAAGAGATTGGGAAATGATTTCCTGTCGAATGTGGTCAATTTTTTCTTTGAAGTAATTGGCCAGATCGTCAGCGCGGAGATCTGTGGTTGGGGCCTGCTCTCTTGGGTTGAGTAGGGACCGGAAAGTGTCAAAGAGACGTTTAGGGTTATTGGACAGCGAGGTGATGAGGGTGTTGAAATAGGTTTGTTTGGAGAGGTGAAGGGCAGAGTTGTATGTTTTTAACATGAACTTATAATGGATGAAATCTTCGGGCAGATTAGATTTTCTCCACAGACGTTCGGCGCACCTGGAACACCGCTGCAGGAAACGTGTTTGCAGCGTGTGCCACGGTTGTTGCCGTCTGTGCCGAGTTGTTCTATGTATAGGAGGTGCAGCTTCTTCCAGGGCACTTTGCAGGGTTTCATTGTAATGCTTCAGAGCAGAATCAGGACAAGAGATGGAGGAGATTGGGGCCAATGAAGACTGCAAGTTCTTCATAAGTTTCTGGGTGTTAATGGCCTGTATGTTTCTATAAGTGTGGAAAGTGGGGGTGACCTGAGCGGGATGGCAGTTCTTGATAGAGAATGAAAGAAGGTTGTGGTCAGAGAGCGGGAGAGGGGAGTTTGTGAAATCATCCAGTGAGCAAAGCCGGGAGAAGACCAAATCAAGGGAGTTTCCATCATCATGTGTTGGAGAGTTAGTATGCTGCGAGAGGCCGAAAGAGGAGGTTAGAGATAAAAGGTGAGAAGCAGATGGGGAGAGGGGAGAAGCAATTGGGATATTGAAATCACCCATGATGAGGGTGGGGGTGTCATAAGAGAGAAAGTGTGGAAGCCAGGTGGCAAAATGATCCAGGAACTGGTGAGAGGGGCCGGGAGGACGATACACCACCGCCACAATATAATGCAGCACAGCCACCATACAATGTAATGCAGCCAGCCCCATAGAATATAATGCAGCACAGCCCCATACAATATAATGCAGCACAGCCACCATACAATATAATGCAGCACAGCCACCATACAATGTAATGCAGCCAGCCCCATAGAATATAATGCAGCACAGCCCCATAGAATGTAATGCAGCACAGCCCCATAGAATGTAATGCAGCACAGCCCCATAGAATGTAATGCAGCACAGCCCCATAGAATATAATGCAGCACAGGCCCATAGAATGGAATGCAGCCAGCCCCATAGAATATAATGCAGCACAGGCCCATGGAATGGAATGCAGCCAGCCCCATAGAATATAATGCAGCACAGGCCCATGGAATGGAATGCAGCCAGCCCCATAGAATATAATGCAGCACAGGCCCATGGAAAGGAATGCAGCCAGCCCCCATAGAATGTAATGCAGGCAGCCACCATACAATATAATGCAGCACAGCCCCCATAGAATGTAATGCAGGCAGGCAGCCCCCATAGGATATAATGCATGCAGGCAGCCCCCACAGAATGTAATGCAGGCAGGCAGCCCCCACAGAATGTAATGCATGCAGGCAGGCCCCATAGAATGTAATGCATGCAGGCAGGCCCCATAGAATGTAATGCAGGCAGGCAGCCCCCACAGAATGTAATGCAGGCAGGCAGCCCCCACAGAATGCAATGCAGACAGGCAGCCCCCATAGAATGTAATGCAGGCAGGCAGCCCCCACAGAATGTAATGCAAGCAGGCAGCCCCCATAGAATGTAATGCAGGCAGGCAGCCCCCATAGAATGTAATGCAGGCAGGCAGCCCCCATAGAATGTAATGCAGGCAGGCAGCCCCCATAGAATGTAATGCAGGCAGGCAGCCCCCACAGAATGTAATGCAAGCAGGCAGCCCCCATAGAATGTAATGCAGGCAGGCAGCCCCCATAGAATGTAATGCAGGCAGGCAGCCCCCACAGAATGTAATGCAGGCAGGCAGCCCCCACAGAATGTAATGCAAGCAGGCAGCCCCCATAGAATGTAATGCAGGAAGGCAGCCCCCATAGAATGTAATGTAGGCAGGCAGCCCCCATAGACTGTAATGCAGGCAGGCAGCCCCCATAGAATGTAATGCAGGCAGGCAGCCCCCACAGAATGTAATGCAAGCAGGCAGCCCCCATAGAATGTAATGCAGGCAGGCAGCCCCCATAGAAAGTAATGCTGGCAGGCAGCCCCCTTAGAATGTAATGCATGCAGGCAGCCCCCATAGAATGTAATGCAGGCAGGCAGCCCCCCATAGAAAGTAATGCAGGCAGGCAGCAGGCAGCAGGCAGCCCCCCCCCCCCCAGCTCCACAATCCAGTCATCAATCATTGATAAAAAAACAAACAAACAAACACACTACTCACCTCTCTCCTCGTGCCCTGCGCTGCTCCGGTCTCAGCAGATGCAGTCTGCCCGCCCGGTCACACAACAGGTGCGCGATGATATGACGTCATCGCGCACCCTCAGTGTCAGCGGCAGGCAGAGCGGGGAATGATGGGAGAGGGGGCATCAGCGGACGCTCTCTCCTCCATCATTGCATTCAACTGTACCGGTGTCTATGACGCCGGTATAGTTGAATGCGGGGCCGGGAGTGTGCCGCGAGAGCGTGGGGAGTGTGCCGACAGCGGCACACTCGAGCGGCCCACTACTGCCATCGGCCCTTCTGGCATTTGCCAGAACTGCCCGATGGCCAGTCCGGCCCTGCCTCGTGGCTATGAACGGAGTAATGAATCCAATAAGGTGACAGGTCCGAAGTTAGATGCCTCCAAGTGATTCCGTGCTCCCCTGACAGGGGAGCACGGAATCACTTGGAGACATCTAACTTCGGACCTGTCACCTTATCGGATTCATTACTCCGTTCATAGCCACGAGGTAATATAAATTTTAAATATTTTGGCACTTGTATGAGTAATTGCCAGTATACCAGATTAAGGCACTAGGCAAATAAACAAACGGTGGACATAATAGCCAAACTAAGTGGCTTAGAGCTTTTGGAGTTTTTTACACAGGCTTTATAATACTCTTTTTGAGTGACATGGACCATACATTGTTATATTATGTGTTAAGATGCATTCCTGCTCCCTTGGGTGTCTTTTTGTAATTGTACCATACCTGTTTAAATTTTAAAGATAAAAATAAAACATATATTTTAAGGGTTATTTATTTTTTGGTTCTCTTCTTTTGGGCTCAGTGGTTCATACATCCGGAGTTCCTCTATGGTTGATCTATACTTTGTGAAGTGCCAATTACTTGGGGACATTTGGTTGAATAATCCACAGTAGGAACTGTAGCTTCCCCAACACAGTAGCAGTCTCAGGCTCTGCAGATACAGCCTCTTCATGCACTATTCAGGAAGTCCAGTCACAGGCACTTCCAACACACACAGGCCTTCAGTCCACGGTCTCACCATATGCATCCAGGAATTCAGTCCATTCCAGGACATTCCAACACACTGACCATCAGTCCCTAACCTCAGCAGGTGCTTCCAGGAATGCAGTCCATCCCAGGACATTCCAACACACAGGCTATACAGGAGCTCACACTCTGAACATGTGACCCACACCGTTGTCACATTACATAGTTGTAACCACTCCCATAGGTGGGAGGTGTGTGTGGCTAGCCAGTCCCACCCAGCTCACCAGCTAACCCTATATGCCCCCTTATACATAAACACAACAAACACTTGTGGAACTATAAGTCCCAGTATAACCATATCATTTTGTGCTTACAGTGCACCTCTGACGCCATTTACAATAATGCCACTCCCTAATTCACCATCATAATTATGCCTCCAAGCACATCCTGAAGTGCACACACAGCGCAACCCTGGCTGAAACATGGGTTACTGCATCACATACCCTCTCCTTCTGTTCAAACTTGCGGGGTTGAACACTTGTCATAAACCAGGGGTCCACATACCGGGTACCCATGTCACCTTGCCCTACAAGTAGAGAGGCCACACTTTTATTAGGCCTCCCTCGCCCCCTGCGGTCAGTTTGTTGGCCTTGTGCTTCAACCCTTGAGTCACCATCTGTCTGTGTCACCAGACCCTTTTTAGTCAACCCACTTTCCATGTGTACCCCTTCATGTGACCTTTCTTTCCATGGCCGCCACGCACTGTTGTTGCAGTTATGAGTCTAGTCAAGCCTAGTGACTGGTCTGAGTCTGACTCTTCATTACTATGTCTGCTACCGGGTCTCCTGCCTGGGTCACTCAGCCTTGAGCTAACAGAGGAGTCACTACTTTGAACTCTTCTATTCTTTAGGGTATCTTTTCATATCTCCATACCCTGGGTTGAAAGTGGTCGCCATCTTATATTCTGCAGCTGGTTATTAATCTGCAGCCAATCCAGTCTTAGCTGCTCCACCTCCCTCAGGTATGTCACCTGGTATTCAAGAAGCATTTGAATGTTCCTATGGCTTTCTACTGAGCCAATTACGACAAATGGAACTATCCCATCTTTACCAGCTACAGGGACTTCACCATCATCTGGAATCCTCACTCTTGCCACACCGGATCTATTCACCAGGTCTTGCATCACTTTTCCAAATCTTCCAATGACTTTACCCACTAGATTTCTGGGTACTCGAACAATGTCTTCCACAAAGCCCAGCCGACTTTGAGCTTTCCTGGCATGCTTCAAACGTCGAGCGGCTTCCTTATTCCTCAACAGGATCATCTGTTTCGTGCAGAGACACTGTAGGTGCATATATAGCCATTCGATCACTGTGACTTCCTTAGGCTACGTTCACATTTGCGTTGTTGGTCGCAGCGTCGTCGACGCATACCGACGCATGCGTCATGCACCCCTATCTTTAACATGGGGGGCGCATGGGCATGCGCCAGTATGCGTTGTACTGCATTTTACGACGCATGTGTCATATAGATGCACAAGACAGGGCGCAGGGGACGCTACTTGTAGCGTTTTCCCTGCGCCGAAAGTCCCGATCTGTAGGATCTTATGACAACGCATGCGTCGCAAAACGCTGTGTTGTGAACATGCATTGTTGGTTGCATCGCGTCGTCGACGCTGCGCCCAACAACGCAAATGTGAACGTAGCCTTAGTCGACAGTGTCACCAACTGTTTCGACTCTGGTGCACAATGCACACTACATGCTTCTACTGCCTTTTTAAAGGCCACATGCACACCCTCACTGGTACATGCATCCCGCATGTCTTTGGGTACATCTATCACGGACTTGAAGAGCGAGGTCTCAATCTCTTCATGAACAGACGGCTCCCTTTTTGCCTTGGACCTTTTCCTCAAGACATATGCCACGACCGGTTAACTGTCTTTTTCTGCTTTTAGCACCAACTCTTCCTCTGCTTTATCTTCTGCCAGACCTCTGGCCAGGATGTGCATTGGCAGCTTCACTTCGTTACCACTCTGGCACCACCTCTGTGAGTCTGCGACCACCATCTCCATCTTTATAGAATACCTCCTAAAGTTTCTCTGAGCACTTCCACATCTTCCCTTAAGACCTTATTCACACTTTGCCATTCTGACAGGTGACCTCTGAGCTCAGAGACTTCCTTCTCCAGGTCATCTACTCTGTTCTCAGCCGCTGTCTCAGATGCCTTAACTTGGCCTGTAAATCTGTCACCTTTGCTTCTCATGAGACAACCCTTTCTTGAGATCCTGGACCTCCTGTGCTTCCTTCTCCGGCTCTACACACTGACTCCTGTCAGTCCTGGTTCCCAGGGGAAAGCTGGCTGCTTCACTGGGATCACCGCCCTTGTAACCAGAGCACCTCAGATAGTCCAGACCCACAGTAGGAACTGTAGCTTCCCCAACACAGTAGCCATCCCAGGCTCTGCAGATACGGCCTCTCTGTGCGCTATTCAGGAAGTCCAGTCACAGGTGCTTCCAACACACAAGCCTTCAGTCCATGGTCTTACCATATTCTTCCAGGAATCCAGTCCATTCCAGGACATTCCAACACACTGACCATTCAGTCCCTAGCCTCAACAGGTGCTTCCAGGAATGCAGTCCATCCCAGGACATTCCAACACACAGGCTATACAGGAACTCACACTCTGAACATGTGACCCACACTGTTGTCACATTACATAGTTGTAACCACTCCCATAGGTGGGAGGTGTGTGGCTATCCAGTCCCTCCCACCTCACCAGCTAACCCTATAAGCCCCCCTTATACATAAGCACAACAAACACTTGTGGAACTATAAGTCCCAGCAAACCATATCATTTTGTGCTTACAGCGCAGAGCACCTCTGCGACACATACTGGCCATTTACAATAATGCCAGTCCCTAATTCACCACCATAATTATGCCTCCAAGCACATCCTGAAGCGCACACACAGCGACCCCTGACTGTAACATGGGTCACTGCATTACAGCCTTTGTAATGAGCTAGGCAGTGGAACCAATGTGCTACAGCCCAAGGAGAGCCTGGAGGGGTGTAACTAGGAGCCTGACCCAATCTGACCATGAATATGCAGCAGCGTACAACACCGATATCCGAGGAGAGACAAGGAAGGTGGCCCAGGTGCTACTCCAGGACTGACCTTGGGTAGATAGCAGCTGACCCTCTAGGAACGGGTTGCAGGGACGGCCCGAGGGAAAGTCTAATAGATGCTGGCAGGTGATGAAGGTGACAGGTATCATGGATGCCGACGGGACCGGCAGATGAGAGGATAAACACTGGCAAGTGCAGGCTGGAACAGTGGATTGGCAGGCTGTCAGGCACAGCTGGGAGACAGGCTGACAGGCATGGCTGAAAGACAGGCTGGCGGGCAAGGCTGGAAGACATGCTGGTGGGCATGACTAACAGACAGGTATTCAGGAATACGAGTGCTGGGACCTGAAAACTGAAAAGTATGTTATAAACACACTTAGAATATTTTGCATGCACCTCCAACATGATATAGGTGCTTTAAATAATAAGAGCTCCCCAGCCATTGGCTGGGGACACTTTAGGACAACACGTGCTGTCCTTTTAAGAAGCCGGGACCGGGCGCACAGGTGCCCTAAGCACTGTGCTCCGGGATGTACGAGCAGTGTGCAGACCCCGGGCAGCTCCAGGAGAACGGCGCACAAGACCGCAGCAGTGAGATTATTGGCGCTTCTGCTGGGGGAGGGAAGCGGGAGTAGAGGCATCAAAGACAAGGCATGAGGTAGAGCAGGAGGTGCAGGACTGTGGCGGTAAGAGCGTCAGTGTCTCTGCCAGGGAAGGGGATGCAGAGACACTGGAATTACAGTACCCTCCCCCTTAATGTCCACTCTTCTTCAAGTCTGCAAGGAACCTCTCCAGAAGGAGAGTACTGTGGATACTCTCCCTGGGCTCACATGACCTCTCTTCGGTACCAAACCCCTTCCAATTAGCAAGAAAAAAGGTTTTACCTCTTACCCTTGTGGAAGCCAAAATGCTCTCAACCACAAAAATGTCCTCAGTGCTGCCCTTAGCAGGAGTGGTCAAATGATCTCTAAAAGAAGGACTGAAATCAACAGGTTTGCGAAGAGACACATGAAAGGAATTGGAAATTTTTAAGGAGCCTGGAAGTTCGAGCTTGTAGGCCACCAGATTGACCTGTCTCAGAACTTCAAATGGACCGATGAAACGAGACCCAATTTATAGGAAGTTACCCAGAAATTAACATACTTAGATGACAGACAGATCTTGTCCCCTGAATGGAACTGAGGTGGATCTAGACGTCTCTTGTCCACATGTCTCTTCATCTGTTCCGAGGACCTCAATAATATAGGCCTGGTGTCCCTCCAGATCTCAGAAAATCCTTTGACCAGAGATTCGGCAGCAAGTATATCCGAGGTAGTGGAAATAGGAAACGGGACATTGGGGTGTTGTCTGTACACTATAAAAAACAGAGTTTTAGCCTAAGATTCACTTACGTGCTTGTTATATGAAAACTCAGCCCATGGCAGCAGTTCAGACCAGCTCACTGTGGTGAGCATTGACAAAGTGCCACTGGAAGTTGGTCAAGATTTGATTGACTCACTCCACCTGACCATTGGACTGAGGATGGTAGGCAAAATCCAGAGAAACATTGAGCAGTTTGCAAGTGGCCCTCCAGATCCGGGAAGTAAACTATCCGAGACAATATGGAGCAGAAAACTATGAAGGCAAAAAACATGTAGAATGAACTTCTCTGCCCTCATGGGAGCAGATGGGAGACCACAGAGTGGAATGAAATGGGCCATCTTGGAAAAACGATCCACAACCATCCAGACAATGGTACAACCAGCTGACAGAGGGAGAGAGGTGATAAAGTCCATTGCAATATGCTGCCAGGTACCTTCGGCACCCTGGGAAAGGAAGAAGACCAGAAGGAAGCTGTCTCGGGGTCTTGTTCTGGGCACAAGAAGGACAGGCCAAGACTATAACCGCAACAATGCCTTCCCAACTTGAATTATTAAAATACAGACGTAATTATTTGATAATATCATTATACTATTAACAAAAATATCATTAAATTAAATATCACCTCTTAATTGTTAAAAACCTCAAGATGCACCCAAAGGGGCACAAAGTATATGGATCCCATTGAGTCTTCTGAATGGTAGGGAAATGTGTGGCCAAAAAACCCAAGGCCCCTCCATATTCTGACCAGTAGGACCCTATAGGAATCCTTCTGGACTTCACAATTGGGTGAGGCAGTTCTTTTTTTTACAATACTATTTATTGTCACTGTATGAATTTTGGGACCCACTTATAACCTGATAGATTTGACATGTTCCACCAATTATTGTGTATACAAATGAACATGCCTAGTTTGTGAGTACCATACATTATATGCATCAGGGTATTCAGGAGACCCAGTGTCTCACACATTCATGCACCCTTGATGCATATGATATGTCATGTGAATTTTTGTGATCTGTTTTCTGTGTCTTAGTTTCATCTAGCATTTCTGAGGGCCTCAAATTTTAGCGATTGCCTCTACCTTGCTTCTTGAAAAATATTAAATATGTCTTACAAAAATGTGAAGATGGTCAACGTCAACCAGAAGTGGTGTAAATTTGGCACAATTTTTACATTACTTACAACTAGACCTTCTGCAAAAATTGATGGAAAGACAAGAATAAAATTAGCCCAAAAGGCTGTGTAAAAGTCACATTAAATGAGCTATAATAGTTGTTGACAAGTGCTGGTTGTGAACTTCATGTGACAACAATCTCTCATATACAGTTGTGGCCAAAAGTATTGACACCCCTACAATTCTGTCAGATAATACTCAGTTTCTTCCTGAAAATGATTGCAAACACAAATTCTTTGGTATTATTATCTTCATTTAATTTGTCTTAAATGAAAAAACACAAAAAGAATTGTCCTAAAGCCAAACTGGATATAATTCCACACGAAACATAAAAAAGGGGTGGACAAAAGTATTGGCACTGTTCGAAAAATCATGTGATGCTTCTCTAATTTGTGTAATTAACAGCACCTGCAACTTACCTGTGGCATCTAACAGGTGTTGGCAATAACTATATCACACTTGCAGCCAGTTGACATGGATTAAAGTTGACTCAACCTCTGTCCTGTGTCCTTGTGTGTACCACATTGAGCATGGAGAAAAGAAAGAAGACCAAAGAACTGTCTGAGGACTTGAGAAACCAAATTGTGAGGAAGCATGAGCAATCTCAAGGCTACAAGCCCATCTCCAAAGACCTGAATGTTCCAGTGTCTACCGTGCGCAGTGTCATCAAGAAGTTTAAAGCCCATGGCACTGTGGCTAACCTCCCTAGATGTGGATGGAAAAGAAAAATTGACAAGAGATTTCAATGCAAGATTGTGCGGATGTTGGATAAAAAACCTCGACTAACATCCAAAGAAGTTCAAGCTGCCCTGCAGTCCAAGGGTACAACAGTGTCAACCTGTACTATTCGTCGGAGTCTGAATGAAAAGGGACTGTATGGTAAGAGACCCAGGAAGACCCCACTTCTTACCTCGAGACATAAAAAATCCAGGCTGGAGTTTGCCAAAACTTATCTGAAAAAGCCTAAAACGCTTTGGAAGAATGTTCTCTGGTCAGATGAGACAAAAGTAGAGCTTTTTGGGCAAAGGCATCAACATAGAGTTTTCAGGAGAAAAAAAGAGGCATTCAAAGAAAAGAACACGGTCCCTACAGTCAGACATGGCGGAGGTTCCCTGATGTTTTGGGGTTGCTTTTCTGCCTCTGGCACTGGACTGCTTGACCGTGTGCATGGCATTAAGAAGTCTGAAGACTACCAACAAATTTTGCAGCATAATGTAGGGCCCAGTGTGAGAAAGCTGGGTCTCCCTCAGAGGTCATGGGTCTTCCAGCAGGACAATGACCCAAAACACACTTCAAAAAGCATTAGAAAATTATTTGAGAGAAAGCACTGGAGACTTCTAGGTAGGAGGTGGCCAGCAATGAGTCCAGACCTGAATCCCATAGAACACCTGTGGAGAGATCTAAAAATGGCAGTTTGGAGAAGGCACCCTTCAAATATCAGTGACCTGGAGCAGTTTGCCAAAGAAGAATGGTCTAAAATTCCAGCAGAGCATTGTAAGAAACTCATTGATGGTTACCGGAAGCGGTTGGTCGCAGTTATTTTGGCTAAAGGTTGTGCAACCAAGTATTAGGCTGAGGGTGCCAATACTTTTGTCTGGACCATTTTTGGAGTTTTGTGTGAAATGATCAATGTTTTGCTTTTTGCTTCATTCTCTTTTGTGTTTTTTTCATTTAAGACAAATTAAATGAAGATATTAATAGCAAAGAATTTGTTTTTGCAACCATTTTCAGGAAGAAACTGAGTATTATCTGACAGAATTGCAGGGGTGTGAATACTTTTGGCCACAACTGTACTTTAAATGTCTGGTCTGTAGGATAGGATGACAAAATAAAAGCCTTTTTTTTTTTTTAACAAAGTAAAGCATACAAGCCTGGCAACAGTTTTGGCATGGAACACTGAGGACATCACGAAGTGGTATAAATTTGGCACAATGGTGAACTTACCTGAAACTGGACATCACTCAAAGACTGACAAAAAGAAACAAGAAGAAACTATGTCTGGGAAGCTGCCAAGAGGCCTACAATAACACTAAAGGAGCTGCAGGATTTTCTAGCAAGGACTGCTTGTGTACTGCATATGAGGACAATCTCCCGTATTTTTCACACATTTGGCTTGTGGCGTAAGGTTGCAAGACAGAAATCTTTTTCTTATAAAGAATAACATTTAAGCCTGGATATGTTTTGCCAAATCTACTTCAAGTCTACCAAAGCATGTGGGAAAAAGTTTTATGGTCATTGATGGTAAACATGATTTTGGTCTTCTATTATTATCAGGGGGACCCCCAAGCATGGGCCTTTTCTCTCCCATCTGACTTTCAGTTGCTTCAGACGGTAGAGGGATTTTTACTGGCACTGGGCCTTATATATGATGACCTTCGATCGCGTCTTCTTAGCTGAGTCCACACTGCTCCATCTTCAGCAAGGAGACCGGCCAGCGGGGGAATATTGCTCTGAGTTCCGAAGGTGGGCCACTGATACCAAGTGGAATGACCCCGCACTCCATACTCAGTTCTGTAAGGGGCTTACAGCAAGGGTAAAGGATGCCTTAGCTCTGTATAAGACTCCTGACTCCATTAAGGCAGCCATGTCTCTGGCGATCCGGGTTGATTGCCATCTTTGCCAGGGACATAGGGAGTCATCTCTGGGTGTGGGAGGTCCGAGGTCCGGGGTCAAGGGAGGTCAGCACTGAGCCTACTGAGGAACCCATGCAGGTAGGTGCAGAATCATATGCTGGTGAATTGTATGTTGTCCGGTACAAGGGAGGAATGTGCTTCTTTTGTGGTAAAAAGGGCCATTTCATGGGTACGTGTCCTTACCGACCACATAAAAATTAACCGCCATAAAACTAGATGACCTCCCATGTAAGTGAAGCAGAAGTCCAGCGTGGGTGATATCCATAAAAATAACTTTTATTCCATTTTCCTTAAAAGCATATAAGTCCAAAATCCATCTTTATATAAAAAGACACAAAAACGGGTGATTCCTACCAGTGACAGTCACAGGCTTAAAGTGCATTTAAAATCATACGCGTATCAACGGTCATGCCACCTTAGTGATAGAAATAAAATGAAAGAGGGCTGGTATAAAGGACTAGGCCCATTAGATTACACCCTCTGATCTTGCAGACAGCAGAAACAGGGCAACACCTACAGGTAATTAATGAATTTAGCCTGAAATTTGCATGTACAGATACTATGCTTTAGGCCGGTTTCACACGTCAGTGTCTCCAGTACGTGAGGTGACAGTTTCCTCACGTACCGGAGACAGTGACACACGTGGACCCATTAAAATCAATGCATCTGTTCAGATGTCATTGATTTTTTGCGGACCGTGTCTCCGTGTGCCAAACACGGTGACATGTCAGTGTTCGTGGGAGCGCACGTATTACACGGACCCATTAAAGTCAATGGGTCCGTGTAAAACACGGACCACACATGGACCTTCTCCGTTTGCAGTCCATGTGCCGTGCAGGGGACAGCGCTATAGTAAGCGCTGTCCCCCCCACTGGTGCTGAATCCGCGATTCATATGTTCCCTGCAGCAGCGTTATCTGCAGAGAAAATATGAATAATAGTGTTTAAAATAAAGATCTATGTGTCCCCCGCCCTCCCACCCCCTGTGCGCCCCCCCGCTGTTCTGAAAATACTCACCCGCTCCCACGTTGGCTGCCGCTGCTTCCTCTCTGCCCCGCGCCTTCTACTGTATGCGGTCTCGTGGAGCCGACGATTAGAGTCATGAATATGTGGCTCCACCTCCCATAAGGGTGGAGCCGCCTATTCATGACTGTAAATGAGTGGCCCCACATGACCGCATACAGGAGAAGATGGGGCCAGACCAGGAAGCAGCGACAGCCAACGAGGGAGCGGGTGAGTATTTTCAGAACAGCGGGGGGGGCGCACAGGGGGTGGGAGGGCGGGGGACACATAGATCTTTATTTTAAACACTATTATTCATATTTTCTCTGCAGCAAACGCTGCTGCAGGGAACATATGAATCGCGGATTCAGCACCAGATGCTGGTAGTACGTGTGGTACCCAGCACGGTTCTTGTGGTACCCAGTGGGCACACGGGCGGCACAAATGTGCCACACTGATGTTCACCAGAAACGCAGGGGCACACGGACACGGATAATTCCGGTACCAATTGTTTCCGGTACCGGAATTATCTGGACGTGTGGGACAGCCCTTAGGGCTCATTTCCACATGCGAGAAACACGTCCGTGTCTTGCATGTGGAAGCCAAGCTCTAGCGCCGGCACTTTGGAGCGGAGCTGTGCAGCTCCATGTGTTCCTATGCGGCCGCACGCTCCGCTCCTGAGTGCCGGCGTCACAGCTTGGTTTCCACATGCGAGACACGGACGTGATTCTCGCATGTGGAAATGAGCCCTAAGGCAGGAGAAAGAAGAAAAAAAAATTATATATACAAGAATTATAACTTATCTATCATCATTCATAATAATTCATAAGATCCTGCCAGATATTCATGCCAAGGGGGCTCTTGACCTAAGTTGATACATCCACTAGGGTTGAGCGAAACGGGTCGATCATTTTCAAAAGTCACCGACTTTTGGCTAAGTCGGCGTCTCATGAAACCCGATCCGACCCCTGTGCTTGTCGGCCATGCGGTACGCGACTTTCGCGCCAAAGTCGCGTTTCAATGACGCGAAAAGCGCCATTTCTCAGCCAATGAAGGTGAACGCAGAGTGTGGGCAGCGTGATGACATAGATCCTGGTCCCCACCATCTTAGAGAAGGGCATTGCAGTGATTGGCTTGCTGTCTGCGGCGTCACAGGGGCTATAAAGGGGCGTTCCCGCCGACCGCCATCTTACTGCTGCTGATCTGAGCTTAGGGAGAGGTTGCTGCCGCTTCGTCAGAAGCAGGGAGAGCGTTAGGCAGGGTCCACTAACCACCAAACCGCTTGTGCTGTAGCGATTTCCACTGTCCAACACCACCTTCGGTGTGCAGGGACTGTGGAAGCTATTTTTTTTTTTTTTTTTCCTCAGCGCTGTAGCTCATTGGGCTGCCCTAGAAGGCTCCGTGATAGCTGTATTGCTGTGTGTACGCCACTGTGGAAACCAACTGCTTTTTTCAAAGCACATATCCTCTTGTTCCTTTCTGCACAGCTATCTTTTTTGTTTGTCCACACTTTTTATTTAATTTGTGCATCAGTCCACTCCTATTGCTGCCTGCCATACCTGGCTTAGATTACTGCAGGGAGATAGTAATTGTAGGACAGTCCCTGTTTTTTTTTTTTTTTTTTTTTTTTTGTGGGAGATTAAGATTGGCATTTCTGCTACAGTGCCATCCCTGTGTGTGCCATCTCTCACTGAGTGGGCCATAGAAAGCCTATTTATTTTTTCCGTGATTTGTGTTCTAAATTCTACCTCAACACAAAAACACTACATCAATCAGTGGTAGAAAAATATTGGC
This sequence comes from Ranitomeya variabilis, assembly GCF_051348905.1. Classification (NCBI taxonomy): domain Eukaryota; kingdom Metazoa; phylum Chordata; class Amphibia; order Anura; family Dendrobatidae; genus Ranitomeya; species Ranitomeya variabilis. The sequence continues at coordinate 569,412,379 of NC_135232.1, forward strand.
CTCAGTCGGGGCTTGTGTGCCACTGCTGTGTGTGCTATCTCTCATTCAGTGGGCTATAGAAAGCCTATTTATTTATTTATTTATTTTCTTATTATTTGGTTTCTAAAGTCTCCCTGAAAAAAAAAAAAAAAAAAAAAACAGTGGGAGAGTAATATTGCCCTTTCAGCTTGTGTGCCAGTCTTGACTCCTGGGTGTGCCACCTCTCTCTCATTCAGTGGGCCATAGAAAGCCTATTTATTTTTTTGGTTTTTTTAATATTATTTGGTTTCTAAAGTCTCCCTGAAAAAAAAAAAAACATAAAAAAACAGTGGGAGAGTAATATTGCCCTTTCAGCTTGTGTGCCAGTCTTGACTCCTGGGTGTGCCACCTCTCTCATTCAGTGGGCCATAGAAAGCCTATTTATTTATTTTTTTAAATATTATTGGGTTTCTAAAGTCTCCCTTAAAAAACAAAAAATACATAAAAAAACAGTGGGAGAGTAATATTGCCCTTTCAGCTTGTGTGCCAGTCTTGACTCCTGGGTGTGCCACCTCTCTCATTCAGTGGGCCATAGAAAGCATTTTTTTTTTCCTTGATTTGTGTTCTAAAATCTACCTCAACACAAAAACACTACATCAATCAGTGGTAGAAAAATATTGGCCTCAGTCAGGGCTTGTGTGCCACTGCTGTGTGTGCTATCTCTCATTCAGTGGGCTATAGAAAGCCTATTTATTTATTTATTTTTTTTCTTATTATTTGGTTTCTAAAGTCTCCCTGAAAAAAAAATAAAAAATAAAAAAACAGTGGGAGAGTAATATTGCCCTTTCAGCTTGTGTGCCAGTCTTGACTCCTGGGTGTGCCACCTCTCTCTCATTCAGTGGGCCATAGAAAGCCTATTTATTTTTTTGGTTTTTTTAATATTATTTGGTTTCTAAAGTCTCCCTGAAAAAAAAAAAACATAAAAAAACAGTGGGAGAGTAATATTGCCCTTTCAGCTTGTGTGCCAGTCTTGACTCCTGGGTGTGCCACCTCTCTCTCTCATTCAGTGGGCCATAGAAAGGCTATTTATTTTTTTGGTTTTTTTAATATTATTTGGTTTCTAAAGTCTCCCTGAAAAAAAAAAACATAAAAAAACAGTGGGAGAGTAATATTGCCCTTTCAGCTTGTGCGCCAGTCTTGACTCCTGGGTGTGCCACCTCTCTCTCTCTAATTGTGGGCCATAGAAAGGCTATTTATTTTTTTGGTTTTTTTAATATTATTTGGTTTCTAAAGTCTCCCTGAAAAAAATAAATAAATAAATTAGGTGGGAGATTAATATTGACATTAGTGCTTGAGTGACAGTCCTGCGTGTGTGTCATCTCTGTGATTTTGTGCCACAGAAAACAGAGTGTGTAACATTGTGCCTGATTTTCCTTGTGGTCTCACCAACCTGTTAAGGGATATTGAAATCATACTGAAGTTATAGCTCACCGTGTAAGTTGTTTGACAGCAACAAATAAAGTTACTTTGGTTAAGATTTTAAAACAATGAGGAAGTCTGGTGCAAGAGGTCGTCGTGGGCGTTCATTGTCAGCTGGTAATGATGGTAGTGGTAGTGGAGCATCAGGTGGTCGTGGGGATAAAAATATTCCACCTAAGTCTGGAGCTGTGGAGCCAGTTTCGTCGTCAGGCTACACAAGGCCTCGAACGCTCTCTTTTCTGGGAGTAGGAAAACCGCTTTTAAAGGCGGAGCAGCAACAGCAAGTTTTGGCTTACATTGCAGACTCAGCCTCTAGCTCTTTTGCCTCCTCTTCCGAAACTGGTAAATGTAAAAGCAGCGCGTCACTTGTGGATGTTCACGGTCAGGGACAAGTCGCTTCCTTGTCCTCCTCAGCAAAAACTACAACAAGAGAGAAGGATGCAGCAGGCGACACAACGGGTCACTCCATGGAGCTCTTTACACATACCGTCCCTGGCTTAGAAAGTGAAACATTTAACAGGCCATGCCCATTACAAGTATATTCTGACATGGAGTGCACTGATGCACAGCCACAGCCAGAGTACTATGCTGCTCCTTTGACTCAGACCACCACATTGCCCTCTCAGGGTACAGATCCACAATCAGACCCTGATGAGACTATGTTGCCCCGCCACGAACGCTATACCACCGACCGACACAGTGACACAGACGAAGTTGCACACGAGCTCGAAGAGGAGGTAATAGATGACCCAGTTATTGACCCCGATTGGCAGCCATTGGGGGAACAGGGTGCAGGCGGCAGTAGTTCAGAAGCGGAGGTGGAGGAGGGGCCGCAGCAGGCATCAACATCGCAACAGGTCCCATCTGCCGGGCCCGTATCTGGCCCAAAACGCGTGTCAAAGCCAAAACCTGTTGGAGGACAGCGTGGCCATCCGGTTAAAGCTCAGTCTGCAATCCCTGAAAAGGGATCCGAGTCTAGGAAGAGTGCAGTCTGGCATTTTTTTAAACAACATCCAACTGATCAGCGCAAAGTCATCTGTCAGAAATGTTCAACTAGCTTAAGCAGAGGTCAGAATCTGAAAAGTCTAAATACTAGTTGCATGCATAGACACTTAACCACCATGCATTTTCAAGCCTGGACTAACTACCAAACGTCCCTTAAGGTTGTAGCACCCTCGGCCAATGAAGCTAGTCAGCAACGCAACATCCCTTCCGTCACTGTAAGGCCACCATTTTCCGCACCACCGGCAGTATCTGTGCAGGTTTCTTTGCCAGCCAAAAGCAGTCAGGGTCAGGGAACCACCAGTTTTGTAGGAGGAAATATTGCATCTAGGGCACCGGCGGAAACAATACCGTCTCCAACCGTCTCTCAGTCTGCCATGTATACCGGCACACCCGAAAGTTCCACGATCTCCAGCTCTCCAGTCCAGCTCACCCTACATGAGACTCTGGTTAGAAAAAGGAAGTACTTATCCTCGCATCCGCGTACACAGGGTTTTAACGCCCACATAGCTAGACTAATCTCGTTAGAGATGATGCCCTACCGGTTAGTTGAAAGCGAAGCTTTCAAAGCCCTGATGGAGTACGCTGAACCACGATACGAGCTACCCAGTCGACACTTTTTTTCCAGAAAAGCCATCCCAGCCCTGCACCAGCATGTTAAACAGCGCATCGTCCATGCACTCAGGCAATCTGTGAGTACAAAGGTGCACCTGACTACAGATGCATGGACCAGTTATGTGTCCATCACGGCACACTGGGTGAATGTGGTGGATGCAGGGTCCACAGGCAACATCAATTTAGGGACAGTTGTGCCTAGCCCACGGTCTAGGAAACAGTTGGCTGTAGGCGTTCGCACCCCCTCCTCCTCCTCCTCCTCGTCCTCCTGCAGAAGCTACAGCTCTTCCACAGAACGCAGTCTGCCAACCACTCCATCGGCAGATGACACTGTTGCACACCAGTTGTCCCATTATGGGCCAGCTACTGCCAAGCGTCAGCAGGCTGTATTGGCTATGAAGTGTTTGGGCGACAACAGACACACCGCGGAAGTTCTATCCGAGTTCTTGCAACAAGAAACGCAGTCGTGGCTGGGCACAGTAGATCTTGAGGCAGGCAAGGTAGTGAGTGATAACGGAAGGAATTTCATGGCTGCCATCTCCCTTTCCCAACTGAAACACATTCCTTGCCTGGCTCACACCTTAAACCTGGTGGTGCAGTGCTTATTGAAAACTTATCCTGGGTTCTCCGACCTGCTCCTCAAAGTGCGTGCACTTTGCTCACATATCCGACGTTCGCCTGTACACGCCAGCCGTATGCAGACCTATCAGCGGTCTTTGAACCTTCCCCAGCATCGCCTAATCATAGACGTTGCAACAAGGTGGAACTCAACACTGCACATGCTTCAGAGACTGTGCGAACAGAGGCGTGCTGTTATTTATTTGTGGGAGGATACACGGGCAGGCAGTAGGATGGCAGACATGGAGTTGTCAGGTGTGCAGTGGTCTAAGATACAAGACATGTGTCAAGTCCTTCAGTGTTTTGAGGAATGCACACGGCTGGTTAGTGCAGACAACGCCGTAATAAGCATGAGCATCCCCCTAATGCGTCTGCTGATGCAAAGTTTGACGCACATAAAGGAGCAGGCGTCTGCACCAGAGGAAGAGGAAAGCCTTGATGACAGTCAGCCATTGTCTGGTCAGGGCAGTGTACAGGACGAGGTAGCGGGCGAAGAGGAGGTGGAGGACGAGGAGGATGATGGGGATGAGTATATTTTTAATGCCGAACCTTTCCCGGGGGCACAGGAAATTGGTTGCGTGTCACGGCCGGGTTCTGGTTTTTTGAGGGACACAAGTGACGTAGATTTGCCTGCAACTGCCCCTCAACCAATCACAACCGGAGATTTGACAACTGGAACTTTGGCCCACATGGCGGATTATGCCTTACGTATCCTAAAAAGGGACACACGCATTACGAAAATGATGAACGATGACGATTACTGGTTGGCCTGCCTCCTTGATCCACGCTATAAAGGCAAATTGCAAAATATTATGCCACATGAGAACTTGGAACTAATATTAGCAACCAAACAATCAACTCTTGTTGACCGTTTGCTTCAGGCATTCCCAGCACACAGCGCACGTGATCGTTCTCACACGAGCTCCAGGGGGCAGCAGACTAGGAGTGTTAGGGGTGCACACATCAGAAGTGGCGTTGGACAGAGGGGTTTTCTGACCAGGTTGTGGAGTGATTTTGCTATGACCGCAGACAGGACAGGTACTGCTGCATCAATTGAAAGTGACAGGAGACAACATTTGTCCAGTATGGTTACTAACTATTTTTCATTCCTTATCGATGTTCTCCCTCAACCGTCATTCCCATTTGATTACTGGGCCTCCAAATTAGACACCTGGCCAGAATTGGCAGAATATGCATTGCAGGAGCTTGCTTGCCCGGCAGCAAGTGTCCTATCAGAAAGAGTATTCAGTGCTGCAGGTTCAATATTAACCGAAAAAAGGACTCGTCTGGCTACCCAAAATGTTGACGATCTAACATTCATTAAAATGAACCACAACTGGATTTCGAAATCTTTTGCCCCACCTTGCCCGGCCGACACCTAGCTTTCCTATGAAAAGCTCTTGCCTGTGAATTACTTTTCTAATGTCTAATTTGCTGCAGCTGATTGTACAGCATACGACATGTTTACACCTCCCTAAATGGCAAAACTCCCCACACGGGGCCGTGGTATCGCGACTTGGCGCAAGCACCCGTGAGACTGCTGTTTGTCTGAAGAGGTGGGTGTGCTCGCTTTTGGTTGACGGCATTGCTACTGGGTCCCTCATAGTACAATGTAGTGTCTCTGGTGGTGGTGGTGCGCACCCAACGTCAGACACACCGTTGTAACATGAGGGGCCCTGGGGCGGTCCCGCCGGCCTCAAGAGAGTTCCCCCCTACCCCAGCTCAAAATGTGCTCTACCACGTGCAAAATTATGTCGCACAGCTCCACCAATCTTTAGTCTATTCGCTGACATCATTCAATGTCTGACACTGACAATACAAATTTGTAGACATCTATGATGCAACTTAAAGTAGTCTGTGTCTGTGTCCTATATTGGCACCATTAAATAGTTACTGCCAAATTACTATGTCAGAAACTCAGTAGATGAGCCCACCCCTGTACCTAAGTATGCCACCTTTTTTTTTGTTTTGGTTGTTTTGCGAGACATTAACATCTATTTATATTTTGGGAGTACTGGGACAGACACTCCTTGCACTACTCCTCCACTCACCACCAAGCTGCCTGTGTATCCATGTAACCGCTGTAAAGCTGCCATGAGCCTATTGTTTGTTATTTTAGGCCTTTGATAGCCTGTCTGCGGTCCCTACTTTAAATACTCCTCCACTCATCACCAGCTGCCTGCCCGTGTATCCATGTAACCGCTGTAAAGCTGCCATGAGCCTATTGTTTGTTATTTTAGGCCTTTGATAGCCTGTCTGCGGTCCCTACTTTAAATACTCCTCCACTGACCACCAAGCTGCCTGCCCGTGTATCCATGTAACCGCTGTAAAACTGCCATAAGCCTATTGTTTGTTATTTTAGGCCTTTGATAGCCTGCCTGCGGTCCCTACTTTAAATACTCCTCCACTCACCACCAAGCTGCCTGTGTATCCATGTAACCGCTGTAAAGCTGCCATGAGCCTATTGTTTGTTATTTTAGGCCTTTGATAGCCTGTCTGCGGTCCCTACTTTAAATACTCCTCCACTCATCACCAGCTGCCTGCCCGTGTATCCATGTAACCGCTGTAAAGCTGCCATGAGCCTATTGTTTGTTATTTTAGGCCTTTGATAGCCTGTCTGCGGTCCCTACTTTAAATACTCCTCCACTCATCACCAGCTGCCTGCCCGTGTATCCATGTAACCGCTGTAAAGCTGCCATGAGCCTATTGTTTGTTATTTTAGGCCTTTGATAGCCTGTCTGCGGTCCCTACTTTAAATACTCCTCCACTCACCACCAAGCTGCCTGTGTATCCATGTAACCGCTGTAAAGCTGCCATGAGCCTATTGTTTGTTATTTTAGGCCTTTGATAGCCTGTCTGCGGTCCCTACTTTAAATACTCCTCCACTGACCACCAAGCTGCCTGCCCGTGTATCCATGTAACCGCTGTAAAACTGCCATGAGCCTATTGTTTGTTATTTTAGGCCTTTGATAGCCTGTCTGCGGTCCCTACTTTAAATACTCCTCCACTGACCACCAAGCTGCCTGCCCGTGTATCCATGTAACCGCTGTAAAACTGCCATGAGCCTATTGTTTGTTATTTTAGGCCTTTGATAGCCTGTCTGCGGTCCCTACTTTAAATACTCCTCCACTGACCACCAAGCTGCCTGCCCGTGTATCCATGTAACCGCTGTAAAACTGCCATGAGCCTATTGTTTGTTATTTTAGGCCTTTGATAGCCTGTCTGCGGTCCCTACTTTAAATACTCCTCCACTGACCACCAAGCTGCCTGCCCGTGTATCCATGTAACCGCTGTAAAACTGCCATAAGCCTATTGTTTGTTATTTTAGGCCTTTGATAGCCTGTCTGCGGTCCCTACTTTAAATACTCCTCCACTCACCACCAAGCTGCCTGTGTATCCATGTAACCGCTGTAAAGCTGCCATGAGCCTATTGTTTGTTATTTTAGGCCTCTGATAGCCTGTCTGCGGTCCCTACTTTAAATACTCCTCCACTCATCACCAGCTGCCTGCCCGTGTATCCATGTAACCGCTGTAAAGCTGCCATGAGCCTATTGTTTGTTATTTTAGGCCTTTGATAGCCTGTCTGCGGTCCCTACTTTAAATACTCCTCCACTCACCACCAAGCTGCCTGTGTATCCATGTAACCGCTGTAAAGCTGCCATGAGCCTATTGTTTGTTATTTTAGGCCTTTGATAGCCTGTCTGCGGTCCCTACTTTAAATACTCCTCCACTCACCACCAAGCTGCCTGTGTATCCATGTAACCGCTGTAAAGCTGCCATGAGCCTATTGTTTGTTATTTTAGGCCTTTGATAGCCTGTCTGCGGTCCCTACTTTAAATACTCCTCCACTCATCACCAGCTGCCTGCCCGTGTATCCATGTAACCGCTGTAAAGCTGCCATGAGCCTATTGTTTGTTATTTTAGGCCTTTGATAGCCTGTCTGCGGTCCCTACTTTAAATACTCCTCCACTGACCACCAAGCTGCCTGCCCGTGTATCCATGTAACCGCTGTAAAACTGCCATGAGCCTATTGTTTGTTATTTTAGGCCTTTGATAGCCTGTCTGCGGTCCCTACTTTAAATACTCCTCCACTGACCACCAAGCTGCCTGCCCGTGTATCCATGTAACCGCTGTAAAACTGCCATAAGCCTATTGTTTGTTATTTTAGGCCTTTGATAGCCTGTCTGCGGTCCCTACTTTAAATACTCCTCCACTCACCACCAAGCTGCCTGTGTATCCATGTAACCGCTGTAAAGCTGCCATGAGCCTATTGTTTGTTATTTTAGGCCTTTGATAGCCTGTCTGCGGTCCCTACTTTAAATACTCCTCCACTCACCACCAAGCTGCCTGTGTATCCATGTAACCGATGTAAAACTGCAGTATTTTGCTTATAAAAAAGAAAATACTGGAGAGATATCAAATGCAGACATTTTAACATTAAAAACAAAAACACATACAACAAAAAACTGGTACAGTACAAAAATTGGCCACCAGCTACAAAAACTTTCTCCTGCAAGTAGTTAACTGAAAGGTTTTTTTCCATTGAAAACACAGATATGGCATCCACCGAGTGTTGTCCTGTCGCGTCTTCTTTATATTATTGCCAAGAAGCTGCAACTGAATAAAGCTGAGCTTCTACCTTCTGCCTCTTATTAACTGCTTTTTTTTAAAAAAATTGTCCACCAGCTACAAAAACTTGCTCCTGCAAGTAGTTAACTGAAAGGTTTTTTTCCATTGAAAACACAGATATGGCATCCACCGAGTGTTGTCCTGTCGCGTCTTCTTTATATTATTGCCAAGAAGCTGCAACTGAATAAAGCTGAGCTTCTACCTTCTGCCTCTTATTAACTGCTTTTTTTTTATAAAATTGGCTGTTCCGGCCTACTAAAGGTGTCTGTCTGCCCCTGCCTGGTGTTGTCCTCAACTGAATAAAGCTGAGCTTCTACCTTCTGCCTCTTACTAACTGCTGTTTTTTTAAAAAATTGGCTTTTCCGGCCTACTAAAGGTGTCTGTCTGCCCCTGCCTGGTGTTGTCCTCAACTGAATAAAGCTGAGCTTCTACCTTCTGTTCCAAATTACCATTTTTAAAAATGCAATTGGCTGTTCCGGCCTACTAAAGGTGAATGTCTGCCCCTGCCTGGTGTTGTCCTCAACTGAATAAAGCTGAGCTTCAACCTTCAGTTCCAAATTACCATTTTTAAAAATGCAATTGGCTGTTCCGGCCTACTAAAGGTGTCTGTCTGCCCCTGCCTGGTGTTGTCCTCAACTGAATAAAGCTGAGCTTCTACCTTCTGCCTCTTACTAACTGCTGTTTTTTTAAAAAATTGGCTGTTCCGGCCTACTAAAGGTGTCTGACTGCCCCTGCCTGGTGTTGTCCTCAACTGAATAAAGCTGAGCTTCAACCTTCTGTTCCAAATTACCATTTTTAAAAATGCAATTGGCTGTTCCGGCCTACTAAAGGTGAATGTCTGCCCCTGCCTGGTGTTGTCCTCAACTGAATAAAGCTGAGCTTCTACCTTCTGTTCCAAATTACCATTTTTAAAAATGCAATTGGCTGTTCCGGCCTACTAAAGGTGAATGTCTGCCCCTGCCTGGTGTTGTCCTCAACTGAATAAAGCTGAGCTTCAACCTTCAGTTCCAAATTACCATTTTTAAAAATGCAATTGGCTGTTCCGGCCTACTAAAGGTGTCTGTCTGCCCCTGCCTGGTGTTGTCCTCAACTGAATAAAGCTGAGCTTCAACCTTCAGTTCCAAATTACCATTTTTAAAAATGCAATTGGCTGTTCCGGCCTACTAAAGGTGTCTGTCTGCCCCTGCCTGGTGTTGTCCTCAACTGAACAAAGCTGAGCTTCCACATTCTGGCTTTCGCCCTATACTATCAGATATTAAACTGCATTTGGCCTACTAGTGTGGTTATGCCCTTGAAACAGTGTCTGCTGCTCTTGGGTTTGCTACTCCACTGAACAAAGCAATGCCGCCTGTTTAGTCCTGTTACCAATTTTGAACTGCATTTAGCCTACTTTATTCTTTGGCCCTATATCTGTTTCCTCCTCATCCTGCCCATTGCCCAGCCACTGCTAGATGAGTCTGCTGGTACATTGACCTAGACCACTACATTCCCCTTATACTCTACACAGCCAGAATCTGACCCTGCTGAAAGTAAGGTTCCCCTTCCCGCATGTTATACCACCTTACACAGGGACAGAGAGGAAGGTGCAGATGAAAGTGCAGGTTCCTTCATCAGGTGGGGGGGCATACTCGTTGGCGACGTCACTGGCACAGGGCCCCTCAGAGTACGCAAAAGTGTCGCTGCTGGTGGGAGGCGCCCCCGCCATGCAAACACACATCGCTGTACTTTGAGGGGCCCTGTGCCAGTGCCAATGCGAACGAGTGGGCCCCCCCTGCTTTCTCAGGATCACAGCACTTGCAACGTTGAAATACTTACCTTTCCCTGCAACACCGCCGTGACGTAGTCCGCATTTCCTGGGCCCACGAAAAACTTGAGCCGGCCCTACTCCCCCCACAACTTTTGCCAAATGACCCCCAATTCCCTATGCCCAACTATTATTATAAAGTTAATTAAGATTGACAAGCTTCAGAAACAAGAATGGATGTTTTTGGCATTAAAATGGGCACTGTAGGTGTTTTCCTGGCCTCCACTCACTGCCGACTATGCTTCCCCATTGACTTGCATTGGGTTTCGTGTTTCGGTCGATCCCCGACTTTTAGCGATAATCGGCCGACTGCACTCGACTCGACTCTGGACAAAATCGGGTTTCACAAAACCCGACTCGATCTTAAAAAAATGAAAGTCGCTCAACTCTAACATCCACCATATCTCTATGTTGGTTATTTTTCTTTTTATATCTCCCCCTCGAAATGGAGCTTTAACCCTTTCAATACCGTGGACCTCAAATGAGCTGACATTCCCAATATGTTTGTGGATGAAATGTTTGGATGCAGCAGAGGTCTTATGAGTCATTTAAGGCTAGTTTCACACTAGCGTTTGTAGCAGCTGCGGAGGGCTGCGGACTTCCTCCGTGAAGCCCCGCCCTCGGCCGCACCTCTGCCTCTAGCTCCGCCTACTTCTGTATGCGGCCGGCATGCGGCCTGCGTACCTATCTTTAACATTAGGTACGCAGGTCGTGCCGCTGTATGCGGATGCTTCCGCATGCGTCGTTTTGAAGATGCGGAGAAAAAAAATTGCTACAAGCTGCGCCCTACACTGGTTGCCGCATCGTCAAAACGACGCATGGGGAAGCATCCGCATACAGCCGCACGACCTGCGTACTTAATGTTAAAGATAGGGTGCGCAGGCCGCATGCAGAAGTAGGCGGAGCTAGCTTTGGAGGTGCGGCCGAGGGCGGGGCTTCACGGAGGAAGTCCGCAGCCCTCCGCAGCTCCTGCAAACGCTAATGTGAAACCGGCCTTATTCACTGCATCAGACAGGTGCCTTCTTATTCTCACCTTCAGGAGGCCCCCTGTGCACCCCACATATTGCTGGTCACAAGTGGTGCAATTAATCAAATACACAACATTGGAGGTATTGCAGTTAATGTAGTAGTTCATTTTGTATATATTTTTGGTGACAGATGAGTGAAATTCCTTACTGTTCACCATATGTTTACAGCAGGTGCAGATGTTATGCCCACACATGTATGTGCCTTTTGTACTGAGCCAGTTTTCGTTTTCTTTTAAGCTTTTGTCTTCACTAACAATGAGGCTGGGGGATAAGATGTCACTCAAACCAGGAGCTTTTTTAGCGATATAACGCACTGGTTTGGACAGGATTTGGTTCAACTTTATATCCTGGCTCAACATAGGGATTCTTTTTCTGATGATATTAGTAATTTCTTTAACCCCTTTCTGACCTCGGACGGGATAGTACGTCCGAGGTCGGGTCCCCTGCTTTGATGTGGGCTCCGGCGGTGAGTCCGCATCAAAGCTGGGACATGTCAGCTGTTTTGAACAGCTGACATGTGCCCGCAATAGCGGCGGGTGGAATCGCGATTCACCCACCACTATTAACTAGTTAAATGCTGCTGTCAAAAGCCTCTGTCCGGAAATGCGTGCATCACTGAGCCCCATCACGTGATCGGGGGTCAGCGATGCATCCGCATGACAACCAGAGGCCTCTATGGTTGTTGATGCCGGATTGCTATGAGCTCAACCCTGTGGTTGGCGCACATAGCAATGCTGTAATTCTCCTACATAAAGGCGATCTGATGATCGCTGCAATGTAGCAGAGGCGATCGAGTTGGGCCAGCTTCTAGCCTCCCATGGAGGCTATTGAAGCATGGCAAAATTTAACCCTGCTGTTCTGTTCCCATGTACTATACACTTGTATTGCTCCTGGGTCACTATGACCCAGTTTATTAAATCTTGATTTCAGATACTCTAACTCAATTACCGTATTTTCCGGCGTATAAGACGACTGGGCGTATAAGACGACCCCCCAACTTTACCAGTTAAAATATAAAATCTTCTTAAAAGTCGGGGGTCTTCTTATACACCCTATGTCGTCTTATAGGGCCGGTGAATATGTGCCTTTTGGGGGGGGGGGAGTGATCCTGATGACGACGAGGGGGCGTCTCACAGGAAAGTGAGTATCCCCCATTACCTTATCGTAGCGCTGCAGCGTGGGGGTCTCTGTGCTGGGAGCGGCGGCTGCTGTGCTGTGGTGCGGCGGCTCCTCTTCTGCAGTGTGGGGCCTCTGTGCTGTGGGGTGGCGGCGGCGGCGTATCTTTATGCAGTCGGGGCTCCTCTGGCATCTCCTTAAAGCCTGGAGGCCCCGCCGGCAACTCCATCGGTGCAATGCAGCGGCCATTTTCCCGGAGGCAGCTCAATAGGTGCGATGCGGTGGCCTCCGGGAAAATGGCCGCTGGGGGCTGCGCATGCTCAGATTCAGATCTCGTCCCGAAATCTCGGGACACGAGATCTGAATCTGAGCAGCGGCCATTTTCCCGGAGGCCAGTCACCGCATTGTACCGATGGAGTTGCCGGCGGGGCCTCCAGGCTTTAAGGAGATGCCGGAGGAGCCCCGACTGCATGAAGATACGCCACCGCCGCCCCACAGCACCAGAGGCCCCACACTGCAGAAGAGGAGCCACCGCCGCCGCCCCACAGCACAGCCGCCGCCGCTCCCAGCACAGAGACCCCACGCTGCAGCGCTACGATCAGGTAATGGGGGATAGTCCACGCACTTTCCTGTGAGACGCCCCCTCGTCGTCATCAGGACCACTCCCCCCCCACCCACCATATACACCGGCGTACAAGGCGATACCCGGCGTATAAGACGACCCCCGACTTTTAAGAAGATTTTCAGGGGTTAAAAAGTCGTCTTATACGCCGGAAAATACGGTATTTTTATACCTTTTGCTTACTAGACTGTATGGGAACATGTTTGGAGATAAAAAGAAAGAAAAATGAAATTTTTATTTTTATTTTTTTTTATTAAAAAAAACGAAAAATAGCAAACTACACATATGTGGTAAAAAAACAAAAAAAAAACAAAACAAGCAAATCAAACATTTTGTGAAAAAAAATTAAAGATAATAAACACTTCAATTTGAATATATTATAACATATAACATATATAACAATAAACATGGGCTTTGCATAAGAATTTTTTGCATCCAGAACATGTAATACTTGTTTTATCATCACAAGAATGAGGGCAATAGTTGCACCTTTTTCTTTTTATTCTGGAAACACCGCTGGTAGAGGCCATGGGGGTAGAAGTGCTTGTGGAGGCCATGGTTTCACTTTCCTGAGCATGTTGCTGGATGCTCTGTACAAGGCCTGCTGCTCCTTCCGTTCTGAAAACAAGGAGATAAGCCAGGAAAACAGACTTACTTAGCCCAAAAAAATCATTTGCAGGCCTTTAGAGCTCAGCTTTACAAAATAAGGCCCTCTTACACAGCGCGTTCTGCGCAGTCCGTTCTGCGCAGAATATACACGTGTAGTGCACACATAGTGATCTCTCTGGATGCGCTCTACATTTTAGTATAGACTGTGCACCAAAAATAATCAATATAAAGCCATTTTTATGGTGCGCAGATCTCAATGCATACACCCGGCAGAGCGCGTGTACAACCCCATTGAAATAATTTAGGAAATACATAAATTGATATACAATAGTAGATGCAATAAATAGACCCAACTGAGGTTATAACTCCTTTATTTCACTGAAAATATGGCCTCACAGCTGTAAAAAATTATGCCGGATCACTATGACCCGAACACGACAAGTGTACAAATTCGTCGTGTAGCAAAAACTAAATGCATAAAAATTTTTTAAAAATACTCAGAGATAAGTCCCCCCAAATGAGGAAAAGTCAAGTAACCTCAAGTTTTAGAAACTTATAGAAAAAAATCTACAGGGCCTCACAAATTCTCTACGGGTCACTATGACGCGAACACAACAGCAGGGTTAAAAAAAATGTTTTTAGAAATATGAAAAAAATATAAAAGTTTAAATCCCCCTTTCGCCCCATTCAAAATAAAACAATAATAACAAATCAAATATACACATATTTGGAATCGCTCGATCTATCAATAAAAAAAAAGGATTAACCTGATCGCTAAACAGCGTAGCAAGAAAAACATTTGAAAAGCCAGAATTACATTTTTTTGGTCGCCCTGACGGGTGATCAAAAAAACATATCTGCACCAAAATGGCATAATTAAAAATGTCAGCTCGGCATGCAAAAAATAAGCCCTCACCCGACCCCAGATCACAAAAAATGGAGACGCTACAGGTATCGGAAAATTGCGGATTATTTGGGGGTTTTTTTTAGCAAAGTTTGGAATTTTTTTTACCACTTAGATAAAAAAAAACCTAGACATATTTGGTGTCTATGAACTCATAATGCCCTTGAGAATCAAAATGGCCGGTCAGTTTTAGCATTTAATGAACCTAGTAAAAAAGCCAAACAAAAAAACAGTGTGGAATTGCACTTTTTTTGCAATTTCACTCCACTTGGAATTTTTTTCCCGTTTTCTAGTACATGACTTGCCAAAACCAATGATGTCGTTCAAACATAAAACTTGTCTTGCAAAAAATAAGCCCTCACATGGCCATATTGACAGAAAAATAAAAAAGTTATGGCTCTAGGAAGGAGGGGAGCGAAAAACTAAAACGATAAAGTGGAAATGCCCTGGGTCATGATGGGGTTAAACTGAGGGCTATATGTAGTGGTGAAGGTAATATGCTCTTCACTAGACATATGTTTATTACTTGCCATATAAAGCATAGTATCCCGATCAATATCATCCACAATGCTCTCATCCCTCTGTAGCATCCAGCTGGAATAACCTCTATGGGCCAGTCTGTCCTTCACCTCCCTTTTACTCCTGTCATAGACTTCCTTGGTGATACAATGCCTCTGAAACCTGTAGAGTTCCCCCACATGTACTGTATGTTTTTTATTACATGTCTTGGATGACATGATTTGGCGTGTAATATGGAGTTAGTAGCGGTACATTTCCAGAAAGGGGAGATTGTGATGATTGAATCTAATTTAAGTCTAAAGTAACATCTACAAAATTAATGTTTCTGCCACTATTTGTATAGGTAAATTTCAAATTCATTTAATTATCATTCATATATTTGAAAAGTTCAGATATCAAGTCCGCAGGTCCCTCCCATATGAGGAGCAGGTCATCCAGATAGCGCCCCAGCCACCTAATATGGGGAGAAGGAGTTAACATGTGAACACATGAACAAACTCTCCCAGGCTGCCATATAAAAGTTAGTGATAGATGGCGATAACCCTGAGCCCATCGGGGCTCCGCAAACCTGTAAAAAAATTATTTGTTAAAGGAAAAGAAGTTGTGTTTAAGGGTGGAATTAAGGTGGACGTGTCTGCATTTCTGTACAGCAGGGTGGAGTTTAATTTGATCGACGTTAGGTTCGTCCAGGTCCAAGGCCTCATCCCGCATACTCTGTCCAGACCCATACCCATAATTGCCATCACAAAAAAAAATAGGGGGAAGTTAATCTCCAGCGTGAAACTTGGATACAAGTTCAATTTATTTAGACAAATCCATTAAAGTCCTTGTTTCATAGTGGTACAGCAAATGATGGGGTACATGGTAGTATCATGTACCCCATCATTTGCTGTACCACTATGAAACAAGAATTTTAATGAATTTGTCTAAATAAATTGAACTTTTATCCAAGTTTCACGCTGGATGTTTACTTCCACCTTTGTTTCTGTTGTGGACAACACCTCTGATCCAGGCACCTCCTTGCGTGAATTTCATTCTGAGTCAATCAAGACTTTTGTTCCTGAGCAAACTTGCATACAAGGACTTCTGCTTCAAACTGGTGAGCTGAATTTTTTCCCCTTCCCTTTTTTCCTTTGCATAGACATAATTGCCATTGACTCCACCCCCTTGAGACAGGGACACTTTAGTCAAGTCATCCGAGACTTGCGGCTTCAGGTGGGTGCCATGCATACAGAGGTGTTGGACTGTTATGCGCTAGAGGGTCTGCCCTCACCTGTGGTATTGGGACTTCCTTGGCTCGCTCTGCACAATCCTGTAATTGATTGGCAGACTCAGACAGTAATTAAATGTGTGTATTGTCAAAGACACAGCTTGAGTACCTATTAGGCTAGGGTGGAAGCCCAGTCTGTGCCTAGTTACCTGTTAGATTTTGGGGATGTGTTCTCTGAGCAGGGGAGTCAAGAACTCCCTCCCCATAGTCCTTACGATTGTGCCATTAATTTTGCTCCTGGTGCCAAGCTGCCCAAGAGCAGACTCTCTGGTCCATCTGGTCCAGTGAGTCAGGCCATGAAGGACTACATCAAAGCCTGGCTAAGGGTCAAGTCAGACCATCCTCATCCCCCATTGCTGCGGGGTTCTTTTTTGTAAAGAAAAAAGATGAGGGGGGTTACGCCCGCGCCTGGATTTCCGGGAACTCAATATGATCACTGTCCATGATCCATATCCGCTCCCTCTCATTCCTGACTTCTTTAATCAAACTTTAGGGGCAAATTGTTTCTCTAAGATGGACCCCAGGGGGGCAATTAATCTCATCCGCATTAAAGAGGGGGATGAGTGAAAAACTGCGTTTAATAAGCATGAGGGACACTATGAGAATCTGGTGATGTCTTTTGGGTTGACATACGTGCCTGCTGTCTTTCAACACTTTATAAATGATATCTTTAGCCAACTGGTAGGCAGATTCGTTGTTATCTACCTGGATGACATAGTAATTTATTCACCTGACCTTGAGTCACATCAGGTACATGTCAGGCAGGTCTTATATATATACTCCGAGTCAATAAATTATATGTCAAACCCAAGAACTGTATGTTCTCAGTTAAGGAGATCCCTTTCCTAGGATATGTGTTGTCTTCCACCGGGTTTCGCATGGATCCGGCAAAAGTCTGTGCGGTATTGGATTGGGATCGTGCAGAGGATTTGAAGCGTTACAAAGATATTTAGGTTTTGCCAACTACTACTTTAAGCTCATAAAAAAGTTTTCGGTAGTAGCTAGTGATGAGCGAGTGTACTTGTTGCTCGGGTTTTCCCGAGCACGCTCGGGTGACCTCCGAGTATTTATGACTGCTTGGAGATTTAGTTTTCATCGCGGCAGCTGAATGATTTACAGCTACTAGCCTGCTTGATTACATGTGGGGATTCCCTAGCAACCAGGCAACCTCCACATGTACTCAGCCTGGCTAGTAGTTGTAAATCATTCAGCTGCGGCGATGAAAACTAAATCTCCGAGCAGTCATAAATACTCGGAGGTCACCCGAGCGTGCTCAGGAAAATCCGAGCAACGAGTACACTCGCTCATCACTAGTAGTAGCCAAAGCTTTTACGGATTTGACAAGGAAGGGGATGGACTTCTCCAGGTGGTCCAGTCCTGCTAGGGAGGCATTTGATACATTGAAAAGGTGTTTTCCTTCTGCACCAATTCTAATCCAGCCTGACGTCTCTCAGCCATTTATCGTTGCGATTCATGCGTCTGAGGTGAGAGAGGGGGCTGTATTGTTGCAGGGTGGGTCTCCTGGTAAATGGCAACCATGTGCTTATTTTTCTAAAAACTGTCACTGGCTGAGAAAAATTATGACATTGATAACAAGGAACTCTTAGCAATCAAAAGGGCTTTTGAGGAGTGACATCATTTTTTGGAGGGAGAAGTCTACCCAGTGATGGTAATCACGGATCTTAAGAATCTGGTATACTTGGAATCAGCGAAACATCTATCACCTCGACAGGCAAGATGAGCATTGTTCTTTATTAGGTTTAACTTTGTTGGCAAACATAGGCCAGGAACAAAAACATTAAGGCAGATGCCTTATCCCTTTGCTTTCCTTGAGGAGGAAATAATTGTGAACCGATATACCTATTCTTCAAAATGGGGTAGTGATGACGTCTATATGCTCCAATCTGGAAAGAGATGATTTTAACACTCAGGGATATACCCCTGCTGCCTGTCCACATGGTAAACTGTTTGTTCCTGTAAATCTCCATCTTAGAGTCCTCAGCGAACATTATGATTCAATGTTGGCTGGACATCCTGGTAAAAAGCCACAGCTGATCTCAGCATTTTTGGTGATCTGGTGCTCATCAGGATGTTTGGGAGTATGTAACCACCTGCAGTGTCTGCAAGCATTCTAAGACCTCTCATACTTGTCTGTCAGGGGCTCTCCAACCATTGGAGATTCCCAACATACCTTGGACTCACTTGCCGGTCAATTTTATAACGGATCTTCCCGTGTCGGCAGGGAATACTGTAATTCTTGTGGTGGTAGATAGATCAGTACAATGTCTCATTTTATCGCTTTACCGAATGCCAAATACTTGGCACAAGTCTTCGTCAGGGAAATAATTAGATTACATGTGATCCCGACCAATATTGTTTCTGATAGGGGGTGCGGTTTGACTTCAAGTTTTGGAGGGAATTTTGCACCTGTCTGGGAATCCATTTGTAATTTTCTTCCGCTTTTCACCCGCAGTCTAATGGGCAGACAGAACGGGTTAACCAGAATCTAGAGACATATTTCAGGCATTTTGTTTCTGAAAACCAGGAGGACTGGGTTACCTATTTACTGTTAGCAGAATTCGCTATAAATAATCGATGTCAGGAATCAACTGGTAAGTCCTCATTTTTCAGGGCATATTGGTTTTATCCTATTAAATATGCTTTTGCACATTTATTTAATCAGGACTAGTGTTGAGCGATACCGTCCGATACTTGAAAGTATCGGTATCGGAAAGTATCGGCCGATACCGGCAAAGTATCGGATCCAATCCGATACCGATACCCGATACCAATACAAGTCAATGGGACTCAGGTATCGGACGGTATTCCTGATGGTTCCCAGGGTCTGAAGGAGAGGAAACTCTCCTTCAGGCCCTGGGAACCATATAAATGTGTAAAAGAAAGAATTAAAATAAAAAATATCGCTATACTCACCTGTCCGACGCAGCCGGGACCTCAGCGAGGGAACCGGCAGCGTTGTTTGTTTAAAATTCGCGCTATTACTTGGTTACGTGAATTCCCGGCTTGTGATTGGTCAGGTCGGCCATGTTGCCGGGACGCGGACCAATCACAGCAAGCCGTGACGAAATTACGTCACGGCTTGCTGTGATTGGTCCGCGTCCCGGCAATATGGCCGCCCTGACCAATCACAAGCCGTGACGTCACGGGAGGCTGGACACGCGCTCATTTTAAAATGGGCGCGTGTCCAGCCTCCCGTGACGTCACGGCTTGTGATTGGTTGCGCCGCGGTCAACCAATCACAAGCCGGGAGGCTGGACGCGCTCATTTTAAAATGGGCGCGTGTCCAGCCTCCCGTGACGTCACGGCTTGTGATTGGTTGCGCCGCGGTCAACCAATCACAAGCCGGGAGGCTGGACGCGCTCATTTTAAAATGGGCGCGTGTCCAGCCTCCCGTGACGTCACGGCTTGTGATTGGTCAGGGCGGCCATATTGCCGGGACGCGGACCAATCACAGCAAGCCGTGACGTAATTTCGTCACGGCTTGCTGTGATTGGTCCGCGTCCCGGCAACGTGGCCGACCTGACCAATCACAAGCCGGGAATTCACGTAACCAAGTAATAGCGCGAATTTTAAACAAACAACGCTGCCGGTTCCCTCGCTGAAGTCCCGGCTGTGTCGGAGAGGTGAGTATAGCGATATTTTTTATTTTAATTCTCTCTTTTACACATTTTAACATTAATGTTGTTGCGATACCCGATACCCGATACCACAAGAGTATCGGAATCCCGGTATCGGAATTCCGATACAGCAAGTATCAGCCGATACCCGATACTTGCAGCATCGGAATGCTCAACACTAATCAGGACTTTTTACCAGATGCGATACACATTGCAGCAAAACATAAAATAGGTGAAGTAGTTACAAAGAGATTGTCCATTTGAGATCCTGAAAGGTAAATGGTGTCTGTCCCTGTCATGGAGCATGGTAGAAGTCCTCATACGCACAGCTGCCAGCTGTTCATTTCTTCTGTCTGGAATCTGTAGAGAGTGAAGGTGACAGCAGGAGGAGGCCCCACATGATCGCCCCCACCCTCCTAAAATCCGTGGATTATATATGTCTCATAGAACACTTGTTCTCTCTATATGGTGTTAACGTTTACTCTGAGCTAAATATACAGAAATAGCTTTTGTAATGTCAGCGAAACCTTCCACGAGGCTCAGTACAGAAATGAGTTTAATAATAATTCAATTAATTAATATTTAACACATCGCCAGTTTAGTTCTTTTAGTGGTAATCACTCTTCTGGATTACGGAGGAAGAACAGTTTTCATCTTCCATTTTTACCATTTGGCAGGGTGTTATGAATAATTTGAGGAAGATGGGATCCAAATATAAGAGTGTGGCTGGTGTTGGTGTCTTGATGTGGCTGTCCTATAGGAACAGTAAGCTGAAGGTTACGTTTTGGAAACTGGGTTCCAAGTTTATCGGTCCTTATAAGATCATACCCATCATCAATCCTGTAGCGTTTCGCCTTGCTTTACCGCCTACCTTTAAGATCCATATTTCATCATTCTCTCCTTAAAAAATGCATTGAATCTTCTGTACCATCACCTCTACCACCATTTCCTGTCATTCTCGATGGTAATTTAGAGCTTCAGATTGTGAAAATTTTGGATTCTCGTCTTGTTCGTCGTTCACTTCAGTATCTGGTACATTGGAGGGAGTACAGTCCTGAGGAGAGGATGTGGGTACGAGCATCTGATGTTCATGCAGTCAGACTGGTCTGGGCTTTTCACGTGGCACACCCTGATAAACCTGGTCCTGAAGTTCTGAAGGTCCCTCATAGATGAGGGGGTACTGTCATGGGGTTACCGTGACAGTGTGGAGCCAGAAGCATCTGATTGCTCCTACTCCGACGGTGAGAAGAAGCACTTCTCCTTCATTTTAAATGTGTCCATTCCTTCTGCCAGAATGGGTTAATTGACCATGTTGGAAGTCCCTGTGCTCACAGCTGTGCTCGGTGAGCCACTCCTTTTCACCTTTATAATCTGGGCTCTGATACTAATCCTTGTCAGAGCTAGCTGTATTGCTGCATGGCTAACGGAGGGAGAGGAGTTCATTTGAGGAAAGTTGAAGGCGTTGTTAGTGACTAATGCTTGGTTTGTATGTGTGGTAATTCCTTATGTTTCTCAGTTTTGGTTTATTCCCCTACCTTCACACCCCGATGCATTCATCTGTTATATGTAAGTGCATATTTTGTATACCTGAAGTTTTGCCTTGTTTGTCGGGTTGGCGTACTACAGTACACAGTAGCGCCCTCTCTTGCCTGGGTGGGGGAAGAGAACAGATGGAGGGCTAACTCAGGAGATAAGGCAAGGGCGGAGGTCTTACAAAAATGAAAATGGGACTATGCAAACGTTTCGCCACTCTGCATGGTCAGTACCTAGTAGCACCCCCTTTTGAAAGTATCACAACCTGTAAAGCTTTTATTTCCAGCCATACAAGAGTCTTTCAATTCTTGTTTGAGATATTTTCATCCATTCTTCCTTGGAAAATTCTTGCAGTTCTGTGAGATTCCTGGGTCATCTTGTATGCATTGCTATTTTGAGGTCTAGCCACAGATTTTCAATGATATTCAGATCAGGGGACTGTGAGGGCCATTATAAAATCTTCTACTTGCACCTTTTGTCTTTTGTGCATTTTAACGTGTGTTTAGGATCGTTATCCATTTGTAGAAGCCATACTCTTATTAACTTCAGCTATTTTTCAGATTGTGTTATGTTTGCATCAAGAATTTATTAAAATTTCATTTAAACCATTCTTCCCCTACCCATGAAATGCTCCCCGTGACATTGGCTGCAACACAACCCCAACACATGATTGATCCACCTCCATGCTTAATGGTTGAGGAGATGTTATTTTCCTAAAATTCTGTGCTCTTTGTTCTCCACCCATACCATTGATCATTGTCGCCAAATAATTCTATTTTAACCTCAGTCCACAAGACATGTTTGCAAAATGCATCAGGCTTGTTTAGATGTTCTTTTGCATACTTCTGATGCTGAATTTTATGATAACGTAAAAACTCTTTGATATCTTCTTATAGCCTTCTCCTGCTTTGTTGGACTCCACTATTTTAATTTTCAGAGTGCAAGGCAACTGCTTAGAAGAACCCATGGCTCCTTTTTGACTAGAGGAGGCTGGGTTTTTCCAAAGCTTGGGAATTTACATCACCTGGCCTTTCCTAACGAAAATAGTGAATAAGCCATAACCCTAACAGGCTAATTAAGGTCGAAAACCTTGGTCAAAGGTATCTGAGCACACAAATCTCCAAGTGTGCCCACACTTTTGCATTATACCATTTTCCTTTTTGTAACTTTTAAAATGTAAAAGATGAAAATAAAGATTTTTTTGCCTAAAATACAAAGGAAATGTGCTATCTTTAACCCCTTCACGCCACAGCCATTTTTCGTTTTTGCGTTTTCGTTTTTCACTCCCCTCCTTCCCAGAGCCATAACTTTTTTATTTTTCCGTCACTATAGCCATGTGAGGGCTTATTTTTTGCGGGACGAGTTGTACTTTTGAACTACATCATTGGTTTTACCATGTCTTGTACTGGGAAATGGGAAAAAAATTCCAAGTGTGGTGAAATTGCAAAAAAAGTGCAATCCCACACTTGTTTTTTGTTTGGCTTTTTTGCTAGGTTCACTAAATGTTAAAACCAACCAGCAATTTTGATTCTCCGGGTCATTACGAGTTCATAGACACCAAACACGTTTAGGTTATTTTTTATCTAAGTGGTGAAAAAAAATTCAAATCTTTGCTAAAAAAAAAAAATTGCGCCATTTTCCTCCGATACCCGTAGCGTCTCCACTTTTCGTGATCTGGAGTCGGGTGAGGGCTTATTTTTTGCGTGCCAAGCTGATGTTTTTAATGATAACACTGTTGTGCAGATACGTTCTTTTGATCTCCCATTATTGCATTTTAATGCAATGTTGCGGCGACCAAAAAAAACGTTATTCTGCCGTTTTTAATTTTTTTATCGCTACGCTGTTTAGCGATCAGGTTAATGCTTTTTTTTATTGATAGATTGGGCGATTCTGAACTCGGCGATACCAAATATGTGTAGATTGATTTTTTTTATTGTTTTATTTTGGATGGGGCGAAATGGGGGTGATTTAAATTTTTATATTGTTTTATTTTTTTCATATTTTTTAAACCATTTTTTTTTTACTTTTGCCATGCTTCAATAGCCTCCATGGCAGGCTAGAAGCTGGCACAACTCGATCAGCTCAGCTACATAGCAGCGATCATCAGATCGCTGCTATGTAGCTGAATTGCTGGCTTGCTATGAGCGCTGACCACAGGGTGGTGCTCACAGCAAACCGGCATTAGTAACCATAGAGGTCTCAAAGACCTCTATGGTTACTATCCTGACACATCGCTGACCCCCAATCATGAGACGGGGTCGGCGATGCGATCATTTCCGGCCGCACGGCCGGAAGTGCCGGTTAAATGTCACTGTCAGCGTTTGACAGTGGCATTTAACTGGTTAATAGCGACGGGTGAATCGCGATTTCACCCGCCGCTATTGCGCGCACATGTCAGCTGTACAAAACAGCTGACATGTTGTGACTTTGATGTGGGCTCACCGCCGGAGCCCACATCAAGGAGGGAGACACAACATGCGCAGTACTAGTACGGGGCATGTCGTGAAGGGGTTAAGTTTAAGTCTTTTAGAGATAATTTAATTGGTTAACTGTTCACAATAACAGTAATTTTGACCAGGGTTGCACCAAACATATATGTACCACTGTACTTCCACATAGAATGTGAAAAACAAGAGAGAGGACACAGGTTTGTCTTGCACTTTTTTTTATCTTGAAACATTCTGTATCTTCATATCTTGATCAAACTGTAGCTTATTGATTGGCAGAGTTACATGCTTAACCAAATCAGATGTGTATCTTCGACCATTGTATATGGATTCAATTTTTATAATGAACAGGTAACAAAGCTTGAACATTTTACCAAGTTTGGATGATACTATAACCTTCTTCCCTTTTTTTGCGTCAGCACTTCTACTTTACTTAGAGCTTCCCAAAGCATATCATGCTCAACCAAGTCAAAAGTCTTGGTATAATCAATGAAGCACAGTAGGAGCTTCTTCTGGCACTCCCTTGTCTTTTTCTATGATCCATCTCAGGTTTGAGATGTGATCAGGGGTCACTATCCTTAAAGAATCCAGCTTGAGCATCAAGGACTTCTCTATCTAAGGCTTCTTTCACACTAGCGTCGGCACGGGGCCGTCTCTATGCGTCGGCCCGACGTGCCGACGCGCGTTGTGAAAGTGATGCCCGACGTGGGCAGCGGAAGCAGTCTTACGATGATTACGCTGCCCTATTGTAAGGTCCGGGGCGGAGTTTCGGCCGCACATGCGCGGTCGAAAATGGCGGACACGAGGAGCAAAAAGTTACATGTAACTTTTTTTGTGCCGACGGTCCGCCAAAACACGACGCATCCGTCGCACGACGGTTTGCGACGTGTGGCCATATACGTCGCAATGCGTCGCTAATGTAAATCTATGGGGAAAAAACACATCCTGCGGACAACTTTGCAGGATGCGTTTTTTCTCCTAAACGACGCATTGCGACGTACAGCAAACAAAGCTAGTGTGAAAGTAGCCTAAAGGGGTGTAATAATTGCAGTCACAGAGGGTGCGACCATGACCTGTCCTGTGCTGGAGGGGGGCCCACCAACTCCAGTGCCTACTTCAGCTGAAATTTATTGCAGCACAGAGACTCAGTGAGTCCGTGCACCACAATACATGTCACCGGCCAATTAGAGGCCGGCAGCTGATGTAATTGGGACAGGCATTGGGGTCACGTGGTAGTGACGTCATGCGCTCCCATAGCAGGCATACTGATGTCAGCTGCCGACCTCTGCGCCGGCTACAGAAGAGGACTCTGCATGCCCTGAGAGCGGAGGAAGGTGAATTGAATGGTTTTCTCATGCAGAGGCAGAACAAGGGACTGTAAGAGTCATGTCGGTCTGGTAGTCGGGGGCAGGTATATCTCGCCCAGGTATTTGTCCTATGTGAATTAGGCCGCTCAGTATCTTCAGGATACCGAGGGGTTAATAAATGCAGGAATAAAGGCTGACCAGCTGGAGGTTTCAGGTGTCAGCCTGGGGCACACAGAATGCCTGTCTGTGTGAGACAAATGTGAGTGAGAGCTGTGCTCATGCACTGTGTAATGTTAGCTGGGTGGGAGAAGCCCCCCAGTTGTTAGTTAGGAACGTGTTTGTTTAGTTAGTGCCGGACAGGCAAGGATTTATGTTTATGTTTTGTTTTATGATTGCTTTCACGTTAATAAACCTGACCTACGGTCAGTCTACTCAGAAGCCTGCTGTACGCCTTAGAGTTTAATGCACAAACCACGTGACCTTTGACCCCAGCAAAGGCGATCCCGGAGTGTTTTGTCCCATTGTGGTGGAGAACGCGGGCATCGCGTGGCACAGGCGACAGTATGGAAGACGTGGTGAAAGCCCTAGTACAGTCCACTGCCGTACAGCAGCAGGCCACTGCCGCACAGCATGAAGCTAATCGCTTGATGGCCGCACAGCTGAAGGAGTTATTGGACATGATGGTTGCAGACCACCAGCTTCTCCAACAGGTGGCACAGCGCCTGGTGAGCATGCCTGAGGTGGACCCGGAAGCAGAGTCCAGAAGGATCCATGTGAGTCGATACTGGCAAAAATTGACCGCAGAAGATGACGTCGAGGCGTACCTGACAACGTTTGAGCGGACGGCGCTGAGGGAGAAGTGGCCGAAGGCACGATGGGCCGATTTGATTGCTCCGTTTCTCTCCGGCGAGGCCCAAAAAGCTTACCATGACTTGGACCCGGAAGTCGCTCAGGACTTTGAGAAGCTGAAAGTTGAGATCCTGGCCCAGCTAGGTGTGACGACAGCTGTCCGTGCGCAGAGGGTACACCAGTGGACATACCAGCCAGATAAACCGCCGCGGTCTCAAATGTTCGACCTGATCTACTTGACAAAGAAATGGCTGCAACCCGAGGTACTGACAACCCCAGAAATAATCCAGCGGGTTGTCCTGGACAAGTATCTGAGAGTGCTACCTCTAGCGCTGAAAAGGTGGGTAAGCCAAGGAAATCCCACGACAGCGGATCAACTTGTGGAGTTGGTCGAGCGTTATTCCGTGGCAGAAGGACTCCCCGACGAAACCGCTAGCACCCGGTCTGTGCCTTCTCCTCGTGGAACCGGTAAGACTGTTCCA
This sequence comes from Ranitomeya variabilis, assembly GCF_051348905.1. Classification (NCBI taxonomy): domain Eukaryota; kingdom Metazoa; phylum Chordata; class Amphibia; order Anura; family Dendrobatidae; genus Ranitomeya; species Ranitomeya variabilis. Next base: position 569,438,808 of record NC_135232.1, read on the forward strand.
GCGACTACGGGTGAAGGAAAATCGCCAAAAACTGTGGGGGAGGAACCCGGGACTGCTCGCACTCCGAGACCGAGAGTATGGGACGGTTGTCTCAGTAGGGGGCCTGTTAGGTGTTTCCGTTGCCGTGAGAAGGGCCATGTTTCTGCGAACTGTCCTGTTACCACTGAACCCATGCAGTGCGATGTTATAGACTCTAAGAAACGCATGTCTTTGGTTACACGGCTGGTGAATGTGAATGCGGGCCAAAATGATATAGCAAAACACCTGTGTGAATTATCTGTTGATGGGAAAAGTGTTGTGGCGTTACTAGACTCTGGAAGTGTGGTGACTCTGGTGAAAGCTAGTCTGGTGGCACTTCCATCTGGTTCGTCTGATAAATTCTCTGTAACGTGTGTGCATGGTGACACCTGCTCATACCTAACAGCGGTCATACCGATTTCCACTCCCTATGGGTCTGTGCAACACAAAGTGGGACTCGTTCCCGCATTGTTACATGATATAATCCTGGGTAGGGATTTCCCCCATTTCTGGCAGTTATGGGAGAATCAGTTGCTCCTTCACGGTAGCTGTGAACCTTCCCCCATGCCATCTGGAGGTCCCGAGTTCCTAGACGAGACCCCACAGGAAGATGTTGCTGGGGAGGTTATTGAATCTAACCTTCAGTTCCCCTTCTCAGTTATGGCGGGGGAAACTGAGGAAACTGAGGAAACTCAGCGAGAGGCGGAGGCAGACAGCCATCCAGCACCCTGCCTACCAGATTTGGGAGTTCAGTTGGATGACTTCCACAGCAAACAAATGAAAGATCCTACCCTGACTCAGGCTAGGAAAAATGTAAAAGTGATAGATAGCGTACCCGTAGAACCTGACACTAGGCTAGCGTACCCGTACATGGTTCTTGAGAATGATTTACTCTACCAGGTAGAAAAAAAAGGGGAAGACACTGTGCAACAGTTAGTGGTACCCAAACCTTATCGGCGGAAGGTACTGGACCTGGCCCACGGACATATAATGGGGGGACATCTGGGGGTACAAAAAACCACAGAAAGGATATTGCATTGTTTTGTGTGGCCTGGAATACACAATGATGTGCGTAACTATTGTGAGTCCTGTCCAGAGTGCCAAATCTCGGCACCTAAACCTCGGTTCTGTAGCCCTTTGGTACCCCTCCCTATTATTGGGGTCCCATTTGAGAGAATTGGGATGGATTTGGTTGGGCCCCTTCCCCGGTCCGCACGTGGGCATCAACATATCCTCGTCATCATGGACTATGCCACTCGTTACCCAGAAGCCATCCCTTTGCGTAACACTGCTACCAAAACGATCGCCAAAGAGTTGGTACAAGTGTTTAGTCGGGTGGGAATTCCAAAACAGATACTCACCGACCAGGGTACTCCCTTTATGTCAAGGGTGATGAAGGAGCTCTGCAGGCTCTTACAAATAGACCAGTTGCGTACGTCTGTCTATCACCCTCAAACAGATGGCCTGGTTGAGCGGTTCAATAAAACCTTAAAACAGATGCTCCGGAAGGCGATAGACAAAGATGGGAAGAACTGGGATTACTTGTTACTCTATTTGCTGTTTGCCATTAGGGAAGTTCCCCAGTCTTCCACAGGATTCTCGCCTTTCGAGCTATTATACGCCCGTCGTACCCGTGGACTGTTGGACGTCGCAAAAGAAACCTGGGAAGGTCAAGTCACTCCCTTTAAAATGGTGATAGACCATGTAACGCAAATGCAGGACCGGATTGCTGCTGTCATGCCCCTTGTTAGGGAACATATGTTACAGGCCCAGGGAGCCCAGAGGCAAAGTTATGATAGAGGCGCCAAGGTCCTTACGTTTGCACCCGGGGATAGGGTGTTGATCCTAATCCCTACGGTGGATAGTAAATTTCTGGCGAAATGGCAGGGCCCCTTTGAGGTCATGGAACGAGTTGGAGAAGTGAACTATAAAGTGCACCAGCCTGGTAAGAGAAAACCAGAACAGATTTATCATGTGAATCTGATAAAACCCTGGAAAGACCGCGCTGCCCTAACAGCGGATCTGCCCCGTCCGGTTTGCTCACCTACCGTACCAGAGGTGCAGATTGCCGAGACTCTCTCTGAACGACAAAAATCTGAGGTTAAGCAGTTTTTGTTACAGAACCAACAGTTTTTCTCGGAAAAACCTGGCCAGACTAGGCTAGTGAAACATGAGATTGTCACAGAGCCTGGTGTCACAGTTCATGTGAAGCCATACCGGATTCCGGAAGCACGCCGTGAAGCCGTCTCCCGGGAGGTGAAGGCAATGTTGGACTTAGGAGTCATTGAAGAGTCGCACAGCGCCTGGTCCAGTCCAATCGTGTTGATACCTAAGCCGGATGGCTCTATACGGTTTTGCAATGACTTTAGGAAACTGAATGCGGTTTCTAAATTTGATGCCTACCCTATGCCCCGGGTCGATGAGTTGATCGATCGGCTGGGTAAAGCCCGATATATTACGACCCTGGATCTAACAAAGGGGTACTGGCAGATCCCTCTGGCCGAGGCGGCCAGAGAGAAGACGGCATTTGCTACACCGGAAGGGCTGTTCCAGTATATCTACATGCCGTTTGGACTTCACGGAGCCCCAGCAACGTTCCAGAGATTGATGGATCGAGTCTTGAGGCCCCACAGGCAGTACGCTTCTGCCTACCTAGACGACATCATAATTTACAGCGTGGACTGGGAAGCTCACCTCCGGAAGGTACAGGCGGTGATTGATGACCTGAGAGACGCAGGCTTAACGGCGAATCCCAAGAAATGTCACACCGGCCTTGAAGAAGCCCGATACTTGGGCTACGTGATTGGCAGAGGAGTGGTTAAACCCCAGATCGACAAAATACAGGCAATTCAGGGCTGGCCGCACCAGTGAACAAGAAACAAGTTCAAGCTTTCCTGGGCATTGCCGGCTATTATCGCCGGTTCATACCCAACTTTGCGGCCATGGCTACCCCCTTGACGGATCTTACCAAAGGGAGGGATTCCGTCATGGTAAAATGGACCTCAGCGGCTGAAGAGGCCTTCCACAGTCTGAAACGGGCTTTGTGCTCTCAGCCCGTACTAGTGACTCCTGATTTCAGCAGCGAGTTTGTGGTGCAAACTGATGCTTCTGATACTGGCATCGGAGCTGTACTTTCCCAGGTAAGGGACGGAGTCGAGCACCCGGTCCTCTACCTCAGTCGGAAACTGAATGTACATGAGCAGAGGTATGCCGTGATTGAAAAAGAGTGCCTAGCCATCAAATGGGCTCTCGACTCCCTCAAATATTACCTGGCAGGTAGGAAGTTTAGGCTGGTCACGGACCATGCCCCTCTCAAGTGGATGTGCAGCGCCCCAGAGTCCTGGTCGTTGCAGTACTGTGGCTCCGCCACTATGGGGAGCTATGGTGCGTCCGATGGCACTGAAGGAGTTCATCTGATCAGGTATCACAGACACCAATACATTTCACAGCCGGGCCTCCGGGGGGAGCTAAGGGTGCTATTCATTAGGCCACTCCCCACCATAGTGGGTAAACTGGGGGTCAGGCAGGAAGTTAGATCAGAAGCTGACTGGGTTGGAACCAGGCAACACCTTGTGGCAGAGGGTGTTGTAGGGGAAGATACAGTAGGGTCTCTGTCAGGGGTGGGATCCTGACAGAGGCTTGGCAACGAGAACGAATGTAACGGGACCGTGCCTGCTCCGGGTAGCGGCGGTGCCCAAGAAAGGATTAGAAGAGAGATAGATTGTGCTGAGTGAGAAACGGGATCACGCAAAGGAGAAATACCAGTAGGAGTCGTGCTGTAAGATCGAAGCAACGTCCTACTGAGGCGCACTACCGGTGGCCGGAACGCCGAGGGAGTAGAATAACATTCAGCTTCAAGCAATACTCTAAACAGCGGCAGGACAGTCAGTCTCAGGCGGGCTGTCTAACTCAAATCACCTATGAAGTCTTGGGAGGCAATTGTGGGAGAGGGGCGTCTCTAGGGTCCCGGAAGAACTCCAGGCCTACCCGTCAAACGGGTGCCGTTCCTACCCGAACCTCAGGGAGGGACGGAGGATTAGCAGAACATCATCTAATCGAGTTGTGAGGGAACATCAGAAACAGACACAACAGTTGTGGGGTACTTTCCGTAAGCACAGCAGGGAAGGACTACAACACATAGCGCTAGGGGGAAGGCACAGATTTCCTCCTGTGAAGAGAACTCTGGAAGTGCCATTGGACCGGCCGGACTTGCGCAGCCTGGTGAGCCGTATTCTGGACTGAGGACTCAGAGATCTTCAGTAAAGAGGTAAAGAGACTGCAACCTGGTGTCCTCGTTATTTACCGCGACCTGCACCCCACAACTGCAACAACACCTCTTATTTCACCGGACGTCCCCCACTGACAGACAGGGCCACGGACCGGGTCTAGCCACCGTGACAACCCCAGGACTGAGACCTAGTGGCCCGGCTCCGGGTACCCCTAGGCCCTGCGGCGGTGTGGGGGCGCTCCAACTTGGCGTCACGAACAGGATCTACTTAAGCCTGAAGAATCAGGTCATGTGTGCCTTGGAACTGTGATTTATCGTGCTTGGACTGTGCTTTATTACAAGGACTGTGTGTTGCCACTTGCCGCCAGAAGTTCCCGCCAAAACCGCCGCCATTACAGCGCTAAGGAGAGCGCAGGAGAAGAAGAAGGGCGTGGAAGTGGGCGTGAACAAGCTGAAGAGCGCGAAAGACAATGGCCGCCCAGTCTAAATATCTCGGCCCCTTGAGGACGTGTCCGTCAGCAGCCGAGATCCGCCTCCTGATCCTTAATGGTGGGCAGAGACAACGAAAACGAAACCGCCCACGAAGAAGAGAGCGGGAAAAGGACCAGGAAGAAGTAGCGAGCAACATGGAGGCCGCCATGGCCAGCCGCCCGGAGCCGGAGCGTGGGGTCGGAGCCGAGGACTCCCCCAGCTACCCGGAGAGGCACCGCAGCCAGACCTCCATAGTTGACGCTGACCTCCTGCAGACCGGAGCGGACGGGCTGATCCATCAACCCCGGCGGATGCAGCTGAGCACTGAGGCCGGGTGGAAGAAGACCATCATCGGGAGCCTCGCCAGACGTCTGTCGGCAGCCTCGTCTGGTCCGGAGCAAGAAAGAAGTTCCAGCGCTCCGAAGCCAGAAAGCAAGGCCCTGCCGGAAAGCGAGGTGCTGCAAGCAGAGATGACAGCGTCGCAGCACAAGGCCCCGCAGCCAGCGTTCCAGACCCCAGCGGAGACGGAGCAGACCGGCACCGGAGGAACCGCATCTGAAGCAGGTAGGAAGAGCCACCCTGCCCTGATGACCGACACCACTCCAGTGACTGCTAGTGCCACAGCTGCTGACTCCGTTCCAGTGACTGATCTTGCAGCAGCCGCTACCTCTGCTGCAGCAGATGCCCATACTCAAGCTGCGCAGACCTCCATCGCTGCGCATGATTTAACTGTACATAAAAGACGGATTAACGGCGTTTGTCCAGCACTGGGTGTAACCCTGGACCTCACTTTGCCCAGGCCAAGAAGGGTTAAGTGCCAGGTGCAGCCCTGGAAGCCGTCCAACTAAGCCTCGGAAACCTGAAACTGTAAATAGTTAACTGTTTATTTCCTTGCTATTTTGCTGCTAAAACCCGTCCTGGGTTAACTCTTAAAGGGATCCCTTTGTTTACCCGGGATCCCTATTGCTTTTTATTTTTGCTTTCACTTTCATTTTTGCTTTTTGTTCCACAATGTTATAAGAACTGCCGTAATCATGAACAGTGCATGATACAAACTTCCTGTATATAGTTTGCACCTTCTTAAAGGCGCTTCCTACTGGTCTTACTTGGAAAGAGACTCTTTGTGAAGATACCATACCGGAGCCTTTGCTGAGTATGGACTGGTAGCTAGAGAACAAATGCTACCTCCTAAAGACTTGGTCCCTTCTTAAAGGGGACATCCATGTGTATATTTGAAGAACCGTATTGCTTTAAGATTGATGGATAGCAATAATATCTTGATGAGCGAAAGTGATGATAATTCTTACATGTAAAAGTTATATGTATTTGATTGGTTAAATGTAAAGAAATGCAGATGATGTTTTCAGAAAGAAAGTAGTAATGAGGATTGATGTTATAAGGGGATAGGTGATAATGTTGATAAGAAACTGGGGATAGAAGGTAAACCCTGAGTCCTCCATAGTAAGTTGGTTATTGTAAAGAAAGAGTTAATAATGTGTTACAGAGGACAGAAAGTGAACCCGTAGGGGTTAGGTAGAGAGTCCTCCTAGGAGCCATACGTAGATGGCCCAGTGCTTCTAAAACTGAAAGTAATGTTATGATCTGTACTGTGTATAGAAGTTGAAAAGGCAGTAGGCCCTGGCTGAACGGGGCGGTCCTGTAACCGAAAGGAGAGGCAGTAGGTCTGGTGCCGATAGGACAGACGGTCCTGCAGATTCAAAGAAGGAGAATGAAAAGTTAACTTACCTTATAATGTGATTATAGGAAGGCCTTTGGTGGATACAGAGTGTATGTCCTTAAAGGCAATGTTAAAGTATTGTTCAGCAATTTTTGCACTTAGTAGAATACCCGGTTGGGTAAGAAGAGTTATTTATAGCATGTTGCTATGTTATTTAACCATGTTTGTAACGTTCAAGTGTCCTCACCTCCCATAAAGGGAAGCTTGTTCAAGTATACTTATTGTTATTTGCACTCAACAAAAATTGTATGTCTTTTTGCTAAACTTGTATTGTTGTTTTCTTCCCAGTCCCGGAGTACTGTGTTTAACCAGGGGGGAGTGCAGCGCCCCAGAGTCCTGGTCGTTGCAGTACTGTGGCTCCGCCACTATGGGGAGCTATGGTGCGTCCGATGGCACTGAAGGAGTTCATCTGATCAGGTATCACAGACACCAATACATTTCACAGCCGGGCCTCCGGGGGGAGCTAAGGGTGCTATTCATTAGGCCACTCCCCACCATAGTGGGTAAACTGGGGGTCAGGCAGGAAGTTAGATCAGAAGCTGACTGGGTTGGAACCAGGCAACACCTTGTGGCAGAGGGTGTTGTAGGGGAAGATACAGTAGGGTCTCTGTCAGGGGTGGGATCCTGACAGAGGCTTGGCAACGAGAACGAACGTAACGGGACCGTGCCTGCTCCGGGTAGCGGCGGTGCCCAAGAAAGGATTAGAAGAGAGATAGATTGTGCTGAGTGAGAAACGGGATCACGCAAAGGAGAAATACCAATAGGAGTCGTGCTGTAAGATCGAAGCAACGTCCTACTGAGGCGCACTATCGGTGGCCGGAACGCCGAGGGAGTAGAATAACATTCAGCTTCAAGCAATACTCTAAACAGCGGCAGGACAGTCAGTCTCAGGTGGGCTGTCTAACTCAAATCACCTATGAAGTCTTGGGAGGCAATTGTGGGAGAGGGGCGTCTCTAGGGTCCCGGAAGAACTCCAGGCCTACCCGTCAAACAGGTGCCGTTCCTACCCGAACCTCAGGGAGGGACGGAGGATTAGCAGAACATCATCTAATCGAGTTGTGAGGGAACATCAGAAACAGACACAACAGTTGTGGGGTACTTTCCGTAAGCACAGCAGGGAAGGACTACAACACATAGCGCTAGGGGGAAGGCACAGATTTCCTCCTGTGAAGAGAACTCTGGAAGTGCCATTGGACCGGCCGGACTTGCGCAGCCTGGTGAGCCGTATTCTGGACTGAGGACTCAGAGATCTTCAGTAAAGAGGTAAAGAGACTGCAACCTGGTGTCCTCGTTATTTACCGCGACCTGCACCCCACAACTGCACCGTTACAACACCTCTTATTTCACCGGACGTCCCCCACTGACAGACAGGGCCATGGACCGGGTCTAGCCACCGTGACAACCCCAGGACTGAGACCTAGTGGCCCGGCTCCGGGTACCCCTAGGCCCTGCGGCGGTGTGGGGGCGCTCCAGATGCATCTCCACAAGGACCGTAATAGTCGGGTAACCCGGTGGTTCCTTGCCGTGCAGGCTTACTCTTTCACGGTGGAGCACCGCCCCGGGGTGCAAATGGGGAACGCTGATGCCCTGTCCCGAGTGCACTGTTTCGAGAGTATTCTTGCTCGACCTGAGTGGTCTGAGCAGGGGGGGAGGATATGTAAGAGTCATGTCGGTCTGGTAGTCGGGGGCAGGTATATCTCGCCCAGGTATTTGTCCTATGTGAATTAGGCCGCTCAGTATCTTCAGGATACCGAGGGGTTAATAAATGCAGGATTAAAGGCTGACCAGCTGGAGGTTTCAGGTGTCAGCCTGGGGCACACAGAATGCCTGTCTGTGTGAGACAAACGTGAGTGGGAGCTGTGCTCATGCACTGTGTAATGTTAGCTGGGTGGGAGAAGCCCCCCAGTTGTTAGTTAGGAACTTGTTTGTTTAGTTAGTGCCGGACAGGCAAGGATTTATGTTTATGTTTTGTTTTATGATTGCTTTCACGTTAATAAACCTGACCTACGGTCAGTCTACTCAGAATCCTGCTGTACGCCTTAGAGTTTAATGCACAAACCACGTGACCTTTGACCCCAGCAAAGGCGATCCCGGAGTGTTTTGTCCCATTGTGGTGGAGAACGCGGGCATCGCGTGGCACAGGCGACAGTATGGAAGACGTGGTGAAAGCCCTAGTACAGTCCACTGCCGTACAGCAGCAGGCCACTGCCGCACAGCATGAAGCTAATCGCTTGATGGCCGCACAGCTGAAGGAGTTATTGGACATGATGGTTGCAGACCACCAGCTTCTCCAACAGGTGGCACAGCGCCTGGTGAGCATGCCTGAGGTGGACCCGGAAGCAGAGTCCAGAAGGATCCATGTGAGTCGATACTGGCAAAAATTGACCGCAGAAGATGACGTCGAGGCGTACCTGACAACGTTTGAGCGGACGGCGCTGAGGGAGAAGTGGCCGAAGGCACGATGGGCCGATTTGATTGCTCCGTTTCTCTCCGGCGAGGCCCAAAAAGCTTACCATGACTTGGACCCGGAAGTCGCTCAGGACTTTGAGAAGCTGAAAGTTGAGATCCTGGCCCAGCTAGGTGTGACGACAGCTGTCCGTGCGCAGAGGGTACACCAGTGGACATACCAGCCAGATAAACCGCCGCGGTCTCAAATGTTCAACCTGATCTACTTGACAAAGAAATGGCTGCAACTCGAGGTACTGACAACCCCAGAAATAATCCAGCGGGTTGTCCTGGACAAGTATCTGAGAGTGCTACCTCTAGCGCTGAAAAGGTGGGTAAGCCAAGGAAATCCCACGACAGCGGATCAACTTGTGGAGTTGGTCGAGCGTTATTCCGTGGCAGAAGGACTCCCCGACGAAACCGCTAGCACCCGGTCTGTGCCTTCTCCTCGTGGAACCGGTAAGACTGTTCCAGCGACTACGGGTGAAGGAAAATCGCCAAAAACTGTGGGGGAGGAACCCGGGACTGCTCGCACTCCGAGACCGAGAGTATGGGACGGTTGTCTCAGTAGGGGGCCTGTTAGGTGTTTCCGTTGCCGTGAGAAGGGCCATGTTTCTGCGAACTGTCCTGTTACCACTGAACCCATGCAGTGCGATGTTATAGACTCTAAGAAACGCATGTCTTTGGTTACACGGCTGGTGAATGTGAATGCGGGCCAAAATGATATAGCAAAACACCTGTGTGAATTATCTGTTGATGGGAAAAGTGTTGTGGCGTTACTAGACTCTGGAAGTGTGGTGACTCTGGTGAAAGCTAGTCTGGTGGCACTTCCATCTGGTTCGTCTGATAAATTCTCTGTAACGTGTGTGCATGGTGACACCTGCTCATACCTAACAGCGGTCATACCGATTTCCACTCCCTATGGGTCTGTGCAACACAAAGTGGGACTCGTTCCCGCATTGTTACATGATATAATCCTGGGTAGGGATTTCCCCCATTTCTGGCAGTTATGGGAGAATCAGTTGCTCCTTCACGGTAGCTGTGAACCTTCCCCCATGCCATCTGGAGGTCCCGAGTTCCTAGACGAGACCCCACAGGAAGATGTTGCTGGGGAGGTTATTGAATCTAACCTTCAGTTCCCCTTCTCAGTTATGGCGGGGGAAACTGAGGAAACTGAGGAAACTCAGCGAGAGGCGGAGGCAGACAGCCATCCAGCACCCTGCCTACCAGATTTGGGAGTTCAGTTGGATGACTTCCACAGCAAACAAATGAAAGATCCTACCCTGACTCAGGCTAGGAAAAATGTAAAAGTGATAGATAGCGTACCCGTAGAACCTGACACTAGGCTAGCGTACCCGTACATGGTTCTTGAGAATGATTTACTCTACCAGGTAGAAAAAAAAGGGGAAGACACTGTGCAACAGTTAGTGGTACCCAAACCTTATCGGCGGAAGGTACTGGACCTGGCCCACGGACATATAATGGGGGGACATCTGGGGGTACAAAAAACCACAGAAAGGATATTGCATTGTTTTGTGTGGCCTGGAATACACAATGATGTGCGTAACTATTGTGAGTCCTGTCCAGAGTGCCAAATCTCGGCACCTAAACCTCGGTTCTGTAGCCCTTTGGTACCCCTCCCTATTATTGGGGTCCCATTTGAGAGAATTGAGATGGATTTGGTTGGGCCCCTTCCCCGGTCCGCACGTGGGCATCAACATATCCTCGTCATCATGGACTATGCCACTCGTTACCCAGAAGCCATCCCTTTGCGTAACACTGCTACCAAAACGATCGCCAAAGAGTTGGTACAAGTGTTTAGTCGGGTGGGAATTCCAAAACAGATACTCACCGACCAGGGTACTCCCTTTATGTCAAGGGTGATGAAGGAGCTCTGCAGGCTCTTACAAATAGACCAGTTGCGTACGTCTGTCTATCACCCTCAAACAGATGGCCTGGTTGAGCGGTTCAATAAAACCTTAAAACAGATGCTCCGGAAGGCGATAGACAAAGATGGGAAGAACTGGGATTACTTGTTACCCTATTTGCTGTTTGCCATTAGGGAAGTTCCCCAGTCTTCCACAGGATTCTCGCCTTTCGAGCTATTATACGCCCGTCGTACCCGTGGACTGTTGGACGTCGCAAAAGAAACCTGGGAAGGTCAAGTCACTCCCTTTAAAATGGTGATAGACCATGTAACGCAAATGCAGGACCGGATTGCTGCTGTCATGCCCCTTGTTAGGGAACATATGTTACAGGCCCAGGGAGCCCAGAGGCAAAGTTATGATAGAGGCGCCAAGGTCCTTACGTTTGCACCCGGGGATAGGGTGTTGATCCTAATCCCTACGGTGGATAGTAAATTTCTGGCGAAATGGCAGGGCCCCTTTGAGGTCATGGAACGAGTTGGAGAAGTGAACTATAAAGTGCACCAGCCTGGTAAGAGAAAACCAGAACAGATTTATCATGTGAATCTGATAAAACCCTGGAAAGACCGCGCTGCCCTAACAGCGGATCTGCCCCGTCCGGTTTGCTCACCTACCGTACCAGAGGTGCAGATTGCCGAGACTCTCTCTGAACGACAAAAATCTGAGGTTAAGCAGTTTTTGTTACAGAACCAACAGTTTTTCTCGGAAAAACCTGGCCAGACTAGGCTAGTGAAACATGAGATTGTCACAGAGCCTGGTGTCACAGTTCATGTGAAGCCATACCGGATTCCGGAAGCACGCCGTGAAGCCGTCTCCCGGGAGGTGAAGGCAATGTTGGACTTAGGAGTCATTGAAGAGTCGCACAGCGCCTGGTCCAGTCCAATCGTGTTGATACCTAAGCCGGATGGCTCTATACGGTTTTGCAATGACTTTAGGAAACTGAATGCGGTTTCTAAATTTGATGCCTACCCTATGCCCCGGGTCGATGAGTTGATCGATCGGCTGGGTAAAGCCCGATATATTACGACCCTGGATCTAACAAAGGGGTATTGGCAGATACCTCTGGCCGAGGCGGCCAGAGAGAAGACGGCATTTGCTACACCGGAAGGGCTGTTCCAGTATATCTACATGCCGTTTGGACTTCACGGAGCCCCAGCAACGTTCCAGAGATTGATGGATCGAGTCTTGAGGCCCCACAGGCAGTACGCTTCTGCCTACCTAGACGACATCATAATTTACAGCGTGGACTGGGAAGCTCACCTCCGGAAGGTACAGGCGGTGATTGATGACCTGAGAGACGCAGGCTTAACGGCGAATCCCAAGAAATGTCACACCGGCCTTGAAGAAGCCCGATACTTGGGCTACGTGATTGGCAGAGGAGTGGTTAAACCCCAGATCGACAAAATACAGGCAATTCAGGGCTGGCCGCACCAGTGAACAAGAAACAAGTTCAAGCTTTCCTGGGCATTGCCGGCTATTATCGCCGGTTCATACCCAACTTTGCGGCCATGGCTACCCCCTTGACGGATCTTACCAAAGGGAGGGATTCCGTCATGGTAAAATGGACCTCAGCGGCTGAAGAGGCCTTCCACAGTCTGAAACGGGCTTTGTGCTCTCAGCCCGTACTAGTGACTCCTGATTTCAGCAGCGAGTTTGTGGTGCAAACTGATGCTTCTGATACTGGCATCGGAGCTGTACTTTCCCAGGTAAGGGACGGAGTCGAGCACCCGGTCCTCTACCTCAGTCGGAAACTGAATGTACATGAGCAGAGGTATGCCGTGATTGAAAAAGAGTGCCTAGCCATCAAATGGGCTCTCGACTCCCTCAAATATTACCTGGCAGGTAGGAAGTTTAGGCTGGTCACGGACCATGCCCCTCTCAAGTGGATGTGCAGCGCCCCAGAGTCCTGGTCGTTGCAGTACTGTGGCTCCGCCACTATGGGGAGCTATGGTGCGTCCGATGGCACTGAAGGAGTTCATCTGATCAGGTATCACAGACACCAATACATTTCACAGCCGGGCCTCCGGGGGGAGCTAAGGGTGCTATTCATTAGGCCACTCCCCACCATAGTGGGTAAACTGGGGGTCAGGCAGGAAGTTAGATCAGAAGCTGACTGGGTTGGAACCAGGCAACACCTTGTGGCAGAGGGTGTTGTAGGGGAAGATACAGTAGGGTCTCTGTCAGGGGTGGGATCCTGACAGAGGCTTGGCAACGAGAACGAACGTAACGGGACCGTGCCTGCTCCGGGTAGCGGCGGTGCCCAAGAAAGGATTAGAAGAGAGATAGATTGTGCTGAGTGAGAGACGGGATCACGCAAAGGAGAAATACCAGTAGGAGTCGTGCTGTAAGATCGAAGCAACGTCCTACTGAGGCGCACTACCGGTGGCCGGAACGCCGAGGGAGTAGAATAACATTCAGCTTCAAGCAATACTCTAAACAGCGGCAGGACAGTCAGTCTCAGGCGGGCTGTCTAACTCAAATCACCTATGAAGTCTTGGGAGGCAATTGTGGGAGAGGGGCGTCTCTAGGGTCCCGGAAGAACTCCAGGCCTACCCGTCAAACGGGTGCCGTTCCTACCCGAACCTCAGGGAGGGACGGAGGATTAGCAGAACATCATCTAATCGAGTTGTGAGGGAACATCAGAAACAGACACAACAGTTGTGGGGTACTTTCCGTAAGCACAGCAGGGAAGGACTACAACACATAGCGCTAGGGGGAAGGCACAGATTTCCTCCTGTGAAGAGAACTCTGGAAGTGCCATTGGACCGGCCGGACTTGCGCAGCCTGGTGAGCCGTATTCTGGACTGAGGACTCAGAGATCTTCAGTAAAGAGGTAAAGAGACTGCAACCTGGTGTCCTCGTTATTTACCGCGACCTGCACCCCACAACTGCACCGTTACAACACCTCTTATTTCACCGGACGTCCCCCACTGACAGACAGGGCCACGGACCGGGTCTAGCCACCGTGACAACCCCAGGACTGAGACCTAGTGGCCCGGCTCCGGGTACCCCTAGGCCCTGCGGCGGTGTGGGGGCGCTCCAACTTGGCGTCACGAACAGGATCTACTTAAGCCTGAAGAATCAGGTCATGTGTGCCTTGGAACTGTGATTTATCGTGCTTGGACTGTGCTTTATTACAAGGACTGTGTGTTGCCACTTGCCGCCAGAAGTTCCCGCCAAAACCGCCGCCATTACAGCGCTAAGGAGAGCGCAGGAGAAGAAGAAGGGCGTGGAAGTGGGCGTGAACAAGCTGAAGAGCGCGAAAGACAATGGCCGCCCAGTCTAAATATCTCGGCCCCTTGAGGACGTGTCCGTCAGCAGCCGAGATCCGCCTCCTGATCCTTAATGGTGGGCAGAGACAACGAAAACGAAACCGCCCACGAAGAAGAGAGCGGGAAAAGGACCAGGAAGAAGTAGCGAGCAACATGGAGGCCGCCATGGCCAGCCGCCCGGAGCCGGAGCGTGGGGTCGGAGCCGAGGACTCCCCCAGCTACCCGGAGAGGCACCGCAGCCAGACCTCCATAGTTGACGCTGACCTCCTGCAGACCGGAGCGGACGGGCTGATCCATCAACCCCGGCGGATGCAGCTGAGCACTGAGGCCGGGTGGAAGAAGACCATCATCGGGAGCCTCGCCAGACGTCTGTCGGCAGCCTCGTCTGGTCCGGAGCAAGAAAGAAGTTCCAGCGCTCCGAAGCCAGAAAGCAAGGCCCTGCCGGAAAGCGAGGTGCTGCAAGCAGAGATGACAGCGTCGCAGCACAAGGCCCCGCAGCCAGCGTTCCAGACCCCAGCGGAGACGGAGCAGACCGGCACCGGAGGAACCGCATCTGAAGCAGGTAGGAAGAGCCACCCTGCCCTGATGACCGACACCACTCCAGTGACTGCTAGTGCCACAGCTGCTGACTCCGTTCCAGTGACTGATCTTGCAGCAGCCGCTACCTCTGCTGCAGCAGATGCCCATACTCAAGCTGCGCAGACCTCCATCGCTGCGCATGATTTAACTGTACATGAAAGACGGATTAACGGCGTTTGTCCAGCACTGGGTGTAACCCTGGACCTCACTTTGCCCAGGCCAAGAAGGGTTAAGTGCCAGGTGCAGCCCTGGAAGCCGTCCAACTAAGCCTCGGAAACCTGAAACTGTAAATAGTTAACTGTTTATTTCCTTGCTATTTTGCTGCTAAAACCCGTCCTGGGTTAACTCTTAAAGGGATCCCTTTGTTTACCCGGGATCCCTATTGCTTTTTATTTTTGCTTTCACTTTCATTTTTGCTTTTTGTTCCACAATGTTATAAGAACTGCCGTAATCATGAACAGTGCATGATACAAACTTCCTGTATATAGTTTGCACCTTCTTAAAGGCGCTTCCTACTGGTCTTACTTGGAAAGAGACTCTTTGTGAAGATACCATACCGGAGCCTTTGCTGAGTATGGACTGGTAGCTAGAGAACAAATGCTACCTCCTAAAGACTTGGTCCCTTCTTAAAGGGGACATCCATGTGTATATTTGAAGAACCGTATTGCTTTAAGATTGATGGATAGCAATAATATCTTGATGAGCGAAAGTGATGATAATTCTTACATGTAAAAGTTATATGTATTTGATTGGTTAAATGTAAAGAAATGCAGATGATGTTTTCAGAAAGAAAGTAGTAATGAGGATTGATGTTATAAGGGGATAGGTGATAATGTTGATAAGAAACTGGGGATAGAAGGTAAACCCTGAGTCCTCCATAGTAAGTTGGTTATTGTAAAGAAAGAGTTAATAATGTGTTACAGAGGACAGAAAGTGAACCCGTAGGGGTTAGGTAGAGAGTCCTCCTAGGAGCCATACGTAGATGGCCCAGTGCTTCTAAAACTGAAAGTAATGTTATGATCTGTACTGTGTATAGAAGTTGAAAAGGCAGTAGGCCCTGGCTGAACGGGGCGGTCCTGTAACCGAAAGGAGAGGCAGTAGGTCTGGTGCCGATAGGACAGACGGTCCTGCAGATTCAAAGAAGGAGAATGAAAAGTTAACTTACCTTATAATGTGATTATAGGAAGGCCTTTGGTGGATACAGAGTGTATGTCCTTAAAGGCAATGTTAAAGTATTGTTCAGCAATTTTTGCACTTAGTAGAATACCCGGTTGGGTAAGAAGAGTTATTTATAGCATGTTGCTATGTTATTTAACCATGTTTGTAACGTTCAAGTGTCCTCACCTCCCATAAAGGGAAGCTTGTTCAAGTATACTTATTGTTATTTGCACTCAACAAAAATTGTATGTCTTTTTGCTAAACTTGTATTGTTGTTTTCTTCCCAGTCCCGGAGTACTGTGTTTAACCAGGGGGGAGTGCAGCGCCCCAGAGTCCTGGTCGTTGCAGTACTGTGGCTCCGCCACTATGGGGAGCTATGGTGCGTCCGATGGCACTGAAGGAGTTCATCTGATCAGGTATCACAGACACCAATACATTTCACAGCCGGGCCTCCGGGGGGAGCTAAGGGTGCTATTCATTAGGCCACTCCCCACCATAGTGGGTAAACTGGGGGTCAGGCAGGAAGTTAGATCAGAAGCTGACTGGGTTGGAACCAGGCAACACCTTGTGGCAGAGGGTGTTGTAGGGGAAGATACAGTAGGGTCTCTGTCAGGGGTGGGATCCTGACAGAGGCTTGGCAACGAGAACGAACGTAACGGGACCGTGCCTGCTCCGGGTAGCGGCGGTGCCCAAGAAAGGATTAGAAGAGAGATAGATTGTGCTGAGTGAGAAACGGGATCACGCAAAGGAGAAATACCAGTAGGAGTCGTGCTGTAAGATCGAAGCAACGTCCTACTGAGGCGCACTACCGGTGGCCGGAACGCCGAGGGAGTAGAATAACATTCAGCTTCAAGCAATACTCTAAACAGCGGCAGGACAGTCAGTCTCAGGTGGGCTGTCTAACTCAAATCACCTATGAAGTCTTGGGAGGCAATTGTGGGAGAGGGGCGTCTCTAGGGTCCCGGAAGAACTCCAGGCCTACCCGTCAAACAGGTGCCGTTCCTACCCGAACCTCAGGGAGGGACGGAGGATTAGCAGAACATCATCTAATCGAGTTGTGAGGGAACATCAGAAACAGACACAACAGTTGTGGGGTACTTTCCGTAAGCACAGCAGGGAAGGACTACAACACATAGCGCTAGGGGGAAGGCACAGATTTCCTCCTGTGAAGAGAACTCTGGAAGTGCCATTGGACCGGCCGGACTTGCGCAGCCTGGTGAGCCGTATTCTGGACTGAGGACTCAGAGATCTTCAGTAAAGAGGTAAAGAGACTGCAACCTGGTGTCCTCGTTATTTACCGCGACCTGCACCCCACAACTGCACCGTTACAACACCTCTTATTTCACCGGACGTCCCCCACTGACAGACAGGGCCATGGACCGGGTCTAGCCACCGTGACAACCCCAGGACTGAGACCTAGTGGCCCGGCTCCGGGTACCCCTAGGCCCTGCGGCGGTGTGGGGGCGCTCCAGATGCATCTCCACAAGGACCGTAATAGTCGGGTAACCCGGTGGTTCCTTGCCGTGCAGGCTTACTCTTTCACGGTGGAGCACCGCCCCGGGGTGCAAATGGGGAACGCTGATGCCCTGTCCCGAGTGCACTGTTTCGAGAGTATTCTTGCTCGACCTGAGTGGTCTGAGCAGGGGGGGAGGATATGTAAGAGTCATGTCGGTCTGGTAGTCGGGGGCAGGTATATCTCGCCCAGGTATTTGTCCTATGTGAATTAGGCCGCTCAGTATCTTCAGGATACCGAGGGGTTAATAAATGCAGGATTAAAGGCTGACCAGCTGGAGGTTTCAGGTGTCAGCCTGGGGCACACAGAATGCCTGTCTGTGTGAGACAAACGTGAGTGGGAGCTGTGCTCATGCACTGTGTAATGTTAGCTGGGTGGGAGAAGCCCCCCAGTTGTTAGTTAGGAACTTGTTTGTTTAGTTAGTGCCGGACAGGCAAGGATTTATGTTTATGTTTTGTTTTATGATTGCTTTCACGTTAATAAACCTGACCTACGGTCAGTCTACTCAGAATCCTGCTGTACGCCTTAGAGTTTAATGCACAAACCACGTGACCTTTGACCCCAGCAAAGGCGATCCCGGAGTGTTTTGTCACAGGACATATATACCAAAAAGGGGTCCAGGATGGGGGATATATACTAGGATTGGCCCAGGATGGTAGTCATACATACTAGGAAGGACCCAAGATGGGGTACATATATCAAAGATAGGTCCCTGGATGGAGTACATATATACCACGAAGGGGGACACATGTACCATTTAGGAGAACATATATACCAGTATGGGGGACATATATACCTGGAAAGGACATAGGACGGAGGACATACAGTGCCAAATAATATTGCACACCCCACTTTTCAGTTTTTGATTTTCCACAAAAATTTAAAATAACCAATACATTTCGTTCACCTTCACAATTCTGTTCCACTTGTTGTTGATTCTTCACCAAAAATTTACTTTTGGTATCTTTATGTTTAAAGCATGATATGTGGGAAAAGGTTGAAAAGTTCCAGGTATCCGAATATTTTTGCAAGACACTGTATATAACTGGAAGGACCCAGGATGGACTTACATATATACCTGGAAGAGAACCAGGATGGGGGGGGGGGGGCATTACTAGATATGAAAGGGAAGGAGGGGCAACACATATGTCTATATAGGACATTCATACATCAGACTAGCATTTAGCAGGGGCCAGGAACAAATTTGCATTTGGCCAATTACTAATTACTCCACTGTCTATCAAGGATGTTGCTCAAGCTCCTGAATGTTCTTTAGAAGCACATTTCTTGCATGGGAAATCAAGGCAATAGTTCTATAGTTGCCACTATCCTTGATATTACCTTTCTTAGGTAGCAGAATGAAAATTTATATTTGCCAATGGTCCTTTAGATCTTCGGGTTGTCAGTGCAGCTCTTGGGACTGGTTTGAACAGCTCTGCATGGATACCATCAATGCTAAATACTTTGTTGTTTGGCCTCTGCCTTAAAGCATATTACACTTCACTTTCCAATAGATCTGATGCTGGTTCCTCTTTTCCCTGCTCCCCTCATGATGGCCAAAGCAGGCACTGATTATTCAATGCATCTTTTCTTGATGTCAGGCTAGTTAGTCTTTGATTATTGCTTGATGTACAAAGAGAGGCTACTTCTTGTTTCCCACCATGGCACATAATTCAATGGTAAAGCCCTTATTATAGGCTTCTCCGAGTTTCATGTATTGTGCATTTAAGAAGCTGGTCTTATCTTTCTTCACTTCTATTTGAAAGTCAGCAAATAAGTCTACGTTCACATTAGCGTTCGGCGCCGCAGCGTCGGGCACCGCAGCGTCCCACATGCGTCATGCACCCCTATATTTAACATGGGGGCGCATGGACATGCGTTGTGCTGCGTTTTGCAACGCATGCGTTTTTTTGGCCGCAAGCGTTGGGGCAGCAAACGCAGCAAGTTGCATTTTTTTTGCATCCAACTTTCGGCCAAAAAGGACGCATGCGTCGCAAAACGCAGCGTTTTAGCGTGCGTTTTGTTGCGTTTTTGTTTGCGTTGTGCGTTGCGTCGCCGACGCTGCGGCGCACAATGCAAATGTGAACGTAGCCTAAGACGATGTGGGTGAGTGACAGATGTAGGCCTGCTGTGCTGGGAGCCCTGATACCTCATGCAACATCTTAAATGTAATTTTTTGATCAGCCACACAAAATTTCAGCATGGCATACTGTAAGGAGGTGGCAACTCAGTTGCGCACTCTCCTTCTCAGTGTGGCCCCTTGTCACCTTATATAAACATGTTCTTAATGCATGTGCTGTATTTGTTATGCAGTGTATAATGTCATGTGTTTTATGCTGTGATGTGTTTGCAATGTGTGTACCGCCATATGTCGCACCTGTTTTACTATGTATTGTGTTGTGGGGAGTTACCCTTTAATTCCTGTTGCTAATCTAGGGACAGTTAGGGGTTAAGTTAGGGGCTGGGCCAGCAGTAGAGAGGAGACAGGAAGATGCTGCTTCCTGGTCAGAGGCTTGGGTATGCTAGCCCAGAGCAGATGTGCTGAATAGGCGGGGCACTGCCTGACTCCCATACGTTATTCCCTGTTGGACAGCCTTATTGGACTCTATTTCGCCTGGACTAAGCTGTGTCTGTCTCGTCTATTTTATGTACAAGGGCCGGGGGTGCTCACTGACCATTTGCTCAGTGGACTCAGTGGACCCTGTCTGAGAACTGTACCTTTAAATAAATCATCCACAGCTACCCCCCCGGTCGCCCTTGTTCCAATACCACAAAAGTTATAAAAATTTAAGGATAGTAACACAGCTAGTTGACTGAAAGTAAGTGCAGGCCTGCCGGTCTGGGATGCCTACTGATATAGGCAATACTCGTGAAGGAGACCCAAACTGGAGTAAAAATCTTTCAAAAAATTATTGACATGCACCACTTAAGTGTCATCATATTTCAGAGTAAAAATACTAGAGTAGCGCAGTTTTTTTACTTCACTTACTGTACAATCTTCTGGACTCCCTTAATTTGGCAGCCACGCAGCAGTATTATTATTATTAATAGATGGTGGCCCGATTCTAAAGCATCAGGTATTCTAGAATATGTATGTATGTATGTATGTATGTATATAGCAGCCACATAGTATATAGCACAACCCACATAACACAGACAGCCACATAGTATATAGCACAGCCATGTAGTATATAGGAGCCACGTAGTATATAGCATCCACATAGTATATAACACAGCCACGTAGTATATGGGAGCCACGTAGTATATAGCACAGCCATGTAGTATATAACACAGCCACATTGTATATTGCACAGCTATGTAGTATATAACACCGCCCACGTAGTATATATCAGCCACGTAGCATATAGCACAGCCACGTAGTATATAGCACAGCCATGTAGTATATAGCACAGCCATGTAGTATATAGCAGCCATGTAGTATATAGCACAGCCAACGCATTATATAAAACAGCCCACACAGTATATAACAGCTCACACAGTATATACACAGCCCACGTAGTATATCAGCCACGTAGTATATAGCACAGCCACATAGTATATAGCACAGCCATGTAGTATATAGCAGCTATGTAGTACATAGGACAGCCACATAGTATATATACGCAGCCCACATAATATACAACACAGTCCACGTAATATATAGCACAGCCCACACAGTATATAACACAGCCCACATAGTATATAACACAGCCCACATAATATATAGCAAAGCCCACGCAGTATATAACACAGCCCACGCAGTATATAACACAGCCCACGCAGTATATAGCAGTATGGGCACCATATCCCTGTTAAAAAAAATAAAAATAAAAATTAGTTATATACTCACCCTCCAGCGTCCAGCGAAGTGTGCCGATCCGTGCGATGCTGCCGCCAGCTTCCGTTCCCAGAGATGCATTGCGAAATTACCCAGATGACTTAGCAGTCTCGCGAGACCGCTAAGTCATCTGGGTAATTTTGCAATGCATCTCTGGGAATGGAAGCTGGCGGCAGCATCGTGCACATCGGTGGACGTCAGAAGGTGAGAATAGCATGATTTTTTATTTTTTTATTATTTTTAACATTATATCTTTTTACTGCAGCAGCCGTTCGACAGACAGCAGGCGATGGTTTCTTCACCTCCGGTTTCTACAGCGCTGCAGGGTTCACATCAGGATCTATCTCAGGGCCCCCAGTGGCAGTCTTCTCCGGATGGCACGGATTTCCTTGGACAGCGGCGTCAGGACCCTGGGACTCCGGCTGGAGGGATCACAACTCCCTCGCAGCCTGGTGAGTGTGCATCTGTGTCCTTGCTACCTTCACAGCTTTTCCCCTCTCCTGCGGTTCTGGGGCTGCATGGGGATTCGGGGCTTGTTCTTAGGACGAGCATTACGGATGCGGCTGATGTGGGGGGTGTAGGTGTGGTGTTAGCTAACGTGAGGGATTTATTGGCTAGGCTGGAGAGGGGTATGAGTGATCAACAGCACTTGGCGGCGTGGATCGGTTACCAAAGGGGGATTAGTGGTGTAAGGGAAGTGGCGGCGGGCCCCTGGGCTCCGGTTTCGGTTCAGACGGAGAAAGAGAAGGAGTGTCGTATTCATTTGGATGATAGGGCTCACGGGGAGGTGTACATCTGTTTTGAGGGGCCTTTAGGGGCGCATCTTAAAAAAGAGGTGAAGGACAAAATTTGTAAAGATGAGTATGTGGAAATATTTTCGCTGCTCCCTCTGGAGAAATTTAACCTGGATAAGGGGAAGAAAGAGGACAGCAAGAAGGAGGATGAGGAGAAACGTAGGTGGCGTTTGATTCCTCAGACTTTCATAAATTGGCTGCAGGCGTTTTCTATTTTGGCGAGCGTCATTGGAGAGAAGGTGCCGGAGAATTGTTCAGGCCTGTTTTGCTACATGGACTCTATTGGGGAGGCTCATAGGGTATATGGCGGGCAGGCATGGTTGAGGTACGATGAGCAATTCCGGCAGCGGAAAGCTATACGTCCGACTCTTCGATGGGACCAAAAGGATATTGGGCTCTGGCTTCGTGTGATGGCGCAGTATAAGTTTGGTCATTCCTTTCGGGGGGGGCGGTAGTTCCGGTCAAAGCAGTCAGTCCAGTTCGGCGGGGGCATCAGGACAGCCCAGTCAGTCGGGGGGTCATAAAGCGGGTTTGTGTTGGCAGTTCAACGACAGCCAGTGCAAGTTTGGGGTTAACTGCAAATTTAAGCATTTGTGTTCCCACTGCAGCGACTCCTCTCACGGGGTCTCAAAATGCTTCATGAAAGCTAAGTCGAAGTCAGAAGCCAGGAATTCTCATGGGGGTGACGCCGGTGAGGCTGGAAGGAATGGTTCCCTATCTAAATAGGTATTCAAAGAAAGAAGCGTCGTTTTTGTTATATCATGGTTTTCATGATGGTTTTGTAATTCCTGCCCCTCCGTTTGTGGTTCTTCGGGTACTTAAAAACTTGCGGTCAGCGGTGTTACACGGGGAGGTGGTGTCAGAGAAGTTGAGGAAGGAGGTGGCATTGGGTCGTATGTCTGGCCCCTTTTCATCCCCTCCGTTTGTGGATCTGGTTGTTTCCCCGCTTGGTGTAGTCCCCAAGAAGGAAGTGGGTAAATTTCATTTGATTCACCACCTGTCTTATCCGCGTGGGTTGTCGGTTAACGACGGTATTGCGCCTGCGCTTTGCTCGGTGGTTTATGCGTCATTTGATGAGGCCATTGCGTGGGTCTGCAATTTTGGAAGAGGGGCCTTATTGGCCAAAACAGATATTGAGGCGGCTTTTCAGTTGCTACCGGTTCATCCCGATAGTGTTAGACTTTTGGGTTGTTTTTGGGAGGGGGGGTTTTACGTGGATAGGTGTTTGCCCATGGGTTGTTCCCTATCGTGCGCTTGTTTGAGACGTTCAGTTCGTTCTTAGAATGGGTGGTAAGAGATGATTCGGATTGTGATTCAGTGGGTCTGATCGCTGTTATCGGCTCTTGCCGGCTGTTGAAATGGTGTCTGAGCGGTTTGGAGTTCCGCTAGCCCCTGGAAAGGCGGAAGGCCCGAGTACGTGTTTTAGTTTCTTGGGCATTGTCATCGATATGGTTGGGTGGGAGTTCAGGCTGCCTGCGGACAAGATAGAAGGGTTGCGCGAAGATTTGGCACAGGCGCAGCATTTGAAGAAATTGACTTTGCGGGATTTGCAATCATTGCTTGGAAAACTTAATTTGTGCTTGTCGGGTAATGCCGATGGGGAGAGTGTTTTCCAGGAGATTGGCGAGTGCTACGGCCGGGGTTCGTGCACCGCATCATTTTATTCGCTTGTCAGCAGAGCTCAAAGAAGATTTGGTGGTTTGGAGCACCTTTTTGGGATCGTATAATTGTCGTTCGTTGTTGATGGAGGAGGTGGTTGATAATGATTCACTGGAACTGTTTACAGATGCGGCGGGTGGCAGTGGTTTTGGAGCATACTTCAGAGGGCAGTGGTGTGCGGCACCCTGGCCTGCGGAGTGGATTTCATCGGGGCTGGTTTGTAACATCGCGTTATTGGAAATCTTTCCGATCTTGGTGGCGGTTCATTTGTGGAAGCATGAATTTCGGAACAGGCGCATTCGTTTTAACTGTGATAGTATGGGGGTGGTGTGTGCTGTGAATGGACTCACAGTGTCGTCACCGCCTGTGGTGCGGGTTCTTCGATGATTGGTTCTATCCTGTCTGGAGTTGAATTCACAGGTTACGGCGACTCATGTGCCTGGGGTGTGTAATTCAATAGCTGACTCTCTTTCTCGTTTCCAGTTCGAGCGTTTTCGGTCCTTGGCTCCGGAAGCAGAGACCATCGGTTTGGATTGCCCTGCGGACTTTTGGCTTGTGGCATCCGGGATGCCGAAGAATTGATAAAGTCATCGTTGGCTCCTAAAACATGGGAGGCTTATCAGGCGGTTTGGGTGTCTTGGGAGGGGGTGTTGGCATCTTGCCCGGGCGTAGGTGGTTCCGATGAACAGGTGGGTGTTTTGTTGTCCTGGCTGAGTTGTGGGTTTTCAGAAGGTTGGTCGTGGACGAAGGTATTGCGCTTGCTGGATGCTCTGGCGTTTGGTTTTAAGTTGAGGGGGCAGCGTGATTTGTCCAAAGTGTTTTTGGTGTGGCAGGCGGTAAAAGGCTTCCGTAGGCAATATGGTAGGTTGGATTTGCGGCGTCCCGTGTCTTTCGTGATGTTGGAGCGGTTGGGTGAAGCATTGGGGACTTGTTGTGGGTCAGTTTTTGAACATTGTCTGTTCAGTTTGGCTTTTTCTTTTGCATTTTTTGGTGCAATGAGAATCGGTGAGCTGGTGTCCCCTAACAAGAAAGTGATGGGGGGGATTTTGGCACGGGATGTACTCTTGTCCAAAGGGCATGTTGAGTTTTAGTTACGTCGCTCGAAGACTGATCAGGTAGGGCAAGGTAGGAAGGTTGTACTGGGTTCGGTCGCCGATTCGCGTATGTGCCCAGTTAGTTGTTTAAAAGTCTTTTGGGGGCTCGTGCCTCACAGGGCGGGATCGTTACTTTGCCATGAGGATGGTTCCTCTCTGTCGCGGTATCAGTTTCACATGGCTTTCAAAAAGGCGCTTCAGGCATTGGGGTTGGATGATTCGCGTTTTACTCCTCATTCATTTTGGATTGGGGTGGCAACGGATGCGGCCGCTGGAGGTTTGGATTCTGAGGTTATCAAGCGTATTAGCAGATGGAAGTCGAATAGATACCGTAGTTATGTTAGGTGTTAAGTGGGGTGCGATCGGGGCATCTGGCGATGTCTTTTGTTCTGGTTAAAGTTTGGTTTTTGCTGTGGGATTTGAATGATTGTGTTTGTATTTTTAAGGTTCCTTGCCGCTGTTGGTGTGGATTTTCAGCCATTCCTATGTGCACTGGGGAGCATCAGCGAGCTGATGTTATGATGAACATACTCAGAGATTTGCCATTGATGAGATGGACAAAACCTTATCAATAAGATACCGGTGTCTCTATATGCACCTTGTGATCCTTTTAATTGACCACAAAACAGCGAGAGCAGGCACTACTGATGGGAGTATTATTATAGATGACCCACATTACTAACTCCTTGGCTTGATGTCATCTGACAATACAAAGGTGACATCAACCCCTCAAATATTTCCACACTTGCTACTGCCACAGGGCAAGTGGGAAGAGCAAGGCTCTAAGTGTCAGATTTTGTGCACATTATTCATGCACCATTTTTTGGCAGCTGAATGCTGATGTTCTTAGCCTGGGAGGAGAGCCAATTTACCTGATCCCTTCCTTGGCTACTGATATCAGTCCACAGCTGTCTGTTTAGCCTTTGCTGGATTGAAATGATGGGGGGACCCTACATCTTTTTTTCTGTGGTTTCCCCCATAAAATAACCAGTAAAGGCTAACCAAACAGCTGTGAGCTGATTTTAATAGCCTGAGAATCTTTAGGGATATTGCCCTGCTTCCCAGATGATTAGCATCAGCCCTCAGCCCTCTGTTGTTTAGGAAAATGATGGGGAACCCTAAGCAATTGTTTTCATTTATTTTTTTTAGAACCTGTGGGCTTTATGTCACCATAAAACAGCTGACCTCAGCCCCATAACTATTACCCCACTTGACACCACCACACCAGCACAAGTGGGAAGAGGCAGGCAAAGCACCAGAATTTGCCCATCTAATAGATGCATCTTTCTGGGGCTGCTGGCAGCTGATATTTTTAGGCTGAGAAGGTCAATATCTATGGCCTCTTACCAGCCTGAGAATACCAGTCCCCAGCTGTCTGCTTTAGTCCCCAGCCTGTCAGTTTTGCCTACGCTGGTTATTAAAAAAAAAGAAGAGACCTCATATCTTAAAAAAATAAATTATTTATTTATCAGCTGGTGCTGGCTGATAAATACTCCCATCAGCAGTACCTGCTCTTGTTGTTTTTAGACACAGTAGGTGTAGGCTGATGGGAGTGGTAATTTTTACTGCTGGTCACAGCTGTTGGTTCAGGCAGTCATCTGACAGCATGGGAACAGCAGCTCTCTGACTGGCAGTAATGATCTTACCGCCAATCAGAGATGCCGGTATTTCTCACACTATCATGCTGATGACAGTGTGGGAAATAACTGATATTCGAAGTGCCATACCCAAACAGTGAGATATAGCGTGGCACAGCTAAAGTGGTGCTCAAAGAAGGTTCCCACACCAGAGAATATTAGTAATAAACTTTGGCACTCAACTTTGCATGCTGAAAGAATTTTATTTTGGCAGCCACTTGTACAAACGTTTCGGTCAGTAAAATGAACTTCTTCAGTAAGCTGCAATGAATATCAATTTATAATCCATGTCCAAAATATATAATAAACATGACAAAATTAAACTAATACAATAACATCATCATGCACTTATGGTGAGGGATAGGTAACGGGAAAAAAAAAAAAGGTACTGGATTGAGTCAGTCATACCTTTGTACTAATGAACAAATGTAGGTGTGGCTTGAAGTAGACAAAGGGTCCTATTATGGATCCTAATAAAGATGATGGTATACCATAATAAACATGAGGGACTATATTGAGGTATGATAAAACTAGAGAGTGGAATTTCAAACTGACCTATGCGATATTGTGGAATGAGGATGTTGCATAAAATTCCGTTGGAATCTTTAGAAATGATGTCCTATACAATTGGAGTGTAAGTCTATATAAACAAATATAGATACATTAGGGAAAACCATATCTAATGGTATGAATCAGGACAAAACTAATAATATACATACCCCATGTACTCTTTTATAATAATAAGATCCGTATGGTGGACCAGTCCCTGTCTGGGTATAAAAAGCATGTTATTATGCTTATCCATCTAATGGTGAAGCTTGTCCCTTTAATTAGTGACCAAATACCAAACATGTCTCTTACCCGGGATGGGCTGCGTGAGTGTCCAGATAAAACGCGGTGTCCGCCGCTTGTTCTGGGGTGCAGTAATGTGATGTCCGCACATGTTTATATGTGTAGGAGGCGGGACAAACCCGCCGGCCGGAAACCGGAAGTGCATCACAGGAAGTGACGTTACGATAGTCCCGGTATCTCTATGTGCGTTCCAGGGGAGACAGGAACTAGTATGGTGGAGCGTTCCACCCATGTATTGTGTGAGTGTCACTGCTGAATGTGTACTATTGCTTGTGTAGCCATAGTTACCGGAGTTAGTGCGGTGGGGTGCTGCACTATCATGTGTCATGAGGGACATAGTAAAATAGCTATGTATGGGATGGAGGAGATATGTGACATGTGTAGAAACTAAATAATAATATAAACAAAGGAAAATAAGGAAAATTAATATAAACATACAGGAATGGGGAAGAAAGACAGGAGACGGGGACTAGACTGGGGAGGAGAATCCAGGAGGAAGGAGGATCAAGGAATGTGAATCTGCGTGACGTCGATTCAATATAGGTGACTCTGCAAAACAAAGCATTATGTCAATACAGGTGTATATAAAATCATATTAATTCATTTTACATATCAAGTTTATATTTGAAATCTCGATCTAGGGGAATATATTCACATAAAGGAAGAAAGATCATACTCCCTATTTAGACCCCTGGGGGACATGGTATTCAATTCATGTATCCAAAATGCCTCCCTCCTCTTGAGGGTTTGGATACGATTACCTCCTCGTCTGTGTAGAGGAATATGTTCTATCACCTGAAATTTCAATTGGGGTGTAGAATGTCCTGCACTGATGAAGTGGTATGGTAACGGAAGTAGCATATTCTTGCATCTGATTGTAGATTTATGTTTGCTGATGCGATCTCTAATAGACTGTGAGGTTTCCCCGATGTAGAGGAGACCACAGGGACATTTGATGGAATAGATTACATGTGAGGTGTCACAGGTGCTGTAATCTTTGATCTTATATTGTTTACCTGAGTGTGGATGATAAAAGTGATCCCCTTTCAATACATTCCCACATTGGTTACAATGTAAACATGGGTGTGTGCCCATTTTTTTTTGTGAAAGGAACCTTTGTGTAGAGGTACGTGGGCCTGAGCAGATGTCTGCTTTAATGAGTGTGTCCCGAATGTTGCGGGGACGTTTGTAGCAGGGCAGAACTGGTTTGTGAAATTCAGGAACCTCCGGGTATGATTCTCTAAGGAGATTCCAATTCTTCCTAATAGTATGGTGCAAAATGCGGACATAGGGGTGAAAGGTGTGAACAAATGGCACTCGTCCTGTAGCTGGTTCTCTAGAGGTTACGGGTTGTAATGCATCATGTAAGACCTCGGGAGTATATCCCCGTTCTCTGAATTTGTGGTACATTTCATCTATCCTCTCTCGTTTTTTAATAGGGTCTGTAACAATTCGTTCAATCCTTTGGAACTGGGAGCGAGGAATAGCATTTTTTGTGGAAACTGGAAGACTGGTGTAACCGGATTCGTTTTAATGAGGAATTCTTTAATTTTGGAGTCAATAACTCCCAGGTTGAAGTAAGTATTAACTGTGGTTGATATGACCATACCTATATCTCTTTTTGGGTCTCTATTTAATTTTGTATATACTCTGACGTCATCTAATTGACGATGAGCTTCTTTAATGTAGTCATCCTTTTCCATAACAACTATGGCGCCACCTTTATCAGCGGGTTTGATTAAGATGTTCTTATCATTGCGTAGAGATTGTAACGCCTGAAAGTCGAGACTGGTTAGATTGGATGAAAAGTGTAATTTGCCGTTGTCAGTATCACGACGGAGTTGATTAAATGCTTTCTCAATGAGTTCTATAAAGGTCTCTACTGTATGTGAGCCTGTTGGAGGGCGATACATAGTCTTATTTCGAAGGCCAAGTTGGCCTATGGAAATCAGAGGGTGGCTACTAGAGGGGGTGGAAGATTGTGTTCCATCCATTGTGGCAAAATGTGTTAACAGTCTAATACGACAATAGAAGCGTTGCAGTTCCATGTCCAGTCTGAAGGTACTCATCTTAGAAGAGGGACAAAATGAAAGTCCCTTCTGTAATAGATTATGTTCTGCAATGCTGAGTGTTCTTGAAGAGATGTTAATGACTAAAGAGTTGGTACCTGTGAACGTGTCACTCTGAAGAAGTCCTGATCTCTTCCTGCGTTGGCTGCGGCGGGGTCTCTTCTTCTTGTCTGTCATCTTCGTTGTTCTAAAAAATGATGTGTGGTGCTGGTACGGGTGCTCCTTCTGTCCGTTTCCGAGCCTGAGGAAGATGCTTCATTGGAAGAGTGATGACTAGGGTTGAGCGACTTTTACTTTTTCAGGATCGAGTCGGATTTCGCGAAACCCGACTTTGTCAAAAGTCGGGTCGGGTGAAATCGGCCGATCATTGCGAAAAGTCAGGGGCCGACTGAAACACGAAACCCAATGCAAGTCAATGGGGAATAAAAGTCAGCAGTGAGTGGAGGACAGGAAAACACCTACCGAGCCCATTTTAATGTCAAAAACATCAATTATTGTTACTTAAGCTTGTCAATCTTAATTTACCTTATAATAATAGTTAGCCATTGAAAATTTGGGGGTAATTTGGCAACAGTTGTGGGGGGAGTAGGGCTGGCTCAAGTTTTTCGTGGGCCCAGGAAACGCGGACTACATCACGGCGGTGGAGCAGGGAGAGGTAAGTATTTCAACTTTGCAAGTGCTGTGATCATGAGCAAGCAGGGGGGGCACACTCGTTCGCATTGCCACTGGCACAGGGCCCCTCAAAGTACGGCGTTGTGTTTGATGGCGGGGGCGCCTCCCACCGGCAGTGACACTTTTGCGTACTATGACGGGCCCTGTGACAGTGACGTCGCCAACGAATATGCCCCCCCCAGCTCATGAAGGAACCTGCACTTTCATATGCACCTTCCTCTTTGTCCCCGTATAAGGTGGTATAGTATGCGGGAAGGGGGACCTGACTTTCAGCAGGGTCAGATTTTGGCTGTGTAGAGTGCAAGGGGAATGTAGTGGTCTGGGTCAATGTACCAGCAGACCCATCAAGCAGTGGCTGGGTAATAGGCAGGATGAGGAGGAAACACAGATATAGGCCCAAAATAAAAAAGGAGGCTAAAAGCTGGAAAAATTGGTTACAGGAGTAAACAGACAGCATTGCTTTGTTCAGTGGAGGACAACAACAAGCAGCAGCAGACACCGTTAGTAGGGCCCAACCAAACTAGTAGGCCAAATACAGTTTCAAATTCTAAATATAGGCCGAAAGCCTGTAGATTGAAACTCAGGTTTGTTTCTTTGAGGAAACCAAGAGGCAGCAGCAGACATAACTAGGCCCAAACCAAGCACCAGGGCAAATGCAGTTTCATATTGTTGATAGAGGCTCAAAGCCTGTAGATTCAAACGCAGCTTTGTTTCTTTGAGGAAACCAAGAGGCAGCAGCAGACATAACTAGGCCCAAACAAAGCACCAGGGCAAATGCAGTTTCATATTGCTGATAGAGGCCGAAAGCCTGTAGATTCAAACGCAGCTTTGTTTCTTTGAGGAAACCAAGAGGCAGCAGCAGACATAACTAGGCCCAAACCAAGCACCAGGGCAAATGCAGTTTCATATTGTTGATAGAGGCTGAAAGCCTGTAGATTCAAACGCAGCTTTGTGTCTTTGAGGAAACCAAGAGGCAGCAGCAGACATAACTAGGCCCAAACCAAGCACCAGGGCAAATGCAGTTTCATATTGTTGATAGAGGCCGAAAGCCTGTAGATTAAAACTCAGCTTTGTTTTTTTGAGGAAACCAAGAGGCAGCAGCAGATGTAACTAGGCCCAAACCAAGCACCAGGGCAAATGCAGTTTCATATTGTTGATAGAGGCCGAAAGCCTGTAGATTCAAACGCTTTGTTTAGTAAAGGTAGAGTGGGCGCACCCACCTGTCCAGGCAAACGGCACTTGCACGGGTGCTTGCGCCAAGTGGTGACCACGGTCCTGTGGGGGGAGTCAGCCCATTTAGGGAAGTATAAAAATGGCCTATGGTGGACATTCAGCAGCTGCAAATGGAGGAATTGGCAAAGTCAGTAAGAGGTGGGCAAAAGCGAGTCATTTATCACCCAAGCTAGGTGTCAGCAGGGGAAGGTGGGGCAAAAGAATTGCCAATCCATGATTGGTTAATTTTAATGAAGGTTAGATCATCTACATTTTGGGTAGCCAAACGTGTCCTTTTTTCGGTCAGTATTGAACCAGCAGCACTGAAGACTCTTTCTGAAAGCACACTGGCAGCAGGGCAAGCGAGCTCCTGTAAAGCATATTCTGCCAATTCGGGCCAGGTGTCTAGTTTAGATGCCCAGTAATCAAAGGGGAATGACCTGTGAGGGAGAACATCGATAAGGGATGAAAAATAGTTTGTAACCATACTGGACAAATGCTGTCTCCTGTCACTTTGAATAGATGCAGCAGTCCCTGTTGTGTCAGCGGTCATTGAAAAATCACTCCACAACCTTGTCAGAAAACCCCTCTGTCCAACGCCAATGCGGATTTCGGCACCTCTAGCACCTCTGTCATGTTGCCCCTATGGCAAGTGTGAGGACCATCACCGCCTCTGTGTGCTGGGAATGCCTGAACCAAACGGTCTACAAGAGTGGCTTGTTTGGTAGCCAATATTTGCTCAAGGTTCTCATGTGGCATGATGTTTTGCATTTTCCCTTTATAGCGTGGATCCAGGAGGCAGGCCAACCAGTAATCGTCATCGGTCATCATTTTGACAATGCGGGGGTCCCTTTTTAAAATACGCAAGGCATACTCAGCCATGTGGGCCAATGTTCCTGGTGTCAATTCACTGGTCCTGCTGGGTTGAGGAGCACTTTCTTGGAAATCCACATCACAAGTGTCCCGCAAGAAACCTGTACCTGACCTTGCAACGCCACCAGTTTCAAGTGGCCCCTGAGAAGCATCCTCCTCCCATACATAGTCATCCCCATCATCCTCCTCCTCATCCTCTTCGACTGCCACCTCGTCCTGGACAGTTCCCTGACCAGACAATGGCTGACTGTCATCAAGGATTCCCTCCTCCTCGGCTGCAGACGCCAGCTCCTTGATGTGCGTCAAACTTTGCATCAGCAGACGCATAAGTGGGATGCTCATGCTTATGATGGCGTCATCTGCACTTGCCAGCCGTGTGCATTCCTCGAAACACTGAAGGACTTGACAGAGGTCTTGTAGCTTGGACCACTGCACACCAGACAACTCCATATCAGCCATCCAACTGCCTGCCCGTGTATGCGTATCCTCCCACAAATACATGACAGCACGCCTCTGTTCACACAGCCTCTGAACCATCTGCAGTGTGGAGTTCCACCTTGTTGCAACGTTGATAATTAGGCGGTGCTGTGGAAGATTGAGCGATCGCTGATGGTTCAGCATACGGCTGGAGTGTACGGGCGACCGGCGGATGTGCGAGCAAAGTCTTCGCACCTTCAAGAGCAGGGCTGGTAACTCCGGATAATTTTTAAGAAAGCACTGCACCACCAGGTTCAAAATGTGAGCCAGGCAAGGTATGTGTTTGAGTTGTGAAAGGGCTATGGCAGCCATAAAATTCCTTCCATTATCACTGACTACCTTGCCTGCCTCAAGATGTACACTGCCCAGCCATGACTGAGTTTCTTGCTGCAAGAACTTAGCCAGAACTTCCACGGTGTGTCTGTTGTCACCCAAACACTTCATTTCAAACACAGCCTGCTGACGCTTCCCACTAGCTGTTCCGTAATGGGACACCTCGTGTGCAACACTGGCAGCTGCGGATGGAGTGGTCATGCGACAGTGCTCTGTTGACGAGCTTTCGCTTCTGGAGGAGGAGGAGGAGGATGTGGGGTGGCGAACGTCTACAGCCAACTGTTTCCTAGATCGTGGGCTAGGCAGAACTGTCCCACTATTGCTGTCCCCTGTGGACCCTGAATCCACAACATTAACCCAGTGCGCCATGATGGACAAGTAACGTCCCTGGCCATGCCTACTGGTCCATGCATCTGTTGTGAGGTGCACCTTCCCACTGACAGACTGCCTCAGTGCATGGACAATGCGGTCTTTGACATGCTGGTGGAGGGCTGGGATGGCTTTTCTCGCAAAGAAGTGGCGACTGGGTAGGTCATAGCGTGGTACTGCGTAGGCCATCAGGGCTTTGAAAGCTTCGCTTTCAACCAACCGGTAGGGCATCATCTCTAACGAGATAAGTCTGGCAAGGTGGGCGTTCAAACCCTGTGTACGCGGATGACAGGATGAGTACTTTTGTTTCCTAACAAGAGTCTCTTCTAGGGTGAGCTGGACTGGAGAGCTGCCTATGGTGGAACTAGCGGTGGTGGTGGTTGTGGACATGGCAGATTGAGAGTGAGTTGGTGATGTTGGCCTACATACGGTGCTTCCTACCAATAACCTTCTGACTCCCTGACTGCTTTGGCCTAGCGACGATCCCTCCACATTTGCTGCTGCTGGTGTCCTAATCGGTGGGCTTACAGTGAGGGAAGCAATGTTGCGGTGCTGACTACCTTCATTCAGACCTGGTGCACCAACGGTACGGGACGTTACGTAGTTAGTCCAGGCTTGCAAGTGCATGCTGTTTAAATGTCTACGCATGCACGTTGTATTTAAATTGTTAAGAATCTTCCCTCTGCTAAAGGTCTTTGAGCATTTTTTACAGATCACTTTTGACTGATCATTGGGATCTTGGTCAAAAAAATGCCACACTGCACTCTTCCTACTATGGAATTCCTTTTCAGGCATTGCATGCTGTGCAACTTTCACAGGATGGCCACGCTGTCCTAAAACTGGTTTTGTCAAACGTTTTTTGCCTGATACGGGCCTGCCAGATGACAGCTGTTGCGATTTAGATTGGTGCTGCTGCGGATAACCCTCCTCCGCTTCTGAGCTACTGGCAGCGCCACTTTCTTCCCCCAATGGCTGCCAATCTGGGTCAACAACTGTGTCATCTATCACCTCCTCCTCCTCAATGTCATGTGCACCTTCCTCAGTGTCACCGTGTAAGGTGCTAAAGCGTTCGGGACAGGGCACCATAGTCTCATCAGGGTCAGATTGTGGCTCAGCAAACTGCGAGGGCAATGTAGTGATCTGACTCAATGGAACAGCATCATAATCTAGCTGTGGCTGTGCACCAGTGCACTCCATGTCCAATTCTTCTTGTAATGGGCAGGGTACAATTTCCCTTTCTAACCCAGGCACGGTATGTGTAAAGAGTTCCATGGAGTAACCTGTTGTGTCGCCTGACGCATCCTTCACTTTTGGTTTGGGAGAAGGACACAAGGAAGCGTCTTGTTCCTGACCAGGAGCATCCACTGACGACTGGCTGCTGTGACATTTCGAACTTTGAGAAGAGGAGGCCAAAGAGCTAGAGGCTGAGTCAGCAAGGAAAGCCAAAACTTTTTCCTGCTGCTCCGGCTTTAAAAGTTGTTTTCCTACTCCCAGGTAAGGGAGCCTTCGAGGCCTTGTGTAGCCAGACGATGATGCAGGCTCAACAACTCCAGCCTTAGGTGCTACTGTGCTTTTGCCACTACCACCAGATGCAGCACCACCATCAGTACCAGCTGACAACCCCCGCCCACGGCCTCTTCCACCAGACTTCCTCATTTTTTGGGGGGTACACAGAACCACAACTGTGGCCCAGTGGTATAACTGTAAACTATGAACGTGGCAGAAAGTGGCTGCCTGATATATATGACACACTAGCAGTACAGCAGAATATACACTGTATGCAAATTTTAATCTCCCTTTTTTTTGGGGGGGGGAGACACAGAACCACAACTGTGGCCCAGTGGTATAATTGTAAACTATGAAAGTGGCAGAAAGTGGCTGCCTGATATATACGACACACTAGCAGTAAAGCAGAATATACACTGTGTGCAAATTTTAATCTCCCTTTTTTTGGGGGGGAGACACAGAACCACAACTGTGGCCCAGTGGTATAACTGTAAACTATGAACGTGGCAGAAAGTGGCTGCCTGATATATATGACACACTAGCAGTACAGCAGAATATACACTGTGTGCAAATTTTAATCTCCCTTTTTTTGGGGGGGAGACACAGAACCACAACTGTGGCCCAGTGGTATAACTGTAAACTATGAACGTGGCAGAAAGTGGCTGCCTGATATATACGACACACTAGCAGTACAGCAGAATATACACTGTGTGCAAATTTTAATCTCCCTTTTTTTGGAGGGGAGACACAGAACCACAACTGTGGCTGTTGTGAATTCCGTTCTCGGGCTCCCTCCTGTGGTCATGAATGGTACTTTGGTGAGTTCTGTCCTTGGACACCCTCTGGTGGCTTTGAGTGAAACTGCTGATCTTTGAGGTTGGCTTTCTCAGCTGCCCTCGTTTATTGTTTATGCTGGCTTCCTATTTAACTCTGCTTAGATCGTTAGTTCATGCCAGCTGTCAATGTCTCAGTACTGGTTCAGATCTTACTTGGATTTCTCAGATGACCTGTCTACTCCAGCAGAAGCTAAGTCCCTGCTAGTTCATTTGCTGTTCATTGGTTTTTGAATATATTTCTCAGTACATGCTATTAGGGTTGAGCGAAACGGGTCGACCATTTTCAGAAGTCGCCGACTTTTGGCAAAGTCGGGTTTCATGAAACCCGACCCGACCCCTGTGTGGGGTCGGCCATGAGGTCGGCGATCTTCTGATTCTGGTATCGGGATTCCGATACCGAGTTCCGATATGTTTGCGATATCGGAAATCGGTATCAGAATCCACATTTAAGTGTAAAATAAAGAATTAAAATAAAAAATACTGATATACTCACCTCTCCGACGCAGCCTGGACATTGCCGCTGGTAACCGGCATCTTCCGTTCCTAAAAATGGTGCTTGAAAGACCTTTCGAATGCTTCACGGCTTGTGATTGGTCGCGGCGGCCCACGTGACCGCTGAGCGACCAATCACAAGCCGGTGACATAATTCTCAGGTCCTGTTCTGGTTCTCAGGTACATGAGAATTACGTCACGGCTTGTGATTGGTCGCTGAGCGGTCACGTGGGCCGCCGCGACCAATCACAAAGCTGTGACGTCATCAGAAGGTCCTTCACGCGTTCATTCTTAAGAAGGAAGGCTGCCGGAAAGAAGCCAAGGGTGAGTATATTCCTATTAGGTATATACTCACCCTCGTACGCGCCCTGCTTCTTTCCGGCAGCCTTCCTTCTTAAGAATGAACGCGTGAAGGACCTTCCGATGACGTCACGGCTTTGTGATTGGTCGCGGCGGCCCACGTGACCGCTCAGCGACCAATCACAAGCCGTGACGTAATTCTCATGTACCTGATAACCTGAACAGGACCTGAGAATTACGTCACCGGCTTGTGATTGGTCGCTCAGCGGTCACGTGGGCCGCCGCGACCAATCACAAGCCGTGAAGCATTCGAAAGGTCTTTCAAGCGCCATTTTTAGGAACGGAAGATGCCGGTTACTACCAGGGTGCGTCAGAGGGTGAGTATATCAATTTTTTTTATTTTAATTCTGTATTTTACACTTAAATATGGATCCCAGGGCCTGAAGGAGAGTTTCCTCTCCTTCAGACCCTGGGAACCATAGTATCCCATTGCACTGCATTGGGTTTCGTGTTTCGGCCAACCCCGACCCCGACTTTTTTATAGGATCGGCCGATTTCACTCGACCCGACTTTTGAGAAAGTCGGGTTTCGTGAAACCCGACCCGATCCTATATAAATAAAAGTCGCTCAACCCTACATGCTATGTTTCTTGTCCAGCTTGCTATAATGATATTTCCTTGCTAGCTGGAAGCTCTGGGGTGCAGAGTTGCACCTCCACACTCTGAGTCGGTGTGGAGGTCCTTTTGCATACTCTGCGTGGTTTTTTGTAGTTTTTATTACTGACCGCATAGTTCCCTTTCCTATCTTCTGTCTATTTAGAAAAGATTCGGCCTCCTTTGCTGAAATCTGTTTCATTCCTGTGTTTGTCACTTCCCTCTTAACTCACAGTCAATATTTGTTGGGGGCTACCTTTACTTTGGGGAATTTCTCTGAGGCAAGGTAGGCTGCTATTTCTATCTTTAGGGGTAGTTAGCTCTTAGGCTGTGAAGAGGCGTCTAGGGAGAGTTAGGCACGCTCCACGGCTATTTCTAGTGTGTGTGATAGGATTAGGGATTGCGGTCAGTAGAGTCACCACCTCCTCAGAGCTTGTCCCAGGTTTCACGTTTTAACCATCAGGTCATTCCGGGTGCTCCTAACCACCAGGTCCATAACAGTACAGCTGGCCACAAAGTGTTAATGCATCTCAAAAGAGGGATAAGAGAAGTTCTGGGTCAATTTGTTTTTCTTTGCAGCTTGCTTTGTCTTTCTTTTCCCCTTAACCTCTGGGTGGTTCAGGACTCAGGTGTAGATATGGATATTCAAGGTTTGTTCTCTTGTGTGGATCAACTCACTGCAAGGGTACAAAATATTCAAGATTATGTAGTTCAGAATCCGATGTTAGAGCCTAGAATTCCAATTCCTGATTTGTTTTCTGGGGATAGATCTAAATTTTTGAATTTCAAAAATAATTGCAGACTGTTCCTTGCTCTGAAACCCCGCTCCTCTGGTGATCCCATTCAGCAAGTAAAGATTGTTATTTCTTTGTTGCGTGGCGACCCGCAAGACTGGGCATTCTCCCTTGAGCCAGGAAATCCTGCATTGCTTAATGTAGATGCATTTTTTCTGGCGCTTGGATTACTTTATGATGAACCAAATTCTGTGGATCAGGCAGAAAAAATCTTGCTGGCTCTATGTCAGGGTCAGGATGAAGCAGAAGTATGTTGCCAGAAGTTTAGAAAGTGGTCTGTGCTTACACAATGGAATGAGTGTGCCCTGGCAGCAATTTTCAGAAAGGGTCTTTCTGAACCCTTAAAGATGTTATGGTGGGGTTCCCCACGCCTGCTGGTCTGAATGAATCAATGTCCTTGGCCATTCAGATTGATCGGCGTTTGCGCGAGCGCAAAGTTGTGCACCATTTGGCGGTGTCCTCTGAGCGGAGGCCCGAGCCTATGCAATGTGATAGGACTTTGACCAGAGCTGAACGGCAAGAACACAGACGTCAGAATGGGCTGTGTTTCTACTGTGGTGACTCCTCTTATGCTATCTCTGACTGTCCTAAGCGCACTAAGAGGTTCACTAGGTCTGTCACCATTAGTACTGTGCAGCCTAAATTTCTCTTGTCTGTTACTCTGATTTGCTCATTGTCATCCTACTCTGTTATGGCATTTGTGGATTCGGGCGCTGCCCTGAACCTGATGGACTTGGAGTTTGCCAGGCGCTGTGGTTTTTCTTTGGAGCCTTTGCAGAGTCCTATTCCCTTAAGGGGAATTGATGCTACGCCATTGGCTAAGAATAAACCTCAGTACTGGACTCAGCTGACCATGTACATGGCTCCCGCACATCAGGAAAATATTCGCTTTTTGGTGTTGCATAATTTGCATGATGTTGTTGTGTTGGGTTTGCCATGGTTACAAGTTCATAATCCAGTACTGGATTGGAAATCAATGTCTGTGTCTAGTTGGGGTTGTCATGGGATACATAGTGATGTTCCTTTGATGTCAATTTCTTCTTCCACTCCTTCTGAAGTCCCTGAATTTTTGTCGGATTACCAGGATGTATTTGATGAGCCCAAGTCCAGTGCCCTACCTCCTCATAGGGACTGTGATTGCGCTATTAATTTGATTCCTGGTAGTAAATTCCCTAAGGGCCGACTTTTCAATTTATCTGTGCCTGAACATGCAGCTATGCGGAGTTATGTAAAGGAGTCCTTGGAGAAAGGGCATATTCGCCCGTCTTCGTCACCGTTGGGAGCAGGGTTCTTTTTTGTGGCCAAGAAGGATGGCTCTCTGAGACCCTGTATAGATTACCGCCTTCTCAATAAAATCACGGTCAAATTTCAGTACCCTTTACCTCTGCTGTCTGATTTGTTTGCTCGGATTAAGGGGGCTAGTTGGTTTACCAAGATTGACCTTCGAGGGGCGTATAATCTTGTGCGTATTAAACAGGGCGATGAATGAAAAACAGCATTTAATACGCCCGAGGGCCATTTTGAGTACCTGGTGATGCCATTCGGGCTTTCTAATGCTCCATCTGTGTTTC
This sequence comes from Ranitomeya variabilis, assembly GCF_051348905.1. Classification (NCBI taxonomy): domain Eukaryota; kingdom Metazoa; phylum Chordata; class Amphibia; order Anura; family Dendrobatidae; genus Ranitomeya; species Ranitomeya variabilis. The sequence continues at coordinate 569,478,186 of NC_135232.1, forward strand.
AGTCCTTTATGCACAACATCTTCCGGAAGTATCTGGATAGGTTCATGATTATATATTTGGATGATATTTTGGTCTTTTCGGATGATTGGGAGTCTCATGTGAAGCATGTCAGGATGGTTTTCCAGGTCCTTCGTGCTAATGCGTTGTTTGTGAAGGGGTCTAAATGCCTCTTTGGAGTTCAGAAGGTTTCCTTTTTGGGCTTCATTTTTTTCCCCTTCTACTATCGAGATGGACCCTGTTAAAGTTCAGGCCATTTATGACTGGACTCAACCTACATCTGTGAAGAGTCTTCAGAAGTTCCTGGGTTTTGCTAATTTTTACCGTCGCTTCATCGCTAATTTTTCTAGTGTGGTTAAGCCTTTGACCGATCTGACGAAGAAAGGCGCTGATGTGGTTAATTGGTCCCCTGCGGCCGTTGAGGCTTTTCAGGAGCTTAAACGTCGTTTTACTTCGGCCCCTGTGTTGCGTCAGCCAGATGTTTCGCTCCCTTTCCAGGTCGAGGTTGATGCTTCTGAGATTGGGGCAGGGGCTGTTTTGTCTCAGAGAGGTTCTGATGGCTCTTTGATGAAGCCATGTGCTTTCTTTTCTAGAAAGTTTTCGCCTGCTGAGCGTAATTATGACGTCGGCAATCGGGAGTTGTTGGCTATGAAGTGGGCATACGAGGAGTGGCGTCATTGGCTAGAGGGAGCCAAACATCGCGTTGTGGTCTTGACTGATCACAAGAATTTGACTTATCTCCAGTCTGCCAAGCGGTTGAATCCTAGACAGGCTCGATGGTCGTTGTTTTTCTCCCGTTTCGATTTTGTGGTCTCTTACCTTCTGGGATCTAAGAATGTGAAGGCTGATGCCCTTTCTAGGAGTTTTTTGCCTGATTCTCCGGGAGTCCCTGAGCCGGCTGGTATTCTCAAAGAGGGGGTGATTTTGTCTGCCATCTCCCCTGATTTGCAGCGGGTGCTGCAGGAGTTTCAGGCTGATAGACCTGACCGCTGTCCTGTGGGGAAACTGTTTGTCCCTGATAGATGGACTAGTAAAGTTATTTCTGAGGTTCATTGTTCAGTATTGGCTGGTCATCCTGGGATTTTTGGTACCAGAGACTTGGTTGCTAGATCCTTTTGGTGGCCTTCCTTGTCACGGGATGTGCGTTCTTTTGTCCAGTCCTGTGGGACTTGTGCTCAGGCCAAGCCTTGCTGTTCTCGTGCCAGTGGGTTGCTTTTGCCATTGCCTGTCCCGAAGAGGCCCTGGACGCATATTTCCATGGATTTTATTTCTGATCTTCCTGTCTCTCAAAGGATGTCCGTCATCTGGGTGGTTTTTGATCGGTTTTCTAAAATGGTCCATTTGGTACCCTTGCCTAAATTGCCTTCTTCCTCTGATTTGGTTCCATTATTTTTTCAGCATGTGGTTCATTTGCATGGCATTCCGGAGAACATTGTGTCTGACAGAGGTTCCCAGTTTGTTTCTAGGTTTTGGCGGTCCTTTTGTGCTAAGATGGGCATTGATTTGTCTTTTTCTTCAGCGTTTCATCCTCAGACAAATGGCCATACCGAACGAACCAATCAGACCTTGGAAACCTATCTGAGATGCTTTGTTTCTGCTGATCAGGATGATTGGGTGACCTTCTTGCCATTGGCCGAGTTCGCCCTTAATAATCGGGCTAGTTCGGCCACTTTGGTTTCGCCTTTTTTTTGTAATTCTGGTTTTCATCCTCGTTTTTCTTCAGGGCAGGTTGAACCTTCTGACTGTCCTGGTGTGGATTCTGTGGTGGACAGGTTGCAGCAAATTTGGACTCACGTGGTGGACAACTTGACCTTGTCTCAGGAGAAGGCGCAGCGTTTTGCTAACCACCGTCGCTGTGTTGGTCCGCGACTTCGTGTTGGGGATTTGGTTTGGTTATCTTCTCGTTATGTTCCTATGAAGGTTTCTTCTCCTAAGTTCAAGCCTCGCTTCATTGGTCCTTATAAGATTTCTGAAATTATCAGTCCTGTGTCGTTTCGTTTGGCTCTTCCAGCATCTTTTTCCATCCATAATGTGTTCCATAGGTCGTTGTTGCGGAGATATGTGGCGCCTATAGTTCCTTCCGTTGATCCTCCTGCTCCGGTGTTGGTTGAGGGGGAGTTGGAGTATGTGGTGGAGAAGATTTTGGATTCTCGTATTTCGAGACGGAAGCTTCAGTACCTAGTTAAATGGAAGGGTTATGGTCAGGAGGATAACTCCTGGGTTGTTGCCTCCGATGTCCATGCTGCTGATTTGGTTCGTACCTTTCATTTGGCTCGTCCTGATCGGCCTGGGGGCTCTGGTGAGGGTTCGGTGACCCCTCCTCAAGGGGGGGGTACTGTTGTGAATTCCGTTCTCGGGCTCCCTCCTGTGGTCATGAATGGTACTTTGGTGAGTTCTGTCCTTGGACACCCTCTGGTGGCTTTGAGTGAAACTGCTGATCTTTGAGGTTGGCTTTCTCAGCTGCCCTCGTTTATTGTTTATGCTGGCTTCCTATTTAACTCTGCTTAGATCGTTAGTTCATGCCAGCTGTCAATGTCTCAGTACTGGTTCAGATCTCACTTGGATTTCTCAGATGACCTGTCTACTCCAGCAGAAGCTAAGTCCCTGCTAGTTCATTTGCTGTTCATTGGTTTTTGAATATATTTCTCAGTACATGCTATGTTTTTTGTCCAGCTTGCTATAATGATATTTCCTTGCTAGCTGGAAGCTCTGGGGTGCAGAGTTGCACCTCCACACCGTGAGTCGGTGTGGAGGTCCTTTTGCATACTCTGCGTGGTTTTTTGTAGTTTTTATTACTGACCGCATAGTTCCCTTTCCTATCTTCTGTCTATTTAGAAAAGATTCGGCCTCCTTTGCTAAAATCTGTTTCATTCCTGTGTTTGTCACTTCCCTCTTAACTCACAGTCAATATTTGTTGGGGGCTACCTTTACTTTGGGGAATTTCTCTGAGGCAAGGTAGGCTGCTATTTCTATCTTTAGGGGTAGTTAGCTCTTAGGCTGTGAAGAGGCGTCTAGGGAGAGTTAGGCACGCTCCACGGCTATTTCTAGTGTGTGTGATAGGATTAGGGATTGTGGTCAGTAGAGTTACCACCTCCTCAGAGCTTGTCCCAGGTTTCACTTTTAAACCATCAGGTCATTCCGGGTGCTCCTAACCACCAGGTCCATAACATGTGGCCCAGTGGTATAACTGTAAACTATGAACGTGGCGGAAAGTGGTTGCCTGATATATACGACACACTACCAGTACAGCAGAATATACACTGTGTGCGAATTTTAATCTCCCTTTTTTTGGGGGGGAGACACAGAACCACAACTCTGGCCCAGTGGTATAACTGTGAACTATGAACGTGGCAGAAAGTGGCTGCCTGATATATACAACACACTAGCAGTACAGCAGAATATACACTGTGTGCGAATTTTAATCTCCCTTTTTTTGGGGGGGAGACACAGAACCACAACTCTGGCCCAGTGGTATAACTGTAAACTATGAACGTGGCAGAAAGTGGCGTCCTGATATATACGACACACTAGAAGTACAGCAGAATATACACTGTGTGCAAATTTTAATCTCCCTTTTTTTGGGGGGGAGACACAGAACCACAACTGTGGCCCAGTGGTATAACTGTAAACTATGAACGTGGCAGAAATTGGCTGCCTGATATATACGACACACTAGCAGTACAGCAGAATATACACTGTGTGCAAATTTTAATCTCCCTTTTTTGGGGGGGAGACACAGAACCACAACTGTGGCCCAGTGGTATAACTGTAAACTATGAACGTGGCAGAAAGTGGCTGCCTGATATATACGACACTTTAGCAGTACAGCAGAATATACACTGTGTGCGAATTTTAATCTCCCTTTTTTTGGGGGGGAGACACAGAACCACAACTCTGGCCCAGTGGTATAACTGTAAACTATGAACGTGGCAGAAAGTGGCTGCCTGATATATACGACACACTAGCAGTACAGCAGAATATACACTGTGTGCGAATTTTAATCTCCCTTTTTTTGGGGGGGAGACAGAACCACAACTCTGGCCCAGTGGTATAACACAACACTATGAACGTGCCAGAAAGTGGCTGGAATTATTATTTAACCCCTTCACCCCCAAGGGTGGTTTGCACGTTAATGACCGGGCCAATTTTTACAATTCTGACCACTGTCCCTTTATGAGGTTATAACTCTGGAACGCTTCAACGGATCTTGTCGATTCTGACATTGTTTTCTCGTGACATATTGTACTTCATGGTAGTGGTAAAATTTCTTCGATATAACTTGCGTTTATTTGTGAAAAAAACGAATATTTGGCAAAAGTTTTGAATATTTCGCAATTTTCCAACTTTTAATTTTTATGCCCTTAAATCACAGACATATGTCACACAAAATACTTAATAAGTAACATTTCCCACATGTCTACTTTACATCAGCACAATTTTGGAAACAAATTTTTTTTTTGTGACGGAGTTATAAGGGTTAAAAGTTGACCAGCAATTTCTCATTTTTACAACAAGATTTTTTTTTAGGGACCACATCTCATTTGAAGTCATTTTGAGGGGTCTATATGATAGAAAATACCCAAGTGTGACACCATTCTAAAAACTGCACCCGTCAAGGTACTCAAAACCACTTTCAAGAAGTTTATTAACCCTTCAGGTGTTTCACAGGAATTTTTGGAATGTTTAAATAAAAATGAACATTTAACTTTTTTTCACACAAAATTTATTTCAGCTCCAATTTGTTTTATTTTACCAAGGGTAACAGGAGAAAATAGACCCCAAAATTTGTTGTACAATTTGTCCTGAGTACGCTGATACCCCATATGTGGAGGTAATCCACTGTTTGGGCGCATGGCAGAGCTCGGAAGGAAAGGAGCGCCATTTGACTTTTCAATGCAAAATTGACTGGAATTGAGATGGGACGCCATGTTGCATTTGGAGAGCCCCTGATGTGCCTAAACATTGAAACCCCCCACAAGTGACACCATTTTGGAAAGTAGACCCCCTAAGGAACTTATCTAGATGTGTGGTGAGCACTTTGACCCAACAAGTGCTTCACAGAAGTTTATAATGCAGAGCGGTAAAAATAAAAAATCATATTTTTTCACAAAAATGAACTTTTCGCCCCCAATTTTTTATTTTCCCAAGGGTAAGAGAAGAAATTGGACCCCAAAATTGTTGTGCAATTTGTCCTGAGTACGCTGATACCCCATATGTGGGTGTAAACCATTGTTTGGGCGCAGGGCAGAGCTCGGAAGGGAAGGAGCGCCATTTGACTTTTCAATGCAAAATTGACTGGAATTGAGATGGGACGCCATGTTGCATTTGGAGAGCCCCTGATGTGCCTAAACATTAAAAACCCCCACAAGTGACACCATTTTGGAAAGTAGACCCCCTAAGGAACTTATCTAGATGTGTTTTGAGAGCTTTGAACCCCCAAGTGTTTCACTACAGTTTATAACGCAGAGCCGTGAAAATAAAAATTCTTTTTTTTTTTTCACAAAAATGATTTTTTAGCCCCCAGTTTTGTATTTTCACAAGGGTATCAGGATAAATTGGACCCCAAAATTTGTTGTCCAATTTGTCCTGAGTATGCTGATACCCCATATGTGGGGGGGAACCACTGTTTGGGCGCATGACAGAGCTCAGAAGGGAAGGAGCGCCATTTGGAATGCAGACTTAAATGGATTGGTCTGCAGGCGTCACGTTGCATTTGCAGAGCCCCTGATGTACCCAAACAGTACAAACCCCCCACAAGTGACCCCATATTGGAAACTAGACCCCCCAAGGAACTTATCTAGATGTGTTGTGAGAACTTTGAACCCCCAAGTGTTTCACTACAGTTTATAACGCAGAGCCGTGAAAATAAAAATTCTTTTTTTTTTTTTTTCACAAAAATGATTTTTTAGCCCCCAGTTTTGTATTTTCACAAGGGTATCAGGATAAATTGGACCCCAAAATTTGTTGTCCAATTTGTCCTGAGTATGCTGATACCCCATATGTGGGGGGGAACCACTGTTTGGGCGCATGACAGAGCTCGGAAGGGAAGGAGCGCCATTTGGAATGCAGACTTAAATGGATTGGTCTGCAGGCGTCACGTTGCATTTGCAGAGCCCCTGATGTACCCAAACAGTACAAACCCCCCACAAGTGACCCCATATCGGAAACTAGACCCCCCAAGGAACTTATCTAGATGTGTTGTGAGAACTTAGAACCCTCAAGTGTTTCACTACAGTTTACAACGCAGAGCCGTGAAAATAAAAAATCTTTTTTTCCCACAAAACTTATTTTTTGGCCCCCAGTTTTGTATTTTCCCAAGGGTAGCAGGAGAAATTGGACCCCAAAAGATGATGTCCAATTTGTCCTGAGTACGCTGATACCCCATATGTTGGGGTAAACCCCTGTTTGGGCACACGGGAGAGCTCGGAAGGGAAGGAGCACTGTTTTCCTTTTTCAACGCAGAATTGGCTGGAATTCAGATCGGATGCCATATCCCGTTTGGAAAGCCCCTGATGTGCCTGAACAGTGGAAACCCCCCAATTATAACTGAAACCCTAATCCAAACACACCCCTTACCCTAATCCCAACAGTAACCCTAACCACTCCTCTAACCCAGACACACCCAACCCTATTCCCAACCGTAAATGTAATCCAAACCCTAACCCTATCTTTAGCCCCAACCCTAACTGTAGCCCCAACCCTAGCCCCAACCCTAGCCCTAACCCTAGCAATAACCCTAGCCCTATCACTAGCCCTAACACTAGCCGTAACACTAGCCGTAACACTAGCCCTGACCCTAGCCCTGATCCTAGCCCTAACCCTAGCCCCAACCCTAGCCCTAACCCTAACCCCAACCCTAGCCCTAACCCTAGCCCTAACCCTAGCCCTAACCCTAGCCCCAACCCTAGCCCCAACCCTAGCCCTAACCCTAACCCTTGCCCTAACCCTAACCCTAGCCCTAACTCTAGTCCTAACTCTAGCCCTAACCCTAACCCTAATGGGAAAATGGAAATAAATACATTTTTTAATTTTTTTATTTTTCCCTAACTAAGGGGGTGATGAAGGGGGGTTTGATTTACTTTTATAGCGGGTTTTTTAGCGGATTTTTATGATTGGCAGCCGTCACACACTGAAAGACACTTTTCATTGCAAAAAATATTTTTTGCGTTACCACATTTTGAGAGCTGTAATTTTTCCATATTTGAGTCCACAGAGTCATGTGAGATCCTGTTTTTTGCAGGACGCGTTGACGTTTTTATTGGCAACATTTTCGGACACGTGACATTTTTTGATCGCTTTTTATTCCGATTTTTGTGAGGCAGAGTGATCAAAAACCAGCTATTCAAGAATTTCTTTTTGGGGAGGCGTTTATACCGTTCCGCGTTTGGTAAAATTGATAAAGCAGTTTTATTCGTCGGGTCAGTACGATTACAGCGATACCTCATTTATATTATTTTTTTTATGTTTTGGCGCTTTTATACGATAAAAACTATTTTATAGAAAAAATAATTATTTTGGTATCGCTTTATTCTCAGGACTATAACTTTTTTATTTTTTTGCTGATGATGCTGTATTGCAGCTCGTTTTTTGCGGGACAAGATGACGTTTTCAGCGGTACCATGGTTATTTATATCAGTCTTTTTGAACGCGTGTTATTCCACTTTTTGTTCGGCAGTATGATAATAAAGTGTTTTTTGCCTCGTTTTTTTTTTTTTTTTTTTTACGGTGTTTACTGAAGGGGTTAACTAGTGGGCCAGTTTTATAGGTCGGGTCGTTATGGACGCGGCGATACTAAATATGTGTACTTTTATTGTTTGTTTTTTTTATTATTTAGATAAAGATATGTATTTATGGGAATAATATTTTTTTTTTTTCATTATTTTGGAATATTTTTTTTTTTTTTTTTTTTCTTTTTACACATTTGGAAAAATTTTTTTTTACTTTTTTACTTTGCCCCAGGGGGGGACAATACAGATCGGTGATCTGCCAGTTTGCATAGCACTCTGACAGATCACCGATCTGAGAGAAGTGCACGCTGCTTCACAGTGCCTGCTCTGAGCAGGCTTCTGTGAAGCCACCTCCCTCCCTGCAGGACCCGGATCCGCGGCCATCTTGGATCCGGGTCTGGAGCAGGCAGGGAGGGAGGTAAGACCCTCGCAGCAACGCGATCACATCGCGTTGCTGCGGGGGGCTCAGGGAAGCCCGCAGGGAGCCCCCTCCCTGCGCGATGCTTCCCTGCACCGCCGGCACATCGTGATCATGTTTGATCGCGGTGTGCCGGGGGTTAATGTGCCGGGGGCGGTCCGTGACCGCTCCTGGCACATAGTGCCGGATGTCAGCTGCGATATGCAGCTGACACCCGGCCGCGATCGGCCGAGCTCCCCCCGTGAGCGCGGCCGATCGCGTATGACGTACTATCCCGTCGGTGGTCATACGGGCCCACCCCACCTCGACGGGATAGTACGTCAGATGTCAGGAAGGGGTTAAAAAAAAAAAAAAAAAGGAAGCTCCCTACAATGAGCTCAGGACAAGTATGGCAGCAATAAAAAGGACTGCTGAACACAAAAATGTGGACAAATAAACAAGATAGGTAACTGTGCAGAAAGGAGCAACAGGAATTTTGCTTTTAAAAAAGCAGTTGGTTTGCACAGCACCGTGCACACAGCTATGCAGCTGCTGCACTAAAATACGACCTCCACTGTCCCTGCACATAAAGGTGGTGTGGGACAGTGAAAATCGCTCCAGCACAAGCGGTTTGGGGGTTTATATTTCCTCCCTAACTCTGTCCCTGCTTCTGACTAACTGCAGCAACACCTCTCCCTATGCTCAGATCGGCAGAAGTAAGATGGCGGTCGGCGTGCACACCCCTTTATAGCCCCTGTGACACCGCAGACAGCAAGCCAATCACTGTCATGCCCTTCTCTAAGATGGTGGGGACCGAGACCTATGTCATCACGCTGCCCACACTTTGCGTTGCGTCCTCCTTCATTGGATGAAAAACGGCGGTGACAGCGTCATATCAAACGCGACTTTGGCGCTCTGATAGTGTACCGCATGGCCGATCCCACACTAGGATCGGTTCGGGTTTCATGAAACCTGACTTTGCCTAAAAGTCGGCGATTTCTGAAAATGACCGATCCGTTTCGCTCAACCCTAGTGATGACCAAACCTAGGGGGGTCAGAGTGAGGAAAAAGATTACTGCGCCAATGGTATACACGATTATTATCGTAGTCCTCAAGATCTCTTTGAAATTTAATTATTTTCCTGTTCTCTGTGTCCCTTTTATGTTGGTCTATGACAGTCTGTATTTTCGTCTTGAGGGTGCCTAGCTCTTCTGCTGTGCAGGATGAAGCTAGTTGTGTTTCAATGTTCTTAATTGTATCACTTGAATTAGTGATGGCACCCTGTAAATGTTCGACTGTCAGAGTCATAAGATCAAACGAGCATTTATTTAATATCTGCTCAAATTTCAAACAGAAAGCAGAGGAGTCACTGAAGAGTGTTGGTCTTAATGGTACTCTGAGACCTCTCGGTATACGGTTGACCCTTAGGTACTCCGATAATGTGGCACAATGTAGTTCGAGATTGACTAAGTGTCGTGATTCACGTTCCAGATCCCTTCCCCTGGTCTCCCTTGGTGGAGCCTTGAGAAAATCACTAGAAAAATTAGACTTAGATAAGATGGTATTAGTTTCTTCCTGGTTATAGGAAAAGATCAAGGAAGACATAGTATACAGTGTGCACACGGAAAGGAAGGTTCATATATTGAGATATAGCATGGCACAGCTGAAGTGGTGCTCAAAGAAGGTTCCCACACCAGAGAATATTAGTAATAAACTTTGGCACTCAACTTTGTATGCTGAAATAATTTTATTTTGGCAGCCACTTGTACAAACGTTTCGGTCAGTAAAATGACCTTCTTCGGTATGCTGCAATGAATATCAATTTATAATCCATGTCCAAAATATATAATAAACATGACAAAATTAAACTAATACAATAACATACGTCCATTCCACACGATTGGGGAATTGACTGCGTCAAACGTTTACTCTATCAGACCTAGACCCGAATGTCATCAAAATGTGCCTAGAATTACTTACGTTAGTCCTTACTCGCAACTTCTTTTTGTTTGAGGACACCTATTATTTACAGGCACAAGGGACCGCTATGGGCTCTAACGTAGCACCCCCATATGCAAATACATACATGGCTACCTTTGAGGAAGAGATAGTGTATCCAAACAACCTCTTCAAAACTCACTGCATCACATGGAAAAGATTCATAGATGACATTTTTTGTATATGGACGGGTCCCCCTGACACATTGGACGACTTCTTCAATATACTTAATCACACCTGGTCGGGATTACACTTTACCATTACCAAAGATTTACATCAGGTCAGTTTTTTGGACACGTTAGTGTTAAAGGATGACAATGGCACCCTGAGCACAGATCTCAATAGACCGCAATAGTCTTCTTCACTACAAAAGCCTCCACCCGGTTTCCACAAAAAATGCTATTCCTCACCCCCAGTTCCAAAGGATCGAACGAATTGTTACAGACCCTATTAAAAAACAAGAGAGGATAGATGAAATGTACCACAAATTCAGAGAACGGGGATATACTCCCGATGTCTTACATGATGCATTACAACCCGTAACCCCTAGAGAACCAGCTACAGGACGAGTGCCATTTGTTCAGACCTTTCACCCCTATGTCCGCATTTTGCACCATACTATTAGGAAGAATTGGAATCTCCTTAGAGAATCATACCTGGAGGTTCCTGAATTTCACAAACCATTTCTGCCCTGCTACAAACGTCCCCGCAACATTCGGGACACACTCATTAAAGCAGACATCGGCTCAGGCCCACGTACCTCTACACAAAGGTTCCTTTCACAACCAAAAATGGGCACACACCCATGTTTACATTGTAACCAATGTGGGAATGTATTGAAAGGGGATCACTTTTATCATCCACACTCAGGTAAACAATATAAGATCAAAGATTACAGCACCTGTGACACCTCACATGTAATCTATTCCATCAAATGTCCCTGTGGTCTCCTCAACATCGGGGAAACCTCACAGTCTATTAGAGATCGCATCAGCAAACATAAATCTACAATCAGATGCAAGAATATGCTACTTCCGTTACCATACCACTTCATCAGTGCAGGACATTCTATACCCCAATTGAAATTTCAGGTGATAGAACATATTCCTCTACACAGACGAGGAGGTAATCGTATCCAAACCCTCAAGAGGAGGGAGGCATTTTGGATACATGAATTGAATACCATGTCCCCCAGGGATCTAAATAGGGAGTATGATCTTTATTCCTTTATGTGAATATATTCCCCTAGATCGAGATTTCAAATATAAACTTGATATGTAAAATGAATTAATATGATTTTATATACACCTGTATTGACATAATGCTTTGTTTTGCAGAGTCACCTATATTGAATTGACGTCACGCAGATTCACATTCCTTGATCCTCCTTCCTCCTGGATTCTCCTCCCCAGTCTAGTCCCCATCTCCTGTCTTTCTTCCCCATTCCTGTATGTTTATATTAATTTTCCTTATTTTCCTTTGTTTACATTATTATTTAATTTCTACACAACTCACATATCTCCCCCATCCCATACATAGCTATTTTACTATGTCCCTCATGACACATGATAGTGCAGCACCCCACCGCACTAACTCCGGTAACTATGGCTACACAAGCAATAGTACACATTCAGCAGTGACACTCACACAATACATGGGTGGAACGCTCCACCATACTAGTTCCTGTCTCCCCTGGAACGCACATAGAGATACCGGGACTATTGTAACGTCACTTCCTGTGATGCACTTCCGGTTTCCGGCTGGCGGGTTTGTCCCGCCTCCTACACATATAAACATGTGTGGACATCACATTACTGCACCCCAGAACAAGCGGCGGACACCGCGTTTTATCTGGACACTCACGCAGCCCATCCCGGGTAAGAGACATGTTTGGTATTTGGTCACTAATTAAAGGGACAAGCTTCACCATTAGATGGATAAGCATAATAACATGCTTTTTATACCCAGACAGGGACTGGTCCACCATACGGATCTTATTATTATAAAAGAGTACATGGGGTATGTATATTATTAGTTTTGTCCTGATTCATACCATTAAATATGGTTTTCCCTAATGTATCTATATTTGTTTATATAGACTTACACTCCAATTGTATAGGACATCATTTCTAAAGATTCCAACGGAATTTTATGCAACATCCTCATTCCACAATATCGCATAGGTCAGTTTGCAATTCCACTCTCTAGTTTTATCATACCTCAATATAGTCCCTCATGATTATGGTATACCATCATCTTTATTAGGATCCATAATAGGACCCTTTGTCTACTTCAAGCCACACCTACATTCGTTCATTAGTACAAAGGTTTGACTGACTCAATCCAGTACCTTTTTATTTTCCTTTTTTCCTTTTTTTTTTTTTTTTCCGTTACCTATCCCTCACCATAAGTGCACGATGATGTTATTGCATTAGTTTAATTTTGTCATGTTTATTACATATTTTGGACATGGATTATAAATTGATATTCATTGCAGCATACTGAAGAAGTTCATTTTACTGACCGAAACGTTTGTACAAGTGGCTGCCAAAATAAAATTCTTTCAGCATACAAAGTTGAGTGCCAAAGTTTATTACTAATACCCAAACAGTAACACGGACTTCATGGAGAAGTACGTGTTCAGATTCCATGTCAGAACACCAGGTGTTCGGTAAGGACCCTGAACGTTACTGTTCGAGTTCGGCCATCTCTATGTGTCATGTCATTTGTTGCCACCCTACTGGCACTTTGAGCTGGCTACATAAAGGGAGGGCAGTGTGTTATAACTAGATGTATTCCATTAATGTTATGTTATGCAACTTTTTTTTTAAAACAGATGCTAATGTAAATAGGGTTGAGGACAAACTTGTCTCGTGCCATTAGAAATCTCAAAGGCAAATGACTTCAATTCTGAATTTTAAAAAATGGAATATACTCTTGTCTATTGCTATCAGTTGCAAGCAAATGTTAGTTATATTTGCATCATGTTATGGTTAAATTGAAAGATGAGTGGAAGAAAACAATTAGAACAGCACAGGTTGTGGTTGGTTAAGGTTATTTTAGTCTAAGCTAAAGATGAAGACTCTATTGGAAAACTATTTTTATATTTTTGATTTTATAAATTTTTTATTTTTGGTACCAATGAACATGTTTATCTTCATTGTTAATATTCTGAACTGGGCAAAATACAAAAACGCTCCACAGGGTGACTATATTATTACCGGCATAAGCGTGTGCAACCTTGTGCATGAGATGATCAAGTCATTAAGATTTCTAAATATAATTTATAAAAGTCTATTAATGGCAAAGATCAATATTGCTTTATTTCATATTGTCGATTCTTGTAATTTCTGGTTGTCTGCCTTGCTCTGTGTCTACTTCTGCCTGAAGATTGTGAATGTAAAACTCACTTTATACATCTCGCTGCAGAAGAATTTCCATAAGGTTTTGCCGTGGCTTTTTTTTTCAGCCATAGTGGGGTCGCTGATTGTAAGTGCTCCATTGCTTAGTAAAGTTTCAGAAGAAATCTCATCACTTTCAAGAATCAACATGTCTGACATCAATAAACAACAAAGAATCATATTTTTACCTTTAAAGTACAATGATATTTTCTATTTTATGGTTTCCTCTTTGACTGCTCTGTTGATATTTTCCATCTCATCTTTAGCCATCATCTTCTCTCTTTTCAATCATATGAATCAGGTCCAAAAAAACTTTGGTGATTTTAGAGGTCCTGACATGAAAGCTCACGTCCAAGCCATGAAGACAGTAATATTTTTTCTCATTACTTATACGATTACTCTAGTTTTACTCATTATAATAAATTCAACTTTATTATCAACTACAACAATATGGATGTATATTATACATCCTTTCTTTAGCTTAACTAAAGCTGCCGGCTGTTGGAGTTTAATCAAAGGAAATCGGAACTTGGACAATGCGTTGAGAACTGTCACCAGTAAATTACATTGCACCAATAAAATTAATGATGTGTAAAAGTAACATAAACATAAATGTATCTTCTCTTAGGAGGTATTTTCAAGTTAGTTTCTATTGTTCTGTAATTGCAAAAAGGATTGGCATTTGACAAAAAGGCTCCATATTCAGATGGTCTTAATAATAATAATCTTTATTTTTATATAGCGCTAACATATTACGCAGCGCTTTACAGTTTGCACACATTGTCATCGCTGTCCCCGATGGGGCTCACAATCTAAATTACCTATCAGTATGTCTTTGAAATGTGGGAGGAAACCGGAGTGCCCGGAGGAAACCCACGCAAACACAGAGAGAACATACAAACTCTTTGCAGATGTTGTCCAAGGTGGGATTAGAACCCAGGACTCCAGCGCTGCAAGGCTGCTGTGCTAACCACTGCGCCACCGTGCTGCCCCTGCCTTCTTGAGAAGAACCAAAACTTTCTCCATATTACCCTCAATATAACAAGAAAGAGTACCAGTCATGAACTACCATATATATCAAATGGCGACTCAATAGCAATGCAATCACAGGAGAAAAATATGAGTCCAATTGTTTCCAGAAAAGATTAACAATATTTATTAAGAAAATCAATCACTAAATTACATATAAAAAGTTCACAGTATTTGCAAGGGTGCAATATATGGACTTCTTATAGTGACTATATCCATGGATGCAAAAAAATGACCCAAGGAAAACAAACCAGGACATATTATTACAACAGAGTCAAGGGGATTTGCAGCGGACATCATGTCCATAAATTACTCCTAATCATTGAGTGCATATGCCTTAAATTTATGGAGACTTTACAAGTGAAGCATTATTAGCAATAAGTTCGTGACCATATCTCTCTGTGCCAATGTATCAAATATATAAAAAGTATGTGATTAAATAAAGGGATAATTACCCATAAGTAGAAGTGTCCCATCGGGATCCCGGTCACCTTACCCCAACTCGCGTGTCGCGTCAAATTTTTACCGCTTCCTCAAGGGGCCAATAGTCTGCATTAACCCCACTGCCACCTCACTACCACCTAGGCTTTCCAACCCACCAACTTACTGTCCCCTTTCCCTCTACCCTGTAAGCTAAAAGTCTTCAACAGCAGGGTCATTTCCTGCTCTGAATCAGTCTGTCACTTTTAGTTTACTTTGTTTTATATGTATCATTTGTATGTAAACCCTCTTTACATTGTGACAAACTCACTGATGAAGTGCTGTAGTGGAGATATGTTTCACTACGCCTAATGACGTCAGTGATGTAAAAGCCAGAGTTTATTTCCTCCCACACAGTAAGTGTTGCGAGGATTAAGTAAAGTAATGTTAGGGGGTGGTTTTTAGGGGGACATTCATAGAGCGGGTGGGAGAATGTCCTCCATATCTCCACCTAAAGACTCGGCACTACCGTGTGCTGACAAGACTTGGTGATACCAAAGCGTAAATGTAGTGAAAGGGGGGGATTTATTGATGAGGTAAAGTACATACAGTGACGTTTCGGTCTAATCACTAGACCTTCATCAATGTACCTCACAATAACAGTGAAACGGGTACCCCCGAGTTACAGTATAGACAGTCTGTCCCTGTTGTTATAAATGGCTCCCGTGAGGCAAGAAGGAGCAGACCGCGCAGTGCAGGTGGGCTGACGTGTGGACCATGGACGCGGTTCCACCGCTTGTCCAGTGTCAAGCGGTGCAATGCACTGCATTGGGTTTCGTGTTTTGGCCGACCCCGACCCCGACTTTTTTATAGGATCGGCCGATTTCACTCGACCCGACTTTTGAGAAAGTCGGGTTTCGTGAAACCCGACCCAATCCTATAAAAATAAAAGTCGCTCAACCCTAGTGGTAACGCAAAAAATATTTTTTGCAATAAAAAGCGTCTTTCAGTGTGTGACGGCTGCCAATCATAAAAATCCGCTAAAAAACCCGCTATAAAAGTAAATCAAACCCCCCTTCATCACCCCCTTAGTTAGGGAAAAATTAAAAAATTTTAAAAATGTATCTATTTCCATTTTCCCATTAGGGTTAGGGCTAGGGTTAGGGTTAGGGCTAGGGTTAAGGTTAGGGTTAGGGCTAGGGTTAGGGCTAGGGTTAGTGCTAGGGTTAGGGCTAGGGTTAGGGCTAGGGTTAGGGCTAAGGTTAGGGCTAGGGTTAGGGCTAGGGTTAGGGCTAGGGTTAGAGCTAGGGTTAGGGCTACAGTTAGGGTTGGGGCTAAAGTTAGGGTTAGGTTTGGGGCTAAAGTTAGGGTTAGGGTTTGGATTACATTTACGGTTGGGAATAGGGTTCGGATTATGGTTAGGGGTGTGTCAGGGTTAGGGGTGTGGTTAGGGTTACCGTTGGGATTAGGGTTAATTGGGGGGTTTCCACTGTTAAGGCACATCAGGGGCTCTCCAAATGCGACATGGCGTCCGATCTCAATTCCACCAATTCTGCATTGAAAAAGTAAAACAGTGCTCCTTTCCTTCCAAGCTCTCCCGTGCACCCACACAGGGGTTTACCCCAACATATGGGGTATGAGCGTACTCAGGACACATTGGAGAACAACTTTTTTGGTCCAATTTCTCCGGTTACCCTTGGGAAAATACAAAACTGGGGGCTAAAAAATAATTTTTGTGGAAAAAAAAATATTTTTTATTTGCATGGCTCTGCGTTATAAACTGTAGTGAAACACTTGGGGGTTCAAAGCTCTCACAACACATCTAGATGAGTTCCTTAGGGGGTCTACTTTCCAAAATGGTGTCAATTGTCAGTGGTTTCTACTGTTTAGGTACATTAGGGGCTCTGCAAACACAATGTGATGTGTTGTGAATTTGGATTCTGGGCTCCCCCGGTGGCTACTGGTGGAATTGAACTGGTGTCTTCATCTTCTCTGTTCACCTGTTCCCATCAAGATGTGGGAGTCGCTATATAACCTTGCTGCTCTGTTAGTTGCTTGCCGGTCAACAATGTTATCAGAAGCCTCTCTGTGCTTGTTCCTGCTCCTAGACAACTACTAGATAAGTTGGACTCTTGTCCATGTTTGTTTTTGCATTTTGTTCCAGTTCACAGCTGTAGTTTCGTTACTGTGTCTGGACAGCTCTTGTGAACGGGAATTGCCACTCTGGTGTTATGAGTTAATGCCAGAGTTTTAAAGTAATTTCTGGATGGTGTTTTTTGATAGGGTTTTCAGCTGACCATGAAAGTGTCCTTTCTGTCTTCTGCTATGTAGTTAGTGGACCTCAAATTTGCTAAACCTATTTTCATACTACGTTTGTTATTTCATCTCAACTCACCGCCAATACATGTGGGGGGCCTCTGTCTCCTTTCGGGGTATTTCTCTAGAGGTGAGCTAGGACTAATATTTTCCTCTGCTAGCTTTATTTAGTCCTCCGGCTGGGCTGGGCATCTAGAATCAACGTAGGCATGCTACCCGGCCACTGCTAGTTGTGCGTTAGGTTTAGTTCATGGTCAGCTCAGTTCCCATCTTCCAAGAGCTAGTTCCTATATATGCTTATGCTATGTTCTCTTGCCATTGAGATCATGACAGTTTGACCGGCCCGCAAAGTGTTAATTGTTTGGGCTGAAGCAGGAGAAAAAGAAGTGTTGAAGGGAAATTTTTTTTTTTTTTTTTTTCCCCTCAGAGTTTGGCTGCCTAGCCCTTAATTGCTGTCTAGCTGCTTCTTACCTCCTCTTAACCCTTGAATGGCTCTGTGTCCACCTGTTTGTAATGGATCTTCAGAGTGTAACTGCAGGTTTGAATAATCTCGCCACGAAGGTACAAAATTTGCAAGATTTTGTTTGTCATGCACCTGTATCTGAGCCGAGAATTCCTTTGCCGGAATTTTTCTCGGGGAATAGATCCGGGTTTCAGAATTTTCGAAATAATTGCAAATTATTTTTGTCTCTGAAATTTCGCTCTGCCGGAGACCCTGCACAGCAGGTCAGGATTGTGATTTCCTTGCTCCGGGGCGACCCTCAAGACTGGGCTTTTTCATTGACACCAGGGGATCCTGCGTTGCTCAATGTGGATGCGTTTTTTCTGGCCTTGGGGTTGCTTTATGACGAACCTCATTTGGAGCTTCAGGCAGAAAAAACTTTGATGTCCCTATCTCAGGGGCAAGATGAAGCGGAAATTTACTGCCAAAGATTCCGTAAATGGTCTGTGCTTACTCAGTGGAATGAGTGCGCCCTGGCGGCGACTTTCAGAGAGGGTCTCTCTGATGCCATTAAGGATGTTATGGTGGGGTTCCCTGTGCCTGCGGGTCTGAATGAGTCCATGACAATGGCTATTCAGATCGATAGGCGTTTGCGGGAGCGCAAACCAGTGCACCATCTGGCGGTGTCCACTGAGAAGTCGCCAGAGAGTATGCAGTGTGATAGAATTCTGTCCCGAAGCGAGCGGCAGAATTTTAGACGGAAAAATGGGTTGTGTTTCTATTGTGGTGATTCTACTCATGTTATATCAGCATGCTCTAAGCGCACTAAAAAGCTTGGTAAATCTGTTTCCATTTGTACCTTACCGTCTAAATTTATTCTATCTGTGACCCTGATTTGCTCTTTGTCATCTATTACCACGGACGCCTATGTCGACTCTGGCGCCGCTTTGAGTCTTATGGATTGGTCCTTTGCCAAACGCTGTGGGTATGATTTAGAGCCTTTGGAGACTTCTATTCCTCTGAAGGGGATTGACTCCACCCCATTGGCTAATAATAAACCACAATACTGGACACAAGTAACTATGCGTATTAATCCGGATCACCAGGAGATTATTCGCTTTCTGGTGCTGTATAATCTACATGATGATTTGGTGCTAGGATTGCCTTGGCTGCAATCTCACAACCCAGTCCTCGACTGGAGAGCTATGTCTGTGTTGAGCTGGGGATGTAAGGGGGCTCATGGGGATGTACCTGTGGTTTCCATTTCATCATCCATTCCCTCTGAAATTCCTGAGTTCCTGTCTGACTATCGTGACGTCTTTGAAGAATCCAAGCTTGGTTCGTTACCTCCGCACCGAGAGTGCGATTGTGCCATAGATTTAATCCCGGGTAGTAAATACCCAAAGGGTCGTTTATTTAATCTGTCTGTGCCTGAACATGCTGCTATGCGAGAATATATAAAGGAGTCCTTGGAAAAGGGACATATTCGTCCATCGTCATCTCCCTTAGGAGCCGGTTTTTTCTTTGTGTCAAAAAAAGACGGCTCTTTGAGACCATGTATTGATTATCGGCTTTTGAATAAAATCACTGTTAAATATCAATACCCATTGCCGTTGCTGACTGATTTGTTTGCTCGCATAAAGGGGGCCAAGTGGTTCTCTAAGATTGACCTTCGTGGGGCGTATAATTTGGTGCGAATCAGGCAGGGGGATGAGTGGAAAACCGCATTTAATACGCCCGAGGGCCACTTTGAGTATTTAGTGATGCCTTTTGGTCTTTCTAATGCTCCGTCAGTTTTCCAGTCCTTTATGCATGATATTTTTCGCGATTATTTGGATAAATTTATGATTGTGTATCTGGATGATATTCTGATTTTTTCGGATGACTGGGACTCTCATGTCCAGCAAGTCAGGAGGGTTTTTCAGGTTTTGCGGTCTAATTCTTTGTGTGTGAAGGGTTCTAAGTGTGTTTTTGGGGTACAGAGGATTTCCTTTTTGGGATATATTTTTTCCCCCTCTTCCATTGAAATGGATCCTGTCAAGGTTCAAGCTATTTGTGATTGGACGCAGCCCTCTTCTCTTAAGAGTCTTCAGAAATTTTTGGGCTTTGCTAACTTTTATCGTCGATTTATTGCTGGTTTTTCGGATATTGCTAAGCCATTGACCGATTTGACTAAGAAGGGTGCTGATGTTGCTGATTGGTCCCCTGATGCTGTGGAGGCCTTTCGGGAGCTTAAGCGCCGTTTTTCCTCTGCCCCTGTGTTGCGTCAGCCTGATGTTGCTCTACCTTTTCAGGTTGAGGTCGACGCTTCTGAGATCGGAGCTGGGGCAGTGTTGTCGCAGAAAAGTTCTGACTGCTCCGTGATGAGGCCTTGTGCCTTCTTTTCCCGTAAATTTTCGCCCGCTGAGCGGAATTATGATGTTGGGAATCGGGAGCTTTTGGCCATGAAGTGGGCTTTTGAGGAGTGGCGCCATTGGCTCGAGGGGGCCAGACATCAGGTGGTGGTATTGACTGACCACAAAAATTTGATTTATCTTGAGACCGCCAGGCGCCTGAATCCTAGACAGGCGCGCTGGTCATTATTTTTCTCTCGGTTTAATTTTGTGGTGTCATACCTACCGGGTTCTAAGAATGTTAAGGCGGATGCCCTTTCTAGGAGTTTTGAGCCTGACTCGCCTGGTAACTCTGAGCCCACAGGTATCCTTAAGGATGGAGTGGTATTGTCAGCCGTTTCTCCAGACCTGCGGCGGGCCTTGCAGGAGTTTCAGGCGGAGAGACCTGATCGTTGCCCACCTGATAAACTGTTTGTTCCTGATGATTGGACCAGTAGAGTCATCTCTGAGGTTCATTCTTCTGCGTTGGCAGGTCATCCTGGCATTTTTGGTACCAGGGATTTGGTGGCAAGGTCCTTCTGGTGGCCTTCCCTGTCACGAGATGTGCGCGGCTTTGTGCAGTCTTGTGACGTTTGTGCTCGGGCCAAGCCTTGTTGTTCTCGGGCTAGTGGATTATTGTTGCCCTTGCCTATTCCTAAGAGGCCTTGGACGCACATCTCGATGGATTTTATTTCAGATCTGCCTGTTTCTCAGAAGATGTCTGTCATCTGGGTGGTGTGTGACCGTTTTTCTAAGATGGTCCATTTGGTTTCTCTGCCCAAGTTACCTTCTTCTTCCGAGTTGGTTCCTCTGTTTTTTCAAAATGTTGTTCGTTTGCATGGTATTCCTGAGAATATCGTTTCTGACAGAGGGACCCAATTCGTGTCTAGATTTTGGCGGGCATTCTGTGCTAGGATGGGCATAGATTTATCTTTTTCGTCCGCTTTCCATCCTCAGACGAATGGCCAGACCGAGCGGATTAATCAGACCCTGGAGACATATCTGAGGTGTTTTGTGTCTGCTGACCAGGATGATTGGGTTGCTTTTTTGCCATTGGCGGAGTTCGCTCTCAATAATCGGGCCAGCTCTGCCACTTTGGTGTCCCCGTTTTTCTGTAATTCGGGGTTTCATCCTCGATTTTCCTCTGGTCAGGTGGAATCTTCGGATTGTCCTGGAGTGGATGCTCTGGTGGAGAGATTGCATCAGATCTGGGGGCAGGTGGTGGACAATTTGAGGTTGTCCCAGGAGAAGACTCAGCTTTTTGCCAACCGCCACCGTCGTGTTGGTCCTCGGCTTTCTGTTGGGGATTTGGTGTGGTTGTCTTCTCGTTTTGTCCCTATGAGGGTCTCTTCTCCTAAGTTTAAGCCTCGGTTTATCGGCCCGTATAAGATATTGGAGATTCTCAACCCTGTTTCCTTCCGTTTGGACCTCCCTGCATCCTTTTCTATTCATAACGTTTTTCATCGGTCATTATTGCGCAGGTATGAGGTACCGGTTGTGCCTTCCGTTGAGCCTCCTGCTCCGGTGTTGGTTGAGGGTGAGTTGGAGTACGTTGTGGAGAAAATCTTGGACTCTCGTGTTTCCAGACGGAGACTCCAGTATCTGGTCAAGTGGAAGGGATACGGCCAGGAGGATAATTCTTGGGTGAATGCATCTGATGTTCATGCCTCCGATCTGGTTCGTGCCTTTCATAGGGCCCATCCTGATCGCCCTGGTGGTTCTGGTGAGGGTTCGGTGCCCCCTCCTTGAGGGGGGGGTACTGTTGTGAATTTGGATTCTGGGCTCCCCCGGTGGCTACTGGTGGAATTGAACTGGTGTCTTCATCTTCTCTGTTCACCTGTTCCCATCAAGATGTGGGAGTCGCTATATAACCTTGCTGCTCTGTTAGTTGCTTGCCGGTCAACAATGTTATCAGAAGCCTCTCTGTGCTTGTTCCTGCTCCTAGACAACTACTAGATAAGTTGGACTCTTGTCCATGTTTGTTTTTGCATTTTGTTCCAGTTCACAGCTGTAGTTTCGTTACTGTGTCTGGACAGCTCTTGTGAACGGGAATTGCCACTCTGGTGTTATGAGTTAATGCCAGAGTTTTAAAGTAATTTCTGGATGGTGTTTTTTGATAGGGTTTTCAGCTGACCATGAAAGTGTCCTTTCTGTCTTCTGCTATGTAGTTAGTGGACCTCAAATTTGCTAAACCTATTTTCATACTACGTTTGTTATTTCATCTCAACTCACCGCCAATACATGTGGGGGGCCTCTGTCTCCTTTCGGGGTATTTCTCTAGAGGTGAGCTAGGACTAATATTTTCCTCTGCTAGCTTTATTTAGTCCTCCGGCTGGGCTGGGCATCTAGAATCAACGTAGGCATGCTACCCGGCCACTGCTAGTTGTGCGTTAGGTTTAGTTCATGGTCAGCTCAGTTCCCATCTTCCAAGAGCTAGTTCCTATATATGCTTATGCTATGTTCTCTTGCCATTGAGATCATGACAGTGATGCCTGCAGACCATTCCATCTAAGTCTGCAATCCAAATGGCGCTCCTTCGCTTCTGAGCCCTCCCATGCACCCAAATGGTGGTTCCCCCCACATATGGGGTATCAGCGTACTCAAGACAAAGTGGACAACAACTTTTGGGGTCCAAATTCTCCTGTTACCCTTGGGAAAATACAAAACTGTGGGCTAAAAAATAATTTTGGGGGGAAATTTTTTTATTTTTATTTTCACGGCTCTGCGTTATAAACTGTAGTGAAACACTTGGGGGTTCAAAGTTCTCACAACACAACTAGGTAAGTTCCTTGGGGGGTCTCGTTTCCAATATTGGGTCACTTGTTGGGGGTTTCTACTGTTTAGGTACATTAGGGGCTCTGCAAACGCAATGTGACGCCTGCAGACCAATCCATCTAAGTCTGCATTCCAAATGATGCTCCTTCCCTTCCGAGCAATGCCATGCGCTCAAACGGTGGTTCCCCCCCACATATCGGGTATCAGCGTACTCAGCACAAATTGGAAAACAATATTTAGGGTCCAATTTCTCCTGTTACCCTTGGAAAAATACAAAACTGGGAGCTAAAAAATAATTTTTGTGGAAAAAAATATATTTTTTATTTTCACGGCTCTGCGTTATAAACTGTAGTGAAACACTTGGGGGTTCAAAGCTCTCACAACACATCTAGATGAGTTCCTTAGGGGGTCTACTTTCCAAAATGGTGTCACTTGTGGGGGGTTTCTACTGTTTAGGTACATTAGGGGCTCTGCAAATGCAATGTGATGCCTTAAGACCATTCCATCTAAGTCTGCATTCCAAATGGCGCTCCATCCCGTCCGAGCCCTCCCATACACCCAAACGGTGGTTCCCCTCCACATGTCGGGTATCAGCGTACTCAGGACAAATTGGACAACAACTTTTGGGGTGCAATTTCTCCTGTTACCCTAGGGAAAATACAAAACTGGGGGCTAAAAAATACTTTTTGTGGGAAAACATTTTTGTTTTATTTTTATGGATCTGCATTATAAACGTTTGTGAAGCACTTGGTGGGTAAAAGTGCTCACCACACCTCTAGATAAGTTCCTTAGTGCGTCTACTTTCCAAAATGGTGTCACTTGTGGGGGGTTTCAATGTTTAGGCACATCAGTGGCTCTCCAAACGCAACATGGCGTCCCATCTCAATTCCTGTCAATTTTGCATTGAAAAGTCAAACGGCGCTCCTTCCCTTCCGAGCTCTCCCATGCGCCCAAACAGTGGTTTACCCCCACATATGGGGTATCAGCGTGCTCAGGATAAATTGTACAACAACTTTTGGTGTCCAATTTCTTTTCTTACCCTTGGAAAAATAAAAAATTGGGGGCGAAAAGATAATTTTTGTGAAAAAATAAGATTTTATATTTTTACAGTTCTGCATTATAAACTTCTGTGAAGCACTTGGTGGGTCAAAGTGCTCACCACACCTCTAAATAAGTTCCTTAGGGGGTCTACTTTCCAAAATGGTGTCACTTGTGAGGGGTTTCAATGTTTAGGCACATCAGTGGCTCTCCAAACGCAACATGGCGTCCCATCTCAATTCCAGTAAATTTTGCATTGAAAAGTCAAATGGCGCTCCTTCGCTTCCGAGCTCTGTCATGCACCCAAACAGTGGTTTACCCCCACATATGGGGTATCGGCGTACTCAAGACAAATTGTACAACATCTTTTGGGGTCCATTTTCTCCTGTTACCCTTGGTAAAATAAAACAAATTGGAGCTGAATTAAATTTTTGGTGAAAAAAAGTTAAATGTTCATTTTTATTTAAACATTCCAAAAATTCCTGTGAAACACCTGAAGGGTTAATAAACTTCTTGAATGTGGTTTTGAGCACCTTGAGGGGTGCAGTTTTTAGAATGGTGTCACACTTGGGTATTTTCTATCATATAGACCCCTCAAAATGACTTCAAATGAGATGTGGTCCCTAAAAAAAAATGGTGTTGTAAAAATGAGAAATTGCTGGTCAACTTTTAACCCTTATAACTCCCTAACAAAAAAAAATTTTGGTTACAAAATTGTGCTGATGTAAAGTAGACATATGGCAAATGTTACTTATTAAGTATTTTGTGTGACATATCTCTGTGATTTAAGGGCATGAAAATTCAAAGTTGGAAAATTGCAAAACTTTCCAAATTTTTGCCAAATTTTTGTTTTTTTCACAAATAAACACAGGTAATATCAAAGAAATTTTACCACTATCATGAAGTACAATATGTCTCGAGAAAACAGTGTCAGAATCACCAGATCCGTTGAAGCGTTCCAGAGTTATAACCTCATAAAGGGACAGTGGTCAAAATTGTAAAAATTGGCCTGGTCATTAACGTGCAAACCACCCTTGGGGGTGAAGGGGTTAATAGATGAGCTCAAGGGGTAGTCTGGGCTGTTGAGGGCCTGGAGAGGAAGACTCCAGGAGAGTGTTTGTGCACATAGTGCTTGTTCAAGGACATTGCAAACCCTGAATGGGCTGACCCCCACTAGTGCAAGGACTGCACAAAGTGCTACCATTTTGTTTAGTTTTGCTGTTTTGCTCAGAGGGCCATTATTAGTTTTGTGCTTAAACCTTGGTTAGTGCAGTACTAATAAACCAAGTGCATCCTCCGCAGTGTTCCTGTGACTACCTCCACGTGCAGCTGAGTCAGCCGATCTTCCAAAATATGTACAGCAGCATGGAATTATTGGTGCTTTAAAAATATTTAATAACAAAATATTTATAAGGAAAGTAAATATAATGATCAGCGATGGTGACTTTATCAAATTTGTGTTTGCGTTGGACCTGAGAGGAAAATCCAACAATGCAGCTGAATATAAGTCACAAATGCAAACCATAATGTTCAAAAATACTGGCAAATATATTGTATTTTTGGGGTTTTCTTAATATTCATATTATCCAAGTTAAGCTGTGTATGGAATTGTTATATTGTACTAATACATGAAAAACCTAAAATTAAATTCTGAAAAATTTTAATCATAACATGTACATGAATAGTTTTATGCCAAAAAAAGACAGATTCATTCTAGGAGGGATACTTTTAAATAGTCTAGTGCCACCAATCAGTTCAAAAACGAAAAATAGCAAGGTAGGGCTGTAGTTAAGTAATTAATAAAATATAACCTTTAATCTTATCTATTTAAAATGAGCTATAATGTCTCATAAAATCCACGTAATACATAACAAACAACATATAGATACTCCTTAGTGCTTCAATCATGTACCATAGTCTCCAGCACAATGCACTTTTTATCAATATATGGGATATCACTCCCGCAACAAGAAAAAGAGTGCTTCTTAAAGTGGTCTAATCTATGTATGCCACTTATATTAGCCGTTGAAATATAGGAACAATCTCACCAAATAAGGTCCCTTGTTTCACGGTCTGGATCAGGATGGGTTGCGATGCTTCTATTCATGAGGGGGCTCTCCACTTGCCCTTTTTCAAGACCTCATTACTCAAAGTCTCATCCAACTCTCCCTACTTCCTCCTTCATAACAGAATCTCCCAACGCGTTTCTTGTTTCCCAGTCATCAGGGGAGAGGTCGTTCAATATAGCAGCAAGTGTGCCATTCACCATGCAGATGTGCACACTTAGGAGGGTGAGTCACCGCGCGTGCGATACCTTACTTTTTATACTGAAGTATCCATCTCTCAGCGCGTGTGGATTGCCGGAGCTCCATTTCCGGTTGCCTGGCGGTCACATGATCTATAGTGCGATACGCCCCCTTCAGAGGTGTGTCCTCATGGAACGCATGATGACACGCAAGCCTCTCCACATGTAACGAGGGGGTCGCGTAGTTACTCTGCGACTTCTATCCTAATGCGGCACATAGTAATAAGCCGACATTACCGGTCCGGAGGATGGGATAGACCCGCTCCTCCTCCGGAGGGAGTAAAAGGACGTGCCTGCCATGTATAAGATTATTTAACCCCTCAAATGTTTCCAACAATTAGTTATATATTTTAGTGATAGGGGGAATAATATTCATATATTTCTTTTATACATCCTACAACCTCCAATCCTTGGAGGGAGGATCTAGTAGGCAATGTCTTTTATGGTTTCCTAACTTCGGGTTTTCAACACATCTACCCCAGCGGTTACTCCAGGGATTCTCCCAGGTCTAGTAAAGCCATATCCATTCATTAATTACCAAATTAGCTAAATTAAGCTCGATGATTTTTATCAGAGTTCGTATCATAGGGGTTCTAGAGGGAATTCCTCCTCCAAGTTACAAAATACAAAAGGATGGTAAATAGGGTCCTTTACTTAAAAAGGGTTCACCCTTAGTTCTTTCAAATGCATATTTAGTTCCACAGATTAGTCTTAGAGGAGGAGTGACAATTGGAGACCTAATGGGCCTTGGGCTTGCTATTCCTCCCTAATATATCCCTAATTTCCTTCCTACCTTGTCAGTGGGGGTTGGCACCCTAAGAACGAGAACTGGCGCCCCCAACTCCACGGCGGCTGTTCCTACATAGTCCTGTCAATCCCTATCTTAACCATGTTCTATCTATGTGCCAGAAAAAGGAACGCCATGAATATGATAGAGCAGGATAGAGTAAAGAGGGGTTTCTTTTAGGAGAGGGGGACAGAAGGGCCGTCAACAACACTATATTTCAAAGATAGGGAGAGTGTTGGTATATATTGAGATCCAGGGGTTAAAGAATATACTATAAAAAACAAGAGAAAGTCAGGTTCTCATTGAGACCTAAGGGTTGTTGTGTTTTAAGACGAAATATCCACTTCGTCTCGCATTGTAACACTCTCCTGTCCCAGTCTCCACCCCTTTTTGGTGCCTCTATCTTATCAATCCCCATGAACCTCAAGCCCGATACATCCCCATCGTGTACAGTGGCGATGTGTCTTGCCAGGGGTGTATCTCTCCCGAGGGCAATGTCCCTCAGGTGTTCTCCCACTCTTCTCCTCAATTCACGTGTGGTCTTTCCCACATATTCCATGCCACATAAGCATGTTGCCTTATATATGATTCCTCTAGACCGGCAATTTATAAAGTGGCGGATTTTGTATTCTTGGTTGGTAACATTGCTTTTGAAGTATTGGCCCGTCTTCATTACTGGACAACCTACACATCCCCTACATCGGTAACAACCTTTGATTTTATTGGTCAACCACATTTCATTTTTTGGAGGAGAAAAGTGACTCCGTACAATCCTATCGCCTATTGATCTCCCTTTCTTATAGGTGATCAGGGGATGAGGTCCCACCAGGTCTCCAATGTCGTCATCCATCCTCAAAATCGACCAATGTTTTGTAAGGATTGATCTAACTTGATCCGCTCCCGAATTATAGGTCGTGATAAATCGACTTTTCAAGTCTCCCTCTTCTTGGTTTGTTGGATTCAACAATCCCGTTCTATTCATGCCTCTCGTTTCCCTATAGGCTTTCCTGAGTATCCCATCCGGGTACCCTCTGTTTTGGAACCGCTGACGTAATTCCGTCGCCTGTTCCCTATAATCAATTTCTGAAGAGCAGTTTCGGCGGATTCTTATATACTGCCCTTTGGGGATACCCTTTTTCAAGGGAGCGGGGTGATGGCTCTCCCACCTTAAAAGGGCATTTGTAGAGGTAGGCTTGCGGTATGTTTTTGTATGAATATGTCCTTCAGCTCTCTTTTGGATACAGAGGTCTAAGAAAGGAAGTTGATCCCTATTATATTCAAAAGTAAATTTTAGACCTAAGGGGTTTACATTCAATTTAGTGACAAAGTTAACCAATTCAGATGTTTCCCCGTTCCAGACTAGTAGAACATCGTCCAAATAACGTGCCCAGAATAGTATCTTTGAGCATTCATCCTCATATTGATCCCCAAAGACTATTGTCTCCTCCCACCAGCCCAGGAGCAAATTTGCATACGATGGCGCACAAGAAATGCCCATCGCAGTGCCCCTGAGCTGGTGGAAGATTTTGCCACTGAATGTGAAGATGTTTCTTGTCAAACAGAATTCAAGTAACTCAAGAACAAACCTGTTATGTTCCTGACATTGTTGACCTCTGCCCTTCAAAAAATATTCAACCGCCCTTATTCCATCAGCATGGTTGATAGATGAATATAGGGCTTCAACGTCTATACTACACAGTATAGATTGTCGATCTAGGGTCAAGCCATCCAGTTTTCTCAAAAGGTCTGTTGAGTCTCTAGTGTAAGAGTTCAGAGCTGATGCAAAAGGTTTTAATATCTTGTCTAGATATATCCCAACACAATAGTTAACGTTCTCAATTCCAGATACTATTGGCCTTCCTTTTAAGGGCAACAAGCCCTTATGCACTTTCGGGAGGCAATAGAACGTTGCCATTGTTGGATGTTTCGGGTATAGGAAATCATATTCATTTTTATCAATAAGCGATTTAGTAAGTCCTCTATCTAAGATCTCTTTCAGAGTTCTGACAAAGGTGGGAATAGGATTACTTGATAACTGTTCATAGGACTCATGATTGTTTAGTACATTCTCACACATAAGTTGGTACTTCTTGACATCCATTATTACTATGTTCCCACCCTTGTCTGAGGGCTTACAAACTATACTCCGATCTTGCTCTAAATTCAACAACGCCTCCATTTCTTGCTTAGACAAGTTGAAATTAGTCCCCCTATTCTTTTTCTTGGCTAGGTTTTCAAGATCTTTCATTACTAATTCAAGAAATACATCCAATGTGGATTGATCTCCTGAATTAGGGGGCATTTTACAGCTTTTTGCCCTACAGTCCGTAAACGGGCCCTCCCCTGTATGTTCTGGTAAAAGATCAGATAACCCATAGAGCAGTCTTATATCTGGTAACAATGTGTCTGGAACATTCATCTCCATACTTGTGCGTTTATCTTCCCTAATGAAGTGCTTTGTCCACTTCAATTTTCTCACAAAAAGATGCAGATCTTTTATGCTCTCAAAGAGTTGAAAGTCGGATGTGGGTACAAAGCTTAAGCCCCTATTCAGCACCTGTAATTCAGTATCATTTAGAACTTTTTCAGACAAATTAATAATCTGATTGGGTTCCGCCTCCGTCAGTTGTTTATTCCTGGTTTGCTTCTCAGGAAGTAGCCCTGATCTAAAAAACGGTTAGTGGTTACTCTGTCCCCTGGTCTACTTCTTTGGTTTCCCCTCCCTCTCTGTCTCCCCCTAGATGCTTTTGTACGTATCTCTGAATCCGAGAGGTCCATATCCGTAGAGGATATGTCCGTCTCAAAATTTCTGTTGGAATTGCTTGGGAAGTTCCTATTCGCTGGGATGTTATATGCCTTATTCTCTTTAAATTCTTGTAGGTCCCGTACAAAGTTACGATGCTTCCTTTCTTTTATATTATATTGATATCTTTCAATTACGTTTTGGAGAAGTGTCTCTTTTGAGGCAAAGTCGGGCTCTGTTGAGAATTTTTTGGTGATCTCTATTTGTTCTTTCAACTGATCACTAGTGGTTAATAAAGTCTTTTTTTCTTCTTCGAGAAGGATATTCATAAATCTCAAAGAGCTCGCCGTTGCCTCCTTTTCCCACCATTCTCCCAGGAGGCACCCCCTGTACCTAAATCCTGGTTGCAGAGTTATTCTCAGGTGTCTTGGGACAATGCCTGCCTTTATATAATTTTCCAAACTCTGCACTTCCCACCAACTAGAGATTTGATTCTTATAAATTCTAGTTAGTTCTTTAAATGCATTATTATAGGAAGGAGTATATTTTGGTTGTATAAAGGTGTTCTCTGAGAAAACCTCTTTTACCTCTGCCACCCAGGTGTCTGTGTTGATTCCCTTAGTCAGAAAACCGGCCATGCCGTTATTTAGTAAATTTAAATAGTCTAGTGCCACCAATCAGTTCAAAAACGAAAAATAGCAAGGTAGGGCTGTAGTTAAGTAATTAATAAAATATAACCTTTAATCTTATCTATTTAAAATGAGCTATAATGTCTCATAAAATCCACGTAATACATAACAAACAACATATAGATACTCCTTAGTGCTTCAATCATGCACCATAGTCTCCAGCACAATGCACTTTTTATCAATATATGGGATATCACTCCCACAACAAGAAAAAGAGTGCTTCTTAAAGTGGTCTAATCTATGTATGCCACTTATATTAGCCGTTGAAATATAGGAACAATCTCACCAAATAAGGTCCCTTGTTTCACGGTCTGGATCAGGATGGGTTGCGATGCTTCTATTCATGAGGGGGCTCTCCACTTGCCCTTTGTCACTAAATTGAATGTAAACCCCTTAGGTCTAAAATTTACTTTTGAATATAATAGGGACCAACTTCCTTTCTTAGACCTCTGTATCCAAAAGAGAGCTGAAGGACATATTCATACAAAAACATACCGCAAGCCTACCTCTACAAATGCCCTTTTAAGGTGGGAGAGCCATCACCCCGCTCCCTTGAAAAAGGGTATCCCCAAAGGGCAGTATATAAGAATCCGCCGAAACTGCTCTTCAGAAATTGATTATAGGGAACAGGCGACGGAATTACGTCAGCGGTTCCAAAACAGAGGGTACCCGGATGGGATACTCAGGAAAGCCTATAGGGAAACGAGAGGCATGAATAGAACGGGATTGTTGAATCCAACAAACCGAGAAGAGGGAGACTTGAAAAGTCGATTTATCACGACCTATAATTCGGGAGCGGATCAAGTTAGATCAATCCTTACAAAACATTGGTCGATTTTGAGGATGGATGACGACATTGGAGACCTGGTGGGACCTCATCCCCTGATCACCTATAAGAAAGGGAGATCAATAGGCGATAGGATTGTACGGAGTCACTTTTCTCCTCCAAAAAATGAAATGTGGTTGACCAATAAAATCAAAGGTTGTTACCGATGTAGGGGATGTGTAGGTTGTCCAGTAATGAAGACGGGCCAATACTTCAAAAGCAATGTTACCAACCAAGAATACAAAATCCGCCACTTTATAAATTGCCGGTCTAGAGGAATCATATATAAGGCAACATGCTTATGTGGCATGGAATATGTGGGAAAGACCACACGTGAATTGAGGAGAAGAGTGGGAGAACACCTGAGGGACATTGCCCTCGGGAGAGATACACCCCTGGCAAGACACATCGCCACTGTACACGATGGGGATGTATCGGGCTTGAGGTTCATGGGGATTGATAAGATAGAGGCACCAAAAAGGGGTGGAGACTGGGACAGGAGAGTGTTACAATGCGAGACGAAGTGGATATTTCGTCTTAAAACACAACAACCCTTAGGTCTCAATGAGAACCTGACTTTCTCTTGTTTTTTATAGTATATTCTTTAACCCCTGGATCTCAATATATACCAACACTCTCCCTATCTTTGAAATATAGTGTTGTTGACGACCCTTCTGTCCCCCTCTCCTAAAAGAAACCCCTCTTTACTCTATCCTGCTCTATCATATTCATGGCGTTCCTTTTTCTGGCACATAGATAGAACATGGTTAAGATAGGGATTGACAGGACTATGTAGGAACAGCCGCCGTGGAGTTGGGGGCGCCAGTTCTCGTTCTTAGGGTGCCAAACCCCACTGACAAGGTAGGAAGGAAATTAGGGATATATTAGGGAGGAATAGCAAGCCCAAGGCCCATTAGGTCTCCAATTGTCACTCCTCCTCTAAGACTAATCTGTGGAACTAAATATGCATTTGAAAGAACTAAGGGTGAACCCTTTTTAAGTAAAGGACCCTATTTACCATCCTTTTGTATTTTGTAACTTGGAGGAGGAATTCCCTCTAGAACCCCTATGATACGAACTCTGATAAAAATCATCGAGCTTAATTTAGCTAATTTGGTAATTAATGAATGGATATGGCTTTACTAGACCTGGGAGAATCCCTGGAGTAACCGCTGGGGTAGATGTGTTGAAAACCCGAAGTTAGGAAACCATAAAAGACATTGCCTACTAGATCCTCCCTCCAAGGATTGGAGGTTGTAGGATGTATAAAAGAAATATATGAATATTATTCCCCCTATCACTAAAATATATAACTAATTGTTGGAAACATTTGAGGGGTTAAATAATCTTATACATGGCAAGCACGTCCTTTTACTCCCTCCGGAGGAGGAGCGGGTCTATCCCATCCTCCGGACCGGTAATGTCGGCTTATTACTATGTGCCGCATTAGGATAGAAGTCGCAGAGTAACTACGCGACCCCCTCGTTACATGTGGAGAGGCTTGCGTGTCATCATGCGTTCCATGAGGACACACCTCTGAAGGGGGCGTATCGCACTATAGATCATGTGACCGCCAGGCAACCGGAAATGGAGCTCCGGCAATCCACACGCGCTGAGAGATGGATACTTCAGTATAAAAAGTAAGGTATCGCACGCGCGGTGACTCACCCTCCTAAGTGTGCACATCTGCATGGTGAATGGCACACTTGCTGCTATATTGAACGACCTCTCCCCTGATGACTGGGAAACAAGAAACGCGTTGGGAGATTCTGTTATGAAGGAGGACGTAGGGAGAGTTGGATGAGACTTTGAGTAATGAGGTCTTGAAAAAGGGCAAGTGGAGAGCCCCCTCATGAATAGAAGCATCGCAACCCATCCTGATCCAGACCGTGAAACAAGGGACCTTATTTGGTGAGATTGTTCCTATATTTCAACGGCTAATATAAGTGGCATACATAGATTAGACCACTTTAAGAAGCACTCTTTTTCTTGTTGCGGGAGTGATATCCCATATATTGATAAAAAGTGCATTGTGCTGGAGACTATGGTGCATGATTGAAGCACTAAGGAGTATCTATATGTTGTTTGTTATGTATTACGTGGATTTTATGAGACATTATAGCTCATTTTAAATAGATAAGATTAAAGGTTATATTTTATTAATTACTTAACTACAGCCCTACCTTGCTATTTTTCGTAGGAGGGATACTTGCAATGACTAACCAGAACAATTACATTTGCAAGCTTTCAGAACACTGAGGCTTCTTTCTTAAGCAAGTTTACAAATGAATGACTAAGACAATTTTTTGGGGGGGAGGGGGGAGTTTGGCAAAGCTGGAAAATTTGAATTTCTAAAAATGTGTTTATCTAGTCATCACACCTGCTACCTTGCTATTTATTACAAAAACCTTGGTTAGATTACTTTGGCTTATATTTAGGATGCATCCCCTCATCTATCCCATGTACAAATGTCTTGTTGTGGCATCTTAACTGTTGGGCTGTTGACTCATTCATTGCAAACTCACCTGATGAAGGAGCCTCTGTGACCCAGAAGCATGCAAGCATATATTAGGGAATAAAGTTATCACTCCTAGGATACCTTTGTCTCTTTGGCATAAAAGTATTTACAATGATTTTCCTGTCTAACAGGGTGAAACAATATAAGTTTTCTTTGTACATTGTTGTCCTTGTGTCCTAAAACATTGTATATATTTTACATTATGGTTTTATTTGTATATTACTGTGAATAAAACATCTCAATTAGCTTGGATCTTTATCTTTTTTTCCTTTAACCCCTTCATGACATGCGCCGTACATGTAATTCACATGTCGTGCCTCTCCCTTTGATGTGGGCTCCGGCGCTGAGTCCACATCTTTCCCGGCACATGTCAGCAGTTTTGAACAGTTGACATTTGCCCCTAAAAGCTGCGGGTGGGATCGCAATAAATGTTACATTTCTGTCAATCTCTGACAGCTGCATTTAATGTGATCACGTCCATAGGCGCCCGTGTCACATGACTGCTTGTTGGCATGACAACCCGTGGTCTGCAAGTGACCCCTGTGGTTGTCATTGCTGGATTGCTGTGAGTGCCACCCAGCGGTCGGCCCTCATACCAAGTGAGTTTTTAAAAATAGGGCAAGTGGGAAGAGCAAGGCTAAGTGCCAGATTTTTTGCATATTTTTCATGCACCAATTCTGGGGCAGCTGAATGCTGATGTTCCTAGCCTAGGAGGAGAGCCAATTTATCTGGTCCCTTCCCTGGCTATTAATATCAGTCCACATCTGTCTGTTTAGCCTTTGCTGGTTTGAAATGATGGGGGGACCCTATGTCTTTTTTTCTGTGGTTCCCCCATAAAATAACCACTGAAGGCTAACCAAACAGCGGTGAGCTGATATTAACCCCTTCACCCCTGAGCTTTTTTCGGTTTTGCGTTTTCATTTTTCACTCCTCTCCTTCCCAGAGCCATAACTTTTTTTTATTTTTCTGTCAATATGGCCACGTGAGGGCTTATTTTTTGCGACTTTTTGTACTTTTGAACCACACCATTGGTTTTACAATGTCTTGTACAAGAAAAAGGGAAAAAAAATTCCAAGTGCGGTGAAATTTCAAAAAAAGTGCAATCCCACACTTGTTTTTTGTTTGGCTTTTTTGCTAGGTTTGCTAAATGCTAGAACTGAGCTGCCATTATGATTCTCCAGGTCATTATGAGTTCAAAGACACCAAACATAGAACATAGGTTCTTTTTTAATCCAAGTGGTAAAACAAAATTCCAAACTTTGGTAAAAAAAAAAAAAAAATTGCACAATTTTCCAGTAACCGTAGTGTCTCCATTTTTTCTGATCTCGGGTTGGATGAGGGCTTATTTCTTGAATGCCAAGCTGAAATTTTTAATGATACCATTTTGGTGCAGATAAATTCTTTTGATCGCCCATTATTGCATTTTAATGCAATGTCACGGCAACCCAAAAAAGTAATTCTGGCGTTTTTACTTTTTGTTATCACTATGCCGTTTAGCGATCAGATTAATCCTTTTATTGATTGATAGAGCAGGTGGGAGCTGTTCAAAACAGCTGACATGTCCCGGCAAAGATGTGGGCTAACCGCCGGACCACACATCAAAGTGGGGGATACCGACATCTGCATACTATTATGCCCAATGTCAGTAAGGGGTTAATAGCCTGAGAATCTTTTGGGATACTGCCCTCTTTCCCAAATTATTAATATCAGCCCTCAGCCCTCTGCTTCCTATGAAAGCATGGGGGACCCCATGCCTTTGTTTTAATAAATTTTTTATGATCTCTTACCAGCCTGAGAATACCAGTCCCCAGCTCTCTGCTTTAGTCCCCAGCCTGTCAGTTTTCCCTAAGCTGGTTATCAAAAAAAAGAAGAGACCCCACATATATATTTTGTTTAATCTATTTATAGTGCAGGTGTCGGCTGATAAATACTCGCATCAGTGGTGCCCGTTCTCACTGTTTTCAAAGGCAGCAGGAGTAGGCTGATGGGAGTAGTACTCTCTCATCAGCCAACGTGTGAGACTGCAGGTAAACTTTTTACCGCCGGTCACAGCTGCTGGCTCATGCAGTCATCTGGCAGCATGGGAACCACTGCTCTCTGACTGCCAGTAATGATCTTACTACCAATCAGAGAGGCCGGTGTTTCTCGCGCTATCATGCAGATGATAGTGTGGGAAATAACCGATGTTCAAGGTGTCGAACCCAAATAGTAATCCTCACTTCATGCAAAAGTCCGTGTTCGGGGTCCGTGTCAGAATACTAGGTGTTAGGGAAGGACACGGAACTTTACTGTTCAAGTTCGGCCGTCTCTATTTGTTTGTCATCCCCAATCGGGATGCTACCTAAGTCTTATGGTTTACCTCACTATGTGTCAGAAGATGTAAAAATAGATAAAGACATAGTAGGATCCAACTGTTCAGCCACATGCCTGTGTAAAGCAATTTAAACAAAATGAACAGCCCAAGAAAAAAGGAGCAACGCTACTTGGCACGAGGACTGTAAATCTGAGTCCATAGAGGTATACATGAATTCTACAATAGTAAGGCACATAGGCTGTAGAACACATCCCTTTGTCTGCAGAAAAAGGCACAGCCTCTATAGAATTTGTGAGCAAATCCAAATAATTATTTCCATCCCATAATGCCTTCAAAATTTTAGACAAACAGTATGCTAAAAAATCAGGAGCTGTGATGGGATCTCCAGCCACATGCACTTTCTCAAATATTTGTCTAGCAGCTCTTGAGAATGATTTTGATTTCCCTTAATCTATTTCCACATGTTTAATGTGTAAAATTGCAGGTATTACAGTAAAATCAGATTGCTGGCATGGGCACAGGAGTTGATCTCCTACTATCTGCAGCAGGAGTCAGCTGTTACACACAGCAAGTCTCCTCCTGCAAGAGCTGTGTTCACACAATGTGACGATCTCAGCACTTTAACTCCTCATATTTTGCTGTGAGTAGTGACAAACACCATCACCTGACAAAGGGAGATTGCTCCCTTTGTCAGCCCATTGGCACTCATGCAGCACAATTGTGGGGAGACAATGGCAGCTATGTCAACATGGAGATGTGTGTGTTTGTGTGATCTTCTCCACTAAAGTCTGTAAAAATTATTGTCTCAATTGAGCCATCAAATCAAATAGACTTTGAAAGAGATAATCACCTGTAAATATGGCCACATCTCCAAGTTTCTATGTGACTCAAGAGAATAGCTAAACTATGATAAGGGAAGATAAGTGGTGGAGGCCTCCAAAGTCACCAGCATGGTGGAGGCCCAGAGAATATGCCCTATTTGTCCATTCTGACGAAGAACCGTTATATTTTTCTTCAATGTTGTCAACTTGATCGTTTTGTGATCCAGAAATAATACAGCAATTTATATAGTGTCTTGCCCAGTTTATGGTCTCTGTTAATGAAAGGGATTGACCACTGCTGTAAAAAAAGCACTAAGTGGTGGAAAATTCTAAATAAAAAAAAAAAAACATTTTCATCTACCAGACCGATGGAGGAAGTCACATGACTCCTTAAGTCAATCACAAGTCATTACACCATAATTTTGAAATAGTGGAAAACCGCTTTAACTTCCACATATTAATAGTCAATAAAATTTGACTGAAAGGCAAAAAAGACAAAGATAAAAACTAATTGAGATGTTTTATTCACAGTAATATACAAACAAAACCATAATGTGAAATATATATTATGTTTCTAGACACAAGGACTTGAATTTCCACATTGTGAACATGATGAACAATAAAAACTTACATTGTGGAACCATGTTAGTCAGGAAAATCTTTGTAACTACTTTTATATACCAAAAAGGCAAAGATAATGTAGGAGTGGTACCTTTATTGGCTAATATATATTGCATGCTTCCAGGTTACAGAGGCTCCTTCATCAGGTGGGCTTGCAATGAATGAGTCAAGAACGCAGCAGTTAAATAATGCCACAACAAGACATTTGTACATGGGATAGATGAGGGGGTGCATCCTAAATATAAGCCAAAGTAATGTAACCAATGTTTTTGTCATAAATATATAAATAGATATGTAGAAATTCAAATTTTCCAATATTTCCCCCAAAATTGTCTTAGGCTTCTTTCACACTAGCGTCGGGCTCGGCCCGTCGCGGTGCGTCGGGCCGAGGTTCCCGACGCTAGCGTTGTGTCCGCCGCACAAAGGGTGCAGTGGATGCATTTTTCCAGCGCATCCGCTGCCCCATTGTGAGGTGCGGGGAAGTGCGGGGAGGTGGGGGCGGAGTTCCGGCCGCGCATGTGCGGTCGGAAAAAGCGGACCGTCGGGAGCAAAAAACGTTACATGTAACGTTTTTTGGTCCCGACGGTCCACCACAGCACGGCGCAACCGTCGCACGACGGTTGCGACGTGTGGCAATGCGTCGCAAATGCGTCGCTAATGTTAGTCAATGCTGAAAAAACGCATCCTGCAAGCACTTTTGCAGGATGCGTTTTTTCGGCAAAACGACGCATTTGCGACGTATTGCAGTTAACGCTAGTGTGAAAGTAGCCTTATTTATTAATTTGCAAACTTACCTTAGGAAGAAGCCTCAGTGTTCTAAAAGCTTGCATATGCAAATTTTTTTTTTTAGCAAAACAGGTATCCCTCCTAGACTATGTCTGTCTTTTTTTGCATAAAACTATTTACTTGCATGTTTTGATTACAATTTTCCATTTCATTTTCTTTCATGTATATGTGCAATTTATCACTTCTAGTCACAGCTTAAGTAGTTATTGCGAACATTATGGTTTGTGTTTGTGACTTATATCCTGCTTAGTTGTTGGATTTTTTCCTAAAGACCAATGCAAATGGGAATTTGATAGTTACCATCTCTGACTTTTATACTTAATTTCCTTTCATAAATTAATATTTTTTTAAAGCACCATTAATTCCATAGTGTTGTACATACATATAAAACATAGTAAACTATCAGTGACAGACTGGCAAAGAGAGAGAAAGGACCCTGCCATTGCCAGTTTACAGTTAATAGGTTGTAGGGGAAGGTGATTGTAGGTCAGGGGGTTGAGAAAGTACACTTGGTAATGAGGTAAGGTGGTACTGAGCTTATTGCAGCCTGTAGGCTTTCCTGAAGTGATGAGTTGTCATGTTGCGCCTCAATTGTGGGAGACAATCGGATGTATTTAGGCATTGATTTTCAAAGCATAAGTGATGCTCTGGAAAAGTAAGGGAGATGGTTGGTCTAGTATATATGAGGTAGAAGAGAAGATGCGGACCATGTGTGGGAATTCATCTGGAGATTGGTTTGTCAGTTGTTTCCAACATTGAGGGCAACATGGAGAAAGTATTGGTTCTACTAGAGGAGACCATCTGAATATGGAGTCTTTTTGCCAATGACAATCTTTTTAGCAATTATAGAGCAAGAAAAACTAACTTGCAAATACCTCCTAAGGCCAATTTCACACATCCTGATATTTCCGGTACCGGAGATATCAGTGTCTGTGTGTCCGTGTGTGTAATACGTGCTGCACATTTGAGGCAACCTTGCAGTAGCACACGGATGGCTGCCGGGGAAGTAGCGCTACTGTAAGTGCTGTTCCCCTGCATGTGGTGCTAAATCTGGCTGTCATCCCTTCTACCCTGCTCTGCCGGCGAGTAGCGCAAGCAGGGGAGAATGAATGAATGAATGATGCACAGTGGGCACAGGCTCAGTAACTAGCGCTGACGTTACTGAGTCTGTGCTCGCTCACCTGCATGAACTCCTGTGACCTCAGGACCGTGGGAGAATGCAAGTGATGAGGTCACTGTGACAGAGCTTGAACTGCCGTGACCTCATCACTTGCATTCTCCAACGGTCCTGAGGTCACAGGAGTTCATGCCGGTGAGCGAACACAGACTCAATGACGTCACCGCTAGTTACCCCAGATATGGATTACAGCTTGGGGCTGACTGTACGTCGGACACGTATGGTATATTTGTTGGTTTGTTATTTTTATTTTTTTACAGGAGATCGAGGGGGTCGCTTGGATTAGCAGTATAATGAAGATGGAAAAACTGTGTGGTGTATGATTTCATTAAATATTTTATTCTACATGTGTGTGTTTATTTAACCCTTTACTAACTATAGGATTAGTAATGGAAAGTAGTGATGAGCGAGCACTAAAATGCTCGAGTGCTCGTTGGTTGGGTCGAACAATTTGTAATACTCGGGTACTTGGACAGAACAATGAGCCCAATGTAAGTCTATGGAAGACCCGAGTATTTTTACCGCGATCCCCCCGGGGTCCTTTTAGGTCTTTTAGATCTAAAAACGTCTAAAAGTTATGGAAACATTGCTCAAATGTCACGGGAACACAAAAGCAAATGTCCCTGGAAGCAGTTTTGACTCCAAGGTCACAGCTGTAAACAATGTTGTCAGAGCTTCACGCCATTTTTACAGGTGCACCAAAAAACATACAAAACCGAAACCTAAATGGATTTTGCTGGGAAATATGTTAAGGAACATCCTTTCCAAGGTAATGACTTGTATATAAGGCAAAATAATTAACCCCAAACAAAACTGTTCCTCCACCACTTGGGCTATGTTCACACTCAGCGTTTTCAATGCGTTTTTCAACTTTAGCATTGCTTTCAACCAATACAAATGCATTCACTGGGAAATGTCATTGTAACATTTAACAACCCTAGCTGGCCATGTGTTGTGTGACCCATCTTGTTTCATTTATGAAGGAGGGGCTCAAAGACACAGAGCCTACGTTTAATGGTGCATCAGGGGGCATTAATCTTCTTAAAGGGTCATTATTAAACAGTGGGTCTCCTAAACTGTTGTAACCTATGCTGTGAGTGGATGGGCTGCCAAGAATTGCAACGCACCAAAATACCCCTTTCATAAGATTCATATATAAGAAAAGGATTGCCACACTTAAGGTGGGTTGCAGCGTGTTCACTGCAGTTGGTCTAGACCTATGAGGACAATTAGCCTCAAACTAGTGCCCCACTTGATGGCAATTGACAGTGTTTGATAGCATAGGTGGATAGACACTCGGGGTGGTTCCTAATCTATGCACTTACTTTTGAACCCGCTGGGATGCGTGCAGTACAGTGCCGTGAGGAATGGTGTAACTCCGGTGGTCTTGTGCAGCTAGCTGTCAAATGCTAGGGAGCGTCCTCCCACTGTGCACAACCCCCGTTGTGGTGCTGAGAGATACAGCGGTTTGCCTCGGACAATGGCGCCGCTGAGAATGTGCGTAATGAGTGGGGGGCATGGCTGAACAGTGACGTCACCTGTCTGTATGTAACGGACATATGCAGGGGCCAATCCCGACGCTTTTCGAGGGAACCATCCATCTTTCTCAAGGTATGGCTTCCTGCACTACCATTGTCCTTTTATATCTATGCACGCCTCCTTATTCGCTCAACCTGGCTATCAAGGGTACATTGCACCGGAATCCCCAGAATACACTCTTAGACAATCCTACCTCAATCCTACATTTTCTCTATCTTTCAATTAGAGAATCAATGTGTGGAGATAATTTAATAATAATGTGGAGATAATTTTTTAAAAAAATTATTATTTATTAGAAAATTATATAAAAAATACATGTAATATATATATATATGTGGGGAGGGGGGCAGCAGCGAGTGGGATCGCACTGTTATCCCACTTCAGGATGTCCCCGCTGCCCGGAATCAGCTGCTGGGGAAAGCACATGGCTCCGCTGATTAAGTGTAGTGAATATTTATTAGCTGCTCCCCGCCCACCGATCAGCTGAGCGGTAAGCCGGGAGCAGCAAATGAATGCTGCACTTAAGCAGAGACACACAGTTTCCCCAGCACTGATTCCGGGGAGAATCTGTGTGTCCAGGGGAGGAGGCAGCAGCAGCAGGGGCCAGGAGATCGCTGCATACCTGCCTGTGCTGGACGCTGAGCTGTCTGGTGCACAGGTAGGACCTGTGTGATGTCAGAAGTGGGCGGGCTGGAGCATCACATGGCAGCTAAGAGCCCTCCCTCTTCTGACATCATCACAGGTCCTTCAGACTCCCACCTAGAATCTGCAGCTTCCTCTTATGTCCTGCGCTGTGGAAAGGCAACAACAACAGGGAGGGCTCTGTGTGTGTGCAGCCATGGGATGCTCCAGCTTTTACCTCACAACAGTGTGGCTGGCTGCCACAATTAAGAGGTCAGTCTTTACAAAACACAATAAAGCACTCTGCCACTCCTTTGGTGAACTATAACTCCCAGCATGTCATAGGATCTGCAGGACATGCTGGGAGTTATAGTTCTCCCATGGGATTTTAAAGCAGCACTCCAGTGTTATTTTGCAGTGCTGGAGTGGTGCTTTCACTATAAGCCCTGTGCACCCATTCTTAGGGCTCATTTCCACATGCGAGGCACACGTCCGTATCTCGCATGTGGAAACCAAGCTGTGGAGCCGGCACTCCAGAGCGGAGCATGCGGCCGCATAGGAACACATGGAGCTGCACAGCTCCGCTCCAAAGTGCCGGCGCCAGAGCTTGGTTTCCACATGCGAGATACGGACGTGTGCCTCGCATGTGGAAATGAGCCCTTATACTCACCCTCCAGCGTCTTCATATCGTACTTCACAGACACCACACTGGTCCCGCAGCTTCCAACATAATAACATACTATTATATATAATAACACCACATATAATAGTATGTTATTTATGTTATTAAATATTTTACCACATTTTTTTTGCTTCAAATATTTTTTCCCTATTTTCCACCTCTAAAACCTGGGTGCACCTTATAGTCCGGTGCGTCTTATAGTCCGAAAAATACGGTACTGTTAGTTATGGAGTGGGTTGCCTTTGTTCCAGGCTTTGGGCCTTTCTTCACTATTTAATGTTTGATTGTCCCTTAATTCTAAACATGCGTTCTGGTTTTGTTATGCTACTGGGAACACAGCCTAAGATGTGTATATTTCAAAACATAATTATGTGCATAAAACAACAAAAAAGTAAGTAAACGGGCACGCCAAATATAGGCATTCTATATGCAATTTTTTTATGAAAACATTTTTTGGTTGTAGCAAACTTGGTGCAGGAATATTTATTTGTAACTTTACATATTCCCCCGACAATTCTCACATATTATTTTTTCGGCTGAATGTTCCTTGCATACATTTTGTCTGCAAGTAGAACAGAAACGCTCCGATTTTCTTTCCTTCTTTGCTGGACAAATATAGCAGCGTTTTCTTTTTTTTTCTCTTTGCTCTGGATGTTCCAGAAAGCGTATTTCACGTCGGATCATTGCCTCCGTAATTTGCCTTGATAAGCATATCATGCTGCTTCTCTCCATCATAGTAGGCATCAAAAGTTCATAACAAAGTTCTGTCAAAAATAGACGTCTCTTGTCTTTCCTGTTGGCATGGAATTCTGGATTAGTTTGACAATAAACAATGTAGCTATTGAGGGCTGACACATCAAGGATATTGGAAAAAAGGGAATGCAGAATCCACACTCTTCCCAGCAATAGCAGCAATAGCAGAGTCATAAAAGTTCTTCCCCAGCAACAATACAGACAAAAAGACTGAGTATCACATGTAAACCTAGTACAGGCCTAAAAGGCCCCAGGTGCGTGAATATGGGGTAGTCCCAAAAAAAGGTTGTTATACCAAAATGTCTGTAACATAAAAATATATGAATAACTGGAAATTACTAACAACTATATACCTGAGGATTACCTAGATTTTCCTAGATACCTAGAAAATTCTAACTAAAGTACTTTTACAGAAAATAGAAAACAAGTAACCTGGCAGGCCTGCGAGGCCCCAGGTATGCATTCTAGGGTTAAAAGCCATGAGGGAAGGTGACAGCTGTCCATATGAATGTAGCTGTTGCAGTCTACCTCCTTGTGATCACATTTGGTGTATATAGTATTATTTTCAACAAACACATTTAGATCCAGGAAGTTTACATCTGTTTTACTAATGGTTGCAGTAAATTTCAAACCATAGGAATTGACTTTTAGACCCCTTAGAAATCCTTTCAGATGTTCCTGGGTCCCCTCCCAGATAAAAAGAATGTTGTCGATATAGCGATGCCACATGATCAAGCCCTTTCACAATTGGCCATTGGGATAGATATATAACTTCTCCCACTTTCCAACATACAAGTTAGCATAGCTTGGGGTGAATTTTGTCCCCATAGCTGTTCCCCAAGTTTGTAAATAGAATAGATTACAGTATACAAAATAGTTATGTTGGAGAATAAACTTCATACTTTTTACAATATATGCAGTTTGGATGGGGTTATATATGTGTGACTTATCCAGGAAAAATTCAACCGCTTCACAGCCCTTTTCTTGATTAATGACTGTGTAAAGGGACTTAATATCTAAAGTACCCAATATGAATTTATCAGTCCAATTAATAGTCTCCAAAATCCTAATTGTATCTCTGGTGTCTTTGAGATAGGCTGGAAGTGATATTACACACTTCTGTAAGTGTGTATCCACATATTCTGATAAATTTGCTGTCAAGCAATTTATACCTGAAACTATCGGTCTCCCTGGTGAACATTATGGATCTTTATGAATTTTGGGAACATGATAAAATATGGCCAAACTGGGTGTTTTGTTATATATAAATTGAAACTCCTTTTTATTTAAAATGCCCATTGCTTTCCCTTTTTGAGCTTGACAATTGAGTTTCTTTACAAACCGAATGGTGGGATCCCCTAATAGCTTCTTATACGTAATACTATCATTTAGAAGTCTTAAAGATTCCTCATGATGTTTGTTCCAATCCATAATTACAATACTTCCTCCTTTGTCTGCACTACGCATAACCACATCATTGTTATCTTGAAGTGCAATTAAGGCTCTTTTCCTCTCTAGTGAGATTCTGTACGTTATGTCTACCATTTCTTTTTCCTATTTTTCTGATGTCTGAGGTGACTAACGTTTCAAATGTATGGAAAGCATTGGAGTATTCTCCAATAGGATTGAATGTAGATGGGTTGGCTAGTGTTGTATG
Source organism: Ranitomeya variabilis (assembly GCF_051348905.1). Classification (NCBI taxonomy): domain Eukaryota; kingdom Metazoa; phylum Chordata; class Amphibia; order Anura; family Dendrobatidae; genus Ranitomeya; species Ranitomeya variabilis. The sequence goes on from NC_135232.1 coordinate 569,522,937, forward strand.
TAAAAATTCACTGTTCTCTAAATGGTGTGAATAGGATCCTGTTAGTTCTTTTTTCAAAAAGTATTTTTTAAGGGCTTGATTCCGTAGAAATTTTTTCATACTGACATAAAAAATTAAAAGGACTTGTTCCTGTTGTGGGGGCAAATTTTAAACCTTTTTGGAGGAGAGACTCTTCATTTGTGGTTAGAACGTGGGAGCTTAAATTATAGATTTTTTGTTTGGCTCCTCTCTTTCTTGTTTACCTTTTTGGAGAATTTCCTCCCTCCTCTCTTCCCACATTTAGTTTTGTACTTCGGACCTGAAAAAAATTTTGATTAGTTTTATGATGAACTTAAAGGGAAGGTGCCATCAAAAAAATTTTTTTTACAGAAATTGTAAAAATGTAGAGAATTAATGTTTACATTTTCTTAAAAAATATTATCATTTGTTTATAATTTAGTAAAATATGAAAAATAATTTGAAAAGTTTTGGAATTTCCACTTTTAAACACTAGGGGGAGCAGCTGCTGAAATTTCAGAAAAACCTCGTGTACAACTAGCTCACATTACAGCACTGCAGTAATTATGGGCGGAGTCTGCTGACGTGTGTGTGATGTCTCCTCTCCTTCCCTTCTGGGTGTCTGCTAAGGGATAAGAGGATGATATTCAGGAACCCAGTGAGCAGCCATTTTGTTGGTGACTGCAGAGTAAGGCTGCCGTCACACTAGCAGTATTTGGTCAGTATTTTACCTCAGTATTTGTAAGCCAAAACCAGGAGTCGAACAATTAGAGGAGAAGTATATAACAGAAACATATGCACCACTTCTGTATTTATCACCCACTCATGGTTTTGGCTTACAAATACTGAGGTAAAATACTGACCAAATACTGATCGTGTGACGGCAGCCTTAGGCTACTTTCACACTAGCGTTGTTGGCTGTACGTCGCAATTCGTCGTTTAGGAGAAAAAACACATCCTGCAAAGTTGTCTGCAGGATGCGTTTTTTCCCCATAGACTTACATTTCCGACGCGTTGTGACGTATGCGATGGTTGCGTCCTGTTTTGGCGGACCACCGCCACAAATAAAACATTACATGTAACTTTTTTTGTGCGTCGAGTCCGCCATTTTCGATCGTGCATGCGCAGCCGAAACTCTGCCCCCTCCTCCCCAGACCTTACAATGGGGCAGCGGAAGCGTCGTAAGACTGCTTCCGCTGCCCACGTCGGGCATTTATTTCACAGCATGCGTCGGTATGTCGGCCCGACGCACTGCGACGGGCCCGTACCGATGATAGTGTGAAAGCAGCCTTACACTGACAAGTAGACAGTCACCGAGGATGGCAGGCAGCAAGGATTCTGGGAGATATGTGGTGGAGGGAGCAGGGTGACAGCAGCACAGAGTATTTCAGGAGAGCAGTGTGCTGGTCTATGGGGGGCACCATGTTCAGTGTGCGGAGCAGCCAGGGATTGTACATAGAGCGCTGTCTTTTATACACGTGGATGGACCGTCTGCTCCACAGAAATCCAGGAAACATTTCTGTGGATTGATGGCCTGTTCTGATCCAGACTTTGCATGCAGACCCCATTCCCCTCCTCAGATTCTGTCTTCTCCATCCTGTCCTGGCGATGTGTGAAAGCGAGGCGACAGGCGAAGTACGGGGTGACGCTGGGAAGGAAATGTAGCCATATAGTAACGATAAAAATGAGACCCCTCTCTTCAGCTGCCTCACCAGCCTTCCCCTGACTGCACCTAACTGAAGGTCATGCTGCCCCTCTATTACCCCAGACCCGTGTGCAGGTGCTCAGCCAGAACCACCATAGAATGGGTCTGCTTTCTGAAGATAATACTGCCATAGTGTTCTCACATAATACCGCCATATAGATCACACACAATACCATCAAATAGATCACACAATACTGTCATACAGTTCTCACATACCACCATATAGATCACACATAATACCGCCATATAGATCACACACAATACCATCAAATAGATCACACAATACTGTCATACAGTTCTCACATACCACCATATAGATCACACATAATACCGCCATATAGATCACACACAATACCATCAAATAGATCACACAATACTGTCATACAGTTCTCACATACCACCATATAGATCACACATAATACCGCCATATAGATCACACACAATACCATCAAATAGATCACACAATACTGTCATACAGTTCTCACATACCACCATATAGATCACACATAATACCGCCATATAGATCACACACAATACCATCAAATAGATCACACAATACTGTCATACAGTTCTCACATACCACCATATAGATCACACAATACCGCCAGTGTTCTCACTTACCGCCATATAGATCACACATAATACTGCCAGTGTTCTCACATAATACCACCATATAGATCACACATAATGCTGCCAGTGTTCACATAATACCGCCATATAGATCACACACAATACCACCGTATAATTCTCACAATACTGATCAAGCATAATCACCACCATACAGATCACATAATACCGTCATATAGATCTCACATAATGCCATAATACAGCATGACCCCTGCAGCTCCTGTTATCGCACGCATTGAGTTGTGTGTGCAATGGGGAAAGATATGCAGGGGGGAGAGGAGTGCATAGGAGAGGATTAGATACACGGTTCACCAGACAGTATCACACAGGAGAGGATTAGATACACGGCTCAGACCGTATCACACAGGATAGGATTAGATACACGGCTCAGCACAGTATCACACAGGATAGGATTAGATACACGGCTCAGCACAGTATCACACAGGATAGGATTAGATACACGGCTCAGCACAGTATCACACAGGAGAGGATTAGATACACGGCTCAGCAGTCAGTATCACACAGGAGAGGATTAGATACACGACTCAGCACAGTATCACACAGGATAGGATTAGATACACAGCTCAGCACAGTATCACACAGGATAGGATTAGATACACGGCTCAGCATTCAGTATCACACAGTATAGGATTAGATACACGGCTCAGCACAGTATCACACAGGATAGGATTAGATACACGGCTCAGCACAGTATCACACAGGATAGGATTAGATACACGGCTCAGCATTCAGTATCACACAGTATAGGATTAGATACACGGCTCAGCACAGTATCACACAGGATAGGATTAGATACACAGCTCAGCAGACAGTATCACACAATACAGGATTAGATACACGGCTCAGCATTCAGTATCACACAGTATAGGATTTGATGCATGGCTCAGCATAGTATCACACAGGAGAGGATTAGGTACAGGGCACAGCAGACAGTATCATACAGGAGAGGATTAGATACATGGCTCAGCACAGTATAGTGATAGATACACGGTCTGATGTCCTTGATCAGTGGCTGCAGTGAGTCAGGGTCGGGTCGGAGCAGCACAGAGATTCTCCCCCTCCCCCCCCTGTTACCTCTCTGCAGCTCCTGATAGAGGACATCAGACCCCAGCACTTCACCCTCTCTAGCGATTCTAGAGATTAGAGCCAGGGCACCAGGCACCAGAGGACAGGGAACAGCCGACTGCTGACAGTGTGAGAGGAGAGGCAGCTGGAGCTGCCCCTCCAACAGCCCAGCTCTCAGTCACAGTGGAGCTCACACACTGTGGGCTGAAGAAACATGGCGCCGACCTCCTGCCTCTGCTGTGATGTGGAGACAGCCCAGGGGGGCGTGGCCAGATCAGAGCAGGAGATAATGAGGTCGGCTCCCGACTGCTGAGTCCTATGCACAGGGCTGCCGTAAGTGCAGAGAGAAACTGTCGTGCTGGGACTCTTACACTCCTGCAAAGCAAAATGGCGGCGCCCAGTGGCTGCAAAAATTATTAATAATAAAAAAGATATTAAGGTTAAAAAAAAAAATTTTGTATTAAAGATACTTGTTTCTATAAACAATCATTTTTAATACAAAAACAAAATTGCGGCACCTTTCCTTTAAGATGTGCCTCCTTTTTTGAGGGATGCTCCTTTTGTTTGTGGTTTTCTATAGCTTAAATTCTTTGACACCAAATTATGTGATATCAATTTTTTTTCTTTTGATTGCTTATTATTAATGTTGTTGCCTAAAGAGGACCTTTTTTCCCCGATCCTTTGTCCATATCTTTTGTGCAACCCCCTAGGGTAATTGAGTGAGTACGAAGTTCCTGGATTCTCTGGGACTGCAGCTATCTCTGCATATCTATTTTTTGTTGTTGGAATACCCATTTCTATGGGGGTATTTACATTAACCTCTGGGGTATCAAGCTGTGTTTCCCCTAGTAAGTTTGAATTTTCAACATCCTCCATTGTTATACCTGGGGTTTCCACCTGTGTGCAGCGTCTTCTGTAATTAATTGACATAGGGGTATACTGGGTGGAGTTTGAATTTGTATATGTTGAGAATACTGCTGATGTGTCTAATGGAGTTGCGGGTGGAGTCCCCTTATATTCATCAATTATCATAAATTGTGTTCCCCTTGTTGATTGAATCAAGGAAGTATCATTATTGGAATCTGTAGCTTGCATAGGTCTGAATGACCCTGCAATGTCACTTCATCCCTTAGAATTTTTTTTTTATTTTCTTTGATCTTATCTCACTTTCCTTTTCTTGTAATCTGTTTCTGATAATGACTTCTAAATCCTGTATTTCCACTAGATGATCAAACTCCTTTAGGCTGAGTTCACACGTAGCAGAATTGCCGCGGAAATTCTGCGCCTCCTGCCGCGGGTATATCGCATGCAGAATTTGCATGCATATACCCGCAGAAAACTAGCATCGCTTGGAAAACTGTTTGACAGGTTGGTCACACTTGTCATAGTGTTTGACAAGTGTGACCAACTTTTTACTATAGATGCAGCCTATGCAGCATCTATAGTAAAAGATAGAATGTTAAAAATAATAAAAAAAATAAAAAAAAAGGTTATACTTAGGGTTGAGCGACCTTTACTTTTATAGGATCGGGTCGGGTTTCACGAAACCCGACTTTTTCAAAAGTCGGGTCGAGTGAAATCGGCCGATCCTATAAAAAAGTCGGGGTCGGCCGAAACTCGAAACCCAATGCAGTGCATTGGGTTTCCAATGGTTCCCAGGGTCTGAAGGAGCGGAAACTCTCCTTCAGGCCCTGGGATCCATATTTAAGTGTAAAATAAAGAATTAAAATAAAAAATATCGCTATACTTACCCTCTGACGGGCCCTGGTACTAACCGGGAACCTTCCTTCCTTAGAATCAGCCTTCCAGGACCTTGCGGTGACGTTACGGTGACGTCACGGCTTGTGATTGGTCGTGCGGCCGCCCATGTGACCGCTCGCGCGACCAATCACAAGCCGTGACGTCACCGAAGGTCCTGGAAGGGCTGATTCTTAGGAAGGAAGGCTGCCGGAAAGAAGCAGGGCGTGTCCGAGGGTGAGTATATACCTAATAGGAATATACTCACCCTCGGCTTCGTTCCGGCAGCCTTCCTTCCTAAGAATCAGCCCTTCCAGGACCTACGGTGACGTCGCGGCTTGTGATTGGTCGCGCGAGCGGTCACATGGGCGGCCGCGCGACCAATCACAAGCCGCGACGTCACCGCGACGTCACCGCAAGGTCCTGGAAGGCTGATCCTAAGGAAGGAAGGCTCCCGGTTAGTACCAGGGCCCGTCAGAGGGTAAGTATAGCGATATTTTTTATTTTAATTCTTTATTTTACACTTAAATCTGAATTCCGATACCAATTCCCGATATCTTAAACATATCGGGAATCGGTATCGGAATTCCGATTCCAGATTCAGAAGATCGCCGACTTCATGGCCGACCCCACACAGGGGTCGGGTCGGGTTTCATGAAACCCGACTTTGCCAAAAGTCGGCGACTTCTGAAAATTGCCGACCCGTTTCGCTCAACCCTAGTTATACTCACCTCAGCGGCTTCCGTTCCTAATGCTGTGTGTTCAGGACCTTCCATTGACGTAGCGGTCACGTGACCGTGACGTCATCGCGGTCATGTGACCGCGACATCATCGCAGGTCCTTCACACACACCTCGGAAGCCTCTGAGAAGGTCGGGCCGCCAGAAGGTGAGTATATCGCTATTTTTTATTTTAATTACTTTTTTTTTACCACTTATATGGTGCCCAGTCCGTGGAGGAGAGTCTCCTCTCCTCCACCCTGGGTACCAACCGCACTTGATCTGCTTACTTCCCGCATGGTGTGCACAGCCCCATGCGGGAAGTAAGCAGATCAATGCATTCCTATGTGTGCAGAATCGCGCGATTCCGCAATTTTAATGAACATGCTGCGTTTTTTTCTGGATTGCGATTCCGCTCAGGAAAAAGATGCAGCATGTGCACAAAAAATGCGGATTGCAATCTGTTACATAGGATGCTTAATGTTAGCGTTTTTTTCGTGGTTTTATAGCGTTTTTATAGCGAAAAACCGCGAAAAAAACGCAAAAAATCTGCTACGTGTGCACACAGCCTTAGGGTATGTGCACACGTCCGGATTTCTTGCAGAAATTTCCTGAAGAAAACCGGAAATTTTCTGCAAGAAATCCCCATTTTTTTTTTAATTTTTTTTTTTTCGTTTTTTTCGCGTTTTTTTTTAGCATTCTGCAAGCGTAATTAGCTTGCAGAATGCTAAAGTTTTCCATGCGATCTGTAGCATCGCTTGGAAAACTGACTGACAGGTTGGTCACACTTGTCAAACATAGTGTTTGACAAGTGTGACCAACTTTTTACTATAGATGCTGCCTATGCAGCATCTATAGTAAAAGATAGAATGTTTAAAAATAATAAAAAATATAAAAAAAATGGTTATACTCACCTGCAGACAGCGGATCTCCTCAGCGGCGTCCGTTCCTATAGATGCCGGTGTGGTTCAGGACCTTCCATGACGTCGCGGTCACGTGAGCGGTCACATGACCGGTCTCGCGACCAATCACAAGACCGCGACGTCATCGCAGGTCCTTCGCCGCACACCAGCTATAGGAACCGAAGCGGCAGCATGCAGCGGAGAGGCGGGAAGACTTCGGAGGCCATCGAAGGTGAGTATATGACTATTTTTTATTTTAATTCTTTTTTTTTGACCAATTATATGGTGCCCAGTCCGTGGAGGAGAGTCTCCTCTCCTCCACCATGGGTACCAACCGCACATAATCTGCTTACTTCCCGCATGGTGTGCACAGCCCCGTGCGGGAAGTAAGCAGATCAATGCACTCCTAGGTGTGCGGAATCCCCGCAATTCCGCATTTTTAATGAACATGTTGCTTTTTTTTCCGCGATGCGATTTTTTCGCGGAAAAAAAGGCAACATTTGCACAAAAAATGTGGAATACACTGTAAATAATAGGAGGCATATGTTAGCGTTTTGTACTCCCATACTCCTTTGTTTTACACATTGGCAGCTAGGCCAGCCCTGCTGCATAGTTATATGCACCCCATTATGCCTTGGAACCCACATACTGGATGGGTCCAATGAAAATCCACTTGCATATTTCAATGGTGTGATGGTTCCCGCTTTGCGGAATTATTTACAGAATTTGGCAATTTTATTTGCCATGTTTTTAACACTAAGGTTTATATATGGCTTTAAAGAAGGCTAATACAATGTTATTTTATTGCAAACTACAAAATTCAAGGAATAGTATGATTGAATATTGTGAGTGCATACACTTTTGTATATGTTAACATACAAAGGTTAATAAGTACATATAAGCATTAACTATATATATATATATAATAAGACAGAGAACCCCTGGGAGATTACCTACACTGCATGGGCGTCCCCAATTATGCAAGTAGCAGCACACTGTACATGTATAGGTACCCCAGTTTTAACATCTGTCTTAGTCATGTTTCTCTGGTCTTATATAGTGATTTACATTATGTAGTAACTCTAGTTTCACCCAGCCCTTCAAGTGGCCAGCTTTCAAGGTTGTAAAAAACTGAGATATAATGGAGTCATCAGAGGAGTGGCCATAAACCCCTAGAAAATGAAAGCTACAAGGATGTATATCAAACCACCACAGGCAGAGTTTCAGTAAACCTTAATGTTTTATAATGACAAACAGCAATCTTATAGAGGCTTAGAACTGTTTGTGAAGTGAATAAGCAAACATTTCTCAAAATTGTGTCACAATGAGCATTGTCTGTCACATCTGTAAATGTTTTACAAGAAATGCAGCTATGTGAGTGTCTGAATGCATTCGGTATACAGTATTTTAATCTGGATTCCAAATCGCCTTTGTATATTCTCCATTTGTACATTTGAGGCAGCCAAAGTTATGGCTCTCAAGGAGAGAAAGTAATATAGTGCACAAAGAAATATTTGTAATGAACTACTGAGCCAAAATAACAGCATTGCTTTATCAAATTTATTTGAAGTGTATTGTGTCCAATGTGAGCAACCAGGCAACACAAAATGGAACTTTTTGAGTGCGCTCTTTAAGGTACACAAATGTTATGAAGTCTTTGCCAACAAGGATGTTGTTTCACATTGGGTGCACATTTTTAAAAAAATATACTATAGCCATCACAGCCCCCCTTGCTCATACTTCTGTGGCCTATAAAAGTACAGAACACGTTCATCCAAGTCATGTCATCGGAGGTAAGGAAGAGACATTGCAGGAAACAGAGTTAAGAAGTAGGCCCAATGTAGGGGTGTGGGTCTCTGAGACTGAGACTTGTAATGTAGGGCATGAGCTGATAAACAATTCCCCAATGTGGGGTCCTTTTTTTACTTAATAAAATAGTGCCATCACAGCCCCCTTGCCCAAAATTCACCATACAGAGCACGTTCACCCTGGTCATCTAGTGGCAGTTAAAGGACACATTGCAGGAGACAGAGTTAAGAAGTAGGCCCAATGTAATGTAATGCCCAATTCCCCAATGTGGGGTCCTTTTTTTTACTAAATAAAATAGTACCATCACAGCCCTATTGCCCAAAATTCACCCTACAGAGCACATTCACCCTGGTCATCTAGTGGCAGATAAAGGACACATTGCTAGAGACAGAGTTAAGAAGTAGGCCCAATGTAATGTAATGCTCAATTCCCCAATGTGGGGTCCTTTTTTTACTAAATAAAATAGTGGCATCACAACCCCCTTGCCGAAAATTCAACGCACAGAGCAAGTTCACCTTTGTCATCTAGTGGCAGTTAAAAGACACATTGCAGGAGACAGAGTTAAGAAGTAGGTGCAATGTAATGTAATGCCCAATTCCCCAATGTGGGGTCCTATTTTTACTAAATAAAATAGTGCCATCACAGCCCCCTTGCCCAAAATTCACCGTACAGAGAACGTTCATCCCTGGTCATCTAGTGGCAGTTAAAGGACAAATTGCACGAGACAGAGTTAAGAAGTAGGCCCAATGTAATGTAATGCCCAATTCCCCAATGTGGGGTCCTATTTTTACTAAATAAAATAGTGCCACACAGCCCCCTTGCCCAAAATTCACTGGCCTATAACAGTACAGAGCACGTTCACCCTGGTCATCTAGTGGTTCTGGATGATAAGGATGAGGATAAGGAGGAGGATAAGAACAAACAGACCAAATCTGGAAGCGTATACCCATGTGTGGTTGTGAAGAGGTGCATGAGAATACACCTCCCCAAAACAGAGAATGTATTTGAAGTTTTGTTTCACTGTTTTCACTTGGTGGTGTACAGAAGTCTTGCCCAATCCCTTGTTCATTTTTATAAGAGTCAGCCTGTCAGCATTTTCAGTTGACAGGCGGATGCACTTATCTGTTATAACTCCACCAGCGGTACTAAAAACCTTCTCTGATAGAACGCTAGCAGCAGGGCAGGCCAGGATCTCCAAGGCCTAGAGATCCAGATCATGCCACGTGTCTAGCTTGGATACCCAATAATTAAAAGGCATAGAGGAATCACGGAGGACATTTGCATGATCTGCAAGGTACTCCCTCAGCATCTTCCAAAACATTGCACTTCTTGTGACAGCACCACTTGCCTCTGTGCCGTCACGATGGGAGGGTCTGAGAAAACTGTCCCAGAACTTTGCCATTGTTCCCCTGCCTGAGCTGGATTTTACTTCTGTCTCTCTTCCTTGGACTCCTTGTTGTACAACAAACTCTGACGTCTGCCGCCAGCGTTCTCACAAGGGAATTTTCTAAGTAATTCTGCTACGAGGGCCCTCTGGTACTGAAACATTTTTGTACACCTCTCTGCCTCTGGCAGAAGAGATTGAAAGTTCTCATTGTAGCGTGGGTCTAGAAGTGTCACCAACCAGTAATGAGTGTCATCTAAAATTTTTATAATGCGAGGGTCACGTGAAGCGCAGAGCAGCATAAAGTCAGCCATGGGTGCCAGACTGCTAACAGGCAAGACTTCCATGTCCTCACTTACAGGACGGCTGACCATGCTGTCCTCCTCCTCCTCCCTGTCCTCAGGACATCCACTTTGAACAGACAGTATGACAGCTGTGCTTGTAGTACCGTTTATAGCGCATGAAAGTAGCTCCTGTTCTTCCTCCTCCTCCCCATTGCCTAAGAATCCACATTGAGAAGACATGAGGCTGGGCTGAGTGTAATCCCCCTGTATGGTTTCTTTCTCCATGTCCTAGTGCTTTGCTTGCAATGCATCCTCTTTAATTGTGAGCAGAGTGGTTTTCAGAATGCTGAGAAGTGGGATGGTGTAGCTCATTATGGCGTCATCGCTGCTCACCATCTTGGTGCAGTCCCCAAAGTTTTGGAGGATGGTACATATGTCTGACATTCATGTCCACTCCTGAGGTCTTGTGTGTGGAGTCTGAACTGAATATCGATGGCCTTGTTGATGTTGGTAGTCAACAACTGCCCTCTTCTGCTCACAAATCCTTTCCAATATATGCAGCGTAGAGTTCCAGCATATGGGGACATCACACAACAGTCGGTGAGCTGGAAGCTGCAAACGCTGCTGAAGCACGGCAAGGGTGGCTGAAGCTGTAGCTGGCTTTCTAAAGTGGGCAGACAGATGGTGTACTTTCACTAGCAGACCTGGCAGCTCCAGGTAGCTTTTCAGAAAACGTTGAACGAGGTTAAGCACATGGCCAAGCAAGGTATGTGTGTGAGCTCACCTTGCCTCAGAGCCGCCACCAGGTTACTGCCATTGTCACACACGACCATGCCTGGCTGTAGGTTCAGCGGTGTCATCCAAATATCTGACTGCTCTTTCAGTGGTGTCCACAACTCTTCTGCATTGTGTGGTTTGTCACCTATGCAGATTAGCTTCAGCACAGCCTGTTGCCGCTTGGCTGAGGCAGTGCTGCAGTGCTTCCAGCTTCTGACTGATGTGTTGATTTCAGAGATGGAGGATGAAGAGGAGAATGAGGACACGTAGGGCCAGCAAAACTCAGCGTGGGGAGGATGTGTTCTATCCCAAGGTCCGACTGGGTCCCGGCTTCTACTATGTTAACCCAGTGTGACGCCAGTGAGATGTACCATCCCTGCCCACAAGCACTTGTCCACATGTCCGTGGTTAGGTGGATTTTCCCTGTAACATCATTGCTGAGGGTAGGGGTAATGTTGTGGGACACATGCTGGTGCAATGCCGGTACAGCACACAGGAAGAAATAGTGGTGACTGGGGTCCGAGTATCTTGGGACTGCCGCCATCAGGTTGCAGAAAGCTTCCATCTCAATGAGCCTAAAAGGCAATATTTGCGCAAGCAGAAGAAAAATGTTAGAATTTAGGACTGTGGCCTGTGGGGCATTGGCTGGGTATTTCCTCTTGCATTCCAACGACTGGGGTATAGACAACTGAAGGCTGTGCTGGGACAAGGATATGGACGGGATGAAGGTGCTGCTTGACTGTGGGCAACAACAGGTGCAGAGCTAGAGGCATCTTCACATGCACAGTGTACTGGGGATTGGCTTCTATGCAAAACAGTGGAAGAAGCAGTGGTGTGACCTGCAGACAGTGGTCCTGGAGCCTGGGGTTCGCTACACAAAGTCGGGTGCTTTGCTGCCATGTGCCTGATCATGCTGGTGGTGGTCAGGCGGGTTGTTTTGCTACCCCTGCTGATGCGACCATGGCAGGTGTTGCAAATGGCCTGTTTGGGGTTATCAGCAGAGTCTTTAAAAAACAATCAGACTTGTGAAGACCTTACAGTTGGACAGGCAACGTCATGTTGGTGTTGTGTGGAATGGTTGCCCACCTTCTGTCTGCGGACACCACACTGCATCTTCCTGCCTGTTGGAGTGCTACACCTTCATCCCTCTGTGTGCTGCTGTCCTCGCTCTGCATGTCTTCCTGCCAGTTTGGGTGAGTTACTATATCATCCACCACCTCTTCTTCCATTTCCACACCCTGGTCCTTCTCTTGATTTTCTGGCAATTGTGTCTCATCATCGTCCACCTATTGTGAAACGTTAACACCGTCACCTTCGTGTGATCGTGGCTGCTCAGACATTTGGGCATTGCTAAATGGAATCTCATCTTGCCTCGCTTCAAGTGGATCATCAGAGAGGCCTGAATGGATAAATGGAAAAGTGAACAACTCTTTGGTGTGTCCAAGTGTTGGATCTGTTGTCTCAGGGCACTCAGCATGGTGGGAGGAAGAAGGATCAGGGTGAGGAATATGCGGTTCAGAGTCACGACTACTCAGACTTGTTCGTGTTGAAGACAGGGTGCTGGTGATGGTGGCAAAGTGACTGGAAGCATTATCCGCCATTAAACCTTTTCTTGCTGCCCTAGTGTCAAGAATGCTGTTCTGCCATAACCTATGAATTCTGACAGGAATCTGTTGCGAGGAGATGTTGGTGTTTGTTGTGGCCCACTTTCAGCTTGCCCACGGCCTCGACTGCTGCATGCACCATAACCATCACGTCCACTTCCCCTTCCCTTGCCATGCGCCTTAGCCATTTGAAAAAAAAGGTGATTGCAAGCCTCGACTTTAATCTAGTGCCACAATTTGTAGGCCACAGATAGATAAGGCGTGTCACAGAGATACCAGACTGTTCAATATGTGGCCAGTATTTTTTTATTTTTTACCCCAAAATAGTGTTTTGAGCTAGGGTAGCAGACAGCCAAAAAAGTGGAATTTAGACTTGAAAAGCAACTATTTGTAGAGCACAGATAGACCAGGAGTCTGACGGAGATAACACACTATTCAATACGTAGCTTGTATTTATTTATTTTTTACCCCAAAATAGTGTATAGACCTAGGGTAGCAGACAGCCCAAATAGTGGAATGTAGGCCTGTAAAGCAACTATTTGGAGGGCACAGATAGGCCAAGAGTCTGACGGAGATAACACACTGTTCAATATGTAGCCTGTATTTTTTCATTTTTTACCCCAAAATAGTGTATAGACCTAAGGTAGCAGACAGCCCAAAAAGTGGGATGTAGGCCTGAAAAGCAACTACCGTATATACTCGAGTATAAATAAGCCGAGATTTTCAGCCCATTTTTTTAGGCTGAAGTGCCCCTCTCGGCTTATACTCAAGTCGTTGTCCCAGGGGGTCGGCGGGGGAGGGGGAGCGGCCAGTGTCATCATACACACATGCTCCCGGCGCATCTCTGCATGTCCCTGCTTATCCGATGGTCTCCGGGTGCCGGCAGCTCTTCCTGTGTTCAGCAGTAATGTGGTACCTCTCATTAAAGTAATGAATATGGCCGCGATTCCACTCCCATAGGGGTGGAGCACATATTCATTACTTTAAAGAGTGGTACCAATGTGACCGCTGAACACAGGAATAAGCTGCCAGCGCTCGTCGGAGACCATCAGAGAAGCAGGGACACGCAAACTGCACCAGGAGGGTGAGTATAACGGTGGAGGGTGAGCCATGCAATATTCCACTGCCTCGCTGCGTCTTCCGCGTCCTCTGGCTGTGACATTCAGGTCAGAGGGTGCGATGACGTGTTTAGTGTGTGCACTGCCCTCTGCCTGAACAGTCACTGCAGACGCCAGGAAGACACAGCAGCACGCGGCGGTGGAACGGGAACAGGTGAATATCGCAAGTGCCGATGTCCCCGCCTGCTTAGGACAAGAGGTGAGTATGTCATTTTTTTTAATCGCAGCAGCATATGGGGCATAATATTCTATGGAGCATCTTATGGGGCCATAATCAACCTTTATGCAGCATTGTAAGGGGTAAATGTATCTATGGAGCATCTTATGGGGCCGTAGTCAACCTTTGTGCAGCATTGTATAGGGCAAATGTTTCTATGGAGCATCTTATGGGGCCATAATCAACCTTTATGCAGCATTGTATGGGGCAAATGTTTCTATGAAGCATCTTATGGGGCCATAATCAACCTTTATGCAGCACTATATGGGGCACATTTTCTATGGAGCATCTTATGGGGCCATAATCACCCTTTGTGCAGCATTGTAAGGGGCAAATGTTTCTATGGAGCATCGTATGGGGCCATAATCAACCTTTGCGCAACATTATATGGGGCATATTTTTGTATGAAGCATCTTATGGGGCCCCATCATAAACTTTATGGAGCATTATATGTGGCATATTTTTGTATGGAGCATCTTATGGGGACCATCAAAAACTTTATGGAGCATTATATGGGGTGTATTTTGTATGAAGCATTATATGGGGCTCCTGATTCAATAAGGATATTCAAAAACACTTAACCTACTGATGTCTCAATTAATTTTACTTTTATTGGTATCTATTTTTATTTTTGAAATTTACCAGTAGCTGCTGCATTTCCCACCCTAGGCTTATACTCGAGTCATTAAGTTTTCCCAGTTTTTTTGTGGCAAAATTAGGGGTCTCAGCTTATACTCGGGTCAGACGAAAATAGAACACTGTTAAATATGTGGCCTGGATTTTTTTGGGCCCACCAAAATTGTGTCAATAAGTAGGCTATGACACAGAAAAAAAATGTTGTAGCACAAATATTGTAAATTATTTAGCGCAATAATATGCGATGCGTGTGGCATACAGAACACAGTGATAAATATAAGAACTGTAGCTATATTTTTTGGCCAGATGAAGATTTTTTGGTAAGCAAAATGTTGTCCAAAAATGTTGTAAGACACTCCAAGAAAATACTACAGTATAAAACAGAGGCCAGAATTTTCTGCGCACTCACATCTGATGCCTGGGACAAAAAAAAGCAGTTTTAAATTGCTATATTTTTACTCTGTTTGATTAAAATGACCTGGCTGTAGTCTGCAGTGTGACCAAGCAAATAAATGTAGAAAAAAGGGGGCTCTGGATTGCTTTCTAATAGAATTTGCAGGATTCAGGTGCCCAAAAAAATTAATCCTAGCCACAGATACCTGCAGTTAGGTGTATATAAAATAGGCAGCAGCATACATTAATGGACCCTCTTGATGTATGCAGCGAGATCTGTATACTCTCATACAGTGCCTGCATGCCTTGCACAGATGTGGATATGCGCACATAGATTCCCCGCCTACCTAGCACTGCAATCAATATACCCCCGTTCTGTGTTGGTAGACCCACACTAACTAATAAAAGAACGAATCTGACCCTATTCTCCACAGTAGTTCTCCCTACACTAGCTGAGTACGGAGCTGAATGCGCCGAGCAGGGTGGCGTGAGGTCTCTTATAGACCTGATGACACTGTGTGACCAGCCAATCACTGTAATATCACAACAAATATGGCTGCCGTATTACAGTGCATGGCAGACAATCCCTGCAGTTTCATTGGTGCTCTTGAGAGGGCCAAAATTGTAGGGCGGAGACCAGACCTCCAGCTGAATAATCCCGAAATGCTCAGTGCTCGGGCGAGTAATGAGTAGTGGCGAGCACGTGCGCTCATCATCACTAATGGAGAGGTGTCTTATTGTCACCTTACAATAGGAAGGTGACATTAACCCCCATTACCCCACTTGCCACCACTACAGGGCGAGTGGGAAGTATCAGGCAAAGCTCCAGAATTGGTGCATCTAATAGATGAGCCTTTTCTGGGCAGCTGCGGGCTGCTGTTTTTAGGTTGGAGGGCCCATATTCATGGCCCCTTATCAGCCTGAGATTAGCAGCCCACACATATGAGTTTTGCCTGGTTGGTTTAACAACATAGGGAGGACCCCACATCGAGTATTTCATTCATTCATTCATTCATTCATTCTCCCCTGCTCACGCTGCTCGCCAGCAGAGCAGAGGAGAATGGATGCAAGCTGTGTTTAGCACCACACGCAGGGGAACAGCGCTTACAGTAGCGCTACTTCCCCGGCTGTCGTTCCGTGCACACAAAAGTGAAGTCCAGAAAAGCGTAAGAAATCAAATAATAGAAATAATCAAACATTTTGTCTAGCAGTTCTTGAGAATGAGTTATTCCTTAACCTTTTTCTGCAAAATGTTGTAACTTCAGTGCCTTGCGAAAGTATTTGGCTCCCTGTCATGGTTCTCAATGGCAAGAGACCGTAGTAAAGCATACAAAAGGACTAGCTCTTGGAAGATGGGAACTCGAGCTGACTGTGAGCTAAACCTACCGCACAACTAACAGTGGCCGGGTAGCGTGCCTACGTTTTATCCCTAGACGCCCAGCGCCAGCCGGAGGACTGACTGACCCTAGCAGAGGAAAATACAGACCTTGCTTACCTCTAGAGAAATTTTCCCCAAAAGGCAGACAGTAGCCCCCACATATATTGTCGGTGATTTTAGAGGAAAATGACATACGAAGTATGAAGATAGGTTTAGCAAATTGAGGTCCGCTTACTAGATAGTAGGAAGACAGAAAAGGGAACTTCCCAGTCAGCTGAAAACCCTTTCAAAACACCATCCTGAAATTACTTTAGGACTCTAATATCAACTCATGACACCAGAGTGGCAATTTCAGCTCACAAGAGCTTCCAGCCTCAGAAATATTCAAAAACAGAGAACTGGAACAAAAATGCAAAACAATCTTAGGACTACAAGTCCAACTTAGCTGATAGTAGTCTAGGAGCAGGAACATGCAACAGAAAGGCTTCTGGTAACATTGTTGGCCGGCATAGAAATGACTGAGGAGCAAGGCTAAATAGAAACTCCCACATCCTGATGGAAACAGGTGAACAGAGGAGATGAAGCACACAAGTTCAGTACCACCAGTAACCACCGGGGGAGCCCAGAAACCAAATCCACAACAGTACCCCCCCCCTCAAGGAGGGGGCACCGAACCCTCACCAGAACCACCAGGGCGATCAGGATGAGCCCTATGAAAGGCACGGACCAAATCGGAGGCATGAACATCAAAGGCTGTCACCCAAGAATTATCCTCCTGACCATAGCCCTTCCACTTGACCAAATACTGAAGTCTCCGTCTGGAAACACGGGAGTCCAAGATCTTCTCGACAACGTACTCCAACTCACCCTCAACCAACACCGGAGCAGGAGGCTCAACAGAAGGCACAACCGGTACCTCATACCTGCGCAACAATGACCGATGGAAGACATTATGAATAGAAAAAGATGCAGGGAGGTCCAAACGAAAGGACACAGGGTTAAGAATCTCCAATATCTTGTACGGGCCGATGAACCGAGGCTTAAACTTAGGAGAAGAAACCTTCATAGGGACAAAACGAGAAGACAACCACACCAAGTCCCCAACACAAAGACGAGGACCAGCACGACGACGGCGGTTGGCAAACTGCTGAGTCTTCTCCTGGGACAACTTCAAATTGTCCACCACATGCCCCCAAATCTGATGCAACCTCTCCACCACAGCATCCACTCCAGGACAATCCGAAGACTCCACCTGACCGGAAGAGAAACGAGGATGAAACCCCGAATTACAGAAGAAAGGAGAAACCAAGGTGGCAGAACTAGCCCGGTTATTGAGGGCAAACTCCGCCAAGGGCAAAAAGGCAACCCAATCATCCTGATCCGCAGACACAAAACACCTCAAATAAGTCTCCAAGGTCTGATTAGTTCGCTCGGTCTGGCCATTAGTCTGAGGATGGAAAGCAGACGAAAAAGACAAATCAATGCCCATCCTAGCACAGAACGCTCGCCAAAATCTAGACACGAATTGGGTTCCCCTGTCAGAAACGATATTCTCCGGAATACCATGCAAGCGAACCACATTTTGAAAAAACAGAGGAACCAGCTCGGATGAGGAAGGCAATTTAGGCAAGGGGACCAAATGGACCATCTTAGAGAAACGGTCACACACCACCCAGATGACAGACATCTTCTGAGAAACAGGGAGATCAGAAATAAAATCCATGGAGATGTGAGTCCAAGGCCTCTTCGGAATAGGCAAAGATAACAACAATCCACTAGCCCGAGAACAACAAGGCTTGGCCCGAGCAAAAACATCACAAGACTGCACAAAACCTCGCACATCTCGAGACAGGGAAGGCCACCAGAAGGACCTAGCCACCAAATCCCTGGTACCAAAGATTCCAGGATGACCAGCTAACGCAGAAGAATGGACCTCCGAGATGACTCTACTGGTCCAATCATCCGGAACAAACAGTCTACCAGGCGGGCAACGATCAGGTCTATCCGCCTGAAACTCCTGCAAGACCCGTCGCAAGTCTGGGGAAACAGCAGATAATATCACTCCATCCTTAAGGATACCTGTAGGTTCAGAATTACCAGGGGAATCAGGCTCAAAACTCCTAGAAAGGGCATCCGCCTTCACATTTTTAGAACCCGGTAGGTAAGAAACCACAAAATTAAACCGAGAGAAAAATAACGACCAGCGCGCCTGTCTAGGATTCAGGCGCCTGGCAGACTCAAGATAAATCAAATTCTTGTGGTCGGTCAATACCACCACCTGATGTCTAGCCCCCTCAAGCCAATGACGCCACTCCTCAAAAGCCCACTTCATAGCCAAGAGCTCCCGATTACCAATATCATAGTTTCGCTCAGCGGGCGAAAATTTACGAGAAAAGAACGCGCAAGGTCTCATCACGGAGCAGTCGGAACTTTTCTGCGACAAAACCGCCCCAGCTCCGATTTCTGAAGCGTCGACCTCAACCTGAAAAGGAAGAGTAACATCAGGCTGACGCAATACAGGGGCGGAAGAAAAGCGGCGCTTAAGCTCCCGAAAGGCCTCCACAGCAGCAGGGGACCAATCAGCAACATCAGCACCCTTCTTAGTCAAATCAGTCAACGGCTTAGCAACATCAGAAAAACCAGTTATAAATCGACGATAAAAATTAGCAAAGCCCAAAAACTTCTGAAGGCTCTTAAGAGAAGAGGGTTGCGTCCAATCACAAATAGCCTGAACCTTGACAGGGTCCATCTCAATGGAAGAGGGGGAAAAAATGTACCCCAAAAACGAAATCTTTTGAACCCCAAAAACACACTTAGAACCTTTTACACACAAGGAATTAGAGCGCAAAACCTGAAAAACCCTCCTAACCTGTTGGACATGAGAGTCCCAGTCATCCGAAAAAATCAAAATATCATCCAGATACACAATCATAAATTTATCCAAATATTCACGGAAAATGTCATGCATAAAAGACTGAAAGACTGAAGGGGCATTTGAAAGACCAAAAGGCATTACTAAATACTCAAAATGGCCCTCAGGCGTATTAAATGCGGTTTTCCACTCATCCCCCTGCTTAATTTGCACTAAATTATACGCCCCACGAAGATCAATCTTAGAGAACCACTTGGCCCCCTTTATTCGAGCAAACAAATCAGTAAGCAGTGGCAAAGGATACTGATATTTAACCGTGATTTTATTCAAAAGCCGATAATCAATACACGGCCTCAAAGAGCCATCTTTTTTAGATACAAAGAAAAAACCGGCTCCTAAGGGAGATGACGAAGGACGAATATGTCCCTTTTCCAAGGACTCCTTAATATATTCCCGCATAGCAGCATGTTCAGGCACAGATAGATTAAATAAACGACCCTTTGGAAACTTACTGCCCGGAATCAGATCTATAGTACAATCGCAATCTCTGTGCGGAGGTAGTGAACCAAGTTTAGGCTCCTCAAAAACGTCACGATAATCAGATAAAAATTCCGGAATCTCAGAGGGAATAGATGATGAAATGGAAACCAAAGGTACGTCCCCATGAGTCCCCTGACATCCCCAGCTTAACACAGACATTGCTTTCCAGTCGAGGACTGGGTTATGAGATTGCAGCCATGGCAATCCAAGCACCAACACATCATGTAGATTATACAACACAAGGAAGCGAATAATCTCCTGGTGATCCGGATTAATACGCATAGTTACTTGTGTCCAGTATTGTGGTTTATTACTAGCCAATGGTGTAGAGTCAATACCCTTCAGAGGTATAGGAACTTCCAGAGGCTCTAAATTAAACCCACAGCGTTTGGCAAAGGACCAATCCATAAGACTCAAAGCGGCGCCAGAGTCGACATAGGCGTCCGCGGTAATAGATGATAAAGAGCAAATCAGGGTCACAGATAGAATAAACTTAGACTGTAAAGTGCCAATTGAAACAGACTTATCAACCTTCTTAGTACGTTTAGAGCATGCTGATATAACATGAGTTGAATCACCACAATAGAAGCATAACCCATTTTTTCGCCTAAAATTCTGTCGTTCGCTTCTGGACAGAATTCTATCACATTGCATAATCTCTGGCGCCTTCTCAGTAGACACCGCCAAATGGTGCACAGGTTTGCGCTCCCGCAAACGCCGATCAATCTGAATAGCCATTGTCATGGACTCATTCAGACCTGTAGGCACAGGGAACCCCACCATAACATCTTTAATGGCATCAGAGAGACCCTCTCTGAAATTCGCCGCCAGGGCGCACTCATTCCACTGAGTAAGCACAGACCACTTACGAAATTTTTGGCAGTATATTTCAACCTCATCTTGCCCTTGAGACAGGGCCATCAAGGCTTTTTCAGCCTGAATCTCCAAATGAGGTTCCTCATAAAGCAACCCCAAAGCCAGGAAAAACGCATCCACATTGAGCAACGCAGGATCCCCTGGTGCCAAAGCAAATGCCCAATCCCGAGGGTCGCCCCGGAGCAAGGAAATTACAATCCTGACCTGCTGTGCAGGATCTCCAGCGGAGCGAGATCTCAGAGACAAAAATAATTTACAATTATGTTTGAAATTCTGGAAGCGAGATCTATCCCCGGAGAAAAATTCAGGTAAAGGAATTCTAGGTTCAGATATAGGAGCATGAATTACAAAATCCTGTAAACTTTGAACCTTCATAGCGAGATTATCCAAACCAATAGCTAAACTCTGAGGATCCATTTTAATCAGGTGAAATCAGAACCATTCAAGGATTAGAAGGAGAGAGAGACGAAGGCTGCAGTAAGCAGAGATGCAAGTGAATCAACTAATGAACAAACTCAGAAAAAAAAAAAAAATTATCTGCAGACTTCTTTTCTCTCCTTTCTTCTGCCAATTATTTTAACTCTTGGCCGGCCAAACTGTCATGGTTCTCAATGGCAAGAGACCGTAGTAAAGCATACAAAAGGACTAGCTCTTGGAAGATGGGAACTCGAGCTGACTGTGAGCTAAACCTACCGCACAACTAACAGTGGCCGGGTAGCGTGCCTACGTTTTATCCCTAGACGCCCAGCACCAGCCGGAGGACTGACTGACCCTAGCAGAGGAAAATACAGACCTGGCTTACCTCTAGAGAAATTTTCCCCAAAAGGCAGACAGTAGCCCCCACATATATTGTCGGTGATTTTAGAAGAAAATGACATACGAAGTATGAAGATAGGTTTAGCAAATTGAGGTCCGCTTACTAGATAGTAGGAAGACAGAAAAGGGAACTTCCCAGTCAGCTGAAAACCCTTTCAAAACACCATCCTGAAATTACTTTAGGACTCTAATATCAACTCATGACACCAGAGTGGCAATTTCAGCTCACAAGAGCTTCCAGCCTCAGAAATATTCAAAAACAGAGAACTGGAACAAAAATGCAAAACAATCTTAGGACTACAAGTCCAACTTAGCTGATAGTAGTCTAGGAGCAGGAACATGCAACAGAAAGGCTTCTGGTAACATTGTTGGCCGGCATAGAAATGACTGAGGAGCAAGGCTAAATAGAAACTCCCACATCCTGATGGAAACAGGTGAACAGAGGAGATGAAGCACACAAGTTCAGTACCACCAGTAACCACCGGGGGAGCCCAGAAACCAAATCCACAACAGCTCCCTAGAACTTTTCGACCTTTTCCTACATATCATGCTTCAAACATAAAGATACCAAATGTAAATTTTTGGTGAAGAATCAACAACAAGTAGAACACAATTGTGAAGTTGAACAAAATTTATTGGTTATTTTAAATTTTTGTGGAAATTCAAAAACTGAAAAGTGGATCGTGTAATATTATTTGGCCCCTTTAACTTAATACTTCATTGCGCCACCTTTTGCTGTGATTACAGCTGCAAGTATGTTTATTTGTGAACCATTCCATTGTAGATTTTGCTTTATGTTTGGGATCTTTGTCTTGTTGGAAGACAAATCTCCATCCCAGTCTCAGGTCTTTTGCAGACTCAAACAGGTTTTCTTCAAGAATGGTCCTGTATTTGGCTCCGTCCATCTTCCCATCAATTTTAGCCATCTTTCCTGTCCCTGCTGTAGAAAAGCAGGCCCAATCCATGATGCTGCCACCACCATGTTTGACAGTGAGGATGGTGTGTTCAGGGTGATGAGCTGTGTTTGCCTTTACGCCAAATATATCGTTTGGCATTGTTACCAAAAATTTTGATTTTGGTTTCATCTGACCCGAGCACCTTTTTCCACATGCTTGGTGTGTCTCCCAGGTGGCTTGTTGCAAACTTTAAGCAACACTTTTTATGGATATCTCTGAGAAATGGCTTTCTTTTTGCCACTCTTCCATAAAGGCCAGATTTGTGCAGTGTACGACTGATTGTTGTCCTATGGACAGACTGTCCCACCTCAGCTGTAGATCTCTGCAGTTCATCCAGAGTGATCATGGGCCTCTTGGCTGCATCTCTGATCAGCCTTCTCCTTGTTTGAGATGAAAGTTTAGAGGGACAGCAGGGTCTTGCTAGATTTGCAGTGGTATGATACTCCTCACATTTCAATATGAGCGCTTGCACAGTGCTCCTTGGGATTTTTAAAGTTTTGGAAAAATTTTGTATCCAAATCCGGCTTTAAACTTCTCCACAACAGTATCACGGACCTGCCTGTTGTGTTCCTTGTTCTTCATGATGCTCTCTGTGCTTCAAACAGAACCCTGAGACTATCACAGAGCAGATGCATTTATACGGAGACTTGATTACACACAGGTGGATTATATTTATCATCATTAGGCATTTAGGACAACATTGGATCATTCAGAGAGCCACAATGAACTTCTGGAGTGAGTTTGCTGAACTGAAAGTAAAGGGGCCGAATAATATTGCACGCTCCACTTTTCAGTTTTTGAATTTGCAAAAAAAATGTAAATAACCAATAAATTTCGTTCAACTTCACAAGTGTGTTCCACTTGTTGATTCTTCACCAAAAATTTACATTTGGTATCTTTGTGTTTGAAGCATGATATGTGGGAAAAGGTTGAAAAGAACCAGGGAGCTGAATACTTTCGCAAGGCACTGTATATGTTAAGATTGCAGGTATTACAGTAGCATCAGACTGATGGCATGGGCATAGGAGTTGTTCTTGTGCCATCTACAGGAGTAGTCAGCTGCTACACACAGCCAGCATTCTGCTGCAAGTGCTGCGTTCACACAACGTGCCAATTTCAGCACTCTGAGGCCATGCGCACACGTATTTTTGAGGTCTACGGATTTTTCCGCAGCGGATTTGAGAAATCCGCAGGTTAAAGGCACTGCGCTTTACCTGCGGATTTACCGCAGATTTTATGCGGATTTTGTGCGGATTCCACCTGCGGTTTTACACCTGTGGATTTCTATAGAGGAGCAGGTGTAAACCTCTGTGGAATCTGCACAAAGAATTGACATGCTGCGGAATGTAAACCGCTGCCTTTTCCGTGCGTTTTTTTTTCCACAGCATGCGCACAGCGGTTTCTGTTTTCCATAGGTTTACATGGTACTGTAAACCAGAGGCGTATCTAGGGTTTCTGGCACCCGGGGCAAGAATTCATTTTGGCGCCCCCCAAGGACATATGCGATTTGCACACTTAGTCATGTACCCACGAGCCGCTCTCCTTAATGCTCTCAATATTCAGTGAAAAACTGAGAGAAGCAGAAGAGAAGCTCGGTGTCACAGGACCATAAGTATGAAAATCACATATGAGTGAAGTGTCCATGTGACGACTACTGGAACCTGCAGAGCTGAATCCTGACATCGCAGCTTCTGAATTCTCACAACGCATGCACTGCACACTTTTAGGATTCTCCCTTGCCGGTGGACAGTCATGTCAGCACAAGCATGTGATTTGTATACTTCTGACCACATTCCGACCAGACGTGCCTGGCCTCACTCAGTTCATTTTCATAGAGTGAGGC
This sequence comes from Ranitomeya variabilis, assembly GCF_051348905.1. Lineage (NCBI taxonomy): Eukaryota > Metazoa > Chordata > Amphibia > Anura > Dendrobatidae > Ranitomeya > Ranitomeya variabilis. The sequence goes on from NC_135232.1 coordinate 569,547,212, forward strand.
CACGCATGTCTAGTCAGCACGTGACCACATGTATGTAAATCGCCGGCACGAGAGAATCCTGACAGCGTGCAGGGCGCACTGTGAGAACTCAGAAGTCTGCAGTCACATAGAATGACTTTATACCACAATTGTCCCAAATGAATATTGGCACTTCATACTATATAACAACACATAGGAGACTCATTGGGTATTCCTCCAGGCTCCAAAGAAGAGAACCAAAATTATTAAACATCACAAATCAATTTTATTAAGGCATATAAAAGATAAAAAAGTACAGGACAAAAAATCCAAAAAGTACCCAGGGAAACAATGGGCCACCACCCCAATATATATTGTGGAATATACTGAAAGAATACACAAAATATCATGGCAGGCAGTGTCCTCTTGTTTATTTCAGCTGGTTATATAAGGTGCATATGCATATATAAATTCAATATCCCTATTCGGGTATATCTATAATGATACTCCCATATGTTTCCAGCACAAATCTACACAAGGGCACTGCATGAAAAGTATAACTGAAGTGTTGGAGCACATGAGTTCTACAGTGCAGCAGAGTTAACACGACTGGTGCAAAAATGGTATATCCTATAACCCAATCTGATGAATAAGATAGCGCTATCCAGAGCATCCATTCAATACATGATATATCATACAGTTTGTAAGATCAAATTGCACTCAGCACAAATTGCACAAAACGATCAAGTCAACAACATTGAATTTTAATGGTTCTTCTTCAGAATAACAATAATAATAATTATTTTATTTATATAGTGCCAACATATTCCACAGCGCTTTACAATTATAGAGGGGACTTGTACAGACAATAGACATTACAGCATAACAATTAACACAGATCAAAACAAATACCAGAAGGAATAAGGGCCCTGGTAGGACATATTCTCTAGGCCTCCACCATGCTGGTGACCTTGGAGGCCTCCACCACTTATTGTCTCTAATTGTAGTTCAGTGATTCTCTTGAGTGACATAGAGAGTTGGAGGTGTGGCCATATTTGCAGGTGATTATCTCTTTCAAAGTCTATAGGAGATGATGCCATAACTTTCACAGACTTTAGTGGGCAAGTAAAAACAAGTACACACATCTCCATGTTGACATAGCAGCCATTGTCTAAACACGATTGTGCTGAATGGGTGCCCATGGGCTGACAAAGAGAGCAATCTCCCTTTGTCAGATTCCTCATATGCCTCTGTCACTACTCATGGCAAAAAATGAGGAGTAATGCTAAGTGCACACATTGCGGATTTTGCTGCTGATCCACAGCAGATCCGCAGGTGCGGGTCCGCAGCAGTTTTCCATGAGTTTACAGCAGTGGCATATCCAGGGAAGGCAGCCGGGGCATGTGCCCCGGGCGCGGCCGACGGGGGCGCCAGCGGGCCGCCTGATGATGCGGCGGTCCAAGGAGGCTCCTCGTTGGCGGCATTCTGCCGCCCCCACACTGAGATTATAGTCCCGTTCTCTGAGCCGGCTGTCAAATTGACAGCCGGCTCAGAGAAAGTGCTGCGCGTGGAATCCCAAGTGTCAGCAGCGTAACTACCGCGGTCGCAGGTGGGACTGCACTTGTCCCGAAGCACAGCCCCTCCACCGAAGAGAGCCGCACACCACAACTATGGCTGCTGCTGCTCTGTGCGCACAGGACCTAGGATGAGGTCACAGGAGGGGAGGAGTCAGAGTCACATGATCGGGACGGGAGGACCTCTGTGTAGTGCAGGACTCTTGCTGGTTTTCATGGTGCTGGACGAGGGTAAGGTTTTGTGTGGGGTCAGGAGTGGTTTGTGTGGATGTAGCAGAGCCGTGTGTGTATGAGGTGTACAGAGCGGAGCCGTGTGTGCAAGGTATATGGAGCGGAGCCGTGTGTGTACGGAGCGCAGCCGTGTGTGTAGGAGGTGTACAGAGCGGAGCCGTGTGTGCAAGGTATATGGAGCGGAGCCGTGTGTGTAAGGAGCGCAGCCGTGTGTGTAGGAGGTGTACAGAGCGGAGCCGTGTGTGCAAGGTGTATGGAGCAGAGCCGTGTGTGTAGGAGGTGTACAGAGCGGAGCCGTGTGTGCAAGGTGTATGGAGCGGAGCTGGGTGTGTACAAGGTGTACAGAGCGGAGCCGTGTGTGCAAGGTGTATGGAGCGGAGCTGGGTATGTACGAGGTGTACAGAGCGGAGCCGTGTGTGCAAGGTGTATGGAGCGGAGCTAGGTGTGTACGAGGTGTACAGAGCGGAGCTGGGTGTGTACGAGGTGTACGGAGCGGAGCTGGGTGTGTAGGAGGTGTACAGAGCGGAGCCGTGTGTGCAAGGTGTATGGAGCGGAGCTGGGTGTGTACGAGGTGTACAGAGCGGAGCCGTGTGTGCAAGGTGTATGGAGCGGAGCTGGGTGTGTACGAGGTGTACAGAGCGGAGCAGGACAGACAAGAAGTGCCTGGTCGCTTGGAGCATGGGGTTATGGAGAGGCTCCGCACTGTACAACAAAGGATCTAGTCCTAAATGTCCAAGTACATTGTAGAGGGGTGAAACCTAGCTCTTCACCTCTATGGGTGCCTAACCCTTTATGCAAAGAGTGCAAAGAGTTAGCCATATGCCTTATGCCTAGCCAGCACTTGTGCCCATGCCTTAAAAAGATATGGCTCTGGGAACAGGGGAGCAAAAAAAAAAAGAAACGCAAACACGAAAACGGGCTGCGGCATGAAGGGGATAAGTCACATTTGATTGACTATTAGGCTGCCGTCACACTAGTAGTATTTGGTCAGTATTTTACATCAGTATTTGTAAGCCAAAACCAGGAGTGGAACAATTAGAGGGAAAGTATAATAGAAACATATGCACCACTTCTGCATTTATCACCCACTCCTGGTATTGGCTTAGGCCCTTCACGCTCTCATTCTTAGGAACGGAGGCTCCCGGTTACATCGGTAAGATCCAGGGGCCGCCGGAGAGGTGAGTATATCCATATTTTTTATTTTAATTCTTTATTTTACACATGAATATGGTTCCGATACCGATTCCTGATACCACAAAAGTATCGGAACTCTGTATCGCAATTCCGATACCGCAAGTATCGGCCGATACCCGATACTTGCGGTATCGGAATGCTCAACACTAGTAACAGGTATTGAAATGCGGTAAAACTATAAGAATATAAATGATACGTATAAGTATTGAGCCAAATAACAATACAGCTGATACTTTACAACTAATAGAAAAGTATACAGGATGATGCAACTTCTACATATAACTACATACAGCAAGTGACTGGTAATAGATTTCCTAAGTACTAGCTGCTATGCAATAATCACATTCAGTAGAACACTATATTGCAACAGGGATAGCAATCTTACCGGATAAACTTAACCGGGGTGGCTAGTAAGTGAAGTAGTTCCAACACAGCAGATTAACACGAGTGTACAGGAAAATACACAGAGAGAAAATGAGGGATTTCCCTATCCCATGATACCTTGTTGCAACCCAGAATGCAACACTCTAATAATTACTAAGAAAAACACAGGTAATAAATTTATCCACCACTGGGTGGTGCTATAACACAGTACTAAACTCTTTAATGGATAATATGAACCACGCTGTCCTATTGGAAGGACAGTACACTCCCCGCTTGGCATCAACCGATGCCACCTACAGGTTCTTTTGGCGAAAACAGTAAGACAAGTTCCGCAACTGGTCTGAGGAATAGTTTACTCTCCCCAGACTTGCCTACTTTGACCTGGACCTTACGCACCTTCCCATCTTTGCTTGGGAATATTTTAGTGATGAGGCCTAGTGGCCACTCTGTTATGGTTCTCAATGGCAAGAGAACATAGCCCAGCAAATATAAGTACTAGCTCTTGGAAGGATGGAAACTAAACTGACCATGAACTAAACCTGCCGCACAACTAACAGTAGCCGGGTAGCGTTGCCTACGTTTTTATCCCTAGACGCCCAGCGCCGGCCGGAGGACTAACTAATCCTGGCAGAGGAAAATATAGTCCTGGCTCACCTCTAGAGAAATTTCCCCGATAGGCAGACAGAGGCCCCCACATATATTGGCGGTGATTTTAGATGAAATGACAAACGTAGTATGAAAATAGGTTTAGCAAAATTGAGGTCCGCTTACTAGATAGCAGGAAGACAGAAAGGGCACTTTCATGGTCAGCTGAAAACCCTATCAAAATACCATCCTGAAATTGCTTTAAGACTCTAGTATTAACTCATAACATCAGAGTGGCAATTTCAGATCACAAGAGCTTTCCAGACACAGAAACGAAACTACAGCTGTGAACTGGAACAAAATGCAAAAACAAACAAGGACTAAAGTCCAACTTAGCTGGGAGTTGTCTAGCAGCAGGAACATGCACAGAAAGGCTTCTGATTACAATGTTGACCGGCATGGAAGTGACAGAGGAGCAAGGTTAAATAGCGACTCCCACATCCTGATGGAAACAGGTGAACAGAGGGGATGATGCACACCAGTTCAATTCCACCAGTGGCCACCGGGGGAGCCCAAAATCCAATTTCACAACAGTACCCCCCCCTCAAGGAGGGGGCACCGAACCCTCACCAGAACCACCAGGGCGATCAGGATGAGCCCTATGAAAGGCACGGACCAGATCGGAGGCATGAACATCAGAGGCAGTCACCCAAGAATTATCCTCCTGACCGTATCCCTTCCATTTGACCAGATACTGGAGTTTCCGTCTGGAAACACGGGAGTCCAAGATTTTTTCCACAACGTACTCCAACTCGCCCTCAACCAACACCGGAGCAGGAGGCTCAACGGAAGGCACAACCGGTACCTCATACCTGCGCAACAATGACCGATGAAAAACATTATGAATAGAAAAAGATGCAGGGAGGTCCAAACGGAAGGACACAGGGTTAAGAATCTCCAATATCTTGTACGGGCCGATGAACCGAGGCTTAAACTTAGGAGAAGAAACCCTCATAGGGACAAAACGAGAAGACAACCACACCAAGTCCCCAACACAAAGCCGAGGACCAACCCGACGCCGGCAGTTGGCAAAAAGCTGAGTCTTCTCCTGGGACAACTTCAAATTGTCCACTACCTGCCCCCAAATCTGATGCAACCTCTCCACCACAGCATCCACTCCAGGACAATCAGAAGATTCCACCTGACCAGAAGAAAATCGAGGATGAAACCCCGAATTACAGAAAAAAGGAGACACCAAGGTGGCAGAGCTGGCCCGATTATTGAGGGCAAACTCCGCTAAAGGCAATAAAGCAACCCAATCATCCTGATCTGCAGACACAAAACACCTTAAATATGTCTCCAAGGTCTGATTCGTCCGCTCGGTCTGGCCATTTGTCTGAGGATGGAAAGCAGACGAGAAAGACAAATCTATGCCCATCCTAGCACAGAATGCTCGCCAAAATCTAGACACGAACTGGGCTCCCCTGTCAGAAACGATACTCTCCGGAATACCATGCAAACGGACCACATTTTGAAAAAACAGAGGAACCAACTCGGAAGAAGAAGGCAACTTAGGCAGGGGAACCAAATGGACCATCTTAGAGAAACGGTCACACACCACCCAGATGACAGACATCTTCTGAGAAACAGGAAGATCCGAAATAAAATCCATCGAGATGTGCGTCCAGGGCCTCTTCGGGATAGGCAAGGGCAACAACAATCCACTAGCCCGAGAACAACAAGGCTTGGCCCGAGCACAAACGTCACAAGACTGCACAAAGCCTCGCACATCTCGAGACAGGGAAGGCCACCAGAAGGACCTTGCCACCAAATCCCTGGTACCAAAGATTCCAGGATGACCTGTCAACGCAGAAGAATGAACCTCAGAAATGACTTTACTGGTCCAATCATCAGGAACAAACAGTCTACCAGGTGGGCAACGATCAGGTCTATCCGCCTGAAACTCCTGCAAGGCCCGCCGCAGGTCTGGAGAAACGGCAGACAATATCACTCCATCCTTAAGGATACCTGTAGGTTCAGAGTTACCAGGGGAGTCAGGCTCAAAACTCCTAGAAAGGGCATCCGCCTTAACATTCTTAGAACCCGGCAGGTAGGACACCACAAAATTAAACCGAGAGAAAAACAACGACCAGCGCGCCTGTCTAGGATTCAGGCGTCTGGCGGACTCAAGATAAATTAGATTTTTATGGTCAGTCAATACCACCACCTGATGTCTAGCCCCCTCAAGCCAATGACGCCACTCCTCAAAAGCCCACTTCATGGCCAAAAGCTCCCGATTCCCAACATCATAGTTCCGCTCGGCGGGCGAAAATTTACGCGAGAAAAAGGCACAAGGTCTCATCATGGAACAATCGGAACTTCTCTGCGACAAAACTGCCCCAGCTCCGATTTCAGAAGCGTCGACCTCAACCTGAAAAGGAAGAGCAACATCAGGCTGACGCAACACAGGGGCGGAAGAAAAGCAGCGCTTAAGCTCCCGAAAGGCCTCCACAGCAGCAGGGGACCAATCAGCAACATCAGCACCCTTCTTAGTCAAATCAGTCAATGGTTTAACAACATCAGAAAAACCAGCAATAAATCGACGATAAAAGTTAGCAAAGCCCAAAAATTTCTGAAGACTCTTAAGAGAAGAGGGTTGCGTCCAATCACAAATAGCCTGAACCTTGACAGGATCCATCTCGATGGAAGAGGGGGAAAAAATATATCCCAAAAAGGAAATCTTTTGAACCCCAAAAACGCACTTAGAACCCTTCACACACAAGGAATTAGACCGCAAAACCTGAAAAACCCTCCTGACCTGCTGGACATGAGAGTCCCAGTCATCCGAAAAAATCAAAATATCATCCAGATACACAATCATAAATTTATCCAAATAATCACGGAAAATGTCATGCATAAAGGACTGAAAGACTGAAGGGGCATTCGAAAGACCAAAAGGCATCACCAAATACTCAAAGTGGCCCTCGGGCGTATTAAATGCGGTCTTCCACTCATCCCCCTGCTTAATTCGCACCAAATTATACGCCCCACGGAGATCTATCTTAGAGAACCACTTGGCCCCCTTTATGCGAGCAAACAAATCAGTCAGCAGTGGCAACGGATATTGATATTTAACCGTGATTTTATTCAAAAGCCGATAATCAATACACGGTCTCAAAGAGCCATCTTTCTTAGCCACAAAGAAAAAAACGGCTCCTAAGGGAGATGACGAAGGACGAATATGTCCCTTTTCCAAGGACTCCTTTATATATTCTCGCATAGCAGCATGTTCAGGCACAGACAGATTAAATAAACGACCCTTAGGGTATTTACTACCCGGAATCAAATCTATGGCACAATCGCACTCCCGGTGCGGAGGTAATGAACCAAGCTTAGGATCTTCAAAAACGTCACGATATTCAGTCAAGAATTCAGGAATCTCAGAGGGAATAGATGATGAAATGGAAACCACAGGTACGTCCCCATGCGTCCCCTTACATCCCCAGCTTAACACAGACATAGCTTTCCAGTCAAGGACTGGGTTATGAGATTGCAGCCATGGCAATCCAAGCACCAACACATCATGTAGGTTATACAGCACAAGAAAGCGAATAATCTCCTGATGATCCGGATTAATCCGCATAGTTACTTGTGTCCAGTATTGTGGTTTATTACTAGCCAATGGGGTGGAGTCAATCCCCTTCAGGGGTATAGGAGTTTCAAGAGGCTCCAAATCATACCCACAGCGTTTGGCAAAGGACCAATCCATAAGACTCAAAGTGGCGCCAGAGTCGACATAGGCATCCGCGGTAATAGATGATAAAGAACAAATCAGGGTCACAGATAGAATAAACTTAGACTGCAAAGTGCAAATTGAAACAGACTTATCAAGCTTCTTAGTACGCTTAGAGCATGCTGATATAACATGAGTTGAATCACCGCAATAGAAGCACAACCCATTTTTTCGTCTTAAATTCTGCCGTTCACTTCTGGACAGAATTCTATCACATTGCATATTCTCTGGCGTCTTCTCAGTAGACACCGCCAAATGGTGCACAGGTTTGCGCTCCCGCAGACGCCTATCGATCTGGATAGCCATTGTCATGGACTCATTCAGACCCGCAGGCACAGGGAACCCCACCATAACATCCTTAATGGCATCAGAGAGACCCTCTCTGAAATTCGCCGCCAGGGCGCACTCATTCCACTGAGTAAGCACAGCCCATTTACGGAATTTCTGGCAGTATATTTCAGCTTCGTCTTGCCCCTGAGATAGGGACAACAAGGCCTTTTCCGCCTGAAGCTCTAACTGAGGATCCTCATAAAGCAACCCCAAGGCCAGAAAAAACGCATCCACATTGAGCAACGCAGGATCCCCTGGAGCCAATGCAAAAGCCCAATCCTGGGGGTCGCCCCGGAGCAAGGAAATCACAATCCTGACCTGCTGAGCAGGATCTCCAGCAGAGCGAGATTTCAGGGACAAAAACAACTTGCAATTATTTTTGAAATTTTGAAAGCAAGATCTATTCCCCGAGAAAAATTCAGGCAAAGGAATTCTAGGTTCAGATATAGGAACATGAACAACAAAATCTTGTAAATTTTGAACTTTCGTGGTGAGATTATTCAAACCTGCAGCTAAACTCTGAATATCCATTTTAAACAGGTGAACACAGAGCCATTCCAGGATTAGAAGGAGAGAGAGAGAGAGAGAAAGGCTGCAATATAGGCAGACTTGCAAGAGATTCAATTACAAGCACACTCAGAACTGAAGGGAAGGGAAAAAAAAAAAAATCTTCAGCAGACTTCTCTTTTCTCTCCTTTCTCTGTCAATTAATTTAACCCTTTTAGGCCGGTCAAACTGTTATGGTTCTCAATGGCAAGAGAACATAGCCCAGCAAATATAAGTACTAGCTCTTGGAAGGATGGAAACTAAACTGACCATGAACTAAACCTGCCGCACAACTAACAGTAGCCGGGTAGCGTTGCCTACGTTTTTATCCCTAGACGCCCAGCGCCGGCCGGAGGACTAACTAATCCTGGCAGAGGAAAATATAGTCCTGGCTCACCTCTAGAGAAATTTCCCCGATAGGCAGACAGAGGCCCCCACATATATTGGCGGTGATTTTAGATGAAATGACAAACGTAGTATGAAAATAGGTTTAGCAAAATTGAGGTCCGCTTACTAGATAGCAGGAAGACAGAAAGGGCACTTTCATGGTCAGCTGAAAACCCTATCAAAATACCATCCTGAAATTGCTTTAAGACTCTAGTATTAACTCATAACATCAGAGTGGCAATTTCAGATCACAAGAGCTTTCCAGACACAGAAACGAAACTACAGCTGTGAACTGGAACAAAATGCAAAAACAAACAAGGACTAAAGTCCAACTTAGCTGGGAGTTGTCTAGCAGCAGGAACATGCACAGAAAGGCTTCTGATTACAATGTTGACCGGCATGGAAGTGACAGAGGAGCAAGGTTAAATAGCGACTCCCACATCCTGATGGAAACAGGTGAACAGAGGGGATGATGCACACCAGTTCAATTCCACCAGTGGCCACCGGGGGAGCCCAAAATCCAATTTCACAACACCACTCATTTCGGTGAGACTGGCTGTCTTTCATGAGAACGACATCACTGGTTTTGATGTTTGGTCTGTCGGTCTGCCACTTCTTCCTTGGTTGCAAGGTGGAGAGGTACTGCTTCCTCCATCTGTCCCAAAAGGTATTGGAGAGACTTTGCACTTGTCTCCATTGTTGTCTGTAGAGGTCCTTGTTGTTAAATTCTCCAGGTGGAGCGCTGAGAACGCAGGCTTTCTGAGTAAGTAACATAGCAGGAGTAAGAATGGTCGGATCCTCAGAGTCACTAGAAAGTGAAGTCAATGGTCTGGCATTAATGATGGCCGAAACTTCTGCCAGGAATGTGGTCAAACTTTCATGTGTGAGTCTTGCGTTACCTGCTTGCAAGAAAATGGAATCAAGGATTCTGCGTGCCATTCCTATCATCCTCTCCCAAGCACCTCTGTTGTGAATTTGGATTCTGGGCTCCCCCGGTGGCCGCTTGTGGAATTGGACTTGTCATCCTCTTTCCTGTTTCACCTGGTTCCATCAGTAGTGGGTGTCGCTATTTAAGCTCATTTCTCTGGTGGTTTCTTGCCGGTCAACAATGTTATCTGATGCCTCTCAGTGCTTGTTCCTGCTTCTAGACAACTTCTAGATAAGTTGGACTTTTGTCCATGTTTTGTTTTGCCTATTTGTTCCAGTTCACAGCTGAAGTTTTGTTACTGTGTCTGGAAAGCTCTCGTTGATCAGGGATTGCTACTCTGGCGTTATGAGTTAATGCCAGAGTTTAAGGTAATCTCTGGATGGTGTTTTGTTAGTGTTTTTCTGCTGACCATGAAAGTATACTATCTGTCTTCTGCTATCTAGTAAGCGGACCTCAAATTTGCTAAGACTATTTTCCTGCTGCGTTTGTTGTTTCATCTGAACTCACCGTCATTATATGTGGGGGGCTACTGTCTTCTTTGGAATATTTCTCTAGAGGTGAGCCAGGTCTTACATTTCCCTCTGCTAGCTATTTAGGTCTTAGGCCAGAGCTGGGCATCTAGCGATAAATAGGAAATGCTACCTGGCTATTTCTAGTTGCGCGGCAGGCTTAGTTCATGGTCAGTATAGTTCCATCTTCCGAGAGCTTGTCCCTCTATAGGCTTGCTATGATCTCTGTCTGCAGAGATCATGACAGTTTGACCGGCCTGTAAAGTGTTAAAGACCCAGGTTGAGAAAGGAGAGTTATTAGAAGTCTGCTGGAATTTTTTTTTTTTTTTTTTTTTTTTCCCTCCAGTCTGCCTTGATGCAGTCTTTTTTCTCTCTCTCCTCCTAATCTCTGTATGGCTCTGTGTGCACCTGACAATAATGGATCTCCAGAGTGTAACTGTGGGTTTGAATAATCTCATCACGAAAGTACAAAATTTACAAGATTTTGTGGTACATGCTCCGGTATCTGAGCCGAGAATTCCTTTGCCGGAGTTCTTTACAGGGAATAGAGCTAGCTTCCAGAATTTCCGAAATAATTGTAAGCTTTATTTGTCCCTGAAGTCTCGTTCAGCTGGAGACCCTGCTCAGCAGGTTAGGATTGTGATTTCCTTGCTCAGGGGTGACCCTCAAGATTGGGCCTTCTCATTGCCAGCAGGGGATCCTGCGTTACGCGATGTGGATGCGTTTTTTCTGGCCTTGGGCTTGCTTTATGAGGAACCTCATTTGGAACTTCAGGCAGAAAAAACTTTGATGGCACTATCTCAGGGGCAAGACGAAGCTGAAGTTTTCTGCCAAAAATTCCGTAAATGGTCTGTGCTTACTCAGTGGAATGAGTGCGCCTTGGCGGCAACTTTCAGAGAGGGTCTCTCTGATGCCGTTAAGGATGTTATGGTGGGGTTCCCTGTGCCTGCAGGTCTGAATGAGTCCATGACAATGGCTATTCAGATTGATAGGCGTCTGCGGGAGCGCAAACCTGTGCACCATCTGGCGGTGTCTATGGAAAAGACGCCAGAAAGTATGCAGTGTGATAGAATTCTGTCCAGGAGCGAGCGACAGAATTTTAGACGGAAGAATGGATTGTGTTTCTATTGTGGGGATTCTACTCATGTTATATCAGCATGCTCTAGGCGTACAAAGAAGCTTGATAAGTCTGTTTCCATTGGCACCATTCAGTCTAAGTTTATTTTGTCTGTAACCCTGATTTGCTCTTTGTCATCCATTGCCACGGACGCCTATGTTGACTCTGGCGCCGCTCTGAGTCTTATGGATTGGTCCTTTGCCAATCGTTGTGGTTTTGATTTAGAGCCTTTGGAGACTCTTATTCCTCTGAAGGGGATTGACTCCACCCCATTGGCTAATAATAAACCACAATACTGGACACAAGTAACCATGCGTATCAATCCGGATCACCAGGAGATTATTCGTTTCCTGGTGCTGTATAATTTACATGACGATTTGGTACTGGGATTGCCATGGTTGCAGTCTCACAACCCAGTCTTGGACTGGAGAGCAATGTCTGTGTTGAGCTGGGGATGTAAGGGTATTCATGGGGACTTACCTTTGGTTTCTATTTCGTCGTCCATTCCCTCTGAAGTCCCTGAGTTCCTCTCTGATTATCAAGACGTCTTTGACGAACCCAAGCTTGGGTCGTTACCTCCGCACCGTGAGTGCGATTGTGCCATAGATTTGATACCGGGTTGTAAATATCCAAAGGGTCGTTTGTTTAATCTGTCTGTGCCGGAACATGCTGCTATGCGGGAATATATAAAGGAGTCTCTGGAAAAGGGACATATTCGTCCATCTTCTTCTCCCTTGGGAGCTGGGTTTTTCTTTGTCTCAAAAAAAGACGGCTCTTTGAGACCATGTATTGATTATCGGCTTCTTAATAAGATCACTGTTAAGTATCAATACCCATTGCCATTGCTTACTGATTTGTTTGCTCGTATAGAGGGTGCTAAGTGGTTCTCTAAAATTGATCTTCGTGGGGCGTATAATTTGGTGCGGATCAGGCAGGGGGATGAGTGGAAGACCGCATTTAATACGCCCGAGGGCCACTTTGAGTATTTGGTCATGCCTTTTGGTCTTTCTAATGCCCCTTCAGTTTTCCAGTCTTTTATGCATGATATTTTCCGCGATTTTCTGGATAAATTTATGATAATATATCTGGATGATATTCTGATTTTTTCTGATGACTGGGACTCTCATGTCCAGCAGGTCAGGAGAGTTTTTCAGGTTCTGCGGTCTAATTCTTTATGTGTGAAGGGGTCTAAGTGCGTTTTTGGGGTCCAGAAAATTTCCTTTTTGGGGTATATTTTTTCTCCCTCTTCCATTGAGATGGATCCCGTCAAGGTGCAAGCTATTTGTGACTGGACTCAGCCCTCCTCTCTTAAGGGTCTTCAGAGATTTTTGGGCTTTGCCAACTTTTACCGCCGATTTATTGCTGGTTTTTCGGATGTCGTTAAACCACTGACTGATTTGACCAGACAAGGCGCTGATGTTGCTAATTGGTCCCCTCATGCTGTAGAGGCCTTTCAGGAGCTTAAGCGCCGTTTTGCCTCTGCCCCTGTGTTGCGTCAGCCTGATGTGAATCTGCCTTTTCAGGTTGAGGTTGACGCTTCGGAGATCGGAGCTGGGGCAGTGTTGTCGCAGAAAGGTTCCGACTGCTCCGTCATTAGGCCTTGTGCCTTCTTTTCTCGCAAATTTTCGCCCGCAGAGCGGAATTATGATGTTGGGAATCGGGAGCTTTTGGCCATGAAGTGGGCGTTTGAGGAGTGGCGCCATTGGCTCGAGGGGGCTAGGCATCAGGTGGTGGTATTGACTGACCACAAAAATTTGATTTATCTTGAGACTGCCAGACGCCTGAATCCTAGACAGGCGCGCTGGTCTTTATTTTTTTCTCGCTTTAATTTTGTGGTGTCATACCTACCGGGTTCTAAGAATGTTAAGGCAGATGCCCTTTCTAGGAGTTTTGACCCGGACTCTCCTGGTAATTCTGAACCCACAGGTATCCTTAGGGAGGGAGTAATTTTGTCGGCCGTTTCTCCTGATCTGCGGCGGTCCTTGCAAGAGTTTCAGGCGGATAGACCGGATCGTTGTCCGCCTGATAGACTGTTTGTTCCGGATGATTGGACCAGCAGAGTCATCTCTGAGGTACATTCTTCTGCATTGGCAGGTCATCCCGGAATTTTTGGTACCAGGGATTTGGTGGCAAGATCCTTCTGGTGGCCTTCCCTGTCACGAGATGTGCGAGTCTTTGTGCAGTCATGTGACGTTTGTGCTCGGGCCAAGTCTTGTAGTTCTCGGGCTAGCGGACTGCTGTTGCCCTTGCCTATTCCTAAGAGGCCTTGGACACACATCTCGATGGATTTTATTTCAGATCTGCCTGTTTCCCAGAAGATGTCTGTCATCTGGGTGGTCTGTGACCGTTTCTCTAAAATGGTCCATTTGGTTCCTCTGCCCAAGTTGCCTTCTTCTTCTGAGTTGGTTCCTCTGTTTTTTCAGAATGTTGTCCGATTGCACGGTATTCCTGAGAATATTGTTTCCGACAGAGGTACCCAATTTGTGTCTAGATTTTGGCGGGCATTCTGTGCTAGGATGGGCATAGATTTGTCTTTTTCATCTGCTTTTCACCCTCAGACTAATGGCCAGACCGAGCGGACTAATCAGACCCTGGAGACATATCTGAGGTGTTTTGTCTCTGCTGACCAGGATGATTGGGTTGCTTTTTTGCCATTGGCAGAGTTCGCCCTCAATAATCGGGCCAGCTCTTCCACCTTGGTGTCCCCGTTTTTCTGTAATTCGGGGTTTCACCCTCGATTTTCCTCCGGTCAGGTGGAATCCTCGGATTGTCCTGGAGTGGATGCGGTGGTGGAGAGATTGCATCACATCTGGGGGCAGGTTATGGACAATTTGAAGTTGTCCCAGGAGAAGACTCAGCGTTTTGCCAACCGTCATCGTCGTGTTGGTTCTCGGCTTTGTGTTGGAGATTTGGTGTGGTTGTCTTCTCGTTTTGTCCCTATGAGGGTCTCTTCTCCTAAGTTTAAACCTCGGTTCATCGGCCCTTATAGAATATTGGAGATTCTTAATCCTGTTTCTTTCCGTTTGGACCTCCCTGCGTCCTTTTCCATTCATAACGTTTTTCATCGGTCGTTATTGCGCAGGTATGAGGTACCTGTTGTACCTTCAGTTGAGCCTCCTGCTCCGGTGTTGGTTGAGGGTGAGTTGGAGTACGTTGTGGAGAAAATTTTGGACTCTCGTGTTTCCAGACGGAGACTCCAGTATCTGGTTAACTGGAAGGGTTACGGCCAGGAGGATAATTCTTGGGTCAATGCATCTGATGTTCATGCTTCTGATCTTGTTCGTGCCTTCCATAGGGCTCATCCTGGTCGCCCTGGTGGATCTGGTGAGGGTTCGGTGCCCCCTCCTTGAGGGGGGGGTACTGTTGTGAATTTGGATTCTGGGCTCCCCCGGTGGCCGCTTGTGGAATTGGACTTGTCATCCTCTTTCCTGTTTCACCTGGTTCCATCAGTAGTGGGTGTCGCTATTTAAGCTCATTTCTCTGGTGGTTTCTTGCCGGTCAACAATGTTATCTGATGCCTCTCAGTGCTTGTTCCTGCTTCTAGACAACTTCTAGATAAGTTGGACTTTTGTCCATGTTTTGTTTTGCCTATTTGTTCCAGTTCACAGCTGAAGTTTTGTTACTGTGTCTGGAAAGCTCTCGTTGATCAGGGATTGCTACTCTGGCGTTATGAGTTAATGCCAGAGTTTAAGGTAATCTCTGGATGGTGTTTTGTTAGTGTTTTTCTGCTGACCATGAAAGTATACTATCTGTCTTCTGCTATCTAGTAAGCGGACCTCAAATTTGCTAAGACTATTTTCCTGCTGCGTTTGTTGTTTCATCTGAACTCACCGTCATTATATGTGGGGGGCTACTGTCTTCTTTGGAATATTTCTCTAGAGGTGAGCCAGGTCTTACATTTCCCTCTGCTAGCTATTTAGGTCTTAGGCCAGAGCTGGGCATCTAGCGATAAATAGGAAATGCTACCTGGCTATTTCTAGTTGCGCGGCAGGCTTAGTTCATGGTCAGTATAGTTCCATCTTCCGAGAGCTTGTCCCTCTATAGGCTTGCTATGATCTCTGTCTGCAGAGATCATGACACACCTCCCATGTGAGAAGAGTGTGGAAGATTGAAGGTCGAGGTGCATCCCTGCTTACTCAGGTATCTTTCCACACTGGTGGTGTCTAGGTTGGAAGGAATTTGAAGTTCTTTCACTGCTCCTACAAAGTTGGTACCTCTATCTGCTTCACGGGGCCTCTGATGGCGATGAAACGTCGGCGTGCATTTATAAACCCTGAAGTGTCCATGGACTCAATTACTTCGATATGGACTGCTCTGATGGGCATACAGGTGAACATAACCGCCCAGCACTTGGCGTTGGCCTGGACTCTTCTAGTGTTCCGTGCAACCACAGACCATGGCCCGAATACATCCAGTGCGACGTTGGTAAAGGGAGGTTCTGTACTAAGTCTGTCCGATGGGAGATTGGCCATCTTCGGCTTTTGAGTCCCGCCACGGAGTTTGCGACAAATCACGCAATTGTAAATGAGTTTACTCACGCATCGCTTTGCTCCGACTATCCATAGTCCAGCAGTTCGTAGATTTCCTTCGGTAAACAGTCGGCCCTGATGTTTCGCCAAGACGTGGTGGTGTTGCACAAGCAGGGTCGTGACATGATGATGTCCAGGAATTATTATAGGGTGTTTCTCCCCAAGTTCCACTTCAGCTTCTTGAAGACGACCTCCAATTCTTAACAGCCCATCCTGGTCAATGATTGGATCAAGCTTCTTCAAGACACTATCTCTAGAAACAGGTTGGCCTTTATTGAGGTTATCTAATTCTTTGGCATAACACTCACGTTGTATGGTGCGAATTATAACGTTCTTGGCATTTTCCATGTTCGGAACGGTAAAGGCAAGCTTGCAGTGATGCCAACCCTTGCAAGGTTTCTGAATGGTGGGTGACGTTGACTTATAGGACCGAGCCACATGAATCAAACAAACGAGGGCACGAACAAGCGAGTTCCAAGTTGAGAACTTATTGAAATGGTGGGATTTGAGGTGATTGTCTTTAGTCACCGTACGTAGAACAGATACCTGAGGGCGGATTTCCTCATCTGCCTCTGGATCTACCAGTTCAAAGATGTTTGACTCGTCCACGTATGGCGTCGAACGGTATAAGAATGTAGGGCCAGTAAACCAGGTTGTGTCCTTAAGGTGTCTTGCTTCAATGGATCTGGTTGCGTGGTCTGCCGGATTGTGGTGCGTGGACACATAGTGCCACTGTTTAGGGTCGGTGGATCTCCTGATCCTTAGCACCCGATTGCTGACATAGACATAAAAGCGACGAGTTTCATTGCAAATGTACCCCAACACTACCTTGCTGTCAGTGTAGAACTCGACTTCTTTGACTTCCAGGTCCATTTCTGTAGAGATAAGCTCAGCTAACTCTACTGCAAGCACAGCTGCACAGAGTTCCAGTCTGGGTACTGTGTGTTCACGAAGTGGGGCCAGTTTTGTCCGGCTCATAACAAGACTTACGTGGCATTGTTCATTGATGTCAGTAGTTTTCAAATACGCCACTGCTGCAATTGCTTTGGTTGAGGCATCGCAGAAGATACAAAGCCTTTGCATCTTGATTTCTGTTGATGGCACAGAAGCATATGGTCGTGCCACGTAGAGACTTGACAGGGCTTCTAAAGAGTTCTTCCATCTTACCCACAAGTCTCTTTTCTCACTGGGAAGCGGATCATCCCAATCGGACGTCTCTTGGGTGAAGTCTCTCAACATCATTTTACCTTGGATAGTTACAGGGGTTACAAATCCCAGAGGATCGTACAAGCTGTTTACAACGGACAGGACGCCTCTACGCGTGAAGGGTTTCTCTTCCTCGCTGATCTGGAAGGTGAATGCATCCTTTTTCAAATCCCAGAGTAAACCCAGGCTCCGCTGCATATGAAGGGAGTCCGTGCTTAAATCCAAATCTTTTAAATCGGTTGAGTAATCTTGAGAGGGAAAGGCTGCCATTAGTTTTTGGCTGTTGGAAGCAATTTTGTGCAACCTCAAATTGGATGAGGCGAGCATTTCTTGTGCCCATTTCAGGAGACTGACTGCCGATTCATCTGTGGGTGTGGATTTCAGGCAATCATCTACGTAGAAATCCTTTTCCACAAAAGATCTTACATCCGATCCATACTTTGCTTCACCCTCTCTGGCTGAATGTCTAAGGCCATAGATAGCGACAGCAGGGGAAGGGCTGTTCCCGAAGATGTGTACCTTCATACGATATTCCACGATGTCCTTGTAGGGGTCATTATCACGCTACCAGAAAAACCTCAAGTAGTTTCTGTGTTTTTCTTTAACAAGGAAGCAGTGAAACATCTGTTGTATGTCGGCCATAAATGCTACTGCATCTTTGCGGAAACGAAGAAGTACTCCCAGAAGTCTGTTGTTGAGGTTTGGACAAGACAGGAAGACATCGTTTAAAGAAACACCTTCGTATCTGGCACTTGAGTCAAATACCACTCTTACCTGACCTGGTTTCTTCGGATGATACACGCCGAAAATAGGTAAGTACCAACATTCCTCGGAATCTTGGAGTACAGGTGCAATTTCCGCGTGGCCACTCTGGAATATTCTCTCCATGAAGGTAAAGAAGTGTTCTTTTGTTTCTGGTGCCTTCTGCAGTTTGCGTGTAAGGGAGACAAATTGACTGTAGACAAGTTCTCTGTTGTTAGGTAAGCGTTGCCTCTGTGGTTTGAATGGTAAAGGTGCGACCCAACTCTTTGATTCATCTCTTACTATCTCTCGCTCCATGATGTCCAAGAACAGTCTGTCCTCTATGGACGTTGCTACCTGGTTGTCTTCTCTTGTCCTGTGGAAAACTGTGCACCCTATATGATCTTGCTCACCGTCGCATGCATGGTCTTCACAGGAAGGATCAGCTAATGGACAAGATGGAGGGGTGTGGTGTGGTAATTCTTTAATCAGGAAACTGCTCTCGCATGGCTGGAAGAGAGACGGTCATCCATTCTCGAGGGTATTGGTGAGCATGCTGTTGACTGAAGTCGGCCTGTGTGCTCCACCCAAACAGACGTCTCCCACAATGACCCATCCTAGGTCAAGTCTCTGAGCATATGGGGCGTTTTGTGGGCTGTTAATCTGTCCTCTAGCCTTGTGGACCCGTAGTATGTCTCTTCCGAGGAGTAAGACGATAGGAGCTCCTTGGTCAAGCTCTGGTATCAGGTGAGCTATACATCTCAAGTGGGTGTGATGAGCTGCTACCTCTGGTGTAGGTATCTCAGACCTGTCGGGAATCTGTCGGGAATCTGGTTACACTCCAGTATTGATGGCAAGGATAAGCAGGTTTGTCCGTCCATAGACTCTACTTTGAATCCAGTTGCTTTCCTCCCCGCCGTCTCGACAGTACCTGCACATGTCTTCAAGGAGTACGGAGAGCCGGGACCAGCAATGTTGAAGGTGTCGAAGAGAAAGGACTTAGCTAGAGACCTGTTGCTCTGATCGTCCAAGATCGCATATACCTTGATTGCCTTATCCCTTTGGCTCGCTGGGAATACTCTGACAAGACAGATCTTCGAGCAGGATCTTCCTGCTACGAGTTCCTTGCAGATCTCTGTACACTGAGAAGTGACCACTGGGGTGTCCATGTCAGTGTCCATCTGTTTTTCGGCAGACTCTTCTACTCATGACGGTACCCCTGAGGGTGGTCCAGGATGTAAGGCCGTGTTGTGCTCCACACTACTACATTCTGTGCATTTCACACTGGTTTCACAGTTCTTGGCGAAGTGTGAGGTCGTCGCGCAGCATCTGAAGCATATCTTGTTTTCCTTTAGGAAACTCTTACGGTCTTCTAGAGACTTCTCCCTGAAGGCTCTACATTTTAGCAGAGGATGAGGTTTCTTGTGTAGGGGGCAGTGTTTGCTGAGATCCTGCAGTTTGTCCTCTTCTGGAGAGGACTTACTTGCCCTGTAAGGAAAACCTGTGGAGGTAACATTAGTTTTGTGTACTGCCACTGGTGTTTTACTGGGTTTAACACCAGAGGCAGTGGTACATGACATAGAGAAATCGAAACTGGGGTCATTTCTAACTTTAGCCTGTTGAGCAACAAAGTCTACAAACACCCTGAAAGGAGGAAATGGTACCTTACGAGCCTGTTTGTAAAGGGACCCATGACTGACCCACTTTTCTTGTAAGTTGTAAGGGAGCTTTTGGACAATCGGGTTGACACCTCTGGCAGTGTCCAGGAATGCCAACCCTGGTAGGTCACCTTCTGCCTGAGCGGCATGTACCTCCATTAACAAGTCGCTCAGTTCCCTGAGCTTTTGATAACCCTTATTTGCTATCTTGGGGAAATCATCAATTCTTTTATACAAAGCATTTTCTATAGCTTCTATTGACCCATAACATTCTTCGAGTCTCTCCCACACCATGCGAAGTCCTGTGTGTGGGTACTTTATGTTAATGTTCCTGATTCTTTTGGCGTGTTCAGCTGACTCGCTCCCAAGCCACTTAACCAGTAGATCTAACTCTTCACTACTGGAAAGATGCAAGTCTCTGATGGCATTCTGGAAGGAGGCTCGCCATGCTCTGTAGCTTTCAGCTCGATTAGTGAACTATACAAGTCCCTTGGTCACCATCTCCCGGCGGGTAAAGAACCTTGCAAAGTTCATAGTGGCTGAGTCAGTGCCAACATGAGCTGGTGTGCTGTTGTCATGCGGTGTGTGTGGTGCATCCTCATACCTGGTAGGAGCTTCTGGCTTAGGAAAGTCTGTATAAAACTGTTCAGTGGCAAAGGGTGTCCCTGTCAGTCTGGGAGGAGGCCGTACCTTCTGTTCTGTAAGACGGTAGTGGTGGTCGACGTCGATCCGCGGTGTACCTTCCTGCTTCCAGTACGGTGTTTGGAGGAAGGATCTCTGGTAATCTGTATAGGCTGATTGGTGTAACAGATCAGAGTTGTCTTCTATTCTGGGATGTTGGTGGACGTATTCTGAGACGCGTTGAGCAGGGTCCTGGCGATCAAGGTCTGGTCCACGTTCGTCGCTGTCTCACTCGGATTCAGGAAACTCCATGGCTTCTAAGAACTCAGCTTTGGCTATTGCAGCTGCTGCTTCTTTTTCAGCGGAAAGCCTTTCTAAGGTCGCTCGCAGGCGTGCTGTATCTGCGTCTCTATCGGCTTGCAGGTGAGCTCTTTCTGCTTCTTGCTCTGCTTGCAGGCGGGCTCTTTCTGCTTCTTGGCAGGCTCTTTCTGCTTATTGGCGGGCTCTTTCTGCTTCTCTATCTGCTTGCAGGCGAGCTCTTTCTGCTTCTTGCTCTGCTTGTCTTAACTTTAACTGCATCTCTTGTGCAGCGAAGGAGGATCTTACTTTTGCCGCCTCAGCTTCTGCTTGGGCGAGGGTGACAGACCTTTTCGAGGAAGACTTGCTAGAGCGGCTTGTTTGGGACCTCGTCCTGAGTGAAGATGCTCGACTTGCAGACATTTTATGTCCGTTTGCAGGCTGTAGGACATCTCAGAGCGGGTAGGGATGACTTCAGCGTGGACTGAGACGTGTGGTGCTTGGTGGGCTGCACTCTCGGTACTTGTGACTGTATGGCGGCCGCTGCGGTATCTGCAGGCAGTGCGGTGTGGTACAAGCGGCTGCCTAAGTGGTATTTGCTATCGCTGGTGTCTAGCCTCCTTTTACTGTCATCCCGGCGTCTAGCTTCCTTTTTACTGTTCTGTCTTCATACACGTTGATACGGTGTGTGATCCAACATACAGCCTAAACCACTTCTGTCTTCCAAAATAAGCAGACTGTTTTCTGTAGTCTAACTTGTTTATTGGTAACAGGTATTGAAATGCGGTAAAACTATAAGAATATAAATGATACGTATAAGTATTGAGCCAAATAACAATACAGCTTATACTTTACAACTAATAGAAAAGTATACAGGATGATGCAACTTCTACATATAACTACATATAGCAAGTGACTGGTAATAGATTTCCTAAGTACTAGCTGCTATGCAATAATCACATTCAGTAGAACACTATATTGCAACAGGGATAGCAATCTTACCGGATAAACTTAACCAGGGTGGCAAGTAAAGGCCCCGTCTCACATAGCGAGATCGCTAGCGAGATCGCTGCTGAGTCACAAGTTTTGTGACGCAACAGCGACCTCAGTAGCGATCTCGCTATGTGTGACACGTACCAGCGACCCGGCCCCTGCTGTGAGATCGCTGGTCGTGTCAGAATGGCCTGGGCCATTTTTTGGTCGTTGAGGTCCCGCTGACATCGCTGAATCGGTGTGTGTGACACCGATCCAGCGATGTCTTCACTGGTAACCAGGGTAAACATCGGGTTACTAAGCGCAGGGCCGCGCTTAGTAACCCGATGTTTACCGTGGTTACCAGCGTAAATGTAAAAAAAAACAAACAGTACATACTCACCATCTGATGTCCGTCAGGTCCCTTGCCGTCTGCTTCCCACACTGACTGAGCGCTGCAAAGTGAAAGTGAAAGTACAGCACAGCAGTGACGTCACCGCTGCGCTCTGCTCTCACTGTACGGCGGCACTCAGTCAGAGCGGGAAGCAGACGGCAAGGGACCTGACGGACATCAGATGGTGAGTATGTACTGTTTGTTTTTTTTGGTAACCAGGGTAAACATCGGGTTACTAAGCGCGGCCCTGCGCTTAGTAACCCGATGTTTACCCTGGTTACCCGGGTGCTGCAGGGGGACTTCGGCATCGTTGAAGACAGTTTCAACGATGCCGAAGTCGTTCCCCTGATCGTTGGTCGCTGGAGAGAGCGGTCTGTGTGACAGCTCCCCAGCGACCACACAATGACTTACCAACGATCACGGCCAGGTCGTATCGCTGGTCGTGATCGTTGGTAAATCGCTATGTGAGACGGGGCCTTAAGTGAAGTAGTTCCAACACAGCAGATTAACACGAGTGTACAGGAAAATACACAGAGAGAAAATGGGGGATTTCCCTATCCCATGATACCTTGGTGCAACCCAGAATGCAACACTCTAATAATTACTAAGAAAAACACAGGTAATAAATTTATCCACCACTGGGTGGTGCTATAACACAGTACTAAACTCTTTAATGGATAATATGAACCACGTTGTCCTATTGGAAGGACAGAACACCATCGGCGACCCACAGTTATGTGTAGAGTTGAGCCAATTTGTTCGGATTCGGACATCTAATCTGAATTTGCCATATTCGTGCCATTTTGTTTCATGTCGAATGTATGTTTGTTGATCGGTTCCGAACATATTTGGTCATTTCTGCTCCCATTGATTCTAACGACGTTCGACTGTGTTTGACGAATATTGGAAAAACAATAATCGCTGCCGATCGTATTTGGAACCGAATCCGAACAAATTCGCTCAATTCTAGTCATGTAACCAAAGTTGGGTCCTACTTTGTCATTATCTATTTTTACCTCTTCTGGTGCGTAGTGAATTATGTGAACCGCAAAACTTAGGTAGGATCTCAATTGGGGTACACCTTGTTGCGATGGGACAGCTTTTACGTTTGTTTAATCAAAATTTTTTTAACTAAGTACATGGTATATGCTCATTTTGCTTCTATCGTCAGTTCTGTTTCATTACTATCTTCAACAGGAACGCCTGAAAATAGTTTCCCTGAGTGCCATATCTCTCAGCCAATCAGATCCCACAGCTTTCAAAGACTGACACTTGACATATTGCACCATACTACATAAGTACTATAGTGCATTATCAATGTGTATAAAACATCTCATTTTCAAGTCTACTTGTGGGACCAGATAATATTGGTGTAAAAAAAAAATAGTACAAAAATACCCCCAGATGTTTGGATTAGTCGAGTTTATAATGACATGTATTATAAAACTACCATATTAATTTTTTTATACAGTAAATATCGTAAATGTAGAGAAAATCTGTACCAGAATTCCTGATTCTGTTCATTTTGCCTCACAAAAAAATAGTTATAAAAAAATCAGGTAACCCAAAGTAATGAAAATTAAATCTGCAAATCATATTTTTTTTGCTTTTTTTGTTCATGCCACCCACCAAGAAAATTATTTAAAAAAAGGTATCGAAAAGTCCTACACACGGGGCTGTATTTGCCACTAGGCACTTGAGGGCACGTGCCTAGGGCGGGACGATGCGGGCGGTGGCACCTGAGCAAGTTTTTTGTTCCTTTTCTTTTAAATTAAAGTCCAGGGTCTCCTCCCCCACACTACCTCACCCAACCCCCGCGCGTCCGCCAGCCCGCCTGCTTGAGGATGTAATACTCACCCTACTCCAGCGTTGCCGGGTCTCAGCGCCTGCAGCTCATCCTGTGTGAGCGGTCACGTGGTACCGCTCATTAAGGTGATGAATATGGACGCATATTCATCACCTTAATGAGCGGTACCACGTGACCGCTCACGCAGGATGACGCTGCCGCACCGGGACAGAGATGGAGGGATGTTCAGTGCGGTGTGGGAAAGGTGAGTATGACAGCCAGGGAGGACAGGGGAGGATGAAGGAGGGTGGAGGGTGGACGGGAGGAGGATGGGGGAGCCATGAATACAAGATGGGAGCGGGGGGAAAGCTGAGCCACTCATACAAGATGGGAGGGGGGAAATGCTGAGCCATTTATACAAGATGGGAGGTGGAAAGCTGAGCCATTCATACAAGATGGGAGGGGGGGAAGCTGAGCCATTCATACAAGATGAAAGGGGGGAAGCTGAGCCATTCATACAAGATGGGAGGGGGGAAACTGAGCCATTCATACAAGATGGGAGGGGGGAAACTGAGCCATTCATACAAGATGGGAGGGGGGAGCTGAACCATTCATACAAGATGAGAAGGGGGGAGCTGAGCCATACATACAAGATGGGAGCTGAGCCATACATACAAGATGGGAGGGGGAGGAAGCTGAGCTATTTATACAAGATGGGGGGAAGCTAAGCCATTCATACAAGATGGGAGGGGGGAGCTGAGCCATTCATACAAGATGGGAGGGGGAGCTGAGCCATTTATACAAGATGGGAGGGGGAGGAAGCTGAGCTATTTATACAAGATGGGGGGAAGCTAAGCCATTCATACAAGATGGGAGGGGGGAGCTGAGCCATTCATACAAGATGGGAGGGGGAGCGGAGCCATTCATACAAGATGGGGGGGAAGCTGAGCCATTCATACAATATGGGAGGGGGGAAGCTGAGCCATACATACAAGATGGGAGCTGAGCCATACATACAAGATGGGAGGGGGGAAAACTGAGCCATTTATACAAGATGGGAGGGGGAGGAAGCTGAGCCATTTATACAAGATGGGAAGGGGGAAGCTGAGCCATTCATACAAGATGGGAGGGGGAGCTGAGCCATTCATACAAGATGGGATGGGGGAAGCTGAGCCATTCATACAAGATAGGAAGGGGTAGAAGCTGAGCCATTCATACAAGATGGGAGGGGGGAGCTGAGCTATTAATACAAGATGGGAGGGGGGGAAGCTGAGCCATACATACAAGATGGGAGCTGAGCCATACATACAAGATGGGAGGGGGGAGCTGAGCCATTCATACAAGATGGGAGGGGGGTAAGCTGAGCCATACATACAAGATGGGAGCTGAGCCATACATACAAGATGGGAGGGGGGAGCTGAGCCATTCATACAAGATGGGAGGGGGGAGCTGAGTCATTCATACAAGATGGGAGGGGGGTAAGCTGAGCCATTCATACAAGATGGGAGGGGGGAGCTGAGCCATTCATATAAGATGAAAGGGGGGAAGCTGAGCCATTCATACAAGATGGGAGGGGGGAGCTGAGCCATTTATACAAGATGGGGGGAACTGAGCTATACATACAAGATGGGAGGGGGGAGCTGAGCCATTCATACAAGATGGGGGAGCTGAGCCATACATACAAGAATGGTAGGGGGAGCTGATCCATACATACAAGATGGGGGGAACAATTTGAGTGGGGATGGGGGATTTATTATGTGTGTGGAGAGGTTGAGTGGGGATGAGGGGATTTATTATGTGTGGGGACAATTTGAGTGAGGATAGGGGGATTTATTATGTTTGGGGAGAATTGGAGTGGGGATGGGGGTTTTAATGTGTGGAGGGATATTTGAGGGCACAAAATGAAGAGCATAGGGGAGATGGGGAAACAGTACAGGGGAATGGGAGGAATGTTTAAGGAAACAGTACTGGGGAATGGGGGGCATGTATGGGCAATGGGGGTATGTATGGGGAAACAGTACGGGGGAATGGGGGGCATCTATGAGGAAACAGTACTGGGGAATGGGAGGCATGTATGGGCAATGGGGGCATGTATGAGTAGAGTAAACAGTATGGGGGAATGGGGGGCATGTATGAGGAAACAGTACTGGGAAATGGGTGGCATGTATGAGGAAACAGTACTGGGAAATGGGGGACATATATGAGGAAACAGTATGGGGGATGGGTGCAGACAGTATGGGGAGCGAACGGGGGAATGTATGCGGACACAGTACGCATAGCAATGTGAAAAATTGATGTGGACAGAGTACGGGGAGTGAGGGTGATGGGATGTGTGCACACATACAGTTTGGGGAGTCAGGTGAGCAGACAGTATAGAAGGTGATGGGGTAAATACACTGTGTTCCAAATTATTATGCAAATAATATTTCCTCATATTTTCTCTAAATTACCTATCTGAATTGCAGTCATTGTTATTTTCCACTCATCTACTATTCTAGTATAATTGCAATGTTTTGGAACAAAATGCCTATGAAAACAGTATCTTTTTAAAAAAAAATAAACACTCAAAATGCATGTTCCAAATTATTATGCACAGCAGAGTTTTCAACCTTTTCTTTTTATTTTGAACAACAAAAATGGTCAATTGTGAAGTTATAAGCATTAACAGCTTATTACAAAATTAAATCAAACGGTTTTCAAGTGAAAACTTTATTCTAGGTGATGTTACATTTGCACATAGGACCCCTTGTTCGAAAAAAGCTTCTGAACTCTCTCGTCCATTGAATTTGTCAGTTTTTGGATGGTTTCTGCTTCAATTGTTTTGCATGTGGACAGAATACCCTCCCAGAGCTGTTGCTTAGATGTGAACTGCCTCCCGCCATCATAGACACTCCTTTTGATGATGTTCTAGAGGATCTCAATGAGGTTGAGGTCAGGGGAAGATGGTGGCCACACCATAAGTTTGTCCTCTTTTATGCCCATAGCAGCCAGAGATGCAGATGTGTTTTTTGCAGCATGAGACGGTGCATTATCATGCATGAAAATGATCTTGCTGCGGAAAGCACGGTTCTTCCTCTTGAACCATGGCAGGAAGTGTTGTTTTAGAAACTCCACATAGATTATGGAGTTCATCTTTACCCCTTCAGGGATCATAAAGGGGCCGGCAATCTCTCTCCCCATGATTCCAGCCCAAAACATTACTCCACCTCCTCCTTGTTGGCGCCTTAGCCGTGTTTTCATGGGGTGTCCATCCTCCACTCCATCCATCTGGACCATCGAGCGTTGCACGGCACTCATCGGTGAACAAAACAGTTTGGAAGTCAGTCTTCATGTATCGTTTGGCCCACTGTAGCCATTTTTGCTTGTGTGCAGTGGATAGAGGTGGTCGACAGGATGGCTTACGCACAGCTGCAAACCTCTGAAGGACCCTGCATCTTGTTGTTCTGGGGATGTTGGAGACACCAGCAGCTTCAAAAACTTTTCTGCTGCTATGAAAAGGCATTTTTGCAGCTGCTCTTTTAAAAATACGCAATTGCCTGTTGTAAAAAGTCCTCAATTTTTCCTTATCAGCACGCACACGTGTGTGCTGGGAATCAGCTACATACTTCTTGATTGTGCGATGATCACTAGGGTTGAGCGAAACGGGTCGATCATTTTCAAAAGTCGCCGACTTTTGGCTAAGTCGGCGTCTCATGAAACCCGATCCGACCCCTGTGCTTGTCGGCCATGCGGTACGCGACTTTCGCGCCAAAGTCGCGTTTCAATGACGCGAAAAGCGCCATTTCTCAGCCAATGAAGGTGAACGCAGAGTGTGGGCAGCGTGATGACATAGGTCCTGGTCCCCACCATCTTAGAGAAGGGCATTGCAGTGATTGGCTTGCTGTCTGCGGCGTCACAGGGGCTATAAAGGGGCGTTCCCGCCGACCGCCATCTTACTGCTGCTGATCTGAGCTTAGGGAGAGGTTGCTGCCGCTTCGTCAGAATCAGGGAGAGCGTTAGGCAGGGTCCACTAACCACCAAACCGCTTGTGCTGCAGCGATTTCCACTGTCCAACACCACCTTCGGTGTGCAGGGACAGTGGAAGCTATTTTTTTTTTTTTCCCCTCAGCGCTGTAGCTCATTGGGCTGCCCTAGAAGGCTCCCTGATAGCTGTATTCCTGTGTGTACGCCACTGTGGAAACCAACTGCTTTTATCAAAGCACATATCCTCTTGTTCCTTCCTTTCTGCACAGCTATCTTTTTTGTTTGTCCACACTTTTTATTTAATTTGTGCATCAGTCCACTCCTATTGCTGCCTGCCATACCTGGCTGAGATTACTGCAGGGGAGATAGTAATTGTAGGACAGTCCCTGTTTTTTTTTTTTTTTTTTTTTTTTTTTTTGTGGGAGATTAAGATTGGCATTTCTGCTAGAGTGCCATCCCTGTGTGTGCCATCTCTCACTGAGTGGGCCATAGAAAGCCTATTTATTTTTTCCTTCATTTGTGTTCTAAAATCTACCTCAACACAAAAACACTACATCAATCAGTGGGAGAAAAATATTGGCCTCAGTCAGGGCTTGTGTGCCACTGCTGTGTGTGCTATCTCTCATTCAGTGGGCTATAGAAAGCCTATTTATTTATTTTTTTTTTTAAATATTATTTGGTTTCTAAAGTCTCCCTGAAACAAAAAAAATACCTAAAAAAACAGTGGGAGAGTAATATTGCCCTTTCAGCTTGTGTGCCAGTCTTGACTCCTGGGTGTGCCACCTCTGTCCCTCTCATTCAGTGGGCCATAGAAAGCCTTTTTTTTTTTTTTTTTTAATATTATTTGGTTTCTAAAGTCTCCCTGAAAATAAAAAAAAAAATACATAAAAAAACAGTGGGAGAGTAATATTGCCATTTCAGCTTGTGTGCCAGTCTTGACTCCTGGGTGTGCCACCTCTGTCCCTCTCATTCAGTGGGCCATAGAAAGCCTTGTTTTTTTTTTTTTTTTTTAATATTATTTGGTTTCTAAAGTCTCCCTGAAAATAAAAAAAAAAAAAACATAAAAAAACAGTGGGAGAGTAATATTGCCCTTTCAGCTTGTGTGCCAGTCTTGACTCCTGGGTGTGCCACCTCTCTCTCTAATTGTGGGCCATAGAAAGCCTTTTTATTTTTTTCCTTCATTTGTGTTTTAAAATCAACCTCAACACAAAAACACTACATCAATCAGTGGGAGAAAAATATTGGCCTCAGTCAGGGCTTGTGTGCCACTCCTGTGCGTGCCATCTCTCATTCAGTGGGCCATAGAAAGCCTTGTTTTTTGTTTTTTTTTTTAATATTATTTGGTTTCTAAAGTCTCCCTGAAAATAAAAAAAAAAATACATAAAAAAACAGTGGGAGAGTAATATTGCCCTTTCAGCTTGTGTGCCAGTCTTGACTCCTGGGTGTGCCACCTCTCTCTCTAATTGTGGGCCATAGAAAGCCTTTTTATTTTTTTCCTTCATTTGTGTTTTAAAATCAACCTCAACACAAAAACACTACATCAATCAGTGGGAGAAAAATATTGGCCTCAGTCAGGGCTTGTGTGCCACTCCTGTGCGTGCCATCTCTCATTCAGTGGGCCATAGAAAGCCTTGTTTTTTTGTTTTTTTTTAAATATTATTTGGTTTCTAAAGTCTCACAGAGAAAAAAAAAAAAATAAATTAGGTGGGAGATTAATATTGACATTAGTGCTTGAGTGACAGTCCTGCGTGTGTGTCATCTCTGTGATTTGGTGTCACAGAAAACAGAGTGTGTAACATTGTGCCTGATTTTCCTTGTGGTCTCACCAACCTGTTAAGGGATATTGAAATCATACTGAAGTTATAGCTCACCGTGTAAGTTGTTTGACAGCAACAAATAAAGTTAGTTTGGTTACGATTTTTAAACAATGAGGAAGTCTGGTGCAAGAGGTCGTCGTGGGCGTTCATTGTCAGCTGGTAATGATGGTAGTGGTAGTGGAGCATCAGGTGGTCGTGGGGATAAAAATATTCCACCTAAGTCTGGAGCTGTGGAGCCAGTTTCGTCGTCAGGCTACACAAGGCCTCGAACGCTCTCTTTTCTGGGAGTAGGAAAACCGCTTTTAAAGGCGGAGCAGCAACAGCAAGTTTTGGCTTACATTGCAGACTCAGCCTCTAGCTCTTTTGCCTCCTCTTCCGAAACTGGTAAATGTAAAAGCAGCGCGTCGCTTGTGGATGTTCACGGTCAGGGACAAGTCGCTTCCTTGTCCTCCTCAGCAAAAACTACAACAAGAGAGAAGGATGCAGCAGGCGACACAACGGGTCACTCCATGGAGCTCTTTACACATACCGTCCCTGGCTTAGAAAGTGAAACATTTAACAGGCCATGCCCATTACAAGTAGATTCTGACATGGAGTGCACTGATGCACAGCCACAGCCAGAGTACTATGCTGCTCCTTTGACTCAGACCACCACATTGCCCTCTCAGGGTACAGATCCACAATCAGACCCTGATGAGACTATGTTGCCCCGCCACGAACGCTATACCACCGACCGACACAGTGACACAGACGAAGTTGCACACGAGCTCGAAGAGGAGGTAATAGATGACCCAGTTATTGACCCCGATTGGCAGCCATTGGGGGAACAGGGTGCAGGCAGCAGTAGTTCAGAAGCGGAGGTGGAGGAGGGGCCGCAGCAGGCATCAACATCGCAACAGGTTCCATTTGCCGGGCCCGTATCTGGCCCAAAACGCGTGTCAAAGCCAAAACCTGTTGGAGGACAGCGTGGCCATCCGGTTAAAGCTCAGTCTGCAATCCCTGAAAAGGGATCCGAGTCTAGGAAGAGTGCAGTCTGGCATTTTTTTAAACAACATCCAACTGATCAGCGCAAAGTCATCTGTCAAAAATGTTCAACTAGCTTAAGCAGAGGTCAGAATCTGAAAAGTCTAAATACTAGTTGCATGCATAGACACTTAACCACCATGCATTTTCAAGCCTGGACTAACTACCAAACGTCCCTTAAGGTTGTAGCACCCTCGGCCAATGAAGCTAGTCAGCAACGCAACATCCCTTCCGTCACTGTAAGGCCACCATTTTCCGCACCACCGGCAGTATCTGTGCAGGTTTCTTTGCCAGCCAAAAGCAGTCAGGGTCAGGGAATCACCAGTTTAGTAGGAGGAAATATTGCATCTAGGGCACCGGCGGAAACAATACCGTCTCCAACCGTCTCTCAGTCTGCCATGTACACCGGCACACCCGAAAGTTCCACGATCTCCTGCTCTCCAGTCCAGCTCACCCTACATGAGACTCTGGTTAGAAAAAGGAAGTACTTATCCTCGCATCCGCGTACACAGGGTTTTAACGCCCACATAGCTAGACTAATCTCGTTAGAGATGATGCCCTACCGTTTAGTTGAAAGCGAAGCTTTTAAAGCCCTGATGGAGTACGCTGAACCACGATACGAGCTACCTAGTCGACACTTTTTTTCCAGAAAAGCCATCCCAGCCCTGCACCAGAATGTTAAACAGCGCATCGTCCATGCACTTAGGCAATCTGTGAGTACAAAGGTGCACCTGACTACAGATGCATGGACCAGTAGGCATGGCCAGGGACGTTATGTGTCCATCACGGCACACTGGGTGAATGTGGTGGATGCAGGGTCCACAGGCGACATCAATTTAGGGACAGTTGTGCCTAGCCCACGGTCTAGGAAACAGTTGGCTGTAGGCGTTCGCACCCCCTCCTCCTCCTCCTCGTCCTCCTGCAGAAGCTACAGCTCTTCCACAGAACGCAGTCGGCCAACCACTCCATCGGCAGATGACACTGTTGCACACCAGTTGTCCCATTATGGGCCAGCTACTGCCAAGCGTCAGCAGGCTGTATTGGCTATGAAGTGTTTGGGCGACAACAGACACACCGCGGAAGTTCTGTCCGAGTTCTTGCAACAAGAAACGCAGTCGTGGCTGGGCACAGTAGATCTTGAGGCAGGCAAGGTAGTGAGTGATAACGGAAGGAATTTCATGGCTGCCATCTCCCTTTCCCAACTGAAACACATTCCTTGCCTGGCTCACACCTTAAACCTGGTGGTGCAGTGCTTATTGAAAACTTATCCTGGGTTCTCCGACCTGCTCCTCAAAGTGCGTGCACTTTGCTCACATATCCGACGTTCGCCTGTACACGCCAGCCGTATGCAGACCTATCAGCGGTCTTTGAACCTTCCCCAGCATCGCCTAATCATAGACGTTGCAACAAGGTGGAACTCAACACTGCACATGCTTCAGAGACTGTGCGAACAGAGGCGTGCTGTTATTTATTTGTGGGAGGATACACGGGCAGGCAGTAGGATGGCAGACATGGAGTTGTCAGGTGTGCAGTGGTCGAAGATACAAGACATGTGTCAAGTCCTTCAGTGTTTTGAGGAATGCACACGGCTGGTTAGTGCAGACAACGCCGTAATAAGCATGAGCATCCCCCTAATGCGTCTGCTGATGCAAAGTTTGACGCACATAAAGGAGCAGGCGTCTGCACCAGAGGAAGAGGGAAGCCTTGATGACAGTCAGCCATTGTCTGGTCAGGGCAGTGTACAGGACGAGGTAGCGGGCGAAGAGGAGGTGGAGGACGAGGAGGATGATGGGGATGAGTATATTTTTAATGCGGAAACTTTCACGGGGGCACAGGAAATTGGTTGCGTGTCACGGCCGGGTTCTGGTTTTCTGAGGGACACAAGTGACGTAGATTTGCCTGCAACTGCCCCTCAACCAATCACAACCGGAGATTTGACAACTGGAACTTTGGCCCACATGGCGGATTATGCCTTACGTATCCTAAAAAGGGACACACGCATTACGAAAATGATGAACGATGACGATTACTGGTTGGCCTGCCTCCTTGATCCACGCTATAAAGGCAAATTGCAAAATATTATGCCACATGAGAACTTGGAACTAATATTAGCAACCAAACAATCAACTCTTGTTGACCGTTTGCTTCAGGCATTCCCAGCACACAGCGCACGTGATCGTTCTCACACGAGCTCCAGGGGGCAGCAGACTAGGAGTGTTAGGGGTGCACACATCAGAAGTGGCGTTGGACAGAGGGGTTTTCTGACCAGGTTGTGGAGTGATTTTGCTATGACCGCAGACAGGACAGGTACTGCTGCATCAATTGAAAGTGACAGGAGACAACATTTGTCCAGTATGGTTACTAACTATTTTTCATCCCTTATCGATGTTCTCCCTCAACCGTCATTCCCATTTGATTACTGGGCCTCCAAATTAGACACCTGGCCAGAATTGGCAGAATATGCATTGCAGGAGCTTGCTTGCCCGGCAGCAAGTGTCCTATCAGAAAGAGTATTCAGTGCTGCAGGGTCAATATTAACCGAAAAAAGGACTCGTCTGGCTACCCAAAATGTTGACGATCTAACATTCATTAAAATGAACCACAACTGGATTTCAAAATCTTTTGCCCCACCTTGCCCGGCCGACACCTAGCTTTCCTATGAAAAGCTCTTGCCTGTGAATTACTTTTCTAATGTCTAATTTGCTGCTGCAGATTGTACAGCATACGACATGTTTACACCTCCCTAAATGGCCAAACTCCCCACACGGGGCCGTGGTATCGCGACTTGGCGCAAGCACCCGTGAGACTGCTGTTTGTCTGAAGAGGTGGGTGTGCTCGCTTTTGGTTGACGGCATTGCTACTGGGTCCCTCATAGTACAATGTAGTGTCTCTGGCGGTGGTGGTGCGCACCCAACGTCAGACACACCGTTGTAACATGAGTGGCCCTGGGGCGGTCCCGCCGGCCTCAAGAGAGTTCCCCCCTACCCCAGCTCAAACTGGGCTCTACCACGTGCAAAATTATGTCGCACAGCTCCACCAATCTTTAGTCTATTCGCTGACATCATTCAATGTCTGGCACTGACAATACAAATTTGTAGACATCTATGATGCAACTTAAAGTAGTCTGTGTCTGTGTCCTATATTGGCACCATTAAATAGTTACTGCCAAATTACTATGTCAGAAACACAGCAGATGAGCCCACCCCTGTACCTAAGTATGCCACCTTTTTTTTTGTTTTGGTTGTTTTGCGAGACATTAACATCTATTTATATTTTGGGAGTACTGGGACAGACACTCCTTGCACTACTCCTCCACTCAGCACCAAGCTGCCTGCCCGTGTATCCATGTAACCGCTGTAAAACTGCCATGAGCCTATTGTTTGTTATTTTAGGCCTTTGAAGCCTTTCTGCGCTCCCTCCTTCCACTAGTCCTCCACTGACCAGACCACTGCTGCCCGTGTACCCCTGGAACCAATTTTAAAGTGCCTACAGCCAGCCCATTTTATTGTGTTAGGCCTTCGAAGCCTGTCTGCGGTCCCTCCTTCCACTAGGCCTCCACTGACCAGACCACTGCTGCCCGTGTACCCCTGGAACCAATTTTAAAGTGCCTACAGCCAGCCCATTTTATTGTGTTAGGCCTTCGAAGCCTGTCTGCGGTCCATACTTTAAATACTCCTCCACTCACCACCAAGCTGCCTGCCCGTGTATCCATGTAACCGCTGTAAAACTGCCATGAGCCTATTGTTTGTTATTTTAGGCCTTTGATAGCCTGTCTGCGGTCCCTACTCCTCCACTGACCACCAAGCTGCCTGCCCGTGTATCCATGTAACCGCTGTAAAACTGCCATGAGCCTATTGTTTGTTATTTTAGGCCTTTGAAGCCTTTCTGCGCTCCCTCCTTCCACTAGTCCTCCACTGACCAGACCACTGCTGCCCGTGTACCCCTGGAACCAATTTTAAAGTGCCTACAGCCAGCCCATTTTATTGTGTTAGGCCTTCGAAGCCTGTCTGCGGTCCCTCCTTCCACTAGGCCTCCACTGACCAGACCACTGCTGCCCGTGTACCCCTGGAACCAATTTTAAAGTGCCTACAGCCAGCCCATTTTATTGTGTTAGGCCTTCGAAGCCTGTCTGCGGTCCATACTTTAAATACTCCTCCACTCACCACCAAGCTGCCTGCCCGTGTATCCATGTAACCGCTGTAAAACTGCCATGAGCCTATTGTTTGTTATTTTAGGCCTTTGATAGCCTGTCTGCGGTCCCTACTCCTCCACTGACCACCAAGCTGCCTGCCCGTGTATCCATGTAACCGCTGTAAAACTGCCATGAGCCTATTGTTTGTTATTTTAGGCCTTTGAAGCCTTTCTGCGCTCCCTCCTTCCACTAGTCCTCCACTGACCAGACCACTGCTGCCCGTGTACCCCTGGAACCAATTTTAAAGTGCCTACAGCCAGCCCATTTTATTGTGTTAGGCCTTCGAAGCCTGTCTGCGGTCCATACTTCCACTAGGCCTCCACTGACCAGACCACTGCTGCCCGTGTACCCCTGGAACCAATTTTAAAGTGCCTACAGCCAGCCCATTTTATTGTGTTAGGCCTTCGAAGCCTGTCTGCGGTCCCTCCTTCCACTAGGCCTCCACTGACCAGACCACTGCTGCCCGTGTACCCCTGGAACCAATTTTAAAGTGCCTACAGCCAGCCCATTTTATTGTGTTAGGCCTTCGAAGCCTGTCTGCGGTCCATACTTTAAATACTCCTCCACTCACCACCAAGCTGCCTGCCCGTGTATCCATGTAACCGCTGTAAAACTGCCATGAGCCTATTGTTTGTTATTTTAGGCCTTTGATAGCCTGTCTGCGGTCCCTACTCCTCCACTGACCACCAAGCTGCCTGCCCGTGTATCCATGTAACCGCTGTAAAACTGCCATGAGCCTATTGTTTGTTATTTTAGGCCTTTGAAGCCTTTCTGCGCTCCCTCCTTCCACTAGTCCTCCACTGACCAGACCACTGCTGCCCGTGTACCCCTGGAACCAATTTTAAAGTGCCTACAGCCAGCCCATTTTATTGTGTTAGGCCTTCGAAGCCTGTCTGCGGTCCATACTTCCACTAGGCCTCCACTGACCAGACCACTGCTGCCCGTGTACCCCTGGAACCAATTTTAAAGTGCCTACAGCCAGCCCATTTTATTGTGTTAGGCCTTCGAAGCCTGTCTGCGGTCCATACTTTAAATACTCCTCCACTCACCACCAAGCTGCCTGCCCGTGTATCCATGTAACCGCTGTAAAACTGCCATGAGCCTATTGTTTGTTATTTTAGGCCTTTGATAGCCTGTCTGCGGTCCCTACTCCTCCACTGACCACCAAGCTGCCTGCCCGTGTATCCATGTAACCGCTGTAAAACTGCCATGAGCCTATTGTTTGTTATTTTAGGCCTTTGAAGCCTTTCTGCGCTCCCTCCTTCCACTAGTCCTCCACTGACCAGACCACTGCTGCCCGTGTACCCCTGGAACCATTTTTAAAGTGCCTACAGCCAGCCCATTTTATTGTGTTAGGCCTTCGAAGCCTGTCTGCGGTCCATACTTCCACTAGGCCTCCACTGACCAGACCACTGCTGCCCGTGTACCCCTGGAACCAATTTTAAAGTGCCTACAGCCAGCCCATTTTATTGTGTTAGGCCTTCGAAGCCTGTCTGCGGTCCCTCCTTCCACTAGGCCTCCACTGACCAGACCACTGCTGCCCGTGTACCCCTGGAACCAATTTTAAAGTGCCTACAGCCAGCCCATTTTATTGTGTTAGGCCTTCGAAGCCTGTCTGCGGTCCATACTTTAAATACTCCTCCACTCACCACCAAGCTGCCTGCCCGTGTATCCATGTAACCGCTGTAAAACTGCCATGAGCCTATTGTTTGTTATTTTAGGCCTTTGATAGCCTGTCTGCGGTCCCTACTCCTCCACTGACCACCAAGCTGCCTGCCCGTGTATCCATGTAACCGCTGTAAAACTGCCATGAGCCTATTGTTTGTTATTTTAGGCCTTTGAAGCCTTTCTGCGCTCCCTCCTTCCACTAGTCCTCCACTGACCAGACCACTGCTGCCCGTGTACCCCTGGAACCAATTTTAAAGTGCCTACAGCCAGCCCATTTTATTGTGTTAGGCCTTCGAAGCCTGTCTGCGCTCCCTCCTTCCACTAGTCCTCCACTGACCAGACCACTGCTGCCCGTGTACCCCTGGAACCAATTTTAAAGTGCCTACAGCCAGCCCATTTTATTGTGTTAGGCCTTCGAAGCCTGTCTGCGGTCCCTCCTTCCACTAGGCCTCCACTGACCAGACCACTGCTGCCCGTGTACCCCTGGAACCAATTTTAAAGTGCCTACAGCCAGCCCATTTTATTGTGTTAGGCCTTCGAAGCCTGTCTGCGGTCCATACTTTAAATACTCCTCCACTCACCACCAAGCTGCCTGCCCGTGTATCCATGTAACCGCTGTAAAACTGCCATGAGCCTATTGTTTGTTATTTTAGGCCTTTGATAGCCTGTCTGCGGTCCCTACTCCTCCACTGACCACCAAGCTGCCTGCCCGTGTATCCATGTAACCGCTGTAAAACTGCCATGAGCCTATTGTTTGTTATTTTAGGCCTTTGAAGCCTTTCTGCGCTCCCTCCTTCCACTAGTCCTCCACTGACCAGACCACTGCTGCCCGTGTACCCCTGGAACCAATTTTAAAGTGCCTACAGCCAGCCCATTTTATTGTGTTAGGCCTTCGAAGCCTGTCTGCGGTCCCTCCTTCCACTAGGCCTCCACTGACCAGACCACTGCTGCCCGTGTACCCCTGGAACCAATTTTAAAGTGCCTACAGCCAGCCCATTTTATTGTGTTAGGCCTTCGAAGCCTGTCTGCGGTCCATACTTTAAATACTCCTCCACTCACCACCAAGCTGCCTGCCCGTGTATCCATGTAACCGCTGTAAAACTGCCATGAGCCTATTGTTTGTTATTTTAGGCCTTTGATAGCCTGTCTGCGGTCCCTACTCCTCCACTGACCACCAAGCTGCCTGCCCGTGTATCCATGTAACCGCTGTAAAACTGCCATGAGCCTATTGTTTGTTATTTTAGGCCTTTGAAGCCTTTCTGCGCTCCCTCCTTCCACTAGTCCTCCACTGACCAGACCACTGCTGCCCGTGTACCCCTGGAACCAATTATAAAGTGCCTACAGCCAGCCCATTTTATTATGTTAGGCCTTTGAAGCCTGTCTGCGGTCCCTACTTTAAATACTCCTCCACTCACCACCAAGCTGCCTGCCCGTGTATCCATGTAACCGATTTCAAACTGCCATGACTGCCTACTGTTTGTTATTTTAGGCCTTTGTGAGCCTGTCTGCGGCCCCTACTTGCAATACTCCTCCACTGACCACAATGCTGCCTGGAGTGCCTGCCTGTGTATCCATGTAACCGATTTCAAACTGCCATGACTGCCTACTGTTTGTTATTTTAGGCCTTTGTGAGCCTGTCTGCGGCCCCTACTTGCAATACTCCTCCACTGACCACACCAATGCTGCCCGTGTACCCCTGGAACCTATTTAAAAGTTCATAGAGCCTAGTTATATATTTTATTTACTATTAATAAGGCCATGATGGACTACGCTGTACCACGCTACAAGCTAACCAGTCGACACTTCTTTTGCGAGAAAAGCCATCCCAACCCTCCACCAGCTTGTAGAAGACCGCATTGTCCATGCACTCTGGCAATCTGTGAGTACAAAGGTGCACCTGACAACAGACGCATGGACCTGTAGGCATGGCCACGGAAGATTACGTGTCCATTACGGCACAATGGGTTAATGTGTTGGATGCATGGTCCACAGAGGACAGCCTACTAAGTATGTCTGCAGTCCATAATTCAAATTGTCCTCCACTGTCTAAATCGGAGCTTCCACCTTCTGGCTTTCGGCCTATAGTATCAGAAATTAAACTGCATTTGGCCTTCAACTTTGGTTACGGCCTACTAACGGCTTCTGCCCCTCCCTGGTGTTGCCCACAACTAAATAAAGCTGAGCTTCAACCTTCCGGCTCTCATTAAGTGGTTTTGAAAAAACAAAATGGTGGATAGGGCCTACTAACGGCTTCTGCCCCTCCCTGGTGTTGCCCTCAACTAAATAAAGCTGAGCTTCAACCTTCCGGCTCTCATTAAGTGGTTTTGAAAAAACAAAATGGTGGATAGGGCCTACTAACGGCTTCTGCCCCTCCCTGGTGTTGCCCTCAACTAAATAAAGCTGAGCTTCAACCTTCCGGCTCTCATTAAGTGGTTTTGAAAAAACAAAATGGTGGATAGGGCCTACTAACGGCTTCTGCCCCTCCCTGGTGTTGCCCACAACTAAATAAAGCTGAGCTTCAACCTTCCGGCTCTCATTAAGTGGTTTTGAAAAAACAAAATGGTGGATAGGGCCTACTAACGGCTTCTGCCCCTCCCTGGTGTTGCCCACAACTAAATAAAGCTGAGCTTCAACCTTCCGGCTCTCATTAAGTGGTTTTGAAAAAACAAAATGGTGGATAGGGCCTACTAACGGCTTCTGCCCCTCCCTGGTGTTGCCCACAACTAAATAAAGCTGAGCTTCAACCTTCCGGCTCTCATTAAGTGGTTTTGAAAAAACAAAATGGTGGATAGGGCCTACTAACGGCTTCTGCCCCTCCCTGGTGTTGCCCTCAACTAAATAAAGCTGAGCTTCAACCTTCCGGCTCTCATTAAGTGGTTTTGAAAAAACAAAATGGTGGATAGGGCCTACTAACGGCTTCTGCCCCTCCCTGGTGTTGCCCACAACTAAATAAAGCTGAGCTTCAACCTTCCGGCTCTCATTAAGTGGTTTTGAAAAAACAAAATGGTGGATAGGGCCTACTAACGGCTTCTGCCCCTCCCTGGTGTTGCCCACAACTAAATAAAGCTGAGCTTCAACCTTCCGGCTCTCATTAAGTGGTTTTGAAAAAACAAAATGGTGGATAGGGCCTACTAACGGCTTCTGCCCCTCCCTGGTGTTGCCCTCAACTAAATAAAGCTGAGCTTCAACCTTCCGGCTCTCATTAAGTGGTTTTGAAAAAACAAAATGGTGGATAGGGCCTACTAACGGCTTCTGCCCCTCCCTGGTGTTGCCCTCAACTAAATAAAGCTGAGCTTCAACCTTCCGGCTCTCATTAAGTGGTTTTGAAAAAACAAAATGGTGGATAGGGCCTACTAACGGCTTCTGCCCCTCCCTGGTGTTGCCCACAACTAAATAAAGCTGAGCTTCAACCTTCCGGCTCTCATTAAGTGGTTTTGAAAAAACAAAATGGTGGATAGGGCCTACTAACGGCTTCTGCCCCTCCCTGGTGTTGCCCACAACTAAATAAAGCTGAGCTTCAACCTTCCGGCTCTCATTAAGTGGTTTTGAAAAAACAAAATGGTGGTTAGGGCCTACTAACGGCTTCTGCCCCTCCCTGGTGTTGTCCTCAACTGAACAAAGCTGAGCTTCCACATTCTGCCTTTCGCCCTATACTATCAGATATTAAACTGCATTTGGCCTACTAGTGTGGTTAGGCCCTTGAAACAGTGTCTGCTGCTCTTGGGTTTGCTACTCCACTGAACAAAGCAATGCCGCCTGTTTAGTCCTGTTACCAATTTTGAACTGCATTTAGCCTACTTTATTCTTTGGCCCTATATCTGTTTCCTCCTCATCCTGCCCATTGCCCAGCCACTGCTAAATGAGTCTGCTGGTACATTGACCTAGACCACTACATTCCCCTTGTACTCTACACAGCCAGAATCTGACCCTGCTGAAAGTAAGGTTCCCCTTCTCGCATGTTATACCACCTTACACAGGGACAAAGAGGAAGGTGCAGATGAAAGTGCAGGTTCCTTCATCAGGTGGGGGGGGCATACTCGTTGGCGACGTCACTGGCACAGGGCCCCTCAGAGTACGCAAAAGTGTCGCTGCTGGTGGGAGGCGCCCCCGCCATGCAAACACACCGCCGTACTTTGAGGGGCCCTGTGCCAGTGCCAATGCGAACGAGTGGGCCCCCCCCTGCTTGCTCAGGATCACAGCACTTGCAACGTTTAAATACTTACCTTTCCCTGCAACACCGCCGTGACGTAGTCCGCATTTCCTGGGCCCACGAAAAAATTGAGCCAGCCCTACTCCCCCCACAACTTTTGCCAAATGACCCCCAATTCCCTATGCCCAACTATTATTATAAAGTTAATTACGATTGGCAAGCTTCAGAAACAAGAATGGATGTTTTTGGCATTAAAATGGGCACTGTAGGTGTTTTCCTGGCCTCCACTCACTGCCGACTATGCTTCCCCATTGACTTGCATTGGGTTTCGTGTTTCGGTCGATCCCCGACTTTTAGCGATAATCGGCCGAATGCACTCGACTCGACTCTGGACAAAATCGGGTTTCCCAAAACCCTACTCGATCTGAAAAAAATGAAAGTCGCTCAACCCTAATGATCACGATGTAGTGTCTTGGCAATGTTGATTGTAGTCATGCCTTGACCTAAATACTCCACAATTTGTTGCTTCTCAGCAGCCGACACATCCTTTTTCTTTCTCATTTTGGCAAAAAATGTAGGCTGCTTAATAATGTGGAACAGCCTTCTTAAGTAGTCTTGCCTTTATTTGGACACACCTGCCAAACTAATTTGCACAGGTATCTGCAATTGCTTTCAGTGATATAAAGAGCCCTGACACACATCACCATCAATGAGTTTGAATGACAAACAAAAAAATTCTAACCTTATCACTCCTAAACTCTATGTGCATAATAATTTGGAACACAGTGTATATGAGGAGACAATATGGTGAACAGGAGGGATGTGAGAGGAGACAGTATGAGGAGGGAGGGTAATAGTGTGATGAGACAGTATGGGGGGGGGAAAGTGAGAGGGCACAGAATAGAAACTGAGTAGTGAGTTCGTATCACGCGGGACAGTGTAAGGGCACAGCCAGGAGGGGACAGTATACCAAGGAGGGGGAATGTGATGAGAGAGTATAATATAAATACTGGGCCCTATAAGGGGGACACAGTATGAGAGGACAGTGTGAAGAGGGGTCCGGTATGGAAAGTAGAGGTCAGTGTGAAGAGCATGTACCATAAGAGGGACAGTGTGAGGTCATAATTTGTGCAGACAATATAGTGAGGGGCAATTTTTTATTCAGGAGCATTATAATGACACTTGTATCTTTAAGGGCGTCATGTGGAGATTTTCTGCAAAAGAGCAGAGAAGATGGAAGTCTGCAGAGACGGCTGTGGATGACAAAACTCATCATGGGGTCTGGACAAGATGAAGAAAAGAAGAACGGCTCCAGAGGCGACGTCATCTATAAGGTACCTGGATGTAAATGTTATTTGTGATACTAACTAACACTCATGTTTTTATTTATGTTAGCAGCATTAAAGGGGATGTCAAGGTTTGTGATAAGTCTGCAGTCATTCTTAGTGACTGCAGACCTCTGATTTCTCACAGTGCGCACTGCGCGCTGTCAGAATTCTCTCTTGCCAGTGATTTACATACATGTGGTCACGTGCTGACTAGACATGTGTGGCCTCACTCAAAGAAAATGAACTGAGCAAGGCCGGGCACGTCTAGTCAGAATGTGGTCAGAAGTATACAAATCATATGCTTGTGCTGACATGACCGTCCAGTGACAAGGGAGAATCCTTAATGTGTTCAGTGCATTAGTTGTGATAATTCAGAAGCTGCAATGTCAGGATTCAGCTCTGCAGGTTCCAGTAGTCGTCACATGGACACTTCACTCACATGTGACTTTCATACTTGTGGTCCTCTGACAGCGAGCTTCTCTTCTGCTTCTCTCTGTTTTTCACTGAACATTGAGAGCATTACGGAGAGGAGCTTGTGGGTACTTGACTAAAGTGTGCAAATCACATGTGTGCTGGGGGGGCACCAAAATGAATTCTTGCCCCTTGTGCCATAAAACTTAGATACACCTCAGCCGATATGCTACTGTGAGCGGTGATTACCGGGTCCGGTGGAGGGAGGTCTGTGCACAGGCAGTGAGGCAGGGACTGAGGGTGTGCACAGAGAGAGAATGGAGACCCGGAGACTGCCCATCCCAGTCTATGCCGTAGCCTGGAGCCTTCATTATCGTAGGAATATGTCAGGTAATAAATTGTTTTTCTAAAGCTTTATAGTGTAGTTTTAGGTCAGAGAGGGATGGTTAGAGATGAGCTAGCAAGGTGCAGGGACAAGTAGTGATGGCTACTTGCGGGCATGTGCGGGACTTGCGGTGACGCCGGTGAGACAAAAAAACACAGCTAGCAGAGATTTTTTTCATTGCTGCAAGTACCGCATTTGCCGGATCGCTGCAAAACCGCAAGTGCCGAACATGTCCACAAGTCCCTTAGGGAATGAATGAGGCGGAACGTATTGTTGCCATAAGTGATCCGTTATGCGGCAGATGTGGAAAAACTGCCAGATCTGCTCCAAAAGGCTACTTTCACATCAGCGATTTTTGCCAAAGTCACTGCCGATAGTGTCATACCAATGGGGGAGGCAGCACTAAAAGTGCCAAGGGCAGCGGAAACTCTAAATACTGCCCTGCCTACACAGATTAGCATAAGAATTGCATTGTCCATTTCCTGTTACTTAACCCTCAGGCTCTGTGAGTTAGGGGACTTTGTGGCAGAATAAAAACAAATGTTATTTATGGATTGCAAGGTTTGCTATGTACAACATGAATTGGTATTGTGGATATGGAGACGGATGCAGCAAAATGCTGATTTTAGCTGATAGTGTTGCTGTCAGAGGCTTCATGCACCGCCTATGATTGAGATAAGCGATGGTACAAACAGCGAGTGAAATAATTATTGAACACTTCACCAATTTTCTGAGTAAATATATTTCTTTTCTTTTTTTAAATTTGTTTATTAAACAACAACAACAGAAACAAATGGACATACATAGTTTACATGTATCCGGGTCAGCACAAATACACTCATCATAATAGTCATAAAGAACACAGTAAAAGTATATAATGAATTTGCATTAATGTATGTCTCAATACATAGACCGGATCATATAAATTCAGGAAATTACAGTATGCCTACAGTACTTAAAACCTTAAAACTATTTTACTGCCAAAACAATCCCCATCTCATTTATAAAGTAATACTGAAGCACAGCACGAACCATGCATATTTTACCTCAAGCTCTGTCACATTGGAACTAGACCGTCAATGTGAGGAACCATGTGAGGAACAGGACCTGGCTGATAGCGCAAAAGTGGGTAGCACCCACACAAGCTTCATTGTGTCTCCCTGATGTGGATAGGCTGAGGATGTGAATGAGAAGGAAGAGAAGGAGGAGGAGATGGAAAGTTGTCATCATGGTGGAGACAGGAAAGTGTTGGCTGCAAGGAGTTGGGCACATGTGGCCGACTTTATGTACAACTGCTTTTCCCTCATGCTACCCTCGCATTACATTCATCTTATCCGATAAAGAGTACTGGTTGCTCACTCTGCTAGGCAAACACTACAAGGGATACTTTGCATATCTTCTTCCTGAGGTGGAGAGGTCTTTTAAAATGGTGTTATACCAGAATGCCAATGTGGAAAATATGCTGAAAAAATTCCAATCAGACAATGCTAGCGCCAGGGGGCAAGCTTCCCTGCCAAATCAAATAGGAGAGGTAAGAGAGAAACACACCTGGTACAGCAGAGGCAGGGGTAAAGGCCTGGGTCAATTTCATGACACCCTCACAGCATCTATGCCCTCATGGCTGGGTATTTTTGACAAGGAAGGAAAAGTTTTAAAAGATGGTTAAACAATACCTTGCCATCCAAACCAGGGTATTCCCTAAATCCTCTGCGAACTTGAGCTATTGGGTCTCAAAGCTGACACCTGGCATGAACTCTTCCTCAATGCATTGAAGTTATGGTGCTGCTATGATGTTAGTGTCTTGTCTGAGCAGATTTTTGTGGCA
The DNA here is from genome assembly GCF_051348905.1 of Ranitomeya variabilis. NCBI lineage: Eukaryota > Metazoa > Chordata > Amphibia > Anura > Dendrobatidae > Ranitomeya > Ranitomeya variabilis. The sequence continues at coordinate 569,591,714 of NC_135232.1, forward strand.
CAGGGGGTCATAACAGACAGGCGCTTTCTCCTGTCAACAGAGAATGCAGACAGGCTCACGCTCAAAAAAAATTAACAATGCCTGGATTAGCCAACACTTTTCCACACCACCAGATGACAGCAGCAGATAGTGCGTTTAATATTCAATATTTTAATGAGGTCCACCAGTTGTTTCCTTTCAGGGGGCTATGGATGACCCTCATGATTTTTCTGGCTTTGCACTTTCTGCAAAGCCTGTATGAGTATATAAGTACATAAAGTACACTTTCAAAATGTTTAAGTTCAAAAATATTTTCACATGGTTATTGTTGCATTAAGGTGGCATGTAAAACTTACAAAAAGTGTAGAAAAATATTTCTGGATTAGATTGCTTATCCATGGTGTCTTACCTGTTTTCTGGCACAATTTTGGTGCTATATAACACTAGAAAAAAGCTATAAAAATTTTTGCTTGTTTGTTTATATTTCGTACCCATATACTATTCTGTGTTTTGGGGTATATTTTTGTTATATATAACATTAAAAAAAAAGTTTAAAAATGTTGCTGGGTTACATTTCATAGACATACAGTATTACGTGTTCTTGGGTACATATCCATGGTATATAACCCTCAAAAAACTTGTTTAAAAATGTATCATTATTATTATTATTATTATTATTTATTGTTATAGCGCCATTTATTCCATGGCGCTTTACAAGTGAGGAGGGGTATACATAATAAAAACAAGTACAATAATCTTGAACAATACAAGTCATAACTGGTACAGTAGGAGAGAGGACCCTGCCCGCGAGGGCTCACAATCTACAAGGGATGGGTGAGAATACAGTAGGTGAGGATAGAGCTGATCGTGCAGCGGTTGGTTTCAGTATTATATTACTCATCCATAGGGTATTATGTCTTCTTGTGTAAATTTCGTTGGTATATAACCCTCAAAATACTTGATACTTGTTTAAAAATGTATCGGTATTATAGTGCTCATCCAAAGACTTTTGCATATTCTTGCGTAGATTTTGGTGGTATATAATGTAAGCCTCAAAAAACATGTTCAATATTTTTTGTTTTTATATTGCTCATGCATAGACAATTCCGTGGTTTGGAATACATTTCATTGGTGTATAACTCTCAAAAGACTTGTTCCAAAATTTATTGGTATTATACTGCTCACCCATAGACTATTTTGTGTTCTTGGTTGCATTTTGTTGGTATATAACCCTCAAAAAAACTTGTTAAAAAATACATTCTTAGTATATTGCTCACCATAGAATATTTTGTGTTTTTTGTTATATTTCACTGTTATAATATCCTCAAAAAACTTGTTAAAAAAATTATCAGCATTATATTGCTCATCCGTACAGTATTACGTCTTGGGTACATTTTGGTGCTATCTGGCCCTCAATCAAATTGTTCAAAATTTTAAAGGTATTATAACTCGTATTCCACACCCACAGACTATTCAGTGGTCTGGCATAGAGATGAGCAAACGTGTTTGGAAAACGTTCGCCAATCTGAAATTCAGCAGGAACGTAGCACATTTGGATCCGTGTTCGCTTTCACGAGAATTTTTACTCAAAGTAGGCAAAAGTTGGTCACAGGTCAGTAATAGTAGGATATTGGTGCTGTAAGATGAGTGGGGAGGGGCAGGGAGACAAGTTTGATGAGTGAAGGGTGTGTGCCTAGGTCAGAGGAGCATGTGAAGAGGTTACAGCATTGGCAACCCCTTTTTTTTTCTTCCCTTAACTTTCTGTGTGTTTATACCGGCAAGCTATCATGGTGCAGAAACCATCCACACGTCATGACACAAGGTCTTCTTTGATTGGTTCCTGAAGTCACATGTCCCTGGTCACATAAAAAGCGGACATCTTGTTTTGCTAGTGCCCTTTACTCAGTGTCATACTGCAGAGAGGTCGCTCCTGCGCTAGTGCTGGTGCTGCTGAAAGAGAACTTATGCTGTGTGAAATCAATCTTCCAGCATCGAAGTAGATTGTGCAAATACTGTGTGGCAGTCTCCGGAGGCCCTATTAGATGCTCTAAATCATTTGTACTAAAACTGTGTTTCAGTGACAAATCAGGAGGCCAAATTTCCACATAAAAATTGTTAGACCCAATATTGGGGCGCAGCCATGAAGCCCAATTAGCTACTCCAAATTGTTTGTGCTAAAACTGCGTTTCAGTGGCAAATCAGAAGGCCATAAAAACCATTTGGTCTACCATACTGTAGTGGTGCATCTTGTAGAAAACTTGTTATTCAAGTAAATGTTGTAAGCAGATCATTTTATTGCGTGCAGGCAATCAAAAAATTAAAGAAGACATTTTGGTCCTACTATGACCTTCATCAGTCAGACAGATTGCAGTGTGCATAGGGTTACAGGCAGAAAGGAACGCTCAGGAACAGCAGGACATGCTGTAGTATGTGGCGTTCATGTGCTACTGATCTTGAGCACTGATGATGATCAGCATCACTTTTCCAGTCATCTACATGTTGGAGCACACTTTCAATAGTCTGCATGAGGATGTGGTGGTCCTAGAGGAAGAGGTTTAAGCAGAGGAGGACGTAACAATATCTCAAATTTCTGGACTGTAGCCTCACAGGCTGGTACCATGGGAGGGTGTCTTACAGTAATCGAGGGGGGGCTCATGGTACAAGACCAGGGTCAGACTGGGGCACCGGGACACTGGACAATCCTCCGGTGGGCCCCGCCCCCAGCCTCTGCCTCCTTCATTTGTGCCTGCCCTGCATGCTGATAGCTGCGGGGAGCAGTGCGCACTTTATTGTATAGCCGGCATCGGCAGGCAAACTGCACAGGTGATGGGAAGTGCAGGCGCAGCTCCTTCACATCACCTGCTGCCGCTGCCATTACTCTGACAGGAGAGCTGTGCGTGCAGAGTGCCGACCCTAACTTCAGCCAGCACAGTCAGAGGAACAGCTGACTGTGAGGCTGAGAGGAGACACGCACACACAGCAGCTGACCGGCCGCAGTCACCTGTTTTCTGTGCTCTGTCCCTCTGCTCCTCTTCCACAAAGCCCTGGGCAGCAGTGTAAACGCTGATTGGCTGCAATTCAGCCAATCAGCGTTAGATTTCTTTGTGTGAGCTCACAGCACAGCTCAGGCAAGGAGCTGTGCTGTGATTGGTCAGCTGTCCTGCCCAAGCAGCACACAGCACGGCCATATAGTGTACAGAGGAGCAGAGGGATGGTTGCAGTCAGTGTGACTGTAAGTACAGAACTATATGATGCCTGCACCCTGACTAGATTTCCAGCCACAGAGGCAGGAAGGGGAGGGGGCCCCATGCAACCTAAAGGTGACACAGGGGAGGGGGCCCAGAGTGATATTCTAATTTTCTTGTGGGCCTCCTCCCCCATTGTGTCAACCACCTCTATTTTACTGTGGCTCCCCTTTCCCTCTCTGAGCAAGCCCATAGGAAATTAGAGGTGAAACAGTGGGGGAGGGGGCCCACAGGAAAAAAGAGGTTAAACAGTGGGGGGCCACAGGAAATTAGAGGTGAAACAGTGGAGGAGGGGCCCACAGGATATTGGGTGACACAGTGGGGGAGGGGCCCACATGATATTGGGTGACACAGAGGGGGAGGGGGCCCACAGGAAAATAGAAGTGAAACAGTGGGGGAGGGGGCCCACAGGAAATTAGAGGTGAAACAGTGGGGGAGGGGGCCCACAGGATATTGGGTGACACAGTGGGGGAGGGGGCCCACAGGAAAATAGAAGTGAAACAGTGGGGGAGGGGGCCCACAGGAAATTAGAGGTGAAACAGTGGGGGAGGGGCCCACCGGATATTGGGTGACACAGTGGGGGAGGGGGCCCACAGGAAATTAGAGGTGAAACAGTGGGGGAGGGGCCAACAGGATATTGGGTGACACAGTGGGGGTGGGGGCCCACAGGAAAATAGAGGTGAAACAGTGGGGGAGGGGGCCCACAGGATATTGGGTGACGCAGTGGTGAAGGGGGCCCTCAGGTAATTAACACCTTTACGACATAAGCCTTAAATGTATGGCGCGTGTAAAAATGCCACTGTCAATCTCTGACAGCAGCATATAACACATGCCAACATGTGTGTGCATCATTCTCTCACCCATTGGCGCCCATGATGTGATCGTGGGTCGCCGATGGGTTGTAATGACAGCCAGGGGTCTTCTTCCTGTGGCCAGGCTTTAAAGGAGACTGTGATTTCTGCTATATGCAGTGATGCTGTGGTATCACTGTATAAAATAGAACATGCGATCGGATGATCGCATCTTCATGTCCTCTAAGGGGGCTAACTGTACCAGTGAAAGGTAACAAAAAATGTAAAAAATTCCTAACAGTTCAAATCACCCCTTTTTATCACATTGAAAATATATTTAAAAAATAAAAAATAACACATATTTGGTATTGCTGGGTTCAGAAAAGTCCGATCTATCAAATTATAAAAACAATTAACCCGATAAGTAAACACCGTAAACAGAAACAACTTAAGAACGCCAAATGTCCTTTTCTTTCTGTTCGCCACAATTCCGCAAAAAAAGCTATTACAAGTGATGAAAGCCACATCTATCCCAAAATCGTACTAATAAAAACAATGTCTCGCCCCCAACAAAAAGCTATGATACAGCTTCCCTGTGTGTAATAAAATACGCAGCAGTCGCTGTCTTCTGCCGCTGTGTCATTGCTTCTGTCTTCTTCATTGCAGTGGAATATGGCCACCGGTAAGTATTTTACTACACACACTGGACCTACATTACTGCTCTCCTGTGTGGTATAGTATATAGAGGATCTGTCAGCTCTCCTGTGTGGTGTAGTATATAGAGGATCTGTCAGCTCTCCTGTGTGGTGTAGTATATAGAGGATCTGTCAGCTCTCCTGTGTGGTGTAGTACATAGAGGATCTGTCAGCTCTCCTGTGTGGTGTAGTATATAGAGGATCTGTCAGCTCTCCTGTGTAGTGTAGTATATAGAGGATCTGTCAGCTCTCCTGTGTGATGTAGTATATAGAGGATCTGTCAGCTCTCCTGTGTGGTGTAGTATATAGAGGATCTGTGAGCTCTCCTGTGTGGTGTAGTATATAGAGAATCTGTCAGCTCTCCTGTGTGGTGTAGTATATAGAGGATCTCTCAGCTCTCCTGTGTGGTGTAGTATATAGAGGATCTGTCAGCTCTCCTGTGTGGTGTAGTATATAGAGGATCTGTCAGCTCTCCTGTGTGGTATAGTACATAGAGGATCTATCAGCTCTCCTGTGTGGTGTAGTATATAGAGGATCTGTCAGCTCTCCTGTGTGGTGTAGCATATAGAGGATCTGTCAGCTCTCTTGTGTGGTATAGAGCATCTATCAGCTCTCCTGTGTGGTGTAGTATATAGAGGATCTGTCAGCTCTCCTGTGTGGTGTAGTATATAGAGGATCTGTCAGCTCTCTTGTGTGGTGTAGTATATAGAGGATCTGTCAGCTCTCCTGTGTAGTGTAGTATATAGAGGATCTGTCAGCTCTCCTGTGTGGTGTAGTATATAGAGGATCTGTCAGCTCTCCTGTGTGGTGTAGTATATAGAGGATCTGTCAGCTCTCCTGTGTGGTTTAGTATATAGAGGATCTGTCAGCTTTCCTTTGTGGTGTAGTATATAGAGGATCAGTCAGCTCTCCTGTGTGGTGTAGTATATAGAGGATCAGTCAGCTCTCTTTTGTGATCTAGTTTATAGAGGATCAGTCAGCTCTCCTGTGTAGTGTAGTATATAGAGGATCTGTCAGCTCTCTTGTGTGGTGTAGTATATAGAGGATCTGTCAGCTTTCCTTTGTGGTGTAGTATATAGAGGATCAGTCAGCTCTCCTGTGTGGTGTAGTATATAGAGGATCAGTCAGCTCTCTTTTGTGATCTAGTTTATAGAGGATCAGTCAGCTCTCCTGTGTAGTGTAGTATATAGAGGATCTGTCAGCTCTCCTGTGTGATGTAGTATATAGAGGATCTGTCAGCTCTCTTGTGTGGTATAGTATATAGAGGATCTATCAGCTGTCCTGTGTGGTGTAGTATATAGAGGATCTGTCAGCTCTCCTGTGTGGTGTAGTATATAGAGGATCTGTCAGCTCTCCCGTGTGGTGTAGTATATATAGGATCTGTAAGCTCTCCCATGTGGTGTAGTATATAAAGGATCTGTCAGCTCTCCTGTTTGGTGTAGTATATAGAGGATCTGTCAGCTCTCCTGTATGGTGCAGTATATGGAGGATCTGTCAGCTCTCCTGTGTAGTGTAGTATATAGAGGATCTGTCAGCTCTCTTGTGTGGTGTAGTATATAGAGGATCTGTCAGCTCTCCTTTGTAGTGTAGTATGTAGAGGATCTGTCAGCTCTCCTGTGTGGTGTAGTATATAGAGGATCTGTCAGCTCTCCTGTGTGGTTTAGTATATAGAGGATCAGTCAGCTTTCCTTTGTGGTGTAGTATATAGAGGATCAGTCAGCTCTCCTGTGTGGTGTAGTATATAGAGGATCAGTGTCATGGTTCCCAATGGCAATGGAACGTAAGGAACATATAAATAACGAACGAGCTCTCGGGTGATGGAAACTCGAGTTGACCGTGAGCTAAATCTACCACACAACTAATATTAGCCAGGGAGCATACCTACGGCTTCCTAAATGCCACGCGCCAGCCGGAGGACTAACTACGCCTGGCAGAGGAAGAAACAGACCTGGCTTACCTCTAGGGAAATACCCCAAAAGATGATAGCAGCCCCCCACATGTAATAACGGTGAATTAAGAGGAAAAGACATACACAGTATGAAAGTAGATTTAGCAAAGAGAGGTCCACTTACTAGATAGCAGAAGGATACAAAAGAGGACTTCACGGTCAACTGAAAACCCTTTCAAAAACCATCCTGAAATTACTTTAAGACTCCTGTGTCAACTCATGACACAGGAGTGGCAATTTCAGCCCACAAGAGCTTCCAGCTACAGAGAATTACAAAAACTGCAAACTGGACAAAAGATACCAAAACAAAAGGACAAAGTCCACTTAGCTGATCAGCAGACTAGTAGCAGGAACATGCAACCGAAGGCTCTGGTTACAATGATGACCGGCAAGGAAATGACTGGAGAGCAAGGCTAAATAGGAAACTCCCAAACGTTGATGGAAGCAGGTGAACAGAAGCAGAAAAGTGCAAACAAGTCACCAATACCACCAGCAACCACCAGGGGAGCCCAAAAAGCGGATACACAACAGTACCCTCCCCTTAAGGAGGGGGCACCGAACCCTCACAAGAACCGCCAGGGCGACCTGGATGAGCCCTATGAAAGGCACGAACCAAATCCGAGGCATGAACATCAGAGGCAGTTACCCAAGAATTATCTTCCTGACCATAGCCCTTCCATTTAACCAGATATTGAAGTCTCCGTCTGGAAATACAGGAGTCCAAGATCTTTTCTACCACGTATTCCAATTCACCCTCCACCAGCACAGGAGCAGGAGGTTCAGTAGAAGGAACCACCGGTACCTCATATCTCCGCAACAGCGACCGATGGAACACATTATGGATAGCGAAAGATGCCGGGAGGTCCAAACGAAAGGAGACAGGGTTAAGAATCTCCAAAATCCTATAAGGACCGATGAACCGAGGCTTAAATTTAGGAGAAGAAACCCTCATAGGGACAAAACGGGAAGACAACCACACCAAGTCCCCAACACGAAGGTGGGGGCCAACACGACGACGGCAGTTAGCAAACTGCTGAGTCCTCTCCTGGGACAATTCCAAATTATCCACCACTTGTCCCCAAATCTGATGCAACCGATGCACTACCGCATCCACTCCAGGACAATCCGAAGATTCAACCTGACCAGATGAAAAACGCGGATGAAACCCTGAATTGCAAAAGAAAGGAGAAACCAAAGTGGCAGAACTAGCCCGATTATTAAGAGCAAACTCCGCCAACGGCAGAAAGGCAACCCAATCATCCTGATCCGCAGACACAAAAAACACCTCAAATAAGTCTCCAAAGTTTGATTAGTTCGTTCCGTCTGGCCATTGGTCTGAGGATGGAATGCAGACGAAAAAGACAAATCAATTCCCAACCTGGCACAGACTGCCCGCCAAAATCTAGACACGAACTGGGTACCCCTGTCAGAAACGATGTTTTCCGGAATACCATGCAAGTGAACCACATTTTGAAAAAACAGAGGGACCAACTCAGATGAGGAAGGCAACTTAGGCAATGGCACCAAATGAACCATTTTAGAAAAACGGTCACACACCACCCAGATGACAGACATCTTCTGAGAAACAGGGAGGTCCGAGATAAAGTCCATAGAGATGTGCGTCCAAGGCCTCTTCGGAATAGGCAAGGGCAACAACAACCCACTAGCCCTAGAACAACAAGGCTTGGCCCGAGCACACACATCACAAGACTGCACAAAAACACGCACATCTCGAGACAGGGAAGGCCACCAGAAGGATCTAGCCACCAAATCTCTGGTGCCAAAAATTCCCGGATGACCTGCCAGAGTAGAAGAATGAACTTCCGAGATGACTCTAGTGGTCCACTCGTCAGGAACAAACAGTCTACCAGACGGACAACGATCAGGTCTATCCGCCTGAAATTCTTGCAAAGCACGTCGCAAATCTGGAGAGACAGCAGACAAAACCACTCCATCCTTAAGGACACCAGCAGGTTCAGAATTCCCAGGAGAGTCAGGCTCAAAACTCCTAGAAAGAGCATCTGCCTTCACATTCCTAGAACCCGGTAAGTACGAGACCACAAAATTAAACCGGGAAAAGAACAACGACCAACGTGCCTGTCTAGGATTCAGGCGCCTGGCAGACTCCAAATAAATTAAATTCTTGTGATCAGTCAAAACTACCACCTGATGTTTGGCACCCTCAAGCCAATGACGCCACTCCTCAAATGCCCACTTCATGGCCAAAAGCTCCCGATTACCAACATCATAGTTTCGCTCAGCGGCCGAAAATTTTCGCGTAAAGAACGCACAAGGTCTCATCACTGAGCAGTCGGAACTTTTCTGCGACAAAACCGCCCCCGCTCCGATCTCGGAAGCATCGACCTCAACCTGAAAGGGAAGAGAAACATCAGGCTGGCGCAACACAGGGGCAGACAAAAAACGGCGCTTAAGCTCCCGAAAGGCCTCCACGGCAGCAGGGGACCAATTGGCAACATCAGCACCCTTTTTAGTCAAATCCGTCAGAGGTTTAGCAACGCCAGAAAAACCAGCTATAAATCGACGATAAAAATTAGCAAAGCCCAAGAATTTCTGGAGACTCTTCAGAGAAGTAGGCTGCGTCCAGTCGTAAATAGCCCGAACCTTAACAGGGTCCATCTCAATAGAAGAAGGGGAAAAAATGTACCCCAAAAAGGAAATTTTTTGAACCCCAAAAACACACTTTGAACCCTTTACGCACAAAGAATTCTCCCGCAAAACCTGAAAAACCCTCCTGACCTGCTGAACATGAGACTCCCAGTCATCAGAAAAAATCAAAATATCATCCAAGTACACTATCATAAATTTATCCAAATATTCACGGAAAATATCATGCATTAAGGACTGAAAGACAGAAGGTGCATTAGAAAGGCCGAAAGGCATTACCAAATACTCAAAATGGCCCTCAGGCGTATTAAATGCGGTTTTCCACTCATCCCCCTGCTTAATTCGCACCAAATTATACGCCCCACGAAGATCAATCTTAGAGAACCACTTAGCCCCCCTTATGCGAGCAAACAAATCAGTCAGCAAAGGCAACGGATACTGATATTTGACTGTAATTTTATTCAGGAGTCGATAATCAATACAAGGCCTCAGAGAGCCATCCTTTTTAGAGACAAAGAAAAAACCGGCTCCTAAAGGTGATGAAGAAGGACGAATATGTCCCTTTTCCAGTGACTCCTTAATATACTCGCGCATAGCAGCATGTTCAGGTACAGATAGGTTAAACAAACGACCCTTTGGAAATTTACTGCCAGGAATCAGATCTATGGCGCAATCACAATCCCTGTGAGGAGGGAGTGAACCAATTTTAGGCTCTTCAAAAATATCACGATAATCAGACAAAAATGCCGGAATCTCAGATGGAATAGATGACGAAATGGACACCAAAGGAGTGTCCCCATGAGCCCCCCGACATCCCCAGCTTAACACAGACATAGCTTTCCAGTCAAGGACTGGGTTATGAGACTGTAACCATGGTAATCCAAGCACCAAAACATCATGTAAATTGTACAACACAAGGAAGCGAATCACCTCCTGATGGTCTGGAGTCATACGCATAGTCACTTGCGTCCAGAACTGTGGTTTATTACAAGCCAAAGGTGTAGAATCAATACCCTTCAGAGGTATAGGGACTTCCAGAGGCTCTAAATCAAACCCACAGCGCCTGGCAAAGGACCAGTCCATAAGACTCAGAGCGGCGCCAGAGTCCACATAGGCATCCACGGTAATAACTGATAATGAACAAATCAAGGTTACAGACAAAATAAATTTGGACTGTAAAGTGCCAATTGAAATAGACTTGTCAACCTTCCTAGTACGTTTAGAGCATGCCGATATAACATGAGCAGAATCACCACAATAGAAGCATAACCCATTTTTACGCCTATAATTCTGCCGCTCGCTTCTGGACATAATTCTGTCACATTGCATTTTCTCTGGCGTCTCTTCAGAAGATACCGCCAAATGGTGCACGGGTTTGCGCTCCCGCAAACGCCGATCAATCTGAATTGCCATTGTCATGGACTCATTCAGACCTGTAGGCGCAGGGAACCCGACCATAACATCTTTAATGGCATCAGAAAGGCCCTCTCTGAATTTTGCCGCTAAGGCGCACTCATTCCACTGAGTAAGCACAGACCATTTACGAAATTTTTGGCAGTATATCTCAGCTTCATCTTGCCCTTGAGATAGGGCTATCAAAGCTTTTTCAGCTTGAATCTCCAAATTAGGTTCCTCATAAAGCAACCCTAAAGCCAGGAAAAACGCATCCACATTGAGCAACGCAGGATCCCCTGGTGCCAATGAAAATGCCCAGTTTTGAGGGTCACCTCGCAGCAAAGAAATTACAATCTTAACCTGCTGGACAGGATCTCCTGAGGAGTGAGGTCTGAGAGAAAGGAACAATTTACAATTATATTTGAAATTCAGAAACCGAGATCTATCTCCGGAAAACACCTCTGGTGTAGGGATTTTAGGTTCAGAAATAGGAGTATGCATAACAAAATCTTGTAAATTTTGAACCTTCGTAGCAAGCTTATTTAAACCTGCAGCAAAACTCTGAGGATCCATCATTAAACAGGTGAGCTCAGAGCCATTCAAGGATTATAAGGAGAGAAAGGCAAAGGCAGTAATTAGAGCTGAAATACAACTGATCCAACTATGGAGCAAGCATAGGAAAAAAGAAAGAAAAAAAAAAAAATTTACAGACTTCCTTTTTCTCTCCTTTCTTCTGCCAATAAGTTTAACACTGGCCGGTCATACTGTCATGGTTCCCAATGGCAAGGGAACGTAAGAAACATATAAATAACGAACGAGCTCTCGGGTGATGGAAACTCGAGTTGACCGTGAGCTAAATCTACCACACAACTAATAGTAGCCAGGGAGCATACCTACGGCTTCCTAAATGCCACGCGCCAGCCGAAGGACTAACTACGCCTGGCAGAGGAAGAAACAGACCTGGCTTACCTCTAGGGAAATACCCCAAAAGATGATAGCAGCCCCCCACATGTAATAACGGTGAATTAAGAGGAAAAGACATACACAGTATGAAAGTAGATTTAGCAAAGAGAGGTCCACTTACTAGATAGCAGAAGGATACAAAAGAGGACTTCACGGTCAACTGAAAACCCTTTCAAAAACCATCCTGAAATTACTTTAAGACTCCTGTGTCAACTCATGACACAGGAGTGGCAATTTCAGCCCGCAAGAGCTTCCAGCTACAGAGAATTACAAAAACTGCAAACTGGACAAAAGATACCAAAACAAAAGGACAAAGTCCACTTAGCTGATCAGCAGACTAGTAGCAGGAACATGCAACCGAAGGCTCTGGTTACAATGATGACCGGCAAGGAAATGACTGGAGAGCAAGGCTAAATAGGAAACTCCCAAACGCTGATGGAAGCAGGTGAACAGAAGCAGAAAAGTGCAAACAAGTCACCAATACCACCAGCAACCACCAGGGGAGCCCAAAAAGCGGATACACAACAGATCAGTCAGCTCTCTTTTGTGATCTAGTTTATAGAGGATCAGTCAGCTCTCCTGTGTAGTGTAGTATATAGAGGATCTGTCAGCTCTCCTGTGTGATGTAGTATATAGAGGATCTGTCAGCTCTCCTGTGTGGTGTAGTATATAGAGGATCTGTCAGCTCTCCTATGTGGTGTAGTATATAGAGGATCTATCAGCGCTCCTGTGTGGTGCAGTATATAGAGGATCTATCAGCTCTCCTGTGTGGTGTAGTATATAGAGGATCAGTCAGCTCTCCTTTGTGATCTAATTTATAGAGGATCTGTCAGCTGTCCTGTGTGGTGCAGTATATAGAGGATCTGTCAGCTCTCCTGTGTGGTGCAGTATATAGAGGATCTATCAGCTCTCCTTTGTGGTGTAGTATATAGAGGATCTGTCAGCTCTCCTGTGTGGTGTAGTATATAGAGGATCTGTCAGCTCTCCTGTGTGGTATAGTATATAGAGGATCTGTCAGCTCTCCTGTGTGGTGTAGTATATAGAGGATCTGTCAGCTCTCCTGTGTGGTGTAGTATATAGAGGATCTGTCAGCTCTCCTGTGTGGTGTAGTATATAGAGGATCTGTCAGCTCTCCTGTGTGGTGCAGTATATAGAGGGTCTGTCAGCTCTCCTGTGTGGTGTAGTATATAGAGGATCTGTCAGCTCTCCTGTGTGGTGTAGTATATAGAGGATCTGTCAGCTCTCCTGTGTGGTGCAGTATATAGAGGGTCTATCTGCTCTCCTGTGTGGTGTAGCATATAGAGGATCTGTCAGCTCTCCTGTGTGGTATAGTATATAGAGGATCTATCAGCTCTCCTGTGTGGTGTAATATATAGAGGATCTGTCAGCTCTCCTATGTGGTGTACTATAAGTCATGGTTGCGCGTGGTAATGTGACAATGAAAATATCAATAAATACGGGGGCGTGATCCGAGATTGTGATTGAGCCAAAGCGAGAAGGTCTAATTGAATGGAGGGCTCGTGACTGCACTAGAAGATAGTCTATTCGCTGGTTTGAGTCATGATGAGGGAAAAGAAAGTATAGTCCTTAATGCAGTGTTCCCCAAGTCCGGTCCTCAAGATCCTCAAACAGGTCATGTTTTCAGTATTTCCTTAGTATTGTATAGATGATAGTTGCAATCACCTGTGCAATACTAAGGAAATCCTGAAAACATGACCTGTTGATGGCTCTTGAGGACCGGAGTTGGGGAACACTTTACACAAAAGTCATTGTTTCAATTTCTGAGAAAAAGGTAAAGAGCCACTGGCGGCATCTAAGCTGGGTTGGAGTGATAAATTGAAGTCACCCCACGCAATCAGCAACCCTTATTTGAAAAGGTGGAGTATATCAAGTGTTTTAATGAGTGATTGTACCTGCTTATTATTAGGGGTGTATAAGTTGGCAAAGGTCACCATCATGTTTGCTAGAAAGCATTTTACAAAAATGTACCTTCCTTCTTGATCACTTAACCCCTTTACCCCCAAGGATGGTTTGCATGTTAATGACCGGGCCAATTTTTACAATTCTGACCACTGTCTCTTTATGAGGTTATAACTCTGGAACGCTTCAACAGATCCCGGTGTTTCTGACAATGTTTTCTCGTGACATATTGTACTTAATGCTAGTGGTAAAATTTCCTTGACATTACTTGAGTTTATTTGTGAAAAAAACAGAAATTTGGTAAAAATTTTGAAAATTTAGTAATTTTCCAACTTTGAATTTTCATGCCCTTAAATTACAGAGATATATCACAAAAAAAAAATAATAAGTAACATTTACCACATGTCTACTTTACATCAGCACAATTTTGGAGCCAACAATTTTTTTGTTAGGGAATTATAATGGTTAAAAGTTGACCAGCAATTTCTCATTTTTACAACAGCATTTTTTTTTAGGGACCACATCACATTTGAAGTCACTTTGAGGGGTCTATGTGATAGAAAATACCAAAGTGTGACACCATTCTAAAAACTGCACCCCACAAGTTGCTCAAAACCACCCTTCAGGTGTTTCACAGGAATTTTTGGAATATTTAAAAAAAATTAACATTTAACTTTTTTTCACAAAAAATTTACTTCTGATCCAATTTGTTTTATTTTACCAAGGGTAACAGGAGAAATTGGACCCCAAAAGTTGTTGTACAATTTGTCCTGAGTACGCCGATACATGATATGTGGAGGTAAACCACCGTTTGGCCGCATGGCGGAGCTCGGAAGGGAAGGAGCGCCATTTGACTTTTCAATGCAAAATTAGCTGGAATTGAGATAGGACACCATGTCGCGTTTGGAGAGCCCCTGATGTGCCTAAACAGTGGAAACCCCCCAAAAGTGACATCATTTTGGAAAATAGACCCCCTAAGGAACTTATCTAGATGTGTGGTGAGCACTTTGAACCCCCAAGTTGCTTCACCGAAGTTTATAATGTAGAGCCGTAAAAACAAAAAATCTTATTTTTTTCACAAAAATGATATTTTGCACCCAATTTTTAATTTTACCATGTATAACAGGAGAAATTGGTCCCCAAACGTTGTTCAATTTGTTCTGAGTATGCTGATACCACATATGTGGGGGTAAACCACTATTTGGGTGCATGGCAGAGCTCAGAAGGGAAGGAGCGCCATTTAACTATGCAAAATTAGCTGGAATTGAGATAGGACACCATGTCGCGTTTGGAGAGCCCCTGATGTGCCTAAACAGTGGAAACCCCCCAAAAGTGACATCATTTTGGAAAGTAGACCCCCTATAGAACTTATCTAGATGTGTGGTGAGCACTTTGAACCCCCAAGTGCTTCACAGAAGTTTATAATGCAGAGCCATGAAAATTAAAACATTTTTTTTCCACAAAAATGATCTTTTAGCCCCCAATTTTGTATTTTCCCAAGGGTATCTGGAGAAATTCGACCCCAAAAGTTGTGAAATTTGTCCTGAGTATTCTGTTACCCCATTTGTGGGAGAAAACTACTCTTTGGGCAGATGGTAGAGCTCGGAATGGATAGTTTATAAAGCAGAGTCATGAAAATAAAAAATCCTTTTTTTCCACAAAAATGATTTTTTAGCCCCCAGTTTTGTATTTTCCCAAGGGTAACAGGACAAATTGGACCCCAAAAGTTGTTGTACTATTGGTTCTGAGTACGCTGATGCCCCATATGTGGGAGAAAACTACTGTTTGGGCGCATGGCAGAGCTTGGAAGGGAAGAAGTGGCATTTTGGAATGCAGACTTTGATGGAATGGTCTGTGGGTGTCACGTTGCGTTTGCAGAGCCCCTGATGTACTTACACAGTAGTAACCCCCCCACAAGTTACCCCATATTGGAAATTAGACCCCCCAAGGATCGTATCTAGATTGTGCTGCTCACTGTGAACCCCCAAGTGTTTCACTAAAGTTTATAACGCAGAGCCGTGAAAATAAAAAATCTTTTTTTTCCACAAAAATGATGTTTAGCCCCCAGTTTTGTATTTTTCATGGGTAACAGGAGAAATTGGACCCCCAAAAGTTGTTGTCCAATTTGTCCTGAGTACCCTCATACCCCATATGTGGGGGTAAACCACTGTTTGGGCGCACGGCAGAGCTTTTCAACACAGAATTGTATGGATTGAGATCAGACATCATGTTGCATTTGCAGAGCCCCTGGTGTGCCTAAACAGTGGAAACCTCCCAATTCTAACTTCAGCCCTAACCTCAACATACCACTACGCCTAGTCCCAACCCTAACCACACCCTTAACCCAAAGACACTCCTAACCCCAACACACCCCTTACCCTAATCCCATCCCTAACCATACCCCTAACCCGAACACACCCCTAACCCTAATTCCAACCCCAACACACCCCTAACCACAACACACCCCTAACCTTAATCCCAACCCTAACCATAACCCTAACCCTGACACACTCCTAACCCAACCATAAACGTAATCCAAACTCTCACCCCAACTGTAGCCTCAACCTTAACTTTAGCCCCAACCCTAACTTTAGCCCCAATCCTAACCCTAACAGGTTTTTATGTTTGGCAGCTGTCACACACTAAAAGACGCTTTTTATTGCAAAAAAAAATTTTGCGTTACCACATTCTGAGAGCTATAATTTTTCCATATTTTGGTCCACAGAGTCATGTGAGGTCTTGTTTTTTGTGGGACGAGTTGACATTTTAATTGGTATCATTTTTGGGCACATGACATTTTATTCCAATTTTTGTTAGGCAGAATGAACAAAAACCAGCAATTCATGAATTTCTTTTGGGGGGAGGTGTTTATACCGTTTCGCGTTTCATAAAATTGATAAAGCAGTTTTGTTCTTCGGGTCAGTACGATTACAGCGATACCTCATTTATATAATTTTTTTATGTTTTGGCGCTTTTATACAATAAAAACTACATTATAGAAAAAATAATTATTTTTGCATCACTTTATTCTGTAGGCTATAACTTTTTTATTTTTTTGCTGATGATGCTGTATGGTGACTCGTTTTTTGCGGGACTAGATGATGTTTTCGGCGGTACAATGTTTATTTATATCAGTCTTTTTGATTGCGTATTAGTCCACTTTTTGTTCGGTGGCATGATGACAAAGCATTGGTTTTTTTTATTTTTTTTTACGGTGCTCACTGAAGGGGTTAACTAGTGAGACAGTTTTATAGGTTGGATCGTTATGGACGCAGCAATACTAAATATTTATACGTTTATTGTTTTTTTTTTTTTTTTTATTTACATAAAGAAATGTATTTATTGGAACAATATTTTTTTTATTCGTTTATTTAGGATTTTTTTTTTTACTTTGTCCCAGTGTAGGACATCATGGTATGGTGGGACATCAGCAATCTGACAGACACTGCAGGAGGCTTGCCGGCGCCTGCTCTGAGCAGGCACTTGCAAGCCACCTCCCTGCAGGACCCGGAAGGAGCCCTGCGGCCATCTTGGATCCGGGGCTTGCAGGGAGGAGGACGGAGGAGACGCTCAGAGCAATGCGATCACAGTCCGAGGGTCTCAGGGAAGCATACAGGGAGCCCCCTCCCTGCGCGATGCTTCCCTTTGCCGCCAGAACGCTGCAATCATGATTGATCGCAGTGTTCCGGGGATTAATGTGCCAGGAGCATGATAGTCAGCTGACACCCGGCTGCGATCGGCCATGCTCCCCCCGTGATCTCGGCTGATCATGTTATATGTACTATCCCGTCGGTGGTCATATGGGCCCATACCACCTTGACGAGATAGTACATCTAATGTCAGAAAGGGGTTAAGCTATCTTTGTACGTTAAAGGGAGCCCTTTTCCGAATGCCATGCTAACCTGTTGTGAATTTGCTTTTTGCTCCCTCTAGTGGTTACTAGTTTTTTGACTCTGGTTTTTCTGTCATTCCTTTTATCCGCACCTGGGTCGTTAGTTAGGGGTGTTGCTATATAAGCTCCCTGGACCTTCAGTTCAATGCCTGGCATCGTAGTTATCAGAGCTAGTCTGCTGTGCTCTTGTCTACTGATCCTGGTTCCAGTTATATCAGCTAAGTCTGCCTTTTGCTTTTTGCTATTTGTTTTGGTTTTGTATTTTTGTCCAGCTTGTTCCAAATATATATCCTGACCTTTGCTGGAAGCTCTAGGGGGCTGGTGTTCTCCCCCCGGACCGTTAGACGGTTCGGGGGTTCTTGAATTTCCAGTGTGGATTTTGATAGGGTTTTTGTTGACCATATAAGTTACCTTTCTTATTCTGCTATCAGTAAGCGGGCCTCTCTGTGCTAAACCTGGTTCATTTCTGTGTTTGTCATTTCCTCTTACCTCACCGTCATTATTTGTGGGGGGCTTCTATCCAGCTTTGGGGTCCCCTTCTCTGGAGGCAAGAAAGGTCTTTGTTTTCCTCTACTAGGGGTAGCTAGATTCTCCGGCTGGCGCGTGTCATCTAGAATCAACGTAGGAATGATCCCCGGCTACTTCTAGTGTTGGCGTTAGGAGTAGATATATGGTCAACCCAGTTACCACTGCCCTATGAGCTGGATTTTTGTATTCTGCAGACTTCCACGTTCCTCTGAGACCCTCGCCATTGGGGTCATAACAGTTTGCCAGGCCAGTATTAAATGTTTAATGCATTGCAGAAGAGGGATTATAAGAAAGAAGATTCTGAGTTTTTTTTTTTTTTTTTTTCTTCTTCCCCTTTACCTCAGAGTGGCTATGCTTGCTGCAGACATGAATGTCCAGACCTTGATTACAAGTGTGGACCAGCTGGCTACTCGTGTGCAGGGCATACAAGACTATGTTATCAGAAATCCTAGGTCAGAACCTAAAATACCGATTCCTGAACTGTTTTCCGGAGACAGGTTTAAGTTTAGGAATTTCGTGAATAATTGTAAATTGTTTTTGTCCCTGAGACCCTGTTCATCTGGAGATTCTGCTCAGCAAGTAAAAATTGTTATTTCGTTCTTACGGGGCGACCCTCAGGATTGGGCTTTTTCGCTGGCGCCAGGAGATCCGGCATTGGCTGATCTTGATGCGTTTTTTCTGGCGCTCGGTTTACTTTATGAGGAACCCAATCTTGAGATTCAGGCAGAAAAGGCCTTGCTGGCTATGTCTCAGGGGCAGGACGAGGCTGAAGTGTATTGCCAAAAATTTCGGAAATGGTCCGTGCTGACACATTGGAACGAGTGTGCACTGGCCGCTAATTTTAGAAATGGCCTTTCTGAAGCCATTAAGAATGTTATGGTGGGTTTTCCCATTCCCACAGGTCTGAATGATACTATGGCACTGGCTATTCAAATTGACCGGCGGTTGCGGGAGCGCAAAACCGCAAATTCCCTCATGGTGTTGTCTGAACAGACACCTAATTCGGTGCAATGTGATAGAAAAACCGCAAATTCCCTCATGGTGTTGTCTGAACAGACACCTGATTTAATGCAATGTGATAGAATCCTGACTAGAAATGAGCGGAAAATTCATAGACGCCGGAATGGCTTGTGCTACTACTGTGGTGATTCTACACATGTTATCTCAGCATGCTCTAAACGTATAGCTAAGGTTGTTAGTCCTGTCACCGTTGGTAATTTGCAACCTAAATTTATTCTGTCTGTAACTTTGATTTGCTCACTGTCATCTTATCCTGTCATGGCGTTTGTAGATTCAGGTGCTGCCCTGAGTCTCATGGATCTCTCATTTGCTAAGCGCTGTGGTTTTACTCTTGAACCATTGGAAAATCCTATTCCTCTTAGGGGTATTGATGCTACACCATTGGCAGCAAATAAACCGCAGTATTGGACACAGGTTACCATGTGCATGACTCCTGAACACCGCGAGGTGATACGTTTCCTGGTTTTACATAAAATGCATGATTTGGTTGTTTTAGGGCTGCCATGGTTACAGACCCATAATCCAGTCCTGGACTGGAAGGCTATGTCAGTCTCAAGTTGGGGCTGTCGTGGTATTCATGGGGATTCCCTGCCTGTGTCTATTGCTTCTTCTACGCCTTCGGAAGTTCCGGAGTATTTGTCTGATTATCAGGATGTCTTCAGTGAGTCTGAGTCCAGTGCACTGCCTCCTCATAGGGACTGTGACTGTGCTATAGATTTGATCCCAGGCAGTAAATTTCCTAAGGGAAGACTGTTTAATCTGTCGGTACCTGAACATACCGCTATGCGTTCATATATCAAGGAGTCTCTGGAGAAAGGACATATTCGTCCGTCTTCTTCCCCTCTTGGTGCGGGATTCTTTTTTGTGGCAAAAAAGGACGGATCTTTGAGACCTTGTATTGATTATCGACTTTTAAATAAGATCACTGTCAAATTTCAGTATCCTTTACCGCTGTTGTCTGACTTGTTTGCCCGGATTAAGGGTGCCAAGTGGTTCACCAAGATAGACCTTCGTGGTGCGTACAACCTTGTGCGCATTAAGCAAGGTGATGAATGGAAAACCGCATTCAATACGCCCGAAGGTCATTTTGAGTACTTGGTGATGCCTTTTGGGCTCTCCAATGCGCCTTCAGTTTTTCAGTCCTTTATGCATGACATTTTCCGGAAGTATCTGGATAAATTTTTGATTGTTTATCTGGATGATATTTTGGTTTTTTCTGATAATTGGGATTCGCATGTGGAGCAGGTCAGGTTGGTCTTTAAAATTTTGCGTGAAAATTCTTTGTTTGTCAAGGGCTCAAAGTGTCTCTTTGGTGTGCAGAAGGTTCCCTTTTTGGGGTTCATTTTTTCCCCTTCTGCTGTGGAGATGGACCCAGTCAAGGTCCGAGCTATTCTTGATTGGACTCAGCCCTCGTCAGTTAAGAGTCTTCAGAAGTTCTTGGGCTTCGCTAACTTCTACCGTCGTTTTATCGCTAATTTTTCTAGCATTGTGAAACCTTTGACGGATATGACCAAGAAGGGCTCCGATGTAGCTAACTGGGCTCCTGCTGCCGTGGAGGCTTTCCAGGAGTTGAAACGCCGGTTTACTTCGGCGCCTGTTTTGTGCCAGCCTGACGTCTCACTTCCCTTTCAGGTTGAGGTGGATGCTTCGGAGATTGGGGCAGGGGCCGTTTTGTCGCAGAGAGGCCCTGGTTGCTCTGTTATGAAACCTTGTGCCTTTTTCTCTAGGAAGTTTTCGCCTGCCGAGCGAAATTATGATGTGGGCAATCGGGAGTTGTTGGCCATGAAATGGGCATTTGAGGAGTGGCGTCATTGGCTCGAGGGTGCTAAGCATCGTGTGGTGGTCTTGACTGATCACAAAAATCTGATGTATCTCGAGTCTGCTAAACGCCTTAATCCGAGACAGGCCCGCTGGTCATTGTTTTTCTCCCGTTTTGACTTTGTTGTCTCGTATTTACCAGGTTCAAAGAATGTGAAGGCCGATGCTCTTTCTAGGAGCTTTGTGCCTGATGCTCCTGGAGTCGCTGATCCTGTTGGTATTCTTAAAGATGGAGTTATCTTGTCAGCTATTTCTCCGGATCTGCGACGTGTGTTGCAGAGATTTCAGGCTGATAGGCCTGAGTCTTGTCCACCTGACAGACTGTTTGTCCCGGATAAGTGGACCAGCAGAGTCATTTCCGAGGTTCATTCCTCGGTGTTGGCAGGTCACCCGGGAATTTTTGGCACCAGAGATCTGGTGGCCAGGTCCTTTTGGTGGCCTTCCTTGTCAAGGGATGTGCGGTCATTTGTGCAGTCCTGTGGGACTTGTGCTCGAGCTAAGCCTTGCTGTTCTCGTGCCAGCGGTTTGCTCTTACCCTTGCCTGTCCCGAAGAGACCTTGGACACATATCTCCATGGATTTCATTTCTGATCTTCCGCTATCTCAAGGCATGTCCGTTATCTGGGTGATATGTGATCGCTTCTCCAAGATGGTCCATTTGGTTCCTTTGCCTAAGCTGCCTTCCTCTTCCGATCTGGTTCCTGTGTTTTTCCAGAACGTGGTTCGTTTGCACGGCATCCCTGAGAACATTGTGTCAGACAGAGGATCCCAGTTCGTTTCCAGGTTCTGGCGATCCTTTTGTAGTAGGATGGGCATTGATTTGTCGTTTTCGTCTGCTTTCCATCCTCAGACTAATGGACAGACGGAGCGAACCAATCAGACTTTGGAGGCTTATTTGAGGTGTTTTGTCTCTGCTGATCAGGACGATTGGGTGACATTCTTGCCGTTGGCTGAGTTTGCCCTTAATAATCGGGCTAGTTCCGCCACCTTGGTTTCGCCTTTTTTCTGCAATTCTGGTTTCCATCCTCGCTTTTCTTCGGGTCATGTGGAGCCTTCTGACTGTCCTGGGGTGGATTCTGTGGTGGATAGGTTGCAGCAGATCTGGAATCATGTGGTGGACAACTTGAAGTTGTCACAGGAGAAGGCTCAGCGCTTTGCCAACCGCCGCCGCGGTGTGGGTCCCCGACTACGAGTTGGGGATTTGGTATGGCTTTCTTCCCGCTTTGTTCCTATGAAGGTCTCCTCTCCCAAATTTAAACCTCGTTTTATTGGGCCTTACAAGATATTGGAGATCCTTAATCCTGTATCTTTTCGTCTGGATCTTCCTGTGTCGTTTGCTATTCACAATGTATTTCATAGGTCCTTGTTGCGGCGGTACATTGTGCCTGTAGTTCCTTCTGCTGAGCCTCCTGCTCCGGTGTTGGTTGAGGGCGAGTTGGAGTACGTGGTGGAGAAGATCTTGGATTCTCGCCTCTCCAGGCGGAGGCTTCAGTACCTGGTCAAGTGGAAGGGCTATGGTCAGGAGGATAATTCCTGGGTGGTCGCCTCTGATGTTCATGCGGCCGATTTAGTTCGTGCCTTTCATGCCGCTCATCCTGATCGCCCTGGTGGTCGTGGTGAGGGTTCAGTGACCCCTCACTAAGGGGGGGGTACTGTTGTGAATTTGCTTTTTGCTCCCTCTAGTGGTTACTAGTTTTTTGACTCTGGTTTTTCTGTCATTCCTTTTATCCGCACCTGGGTCGTTAGTTAGGGGTGTTGCTATATAAGCTCCCTGGACCTTCAGTTCAATGCCTGGCATCGTAGTTATCAGAGCTAGTCTGCTGTGCTCTTGTCTACTGATCCTGGTTCCAGTTATATCAGCTAAGTCTGCCTTTTGCTTTTTGCTATTTGTTTTGGTTTTGTATTTTTGTCCAGCTTGTTCCAAATATATATCCTGACCTTTGCTGGAAGCTCTAGGGGGCTGGTGTTCTCCCCCCAGACCGTTAGACGGTTCGGGGGTTCTTGAATTTCCAGTGTGGATTTTGATAGGGTTTTTGTTGACCATATAAGTTACCTTTCTTATTCTGCTATCAGTAAGCGGGCCTCTCTGTGCTAAACCTGGTTCATTTCTGTGTTTGTCATTTCCTCTTACCTCACCGTCATTATTTGTGGGGGGCTTCTATCCAGCTTTGGGGTCCCCTTCTCTGGAGGCAAGAAAGGTCTTTGTTTTCCTCTACTAGGGGTAGCTAGATTCTCCGGCTGGCGCGTGTCATCTAGAATCAACGTAGGAATGATCCCCGGCTACTTCTAGTGTTGGCGTTAGGAGTAGATATATGGTCAACCCAGTTACCACTGCCCTATGAGCTGGATTTTTGTATTCTGCAGACTTCCACGTTCCTCTGAGACCCTCGCCATTGGGGTCATAACACTAACCCCCTTAGATGCTGAAGAGCTGCAACTGTTATACCAAATAGGGATGGAAGAAAAGGACACGGGACTCTACCAAGTTGAAAAAGGGTTTCTTGAATAAAAGCTACATGTGTCATTTGTTTTTTTTAAAGCGTAAGAATTTGGTTATATTTTGCAGGGGAATTAAGTTCCTTAACATTGGAGGATGCTACAATGATCAAACCCAAACTCACCCGACTATTCATATTTAATATGTCCGTCTGAGTCCATTGTCACATCAGTATGCCTGAAAAAAAGAGAAAGGGGTAAATTACAAACTTTTTATATAAATATGCTCGCCCATAGCAGGGGGGGTTTCAAGTGCCCAATCATAGGCAAGATAGTTCAAGTAGTGATCTCAGAACAGGAAAAATGAAAAAACGACAAAAATGCTGGTACTTTGATTAAGGAATAGGATCCTAGGAGTTCATTACATAAGTGTCATGGTCCCATGAGGGACTCCCCATCACCTGGGATTCTCCGTCTCCTTGATACAATAAGGCAACCTTTGAGTGCTAAATTCTAGTTTCCAATACTTAACAAGAATGCAGAATAAAAGAAAATGGAAGAAGAACAGGGGAGCTTGAGGAAAGGCAATAATCAGTTATCCAGACTCCCAGAAATTCAGTGGGTCTCGCCCGCCTCTAGAGTGTAAGGGAAGTGATCCGTCCATGTTCAGGAGTTCAAACGTGACACTTTCTGGGGCCTTGCCTTTTAGGCTTTGGAGAGGCGTGTTTCTTCTTGAAGGACCACTCTTGTGGTCTAGCCAGCTGGGGAAACTCCATCCTGTGTTGCTCAGCATCTAGGAGGGTATGTAGATTGGAGAAATGTTTATCACCCCTCAGGCTTTGTCCAGATCTTCTGGAGTGTGTATTGTGACCTTTCACCTACAAACATTAATTGCAAGGCCGAAAGGGTATAGCCATTTGTAGGCTAGGCACTTAGCTCTCAGTTTGGTCAAAAGGGGTTTGAGGATCCATCTATTTGCAAGAGTGGAAGGGGCGAGATCTTGAAAAAGCTGGAGTTGAGAGTTTTCAAAAAGAAGCTTATCTTGTTCTCTGCCACTTACTAGAATGGCAGATGTGTCGGCATAACTTAGGAGACCACATATAACTTCTCTGGAGGGTCACTTGATTTTGGCGATAATGCACGGTGCACATGTTCAATAATTATGGAATCCGCTCTTTTTTTGTCCAAGGAGGATGGCGAAAATTTTTCTGGAGACTTTGTCCAAGGTTTTGGCGAAAAGGACTGAGGTATACCCCTCAATCGGACATTCTTCCTCCTACTTCTGTTTTCCTGGTCCTCTGCTGCCAAGAGCGCTACGTTGAGTTGATGTTTCTGTTGGAGGACTTGTTCGCGGAGGCAGTTTACAGCATCAACCAATTGGCAAGGAGTCCTTCATAGTAGATTCACAATCAGAGCCTTCTCTGTTGGCGTCTGACTCTTCCATAATGTCTGGGGAGTCAGATCTCTTAGATGATCATTTTGAGGGAGTCTGTGTGGTATCTGACCTCCTCCTTAAATATTTGTCAAGATCTCCATGAGCTTTATGCTTCAGGTTGTAAGCCGCAGTCTTGGTAGTATGTTTTTCACACTCTTTATTTGTTTTAACCAAGTTGGGGCTTTTGTTAGCGTGAAGTGCGGTGAACACTACTTGAACATAGTTGAAAGCAGTTATATGCACATTCCAAAGAAGTTAGCAACCCTTGGTGGAAAAGTAGGTGTCACTATTGTACTGAAGTATAGGAAAAGATCAGATTTGCAAGCTCTAGCTGTTTCTTGCTAGCGCCTAGCCTTATTGCAGAAAGAAAATGGCGCCCGCCTCTTGGGAGCACTGATGGGGAGGGGCCCTATTCCACTCCATACTGCCCTCCTTCGTCCAATGTAGCTTTTCACGCTACCCCACCGGTAATTCCCATGCACCACAGTGTCTGTTCAGGAACAAGGGTAGTCTTTGCCCAGCTGGCTAGGCAGTTGCAGGTGCTAGGTGGCACGGCTGCATCGCCGAAGGTCTCTCCCTCCCAGGCACCTGCACCTCCAACCTATGGCCAGGTGAGTCCCCTCTCTGGTTGTTGTCTGCAGGCTCAGGATCGGGGTACCAGCAGATTCAGGCATGCGTTGTAGTTAGGCGGCCATGGGAGTGGAAAATCGTGTATAGATATTATAACGGGGCCTGGGATGGTTCCTTACACTCACCAGGCCTCTGTTCACAGGGACCACAGACTCCGCTCTTTCTGGTCTTCCTTGCAGTCATCGGGATATATGTAGTTGTCCTTTTCCTCTGAGATGCAGGAAGACAATTACTGGCAGAATGATGCTCTTTATGGTACTTTTTTAGCAGTTTTTCATGGCCTTGGGATGTGAGCAGATTAGATACACGTCTGTACTAGATGCTGCCCAGGCCACTCCCCGCCCGTTCCTTTTTAATGGACAATGAATTCTATAAAAAAAAAAACAAAATAACAATGGCAAAACTTCAATTCTTCACTATTTAATTTCACTGTTTACTCATTACTCTTTATTTGGATCCTATTTCTTGTTGGCATTTGTTTCATTTTCTATATCCCTGGCACTGGACAAATTAAAATTAATATAATTCATTAATTTCCCATCTCTTGGTTGAGCTTGATGGACCTGTCTTTTTCCATAGTATTAAAGGTATTGATTAGTACTTTTCTATTAACAGCCTATCCTTAGGATACTTCCACACTTTCAGATTGGTGGTGGTAGGACACCCGATACCCTTGCCAATCGGCTGGCTGCCGGGGGTTGACTGCGTGTGCTTAGTTGTGGATCTTAACAGCACAGCATAGTGACCACATTGGAGTACTGTAGAATCAAACTCATGGCTTCGAATAGAGGCAGAAGTGCAGTACCTGACCTTGGTGACTATACAGTTGATGAAGGTTGGTTGCTCCGTTCCACAACTGATCATATCCAGGCACCACTGGAGATGAGAACAGATTATGGGTGGGAGTGCTGGTTATCACACCCCCTACCAATTTACAGTAGTAGACAAACCCTTCAGCTATGCAACTCTATAGTCAATGGACTATAATATTTGCTTTGCAAAACTTAGGGCTTTTCCTATAATTATCAGCAATTTCCATCGTTCTCATATAAAACCACAAGCATTTCATGATGCGGTCAATTAAAATTTGAATTTAAAATAGTTCAGCTATTAATAGTATAAGGAGCATTTGGTTATCTCCATATCTGCTTCAGCACAGAAGGAACAAGATGGATTCTGCAATGAATAACTTGCTGTATATCAATATCGCAACCATACTGTTATCATTTCCAGGAAACCTCTTTATTATTGCTGTGAAAGTTCTAAGTTTCTGCAAGAACACAAGACTTCCATTAAGTGATCAGCTCATATTAGGATTCAGTGCCTTTAGCCTTTTTTACGAACTTCATGAAGGATTTATACTATTTACTGATCTGTTTCCATTGCACAGTGATGAATATAACAGAAAAGAACACTATGTCCTCATGTTCTTGAACTTGTGTACTTTGTGGTTTTCTGCTCTCCTCAGTGTTCATTTCTGTCTGAAGATCGTCAATATTAACCACAGGTTCTACATCAGTCTGCAGAGAAGATTTCCAAAGTTGTTTCCTTTGATTATTATTGCTTTTCTCCTAGAATGTCTTACAGTAAGTCTTTATTTAGTCCTGCACCCCAAAAGGGATTGTGTACCAAACACAACGTCAACATTCATAGCCAGGACGGAATCTGCAAAATGTTCTTGGCCATTATTGTTCTTTATGACAGTGTGTGGCTTGTGCACTTTCCTCTGCTCAGTATCGGCATTGACCATCATTATTTCTCTATTTAAACACATGAAAAGAATCCAGGAAAATTCTGAGAGATCCAGATCCCCTAGCATGGAGGCTCATATTCGTGCAGTTAAAACGGTCATCTCTTTACTCGCTGCAAATATTCTAATATTCACTTCTGCGTCCATAATGGTTTTCAATAGGAATTTATGGCCACTTTTATTTGGTACTGTCATTTCTATATGTCATATATTTAGTTCCTACTTTTTAATAAAAGGAACAAAAAAGCTTAATAACACAATGGAAGAAATATGGAACCAGTGTTCATGCTTAATGCGTCAGAGCCAGTGATATAAGGTAATCAAAATATGAAAAACTTGGACTTTTTGACTTTCTGAAGCTCATACTTCACAAGATAAATAGCGTCACTGCACACTCAAGAGTTTTCATGAAAATAATCTTTAATGATTGTTCAACACAAATGCAAGTGGCGGACAAAGTGAAGGCATATACAAAGAAGCGACTCTAACGTTTCGACCCACTCGGGCTTTGATCACAAAGTCGCTCTGTATAAGGAAAAGAGGTCCAAATGCCACATGGGGATCGCAGTAGAGACAGGTATATAGCAAGCTCCTTGGTAAGAGTGGCTGTCAGGGTGCTCCCACACCTCCTGTGAGCATGCACTTGCACTTATGTTGAACAATCAGTGTGGTGAAACTATTTATCTACTATTTGATGCAGGAGTTTGCCACTCCCTTCCACCAGGACCTCTTCCTCCAGCTGTGTGCACGCCATCTTCTTCTACAAAGCTCATACTTCAAATCGCTACTAGATCCAGGATGACTCAAGGTCATAAGGTTAAGGCTCAGATCGGGACTTCCCAACATTTCATTATTATGTTAATATTACACTTGGTCTTTTTTATTATTCTAAATATTCTCTTTACTGTTATATTAGTTGTACATACTGTAGTTATATTTTACCATACTTATTCCTGTATTCCTGTATATTGTGGGTACAAGTAAGAACAAAAGTTGGGTTACAGTATTTTCGTGTCTAAATGCTATTTCTGGAAATACTGGAAATTTTTGTATTGTATTGAAAAGATAAAAATATTTTTCAGACCAATTAACGAGAGTTTGTCACCTAGTTTTTGTAACCCATCAGAAAGCAGCATTTTGTAGTGGCTAGGACCCTGATTCCACTGGTGTCACTTACTGGGCTACCAGTTTCTGAATGCTGAGCTTTCTATAATCTTGACTCCACACCACTGATTGACAGCTTTCTCTGTACACACTGCGTAGGAAGAAAAATGCCAATCAGTGGTTGTGGCAGCATTATACAGAGCTTATGAATATGGGGTCCTACATGACAGCAGGCCTGTAATGATAATCATCTGTGGATAAAACAGTGGTTTGCTTAAAACTGCAGCAAGCAGCCATGTAATACACTGCTGAAATCAGGGTTTCTGTAACCATGTTATGCTGCTCTAAGATTATGGGGCAAAAAAATGGTGACAGATTCACTTTAATAGAGCGGACAGAGATCATTTTTTAAATAAAATTTCATTAACAGATGACAAAATGAGTAGTTTAAGTGGCACATAGAAATTTGGCAGTGCTTGAGAAAACTCTTATACCCACCACTGTACTTTTGGTGTATTTTTGATTTGATATTAAAAACTGAAATGGGTGTATAGAAAATTGACTTTAAGGCTATGTGCACATGTTGCGGATTTGCACTCGGATTTTTCCCGCTCCGAATCCGCACCTCTTGGCAGAAAACGCAGGTGCTTTTTTATGCGTTTTTGGTGCGTTTTTTATGTGTTTTTTGCGCAGTTTTAATGCTGATTTGTATGCTTTTTTGAAAGCTTAATAATTATTGAACAAAAAAAAAAGATTTGTGATGTCATTTCTTGTCCAACCTCCTCTTTTACATTTGTCCAACCCACACTCCATTACAGACAGATAGATAGATAGATAGATAGATAGATAGATAGATAGATAGATAGATAGATAGATAGATAGATAGATACTGTAGATAGATAGATCTATAGATAATATCTATTGGTCTATGTATAGATCTATCTATCTCATTCCTTCTATCTATCTATTTATCTATCTCATTCCTTCTATCTATCTATGTATCTATAGATAGCTAGATAGATAGCTAGATAGATAGCTAGATAGATAGATAGATAGATAGATAGATAGAAGGAATGAGATAGATAAATGGATAGATAGATGGATAGATAGATCAATTATATAGATAGATCTATTCATATATCTATATATAGATATATCTATCCATAGATATATCTATGGATAGATATATCTAAGGATAGATGTAGATAGATATATGGATAGTTAGATAGATATATGGATAGATAAATCTATGTATTTACAGATATATCTGTCTATCTATAAATATATCTATAGATAGATAGAACTATAGAGAGTGTGATGCAGTGACGCCTGTTGCAGCTAGGGGGCGCTGTGTGTGCTCCTCAGGATATGCATGGAGGCGTATCTGTGGTTATAATGATGGTGAAACAGTGACTGGCAGAATTGTAAATGGCCGATGTGTGTCGCAGAGGGAGTCTGTGCTGTAAGTCTGATGTAAAGTTGTTGTTCTGCAGTCCCACAAGTGTTTGTATAGTTATGAAGGGAGGCTTATTGGCATAGTTCTAGAGCTTGGCGGGTTGGACTAGCCACACACACACACACACACACACACACACACACACACACACACACACCCCATCCATCTATGGGACTGGTTACAACTACATAATGTGACCAGAGTGTGGGTTACATGTTCAGTAGTGGTTCCTGCTTGGAATATGTAGTGGTTACTGTGTATGGACCTGAATGGTCTCTGTAATGGAGACCGTGTAGATCCTGGACGGCTTGTGTGTTGAGAGGTCCTGAGTGTGGACTGGATCCCTGAACAGCGCACTGAGAGGCCGTGGATCTGGAAGACTGGTGTTGGTAGATCCTGGGAGCAGGATTGGATCCCTGAACAGCTCACTTAGAGACTGGTGTGTTGGACGGTACCAAGTGGGGACGGACGTCCTGAATAGCGCACTGAGTGGCCTGTGTTGGAATTCCTGGGAGTAGTATTCCTGAAGAGCACATGGGAAGGAGTGGATGCAGAGTCTGCAACGGCACTGCACTGGGGGAGCTACAGCCCATCTGAGGATCTGGACTATCAGGTTGCCTAATGAGCAAGGCATTGTACGTGATGGTGATCCCAGGTCGGCAGCTTCCCTGAGGAGAGAGGACTGACAGTAGGTCAGCCTGTGGAGCAGGAGCTCCTGGAAGGTAACCCAGAGTATGGGGAACTGTGTGCACTGACAGATGGTCAGTAATGAACTGTGTGGTTTCCAACGGTAACTGGACGAAGTAAGGTCTAGCGTGTTTAGAGACTACGAACCAATGTCGTGGGTGCTATAAGACTAGAGACATTAATATGGCGTACGGACACCCCCGGAACTAGTCAAGGAAGGCTGGCGGGTGTAGTGTCAGAACTGTGAGATAAAGCCATATAAGAAGTATCTAAGTTAAAAGCTGCAACTTAATGTCACCTGTTGATGCCTATGGTGGGCTATGAAGTTTATAATGAACTGTGCACAGTTTTGTGAGAAAAACTTGCCTGTGTGACTGAGTCCTGTTGCTAAGTGAGTGTCCCCCAACACATGCAGTAAGTTCTATCTCACAATAGATATATCTATAGATAGATAAATATATCTATAGATACATAGATATATCTATCCATATATCTATCTAACTATCCATATATCTATATGCATATATCCATAGATATATCTATCCATAGATATATAATAGCAAGGCCGATGTTTATTAATGAACAATATGTTTAATTTTTGACAAAAACAGGGAAAAAATGGCGTGGGCTCCTGTGCAATTTTCTGCGCCAGAGGTGGAAAGCCAACAGCCGGGGCATTATATTTGTAGCCTGGGAATGGGGTAATATCCATGGCCCCTTTCCAGGCTATGAATATGAGCCCATTAAAACCTACAAGAGAAAAAAGTAAGCAAAAACCCTGATGTAACTAAGTAAAAAAGCAAAAGTACATTTAAATAACACAGAGTTTTTAGTAATACTGTTTTTTGATCAAAAAATAGCACAAAAGCCATCCCACCGCATTGACACATGGTAAGGTTTTAATATTAGACAGTGTAGGACTGTCCCGATCAGAGTTACCTTGACATGGTGGGATGGCTTTTGTGCTATTTTTTTTATCAAAAAACAGTATTACTAAAAATTCTGTGTTATTTAAATGCACTTTTGCTTTTTTTCTTAGTTACATCAGGGTTGTGATGCTCACATCCTGACTGGTGGGCGTGAGCCAGGGAATTGTGGCCCCACTGTGCCACAAACCCCTGGAAGGGGTGTGACTAGGACAGCTGCCTTGGTGTTCGCTGGAGCCTCTGATGGTGAGGTCAGGCTAGTGCAGCAGGCAGCTGCCAGGTGGAACTCCAGGGCGGTGTCTGGCTGTGGCTGCTGATCCCACTGGGAGAACAGGAACACTAGGACAGGTGCGTGCATCAGGCATGACTGGCAGATGAGCACGGCTGAAACTCGGATGAGAAGGCTGGCACGGCAGAGACACAGGGCTGGCAGGCACGGCTGAGACATAGAGCTGGCAGGTATGGCTGAGACACAGGGCTGGCAGGCACGGCTGAGACACAGGGCTGGCAGGCACTGCAGATACACAGAGCTGGCAGGAACGGCAGAGACACAGGGCTGGCTGGAACGGCAGATACAGAGCAGGCTGGTGTGGTGTATGAAGGTAGGGACCTGTTTACACAGGAGGTGCGGGTACGGATACAAGCAGGAGGGAAAGAAGTATGAATGAACAGGTTGAGACCTGTTCACACAGGAGGAGAACCGCAAGGCTGCGGATAAGAGCTGTAGAGCAGCAAGAGATTCTGCAGCAGCAGAAGTAAAACAAAGTGGAACTGCAGGGCAAGTGGAGAGGAGCTGCAGCAAGAGATTTCTGCAGCAGCAGAAGTAAAGAAGAGCAAAACTGCAAGGTGTGCGGAGAGGAGCTGCAGCAAGAGATTTCTGCAACAGCAGGAGCAGAGCAGAGTGGAATGGAGCAGAACCGCAGGAGTGTGGAGCAGAGGTAAAGCTGCAAGAGAGCGGAGCACAGGCAAAGTCACAAGGGTACAGGGCAGACAGAGGACACAAGGAAAGACACAGCAGGGAAAGAAACCACAGACAGGGAGACAGAGGTAGGACAAAGTTCAGACAAGGTAATGGAATGAGACAAAGTGCAAGAACAAAGATACAGGGACCAGGGTATTCTGCCTCCTGGAGGGTGGACAACAAGATAAAGGCAAGGCTAGCACAAAGACATTGAGACCATGATATACAGCCTCCTGGAGGGCAGATAAAAAACATCAAGGAAAAGCCTCCAGATAAGGAGGAACACAGAGCAAGGCCTGGCAGCTCAGAAGCTAGACACTAACTGAGTTTAGACATTGCACAGGCCCAGTCCACAGGGTGGAGCTGCCCTAAATACTGGAGGCCTCTTGGTAATTGGTCAGGCACAGATTAGACAGGTGCACCCTGATTCCAAAAGTACCAGAGAGATCTGGCACCGCTCCCCTATGCACACAGCCAGGAAGCATACACAGGGCAGAGGCACAGAACATGGAGCCGCCAGCAGACAAAGATCACAACATGACATGGAACAGTGAGTAAGATGGTGTGTGAGGGATGGGAGACCTTGTAGTGATGCCAGCAGAGTTGTTACAAGGGTTTTTGCTAACTTTTTTTCTCTTGTTTGTGGCCAATGTGAATATGCGTTTAACTTCTGCATGTGTACCAACTTAAGTTAAGCTCAATTTTTGTGTCCTTTTTCTATGAATATCAGCCTGCAGCTGTCTGAATAGCCTTTACTGGCTATTAAAATAGGGGGACCCCCCAAAAAAATGACGTGGGGTCCCCTTATATCTTATAGCCAGAAAGGCTACGCAGACAGCTGTGGGCTGATATTCATAGCCTAGAGAGGGGCCATGGATATTGGTTCCCCCCAAATACAAATACCAGCACCCAGCAGCCCCAGAAATGGCGCATCTTTTTGATGCGCAAATTCTGGCACCTAGCCTCTCTCTTCCCACTGTCCTGTAGCGGGGGCATATGGGGTAATAAGGGGTTAATGTTACCTTTCCATTGTAAGGTGACATTAAGCCCGCTTAGTAATGTAGAGGCGTCAATAAGACACCTATCCATAACTAAACCTATAGTAGTGAAAAAGTTAAAAAAAGACACAGCCAGAATAAAGTATTTTAATATTCTTAATGTCACCATAATTACAAACAATTCCTGCGACGCCCTCGATCACCTGCAAAAATAAAAAATAATAAACCAACCGTATACTCCCTGTCCAACGCAGTCCAATTAATAACGAGGGTCCCACGACGATCTCCCCTATAGAACAGTGACATCGGGTGATGTCACTGCTCTATAAGCCTTCAGTGACACACTGACAGGAGACAAAGGCTCCTGCAGTGCATCACTGAAGAGGTTACTGTAGTTCACTCTCTCGCTTTATGGCAATGCTGCGTGGGAAATTTCCAATGCAGCAGTGCCGCAAGTGAGAGTATGAACTATACTCAAAGCGGCGGAGGGATACAGTGCAGACGGATACCTTCCTTCAATGTATCCCGGAGCCCCTGGAGAGCGGTCGCATCAGCTGATGTGGCAGCTCTCCACGGGATATCGTCGTGGGACACTCGTATTAATTGGATTTCTGTGGATCAGGGAGTATATTGTTTGTTTATTATTTTAATATTTTTACTTGTGACTGATGGCTTTGGGATCAAGGTGATTGGTGAGTATGTACTCTATGTTGTATGTACTGTACGTTGTATGTACTGTATGTACTGTATGTTGTATGTGCTGTATGTTGTATGTACTGTATGTTGCATGTACATTATATACTGTATGTGTGGTGCCCCAGTGTCCTGGTCGTCACAGTAGCATTGCTTTCCTCATGGGGAGAGTGATGTTACGCTTGAAGGCAAGAAGGGATAACTGTAACCAGGTACCACAAACATGCAACACATTCACACTCCAGGCCACCAGGGGGAGCTTTTGATCCTATTTACTAGGTGACTCTATATATATATATATATATATATATATATATATATATATATATATATATATATATATCTGGTAGTCTGCAGGGAAAGTCAGTGAGTTCTTGCCAGGAAACAGACTGGATCAGTCTGAGGCAGAAGAGGGTTTACAGAGCTGTGTAGCCGCATTGCAGCAGTTCCCGGAAAGAGACATTCAGAAAGTCGAATACATTGCAGTGAACGTGCAGGAGAGCAAAGCACAGGAGAGCATAACAGGGGAAGACCAGCCCCGAGCAGGCTGCCTCCTTCTGAGGCACAGAGACTGGTAGCTGGAACACCGAGGATCGTAAGGCTCTCCACGACTTACATCAGAGACCAGCAGGACAGCTGAATTCCACGTTCCCTGTCCGCCTTGATACCCAGGAGGCATGGTGACACTCTTAGAGGCTGGGGAGTCCCTATAAATCACCTCAAGTCACCAGTCATACGGGTTGTGTCCTATCCTATACGGGGGAGAGAGAGAGAACATCTGTGAGGACCTTATGTGAAGCCATAGGCAGTAAGGGACTACAACACCACGGCGCTAGAGGAAGGCTTTGATTTCCTCCTGGGTAAGGGGACTCCTAACTTGCCTCCAAGCCGGTCGGACCCTGCCTGCCCTGTGATCTGGTGCCCTGGACTGTGGCTGCCTGAAGTCGACAGTAAACAAGGTAAAGAGACTGCAACTCCGTGTCCTCATTCTTTACTGCGCCATTCACCATCTACCATCTACACACCGGGAGCCCTGGGGATATACAGTACTTCATCTGTGCGACGCTATACCATCTAGCTGCCATAACCTCACCCCAGAGGACCCCTTAAAGCAGCGTCGGTCCCCTCTGACTGAATACCACAGGTGGCGTCACGAACATAAACTTTATTTCCTTCAAAGACCTTTCCCTTTTACATGGGCGCCCAGGGCCACGGACCGGGGCGCCACCATGACATCCTCTGTTATGGTTCTCAATGGCAAGAGAACATAGCCCAGCAAACATAAGAACTAGCTCTTGGAAGGATGGAAACTAAACTGACCATGAACTAAACCTGCCGCACAACTAACAGTAGCCGGGTAGCGTAGCCTGCGTTTTATCCCTAGACGCCCAGCGCCGGCCGGAGGACTAACTAATCCTGGCAGAGGAAAATATAGTCCTGGCTCACCTCTAGAGAAATTTCCCCGAAAGGCAGACAGAGGCCCCCACAAATATTGGCGGTGATTTTAGATGAAATGACAAACGTAGTATGAAAATAGGTTTAGCAAAATTGAGGTCCGCTTACTAGATAGCAGGAAGACAGAAAGGGCACTTTCATGGTCAGCTGAAAACCCTATCAAAACACCATCCTGAAATTACTTTAAGACTCTAGTATTAACTCATAACATCAGAGTGGCAATTTCAGATCACAAGAGCTTTCCAGACACAGAAACGAAACTACAGCTGTGAACTGGAACAAAATGCAAAAACAAACAAGGACTAAAGTCCAACTTAGCTGGGAGTTGTCTAGCAGCAGGAACATGCACAGAAAGGCTTCTGATTACAATGGAGACCGGCATGGAAGTGACAGAGGAGCAAGGCTAAATAGCGACTCCCACATCCTGATGGAAACAGGTGAACAGAGAGGATGATGCACACCAGTTCAATTCCACCAGTGGCCACCGGGGGAGCCCAAAATCCAATTTCACAACAGTACCCCCCCCTCAAGGAGGGGGCACCGAACCCTCACCAGAACCACCAGGGCGATCAGGATGAGCCCTATGAAAGGCACGGACCAAATCGGAGGCATGAACATCAGAGGCAGTCACCCAAGAATTATCCTCCTGACCGTATCCCTTCCATTTGACCAGATACTGGAGTTTCCGTCTGGAAACACGGGAGTCCAAGATTTTTTCCACAACGTACTCCAACTCGCCCTCAACCAACACCGGAGCAGGAGGCTCAACGGAAGGCACAACCGGTACCTCATACCTGCGCAATAATGACCGATGAAAAACATTATGAATAGAAAAAGATGCAGGGAGGTCCAAACGGAAGGACACAGGGTTAAGAATCTCCAATATCTTGTACGGGCCGATGAACCGAGGCTTAAACTTGGGAGAAGAAACCCTCATAGGGACAAAACGAGAAGACAACCACACCAAGTCCCCAACACAAAGCCGAGGACCAACTCGACGCCGGCGGTTGGCAAAAAGCTGAGTCTTCTCCTGGGACAACTTCAAATTGTCCACTACCTGCCCCCAAATCTGATGCAACCTCTCCACCACAGCATCCACTCCAGGACAATCCGAAGATTCCACCTGACCAGAAGAAAATCGAGGATGAAACCCCGAATTACAGAAAAAGGGAGACACCAAGGTGGCAGAGCTGGCCCGATTATTGAGGGCAAACTCCGCTAAAGGCAAAAAAGCAACCCAATCATCCTGATCTGCAGACACAAAACACCTCAAATATGTCTCCAAGGTCTGATTCGTCCGCTCGGTCTGGCCATTAGTCTGAGGATGGAAAGCAGACGAGAAAGACAAATCTATGCCCATCCTAGCACAGAATGCTCGCCAAAATCTAGACACGAATTGGGTACCTCTGTCAGAAACGATATTCTCCGGAATACCATGCAAACGGACCACATTTTGAAAAAACAGAGGAACCAACTCGGAAGAAGAAGGCAACTTAGGCAGGGGAACCAAATGGACCATCTTAGAGAAACGATCACACACCACCCAGATGACAGACATCTTCTGAGAAACAGGAAGATCCGAAATAAAATCCATCGAGATGTGCGTCCAGGGCCTCTTCGGAATATGCAAGGGCAACAACAATCCACTAGCCCGAGAACAACAAGGCTTGGCCCGAGCACAAACGTCACAAGACTGCACAAAGCCTCGCACATCTCGAGACAGGGAAGGCCACCAGAAGGACCTTGCCACCAAATCCCTGGTACCAAAGATTCCAGGATGACCTGCCAACGCAGAAGAATGAACCTCAGAAATGACTTTACTGGTCCAATCATCAGGAACAAACAGTCTACCAGGTGGGCAACGATCAGGTCTATCCGCCTGAAACTCCTGCAAGGCCCGCCGCAGGTCTGGAGAAACGGCAGACAATATCACTCCATCCTTAAGGATACCTGTAGGTTCAGAATTACCAGGGGAGTCAGGCTCAAAACTCCTAGAAAGGGCATCCGCCTTAACATTCTTAGAACCCGGCAGGTAGGACACCACAAAATTAAACCGAGAGAAAAACAACGACCAGCGCGCCTGTCTAGGATTCAGGCGTCTGGCGGACTCAAGATAAATTAGATTTTTGTGGTCAGTCAATACCACCACCTGATGTCTAGCCCCCTCAAGCCAATGACGCCACTCCTCAAAAGCCCACTTCATGGCCAAAAGCTCCCGATTCCCAACATCATAATTCCGCTCGGCGGGCGAAAATTTACGCGAGAAAAAAGCACAAGGTCTCATCACGGAGCAATCGGAACTTCTCTGCGACAAAACCGCCCCAGCTCCGATTTCAGAAGCGTCGACCTCAACCTGAAAAGGAAGAGCAACATCAGGCTGACGCAACACAGGGGCGGAAGAAAAGCGGCGCTTAAGCTCCCGAAAGGCCTCCACAGCAGCAGGGGACCAATCAGCAACATCAGCACCCTTCTTAGTCAAATTAGTCAATGGTTTAACAACATCAGAAAAACCAGCAATAAATCGACGATAAAAGTTAGCAAAGCCCAAAAATTTCTGAAGACTCTTAAGAGAAGAGGGTTGCGTCCAATCACAAATAGCCTGAACCTTGACAGGATCCATCTCGATGGAAGAGGGGGAAAAAATATATCCCAAAAAGGAAATCTTTTGAACCCCAAAAACGCACTTAGAACCCTTCACACACAAGGAATTAGACCGCAAAACCTGAAAAACCCTCCTGACCTGCTGGACATGAGAGTCCCAGTCATCCGAAAAAATCAAAATATCATCCAGATACACAATCATAAATTTATCCAAATAATCACGGAAAATGTCATGCATAAAGGACTGAAAGACTGAAGGGGCATTTGAAAGACCAAAAGGCATCACCAAATACTCAAAGTGGCCCTCGGGCGTATTAAATGCGGTTTTCCACTCATCCCCCTGCTTAATTCGCACCAAATTATACGCCCCACGGAGATCTATCTTAGAGAACCACTTGGCCCCCTTTATGCGAGCAAACAAATCAGTCAGCAGTGGCAACGGATATTGATATTTAACCGTGATTTTATTCAAAAGCCGATAATCAATGCACGGCCTCAAAGAGCCATCTTTCTTAGCCACAAAGAAAAAACCGGCTCCTAAGGGAGATGACGAAGGACGAATATGTCCCTTTTCCAAGGACTCCTTTATATATTCTCGCATAGCAGCATGTTCAGGCACAGACAGATTAAATAAACGACCCTTAGGGTATTTACTACCCGGAATCAAATCTATGGCACAATCGCACTCCCGGTGCGGAGGTAATGAACCAAGCTTAGGTTCTTCAAAAACGTCACGATATTCAGTCAAGAATTCAGGAATCTCAGAGGGAATAGATGATGAAATGGAAACCACAGGTACGTCCCCATGCGTCCCCTTACATCCCCAGCTTAACACAGACATAGCTTTCCAGTCAAGGACTGGGTTATGAGATTGCAGCCATGGCAATCCAAGCACCAACACATCATGTAGGTTATACAGCACAAGAAAGTGAATAATCTCCTGGTGATCCGGATTAATCCGCATAGTTACTTGTGTCCAGTATTGTGGTTTATTGCTAGCCAATGGGGTGGAGTCAATCCCCTTCAGGGGTATAGGAGTTTCAAGAGGCTCCAAATCATACCCACAGCGTTTGGCAAAGGACCAATCCATAAGACTCAAAGCGGCGCCAGAGTCGACATAGGCATCCGCGGTAATAGATGATAAGGAACAAATCAGGGTCACAGATAGAATAAACTTAGACTGTAAAGTGCCAATTGAAACAGACTTATCAAGCTTCTTAGTACGCTTAGAGCATGCTGATATAACATGAGTTGAATCACCGCAATAGAAGCACAACCCATTTTTTCGTCTAAAATTCTGCCGTTCACTTCTGGACAGAATTCTATCACATTGCATATTCTCTGGCGTCTTCTCAGTAGACACCGCCAAATGGTGCACAGGTTTGCGCTCCCGCAGACGCCTATCGATCTGGATAGCCATTGTCATGGACTCATTCAGACCCGCAGGCACAGGGAACCCCACCATAACATCCTTAATGGCATCAGAGAGACCCTCTCTGAAATTCGCCGCCAGGGCGCACTCATTCCACTGAGTAAGCACAGCCCATTTACGGAATTTCTGGCAATATA
Source organism: Ranitomeya variabilis (assembly GCF_051348905.1). Classification (NCBI taxonomy): domain Eukaryota; kingdom Metazoa; phylum Chordata; class Amphibia; order Anura; family Dendrobatidae; genus Ranitomeya; species Ranitomeya variabilis. Next base: position 569,631,233 of record NC_135232.1, read on the forward strand.
TTTCAGCTTCGTCTTGCCCCTGAGATAGGGACATCAAGGCCTTTTCCGCCTGAAGTTCTAACTGAGGTTCCTCATAAAGCAACCCCAAGGCCAGAAAAAACGCATCCACATTGAGCAACGCAGGATCCCCTGGAGCCAGTGCAAAAGCCCAATCCTGAGGGTCGCCCCGGAGCAAGGAAATCACAATCCTGACCTGCTGAGCAGGATCTCCAGCAGAGCGAGATTTCAGGGACAAAAACAACTTGCAATTATTTTTGAAATTTTGAAAGCAAGATCTATTCCCCGAGAAAAATTCAGGCAAAGGAATTCTAGGTTCAGATATAGGAACATGAACAACAAAATCTTGTAAATTTTGAACTTTCGTGGTGAGATTATTCAAACCTGCAGCTAAACTCTGAATATCCATTTTAAACAGGTGAACACAGAGCCATTCCAGGATTAGAAGGAGAGAAAGAGAGAAAGGCTGCAATATAGGCAGACTTGCAAGAGATTCAATTACAAGCACACTCAGAACTGAAAAAAAAAAAAAATCTTCAGCAGACTTCTCTTTTCTCTCCTTTCTCTGTCAATTAATTTAACCCCTTTTATGGCTGGTCAAACTGTTATGGTTCTCAATGGCAAGAGAACATAGCCCAGCAAACATAAGAACTAGCTCTTGGAAGGATGGAAACTAAACTGACCATGAACTAAACCTGCCGCACAACTAACAGTAGCCGGGTAGCGTAGCCTGCGTTTTATCCCTAGACGCCCAGCGCCGGCCGGAGGACTAACTAATCCTGGCAGAGGAAAATATAGTCCTGGCTCACCTCTAGAGAAATTTCCCCGAAAGGCAGACAGAGGCCCCCACAAATATTGGCGGTGATTTTAGATGAAATGACAAACGTAGTATGAAAATAGGTTTAGCAAAATTGAGGTCCGCTTACTAGATAGCAGGAAGACAGAAAGGGCACTTTCATGGTCAGCTGAAAACCCTATCAAAACACCATCCTGAAATTACTTTAAGACTCTAGTATTAACTCATAACATCAGAGTGGCAATTTCAGATCACAAGAGCTTTCCAGACACAGAAACGAAACTACAGCTGTGAACTGGAACAAAATGCAAAAACAAACAAGGACTAAAGTCCAACTTAGCTGGGAGTTGTCTAGCAGCAGGAACATGCACAGAAAGGCTTCTGATTACAATGGAGACCGGCATGGAAGTGACAGAGGAGCAAGGCTAAATAGCGACTCCCACATCCTGATGGAAACAGGTGAACAGAGAGGATGATGCACACCAGTTCAATTCCACCAGTGGCCACCGGGGGAGCCCAAAATCCAATTTCACAACAATCCTCCTGTGAACGCAGGACCCGGTACCGAGTACCCCACGGCCCTGGCGGGGCGACTCATGTTGTATGTAGTATGTACTGTATGCACTGTGTATGTGTGTATGTGTTTTGTTTTTTGTTTTTTACATTCAACACATTAGCAGGATGATGGGACTACTACTGTCCCATCATTGGCTAATGTGTCAATCACTGTCACTGTAGCAGGCATAGCTGGATGGGACTTGTAGTCCCATCGGACTATGCCTGCAAACACACAAACACACAAACACCTAAAGACCCCCCGCACAGCCCCGCAGTCCCTCTGGATAGCGCCATACAGCCTCGGACAGCACTGCACAGCCCCGGACAGAACCCCGGACAGTCTGCAGACCTCCAGACTGCCCCGAGCAGCGCCTCACAGCCCCATACAGACCCCCGGACAGCCTGCAGACCCCTGGATAGCCCGCAGACCCCCAGACAGCGTGGCATAGTCCCGCACAGACCCCTGGACAGCCCGCAGACAGCCCCTCCAGATGCCCCGGCAGACCCCCGCAGACCCACGGACAGCCCGCAAACCCCGCCCGCACACAAACACATGCACACAGTCACTACCCACACTCCGCCCACACTCCGCCCACACACTGCCCTCCTCCCGATCTGCAGCGTTTCATCTGCAGCTAAACCACAGACCTTTTTTACATCTGCGGTTTTGCGGCGGATGTGCCCAACTCAATGCAAGTCAATGGGTGCAGAAACGCTGCAGATCCGCACAAAGAATTGACATGATGCGGAAAAAACAGCTGCGTTTCCATGCGTTTTTTTTCCGCAGAACGTGCACAGTGGATTTGGTTTTCCATAAGTTTACATGGTACTGTACACCACATGGAAAACTGCTGCAAATCCGCAACGTCAAAAATGCTGCGGATCTGCGGGCAAATCCGGAATATGTGCACATAGCCTAAAGGGGTTTTACAGAATGTAATAAAACAGCCCCCCTCCCCCTGTCATGTAATTCAAATGGCAGCCCATCCTACTCCCATGTTAGGATGGGCTATTGTCTGAACAAACAACACTCCTGTGCCTCAATGCAGAGGACTTGTAAGCACTAGGGTTGAGCGAAACGGATCGGACAAATTCAAAAATCGCCGACTTTCGGTAAAGTCGGGTTTTATGAAACCTGACCCGATCCTAGTGTGGGATCGGCCATGAGGTCGCCAATCTGAGCACAAAAGTCGCGTTTCATATGACGCTTTCAGAGCCATTTTTCAGACAATGAAGGACGCAGAGTGTGGGCAGCGTGATGACATAGGTCTCGGTCCCCACCATCTTAGAGAAGGGCATGACAGTGATTGGCTTGCTTTCTGCGGCATCACAGGGGCTATAAAGGAGCATGCACGCAGACCGCCATCTTACTTCTGCCTATCTTAGCATAGGAAGAGGTTGCTGCAGCTTCATCAGAAGAAGGGATATAGTTAGGGAGGGAAGATTAACCCCCAAACTGCTTGTGCTGTAGGGATTTCCACTGTCCAACACCACCTTTTTTTTTGCAGGGACAGTGGAGGCTATATTTTTGTGCATCAACTCTGTAGCTTATTAGGCTGCCTTATAAGGCTCCCTGATAGCTGCATTGCTGTTTGCATGCTGCTGTGCAAACCAACTGCTTTTTTAAAAGCAAAAATCCTGTTGCTCCTTTCTGCACAGTTATCTTGTTTATTTGTCCACACTTTTGTGTGCAGCAGTCCTTTTTATTGCTGCCATACTTGTCCTGAGATCATTGTAGGGAGATTGTAAGTGGCAGAAAGTGGCTGGAAGATATATGAAAAAATACAAGGACTGTAGTACAATTTCATTGTGTTGTTTTATACACTGAGCCTGAGTTTTGGTTCAGTCTCCCCCCAAAAAAAGTGAGATTCAAATTCTCACAAAGTGGATATACTTCAGTCCTGTTAGTTTGTCGTATATCAGCCAGCCACTTTCTGCCACTTACATTGTGTTGTTTTATGCACAGGGCCAGAGTTTTGGTTCAGTCATCCAAAAAAAAGCGAGATTTAAATTCTCAACAAGTTTATATACACCTTCTACCTTGTTTTACAGTACCATATAACGGTTGTTATTTTGGTTAGATTTTCCAAAAAATGAGGAAGTCTGGTGGAAGAGCCCATGGGCGGTGGTTGCCAGCTGGTACTGATGGTGGTGGTGGTGCATCTGGTGGTAGTGGCAAAAGCACAATAGCACCTAAGGCTGGAGGTGTTGAGCCAGCGTCATCGTCTGGCTACAGAAGGCCTCGATTGCTCCCTTATCTGGGAGTAGGAAAACAGCTTTTAAAGCTGGAGCAGCAGGAAAAAGTTTTGGCTTTCCTTGCTGACTCAGCCTCTAGCTCTTTCGCCTCCTCTTCAGAAAGTTCCAAATAAAAAAGCAGCAAGTTGTCAGTGGATGCTCCCGGTCAGGAACAAGACATTTCCTTGTGTCCTTCACCCAAACCAAAAGTGAATGATGCGTCAGGCGACACTACAGGTTACTCCATGGAGCTCTTTACACATACCGTGCCTGGGTTAGAAAGAGAAATTGTTAACTGCCCATTGCAAGATGAATCGGACATGGAGTGCACTGATGCAGAGCCACAGCTAGATTATTATGCTGTTCCATTGACTCAGATCACTACATTGCCCTTGCAGTGTACTGAGCCAGAATCTGACCCTGATGAGACTATGGTGCCCCGTCCCGAACGCTACAGCACCTTACACGGTGACACAGAGGAAGGTGCACATGACATTGAAGAGGAGGTGATAGATGAATCAGTTGTTGACCCAGATTGGCAGCCATTGGGGAAAGAGGGTGCTGTTGAGGGTCCGCTCAGAAGCGGAGGAGGATGATCCACAGCAACCATCTACATCGCAACAGCTGTCATCTGGCAGGCCCATTTCAGGCCAAAAATGTGTGTCAAAAACAAAAACAGTTTTAGGACAGAGTGGCCATCCGGTGAAAGTAGCACAGCGTGCAAAGCCTGAAAAAGTATTCCATAGTAGGAAGAGTGTAGTGTGGCAATTTTTTAACCAAGATCCGAATGATCAGTCAAAAGTTATCTGTAAGAAATGCTCAAAGACCTTTAGCAGAGGGAAGAATCTTCAAAATTTAAATACAACGTGCATGCGTAGACATTTAACCAGCAAGCACTTGCAAGCCTGGACTAACTATCAAACGTCCCGTACCATTGGTGCACCTGCTCAGAATGAAGGTAGTCAGCAAAGCTACATTGCTTCCCTCACTGTAAGTCCACTGTTTAGGAAACCACCAGCAGCAAATGTGGAGGTATCGTCGCAAGGCCAAAGCAGTCAGTGAATCACAAGGTTATTGGTAGGAAACACTGTATGTAGGCAACATCAAGAATACCATCACCAACCCTCTCTCAATCCGCCATGTCCACCACCACCACCGCTAGTTCCACCATATGCAGCACTCCAGTCCAGCTCACCCTACAAGAGACTCTCGTTAGGAAAAGAAAGTGCTCATCCTCTCATCCGTGTACACAGGGATTGAACGCCCACATTGCTATACTAATCTTGTTAGAGATGATGCCCTACCGGTTGGTTGAAAGCGAAGCTTTCAAAGACCTGATGGCCTACGCAGTAACACACTATGACTTACTCAGTCAGCACTTCTTTGCAAGAAAAGCCATCCCAGCCCTCCACCAGCATGTCAAAGACCGCATTGTCCATGCACTGAGGCAATCAGTCAGTGGAAAGGTGCACCTCACAACAGATGCATAGACCAGTAGGCATGGCCAGGGACGTTACGTGTCCATCACGGCGCTCTGGTTTAATGTAGTGGATGCAGGGTCCACAGGGGACAGCCATAGTGGGACAGTTCTGCCTAGCCCACGGTCTAGGAAACAGTTGGCTGTAGGCGTTCAAAACCCCTCCTCCTCCTCCAGAAGCGAAAGCTCATCCACAGAACGCAGTCGCGCGACCACTCCATCCGCAGCTGCCAGTGTTGCACACTGTGTCCCATTATCGAACAGCTAGTGGTAACCGTCAGGAGGCTGTGTCACAAATGAAGTCTTTGGGTGACAACAGACACACCGCAGAAGTACTGGCCGAATACTTGCAGCAACTAACTCAGTCATGGCTGGGCACTGTACATCTTGAGTTAGGCAAGGTAGTCAGTGATAACTGAAGGAGTTTTATGGCTGCCATAGCCCTTTCAGAACTGAAACACATACCTTGCCTGGCTCACACCTTGAACCTGGTGGTGCAGTGCTTCCTCAAAAATTATCCGGAGTTACCAGCCCTGCTCCTGAAGGTGTGAAGACTTTGCTCGCACATCCGCCGGTCGCCCGTACACTCCAGCCGTATGCTGAACCATCAGCTATCGCTGAATCTTCCCCAGCACCGCTTAATAATCGACATTGCAACAAGGTGGAACTCCACACTGCACATGGTTCAGAGGCTGTGCGAACAGAGGCGTGCTGTAATTAATTTGTGGGAGGATACACATACACAGGCAGGCACTTGGATGGCAGACATGGAGTTGTCTGGGTGCAGTGGTTGAAGCTACAAGACCTCTGTCAAGTCCTTCAGTGTTTTGAGGAATGCACACGGCTGGTAAGTGCAGATGACGCCATCATAAGCATGAGCATCCCACTAATGCGTCTGCTGATGCAAAGATTGACGCACATTAAGGAGCAAGCGTCTGCAGCCGAGGAGGAGGGAAGCCTTGATGACAGTCAGCCATTGTCTGCTTAGGGAACTCTCCCGGACGAGGTGGCGGACGAAGAGGAGGAGGAGGATGATATGGATGAATATTTATGGGAGGATGATGCTTCTCAGGGGGCAATAGAAACTGGTGGCGTTGCAAGGTCAGGTACAGTGTTTTTGTGGGACACAAGTGATGTTGATTTGCAAGAAAGTACTCCTCAACCCAGCACAAGCAGTGAATTGACACCTGGAACATTGGCCCACATGACTGAGTCTGCCCTGCTTATCCTAAAAAGGGACCCCCGCATTATCAAAATGATGACCGATGACGATTACTGGTTGGCCTGCCTCTTGGATCCACGATATAAAGGAAAATTACAAAATATCATGCCACATGAGAACCTTGAGCAAATATTGGCTACCAAACAAGCAACTCTTGTAGACCATTTGGTTCAGGCATTCCCAGCACACAGCGGCGGTGATGGTTCTCACACGAGCCATAGGGGGCAACATGGCAGAGGTGTTAGAGGTCCACAAATCCAAAGTGGCATTGGACAGAGGGGTTTTCTGACCAGGTTTTGGAGTGATTTCGCAACGACCACTGACACGACAGGTACTGCTGCATCGATTGAAAGTGACAGGAGACAGCATTTGTCCAGTATGGTTACGAACTACTTTTCCTCCCTTATCGATGTTCTCCCTCACAGGTCATTCCACTTTGATTACTGGGCATCTAAAATAGACACTTGGCCTGAATTGGCAGAATATGCATTACAGGAGCTCGCTTGCCCTGCTGCTAGTGTGCTATCAGAAAGAGTCTTCAGTGCTGCTGGTTCAATACTGACCGAAAAAAAGACACGTCTGGCTACCCAAAATGTTGATGGTCTAACCTTCATTAAAATGAACCAATCATGGATTTCAAATTATTTGGTCCCACCTTCCCCTGCTGACACGTAGCTTGCCTGAAAAATGTCTTGCTTTTGGCCTCCTCTTACTGACTTCTCCAATTCCTCCATTTGCAGCTGCTGAATGTCCACCATAGGCCATTTTTATACCTCCCTAAATGGGCTGACTCCTCCCACAGGGCCGTGGTCACCACCTGGCGCAAGCACCCGTGCGAGTGCCGTTTGCCTGGACAGGTGGGTGGGCCCACTCTTGGGCGACGGCACTGGCACATGGTCCCTCATATTACAATGAAGTGTCTCTGACGGTGGTGGTGCACAACCAACGTCAGACACACCGTCGTAATATGAGGGGCCCTGTGCCAGTACCACCGCCAATGAGAGTGTTCCCCCCAGCTCGAACAGTGCTCTACCACTTGCAATACTTACCTCTCCCTGCTCCACCACTGTGTAGTCTGTGCTGTTAAATCCTTCAATGGCATTGCCAATACAAATTTGTTGATAGATGATAGTTAAAATATACAGGGGCACTGGCCTCCATTTAGACCAGTTAATACTTTGCGCCTACTACCACTGTCTTCTACTCAGCAGAGGAGCCCACCCCTGTACCTAGCTATGCCACCTGTTTATTTATGAACAATTTTTTGGCAGACATTTAGCCCACTTTATTATTTGGGCCTACTTACTTAGTCTGCTACTCATTACAGTTTTCCTCCACTGAACAAAGCAATGTCGCCTGTTTAGTCCTGTTACCACATTTGAACTGCATTTAGCCTACTTTATTATTTGGGCCTACTAACTGTGTCGGCCACTCCTTTCAGTTTTCCTCCACTGAACAAAGCAATGCCGCCTGTTTAGTCCTGTTACCAATTTTTAACTGCATTTAGCCTACTTTATTATTTGGGCCTATATCTGTGTCTCCTCCTCATCCTGCCCATTGCCCAGCCACAGCTAGATGAGTCTGCTGGTACATTGACCCAGACCACTACATTCCCTTTGCACTCTACACAGCCAGAATCTGATCCTGCTGAAAGTCAGGTTCCCCTTCCCGCATACTATATCACCTTACAAGGGGACAAAGAGGAAGGTGCAGATGAAAGTGCAGGTTCCTTCATCAGATGGGGGGCATACTCATTGGCGACGTCACTGGCACAGGGCCCCTCATAGTACGCAAAAGTGTCTCTGCCAGTGGGAGGCGCCACCTGCCTTCAAACACACCACCGTACTATGAGGGGCCCTGTGCCAGTGTCAACGAGTGGGCCCCCCCTGCTTGCTCAGGATCACAGCACTTGCAAAGTTGAAATACTTACCTCTCCCTGCTCCACCGCCGTGACGTATTCCGCGTTTCCTGGGCCCACGAAAATCTTGAGCCAGCCCTACCCCCCACAACTGTAGCCAAATGACCCCCAGTTTTCAATGCCTTACTATTTTTATAAAGTAAATTAAGGTTGACAAGCTTAAGTAATAAGAATTGATGTTTTTGGCATTAAAATGGGCACTGTAGGTGTTTTCCTGTCCTCCACTCACTGCCGACTTTGATTCCCCATTGACTTGCATTGGATTTCGTGTTTCAGTCGGCCCCCGACTTTTCCCAATAATCGGCCGATTTCACCTGACCCGACTTTTAACAAAGTCGGGTTTCGCGAAACCGACTCGATCCGAAAAAAGTAAAAGTCGCTCAACTCTAGTAAGCACACATTCCTCAGCTGAGGTGAAGTGCTGTGACAGGGGAAGAAATAATGTTCTCATTGTCTGATTGAGTATTAAAGATCTATTTCTCTAGCCTCAGTCCTATGTGCTCAATCATCCCAGGAGAAAATGTATTTCTTCTTATGTAATAGCCTTCTCCTGTGCCCATAGAGAAATGTGGGCTTACGTTGCAGCTCCCCTGTCCATTGAAAAACAAGTCTCTTACTTGATTGGGCTATTTTATTACATTCTTGGAGAATCCATTTTTTACATCACTGTTTATCACAGAATATATCAGATTGTGGAATCCGTATAGTTCAATTCATCAAGGTTTGTACCCCTTAATTTTCTATAACAACCAAATGAGAAAAATTAATAGGGTAAACTGCTAGAACCTTTGTCCATCATAAAGAAACAAGGAAGCTTATGCCAATAAAAAACAATTATTTTATTAATCAAAAGACATTAAAAACCTGTAGAACAATATGTCAATCAATGGGAATACATACGCAGAATATACTGTCTGCACTTGATATACACCAAAATACACGTATAAAAAACTAAGTGGTATACAATGGCATCCAATGCCCATAATACATATATTGATCAAATTATTAATACATATTTTGAAAGGTTTACAAAGACCAAGGTCTTAAAAATAGAGACATATTACTATAAGACACAGCACTTGAATTTAAGAAGAGCCAAATACCCTCAATTGAAAAACAAAATAAACTAATTCACAGCCACCCTATTAAAGGACATATAAATAAATAAATAAATAAATAAATAAATAAATACAGGGCACAACAAATTAGGCCAAGTGGACAAATAGGTATTGCATGCTCCTATATAAAATAATGGGTGCTACAAAACTGAATAATAGATGCTATTAGACTCAATATGTGCAAAATGCAATAAGATAAGCCCCAGTGGACAGGTAGGTATTAAATACTCCTATATTAGGCAATAGGTGCTATAGAGCTGAAAATAAATATAGCTAAACTTGCTGTTTCCAGCCAGCTAACGCTCGGCACGCTCATTGCTAGCTAATTAATGCTGCTGGTGATTAAACTAAAGTAAATAATGACAACATTCAATAGCACTTACGCAGGTGGTAAATTAACATAAAATGAGGTTAATAACAATAATAATCATTAAAAATCTGAATAATACTAATAATTAGTGTTGAGCGATACCTTCCGATATCCAGAAGTATTGGATTGGATCGGCTGATATCCAGAAAATATCGGATATCGCCGATGCCGATATTCGATACCAATGCAAGTCAATGGGACACAAATATCGGAATGTAAATAAGCCCTTTCTGTGCTTCTACATCCTGTTCTGGAGGGCGTAAGATTGTGGGCGGTGCGTGGGCGGACACTGTGTGTGTCAGTGTGTGTGGGAGGGGTCTGTGCGGGCCTGCCGGGGATCTGTATGGGTGTCTCGGGCCTCTGTACGGGCTGCCGGGGGTTGGTGTGTGCCTGCTGGGGCTATGTGCGGGCTGCCGGGGCTCTGTGCAGGCCTGTCGGGGCTCTGTGCTGCCTGCCGGGGCTATGTGCGGGCTGTCGGGGCTCTGTGCGGGCCTGCCGGGGCTCTGTGCTGCCTGCCGGGGCTATGTGCGGGCTGCCGGGGCTATGTGCGGGCTGCCGGGGCTCTGTGCGGGCCTGCCGGGGCTCTGTGCTGCCTGCCGGGGCTCTGTGCGGGCGTGCTGGGGCTCTGTGTGGGCTGCCGGGGCTCTGTGCGTGTGTTCGGACGATGCCTGCTACAGTGACAGTTATTAATCTTAGGCGAACTGAAGACCGCGCACACGGTGTGAATTTTTAGGTAGTTTATTGAAGCCTACGCGTTTCCAGAGCTTTCTTGCTCTCTTCTTAAAGCAGATTAAAACCAATAAAAATCATTTAAAAAATATTGCTGATTGTTATTTATATTATAACCTAAGGACTTTTGGATATATACCTTGAATTCTCTTGAGCCAGGAGGGCTAAATGTAATGTCAGATATTCTGTGATTTAACAAAACCTTTAACTGAAGTTAGTGACAATTACTAAACCTCATTCCAATAACAATTTTCCTCTGGTCCTAAGGGAGGTGTATAGAAGTACTCATGTAGGAATCAGAAAAAACTCATCCCCATTCCATGGCACAATGACTAGAATAGCCTTAAAAATGGAATTACTACGTGAAGCTCCCTGGTTCGAATACTCATTTTTACCATTTGTGATTTTTTTTTTTTTTTTTTTTTTAAGGGCGTGTTCTAAATTATTTTATATTTCTTGGTTTTTATTTTCTATTAGTGTCCTTAGGTTATAATATAAATAACAATCAGCAATATTTTTTAAATGATTTTTATTGGTTTTAATCGTACTTATGTGTTATAGCACAATGGGCCCTGGTGCCCCTCCCTTTCCCTTTTGTATAAATACACCCTATATTGTGTTATGTATTATATGCCCTGAAGAAGAGAGCAAGAAAGCTCTTGAAACGCGTAGGCTTCAATAAACTACCTAAAAATTCACACCGTGTGCGCGGTCTTCAGTTCGCCTAAGATTACTACCCTCAACATCCTGTATTGGATTCTTGTGGAGACCTGCTGCTATGGTTAAGCCTACATGGGAGTTGTGACCTAGGTTCACAACTCTAATAGGTGAGTACATTCCCTACATAGGACTGTATATTTTTCCTAAACAGTGTGACACATTAGCGGCGCCTTGTGTTTTTTCATTTACAGTGACAGTTATTGACACATTAGCCAATGATGGGACATAAAAAATACTACATATATGCTACATACATGCTACATACATGCTACATACATACTACATACATACATGGTACATACATGCTACATACATACTACATGCTACAAACATGCTACCTACATACTACATACTACATACATACATACATACTACATACATACTACATACATTACATACATACTACATACATACTATATACATGCATTACATACATAATACATACATACTACATATATACTACATACATTACATACATACATTACAAACATACTACATACATTACATACATACTACATACATACTACATACATTAGATACATACTACATACATACTACATACATACATATTACATACATTACATACATACTACATACATACTACATGCATACTACAAACATACTACATACATTACATACATACTACATACATACTACATACATTAGATACATACTACATACATACTACATACATTACATACATACTACATACATACTACATACATACATATTACATACATTACATACATACTACATACATACTACATACATACTACATACAGTACATTCACACATTACATACAATACATACATATAGACATACAGTATATTAACCCCTTCACCCCGAAGCCTTTTTTCACTTAAGTGACAGGGCCAATTTTTACAATTCTGACCACTGTCACTTTATGAGGTCATAACTCTGAAACGCTTCAACGGATCCTGGTGATTCTGACACTGTTTTCTCGTGACATATTGTACTTCATGATAGTGGTAAAACTTCTTCGATATGACTTGCATTTATTTGTGAAAAAAACAAAAATTTGTCGAAAATTATGAAAATTTAGCAATTTTCAAACTTTTAGTTTTTATGCCCTTAAATTAGAGAGTTATATCACATAATATAGTTAATAAACAACATTTCCCACATGTCTGCTTTACATCAGCACAATTTTGGAAACATAATTTTTTTTGTTAGGGAGTTATAAGGGTTAAAAGTTGACCAGCGATTTCTCATTTTTGCAACAAAATTTGCAAAACCATTTTTTTTACGGACCACCTCACACTTGAAGTGACTGTGAGGGGTCTATATGACAGAAAATGCCCAAAAGTGACACCATTCTAAAAACTGCACCCCTCAAGGTACTCAAAACCACATTCAAAAAGTTTATTAACCCCTCAGGTGCTTCACAGAAATTTTTGGAATGTTTAAAAAAAATTGAACATTTAACTTTTTTTTCACAAAATTTTTACTTCAGATCCAATTTGTTTTATTTTACAAAGGGTAACAGGAGAAATTGGACCACAAAAGTCGTTGTACAATTTGTCCTGAGTACGCCGATACCCCACATGTTGGTGTAAACCATTGATTGGGCACATGGCAGAGCTCGGAAGGGAAGGAGCGCCATTTGACTTTTCAATGCAAGATTTGCTGGAATTGAGATCGGAACCCATGGCTCGATTGGAGAGCCCCTGACGTGCCTAAACAGTGGAAACCCCCACAAATGACACCATTTTGGAAAGTAGACCCTCTATGGAACTAATCTAGATGTGTGGTGAGCACTTTGAACCTCCAAGTGCTTCACAGAAGTTTATAATGTAGAGCCGTAAAAAAAAAATCATATTAATTTTCACAAAAAATGATCTTTTTGCCCCAAATTTTTTATTTTCCCAAGGGTAACAGGATAAATTGGACCACAAAGTTGTTGTGCAATTTTTCGTGAGTACGCTGATACTTCATATATGGGGATAAACCACTGTTTGAGCACATGGCAGAGCTCAGAAGGGAAGGAGTGCCGTTTGACTTTTCAATGCAAAATTGGCTGGAATTGAGATCGGAACCCATGTCGCGTTTGGAGAGCCCCTGACATGCCTAAATAGTGGAAACCCCCCACAATGGACCCCATTTTGGAAAGAAGACCCCCCTAAGGAACTTATTAAGATGTGTGGTGAGCACTTTTAACCCCCAATTGTTTCACTAAAGTTTAGAATGTAGCGCTGTGAAAATTACAAAAATCATTTTTTCTTTCCACAAAATGATGTTTCAGCCCGTAATTTTTTTTTCCCAAGGGTAACAGGAAAAATTGGACCACAAAAGTTATTGTCCAATTTGTCCTGAGTATGCTGATATCCCATACATGGGGGAGAACCACTGTTTGGGCGCACGGCAGAGCTCGGAAGGGAAGGAGCGCCGTTTGAAATGCAGACTTAGATGGATTGGTCTGCAGGTGTCATGTTGCATTTGCAGAGCCCATGATGTACCTAAACAGTAGAAACCCCCCACAAGTGACCCCATATTGGAAACTAGACCCCCCAAGGAACTTATCTAGATGTGTTGTGAGAACTTTGAACCAACAAGTGTTTCACTACAGTTTATAACGCAGAGCCGTGAAAATAAAACATATTTTTTTTTCCACGAAAATGATATTTTAGCCCCCACGTTTTTATTTTCCCAAGGGTAACAGGAGAAATTGGACCACAAAAGTTGTTATCCAATTTGTCCTGAGTACGCTGATACCCCATATAATGGGGAGGAACCACTGTTTGGGCGCACGGCAGAGCTCGGAAGGGAAGGAGCGCCGTTTGAAATGCAGACTTAGATGGATTGGTCTGCAGGTGTCATGTTGCATTTGCAGAGCCCATGATGTACCTAAACAGTAGAAACCCCCCACAAGTGACCCCATATTGGAAACTAGACCCCCCAAGGAACTTATCTAGATGTGTTGTGAGAACTTTGAACCAACAAGTGTTTCACTACAGTTTATAACGCAGAGCCGTGAAAATAAAAAAATATTTTTTTTTCCACGAAAATGATATTTTAGCCCCCACGTTTTTATTTTCCCAAGGGTAACAGGAGAAATTGGACCACAAAAGTTGTTATCCAATTTGTCCTGAGTACGCTGATACCCCATATAATGGGGAGTAACCACTGTTTGGGCGCACGGCAGAGCTCGGAAGGGAAGGAGCGCCGTTTGAAATGCAGACTTAGATGGATTGGTCTGCAGGCGTCATGTTGCATTTGCAGAGCCCCTGATGTACCTAAACAGTAGAAACCCCCAAAAAGTGACCCCATATTGGAAACTATACCCCCCAAGGAACTTATCTAGATGTGTTGTGAGAACTTTGAACTAACAAGTGTTTCACTACAGTTTATATCGCAGAGCCGTGAAAATAAAAAATATTTTTTTTTCCACGAAAATGATATTTTAGCCCCCACGTTTTTATTTTCCCAAGGGTAACAGGAGAAATTGGACCCCAAACGTTGTTGTCCAACTTGTCCTGAGAACGCTGATACCCCATATGTTGGGGGGACCACTGTTTGGGAGCACAGGAGAACTCGGAAGGGAAGGAGCACTGTTTTAGTTTTTCAAAGCAGAATTGTTTGGAATTGAGATCGGACGCCATGTCGCGTTTGGAGAGCCCCTGATGTGCCTAAACAGTGGAAACTCCCAATTATAACTGAAACCCTAACCCCAGCCCTAACCCTAGCCCTAACCCCAATCTTAACCCTAGCCCCAACCCTAACCCTAACCCTAGCCCTAACTCTAGCCCTAACCCTAGCCCTAACCCTAACCCTAATTGGAAAATGGAAATACATACATTTTTTAAAATTTTATTATTTTTCCCTAACTAAGGGGGTGATGAAGGGGGGTTTGATTTACTTTTAGAGCGTTTTTTTGGCGGATTTTTATGGTTGGCAGCCATCACACACTAAAAGACGCTTTTTATTACAAAAAATAGTTTTTGCATCACCACATTTTGAGAGCTATAATTTATCCATATTTTGGCCCACAGAGTCATGTGAGATCTTGTTTTTTGCAGGACGAGTTGACGTTTTTATTGATACCATTTTCGGGCACATGACATTTTTTGATCGCTCTTTATTCCGATTTTTGGGAGGTGGAATGAACAAAAACCAGCAATTCCTGAAATTCTTTTGGGGGGGGGCGTTTATACCGTTCCACGTGTGGTAAAATTGATAAAGCAGCTTTATTCTTCAGGTCAGTTCGATTACAGCGATACCTCATTTATGTAATTTTTTTATGTTTTGGCGCTTTTACACAATAAAAACTATTTTATATAAAAAAATAATTGTTTTTGCATCACTTTATTCTGAGAGCTATAACTTTTTTATTTTTCTGTTGATGATGCTATGTGGCGGCTTTTTTTTGCCAGACAAGATGCCGTTTTCATCGGTACCATGGTTATTTATATCCATCTTTTTGATCGCATGTTATTCCAATTTTTGTTCGCCTGTATGAAAATAAATCGTTGTTTTTTGCCTTGGTTTTCTTTTTTTTTTTTGCGGTGTTCACTGAAGGGGTTAACTAGTGGGACAGTTTTATAGAGCGGGTCGTTACAGACGCGGCGATACCAAATATGTGTACTTTTATTGTTTTTTTTTTTACAAAAATAAATGGATTTACTGGGAAATGTTTTTTTTTCTTTATTTGGGAATTTTTTTATTTTATTTTTTATACATTGTATTTTTTTTTTTTTACTTTTTACCATTGTCCCAGGGTGAGACATCACTGTTTTAGATCAGATCGTTGATCTGACAGTGTGCATAGCACTCTGTCAGATCAACGATCTGACAGGCAACTTACAGAGGCTTGCCGGCGCCTGCTATTAGGAACTCTCAGCAGGCGCCGGCAAGCCAGGTCACTAAATGACCCGGAAGGAGTCCCACGGCCATCTTGGATCCAGGGACTCCTTCCGGATCACCGGAGCAGTGCGATCTCATCGCGTTGCTCCGTTGGGAGAGCGCAGGGAGCCCTCGTCCCTGTGCGATCCACCTCTATGCCGCTGTCACTACTGACAGTGGCATCAGAGGGGTTAAATGCCTGCGATCGGCGCGAGCGCCGATCGTGGGCATTGCTGCGGGGTGTCAGCTGTCATATACAGCTGACCCCTGCATCCGATCACCGCGGCGCTCAGCGCGAGACCGCGGTGATCGATCCGCCGTACTAGTACTGTGGCTGGCACAAATGCAGTGCCGGCAGCGCCGTACTAGTATGGCGAATGGCGCGAAGGGGTTAAACATAGATTACATACTCACCATTACTTGTCATTTTGATCCCCGAAGCCAGTGTCATCTGTAAAAAAAATTAAAACAACAAACAACCAATATACTCCATGTCCACAGAAATCCACGAGTGTCCCACGACGATCTCCCATGGAGAACAGCAGCATCAGCTGATACGACCGCTCTTCAGGGGCTGCAGGAACACAATGACGGGAGGAAGGTATCCTGCCGCACTGTATTCCTCCGCCGCTGTAAAAAAAAGTCCCTAGTCTCACTTTATGCCATTGCTGTGTGAGAAATTTTCCCACGCAGCAATTGCCAGAAAGTGAGACTCAGAGGTTACTATAGTTCAGTGATGCACTGCAGGAGACATTGTCTCCTGTCAGGGTGTCACTGAAGGTCCTATAGAGCAGTGACATCACCAGATGTCACTGTTCTATAGGGGAGATCATCATGGGACACTCGTTATTAATTGGACTATGGTGGACAGGTAGTATACGGTTTATTATTTTACATTTTTTGCAGGCACTGAAGTATGGTAAGTATGATGAAATGAAGAATATTAAAATACTTTTTTCCTAATGTGTGTGTATTTTATTAACCCTTTACCAGTATTGGATTAATAATGAATAGGCGTCTTATTGACGCCTCCCCGTTATTAACCCAGCTTAATGTCACCTTACGATAGCAAGGTGACATTAACCCCTTATTACAACATATCCCACCACTACATGGGAGTGGGAAGAGAGGGGCTAAGTGCCGGAATTGGCGCATCTTACAGACGCGCCATTTCCGGGGCAGCTGCGGACTGGTATTTGTAGCCGGACAGGGCCCAATATCCATGGCCCCTCTCAAGGCTATGAATATCAGCCCGCAGCTGTCTGCGTAGCCTTTCTGGCTGTAAAATATAGGGGGACCCCATTTCATTTTTTTGGGGGGTCCCCCTATCTTAATAGCCAGTAAAAGCTACGCAGACAGCTGCGGGCTGATATTCATAGCAGGCTACAAATATTTCCCCCCGGCCATCGGCTTTCCCCCTCTGGCACAGAAAATTGCGCAGGAGCTCACGAATTGCGCGGGAGCTCACGACGTTTGTTTCCATTTTTTTTAATTCAACGCTCATTAAGGCCTCTTTCATACTTGCGTCGGTACGGGTCCGTCGCTATGCATCGGGCCGACGTTCCGATGCACATTGTGAAATTTGTGCACGATGTGGGCAGCGGATGCAGTTTTTCAATGCATCCGCTGACCATTCTGAAGTCCGGGGAGGATGGGGCGGAGTTTCATCCGCGCATGCACGATAGAAAATGGCAGACACGACGGACAAAAACCCGTTCACTTGAATGTTTTTTCGTGCCGACAGTCCGCCAAAACATGACAGATCCGTTGCACGATGGACGCGATGTGTGGCCATCCTTCGCAATCTGTCACTAGTACAAGTCTATGCATAAAAAAGCGCATCCTACGAGCACATTTGCAGGATTCGTTTTTTCCGACGCTTCCGTTTTTTTCCGTCAGATCCGTTTTTTTCCGCTGAATCTATTTTTTATTCCGTCGGATCCTTTTTTTATACTGCTGTATCCGTTTTTTTCCGCCTGATCTGTTTTTTTCCGCCGGATCCATTTTTCTCTCATAGAGTTGCATTAGCGCCAGATTGCACCTGATGGCCACAAGTTTCATCCATTTTTTGCAGGATCCGTCAAAAAAGCTGTTTCCACTGGACGGAAAACACATACAGAGGAACGTTTTTTCTGTCCGGTGAAAAAACGTACAGCGATGGATCTGGCAAAAAACATATGAAACTGAGATGTGAAATGATGAATCCGGCCTCCAAATCCATTTTTTCATGCATGTTTCCATTCAAATCATGCACATTTTCCATTTATGTATTTCCAAAAACTGCATCAAAATCGCGCAAAAAATGCACCAAAAACTTCATCAAAACTGCATCAAAAACTGCATCATAACTACACCAAACACTGCATCAAAACTGCACAAAAAACTGCACCAAAAACTGCATCAAAAACCGCATCAACAACCGCACCAAGACCTGCATCCAAAACTGCAACAAAAACTGCACCAAAATCTGCATCAAAACTGCATCAAAAACCGCATCAAAAACCGCATCAAAAACAGCACCAAAAATGGCATCAAAAACCACACCAAAAAACTGCATCAAAAACCGGACCAAAAACCTGGACAAAAAACTGCATCAAAAACAGCATCAAAAACCTGCACCAAAAACTGCATCAAAAACTGCATCAAAACTGCACCAGTTTTTGATGCAGGTTTTGATACAGTTTTTGGTGCCGTTTTGATGCGTTTTTGATGCAGTTTTGCTGTAGATTTTGGTGCAGTTTTTGATGCTCTTTTTGATGCAGTTTTTGGTGCAGGTTTTTGGTACGTTTTTTGGTGCTGTTTTTGATGCAGTTTTTGGTACGGTTCTTGATGCTGTTTTTGATGCACTTTTTGGTGCAGTTTTTGATGCAGGTTTTTGGTGCGGCTTTTGATGCGGTTTTTTTATGCAGTTTTGATGCACTTTTTGGTGCAGTTATGATGCAGTTTTTTATGCAGTTTGGTGCAGTTTTGAAGCAGTTTTTAGTGCGGTTTTTGGAAATAAATAAACGGAAAATGTGCATGATTTGAATGGAAACATGCATGAAAAAATGGATTCGGAGGCCAGATTCATCATTTCATATCTCAGTTTCATGCTTTTTTTGCCGGATCTGTCGCTGTGCGTTTTTTCGTATATGTTTTCCATCTGGCGGAAACAGCTTTTTTGACGGATCCTGCAAAAAACGGATGAAATGTGTGGCCATCAGGCGCAATCAGGTGCTAATACAACTCTATGAGAAAAAAACGGATCCGGTGGAAAAAAACGGATCCTGCAAATGTGCTCGCAGGATGCATTTTTTTACCTATAGACTTGTACTAGCGATGGATCACGACAGATGGCCACACGTCACGTCCGTCATGCAATGGATCCCTTGTGTTTTGGCAGACCGTCGGCACGAAAAAATGTTCAAGTGAACATTTTTTTCTCCATCGCGTCTGCCGTTTTCTACTGCGCATGCACGGCCAAAACTCCGCCCCCTCCTCCCCGGTCTTCAGAATGGGCAGCGGATGCGTTGAAAAACTACATCTGCTGCCCACATCGTGCACAAATTTCACTAGCGACAGACCTGTACCGACGCAAGTATGAAAGAGGCCTTAATGAGCGTTGAATTTTTTTAAAAAGAAAAAAAAAAAAGTGAGCTACCGCGCACTTTTCTGGGCCAGAGGGGGATAGCCGAGGGCCGGGGCTAATATTTGCAGCCTGCTATGAATATCAGCCCGCAGCTGTCTGCGTAGCCTTTACTGGCTATTAAAATAGGGGGACCCCCCCAAAAAATGAAGTGGGGTCCCCCTATATTTTATAGCCAGAAAGGCTGCAACATGGATATTGGCCCCCCGGCTGCAAATAACAGTCCGCAGCCACCCCAGGAAATGGCGCATCTGTAAGATGCGCCAATTCCGGCACTTAGCCCCTCTCTTCCCACTCCCGTGTAGCGGTGGGATATGGGGTAATAAGAGGTTAATGCCACCTTGCTATCGTAAGGTGACATTAAGCTGGGTTAATAGCGGAGAGGCATCAATAAGACACCTATCCATTATTAATCCAAAGTAGTAGAGCATAGGGATTTTTCGTCAAACTCAATTTGACAGGTGGACCCGCCCCTATCAAAGTGTATCAAAGTGTGTAACCCCCTCCCCTCCCTGTCTGGCTGCTGTCCCTGTGTGTCTGGCTTTCCCTTTTGATATAGTTTGATATTGTTAATTTGCTGCTGTGGTTATTATCACAGTATTGTTTTTTATATTAGATTTTCACATGTAGCTTGTGTGAGATTATTCTGTAAGATGTATTTTAGAAGCAGTGTTTCAGCCACACAAACAGAGCGAGACACACAGCAAATGGCCCGTCAATTAGCACAGCAAAACAGACTGCAGGATGTTATGTGAAAGTCAGGGCCAAGAACTATTTCTTACGTAAACACAAACAGAAGCGTCTGCTAATGGTCAGTCAATCAACACAGCTTAGGTGTTTGTTTCTGTCTGCAATTTTGTTTCTGCCTGCAATTCCGGTTGTTATGTGATGTGAAAGGCATTCACATAACAACAAGCAGGTGTGTGTTATGAGTTATGGAGGGTCCCACGGATGTTGTGAGTTCTGGGAAGTGTAGGAAAGACTGGCTGTACAAACACAGAGCAGTTTAACTCATTGTTCTGTCGGCTGATTTTCCCCTTTTGATATAGTCTGATATTGTTAATTGGATCCAGTGATTATTATCCCAGTATTTGTTTTATATTAGATTTTCATATGTAGTTGTTGTGAGATTGCATTCTGTAATCAGGGCACTGTGTTTTATTACCAATGAGCACATATTGTATTTATTTGTTTTATATGAATTTTATAACACACCAGACCCATTTTACGGGCTTTATTATGTATATTCTGTGTTTCTGCACTATTATTTGATACTGGTATTCTCATTTATATGTGTTTTATAACACACTGTGTCAGTTATATAATTATATCCTATTAGATGGGCCAGTTATATAATTGTATCCTATTAGATGGACCAGTTATATGGTTTACTCTTATTTGCAAGTGCTGCGAGATTAACACAAACAGTTGTTTGTGGCGTCTATAATATGTATTTTAGAAGCAGTGTTCTCTGTGTAGCTGTGATTAGACAATAATTCCGCTGACCACAACACATTTAGAATGAAGCAAGCACAGAGATGCCCCACCCTGTACAGATAATGTCCAGTGTT
Organism: Ranitomeya variabilis; assembly: GCF_051348905.1. NCBI lineage: Eukaryota > Metazoa > Chordata > Amphibia > Anura > Dendrobatidae > Ranitomeya > Ranitomeya variabilis. Next base: position 569,652,430 of record NC_135232.1, read on the forward strand.
AGTGATGCAATTTTGTTTCTGCCTGCAATTCCGGTTGTTATGTGATGAGAAAGGCATTCACATAACAACAAGCAGGTGTGTGTTATGAGTTATGGAGGGTCCCACGGATGTTGTGAGTTCTGGGATCCCAGAAGTGTAGGAAAGACTGGCTGTACAAACACAGAGCAGTTTAACTCGTTGTTCTGTCGGCTGATTTTCCCCTTTTGATATAGTCTGATATTGTTAATTGGATCCAGTGATTATTATCCCAGTATTTGTTTTATATTAGATTTTCATATGTAGTTGTTGTGAGATTGCATTCTGTAATCAGGGCACTGTGTTTTATTACCAATGAGCACATATTGTATTTATTTGTTTTATATGAATCTTATAACACACCAGTCCCATTTTACGGGGTGTATTATGTATATTCTGTGTTTCTGCACTATTATTTGATACTGGTATTCTCATTTATATGTATTTTATAACACACTGTGTCAGTTATATAATTATATCCTATTAGATGGGCCAGTTATATAATTATATCCTATTAGATGGACCAGTTATATGGTTTACTCTTATTTGCAAGTGCTGCGAGATTAACACAAACAGTTGTTTGTGGCGTCTGTAATATGTATTTTAGAAGCAGTGTTCTCTGTGTAGCTGTGATTAGACAACAATTCCGCTGACCATGACACATTTAGAATGAAGCAAGCACAGAGATGCCCCACCCTGTACAGATAATGTCCAGTGTTAGTGATGCAATTTTGTTTCTGCCTGCAATTCCAGTTGTTATGTGATGTGAAAGGCATTCACATAACAACAAGCAAGTGTGTGTTATGAGTTATGGAGGATCCCACGGATGTTGTGAGTTCTGGGATCCCAGAAGTGTAGGAAAGACTGGCTGTACAAACACAGAGCAGTTTAACTCGTTGTTCTGTCGGCTGATTTTGATGAATCAGATAGTGATTGATCTCCTGAAGACATCGCCTTCACAAGAAAGGAACTTATGCCCCAAAAAGTTACCAGACTTGGTAGACTTATACAACCATGTCCCAGTAAACTCCACCAACTGTACTCCATCATATCTAATGAGGGGAAGGTCCAGTCAACTACCTGTCGATCTAGACATGGGAGTCTTAACCCCAGAAGATATCTCACCAGATACAGATTGGGAAACTGAGAGAAAATAAAAGTACCGCCAAGTGCAAGAATGCATAGAGAGAAGTTTAGCACAACCAGACAAAAGCAAGAAAGAGACTTTAATCAACATGCTCCTGCAAGTCCCTTGTCACCAGGTGAACAAGTGCTCAAGCGTAAAAGGAGATTACACAAACTTGATGACCAATGGGAAGTGGAACAGTATACTATCCTGCCTTCAAACTTCGACAACACGAAAGTCTGCCTTATCAGTAAAGATGGTGGAGAAACTTCGACGGCAGGATCCAGAGACCAACTCAAGATATGCCCTGATAAATTGAGGACCAGAGAAACGGATCCAGGAACATCTCCACCTATGGAAACAGAGGAAAATAAAATTTGCACTGTTCTTGGAGATTTTCCCCAGTCTTGGACTCAAGTACATCAGGCCATAGTCATACCTGTCTTAACATTTGCCCAGCAAGAAACACAGAAAAAAGTGACTCAGAACCATCCAGAACCTGAAGAGACTCCACACCAACAGGTTCAAGCAGCCAATGTCACCCCAGCAGTGGAACCAGAAAATCCACCCTCTGCTATTGGTGAATCTTCCATGCCTACAGTATGTAGAAGTAGTCCCAGAAGGTCCAGTATACCAGTGCTACGTAGACTCACAAGAAGTGTAGCCATAATACAGTGCACTACACCAGTGGTAACGAGAACAGTGAATTCCGTTAGGTCACTAGCAACCCCTGCACTGCGTAGGTCTACACGTAGCACCAAGAGTCAACTCCCAACTCATTACAAGGACTAGAAATGTCAATAATTGCTGTTATTTGTTTGAATTTCTTGCTTTTCTTTGTTACAGGTTTAAAATGGACATTGTGGTAATGGACAATGCTTACCCAAAAACTTTCATTGTAAATAATTTGGCACCCTCATGGTGCACATTGGTTCTGCCCTCTTACGGCATGGGTAGAACCTTGTTTGCTTCATCTGACCAAGGACTATACCAGATGAACGTTGCAAAAAAAAGTTTTTAAAAGTACAAGTGTCCTCACCTCCCACAAAGGGAAGCCAAAGTTTATTATTGTTCAAATGTTTGTCAAATTGTTTGCGTTATTTAACTTGTATTTTGTTATTCTTCTTTTCCCAGTCCGGGAATACTGTATTTAACAGGGGGGATTGTGGCACCCTAGGAGTTCGGGTACCACAGTAGTGCTGTCTTCCTCACGGGGAGGATGGTGCTATGTCTGGAGACAAGTGAGGTTTCCTTTGGTAGGTTTACACACACACACAACACCTTCCACTTCCAGGCCAGGAGGGGGATCTCCAAGGCCTGTTTTAGGGAACCTTCCCTCAATAAAGCAAATAGATAATGGCTGCACTCAAGTGTATTGTGCTAAAGCAAGGAAATGTGCAATACATGAAATGTGAACAGCATAATGGCTTGTGAAATTTATGAAAAAACACATGAGATTTTTAGCACAAAATTTGGCCAAATGTTGTGAGCCCATTCACCAAACGTCAAGGTAATCTCAGATCGAATGGGTAACTAACCTGTCTGCCTAGTGTGAACACTTACCTATGGCTAATAAAATGGTAAAGCCTGTATTTATAGAGGAGGTTAGAACCAACTGCGTTTGGATGTAATTAAAATCACAGCATGGTGAAGGGCGGGGCGTTCAAGTCAGAAAAAGCAATACATAGTAAATATAGGAAAACTGACTGAACAGCCATCTAGTCTGAACTGGTGCATAACCAAAAAGTCTTGGTTATGGTTTGGTGCAGCCATTATCTATTTGCTATGTAAGACTTTTTGGTTATGCACCAGTTCAGACTAGATGGCTGTTCAGTCAGTTTTCCTATATTTACTATGTATTGCTTTTTCTGACTTGAACACCCCGCCCTTCACCATGCTGTGATTTTAATTACATCCAAACACAGTTGGTTCTAACCTCCTCTATAAATACAGGCTTTACCATTTTATTAGCCATAGGTAAGTGTTCACACTAGGCAGACAGGTTAGTTACCCATTCGATCTGAGATTACCTTGACGTTTGGTGAATGGGCTCACAACATTTGGCCAAATTTTGTGCTAAAAATCTCATGTGTTTTTTCATAAATTTCACAAGCCATTATGCTGTTCACATTTCATGTATTGCACATTTCCTTGCTTTAGCACAATACACTTGAGTGCAGCCATTATCTATTTGCTATGTAAGACTTTTTGGTTATGCACCAGTTCAGACTAGATGGCTGTTCAGTCAGTTTTCCTATACTTCCCTCAATAAAGATCTTGATTTGGAGGTGGAGAGAGCTCAGTTTGTAGCAGAAGTCTGTGTGCGAGGACAGACAGGAGTGGAGCACAGAGGAGAGTGCAAGCTCCAAGATGCCATAAGCAGGCCTCTGAAGAGTATCAGCACAAGAATCCGGGTATCAGGAGCCTGAGGTTTTTGTGGATTATAAAACAGAGCAGAACCGGAGGGTATTGTTCTACAAGGACTTTGCCCATAATTACCTGTGGCACAGCAGAACCTAAGAGCCTGGAGTCACCGAGAACAGACTCCAGTTCACACGACCTAAGATGCTTGCCACACAGGTACCTGTCCTAGGACAGCAGAATGATTAAAAACCTTGTTGAGACACTTAGTGGCAGCAGGGACTTAGAGACAGAAAGCGCAGAATGGTAGGCTCCCACCTGACTTACCCAGGGGAACTCGCTTGTCTCTGGACTACCCGGACCTCTCTGCCTGCCCTGTGATCTGGTGCCCTGGACTGTGGATGCTGAAGTCTTCAGTAAAGGTAAAGAGACTGCAACCTTGTGTCCTCATTCTTCTCTGCACCTCTCACTATATCACGGTCTACACACCGGGAAGCTCTGGGGATACACTTCACCTGTGGGAAGGTATACCATCTAGCTGCCATAACATCACCCCAGCGGATCCCTTAAAGCAGTATCGGTCCTCCTGACTGAATACCACAGGTGGCGTCACAATCATAAACTCTATCCCTTTAGAGACCCTTCCCTTTTACACGGACCTCCCAGGGCCATGGATCGGGTCAGCCACAGTGACATCCCCCTGTGAACCGCAGGACCCGGTACCCCACGGCCCTTGGGGGGCGATCCAACTACGCCAGATCCCTCTCGTCTTGCCAATCTGCCATCCTCATCTCCGGACAATGCCAGTACCGCTTGAACCAGCTTCTACCCGGTATCACCTGGTTAGCTCCACGTCTCCCGCTGACTGTGCTTGTCCGTTTTTCCCGCTGGGACAGCTGCTACGAGTTCTAATGAGGGTCTAACTGGAGGTAGCACCCGTGTCCCCCAGGCATTCCATTCTGACCCTGTCCGAGCGGACTTATCACGGGTGTCTGGGGCTCACGTAGTCACGCCCCCTTCAGAGCCCCCCAGACCTTGGTCCCGAGGTTCCATGTTAAATCTTAATAAAACCAAATGTGAACTTCAACTTCTGTGCCTCCGCTTCCATTCGTTACAACAGGTTCATTCTGTTAATGCTCCTACTTAAGCTGGTTAGAATGTGTGTGTTTGTTTATGTGTGTGTGTTTAACCCCTTAGTGACAGAGCCAATTTGGTACTTAATGACCGAGCCAATTTTTACAATTCTGACCAGTGTCATTTTAAGAGGTTATAACTCTGGAACGCTTTATCGGATGCCGCTGATTATGAGATTGTTTTTTCATGACATGTTGTACTTCAAGTTAGTGGTAACATTTCTTCGATATTACTTGCAATTATTTATGAAAAAAATGGAAATATGGCGAAAATTTTTAAAATTTTGCAATTTTCAAACTTTGTATTTTTATGCCCTTAAATCAGAGAGATATGTCACAAAAAATAGTTAATAAATAACATTTCTCACATGTCTACTTTACATCAGCACAATTTTGGAAACAATTTTTTTTTTGTTAGGGAGTTATAAGGGTTAAAAGTTGACCAGCAATTTCTCATTTTTACAACACCATGTTTTTTTTAGGGACCACATCACCTTTGAAGTGATTTTGAGGGGTCTATATGATAGAAAATAACCAAGTGTGACACCATTCTAAAAACTGCACCCCTCAAGCTGCTCAAAACCACATTCAAGAAGTTTATTAACCCTTTAAGTACTTCACAGGAACTAAAACAATGTGGAAGAAAAAAATGAACATTTAACTTTTTTTTGCAAACATTTTACTTCAGAACCATTTTTTTTAATTTTCACAAGTGTAAAAACAGAAATTTAACCACAAATTTTGTTGTGCAATTTTTCCTGAGTACGCCGATACCCCATATGTGGAGGTAAACCACTGTTTGGGCGCACCGCAGAGCTTGGAAGTGAAGGAGCACCGTTTGACTGTTTCAATGCAGAATTGGCTGGAATTGAGATCGGATGCCATGTCGCGTTTGGAGAGCCCCTAATGTGCCTAAACAGTAGAAACCCCCCACAAGTGACACCATTTTGGAAACTAGACCCCCCAAGGAACTTATCTAGATGTGTGGTGAGCACTTTGAACCCCCAAGTGCTTCACAGAAGTTTATAAGGTAGAGCCGTGAAAATAAAAAATCGCATTTGTTTTCACAAAAATGATTTTTTCGCCCACAAATTCTTATTTTCACAAGGGTAACAGGAGAAATTAGACCACAAAAGTTGTTATGCAATTTCTCCTGAGTACGTCGATACCCCATATGTGGAGGTAAACCACTGTTTGGGCGCACCGCAGAGCTTGGAAGTGAAGGAGCACCGTTTGACTTTTTCAATGCAGAATTGGCTGGAATTGAGATCGGATGCCATGTCGCGTTTGGAGAGTCCCTGATGTGCCTAAACAGTGGAAACCCCCCACAAGTGATACCATTTTGGAAACTAGATCCCTTAAGGAACTTATCTAGATGTGTGGTGAGCACTTTGAACCCCCAAGTGCTTCACAGAAGTTTATAACGTAGAGCCGTGAAAATAAAAAATCTCATTTTTTCTACAAAAATGATCTTTTTGCCCCCAAATTTTTATTTTCACAAGGGTAACAGGAGAAATTAGACCACAAAAGTTGTTGTGCAATTTCTCCTGAGTACGTCGATACCCCATATATGGGGGTAAACCACTGTTTGGGCGCACCACAGAGCTTGGAAGAGAAGGAGTGTTGTTTTACTTTTTCAATGTAGAATTGGATGGAATTGAGATCGGACGCCATGTCACGTTTGGAGAGCCGCTGATGTGCCTAAACAGTAGAGACCCCCCACATATGACACCATTTTGGAAACTAGACCCCTTAAGGAACTTATCTAGATGTGTAGTGAGCACTTTAAACCCCCAGGTGCTTCACAGAAGTTTATAACGTAGAGCCGTGAAAATAAAAAAATCGCATTTTTTCTACAAAAATGATCTTTTTGCCTCCAAATTTTTATTTTACCAAGGGTAACAGGAGAAAATGGACCCCAGAAGTTGTTGTACAATTTGTCTTGAGTACGCCGACACCCCATATGTGGGGGTAAACCACTGTTTGGGCGCATGGCTGAGCTCGGAAGCAAAGGAGCGCCATTTGACTTTTCAATGCAAAATTGACTGGAATTGAGATCGGACGCCATGTCGCGTTTGGAGAGCCCCTGATGTGCCTAAACAGTAGAAACCCCCAAAAAGTGACCCCATTTTGGAAACTAGACCCCCATGGAACTTATCTAGATGTGTAGTGAGAACTTTGAATGCCCAAGTGCATCACAGAAGTTTATAATGCAGAGTCGTGAAAATAAAAAATATATATTTTTTAAAAATAAAGATTTTTTAGCCCCCAAGTTTTTATTTTCACAAGGGTAACAAGAGAAATTGGACCCCAAAAGTTGTTGTCCAATTTGTCCTGAGTATGCTGGTACCCCATATGTGGGGTAAACCACTGTTTGGGCGCACGGCAGAGCTCGGAAGGGAAGGAGCGCCTATTTTGGAATGCAGACTTTGATAGAATTGTCTGCGGGCGTTATGTTGCGTTTGCAGACCCCTAATGTACCTAAACAGTAGAAACCCCCAACAAGTGACCCCATTTTGGAAAATAGACCCCCCAATGAACTTATCTAGATATGTGGTGAGAACTTTGAATGCCCAAGTGCTTCACAGAAGTTTATAATGCAGAGTAGTGAAAATAAAAAATGTTTTTTTTTCCCACAAAAAAGATTTTTTTAGCCTCCAAATTTTTATTTTCACAAAGGTAACAAGAGAAATTGGGTGCCAATATTTGTTCTCCAATTTGTCCTGAGTATTCTGGTACCCCATATGTGGGGGTAAACCACTGTTTTGGCACACGGCAGAGCTCGGAAGAGAAGGAGCGCCATTTTGGAATTCAGACTTTGATAGAATTGTCTGTGGGTGTTATGTTGCGTTTGCGGAGCCCCTGATGTACCTAAACAGTAGAAACCCCCACAAGTGACCAAATTTTGGAAACTAGACCCCCTAAGGAACTTATATAGATATGTGGTGAGAACTTTGAAAGCTCAAGTGCTTCACAGAAGTTTATAATGCAGAGTAGTGAAAATAAAAAAATATTTTTTTTTCCAACAAAAAAGATTTTTAGCCCCCAAGTTTTTCTTTTCACAAGGGTAACAGGAGAAATTGGACCACAAAAGTTGTTGTCCAATTTATCCCGAGTATGCTGATGCCCCATATGTGGGGGTAAACCACTGTTTGGGTGCACGGCAGAGCTCAGAAGGGAGGGAGTACCATTTGACTTTTTTAGCGCAAAATTGGCTGTCGTGTTTGGAGACCCCCTGATGTACCTAAACAGTGGAAACCCCCAAATTATAACTCCAACCCTAACTCCAACACACCCCTAACCATAATCTCAACCCGATCCATAATCCTAATCACAACCCTAACGATAATCACAACCCTAACCCCAAAACCGCCCTAATCTCAACCCTAACCATAACCCTAATCAAAACCCTAAATCCAACACACCCCTAACCCTTATCCCAACCCTAATCCCAAACGTAACACTAATCCCAAACCTAATCCAAACCCTAACCCTAATCCCAACTCTAACCCTAACTTTAGCCCCAACCCTAACTTTAGCCCCAACCCTAACCATAACTTTAGCCCCCGTCGTCACAAAAAAAGTTCAATGTAACCTTTTTTTTGTACGTCGCGTCCGCCATTTCCGCGCATGCGTGGCCGTAACTCTGCCCCCTCCTCCCCAGGACATAGACTGGGCAGCGGATGTGTTGAAAAACTGCATCCGCTGCCCACGTTGTGCACAATTTTCACAACGTGCGTCGGTACGTCGGGCCGACGCATTGCGACCGCCCCGTACCGACGCAAGTGTGAAAGAAGCCTAAGGCTACTTTCACACTAGCATCGTACTCGGCCCAACGCAGTGTGTCGGGCCGACGTACCGACGCTAGCGTTGTAAGCGCCGCACAACGGGTGCAGCGGATGCTGTTTTTTCAACGCATCCGCTGCCCCATTGTGAGGTGCGGGGAGGCGGGGGCGGAGCTCCGGCCACGCATGCGCGGTCGGAAATGGCGGACACGTCGCACAAAAAAGTTACATGTAGTTTTTTTGTGTCGACGGTCCGCCAAAGCACGATGCATCCGTCGCACGACGGATGCGACATGTGGCAATCCGTCGCAATGCGTCGCTAATGCAAGCCAATGGAGAAAAAACGCATCCTGCAAGCACTTTTGCAGGATGCGTTTTTTCTCCAACGACGCATTGCGACGGAAGCCAAAAAACGCTAGTGTGAAAGTAGCCTAACCCTAACCCTAGCCCTAACCCTAAATTTAGCCCCAACCCTAACTCTAACCCTAACCCTAACTCTAACCCTAACCCTAACCCTAACCCTAACCCTAACCCTAACTCTAACCCTAACTCTAACCCTAACTCTAACCCTAACCCTAACCCTAACCCTAACTCTAACCCTAACTCTAACCCTAACCCTAACCCTAATTTTAGCCCCAACTCGTCTTCTCCTGCCGGCCGGCAGATGGCAGCAGATGGCGGGCGCACTGCGCATGCCCCCGCCATGATGAAAAAGCCGGCTGGCAGGACAAGACAGAAGAGGACCCAGGGACACCGGGTGAGTATGTTAGGGTCCCCGAATCCCCCTATTTCTCTGTCCTCTGATGTGCGATCACATCAGAGGACAGAGAAATAACTGATCGCTTTTTTTTTTTTTTTTTTGCGGTCGCCGGTAAACTGTTAATTACCGGCGATCGCAAAGCTGGGGTCGGTGCAAACCGACCCCGATCATGTTCTTTGGGGTCTCGGCTACCCCCGGCAGCCGAGACCCCAAATATCTTCCGGGTGCCGGGCGGCGGGCGTACTGCGCGTGCGCCCGCCATTTTTTCCCGGAAAAAAGATGGCGGCGCCCATCGGGAGCCACGAGAAGCACCGGGGGGGGGGGGGGGGGTAGGTAAGTATCGGGGGGCTATTGGGGGCCATCGGGGATCACATTTCTCTGTCCTCCGATGTGCGATCACATCGGAGGACAGAGAAATTAAACGGCAAATCGCGGTTTGTTTTTTTTTGTTGCGACCGCCGGTAAACGGTTAATTACCGGCGATCGCAACTCGGGGATCGGTAAAAACCCCCCGAATCATGTTCTCTGGGGTCTCGGCTACCCTCGGCAACCGAGACCCCAGAGAAAATCCGACTCTGGGGGGCGCTATTCACTTTTTCCACAGCGCCGTTAATTAACGGCGCTGTGGTTTAAGTACCCTTAGCGGCCGCCGTTAAAAGGCGTATCGGCGGTCGTTAAGGGGTTAATTATGTGTGTGTTTACTTACCGCCATAGTAATGAGAGTGTTTGTCTGACACCTTTGCTACTGCATCAGAACGAAGAAAGGTGTTGAACCAAGAAACTACCGTATTTTTTAGACTATAAGACACTCCGGACCATAAGACGCACCCCAAAGTTTCAGAAGAAAAATAGGGGAAAAAATTAATGCGTCAAATAAGGGTCCATCCTACAGTCCAAATTATTCAACTTTCCTGGGGGGGTAGGGTGTGATAGGGAGCATTGGTGGAGCGGTGTCTTAGGAGGTGTTCGGTGGTCTCGCTCATCCCAGGCTGGTGCAGCAGGCTCGGTGGTGCGTGGGCTCCGCCATTTTGTGAAAGCCCCCACACAATCCATCACATGCTGATGCGCGGCAGTTTGTCAGATGATCAGTTGTGTGGGGGCTTCACGAGCATTTATGGAAATCCCAGAGCCCCTGCAAATCCATCCTGGGCTGGTTTGCAGCACTTTTGCAGATGATCGGTGGTGCGGAGTCTCCGCCAGCATTTTGTGACAGGCTGCAGCCCCCACACTTCCTTTGCTGTAATGATGAGTTGATCTTCATGAAAATGGCTGCCATGAAGATCATCTCATCATTACAACAATGGAAGAGCGGGGGCTCCGGCCGCCCGAACCACCGATCATCTGCAAAAGTTGGCAGACGTGAGGTCCGTGTGTAATCCATATTTTTCTCACCCCATAGACTTTCATTGGCCTATTTTTCTCGGAATACACTGACAATCACAGCATGCTGCGATTTTCTCAGCCCGTAAAATACGGCCAAGAAATATATGGCTGATGGAAGCTGCCCCATAGAGAAACATTGGTCTATGTGCAATGCATTGTTTTTGCGCCTCTCCCTCATCTGTATTTCTCTCTAGTCTGATGCTGGCCTAAGCACTGTTCCCTGGTGGCGGGTGCTGAAGATGGCTCTCATCATTCTCCCGTGCTCTGCCATGATTGGCAAGCAAAAATCCCATAAAAAATCAAAGTTTATTAAATATGCAATAAAAATAATATACAAAAGGACAGATAAATGGATAACAGAGGGTCACAGATGACGCACTACATGGCGGTAGTAGAAATACCCAAGGACTCGTACTCACATAACTGTAACATTAGAAATAGCACATCATGAAAAGGGGCCTATGGACATAAATATATAAGGATAAATATCACTTTGTATTGCCAATAATAGCTAGTAGCCGTATATATATTAAGATACGATACACCCTATATTGTTGAAAATGGTACCACGCCAAACATAGCCAAGGCCCACATACATACATAGTAATTACCTGCCAATGTCACAGTGAGGGGTCCCGAATCCACCCCGACGCGCGTTTCGGAGCACTGAGCTCCTTCCTCAGGGAGTGTGACACCGCAGGGGTACCCGGTACCGAGCCTCTGAGTCTCTGTTCTGGGGTTGTCACGGTGGCTAGACCCGGTCCGTGACCCTGCTAAGGGGCGTCTAATGAAAGGTGTGGATGGTGGTGATGTTGTGGTGGTGCGGTGCAGGTCGCAGTGAATAATGAGGACACCAAGTTGCAGTCTCTTTACCTCTTTACTGAAGGCTTCAGGATCCTCCAAATGTTGCCCCCTATGTCTTCTTAGGTGATTTGAGTGAGACAGCCCGCCTATAACTGACTGTCCTGCCGTAGGTTTGAAGTAAGGCCTGGAGCTTAATACTTCCTCGGCGTTCCGGCCACCGGCTGCGCACCTCAGTAGGATGTTGCCTCAACTTACAGCACGACTCCTACTGGTGTTTCTCCTTGTTGCGTTGATCTCGTTTCTCACTCAGCACAATAAACCTCGCTTCTTGTCCTTTCTTGGGGTACCGCCGCAATGAAGTGCAGATGCGGTCCCGTAACATTCTTTCTGTTCGCTAGGCCTCTGTCAGGATCCCACCCCTGACAGGGACCCCCCTGAATCTTCCCCTGCAACACCCTCTGCCACAGGATGTTGCCTGGTTCCAACCCAGTCAGCTTTCTCACTAACTTCCTATCTAACCCCCAGTTTTACCAGTCTGTGAGAAGTGGCCTAATACATAGCACCCTTAGCTCCCCCTGGAGGCCAGACTGTGAAGTGTATTGGTGTCTGTGATACCTGGTCAGGTGAACTCCTTCAGTGCCATCAGACATACCATAGCCCCCCTTAGCGGCGGAGCATCAGTACTGCAACAACCAGGACTCTGGGGCGCTGCATATTCAATGCTCCAATTCTGGCACTTTGCACGGCTCTTCCCACTTGCCCTGTAGCGGTGCCAAGTGGGGTTCATATTTGTGGGGTTGATGTCACCTTTGTATTGTCAGGTGACATCAAACTCACGGCTTAGTAATGGAGAAGTGACTATAAGTCTTTTAACCCCTTTGCAATTTTCAAACTTTTAATTTTTGTAACCTTAAATCAGAGAGTGGTGTCACACAAAATAGTTAATAAATTATATTTCCTACATGTCTACTTTAAATTAGCACAATTTTGGAAACATAATTTTTTTTGTTAGGACGTTATAAGAGTTAAAAATTGACCAGCGATTTCTCATTTTTCCAACAAAATTACAAATCATTTTTTTAGGGACAACCTCACATTTAAAGTGACTACCCAAAAGTTTTACCATTCTAGAAACTGAAGGTGCTCAAAACCACATTCAAGAAGTTTATTAATCCTTCAGGTGCTTCACGAAAACTAAAGCAATGTGGAAAGAAAAAAATTAACATTTATCTTTTTTCACAAAAAAATTACTTTAGACCCAAACTTTTTTATTTTCACAAGGGTATCAGAAGAAAATGGACCACAAATTTTGTTGTGCAATATCTCCTGAGTACGCCGACAGGGCTCAGAAGGGAGGAAGCTCCAATTGACTTTCTGAATGCAAAGTTGGCTGGAATCGATGGCGGGCACCATGTCACGTTTGAAGACCCCTTTGATGTGCCTTAACAGTGTAAACTGGGCAATTCTAACTCCAATCCTAACACAGCCCTCACCACAACACACCCCTAACCATAATCCCTAACCCTAACCACAACCCTAACTTCAACACAGGCAACCCTAACCACAACACAACCGTAACCCACACACAACCGTAACCTCAACCCCAGCACAACCCTAACCCCAACACAACCCTAACCCTAGCCACAACCCCAACCCTATCCCAAACCATAAGCCTAGCCCCAACCCTATCCACAGCTCTAACCCCAATCCCAACCCTAGCCCCAACACTAACCATAAGAAAAGCTCTAATCCCCACCCTAACCCTAACTGCAAAGAATAGAAAAAAAATCAATTTTTTAATTTTATTATTTTTACCTAACTAAGAGGATGACAAAGGGGGTTTGATTTACTATTTTTATATTTTGATCACTGTGATAGGGTCTGTAAGGAAAACATATACGAGGGGAGAGCTGGCGGTTACAGATATCTCCCCGCCTTCATCAATCTCTGATGGAGCTTATACAGTCACAGCTATCTAGGGCCCTCCTTACCCTCAGGTCAGTCAGGGAACTGCACCTAGGATAAGTAGTCACCGGAGGGGCTACCCTGTCTCATACTGGCTATCGGGGTACTCTGTAGTGAGAGCGATATATATATCCCTAGTCCCAGGTCGGTAATATATATATAAATCTGAGATCTGTCACTGCCAGGATCCCCCAATAACACTAGAACTTTATGCTGCCACAAGGTCCTCCTTAGATATAAGCCCAGTCCATTAACAATCTTATATAGGGTCAGAAATCAACCCCAGGTAGCATATAAGTACTAGCTGGACTCACTGACAAGGGAAATCATTTTTCGAGGTAAAAGAGCAGCCCAAAATTAATTGATATTTGAATTTCCGAAAGGCGTACTAGATACTACAACTATATACAGAGTAATGTACATCTATCACAGCCAGAAGTACAGATTTATTTTTCATTTATTTTACTCACTTATATAGCACCATTTATTCCACAGCGCTTTACATACACTATTGGCACTGTCCCAATTGGGGCTCTAGATTCCCTATCTGTATGTCTTTGGAGTGTGGGAAGAAACCGCAGTACTCAGAGGAAACCCACGCAAACATGGGGAGAACATACAAATTCCTTCCAGATGTTGTCCTTGGTGGGATTTGCTAACCACTGAGCCACCATGCTGCCATCTGTCCTACAGATAAAAGTAGGGTACAGGTTGGGGATAGCAGTTAGCTGTATGTGTCACATTACCGTTTCTCCAGGAAGAATATCACCTGATTTTTAATCCTGGGCGTGGGCCAGGATGCAATGGCATCCACTTTCCCAGGTTATGGCTTCAGAACCCCCCCGCCTACCCGATGACCCAGGTAGAGGACCTTGCACCTTCCCAGCTTGCATTTTTCCAGCTTGATGGTCATACCTGCCCACCGGATCGGGCCAAGCACCTGCGCCAAATGCTCTAGGTGATCCTCCCAAGTGGAATTGAAGATGGCAATATCATCCAGGTACGCAGCCGTGTACCCTTCAAATTCCTTGAGCAGTGTATTGACCATCTGCTGAAAAGTGGCAGGGGCATTCTTCATGCTGAACGGCATCACTGCAGACTCATACAATCCAAAAGGGGTAATAAAGGCAGAGTGTTCCCGTTCTTCGCGGGTCAGGGGAATTTGCCAATATCCCTGGCTCAGATCCATGATGGTCAAGTATAGCCTTGGCCAACTGGTCGAGCAGGACATCGATGCGTGGCATGGGGAACGCATCATTGACCATCACAGTGTTGAGCCCCCTGTAGTCCAGAACATAGTTGTTCGGTCCTTTTGGGAACAAGGACTGTGGTCGAAGCCCACGTGCTGCTGGATGCTTGGATCACCCCCAGCTTCAGCATTTTGTCAATCTCTTGGCACATGTGCTGCTGCACCTCGAGAGAGACTCGATATGCTGAACGCCAGATCAGTGGGTGACTGAGACGCTGTCTCAGGCCTTCCGGGCAGGCTGCTGAACAGCCCCTGGAAGAGGTATAGGGTGACCCCCAACTGTGACCGTTGGTCCTCCAAGAGCTGGTTGTCAACTTTCACATCCTCAATGGATCCACCCACCTTGGCCTGGGTGAGCAGATCCAGGAGCGTTTCTGCCTCTCCTTCCTCAGGAAAGTTGCACACAGGGAGGCCTCCAACTCATGATGGCCCTTCATCATGTTCATGTGGAAGGCCTTCCTCCTTTCACAGGTGTGGTCCAGGGTGACCAGGTATGTATGTTGAGTTGCTGGTGCACAAGGAATGGACCCTCCCAGGCTGCCTGAAGCTTGTTCTGTGGTACGGAGACCAGTTCTCTCACTTTTTGACCCATTTGGTATGTCCTCTCACAAGCATTCTGGTCAAACCAGCGCTTCTGGTCACAAGACCAACTGAAGAAAAAATGGGCGATCAAAAAATCCCAAGAGTAATGTATTATCAAAGAATATAAAAGAGTCTTGCACATGCAAGGTATGGGCACTCAAGCTAGCAGGGCATGTAATATTGAATTATCTCATATAGCCCAAATATATTACACATTCCCGATAGGCCTAATGAGTAGTGTTGAGCATTCCGATGCTGCAAGTATCGGGTATCGGCCGATACTTGCTGTATCGGAATTTCCGATACCGAGATCCGATATTTTTGTAATATCGGATATCGGTATCGAAACAACATTAATGTAAAAAGGTGTAAAAGAAAGAATTAAAATAAAAAAAATCGCTATACTCACCTGTCCGACGCAGCCGGGACCTCGGCGATTGTAAGCGGCAGCGTTGTTTCTTTAAAATTCGCGCTTTTACTTGCTTACGTGAATTCCCGGCTTCTGATTGGTCAGGGCGGCCATGTTGCCGGGACTCGGACCAATCACAGCAAGCCGTGACGAAATTACGTCACGGCTTGCTGTGATTGGTCCGCGTCCCGGCAATATGGCGCCGTGACCAATCACAAGCCGTGACGTCACGGGAGGCTGGACACGCGCGCTTTTCAAAATAAGCGCGTGTCCAGCCTCCCGTGACGTCACGGCTTGTGATTGGTTAATGGCGGCCATGTTCCTGGGACGCGGACCAATCACAGCAAGCCGTGACGTAATTTCGTCACGGCTTGCTGTGATTGGTCCGCATCCCGGCAATATGGCGCCGTGACCAATCACAAGCCGTGACGTCACGGGAGGCTGGACACGCGCTTATTTTGAAAAGCGCGCGTGTCCAGCCTCCCGTGACGTCACGGCTTGTGATTGGTCACGGCGCCATATTGCCGGGACGCGGACCAATCACAGCAAGCCGTGACGTAATTTCGTCACGGCTTGCTGTGATTGGTCCGAGTCCCGGCAACATGGCCGCCCTGACCAATCAGAAGCCGGGAATTCACGTAAGCAAGTAAAAGCGCGAATTTTAAAGAAACAACGCTGCCGCTTACAATCGCCGAGGTCCCGGCTGCGTCGGACAGGTGAGTATAGCGATATTTTTTATTTTAATTCTTTATTTTACACATTTATATGGTTCCCAGGGCCTGAAGGAGAGTTTCCTCTCCTTCAGACCCTGGGAACCATCAGGAATACCGTCCGATACCTGAGTCCCATTGACTTGTATTGGTATCGGGTATCGGTATCGGATTGGATCCGATATTTTGCCGGTATCGGCCGATACTTTCCGATACCGATACTTTCAAGTATCGGACGGTATCGCTCAACACTACTAATGAGACGTTAGAAAGAGAGTCCAGTGTATACATACAAAGTAATAGACCTTAAGTAACAACATATATGTATACCTGATCCAATGGTCACTGTGCGCCCTCCCCGATGTGCATTTCAGCTTGCAAAAGCCTTTGTCAAGGGGTGATATGAAAGGGAAACAGGTGAGTTTAAAAAGTTTCCACCCACCAATGGGAACACGTCTATTGTGTATGACATGTACATCACTATAGTTACCACGATGCCAGGTGGCCACATGGGAAAAGCGTCCACTGTGTATGACGCATGCGCTGGTAACCAGGATTGTTGTGAATTAGACTTTTTTGGCTCCCTCTTGTGGTCACTAGTGATATGACTCTGGGATTGTCTTTCCTCAGTTTGGCACCCACCTGGGTCGTTAGTCCAGGGGTGTTGCTATATAAACTTCCTGGTTTCTCAGTCCTGTGCCTGGCATCGTTGTAATCAGTTCCTTTCTGTTTGCTCCTGTCTGCTGGTCTTGGATCTTGCAAAATTAAGCTAAGTCCTGCTTTCTTGTTTTTTGGTTATTTGCTTTGCTCTTATTTTTTGTCCAGCTTGTACTAAATGTGATTCCTGATTTTGCTGGAAGCTCTAGGGGGCTGGTGTTCTCCCCCCAGGCCGTTAGACGGTTCGGGGGTTCTTGAATATCCAGCGTGGAAATTTTGATAGGGTTTTTGCTGACCATATAAGTCATCTTACTATATTCTGCTATTAGTCAGTGGGCCTCTCTTTGCTAAATATCTAGTTCATTCTTACGTTTGTCTTTTCTCCTTACCTCACCGTTATTATTTGTTGGGGGCTTGTATCCAACTTTTGGGGTCTTTGCTCTGGAGGCAAGAAAGGTCTATCTTTTCCCTTCTAGGGTTAGTTAGTTCTCCGGCTGGCGCGAGACGTCTAGAACCAACGTAGGCACGTTCCCCGGCTGCTGCTATTTGTGGTGCTAGGATTAGATATATGGTCAGCCCAGTTTCCACTGCCCTATGAGCTGGTTTTTTATGTTTGCAGACGTGGTATGTACTTTTGAGACCCTCTGCCATTGGGGTCATAACAGTATGCCAGGCCAAGGTTGAATGTTTAATGCATTGCAGAAGTGGGATTACAAGAAAGGAAAGTCTGAGTTTTTTTTTTTTTTTTCTTTCCTCTCTTTTTTCCTCCCCTTTACCTCGGAGTGGCTTGTGCTTGCTGCAGACATGAATGTCCAGACTTTGATTACAAGTGTGGATCAGCTTGCTGCTCGTGTGCAGGGCATACAAGATTTTGTTACCAGTAGTCCAATGTCTGAACCTAAAATACCTATTCCTGAACTGTTCTCTGGAGACCGATTTAAGTTTAGGAATTTCAGGAATAATTGTAAATTGTTTCTATCTCTGAGACCCCGTTCACCTGGAGACTCAGCTCAGCAAGTAAAAATTGTTATCTCTTTCTTACGGGGCGACCCTCAGGATTGGGCCTTCTCGCTAGCGCCAGGAGATCCGGCATTGGCAAATATTGATGCGTTTTTTCTGGCGCTCGGATTGCTTTACGAGGAACCCAATCTTGAAATTCAGGCAGAAAAAGCCTTGCTGGCTATTTCTCAGGGTCAGGATGAAGCTGAAGTGTATTGCCAAAAATTTCGGAAATGGTCCGTGCTTACTCAGTGGAATGAGTGTGCTCTGGCCGCAAATTTCAGAAATGGCCTTTCTGAAGCCATTAAGAATGTGATGGTGGGTTTCTCCATTCCTACAGGTCTGAATGATTCCATGGCGCTGGCTATTCAAATTGACCGGCGTTTGCGGGAGCGCAAAGCCGCGAATCCTCTGGTGGTGTTGTCTGAACAAACACCTGATTTAATGCAATGTGGTAGAATTCAGACTAGAAATGAGCGGAAAAATCATAGACGTCAGAATGGGTTGTGTTTTTACTGTGGTGATTCTACACATGTTATATCAGCATGCTCTAAACGCCTAACTAGGGTTGTTAGTCCTGTCGCCATTGGTAATTTGCAACCTAAGTTTATTTTGTCTGTGACTTTAATTTGCTCATTGTCCTCCTACCATGTTATGGCGTTTGTGGATTCAGGTGCTGCCCTGAGTCTTATGGATCTGTCGTTTGCCAAGCGCTGTGGTTTTGTTCTTGAGCCATTGGTAAATCCTATCCCTCTTAGAGGTATTGATGCTACGCCATTGGCGGAAAATAAACCGCAGTTTTGGACACAGGTAACCATGTGCATGACTCCTGAACATCGGGAGGTGATTCGTTTTCTTGTTCTGCATAAAATGCATGATTTGGTCGTTTTGGGTCTGCCATGGTTACAGACCCATAATCCAGTCTTGGATTGGAAGGCAATGTCTGTGTCAAGTTGGGGCTGTCAGGGAATTCATGGTGATTCCCCGCCGGTGTCTATTGCTTCCTCTACTCCTTCGGAAGTTCCTGAGTATTTGTCTGATTACCAGGATGTATTCAGCGAGTCCAGGTCCAGTGCTCTTCCTCCTCATAGGGACTGTGACTGCGCTATAGATTTGATTCCAGGTAGTAAATTTCCTAAGGGAAGATTATTTAATCTGTCTGTACCTGAGCATACCGCAATGCGTTCGTATATCAAGGAATCTCTGGAGAAGGGGCATATCCGTCCATCCTCTTCCCCTCTTGGTGCGGGATTCTTTTTTGTGGCCAAGAAGGACGGATCTTTGAGACCTTGTATTGACTATCGGCTTCTGAATAAAATCACTGTTAAATTTCAGTATCCTTTGCCTCTGTTGTCGGACTTGTTTGCCCGGATTAAAGGTGCCAAGTGGTTCACCAAGATAAATCTTCGTGGTGCGTTCAACCTTGTGCGCATTAAGCAAGGAGATGAATGGAAAACTGCATTTAATACGCCCGAAGGTCATTTTGAGTACTTGGTGATGCCTTTCGGGCTCTCTAATGCTCCTTCAGTGTTTTAGTCCTTTATGCATGATATTTTCCGGAAGTATCTGGATAAATTTATGATTGTTTATCTGGATGATATTCTGTTTTTTTCTGATGATTGGGACTCGCATGTAGAGCAGGTCAGGATGGTGTTTCAGGTTTTGCGTGAGAATGCTTTGTTTGTTAAGGGCTCAAGTGTCTCTTTGGAGTACAGAAGGTTCCCTTTTTGGGTTTTATTTTTTCCCCTTCTGCGGTGGAGATGGACCCAGTCAAGGTCCGAGTTATTCATGATTGGACTCAACCCACGTCAGTTAAGAGTCTTCAGAAGTTCTTGGGTTTTGCTAACTTCTACCGTCGTTTTATCGCTAATTTTTCTAGCGTTGTTAAACCTTTGACGGATATGACCAGGAAAGGTTCTGATGTTGCTAACTGGGCTCCTGCAGCCGTGGAAGCCTTTCAAGAGTTGAAGCGCCGGTTTACTTCGGCGCCTGTTTTGTGCCAGCCTGATGTCTCACTTCCCTTTCAGGTTGAAGTGGATGCTTCTGAGATTGGGGCAGGGGCCGTTTTGTCACAGAGAGGCCCTGGTTGCTCTGTAATGAGACCATGTGCTTTTTTCTCTAGGAAGTTTTCGCCTGCTGAGCGGAATTATGATGTTGGCAATCGGGAGTTGTTGGCCATGAAGTGGGCATTTGAGGAGTGGCGTCATTGGCTCGAGGGTGCTAAGCATCGTGTGGTGGTCTTGACTGGTCACAAAAATCTGATGTATCTCGAGTCTGCTAAACGCCTGAATCCTAGACAGGCCCGCTGGTCATTGTTTTTCTCCCGTTTTGACTTTGTGGTCTCGTATTTACCAGGTTCAAAGAATGTGAAGGCTGATGCTCTTTCAAGGAGCTTTGTGCCTGACTCTCCTGGAGTCGCAGAACCAGTTGGTATTCTCAAAGAGGGAGTTATCCTGTCAGCCATTTCTTCGGATTTGCGACGTGTGTTGCAGAGATTTCAGGCTGGTAGACCTGACTCTTGTCCACCTGACAGACTGTTTGTTCCTGATAAGTGGACCAGCAGAGTCATTTCCGAGGTTCATTCCTCGGTGTTGGCAGGGCATCCGGGAATTTTTGGCACCAGAGATCTGGTGGCTAGGTCCTTTTGGTGGCCTTCCTTGTCACGGGATGTGCGGTCATTTGTGCAGTCCTGTGGGACTTGTGCTCGAGCTAAGCCTTGCTGTTCTTGTGCCAGCGGGTTGCTCTTGCCCTTGCCTGTCCCGAAGAGGCCTTGGACACACATTTCCATGGAATTCATTTCAGATCTTCCGGTGTCTCAGGGCATGTCTGTCATCTGGGTGGTATGTGATCGCTTTTCCAAGATGGTCCATTTGGTATCTTTGCCTAAGCTGCCTTCCTCTTCCGATCTGGTTCCTTTGTTCTTTCAGAATGTGGTTCGTTTACACGGCATTCCTGAGAATATTGTGTCTGACAGAGGATCCCAGTTTGTTTCCAGGTTCTGGCGATCCTTTTGTGCTAAGATGGGCATTGATTTGTCGTTTTCGTCTGCCTTTCATCTTCAGACTAATGGAAAATGGAGCGAACTAATCAGACTCTGGAGGCTTATTTGAGGTGTTTTGTTTCTGCAGATCAGGATGATTGAGTGACCTTCTTGCCGTTGGCTGAGTTTGCCCTTAATAATCGGGCTAGTTCCGCTACTTTGGTTTCGCCATTTTTTTGCAACTCTGGTTTCCATCCTCGTTTTTCCTCGGGACATGTGGAGCCTTCTGACTGTCCTGGGGTAGATTCTGTGGTGGATAGGTTGCAGCGGATCTGGAATCATGTGGTGGACAACTTGAAGTTGTCACAGGAGAAGGCTCAGCGTTTTGCCAACCGCCGCCGCGGTGTGGGTCCCCGACTTCGTGTTGGGGATTTGGTATGGCTGTCTTCTCGATTTGTTCCTATGAAGGTCTCCTCTCCTAAATTTAAGCCTCGCTTCATCGGTCCTTACAAGATATTGGAAATCCTTAATCCTGTGTCCTTTCGCTTGGATCTTCCGGTGTCATTTGCCATTCACAACGTGTTCCATAGGTCTTTGTTGCGGCGGTACGTTGTACCTGTGGTTCCTTCTGTTGAGCCTCCTGCTCCGGTGTTGGTTGAGGGCGAGTTGGAGTACGTGGTGGAGAAGATCTTGGATTCTCGTCTCTCCAGGCGGAGGCTTCAGTATCTGGTCAAGTGGAAGGGCTATGGTCAGGAGGATAATTCCTGGGTGGTTGCCTCTGATGTGCATGCGGCCGATTTAGTTCGTGCCTTTCACGCTGCTCATCCTGATCGCCCTGGTGGTCTTGGTGAGGGTTCGGTGACCCCTCCTTAAAGGGGGGGTACTGTTGTGAATTAGACTTTTTTGGCTCCCTCTTGTGGTCACTAGTGATATGACTCTGGGATTGTCTTTCCTCAGTTTGGCACCCACCTGGGTCGTTAGTCCAGGGGTGTTGCTATATAAACTTCCTGGTTTCTCAGTCCTGTGCCTGGCATCGTTGTAATCAGTTCCTTTCTGTTTGCTCCTGTCTGCTGGTCTTGGATCTTGCAAAATTAAGCTAAGTCTTGCTTCCTTGTTTTTTGGTTATTTGCTTTGCTCTTATTTTTTGTCCAGCTTGTACTAAATGTGATTCCTGATTTTGCTGGAAGCTCTAGGGGGCTGGTGTTCTCCCCCCGGGCCGTTAGACAGTTCGGGGGTTCTTGAATATCCAGCGTGGAAATTTTGATAGGGTTTTTGCTGACCATATAAGTCATCTTACTATATTCTGCTATTAGTCAGTGGGCCTCTCTTTGCTAAATATCTAGTTCATTCTTACGTTTGTCTTTTCTCCTTACCTCACCGTTATTATTTGTTGGGGGCTTGTATCCAACTTTTGGGGTCTTTGCTCTGGAGGCAAGAAAGGTCTATCTTTTCCCTTCTAGGGTTAGTTAGTTCTCCGGCTGGCGCGAGACGTCTAGAACCAACGTAGGCACGTTCCCCGGCTGCTGCTATTTGTGGTGCTAGGATTAGATATATGGTCAGCCCAGTTACCACTGCCCTATGAGCTGGTTTTTTATGTTTGCAGACGTGGTATGTACTTTTGAGACCCTCTGCCATTGGGGTCATAACAGTATGCCAGGCCAAGGTTGAATGTTTAATGCATTGCAGAAGTGGGATTACAAGAAAGGAAAGTCTGAGTTTTTTTTTTTTTTTTCTTTCCTCTCTTTTTTCCTCCCCTTTACCTCGGAGTGGCTTGTGCTTGCTGCAGACATGAATGTCCAGACTTTGATTACAAGTGTGGATCAGCTTGCTGCTCGTGTGCAGGGCATACAAGATTTTGTTACCAGTAGTCCAATGTCTGAACCTAAAATACCTATTCCTGAACTGTTCTCTGGAGACCGATTTAAGTTTAGGAATTTCAGGAATAATTGTAAATTGTTTCTATCTCTGAGACCCCGTTCACCTGGAGACTCAGCTCAGCAAGTAAAAATTGTTATCTCTTTCTTACGGGGCGACCCTCAGGATTGGGCCTTCTCGCTAGCGCCAGGAGATCCGGCATTGGCAAATATTGATGCCTTTTTTCTGGCGCTCGGATTGCTTTACGAGGAACCCAATCTTGAAATTCAGGCAGAAAAAGCCTTGCTGGCTATTTCTCAGGGTCAGGATGAAGCTGAAGTGTATTGCCAAAAATTTCGGAAATGGTCCGTGCTTACTCAGTGGAATGAGTGTGCTCTGGCCGCAAATTTCAGAAATGGCCTTTCTGAAGCCATTAAGAATGTGATGGTGGGTTTCTCCATTCCTACAGGTCTGAATGATTCCATGGCGCTGGCTATTCAAATTGACCGGCGTTTGCGGGAGCGCAAAGCCGCGAATCCTCTGGTGGTGTTGTCTGAACAAACACCTGATTTAATGCAATGTGGTAGAATTCAGACTAGAAATGAGCGGAAAAATCATAGACGTCAGAATGGGTTGTGTTTTTACTGTGGTGATTCTACACATGTTATATCAGCATGCTCTAAACGCCTAACTAGGGTTGTTAGTCCTGTCGCCATTGGTAATTTGCAACCTAAGTTTATTTTGTCTGTGACTTTAATTTGCTCATTGTCCTCCTACCATGTTATGGCGTTTGTGGATTCAGGTGCTGCCCTGAGTCTTATGGATCTGTCGTTTGCCAAGCGCTGTGGTTTTGTTCTTGAGCCATTGGTAAATCCTATCCCTCTTAGAGGTATTGATGCTACGCCATTGGCGGAAAATAAACCGCAGTTTTGGACACAGGTAACCATGTGCATGACTCCTGAACATCGGGAGGTGATTCGTTTTCTTGTTCTGCATAAAATGCATGATTTGGTCGTTTTGGGTCTGCCATGGTTACAGACCCATAATCCAGTCTTGGATTGGAAGGCAATGTCTGTGTCAAGTTGGGGCTGTCAGGGAATTCATGGTGATTCCCCGCCGGTGTCTATTGCTTCCTCTACTCCTTCGGAAGTTCCTGAGTATTTGTCTGATTACCAGGATGTATTCAGCGAGTCCAGGTCCAGTGCTCTTCCTCCTCATAGGGACTGTGACTGCGCTATAGATTTGATTCCAGGTAGTAAATTTCCTAAGGGAAGATTATTTAATCTGTCTGTACCTGAGCATACCGCAATGCGTTCGTATATCAAGGAATCTCTGGAGAAGGGGCATATCCGTCCATCCTCTTCCCCTCTTGGTGCGGGATTCTTTTTTGTGGCCAAGAAGGACGGATCTTTGAGACCTTGTATTGACTATCGGCTTCTGAATAAAATCACTGTTAAATTTCAGTATCCTTTGCCTCTGTTGTCGGACTTGTTTGCCCGGATTAAAGGTGCCAAGTGGTTCACCAAGATAGATCTTCGTGGTGCGTTCAACCTTGTGCGCATTAAGCAAGGAGATGAATGGAAAACTGCATTTAATACGCCCGAAGGTCATTTTGAGTACTTGGTGATGCCTTTCGGGCTCTCTAATGCTCCTTCAGTGTTTTAGTCCTTTATGCATGATATTTTCCGGAAGTATCTGGATAAATTTATGATTGTTTATCTGGATGATATTCTGTTTTTTTCTGATGATTGGGACTCGCATGTAGAGCAGGTCAGGATGGTGTTTCAGGTTTTGCGTGAGAATGCTTTGTTTGTTAAGGGCTCAAGTGTCTCTTTGGAGTACAGAAGGTTCCCTTTTTGGGTTTTATTTTTTCCCCTTCTGCGGTGGAGATGGACCCAGTCAAGGTCCGAGTTATTCATGATTGGACTCAACCCACGTCAGTTAAGAGTCTTCAGAAGTTCTTGGGTTTTGCTAACTTCTACCGTCGTTTTATCGCTAATTTTTCTAGCGTTGTTAAACCTTTGACGGATATGACCAAGAAAGGTTCTGATGTTGCTAACTGGGCTCCTGCAGCCGTGGAAGCCTTTCAAGAGTTGAAGCGCCGGTTTACTTCGGCGCCTGTTTTGTGCCAGCCTGATGTCTCACTTCCCTTTCAGGTTGAAGTGGATGCTTCTGAGATTGGGGCAGGGGCCGTTTTGTCGCAGAGAGGCCCTGGTTGCTCTGTAATGAGACCATGTGCTTTTTTCTCTAGGAAGTTTTCGCCTGCTGAGCGGAATTATGATGTTGGCAATCGGGAGTTGTTGGCCATGAAGTGGGCATTTGAGGAGTGGCGTCATTGGCTCGAGGGTGCTAAGCATCGTGTGGTGGTCTTGACTGGTCACAAAAATCTGATGTATCTCGAGTCTGCTAAACGCCTGAATCCTAGACAGGCCCGCTGGTCATTGTTTTTCTCCCGTTTTGACTTTGTGGTCTCGTATTTACCAGGTTCAAAGAATGTGAAGGCTGATGCTCTTTCAAGGAGCTTTGTGCCTGACTCTCCTGGAGTCGCAGAACCAGTTGGTATTCTCAAAGAGGGAGTTATCCTGTCAGCCATTTCTTCGGATTTGCGACGTGTGTTGCAGAGATTTCAGGCTGGTAGACCTGACTCTTGTCCACCTGACAGACTGTTTGTTCCTGATAAGTGGACCAGCAGAGTCATTTCCGAAGTTCATTCCTCGGTGTTGGCAGGGCATCCGGGAATTTTTGGCACCAGAGATCTGGTGGCTAGGTCCTTTTGGTGGCCTTCCTTGTCACGGGATGTGCGGTCATTTGTGCAGTCCTGTGGGACTTGTGCTCGAGCTAAGCCTTGCTGTTCTCGTGCCAGCGGGTTGCTCTTGCCCTTGCCTGTCCCGAAGAGGCCTTGGACACACATTTCCATGGAATTCATTTCAGATCTTCCGGTGTCTCAAGGAATGTCTGTCATCTGGGTGGTATGTGATCGCTTTTCCAAGATGGTCCATTTGGTATCTTTGCCTAAGCTGCCTTCCTCTTCCGATCTGGTTCCTTTGTTCTTTCAGAATGTGGTTCATTTACACGGCATTCCTGAGAATATTGTGTCTGACAGAGGATCCCAGTTTGTTTCCAGGTTCTGGCGATCCTTTTGTGCTAAGATGGGCATTGATTTGTCGTTTTCGTCTGCCTTTCATCTTCAGACTAATGGAAAACGGAGCGAACTAATCAGACTCTGGAGGCTTATTTGAGGTGTTTTGTTTCTGCAGATCAGGATGATTGGGTGACCTTCTTGCCGTTGGCTGAGTTTGCCCTTAATAATCGGGCTAGTTCCGCTACTTTGGTTTCGCCATTTTTTTGCAACTCTGGTTTCCATCCTCGTTTTTCCTCGGGACATGTGGAGCCTTCTGACTGTCCTGGGGTAGATTCCGTGGTGGATAGGTTGCAGCGGATCTGGAATCATGTGGTGGACAACTTGAAGTTGTCACAGGAGAAGGCTCAGCGTTTTGCCAACCGCCGCCGCGGTGTGGGTCCCCGACTTCGTGTTGGGGATTTGGTATGGCTGTCTTCTCGATTTGTTCCTATGAAGGTCTCCTCTCCTAAATTTAAGCCTCGCTTCATCGGTCCTTACAAGATATTGGAAATCCTTAATCCTGTGTCCTTTCGCTTGGATCTTCCGGTGTCATTTGCCATTCACAACGTGTTCCATAGGTCTTTGTTGCGGCGGTACGTTGTACCTGTGGTTCCTTCTGTTGAGCCTCCTGCTCCGGTGTTGGTTGAGGGCGAGTTGGAGTACGTGGTGGAGAAGATCTTGGATTCTCGTCTCTCCAGGCGGAGGCTTCAGTATCTGGTCAAGTGGAAGGGCTATGGTCAGGAGGATAATTCCTGGGTGGTTGCCTCTGATGTGCATGCGGCCGATTTAGTTCGTGCCTTTCACGCTGCTCATCCTGATCGCCCTGGTGGTCTTGGTGAGGGTTCGGTGACCCCTCCTTAAAGGGGGGGTACTGTTGTGAATTAGACTTTTTTGGCTCCCTCTTGTGGTCACTAGTGATATGACTCTGGGATTGTCTTTCCTCAGTTTGGCACCCACCTGGGTCGTTAGTCCAGGGGTGTTGCTATATAAACTTCCTGGTTTCTCAGTCCTGTGCCTGGCATCGTTGTAATCAGTTCCTTTCTGTTTGCTCCTGTCTGCTGGTCTTGGATCTTGCAAAATTAAGCTAAGTCCTGCTTCCTTGTTTTTTGGTTATTTGCTTTGCTCTTATTTTTTGTCCAGCTTGTACTAAATGTGATTCCTGATTTTGCTGGAAGCTCTAGGGGGCTGGTGTTCTCCCCCCGGGCCGTTAGACGGTTCGGGGGTTCTTGAATATCCAGCGTGGAAATTTTGATAGGGTTTTTGCTGACCATATAAGTCATCTTACTATATTCTGCTATTAGTCAGTGGGCCTCTCTTTGCTAAATATCTAGTTCATTCTTACGTTTGTCTTTTCTCCTTACCTCACCGTTATTATTTGTTGGGGGCTTGTATCCAACTTTTGGGGTCTTTGCTCTGGAGGCAAGAAAGGTCTATCTTTTCCCTTCTAGGGTTAGTTAGTTCTCCGGCTGGCGCGAGACGTCTAGAACCAACGTAGGCACGTTCCCCGGCTGCTGCTATTTGTGGTGCTAGGATTAGATATATGGTCAGCCCAGTTACCACTGCCCTATGAGCTGGTTTTTTATGTTTGCAGACTTGGTATGTACTTTTGAGACCCTCTGCCATTGGGGTCATAACACAGGATGCTCGGTTACCGCGGCATCACATATACGTGACGTCACGGTCACATGACCGCCCACAACACGAAAGAGATGACATAGGTCAGCGAACAAGCCGGGTCCATGGCGCACACGTGTACCAGTGTTAGCCATGACTACACTCAAGGTAAAAGGTTTAATAAGCTTGCAGCAAGAGACTGGACATTAATGATGACCTAGAACCACTAGTCTATTTATATAATTGCCTTGTAATGTTTTCATTTCCTGTTCTGTCCAGATGTCACTGTTTCCCAGAATTCCAAGCGGTGAAGTTCATTGACCGCCATATTGGGATACCCAAGGGATGGGGGTCTCAATATGGAAACTGCTGCTGGTACCTACCTATTGCGTGGTGCCACCAGCGGAACACCGTTGCATCACGCACACACACTCTATACGCCATACACACCACACACACACACACTCATACACTCTCCTACTCTCACACACAAACACACAATCACAAACACACTCACACTGACACACTCACATACTCTCACACTGACACACTCACACTCACAATCACACTCACACTCTCACACACTCACATTCACCCACTCACACTTACAATCACACTTCTACACTCACACACTCACAATCATACTCACCCTCACACACTCATGCAGCCTCTTGCACAGTACCACCAGCAGAACACCGTCACAAACACGCCACCGGGATCAGCCGAATTGTTCACTGACTGCTGCCATCTTTGTACAGGAGGAGAGCATGTACAGTTTTAATGTGACCATTGCCATCTGTCTGCACAAAGAAGGCAGCAGTCTGATTTACTGCACCTGTGTGAATTATGCACAAGTGAATTATTCGGCTGATCCTGGTGGCAGATGCGCGACGTGTCTACAGGCAGAGGAAGCTGGTCACATTAAAGGGGTTTTCCCATGAACGAAAGTTCATTTTAAAAATTGACTGTGTTTGACCGTGTACAACATCTCCTGGGAGGGGAGGAAGCAAAATATAATACTGACATTACAGCAGGGGATCACAGTGGATTCATTTTGTGAAGTTAAATATTTCTCTGACTGTTTTTAAGAAATATTTTACCTCACAAAATGTATCCTCTGTTAGCTCTTGCTGTAATGTCCATATTGTCTTTTTCTTCCTCCCATGCCCAGGAGCTGTGGTATGTTCAGTACATGGTCAGACACAGACAATTTTTAAAATGAACTTTTGTTTGTGGGAAAACCCCTTTAA
Source organism: Ranitomeya variabilis (assembly GCF_051348905.1). Lineage (NCBI taxonomy): Eukaryota > Metazoa > Chordata > Amphibia > Anura > Dendrobatidae > Ranitomeya > Ranitomeya variabilis. The sequence goes on from NC_135232.1 coordinate 569,681,187, forward strand.
AAAGTAAATATCAAAGCCAACATGGCTCCTCCTGAAAAGTACGCCAAAGACTATGAAAGGAAAGTAGCAATGGCACAACATCGAAGACAGCAAAGGGCAAATGAGACTCTTGAAGAGCAACAGCATCGCTGGGACAAAAACAATGCATATACGTGTAGGCGTCAAGCACATGAGTCCCCTGATGCAAAAGTCATTAGATTATCACAGGATGCCATTAGGAAACAACAGCGCCGCATGCCTGCCCTCATCGTGACATTACCTCCCTCCCAATGCGATAGCATCGAACCTCCATCTAGTTATCAAATAATTAGCAAAGTATCACAATAAGAGACATAATAGATGTACAGTCACTACAGGAATTAATTAAATTCCTGATACAAGCCCGATAAACATACATCTTATATGACATAATATAAACCACATCATCGATTTCATGTGACAAATATATCAAACAAAAACAGAACCTGTGCCGATCTATGTCAGACATCAACATACATCTCACCAGTTATTTTTATATTCTTTATGTATATGACTTTATAATGTGTATCAGATCAGTCAATTATACATGCATCATAATATAAGACAGAGGTCTGCACATACCACATAATAACCATATACAGATCACATATAAGGTAGGAAAATAAAGAAATAAATAAAAAACTGAGCATAAGTAATCCAACGGTGGGAATCACATGTAGTGCTTCACAGATATCCACACACTGCTGCAGTAGAATTCCACATTATAGATGTACCACTGGTGATAGGGCTGAATAAAAAAAAGAATATATATATAAAAAACAAGACAAACACATACATGTAGAACCGTAGATTTTAAATAAATGGAACATAACTGATGTTTTCATTTAACCCTTTAGGATGTACGGTATCGAGAGTCCAGATCCACCTGGTTTCACGCTGGGTCAGCTTTTGGTTTAACTTACCCACGTGAATACCAGGATCTATTATGTCAATGCTCCTTACACTAAGTAGGGAGTTATCACAATTATGGTCTGATTTAAAATGATGTGGTAAGGTCCCGAATGTAGACGTGTAGTCATGGCCCCCCACCGCCTGAATCCCCAACACATGTTCATGCACACGTACTTTCAATTGCCGTGTCATCAAACCCACATAAACTAGATTGCGTGGGCACACGGCAAAATAGATTACAAACCTAGAAGTATACATGATACGCCTCCTAATATCATATATCGTAGTACTGGATGAATTAAAGAATGTATTAGTATGGTTGATATTGGGGCTGGTGACACACCGGCCACAAGGCACACATCCACACCCACGACCAGCGTCTTCCGAAAATGTTGGTCTAGGCTCCCCCTGATAGTAACTCTTGACTAGATAATGAATTCCTGGAACGCCTAATTGTGACACTTGGTGTATCCGGAATAAGTTGTTTAACGATGGGGTCTATTTGGAGACATTCATATGTGCAAATTGCATATGATAATTTGTGATAAATCTAACCTTATGCTCTGGTTTTGGAGTATCGTGCTTATATAAAAGAGACTGACATGTAGAGTAATTGGCTCTATGATAAGCCCTCTTAATTACATGTCTACTATAACCTCTTTCTCGGAATCTACCACATAAATCCTGTGCCTGAACCTCAAAATCTTGATCATTTGAACAAATTCTAAGAAATTGTCCAGTTGGAATAGAATTACCGTAATCATGTGTTTTGGGTGGGCTGAGGAGGCGTGCAGTAACATATTAGTGGATGTTTCCATTCTATAGATTTTAGTCTGTGAATTATCATTCATATTCCTACACATAGTTACATCTAGGAAGTCAACTCTATCCTCACCACATTGGTAGTTGATGCATATTTTTGTCTTTCCTGTTAAGGGTTTCCATAAACTCATGCAGCAATCCGGTCGATCCCTGCCAGATCAGGAAAATGTCATCGATGTACCGAATCCAGAGGGGGATTTGGTCTATCGTCAACTGCTGATCCAGCAGGGAGAAGTCCATCTTTCACAGCCCCAGGAATAGGTTGGTGTACACTGGAGCAAAGCACGCCCCCATAGCTGTACCCTGGAGCTGCAGGTAGAAGGACCCCTTAAATGTGAAAAAGTTATGTGTCAGTGAGAACTCCAGGAGCTCCAGAATCAGATTGACTAGGCAAATTCAGGTAATAGCTAGCAGCCGCTAGACCATCAGTATGGCTAATGTTGGTATGGAGGGATTCCACATCCCCTGTAACTAATAATGTACCATGACCAATATGGAGACCGTCGACCCTTTTGAGGAGCTCACCCGTATCTAACAGAAAAGAGGGAAAACTTTCCACCAATGGATGAAGTTTTTAATCTATCCAATGATTGATGTTTTCCAGGAAGCTTCCTGAGCCTGAGATGATTGGATGTCCCTGGTGAACCTCCCTATTTATATGTATCTTGAGTAAAAAGTACATAGTTGAAATTGTCGGTTCTTGTACCTGTAATGCTAAAGCCAGCTCCTTTGTTATAAATATATTGACAACAGCAGTATTTAGAATTTTTAATAATATCCTGTGAAGGACAGAAGGGGTTAAAAGTTAGGCATTTATAACAGGTTTTGTTATTAAGCTCCTTGAAAGCCTCTTTTTCATAGAGGGATTTCGGCCAAATAACAATATTGCACCCTTTGTCAGCTGGCTTCAGCACAACATCAGGGAGTGCCCTCAGGATGTCCAATCTGGCCCATTCATCCTCATTCAGGTTATTGAGCACCCCCCCCCCCCCCCACAGAATCCGCATGAAGTCATTTGCAACAACCTGGACAAAGAGGTCTAGGCTAGCACTAGTTTTTATATTTTTTTTCTTTCTTTATTTTCCTACCTTATACGTGATCTGTATATGGTTGTTATGTGATATGTTCAGACCTCTGTCTTATATTATGGAACCTTGGCACCAGCACCTCATTCTAAATTGACTGAGTGCTCACCATTGTACCCTATTCCCCATAGCCTTGAACAACACAATCATCCACCTCCTCCCCATCGACCATAGCATTGGCCGTTTCTTGAATTCTGGACCTGGTGCCACTGGCCATCCTTTGACCCTTTGGTTACTGACACAGAGCTGCGACCCGTGTACCCACACAACTTATATTTTTTGCACTCTGACAGTCTAGTGCTAGTCTGATTTAAAGACCCCAGCAGCAAAACCTACAACTGGTAGTCTTAGTGTCTGGGAGTAGGGGGTCCCACACACACTATTGTCTCGATCCCACTGCTGCCACCACTTGTAAGGAAAACATACACGAGAGGAGAGCCAGGGGATAAGGATTCCTTATCACCCCGCCATCACCAATCTGTGACATAGCTTACACAGTCACAGCTCTCTAGCGCCCCTTTACCCTCATCTCAGTCAGAGAATTGCACCTAGGATAAGTAGTAACCGGAGAGGCTGCACTGTCACGTACTGGTCATCAGGGCACTCTGCAGTGAGGGAGTTGTATATATATCTCCATTCCCAGGCCAGGCCGGGAATATATATATAAACCCCTGATCCATCACTGCCAGGATCCCCCAACAACACCAGAAGAGTATGATGCCACCAGTTCCTACAGTTAGATATAAGCCCGGTCAGTTAATAAGCTTACATCGGGTCAGAAACCAACCCCAGGTAGCGTATAAGTACGAGCCGGACTCACTTACATGGGAAATCTTGTCTCGGGATAAAAGAGCAGCCCAAAATTAATTAGCATTTTAATTGCCTAAAGGCGCACTAGATACTATAAATATATATAGAGTAATATGCAGATATTACATCCAGAAGTGCAGATAAAAGTAGGGTACAGGTTCGGGATAGCAGTTAGCAGTATGTGTCACATTAGCATTTCTTATCACTTGTGGATGGAGGGAAGCTCTAGTATCCACAGGTACCTTTTTAGTTTCTGGTCCGTCTCCAAGTATGATGTGATGCAACTTCCATGGCAGAACAATGGCAAAGGCTAAAGATGTGTAGCTAGCTTTTAACCCCTGGCTTGACCCCTCCCATATTTGCCACTACCCCTCTGGGTTGGACTGACTTCTTCTCCATTGATCTCCTAGCTGAAATAATTCCCAATACCTAGGATGGGTTATAACTTCCTAGCGGGAGGTCCAAATGGGATGACTGACGTCTCAACGGGTTTGATGGGGCTGGACCAATATGGAGAGTCCACTCTTAGCTCGGAAAAGAGGTTCTAGAGAGCCAGTCCCGATAGCTCAGCATCCGGAAAAGCTAGAGAAACATGAGACACAGAGGTGCGTGCGAAGGGCTCTCAGGGTTCTCATGGTATATTGGGCATTCCCTGAGATGCACGGTACTCTCGTAATTCATCTCTGGGTGTTGTGCCCAAGTGACTAGAGCTTTGCCTTACCTTGCACAAATGACAGGAGGGGGGCCCAGCTCTGCTCCTCCTTGCCTTCATTAACATGTGGCTTCAAATTTTCTGGTCATTTGGCAAAAGTTCTGTTCTTTTGGGGATTTGTGTACTTATGCCAAGGGTGGGGGCCACTTCTGGAGAGGAGGAAGATCTCTGGACAATATTGTATATTGGGCCTGAATTAATAGACCAAGATGGAGTCTCCCTCGTCCCTCACAGGGTCTATCACAGTGATAAAAATGAGCCAATAGGAAAAATCTCATATTGTCACCGGGTACAGCCTGCAGCTGTCAGTGTTGCCTGGCTGGTTATCAAAAACATAGGGGAACCCCACCTAATTTTTTTAAATGTATTCATTTATAGCTCAGGTGGTGGCTGATGGATACTCCTATGAGTTGCCACCTGTTCTCCCTGTTAACAGTTGAATACAAATCTCAACTGTTGTGAATTTGGATTCTGGGCTCCCCCGGTGGCTACTGGTGGAATTGAACTTGTGTCATCATCTTCCCTGTTCACCTGTTCCCATCAAGTTGTGGGAGTCGCTATATAACCTGGCTTCTCTGTTAGTTGCTTGCCGGTCAACAATGTTATCAGAAGCCTCTCTGTGCTTGTTCCTGCTCCTAGACAACAACTAGATAAGTTGGACTTTTGTCCATGTTTGTTTTTGCATTTTTGTTCCAGTTCACAGCTGTTGTTTCGTTACTGTGTCTGGAAAGCTCTTGTGATCAGGAATTGCCACTCTGGTATTATGAGTTAATGCCAGAGTCCTAAAGTAATTTCTGGATGGTGTTTTGTTAGGGTTTTCAGCTGACCATGAAAGTGTTCTTTCTGTCTTCTGCTATCTAGTAAGTGGACCTCAAATTTGCTAAACCTATTTTCCTGCTGCGTTTGTTATTTCATCTGAATTCACCGCCAATATATGTGGGGGGCCTCTGTCTCCTTTCGGGGTATTTCTCTAGAGGTGAGCTAGGACTAATATTTCCCTCTGCTAGCATTATTTAGTTCTCCGGCTGGCGCTGGGCATCTAGGGATAAAAAGTAGGACATGCTACCTGGCTACTTCTAGTTGTGCGGTAGGTTTAGTTCATGGTCAGCTCAGTTCCCATCTTCCAAGAGCTTGTACCTATATAGGCTTATGCTATGTTCTCTGGCCATGGAGATCATGACACTCAACACAGTGATGTGAGCTGTCTTCACTTCAGCGCCCAGCACCGGAAACAACGCAAACAATAGGTGTGGCAAAGATTGAACAGTGGACATGGAGGGGCTTAAGAGGTGAATATAAGAATTGTTTTTAAATATTTAGATGTCCTTTTATGGTTCAGAAAATTATATGAATCCAGTTAGAAGAAAATTACAAAAATCGCTAATTTTAATTAATGCAGATTTTTTTTTCAAATTTGAGTAGAACTAAATCCTACTCAAATGTCATCTCTCATTCTAGTAAATTCCCTCATTTTCCCAAGCTGATAGATATTTCCATTCTCTGCCATCTTTGCATGTCACGATATACTTGCAAATCTCTAAAGAAATAGTATCTCATGTTGCAATCCATTTGATATAGTTCAGCCATTCAAAGAATCATGTACTCAAGCATATAAATAACAAGAAGTACAAGGAACACTTCTAAACCTGCTTAGATGCTGAAGGAGAGTTATGGCCTTCAAATACATCAGTGGTGTAGCTCTAATAATGTCATTTCCAGGAAGTATTTTTATCATTGTGGTGAACATTCTAGATTTCTTCAAGAACAGAAGACTTCTTTTAAGTGATCAGCTCACACTTGGCTTCAATGTTTTCAGCTTTCTACACGGACTTCATGAAGCATACCTACTATGCACAAATCTATTTTCATTGGCAATGGTCACAAATGAGTATATTCTAAAAGAGAGTTACGTCAACAGGTTCTTGAGCTTGAGCATGTTATGGTTTTCTGCTCTCCTTAGTGTACATTTTTGTCTGAAGATCATCAACATTAATAACAGATTCTATGTTTCTCTTCAGATGAGATTTCAAAAGGTACTTCCTTGGATTATTATTGCTTTTCTTCTAGGATGGTTCTTCTTGAGTTTGTATTCCGCATTAGAAGCAAATCAAATATGTCTACCAAATACAACCGCCAACCTTGTTTCCATTAAGATGTCCTTCAAGTGTTCTTGGTTTATATATTTTTTTTTGATAGGATGTTTCTTGTGTACTTTTCTCTGCTTAGTTTCAGCATTTACCATCCTCATTTCTTTGATTAAACACATGAGAAGAATGCAAGAAATTTCTGAGGGATCCAGCTCTCCTAACATGGAGGCTCATATTCGTGCAATTAAAACGATCACTACTTTACTGGCTGCAAACATTTTCACATGTACCTCTGTGTTCATTATGGCTTTATTTCAAGAATCTTGGGGATTTGTTTTTGTTACATTAATTGCTCTATGCCAAATATTCAGTTCCTATTTTTTAATTAAGGGAACAAAAAATATATATAAGACACTGGTGCTGATATTGAACCAGTGTTCATGCATTAGTGGCAACAATCAGCAAAGGAAAAAGATCTCGTCATAGTTTCTTTGATGTTTTGCTTGTTCCAGAAATGGGAGCACATTCTATTAGAATTGAATTCACACAAAGAGGCTGATTTGTTAAGACAGGTGTTGCCTACCCCAGCTTCAATGAAGCACGTGTTGGAATTGGATGCACCAAATTCATTTAGAAGCACATGCTAATTAATGAAATTGGTAAATGTTTTCAGAAATATGGGTGTAGCCATATCCTATGCCATTCTCAGCTCCTTCCCAGCTCTGCCCATTTTGTAGGAGCTGGTTGTGCATGAAAATGCCAAAAAAATGACAATTTTTTTTCAGAATTCTGCGAACCGCAAACAACTTTTCAAATTGCTTTATAGCAATTTTCTGGTGAAAACACTTTGGTCAATCGCTCCTACAGAGTTTAGGAGCATTTATTTACTTTTAAATATTTGTTTAGGTCCCTTTTTTTAATTGAAGCAGTAACAATGGTTCTTTCTTAATAAAAGTACCAAAGAGAAAAATGACCCAAAGATTTCCAAAACTAATTTCCAGTCTTAAGATACAGTAAAAATTGGGGAAATAAACCATAGCATTTAATAATGTATTAAAATTGTTGAAACAACGATAAAAGCAAATACAAAGACACACACTATACATAAAATAACAAAACAGAGCTGGGTATCTCTGAACTCCAGATTGTTAGTGACGAGTAAGGTCAATAAAACTGCATGTACTTTATGCTTCAGCAGATATAGGCTTACAATATGGTAAACGTAAAATGTCCAATACAAATCCAGGTGACAGTCAGATGCGGTTATACACCTTATTTTTGAGAATCACACAGTTGAAAAGGTTTCACCCAATTCCTTTAGGTTATCACAGGTGACTCAAATGGGTCCTCTGAAATTATTAGGTGAGAAGTCCGTCTAACACCCTTTTTGATAGAGAGAAAACAAAGGATTACTCCTGACACGTTTACTCCTCTGGATTCATCAGTGGAGTATTAGATAGCCATTTGTTTCATGTGGCTGAGTACATGAGGTCCCCACCATATGTCATGTTTTAATGGAGCCTCCTACCTAAAAACACTATGTCTTTATGTATTTGAACTTGTGCACCTTGTGGTTTTCTATTCTCCTTAGTGTACATGTCTGTCTGAAGACCATCAATGTGAAACCTGTGGTTAATATTTGTTTTCAGTGAAGATTTCCTAGATTATTTTCTTGGATTATTATTGCTTTTTTTTCCCTAGGATGCCTTTTCCTAAGGCTGGAGTCACACTAGAGCGTAATACAAACAATTTTTTATCGCATAGAACTCGGACCAATGTTAATCTATGGGGCAGCTCCTATTATCCGTTGTTTTCTCGGCCGTATTCAGGATCCGAGTGAAATCGCAGCATGCTGCAATTGTCAACATATCTCGGTCGAGAATCGCCAATGCAAGTCTATGGGTGCGAGAAAAAAACTAATTACACATGGACTATGTGTGTGAATTGTGAGGAATATGGAAGACTTCTGCAGGTGACAGGAAATTGAATCATCCATTATCAGGAAGCTTTGGCATGCAAATTTCTTTGCCATGCTGTCGAGAAAAGCAGGAAGTGTGTACTGTGTAGCAGCATGGCCAGATACATCAATGTCGAGATGCTGATAGCTCTGGTCCATAATAGGCCAGAATTATGGGACCAACGCGATGCGCATTATGCGGACCGCGCACGTAAAGACGCATCGTGGAGGTCAAGCTGTCGCCACATGTTTCCCGATTTTGATGCGCGACCTCATGAGGTGCAGCAAGAAATTTGTTTAAAGCCACACAATGTGCTTGATAGTAAAACATTTCTTGTGTTTCTTTGCAGTGAATGATGTCACTAGAAACGCTGGCGGAGTTGCCGGGACCAGTACCGGCGGGACTGACAACTTTTTTATTGGAGTGGTGATGCAGCCCTCAAAAAAGAAAATGTTTATTTTTAGCGGCTTAATTTTCTTGCACCAGTGATGGACCTCAGACTGTAAGGGCATGCATGTCCACAAATTTTTTACACATGCTATACTGTGCAAATTTTGCTTTTTAAATTACTGTTTTTTTTTTTATTAACAGAACAGAGTCAAACCTTACAGAAAGGAAGACTGCATCAGACTCCGAGGTGATCATTCACCCCGATGGTGAAGGTGCCAAAGTGGCTGAGCCATCTTCACAACCAACAGCCAGCAACCAACCACCACCGTGATGTCTTTGATGTTTTTTAGACAACCATATATTATAATAGCACAAATGATGTTTAATCAACATAAAAAATAAGGGTATTTAAACAAAAATGTATAAGGGCATGAAAGAAGCAAGGCTGTTTTAAACATAGAGGATGAATACATACCGTAACGTAAGGATAAGGCGCTCCTCTATAGAAATAGATTTGCGCATCCTGGTTTCCTTCTTGGTGATCCCTGGGCGCACAATCTCCAACAAAATGTCAAATGTTTCAATCTTCATCCGACAATATTGGAAGAACTTGTCAGGATTTGTCCTCAGAGCAGCATACAGATGGTTGCTATGGCCTTTATTGATCCGTTGCTTCAAAAGTGGATGTACCGACATCCGTCTCCGCCTCCTCGGATCCACAATAACTGGGTATGGCTCCCCAAAACGTTGTGACAAAACCCAGTTGTAAAGCACATGCTCTGTGGTGTTAAAAGTAAGTAGGTCTGACATGTTGCTCAGAAAGAAGAAATCCACCAACACAAGCAGGGACTATACTGCATAGATTGGTGGGTGCCACCAGTTTTAGGGCCAATAAATAGTGTTCTTGATAATGATTTAAATTACTTTCAGGTTTAAAAACCGTTATATGTCCATTTTGCAAGCCGGCGAGAAAATCTTGTAATACGGATGCCATACGGATGTCACACGGATGTCACTCAGATATTTTGATGCGAGGAAATCGCATCCTCGTATTTCTCATGGATCACTGTTTATGAAACATTTGTGCGATTTTCGTCCTTGTAAAACAGACCGAGTTTTTATACGTTGTGTGTGACTCCGGCCTAAAACAATGTCTACATCTACAGCCAAGATCTGGACATTATTCTTGGCCATTATTGTTCTTTATATACAAGCCATATGTTCCTCTCTGTTCATCATTATACTTATGAACTGAAAAGAAAAGAAATAACATAGATATACTAACATAAAAAAAAATCTAAAAAAAAAAATTCTAAATTCTTTAGTATATTTTATTACTTGTCTAGTATTCAGCATGGCAATTATTCTCTCTTTACTCTATGATGTGTATATTTTACTCATGAGATTGTATGTGATTTTAGGATTGTTATTCATACTAGTATCTGGCAGGAGGGTTTGCTGCACTATGTGCCAATCTGTGACCCTGTGATTTGATCACGGGGTGCTAATGAGATTCCATGACAGCCAGGTGTCTGCTTAAGAACCCTGTGCCTGTTATGATGGTACTCCAGAGAGGCCGTACTGGGCCCCTGGCCTTGAAGGGAGGCCGACATGACAGGGTTAGTGGGAATATAGGGAGCTGGGGGGACATTTGGAAGATTGGGGGTTAACAGACTGGTACAGAGGTGGAGCTGGGGTCAGGTCTTGGGGGAGGAGGGGTCAGAGGTGGGGATATGGGGTAGCAATAGAAAAGGGTCATCCATCTTAGTCAGGGTAGCAATTTTAGTTGCCCCCTTTACATTGTTAAGAAGCTCCTACCCACCCTCCCTTTATTTGGTGCTGAGTTTTTACAGTGGTGTTTTTATTTTGTTTCAGTTTTTCTGTAGTGTTGGGATCAATGTGTTTTTGAATGGTTAAGGGTTTTATTAATAACGTAATTAAATTTATGTCATGACAGCGTGGCATGGGGGAGGTCCTTAAAGTTGGTGGAAATGCTTAATGGCAGATCAGAGAGGGGGATCTCAAGAGGTCCTAGACTCCGCATGGGTGGATTCAAGTGGACGGGTGTTTTAAAAAATCCTGAGGGTGGGACTAAAAGGGGACCCATAGTTAATGGTTTTGGATATTGGCCAGGTTGGTTAATAGCTGCCTCTGAGTGGGTGCATAGCGGCTAGAGGTAAGACTCAACCTGGGGCCAAGGTGGAATTAGTAAACCCGCAGTTTATAGCTTTGGGGCTTTGAGGACCACCCCTTCTGGGAGGTTGTTGCTTAAATTACTATGTATTAAATGTTAATAAAAGGCTGCTGTGGTCAATTAATTCAATTTAAGTGTGGTGTGTTTATTGGGTCTTTTATTATAAAGATTAGGGGGATTAGGAGGATACCAGGGTAAGAGTCGAAGCTCACATGAATCACGAATACCCTTATGTCATGTGAAAATCAGCCCGTGGCTGGCATTCATTGGAGACGGTGATGTGATCTTTACTATATACAGCAACACTATGGCTAGGTTTGGACTGGTCCTCATCGGCTGGCACAGTGAACATAAGTCACGTGTGCCAGCGATGCACATGCCAACTACTCTCCCCGGTTGTCTATCTGGGAGGAACAGTAACCTAAAAAACCATCAGCAAGCGAGTGTGTCATCAGTGACGTCAGTGATGTGTGCAATGCTCTCCCGCGTTGTCTATCTCTGGAAGAAGTCATGAGAGGAATATACTCCCAACATGTACTACTCCTTGGTGCTCCTCCCAGAGTTAAACAACCCAGGAGAGCAGTGCACACATCACTGATGGCATTGATGACACACTTGCCTGCTGCAGACTGTGGCTCACAGTTTGTAAGTAACAGAGCACTGTTGCACTGTAAGAAGATAGTCCACACCGGGGGTACCTCTATTGCACAGGTTCCGGAACTGTCGGGGCTGTCACCATTGTTGCCGGGAGGAAAGCTTTCCAACTCGGATCGACCTTTGCATTTGACAGCAGGGGGCATGACGATGATAAAAGGCCCTGCACACGGGAAAGAGAAGGGAGACTTGGAAGACAGCGCCTGCAGTAGTGGAAGGTTGGTGCTCCGTCCTCTGAGCATCGTGTGAGCCCGTGCTGTAGATTCCGTGTCCCGTTACACTAACTGTGGACAGACTTCTATCAAGTGCCCATTGTCCCCGTGACCACAAGTTACACACGCTCTGGGCCAGCAGTTACTGTGCTTGTGCCTCCTAAGACAGACCGTATGACTCAACCATAACTGTCATTCCTCACCTGCATGCTACTGCCGAGCTGAGTCACGCTCCGGCGGTGTTACAGATTGTGCTGCACCCCATATGACAAACCGTGGATCCAGGACCCCAATTGGTACAATGAGGATTCACCACCATCGCCGAGAACCGGACCTCCAGCTTTTACAGGACGAAATCAGAGACATCATGCGCCAGTTGTGTAGGCATCACCGTTTGAACTTAAGGCTCTGCAGCCAGGAAGCCGGCGGACTGATAAGTTAACCCTTATATGAACAGTTGCTTAATCTGTTACCTCACCCTGCACTAATTTCCACCCCCATACCCCCTGCTTAACCCATTACCTCTCTGCGTGGAGTATACCCCTGTTAGTAAACCTGTTAACTCTGGCTCTGCCTGCTGTCTGTTATTGCATACCGCTACCTGCTCACACTTGGCATGGTCAGCAGGATGCAGTCCAAAAAAATGGAAGCGGCAGACCAAGCAGTTGAGGTGGGCCCTAGGTCCAGCATATCCCTTGGGGAAATGTTGAGCAACCTGCCGACGTTTACTGTAAACAAAACCATGTTGTGGAGCTGGACTGAGCGTATCAGGGGATGATGAGGATGCACCCCATAACCCCTGCATTAGAAGTGGAGGTTGCCATGATGGCTTTAGATGGAGAGGCGAGAGATTCTGTCATGCTATGACCCCCCTGTGAACGAGATACCTTTAGCAAAGTGTTACAAATATCGGAGGAAACCCATGGAGACCCCACGGACGTTGGGGAGTTATGTATGCACTTATTCTGTCGGGTGCACCGGGAGGGGGAGACAGTGAACCAGTATATGAATGAGCTACAGGAGATCCATACTGCCATTACTAGAAAAGACGGCATGGGCATAGGGTCTACTGATGTAGTGTTGCGGGATCAGTTGGTGACGGGCTTACATAGTTACATAGTTATTAAGGTTGAAGGAAGACTTTAAGTCCATCTAGTTCAACCCATAGCCTAACCTAACATGCCCTAACATGTTGATCCAGAGGAAGGCAAAAAAAAAAAACATGTGGCAAAGAGTAAGCTCCACATTGGGGAAAAAAATTCCTTCCCGACTCCACATACGGCAATCAGACTAGCTCCCTGGATCAACGCCCTATCAAGGAATCTAGTGTATATACCGTGTAACATGATACTTTTCCAGAAAGGTATCCAGTCCCCTCTTAAATTTAAGTAATGGATCACTCATTACAACATCATACGGCAGAGAGTTCCATAGTCTCACTGCTCTTACAGTAAAGAATCTGCATCTGTTATTATGCTTAAACCTTCTTTCCTCCAGACGTAGAGGATGCCCCCTTGTCCCTGTCTCAGGTCTATGATTAAAAAGATCATCCGAAAGGTCTTTGTACTGTCCCCTCATATACACTGTGTTCCAAATTATTATGCAAATTGGATATAAGTGTCATAAAGATTTAATTGTTTTGTTTTTCAAATAAACTCGTGGATGGTATTGTGTCTCAGGGCTCAATGGATCACTGAAATCAATCTGAGACACATGTGATGATTAGTTTTCCAGGTGATTCTAATTAAAAGAAAACTATTTAAAAATGATGTTCCACATTATTAAGCAGGCCACAGGTTTCAAGCAATAAGGGAAATAAAAAGGATCTCTCTGCTGCTGAAAAGCGTTAAATAGTGCAATACCTTGGACAAGGTATGAAAACATTAGATATTTCACTAAAACTTAAGAGTGATCATAATACTATGAAGAGATTTGTGATTGAAACAGAGCACAGACAGAGTTCATGCAAATAAAGGCATAATGAGGAAGGTTTCTGCCAGACAAATTCATTGGATTAAGAGAGCAACTGCCAAAATACCATTACATAGCAGCAAACAGTTATTTGAAGCTGCTGGTGCCTCTTGAGTCCCTTGAACCTCAAGGTGTAGGATCCTTCAAAGGCTTGCTGTGGTGCATAAACCTACTATTTGGCCACCTCTAAACAGTGTTCACAAGCAGAAACAGTTGCAGTGGGCCCTGACATACATGAAGACTAATTTTCAAACAGTCTTGTTTACTGATGAGTGTCGAGGTGGATGGCCACCATGTCCCAACAAGGCTGCAACGTCATCAAGGAGGTGGAGGAGTCATGTTTTGGGCCGGAATCGTGAGGAAACAGCTGGTAGGGCCCTTTAAGGTTCCTAAGGGTGTGAAAATGACCTCTGCAAAGTACATAGAGTTTCTGGCTGACAACTTTCTTCCATGGTGTAAAAAGCAGAAACATGCCTTCTGGAGCAAAATCATCTTCATGCATGACAATGCACCATGTCATGCTGCAAAGAATACCTCCGAGTCATTGGCTGTTATGGGCATTAAAGGAGATAAACTCATGGTGTGGCCACCATCTTCCCCTGATCTCAAGCCTATAGAGAACCTTTGGAGTATCATCAAGAAAAAGATCTATGAGGGTGGGAGGCAGTTCACATCAAAACAGCAGCTCTGGGAGGCTATTATGACTTAATGCAAACAAATGCAAGCAGAAACTCTCCAAAAACTCACAAGTTCAATGGAAGCAAGAATTGTGACGGTTGTTATGATCCGGTGACCTTGGAGCCGCATGAGACTTTCTCTGGAGAAGGTGGAACCTGTACTGACCGCAAACCCTAAACTGACACCGCAACTAGAAGTAGCCGTGGGGTGTACCTAACACATCCTAGACACCTCGACACAGCCGGAGGACTAAATACCCCTATAGATGGAAATTGGAATTCTACCTTGCCTCAGAGCAGAACCCCAAAGGATAGGCAGCCCCCACAAATATTGACTGTGAGTATAAGAGGAAAGACACACGCAGGCAGAAAACAGGATTTAGCAAAAGAGGCACCTCTTACTAAATAGAAAAGGATAGGACAGAATACTAAGCGGTCAGTATTAAAACCCTAAAAATATCCACAGCAGATTATACAAAAATACCACATCTAACTAAAGACATGGAATGTATATCTGCATCTCCTGAGAATCCAACATGACTGAAAAAATCCAAACACAGTCTAAGCTGGACAAAAAACACAATGAATTGCACTGAATTGTAAAGCACACAGCATGTGTGCTGTAGAGACAAAAAACCAGACACTTATCTTAGCTGAATTGGCAGCAGGGCAGGAGGAACAGACAGAGATGCAAAACCTCCAAGAACAATGGACAACTGGCAAGGGCTACTGGATCCTGCACACCTAAATACCTCAGTAGAGCTGCAATCAGCAGAAACACCTGCCCTGGATTACAACCCAGAGACAACTGCACTACCACCAACAACCACCGGAGGGAACCCAAGAGCAGAATTCACAACAGAAGGTGATATTAAAGAAGGGTTCTTATGTTAACATGTAACTTGGCCTGTTAGGATGTTTTGGAGTTAAATAGCTTTTTGTTCAGTGAATGTGACCTCCTAATGCTGCAAATTCCACAAATGAGCATTTTCAGTTCTTTAAAACATATCAAATGTTTAGAAATTCTACTGTGCCTAATAATTTGGAACAGTGCATTTTGAGTTTTTATTCATTTTGGAGATTATACTGTTATCATTGGGTGGTTTCTTCAATAACATTTGATGTATACTCTAATGGGTGATGACTTTCATTAGACCGATTGTCATTTGCACAGACCATTTAGGAAAATCCTAGAAAAATATCATTTGCATAATAATTTGGAACATGGTGTATTTATACATTAAAATAAGATCACCCCTTAGTCTTCATTTTTCCAAATTAAATAGCCCCAAGTGTAATAACCTATCTTGGTATTGCAGACCCCCCAGTCCTCTAATAACCTTGGTCGCTCTTCTCTGCACCCGCTCTAGTTCAGCTATGTCTTTCTTATACACCGGAGACCAGAACTGTGCACAGTATTCTAAGTGTGGTCAAACTAGTGACTTGTATAGAGGTAAAATTATGTTCTTCTCATGAGCATCTATGCCTCTTTTAATACATCCTATTATTTTATTTGCCTTTGTAGCAGCTGCCTGACACTGGCCACTGAATATGAGTTTGTCATCCACCCACACACCCAGGTCTTTTTCATTGACGATTGTGCCCAGAGTTTTAGAATTAAGCACATAGTTATACATCTTATTACTTCTACCCAAGTGCATGACCTTACATTTATCCCGATTAAAGCTCATTTGCCATTTATTAGCCCAAGTTTCTAGTTTACATAAATCATCCTGTAATATATAATTGTCCTCCTCTGTATTGATTACCCTGCAGAGTTTAGTGTCATCTGCAAATATTGAAATTCTACTCTTGATGCCCCCTACTAGGTTATTAATAAATATGTTAAAAAGAAGAGGGCCCAATACTGACCCCTGTGGTACCCCACTGCTAACCGCGATCCAGCTTGCGCATCGTGCTGTTGAAACAAGCTTTGAGAGAGGGCTTGCGGGTAAATCCACTCATGACCTTTTCTCAGGTGTGGAGCGAAGTGCACATGCGTGAGCAGGAACAGGGGGTGACAGTCCCAGCAGGAAAGGTCCAGAGCGGAGAGGTATCCGTGACAATGGCCACCAAACCGAAATGGGTGGAACAGTAGCTGAAGGAAATTCAGAATATACAAGTAGAATTGGCTGATTCAAAAAAGAAACCAGCAGTTTCAGCAAATTTGCTGGGAGGCATAAATGATCCTGAACTCCATGGTGAAACAAGAATGTCCCACCAAGAGCTCCCTACATGTTACAACTGCGGTGAAACTGGACATTTGGCTCAAGGCTGTGCATAATGGAGTAGGCCCCTCCAACGCCATCTGTTAAACTAGGAGGCTCTGAGCCTGGGGGATGCCACCTGGAGCCTGAACAGTCAAGAAGGAGTAATAGAAGTCCCACAAATTTAGTTTCCATGTGTCCTCACCTCTGGGCAGAAATGCATGGTCAAGCTGTACTTTGTCTGGTAGACACTGGCTCACAGGTGACCATGATGCCTGATACATACATCTGACGGCGCTTCCCTGAGGCGATGTGGCCTAAATGGGGCCCAGTGATAAAGTTGACGGCTGCCAATCACCTGTCCATCCCGGTCACAGGGGTGGCCTGAATTCAAATAACCATCTACGGTAAAGACCTGGGTCGGAAGTGAGTGGTGCTGACCGCTGGGGATGCAGGTAGCAAACATACTGTCACCCTAGGGATAAACATGCTGAAGGAATTCGGGAGTCTTTTCATCAATGAGTCCCCAGATTTGTACCTGAAACAGTGAAGCCCTTGCACTCCCCAAAGAGTGTTTCAGCAGCTAATCAGTACGGCTCAAGGCCAAGAGATTTCAAATGGCAGGAAGATGATGGGAAAAGTGATCTTTCCAGCCTCTGCCAATCTTGTTTTGCCACTGGGTCAAAACGTGCTCACCCTGCTCGTCCGGGCTTGTACCTCTCTGGATGGAGTCGATATACAGATAGAGCCAGCTATTATGGAGCAGTGCTGGGTGACTCAGATGACTAAGTACCAATATAAAATCGCCTACAAGAGAGGAGTTGAGAATATTCATGCAGATGCCTTATCCAGAGTGACACACGAGAAACTTGGTCCCAACCCAGATGATGAGCTGGAGGCTGAAAAGGTCCCTGAGTTCCGAGATTCTTCCAGGATGGCAGCTACGCCGGAGTAGGTGCATGTAGTGTCTCGAGAGTGCATACTGGGATGGTCATGTGGCAAACCCATGTGGCAAAGAGTAAGCTCCACCTTGGGGAAAAAAATTTCTTCCCGACTCCACATACGGCAATCAGACTAGTTCCCTGGATCTATGCCCTATCAAGGAATCTAGTGTATATACCCTGTAACATGATACTTTTCCAGAAAGGTATCCAGTCCCCTCTTAAATTTAAGTAATGAATCACTCATTACAATATCATACGGCAGAGAGTTCCATAGTCTCACTGCTCTTACAGTAAAGAATCCGCGTCTGTTATTATGCTTAAACCTTCTTTCCTCCAGACGTAGAGGATGCCCCCTTGTCCCGGTCTATGATTAAAAAGATCATCAGAAAAGTCTTTGTACTGTCCCCTCATATATTTATACATTAACATAAGATCACCCCTTAGCCTTCATTTTTCCAAACTAAACAGCCCCAAGTGTAATAACCTATCTTGGTATTGCAGACCCCCCAGTCCTCTAATAACCTTGGTTGCTCTTCTCTGCACCCGCTTCAGTTCAGCTATGTCTTTCTTATACACCGAAGACCAGAAGTGTACACAGTATTCTAAGTGTGGTCGAACTAGTGACTTGTATAGAGGTAAAATTATGTTCTCCTCATGAGCATCTATGCTTCTTTTAATGCATCCCATTATTTTATTTGCCTTTGTAGCAGCTGCCTGACACTGGCCACTGAATATGAGTTTGTCATCCACCTATACACCCAGGTCTTTTTCATTGACGGTTTTGCCCAGAGTTTTAGAATGCACATAGATATACATCTTATTACTTCTACTCAAGTGCATGACCTTACATTTATCCCCATTAAAGCTCATTTGCCATTTATCAGCCCAAGCTTCTAATTTACAGTAAAGAATCCGCGTCTGTTATTATGCTTAAACCTTCTTTCCTCCAGACGTAGAGGATGCCCCCTTGTCCCTGTCTCAGGTCTATGATTAAAAAGATCATCCGAAAGGTCTTTGTACTGTCCCCTCATATACAGTGTTCCAAATTATTATGCAAATTGGATATAAGTGTCATAAAGATTTAATTGTTTTGTTTTTCAAATAAACTCGTGGATGGTATTGTGTCTCAGGGCTCAATGGATCACTGAAATCAATCTGAAACACATGTGATGATTAGTTTTCCAGGTGATTCTAATTAAAGGAAAACTATTTAAAAATGATGTTCCACATTATTAAGCAGGCCACAGGTTTCAAGCAATAAGGGAAATATAAAGGATCTCTCTGCTGCTGAAAAGCGTTAAATAGTGCAATACCTTGGACAAGGTATGAAAACATTAGATATTTCACTAAAACTTAAGAGTGATCATAATACTATGAAGAGATTTGTGATTGAAACAGAGCACAGACAGAGTTCAGGCAGATAAAGGCATAATGAGGAAGGTTTTTGCCAGACAAATTCATTGGATTAAGAGAGTAACTGCCAAAATACCATTACAAAGCAGCAAACAGTTATTTGAAGCTGCTGGTGCCTCTTGAGTCCCTTGAACCTCAAGGTGTAGGATCCTTCAAAGGCTTGCTGTGGTGCATAAACCTACTATTTGGCCACCTCTAAACAGTGTTCACAAGCAGAAACAGTTGCAGTGGGCCCTGACATACATGAAGACTAATTTTCAAACAGTCTTGTTTACTGATGAGTGTCGAGGTGGATGGCCACCATGTCCCAGCAAGGCTGCAACATCATCAAGGAGGTGGAGGAGTCATGTTTTGGGCCGGAATCGTGAGGAAACAGCTGGTAGGGCCCTTTAAGGTTCCTAAGGGTGTGAAAATGACCTCTGCAAAGTATATAGAGTTTCTGGCTGACAACTTTCTTCCATGGTGTAAAAAGCAGAAACATGCCTTCTGGAGCAAAATCATCTTCATGCATGACAATGCACCATGTCATGCTGCAAAGAATACCTCCGAGTCATTGGCTGTTATGGGCATTAAAGGAGATAAACTCATGGTGTGGCCACCATCTTCCCCTGATCTCAACCCTATAGAGAACCTTTGGAGTATCATCAAGAAAAAGATCTATGAGGGTGGGAGGCAGTTCACATCAAAACAGCAGCTCTGGGAGGCTATTATGACTTCATGCAAACAAATGCAAGCAGAAACTCTCCAAAAACTCACAAGTTCAATGGAAGCAAGAATTGTGAAGGTTGTTATGATCCGGTGACCTTGGAGCCGCATGAGACTTTTTCTGGAGAAGGTGGAACCTGTACTGACCGCAAACCCTAAACTGACACCGCAACTAGAAGTAGCCGTGGGGTGTACCCAACACATCCTAGACACCTCGACACAGCCGGAGGACTAAATACCCCTATAGATGGAAATGGGAATTCTATCTTGCCTAAGAGCAGAACCCCAAAGGATAGGCAGCCCCCCACAAATATTGACTGTGAGTATAAGAGGAAAGACACACGCAGGCAGAAAACAGGATTTAGCAAAAGAGGCACCTCTTACTAAATAGAAAAGGATAGGACAGAATACTAAGCGGTCAGTATTAAAACCCTAAAAATATCCACAGCAGATTATACAAAAATACCACATTTAACTAAAGACATGGAATGTATATCTGCATCTCCTGAGAATCCAACATGACTGAAAAAATCCAAACACAGTCTAAGCTGGACAAAAAACACAATGAATTGCACTGAATTGTAAAGCACACAGCATGTGTGCTGTAGAGACAAAAAACCAGACACTTATCTTAGCTGAATTGGCAGCAGGGCAGGAGGAACAGACAGAGATGCAAAACCTCCAACAACAATGGACAACTGGCAAGGGCTACTGGATCCTGCACACCTAAATACCTCAGTAGAGCTGCAATCAGCAGAAACACCTGCCCTGGATTACAACCCAGAGACAACTGCACTACCACCAACAATCACCGGAGGGAACCCAAGAGCAGAATTCACAACAGAAGGTGATATTAAAGGGCACCTGTCACCCCGTTTTTTCCGTATGAGATAAAAATACTGTTAAATAGGGCCTGAGCTGTGCATTACAACAGTGCATTTTGTGGACCCCGATTCCCCACCTATGCTGCCAAAATACGTTACCAAAGTAGCCGTTTTCGCCTGTCAATCAGGCTGGTCTGGTCAAAAGGGCATGGTGTCTTCCCCCAGATCTTGCTTAGTTTTCCGTTGGTGGCGTAGTGGTTTGCGCATGCCCAAGGTCCCGAATCCACTGCACAGGGGAGTGAAAAGAGCGCGATGTGCACTATTTCATTGGTGATCGGTGGGGGCGGCCATCTTCCTTTGGCATCAGAGATGCGAACTCTGCTTCAGGAAAATGGCCGCCGCGATCTCCATCTGCGCACGCGCGGCATCCCGCGGCCATTTTCCTGAAGCCGCGGCCAGCAGAGCGCCGCTTCTGCGCACGCGCGGCCAAAGGAAGATGGCCACCCCCACCGATCACCAATGAAATAGTGCACATCGCGCTCTTTTCACTCCCCTGTGTAGTGGATTCGGGACCTTGGGCATGCGCACACCACTACGCCACCAACGGAAAACTAAGCAAGATCTGGGGGAAGACACCACGCCCTTTTGACCAGACCAGCCTGATTGACAGGCGAAAACAACTACTTTGGTAACGTATTTTGGCAGCATAGGTGGGGAATCGGGGTCCACAAAATACACTGTTGTAATGCACAGCTCAGGCCGTATTTAACAGCATTTTTATCTCATACTGAAAAAATGGGGTGACAGGTGCCCTTTAAAGAAGGGTTCTTATGTTAACATGTAACTTGGCCTGTTAGGATGTTTTGGAGTTAAATAGCTTTTTTGTTCAGTGAATGTGACCTCCTAATGCTGCAAATTCCACAAATGAGCATTTTCAGTTCTTTAAAACATATCAAATGTTTAGAAATTCTACTGTACCTAATACTTTGGAACAGTGCATTTTGAGTTTTTGTTCATTTTGGAGATTATTCTGTTATCATTGTGTGATTTCTTCAATAACATTTGATGTATACTCTAATGGGTGATGACTTTTATTAGACCGATTGTCATTTGCACAGACCATTTAGGAAAATCCTAGAAAAATATAATTTGCATAATAATTTGGAACATGGTGTATTTATACATTAAAATAAGATCACCCCTTAGACTTCATTTTTCCAAACTAAATAGCCCCAAGTGTAATAACCTATCTTGGTATTGCAGACCCCCCAGTCCTCTAATAACCTTGGTCGCTCTTCTCTGCACTCGCTCTAGTTCAGCTATGTCTTTCTTATACACCAGAGACCAGAACTGTGCACAGTATTCTAAGTGTGGTCAAACTAGTGACTTGTATAGAGGTAAAATTATGTTCTTCTCATGAGCATCTATGCCTCTTTTAATACATCCCATTATTTTATTTGCCTTTGTAGCAGCTGCCTGACACTGGCCACTGAATATGAGTTTGTCATCCACCCATACACCCAGGTCTTTTTCATTGACGATTTTGCCCAGAGTTTTAGAATTAAGCACATAGTTATACATCTTATTACTTCTACCCAAGTGCATGACCTTACATTTATCCCGATTAAAGCTCATTTGCCATTTATTAGCCCAAGCTTCTAGTTTACATAAATCATCCTGTAATATATAATTGTCCTCCTCTGTATTGATTACCCTGCAGAATTTAGTGTCATCTGCAAATATTGAAATTCTACTCTTGATGCCCCCTACTAGGTTATTAATAAATATGTTAAAAAGAAGAGGGCCCAATACTGACCCCTGTGGTACCCCACTGCTAACCGCGATCCAGCTTGCGCAACGTGCTGTTGAAACAAGCTTTGAGAGAGGGCTTGCGGGTAAATCCACTCATGACCTTTTCTCAGGTGTGGAGCAAAGTGCACATGCGTGAGCAGGAACAGGGGGTGACAGTCCCAGCAGGAAAGGTCCAGAGCGGAGAGGTATCCGTGACAATGGCAACCAAACCGAAATGGGTGGAACAGTAGCTGAAGGAAATTCAGAATATACAAGTAGAATTGGCTGATTCAAAAAAGAAACCAGCAGTTTCAGCAAATTTGCTGGGAGGCATAAATGATCCTGAACTCCATGGTGAAACAAGAATGTCCCACCAAGAGCTCCCTACATGTTACAACTGCGGTGAAACTGGACATTTGGCTCAAGGCTGTGCATAATGGAGTAGGCCCCTCCAACGCCATCTGTTAAACTAGGAGGCTCTGAGCCTGGGGGACGCCACCTGGAGCCTGAACAGTCAAGAAGGAGTAATAGAAGTCCCACAAATTTAGTTTCCATGTGTCCTCACCTCTGGGCAGAAATGCATGGTCAAGCTGTACGTTGTCTGGTAGACACTGGCTCACAGGTGACCATGATGCCTGATACATACTTCTGATGGCGCGTCCCTGAGGCGATGTGGCCTGAATGGGGCCAGTGATAAAGTTGACGGCTGCCAATCACCTGTCCATCCCGGTCACAGGGGTGGTCTGAATTCAAATAACCATCTACGGTAAAGACCTGAATCGGAAGTGAGTGGTGCTGACCGCTGGGGATGCAGGTAGCAAACATACTGTCACCCTAGGGATAAACATGCTGAAGGAATTCGGGAGTCTTTTCATCAATAAGTCCCCAGATTTGTACCTGAAACAGTGAAGCTCTTGCACTCCCCAAAGAGTGTTTCAGCAGCTAATCAGTATGGCTCAAGGCCAAGAGATTTCAAATGGCAGGAAGATGATGGGAAAAGTGATCTTTCCAGCCTCTGCCAATCTTGTTTTGCCACTGGGTCAAAATGTGCTCACCCTGCTCGTCCGGGCTTGTACCTCTCTGGATGGAGTCGATATACAGATAGAGCCAGCTATTATGGAGCAGTGCTGGGTGACTCAGATGACTAAGTTCCAATATAAAATCGCCTACAAGAGAGGAGCTGAGAATATTCATGCAGATGCCTTATCCAGAGTGACACACGGGAAACTTGGTCCCAACCCAGATGATGAGCTGGAGGCCGAAAAGGTCCCTGAGTTCCGAGATTCTTTCAGGATGGCAGCTACGCCGGAGTAGGTGCATGTAGTGTCTGAGAGTGCATACTGGGATGGTCATGTGGCAAACCCATGTGGCAAAGAGTAAGCTCCACTTTGGGGAAAAAAATTCCTTCCCGACTCCACATACGGCAATCAGACTAGTTCCCTGGATCTATGCCCTATCAGGGAATCTAGTGTATATACCCTGTAACATGATACTTTTCCAGAAAGGTATCCAGTCCCCTCTTAAATTTAAGTAATGAATCACTCATTACAACATCATACGGCAGAGAGTTCCATAGTCTCACTGCTCTTACAGTAAAGAATCCGCGTCTGTTATTATGCTTAAACCTTCTTTCCTCCAGACGTAGAGGATGCCCCCTTGTCCCGGTCTATGATTAAAAAGATCATCAGAAAAGTCTTTGTACTGTCCCCTCATATATTTATACATTAACATAAGATCACCCCTTAGCCTTCATTTTTCCAAACTAAATAGCCCCAAGTGTAATAACCTATCTTGGTATTGCAGACCCCCCAGTCCTCTAATAACCTTGGTCGCTCTTCTCTGCACCCGCTCCAGTTCAGCTATGTCTTTCTTATACACTGAAGACCAGAACTGTACACAGTATTCTAAGTGTGGTCGAACTGGTGACTTGTATAGAGGTAAAATTGGGTTCTCCTCATGAGCATCTATGCCTCTTTTAATGCATCCCATTATTTTATTTGCCTTTGTAGCAGCTGCCTGACACTGGCCACTGAATATGAGTTTGTCATCCACCCATACACCCAGGTCTTTTTCATTGACGGTTTTGCCCAGAGTTTTAGAATGCACATAGATATACATCTTATTACTTCTACTCAAGTGCATGACCTTACATTTATCCCCATTAAAGTTCATTTGCCATTTATCAGCCCAAGCTTCTAGTTTACATAAATCATCCTGTAATATAAAATTGACCTCCCCTGTATTGATTACCCTGCAGAGTTTAGTGTCATCTGCAAATATTGAAATTCTACTCTGAATGCCCCCTACAAGGTCATTAATAAATATGTTAAAAAGAAGAGGGCCCAATACTGACCCCTGTGGTTCCCCACTGCTAACCGCGACCCAGTCCGAGTGTGCTCCATTAATAACCACCCTTTGTTTCCTATCCCTGAGCCAGCTCTCAATCCACTTACACATATTTTCCCCTATCCCCATTATTCTGATTTTATATAACAACCTTTTGTGTGGCACCGTATCAAAAGCTTTTGAAAAGTCCATATACACTACATCCACTGGGCTCCCTTGGTCCAGTCCGGAACTTACCTCTTCATAGAAGCTGATAAAATTAGTCTGACATGAATGGTCCCTAGTAAACCCGTGCTGATACTGGATCATGAGGTTATTCCTCTTCAGATACTCCAGTATAGCATCCCT
Source organism: Ranitomeya variabilis (assembly GCF_051348905.1). Classification (NCBI taxonomy): domain Eukaryota; kingdom Metazoa; phylum Chordata; class Amphibia; order Anura; family Dendrobatidae; genus Ranitomeya; species Ranitomeya variabilis. The sequence goes on from NC_135232.1 coordinate 569,706,267, forward strand.
TAGAATGCCCTCCAGGATTTTACCCACAGTAGAGGTTAAGCTTACTGGCCTATAATTACCTATAATTTAACTCGGCGAACGGTTCATAAACGTCAAAAGAACCCATAAACCACTGACAGTCTGTTCCAATGGCATAAACTTCTCTGCCCGTAACCCCCTTTTATCTGGAGTTACCTTACAGGAGCTCCTGCTCCACATGCTGACTCCTTCTGTCCTTGTTCCCAGAAAGCTGCTGAACTGGGATCATCGTCCTTGTGACCAGGGCACTTCACATAGGCCAGACCCGCAGACGGAACTGTAGCTTCCCCAACACAGTAGTCATCACAATCTATGCAGATACGGCCTCTCTGTGCGCTAGTCCAGTCCCAGGCACTTCCAACACACAGGCACTCAGTCCATATACTCACCAAGTGCTTCCAGGAATCCAGTCCACTCCAGGACATTCCAACACACAGGCTATCAGTCCATGGCCTCACCATGTGCTTCCAGGAATCCAGTCCACTCCAGGACATTCCAACACACAGGGCATACAGGAACTCACACTCTGACCAGTCAGGTCCATACACTCTCCACATATGACCAAAGCCTGATCACATTATGAAGCTGTAACCACCCCCATAGGTGGGAGGTGTGTGGTTAGTTAGATCCTCAAAGCTTTCTAACTAACCCTGCCAGCATCCTTTTACAAACTATACAAATATATGTGGGACTACAGGTCCCAGAACAGCAACACTACTTCAGGCTTACAGCGCAGACTCCCTCTGCGTCACATACCAGCCATTTACAATCATGCCAGACACAGTTTCATTATCACCATTACAGATACGCCAACATTTGTATCCTGAGGAGCACATATAGTGCCCCTTGGTTGTAACATGGGTCACTGCACCACAATTCCCAAAAGCTGCCAAAAGACATCAAATGAGGAACAGATGAAGTGATGGCCGGGGAACCACCATGGTGCAGGGAACCTCTCTATGCGCCTACTCCGCAGAATGCCGCACTACTGCGGGGGTTGGTAGTTTAACGGTGGCTTCCGCTGGCCTTGAGTGTAATTCCGACAATCTCTGTCAAGGTGCCCCTGCCCTCCACATTTCCATCATTGGATGCCTCCTCCTCATCAGGGGGCATCTAGAGCCTAACCTCGTGCCTCCGATGCCTGACGGTAGGGGGCTTGCTCCCACGGATCCCTTATCGGTCAGGCACGAAGAATAGTTGCATGAGTCCGATGGGTCAGACTGTGGTAGTTCCCCCACTCTTCGCTCCATTTTGGTCAGTTTCTCTTGCACATTGACAAGGGACCGCTGCAAGTCTTGCACCACCTGGACCAGCACCTACTGATGCTTTGGGTCCCTTCTGGTATTGGCATCCTGGACATGCATCACCCCACATGCGTAGCTTTCTTCTTTACTTTGGGCCTCTGTTTCCGCCAGGTTTTGACGAAATGTAAGAGCCGGATCTGCCCGGACCTGTTCTGACAGTGCTTGCCTCAGGGATGTGCGGTGCAGTCCCAGAATGAATTACTCCCGGATAATCCGGTCTTTAGAGCCCATGCCGCCAAGTCCATCTGACTCCTTTCTCTGCACCTCCGCTAACACTTCTTGCAGTGCTGTTGCATTCTGAGAAATTCCTTCTTCTTCGCGCTGCAGCCTAGAGAAATATTTGGCACAAAGGTGTCCCGCACTAGCTGTCTCGCCTTAGATCTATTCCAAGAACTTCACTAGCTACAGGTGAGTTCTTGTTGTAGGCAGATGTTTCTATGGACTTCTCCCTCTAGGGCGATGTCCATTTCAAGGTCTGGGCTGATGTTATAAATAGGGTTGAGCGAAGCGGATCGTTCATTTTCACAAGTCGCCGACTTTTGGCAAAGTCGGCGTCTCATGAAACCCGACCCGATCCCTGTGTGGGGTCGGCCATGCGGTACGCGACTTTCGCGCCAAAGTCGCGTTTCAATGACGCTAAAAGCGCCATTTCTCAGCCAATGAAGGTGGACGCAGAGTGTGGGCAGCGTGATGACATAGATCCCGCAGAGGGCAGAATAAAGATGTAAGTCATTCTTCACTGAACATGCTGGCGCTGTCTTTTCTTTGGAATTGAATTGGACATAGATCTCAGTCCCCACCATCTTAGAGAAGGGCATTGCAGTGATTGGCTTGCTTTCTGCCGCGTCACAGGGGCTATAAAGGGGCGTTCCCGCCGACCGCCATCTTACTGCTGCTGATCTGAGCGTAGGGAGAGGTACATTCACCCCCAAACCGCTTGTGCTGTAGCGATTTCCACTGTCCAACACCACCTTTTGTTTGCAGGACAGTGGAAGCTACTTTTTTTTTCCTCAGCGCTGTAGCTCATTGGGCTGCCCTAGAAGGCTCCCTGATAGCTGCGTTGCTGTGTGTGTACGCCGCTGTGCAAACCAACTGCTTTTTTCAAAGCACAAATCCTGTTGTTCCTTCCTTTCTGCACAGCTATCCTGTTTGTTTGTCCACACTTTTGTGTGCAGCAGTCCTTTTTATAGCTGCCTGCCATACTTTTCTGAGATTACTGCAGGGAGATAAAGATTGGCAAGTCTGCCTCTGTGCCAGTGCTGTGTGTGGCATCTGTCTCTCCTTGTGTGCCACCGAAAACCAGTGTGTAATACTGGGCTATTTTTTTTTTTTTTTAAATTCTCCCTGTAAAAAAAATAATTAATAGTGGGAGATAAAGATTGGCAAGTCTGCCTCTGTGCCAGTCCTGTGTGTGGCATCTGTCTCTCCTTGTGTGCCACCGAAAACCAGTGTGTAATATTGGGCCATTTTTTTTTTTTGGTAAATTCTCCCTGTAAAAAAAATAATTAATAGTGGGAGATAAAGATTGGCAAGTCTGCCTCTGTGCCAGTCCTGTGTGTGGCATCTGTCTCTCCTTGTGTGCCACCAAAAACCAGTGTGTAATATTGGGCCATTTTTTTTTTTGTTAAATTCTCCCTGTATAAAAAATAATTAATAGTGGGAGATAAAGATTGGCAAGTCTGCCTCTGTGCCAGTGCTGTGTGTGGCATCTGTCTCTCCTTGTGTGCCACCGAAAACCAGTGTGTAATATTGGGCCATTTTTTGGGGGGGGTAAATTCTCCCTGTAAAAAAAATAATTAATAGTGGGAGATAAAGATTGGCAAGTCTAGGCAGACTTGCCAATCTTTATCTCCCACTATTAATTATTTTTTTTACAGTGCCAGTGCTGTGTGTGGCATCTGTCTCTCCTTGTGTGCCACCGAAAACCAGTGTGTAATATTGGGCCATTTTTTTGGGGGGTAAATTCTCCCTGTAGAAAAAAAAATTAATAGTGGGAGATAAAGATTGCCAAGTCTGCCTCTGTGCCAGTCCTGTGTGTGGCATCTGTCTCTCCTTGTGTGCCACCGAAAACCAGTGTGTAATATTGGGCCATTTTTTTGGGGGGTAAATTCTCCCTGTAAAAAAAAAAATAGTGGGAGATTAAGATTGGCATTTCTGCTTGAGTGCCGGTCCTGTGTTTGCCATCTGTCTCAAATTATTTGGGCACAGAAAACCTAGTGTGTAACATTGGGCCTGATTTTCCTTTCAGTGTCAGGCACCTATAAAGGTATATATAAATCCTACAGAAGTTTGAGTTCACCTTATAAGTTCTTTTACAGTAACAAATACCGTTACTTTGGTTACGTTTTGCAAACAAAGAGGAAGTCTAGTGGAAGAGGTCGTGGCCGTGGGCGGTCATTGTCAGCTGGTAATGATGGTAGTGGTGGTGGAGCATCAGGTGGTCGTGGTAAAAGCAGTACAGCACGTAAGTCTCGAGTTGTTGAGCCAGGTTCGTCGTCTGGCTACACAAGGCCTCGAACGCTCTCTTTTCTGGGAGTAGGAAAACCACTTTTGAAGCCGGAGCAGGAGGAACAAGTATTGGCTTTCATTGCTGACTCTGCCTCTAGCTCTTTTGCCTCCTCCTCGGAAAGTGCCAAATGTCAGAGCAGTGCATCGTCAGTGGATGCTCCCGGTCAGGAACAAGTCGCTTCCTTGTGTCCTTCACCCAGAACAACAGTGAAGGATGCGTCAGTCGACACAACAGGTTACTCCATGGAGCTCTTTACACATACCGTTCCTGGGTTAGACAGTGAAACAGTTAACAGGCCATGCCCATTAGAAGTTGAATCGGACATGGAGTGCACAGATGCACAGCCACAGCCAGATTACTATGCTGTTCCTTTGACTCAGACCAGACCATTGCCCTCGCAGTGTACTGAGGCAGAATCAAAACCAGCGGAGACTATGGTGCCCCGTCACGAACGCTATACCACCAGCTTACATGGTGACACAGACGAAGTTGCACACGACATAGAAGAGGAGGTCATAGATGACCCAGTTGTTGACCCCGATTGGCAGCCATTGGGGAAACAGGGTGCAGGCGGCAGTAGTTCTGAAGCGGAGGAGGAGGAGCCACAGCAGGCATCAACATCACAACAGGTTCCATCTGCCGGGCCCGTATCTGGCCAAAAACACTTGGCAAAACCAAAACCAGTTGGAGGACAGCATGGCCATCCGGTTAAAGAAGCTCAGTCTGCAATGCCTGAAAAGGTATCCGACAGTAGAAAGAGTGCAGTCTGGCATTTTTTTAAACAACATCCAAATGATCAGCGCAAAGTCATCTGTCAAAAATGTTCAACTACCTTAAGCAGAGGTCAGAATCTTAAAAGTCTAAATGCAAGTTGCATGCATAGACATTTATCCACCATGCATTTGCAAGCCTGGACTAACTACCAAACGTCCCTAAAGGTTGCAGCACCCTTGGCCAATGAAGCTAGTCAGCAACGCTACATCCCTTCCCTCCCTGTAAGCCCACCATTTCCCGCACCACCTGCAGTATCTGTGCAGCTTTCGTCGCCAGGCCAAAGCAGTCAGGGAATCACCAGGTTAGTAGTAGGAAACACTGCATGTAGGGCACCGGCAAGAATACCATCTCCAACCCTCTCTCAGTCACCCATGTCGACCGGCACCCCCGCTAGTTCCACCATATGCAGCTCTCCAGTCCAGCTCACCCTTCATGAGACTCTCGTTAGGAAAAGGAAGTACTCATCCTCGCATCCGCGTACACAGGGTTTGAACGCCCACATTGCTAGACTAATCTCATTAGAGATGATGCCCTACCGGTTAGTTGAAAGCGAAGCTTTCAAAGCGCTGATGGACTACGCTGTACCACGCTACGAGCTACCCAGTCGACACTTCTTTTCTAGAAAAGCCATCCCAGCCCTCCAACAGCATGTTAAAGACCGCATCGTCCATGCACTCAGGCAGTCTGTGACTACAAAGGTGCACCTGACAACAGATGCATGGACCAGTAGGCATGGCTAGGGACGTTACGTGTCCATCACGGCACACTGGGTGAATGTGGTGGATGCAGGGTCCACAGGGGACAGCAATATTGGGACAGTTCTGCCTAGCCCACGGTCAAGGAAAGAGTTGGCTGTAGGCGTTCGCCCCCCCTTCTCCTCTTCCTCGTCCTCCTGCAGAAGCGAGAGCTCGTCCACAGACCGCAGTCGCACATCCACTCCATCCGCAGCTGCTACTATTGCACACCAGGTGTGCCATTATGGGACAGCTAGTGGCAAGCGTCAGCAGGCTGTATTGGCAATGAAGTGTTTGGGCGACAACAGATACACCGCGGAAGTTCTGTCCGAGTTCTTGCAGAAAGAAACTCAGTCATGGCTGGGCACTGTACATCTGGAGGCAGGCAAGGTAGTGAGTGATAACGGAAGGAATTTCATGGCTGCCATAGCCCTTTCCCAACTGAAACACATTCCTTGCCTGGCTCACACCTTAAAGGGCCACTGTCACCCCCTCCAGCCGTTCTAAACTAAAAGAGCCACCTTGTGCAGCAGTAATGCTGCAGTCTAACAAGGTGGCTCTTTTAGTTTTTGATTCAGTTATTCCCTCAATAAAGCGTTTTAAAATTTGTACAAAATAACCTGTCCTTAGACCTGGAGGCGGTCCGAAGCTTCCTCGGTGAATCTCCCAACGGCCTTCACTCTTCTCTTCTGGGGATGTGGTCGCCGCCCCCTGCGCGCTGTTTCTTCTTAAATCCGGCACCTGCGCTGTGCGTGCCTGCCTGGGGCAGGCGCAGTCTTCATTGTCCGTCATAGGTCAGATGCAGGGTGCCTGACTGCGCCTGTGTCGGCAGTGCGGCCACCCTGTTGCTGAATCCCCGCCCCGCACTGTGTTATTCATTATGCAGAGTGCGGGGCTGGGGTTCCTGGGCATGCGCACTGCGCTGTTCAGACGCTCCCCCAGCTCAGACGCTCCCCCGCCTTCCAGCGTTGTTATTTGCGGCTGCTTCATTCCAAACGCTGGCAAGGAAACCTGTATATTATGGCAACGCTGGAAGGCGGGGGACCGGGGAAGCGTCTGAACAGCGCAGTGCGCATGCCCAGGAACCCCAGCCCTGCACTGTGCATAATGAATAACACAGTGCGGGGCGGGGATTCAGCAACAGGGTGGCCGCACTGCCCGCACAGGCGCAGTCAGGCACCCTGCATCTGACCTATGACGGACAATGAACACTGCGCCTGTCACAGGCAGGCACGCACAGCGCAGGCACCGGATTTAAGAAGAAACAGCGCTCAGGGGGCGGCGACCACATCCCCAGAAGAGAAGAGTGACGGCCGTTGGGAGATTCACCGAGGAAGCTTCGGACCGCCTCCAGGTCTAAGGACAGGTTATTTTGTACAAATTTTAAAATGCTTTATTGAGGGAATAACTGAATCAAAAACTAAAAGAGCCACCTTGTTAGACTGCAGCATTACTGCTGCACAAGGCTCTTTTAGTTTATAATGGCTGGAGGGGGTGACAGTGGCCCTTTAAACCTGGTGGTGCAGTGCTTCCTGAAAAGTTATCCGGGGTTACCCGACCTGCTCCTCAAAGTGCGCAGACTTTGCTCGCATATCCGCCGTTCGCCCGTACACTCCAGCCGTATGCAGAACTATCAGCGGTCGTTGAACCTTCACCAGCATCGCCTAATCAACGACGTTGCCGCAAGGTGGAACTCCACACTGCACATGCTTCAGAGACTGTGCGAACAGAGGCGTGCTGTTATGTTTTTGTGGGAGGATACACATACATGGGCAGGCAGTTGGATGGCAGACATGGAGTTGTCAGGTGTGCAATGGTCGAAGCTACAAGACCTGTGTCAAGTCCTTCAGTGTTTTGAGGAATGCACACGGCTGGTTAGTGCAGACAATGCCATAATAAGCATGAGCATCCCCCTAATGCGTCTGCTGATGCAAAGTTTGATGCACATAAAGGAGCAGGCGTCTGCAGCCGAGGAAGAGGAAAGCCTTGATGACAGTCAGTCATTGTCTGGTCAGGGCCATGTAGAGGACGCGGTAGTGGGCGAAGAGGAGGAGGAGGAGGACGAGGAGGATGATGGGGATGAGTACTTTTTTAATGAGGAAGCTTCTCCTGGGCCAACCGAAATTAGTGGCGTTGCAAGGCCGGGTTCTGTTTTTTTAAGGGAGACAAGTGACGTAGATTTGCCTGTAACTGCCCCTCAAACCAGCACAACCGCAGATTTGACAACTGGAACTTTGGCCCACATGGCGGATTATGCCTTACGTATCCTCAAAAGGGACCCACGCATTATTAAAATGATGAGCGATGACGATTACTGGTTGGCCTGCATCCTTGACCCTCGCTATAAAGGCAAATTGCAAAATATTATGCCACATGATAACCTCGAACAAATATTAGCAACCAAACAAGCTACTCTTGTAGACCGTTTGATTCAGGCATTCCCAGCACACAGCGCCGGTGATGGTTCTCACACGAGCTGCAGGGGGCTACAGGGCAGAGGTGTTAGAGGTGCACAAATCAGAAGTGGCGTTGGACAGAGGGGTTTTCTGACCAGGTTGTGGAGCGATTTCGCAATGACCGCAGACAGGACAGGTACTGCAGCATCTATTCAAAGTGACAGGAGACAACATTTGTCCAGTATGGTTACTAACTATTTTTCGTCCCTTATCGATGTTCTCCCTCAACCGTCATTCCCATTTGATTACTGGGCATCTAAATTAGACACCTGGCCTGAATTGGCAGAATATGCATTGCAGGAGCTTGCTTGCCCAGCAGCTAGTGTGCTATCAGAAAGAGTATTCAGTGCTGCTGGTTCAATATTAACCGAAAAAAGGACTCGTCTGGCTACCCAAAATGTGGATGATCTAACCTTCATTAAAATGAACCACTCCTGGATTTCAAATTATTTTGCCCCACCTTTCCCGGCTGACACCTAGCTTTCCTATAAAAAGGTCTTGCTTGTGGACTGGTCTTACTGAGTGTTCCAATCTCTTAATTTGCAGCAGCTGTTTGTCCAGCATACGACATGTGGGAAAACTCCCCCCACGGGGCCGTGGTCTCGCCACTTGGCGCAAGCACCCGTTAGAGTGCCGTTTGTCTAAAGAGGTGGGTGTGCCCGCTTTTGGTCGACGGCACTGCCACTGGGTCCCTCATAGTACAATAAAGTGTCTCTGGCGGTGGTGGCGCGCACCCAACATCAGACACACCGTTGTAACATGAGGGGCCCTGGGCCTGTACCGCCGGCCACAAGAGAGTTCAACCCCCCCAGCTCAAACTGTGCTCTACCACGTGCAAAATTATCTCTCACAGCTCCACCAATGTTTAGTCTATGCGCTGACATCATTCAATGCCTGGCACTGACAATACCAATTTGTTGACATCTATGATGCTAGTTAAAGTAGTCTGGGTCAGTGTCCTATATTGACACCAGTAAATACTTACTGCCAAATTACTATGTCAGAAACTCAGCAGATGAGCCCACCCCTGTACCTAAGTATGCCACACTTTTTTTTTTTTGTTTTTTTTGCGAGACATTAACATCTATTTATTTTTTGTGAGTACTAACTGTGTCAGACACTCCTTGCAATTGTCCTCCGCTGACCACACCAATGCTGCCTGTGTACCCCTGCGAGATAACCCTAAGTGCCTTGAGCCTATTTTTATTTATTTTAGGCCTAGTAAGTCTGTCTGCGGTCCCTCCTTGCAATCCTCCTCTGCTGACCACAATGCTGCCTGTGTATCCATGTAACCGATTTAAAACTGCCTTGAGCCTATTTTTAGTTATTTTAGGCCTAGTACGCCTGTCTGCAGTCCGTCCTTGCAATCCTCCTCCTTCGCTGACCACAATGCTGCCTTTGTATCCATGTAACCTATTTAAAACTGCCTTGAGCCTATTTTTAGTTATTTTAGGCCTAGTACGCCTGTCTGCGGTCCCTCCTTGCAATCCTCCTCCTCCGCTGACCACAATGCTGCCTGTGTATCCATGTAACCGATTTAAAACTGCCTTGAGCCTATTTTTAGTTATTTTAGGCCTAGTACGCCTGTCTGCGGTCTGTCCTTGCAATCTTCCTCCTCCGCTGACCACAATGCTGCCTGTGTATCCATGTAACCAATTTAAAACTGCCTTGAGCCTATTTTTAGTTATTTTAGGCCTAGTACACCTGTCTGCGGTCCGTCCTTGCAATCCTCCTCCTCCGCTGACCACAATGCTGCCTGTGTATCCATGTAACCGATTTAAAACTGCCTTGAGCCTATTTTTAGTTATTTTAGGCCTAGTAAGCCTGTCTGCAGTCCCTCCTTGCAATCCTCCTCCTCCGCTGACCACACCAATGCTGCCCATGTACCCCTGGAACCTATTTTAAAGTGCATAGAGCCACTTTTTGAAATTGTAGGCGTACTACGCCTGTCTGCGGTCCCTCCTTGCAATCCTCCTCCTCCGCTGACCACACCAATGCTGCCCGGGTACCCCTGGAACCTATTTTAAAGTGCATAGAGCCTATTTCTTTATTTTATGTAATATTAAAAAAGCCATGATGGACTACGCTGTCCCACGCTACGAGCTACCCAGTCGACACTTCTTTTGCAAGAAAAGCCATCCCAGCCCTCCACCAGCACCACTTCCATTGTCCATGCACTCTGGCAATCTGTGAGTACAAAGGTGCACCTGACAACAGATGCATGGACCTGTAGGCATGGCCACAGAAGGTTACATGTCCATTACGGTGCAATGGGTTAATGTGGTGGATGCATGGTCCACAGGGGACAGCCTACTAAGTCTGTCTGCAGTCCCAAATTCAAATTGTCCTCCACTGTCTAAATCTGAGCTTAAACCTTCTGGCTCTCATTATGTGCTTGTTTAAAAAAAATTGGTGGTTAGGGCCTACTAACGGTGTCTGCCGCTCCCTGGTGTTGTCCTCGACTGTCTAAATCTGAGCTTCAACCTTCTGGCTCTCATTAAGTGCCGCTTTTTAAAAAATTGGTGGTTAGGGCCTACTAACGGTGTCTGCCACTCCTGAGTGTTGTCCTCCTGACTGAGTGTTCTCCTCTTCCTTGGTGTTCTCCTCCAGGTTGCCTTGTCTGAGCTTCAACCTTCTGGCTCTCATTAAGTGCTGTTTTTAAAAAAATTGGTGGTTAGGGCCTACTAACGGTGTCTGCCGCTCCCTGGTGTTGTCCTCCACTGTATAAATCTGAGCTTCAACCTTCTGGCTCTCATTAAGTGCTGTTTTTAAAAAAATTGGTGGTTAGGGCCTACTAATGGTGTCTGCCGCTCCCTGGTGTTGTCCTCCACTGTATAAATCTGAGCTTCAACCTTCTGGCTCTCATTAAGTGCTTTTTTTAAAAAAAATGGTGGTTACGGCCTACTAACGGTGTCTGCCACTCCCTGGTGTTGTCCTCCACTGTATAAAGGTGAGCTTTAGTCTTTAGGCTTTCGGCCTATAGTATCAGATATTAAACTGCATTTGGCCTTCAACTTTGGTTACGGCCTACTAACAGTGTCTGCCACTCACTGGTTTTGTCCTTTACTGTATAAATCTGAGCTTCAACCTTCTGGCTCTCATTAAGTGCTTTTTTTAAAAAAAATTGGAGTTAGGGCCTACTAACGGTGTCTGCCGCTCCCTGGTGTTGTCCTCCACTATAAAAAGCTGAGCTTCAGTCTGTAGGCTTTTGGCCTATAGTAGCAGATATTAAACTGCATTTGGCCTACTAGTGTGGTTGGGCCCTTAAAACAGTGTCTGCTGCTCCTGGGTTTGCTACTCCACTGAACAAAGCAATGCCGCCTGTTTAGTCCTGTTACCAATTTTGAACTGCATTTAGCCTACTTTATTCTTTGGCCCTATATCTGTGTTTCCTCCTCATCCTGCCCATTGCCCAGCCACTGCTAGATGAGTCTGCTGGTACATTGATCTAGACCACTACATTCCCCTTGCACTCTACACAGCCAGAATCTGACCCTGCTGAAAGTAAGGTTCCCCTTCCCGCATGTTATACCACCTTACACAGGGACAAAGAAGAAGGTGCAGATGAAAGTGCAGGTTCCTTCACCAGGTGGGGGGGCATACTCATTGGCGACGTCACTGGCACAGGGCCCCTCAGAGTACGCAAAAGTGTCGCTGCCGGTGGGAGGCGCCCCCGCCGTGCAAACACACCACCGTACTTTGAGGGGCCCTGTGCCAGTGCCAATGCGAACGAGTGGGCCTCCCTGCTTGCTCAGGATCACAGCACTTGCAAAGTTGAAATACTTACCTCTCACTGCTCCATCGCCGTGACGTAGTCCACGTTTCCTGGGCCCACTAAAACATTGAACCAGCCCTACCCCCCACAACTTTTGCCAAATGACCCCCAATTTCCAATGCCCAACTATTATTATAAAGTTAATTAAGATTGACAAGCTTCAGAAACAAGAATGGATGCTTTTGGCATTAAAATGGGCACTGTAGGTGTTTTCCTGGCCTCCACTCACTGCAGACTATGCTTCCCCATTGACTTGCATTCGGTTTCGTGTTTCGGTCAATCCCCGACTTTTAGCGATAATCAGCCGACTGCACTCGACTCGACTTTGGACAAAGTCGGGTTTCGCAAAACCCGACTCTATCTTAAAAAAATGAAAGTCGCTCAACCCTAGTTGTGTGTGCTAGCCTTGTGGCACTTTTTTTTTTTGGTGTTTTAAATTCACCAAAGAAGGCCTCATATATCTGTATGCTCTAGGTATTGGCATTTTAGGCCATTTTGCCACTGTTTTTGCTGTCTGTTACTCTAATTATATACAGCACTATTTGGCATTAAATAAAAAAAAAACAGGTCACGTATTTGCCAGTGTGGTATTTCCATAACAGCCCTCATATACCAGCATGCTCCAAGTTTGGGCACTGTAGGCCGGAGGACCACTTTTTTTGCTGTCTGTTACTCTAATTATATACAGTGCTATTTAGCTTCAAAAAATATAAAAAGGCCACATATTTGCCAGAGTGGTATTTCCGCGACAGCCCTCATATATCTGCGTTCTCCAAGTTTTGTCATTGTAGTCCAGTATACCACTTTTTTGGCTGTCTGATGCTCTAATTATATACAGCACTATTTAGAATAAAAAAATATAAGAAGGCCACATATTTGCCAGTGTAGTATTTCCGTGACAGCCCTCATATATCTGCGTGCTCCAAGTTTGGGCATTGTATGCCGTTTTGCCACTGTTTTTGCTGTCTGATACGCAAATTATATACAGCCCTATTTAGCTTCAAAAAATATAAAAAAGCCACATATTTGTCAGTGTGGTACTTCCGTGACAGCCCTCATATATCTGCGTGCTCCAAGTTTGGGCATTATAGGCCAGTGTACCACTTTTTTTGCTGTCTGATACTCTAATTATATACAGAACTATTTAGCATAAAAAAATATATATTTTGCATAAATTAACTTCACAAAAAATCCCTCCAAAATTGAATACAATCTATTATGTCAGGCTGAGGCCTGCCTGGCGTTTGGGTTTGAAAAATCGTAGATTTGCAGGCATATTGATCAGATATTATTTCACTACTAATAAATATATTTGTGTTGAGCATTTGAAATAGTGCAGTAGTCCATTTAAAATGGGCAAGGCAAGGGGCAAGAGACGGGGAAGTGAACGTGATGATGATGGTGCATGCAGAGGACAAGGCCGTGGCCAAGGTGAAAGTGGGCAACAGCAAAGATCCACATCCTGTCGCTCGACCTTCCTCTCCCAGTTTCTAGGGGACCGCAGCACACCACTATTGAAGCCAGAGCAGTGTGAAACTGTTTTTGGTTGGATAATACTTCTAGTCACTTAGCCACCACTACCGCCACCATGTCTTCCACACGGTCAAGTCTGAGTAGCCGTGAGTGTGGCCTGGATATTCCTCATTCTGATCCTCCTTCCTCCCACTATGCCGAGTGCCCTTAGACAACTGATCCCACACTTGGACACTCTGAAGGGCTGTTCAATTTTCCATTGCAAGATTCTGAACTCTCGGTCGGTCAACTTGAAGTAGGGACAGATGAGATCGCATGTAGAGATGCCCAATGCTTTGACCAGCCCCGTTCACACGAAGGTGATGGGAAAGTGTCAGAAGAGGTGGATAATGATGAGACACAATTGCCAGAACGTCAGGAGGAGGAGCAGGGTGCAAATGTGGAAGACGAGGTGGTGGATGACTGTGTGACTGACCCAACCTGGCAGGAGGACATGCAGAGCGAGGGCAGCAGCACACATGGGGAAGGAGGCATATCACCCCAAAAGGCAGGAAGAAGCAGTGTTGGCCATTTGCAGCACCTGCCATGCGCGCATAAGGAGGGGTAGCAAAACAACCAGCCTGACCACCACCACCATCATGATCAGGCACATGGCAGCAAAGCACCAAACTTTGTGGGCCAAACCCCAGGCTCCAGGACCACTGCCTGCAGGTCACACCACTGCTTCTTCCACTGTTTTGTCTACAAGCCAATCCCCAGTACACCGTGCATGTGAAGATGCCTCTAGCCATGCAAATGTTATGGTCCACAATCGAGCAGAACCATCATCAAGCCCGTCCAGGTCCTTGTCTCAGCACACCCTTCAGTTGTCTATAACCCAGTCTGTGGAATGCAAGTGGAAATACCCAGCCAATGCCCCACAGGCCACAGTCCTAATTCTAATATTTATCTTCTGCTTGTGCTAGAAATGCTGCCTTTTAGGCTCGTTGAGAATGAAGCTTTCCGCAACCTGATGGCGGTGGCCATCCCAAGGTACTCAGTCACCAGTGGCCACTCTTTCTCCCCGTGTACCGTACCAGCAGTGCACCAGCATGTGTCCCACAATATTACCCGTGCCTTCAACAATGCTGTTACAGGGAAAGTCCACCTAACCACGGACAAATGAACAAGTGCTTGTGGGCAGGGACTGTACTTCTCACTGATGGCACACTGGGTTAAAATAGTGGAAGACTGTACGCAGTCGGACCTTGGGATGGAACAGATCCTCTGTAGCAGAGGATTGCTGGCCCTACATCAATCAGGGTTGCCCCCACAGTCTACAGCTCCTACACGACCTCCTCTTCCTCCTACTCTTTTTCATCCTCCATCTCTGAAATCAACACATCAGTCAGAAGCTGGAAGCACCGCAGAACTGCCTCAGCCAAGCGGCAACAGGCTGTGCTGAAGCTAATCTACATAGGTGACAAACCGCACAATGCAGAAGTGTTGTGGACAGCGCTGAAAGAGTAGTCACATTTTTGGCTGACACCACTGAACCTACAGCAAGGCATGGTTGTGTGTGACAATGGCCGTAACCTGTTGGCGGCTCTGAGGCAAGGTGAGCTCACGCATGTACCTTGCTTGGCCCATGTGCTAAACCTCGTGGTTCAACTTTTTCTGAAAAGTTACCCGGAGATGCCGGATCCGCTAGTGAAAGTATGCCGTCTGTCTGCCCATTTTACAAAGTCAGCTACAGCTTCAGCTGTCCTTGCCGTGCTTCAGCAGCGTTTACAGCTTCCAGATCACTGGCTGATGTGTAATGTCCCCACGCGCTGGAACTCTACACTGCATATGTTGGAAAGGATTTGAGAGCAGAAGTGGGCAGTTGTTGACTACAAACATCAGCAAGGCCGTCAATATTCAGTTCAGACTCCACACATAAGACCTCAGGAGTGGACATGGATGTCCGACATATTGTTGTGAATTAGACTTTTTTGGCTCCCTCTTGTGGTCACTAGTGATATTACTCTGGGATTGTCTTTCCTCTGTTTGGCACCCACCTGGGTCGTTAGTCCAGGGGTGTTGCTACATAAACTTCCTGAATTCTCAGTATGGTGCCTGGCATCGTTGTAATCAGTCCTTTCTGTTTGCTCCTGTCTGCTGGTCCTGGTTCTTGCAAAATTAAGCTAAGTCCTGCTTCCTTGTTTTTTGGTTATTTGCATTGCTCTTATTTTTTGTCCAGCTTGTACTAAATGTGATTCCTGATTTTGCTGGAAGCTCTAGGGGCTGGTATTCTCCCCCCGGGCCGTTAGACGGTTCGGGGGTTCTTGAATATCCAGCGTGGAGATTTTGATAGGGTTTTTGCTGACCGTATAAGTCATCTTACTATATTCTGCTATTAGTCAGTGGGCCTCTCTTTGCTAAATACCTAGTTCATTCTTACGTTTGTCTTTTCTTCTTACCTCACTGTTATTATTTGTTGGGGGCTTGTATCCAACTTTTGGGGTCTTTTCTCTGGAGGCAAGAAAGGTCTATCTTTTCCCTTCTAGGGTTAGTTAGTTCTCCGGCTGGCGCGAGACGTCTAGAACCAACGTAGGCACGTTCCCCGGCTGCTGCTATTTGTGGTGCTAGGATTAGATATATGGTCAGTCCAGTTACCACTGCCCTATGAGCTGGTTTTTTGTGTTTGCAGACTTGGTATTTATTTCTGAGACCCTCTGCCATTGGGGTCATAACTGTATGCCAGGCCAAAGTTGAATGTTTAATGCATTGCAGAAGTGGGATTATAAGAAAGGAAATTCTGAGGTTTTTTTTTTTTTCCCTCTCTTTCTTCCTCCCCTTTACCTCTGAGTGGCTTAAGCTTGCTGCAGACATGAATGTCCAGACTTTGATTACAAGTGTGGATCAGCTTGCTGCTCGTGTGCAGGGCATACAAGATTTTGTTACCAGTAGTCCAATGTCTGAGCCTAAAATACCTATTCCTGAACTGTTCTCTGGAGACCGATTTAAGTTTAGGAATTTCAGGAATAATTGTAAATTGTTTATATCTCTGAGACCCCGTTCGTCTGGAGACTCAGCTCAGCAAGTTAAAATTGTTATCTCTTTCTTGCGGGGCGACCCACAGGATTGGGCTTTCTCGCTAGCGCCAGGAGATCCGGCATTGGCGAATATTGATGCGTTTTTTCTGGCGCTCGGATTGCTTTACGAGGAACCCAATCTTGAAATTCAGGCAGAAAAAGCCTTGCTGGCTATTTCTCAGGGCCAGGATGAAGCTGAAGTGTATTGCCAAAAATTTCGGAAATGGTCCGTGCTTACTCGGTGGAATGAGTGTGCTCTGGCCGCAAATTTCAGAAATGGGCTTTCTGAAGCCATTAAGAATGTGATGGTGGGTTTCTCCATTCCTACAAGTCTGAATGATTCCATGGCGCTGGCTATTCAAATTGACCGGCGTTTGCGGGAGCGCAAAACTGCTAATCCTCTGGTGGTGTTGTCTGAACAAACACCTGATTTAATGCAATGTGATAGAATTCAGACTAGAAATGAACGGAAAAATCATAGACGTCAGAATGGGTTGTGTTTTTACTGTGGTGATTCTACACATGTTATATCAGCATGCTCTAAACGCCTAACAAGGGTTGTTAGCCCTGTTGCCATGGGTAATTTGCAACCTAAATTTAATTTGTCTGTGACTTTAATTTGCTCATTGTCTTCCTACCCTGTTATGGCGTTTGTGGATTCAGGTGCTGCCCTGAGTCTTATGGATCTGTCATTTGCCAAGCGCTGTGGTTTTGTTCTTTTTTTTTTTAAACCAATAAATTTTTATTAGGATTATACAGACAACATGCATATAGCATAAGAAAGATCAAATCAAATGTCAATAACAGCAATCATGAACATAGATCATGAAGGTAACAAGTAAAGTGTTCAAAGTAAACAGGGAGAGAGGGAGAAGGGAGGAGAGCAGCATCACCATTTACTACATATGTATAGTATAAAGTAAGAGAACCAAAAAATAAAACATTCACAGCGTAGTCTAGTGAAAATAAAAGAAGTGGGACCAAAGAGAGTCAGGGAGGAACCTTAACTGTGTTATGAACAGATGATAACCAGGGGTCCCACCAATTCAGAACTTTAGTTTTTTGGTCTAAATCGTGTGCAAGCATAATTTCATAATCACAGTGAGAATTTAAACGTGAAATCGTTTCAGATAGCGTAGGGAGAGCTGATGATCTCCAATGCGCTGCTATAGTTTGACGCGACGCAATTAGGGTATTTGTTATAATGGGCCTAAGTATACAAGGAAAAGCTTCCAAGTTTAAACCCAATAAAGCTAGGGAGGGAGTTAGAACTATGGGAAGACCTGTGAGGGAACAGAGGAGGTCACCCACAGAAGTCCAGAAACGGTTCACCTCGGGACAGAACCACCACATGTGAACATCCGAACCTAATTCAGAACAACCCTTCCAACATGAAGGGGAGAGGGAAGGGGTCGGACCACGAAATTTGGCAATTCGAGCTGGGGTTAAATACCAATTAAACATAAGTTTTTTCGATTGCTCCAGATGATTAATGCAGCGAGTAAAATGAGCAGCATGGCCTGAAGCAGACAACCATTGTTCTAAGGGGGCAGAAAAGCCAAGCTTGGACTCCCACCTAACCATATAGGGGAGTTTGGCCACGTAACGCGAGGCAAGGAGGGCTTTATATATAATAGAGACTCCGCGGCAGGATCGATTATTTTGACCAAAAAGGGCTTGTAGCGATAGATTAATTTCAAACGGGTCATACACTGGAATAGATACCGCATTTAAAAAATGTCGGAGTCGAAGGTAGGAGAACAAGGCTGTGGGAGGAAGGGATAGTTTAGCAGAGATGACATTAAAAGGGGAGATACTGCCCCGCTCCAGAAGGTCAGACAAGAGAGTTATGGGAGTGAGATCATTCACCCAAGAGGCAAAGGATATCCCTCCCATAAGGGCACTCACTGCTTGCAGTGAAATATGCTTAAAAAGAAAAGGAAAATGTGAGTTCTTAAATTTTTGCCAGGGCGCGAGGGTACTTTGAATAGAACTAAGGGTGAAAGGAGGAGAGACTCGACGAAGAAGGCTCATTTCCAAGAGAAGTCTAATCGAACCCCGCGGAGAATAAAATGATTCAATTTGTAGCCATTGTGAGGGGGGGGATTCTAACCACCAAATTCTAGCTATATCTAAGACGATTGCCGAATAATACGCTGAAATATCAGGCATTCCAAATCCGCCTTTAGAGAATGGGAGGGTCAGAGTGGACATCGCAACTCTGGGAGTTTTGTTATTCCAAATGAAACGACTCAGGACTGATTGGAAGAGGTTTAAGTATTTTTTAGGGAAAGGAAGGGGGATGCATCGGAGTAGATAAAGAATTTTAGGGAGAAGCATCATTTTAACAATTTGAATTCGAGCTACCCAAGATAAATTATGGCCAGCATAGTCCGCGCATAATAAACGGATAGAGGAGAGCAAGGAGTCGCAATTAACTCTAATAATATGTTTGATGGGGGAGATGTGAATTCCCAAGTAGCGGAAGCCGCCATGAGTCCAACTGAAGGAAAATTGTTCGGAAAGAATTTGTTGAGAGGAAGAGGAGAGGTTAATTGGAAAGATCGAGGATTTAGAAAGGTTGAGCTTATAGAAAGAAGCATTAGAAAAATCCGAGAGAACAGACATGATAGAAGGAAGAGAAATAGCAGGATTCGTGCAAGTGAGGAGGACATCGTCTGCGTAGAGACTAATTCTATGATCTATCGGACCCACAGATATGCCTGAGATAGCAGGGTGAGTACGGATAATAGCAGCTAAAGGCTCCATAATAAGAGCAAAAATTAGAGGGGAAAGGGGGCAGCCCTGGCGTGTCCCATTTGAAATTGAAAAGGTGGAGGAGGAAAAGCCACCAGCTTTAACAAAAGCGCCAGGAGACGAGTATAAGGCCAAAATGGCTGACTTAAATATACCACTAAAAGCAAACTTATCCAGGACCGCTTCTAGGTACCCCCAGTGTACACGGTCAAAAGCTTTTTCAGCATCCAGGGAGACGAGTACACCAGGGGAACCTCTCTTCTCAAGAAGCTCCAGGAGATTTATAGTCCTTCTTGTGGCGTCTCTGGCTTGACGTTCAGGAATGAATCCCACTTGGTCCAGCCCCACCAGAGACGGAAGTACTATTTTGAGACGTTCCGCTAATAGTTTAGAATAAATTTTTAAATCACAGTTAAGTAAAGCTATCGGACGGTAGCTGCTCGGGTCTGTGGGGGGTTTCCCCGGTTTTGGTATTGTAGAAATGGACGCTCTTAGTCCTTCAGGTTTAATGCGACCTTCACATTGCCAGAATTGGAAAAGAGATAACAGGTGAGGAGCTAAAAGGGAGGAGAAAGAAGAGTAGTATTGATAGGGGAAACCGTCTGGGCC
Organism: Ranitomeya variabilis; assembly: GCF_051348905.1. Taxonomy (NCBI): domain Eukaryota; kingdom Metazoa; phylum Chordata; class Amphibia; order Anura; family Dendrobatidae; genus Ranitomeya; species Ranitomeya variabilis. Next base: position 569,725,732 of record NC_135232.1, read on the forward strand.
TGGAGCCGAACGTTTTTTAGAAGACCGAATTACATCTAGAATTTCGGAAAGGGAAAAAGGTTTGTTAAGAAAATCTAAGTGCTCTGTGGACAAAGAGGGGAGATTAGCTTTTGAGAGGAAATCAGAAATAACCACAGGTGAGGGTTGCGGGGTAGAGGGGGAGGAAGTCAAGTTGTAAAGATCGTTATAGTAAGATCGGAATTGTTCGGCAATTAGAATAGGATTGCGAATTGTATCTCCCTGAGGAGAGATGACGTGGGAAATTCTAGTACGGATCTCCGTTTTTTTAATTCGACGGGCAAGGAGGGCACCAGCTCTATTTCCCATACTGTAATAATTGGATTTGATCTTTTTCAACTGGAGTTCAACACGCGAGAGAAGAAGGGAACGAAGTTCATTCCGGGTTCTCATTAAATCCGCAAGAGTTTTAGTATCTTGTGAAGACAGCAGAGAAGTTTCAAGATCTTTGATCTTGGATAGGAGGGAGTCCAAACTCGCATTATATTGCTTTTTAACATAAGCTGCCAATTTAAGCAAATGACCACGCATTACGGCTTTATGAGAGAACCACAAAATATCTGGAGCAATATCCTCAGTTTTGTTGAAAAGAAAGAATTCTTTTAGGTGAGAGGTAAGAGTGTCAAGATTAGTCATTGAGGTTAGGAGGTGTTCATTCATTTTCCAGGAAGTTAGGGGTGAGTGAGGAGTGGAGTCGGAGAGAGTTAAAGTAATAGGCGCATGGTCTGACCAAGAGATAGTATCAATGCTAGCCGCAACACATAAGGGGAGAAGAGAGTCATTTACTAGGAAGTAATCTATACGACTAAAGGATTTATGTCTCGGGGAAAAGAAGGTATAGTCACGTTCGTTACTGTGGAGGTAGCGCCAGATGTCGTGTAAATGAAAAGAGGCGGTAGTGGGGGCCAGGTCAGATCTAAACGAAAGGGGATTCGAACAGTCGAGAGCTTTGTTAAGGGGGGCATTAAGATCGCCCGCAATTAACTTGTGTCCCACCATAGAAGGAGATAGATCATCTAATAATGATTTAAGAAAAGTGTTTTGCTTGGAGTTCGGGGCATAAATCGCTAGTAACGAGAACAGAGCTTCATTTAAACGGCAAATCACGAGCAGATATCTTCCCTCAGGGTCCGGTAAAACTTTAATTAGCTCAAATGACAGATTAGCGCTAATAAAAATCGCCACCCCAGCTTTTTTATGCTGTGAATTGGAAAAAAAACGGTGCGGATAAAAACGTGAGACTATTCGGTGGTTATCTACACTTAAAAGATGGGTCTCTTGTAAAAACACTACATCTGCGCGCGCTTTTTTAAGTTGACCATATAGGAGCGAACGTTTTTGAGGAGAGTTGAGACCATTAACATTCAAGGCTAATACCGATGTAGGCATAATGAAAAACTGGTTGAACTCCTGTGACTCCCATTGGATCAAAAACTAATGCTATCAGTGTGCTGCTTAAAAGGAGGGACAGGTGAGGGAAAAAAAGGAAAGGGAACATAACTACAAAAACATAACACAATAAAACAGTCGCAGACAAGCGACAATGAGAGCATAGGAGATAAAACCTACAACAAAATCTCAGAAGTGGACAGAGAAATGCAGGGTCTCGTGCCCTATGACAGGGGAGATCCATTTCTCTTAGACATTTAACGGACTTAATTACAAGAAATAGTTTAAGTAAAAAAAAGAAAAGGAGAATCAAAGACAATTTGGAGCGAAAAAAAAACGCTCTGCGGGGCATTGTTTCCAGGTGTAGGTATTAAGGAGAGGAATGGTGAAGGGGGGAGACAGGAAAGGGAGAGATAGAGAGAGAGAGGGGGTTGAAAGGGAGAGAAGGGGGAGGGGGGGGGAGAGAACAAAATTACAACCTAGAAAGCGAGAGAGAAAATTAACAAATAAAAAAAGACAATCAAATCAAGAATTAAACAGGAGACCAGGAAGACGGTCCCCTGGGCAAGGTAATCATAAAGAGAATAAAGACCAGATCAGCCAGGGATTACTTAAGCGATCCTCCACTCTGCATCAATCCTTCTTCCACTAGAGCCAGATTTGTCAGAGGAATCGATTCCCGGGCGGTGAGAAGCTTTAGAAGGGGAGGCTGTGAGAAAGTTCCAAGATTTCAAAAGTTGCGCTGCTTGAGCCGGAGTAAGGCAGACATGAGTAGAATTGTCTCTCCGAATAATAAGGCGTGTCGGGTGACCCCATCTGTATGGCACGTCTTTGTCGCGAAGCAATGCTGTATAGGGCTTAAACGTGCGGCGTATGGCAAGGGTGCCTGGTGAGAGATCCGGATAAACCTCCAGCTTTGCGAAACGCTCAGAGAGGGAGGACTTTGCCCTTAAAGCTTTTAAAAATGATTCCTTGGCTTCAAAGAAATGAATCCTTGCGAGGACGTCACGGGGGAGATCCGCACGGATGCCAGAGGGTTTCTGGACTCTGTGAATTCGGTCTATTTTTAGGTCTCTGGGATCCAGATCAGGCAGTACTTCCACCATAAAATCCTGCAGAAAGGGTCTCAGTTCCTCAGGAGAGATCAGTTCCGGAATGCCTCTAAGGCGGACATTATTCCGCCTGTGCCTGTCTTCCAGGTCACAGTTCTTTGCTTGCAAAGCTTCCACCACGAGCTGAAGGTGATCATGCTCGTCCAAGAGGGTGTTATGAGACTGGACTAGTTCGCCCATTTTACTTTCCAAATGGTCTGTGCGATTGCCCAGATCTGCCACTTCTCCTTTAAGTTCCGTAACAATGGTCTGTATATCATCGTGGATGGAGGAGCGCAGCTCCGATAGCAGCCCTTTCATCAGGGAGAGTGTGACCGGCGTATCTGATGCAGGATCAGGCAAGGCTGTGTCCTGTGCTTGGGAGTCTCGGCGCGAAGCTCGGACAGAGCGGGGAGAAGGGGGCGCCATGTTGGAGTGAGGCACCGCGTCTGAGCGGCCTGGCGGGAAGTAGTCTGAAACCCGCTTAGGAACCGCAGAATGCAGGTTTTTTAGTTTCCCCATTAGGTGGAGGGAAGAAGAGGTGATTCCCTTGATGAAATGAGAGTAATAAAGCTGACCTGGGTGCTTTAAAAGATGCTTTAGTGCCCAGGGGAACGGGAGCTCCTGGATTAAGCAGCCTCCACCATGAGCAGTCAGGCCACGCCCCCTGTGGTTTTGTTCTTGAGCCACTGGTAAATCCTATCCCTCTTAGAGGTATTGATGCTACGCCATTGGCGGAAAATAAACCACAGTTTTGGACACAGGTAACCATGTGCATGACTCCTGAACATCGGGAGGTGATTCGTTTTCTTGTTCTGCATAAAATGCATGATTTGGTCGTTTTGGGTCTGCCATGGTTACAGACCCATAATCCAGTCTTGGATTGGAAGGCAATGTCTGTGTCAAGTTGGGGCTGTCAGGGAATTCATGGTGATTCCCCACCGGTGTCTATTGCTTCCTCTACTCCTTCGGAAGTTCCTGAGTATTTGTCTGATTTTCAGGATGTATTCAGCGAGTCCAGGTCCAGTGCGCTGCCTCCTCATAGGGACTGTGACTGCGCTATAGATTTGATTCCAGGTAGTAAATTTCCTAAGGGAAGACTATTTAATCTGTCCGTACCTGAGCATACCGCAATGCGTTCGTATATCAAGGAATCTCTGGAGAAGGGGCATATCCGTCCATCCTCTTCCCCTCTTGGTGCGGGATTCTTTTTTGTGGCCAAGAAGGACGGATCTTTGAGACCTTGTATTGACTATCGGCTTCTGAATAAAATCACTGTTAAATTTCAGTATCCTTTGCCTCTGTTGTCGGACTTGTTTGCCCGGATTAAAGGTGCCAAGTGGTTCACCAAGATAGATCTTCGTGGTGCGTACAACCTTGTGCGCATTAAGCAAGGAGATGAATGGAAAACTGCATTTAATACGCCCGAAGGTCATTTTGAGTACTTGGTGATGCCTTTTGGGCTCTCTAATGCTCCTTCAGTGTTTCAGTCCTTTATGCATGATATTTTCCGGAAGTATCTGGATAAATTTATGATTGTTTATCTGGACGATATTCTGTTTTTTTCTGATGATTGGGACTCGCATGTAGAGCAGGTCAGGATGGTGTTTCAGGTTTTGCGTGAGAATGCTTTATTTGTTAAGGGCTCAAAGTGTCTATTTGGAGTACAGAAGGTTCCCTTTTTGGGTTTTATTTTTTCCCCTTCTGCGGTGGAGATGGACCCAGTCAAGGTCCAAGCTATTCATGATTGGACTCAACCCACGTCAGTTAAGAGTCTTCAGAAGTTCTTGGGTTTTGCTAACTTCTACCGTCGTTTTATCGCTAATTTTTCGAGCGTTGCTAAACCTTTGACGGATATGACCAAGAAAGGTTCTGATGTTGCTAACTGGGCTCCTGCAGCCGTGGAAGCTTTCCATGAGTTGAAGCGCCGGTTTACTTCAGCGCCTGTTTTGTGCCAGCCTGATGTCTCACTTCCCTTTCAGGTTGAAGTGGATGCTTCTGAGATTGGGGCAGGGGCCGTTTTGTCGCAGAGAGGCCCTGGTTGCTCTGTAATGAGACCATGTGCCTTTTTCTCCAGGAAGTTTTCGCCTGCTGAGCGGAATTATGATGTTGGCAATCGGGAGTTGTTGGCCATGAAGTGGGCATTTGAGGAGTGGCGTCATTGGCTCGAGGGTGCTAAGCATCGTGTGGTGGTCTTGACTGATCACAAAAATCTGATGTATCTCGAGTCTGCTAAACGCCTGAATCCTAGACAGGCCCGTTGGTCATTGTTTTTCTCCCGTTTTGACTTTGTGGTCTCGTATTTACCAGGTTCAAAGAATGTGAAGGCTGATGCTCTTTCAAGGAGTTTTGTGCCTGATTCTCCTGGAGTCACAGAACCAGTTGGTATTCTTAAAGAGGGAGTAATCTTGTCAGCCATTTCTCCAGATTTGCGACGTGTGTTGCAGAGATTTCAGGCTGGTAGACCTGACTCTTGTCCACCTGACAGACTGTTTGTTCCTGATAAGTGGACCAGCAGAGTCATTTCCGAGGTTCATTCCTCGGTGTTGGCAGGGCATCCGGGAATTTTTGGCACCAGAGATTTGGTGGCTAGGTCCTTTTGGTGGCCTTCCTTGTCACAGGATGTGCGGTCATTTGTGCAGTCCTGTGGGACTTGTGCTCGAGCTAAGCCTTGCTGTTCTCATGCCCTTGCCTGTCCCGAAGAGGCCTTGGACACACATTTCCATGGATTTCATTTCAGATCTTCCGGTGTCTCAAGGAATGTCTGTCATCTGGGTGGTATGTGATCGCTTTTCCAAGATGGTCCATTTGGTATCTTTGCCTAAGCTGCCTTCCTCTTCCGATCTGGTTCCTTTGTTCTTTCAGAATGTGGTTTGTTTTACTCTGGGATTGTCTTTCCTCTGTTTGGCACCCACCTGGGTCGTTAGTCCAGGGGTGTTGCTATATAAACTTCCTGAATTCTCAGTATGGTGCCTGGCATCGTTGTATTCAGTCCTTTCTGTTTGCTCCTGTCTGCTGGTCCTGGTTCTTGCAAAATTAAGCTAAGTCCTGCTTCCTTGTTTTTTGGTTATTTGCATTGCTCTTATTTTTTGTCCAGCTTGTACTAAATGTGATTTCTGATTTTGCTGGAAGCTCTAGGGGCTGGTATTCTCCCCCCGGGCCGTTAGACGGTTCGGGGGTTCTTGAATATCCAGCGTGGAGATTTTGATAGGGTTTTTGCTGACCGTATAAGTCATCTTACTATATTCTGCTATTAGTCAGTGGGCCTCTCTTTGCTAAGTACCTAGTTCATTCTTACGTTTGTCTTTTCTTCTTACCTCACTGTTATTATTTGTTGGGGGCTTGTATCCAACTTTTGGGGTCTTTTCTCTGGAGGCAAGAAAGGTCTATCTTTTCCCTTCTAGGGTTAGTTAGTTCTCCGGCTGGCGCGAGACGTCTAGAACCAACGTAGGCACGTTCCCCGGCTGCTGCTATTTGTGGTGCTAGGATTAGATATATGGTCAGTCCAGTTACCACTGCCCTATGAGCTGGTTTTTTGTGTTTGCAGACTTGGTATTTATTTCTGAGACCCTCTGCCATTGGGGTCATAACACATATGTACCATCCTCCAAAACTTTGAGGACTGCACCAAGATGGTGAGCGGCTATGATGCCATAATTAGCATCACCATTCTGCTTCTCAGCATTTTGAAAACCTCTCTGCTCACAATTAAAGAGGATGCATTGCAGGCAGAGCACGAGGACATGGAGCAAGGAACCATACAGGGGGATTACACTCAGCCCAGCCTCATGTCTTCTCAACGTGGATTGGTAGTCAATGAGGAGGAGGAGGAGGAAGAATAGGAGCTACTTTCATGCACTATAGATGGTACTACAAACACAGCTGTCATACCGTCTGTTCAGAGGGGATGGCCTGAGGACAGGGAGGAGGAAAAATTTCACAGTATAAGTATGGTCAATTAGAGTCTATAATCATGTAGTCACCGCTAACCTCTAATATAAATATAAAATACAACTTTTATTTAATACCTCTAAAATGATACTAACAGAATAAATACCCGATTGTGAATAAACACCATCACCAAATTATATAAAAATACAGAGGCACCCAGGGGAGGTGCCTGTCCCTATATGTTGCCTTTCTCACCCTACCTGACAGCGGAGGTTGGCACCCTATGTCCTGCGCTTTGGCGCCCCCACTCGACGGTGGCTCTCCCTGTCTGCCCTATTATGCCCAATCGTGGCAGGGGAGTGAAAAAGATGCCTAAAGGGTGAGAAAGATAGTTGTAGGGAGGTATGCCGTTTGTCTTTGGGTCCTATAATAAAGCTAACTAGTACTGGTATAATAACTAGACTAGCTATACTTTGTTATCTGGATCTCTGCTTATATTGGTGAGATTCTTTATATTTTAGTTATATTCTTGCTTGCCATGCTGAGAAGTCTTCTTATATAGACCCCTGACTACTTAATGAACAATACACAGAGGCTAAATGGATATCATAAAAAGAACCTATTGTCTATAAGTAGACGAAGAAATAGAGTGGAAAGTCATTAGAGTGATATCTTATCTTATTCTTACTATACCAGATATACATGCCAATGTGGATACAGCATAAACCGGCCAGCTACCAAATGGTAAAAGATGTACTTCTAATGGAAAAATTTGATAATATCAGCAGTTACCAATATGTCTATAATGGCATAATAAATATTAACATACAGTAAGCAAGCTAAGAGACCCATAAGCATGATATACCCAAAAGAACAGCATATTTACTCATTTCTATCTAGTGGTGCAATAACCAAGCACTGCAGGCAACAGTAGTGCAACAAACCACACTCAACGCGTTTCCCCTCTGCTGAGGTTCATCAGGAGTAGATAAATCAAACATAGCCAAAAGGCTCCACTTTGTTGCAAAACATAGATACAGGATAACCAATGATACTTAGCTTAGCAGCAATATTGGAGAGACAGGCATGATGGCCGGACTCAGCGAGACAATGCTCCTCTGTTTATGATGCTTGGTCATTGCACCACTAGATAGAAATGCGTAAATATGCTGTAAATATTTCTTCGTCTACTTATAGACAATAGGTTCTTATTATGATATCCATTTAGCCTCTGTGTATTGTTCATTAAGTAGTCAGGGGTCTATATAAGAAGACTTCTCAGCATGGCAAGCAAGAATATAAATAAAATATACAGAAGCTCACCAATATAAGCAGAGATCAAGATAACAAAGTATAGCTAGTCTAGTTATTATACCAGTACTAGTTAGCTTTATTATAGGACCCAAAGACAAACTGCATACCTCCCTACAACTATCTTTCTCACCCTTTAGGCATCTTTTTCACTCCCCTGCCACGATTGGGCATAATAGGGCAGACAGGGAGAGAGACCGTCGAGTGGGGGCGCCAAGCGCAGGACATAGGGTGCCAACCTCCGCTGTCAGGTAGGGTGAGAAAGGCAACATATAGGGACAGGCACCTCCCCTGGGTGCCTCTGTATTTTTATATAATTTGGTGATGGTGTTTATTCACAATCGGGTATTTATTCTGTTAGTATCATTTTAGAGGTATTAAATAAAAGTTGTATTTTATATTTATATTAGAGGTTAGCGGTGACGACAGGAAGGAGGAGCATGAGGATGAGGAGGAGGAGGACAGCATGGTCAGTCAGCCTGTTGGTGAGGACACGGAAGTCTTGCCTGTTAGCAGTCTGGCATGCATGGCTGACTTTATGTTGTGCTGTGTTTCACGTGACCCTCGCATTATAAAAATTTGGGGTGAAACTCATTACTGGTTTGTTACACTTCTACACCCACGCTACAAGGAGAACTTTCAATCTCTTCTACCAGAGGCAGAGAAGTGTACTAAAATGTTGCAGTACCAGAGGGCCCTTGTAGCGGAATTACTTAGAAAATTCCTATGTGAGAATGCTGGCAGCAGACGTCAGAGTTCATTGTACAACCAAGGAGTCCAAGCGAGAGAGACAGAAGTACAATCCAGCTCAGGCAAGAGAACAATGGCAAAGTTCTGGTACAGTTTTCTCAGACCCTCCCATCGTGATGGCACAGAGGCAAGCGGTGCTGTCACAAGAAGTGCAATGTTTGGGAAGATGCAGATCGTCCTGTGTGATTCCTCTGTGCCTCTTAATTATTGGGTATCCAAGCTAGACATGTGGCATGAACTGGCTCTTTATGCCTTGGAAGTCCTGGCCTGTCCTGCTGCTAGACTCTGTCAGAGCGGGTTTTTAGTGCCGCTGGTGGAATTATAACAGATAAGCGCATCCACCTGTCGAGTGAAAATGCTGACAGGCTTACTCTTATAAAAATGAACAAGGGCTGGATTGGTAAAGACTTCTGTACATCACCAAGTGAAAACAGTGAAACATAACCTCAAATACATTCTCTCTTTTGGAGAGGTGTATTCTCATGCAACCTCTTCACAACCACACACGGGTATACGCTTCCAGATTTGGTCTGTTTGTTGTCATCCTCCTCCTTATCCTCATCCTCATCATCCAGAACTACTAGATGACCAGGTTGAACGGGCTCTGTACTATTATAGGCCGGTGCATTTTGGGCAAGGGGGCTGTGATGGCCCTATTTTATTTAGTAAAAAAATGACCCCACATTGGGGAATTGGGCATTACATTACATTGGGCCTACTTCTAATCTCTGTCTCCTGCAATGTGTCCTTTACCTGTCACTAGATCACCAGGGTGAACGTGGAGCGCCCCCAGTTGTACAAGTTGTTGTACAATTTGTCCTGAGTATGCCGATACCCCATATGTGGGGGTAAACCACTTTTTGGGCACATGACAGAGCTCGGACGCGAAGGAGCGCCATTTGACTTTTCAATGCAAAATTGACTGGAATTGAGATGGGACGCCATGTTGCGTTTGGAGAGCCCCTGATGTGCCTAAACATTGAAACCCCCCACAAGCGACACCATTTTGGAAAGTAGACCCCTTAAGGAACTTATCTAGATGTGTGGTGAGCACTTTGACCCACCAAGTGCTTCACAGAAGTTTATAATGCAGAGCCGTAAAAATAAAAAATCATATTTTTTCACAAAAATGATATTTTCGCCCCCAATTTTTTATTATCCCAAGGGTAATAGAAGAAATTGGACCCCAAATGTTGTTGTGCAATTTGTTCTGAGTACGCTGATACCCCATATGTGGGTGTAAACCATTGTTTAAATGCATGGCAGAGCTCGGAAGGGAAGGAGCGCCATTTGACTTTTCAATGCAAAATTGACTGGATTTGAGATGGGACGCCATGTTGCGTTTGGAGAGCCCCTGATGTGCCTAAACATTGAAACCCCCCACAAGTGACACCATTTTGGAAAGTAGACCCCTTAAGGAACTCATCTAGATGTGTGGTGAGCACTTTGACCCAACAAGTGCTTCACAGAGGTTTATAATGCAGAGCCGTAAAAATACAAAATCATATTTTTTCACAAAAATGATCTTTTCGCTCCAAATTTTCTATTTTCCCAAGGGTAAGAGAAGAAATTAGACCACAAAAGTTGTTGTGCAATTTATCCTGAGTACAACGATACCCCACATGTGGGGGTAAACCACTGTTTGGGCGCATAGCAGAGCTCGGAAGGGAAGGAGCGCCATTTGACTTTTCAATGCAAAATTGACTGGAATTGAGATGGGACACCATGTCGTGTTTGGAGAGCCCCTGATGTGCCTAAACATTAAAACCCCCAACAAGTGACCCCATTTTGGAAAGTAGACCCCCTAAGGAACTTATCTTGATGTGATTTGAGAGCTTTGAACCCCCAAGTGTTTCACTACAGTTTATAACGCAGAGCCGTGAAACTAAAAATTCTTTTTTTTTTCATAAAAATGATTTTTAGCCCCCAGTTTTGTATTTTCACAAGGGTAACAGGATAAATTGGCCCCCAAAAGTTGTTGTCCAATTTGTCCTGAGTAGGCTGATACCCCATATATGGGGGGAACCACTGTTTGGGAGCATGGCAGAGCTCGGAAGGGAAGGAGCGCCATTTGGAATGCAGACTTAGATGGATTGGTCTGCAGGCGTCATGTTGCATTTGCAGAGCCCCTTATGTACCCAAACAGTATAAACCCCCCATAAGTGACCCCATACTGGAAACTAGACCTCCCAAGGAACTTATCTAGATGTGTTGTGAGATCTTTGAACCCCCAAGTGTTTCACTACAGTTTACAACGCAGTGCCGTGAAAATAAAAAATCCTTTTTTCCCACAAAAATGATTTTTAGCCCCCCCAATTTTTATTTCCCCAGAGATAACAAGAGAACTTGGACCCCAAAAGTTGTTGTCCAATTTGTCCTGAGTACTCTGATGCCCCATATGTTGGGGTAAACCCCTGTTTGGGCGCACGGGAGAGCTCGGAATGGAAGGAGCACTGTTTTACTTTTTCAACGCAGAATTGTCTGGAATTGAGATCGGACGCCATGTCGCGTTTGGAGAGCCCCTGATGTTCCTGAACAGTGGAAACTCCCCAATTCTACCTGAAACTAATCCAAACACACCCCTAACCCTAATCCCAACTGTAACCCTAACCACACCCCTAACCCTGACACACCCCTAATTCTAATCCCAACCCTAATCCCAACCGTAAATGTAATGCAAACCCTAACCCGAACTTTAGCCCCAACCCTAACCTAACTTTATCCCCAACCCTAACTTTAGCTCCAACCCTAACCCTAGCCCTAACCCTAGCCCTAACCCTAGCCCTAACCCTAGCCCTAATGGGAAAATGGAAATAAATACATTTTTTTAATTTTATTATTTTTCCCTAACTAAGGGGGTGATGAAGGGGGGTTTGATTTACTTTTATTGCGTTTTTTATATCGGATTTTTATGATTGGCAGCTGTCACACACTAAAAGATGCTTTTTATAGCAAAAAAGTTTTTGCGTCTCCACATTTTGAGACCTATAATGTTTCCATATTTTGGTCCACAGAGTCATGTGAGGTCTTGTTTTTTGCGGGACAAGTTGACGTTTTTATTGGTAACATTTTCGGACATGTGACAGTTTTTGATCACTTTTTATTCCGATTTTTGTAAGGCAGAATGACCAAAAACCAGCTATTCATGAATTTCTTTTGGGGGAGGCGTTTATACCGTTCCACGTTTGGTAAAATTGATAAAGCAGTTTTATTCGTCGGGTCAGTACGATTACAGCGATATCTCATTTATATCATTTTTTTATATTTTGGCGCTTTTATACGATAAAAGCTATTTTATAGAAAAAATAATTATTTTGGCATCGCTTTATCCTGAGGACTATAACTTTTTTATTTTTTTGGTTATGATGCTTTATGGTGGCTCGTTTTTTGCGGGACAAGATGACATTTTCAGCGGTACCATGGTTATTTATATTCGTCTTTTTGATCGCGTGTTATTTCAGTTTTTGTTCGGCAGTATGATAATAAAGCGTTGTTTTTTGGCTCGTTTTTTTTTTTTTTCTTACGGTGTTCACTGAAGGGGTTAACTAGTGGGACAGTTTTATAGGTTGGGTCGTTATGGACGCGGCGATACTAAATATGTGTACTTTTATTGTTTTTTTTTTTTTTAGATAAAGAAATGTATTTATGTGAATAATATATATTTTTTTTCTTCTTTATTTAGGATTTTTTTTACTTTTTTACTTTGTCCCGGGGGGGGCATCCCAGATCGCCGATCTGATAGTTTGCATAGCACTCTATCAGATTGGCGATCTCACTCACATCGCCGCAGGCTTACCAGCGCCTGCACAGCACCCGGAAGTACTCCCTGCAGGACCCGGATGCAGCCCCGCGGCCATTTTGGATCCGGGGCCTGCAGGGAGGAGACGCTCGGTACAAGGTGAGTACATTCCCTTGTACCGATCGTCTCAGGGAAGCCCGCAGGGAGCCCACTCCCTGCGCGATGCTTCCCTGTACCGCCGGTACACCGCGATCATGTTTGATCGCGGTGTGCCGGGGGTTAATGTGCCGGGCGGTCCGTGACCGCTCCTGGCACATAGTGCCGGATGTCAGCTGCGATAGGCAGCTGACACCCGGCCGCGATTGGCCGCGCTCCCCCCGTGAGCGCGGCCGATCGCGTATGACGTACTATCCCGTCACTGGGAATTAAGTCCCAGGTCACCTTGACGGGATAGTACGTCATATGGGATTAAGGGGTTAAAGAGCTCACTTACAAAACTCCTTTTTGTGTTGCCTGGTTGCTCACATTGGACATAATACACTTCATGTACATTTAATAAAATAATGCTGTTAGTTTAGCTCAGTAGTTCATTACAAATATTTCTTTGTCGACTATATTAGTTTCTCTCCTTGAGAGCGATAACTTTGGCTGCCTAAAATATTCAAATGCCGAATATACAAATGTCGATTTGGAATCCAGATTAAAATAATGTATACTGAATGCATTCAGACAATCACATAGCTTCATTTCTTGTAAAACATTTACAGATGTGACAGACAATGCTCATAGCTTCACAGCCTCTATATGTTTGCTGTTTGTCATTGTAAAACATTAAGGTTTACAGAAACTCTGCCTGTTGTGGTTCGATCTAAATCCTTGTGGCTTTTATATTCTAGGGGTTTATAGCCCCTCGTCTGATGACTCCATGATATCTCAGTATCATACAACCTTGAAAGCTGGCCTCTTGAAGGTCTGTGTGAAACGAGAGTTACTACAAAGTGTAAATCACTATGTAAGATCAGAGAAACATGACTAAGACAGATGGCAAAATTGGGGTACCTGTACATGTACAGTGTGCTGATACCTGCATAATTGGGGACACTAATGCAGTGTAGCTAATCTCCCAGGGGTTCTCTGTCTTGATTTTGCTTCTCTGGTATTCCAGACGGATGATGTTTAAAAGCCTCTTGTGGATGATGCAAGTATACTGCATGTAGTTAATCTTCATATATACGTAATCACTATATGTATTTAATCCTTATATGTACTTATTAACCTTTGCATGTTAACATGTACAAAAGTGTATGCACTCGCACTATTCAATCATACTATTCCTTGAATTTTGTAGTTTGCAATAAAATTGCATTGCATGGCAAGTATTAGCCTTATTTAAAGCCGTATCTGAACATTAGTGGTAAAAACATGGCAAATAAAATTGCCAAATTCTCATGTGAATAATTCGGCAAAAGGGAACCATCATACCATTTAAAAAAAGAGGATTTTCATGGGCCCATCCAGTATGGGGGTTCCAAGGCGTAATGGTTTGCATGTGACTGTCTATGCAGCAGGGCTGGCCTTGCTGCCAATGTGCAAAACAAAGGAGTGCGGAGTACAAAATTCATATTGTGAAGTGGATTTTAATGGGCCCATTCAGTATGTGGGTTCCAAGGAGTAATGGAGTGCATATGACTGACTACGCAGCAGGGCTGGCCTTGCTGCCAATGTGTAAAACAAAGGAGTACAGAGTCCAAAATGCATATTGTGAAGTGGATTTTCATGGGCCCATCCAGTATGTGGGTTCCAAGGCGTAATGGTTTGCATATGACTGACTATGCAGCAGGGTTGGCCTTGGTGCCAATGTGTACAACAAAGGAGTAAGGGAGTAAAAAAGGCATATTGTGAAGGGGATTTTCAGGGGCCCATCCAGTATGTTGGTTCCAAGGCGTAATGGGGTGCATATGACTGACTATGCAGCAGGGCTGGCCTTGCTGCCATTGTGTAAAACAAATGAGTACGGAGTACAAAATGCATATTGTGAAGTGGATTTTCATGGGCTCATCCAGTATGTGGGTTCCAAGGCTAATGGGGTCCATATGACTGACTATGCAGCAGGGCTGGCCTTGCTGCCAATGTGTAAAACAAAGGAGTATGGAGCACAAAATGCATATTGTGAAGTGGATTTTAAGGGGCTCATCCAGCATGTGGGTTCCAAGGTGTAATGGGGTGAATATGACTGACTATGCAGTAGGGCTGGCCTTGCTGCCAATGTGTAAAACAAAGGAGTACGGAATACAAAATGCATATTGTGAAGTGGATTTTCATGGGCCCATCCACTATGTGGGTTCCAAGGCCTAATGGGGTGCATGTGACTGACTACGCAGCATGGCTGGCTTTGCTGCCAATGTGTAAAACAAAGGAGTTCAGAGTGCAAAATAATATTGTGAAGTGAATTTTCATGGGCCCATCCAGTATGTGGGTTCAAAGGCTTTTTGTGGTGCATATGAATGGGCAGCAGGGCAGGCATTGAATTCAATGCAATCCTTTCTCAGGAATCTCTCCCGGGACATCTTATGAAAAGGGTACTGTGGTGCGTCGTAGTTCTTGGCAGCCCATCCGCTCACAGCATTGGCAACAACAGCTTAGGAGACCCACTGTTTAATAAAGGCCCTTTAAGAAGATTAATGCCGCACCAGTAAAAATAGGCTCTGTGACTTTAAGAGTCTCTCCTTCGTAAATGAAACAAGATGGGTCTGCTTATGTGTCACACTCCATATGCCCAGCTAGGGTTGTTAAATGTTACAATGACATTTCCCAGTGAATGCATTTGTAGTGGTTGAAAGCAATGTTAAAGTTCAAAAACGCTGAGTCTGAACTAAGCCTAAGTGAGGGATGACATTTTCGGTCTGGGGTTAAATATTTGGCCTTACAGGCAAGTCATTAACCTGCAAAGGATGTACCTTGACATTTTTCCCAGCAAAACCCGTTTTGGTTTCGTTTTAGTGTGTTTTTGTTGCACGGGGAACAATGGCACGAATCTAAAAAAAAAATGTTTACAGCTGTGTGAGTCCGGAATGCTTCCAGGGGCGATCCCCATGATGTCCCTGTCTCTTTTGAGCAGTGTATCAATCATTTTCAGACATTTTTAGACATTAAAAGGACCCCCGGGGGCATTTTAGTGCTCGCTCATCACTAACAACGATCCAAAACCTGTCTCCGCCATACATCTGTGACATAGTTTCCTGGTACTTACCTGCATGTAACCTCCTATCATCACAAGATCTTCTTATAGATACTAGATTTCTCCTGTAGATCCTATCTACTCTGGAACTGTGTGCCTCAACATACCATATTCTGAACTACCATGGGAACCTTCAAAAGGAATACCTCTTCTGACAAGCCTACATCCTACTCTAAACATCGCTCTACTGTACCGCTGTGCAATCAGCAGTACCCTCACCTATTGTATCCTCACCCATCCTTTGTAGACTGTGATTCCTCACGGGCAGGGTCTTCTCTCCTCCAGTAGCAGTTTGTGACTTGTATTGTTTAAGATTATTCTATTTGTTTTTATTAGGTATATCCTTTTCACATAAATGGAGTTATAACAATAATTAAAAATAATTATAATACCGCTGTGCAGCTGCAAAAAAAGCGAGTCGAGTAGACCGTATAGTAACTGAAGTTTTTAGGAAAACAGCGCAATTAAAATATGCTTTGTGAAATTGATGACATTTTAGTGCCGTTTGTCAATAATTTTGGGAAATGTGTGTACTACGAGTTGGGTCTGATTCATGTGTGTTGCCTGTAGCAGAAGGGTTTCCAAACCGGCAGGCCTGCATTTACTTTTCGTCACCTACCTGTGTTACTATCGTTACATTTTTATAACATTTGTGGTATACCAAGCTGATATTTGTGCCACCTGAGTGAGGCTGATCAAAAATCAAGTATAAGTTGTTGCATAAGATGTTGCTATGAAGGCGTATGTAACACCCCAGGAAGCCAATTGTTACAATGGTGTTACCTTCCTTTCTGGGAGGGTGATGCCATGCCTGGAAGGGAGGAGGATCCCGTTAACAGGTGGTACATACACGCAACATGTTCTGATTCCCCTTAAAAGGCCTTTCTTTTCTACTTGGATGCCCAGGGCAACGGACTGGGTTGCTGCCACCGTGACCACCCCTTTAATGACAACCGGACCCGGTACCGAGTAACCCCTAGGCCCTGGCGTGTGTTCCAACTTGGCATCATGAACAGGATGGACCGACTCGATAAATCAGGTTCTGTGCACCATGGACTGTATTGAATCGTTTAATGGCTGCCAATGCTACACCATGAGGCGGGTAAGGAACTAAGAAGATGTGTTGTCACTGGTGGAGCTCCAGAACGGGTGCGAAAACTGGACCCACCCACTACAGAGATTTTAATGTAAAAAGGACGTGTCCTTCAGGAGGATGGATTCACCCTGGAGATGGCCGGCAGGAAAGTGGAGCAGATACCGCCCACTAAGCAAGGAGGAGGAGGAAGGCATGGGAAAGCGTACAGCAGATATAGCTGAGCACTACCCGGTAGAAGCAATGGCAGACAGCAGTGGAGAGCTACCGGAACCTGATGACAGCAGAATGGACTTCCCCGGTCGGCCAGAAGAAACCCCGGACCAGAAAACAGCATTGGATCTGGAGCTCCTCGGCACAGAAATGGAGGTGCTGGCCTGACAACTCCTGCGGACCCAGCTGGCAGCGGTGACCACATGGAAGGCGTCCCTGCTCAAAAGAATGATGACTGCGCAGCACCCAACCCTACCATCAGCACTTACAGACGCTGCTAAAGACACCACAGAAACAGACCCTGCATCCAGCGATCCTGACCCCAGCAGAGGTGGAGAGGGAGACTGGCACCAGAGAGACAGGTATGAAAACTGCCCTGGTAGCTGAGGAGGCCCTGGTGGGACCCTTAGAACCCCCACCAACCCTAACGCCCGGCCAGGTATTTACAACAGTAACCTGGGACTACATGGCAGACCTGGGGGTTGTACTAACAGACCCACTGGTACCCAAACCCTTGTCCCTGGGGGAATGCAGGCAGGAAGAAACCATACACTGGAGGCACCCTAAGACAGACCTGATGGGATTCCCATAAGAGGCCTAAGCAGGGGCAAATCACCTAGAGATAGTGAAGAAGGAGGATTACTGCCGGCGACAGATCCTACAGTTAGAGGCAGAACAGCAAGAGTGCAGAGCCAAGTGGGAGACCATGGAGGAGCGCAACATGCTGACCAAGGCCCGGACTCGCAAAGTTAGACCTGCTGATCGGGGCCCGCTGAGGCAGGGCATTGTGGTCTCTTTTAGTTTGAACAAGGGATAGGGATTTATCAGTGAGCTAGGAGAGCCCTCAGAACTCTTTTTCAACCGTAGTGATGTTGAGTCGCATCATTTAAAGGACACCCATACCATAGTAACATAGTAACATAGTAACATAGTTAGTAAGGCCGAAAAAAGACATTTGTCCATCCAGTTCAGCCTATATTCCATCATAATAAATCCCCAGATCTACGTCCTTCTACAGAACCTAATAATTGTATGATACAATATTGTTCTGCTCCAGGAAGACATCCAGGCCTCTCTTGAACCCCTCGACTGAGTTCGCCATCACCACCTCCTCAGGCAAGCAATTCCAGATTCTCACTGCCCTAACAGTAAAGAATCCTCTTCTATGTTGGTGGAAAAACCTTCTCTCCTCCAGACGCAAAGAATGCCCCCTTGTGCCCGTCACCTTCCTTGGTATAAACAGATCCTCAGCGAGATATTTGTATTGTCCCCTTATATACTTATACATGGTTATTAGATCGCCCCTCAGTCGTCTTTTTTCTAGACTAAATAATCCTAATTTCGCTAATCTATCTGGGTATTGTAGTTCTCCCATCCCCTTTATTAACTTTGTTGCCCTCCTTTGTACTCTCTCTAGTTCCATTATATCCTTTCTGAACACTGGTGCCCAAAACTGGACACAGTACTCCATGTGCGGTCTAACTAGGGATTTGTACAGAGGCAGTATAATGCTCTCATCATGTGTATCCAGACCTCTTTTAATGCACCCCATGATCCTGTTTGCCTTGGCAGCTGCTGCCTGGCCCTGGCTGCTCCAGGTAAGTTTATCATTAACTAGGATCCCCAAGTCCTTCTCCCTGTCAGATTTACCCAGTGGTTTCCCGTTCAGTGTGTAATGGTGATATTGATTCCTTCTTCCCATGTGTATAACCTTACATTTATCATTGTTAAACCTCATCTGCCACCTTTCAGCCCAAGTTTCCAACTTATCCAGATCCATCTGTAGCAGAAAACTATCTTCTCTTGTATTAACTGCTTTACATAGTTTTGTATCATCTGCAAATATCAATATTTTACTGTGTAAACCTTCTACCAGATCATTAATGAATATGTTGAAGAGAACAGGTCCCAATACCGACCCCTGCGGTACCCCACTGGTCACAGTGACCCAGTTAGAGACTATACCATTTATAACCACCCTCTGCTTTCTATCACTAAGCCAGTTACTAACCCATTTACACACATTTTCCCCCAGACCAAGCATTCTCATTTTGTGTACCAACCTCTTGTGCGGCACGGTATCAAACGCTTTGGAAAAATCGAGATATACCACGTCCAATGACTCACCGTGGTCCAGCCTATAGCTTACCTCTTCATAAAAACTGATTAGATTGGTTTGACAGGAGCGATTTCTCATAAACCCATGCTGATATGGAGTTAAACAGTTATTCTCATTGAGATAATCCAGAATAACATCCTTCAGAAACCCTTCAAATATTTTACCAACAGTAGAGGTTAGACTTACTGGCCTATAATTTCCAGGTTCACTTTTAGAGCCCTTTTTGAATATTGGCACCACATTTGCTATGCGCCAGTCCTGCGGAACAGACCCCGTCGCTATAGAGTCCCTAAAAATAAGAAATAATGGTTTATCTATTACATTACTTAGTTCTCTTAGTACTCGTGGGTGTATGCCATCCGGACCCGGAGATTTATCTATTTTAATCTTATTTAGCCGGTTTCGCACCTCTTCTTGGGTTAGATTGGTGACTAGTGTTGAGCGATACCGTCCGATACTTGAAAGTATCGGTATCGGAAAGTATCGGCCGATACCGGCAAAATATCGGATCCAATCCGATACCGATACCCGATACCAATACAAGTCAATGGGACTCATGTATCGGACGGTATTCCTGATGGTTCCCAGGGTCTGAAGGAGAGGAAACTCTCCTTCAGGCCCTGGGAACCATATAAATGTGTAAAAGAAAGAATTAAAATAAAAAAATATCGCTATACTCACCTGTCCGACGCAGCCGGGACTTCAGCGAGGGAACCGGCAGCGTTGTTTGTTTAAAATTCGCGCTATTACTTGGTTACGTGAATTCCCGGCTTGTGATTGGTCAGGTCGGCCATGTTGCCGGGACGCGGACCAATCACAGCAAGCCGTGACGAAATTACGTCACGGCTTGCTGTGATTGGTCCGCGTCCCGGCAATATGGCCGCCCTGACCAATCACAAGCCGTGACGTCACGGGAGGCTGGACACGCGCTCATTTTAAAATGGGCGCGTGTCCAGCCTCCCGTGACGTCACGGCTTGTGATTGGTTGCGCCGCGGTCAACCAATCACAAGCCGGGAGGCTGGACGCGCTCATTTTAAAATGGGCGCGTGTCCAGCCTCCCGTGACGTCACGGCTTGTGATTGGTTGCGCCGCGGTCAACCAATCACAAGCCGGGAGGCTGGACGCGCTCATTTTAAAATGGGCGCGTGTCCAGCCTCCCGTGACGTCACGGCTTGTGATTGGTTGCGCCGCGGTCAACCAATCACAAGCCGGGAGGCTGGACGCGCTCATTTTAAAATGGGCGCGTGTCCAGCCTCCCGTGACGTCACGGCTTGTGATTGGTCAGGGCGGCCATATTGCCGGGACGCGGACCAATCACAGCAAGCCGTGATGTAATTTCGTCACGGCTTGCTGTGATTGGTCCGCGTCCCGGCAACGTGGCCGACCTGACCAATCACAAGCCGGGAATTCACGTAACCAAGTAATAGCGCGAATTTTAAACAAACAACGCTGCCGGTTCCCTCGCTGAAGTCCCGGCTGCGTCGGAGAGGTGAGTATAGCGATATTTTTTATTTTAATTCTCTCTTTTACACATTTTAACATTAATGTTGTTGCGATACGCGATACCCGATACCCGATACCACAAGAGTATCGGAATCCCGGTATCGGAATTCCGATACAGCAAGTATCGGCCGATACCCGATACTTGCAGCATCGGAATGCTCAACACTATTGGTGACCCTTAATATAGGGTTTTCATTGTTTCTTGGGATTTCACCTAGCATTTCATTTTCCACCGTGAATACCGTGGAGAAGAAGGTGTTTAACATGTTAGCCTTTTCCTCGTCATCTACAACCATTCTTTCCTCACTATTTTTTAAGGGGCCTACATTTTCAGTTTTTATTCTTTTACTATTGATATAGTTGAAGAACAGTTTGGGATTAGTTTTACTCTCCTTAGCAATGTGCTTCTCTGTTTCCTTTTTGGCAGCTTTAATTAGTTTTTTAGATAAAGTATTTTTCTCCCTATAGTTTTTTAGAGCTTCAATGGTGCCATCCTGCTTTAGTAGTGCAAATGCTTTCTTTCTACTGTTAATTGCCTGTCTTACTTCTTTGTTTAGCCACATTGGGTTTTTCCTATTTCTATTCCTTTTATTCCCACAAGGTATAAACCGCTTACAGTGCCTATTCAGGATGTTCTTAAGCATTTTCCATTAATTATCTGTATTCTTATTTCTGAGGATATTGTCCCAGTCTACCAGATTAAGGGCATCTCTAAGCTGGTCAAACTTTGCCTTCCTAAAGTTCAGTGTTTTTGTGACTCCCTGACAAGTCCCCCTAGTGAAAGACAGGTGAAACTGTACAATATTGTGGTCGCTATTTCCTAGATGCCCGACCACCTGCAGATTTGTTATTCTGTCAGGTCTATTAGATAGAATTAGGTCTAAAAGTGCTGCTCCTCTGGTTGGATTCTGCACCAATTGTGAAAGATAATTTTTCTTGGCTATTAGCAGAAACCTGTTGCCTTTATGAGTTTCACAGGTTTCTGTTTCCCAGTTAATATCCGGGTAGTTAAAGTCCCCCATAACCAGGACCTCATTATGGGTTGCAGCTTCATCTATGTGCTTTAGAAGTAGACTTTCCATGATTTCTGTTATATTTGGGGGTTTGTAACAGACCCCAATGAGAATTTTGTTACCATTTTTCCCTCCATGAATTTCGACCCATATGGACTCGACATCCTCATTCCCTTCGCTAATATCCTCCCTTAAAGTGGACTTTAGACAAGACTTTACATAGAGACAAACCCCTCCTCCTCTCCGATTTTTACGATCCTTTCTAAACAGACTGTAACCCTGTAAGTTAACTGCCCAGTCATAGCTTTCATCTAACCATGTCTCGGTTATTCCCACTATGTCAAAGTTACCTGTAGATATTTCTGCTTCTAGTTCTTCCATCTTGTTTGTCAGGCTTCTGGCGTTTGCGAGCATGCAGTTTAGAGGATTTAGTTTTGTTCCAATCTCCTCGCTGTGGATTGTTTTAGAAATGTTCTTACCTCCCTTCTGAGTATGTTTTCCTGGGTTTTCTTTGTTCGAGTCTAATGTTTTTCTTCCCGTCCCCTCTTCTTCTAGTTTAACGCCCTCCTGATGAGTGTAGCGAGTCTTCTGGCGAATGTGTGTTTCCCAGGTTTGTTGAGGTGTAGTCCGTCTCTGGCGAGGAGTCCATCGTACAAGTAATTCACACCGTGGTCCAGGAATCCGAATCCTTGTTGTCTGCACCATCGTCTTAGCCAGTTGTTCGCATCAAGGATCCTGTTCCATCTCCTGGTGCCGTGACCTTTACCCTGGAGACAAAGTGACATTCATTTGGCACAATGGTGAAAAGGGATACAATGCCCTTAATGTAAAAAGATGCATAGGAGAGTGTGCTGATGCAGATGTAGCCACTGAGGGTAAAGTACAGACCTAGGCTACACAAACCGCAGTTGCTGGACTGTTCCCAATTTAATCACCTGCTGTGACCTACAGAGAGCACTATTCCCAACCAGGAGGTTGCAGACCTGAAAACCTGCCCTGTAAGAGAAAATAATAAAGAAGAACAGAGAAATAATGACAGTTGTGGTTTATTGTTAATTACCTGGTTAAGAATGTTTGATGATTATGCTTATTGCAGTGGTAGAATTAAAGTTTAACATGGACAGCAAGGTAATAGACATCGAATTGCAAGAAAACCTCCTAAGGTGCTCCTTACTGGTTTTACCACGTGCTGGCAGTGTGAGTAGAACATTGGTTGTGTTCCAAAGACCAGAAGAAAAACCATTTGGCGTGGCCAAAGACAAGGTCTAGATGTTTGTGCCTTGCAGCCTGACCAAGTCCTACGTAGGGGGTTTAGAACGGGTCCGCCGCATCATTGCACAAGGACACCCTGGTATTACAATGTTTGTACTTTGATACATAAAAATGTTTGCACCTTTTACCTATTTGCATTTATTTAAATTATGTTTTGCAATGTTTAAAGAAAAGAGCCTCCCATAAAAGGAAGAAAAAGTTTATGTACCTGTTAAATGCATTTCCAAAAATATTGCACAATTCTAGCCGGTTATTGTTTTTATTTCTTTTCCCAGTCCGGGAGTACTGGATTTAACAGGGGGGGGGAGTGTAAAACCCCAGGAACCAGTTGTTACAATGGTGTTGCCTTCCTTTCGGGGAGGGTGATGTAATGCCTGGAAGCGAGGAGGATCCCTTTAACAGGTGGTACATACACGCAACATGCTCTGATTCCAGGACAGAAGGGGGAGCTCTGAACCCGGTTTCAAGGGAGCCTCCCTAGATATATATTCTGGCTTGGAGGAGGAGTTAGAGCTGATTGTGAGAGACAGTGAAGAGAGTTGATCCTGGGAGACCAAAGGAAAAGGGAGTCTGTAGCAGCAGACAGTCAGAGAAGACAGTCTGGCAGAGGGACAGAGAAGAAAGGAGAGTGAGCAGGAAAGCTAGAGCCAGGCAGCTATGTGTGCTGCAGCTCCAGACCAGAGAAGAGAAGCAGACAGTGTTGCATCTGTAGAACGTGCCAGAGGGAGGAAGCACAGGAGTATTAAAGAGCTGGAAAGGAGTTTCGACTGAGCTCCTTCCATGCTGAGGCACAAGAACCGGGCACCGGGAGCCCGAGGCTGTGTGGAACTGTATGTCCCATACCAGAAGGGGAGGGCAGAAGACTTCAGGTCGTCTGTCCGCACCCACACTTGACGGTACAGCAACATACAGAGCCCGGAGTCATCTGAGAGACACCTGTAAATAGGCTCGCGTTGCATACCATGCGGGTACTGTCTTAGGACAGGGAAAGAGAGAACCTTGTGTGGAGCCTTAGACAGCAAGGGACTCACTGAACAGTGCAAGAAGGAAGGCTTACAACCTCACCTGAAAGGGGGATCTATAATCGCTTCCAGGCCAGCCGGACCTCACCAACACCTGTGACCTGTACCCTGGACTGTGGCCGTGAATCCCCAGTAAACAGGTAAAGAGACTGCAACCTTATGTCCTCTAATTATTTCTGGCACCACACTATCTTTTCCAAATACACCAGGAGCCCAGGGGACCCAGCTTCACCTGTGGGAAGCCGTACCATCCCTGCTGCTGTGCCATCACTCCCCAGAGGACCCCTTTAAGCAGCATTGGTCACCCCAGGCCGAATACCACAGGTGGCGTCACGAACATTCCTAATTCTAATAGCCCCTTTAAAGACCTTTACCATTTACTTGGACGCCCAGGGCCAGGGACCGGGCCACTGCCACCGTGGCCACCCATTTAATGAAGGCAGGACACGGTACTGAGTAACCCCTAGGCCCTGGTGGGCATTCCACTTACACCGCTCACTTAACCACCAGGTCCTCATTGAAACATCAGTTCTAAGCTGTAAATGCTGGGCCAGACTCTGATATCTCATGCATGGCTGTTGGCTGACTGCTGTTGTGCCTTATTTGGAACTTTCTACTGTGGGTCAACTAATGCCACTTTTCATAGTGTCTGCCCCTAACTCTAGCTGTTTGGGAAGCTTTTTGTCTTCCCTTAAGGTGTTGTTTATGCATTTGATTTTGCCTCCCATTGAATCTAATGGAGTTCAGATACATTTGTTGAACCGTTTGGTGAACGGTTCAGCGAACGGTGGTCCGTTCGGGGAATCCAAACCGAACCGAACCTTGAAAGGTTCGCTCATCTCTAATTACTACATTCTATTAGTCGCTACCTATTGCTCAAGCTTATCTAGATCTTTCTGAATCCTTTCTCTGTCTTCTCTAGTGATAGCTATCCATCCTATTCTTGCATCGTCTGCAAATTTGATTAGTTTACCTTCAGTTAAATTCATTTATAAAAATGTTGAACAACACTGGGGCCAGGACAGAGCCTTGTGGCACCCCACTTGAAACACTTTTCCTATTAGATGTGCAACCATTTATTACCACCTTTTGAGTACGATCACTGAGATAGTTATGAATCCACCTAACCGTAGCCTTGTCAATCCCATACTTGTTAAATTTTTCAATAAGAATTGTATGAGATACTTTGCCAAATGCTTTGCTGAAGTCAAGATTTACTATATCTACTGTATTTCCCAGTGACTCCATCATAGAAGGAAATTAGATTAGTCTGGCATGACTTGTTTGATACAAACCCATGCTGGCTCTGGTTTACTCTATTCTTATCCAGATACTTACATACATGCTGTTTAATAATTTGTCCAAATATCTTTCCTGGTATAGAATTAAGTTTCACTAGCTCGTAATTTCCTTGCTCCATCTTCTTTCCTTTTTGAAGATAGTGACAACATTTGCCCATCTCCAATCTTCTGGGACTTCTCCTGTTCACCAAGATTTTTCAAAGATTTCAGCTAGTGGTTCTGCATTTTTCTCTGACCATCTCTCTGTTCATAGATAGTGTGGATTTTTTTATTCCTTGGATAGCACCGTGAAGATCAATTGATGTTCCAGATGATTTCTAAACCCCTTAATCCCATATGACGTACTATCCCATCAAGGTGACCTGGGACTTAATTCCCAGGGGCAGGATAGTACGTCATAGCGATCGGCCGCGCTCACAGGGGGAGCAGCTGACATCCGGCACTATGTGCCAGGAGCGGTCATGGACCGCCCTCGGCACATTAACCCCTGGCACACTGCGATCAAACATGATCGCAGCGTTTCGGGGGCATAGAGAAGCATCGCACAGGGAGGGGGCTCCCTGCGTGCTTCCCTGAGACCCTCGGTACAAGGCGATGTGCTCACCTTGTACCGAGCGTCTCCTCCCTGCAGGCCCCAGATCCAAAATGGCTGCGGGGCTGCATCAGGGTCCTGCAGGGAGGTGGCTTACCAAGCGCCTGCACAGAGCAGGCGCCTGTAAGTCTGGAGCAGTGCGCGTCAGATCGCTGATCTGACACAGTGCACTGCAAAGTGTCAGATCAACGATCTGACCTTATAACATGATGCCCCCCCCGGGGCAATGTTATAAAGTAAAAAAAATAATATTTAGATGTGTAAAAAAAATAAATAAATTCCTAAATAAAGAAAAAAAAATATTGTTCCCACAAATACATTCCTTTATCTAAATAAAAAAAAAACAATAAAAGTACACATATTTAGTATCGTCGTGTCCGTAACAACCCGGCCTATAAAACTGTCCAACAAATTAACCTCTTCAGTGAACACTGTAAAAAAAAAAAGAGGCAAAAAACAACGCTTTATTATCATACTGCTGAACAAAAAGTGGAATAGCACACGATCAAAAACACATATATAAATAACCATGGTACCACTGAAAACGTCATCTTGTCCCGCAAAAAACGAGCTACCATACAGCATCATCAGCAAAAAAATAAAGAGGTTATAGTCCTCAGAATAAAGTGATGCAAAAATAATTCTTTTTTCTATAAAATAGTTTTTATCGTATAAAAGAGCCAAAACATAAAAAAATGATATAAATGAGGTATCGCTGTAATCGTACTGACCCAAAGAATAAAACTGCTTTATCCATTTTACCAAACGCGGAACGGTATAAACGTCCCCCTAAAAAAAATTTCATGAATAGCTGGTTTTTGGTCATACTGCCTCACAAAAATCAGAATAAAAAGCGATCAAAAGATGTTATGTGTTGTGAACTGTGTTTCTGGGCTCCCTCTGGTGGTCACTATCGGTATTGTGTTAGGTATGTCTTGTTGCAGGCCTGAGCTCCAGCTGTGTCGTTAAGCAGCGGGTGTTTCCTATTTGAGCCTCCTCTGGACTCAGTCTCTTGCCTGGCATCGTTGTATCCAGACCTATTTGGTCTCCTCCGGATTCCTTTCAGTCTGCTTCATGCAAGAAAAGCTAAGTCTGTTTTGTACAATTTGGATTGTTTGCATTATTCAGTGTTTTTGTCCAGCTTGCTTTACATTTGATTTTTGACTAGGGGAGCTCTAGGGGGCTGATATTCTCCCTCCACACCGTCAGTCGGTGTGGGGGTTCTTGAATGTTCAGCGTGGATGTTTTGTAGGGTTTTCTGCTAACCGCATAGTCCACTATCTATTTTCTGCTACCTAGACTATTGGGCCTCACTTTGCTGAATCTAGTTCATCTCTACGTTTGTGTTTTCCTCTTGTCTCACCGTTATTATTTGTTGGGGGCTTTCTATATCTTTGGGGTTCAATTTCTCTGGAGGCAAGCGAGGTCTTATTTTTTCCCTCTAGGGGTAGTCAGTTCTCCGACTGGCTCGAGACGTCTAAAACCAACGTAGGCACGTTCACCGGCTACTTTTAGTTGTTTGTGTCAGGATCAGGTATGCGGTTAGCCCAGTTTCCACCTCCCTAGAGCAGTATTTATATTTTTGTTATCTTGCCGGAATATCAGAGATCCTCTGCCATTGGGATCATAACAGAATGCCAGGCCAGAAGAAAATGTTTAATGCATCGCAGAAGCGGGATTAAAAAGAAGTTCTGGGTTTTTTTTTTGTTTTTGTTTTTTGCTGCAGTTTGCCTAGCTTCTTCCATCCCCTTTTTCTCTGAGTGGCTGAAACTCTGCTGCAGATATGAATGTCCAGACTCTGACTTCTAGTGTGGATCAGCTTGCTGCTAGGGTGCAAAGCATTCAGGATTTTGTTATCCATAGCCCTATGTCTGAACCAAAAATACCTATTCCTGAGCCGTTTTTTGGAGATAGATCTAAATTCCTGAATTTTAGGAATAATTGTAAATTGTTTCTGTCTCTGAAACCTCGTTCCTCTGGTGATTCCGCTCAGCAAGTTAAGATTGTTATTTCCTTCTTGCGCGGCGACCCTCAGGATTGGGCCTTCTCTCTGGCGCCAGGAGATCCTGCATTGGTGAATGTTGATGTGTTTTTTCTGGCACTTGGTTTGCTTTATGAGGAGCCTAATCTTGAAAATCAGGCTGAAAAAATGTTGCTGGTTATCTCTCAGGGTCAGGACGAAGCTGAGGTATATTGCCAAAAATTTCGGAAATGGTCCGTGCTTACTCAATGGAATGAGTGTGCACTGGCCGCAAATTTCAGAAATGGTCTTTCTGAAGCCATTAAAGATGTGATGGTGGGGTTTCCTATCCCTACAGGTCTGAATGATTCAATGGCTCTGGCCATTCAAATTGATCGACGTTTGCGGGAGCGCAAATCTGATAATCCTTTGGCGGTGCTGTCTGAACGGTCACCTGATTCTATGCAATGTGACAGAATTCTGACCAGAGCCGAGCGACAAAATCATAGACGTCAAAATGGGTTGTGTTTCTACTGTGGTGATTCAACACATGTTATCTCAGCATGCTCTAAACGTTTAAAGAAAAAAGTTAATCCTGTCGCCATTGGTACTTTTCAGCCTAAGTTTATTTTGTCTGTGACTTTAATTTGTTCATTATCTTCTTACTCAGTTATGGCTTTTGTGGATTCTGGTGCTGCTTTAAGTCTGATGGATTTGTCGTTTGCCAAGCGCTGCGGTTTTGTCCTGGAGCCTTTGGAAAATCCTATTCCTCTTAGAGGAATTGATTCTATGCCATTGGCAGAGAATAAACCTCAGTATTGGACGCAGGTGACCATGTGCATGACTCCTGTACATCAGGAGGTGATTCGTTTTTTGGTACTGCATAAAATGCATTATGTTGTCGTTTTCGGTCTGCCATGGTTACAGGCCCATAATCCAGTTTTAGATTGGAAAGCTATGACTGTGTCTAGTTGGGGGTGTCAGGGGATTCATGGCGATTCTCCATTGGTGTCTATTGCTTCTTCTACTCCTTCTGAGATCCCTGAGTTTTTGTCAGACTTTCAGGATGTATTTAATGAGGCCAGGTCCAGTGCCCTTCCTCCTCATAGGGACTGTGATTGTGCTATAGATTTGATTCCTGGTAGTAAGTTTCCTAAGGGACGACTCTTTAATTTATCTGTGCCAGAGCATGCCGCGATGCGGAGTTATATAAAGGAGTCTTTGGAGAAGGGACATATTCGCCCATCCTCGTCCCCTCTTGGTGCAGGATTCTTTTTTGTGGGCAAGAAAGACAGGTCTCTGAGACCTTGTATTGATTATCGTCTTCTGAATAAGATCACTGTTAAATTTCAGTATCCTTTGCCATTGTTGTCTGATTTGTTTGCTCGGATTAAGGGATCCAGTTGGTTCACCAAGATAGATCTTCGTGGTGCGTATAACCTTGTGCGCATAAAGCAGGGAGATGAATGGAAAACGGCATTTAATACGCCTGAGGGTCATTTTGAGTACCTGGTGATGCCTTTCGGATTATCTAATGCTCCTTCTGTGTTTCAGTCCTTCATGCATGACATATTCCGGAAATATCTGGATAAATTTATGATTATTTATCTGGATGATATTTTGTTTTTTTCTGATGATTGGGAGTCCCATGTGAACCAAGTCAGGATGGTGTTTCAGGTTTTGCGGGAGAATGCTCTATTTGTGAAGGGCTCAAAATGTATCTTTGGGGTACAGAAGGTTTCTTTTTTGGGCTTTATTTTTTCCCCTTCTACTGTGGAGATGGACCCAGTTAAGGTCCGTGCCATTCATGACTGGACTCAGCCCACGTCTGTTAAGAGCCTGCAGAAGTTCTTGGGCTTTGCTAATTTTTACCGTCGTTTTATCGCTAATTTCTCCAGCATGGTTAAACCTTTGACGGATATGACCAAGAAGGGTTCTGATGTTGCGAATTGGTCTCCTGCGGCCGTGGAGGCCTTTCGGGAGCTGAAGCGTCGGTTTACTTCAGCGCCAGTCTTGTGCCAGCCGGATGTCTCTCTTCCCTTCCAGGTTGAAGTTGATGCTTCTGAAATTGGAGCAGGGGCTGTTTTGTCGCAAAAAAGTTCTGATGGCTCCGTGATGAAGCCATGCGCCTTCTTTTCAAGGAAATTTTCGCCTGCTGAGCGGAACTACGATGTTGGTAATCGGGAGTTGTTGGCCATGAAGTGGGCATTTGAGGAGTGGCGACATTGGCTCGAGGGAGCTAGACATCGTGTGGTGGTCTTGACTGATCATAAAAATCTGATTTACTTCGAGTCTGCCAAGCGCCTGAATCCTAGACAGGCCCGTTGGTCGTTGTTTTTCTCCCGTTTTGACTTTGTGGTCTCGTACCTGCCTGGTTCGAAGAACGTGAAGGCTGATGCACTTTCTAGGAGTTTTGTGCCTGATTCTCCGGGAGTCTCTGAGCCGGCTGGTATTCTCAGAGAGGGAGTAATTTTGTCTGCCATTTCCCCAGATTTGCGACGAGGGCTGCAAAAATTTCAGGCTGATAGGCCTGATCGTTGTCCACCGGAGAGATTGTTTGTCCCTGATGGATGGACCAACAGAGTTATTTCTGAGGTTCATTCTTCGGTGTTGGCGGGACATCCTGGGATTTTCGATACCAGAGATTTGGTGGCCAGGTCCTTTTGGTGGCCTTCCTTGTCGCGGGATGTGCGTTCTTTTGTGCATTCCTGTGGGATTTGTGCTTGGGCTAAGCCTTGCTGTTCTTGTGCCAGCGGGTTACTTTTGCCCTTGCCTATCCCAAAGACGCCTTGGACGCACATTTCCATGGATTTCATTTCGGATCTTCCGGTGTCTCGGAAGATGTCTGTCATCTGGGTGGTGTGCGAT
Organism: Ranitomeya variabilis; assembly: GCF_051348905.1. NCBI lineage: Eukaryota > Metazoa > Chordata > Amphibia > Anura > Dendrobatidae > Ranitomeya > Ranitomeya variabilis. The sequence goes on from NC_135232.1 coordinate 569,756,116, forward strand.
CGTTTTTCTAAAATGGTCCATTTGGTGCCCTTGCCTAAGTTGCCTTCCTCCTCTGATTTGGTTCCTTTGTTCTTTCAGAATGTGGTTCGTTTGCATGGCATCCCTGAGAATATTGTATCTGACAGAGGATCCTGTTGTGAAATTGGATTTTGGGCTCCCCCGGTGGCCACTGGTGGAATTGAACTGGTGTGCATCATCCCCTCTGTTCACCTGTTTCCATCAGGATGTGGGAGTCGCTATTTAACCTTGCTCCTCTGTCACTTCCATGCCGGTCAACATTGTAATCAGAAGCCTTTCTGTGCATGTTCCTGCTGCTAGACAGCTCCCAGCTAAGTTGGACTTTAGTCCTCGTTTGTTTTTGCATTTTGTTCCAGTTCACAGCTGTAGTTTCGTTTCTGTGTCTGGAAAGCTCTTGTGATCTGAAATTGCCACTCTGATGTTATGAGTTAATACTAGAGTCTTAAAGTAATTTCAGGATGGTATTTTGATAGGGTTTTCAGCTGACCATGAAAGTGCCCTTTCTGTCTTCCTGCTATCTAGTAAGCGGACCTCAATTTTGCTAAACCTATTTTCATACTACGTTTGTCATTTCTTCTAAAATCACCGCCAATATATGTGGGGGCCTCTGTCTGCCTATCGGGGAAATTTCTCTAGAGGTGAGCCAGGACTATATTTTCCTCTGCCAGGATTAGTTAGTCCTCCGGCCGGCGCTGGGCGTCTAGGGATAAAAACGTAGGCAACGCTACCCGGCTACTGTTAGTTGTGCGGCAGGTTTAGTTCATGGTCAGTTTAGTTTCCATCCTTCCAAGAGCTAGTACCTATGTTTGCTGGGCTATGTTCTCTTGCCATTGAGAACCATAACAGGATCCCAGTTTGTGTCCAGATTCTGGCCATCCTTTTGTGCTAAGATGGATATTGATTTGTCTTTTTCGTCGGCTTTTCATTCTCAGACTAATGGCCAGACCGAGCGAACTAATCAGACGTTAGAGACTTATTTGAGATGTTTTGTTTCTGCTGATCAGGACGACTGGGTTACCTTTTTGCCACTGGCCGAGTTTGCCCTTAATAATCGGGCTAGTTCTGCCACCTTGGTTTCACCCTTTTTCTGCAACTCTGGTTTTCATCCTCGTTTCTCCTCGGGTCAGGTTGAACCTTCTGACTGTCCTGGGGTTGATTCTGTGGTGGATAGGTTGCAGCGGATTTGGAACCATGTGGTGGACAATTTGAAATTGTCACAAGACAGGGCCCAGCGGTTTGCCAACCGCCGCCGCGGTGTGGGTCCCCGACTTCGTGTTGGGGATTTGGTTTGGTTGTCTTCTCGGCATGTTCCTTTGAAAGTCTCCTCTCCTAAGTTCAAGCCTCGCTTTATCGGTCCTTATAAGATTTTGGAAATCCTTAACCCGGTGTCTTTTCGCTTGGACCTTCCAGCGTCTTTTGCTATTCATAATGTGTTCCATAGGTCCTTGTTGCGGCGGTACGTGGTGCCTATGGTTCCTGCTGTTGAGCCTCCTGCCCCGGTTTTGGTTGAGGGCGAGTTGGAGTACGTGGTGGAGAAGATTCTGGATTCTCGTATCTCTAGACGGAAACTCCAGTATTTAGTTAAGTGGAAAGGCTATGGTCAGGAGGATAATTCCTGGGTTGTCGCCTCTGATGTTCATGCGGCTGATTTGGTTCATGCCTTTCACGCTGCTCATCCTAATCGCCCTGTGGGTCTTGGTGAGGGTTCGGTGACCCCTCCTCAAGGGGGGGGGATACTGTTGTGAACTGTGTTTTTGGGCTCCCTCTGGTGGTCACTAACGGTATTGTGTTAGGTATGTCTTGTTGCAGGCCTGAGCTCCAGCTGTGTCGTTAAGCAGCGGGTGTTTCCTATTTGAGCCTCCTCTGGACTCAGTCTCTTGCCTGGCATCGTTGTATCCAGACCTATTTGGTCTCCTCCGGATTCCTTTCAGTCTGCCTCATGCAAGAAAAGCTAAGTCTGTTTTGTACAATTTGGATTGTTTGCATTATTCAGTGTTTTTGTCCAGCTTGCTTTACATTTGATTTTTGACTCGCTGGAAGCTCTAGGGGGCTGATATTCTCCCTCCACACCGTCAGTCGGTGTGGGGGTTCTTGAATGTTCAGCATGGATGTTTTGTAGGGTTTTCTGCTAACCGCATAGTCCACTATCTATTTTCTGCTATCTAGACTATTGGGCCTCACTTTGCTGAATCTAGTTCATCTCTACGTTTGTGTTTTCCTCTTGCCTCACCGTTATTATTTGTTGGGGGCTTTCTATATCTTTGGGGTTCAATTTCTCTGGAGGCAAGCGAGGTCTTATTTTTTCCCTCTAGGGGTAGTCAGTTCTCCGGCTGGCTCGAGACGTCTAGAACCAACGTAGGCACGTTCACCGGCTACTTTTAGTTGTTTGTGTCAGGATCAGGTATGCGGTTAGCCCAGTTTCCACCTCCCTAGAGCAGTATTTATATTTTTGTTATCTTGCCGGAATATCAGAGATCCTCTGCCATTGGGATCATAACAGTCATGTGCCCGAAAATGTTACCAATAAAAACATCAACTCGTCCCGCAAAAAACAAGACCACACATGATGCTGTGAACCAAAATATGGAAAAATTATAGCTCTCAAAATGTGGTAATGCAAAAAAATATTTTTTGCAATAAAAAGCGTCTTTTAGTGTGTGACAGCTGCAAATCATAAAAATCCACTTAAAAAACCCGCTATACAAGTAAATCAACCCCCCCCTTCATCACCCCCATAGTTAGGGAAAAATTAAAAAATTAAAAAATATATATTTATTTCCATTTTCCCAAAAGGGTTAGGGCTAGGTTTAGGGTTATGGCTAGGGTTAAGGATAGGGTTAGGGATAGGGTTAGGGCTGGGGTTAGGGTTAGGGTTGGGGCTACGGTTGGGGCTAGGGTTAGGGTTGGGGATAGAGTTAGGGTCAGGGTTGGGGCTAGGGTTAGGGTTGGGGCTAGGGTTAGGGTTTGGATTACATTTACGGTTGGGATTAGGGTTAGGGGTGTGTTAGGCTTAGGGGTGTGGTTAGGGTTATGGTTGGGATTAGGGTTAAGAAGGGTGTGTTGGAGTTAGGGGTGTGGTTAGGGTTGGGGTTAGGGGTGTGGTTGGGATTAGGGGTGTGTTTGGGCTAGGGTTTCAGTTAGAATTGGGGGTTTCCACTGTTTAGGCACATTAGGGCTCTCCAGACGCAACATGGCATCCGATCTCAATTCCAGCCAATGCTGAGTTGAAAAAGTAAAACAGTGCTCCTTCCCTTCTGAGCTCTCCCGTGCACCCAAACAGGGGTTTACCCAAACATATGGGGTATCAGCGTACTCAGGACAAGTTGGAAAACAACTTCCGGGGTCCAAATTCTCTTGTTACCCTTGGGAAAATAAAAACTTTGGGTGCTATAAAAAACATTTTTGTGGAAAAAAATGATTTTTTGTTTTCACCGCTCTGCATTATAAACTGTTGTGAAATATTACGGGGTTCAAAGTTCTCACAACACATCTAGATAAGTTCCTTGGGGGTCTAGTTTCCAATATAGGGTCACTTGTGGGGGGTTTCTACTGTTTAGGAACAACAGGGGCTCTGTAAATGCAACGTGACGCCTGCAGACCAATCCATCTAAGTCTGCATTCCAAATGGCGCTCCTTCCCTTCCAAGCTCTGCCAAACGGTAGTTACCCCCCACATATGAGGTATCAGCGTACTCAGGACAAGTTGCACAACAACTTTTGGGTGCAATTTCTCCTGTTACCCTTGGGAAAATACAAAACTGGGGGCTAAAAAATAATTTTTGTGGAAAAAAAAACAATTTTTTTATAAACTGTAGTGAAACACTTGGGGTTCAAAGCTCTCACAACACATCTAGATAAGATCATTAGGGAGTCTACTTTCCAAAATGGTGTCACTTGTGGGGGGGTTTCAATGGTTAGGCACATCAGGGGCTCTCCATACGCAACATGACCAGCCAATTTTGCATTGAAAAGTCAAACGGTGCTCCTTCCCTTCCGAACTCTGCCATGCACCCAAACAGTAGTTTACCCCCACATTTGGTGTATCAGCATACTCAGGACAAATTGCACAACCACTTTTGGGGTACAATTTCTTTCTGATAACCTTGGGAAAATAAAAAAATTGGGGGCAAAATGTTCATTTTTGTGAAAAAATATTATTTTTTATTTTTTACGGCTCTACATTATAAACTTCTGTGAAGCACTTTGTGGGTCAAAGTGCTCAACACACATCTAGATAAGTTCCTTAGGGGGTCTACTTTCCAAAATGGTGTCACTTGTGGGGGTTTCAATGTTTAGGCACATTATTAGCTCTCCAAACGCAACATGGCATTCTGGAATGCTCTAGATAAGCCTCCAATGTATCCTGAACAATGAGAAAAAGAGGTTAGATTATACTCACCCAGGGGGCGTTTCCGCTGTGGTCCAGTCCGAAGGGCGTCACGGTCCGGGGCCTCCCATCTTCTTGCGATGACGTCCTCTCCTTGTCTTCATGCTGCAGCTCAGAGAGGCCCGGCACCTGCGCACTGCAGTACTTTGATCTGCCCTCAACAGGGCAGACAAAGTACACCTGCGCCGGAGCCGCAGCGTGAAGACAAGAAAAGGACATCATCCTATGAAGACGGGAGGCCCCGGACCGGACTGTGACACCCATCGGACCGGCCCATCCCCCCAGGTGAGTATAATCTAACCTCTTTTTCTTATCTTTCAGGATACATTGGGGGCTTATCTACAGCATTCCAGAATGCTGTAGATAAGCCCCTGATGCTGGTGGGCTTAGCTCATCGTCGATTTTGGGGGTGACAGGTTCCCTTTAAATTCTTCCAATTCTTCTTTTCTGGGATGTTACTGATTGTGCAATGAAAATTTCATTTAGCAAAATCTCCCATCCTGTTTAGACATTTCTGTACTTTAGAACATCCAGCCTTTGGACCTTTCCAACACTGTTTCTCAGTACATTAACATGTGCTTTTCTGAAGTCCAACCTTAAAGTGAGTCCTCCTTTTCTTACTTTTCTTATAATCGAAAATTTCAGGATAGCATGATCACTGTCTCCTAAGTTCCCAGCCACCTTTACTTCCTCAACCGTTACCTCCCTGTTGGTATAATCTTTATAATCTTTATTTTTATATAGTTCTAACATATTCCGCAGCGCTTTACAGTTTGCACACATTATCATCGCTGTCCCCAATGGGGCTCACAATCTAAATTCCCTATCAGTATGTCTTTGGAATGTGAGAGGAAACCCCATGCAAACATGGGGAGAACATTCAAACTCCTTGCAGATGTTGTCCTTGGTGGGATTTGACTCCAGGGCTGCAAGGCTGCAATGCTAACCACTGAGCCACTTTGGTGTGAATTAGGTTCAATATTTCAGATACTTAGTCTTCTCTTTTTATAATCCAGCCTAAAATGCATTTCTACAAACCTGAATTCACATTGTATTTTATTATATTGTGTATAGATTGATAAGAAAAAATGAAATATTGGTCATTTAAAAATGAGTCTACACAAAATGTGGAAATAGTGATATCTAAATACTTTCTGAACTCATAATTGGCTTTCGTAAATTTCCATCTTTCTCCCAACTGTGATAAATATTTGTCATCCTTTCATGTCACTGTATACTTGAAAAACTTCTTAGAAATAGTATCTCTTGTTGGGATCTGCTATTTACTATAGTTCAGCCATGCAAAGTATCATGTATACAAGCAAACAAATAACATGAAGTTGAAGGATCGTTTCTAAACCTGCTTAGATGCCGAAGGGGAGAGATGGTCCTCTTATATATCACTGGTGTAGCTCTAATAATGTCATTTCCAGGAAATATATTTATCATTGTGGTGAATATTCTAGATTTCTTCAAGAACAGAAGACTTCTTTTAAGTGATCAGCTCATATTTGGCTTCAATGTTTTCAGCCTTCTAAATGGACTTCATGAAGGCTATATACTCTGTACAGACATTTTTCCAAGGATTAAAAATGAGTATATTGCAAAAGAAGTACATGTCTTAATGTACTTTAGTTTGAGCACCTTGTGGTTTTCTGCTCTCCTCAGTGTACATTTCTGTCTGAAGATCGTCAATATAAACTACAGGTTCTACATTTCTCTTCAGAGGACATTTCCAAAGTTATTTCCTTGGATTATTATTGCTTTTCTTCTGGAATACTCCTTCTTGAGTTTTTATTCTGCACTGGAAACAAATCAGAGATGTCTACAAAATACAGGGTGGAGCGCGGTAATTTGCTTTTTTGCACTGCATGCTGTGGCGGCACTGTCGGTCGAAGAGAGGGGAGAGTGGGTGTGGCTTACAGTGGCTGATGGGAGATTTGTATTCCTCCGCCTTTCAGTTGCCATCATGCAGTGGACACGTGAGGAGAGGTCATTTTGTGTTGAAGCGTATTTTTCAAATGCCCACTCGATCATTGCAGTGCAGCGTGCTTTTCGTTTACAATTCGCTGTTCCTCCACGCGGACGTGTTCCTGGATGGCAATCAATTGTAAATTGGGTGAATGCATTCAGAACAGCAGGGAATGTGTCATGTGTACGAAGGGGACCTGAGAGAAGGATTACAACACCACAAAACATCGAGAGAGTTAGAGCAGCAGTACTGCAATCTCCGAAACGCTCTGCTCGGAAGCAATCATTTGCTCTTGGCATTTCAAGATGTTCTCTCCACCGGATTCTTCATGATGAACTGAATTTTCACCCGTATAAAATGTGCGTGGTCCAACAATTGTCAGCACGGGACTATTTGACACGGCGGACCTCTTGTGAAGACATGTTAGCAACGATACCCCGTGACGCAATTGTGCTTTTTTCTGATGAGGCACATTTTCACCTCAGTGGGTGTGTAAACAAAAAATATGCGTTACTGGAGTGAAACAAACCCCAGAGAAGTTCACGAGAGACCTCTGCATTCGGACCGCGTCACTGTGTGGTGCGCCATATCACGAGTAGGCATCATTGGTCTTTACTTTTTTCAGGAAAACGGTCGTGCCATAACTGTGAACTCCGAACGGTACTTGTCTATGATACAGGATTATTTTCAGCCGGCTCTTGAGGCAATGGAACTAGAGGATACATGGTTCCAACAGGATGGTGCCACTGCACACACAGCGAGGGTTACCATGAATTGTTTGAGGCAAATGTTTCCTGGACGGCTTTATCTCTTTGAGGGGAGATGTGAACTGGCCAGCACGCTCACCAGATTTAGCCCCATGCGATTTTTTCCTTTGGGGTTACCTGAAGTCTAAGGTGTATATCAACCGTCCCAACACCTTGGAAGACCTAAGGAACAATATTGAAGCTGAAATTGGCAGAATACCAGTGGACATGCTTGTTAGAGTTCATGAAAACTTCAGAAAACGTATGCAGCAGTGTGTGGATAGCGAAGATTGACATTTGCCAGATACACTATTGTAATTTAAAAATTCCATTACTGTTCAGTATAATTAAAATATAAAATAAATTTTTCTAATGATCATAATTTTTTTATTTCATTCCCAAATCAGCAAATTACCGTGCTCCACCCTGTACAACATCTAATCTTGCATTCTTGAAGAAGTCCTTACAATGTTCCTGGTTAATATGGATTTTTATGATAGCATCTGGCTTGTGCACTTTCATCTGCTCATTATCGGCATTGGCCATCCTCATCTCTTTGATTAAACACATGAGAAGAATCCAAGAAAATTCTGAGGGATCCAGTTCTCCAAACATGGAGGCTCATATTCGTGCAGTGAAAACAATTAGTACGTTACTAGCTGCAAATTTTTTTATATTTACCTCTGTGACCTTTATGACTTCAATGCACAAATCTTGGGGCTATGCTTTTGATATTCTAATTGCCACATGCCATATATTCAGTTCCTACTTTTTAATTAAGGGAACAAAAAAAATGGATCAGACATTGGTGTTGGTATTGAACCTGCGTTTTTGTGTTCGTGGCAACAATTAGCAAAGAAAATTTGTGGTCTGGTTATAGTTTCTTTTAGTGCAATGTTTTTATGTTTGTTCCAGAAATAGTAGCAATTTTTATTAATGAACTAGTATGAAGTAGTATGTGCAAATCAAATTATTTTCAGAGGTGTGTGCTTTCTTGTTCCTCATCAGAAATGCTATTCCATTCACAGACTGGAGCAGCATTTCTGGGCTAAGAAACCTTTGCACTTGAAATGAGTGTATTGGACTGAGGAGTATCATCTTAAGGGCTCAAATTCACAAGCGAGAAACTCGGATGAGTCTCGCACGTCAATATCCAGCGCTGCACTCAGGAGGCTACGTGGCCGCATGCTCCGCTCCTCTGTGCCGGGTGCAGTGCCGGGTATTGACGTGCGAGACTCATCCGAGTTTCTCGCATGTGAGTATGAGCCCTAAGAGTGGCATCTTAATTTAATTTAATGCGTTATGTTTTATACATTTTTGCATGAACATTAATTTGGGGATTATTGTGACACTTTGTTATATAGTGGGTTGTGTGCCACACACTTCCTGGCAAAACTGTATGGTTTTTGAATTTTTTGAAATGATTTTGATTTTAACCCCTTCCCGACATGCCCCGTACTAGCACGGCGCATGTCGGGTCCCCTGTTTTGTACAGCTGACATGTGCGCGCAATAGCAGCGGGTGAAATCACGATTCACCCGCCGCTATTAACCTGTTAAATGCCACTGTCAAATGCTGACAGCGACATTTAACCGGCACTTCCAGACGCACGGCCGGAAATGAGCGCATCGCCGACCCCCATCACATGATCGGGGGTCAGCGATGCATCAGGAAGGTAACCATAGAGGTCCTTGTGACGTCTATGGTTACTGATGCCGGCCTGCTTTGAGCGCCTGCCTGTGGTCGGTGCTCATAGCAAGCCTGCATTTCAGCTACATAGCAGCGATCTAATGATCGCTGCTATGTTGCAGAGCTGATCAGTCTATGCCAGCTTCTAGCCTCCCATGGAGGCTATTGAAGCATGGAAAAAGTAAAAAAAAATGTTTTTAAAAATATGAAAATAATGAAAAATATATAAAAGTTTAAATCACCCCCCTTTCGCCCCATCCAAAATAAAACAAAAAAAATCAAACCTACACATATTTGGTATCGCCGTGTTCAGAATCGCCCGATCTATCAAAACAAGAAAAGCATTAACCTGATCGCTAAACGGCGTAGCAAGAAAGAAATTTGAAACGCCAGAATTAAATTTTTTTGGTCGCCACGACATTGCATTAAAATGCAATAACGGGTGATCAAAAGAACGTATCTGCACAAAATGTGGTATCATTAAAAATGTAGCCCGGCACACAAAAAATAAGCCCTCACCCGACCCCAGATCATGAAAAATGGAGACGCTACGGGTATCGGAACATGGTGCAAAGTTTTGAATTTTTTTTCACCACTTAGATAAAAAATAACCTAGACATGTTAGGTGTCTATGAACTCGTCATAACCTGGAGAATCATAAAGGCAGGTCAGTTTAAGCAGTTAGTGAAGCTAGCAAAAAAGCCAATCAAAAAACAAGTGTGCAATTGCACTTTTTTGCAATTTCACCGCACTTGGAATTTTTTTCATGTTTTCTAGTACAAGACATGGTAAAACCAATGGTGTTGTTCAAAAGTACAACTCATCCCCCAAAAAATAAGCCCTCACATGACCATATTTACGAAAAGATAAAAAATTATGGCTCTTGGGAAGGAGGGGAGCGAAAAACGAAAACACAAAAACCAAAAAGGGCCGCGGAGGGGAAGGGGTTAATACACCATACATATATCATTTAGTTAGGATGATGAGGTCTTACTGATATGTAATTATTTAATATTGATTCCTACATTGGAATCACACTGTTTGTTTCTTTGTTTTCAATAGACCTTTGGTCTTTTTAAGGAATTATTAAACGTTATATTTTAATTTTTCCCCATTAACTTGCTATACTGTCTTTTGTACTGGTAATTATATACTCTATATCTTGTGACTTAACAACAACCTGACTTATCGGCAACTGTGTCTCATCATCACCTTCCTCCTTAGGCTGCCGTCACACTAGCAGTATTTGGTCAGTATTTTACATCAGTATTTGTAAGCAGCGTCGGACTGGGGTGTCTGGGGCCCACCAGAGGAATGGACTCTAGGGGCCCACCCTACAGCTATATGCAAATATCTGTCATTATAGTGGAGCATCGGCTGTAAAACACCGGCGGCTGCTGCACATCTACCGTGTACCCCAATAACTGGGATGTATAATTACGGTAGTTTACATTAATGGGGTTCTTGGTTAAAACAAGTTATCACTGATCCATGGGCTCCACAGGATAGGTGATCGCTTAGATCCGACCATTAGAAATTGCACCGATTGGAAGAATGGGGAAGTTTAAGGCCGGCGTCACACTGGCGAGTTTTACGGACGTAAGAGCGCAGAAACTACGTCCGTAAAACTCGCATAACATACGGCACAATTATTCTCAATGGGGCTGCTCCTATCAGCCGTATATTACGGATCCGTAATATACGGCTTTCTACGGCCGTACAAAATCGCAGCATGCTGCGTTTGTCAGCGTACTGCGCAAAAAAATCGCCAATGAAAGTCTATGGGGGCGAGAAAAATACGGATTCCACACGGACCAGCAGTGTGACTTGCGAGAAATACGCAGCGGTGTTAGTGAAAAGTCGGTAATTCAATTGCCGGCTTCTCATTTCTCCTGCACAAACCCGACATGCTATGAGACATGATTACATACAGTAAACCATCTCATATCCCCCTTTTTTTTGCATATTCCACACTACTAATGTTAGTAGTGTGTATGTGCAAAATTTCAGCGCTGTAGCTGCTAAAATAAAGGGTTAAATGGCGGAAAAAATTGGCGTGGGCTCCCGCGCAATTTTCTCCGCCAGAGTGGTAAAGCCAGTGACTGAGGGCAGATATTAATAGCCTAGAGAGGGTCCATGGTTATTGGCCCCCCCCCTGGCTACAAACATCTGCCCCCAGCCACCCCAGAAAAGGCACATCTGGAAGATGCGCCTATTCTGGCACTTGGCCACTCTCTTCCCACTCCCTGTAGCGGTGGGATATGGGGTAATGAAGGGTTAATGCCACCTTGCTATTGGAAGGTGACATTAAGCCAGATTAATGATGGAGAGGCGTCAATTATCACACCTATCCATTATTAATCCAATTGTTGGAAAGGGTTAAAAAACACACACACACATGATTGAAAAGTATTTTAATGAAATAAACACAGCGGTTGTTGTAATAATTTATTGTTCTCTCAAATCCATTTGCAGTCCCTCGCTTGGCAACATAATAAACGCACAAGATACATACCTTCTGATGTACTGTCAGGTCCAACGATGTAATCCATCTGAAGGGGTTAACTAATATTACAGGCAGGAGCCCTGCTATAATGCAGCTGTGCTCCGTGCTTGTAATTCCCCGGCGAATGAATGAAATGTAGGTCATTGACCTACATTTCCTTCAGTCGCGGTGATGCGCCCCCTGGTGGATGTCCTCATATGACCTGGAGCGTGGGAAAAAGTTCCCAGGCTGCAGTTCATGAGAACATCCACCAGAGGGCGCCTCACCGCGAATGAATGAAATGTAGGTCAATGACCTACATTTCATTCATTCGCAGGGGAATTACAAGCAGGGAGCACAGCTGCATTTAGCAGGGCTCCTGCCTGTAATATTAGTTAACCCCTTCAGATGGATTACATCGTTGGACCTGACAGTACATCAGAAGGTATGTATCTTGTGCGTTTATTATGTTGCCAAGCGAGGGACTGCAAATGGATTTGAGAGAACAATAAATTATTACAACAACCGCTGTGTTTATTTCATTAAAATACTTTTCAATCATGTGTGTGTGTGTTTTTTAACCCTTTCCTACAATTGGATTAATAATGGATAGGTGTCATAATTGACGCCTCTCCATCATTAATCTGGCTTAATGTCACCTTCCAATAGCAAGGTGGCATTAACCCTTCATTACCCCATATCCCACCGCTACAGGGAGTGGGAAGAGAGTGGCCAAGTGCCAGAATAGGCGCATCTTCCAGATGTGCCTTTTCTGGGGTGGCTGGGGGCAGATGTTTGTAGCCAGGGGGGGCCAATAACCATGGACCCTCTCCTGGCTATTAATATCTGCCCTCAGTCACTGGCTTTACCATTCTGGCGGAGAAAATTGCGCGGGAGCCCACGCCAATTTTTTCCGCCATTTAACCCTCTATTTTAGCAGCTACAGCGCTGAAATTTTGCACATACACACTACTAACATTAGTAGTGTGGAATATGCAAAAAAAAGGGGGATATGAGATGGTTTACTGTATGTAAACCATGTCTCATATCCTGTCGGGTTTGTGCAGGAGAAATGAGAAGCCGGCAATTGAATTACCGGCTGTTCACAGATATCGCGCTGAATGAAATCTAAATACAGAATATATATATATGTGTCACAATGACATATATATATATATATATATATATATATATATATATATATATATATATATATATATATATACTGTATATATGTTTTCCCGAACATTTGAGCACATAAATCCATTAGATGTCGGTTTTGCAAGCCTGCGCGAAAATCTCGCAGTACGGATGCCATACGGATTACATACGGAGGATGCCATGCGCAAAATACGCTGAAACACCCTGACTACGGATCACTATTTTGGGAACATTTCTCCGTATTACGGCCATAGTACGGACGTATAATACGTGGCGTATTGTCTTACGCCAAGTGTGACACCGGCCTTATCCCTGACAGGACACTTTTATCACTATTTTAAAATGCAGCGGAAGGTGGGATTTCTGACCGCAGCTCCATTCATTCTCTTTGGGGCTTCCAGAAAAAAACAAGTGCAGCCACTGAGGGAATGAATGGATCAGTGATCTAGTCGGACATGCCACTCCAGTCCAATGGGGATAAAAAGTTCCACATTTTGCGGAGTGGGTCCAAGCAGTCAGACCCCCACCAATCAATACGTTATCACTTATCCTGTGGAGAGGTGATTACTTTTTTCCACAGGAAACCCCTGTAAGTGCATCTCCGCCGCTGTGTACAAAGCATTACAACTCTAATAGAAATAAAGAATCTTCTCCTAATTAATATCAGAGAGAACAAATGACCGCCATACACAACACAATCCACTATACCAAGACCAATAATACCACATACAGGAAGAAATACCACCACACCATGACCAGACCACATAGTGACCGAATAATACTACATACAAGGGACAAATACCACCGCACCATGTCAAGACCACATATTATCACCACTTGGTGACCAAATAGCACATACAAGGGACAAATACCACAACACCATTTCCAGACCACATATTACCACCACATAGTGACTGAATACTACAATACTGATCAGAAATTTAAAAAAAACAAACAAAACACAATACTATCATCATAAGGCTGCCGTCACACTAGCAGTATTTGGTCAGCATTTTACCTCAGTATTTGTAAGCCAAAACCAGGAGTGGAACAATCAGAGGCAAAGTATAATAGAAACATATGCACCAATTCTGCATTTATCACCCACTCCTGGTTTTGGCTACAAATACTGATGTAAATTACAGACCAAATATTGAATGTGTGACGGCAGCCTAAGTGACATTATACACAGGAGATCTGTACTTAGTATGCAGGTTCTGTGTAGAGGTAATACAGAGATGACTGGTGACATTATACACAGGAGCTCTGTATATAATGTATAGGTAATACAGTGATCACTGGTGACATTATACACGGGAGCTCTGTATATAGTATACAGTGTATAGTGTCAGTGTATAGGTAACACTGACTCACCAGTGACGTCTCTAGGTGAAGTCCTTCATCTTTCATCCAGCACAGACCGCCGTCACTTCATCCAGCCAGGACTCGTTTCTGCAGGAAATAAAACAGTTATCTCGAGCTCCGCTTGCAGAACACATTACTTAATTTTTCACAACTTCTACATTACACCACATGAAGAAAAAAAGGAGATATAGTGTCACTCTGCTCACTAACAGGACCGCCCCCCCATTTAAAACAGTGTCCTCAAAAAATAAAATAAACACATCACTGCAGTAATAATATCCCTTAATTAGCCCCTATGGTAATAATATTCCCCACCCTGGCCCCGTTTATCTCATTCCTGGCTCCAGCCATATGTTCTCGCATCCTGCCCTCATGAGTATCCATTCTACCCCATATGATCTCCCCATCCTGCCCCATTCTGTCTCCTTCGTATCCATCCTGCCCCATGATCCAATCCTGCCCCATGTCTTTCATTCTGCCCCGTGTCTCCAATCATGCCCCGTGTCTACATTCTGCCCATGCCTCCAGTCCTGCCCCCAGTGTGTCCAGCAATTTGCCCCAGTATGTCCAGCATTGCCCCCAGACAGTGTGTCCAGCAATCTTCCCCAGTATGTCAAGCATATTGCCCCAGTGTGTCCCGCATTTCCCCCAGTGTGTCCAGAAATCTGCCCCAGTGTGTCCAGCATATTACCGCAGAGTGTCCAGCATTGCCCCCAGACAGTGTGTCCAACAATCTGCCCCAGTGTGTCCAGCATATTACCCCCAGTGTGTCCAGCAATCTGCCCCAGTATGTCCAGCACTGCTCCAGTGTATCCAGCAATCTGCCCCAGTGTCCAGCATTGCCCCCAGACAGTGTGTCCAGCAATCTTCCCCAGTATGTCAAGCATATTACCCCCAGGTTGTCCAGCAATCTTCCCCAGTATGTCCAGCAATCTGCCCCAGTGTCCAGCACTGCCCCCAGTGTGTCCAGCACTGCCCTTAGTGTGTCCAGCAATCTGCCCCAGTGTCCAGCATTGCCCCCAGTGTGTCCAGCAATCTGCCCCAGTGTGTCCAGCAATCTGCCCCAGTGTACAGCATTGCCCCAGTGTGTCCAGCACTGCCCCCAGTGTGTCCAGCAATCTGCCCCAGTGTCCAGCACTGCCCCCAGTGTGTCCAGCAATCTGCCCCAGTGTCCAGCAATCTGCCCCAGTGTCCAGCATTGCCCCAGTGTACAGCACTGCCCCCAGTGTGACCAGCAATCTGCCCCAGTGTCCAGCATTGCCCCAGTATGTCCAGCAATCTGCCCCAGTGTCCAGCACTGCCCCCAGTGTGTCCAGCAATCTGCCCCAGTGTCCAGCATTGCCCCCAGTGTGTCCAGCAATCTGCCCCAGTGTCCAGCATTGCCCCCAGTGTGTCCAACAATCTGCCCCAGTGTCCAGCATTGCCCCCAGTGTGTCCAGCAATCTGCCCCAGTGTCCAGCATTGCCCCCAGTGTGTCCAGCAATCTGCCCCAGTGTCCAGCATTGCCCCAATGTCCAGCACTGCCCCCAGTGTGTCCAGCAATCTGCCCCAGTGTCCAGCATTGCCCCCAGTGTGTCCAGCAATCTGCCCCAGTGTCCAGCATTGCCCCCAGTGTGTCCAGCAATCTGCCCCAGTGTCCAGCATTGCCCCCAGTGTGTCCAGCAATCTGCCCCAGTGTCCAGCACTGCCCCCAGTGTGTCCAGCAATCTGCCCCAGTGTCCAGCATTGCCCCCAGTGTGTCCAGCAATCTGCCCCAGTGTCCAGCATTGCCCCCAGTGTGTCCAGCAATCTGCCCCAGTGTCCAGCATTGCCCCCAGTGTGTCCAGCAATCTGCCCCAGTGTCCAGCATTGCCCCCAGTGTGTCCAGCAATCTGCCCCAGTGTCCAGCACTGCCCCCAGTGTGTCCAGCAATCTGCCCCAGTGTCCAGCATTGCCCCCAGTGTGTCCAGCAATCTGCCCCAGTGTCCAGCATTGCCCCCAGTGTGTCCAGCAATCTGCCCCAGTGTCCAGCATTGCCCCCAGTGTGTCCAGCAATCTGCCCCAGTGTCCAGCATTGCCCCCAGTGTGTCCAGCAATCTGCCCCAGTGTCCAGCATTGCCCCCAGTGTGTCCAGCAATCTGCCCCAGTGTCCAGCACTGCCCCCAGTGTGTCCAGCAATCTGGCCCAGTGTCCAGCAATCTGCCCCAGTGTCCAGCACTGCCCCCAGTGTGACCAGCAATCTGCCCCAGTGTCCAGCATTGCCCCAGTATGTCCAGCAATCTGCCCCAGTGTCCAGCACTGCCCCCAGTGTGTCCAGCAATCTGCCCCAGTGTCCAGCATTGCCCCCAGTGTGTCCAGCAATCTGCCCCAGTGTCCAGCATTGCCCCCAGTGTGTCCAGCAATCTGCCCCAGTGTCCAGCATTGCCCCCAGTGTGTCCAGCAATCTGCCCCAGTGTCCAGCATTGCCCCCAGTGTGTCCAGCAATCTGCCCCAGTGTCCAGTATTGCCCCAGTGTCCAGCACTGCCCCCAGTGTGACCAGCAATCTGCCCCAGTGTCCAGCAATCTGCCCCAGTGTCCAGCATTGCCCCAGTGTACAGCACTGCCCCCAGTGTGACCAGCAACCTGCCCCAGTGTCCAGCAATCTGCCCCAGTGTCCAGCATTGCCCCAGTGTACAGCACTGCCCCCAGTGTGACCAGCAATCTGCCCCAGTGTCCAGCATTGCCCCCAGTGTGTCCAGCAATCTATATGTCCCATTGTCCAGCAATCTGCCCCAGTGTCCAGCATTGCCCCAGTGTACAGCACTGCCCCCAGTGTGACCAGCAATCTGCCCCAGTGTCCAGCATTGCCCCAGTATGTCCAGCAATCTGCCCCAGTGTCCAGCACTGCCCCCAGTGTGTCCAGCAATCTGCCCCAGTGTCCAGCATTGCCCCCAGTGTGACCAGCAATCTTCCCCAGTGTCCAGCATTGCCCCAGTATGTCCAGCAATCTGCCCCAGTGTCCAGCACTGCCCCCAGTGTGTCCAGCAATCTGCCCCAGTGTCCAGCACTGCCCCCAGTGTGTCCAGCAATCTGCCCCAGTGTCCAGCACTGCCCCCAGTGTGACCAGCAATCTGCCCCAGTGTCCAGCATTGCCCCAGTATGTCCAGCAATCTGCCCCAGTGTCCAGCCCTGCCCCCAGTGTGTCCAGCAATCTGCCCCAGTGTCCAGCATTGCCCCCAGTGTGTCCAGCAATCTGCCCCAGTGTCCAGCAATCTGCCCCAGTGTCCAGCATTGCCCCAGTGTACAGCACTGCCCCCAGTGTGACCAGCAATCTGCCCCAGTGTCCAGCAATCTGCCCCAGTGTACAGCACTGCCCCCAGTGTGACCAGCAATCTGCCCCAGTGTCCAGCATTGCCCCCAGTGTGTCCAGCAATCTGCCCCAGTGTCCAGCACTGCCCCCAGTGTGTCCAGCAATCTGCCCCAGTGTCCAGCATTGCCCCAGTGTACAGCACTGCCCCCAGTGTGACCAGCAATCTGCCCCAGTGTCCAGCAATCTGCCCCAGTGTACAGCACTGCCCCCAGTGTGTCCAGCAATCTGCCCCAGTGTCCAGCATTGCCCCCAGTGTGTCCAGCAATCTGCCCCAGTGTCCAGCATTGCCCCCAGTGTGTCCAGCAATCTGCCCCAGTGTCCAGCAATCTGCCCCAGTGTCCAGCATTGCCCCAGTGTACAGCACTGCCCCCAGTGTGACCAGCAATCTGCCCCAGTGTCCAGCAATCTGCCCCAGTGTACAGCACTGCCCCCAGTGTGACCAGCAATCTGCCCCAGTGTCCAGCATTGCCCCCAGTGTGTCCAGCAATCTATCTGCCCCATTGTCCTGCAATATGCCCCAGTGTCCAGCATTGCCCCAGTGTACAGCACTGCCCCCAGTGTGACCAGCAATCTGCCCCAGTGTCCAGCATTGCCCCAGTGTACAGCACTGCCCCCAGTGTGAAAAGCAATCTGCCCCAGTGTCCAGCAATCTGCGCCAGTGTCCAGCATTGCCCCAGTGTACAGCACTGCCCTCAGTGTGACCAGCAGTCTTCCCCAGACTTACCCCCACGCCGCCGCTGCCGCCGCACCCGCACCGGCTTATGGCCTCCTTCAGCCCCCAGTACCCCCGTCCTCATACTCACCTGTCCCACACACTGCACGGCTGTGCCGACATCCCTCGCGCTCTGTCCCGACTCCCGGCGGCGGCGGCGCAGCATCGCATCTGCTTCCTGCTTGTGCGGTCATGTGATACAGTCATTAAGGTCATGAATATGCGCATATTCATGGCCTTAATGAGCGGTACCACGTGACCGCACAAGCAGGACGAGCTGCAGTGCAGACGCCGAGACCATCGCTGGAGCAGGGTCCTGGTGAGTATCGTCTTCAAGGGGGGGCGGGCGGGCGGGGGCCCTGGAGCAGTGGGGGCCCTGGAGCAGTGGGGGCCCTACCAGCAGGAGTCTGTGCCTGGGCCCACCGGAGGATCCTCCGGTTCTCCGGTGGGCCAGTCGGAGCCTGTTTGTAAGCCAAAACCAGGAGTGGGTGATAAATGCAGAAGTGGTGCATATGTTTCTAATATACTTTTCCTCTAATTGTTCCACTCCTGGTTTTGGCTTACAAATACTGATGTAAAATACGGACCAAATCCTGCAGAGTGTGACGGCAGCCTTAGACAAATTGTGCCATTCCTCACAGTCATGTTCTTGTGACCGTGGCTGCTCTAAGTTTTGTGCATCACTAAACAATATTTCTTCCTATCCCTCTGGGATCATACAGGGTGAAAGGCCACAATTAAGAAATTATGTTGTAAAGAGTGCCTCAAAGTGTCCTAGTTTGGGATCACTAGTCTCCTGTGACTCAACATGGTGGCAGGAAACATGATAAGGGTGAGGTTAAAGGTTATGTGCACAAGTTGCAGATTTGCCTGTGGAATTTTCTGTGCAGATTCTTCCCTCTCTTGCCAGAAAACGCAGGTGCGGATTTGCTGCGTTTTTGCTGTGTTTTTTATGCATTTTTGATGCGTTTCTTTTAATGCAGATTTGTATGCGTTTTTGAAAGCTAAATAAAGATGTATTATTGAACAAAAAAAAAAAGAATTGTGATGTCATTTATGGTCCAACCTCCTCTTTAACATTTGTCCAACCCACACTCCATTATACACATAGATAGACAGATAGATGATAGATAGATGGATGGATGGATGAATGGATAGATAGATAGATAGATAGATAGATAGATAGATAGATAGATAGATAGATAGAAGGAATGACATAGATAGATGATAGATAGATAGATAGATAGATAGATAGATAGATAGATAGATAGATAGATAGAAGGAATGACATAGATAGATAGATAGATAGATAGATAGATAGATAGATAGATAGGTGCACAATTAAACAGAGCCTAGGGCTCTATAGCTCTATCTATCTATCTGTGTCTGTGCTTCATCTGTGGTGCTGGTAAGGCAGTGTGGAGGTTGAACCTGAAACATCTACTGTATGTCCAGACCTGGTCAACCTTTATCTGCGCTTGCCCTTTCTGGTGCCAAGGGAGTGATTCAGAAATGCTTCAGGAACAATTTGCATTTAATATGGTCTTGCTTTTAATACATTTAGGAGGCCATAATGGCACAGTGAATATAAAATACGTAGAGTAGGACTGCCCCATTTGAGAATGCCGTGACGTGGTGGGGTAGCTCAAAGAACTGATCAATTGTTTGCTAAATGTCTCATTTTGAAATACAGTTAGAAATTAAAATGTGCATGTGCACTTTATGTATTGCGTTCTGACCATAAGCAGCGCTGGCTTCTCCCCCTTTTTAATTTACACACAGCCCCGCAGACCACCACAGACACACACAAACACCCGCACAGAGACACACACATCTTCTCCACGCATACACAGTCTCTGCCCACACACAGACTACGCCCACACACTTTTCCCCAAACGGATCTGCAGCGTTTCTCGCATCCAACGCTGCAGCAAAACCGCAGATCCTGCAGTTTTGCTGCAGATTTGACTGAATCAATGGAAGTCAATGGGTGCAGAAACGCAGCAGATCCGCAAAAAGAAGTGACATGGTCCTTTTTTGAATCTGCTGCATTTTTAGTGTGACATTTTGTGCAAGTATACTGTATGTAGTTAATCTTCATATATACGTAATCACTATATGTATTTAATCCTTATATGTACTTATTAACCTTTGCATGTTAACATGTACAAAAGTGTATGCACTCGCACTATTCAATCATACTATTCCTTGAATTTTGTAGTTTGCAATAAAATTGCATTGCATGGCAAGTATTAGCCTTATTTAAAGCCGTATCTGAACATTAGTGGTAAAAACATGGCAAATAAAATTGCCAAATTCTCATGTGAATAATTCGGCAAAAGGGAACCATCATACCATTTAAAAAAAGAGGATTTTCATGGGCCCATCCAGTATGGGGGTTCCAAGGCGTAATGGTTTGCATGTGACTGTCTATGCAGCAGGGCTGGTCTTGCTGCCAATGTGCAAAACAAAGGAGTGCGGAGTACAAAATTCATATTGTGAAATGGATTTTAATGGGCCCATTCAGTATGTGGGTTCCAAGGAGTAATGGAGTGCATATG
Organism: Ranitomeya variabilis; assembly: GCF_051348905.1. Taxonomy (NCBI): domain Eukaryota; kingdom Metazoa; phylum Chordata; class Amphibia; order Anura; family Dendrobatidae; genus Ranitomeya; species Ranitomeya variabilis. The sequence continues at coordinate 569,776,540 of NC_135232.1, forward strand.
ACTGACTACGCAGCAGGGCTGGCCTTGCTGCCAATGTGTAAAACAAAGGAGTACAGAGTCCAAAATTCATATTGTGAAATGGATTTTAATGGGCCCATCCAGTATGTGGGTTCCAAGGCGTATTGGGGTGCATAAGACTGACTATGCAGCAGGGTTGGCCTTGGTGCCAATGTGTACAACAAAGGAGTAAGGGAGTAAAAAATGCATATTGTGAAGGGGATTTTCAGGGGCCCATCCAGTATGTTGGTTCCAAGGCGTAATGGGGTGCATATGACTGACTATGCAGCAGGGCTGGCCTTGCTGCCAATGTGTAAAACAAAGGAGTATGGAGCACAAAATGCATATTGTGAAGTGGATTTTCAGGGGCTCATCCAGTATGTGGGTTCCAAGGCTAATGGGGTCCATATGACTGACTATGCAGTAGGGCTGGCCTTGCTGCCAATGTGTAAAACAAAGGAGTACGGAATACAAAATGCATATTGTGAAGTGGATTTTCATGGGCCCATCCACTATGTGGGTTCCAAGGCCTAATGGGGTGCATGTGACTGACTACGCAGCATGGCTGGCTTTGCTGCCAATGTGTAAAACAAAGGAGTTCAGAGTGCAAAATAATATTGTGAAGTGGATTTTCATGGGCCCATCCAGTATGTGGGTTCAAAGGCTTTTTGTGGTGCATATGAATGGGCAGCAGGGCAGGCATTGAATTCAATGCAATCCTTTCTCAGGAATCCCTCCCGGGACATCTTATGAAAAGGGTACTGTGGTGCGTCGTAGTTCTTGGCAGCCCATCCGCTCACAGCATTGGCAACAACAGCTTAGGAGACCCACTGTTTAATAAAGGCCCTTTAAGAAGATTAATGCCGCACCAGTAAAAATAGGCTCTGTGACTTTAAGAGTCTCTCCTTCGTAAATGAAACAAGATGGGTCTGCTTATGTGTCACACTCCATATGCCCAGCTAGGGTTGTTAAATGTTACAATGACATTTCCCAGTGAATGCATTTGTAGTGGTTGAAAGCAATGTTAAAGTTCAAAAACGCTGAGTCTGAACTAAGCCTAAGTGAGGGATGACATTTTCGGTCTGGGGTTAAATATTTGGCCTTACAGGCAAGTCATTAACCTGCAAAGGATGTACCTTGACATTTTTCCCAGCAAAACCCGTTTTGGTTTCGTTTTAGTGTGTTTTTGTTGCACCGGGAACAATGGCTCGAATCTAAAAAAAAAATGTTTACAGCTGTGTGAGTCCGGAATGCTTCCAGGGGCGATCCCCATGATGTCCCTGTCTCTTTTGAGCAGTGTATCAATCATTTCCAGACATTTTTAAACATTAAAAGGACCCCCGGGGGCATTTTAGTGCTCGCTCATCACTAACAACGATCCAAAACCTGTCTCCGCCATACATCTGTGACATAGTTTTCTGGTACTTACCTGCATGTAACCTCCTATCATCACAAGATCTTCTTATAGATACTAGATTTCTCCTGTAGATCCTATCTACTCTGGAACTGTGTGCCTCAACATACCATATTCTGAACTACCATGGGAACCTTCAAAAGGAATACCTCTTCTGACAAGCCTACATCCTACTCTAAACATCGCTCTACTGTACCGCTGTGCAATCAGCAGTACACACACCTATTTTATCCTCACCCATCCTTTGTAGACTGTGATTCCTCACGGGCAGGGTCTTCTCTCCTCCAGTAGCAGTTTGTGACTTGTATTGTTTAAGATTATTCTATTTGTTTTTATTATGTATATCCTTTTCACATAAATGGAGTTATAACAATAATTAAAAATAATTATAATACCGCTGTGCAGCTGCAAAGAAAGCGAGTCGAGTAGACCGTATAGTAACTGAAGTTTTTAAGAAAACAGCGCAATTAAAATATGCTTTGTGAAATTGATGATATTTTAGTGGCGTTTGTCAATAATTTTGGGAAATGTGTGTACTACGAGTTGGGTCTGATTCATGTGTGTTGCCTGTAGCAGAAGGGGTTCCAAACCGGCAGGCCTGCATTTACTTTTCGTCAACTACCTGTGTTACTATCGTTACATTTTTATAACATTTGTGGTATACCAAGCTGATATTTGTGCCACCTGAGTGAGGCTGATCAAAAATCAAGTATAAGTTGTTGCATAAGATGTTGCTATGAAGGCGTATGTAACACCCCAGGAAGCCAATTGTTACAATGGTGTTACCTTCCTTTCTGGGAGGGTGATGCCATGCCTGAAAGGGAGGAGGATCCCGTTAACAGGTGGTACATACACGCAACATGTTCTGATTCCCCTTAAAAGGCCTTTCTTTTCTACTTGGATGCCCAGGGCCACGGACAGGGTTGCTGCCACCGTGACCACCCCTTTAATGACAACCGGACCCGGTACCGAGTAACCCCTAGGCCCTGGCGTGTGTTCCAACTTGGCATCATGAACAGGATGGACCGACTCGATAAATCAGGTTCTGTGCACCATGGACTTTATTGAATCGTTTAATGGCTGCCAATGCTACACCATGAGGCGGGTAAGGAACTAAGAAGATGTGTTGTCACTGGTGGAGCTCCAGAACGGGTGCGAAAACTGGACCCACCCACTACAGAGATTTTAATGTAAAAAGGACGTGTCCTTCAGGAGGATGGATTCACCCTGGAGATGGCCGGCAGGAAAGTGGAGCAGATACCGCCCACTAAGCAAGGAGGAGGAGGAAGGCATGGGAAAGCGTACAGCAGATATAGCTGAGCACTACCCGGTAGAAGCAATGGCAGACATCAGTGGAGAGCTGCCGGAACCTGATGACAGCAGAATGGACTTCCCCGGTCGGCCAGAAGAAACCCCGGACCAGAAAACAGCATTGGATCTGGAGCTCCTCGGCGCAGAAATGGAGGTGCTGGCCTGACAACTCCTGCGGACCCAGCTGGCAGCGGTGACCACATGGAAGGCGTCCCTGCTCAAAAGAATGATGACTGCGCAGCACCCAACCCTACCATCAGCACTTACAGACGCTGCTAAAGACACCACAGAAACAGACCCTGCATCCAGCGATCCTGACCCCAGCAGAGGTGGAGAGGGAGACTGGCACCAGAGAGACAGGTATGAAAACTGCCCCGGTAGCTGAGGAGGCCCTGGTGGGACCCTTAGAACCCCCACCAACCCTAACGCCCGGCCAGGTAGTTACAACAGTAACCTGGGACTACATGGCAGACCTGGGGGTTGTACTAACAGACCCACTGGTACCCAAACCCTTGTCCCTGGGGGAATGCAGGCAGGAAGAAACCATACACTGGAGGCACCCTAAGACAGACCTGATGGGATTCCCATAAGAGGCCTAAGCAGGGGCAAATCACCTAGAGATAGTGAAGAAGGAGGATTACTGCCGGCGACAGATCTTACAGTTAGAGGCAGAACAGCAAGAGTGCAGAGCCAAGTGGGAGACCATGGAGGAGCGCAACATGCTGACCAAGGCCCGGACTCGCAAAGTTAGACCTGCTGATCGGGGCCCGCTGAGGCAGGGCATTGTGGTCTCTTTTAGTTTGAACAAGGGATAGGCATTTATCAGTGAGCTAGGAGAGCCCTCAGAACTCTTTTTCAACCGTAGTGATGTTGAGTCGCATCATTTAAAGGACACCCATACCGTGACCTTTACCCTGGAGACAAAGTGACATTCATTTGGCACAATGGTGAAAAGGGATACAATGCCCTAAATGTAAAAAGATGCATAGGAGAGTGTGCTGATGCAGATGTAGCCACTGAGGGTAAAGTACAGACCTAGGCTACACAAACCGCAGTTGCTGGACTGTTCCCAATTTAATCACCTGCTGTGACCTACAGAGAGCACTATTCCCAACCAGGAGGTTGCAGACCTGAAAACCTGCCCTGTAAGAGAAAATAAAGAAGAAGAACAGAGAAATAATGACAGTTGTGGTTTATTGTTAATTACCTGGTTAAGAATGTTTGATGATTATGCTTATTGCAGTGGTAGAATTAAAGTTTAACATGGACAGCAAGGTAATAGACATCGAATTGCCAGAAAACCTCCTAAGGTGCTCCTTACTGGTTTTACCACGTGCTGGCAGTGTGAGTAGAACATTGGTTGTGTTCCAAAGACCAGAAGAAAAACCATTTGGCGTGGCCAAAGACAAGGTCTAGATGTTTGTGCCTTGCAGCCTGTCCAAGTCCTACGTAGGGGGTTTAGAACGGGTCCGCCGCATCATTGCACAAGGACACCCTGGTATTACAATGTTTGTACTTTGATACATAAAAATGTTTGCACCTTTTACCTATTTGCACTTCTTTAAATTATGTTTTGCAATGTTTAAAGAAAAGAGCCTCCCATAAAAGGAAGAAAAAGTTTATGTACCTGTTAAATGCATTTCCAAAAATATTGCACAATTCTAGCCGGTTATTGTTTTTATTTCTTTTCCCAGTCCGGGAGTACTGGATTTAACAGGGGGGGAGTGTAACACCCCAGGAACCAGTTGTTACAATGGTGTTGCCTTCCTTTCGGGGAGGGTGATGTAATGCCTGGAAGCGAGGAGGATCCCTTTAACAGGTGGTACATACACTCAACATGCTCTGATTCCAGGCCAGAAGGTTGAGCTCTGAACCCGGTTTCAGGGGAGCCTCCCTAGATATATATTCTGGCTTGGAGGAGGAGTTAGAGCTGATTGTGAGAGACAGTTAAGAGAGTTGATCCTGGGAGACCAAAGGAAAAGGGAGTCTGTAGCAGACAGTCAGAGAAGACAGTCTGGCAGAGGGACAGAGGAGAAAGGAGAGTGAGCAGGAAAGCTAGAGCCAGGCAGCTATGTGTGCTGCAGCTCCAGACCAGAGAAGAGAAGCAGACAGTGTTGCATCTGTAGAACGTGCCAGAGGGAAGAAGCACAGGAGTATTAAAGAGCTGGAAAAGAGTTGCGACTGAGCTCCTTCCATGCTGAGGCACAAGAACCGGGCACCAGGAGCCCGAGGCTGTGTGGAACTGTATGTCCCATACCAGAAGGGGAGGGCAGAAGACTTCAGGTCGTCTGTCCGCACCCACACTTGACGGTACAGCAACATACAGAGCCCGGAGTCATCTGAGAGACACCTGTAAAAAGGCTCGCGTTGCATACCATGCGGGTACTGTCTTAGGACAGGGGAAGAGAGAACCTTGTGTGGAGTCTTAGACAGCAAGGGACTCATTGAACAGTGCAAGAAGGAAGGCTTACAACCTCACCTGAAAGGGGGATCTATAATCGCTTCCAGGCCAGCCGGACCTCACCAACACCTGTGACCTGTACCCTGGACTGTGGCCGTGAATCCCCAGTAAACAGGTAAAGAGACTGCAACCTTATGTCCTCTAATTATTTCTGGCACCACACTATCTTTTCCAAATACACCAGGAGCCCAGGGGACCCAGCTTCACCTGTGGGAAGCCTTACCATCCCTGCTGCAGTGCCATCACTCCCCAGAGGACCCCTTTAAGCAGCATTGGTCACCCCAGGCCGAATACCACAGGTGGCGTCATGAACATTCCTAATTCTAATAGCCCCTTTAAAGACCCTTACCATTTATTTGGACGCCCAGGGCCAGGGACCGGGCCACTGCCACCGTGACCACCCATTTAATGAAGGCAGGACACGGTACCGAGTAACCCCTAGGCCCTGGTGGGCATTCCAGTTACACCGCTCACTTAACCACCAGGTCCTCATTGAAATATCAGTTCTAAGCTGTAAATGCTGGGCCAGACTCTGATATCTCATGCATGGCTGTTGGCTGACTGCTGTTGTGCCTTATTTGGAACTTTCTACTGTGGGTCAACTAATGCCACTTTTCATAGTGTTTGCCCCTAACTCTAGCTGTTTGGGAAGCTTTTTGTCTTCCCTTAAGGTGTTGTTTATGCATTTGATTTTGCCTCCCATTGAATCTAATGGAGTTCAGATACATTTGTTGAACCGTTTGGTGAACGGTTCAGCGAACGGTGGTCCGTTCGGGGAATCCAAACCGAACCGAACCTTGAAAGGTTCGCTCATCTCTAATTACTACATTCTATTAGTCGCTACCTATTGCTCAAGCTTATCTAGATCTTTCTGAATCCTTTCTCTGTCTTCTCTAGTGATAGCTATCCATCCTATTCTTGCATCGTCTGCAAATTTGATTAGTTTACCTTCAGTTAAATTCATTTATAAAAATGTTGAACAACACTGGGGCCAGGACAGAGCCTTGTGGCACCCCACTTGAAACACTTTTCCTATTAGATGTGCAACCATTTATTACCACCTTTTGAGTACGATCACTGAGATAGTTATGAATCCACCTAACCGTAGCCTTGTCAATCCCATACTTGTTAAATTTTTCAATAAGAATTGTATGAAATACTTTGCCAAATGCTTTGCTGAAGTCAAGATTTACTATATCTACTGCATTTCCCAGTGACTCCATCATAGAAGGAAATTAGATTAGTCTGGCATGACTTGTTTGATACAAACCCATGCTGGCTCTGGTTTACTCTATTCTTATCCAGATACTTACATACATGCTGTTTATTAATTTGTCCAAATATCTTTCCTGGTATAGAATTAAGTTTCACTAGCTCGTAATTTCCTTGCTCCATCTTCTTTCCTTTTTGAAGATAGTGACAACATTTGCCCATCTCCAATCTTCTGGGACTTCTCCTGTTCACCAAGATTTTTCAAAGATTTCAGCTAGTGGTTCTGCATTTTTCTCTGACCATCTCTCTGTTCATAGATAGTGTGGATTTTTTTATTCCTTGGATAGCACCGTGAAGATCAATTGATGTTCCAGATGATTTCTAAACCCCTTAATCCCATATGACGTACTATCCCATCAAGGTGACCTGGGACTTAATTCCCAGGGGCAGGATAGTACGTCATAGCGATCGGCCGCGCTCACAGTGGGAGCAGCTGACATCCGGCACTATGTGCCAGGAGCGGTCATGGACCGCCCTCGGCACATTAACCCCTGGCACACTGCGATCAAACATGATCGCAGCGTTTCGGGGGCATAGAGAAGCATCGCGCAGGGAGGGGGCTCCCTGCGTGCTTCCCTGAGACCCTCGGTACAAGGCGATGTGCTCACCTTGTACCGAGCGTCTCCTCCCTGCAGGCCCCAGATCCAAAATGGCTGCGGGGCTGCATCAGGGTCCTGCAGGGAGGTGGCTTACCAAGCGCCTGCACAGAGCAGGCGCCTGTAAGTCTGGAGCAGTGCGCGTCAGATCGCTGATCTGACACAGTGCACTGCAAAGTGTCAGATCAACGATCTGACCTTATAACATGATGCCCCCCCCGGGGCAATGTTATAAAGTAAAAAAAATAATATTTTGATGTGTAAAAAAAAATAAATAAATTCCTAAATAAAGAAAAAAAAATATTGTTCCCACAAATACATTCCTTTATCTAAATAAAAAAAAAACAATAAAAGTACACATATTTAGTATCGTCGTGTCCGTAACAACCCGGCCTATAAAACTGTCCAACAAATTAACCCCTTCAGTGAACACTGTAAAAAAAAAAAGAGGCAAAAAACAACGCCTTATTATCATACTGCCGAACAAAAAGTGGAATAGCACACGATCAAAAACACATATATAAATAACCATGGTACCGCTGAAAACGACATCTTGTCCCGCAAGAAACGAGCTACCATACAGCATCATCAGCAAAAAAATAAAGAGGTTATAGTCCTCAGAATAAAGTGATGCAAAAATAATTCTTTTTTCTATAAAATAGTTTTTATCGTATAAAAGAGCCAAAACATAAAAAAATGATATAAATGAGGTATCGCTGTAATCGTACTGACCCAAAGAATAAAACTGCTTTATCCATTTTACCAAACGCGGAACGGTATAAACGTCCCCCTAAAAAAAATTTCATGAATAGCTGGTTTTTGGTCATACTGCCTCACAAAAATCAGAATAAAAAGCGATCAAAAGATGTCATGTGCCCGAGAATGTTACCAATAAAAACATCAACTCGTCCCACAAAAAACAAGACCACACATGATGCTGTGAACCAAAATATGGAAAAATTATAGCTCTCAAAATGTGGTAATGCAAAAAAATATTTTTTGCAATAAAAAGCGTCTTTTAGTGTGTGACAGCTGCGAATCATAAAAATCCACTTAAAAAACCCGCTATACAAGTAAATCAAACCCCCCCTTCATCACCCCCATAGTTAGGGAAAAATAAAAAAATTAAAAAAATATATTTATTTCCATTTTCCCAAAAGGGTTAGGGCTAGGGTTAGGGTTAGGGCTAGGGTTAAGGATAGGGTTAGGGATAGGGTTAGGGCTGGGGTTAGGGTTAGGGTTGGGGCTACGGTTGGGGCTAGGGTTAGGGTTGGGGATAGAGTTAGGGTCAGGGTTGGGGCTAGGGTTAGGGTTGGGGCTAGGGTTAGGGTTTGGATTACATTTACGGTTGGGATTAGGGTTAGGGGTGTGTTAGGCTTAGAGGTGTGGTTAGGGTTATGGTTGGGATTAGGGTTAAGGGTGTGTTGGAGTTAGGGGTGTGGTTAGGGTTGGGGTTAGGGGTGTGGTTGGGATTAGGGGTGTGTTTGGGCTAGGGTTTCAGTTAGAATTGGGGGTTTCCACTGTTTAGGCACATCAGGGCTCTCCAGACGCAACATGGCATCCGATCTCAATTCCAGCCAATGCTGAGTTGAAAAAGTAAAACAGTGCTCCTTCCCTTCTGAACTCTCCTGTGCGCCCAAACAGGGGTTTACCCAAACATATGGGGTATCAGCGTACTCAGGACAAGTTGGAAAACAACTTCCGGGGTCCAAATTCTCTTGTTACCCTTGGGAAAATAAAAACTTTGGGTGCTATAAAAAACATTTTTGTGGAAAAAAATGATTTTTTGTTTTCACCGCTCTGCATTATAAACTGTTGTGAAATATTACGGGGTTCAAAGTTCTCACAACACACCTAGATAAGTTCCTTGGAGGTCTAGTTTCCAATATAGGGTCACTTGTGGGGGGTTTCTACTGTTTAGGAACAACAGGGGCTCTGTAAATGCAACGTGACGCCTGCAGACCAATCCATCTAAGTCTGCATTCCAAATGGCGCTCCTTCCCTTCCAAGCTCTGCCAAACGGTAGTTACCCCCCACATATGAGGTATCAGCGTACTCAGGACAAGTTGCACAACAACTTTTGGGTGCAATTTCTCCTGTTACCCTTGGGAAAATACAAAACTGGGGGCTAAAATATAATTTTTGTGGAAAAAAAAACAATATTTTTATAAACTGTAGTGAAACACTTGGGGTTCAAAGCTCTCACAACACATCTAGATAAGATCATTAGGGAGTCTACTTTCCAAAATGGTGTCACTTGTGGGGGGGGTTCAATGGTTAGGCACATCAGGGGCTCTCCATACGCAACATGACCAGCCAATTTTGCATTGAAAAGTCAAACGGTGCTCCTTCCCTTCCGAACTCTGCCATGCACCCAAACAGTAGTTTACCCCCACATTTGGGGTATCAGCATACTCAGGACAAATTGCACAACCACTTTTGGGGTACAATTTCTTCTGGTAACCTTGGGAAAATAAAAAAATTGGGGACGAAATGTTCATTTTTGTGAAAAAATATTATTTTTTATTTTTTACGGCTCTACATTACAAACTTCTGTGAAGCACTTTGTGGGTCAAAGTGCTCAACACACATCTAGATAAGTTCCTTAGGGGGTCTACTTTCCAAAATGGTGTCACTTGTGGGGGTTTCAATGTTTAGGCACATTATTAGCTCTCCAAACGCAACATGGCATTCTGGAATGCTCTAGATAAGCCTCCAATGTATCCTGAACAATGAGAAAAAGAGGTTAGATTATACTCACCCAGGGGGCGTTTCCGCTGTGGTCCGGTCCGAAGGGCGTCGCGGTCCGGGGCCTCCCATCTTCTTACGATGACGTCCTCTCCTTGTCTTCATGCTGCAGCTCAGAGAGGCCCGGCACCTGCGCACTGCAGTACTTTGATCTGCCCTCAACAGGGCAGACAAAGTACACCTGCGCCGGAGCCGCAGCGTGAAGACAAGAAAAGGACATCATCCTATGAAGACGGGAGGCCCCGGACCGGACTGTGACACCCATCGGACCGGCCCATCCCCCCAGGTGAGTATAATCTAACCTCTTTTTCTTATCTTTCAGGATACATTGGGGGCTTATCTACAGCATTCCAGAATGCTGTAGATAAGCCCCTGATACTGGTGGGCTTAGCTCATCGTCGATTTTGGGGGTGACAGGTTCCCTTTAAATTCTTCCAATTCTTCTTTTCTGGGATGTTACTGATTGTGCAATGAAAATTTCATTTAGCAAAATCTCCCATCCTGTTTGGACATTTCTGTACTTTAGAACATCCAGCCTTTGGACCTTTCCAACACTGTTTCTGAGTACATTAACATGTGCTTTTCTGAAGTCCAACCTTAAAGTGAGTCCTCCTTTTCTTACTTTTCTTATAATTGAAAATTTCAGGATAGCATGATCACTGTCTCCTAAGTTCCCAGCCACCTTTACTTCCTCAACCGTTACCTCCCTGTTGTATAATCTTTATAATCTTTATTTTTATATAGCTCTAACATATTCCGCAGCGCTTTACAGTTTGCACACATTATCATCGCTGTCCCCAATGGGGCTCACAATCTAAATTCCCTATCAGTATGTCTTTGGAATGTGAGAGGAAACCCCATGCAAACATGGGGAGAACATTCAAACTCCTTGCAGATGTTGTCCTTGGTGGGATTTGACTCCAGGGCTGCAAGGCTGCAATGCTAACCACTGAGCCACTTTGGTGTGAATTAGGTTCAATATTTCAGATACTTAGTCTTCTCTTTTTATAATCCAGCCTAAAATGCATTTCTACAAACCTGAATTCACATTGTATTTTATTATATTGTGTATAGATTGATAAGAAAAAATGAAATATTGGTCATTTAAAAATGAGTCTACACAAAATGTGGAAATAGTGATATCTAAATACTTTCTGAACTCATAATTGGCTTTCGTAAATTTCCATCTTTCTCCCAACTGTGATAAATATTTGTCATCCTTTCATGTCACTGTATACTTGAAAAACTTCTTAGAAATAGTATCTCTTGTTGGGATCTGCTATTTACTATAGTTCAGCCATGCAAAGTATCATGTATACAAGCAAACAAATAACATGAAGTTGAAGGATCGTTTCTAAACCTGCTTAGATGCCGAAGGGGAGAGATGGTCCTCTTATATATCACTGGTGTAGCTCTAATAATGTCATTTCCAGGAAATATATTTATCATTGTGGTGAATATTCTAGATTTCTTCAAGAACAGAAGACTTCTTTTAAGTGATCAGCTCATATTTGGCTTCAATGTTTTCAGCCTTCTAAATGGACTTCATGAAGGCTATATACTCTGTACAGACATTTTTCCAAGGATTAAAAATGAGTATATTGCAAAAGAAGTACATGTCTTAATGTACTTTAGTTTGAGCACCTTGTGGTTTTCTGCTCTCCTCAGTGTACATTTCTGTCTGAAGATCGTCAATATAAACTACAGGTTCTACATTTCTCTTCAGAGGACATTTCCAAAGTTATTTCCTTGGATTATTATTGCTTTTCTTCTGGAATACTCCTTCTTGAGTTTTTATTCTGCACTGGAAACAAATCAGAGATGTCTACAAAATACAGGGTGGAGCGCGGTAATTTGCTTTTTTGCACTGCATGCTGTGGCGGCACTGTCGGTCGAAGAGAGGGGAGAGTGGGTGTGGCTTACAGTGGCTGATGGGAGATTTGTATTCCTCCGCCTTTCAGTTGCCATCATGCAGTGGACACGTGAGGAGAGGTCATTTTGTGTTGAAGCGTATTTTTCAAATGCCCACTCGATCATTGCAGTGCAGCGTGCTTTTCGTTTACAATTCGCTGTTCCTCCACGCGGACGTGTTCCTGGATGGCAATCAATTGTAAATTGGGTGAATGCATTCAGAACAGCAGGGAATGTGTCATGTGTACGAAGGGGACCTGAGAGAAGGATTACAACACCACAAAACATCGAGAGAGTTAGAGCAGCAGTACTGCAATCTCCGAAACGCTCTGCTCGGAAGCAATCATTTGCTCTTGGCATTTCAAGATGTTCTCTCCACCGGATTCTTCATGATGAACTGAATTTTCACCCGTATAAAATGTGCGTGGTCCAACAATTGTCAGCACGGGACTATTTGACACGGCGGACCTCTTGTGAAGACATGTTAGCAACGATACCCCGTGACGCAATTGTGTTTTTTTCTGATGAGGCTCATTTTCACCTCAGTGGGTGTTGAAACAAAAAATATGCATTACTGGAGTGAAACAAACCCCAGAGAAGTTCACGAGAGACCTCTGCATTCGGACCGCGTCACTGTGTGGTGCGCCATATCACGAGTAGGCATCATTGGTCTTTACTTTTTTCAGGAAAACGGTCGTGCCATAACTGTGAACTCCGAACGGTACTTGTCTATGATACAGGATTATTTTCAGCCGGCTCTTGAGGCAATGGAACTAGAGGATACATGGTTCCAACAGGATGGTGCCACTGCACACACAGCGAGGGTTACCATGAATTGTTTGAGGCAAATGTTTCCTGGACGGCTTATCTCTTTGAGGGGAGATGTGAACTGGCCAGCACGCTCACCAGATTTAGCCCCATGCGATTTTTTCCTTTGGGGTTACCTGAAGTCTAAGGTGTATATCAACCGTCCCAACACCTTGGAAGACCTAAGGAACAATATTGAAGCTGAAATTAGCAGAATACCAGTGGACATGCTTGTTAGAGTTCATGAAAACTTCAGAAAACGTATGCAGCAGTGTGTGGATAGCGAAGATTGACATTTGCCAGATACACTATTGTAATTTAAAAATTCCATTACTGTTCAGTATAATTAAAATATAAAATAAATTTTTCTAATGATCATAATTTTTTTATTTCATTCTCAAATCAGCAAATTACCGTGCTCCACCCTGTACAACATCTAATCTTGCATTCTTGAAGAAGTCCTTACAATGTTCCTGGTTAATATGGATTTTTATGATAGCATCTGGCTTGTGCACGTTCATCTGCTCATTATCGGCATTGGCCATCCTCATCTCTTTGATTAAACACATGAGAAGAATCCAAGAAAATTCTGAGGGATCCAGTTCTCCAAACATGGAGGCTCATATTCGTGCAGTGAAAACAATTAGTACGTTACTAGCTGCAAATTTTTTTATATTTACCTCTGTGACCTTTATGACTTCAATGCACAAATCTTGGGGCTATGCTTTTGATATTCTAATTGCCACATGCCATATATTCAGTTCCTACTTTTTAATTAAGGGAACAAAAAAAAATGGATCAGACATTGGTGTTGGTATTGAACCTGCGTTTTTGTGTTCGTGGCAACAATTAGCAAAGAAAATTTGTGGTCTGGTTATAGTTTCTTTTAGTGCAATGTTTTTATGTTTGTTCCAGAAATAGTAGCAATTTTTATTAATGAACTAGTATGAAGTAGTATGTGCAAATCAAATTATTTTCAGAGGTGTGTGCTTTCTTGTTCCTCATCAGAAATGCTATTCCATTCACAGACTGGAGCAGCATTTCTGGGCTAAGAAACCTTTGCACTTGAAATGAGTGTATTGGACTGAGGAGTATCATCTTAAGGGCTCATATTCACAAGCGAGAAACTCGGATGAGTCTCGCACATCAATATCCAGCGCTGCACTCAGGAGGCTACGTGGCCGCATGCTCCGCTCCTCTGTGCCGGGTGCAGTGCCGGGTATTGACGTGCGAGACTCATCCGAGTTTCTCGCATGTGAGTATGAGCCCTAAGAGTGGCATCTTAATTTAATTTAATGCGTTATGTTTTATACATTTTTGCATGAACATTAATTTGGGGATTATTGTGACACTTTGTTATATAGTGGGTTGTGTGCCACACACTTCCTGGCAAAACTGTATGGTTTTTGAATTTTTTGAAATGATTTTGATTTTAACCCCTTCCCGACATGCCCCGTACTAGCACGGCGGATGTCGGGTCCCCTGTTTTGTACAGCTGACATGTGCGCGCAATAGCAGCGGGTGAAATCACGATTCACCCGCCGCTATTAACCTGTTAAATGCCACTGTCAAATGCTGACAGCGACATTTAACCGGCACTTCCGGACGCACGGCCGGAAATGAGCGCATCGCCGACCCCCATCACATGATCGGGGGTCAGCGATGCATCAGGAAGGTAACCATAGAGGTCCTTGTGACGTCTATGGTTACTGATGCCGGCCTGCTTTGAGCGCCTGCCTGTGGTCGGTGCTCATAGCAAGCCTGCATTTCAGCTACATAGCAGCGATCTAATGATCGCTGCTATGTTGCAGAGCTGATCAGTCTATGCCAGCTTCTAGCCTCCCATGGAGGCTATTGAAGCATGGAAAAAGTAAAAAAAAATGTTTTTAAAAATATGAAAATAATGAAAAATATATAAAAGTTTAAATCACCCCCCTTTCGCCCCATCCAAAATAAAACAAAAAAAATCAAACCTACACATATTTGGTATCGCCGTGTTCAGAATCGCCCGATCTATCAAAACAAGAAAAGCATTAACCTGATCGCTAAACGACGTAGCAAGAAAGAAATTTGAAACGCCAGAATTAAATTTTTTTGGTCGCCACGACATTGCATTAAAATGCAATAACGGGCGATCAAAAGAACGTATCTGCACAAAATGTGGTATCATTAAAAATGTAGCCCGGCACACAAAAAATAAGCCCTCACCCGACCCCAGATCATGAAAAATGGAGACACTACGGGTATCGGAACATGGTGCAAAGTTTTGAATTTTTTTTCACCACTTAGATAAAAAATAACCTAGACATGTTAGGTGTCTATGAACTCGTCATAACCTGGAGAATCATAAAGGCAGGTCAGTTTAAGCAGTTAGTGAAGCTAGCAAAAAAGCCAATAAAAAAACAAGTGTGCAATTGCATGCACTTTTTTGCAATTTCACCGCACTTGGAATTTTTTTCATGTTTTCTAGTACAAGACATGGTAAAACCAATGGTGTTGTTCAAAAGTACAACTCATCCCCCAAAAAATAAGCCCTCACATGACCATATTTACGAAAAGATAAAAAATTATGGCTCTTGGGAAGGAGGGGAGCGAAAAACGAAAACACAAAAACCAAAAAGGGCCGCGGAGGGGAAGGGGTTAATACACCATACATATATCATTTAGTTAGGATGATGAGGTCTTACTGATATGTAATTATTTAATATTGATTCCTACATTGGAATCACACTGTTTGTTTCTTTGTTTTCAATAGACCTTTGGTCTTTTTAAGGAATTATTAAACGTTATATTTTAATTTTTCCCCATTAACTTGCTATACTGTCTTTTGTACTGGTAATTATATACTCTATATCTTGTGACTTAACAACAACCTGACTTATCGGCAACTGTGTCTCATCATCACCTTCCTCCTTAGGCTGCCGTCACACTAGCAGTATTTGGTCAGTATTTTACATCAGTATTTGTAAGCAGCGTCGGACTGGGGTGTCTGGGGCCCACCAGAGGAATGGACTCTAGTGGCCCACCCTACAGCTATATGCAAATATCTGTCATTATAGTGGAGCATCGGCTGTAAAACACCGGCAGCTGCTGCACATCTACCGTGTACCCCAATAACTGGGATGTATAATTACGGTAGTTTACATTAATGGGGTTCTTGGTTAAAACAAGTTATCACTGATCCATGGGCTCCACAGGATAGGTGATCGCTTAGATCCGACCATTAGAAATTGCACCGATCGGAAGAATGGGGAAGTTTTATCCCTGACAGGACACTTTTATCACTATTTTAAAATGCAGCGGCAGGTGGGATTTCTGACCGCAGCTCCATTCATTCTCTTTGGGGCTTCCAGAAAAAAACAAGTGCAGCCACTGAGGGAATGAATGGATCAGTGATCTAGTCGGACATGCCACTCCAGTCCAATGGGGATAAAAAGTTCCACATTTTGCGGAGTGGGTCCAAGCAGTCAGACCCCCACCAATCAATACGTTATCACTTATCCTGTGGAGAGGTGATTACTTTTTTCCACAGGAAACCCCTGTAAGTGCATCTCCGCCTCTGTGTACAAAGCATTACAACTCTAATAGAAATAAAGAATCTTCTCCTAATTAATATCAGAGAGAACAAATGACCGCCATACACAACACAATCCACTATACCAAGACCAATAATACCACATACAGGAAGAAATACCACCACACCATGACCAGACCACATAGTGACCGAATAATACTACATACAAGGGACAAATACCACCGCACCATGTCAAGACCACATATTATCACCACTTGGTGACCAAATAGCACATACAAGGGACAAATACCACAACACCATTTCCAGACCACATATTACCACCACATAGTGACTGAATACTACAATACTGATCAGAAATTAAAACAAACAAACAAAACACAATACTATCATCATAAGGCTGCCGTCACACTAGCAGTATTTGGTCAGCATTTTACCTCAGTATTTGTAAGCCAAAACCAGGAGTGGAACAATCAGAGGCAAAGTATAATAGAAACATATGCACCAATTCTGCATTTATCACCCACTCCTGGTTTTGGCTACAAATACTGATGTAAATTACAGACCAAATATTGAATGTGTGACGGCAGCCTAAGTGACATTATACACAGGAGATCTGTACTTAGTATGCAGGTTCTGTGTAGAGGTAATACAGAGATCACTGGTGACATTATACACAGGAGCTCTGTATATAATGTATAGGTAATACAGTGATCACTGGTGACATTATACACGGGAGCTCTGTATATAGTATACAGTGTATAGTGTCAGTGTATAGGTAACACTGACTCACCAGTGACGTCTCTAGGTGAAGTCCTTCATCTTTCATCCAGCACAGACCGCCGTCACTTCATCCAGCCAGGACTCGTTTCTGCAGGAAATAAAACAGTTATCTCGAGCTCCGCTTGCAGAACACATTACTTAATTTTTCACAACTTCTACATTACACCACATGAAGAAAAAAAGGAGATATAGTGTCACTCTGCTCACTAACAGGACCGCCCCCCCCATTTAAAACAGTGTCCTCAAAAAATAAAATAAACACATCACTGCAGTAATAATATCCCTTAATTAGCCCCTATGGTAATAATATTCCCCACCCTGGCCCCGTTTATCTCATTCCTGGCTCCAGCCATATGTTCTCGCATCCTGCCCTCATGAGTATCCATTCTACCCCATATGATCTCCCCATCCTGCCCCATTCTGTCTCCTTCGTATCCATCCTGCCCCATGATCCAATCCTGCCCCATGTCTTTCATTCTGCCCCGTGTCTCCAATCATGCCCCGTGTCTACATTCTGCCCATGCCTCCAGTCCTGCCCCCAGTGTGTCCAGCAATCTGCCCCAGTATGTCCAGCATTGCCCCCAGACAGTGTGTCCAGCAATCTTCCCCAGTATGTCAAGCATATTGCCCCAGTGTGTCCCGCATTTCCCCCAGTGTGTCCAGAAATCTGTCCCAGTGTGTCCAGCATATTACCGCAGAGTGTCCAGCATTGCCCCCAGACAGTGTGTCCAGCAATCTGCCCCAGTGTGTCCAGCATATTACCCCCAGTGTGTCCAGCAATCTGCCCCAGTATGTCCAGCACTGCCCCCAGTGTATCCAGCAATCTGCCCCAGTGTCCAGCATTGCCCCCAGACAGTGTGTCCAGCAATCTTCCCCAGTATGTCAAGCATATTACCCCCAGGTTGTCCAGCAATCTGCCCCAGTATGTCCAGCAATCTGCCCCAGTGTCCAGCACTGCCCCCAGTGTGTCCAGCACTGCCCCTAGTGTGTCCAGCAATCTGCCCCAGTGTCCAGCATTGCCCCCAGTGTGTCCAGCAATCTGCCCCAGTGTGTCCAGCAATCTGCCCCAGTGTACAGCATTGCCCCAGTGTGTCCAGCACTGCCCCCAGTGTGTCCAGCAATCTGCCCCAGTGTCCAGCACTGCCCCCAGTGTGTCCAGCAATCTGCCCCAGTGTCCAGCAATCTGCCCCAGTGTCCAGCATTGCCCCAGTGTACAGCACTGCCCCCAGTGTGACCAGCAATCTGCCCCAGTGTCCAGCATTGCCCCAGTATGTCCAGCAATCTGCCCCAGTGTCCAGCACTGCCCCCAGTGTGTCCAGCAATCTGCCCCAGTGTCCAGAATTGCCCCCAGTGTGTCCAGCAATCTGCCCCAGTGTCCAGCATTGCCCCCAGTGTGTCCAGCAATCTGCCCCAGTGTCCAGCATTGCCCCCAGTGTGTCCAGCAATCTGCCCCAGTGTCCAGCATTGCCCCCAGTGTGTCCAGCAATCTGCCCCAGTGTCCAGCATTGCCCCAGTGTCCAGCACTGCCCCCAGTGTGTCCAGCAATCTGCCCCAGTGTCCAGCATTGCCCCCAGTGTGTCCAGCAATCTGCCCCAGTGTCTAGCATTGCCCCCAGTGTGTCCAGCAATCTGCCCCAGTGTCCAGCACTGCCCCCAGTGTGTCCAGCAATCTGGCCCAGTGTCCAGCATTGCCCCAGTGTGTCCAGCACTGCCCCCAGTGTGTCCAGCAATCTGCCCCAGTGTGTCCAGCAATCTGCCTCAGTGTACAGCATTGCCCCAGTGTGTCCAGCACTGCCCCCAGTGTGTCCAGCAATCTGCCCCAGTGTCCAGCACTGCCCCCAGTGTGTCCAGCAATCTGCCCCAGTGTCCAGCAATCTGCCCCAGTGTCCAGCATTGCCCCAGTGTACAGCACTGCCCCCAGTGTGACCAGCAATCTGCCCCAGTGTCCAGCATTGCCCCCAGTGTGTCCAGCAATCTGCCCCAGTGTCCAGCACTGCCCCCAGTGTGTCCAGCAATCTGGCCCAGTGTCCAGCAATCTGCCCCAGTGTCCAGCACTGCCCTCAGTGTGACCAGCAATCTGCCCCAGTGTCCAGCATTGCCCCAGTATGTCCAGCAATCTGCCCCAGTGTCCAGCACTGCCCCCAGTGTGTCCAGCAATCTGCCCCAGTGTCCAGCATTGCCCCCAGTGTGTCCAGCAATCTGCCCCAGTGTCCAGCATTGCCCCCAGTGTGTCCAGCAATCTGCCCCAGTGTCCAGCATTGCCCCCAGTGTGTCCAGCAATCTGCCCCAGTGTCCAGCATTGCCCCCAGTGTGTCCAGCAATCTGCCCCAGTGTCCAGTATTGCCCCAGTGTCCAGCACTGCCCCCAGTGTGACCAGCAATCTGCCCCAGTGTCCAGCAATCTGCCCCAGTGTCCAGCATTGCCCCAGTGTACAGCACTGCCCCCAGTGTGACCAGCAACCTGCCCCAGTGTCCAGCAATCTGCCCCAGTGTCCAGCATTGCCCCAGTGTACAGCACTGCCCCCAGTGTGACCAGCAATCTGCCCCAGTGTCCAGCATTGCCCCCAGTGTGTCCAGCAATCTATATGTCCCATTGTCCAGCAATCTGCCCCAGTGTCCAGCATTGCCCCAGTGTACAGCACTGCCCCCAGTGTGACCAGCAATCTGCCCCAGTGTCCAGCATTGCCCCAGTATGTCCAGCAATCTGCCCCAGTGTCCAGCACTGCCCCCAGTGTGTCCAGCAATCTGCACCAGTGTCCAGCATTGCCCCCAGTGTGACCAGCAATCTGCCCCAGTGTCCAGCATTGCCCCAGTATGTCCAGCAATCTGCCCCAGTGTCCAGCCCTGCCCCCAGTGTGTCCAGCAATCTGCCCCAGTGTCCAGCATTGCCCCCAGTGTGTCCAGCAATCTGCCCCAGTGTCCAGCAATCTGCCCCAGTGTCCAGCATTGCCCCAGTGTACAGCACTGCCCCCAGTGTGACCAGCAATCTGCCCCAGTGTCCAGCAATCTGCCCCAGTGTACAGCACTGCCCCCAGTGTGACCAGCAATCTGCCCCAGTGTCCAGCATTGCCCCCAGTGTGTCCAGCAATCTGCCCCAGTGTCCAGCACTGCCCCCAGTGTGTCCAGCAATCTGCCCCAGTGTCCAGCATTGCCCCAGTGTACAGCACTGCCCCCAGTGTGACCAGCAATCTGCCCCAGTGTCCAGCAATCTGCCCCAGTGTACAGCACTGCCCCCAGTGTGTCCAGCAATCTGCCCCAGTGTCCAGCATTGCCCCCAGTGTGTCCAGCAATCTGCCCCAGTGTCCAGCATCGCCCCCAGTGTGTCCAGCAATCTGCCCCAGTGTCCAGCAATCTGCCCCAGTGTCCAGCATTGCCCCAGTGTACAGCACTGCCCCCAGTGTGACCAGTAATCTGCCCCAGTGTCCAGCAATCTGCCCCAGTGTACAACACTGCCCCCAGTGTGACCAGCAATCTGCCCCAGTGTCCAGCATTGCCCCCAGTGTGTCCAGCAATCTATCTGCCCCATTGTCCTGCAATATGCCCCAGTGTCCAGCATTGCCCCAGTGTACAGCACTGCCCCCAGTGTGACCAGCAATCTGCCCCAGTGTCCAGCATTGCCCCAGTGTACAGCACTGCCCCCAGTGTGAAAAGCAATCTGCCCCAGTGTCCAGCAATCTGCGCCAGTGTCCAGCATTGCCCCAGTGTACAGCACTGCCCTCAGTGTGACCAGCAGTCTTCCCCAGACTTACCCCCACGCCGCCGCTGCCGCCGCACCCGCACCGGCTTATGGCCTCCTTCAGCCCCCAGTACCCCCGTCCTCATACTCACCTGTCCCACACACTGCACGGCTGTGCCGACATCCCTCGCGCTCTGTCCCGACTCCCGGCGGCGGCGGCGCAGCATCGCATCTGCTTCCTGCTTGTGCGGTCATGTGATACAGTCATTAAGGTCATGAATATGCGCATATTCATGGCCTTAATGAGCGGTACCACGTGACCGCACAAGCAGGACGAGCTGCAGTGCAGACACCGAGACCATCGCTGGAGCAGGGTCCTGGTGAGTATCGTCTTCAAGGGGGGGCGGGCGGGCGGGGGCCCTGGAGCAGTGGGGGCCCTGGAGCAGTGGGGGCCCTACCAGCAGGAGTCTGTGCCTGGGCCCACCGGAGGATCCTCCGGTTCTCCGGTGGGCCAGTCGGAGCCTGTTTGTAAGCCAAAACCAGGAGTGGGTGATAAATGCAGAAGTGGTGCATATGTTTCTATTATACTTTTCCTCTAATTGTTCCACTCCTGGTTTTGGCTTACAAATACTGATGTAAAATACGGACCAAATCCTGCAGAGTGTGACGGCAGCCTTAGGGTATGTTTCCACGTTCAGGAAACGCTGCGTTTTTGACGCTGCGTTTTTCTGCTGCGTCAAAAACGCAGCGTCCAGATGTTACAGCATAGTGGATGGGATTTTATGAAATCCAGACTCCACTATGCGTTTAAAAACGCATGCGTTTTTGCCGCGAAAACGCATGCGTTGTGAGTTTTTTCAAAACGCTGCATGTTGCTACTATGAGCAAAACACGCAGGTACACCACAGGTGACCTGCCAGTGACCTCAGGTGCAGTTTTGGTCAGGATTTTACCTGCATAAAATCCTGACCAAAGACTGATGCAATCCTGAACTTGGAAACATTGGAAACATACCCTTAGACAAATTGTGCCATTCCTCACAGTCATGTTCTTGTGACCGTGGCTGCTCTAAGTTTTGTGCATCACTAAACAATATTTCTTCCTATCCCTCTGGGATCATACAGGGTGAAAGGCCACAATTAAGAAATTATGTTGTAAAGAGTGCCTCAAAGTGTCCTAGTTTGGGATCACTAGTCTCCTGTGACTCAACATGGTGGCAGGAAACATGATAAGGGTGAGGTTAAAGGTTATGTGCACAAGTTGCAGATTTGCCTGTGGAATTTTCTGTGCAGATTCTTCCCTCTCTTGCCAGAAAACGCAGGTGCGGATTTGCTGCGTTTTTGCTGTGTTTTTTATGCATTTTTGATGCGTTTCTTTTAATGCAGATTTGTATGCGTTTTTGAAAGCTAAATAAAGATGTATTATTGAACAAAAAAAAAAGAATTGTGATGTCATTTATGGTCCAACCTCCTCTTTAACATTTGTCCAACCCACACTCCATTATACACATAGATAGACAGATAGATGATAGATAGATGGATGGATGGATGAATGGATAGATAGATAGATAGATAAATAGATAGATAGATAGATAGATAGATAGATAGATAGATAGAAGGAATGACATAGATAGATGATAGATAGATAGATAGATAGATAGATAGATAGATAGATAGATAGATAGATAGAAGGAATGACATAGATAGATAGATAGATAGATAGATAGATAGATAGATAGATAGATAGATAGATAGATAGATAGGTGCACAATTAAACAGAGCCTAGGGCTCTATAGCTCTATCTATCTATCTGTGTCTGTGCTTCATCTGTGGTGCTGGTAAGGCAGTGTGGAGGTTGAACCTGAAACATCTACTGTATGTCCAGACCTGGTCAACCTTTATCTGCGCTTGCCCTTTCTGGTGCCAAGGGAGTGATTCAGAAATGCTTCAGGAACAATTTGCATTTAATATGGTCTTGCTTTTAATACATTTAGGAGGCCATAATGGCACAGTGAATATAAAATACGTAGAGTAGGACTGCCCCATTTGAGAATGCCGTGACGTGGTGGGGTAGCTCAAAGAACTGATCAATTGTTTGCTAAATGTCTCATTTTGAAATACAGTTAGAAATTAAAATGTGCATGTGCACTTTATGTATTGCGTTCTGACCATAAGCAGCGCTGGCTTCTCCCCTTTTTAATTTACACACAGCCCCGCAGACCACCACAGACACACACAAACACCCGCACAGAGACACACACATCTTCTCCACGCATACACAGTCTCTGCCCACACACAGACTACGCCCACACACTTTTCCCCAACCGGATCTGCAGCGTTTCTCGCATCCAACGCTGCAGCAAAACCGCAGATCCTGCAGTTTTGCTGCAGATTTGACTGAATCAATGGAAGTCAATGGGTGCAGAAACGCAGCAGATCCGCAAAAAGAAGTGACATGGTCCTTTTTTGAATCTGCTGCATTTTTAGTGTGACATTTTGTGCAAGTATACTGTATGTAGTTAATCTTCATATATACGTAATCACTATATGTATTTAATCCTTATATGTACTTATTAACCTTTGCATGTTAACATGTACAAAAGTGTACGCACTCACACTATTCAATCATACTATTCCTTGAATTTTGTAGTTTGCAATAAAATTGCATTGCATGGCAAGTATTAGCCTTATTTAAAGCCGTATCTGAACATTAGTGGTAAAAACATGGCAAATAAAATTGCCAAATTCTCATGTGAATAATTCGGCAAAAGGGAACCATCATACCATTTAAAAAAAGAAGATTTTCATGGGCCCATCCAGTATGGGGGTTCCAAGGCGTAATGGTTTGCATGTGACTGTCTATGCAGCAGGGCTGGTCTTGCTGCCAATGTGCAAAACAAAGGAGTGCGGAGTACAAAATTCATATTGTGAAATGGATTTTAATGGGCCCATTCAGTATGTGGGTTCCAAGGAGTAATGGAGTGCATATGACTGACTACGCAGCAGGGCTGGCCTTGCTGCCAATGTGTAAAACAAAGGAGTACAGAGTCCAAAATGCATATTGTGAAGTGGATTTTCATGGGCCCATCCAGTATGTGGGTTCCAAGGCGTATTGGGGTGCATAAGACTGACTATGCAGCAGGGTTGGCCTTGCTGCCAATGTGTAAAACAAAGGAGTATGGAGCACAAAATGCATATTGTGAAGTGGATTTTCAGGGGCTCATCCAGTATGTGGGTTCCAAGGCTAATGGGGTCCATATGACTGACTATGCAGCAGGGCTGGCCTTGCTGCCAATGTGTAAAACAAAGGAGTACGGAATACAAAATGCATATTGCGAAGTGGATTTTCATGGGCCCATCCACTATGTGGGTTCCAAGGCCTAATGGGGTGCATGTGACTGACTACGCAGCATGGCTGGCTTTGCTGCCAATGTGTAAAACAAAGGAGTTCAGAGTGCAAAATAATATTGTGACGTGAATTTTCATGGGCCCATCCAGTATGTGGGTTCAAAGGCTTTTTGTGGTGCATATGAATGGGCAGCAGGGCAGGCATTGAATTCAATGCAATCCTTTCTCAGGAATCCCTCCCGGGACATCTTATGAAAAGGGTACTGTGGTGCGTCGTAGTTCTTGGCAGCCCATCCACTCACAGCATTGGCAACAACAGCTTAGGAGACCCACTGTTTAATAAAGGCCCTTTAAGAAGATTAATGCCGCACCAGTAAAAATAGGCTCTGTGACTTTAAGAGTCTCTCCTTCGTAAATGAAACAAGATGGGTCTGCTTATGTGTCACACTCCATATGCCCAGCTAGGGTTGTTAAATGTTACAATGACATTTCCCAGTGAATGCATTTGTAGTGGTTGAAAGCAATGTTAAAGTTCAAAAACGCTGAGTCTGAACTAAGCCTAAGTGAGGGATGACATTTTCGGTCTGGGGTTAAATATTTGGCCTTACAGGCAAGTCATTAACCTGCAAAGGATGTACCTTGACATTTTTCCCAGCAAAACCCGTTTTGGTTTCGTTTTAGTGTGTTTTTGTTGCACCGGGAACAATGGCTCGAATCTAAAAAAAAAATGTTTACAGCTGTGTGAGTCCGGAATGCTTCCAGGGGCGATCCCCATGATGTCCCTGTCTCTTTTGAGCAGTGTATCAATCATTTTCAGACATTTTTAGACATTAAAAGGACCCCCGGGGGCATTTTAGTGCTTGCTCATCACTAACAACGATCCAAAACCTGTCTCCGCCATACATCGGTGACATAGTTTCCTGGTACTTACCTGCATGTAACCTCCTATCATCACAAGATCTTCTTATAGATACTAGATTTCTCCTGTAGATCCTATCTACTCTGGAACTGTGTGCCTCAACATACCATATTCTGAACTACCATGGGAACCTTCAAAAGGAATACCTCTTCTGACAAGCCTACATCCTACTCTAAACATCGCTCTACTGTACCGCTGTGCAATCAGCAGTACCCTCACCTATTGTATCCTCACCCATCCTTTGTAGACTGTGATTCCTCACGGGCAGGGTCTTCTCTCCTCCAGTAGCAGTTTGTGACTTGTATTGTTTAAGATTATTCTATTTGTTTTTATTATGTATATCCTTTTCACATAAATGGAGTTATAACAATAATTAAAAATAATTATAATACCGCTGTGCAGCTGCAAAAAAAGCGAGTCGAGTAGACCGTATAGTAACTGAAGTTTTTAAGAAAACAGCGCAATTAAAATATGCTTTGTGAAATTGATGATATTTTAGTGGCGTTTGTCAATAATTTTGGGAAATGTGTGTACTACGAGTTGGGTCTGATTCATGTGTGTTGCCTGTAGCAGAAGGGGTTCCAAACCGGCAGGCCTGCATTTACTTTTCGTCAACTACCTGTGTTACTATCGTTACATTTTTATAACATTTGTGGTATACCAAGCTGATATTTGTGCCACCTGAGTGAGGCTGATCAAAAATCAAGTATAAGTTGTTGCATAAGATGTTGCTATGAAGGCGTATGTAACACCCCAGGAAGCCAATTGTTACAATGGTGTTACCTTCCTTTCTGGGAGGGTGATGCCATGCCTGAAAGGGAGGAGGATCCCGTTAACAGGTGGTACATACACGCAACATGTTCTGATTCCCCTTAAAAGGCCTTTCTTTTCTACTTGGATGCCCAGGGCCACGGACAGGGTTGCTGCCACCGTGACCACCCCTTTAATGACAACCGGACCCGGTACCGAGTAACCCCTAGGCCCTGGCGTGTGTTCCAACTTGGCATCATGAACAGGATGGACTGACTCGATAAATCAGGTTCTGTGCACCATGGACTTTATTGAATCGTTTAATGGCTGCCAATGCTACACCATGAGGCGGGTAAGGAACTAAGAAGATGTGTTGTCACTGGTGGAGCTCCAGAACGGGTGCGAAAACTGGACCCACCCACTACAGAGATTTTAATGTAAAAAGGACGTGTCCTTCAGGAGGATGGATTCACCCTGGAGATGGCCGGCAGGAAAGTGGAGCAGATACCGCCCACTAAGCAAGGAGGAGGAGGAAGGCATGGGAAAGCGTACAGCAGATATAGCTGAGCACTACCCGGTAGAAGCAATGGCAGACATCAGTGGAGAGCTGCCGGAACCTGATGACAGCAGAATGGACTTCCCCGGTCGGCCAGAAGAAACCCCCGACCAGAAAACAGCATTGGATCTGGAGCTCCTCGGCGCAGAAATGGAGGTGCTGGCCTGACAACTCCTGCGGACCCAGCTGGCAGCGGTGACCACATGGAAGGCGTCCCTGCTCAAAAGAATGATGACTGCGCAGCACCCAACCCTACCATCAGCACTTACAGACGCTGCTAAAGACACCACAGAAACAGACCCTGCATCCAGCGATCCTGACCCCAGCAGAGGTGGAGAGGGAGACTGGCACCAGAGAGACAGGTATGAAAACTGCCCCGGTAGCTGAGGAGGCCCTGGTGGGACCCGTAGAACCCCCACCAACCCTAACGCCCGGCCAGGTAGTTACAACAGTAACCTGGGACTACATGGCAGACCTGGGGGTTGTACTAACAGACCCACTGGTACCCAAACCCTTGTCCCTGGGGGAATGCAGGCAGGAAGAAACCATACACTGGAGGCACCCTAAGACAGACCTGATGGGATTCCCATAAGAGGCCTAAGCAGGGGCAAATCACCTAGAGATAGTGAAGAAGGAGGATTACTGCCGGCGACAGATCTTACAGTTAGAGGCAGAACAGCAAGAGTGCAGAGCCAAGTGGGAGACCATGGAGGAGCGCAACATGCTGACCAAGGCCCGGACTCGCAAAGTTAGACCTGCTGATCGGGGCCCGCTGAGGCAGGGCATTGTGGTCTCTTTTAGTTTGAACAAGGGATAGGGATTTATCAGTGAGCTAGGAGAGCCCTCAGAACTCTTTTTCAACTGTAGTGATGTTGAGTCGCATCATTTAAAGGACACCCATACCGTGACCTTTACCCTGGAGACAAAGTGACATTCATTTGGCACAATGGTGAAAAGGGATACAATGCCCTAAATGTAAAAAGATGCATAGGAGAGTGTGCTGATGCAGATGTAGCCACTGAGGGTAAAGTACAGACCTAGGCTACACAAACCGCAGTTGCTGGACTGTTCCCAATTTAATCACCTGCTGTGACCTACAGAGAGCACTATTCCCAACCAGGAGGTTGCAGACCTGAAAACCTGCCCTGTAAGAGAAAATAAAGAAGAAGAACAGAGAAATAATGACAGTTGTGGTTTATTGTTAATTACCTGGTTAAGAATGTTTGATGATTATGCTTATTGCAGTGGTAGAATTAAAGTTTAACATGGACAGCAAGGTAATAGACATCGAATTGCCAGAAAACCTCCTAAGGTGCTCCTTACTGGTTTTACCACGTGCTGGCAGTGTGAGTAGAACATTGGTTGTGTTCCAAAGACCAGAAGAAAAACCATTTGGCGTGGCCAAAGACAAGGTCTAGATGTTTGTGCCTTGCAGCCTGTCCAAGTCCTACGTAGGGGGTTTAGAACGGGTCCGCCGCATCATTGCACAAGGACACCCTGGTATTACAATGTTTGTACTTTGATACATAAAAATGTTTGCACCTTTTACCTATTTGCACTTATTTAAATTATGTTTTGCAATGTTTAAAGAAAAGAGCCTCCCATAAAAGGAAGAAAAAGTTTATGTACCTGTTAAATGCATTTCCAAAAATATTGCACAATTCTAGCCGGTTATTGTTTTTATTTCTTTTCCCAGTCCGGGAGTACTGGATTTAACAGGGGGGGAGTGTAACACCCCAGGAACCAGTTGTTACAATGGTGTTGCCTTCCTTTCGGGGAGGGTGATGTAATGCCTGGAAGCGAGGAGGATCCCTTTAACAGGTGGTACATACACTCAACATGCTCTGATTCCAGGCCAGAAGGTTGAGCTCTGAACCCGGTTTCAGGGGAGCCTCCCTAGATATATATTCTGGCTTGGAGGAGGAGTTAGAGCTGATTGTGAGAGACAGTTAAGAGAGTTGATCCTGGGAGACCAAAGGAAAAGGGAGTCTGTAGCAGACAGTCAGAGAAGACAGTCTGGCAGAGGGACAGAGGAGAAAGGAGAGTGAGCAGGAAAGCTAGAGCCAGGCAGCTATGTGTGCTGCAGCTCCAGACCAGAGAAGAGAAGCAGACAGTGTTGCATCTGTAGAACGTGCCAGAGGGAAGAAGCACAGGAGTATTAAAGAGCTGGAAAGGAGTTGCGACTGAGCTCCTTCCATGCTGAGGCACAAGAACCGGGCACCGGGAGCCCGAGGCTGTGTGGAACTGTATGTCCCATACCAGAAGGGGAGGGCAGAAGACTTCAGGTCGTCTGTCCGCACCCACACTTGACGGTACAGCAACATACAGAGCCCGGAGTCATCTGAGAGACACCTGTAAAAAGGCTCGCGTTGCATACCATGCGGGTACTGTCTTAGGACAGGGAAAGAGAGAACCTTGTGTGGAGTCTTAGACAGCAAGGGACTCACTGAACAGTGCAAGAAGGAAGGCTTACAACCTCACCTGAAAGGGGGATCTATAATCGCTTCCAGGCCAGCCGGACCTCACCAACACCTGTGACCTGTACCCTGGACTGTGGCCGTGAATCCCCAGTAAACAGGTAAAGAGACTGCAACCTTATGTCCTCTAATTATTTCTGGCACCACACTATCTTTTCCAAATACACCAGGAGCCCAGGGGACCCAGCTTCACCTGTGGGAAGCCGTACCATCCCTGCTGCAGTGCCATCACTCCCCAGAGGACCCCTTTAAGCAGCATTGGTCACCCCAGGCCGAATACCACAGGTGGCGTCATGAACATTCCTAATTCTAATAGCCCCTTTAAAGACCCTTACCATTTATTTGGACGCCCAGGGCCAGGGACCGGGCCACTGCCACCGTGACCACCCATTTAATGGAGGCAGGACACGGTACCGAGTAACCCCTAGGCCCTGGTGGGCATTCCAGTTACACCGCTCACTTAACCACCAGGTCCTCATTGAAACATCAGTTCTAAGCTGTAAATGCTGGGCCAGACTCTGATATCTCATGCATGGCTGTTGGCTGACTGCTGTTGTGCCTTATTTGGAACTTTCTACTGTGGGTCAACTAATGCCACTTTTCATAGTGTCTGCCCCTAACTCTAGCTGTTTGGGAAGCTTTTTGTCTTCCCTTAAGGTGTTGTTTATGCATTTGATTTTGCCTCCCATTGAATCTAATGGAGTTCAGATACATTTGTTGAACCGTTTGGTGAACGGTTCAGCGAACGGTGGTCCGTTCGGGGAATCCAAACCGAACCGAACCTTGAAAGGTTCGCTCATCTCTAATTACTACATTCTATTAGTCGCTACCTATTGCTCAAGCTTATCTAGATCTTTCTGAATCCTTTCTCTGTCTTCTCTAGTGATAGCTATCCATCCTATTCTTGCATCGTCTGCAAATTTGATTAGTTTACCTTCAGTTAAATTCATTTATAAAAATGTTGAACAACACTGGGGCCAGGACAGAGCCTTGTGGCACCCCACTTGAAACACTTTTCCTATTAGATGTGCAACCATTTATTACCACCTTTTGAGTACGATCACTGAGATAGTTATGAATCCACCTAACCGTAGCCTTGT
Source organism: Ranitomeya variabilis (assembly GCF_051348905.1). NCBI lineage: Eukaryota > Metazoa > Chordata > Amphibia > Anura > Dendrobatidae > Ranitomeya > Ranitomeya variabilis. Next base: position 569,806,195 of record NC_135232.1, read on the forward strand.
CAATCCCATACTTGTTAAATTTTTCAATAAGAATTGTATGAGATACTTTGCCAAATGCTTTGCTGAAGTCAAGATTTACTATATCTACTGCATTTCCCAGTGACTCCATCATAGAAGGAAATTAGATTAGTCTGGCATGACTTGTTTGATACAAACCCATGCTGGCTCTGGTTTACTCTATTCTTATCCAGATACTTACATACATGCTGTTTAATAATTTGTCCAAATATCTTTCCTGGTATAGAATTAAGTTTCACTAGCTCGTAATTTCCTTGCTCCATCTTCTTTCCTTTTTGAAGATAGTGACAACATTTGCCCATCTCCAATCTTCTGGGACTTCTCCTGTTCACCAAGATTTTTCAAAGATTTCAGCTAGTGGTTCTGCATTTTTCTCTGACCATCTCTCTGTTCATAGATAGTGTGGATTTTTTTATTCCTTGGATAGCACCGTGAAGATCAATTGATGTTCCAGATGATTTCTAAACCCCTTAATCCCATATGACGTACTATCCCATCAAGGTGAACTGGGACTTAATTCCCAGGGGCAGGATAGTACGTCATAGCGATCGGCCGCGCTCACAGTGGGAGCAGCTGACATCCGGCACTATGTGTCAGGAGCGGTCATGGACCGCCCTCGGCACATTAACCCCTGGCACACTGCGATCAAACATGATCGCAGCGTTTCGGGGGCATAGAGAAGCATCGCACAGGGAGGGGGCTCCCTGCGTGCTTCCCTGAGACCCTCGGTACAAGGCGATGTGCTCACCTTGTACCGAGCGTCTCCTCCCTGCAGGCCCCAGATCCAAAATGGCTGCGGGGCTGCATCAGGGTCCTGCAGGGAGGTGGCTTACCAAGCGCCTGCACAGAGCAGGCGCCTGTAAGTCTGGAGCAGTGCGCGTCAGATCGCTGATCTGACACAGTGCACTGCAAAGCGTCAGTTCAACGATCTGACCTTATAACATGATGCCCCCCCCCCGGGGCAATGTTATAAAGTAAAAAATTAATATTTAGATGTGTAAAAAAAAAAAAATAAATTCCTAAATAAAGAAAAAAAAATATTGTTCCCACAAATACATTCCTTTATCTAAATAAAAAAAAAACAATAAAAGTACACATATTTAGTATCGTCGTGTCCGCAACAACCCGGCCTATAAAACTGTCCAACAAATTAACCCCTTCAGTGAACACTATAAAAAAAAAAAGAGGCAAAAAACAACGCTTTATTATCATACTGCCGAACAAAAAGTGGAATAGCACACGATCAAAAACACATATATAAATAACCATGGTACCGCTGAAAACGACATCTTGTCCCGCAAAAAACGAGCTACCATACAGCATCATCAGCAAAAAAATAAAGAGGTTATAGTCCTCAGAATAAAGTGATGCAAAAATAATTCTTTTTTCTATAAAATAGTTTTTATCGTATAAAAGAGCCAAAACATAAAAAAATGATATAAATGAGGTATCGCTGTAATCGTACTGACCCAAAGAATAAAACTGCTTTATCCATTTTACCAAACGCGGAACGGTATAAATGTCCCCCTAAAAAAAATTTCATGAATAGCTGGTTTTTGGTCATACTGCCTCACAAAAATCAGAATAAAAAGCGATCAAAAGATGTCATGTGCCCGAGAATGTTACCAATAAAAACATCAACTCGTCCCGCAAAAAACAAGACCACACATGATGCTGTGAACCAAAATATGGAAAAATTATAGCTCTCAAAATGTGGTAATGCAAAAAAATATTTTTTGCAATAAAAAGCGTCTTTTAGTGTGTGACAGCTGCGAATCATAAAAATCCACTTAAAAAACCTGCTATACAAGTAAATCAGACCCCCCCTTCATCACCCCCATAGTTAGGGAAAAATAAAAAAATTAAAAAAATATATTTATTTCCATTTTCCCAAAAGGGTTAGGGCTAGGGTTAGGGTTAGGGCTAGGGTTAAGGATAGGGTTAGGGATAGGGTTAGGGCTGGGGTTAGGGTTAGGGTTGGGGCTACGGTTGGGGCTAGGGTTAGGGTTGGGGATAGAGTTAGGGTCAGGGTTGGGGCTAGGGTTAGGGTTGGGGCTTGGGTTAGGGTTTGGATTACATTTACGGTTGGGATTAGGGTTAGGGGTGTGTTAGGCTTAGGGGTGTGGTTAGGGTTATGGTTGGGATTAGGGTTAAGGGTGTGTTGGAGTTAGGGGTGTGGTTAGGGTTGGGGTTAGGGGTGTGGTTGGGATTAGGGGTGTGTTTGGGCTAGGGTTTCAGTTAAGATTGGGGTTAGGGCTAGGGTTAGGGCTGGGGTTAGGGTTTCAGTTATAATTGGGGGTTTCCACTGTTTAGGCACATCAGGGCTCTCCAGACGCAACATGGCATCCGATCTCAATTCCAGCCAATGCTGAGTTGAAAAAGTAAAACAGTGCTCCTTCCCTTCTGAACTCTCCTGTGCGCCCAAACAGGGGTTTACCCAAACATATGGGGTATCAGCGTACTCAGGACAAGTTGGAAAACAACTTCCGGGGTCCAAATTCTCTTGTTACCCTTGGGAAAATAAAAACTTTGGGTGCTATAAAAAACATTTTTGTGGAAAAAAATGATTTTTTGTTTTCACCGCTCTGCATTATAAACTGTTGTGAAATATTACGGGGTTCAAAGTTCTCACAACACATCTAGATAAGTTCCTTGGAGGTCTAGTTTCCAATATAGGGTCACTTGTGGGGGGTTTCTACTGTTTAGGAACAACAGGGGCTCTGTAAATGCAACGTGACGCCTGCAGACCAATCCATCTAAGTCTGCATTCCAAATGGCGCTCCTTCCCTTCCAAGCTCTGCCAAACGGTAGTTACCCCCCACATATGAGGTATCAGCGTACTCAGGACAAGTTGCACAACAACTTTTGGGTGCAATTTCTCCTGTTACCCTTGGGAAAATACAAAACTGGGGGCTAAAAAATAATTTTTGTGGAAAAAAAACTATTTTTTTATAAACTGTAGTGAAACACTTGGGGTTCAAAGCTCTCACAACACATCTAGATAAGATCATTAGGGAGTCTACTTTCCAAAATGGTGTCACTTGTGGGGGGGTTTCAATGGTTAGGCACATCAGGGGCTCTCCATACGCAACATGACCAGCCAATTTTGCATTGAAAAGTCAAACGGTGCTCCTTCCCTTCCGAACTCTGCCATGCACCCAAACAGTAGTTTACCCCCACATTTGGGGTATCAGCATACTCAGGACAAATTGCACAACCACTTTTGGGGTACAATTTCTTCTGGTTACCTTGGGAAAATAAAAAAATTGGGGACGAAATGTTCATTTTTGTGAAAAAATATTATTTTTTATTTTTTACGGCTCTACATTACAAACTTCTGTGAAGCACTTTGTGGGTCAAAGTGCTCAACACACATCTAGATAAGTTCCTTAGGGGGTCTACTTTCCAAAATGGTGTCACTTGTGGGGGTTTCAATGTTTAGGCACATTATTAGCTCTCCAAACGCAACATGGCATTCTGGAATGCTCTAGATAAGCCTCCAATGTATCCTGAACAATGAGAAAAAGAGGTTAGATTATACTCACCCAGGGGGCGTTTCCGCTGTGGTCCGGTCCGAAGGGCGTCGCGGTCCGGGGCCTCCCATCTTCTTACGATGACGTCCTCTCGTTGTCTTCATGCTGCAGCTCAGAGAGGCCCGGCACCTGCGCACTGCAGTACTTTGATCTGCCCTCAACAGGGCAGACAAAGTACACCTGCGCCGGAGCCGCAGCGTGAAGACAAGAAAAGGACATCATCCTATGAAGACGGGAGGCCCCGGACCGGACTGTGACACCCATCGGACCGGCCCATCCCCCCAGGTGAGTATAATCTAACCTCTTTTTCTTATCTTTCAGGATACATTGGGGGCTTATCTACAGCATTCCAGAATGCTGTAGATAAGCCCCTGATACTGGTGGGCTTAGCTCATCGTTGATTTTGGGGGTGACAGGTTCCCTTTAAATTCTTCCAATTCTTCTTTTCTGGGATGTTACTGATTGTGCAATGACATTTAGCAAAATCTCCCATCCTGTTTGGACATTTCTGTACTTTAGAACATCCAGCCTTTGGACCTTTCCAACACTGTTTCTGAGTACATTAACATGTGCTTTTCTGAAGTCCAACCTTAAAGTGAGTCCTCCTTTTCTTACTTTTCTTATAATTGAAAATTTCAGGATAGCATGATCACTGTCTCCTAAGTTCCCAGCCACCTTTACTTCCTCAACCGTTACCTCCCTGTTGTATAATCTTTATAATCTTTATTTTTATATAGCTCTAACATATTCCGCAGCGCTTTACAGTTTGCACACATTATCATCGCTGTCCCCAATGGGGCTCACAATCTAAATTCCCTATCAGTATGTCTTTGGAATGTGAGAGGAAACCCCATGCAAACATGGGGAGAACATTCAAACTCCTTGCAGATGTTGTCCTTGGTGGGATTTGACTCCAGGGCTGCAAGGCTGCAATGCTAACCACTGAGCCACTTTGGTGTGAATTAGGTTCAATATTTCAGATACTTAGTCTTCTCTTTTTATAATCCAGCCTAAAATGCATTTCTACAAACCTGAATTCACATTGTATTTTATTATATTGTGTATAGATTGATAAGAAAAAATGAAATATTGGTCATTTAAAAATGAGTCTACACAAAATGTGGAAATAGTGATATCTAAATACTTTCTGAACTCATAATTGGCTTTCGTAAATTTCCATCTTTCTCCCAACTGTGATAAATATTTGTCATCCTTTCATGTCACTGTATACTTGAAAAACTTCTTAGAAATAGTATCTCTTGTTGGGATCTGCTATTTACTATAGTTCAGCCATGCAAAGTATCATGTATACAAGCAAACAAATAACATGAAGTTGAAGGATCGTTTCTAAACCTGCTTAGATGCCGAAGGGGAGAGATGGTCCTCTTATATATCACTGGTGTAGCTCTAATAATGTCATTTCCAGGAAATATATTTATCATTGTGGTGAATATTCTAGATTTCTTCAAGAACAGAAGACTTCTTTTAAGTGATCAGCTCATATTTGGCTTCAATGTTTTCAGCCTTCTAAATGGACTTCATGAAGGCTATATACTCTGTACAGACATTTTTCCAAGGATTAAAAATGAGTATATTGCAAAAGAAGTACATGTCTTAATGTACTTTAGTTTGAGCACCTTGTGGTTTTCTGCTCTCCTCAGTGTACATTTCTGTCTGAAGATCGTCAATATAAACTACAGGTTCTACATTTCTCTTCAGAGGACATTTCCAAAGTTATTTCCTTGGATTATTATTGCTTTTCTTCTGGAATACTCCTTCTTGAGTTTTTATTCTGCACTGGAAACAAATCAGAGATGTCTACAAAATACAACATCTAATCTTGCATTCTTGAAAAAGTCCTTACAATGTTCCTGGTTAATATGGATTTTTATGATAGCATCTGGCTTGTGCACTTTCATCTGCTCATTATCGGCATTGGCCATCCTCATCTCTTTGATTAAACACATGAGAAGAATCCAAGAAAATTCTGAGGGATCCAGTTCTCCAAACATGGAGGCTCATATTCGTGCAGTGAAAACAATTAGTACGTTACTAGCTGCAAATTTTTTTATATTTACCTCTGTGACCTTTATGACTTCAATGCACAAATCTTGGGGCTATGCTTTTGATATTCTAATTGCCACATGCCATATATTCAGTTCCTACTTTTTAATTAAGGGAACAAAAAAAATGGATCAGACATTGGTGTTGGTATTGAACCTGCGTTTTTGTGTTCGTGGCAACAATTAGCAAAGAAAATTTGTGGTCTGGTTATAGTTTCTTTTAGTGCAATGTTTTTATGTTTGTTCCAGAAATAGTAGCAAATTTCATTAATGAACTAGTATGAAGTAGTATGTGCAAATCAAATTATTTTCAGAGGTGTGTGCTTTCTTGTTCCTCATCAGAAATGCTACTCCATGCACAGACTGGAGCAGCATTTCTGGGCTAAGAAATCTTTGCACTTGAAATGAGTGTATTGGACTGAGGAGTATCACCTTAAGGGCTCATATTCACAAGCGAGAAACTCGGATGAGTCTCGCACGTCAATATCCAGCGCTGCACTCAGGAGGCTACGTGGCCGCACGCTCCGCTCCTCTGTGCCGGGTGCAGTGCCGGGTATTGACGTGCGAGACTCATCCGAGTTTCTCGCATGTGAGTATGAGCCCTAAGAGTGGCATCTTAATTTAATTTAATGCGTTATGTTTTATACATTTTTGAATGAACATTAATTTGGGGATTATTGTGACACTTTGTTATATAGTGGGTTGTGTGCCACATACTTCCTGGCAAAACTGTATGGTTTTTGAATTTTTGGAAATGATTTTGATTTTAACCCCTTCCCGACATGCCCCGTACTAGCACGGCGCATGTCGGGTCCCCTGTTTTGATGTGGGCTCAGGCGGTGAGCCCAAATCAAAGTCGCGACATGTCAGCTGTTTTGTACAGCTGACATGTGCGCGCAATAGCAGCGGGTGAAATCACGATTCACGCTATTAACCTGTTAAATGCCACTGTCAAATGCTGACAGCGACATTTAACCGGCATTTCCGGACGCACGGCCGGAAATGAGCGCATCGCCGACCCCCATCACATGATCGGGGGTTAGCGATGCATCAGGAAGGTAACCATAGAGGTCCTTGTGACGTCTATGGTTACTGATGCCGGCCTGCTTTGAGCGCCCCCCTGTGGTCGGCGCTCATAGCAAGCCTGCATTTCAGCTACATAGCAGCGATCTAATGATCGCTGCTATGTTGCAGAGCTGATCAGTCTATGCCAGCTTCTAGCCTCCCATGGAGGCTATTGAAGCATGGAAAAAGTAAAAAAAAATGTTTTTAAAAATATGAAAAAATGAAAAATATATAAAAGTTTAAATCACCCCCCTTTCACCCCATCCAAAATAAAACAAAAAAAATCAAACCTACACATATTTGGTATCGCCGCGTTCAGAATCGCCCGATCTATCAAAACAAGAAAAGCATTAACCTGATCGCTAAACGGCGTAGCAAGAAAGAAATTAGAAACGCCAGAATTACATTTTTTTGGTCGCCGCGACATTGCATTAAAATGCAAAAACAGGCGATCAAAAGAACATATCTGCACAAAATGTGGTATCTTTAAAAATGTAGCCCGGCACGCAAAAAATAAGCCCTCAACCGACCCCAGATCATGAAAAATGGAGACGCTACGGGTATCGGAACATGGTGCAAAGTTTTGAATTTTTTTTCACCACTTAGATAAAAAATCACCTAGACATGTTAGGTGTCTATGAACTCGTCATAACCTGGAGAATCATAAAGGCAGGTCAGTTTTAGCAGTTAGTGAAGCTAGCAAAAAAGCCAATCAAAAAACAAGTGTGCAATTGCACTTTTTTTGCAATTTCACCACACTTGGAATTTTTTTCCCGTTTTCTAGTACAAGACATGGTAAAACCAATGGTGTTGTTCAAAAGTACAACTCATCCCGCAAAAAATAAGCCCTCACATGAACATATTGACGAAAAGATAAAAAATAATGGCTCTGGGAAGGAGGGGAGCGAAAAACGAAAACACAAAAACCAAAAAGGGCCGCGGAGGGGAAGGGGTTAATACTCCATACATATATCATTTATATATTCATTTAATATTGATTCCTACATTGGAATCACACTGTTTGTTTCTTTGTTTTCAATAGACCTTTGGTCTTTTTAAGGAATTATTAAACGTTATATTTTAATTTTTCCCCATTAACTTGCTATACTGTCTTTTGTACTGGTAATTATATACTCTATATCTTGTGACTTAACAACAACCTGACTTATCGGCAACTGTGTCTCATCATCACCTTCCTCCTTAGGCTGCCGTCACACTAGCAGTATTTGGTCAGTATTTTACATCAGTATTTGTAGGCCAAAACCAGGAGTGGGTGATAAATGCAGAAGTGGTGCATGTGTTTCTATTATACTTTTCCTCTAATTGTTCCACTCCTGGTTTTGGCTTACAAATACTGATGTAAAATACTGACCAAATCCTGCAGAGTGTGACGGCAGCCTTAGACAAATTGTGCCATTCCTCACAGTCATGTTCTTGTGACCGTGGCTGTTCTAAGTTTTGTGCATCACTAAACAATATTTCTTCCTATCCCTCTGGGATCATACAGGGTGAAAGGCCACAATTAAGAAATTATGTTGTAAAGAGTGCCTCAAAGTGTCCTAGTTTGGGATCACTAGTCTCCTGTGACTCAACATGGTGGCAGGAAACATGATAAGGGTGAGGTTAAAGGTTATGTGCACAAGTTGCAGATTTGCCTGTGGAATTTTCTGTGCAGATTCTTCCCTCTCTTGCCAGAAAACGCAGGTGCGGATTTGCTGCGTTTTTGCTGTGTTTTTTATGCATTTTTGATGCGTTTCTTTTAATGCAGATTTGTATGCGTTTTTGAAAGCTAAATAAAGATGTATTATTGAACAAAAAAAAAAAAAGAATTGTGATGTCATTTATGGTCCAACCTCCTCTTTAACATTTGTCCAACCCACACTCCATTATACACATAGATAGACAGATAGATGATGGATGGATGGATGGATGGATGGATAGTTAGATAGATAGATAGATAGATAGATAGATAGATAGATAGATAGATAGATAGATAGATAGATAGAGGGAATTAGATAGATAGATAGATAGATAGATAGATAGATAGATAGATAGATAGATAGATAGATAGATAGAAGGAATGACATAGATAGATGATAGATAGATAGATAGATAGATAGATAGAAGGAATGACATAGATAGATGATAGATAGATAGATAGATAGATAGATAGATAGATAGATAGATAGATAGGTGCACAATTAAACAGAGCCTAGGGCTCTATAGCTCTATCTATCTATCTGTGTCTGTGCTTCATCTGTGGTGCTGGTAAGGCAGTGTGGAGGTTGAACCTGAAACATCTACTGTATGTCCAGACCTGGTCAACCTTTATCTGCGCTTGCCCTTTCTGGTGCCAAGGGAGTGATTCAGAAATGCTTCAGGAACAATTTGCATTTAATATGGTCTTGCTTTTAATACATTTAGGAGGCCATAATGGCACAGTGAATATAAAATACGTAGAGTAGGACTGCCCCATTTGAGAATGCCGTGACGTGGCGGGGTAGCTCAAAGAATTGATCAATTGTTTGCTAAATGTCTCATTTTGAAATACAGTTAGAAATTAAAATGTGCATGTGCACTTTATGTATTGCGTTCTGACCATAAGCAGCGCTGGCTTCTCCCCTTTTTACTTTACACACAGCCCCGCAGACCACCACAGACACACACAAACACCCGCACAGAGACACACACATCTTCTCCACGCATACACAGTCTCTGCCCACACACAGACTACGCCCACACACTTTTCCCCAACCGGATCTGCAGCGTTTCTTGCATCCAACGCTGCAGCAAAACCGCAGATCCTGCAGTTTTGCTGCAGATTTGACTGAATCAATGGAAGTCAATGGGTGCAGAAACGCAGCAGATCCGCAAAAAGAAGTGACATGGTCCTTTTTTGAATCTGCTGCATTTTTAGTGTGACATTTTGTGCACCATTAGCACAACATTTTTTTCCCCCATTGATTTACATTGTACTGTAAATCACTTGCGGATCTGCAGCGTTTCTGCTCGGGGAAAAAAACGCTGCAGATCCACAGAAAATCCGCAACATGTGCGCATAGTCTAAGTGATCCAGAATGTTGGCTGGTGAGACTGGACTGTGTAGAAGACTGGGTGTTGCTGTCAATCATGCTGGAAGCATTATTTGCTATCTAACCGACCACCTGTTGCATTGGTGCGGCTTCAGAAGTGGTGTGTCGTGCCTCCCTACAAAGTGGAACAGGAAGCTATGTGTTGTGGATGGGCATGTTTCTTTTGCTCCAGCAACAGGCGTTATCGCACCTACCCTCTGTCCTCGGTGTCTGCGTGCACCATCATCATCGCATCCATTTCCCTGTCCATTACCTCATGCCTTACACATTTCCTAATTGCTAGGTCTGCAGAACTTATCAATATAATAGCAATCCCCCATGTAGGAAATATGAAAAATGTGATATACAGTATTGGAGTTCTCCTGGAATTTGCAAACAATGCCAGAAAAATGGAGTAACCATAAACCATCAGAATAGAATAAAAGGCACAGTTTATTTAAGAAGACATAATGAAAAATCAAATAACATTACAATATAGGTCTTATAGCAAAGGAGGAACAACAAGATATGGGTTGTTCCTAGCCACCAAGAATATCCACTATGGGAGCATAAATCACCAAGTACTGAAATGACACACATAAGTAATAGGTGACAATTGTAGATGACTAGAAGTTGATGAGCAGAAAACATACAAAAATTGCGATTCACATAAGGGATAAGGAAGGTATAGAAAAGATCAGAGGTAATGACTATAGATGTACCTACTCAGATTTTAAAGATAAAAGGCATATCCGTAGAAATATCACTCATATGATCCTCAACTTTCTCACAGTGTATGGTGATGGAATGCCCCACACTGCCCCGACATGCGGTTCACTGTTTCTTTCTGAAGAGGAGGTTCTAGAGTTCATGTGACAATAATGAATTTTAAAAATAACAAATTTCTACACATGTAGCATGCCAATTTTATCTCTTACTTCAAGCCAACAAAATTTAAGGCCGGCGTCACACTGGCGAGTTTTACGGACGTAAGAGCGCAGAAAATACACCCGTAAGATACGCATAACACACGGCCCAATGATTCTCTATGTCCCAGCTCCTATCAGCCGTATTTTACTGATCCGTATTATACGGTCTTCAACGGCCGTACAAAATCGCAGCATGCTGCGTTTGTCACCGTATTGCGCAAAAAAATTGCCAATGAAAGTCTATGGGGGCGAGAAAAATACGGATTACACACGGACCAGCAGTGTGACTTGTGAGAAATACGCAGCAGTGTTCTATAGAAAAGCCGGTAATTCAATTGCCGGCTTTTCATTTCTCCTTCACAAACCCGACAGGATATGAGACATGGTTTACATACAGTAAACCATCTCATATCCCTTTTTTTTTTTTTGCATATTCCACACTACTAATGTTAGTAGTGTGTATGTGCAAAATTTGTGCGCTGTAGCTTGTAAAATAAAGGGTTAAATCGCAGAAAAAATTGGCGTGGGCTCCCGCGCAATTTTCTCCGCCAGAGTGGTAAAGCCAGTGACTGAGGACAGATATTAATAGCCTAGAGAGGGTCCATGGTTATTGGCCCCCCCATGGCTACAAACATCTGCCCCCAGCCACCCCAGAAAAGGCACATCTGGAAGATGCGCCTATTCTGGAACTTGGCCACTCTCTTCCCACTCCCGTGTAGCGGTGGGATATGGGGCAATGAAGGGTTAATGTCACCTTGTTATTGTAAGGTGACATTAAGCCAGATTAATAATGGAGAGGCGTCAATTATGACACCTATCCATTATTAATCCAATAGTACGAAATGGTTAATAAAACACACACACATTTTTAAAAAGTATTTTAATGAAATAAAGACACAGGTTGTTGTAATATTTTATTATACTGGTAATACAGCTGAAGACCCTCGTTCTGTAACAAAGGGAAAATAAAAAAACAACAATATCTCATACCTTCCGACGCTCAGGTCAGTCCCATGAAGTAAATCCATCTGAAGGGGTTAAATCATTTTACAGCCAGGAGCTGTGCTAAAGCAGTGCTCGAGGCTGTAAAAACCCCAGGGACTGAATGGAAAGCGGGGTGACCTGGAGTTACCTTGAGTTGCGGTGAGGCGCCCTCTGCTGGATGTCCTCATGAACTGGAGCCTGGTAAAAGTTCCCACGCTCGAGTTCATATGATATATATCATTGATATATATATCATTATATACCCATAAGCCCACCCCTTTGATTAACCATCTACCAATAGGGATACAATACAAAAATAGAAAAAACATATAATACAATTCACACTTGGACATTTTATCCGGGATGGACCCCCTGGTGAGGACGTGCGCCCTGATGCCCATAGAGACAATGTGATTGTAGGGTGCAGTTTGACTGTTCTCTTTGAAGTTTTCACACATGTCTCTGGCTGTAGAAACTCCAATTGTTTACCCCCTACAGTCAGGGTGAGTGAGAGACCATCAGCTGTTACATAAGTGGACATGCCTGCTTTTTTTGTTTCACGGAGTACAACACACCTTTCTTAGTTCATCATAACAACTCTGCCTGCAGCTTACTCACATTCCAGCAGTTTGTCCTGTTTACCCTATTGCTCCCTCTCTCAGCAGAGCAACCAGCCCTCGGGCCCGCAGTTCTGATGACTTAAAAGAATGTTTCCTACTACTGCACATGCCAAAGTTAAGAGCTTGAACTACACCAAGTCCAATCTTTCAGCCATGGAAATGCAACCTTTTTGCCTGGTGTTACAGACAGTTTCTGAAAGCTGAATGCCATCACATTTCCCCAGTACTAGTTGCTCCATCACCATTACTTCTTTAAGAAAGCTGTGTCTGTGCTGCACCAGCATGTCGCAGACAACATCAGCTTTTCCCTGAGAAAATCTGTGTCTGTCACGGTGCATTTCACCACTGACACCTGAACAACCAAACATGGGCAGGGGCATTACATCTCACTGACTGAGCACTGGGTGACTTTGGTGGCGGTCAAGGGGTTGCTCCTCAACTCTTGGAATCTTCAAGGCTTGTTGGACAAATCTCTGTATATAACAGTTTCTCCATTGTTTCTGGTTCCTCCACCTCCTCTAGGGCCTCCACCTGCGCTCTCAACATCTCCATTAATGGGACACGCATTCCCACAGTGAGTAGGGAATAACCCCACCTTCATACTGCACATGCAGGGCTCACCGTAATCAGGCAGTGTTTACATTAATTTGCCTTATATATCACAGTCACACAGTTCAAAAGTTGAGGACAGCTATTCAGGCTGAGTTAGAGCAATGACTGTCTCCACTGAACCTGGAGCCAGGGAAGGCCATGTGCAATAACACTGCAAACCTGGTGGCGGACCTATACTGGGTTAACCTTACAAATATGCCCTGCCTGGCACATGTACTCAACCTTGTGGGACAGCAATTTCTCTGCCACTATCCCAGCCCGGATGTGCTGCTGCATGAAGGATGCTTTGCGCTCACTTCTGATGATTGCACCCCGCAGGTAATCGACTTGCATCACTGCAGATGTGTTTCAGCCTACCAGTTAACCATTTGATTTGCGATGTTCCAGCACAGTGGAATTCCACTCTGCACATGTTGCAGCGACTGTGGCAGCAGCGACAAGCCCTGGTGCAGTATGTCCTATTGCATAGTCTTGGCCAACTCGTACGGATATAGTGCAAATCACGCTTGCAGAGCGAGCACTGATGAAGGACCTCTGAACCCTTCTGTACAGTTTCAAAATGGCTTCTAAGATGATTAGTGCTGACAATGATGTCATCAGTGTCACTATTTCGATCATCTACACGCTGGAGCAATCTTTGAGTAGTCTTCGTGAGGAGGTGGTGATCTTACAGGAAGAAGTGGAACAGAGGAGGATGCGGAAGAGATACCAATTTTTCTAAGCTCCAGACTCTAATTGTACAGGTGGGTGCCATGTTAGGGTGGATTACAGCAATCAAGGGGGGCTCATGGTCCCAGAAAAACTGTTAGTGAAGGTGTAGGAGCCGAGGAACGTAGTGAGTAGAGGTGCTGGATGCACAAAAGTCAGGAGATGAAGAGGATAATAATCCCGTCTCTGATGTCCATGGTTGGTGGGAGGGGAGGTATGAAGCAACCTTGAATATTAACCCACCACCAACACACTATGGACTTAGACCTCATGGAAGCTCACGACACATGAGCAACAGTGGTGACTACTGGATTGCCACTCTATTATATTCCCGGTACAAGAGTCAATTTTGCCAGATGCTTCATTCCCTGGTATTGCAGTACTAGACTTCCAAACCCAAAAACGTCAAGGCATCACCACAAAAATATTAGCAGCAGCAGTTTAAGTGGCATAAGCAATTTCTGTGAGTCATTTCACACATTTTTCAGACTAGCCCGTGCACCAGCAGAACAAAGTTCAAGTCTGACATATCGTGAATGACTGGAGACGATGGTGCAGGAGGATCTCAAGCTCAATATAAGTGGCATTAGGGGTTTGGACTAGTGATGAGCGAACATGCTCACCACTACTCGTTACTCGCTTGAGTATCACTCTGCTCAGTGTGCTCGGCGAGCACCGAGCATTTCTGGGATTATTCGGCGGTAACTGGCGTCTCCACCCAGCATTTTTAGCGGACTTTAGAGACCCAATCACGATGCAGGGATAGTCTGCCAGGCCATGAAACACAGCAGCCATCTTTGTTGTGATCGTGCAGTGATTGGCTTAGCCACACAGCATCATCCCGAGTAAAAGAGACCTGGCGCCGCCCTGCTCGCTGCATTCTGCTCCAGATTCATCGAGAGTAGGGAGAGCTGCTGCCAAGATAGGGTCAGAATCGTGGTTTTTAGAGGTAGTGTAGGTCTGCAACTCTTAAATCCACAACTCCTGAGAAACCAACAGTACTTTTTACAGCTAATTCATGGGTCCCGATATTACAGAGCTAGGTAGGCAGGGCACAGCATATCCACATCAGTGCAAGGCCTGCAGGCACTATATGTGCGTCCATTCCTCCCACTGCATCCCTCCCAAAGCTCCATAACTGTCTGCTGCTACAGCTTCTTTACTATATTTAATTTGCATGTTTTTTTCCAAAAATTAACCCCCCCCAAAAAAAATAAACAGTGTGTTCTGTCAGACTCAGGCCTGTTTAAAAATCATAGTTTGTCAGGCATACATAGCATAGTTGTGTGTGCTAGACTTGTGCCACTTTTTTTTTTTTTTGGTGTTTTAAATTCACCAAAAAAGGTCTCATATATCTGCGTGCTCCAAGTTTTTGCATTTTAGGCCATTTTGCCACTGTTTTTGCTGTCTGTTACTCTAATTATATACAGCACTATTTAGCATAAAAAAATCTAAAAAGGGCACATATTTGCCAGTGTGGTATTTCCGCGAGAGCCCTCATTAGGGTTGAGCGAAACGGATCGGTCATTTTCATAAGTCGCCGACTTTTGGCAAAGTCGGGTTTCATGAAACCCGACCCAATCCCTGTGTGGGGTCGGCCATGCGGTACGCGACTTTCGCGCCAAAGTCGCGTTTCAATTACGCTAAAAGCGCCATTTCTCAGCCAATGAAGGTGGACACAGAGTGTGGGCAGCGTGATGACATAGATCTCAGTCCCCACCATCTTAGAGAAGGGCATTGCAGTGATTGGCTTGCTTTCTGCGGTGTCACAGGGGCTATAAAGGGGCGTTCCCGCCGACCGCCATCTTACTGCTGCTGATCTGAGCGTACGGAGAGGTTGCTGCCGCTTCGTCAGAAGCAGGGATAGTGTTAGGCAGGGTACATTCACCCCCAAACCGCTTGTGCTGTAGCGATTTCCACTGTCCAACACCACCTTTTGTTTGCAGGGACAGTGGAAGCTACATTTTTTTTCCTCAGCGCTGTAGCTCATTGGGCTGCCCTAGAAGGCTCCCTGATAGCTGCGTTGCTGTGTGTGTACGCCGCTGTGCAAACCAACTGCTTTTTTCAAAGCACAAATCCTGTTGTTCCTTCCTTTCTGCACAGCTATCTTGTTTGTTTGTCCACACTTTTGTGTGCAGCTGTCCTTTTTATAGCTGCCTGCCATACTTTTCTGAGATTACTGCAGGGAGATAAAGATTGGCAAGTCTGCCTCTGTGCCAGTGCTGTGTGTGGCATCTGTCTCTTATTGTGTGCCACAGAAAACCTAGTGTGTAATACTGGGCCATTTTTTTTTTTTTTTTTTTAATTCTCCCTGAAAACAAAAAAATAGTGGGAGATTAAGATTGGCATTTCTGCTTGAGTGCCGGTCCTGTGTGTGCCGTCTGTCTCAAATTATTGGGGCACAGAAAACCTAGTGTGTAACATTGGGCCTGATTTTCCTTTCAGTGTCAGGCACCTATAAAGGTATACATAAATCCTACAGAAGTTAGAGTTCACCTTATAAGTTGTTTTACAGTAACAAATACCGTTACTTTGGTTACGTTTTGCAAACAATGAGGAAGTCTGGTGGAAGAGGTCGTGGCCGTGGGCGGTCATTGTCAGCTGGTAATGATGGTAGTGGTGGTTGAGCATCAGGTGGTCGTGGTAAAAGCAGTACAGCACCTAAGTCTCGAGTTGTTGAGCCAGGTTCGTCGTCTGGCTACACAAGGCCTCGAACGCTCCCTTTTCTCGAAGTAGGAAAACCGCTTTTAAAGCCGGAGCAGCAAGAACAAGTTTTGGCTTTCCTTGCTGACTCAGCCTCTAGCTCTTTTGCCTCCTCTTCTGAAAGTGCTAAATGTAAAAGCAGCACGTCGTTAGTGGATGTTCACGGTCAGGGACAAGTCGCTTCCTTGTCTTCTTTACCCAGAACAAGAGAGAAGGATGCGTCAGGCGACACAACGGTTTACTCCATGGAGCTCTTTACACATACAGTTCCTGGGTTAGACAGTGAAACAGTTAACAGGCCATGCCCATTAGAAGTTGAATTGGACATGGAGTGCACAGATGCACAGCCACAGCCAGATTAATATGCTGTTCCTTTGACTCAGACCAGAACATTGCCCTCGCAGTGTACTGAGCCAGAATCAAACCCAGCGGAGACTATGGTGCCCCGTCACGAACGCTATACCAACCGGCTTACACGGTGACACAGACGAAGTTGCACATGACATAGAAGAGGAGGTCATAGATGACCCAGTTGTTGACCCCGATTGGCAGCCATTGGGGGAACAGGGTGCAGGCGGCAGTAGTTCTGAAGGGGAGGAGGAGGAGCCGCAGCAGGCATCAACATCACAACAGGTTCCATCTGCCGGGCCCGTATCTGGCCAAAAACGCTTGGCAAAACCAAAACCAGTTGGAGGACAGCGTGGCCATCCGGTTAAAGAAGCTCAGTCTGCAATGCCTGAAAAGGTATCCGATAGTAGAAAGAGTGCAGTCTGGCATTTTTTTAAACAACATCCAAATGATCAGCGCAAAGTCATCTGTCAAAAATGTTCAACTACCTTAAGCAGAGGTCAGAATCTTAAAAGTCTAAAAAGTTGCATGCATAGACATTTAACCACCATGCATTTGCAAGCCTGGACTAACTACCAAACATCCCTAAAGGTTGCAGCACCCTCGGCCAATGAAGCTAGTCAGCAACGCTACATCCCTTCCCTCCCTGTAAGCCCACCATTTCCCGCACCACCTGCAGTATCTGTGCAGCTTTCTGTTATGACCCCAATGGCAGAGGGTCTCAGAAATAATTACTAAGTCTGCAAACACCAAAAACCAGCTCATAGGGCAGTGGTAACTGAGCTGACCATATATCTAATCCTAGCACCACAAATAGCAGCAGCCGGGGAACGTGCCTAAGTTGGTTCTAGACGTCTCGCGCCAGCCGGAGAACCGTCTAACGGCCCGGGGGGAGAACACCAGCCCCCTAGAGCTTCCAGCAAAGACAGGAGTCACATTTAGTACAAGCTGGACAAAAATAAGAGCAAAGCAAATAACCAAAACACAAAGAAGCAGGACTTAGCTTAATTTTGCACGAACCAGGATCAGCAGACAGGAGCAAACAGAAAGGATCTGATTACAACGATGCCAGGCACTGGACTAAGGATCTAGGAAGTTTATATAGCTACACCCCTGGACTAACGACCCAGGTGGGTGCCAAACTGAGGAAAGACAATCCCAGAGTCATATCACTAGTAACCACAAGAGGGAGCCAAAAAGTCTAATTCACAACAGTACCCCCCCCTTAAGGAGGGGTCACCGAACCCTCACCAAGACCACCAGGGCGATCAGGATGAGCAGCGTGAAAGGCACGAACTAAATCGGCCGCATGCACATCAGAAGCAACCACCCAGGAATTATCCTCCTGACCATAGCCCTTCCACTTGACCAGATACTGAAGCCTCCGTCTGGAGAGACGAGAATCCAAGATCTTCTCCACCACGTACTCCAACTCGCCCTCAACCAACACCGGAGCAGGAGGCTCAACAGAAGGAACCACAGGTACAACGTACCGCCGCAACAAAGACCTATGGAACACGTTGTGAATGGCAAACGACACCAGAAGATCCAAGCGAAAGGACACAGGATTAAGGATTTCCAATATCTTGTAAGGACCGATGAAGCGAGGCTTAAATTTAGGAGAGGAGACCTTCATAGGAACAAATCGAGAAGACAGCCATACCAAATCCCCAACACGAAGTCGGGGACCCACACCGCGGCGGCGGTTGGCAAAACGCTGAGCCTTCTCCTGTGACAACTTTAAGTTGTCCACCACATGATTCCAGATCTGCTGCAACCTATCCACCACAGAATCTACCCCAGGACAGTCAGAAGGCTCCACATGTCCCGAGGAAAAACGAGGATGGAAACCAGAGTTGCAGAAAAATGGCGAAACCAAAGTAGCGGAACTAGCCCAATTATTAAGGGCAAACTCAGCCAACGGCAAGAAGGTCACCCAATCATCCTGATCTGCCGAAACAAAACACCTCAAATAAGCCTCCAGAGTCTGATTAGTTCGCTCCGTTTGTCCATTAGTCTGAGGATGAAAGGCAGACGAAAACGACAAATCAATGCCCATCCTAGCACAAAAGGATCGCCAGAACCTGGAAACAAACTGGGATCCTCTGTCAGACACAATATTCTCAGGAATGCCGTGTAAACGAACCACATTCTGAAAGAACACAGGAAACAGATCGGAAGAGGAAGGCAGCTTAGGCAAAGGCATCAAATGGACCATTTTAGAAAAGCGATCACATACCACCCAGATGACAGACATGCCCTGAGACACCGGGAGATCTGAAATGAAATCCATGGAAATGTGTGTCCAAGGCCTCTTCGGGACAGGCAAGGGCAAGAGCAACCCGCTGGCACGAGAACAGCAAGGCTTAGCTCGAGCACAAGTCCCACAGGACTGCACAAATGACCGCACATCCCGTGACAAGGAAGGCCACAAAAAGGACCTAGCCACCAGATCTCTGGTGCCAAAAATTCCCGGATGCCCTGCCAACACCGAGGAATGAACCTCGGAAATGACTCTGCTGGTCCACTTATCAGGAACAAACAGTCTGTCAGGTGGACAAGAGTCAGGTCTACCAGCCTGAAATCTCTGCAACACACGTCGCAAATCAGGAGAAATGGCCGACAAGATAACTCCCTCTTTAAGAATACCAACTGGTTCTGCGACTCCCGGAGAGTCAGGCACAAAGCTCCTTGAAAGAGCATCAGCCTTCACATTCTTTGAACCTGGTAAATACGATATCACAAAGTCAAAATGGGAGAAAAACAATGACCAGCGGGCCTGTCTAGGATTCAGGCGTTTAGCAGACTCGAGATACATCAAATTTTTGTGATCAGTCAAGACCACCACACGATGCTTAGCACCCTCGAGCCAATGACGCCACTCCTCAAATGCCCACTTCATGGCCAGCAACTCCCGATTGCCAACATCATAATTCCACTCAGCAGGCGAAAACTTCCTAGAGAAGAAAGCACATGGTCTCATTACCGAGCAACCAGGGCCTCTCTGCGACAAAATGGCCCCTGCCCCAATCTCAGAAGCATCCACTTCGACCTGAAAGGGAAGTGAGACATCAGGCTGGCACAAAACAGGCGCCGAAGTAAACCGGCGCTTCAACTCTTGGAACGCCTCCACGGCTGCAGGAGCCCAGTTAGCAACATCAGAACCTTTCTTGGTCATATCCGTCAAAGATTTAACAACGCTAGAAAAATTAGCGATAAAACGAAGGTAGAAGTTAGCAAAACCCAAGAACTTCTGAAGACTCTTAACTGACGTGGGTTGAGTCCAATCATGAATAGCTCGAACCTTGACTGGGTCCATCTCCACAGCAGAAGGGGAAAAAATAAACCCCAAAAAGGGAACCTTCTGTACTCCAAAGAGACACTTTGAGCCCTTAACAAACAAAGCATTCTCACGCAAAACCTGAAACACCATCCTGACCTGCTCCACATGTGAGTCCCAATCTTCAGAGAAAACCAGAATATCATCAAGATAAACAATCATAAATTTATCCAGATACTTCCGGAAAATATCATGCATAAAGGACTGAAACACTGAGGGAGCATTAGAGAGCCCAAAAGGCATCACCAAGTACTCAAAATGACCTTCGGGCGTATTAAATGCTGTCTTCCATTCATCTCCTTGCTTAATGCGCACAAGGTTGTACGCACCACGAAGATCTATCTTGGTGAACCACTTGGCACCTTTAATCCGGGCAAACAAGTCCGACAACAGAGGCAAAGGATACTGAAATTTAACAGTGATTTTATTCAGAAGCCGATAGTCAATACAAGGTCTCAAAGATCCGTCCTTCTTGGCCACAAAAAAGAATCCCGCACCAAGAGGGGAAGAGGATGGACGGATATGCCCCTTCTCCAGAGACTCCTTGATATACGAACGCATTGCGGCATGCTCAGGTACAGACAGATTAAATAGTCTTCCCTTAGGAAATTTACAACCTGGAATCAAATCTATGGTGCAGTCACAGTCCCTATGAGGAGGCAGAGCACTGGACCTGGACTCGCTGAACACATCCTGATAATCAGACAAATACTCAGGAACTTCCGAAGGAGTAGAGGAAGCAATAGACACCGGCGCGGAATCAGCATGAATTCCCTGACAGCCCCAACTTGACACAGACATTGCCTTCCAATCCAATACTGGATTGTGGTTCTGTAACCATGGCAGACCCAAAACGACCAAATCATGCATTTTATGCAGAACAAGAAAACGAATCACCTCCCGATGTTCAGGAGTCATGCACATGGTTACCTGCGTCCAAAACTGCGGTTTATTTTCCGCCAATGGCGTAGCATCAATACCTCTAAGAGGAATAGTATTTTCCAACGGTTCAAGAACAAAACCACAGCGCTTGGCAAATGACAGATCCATAAGACTCAGGGCAGCACCTGAATCCACAAACGCCATAACAGGGTAAGAAGACAATGAGCAAATTAAAGTCACAGACAAAATAAATTTAGGTTGCAAATTACCAATGGCGACAGGACTAACAACCCTTGTTAGGCGTTTAGAGCATGCTGATATAACATGTCCACAAAAGGAAAAAATAGTGTACCAGTCCTAACGTAGAAAAAATCAATTTTATTAAAGCTATAAAACATGAGACAAATCAAACAGTGACAGTAATGGGTTAAAACCGGCGCACAGGCCGTAGCTGCAACAAAAGAGGAACAACATGGCACCCATTATAGAAAACATACTGGTACAGGCCCATATGGAGACCATCCATAGGCTAATAGTCTATATATACTCCATAATCCACTGTGGGAACGCATATGAACAGAACAACATAAGGGCTGAAACGTACCGATGTAAGTAAAGAATAAATATACAGCAGGTACCGTGATGTCCCTTTCCTCCCGACGCGCGTTTCGGGTGTCCCTTCCTCAAGGGAGGCATACCCGAGAAGTGATTCCCCGTCCTCATATGCAGGAGCTACCGGAAATCCATCGACCCAAGTCCCGCCCACCACGCCGATACACATGGGCCCAAGTGATCAGGCACGGGGGGACGGAATAGACGGACGGAAAACCGGAAGTGTGCGTCAGAGCTGTAACCGGAAGTGTGGAAGCAACCATCTTAATAGAGGTAAAGTGCGCCCATAAACAGAGCGCACATGCATACTTTATACATATATATATACATACATTGAAATGTACCCAAAAATAAGAAGCAAGAAAAATAACAAACCATAAATATGCAATATTATAAAAACCTCATATGGTATAATGCATAAATAAATATTGCACACAGATTACAGCAGTGTGGTAAAGTGCCATGGATAATACACCATCTCAAATCCAGAGACCACACATAGTGAACTTAATAAAGAGACACAACTAGATTCACTGATGCAAAAACAAATATACATAGATGCACAAAAACAAAAAACGAAAAACAAAAAACAAAACGCCGATTGCTGGAAAATTGGTGTTAATGCATCTTATGGTATCCGTATTGCGTCTCTATCATGGGGAACAACATCACAGGCTTAAATCTGAAAATGTAACATAAGAAGAATGAAATTAAAAACAATTAAAAACAAATGCAGCACGACCAAAGATCCGGTTCGAACACAACGCAGCCAGCGGATTACAAAAATGGGGCAAAAGATAGCCCCTCATTAAGACCAAAAGGGGATACAGTATTGAGCTTCCAGATCCACCTGGTCTCCAGTCTCCCCAATCTTTTCGTGAGACCACCCCCCCTGATGTCAATTTTAAGGGCATCAATACCCCTAACCTTGAGGGCGGTACTATCACAATTATGGAACTCTTTAAAGTGGCGGGGTAGGGTCTTCAAGGTGGATGTATCCGTGTGGACGAGTGCCGCCTCAATGCCCAACACATGTTCTCTTACACGGACTTTCAACTGACGTGTTGTCAGTCCCACATAGATTAACCCACACGGACATGTGGCGTAGTACACCACATATCTCGTAGTACAGGTAATCCGTTTTCTAATAGAAAATTGTCTGGTGTTATTAAAATTTGAGAATTCATTGCGTCTTTCAATGTTGGGACAGGCGACACATCCGCCACACGGATAACACTCCACAGCCCTAGGAAATCTATCAAAGAATGTAACTACCCCACCACCTGAGTAATGACTGGAGACCAAGTGGTCTTTCAGATTTTTTGCTCGGCGGAATGCCATAGAGGGTCTCTCAGGAAGCAATTTGGCAATATTGGGATCTATCCGTAAAATTGGCCATGCCCCCTGAAGAATAGATCTAACCCTATTTGATTGGGAATTAAAAGTAGTAACAAATCTGAGTTTGGAAGAAGTGTCAGAGCTTGGTTGGGTCTCATTGCCAAATAGAAGATTATGCCGAGTGGCATGTTTGGCACGATTAAATGCCCGCTTAATCGACCTGTTGCTATAGCCGCGGGTTTTGAAGCATTCTATTAGATCCTCTGCCTGATTGTAAAAATCCGACTCCGAGGAGCATATTCTCCGGAGACGGAGGAATTGCCCCACGGGCACTGAATCGATCATATGGCGCGGATGGCCAGAAGTGGCATGCAGCAGTGTGTTGGTGGAGGTTTCTTTCCTATAGATGTCAGTCTGTAAGGTACCGGTAGGATCCCTCCTTATTGACACATCCAGGAAATCCAAAGATTCACCACTATATACGAATGTAAGATGGATATTAAGATCATTGTTATTAAGGGTATGGATCAACCGCTCAAGATCGACTGGAGTGCCCTGCCACATGAAGAAGATATCGTCAATGTACCTCGTCCAAAGTAGGACAAGGTCCATTGACCCCAATTCATCAGACAGGAAGAGCTGCCTCTCCCAGAGCCCCAGGAAGAGACCGGCATAGGCGGGCGCAAAGGCCGCCCCCATGGCGGTCCCCTGGAGCTGTAGGTAGAAGCTGCCCTTGAACACAAAGAAGTTGTGTGTGAGGGTGAACTCTAGAAGTTCCAGCAGGAGATCCCTGAGACCAATCGATAAGGATGAGGTAGTAAGAAAAAACCGAACTGCAGATATACCATCCTTATGCTTGATGTTAGTATACAGGGATTCAACATCTGCTGAGACCAATAGAGTACCACCCTCAATGTGCAGTCCATCGATCCTGCGCAGAAGATCACCCGTATCCTTGAGGAAGGAAGGGAGGCCTGAGACCAAGGGTTGGAGATGGTAATCTATCCATTTATTGACATTCTCCAAGAAGTTACCCCTGCCTGAGATGATTGGTCTGCCAGGCGGTGAGGTTGAGCTCTTATGAATCTTCGGGAGGAGATAGAGGGTAGGGATCGTGGGTTCAGGAACCCCCAGGGCAAGTCTCAGATCCCTGGTGATAACGTCGTCCTCTAGCGCCCGTTTCAAGATAGCATCCAATTGGGCTGAATATGCCGAGAGCGGGTTATATGTAAGCCTCCGATAACAGGTGTTATTGTTGAGTTGACGGAAAGCCTCCCTCTCGTACATATTAGTAGGCCAGAGGACGACATTACCACCCTTGTCAGCCGGTTTAATGACAATGCCCGGCAGCTCCTGAAGACACTTCAAACGACCCCTTTCCTCCCGAGAAAGATTGTCATTAATTAAAAATGTAGGAATTTTATAGAGCTCATCC
This sequence comes from Ranitomeya variabilis, assembly GCF_051348905.1. Taxonomy (NCBI): domain Eukaryota; kingdom Metazoa; phylum Chordata; class Amphibia; order Anura; family Dendrobatidae; genus Ranitomeya; species Ranitomeya variabilis. The sequence continues at coordinate 569,830,456 of NC_135232.1, forward strand.
GTCACCACCTTGACAAACAGATCAATGTTAGTACATGTAGACAAGGAGGGGAACCTCTTGGAGCGAGGGCGGATAGTGGGAGGGATCTTACCTCCTCCTCCAGTGTGTTCAATTGCCAATTCCTCTAGGATACTCAAGGCCTCTTGTTCCTCCGCTGTCGGGAAAATAGATGCAGTATTATTAGTACTGAAGTACTTTTTAAATAACAATGATCGCGCAAACATATGCAGATCTTTAATAGTAGTGAATAAGTCAAACCCGGAAGATGGTACAAAGGAGAGACCCTTACCAAGAAGCCCCAAATCTACATCAGAAAGAGAGTAGTGACTTAGATTAATCACCTTATTGTCCCTAGTATTTTTAGATGATGAAAAATTCCTTTTATAGGGATGGTAAGAGTGATCACGCAGCCTGTTATTCTCCAAGGCTCCCATGGTAGATTTAGAACCAATAGACACATCGGAGCTGCCACTTATGGAGGATACAGATGTAAGTGACGGGCTTTTCTGTAAATTAGAGGTATTTAGGCCACGCCACAAATAGACTCTCTTGCTCTGATAATCCTTCAAGTCCCGTGTATATTTTAACATTTGTGCTTCTTGAATCTTTTTAACCATTAAGTCCATAGATTTATCCAGGCCGGCCTCATACTTATCAATTCTATCCACTGGACACCCAGCCCGAACCTCAGATTGTAACACATCAATCAGGCCATCGAATTCTTTGATTTTTGAAGTATTCATTTCAACCAACAGCTGCATAAGAGCAGCAGAGCAGTTGTTACAAATCTCCTCCCATTTGGCAACGACACTCATATCTGTCACAGGGTAGGATGGAAGAACCCTTACCCTGAGACCCCTGGGGATCATTTTATTACTAATATATCGCTGCAAAAACATCCTATTCCACCATATTCTGGTGCGCTTTTCGATGTAATTACTAATAGTGGAAAGCTTATCCTCCCAGGCAGAATCCGCTGGCTGCGGTGTAGCAACCCCACCATCACAGAAGACTTTGTCAATCTCACAGAGCCACGTTTTTTCTTTGGCCCGGAAATCCATGATGCTGACCAGAGAACCTGTGCATAACACAGAAAGAATAATATGAAATTGTAGAAAGCATATAAGGAACCCAAACAATAGAACCATCATGGTACCATGCAGGGAAACCTAAATGGATACAAGTGTGCAGGACACACCAAAAAGTAACATAACCACAAAAGGAAAAAATAGTGTACCAGTCCTAACGTAGAAAAAAATCAATTTTATTAAAGCTATAAAACATGAGACAAATCAAACAGTGACAGTAATGGGTTAAAACCGGCGCACAGGCCGTAGCTGCAACAAAAGAGGAACAACATGGCACCCATTATAGAAAACATACTGGTACAGGCCCATATGGAGACCATCCATAGGCTAATAGTCTATATATACTCCATAATCCACTGTGGGAACGCATATGAACAGAACAACATAAGGGCTGAAACGTACCGATGTAAGTAAAGAATAAATATACAGCAGGTACCGTGATGTCCCCTTCCTCCCGACGCGCGTTTCGGGTGTCCCTTCCTCAAGGGAGGCATACCGGAGAAGTGATTCCCCGTCCTCATATGCAGGAGCTACCGGAAATACTCCTACCCTCTATCTCCTCCCGAAGATTCATAAGAGCTCAACCTCACCGCCTGGCAGACCAATCATCTCAGGCAGGGGTAACTTCTTGGAGAATGTCAATAAATGGATAGATTACCATCTCCAACCCTTGGTCTCAGGCCTCCCTTCCTTCCTCAAGGATACGGGTGATCTTCTGCGCAGGATCGATGGACTGCACATTGAGGGTGGTACTCTATTGGTCTCAGCAGATGTTGAATCCCTGTATACTAACATCAAGCATAAGGATGGTATATCTGCAGTTCGGTTTTTTCTTACTACCTCATCCTTATCGATTGGTCTCAGGGATCTCCTGCTGGAACTTCTAGAGTTCACCCTCACACACAACTTCTTTGTGTTCAAGGGCAGCTTCTACCTACAGCTCCAGGGGACCGCCATGGGGGCGGCCTTTGCGCCCGCCTATGCCGGTCTCTTCCTGGGGCTCTGGGAGAGGCAGCTCTTCCTGTCTGATGAATTGGGGTCAATGGACCTTGTCCTACTTTGGACGAGGTACATTGACGATATCTTCTTCATGTGGCAGGGCACTCCAGTCGATCTTGAGCGGTTGATCCATACCCTTAATAACAATGATCTTAATATCCATCTTACATTCGTATATAGTGGTGAATCTTTGGATTTCCTGGATGTGTCAATAAGGAGGGATCCTACCGGTACCTTACAGACTGACATCTATAGGAAAGAAACCTCCACCAACACACTGCTGCATGCCACTTCTGGCCATCCGCGCCATATGATCGATTCAGTGCCCGTGGGGCAATTCCTCCGTCTCCGGAGAATATGCTCCTCGGAGTCGGATTTTTACAATCAGGCAGAGGATCTAATAGAACGCTTCAAAACCCGCGGCTATAGCAACAGGTCGATTAAGCGGGCATTTAATCGTGCCAAACATGCCACTCGGCATAATCTTCTATTTGGCAATGAGACCCAACCAAGCTCTGACACTTCTTCCAAACTCAGATTTGTTACTACTTTTAATTCCCAATCAAATAGGGTTAGATCTATTCTTCAGGGGGCATGGCCAATTTTACGGATAGATCCCAATATTGCCAAATTGCTTCCTGAGAGACCCTCTATGGCATTCCGCCGAGCAAAAAATCTGAAAGACCACTTGGTCTCCAGTCATTACTCAGGTGGTGGGGTAGTTACATTCTTTGATAGATTTCCTAGGGCTGTGGGGTGTTATCCGTGTGGCGGATGTGTCGCCTGTCCCAACATTGAAAGACGCAATGAATTCTCAAATTTTAATAACGCCAGACAATTTTCTATTAGAAAACGGATTACCTGTACTACGAGATATGTGGTGTACTACGCCACATGTCCGTGTGGGTTAATCTATGTGGGACTGACAACACGTCAGTTGAAAGTCCGTGTAAGAGAACATGTGTTGGGCATTGAGGCGGCACTCGTCCACACGGATACATCCACCTTGAAGACCCTACCCCGCCACTTTAAAGAGTTCCATAATTGTGATAGTACCGCCCTCAAGGTTAGGGGTATTGATGCCCTTAAAATTGACATCAGGGGGGGTGGTCTCACGAAAAGATTGGGGAGACTGGAGACCAGGTGGATCTGGAAGCTCAATACTGTATCCCCTTTTGGTCTTAATGAGGGGCTATCTTTTGCCCCATTTTTGTAATCCGCTGGCTGCGTTGTGTTCGAACCGGATCTTTGGTCGTGCTGCATTTGTTTTTAATTGTTTTTAATTTCATTCTTCTTATGTTACATTTTCAGATTTAAGCCTGTGATGTTGTTCCCCATGATAGAGACGCAATACGGATACCATAAGATGCATTAACACCAATTTTCCAGCAATCGGCGTTTTGTTTTTTGTTTTTCGTTTTTTGTTTTTGTGCATCTATGTATATTTGTTTTTGCATCAGTGAATCTAGTTGTGTCTCTTTATTAAGTTCACTATGTGTGGTCTCTGGATTTGAGATGGTGTATTATCCATGGCACTTTACCACACTGCTGTAATCTGTGTGCAATATTTATTTATGCATTATACCATATGAGGTTTTTATAATATTGCATATTTATGGTTTGTTATTTTTCTTGCTTCTTATTTTTGGGTACATTTCAATGTATGTATATATATGTATAAAGTATGCATGTGCGCTCTGTTTATGGGCGCACTTTACCTCTATTAAGATGGTTGCTTCCACACTTCCGGTTACAGCTCTGACGCACACTTCCGGTTTTCCGTCCCTCTATTCCGTCCCCCCGCGACTGATCACATGGGCCCATGTGTATCGGCGTGGTGGGCGGGACTTGGGTCGATGGATTTCCGGTAGCTCCTGCATATGAGGACGGGGAATCACTTCTCGGGTATGCCTCCCTTGAGGAAGGGACACCCGAAACGCGCGTCGGGAGGAAGGGGACATCACGGTACCTGCTGTATATTTATTCTTTACTTACATCGGTACGTTTCAGCCCTTATGTTGTTCTGTTCATATGCGTTCCCACAGTGGATTATGGAGTATATATAGACTATTAGCCTATGGATGGTCTCCATATGGGCCTGTACCAGTATGTTTTCTATAATGGGTGCCATGTTGTTCCTCTTTTGTTGCAGCTACGGCCTGTGCGCCGGTTTTAACCCATTACTGTCACTGTTTGATTTGTCTCATGTTTTATAGCTTTAATAAAATTGATTTTTTCTACGTTAGGACTGGTACACTATTTTTTCCTTTTGTGGTTATGTTACTTTTTGGTGTGTCCTGCACACTTGTATCCATTTAGGTTTCCCTGCATGGTACCATGATGGTTCTATTGTTTGGGTTTCTTATATGCTTTCTACAATTTCATGATATAACATGTGTAGAATCACCACAGTAAAAACACAACCCATTCTGACGTCTATGATTTTTCCGCTCATTTCTAGTCTGAATTCTATCACATTGCATTAAATCAGGTGTTTGTTCAGACAACACCACCAGAGGATTAGCGGTTTTGCGCTCCCGCAAACGCCGGTCAATTTGAATAGCCAGCGCCATGGAATCATTCAGACTTGTAGGAATGGGGAAACCCACCATCAAATTCTTAATGGCTTCAGAAAGGCCATTTCTGAAATTTGCGGCCAGAGCACACTCATTCCACTGAGTAAGCACGGACCATTTCCGAAATTTTTGGCAATACACTTCAGCTTCATCCTGGCCCTGAGAAATATCCAGCAAGGCTTTTTCTGCCTGAACTTCAAGATTGGGTTCCTCGTAAAGCAATCCGAGCGCCAGAAAAAATGCATCAATATTTGCCAATGCCGGATCTCCTGGCACTAGCGAGGAAGCCCAATCCTGAGGGTCGCCCCGTAAAAAAGAGATAACAATTTTAACTTGCTGAGCTGAATCTGCAGATGAACGGGGTCTCAGAGATAGAAACAATTTATAATTATTCCTGGAATTCCTAAACTTAAATCGGTCTCCAGAAAACAGTTCAGGAATAGGTATTTTAGGTTCAGACATTGGACTACTGGTAACAAAATCTTGTATGCCCTGCACACGAGCAGCAAGCTGGTCTACACTTGTAATCAAGGTCTGGACATTCATGTCTGCAGCAAGCACAAGCCACTCAGAGGTAAAGGGGAGGAAGAGAGGAAAAAAAAAAAAAAAACTCAGAATTTCCTTTCTTATTATCCCACTTCTGCAATGCATAAACATTCAATGTTGGCCTGGCATACTGTTATGACCCCAATGGCAGAGGGTCTCAGAAATAATTACTAAGTCTGCAAACACCAAAAACCAGCTCATAGGGCAGTGGTAACTGAGCTGACCATATATCTAATCCTAGCACCACAAATAGCAGCAGCCGGGGAACGTGCCTAAGTTGGTTCTAGACGTCTCGCGCCAGCCGGAAAACTAACTAACCCTAGAAGGGAAAAGAAAGACCTTTCTTGCCTCCAGAGAAAAGACCCCAAAAGTTGGATACAAGCCCCCAACAAATAATAACGGTGAGGTAAGAGGAAAAGACAAACGTAAGAATGAGCTAGGTATTTAGCAAAGAGAGGCCCACTAGCTAATAGCAGAATATAGTAAGATGACTTATATGGTCAGCAAAAACCCTATCAAAATATCCACGCTGGATATTCAAGAACCCCCGAACCGTCTAACTGCCCGGGGGGAGAACACCAGCCCCCTAGAGCTTCCAGCAAAGACAGGAGTCACATTTAGTACAAGCTGGACAAAAATAAGAGCAAAGCAAATAACCAAAAAACAAAGAAGCAGGACTTAGCTTAATTTTGCACGAACCAGGATCAGCAGACAGGAGCAAACAGAAAGGATCTGATTACAACGATGCCAGGCACTGGACTAAGGATCCAAGAAGTTTATATAGCTACACCCCTGGACTAACGACCCAGGTGGGTGCCAAACTGAGGAAAGACAATCCCAGAGTCATATCACTAGTAACCACAAGAGGGAGCCAAAAAGTCTAATTCACAACAGCTTTCGTCGCCAGGCCAAAGCAGTCAGGGAATCACCAGGTTAGTAGTAGGAAACACTGCATGTAGGGCACTGGCATCTCCAACCCTCTCTCAGTCACCCATGTCCACCGGTACCCCCGCTAGTTCTACCGTATGCAGCTCTCCAGTCCAGCTCACCCTACATGAGACTCTTGTTAGGAAAAGGAAGTACTCATCCTCGCATCCGCGTACACAGGGTTTGAACGCCCACATTGCTAGACTAATCTCATTAGAGATGATGCCCTACCGGTTAGTTGAAAGCAAAGCTTTCAAAGCGCTGATGGACTACGTTGTACCACGCTACGAGCTACCCAGTCGACACTTCTTTTCGAGAAAAGCCATCCCAGCCCTCCACCACAATGTTAAAGAGCGCATCGTCCATGCACTCAGGCAATATGTGACTACAAATGTGCACCTGACAACAGATGCATGGACCAGTAGGCATGGCCAGGGACATTACGTGTCCATCACGGCACACTGGGTGAATGTGGTGGATGCAGGGTCCACAGGGTACAGCAATATTGGGACAGTTCTGCCTAGCCCACGGTCTAGGAAACAGTTGGCTGTAGGCGTTCGCCCCCCCTCCTCCTCCTCGTCCTCCTGCAGAAGCGAGATCTCGTCCACAGACTGCAGTCGCACAACCACTCCATCCGCAGCTGCCACTGTTGCACACCAGGTGTCCCATTATGGGACAGCTAGTGGCAAGCGTCAGCAGGCTGTATTGGCAATGAAGTGTTTGGGCGACAACAGACACACCGCGGAAGTTCTGTCCGAGTTCTTGCAGAAAGAAACTCAGTCATGGCTGGGCACTGTACATCTTGAGGCAGGCAATCTAGTGAGTGATAACGGAAGGAATTTCATGGCTGCCATAGCCCTTTCCCAACTGAAACACATTCCTTGCCTGGCTCACACCTTAAACCTGGTGGTGCAGTGCTTCCTGAAAAGTTATCCGGGGTTACCCGACCTGCTCCTCAAAGTGCGCAGACTTTGCTCGCATATCCGCCGTTCGCCCGTACACTCCAGCCGTATGCAGAACTATCAGCGGTCTTTGAACCTTCCCCAGCATCGCTTAATCATCGATGTTGCAACAAGGTGGAACTCAACACTGCACATGCTTCAGAGACTGAGCGACCAGAGGCGTGCTGTTATGTATTTGTGGGAGGATACACATACACGGGCAGGCAGTTGGATGGCAGACATGGAGTTGTCAGGTGTGCAGTGGTCGAAGGTACAAGACCTGTGTCAAGTCCTTCAGTGTTTTGAGGAATGCACACGGCTGGTTAGTGCAGACAACGCCATAATAAGCATGAGCATCCCCCTATTGCGTCTGCTGATGCAAAGTTTGACGCACATAAAGGAGCAGGCGTCTGCAGCCGAGGAAGAGGAAAGCCTTGATGACAGTCAGCCATTGTCTGGTCAGGGCAGTCTACAGGACGAGGTAGCGGGCGAAGAGGAGGAGAACGAGGAGGATGATGGGGATGACTATTTTTTAAATGAGGAAGCTTCTCCGGGGCCAATGGAAATTGGTGGCGTGGCAAGGCCGGGTTCCGTTTTTTTGAGGGAGACAAGTGACGTAGATTTGCCTGTAACTGCCCCTCAAACCAGCACAACCGCAGATTTGACAACTGGAACTTTGGCCCACATGGCGGATTATGCCTTACGTATCCTCGAAAGGGACCCACGCATTATTAAAATGATGACCGATGACGATTACTGGTTGGCCTGCCTCCTTGATCCTCGCTATAAAGGCAAATTGCAAAATATTATGCCACATGAGAACCTCGATCAAATATTAGCAACGAAACAAGCAACTCTTGTAGACCGTTTGATTCAGGCATTCCCAGCACACAGCGCCGGTGATGGTTCTCACACGAGCTGCAGGGGGCTACAGGGCAGAGGTGTTAGAGGTGCACAAATCAGAAGTGGCGTTGGACAGAGGGGTTTTCTGACCAGGTTGTGGAGTGATTTCGCAATGACCGCAGACAGGACAGGTACTGCAGCATCTATTCAAAGTGACAGGAGACAACATTTGTCCAGTATGGTTACTAACTATTTTTCATCCCTTATCGATGTTCTCCCTCAACCGTCATTCCCATTTGATTACTGGGCATCCAAATTAGACACCTGGCCTGAATTGGCAGAATATGCATTGCAGGAGCTTGCTTGCCCAGCAGCTAGTGTGCTATCAGAAAGAGTATTTAGTGCTGCTGGTTCAATATTAACCGAAAAAAGGACTCGTCTGGCTACCCAAAATGTTGATGATCTAACCTTCATTAAAATGAACCACTCCTGGATTTCAAATTATTTTGCCCCACCTTTCCCGGCTGACACCCAGTTTTCCTATAAAAAGGTCTTGCTTGTGGACTGGTCTTACTGAGTGTTCCAATCTCTTAATTTGCAGCAGCTGTTTGTCCAGCATACGACATGTTTACACCTCTGTTATGATTGAACTGGTGGTTAGGAGCACTAGAAATGACCAGATGAGCAAACTAGTAATACAGGACGAGCTCTGGGAAGTGGGAGCTCTGCTGACCGCAACCCCTAATCCTATCACAACAACTAGAAATAGCCGTGGAGCGTTCCTGACTCTGCCTAGACGCCTCTTCACAGCCTAAGAGCTAACTACCCCTAAAGATAGAAAATACAGCCTACCTTGCCTCAGAGAAATTCCCCAAAGAAATAGGCAGCCCCCCACACATATTGACTGTGAGTTAAGATGGAAGTCACAAACACAGGAATGAAATAGGTTTCAGCAAAGGAGTCCAGCCTTAACTAAACAGACTGAGGATAGAAAAGGTATCTTTGCGGTCAGCATAAAAAACTAACAAAAACCACGCAGAGTGTGCAAAAGAGAGTACCGCACCGACTCACGGCACGGTGGTGCCACTCTGCATCCCAGAGCTTCCAGCTAACAAGACAAAATCATAATAGCAAGCTGGACAAAAACACAGTGGTAACAAATAAGGTAGCAGGGACTTAACTTTTGCTGAAGTAGACAGGTCATCTGAAAGATCCAAGAGAACTGAACCAGTACTAGGACTGTCATGATCTCTGCAGGCAGAGATCATAGCAAGCCTATAGAGGGACAAGCTCTCGGAAGATGGAACTATACAGACCATGAACTAAGCCTGCCGCGCAACTAGAAATAGCCAGGTAGCATTTCCTATTTATCGCTAGATGCCCAGCTCTGGCCTAAGACCTAAATAGCTAGCAGAGGGAAATATAAGACCTGGCTCACCTCTAGAGAAATATTCCAAAGAAGACAGTAGCCCCCCACATATAATGACGGTGAGTTCAGATGAAACAACAAACGCAGCAGGAAAATAGTCTTAGCAAATTTGAGGTCCGATTACTAGATAGCAGAAGACAGATAGTATACTTTCATGGTCAGCAGAAAAACACTAACAAAACACCATCCAGAGATTACCTTAAACTCTGGCATTAACTCATAACGCCAGAGTAGCAATCCCTGATCAACGAGAGCTTTCCAGACACAGTAACAAAACTTCAGCTGTGAACTGGAACAAATAGGCAAAACAAAACATGGACAAAAGTCCAACTTATCTAGTAGTTGTCTAGAAGCAGGAACAAGCACTGAGAGGCATCAGATAACATTGTTGACCGGCAAGAAACCACCAGAGAAATGAGCTTAAATAGCGACACCCACTACTGATGGAATCAGGTGAAACAGGAAAGAGGATGACAAGTCCAATTCCACAAGCGGCCACCGGGGGAGCCCAGAATCCAAATTCACAACAGTACCCCCCCCTCAAGGAGGGGGCACCGAACCCTCACCAGATCCACCAGGGCGACCAGGATGAGCCCTATGGAAGGCACGAACAAGATCAGAAGCATGAACATCAGATGCATTGACCCAAGAATTATCCTCCTGGCCGTAACCCTTCCAGTTGACCAGATACTGGAGTTTCCGTCTGGAAACACGAGAGTCCAAAATTTTCTCCACAACGTACTCCAACTCACCCTCAACCAACACCGGAGCAGGAGGCTCAACTGAAGGTACAACAGGTACCTCATACCTGCGCAATAACGACCGATGAAAAACGTTATGAATGGAAAAGGACGCAGGGAGGTCCAAACGGAAAGAAACAGGATTAAGAATCTCCAATATTCTATAAGGGCCGATGAACCGAGGTTTAAACTTAGGAGAAGAGACCCTCATAGGGACAAAACGAGAAGACAACCACACTAAATCTCCAACACAAAGCCGAGAACCAACACGACGATGACGGTTGGCAAAACGCTGAGTCTTCTCCTGGGACAACTTCAAATTGTCCATAACCTGCCCCCAGATGTGATGCAATCTCTCCACCACCGCATCCACTCCAGGACAATCCGAGGATTCCACCTGACCGGAGGAAAATCGAGGGTGAAACCCCGAATTACAGAAAAACGGGGACACCAAGGTGGAAGAACTGGCCCGATTATTGAGGGCGAACTCTGCCAATGGCAAAAAAGCAACCCAATCATCCTGGTCAGCAGAGACAAAACACCTCAGATATGTCTCAAGGGTCTGATTAGTCCGCTCGGTCTGGCCATTAGTCTGAGGGTGAAAAGCAGATGAAAAAGACAAATCTATGCCCATCCTAGCACAGAATGCCCGCCAAAATCTAGACACAAATTGGGTACCTCTGTCAGAAACAATATTCTCAGGAATACCGTGCAATCGGACAACATTCTGAAAAAACAGAGGAACCAACTCAGAAGAAGAAGGCAACTTGGGCAGAGGAACCAAATGGACCATTTTAGAGAAACGGTCACAGACCACCCAGATGACAGACATCTTCTGGGAAACAGGCAGATCTGAAATAAAATCCATCGAGATGTGTGTCCAAGGCCTCTTAGGAATAGGCAAGGGCAACAGCAGTCCGCTAGCCCGAGAACTACAAGACTTGGCCCGAGCACAAACGTCACATGACTGCACAAAGACTCGCACATCTCGTGACAGAGAAGGCCACCAGAAGGATCTTGCCACCAAATCCCTGGTACCAAAAATTCCGGGATGACCTGCCAATGCAGAAGAATGTACCTCAGAGATGACTCTGCTGGTCCAATCATCCGGAACAAACAGTCTATCAGGCGGACAACGATCCGGTCTATCCGCCTGAAACTCCTGCAAGGACCGCCGCAGATCAGGAGAAACGGCCGACAAAATTACTCCCTCCCTAAGGATACCTGTGGGTTCAGAATTACCAGGAGAGTCCGGGTCAAAACTCCTAGAAAGGGCATCTGCCTTAACATTCTTAGAACCCGGTAGGTATGACACCACAAAATTAAAGCGAGAAAAAAATAAAGACCAGCGCGCCTGTCTAGGATTCAGGCGTCTGGCAGTCTCAAGATAAATCAAATTTTTGTGGTCAGTCAATACCACCACCTGATGCCTAGACCCCTCGAGCCAATGGCGCCACTCCTCAAACGCCCACTTCATGGCCAAAAGCTCCCGATTCCCAACATCATAATTCCGCTCTGCGGGCGAAAATTTGCGAGAAAAGAAGGCACAAGGCCTAATGACGGAGCAGTCGGAACCTTTCTGCGACAACACTGCCCCAGCTCCGATCTCCGAAGCGTCAACCTCAACCTGAAAAGGCAGATTCACATCAGGCTGACGCAACACAGGGGCAGAGGCAAAACGGCGCTTAAGCTCCTGAAAGGCCTCTACAGCATGAGGGGACCAATTAGCAACATCAGCGCCTTGTCTGGTCAAATCAGTCAGTGGTTTAACGACATCCGAAAAACCAGCAATAAATCGGCGGTAAAAGTTGGCAAAGCCCAAAAATCTCTGAAGACCCTTAAGAGAGGAGGGCTGAGTCCAGTCACAAATAGCTTGCACCTTGACGGGATCCATCTCAATGGAAGAGGGAGAAAAAATATACCCCAAAAAGGAAATTTTCTGGACCCCAAAAACGCACTTAGACCCCTTCACACATAAAGAATTAGACCGCAGAACCTGAAAAACTCTCCTGACCTGCTGGACATGAGAGTCCCAGTCATCAGAAAAAATCAGAATATCATCCAGATATATTATCATAAATTTATCCAGAAAATCGCGGAAAATATCATGCATAAAAGACTGGAAAACTGAAGGGGCATTAGAAAGACCAAAAGGCATGACCAAATACTCAAAGTGGCCCTCGGGCGTATTAAATGCGGTCTTCCACTCATCCCCCTGCCTGATCCGCACCAAATTATACGCCCCACGAAGATCAATTTTAGAGAACCACTTAGCACCCTCTATACGAGCAAACAAATCAGTAAGCAATGGCAATGGGTATTGATACTTAACAGTGATCTTATTCAGAAGCCGATAATCAATACATGGTCTCAAAGAGCCGTCTTTTTTTTGAGACAAAGAAAAACCCAGCTCCCAAGGGAGAAGAAGATGGACGAATATGTCCCTTTTCCAAAGACTCCTTTATATATTCCCGCATAGCAGCATGTTCCGGCACAGACAAATTAAACAAACGACCCTTTGGATATTTACAACCCGGTATCAAATCTATGGCACAATCGCACTCACGGTGCGGAGGTAACGACCCAAGCTTGGGTTCGTCAAAGACGTCTTGATAATCAGAGAGGAACTCAGGGACTTCAGAGGGAATGGACGACGAAATAGAAACCAAAGGTACGTCCCCATGAATACCCTTACATCCCCAGCTCAACACAGACATTGCTCTCCAGTCCAAGACTGGGTTGTGAGACTGCAACCATGGCAATCCCAGTACCAAATCGTCATGTAAATTATACAGCACCAGGAAACGAACAATCTCCTGGTGATCCGGACTGACACGCATGGTTACTTGTGTCCAGTATTGTGGTTTATTATTAGCCAATGGGGTGGAGTCAATCCCCTTCAGAGGAATAAGAGTCTCCAAAGGCTCTAAATCAAAACCACAACGATTGGCAAAGGACCAATCCATAAGACTCAGAGCGGCGCCAGAGTCAACATAGGCGTCCGTGGCAATGGATGACAAAGAGCAAATCAGGGTTACAGACAAAATAAACTTAGACTGAATGGTGCCAATGGAAACAGACTTATCAAGCTTCTTTGTACGCCTAGAGCATGCCGATATAACATGAGTAGAATCCCCACAATAGAAACACAATCCATTCTTCCGTCTAAAATTCTGTCGCTCGCTCCTGGACAGAATTCTATCACACTGCATACTTTCTGGCGTCTTTTCCATAGACACCGCCAGATGGTGCACCGGTTTGCGCTCCCGCAGACGCCTATCAATCTGAATAGCCATTGTCATGGACTCATTCAGACCTGCAGGCAAAGGGAACCCCACCATAACATCCTTAACGGCATCAGAGAGACCTTCTCTGAAAGTTGCCGCCAAGGCGCACTCATTCCACTGAGTAAGCACAGACCATTTACGGAATTTTTGGCAGAAAACTTCAGCTTCGTCTTGCCCCTGAGATAGTGCCATCAAAGTTTTTTCTGCCTGAAGTTCCAAATGAGGTTCCTCATAAAGCAAGCCCAAGGCCAGAAAAAACGCATCCACATCGCGTAACGCAGGATCCCCTGCTGGCAATGAGAAGGCCCAATCTTGAGGGTCACCCCTGAGCAAGGAAATCACAATCCTAACCTGCTGAGCAGGGTCTCCAGCTGAACGAGACTTCAGGGACAAATAAAGCTTACAATTATTTCGGAAATTCTGGAAGCTAGCTCTATTCCCTGTGAAGAACTCCGGCAAAGGAATTCTCGGCTCAGATACCGGAGCATGTACCACAAAATCTTGTAAATTTTGTACTTTCGTGATGAGATTATTCAAACCCGCAGTTACACTCTGGAGATCCATTATTGTCAGGTGCACACAGAGCATACAGAGATTAGGAGGAGAGAGAGAAAAAAGACTGCAGCAAGGCAGACTGGAGGAAAAAAAAAAAAAAAAAAAAATTCCAGCAGACTTCTTATAACTCTCCTTTCTCAACCTGGGTCTTTAACACTTTAATGGCCGGTCAAACTGTCATGATCTCTGCAGGCAGAGATCATAGCAAGCCTATAGAGGGACAAGCTCTCGGAAGATGGAACTATACAGACCATGAACTAAGCCTGCCGCGCAACTAGAAATAGCCAGGTAGCATTTCCTATTTATCGCTAGATGCCCAGCTCTGGCCTAAGACCTAAATAGCTAGCAGAGGGAAATATAAGACCTGGCTCACCTCTAGAGAAATATTCCAAAGAAGACAGTAGCCCCCCACATATAATGACGGTGAGTTCAGATGAAACAACAAACGCAGCAGGAAAATAGTCTTAGCAAATTTGAGGTCCGATTACTAGATAGCAGAAGACAGATAGTATACTTTCATGGTCAGCAGAAAAACACTAACAAAACACCATCCAGAGATTACCTTAAACTCTGGCATTAACTCATAACGCCAGAGTAGCAATCCCTGATCAACGAGAGCTTTCCAGACACAGTAACAAAACTTCAGCTGTGAACTGGAACAAATAGGCAAAACAAAACATGGACAAAAGTCCAACTTATCTAGTAGTTGTCTAGAAGCAGGAACAAGCACTGAGAGGCATCAGATAACATTGTTGACCGGCAAGAAACCACCAGAGAAATGAGCTTAAATAGCGACACCCACTACTGATGGAATCAGGTGAAACAGGAAAGAGGATGACAAGTCCAATTCCACAAGCGGCCACCGGGGGAGCCCAGAATCCAAATTCACAACATAGGACATTGCCAGCTGGCATCAAGTAACGATCTGAGTCGAGTTAAATAGAGCAGCCAGCCAAGGCCTAAACGAGGTCAGCTGGGGAAGGAACCTCAGAACCAGCAGCTCCACTGACAGCCACCAGAGGGAGTCCATGGACAGAACTCGCCGAAGTACCATTCATAACCACAGGAGGGAGTTCGAGAACAGAATTCACAACAGTACCCCCCCCTTGAGGAGGGGTCACCGAACTCTCACCAGAGCCTCCAGGCCGATCCGGATGAGCCAAATGAAAGGCACGAACAAGATCGGCAGCATGAACATCAGAGGCAACCACCCAGGAATTATCCTCCTGACCATAACCTTTCCACTTGACTAGGTACTGAAGTTTCCATCTCAAAACACGAGAATCCAAAATCTTCTCCACCACATACTCCTACTCCCCCTCAACCAACACCGGGGCAGGAGGATCAATGGAGGGAACCATAGGAGCCACATATCTCCGCAATAACGACCTATGGAACACATTATGGATGGCGAAAGAAGCTGGGAGGTCCAAACGAAATGACACAGGATTAAGAATTTCACAAATCTTATAAGGACCAATGAAACGATGCTTAAACTTAGGAGACGAAACCTTCATAGGAACATAACGAGACGACAACCAAACCAAATCCCCAACACGAAGTCGGGGACCAACACAGCGACGGCGGTTAGCGAAACATTGAGCCTTCTCCTGGGACAATGTCAAATTGTCCACTACGTGAGTCCAAATTTGCTGCAACCTGTCCACCACAGAATCCACACCAGGACAGTCCGAAGGCTCAACCTGCCCTGAAGAAAAACGAGGGTGGAAACCAGAATTACAGAAAAAGGGCGAAACCAAAGTGGCCGAGCTGGCCCGATTATTAAGGGCGAACTCGGCCAAAGGCAAGAAGGACACCCAATCATCCTGATCAGCAGAAACAAAGCATCTCAGATATGTTTCCAAAGTCTGATTGGTTCGTTTGGTTTGGCCATTTGTCTGAGGATGGAAAGCTGAAGAAAAAGACAAATCAATGCCCATCTTAGCACAAAAGGACCGCCAAAATCTTGAAACAAACTGGGAACCTCTGTCCAACACGATGTTCTCCGGAATGCCATGTAAACGAACCACATGCTGGAAAAACAATGGAACCAAATCAGAGGAGGAAGGCAATTTAGGCAAAGGTACCAAATGGACCATCTTAGAGAAGCGATCACAAACCACCCAGATAGCTGACATCCTCTGAGAGACAGGGAGATCTGAAATAAAATCCATGGAAATATGCGTCCAGGGCCTTTTCAGGACCGGCAAGGGCAAAAGCAACCCACTGGCACGAGAACAGCAGGGCTTAGCCCGAGCACAAGTCCCACAGGACTGCACAAAAGAACGCACATCTCGTGACAAGGAAGGCCACCAAAAGGATCTAGCCACCAAATCTCTGGTACCAAAGATTCCAGGATGACCAGCCAACACCGAACAATGAACCTCAGAGATAACTCTACTAGTCCATCTATCAGGGACAAACAGCTTCTCCGCTGGGCAACGGTCAGGTCTATCAGCCTGAAACTCCTGCAGCACCCGCCGCAAATCAGGGGAGATGGCAGACAAAACTACCCCTTCTTTGAGAATACCAGCCGGCTCAGGAACTCCCGGAGAATCAGGCACAAAACTCCTTGAAAGGGTATCAGCCTTCACATTCTTAGAACCCGGAAGGTACGAAACCACAAAATTGAAGCGGGAGAAAAACAGCGACCATCGAGCCTGTCTAGGATTCAACGGCTTGGCAGACTCGAGATAAGTCAGATTCTTGTGATTCATCAAGACCACCACGCGATGCTTGGCTCCTTCAAGCCAATGTCGCCACTCCTCAAACGCCCACTTCATAGCCAACAACTCTCGATTGCCCACATCATAATTGCACTCAGCAGGCAAAAACTTTCTAGAAAAGAAAGCACATGGCTTCATCACAGAGCCATCAGAACCTCTTTGAGACAAAACAGCCCCTGCTCCAATCTCAGAAGCATCCACCTCGACCTGAAACGGGAGCGAAACCTCTGGCTGACACAACACAGGGGCAGAAGAAAAACGACGCTTCAGCTCCTGAAAAGCCTCAACGGCCGCAGAGAACCAATTGACCACATCAGCACCTTTCTTGGTCAAATCAGTCAATGGTTTAACAACACTAGAAAAATTAGCGATGAAGCGACGGTAAAAATTAGCAAAGCCCAGGAATTTCTGAAGGCTCTTCACAGAAGTAGGCTGAGTCCAATCATAAATGGCCTGAACTTTAACAGGGTCCATCTCGATAGTAGAAGGGGAAAAAATGAAGCCCAAAAATGAAACCTTCTGAACTCCAAAGAGACATTTAGACCCCTTCACAAACAAGGAATTAGCACGAAGGACCTGCAACACCATTCTGACATGCTTCACATGAGACTCCCAATCGTCCGAAAAGAACAAAATATCATCCAAATATACAATCATGAATCTATCCATGTACTTTCGGAAGATGTCATGCATAAAGGACTGAAACACAGATGGAGCATTAGAAAGACTGAATGGCATCACCAAGTACTCAAAATGGCCCTCGGGCGTATTAAATGCTGTTTTCCATTCGTCGCCCCATTTAATACGCACAAGATTATACGCCCCTCGAAGATCTATCTTGGTGAACCAGCTAGCCCCCTTAATCCGAGCAAACAAATCAGACAGTAGCGGCAAAGGGTACTGAAATTTGACGGTGATTTTATTGAGAAGGCGGTAATCTATACAAGGTCTCAGAGAACCATCCTTCTTGGCCACAAAAAAGAACCCTGCTCCCAATGGTGACGATGAAGGGCGAATATGCCCTTTCTCCAAGGACTCCTTTATATAACTCCGCATTGCAGCGTGTTCTGGCACAGATAAATTGAACAGTCGGCCCTTCGGAAACTTACTACCAGGAATCAAATTAATAGCACAATCGCAATCCCCATGAGGAGGTAGGGCACTGGATTTGGGCTCATCAAATACATCCCGGTAATCTGACAAGAACTCAGGAACTTCAGAAGGATGGGAAGACGAAATAGACAACAATGGGACATCCCCATGTACCCCTTGACAACCCCAACTGGATACAGACATTGATTTCCAATCCAATACTGGATTATGGACCTGTAGCCATGGCAAACCCAAAACGACCACATCATGCAGATTATGCAACACCAAAAAGCGAATATCCTCCTGATGTGCAGGAGCCATGCACATGGTCAATTGAGTCCAGTACTGAGGCTTATTCTTGGCCAAAGGTGTAGCATCAATTCCTCTCAATGGAATAGGATACTGTAAGGGCTCCAAGAAAAAACCACAGCGCCTGGCAAACTCCAAGTCCATCAAATTCAGGGCAGCGCCTGAATCCACAAATGCCATAACAGAATAGGACGACAAAGAGCAAATCAGAGTAACGGACAAAAGAAATTTTGGCTGTACCGTTCCAATGGTGGCAGACCTAGCGAACCGTTTAGTGCGCTTAGGACAATCAGAGATACCATGAGTGGAGTCACCACAGTAAAAACACAGCCCATTCTGACGTCTGTACTCTTGCCGTTCAGCTCTGGTCAAGGTCCTGTCACATTGCATAGGCTCAGGCCTCTGCTCAGAAAACACCGCCAAATGGTGCACATTTTTGCGCTCACGTAAGCGTCGATCGATCTGAATGGCCAAGGACATAGACTCATTCACACCAGCAGGCGTGGGGAATCCCACCATAACATCCTTAAGGGCTTCAGAAAGACCCTTTCTGAAAATTGCCGCCAGGGCACATTCATTCCACTGAGTAAGCACAGACCACTTTCTAAACTTCTGACAATATACCTCCGCTTCATCCTGACCCTGACACAAAGCCAGTAAATTTTTCTCTGCCTGATCCACTGAATCTGGTTCATCATAAAGCAATCCAAGCGCCAGAAAAAACGCATCTACATTACGCAATGCAGGATCTCCTGGCGCAAGGGAAAATGCCCAGTCTTGAGGGTCGTCACGCAGCAAAGAAATAATGATTTTTACTTGCTGAATGGGGTCACCAGAGGAGCGGGGTTTCAAAGCAAAAAACAGTCTACAATTATTTTTGAAATTCAGGAACTTAGATCTATCCCCAGAAAACAATTCAGGAATTGGAATTCTGGGTTCTAACATCGGGTTCTGAACTACATAATCTTGAATGCCTTGTACCCTTGCAGTGAGTTGATCCACAAAAGAGGACAGACCTTGAATGTCCATATCTACACCTGTGTCCTGAACCACCCAGAAATTTAGGGGAAAAGAGAAACAAAACACACTGCAGAGAGAAAAAAAAATGGTCTCAGAACTTCTCTTATCCCTCTATTGAGATGCATTAACACTTTACGGGCCAGCTGTACTGTTATGATTGAACTGGTGGTTAGGAGCACTAGAAATGACCAGATGAACCTCGATCAAATATTAGCAACGAAACAAGCAACTCTTGTAGACCGTTTGATTCAGGCATTCCCAGCACACAGCGCCGGTGATGGTTCTCACACGAGCTGCAGGGGGCTACAGGGCAGAGGTGTTAGAGGTGCACAAATCAGAAGTGGCGTTGGACAGAGGGGTTTTCTGACCAGGTTGTGGAGTGATTTCGCAATGACCGCAGACAGGACAGGTACTGCAGCATCTATTCAAAGTGACAGGAGACAACATTTGTCCAGTATGGTTACTAACTATTTTTCATCCCTTATCGATGTTCTCCCTCAACCGTCATTCCCATTTGATTACTGGGCATCCAAATTAGACACCTGGCCTGAATTGGCAGAATATGCATTGCAGAAGCTTGCTTGCCCAGCAGCTAGTGTGCTATCAGAAAGAGTATTCAGTGCTGCTGGTTCAATATTAACCGAAAAAAGGACTCGTCTGGCTACCCAAAATGTTGATGATCTAACCTTCATTAAAATGAACCACTCCTGGATTTCAAATTATTTTGCCCCACCTTTCCCGGCTGACACCCAGTTTTCCTATAAAAAGGTCTTGCTTGTGGACTGGTCTTACTGAGTGTTCCAATCTCTTAATTTGCAGCAGCTGTTTGTCCAGCATACGACATGTTTACACCTCTGTTATGATTGAACTGGTGGTTAGGAGCACTAGAAATGACCAGATGAGCAAACTAGTAATACAGGACGAGCTCTGGGAAGTGGGAGCTCTGCTGACCGCAACCCCTAATCCTATCACAACAACTAGAAATAGCCGTGGAGCGTTCCTGCCTAGATGCCTCTTCACAGCCTAAAAGCTAACTACCCCTAAAGATAGAAAATACAGCCTACCTTGCCTCAGAGAAATTCCCCAAAGAAATAGGCAGCCCCCCACACATATTGACTGCGAGTTAAGATGGAAGTCACAAACACAGGAATGAAATAGGTTTCAGCAAAGGAGGCCAGCCTTAACTAAACAGACTGAGGGTAGAAAAGGTATATTTGCGGTCAGCATAAAAAACTAACAAAAACCACGCAGAGTGTGCAAGAGAGAGCACCGCACTGACTCACGGCGCGGTGGTGCCACTCTGCATCCCAGAGCTTCCAGCTAACAAGACAAAATCATAATAGCAAGCTGGACAAAAACACAGTGGTAACAAATAAGCTAGCAGGGACTTAGCTTTTGCTGAAGTAGACAGGTCATCTGAAAGATCCAAGAGAACTGAACCAGTACTAGGACATTGCCAGCTGGCATCAAGTAACGATCTGAGTGGAGTTAAATAGAGCAGCCAGCCAAGGCCTAAACGAGGTCAGCTGGGGAAGGAACCTCAGAACCAGCAGCTCCACTCACAGCCACCAGAGGGAGTCCATGGACAGAACTCGCCGAAGTACCATTCATAACCACAGGAGGGAGTTCGAGAACAGAATTCACAACACACCTCCCTAAATGAGAAAACTCCCCCCATGGGGCCGTGGTCTCGCCACTTGGCGCAAGCACCTGTTAGAGTGCCGTTTGTCTGAAGAGGTGGGTGTGCCCGCTTTTGGTCGACGGCACTGCCACTGGGTCCCTCATAGTACAATAACGTGTCTCTGGCGGTGGTGGCGCGCAACCAACGTCAGACACACCGTTGTAACATGAGGGGCCCTGGGCCTGTACCGCCGGCCACAAGAGAGTTCCCCCCCAGCTCAAACTGGGCTCTACCACATGCAAAATTATCTCTCACAGCTCCAACAATGTTTAGTCTATGCGCTGACATCCTTCAATGCCTGGCACTGACAATACCAATTTGTTGACAAGTATGATGCTAGTTTAAATAGTCAGGGTCAGTGTCCTATATTGACACCAGTAAATACTTAGTGCCAAATTACTATGTCTGAAACTCAGCAGAGGAGCCCACCCCTGTACCTAAGTATGCCACACTTTTGTTTTTTTGTTTTGTTGTTTTGCGAGACATTAACATCTATTTATTTTTTGGGAGTACTAACTGTGTCAGACACTCCTTCCAATCGTCCTCCGCTGACCACACCAATGCTGCCTGTGTACCCCTGCGAGATAACTCTAAGTGCCTTGAGCCTATTTTTATTTATTTTAGGCCTAGCAAGTCTGTCTGCGGTCCCTCCTTGCAATCGTCCTCCGCTGACCACACCAATGCTGCCTGTGTACCCCTGTGAGATAACTCTAAGTGCCTTGAGCCTATTTTTATTTATTTTAGGCCTAGTAAGTCTGTCTGCGGTCCCTCCTTGCAATCGTCCTCCGCTGACCACACCAATGCTGCCTGTGTACCCATGTAACCTATTTAAAACTGCCTTGAGCCTATTTTTATTTATTTTAGGCCTAGTAAGCCTGTCTGTGGTCCCTCCTTGCAATCGCCCTCCGCTGACCACACCAATGCTGCCTGTGTACCCCTGCGAAATAACTCTAAGTGCCTTGAGCCTATTTTTATTTATTTTAGGCCTACTAAGTCTGTCTGCGGTCCTTCCTTGCAATCGTCCTCCGCTGACCACACCAATGCTGCCCGTGTACCCCTGGAACCTATTTTAAAGTGCATAGAGCCTATTTTTTTATTTTATTTAATATTAATAAAGCCATGATGGACTACGCTGTACCACTCTACGAGCTACCCAGTTGACACTTCTTTTGCGAGAAAAGCCATCCCAACCGTCCACCAGCATGTAAAAGACCGCATTGTCCATGCACTCTGGCAATCTGTGAGTACAAAGTTGCACCTGAAAACAGACGCATGGACCTGTAGTCATGGCCACGGAAGGTTACGTGTCCATTATGGCGCAATGGGTTAATGTGGTGGATGCATGGTCCACAGGGGACAGCCTACTAACTCTGCAGTCCCTAATTCAAATTGTCCTCAATTCAGGTTTTCGGGCTTTTTTTAAAAATAGGAAACTGCATTTGGGCTACTAGTTTGGTTGGGGCCTACTGTTGATGTCTGCCGCTCCTGGGTGTTCTCCTCCTCCTTGGTGTTCTCCTCCTGGTTTCCTTGTCTGAGCTTCAACCTTCAGGCTCTCAGAAAGTATTTTTAAATGTAACACTGCAGTTGCCCTGCTACCTGGGTTGGGGCCTAGTAACGGTGTGTGCCGCTCACTGGTGTTGTCCTCCACTGTATAAAGCTGAGCTTCAACCTTCAGGCTCTCATTAAGTATTTGTTTTTAAAAATTGGTGATTGGGGCCTACTAACGGTGTGTGCCGCTCCCTGGTGTTGTCCTCCACTGTATAAAGCTGAGCTTCAACCTTCAGGCTCTCATTAAGTATTTGTTTTTAAAAATTGGTGGTTGGGGCCTACTAACGGTGTGTGCCGCTCCCTGGTGTTGTCCTCCACTGTATAAAGCTGAGCTTCAACCTTCAGGCTCTCATTAAGTATTTGTTTTTAAAAATTGGTGGTTGGGGCCTACTAACGGTGTGTGCCGCTCCCTGGTGTTGTCCTCCACTGTATAAAGCTGAGCTTCAACCTTCAGGCTCTCATTAAGTATTTGTTTTTAAAAATTGGTGGTTGGGGCCTACTAACGGTGTGTGCCGCTCCCTGGTGTTGTCCTCAACTGTATAAAGCTGAGCTTCAGTCTTTAGGCTTCCGGCCTATAGTAGCAGATATTAAACTGCATTTGGCCTTCAACTTTGGTTGGGCCCTACTAACGGTGTGTGCCGCTCCCTGGTGTTGTCCTCCACTGTATAAAGCTGAGCTTCAACCTTCAGGCTCTCATTAAGTAGTTGTTTTTAAAAATTGGTGGTTGGGGCCTACTAACGGTGTGTGCCGCTCCCTGGTGTTGTCCTCCACTGTATAAAGCTGAGCTTCAATCTTAAGGCTTTCGTTAAGTAGTTGTTTTTAAAATGTGTGGTTGGGCCCTTAAAACGGTGTCTGACGCTACTAGGTGTTCTCCTCCTCCTGGGTGTTCACCTCCTCCTGGGTGTTCTCCTCCTCATGGGTGTTCTCCTACAGGTTTCCTTGTCTGAGCTTCAACCTTCAGGCTCTCATTAAGTATTTGTTTTTAAAAATTGGTGGTTGGGGCCTACTAACGGTGTGTGCCGCTCCCTGGTGTTGTCCTCCACTGTATAAAGCTGAGCTTCAATCTTAAGGCTCTCGTTAAGTAGTTGTTTTTAAAATGTGTGGTTGGGCCCTTAAAATGGTGTCTGACGCTACTGGGTTTTCTCCTGTTTTGTTGTCCCGACCTTCAATGTTCAGGGTTTCGGCTTACATTTTAAATAATTAAACTGCAGTTGGCCTACTACTTTGGTTGGGCCTAGTAACGGTGTGTGCCGCACCTTGGTGTTGTCCTGTGTTATTTTCCTGACCTTTAATCTTCAGGCTTATGGCCTTCATTTGTAATATTAAACTGCATAGGGCCTACTAGT
Organism: Ranitomeya variabilis; assembly: GCF_051348905.1. NCBI lineage: Eukaryota > Metazoa > Chordata > Amphibia > Anura > Dendrobatidae > Ranitomeya > Ranitomeya variabilis. The sequence continues at coordinate 569,854,109 of NC_135232.1, forward strand.
GTGGTTCGGCCCTACTAACGGTGTCTGCCGCTCCTGGATTTTCTACTCCACTGAACTAAGCAATGCCACCTGGTTAGTCCTGTTACCAATTTTGAACTGCATTTTCCCCCTTTATTATTTGGGCCTATATCAGTGTTTCGTCCTCATCCTGCCCATTGCCCAGCCGGTGCTAGATGAGTCTTGTGGTACTTTGACCCAGACCACTACATTCCCCTTGCGCGCTACACAGCCACAATCTGACCCTGCTGAAAGTCAGGTTCCCCTTCCCGCATACTATACCACCTTACACAGGGACAAAGAGGAAGGTGCAGATGAAAGTGCAGGTTTCTTCAACAGGTAGGGGGGCATACTCGTTGGCGACGTCACAGGCACAGGGCCCCTCAGAGTATGCAAAAGTGTCGCTGCCGGTGGGAGGCGCCCCCGCCGTGCAAACCCACCGCCGTACTTTGAGGGGCCCTGTGCCAGTGCCAATGCGAATGAGTGGGCCTCCCTGCTTGCTCAGGATCACAGCACTTGTGAAGTTGAAATACTTACCTCTCACTGCTCCACCGCCGTGACCTAGTCCACGTTTCCTGGGCCCACTAAAACCTTGAACCAGCCCTACCCCCCACAACTTTTGCCAAATGACCCCCAATTTCCAATGCCCAACTATTATTAGAAAGTTAATTAAGATTGACAAGCTTCAGAAACAAGAATGGATGTTTTTGGCATTAAAATGGGCACTATAGGTGTTTTCCTGGCCTCCACTCACTGCAGACTATGCTTCCCCATTGACTTGCATTGGGTTTCATGTTTCGGTCGATCCCCGACTTTTCGCGATAATCGGCTGACTTCACTCGACTCGACTTTGGACAAAGTCGGGTTTCGCAAAACCCGACTCGATCTTAAAAAAATGAAAGTCGCTCAACCCTAGCCCTCATATATCTGCGTGCTCCAAGTTTGGGCATTGTAGGCCTGTGGACCACTTTTTTTTGCTGACTGTTGCTGAAATCATATACTGCACTATTTAGCATAAAACATATAAATAGGGCACATATTTGCCAGTGTGGTATTTCCGTGACAGCCCTTATATATCTGCGTGCTCCAAATTTTGTCATTGTAGGCTGGAGGACACCTTTTTTGGCGTCTGTTACTGAAATTATAGACATCACTATTTAGCATAAAAACATATAAAAAGGGCACATATTTGCCAGTGTGGTATTTCCGTGAGAGCCCTCATATAACTGTGTGCTCCGAGTTTGGTCATTGTAGGCCAGTGTACCACTTTTTTGCTGTCTGTTACTCTAATTATATACAGCATTATTTAGCATAAATTAACTTCACAAAAAGGCCCCCAAAAATTGAATACAGTCTGTTATGTCAGGCTGAGGCCTGCCTGGTGTTTGGGTTTCAAAAATCAGATAATATTTCGCTACTAATAAATATATTTGTGTTGAGTATTTGAAGTAGTGCAGTAGTCCATTTAAAATGGGCAAGGCAAGGGGCAAGGGATGGGGAAGTGGACGTGATGATGATGGTGCATGCAGAGGACGAGACCGTGGCAAAGGTGAAAGTGGGCCACAACAAAGACCCACATCTTCTTGCTCGACCTTCCTGTTCCAGTTTCTAGGGGACCTGTTGTGAACTCTATTTTTAGGCTCCCTCTAGTGGTCACAAGCGGTACTGTGTAGTGTTGTCTTTCTGCAGGTTGGCTGCATCAGCTGGTTCATTATCCTTGGTTGGCTTCCTATTTGGCTTGCTAAGATGTGATCTCCTCCCTTGCTGGTTGCTCTAGGGGACTGAGTTTCTCCCCCCACACCGTTAGTTGGTGCGGGGGTTCTTGAAATCTCAGTGTGGATATTTTGTAAGGGTTTTTACTGACTGCACAGACCCCTTTACTATTTTCTGCTATCTAGTATTAGTGGGCCTCATTTGCTGAATCTGTTTTCACCCCTGTGTATGTGCCTTCCTCTTACCTCACCGTTATTATTTGTTGGGGGCTTCTATATCTTTGGGGATTATTTCTCTGGAGGCAAGAGAGGTCTTTCTTTCTCTCTAGGGGTAGTTAGTTCCTCAGGCTGGCTCGAGACATCTAGGATTTTTAGGCACGTTCACCGGCTACTTCTAGTGTGTTTGGATAGGTTCAGATTTGCGGTCAGTCCAGTTTGCCACCTCCCTAGAGCTTGTCCTATGTTTGTTACTTAGCTGGGGTAATTCGTGATCCTCAACCACTAAGGATCATAACAGTATAGCAGGCCAAAAAAGTGTTTAATGCATCGCAGAAGTGGGATAAAAAGAAGACCTGAGTACATTTTTTTTTTTCTCCCTCCCGCTTTTCCTTTGCTGCAGTCTGTTTAGCTTCTTTCATCCCCTTGAACTCTGGGTGGTTTTGAGCTCAGCTGCAGACATGAATGTTCAGACTCTGACTTCTAGTGTGGATCATCTTACTGCACGGGTGCAAAGTATTCAGGATTTTGTTATTCATAGCCCTATGTCAGAACCAAAGATACCCATTCCTGAGTTGTTTTCTGGAGATAGATCTAGGTTTCAGAATTTTAAGAATAATTGTAAGTTATTTCTGTCTCTGAGACCTCGTTCCTCTGGTAAATCCGCTCAGCAAGTTAAAATTGTTATCTCCTTGTTGCGTGGCGACCCTCAAGATTGGGCCTTCTCTCTGGCGCCAGGAGATCCTGCATTGCTTAATGTAGATGCATTTTTTCTGGCTCTTGGACTGCTTTATGAGGAGCCTAATCTTGAGAATCAGGCAGAAAAAGCGTTGCTGGCTATCTCTCAAGGTCAGGATGAAGCAGAGGTGTATTGTGAAAAATTTCGGAAATGGTCGGTGCTTACTCAATGGAATGAGTGTGCCCTGGCTGCAAATTTCAGAGAAGGTCTTTCTGAGGCCATTAAGAATGTTATGGTGGGGTTTCCCACCCCTACAAGTCTGAGTGATTCTATGGCTTTAGCCATTCAGGTTGATGGGCGTTTGCGGGAGCACAAATCTGCTCATCCTTTGGCGGTATTTTCTGAACAGTGACCTGAGTCTATGCAATGTGACCGAACTCTGACCAGAATTGAGCGACAAAATCATAGACGTCAAAATGGGTTGTGCTTTTACTGTGGTGATTCTACTCATGTTATCTCAGCATGCTCTAAACGTTTAAAAAAAACGCTAAACCTGTCACCATTGGTACGATACAGCCTAAATTTATTTTGTCTGTTACTTTGATTTGTTCTTTGTCGTCCTACCCGGTTATGGCTTTTGTGGATTCGGGTGCTACCCTGAATCTGATGGATTTGTCGTTTGCCAGGCGCTGTGGTTTTGTCCTGGAGCCTTTGGAATTTCCTATTCCTCTGAGGGGAATTGATGCTACGCCATTGGCTGAGAATAAGCCTCAGTATTGGACGCAAATGACCATGTGCATGACTCCCGTACATCAGGAGGTGATTCGCTTTCTTGTTTTGCATAATTTTCATGATGTTGTTGTTTTGGGTCTGCCATGGCTGCAGACTCATAATCCAGTTTTAGATTGGAAAGCTATGTCTGTGTCAAGTTGGGTTTGTCAGGGAATTCATGGCGATATTCCGTTGGTGTCTATTGCTTCTTCCACTCCTTCTGAGGTCCCTGAGTTTTTGTCTGACTACCAGGATGTATTTGATGAGCCCAGGTCCAGTGCCCTGCCCCCTCATAGGGATTGTGACTGTGCTATAAATTTAATTCCTGGTAGTAAATTCCCTAAGGGACGACTTTTTAATTTGTCTATACCAGAGCATGCCGCGATGCGGAATTATATAAAGGAGTCTTTGGAGAAGGGACATATTCGCCCATCCTCTTCCCCTCTTGGTGCAGGATTTTTTTTTGTGGCCAAGAAGGACTGTTCTTTGAGACCTTGTATAGATTATCGTCTTCTGAATAAAATCACAGTCAAATTTCAGTATCCTTTGCCACTATTGTCTGATTTGTTTGCTCGGATTAAGGGGGCCAGTTGGTTCACTAAGATAGATCTCCGTGGTGCGTATAACCTTGTGCGCATTAAGCAGGGAGATGAATGGAAAACAGCATTTAATACGCCCGAAGGCCATTTTGAGTACTTGGTGATGCCTTTTGGACTCTCTAATGCTCCTTCTGTGTTTCAGTCCTTCATGCATGACATCTTCCGAGAATATCTGGATAAATTTATGATTGTTTATCTGGATGACATTTTGGTCTTTTCTGATGATTGGGAGTCCCATGTGGAGCAGGTCAGGATGGTGTTTCAGGTCCTGCGTGCTAATGCTTTATTTGTGAAGGGCTCAAAATGCCTCTTCGGAGTACAGAAGGTCTCCTTTTTGGGTTTTATTTTTTCTCCTTCTACTGTGGAGATGGACCCAGTCAAGGTCCAGGCTATTCATGACTGGACTCAGCCTACGTCTGTTAAGAGTCTTCAGAAGTTCTTGGGTTTTGCTAATTTTTACCATCGTTTCATCGCTGATTTTTCTAGCGTGGTTAAACCTTTGACGGATTTGACCAAGAAGGGTTCTGATGTGACTAATTGGTCTCCTGCGGCCGTGGAGGCCTTTCGGGAACTGAAGCACCGGTTTTCTTCAGCTCCAGTCTTATGTCAACCAGATGTCTCTCTCCCCTTCCAGGTTGAGGTTGATGCTTCTGAGATTGGAGCAGTGGCTGTTTTGTCGCAGAGAAGCTCTGATGGCTCTGTGATGAAGCCATGTGCTTTCTTTTCAAGAAAGTTTTCGCCTGCCGAGCGGAATTATGATGTTGGTAATCGGGAGTTGTTGGCTATGAAGTGGGCATTTGAGGAGTGGCGACATTGGCTCGAAGGAGCTAAACATCGTGTGGTGGTCTTGACTGATCACAAAAACCTGATTTACCTCGAATCTGCCAAGCGCCTGAATCCTAGACAGGCTCGTTGGTCGCTGTTTTTCTCCCGTTTCAACTTCGTGGTCTCATACCTGCCTGGTTCAAAGAACGTGAAGGCTGATGCACTTTCTAGGAGTTTTGTGCCTGACTCTCCGGGAGTTTCTGAGCCGGCTGGTATTCTCAGAGAGGGAGTGATTTTGTCTGCCATTTCCCCAGATTTGCGACGAGTGCTGCAGAAATTTCAGGCAGATAGACCTGACCGTTGTCCACCAGAGAGACTGTTTGTCCCGGATAGATGGACCAGCAGAGTTATTTCCGAGGTTCATTCTTCGGTGTTGTCGGGTCATCCTGGGATTTTTGGTACCAGAGATTTGGTGGCTAGGTCCTTCTGGTGGCCTTCCTTGTCGCGGGATGTGCATTTCTTTGTGCAGTCTTGTGGGATTTGTGCTCAGGCTAAGCCTTGCTGTTCTCGTGCCAGCGGTTTGATTTTGCCTTTGCCTGTCCCGAAAAGGCCTTGGACGCACATTTCCACGGATTTTATTTCGGATCTTCCAGTATCTCAGAAAATGTCTGTCATCTGGGTGGTGTGTGATCGTTTTTCCAAGATGGTCCATTTGGTGCCCTTGCCTAAGTTGCCTTCCTCCTCCGATTTGGTTCCTCTATTTTTTCAGAATGTGGTTCGCTTGCACGGCATTCCTGAAAATATTGTGTCTGATAGAGGATCCCAGTTTGTGTCCAGGTTTTGGCGGACTTTTTGTGCTAAGATGGGCATTGATTTATCTTTTTCGTCGGCCTTCCATCCTCAGACTAATGGCCAAACCGAGCGAACTAATCAGACGTTGGAAACTTATTTGAGATATTTTGTTTCTGCTGATCAGGATGATTGGGTGACTTTTTTGCCATTGGCTGAGTTTGCCCTTAATAATCAGGCTAGTTCTGCTACTTTAGTTTCTCCTTTTTTCTGCAATTCTGGTTTCCATCCTCGTTTTTCCTCGGGTCAGGTTGAGTCTTCTGACTGTCCTGGGGTGGATTCTGTGGTGGATAGGTTGCAGCAGATTTGGAACCATGTGGTGGACAATTTGAGGTTGTCACAGGAGAAGGCTCAGCGCTTTGCCAACCGCCGCCGCGGTGTGGGTCCCCGACTTCGTGTTGGGGATTTGGTGTGGCTGTCTTCTCGGTATGTTCCAATGAAGGTCTCCTCTCCTAAATTCAAGCCTCGCTTCATCGGTCCTTATAAGATCTTTTAAATCCTTAACCCAGTGTCTTTTCGCTTGGATCTCCCAGCATCGTTTGCCATTCATAATGTGTTCCATAGGTCTTTGTTGCGGAGGTATGTGGTACCTGTGGTTCCTTCTGTTGAGCCTCCTGCTCCGGTGCTGGTCGCGGGTGAATTGGAGTATGTGGTGGAGAAGATTTTGGATTCTCGTATCTCTAGACGGAGGCTTCAGTATTTGGTGAAGTGGAAGGGCTATGGTCAGGAGGATAATTCCTGGGTTGTCGCCTCTGATGTTCATGCGGCCGATTTGGTTCGTGCCTTCCACGTGGCTCATCCTGATCGCCCTGGGGGTCTTGATGAGGGTTCGGTGACCCCTCCTCAAGGGGGGGGTACTGTTGTGAACTCTATTTTTAGGCTCCCTCTAGTGGTCACAAGTGGTACTGTGTAGTGTTGTCTTTCTGCAGGTTGGCTGCATCAGCTGGTTCGTTATCCTTGGTTGGCTTCCTATTTGGCTCACCTGGATACTCAGTTCCTTGCCTGCTATCAATGTATTCAGTGCTCTTCAGATTCCTTGTGATTACCTTGCTCCCAGCCTCTCCAAGACAAGCTAAGTTTTTGTCCGTTCATTTTTGATTATCAGCATTCATCATGTTTCTTGTCCAGCTTGCTAAGATGTGATCTCCTCGCTTGCTGGTTGCTCTAGGGGACTGAGTTTCTCCCCCCACACCGTTAGTTGGTGCGTGGGTTCTTGAAATCTCAGTGTGGATATTTTGTAAGGGTTTTTACTGACCGCACAGACCCCTTTACTATTTTCTGCTATCTAGTATTAGTGGGCCTCATTTGCTGAATCTGTTTTCACCCCTGTGTATGTGCCTTCCTCTTACCTCACCGTTATTATTTGTTGGGGGCTTCTATATCTTTGGGGATTATTTCTCTGGAGGCAAGAGAGGTCTTTCTTTCTCTCTAGGGGTAGTTAGTTCCTCAGGCTGGCTCGAGACGTCTAGGATTTTTAGGCACGTTCACCGGCTACTTCTAGTGTGTTTGGATAGGTTCAGATTTGCGGTCAGTCCAGTTTGCCACCTCCCTAGAGCTTGTCCTATGTTTGTTACTTAGCTGGAGTAATTCGTGATCCTCAACCAGTAAGGATCATAACAGGGACCGCAGTACCCCACTATTGAAGCCAGAGCAGTGTGAAACGGTTGTTGGTTGGATAGCGGATAATACTTCCAGTCTCTTAGCCACCACCACCACCATGTCTTTCACACGGTCGTCTGAGTAGCCATGAGTGTGGCCCGGATATTCCTTACCCTGATCCTTCTTCCTCCCACCATGCCGAGTGCCCTGAGGAAACAGATCTCACACTTGGACACTCTGAAGAGCTGTTCAGTTGTCCATTTCAAAATTCAGAACTCTCGGCCGGTCAACTTGAAGTGAGGGCAAATGAGATCGCATGTAGAGATGCACAAAGCTTTGACCAGCCCCAGTGATGTGAAGGCGATATTGGGAAAGTGTAAGAAAGGTGTACGATGATGAGGCACAATTGCCAGAAAGCAGGGTGCGGATGTGGAAGACGAGGTGGTGGATGACTATGTGACCGACCCAACCTGGCAGGAGGAGATGCAGAGCGAGGGCAGAAGCACACATGGGGAAGGAGGCATATCACCTCAACAGGCAGGAGAAAGGAGTGTGGTGGCCACAGACAGAAGGCGTGTATCCGTTCCTCGTAACACCAAGATGAGGAAAGTTGCCATTCCAACTGTTAGATTTTGCAGAGTCTGGTTATTTTTTAAAGCCTCTGTCGATAATGCCATGCATCAGCAGGAGTAGCAAAACAACCAGTCTGACAACCACCAGCATAATCAGGCACATGGCAGCAAAGCAACTGACTTTTTGGGCTGAACCCCAGGCTCTAGGACCACTGCCTGCAGGTCACACCACTGCTTCTTCCACTGTTTTGTGTAGAAACCAATCCACAGTACACATGCATGTGAAGATGCCTCTAGCCCTGCACCTGTTGTGGCCCATAGTCAAGCAGCACCATGATTAAACCCGTCCACGTCCTTGTCCCAGCACAGCCTTCAGTTGTCTGTAATGCAAGCGGAAATACCCAGCCAACACCCCACAGGCCCCACAGTCCTAAATTCTAATATTTCTCTTCTGCTTGCACTAGAAATGATGCCTTTTAGGTTTGTTGAGATGGAAGCTTTCCGCAACCTGATGGGGGTGGCTGTCCCAAGGTACTCTGTCCCCAGTCGCCATTATTTCTCCCGGTGTGCTGTACCGGCATTACACCAGCATGTATCCCACAACATTACCCGTGCCTTCAAAAATGCTGTTACAGGGAAAGTCCACCTAACCACGGACACATGGACAAGTGCTTGTGGGCAGGGACGGTACATCTCACTGACGTCACACTGGGTTAACATAGTGGAAGCCGGGACCCAGTCGGACCTTGGGATGAAACACATTCTCCTCATGCAGAGGATTGCTAGCTCTACGTCAATCAGAGTTGCCCCCACAGTCTACAGCTCCTGCATCTCCTCCTTCTCCTCACTATCCTCCATGTCTGAAATCAACACATCAGTCAGAAGCTGGAAGAATTGCAGCACTGCCTCAGCCAAACGGCAACAGGCTCTGCTGAAGCTAATCTGCATAGGTGACAAACCGCACAATACAGAAGAGTTGTGGACAGCGCTGAAAGAGCAGTCAGATGTTTGGATGACACTGCTAAACCTACAGCTTAGGCATGGTCATGTGTGACAATGGTCGTAACCTGGTGGTGGCTCTGAGGCAAGGTGAGCTCACACACATACCTTGCTTGGCCCATGTGCTTAACCTCGTGGTTCAACATTTTCTGAAAAGCTACCTGGAGCTGCCGGATCTGCTAGTGAAAGTACGCCATCTGTCTGCCCATTTTAGAAAGTCAGCTACAGCTTCAGCCGCCCTTGCCATGCTTCAGCAGCGATTGCAGCTTCCAGCTCACGGGCTGGTGTGTGATGTCCCTATGCACTGGAATTCTACGCTGCCTATGTTGATAAGAATTTGTGAGCACAAGAGGGCAGTTGTTGACTACCAAAATCAACAAGGCCGTCAATATTCAGTTCAGACTCCACACATAAGACCTCAGGAGTGGACATGGATGTCCAACATATGTACCATCCTCCAAAACTTTGAGGACTGCACCAAGATGGTGAGCGGCGATGATGCCATAATTAGCGTCACCATCCCTCTTCTCAGCATTCTGAAATCCTCTCTGCTCACAATTAAAGAGGATACATTGCAGGCAGAGCACAAGGACATGGAGCAAGGAACCATACAGGGAGATTACACTCAGCCCAGCCTCATGTCTTCTCAATGTGGATTGGTAGTCAATGAGGAGGATGAGGAAGAACAGGATCTACTTTCATGTGCTATAGACAGTACAACAAACACAGCTGTCTTAACTTCTGTTCAGCGGGGATGGCCTGAGGACAGAGAGGAGGAGGAGGATGAGGAGGAGGACAGCATGGTTAGTCATCCTGTTGGTGAGGACACGGAAGTCTTTCCTGTTAGCAGTCTGGAGCGCATGGCAGACTTTATGTTGCGCTGCGTTTTCACGTGACCCTCGCATGATAAAAATTTTGAGTGACACTCATTACTATTGTTGAGCGATGCCTTCCGATATCGGGAAATATCGGATCGGATTGGATCGGACCGATACCCAAAAAAATATCTGATATCGCCGATTCCGATACTGGAAAGCAATGCAAGTCAATGGGACACAAATATTGGAATGAAAATAAACCCTTTCTTTCCTTGTAGGTTAATTCTACAAGAAGGAAAACAACTAAGAATAATGTAGAATGTATTGGGGGAGATAGAGCAGACATTAAAGGCATAGAGTTTTAGCCCAATCAAATGGAATAGCAGGAATTACATTTTTTTTAAGACTTTCGGAGTTACAAAGATATTGACTATGTTAAGCTTTTTTATATTTCGTCCGATATTTATGTTTTACTACTTCCATGCTCTTCACCTTCTTTTTTACTTCTTCCACACTTTTTCCTTCATCATCCTCAGCAGCAGCATCTTTTTCATCAACTTCTTCCTCACCTTATTCCTCTTCTTCTTCTTCACCTTCTTCCTATTATTCTTTTTTTTACATTCTTCATATTCTTCTTATTCAACTATTATTCTTCTTCATATTCTACTTCTTCATCTTCTTCATATTCTTCTTCTTCATCATATTCTTATTTGTGACAGGCATTCCTGTAGTTGTTATCTATAAAAGTTTGAAGATTACACCTTCCGTTCTGCCTGTCACAAAAGATTTACAACAGGATTTGTCCACGTTCAGTTTGGCCTGCAGCAGCAAGTATTTTCCAGGGGCACCACGAGGAGGAATGGACTCACCCCCATACACTGCTTAGTCTTCTTCTGCTTATAATTTAGATAATATCTTTTGCTCTGATTTTTAGTCTTATGCTTAATGTTCTTCTGCTTTTTGTTCTGCAGCTTCTTGTTCTTCTGCTTCTTGGTCTTCTGTCTCTTGTTCTTCTGTATGTTGGTGGTTTTCTTCTTGTTCTTTGTCCTCTTGGTCATCTTCTTCATGGTCACCTTCCTGGCTTTCTTTGGGGTGGTCTTCAGAGTCGTCATCTTCAGGGTCATCAATTTTCGGGGTCGTCGTCTTCTTCGGGGTGGTCTTCAGGGTCATCGTCTTCAGGGTCGTCGTCAGGGAGATCCAGAGTGATTACCAGAAACCATTTCAAAAAGCTTGAACTTGGAAAAGTAGCAGAAGGTACAAGAAGGCTGAGGAACTGCCGAGAATCAGCTGATGGTACTGGAACCCGATGGGTAGCAGAAGGCACAAGAGCCAATGGAACTACCGAGGACCAGCTGATGGTACTGGAACCCGGTTACTAAGCATGAGGTACCTGTGCCAGAAAGCACTACCAAGGACCAGCAGATGTTGGTGGAACTCAGATACCGAGAAGGAGGCACCTAAGCCAAAGGCACTGCCTGGAACCAGCTGATGTTACTGGAACCCAGGGGGACATATTCAAGATTGACTTCCAAAGAACCAGCTAATGGTACTAGAACTCAGACAGGCAGCAGAAGGTATATATGAAAAAAAAAGTTGCAAGGCTGCGAGCCAGCCGGAGTTACCGAAATACACAGTCCTACAGGGGGTGCTTCTCCTATTGGCACTACGGAACCAGCCTTCATTGCCAGATCCCGCAGCCCACATAGGAAGCACCTAAACTGCAGGCACCATAGATTCGGCTAACCCGACCGCAACACGACAGGAAAACGTATTGGAGGCAAAGTGACGTTGACACTACCTGGAAACAGCTGGCGTGCTGGAATCATGCTGGGCAGGAGGGACAACCAGTGCCAAAGACACTGCTGGGAAACAGCTGGCGGTGCTGGAACCCAGGGTAAATACTAAAAACAGAGTCGAGCCAGAGGCCTAATTGGAGCTAGTTTAAAATCATTAGTAGTGTGAATGTGGACAGAGCAGGAAAAATTGCCGGACACAGCAGGGGATCAGCAGACATTACTGAACCCCAATAACACAGGAGCAAGTGTTGACTGTACAGACGGCACTTCTGAGCAGCAACTGGCAGTGTTGGAGACCAGGGATTACAGTTCAGGTTGTAGAAACATGAACACAACAGGACACCTGGATACTGTTGCCAACCAGTTATTTATCTGGAAGAGGACTGGCAAATTCCTGTGAGATCCAGGCCTTGTTCATTTTCAGAAAAGTAAGCCGGTCAATGTTATTAGAGGATAGTCCCATGCGACGGTCTGTTAGTACACCACTTGCGGCACAAAAGACACGTTCTGATAATACACTAGCAGAAGGGCATGCCAGCACTTCAAATCCATACTGGCTAAGCTCTGGCCATGTATCCAGCTTAGAAACCCAAAACTTAAAGGGGGAAGAGCCATCTGGGAGTACATTGAGAGGGAAAGACATGTCTGTGATGGTGTAGACATTTGTGGCGGGGACCCAAAACTTTGCCACATTTGGGCCATACTGGTCTTGCATTGTGCTGAGGCGCTGCTTTTGCTCCCTCTTTGTGCAGAGCTTCCTCCACTGCCTCGACGCACTGAGCTGCTTTGTAAAGCACTAGCAGCACTGCTCTCGGGTGGAATAGAGAACATGATGGAATGCACCAGTGTGTCTTGGTACCCCCGCATTTTACGCTCCCGATTCAACGGTGTTATGAGGCTTTGTAAGTTGTCCCGGTAGCGAGGATCTAAGTGGGTGGACACCCAATAATCAGCCGTATTGAGAATGTGGGGGATGCGGTGGTTGTTTCTCAGGCACTGCAGCATGAAATCAACCATATGCTGCAGACTGCCAACTGGCCAAGAAATGCTGTCCCCTGCTTGAGGCGTCATCTCTGCCTGCTCTGCATCACCCCACCCTTGCTCTACATACTGACTACTAGAGCATTGTGTACCTCCCTCCTCTGGACAGATGTCTTCCTCTTCCATTGACTCCTCTTCATCCTCCTCACAAAGTGTCTCCTGCCTAGGCCTTTTTGAGGAACCACGTTGCGCAGACTGTCCAGAAGCAGATGACATGTGTGACTCCTCATCCTCCACCTCTTCCAAAACCTCCTCTCTTAGTGCTTGCAGTGTTTTTTCAAGCAAGCAGATAAGGGGGATAGTCATGCTGACTAGTGCATCTTCTGCAGCACTCGCCACCTGCATGGAATCATCGAAGGCACGCAAAACGTGGCTGATGTCCTTCACAGAGGCCCACTCAGTGATGGTGAAGTGTGAACGGGGTGCAGTGCAATTTGTTTGCGCCTGATGCAGCTAGTACTCCATTACTGCTGCCTGCTGCTCACACAACCTCTCCAACATATATAACGTTGAATTCCACCTGGTGGGTAGGTCACATATGGTGCAATGTTCTGGAAGGCTGAATCGGCGCTCCAGAGCTGCAATGCGCGATCTTGCCATGATGGAATACCGCAAGTGAGCGCACTCTATGCGGACCTTGTGCAGCAGTGCATCAAGATCCGGATAGTCCCTCAAAAAACTCTGCACGACCAAGTTGAGCACATGTGCCAGACATGGGATGTGAGTGAGGTTGCCTAGGCCCAGAGCTGCCATTTCGGCCATTGTCACACACTACCATGCCTGGCTGGAGATTCGCTGGCACAAACCACACGTCGCTCTGCTGCTTGATGGCATTTCACAGCTCCTGCGCTGTGTGGCTTCGATTGACCAAATAAATTAATTTCAACACGGCTTGTTGACGTTTGACCACTGCTATGCTCATATCGGTCATATCAGGTAAGCGTTCACGGGTCCATGTGGAGGTAGACCGTGATAGCTCCTGCAGCGCTGATTCAGAGGAACTGAAGTATGAGGAGGAGTCAATGTGTACAGACTGGATTCCTGCAATCCTTGGAGTTGGCAGAACACGTACAGCACCACTCTCAAGATCTGATCTGCAACATTTACCCAATGGGAAGTGAGAGAAAGGTATCGTCCCTGTCCATGCTTACTGGTCCACACATCGGTGGTCAGGCGGACCTTGCTACTGACGGTGTTTAGTAGCGTATGTTTAATTTTTCCCTCCACATGCTTTTGCAGGGCAGGGACAGCTTGCCTGCTGAAATAAAAGTGGCTGGGCACGTTGTATTGTGGGACTGCAAATGCCATGAAGTTATGGAAGATGTCAGTCTCCACCAGCCTGAATTATAGCATTTCAAGGGACAGTAGTTTTGCAATGCCAGCATTCAGAGCCTGTGCTCGGGAGTGGTTTGCCGAGTATGGGTGCCTTTTCTCCCATGCCTGTGCTACCGATGGCTGTAGACTGGCCTGGGAGTGTGAGGATGACTGGGAACGTGGTGCTGTGGGTGGAATGACTCTGTGTCTCTGTACAACAGTGCCAGAGTTTCTTCCATGGCGATCCTGTGAGGAAGCCGAACCAGCTGTGTGTGAGCTGGAGGAAGAGGCTACAACACGAGCTGAAGAGGTGGTAGGTGGCGCTGTAGATTGGCCTAGGTCTTCAGTGTGTCTTTCTAACTCCACCACATTCTTGGTCCGCACATGTGTACACATATTTGTGGTATTGAGGTTGTTGACTCTTTTCCCTCTTTTCACTTTCTGATTACACAGCTTGCATTTGACAAAGCAAATGTCATCTGCAACTGTGTCAAAAAAGGACCAGGCACTGCAAGTCTTGGGAGCGCCCGTTTTGGGTTTTGGAAGACGCATGCTCCTAATGGGTGTCGAAGTAGAGGCTACAGGCAACCAAGTCTGCCCCCTCCCTCTCCTTCCTTTTTGGGACATTAGGGGAATCTCTTCCTCAGAGCTGCTCCTACTACCTTCCTGTGCCTCTAGCCGTGATGGGTCACGGACCACATCATCTACTCTACCCTCTTCAAACAACTGCTTCTCATGGGTAGTCTCGACAGCACAGTACGCACTAGAAAGTGACACCTGAGTCTCATCATCAGATGCGTACTGAGGTGTGCTGACCGTAGGCACTGGCCCACTCTCCTCTTCAGATTCAGAGAGACAAAGCAGTTGCGCATCACTGCATACTACCTCTTCTTCAAATTCTAGAATGCTGCTTGTCTGGCCTCCTCTTTCCAAGCCAAGAGATTCAGAGATCTGAAGTAGAGATTAGAGTTGAGCGACTTTTACTTTTTTCGGATCGAGTCGGGTTTCGCGAAACCTGACTTTGTCAAAAGTCGGGTCGGGTGAAAGCGGCAGATTATTGCGTAAAGTCGGGGGCCGACTGAAACACGAAACCCAATGCAAGTCAATAGGGAATCAAAGTCGGCAGTGAGTGGAGGACAGGAAAACTCCTACAGTGCCCATTTTAATGCCAAAAACATCAATTCTTATTACTGAAGCTTGTCAATCTTAATTTACTTTATAATAATAGTTAGGCATTGAAAACTGGGGGTCATTTGGCTAAAGTTGTGGGGGGTAGGGCTGGCTCAAGATTTTCGTGGGCCCAGGAAATGCGGAATACGTCACGGGGGCGGAGCAGGGAGAGGTAAGTATTTCAACTTTGCAAGTGCTGTGATCCTGAGCAAGCAGGGGGGGCCCACTCGTTGACACTGGCACAGGGGCCCTCATAGTACGGCGGTGTGTTTGATGGCGGGTGGCGCCTCCCACCGGCAGAGACACTTTTGCGTACTATGAGGGGCCCTGTGCCAGTGATGTCGCCAACAAGTATGAACCCCCACCTGATGAAGGAACCTGCACTTTCATCTGCACCTTCCTCTTTGTCCCAGTGTAAGGTGGTATAGTATGCGGGAAGGGGAACCTGACTTTCAGCAGGGTCAGATTCTGGCTGTGTAGAGTGCAAGGGGAATGTAGTGGTCTGAATCAATGTACCAGCAGACTCACCTAGCAGTGGCTGGGCAATGGGCAGGATGAGGAGGAAACACAGTGTCACGATTCCTCACCTCTGCCACCAATATGTCACGGATTCACACCATGACCGTCACCCCTACGTCACGGATCGGGGTGACTTTAGGCCAACAGACGGCTATCACATGTGCAGGGGGGCTTATCTTAGTTATCCCTCCACTGCTACAATGTGATGAAAAACACACACAAGGCTATTGACCTCTTAGTTTACAGCAGGGGCTTATTTTAGGTATCCCACTGCTCTTCAATATACCACGAACTGCAGGGATTTATGCTTATCCCGCTTACAGTTCCACTTGAAACCTGCTGCTCTCTGGCGCCCCCTTTACCCTCAGGTCAGATTAGGTACTGCACCTAGGATAATTAGTCGCCAGAAAGGCTGCCTGCTATGTACTGGCTATTAGGCACGGTGCAGCGAGGCAATTTAACTACTCCCGCTCAGGCAGGAACAATAATTATCAATGTCACCGTCACTACAACGACTCCCAAAGGCATAGTGCACGGTATTGCTGCCACCAGCTTCGATTAAACGGGTCCGAAGCTAACCCAAAACAGTAGCGTAATTCCCTTCAGAAGACTTAGGGTACGTTTTAGAACTAGTACTAAATATTTTACTCCATAAAGTTAAGGCAGTGTTTATAGAAAAATATTACAAGGATGTTACAAAATGAGACAATTGCAAATATGTACAAGGTAATTATAAAAATAACGGGTTAAATGAGAAAAGGTAACACTCACATGTTCTCAGTTAATTTCAGGCAACCAGGCTAGTGAGCGGAGTTCCCAAATGTCCCAATTCATCAGGGTTCTGGAGTAAGATCAGTCTCACACAGACTCCAGCAGACAGACTCTGGGCTAGGGTGAGGGTAGAAACTTATAAAGTGTAGCTCGGTGACATCACCAACAGGGCTGGCTTATCTAGACCTCCTATCTCTTCAGTTTAACTAAATTCAACCTAAATTTGTCTAATGCCTATAACTCCGCTACAGAACATGTCATAGTCATAACAAACCCAGCATTCATCTCGTATTAAGGTTGGCATTCTAATGAGATCAAATATGTCCTATTTGTGATGCATAATTACAGAGAAACCCCTACTTTTTACCTGATGGAGTTAGAAGCACTTGTTTAGAGTGGCTGATAGGTCCGCCGAAGGACATTAACAATATGTATTTATTATTTTCTTAGCCTAAATGGTTGGCCCAATATCTTACTAAAACAGATCAAAGACCCTCATGGATTAAAACGGAGATCAGACCAGTTTCTGCTAGCACAACTTTTCCACTGTAGCTATGCCGGTCGTAAATACCTTTCTTCAATAAAACTCCCCCACATACATTGACAAGGCGAGCTCTTGCCTGAGTGAAAGAGAAGGGGGGTTTTTAGCCCCCAGCCTGGGCTAACAAGAGAAACTAAACTTATATGATAATTCATACAATATCGTGACACACAGATATAGGCCCAAATAATAAAGTGGGCTAAATGCAGTTCAAATGTGGTAACAGGACTAAACAGGCGGCATTGCTTTGTTCAGTGGAGGACAACTGTAAGGAGTGGCAGACACAGTTAGTAGGCCCAAATAATAAAGTGGGCTAAATAAAGTTCAAAAATGGTAACAGGACTTAACAGGTGGCATTGCTTTGTTCGGCGGAGGACAACTCTAATGAGGACACAGTTAGTAGGTGTTAGGGTTTGCGGAACGCACCGAATATATTTATTGATGTGATTGGTGCGTTCGCAACCCGGGATCCACCGTGCAGGAAATATCCTGCCGCTAAGTAAATGGCGGCACTATATGGCGGTATTAACCAGCTCTGTTAGCTTCACAGAGCGGCCGAGAAAGCAAAGCTCTGTGCCCTGTTAACTCTCACAGAGACACAGGCTCACTACCCAGAAGAGAGCAGTCAGTGGTCATGCATGCACACAACACTCCTCGCTGGAGGTGCCAGCATTCTAGGGGCTTATTTCAGCCGGGTCCCTGAACACATTTACGCATATGACCACAGTGGCGCAAAGCATGTAACTTTAGAAGATACTAGCGCATGGCCGTGCGGCCATGCGAGCCTTAAATAGCTGCAGCATGTACAGGACCTTAAAGAAGAGGACTAATGAGAGACTGCTACTGAGTCTGTGTACCTAATGGACCTTCCTAGAAATACCAGTAGACTTGGCTGCAGTACCTGAACATGTGACCCTTGATGTCCACTGAGAGATCTTACCCTGGGCATGCTCAGCATGTGCAAAGCAGGACTTAGTCCCAGAAAAGCCTGTTGTTCACCGTAGATCAGTGCAGGGTACAATAGCAGAGCCTGGAGAGGCAGCAAAAACCCTTTGCACTGAATCAGACTCAGTGAAACGCTGGGACCGACGTCTTCACTGAGCAGGCTCCACTGCGGCCGAAGGAGAATGGGAGACCACAGCAGAGGCGGATCGAAATTCCCCCTGTGCAGCAGAGGAAACTCGACTCCTAACATTACCCCCCCTCCTAGGGCCCCCCCCTCCTTGAGCCTCGCTACGCTCTACGTCAATCAGAGTTGCCCCCACAGTCTACAGCTCCTACATCTCCTCCTTCTCCTCACTATCCTCCATGTCTGAAATCAACACATCAGTCAGAAGCTGGAAGAACTGCAGCGCTGCCTCAGCCAAACGGCAACAGGCTCTGCTGAAGCTAATCTGCATAGGTGACAAACCGCACAATACAGAAGAGTTGTGGACAGCGCTGAAAGAGCAGTCAGATGTTTGGATGACACTGCTGAACCTACAGCTAAGGCATGGTCATGTGTGACAATGGTCGTAACCTGGTGGCGGCTCTGAGGCAAGGTGAGCTCACACACATACCTTGCTTGGCCCATGTGCTTAACCTCGTGGTTCAACATTTTCTGAAAAGCTACCTGGAGCTGCCGGATCTGCTAGTGAAAGTACGCCATCTGTCTGCCCATTTTAGAAAGTCAGCTACAGCTTCAGCCGCCCTTGCCATGCTTCAGCAGCGATTGCAGCTTCCAGCTCACGGGCTGGTGTGTGATGTCCCTACGCACTGGAATTCTACGCTGCCTATGTTGATAAGAATTTGTGAGCACAAGAGGGCAGTTGTTGACTACCAAAATCAACAAGGACATCAATATTCAGTTCAGACTCCACACATAAGACCTCAGGAGTGGACATGGATGTCCAACATATGTACCATCCTCCAAAACTTTGAGGACTGCACCAAGACGGTGAGCGGCGATGACGCCATAATTAGCGTCACCATCCCTCTTCTCAGCATTCTGAAATCCTCTCTGCTCACAATTAAAGAGGATACATTGCAGGCAGAGCACAAGGACATGGAGCAAGGAACCATACAGGGAGATTACGCTGAGCCCAGCCTCATGTTTTCTCAACGTGGATTGGTAGTCAATGAGGAGGATGAGGAAGAACAGGATCTACTTTCATGTGCTATAGACAGTACAACAAACACAGCTGTCTTAACTTCTGTTCAGTGGGGATGGCCTGAGGACAGAGAGGAGGAGGAGGATGGGGAGGAGGAGGACAGCATGGTTAGTCATCCTGTTGGTGAGGACACGGAAGTCTTTCCTGTTAGCAGTCTGGAGCGCATGGCTGACTTTATGTTGCGCTGCGTTTCACGTGACCCTCGCATGATAAAAATTTTGAGTGACACTTATTACTATTGTTGAGCGATGCCTTCCGATATCGGGAAATATCGGATCGGATTGGATCGGACCGATACCCAAAAAAATATCTGATATCGCCGATTCCGATACCGGAAAGCAATGCAAGTCAATGGGACACAAATATTGGAATGAAAATAAACCCTTTCTTTCCTTGTAGGTTAATTCTACATAAAGGAAAACAACTAAGAATAATGTAGAATGTATTGGGGGAGATGGAGCAGACATTAAAGGCATAGAGTTTTAGCCCAATCAAATGGAATAGCAGGAATTACATTTTTTTTTAAGACTTTTGGAGTTACAAAGATATTGACTATGTTAAGCTTTTTTATATTTTGTCCGATATTTATGTTTCACTACTTCCATGCTCTTCACCTTCTTTTTTACTTCTTCCACACTTTTTACTTCATCATCCTCAGCAGCAGCATCTTTTTCATCAACTTCTTCCTCACCTTATTCCTCTTCTTCACCTTCTTCCTATTATTCTTTCTTTTACATTCTTCATATTCTTCTTATTTAACTATTATTCTTCTTCAAATTCTACTTCTTCATCTTCTTCATATTCTTCTTCTTCATCATATTCTTATTTGTGACAGGCATTCCTGTAGTTGTTATCTATAAAAGTTTGAAGATTACACCTTCCGTTCTGCCTGTCACAAAAGATTTGCAACAGGATTTGTCCGCGTTCAGTTTGGCCTGCAGCAGCAAGTATTTTCCAGGGGCACCACGAGGAGGAACGGACTCACCCCCATACACTGCTTAGTCTTCTTCTGCTTATAATTTAGATAATATCTTTTGCTCTGATTTTTAGTCTTATGCTTAATGTTCTTCTGCTTTTTGTTCTGCAGCTTCTTGTTCTTCTGCTTCTTGGTCTTCTGTCTCTTGTTCTTCTGTATGTTGGTGGTTGTCTTCTTGTTCTTTGTCCTCTTGGTCATCTTCTTCAGGGTCATCTTCCTGGTTTTCTTTGGGGTGGTCTTCAGAGTCGTCATCTTCAGGGTCGTCATTTTCGGGGTCGTCGTCTTCTTCGGGGTGGTCTTCAGGGTCATCGCCTTCAGGGTCGTCGTCAGGGAGATCCAGAGTGATTACCAGAAACCATTTCAAAAAACTTGAACTTGGAAAAGTAGCGGAATGTACAAGAAGGCTGAGGAACTGCCGAGAATCAGCTGATGGTACTGGAACCCGATGGGTAGCAGAAGGCACAAGAGCCAATGGAACTACCGAGGACCAGCTGATGGTACTGGAACCCGGTTACTAAGCATGAGGTACCTGTGCCAGAAAGCACTACCAAGGACCAGCAGATGTTGGTGGAACTCAGATACCGAGAAGGAGGCACCTAAGCCAAAGGCACTGCCTGGAACCAGCTGATGTTACTGGAACCCAGGGGGACATATTCAAGATTGACTTCCAAAGAACCAGCTAATGGTACTAGAACTCAGACAGGCAGCAGAAGGTATATATGAAAAAAAAAGTTGCAAGGCTGCGAGCCAGCCGGAGTTACCGAAACACAGAGTCCTACAGGGGGTGCTTCTCCTATTGGCACTACGGAACCAGCCTTCATTGCCAGATCCCGCATCCCACATAGGAAGCACCTAAACTGCAGACACCATAGATTCGGCTAACCCGACCGCAACACGACAGGAAAACGTATTGGAGGCAAAGTGACATTGACACTACCTGGAAACAGCTGGTGTGCTGGAATCAGGCTGGGCAGCAGGGACAACCAGTGCCAAAGACACTGCTGGGAAACAGCTGGTGGTGCTGGAACCCAGGGTAAATACTAAAAACAGAGTGGAGCCAGAGGCCTAATTGGAGCTAGTTTAAAATCATTAGTAGTGTGAATGTGGACAGAGCAGGAAAAATTGCCGGACACAGCAGGGGATCAGCAGACGTTACTGAACCCCAATAACACAGGAGCAAGTGTTGACTGTACAGACGTCACTTCTGAGCAGCAACTGGCAGTGTTGGAGACCAGGGATTACAGTTCAGGTGGTAGAAACATGAACACAACAAGACACCTGGATACTGCTGCCAACCAGTTATTTATCTGGAAGAGGACTAGCAAATTCCTGTGAGATCCAGGCCTTGTTCATTTTCAGAAAAGTAAGCCGGTCAATGTTATTGGAGGATAGTCCCATGCGACGGTCTGTTAGTACACCACTTGCGGCACAAAAGACGCGTTCCGATAATACACTAGCAGAAGGGCAAGCCAGCACTTCAAATGCATACTGACTAAGCTCTGGCCATGTATCCAGCTTAGAGACCCAAAACTTAAAGGGGGAAGAGCCATCTGGGATTAAATTGAGAGGGCAAGACATGTAGTCTGTCATCATCTTATGAAACATTGCCTCCTGCTGACTGGAGCCGTCTGTGATGGTGTAGACATTTGTGGCGGGGACACAAAACTTTGCCACATTTGGGCCATACTGGTCTTGCATTGTGCTGAGGCGCTGCTTCTGCTCCCTCTTTGTACAGAGCTTCCTCCACTGCCTCGACACACTGAGCTGCTTTGTAAAGCACTAGCAGCACTGCTCTCGGGTGGAATAGAGAACATGATGGAATGCACCAGTGTGTCTTGGTACTCCCGCATTTTACGCTCCCGGTTCAACGGTGTTATGAGACTTTGTAAGTTGTCCCGGTAGCGAGGATCTAAGTGGGTGGACACCCAATAATCAGCCGTATTGAGAATGTGGGTGATGCGGTGGTTTTTTCTCAGGCACTGCAGCATGAAATCAACCATATCCTGCAGACTGCCAACTGGCCAAGAAATGCTGTCCCCTGCTTGAGGCGTCATCTCTGCCTGCTCTCCATCACTCCACCCTTGCTCTACATACTGAATACTAGAGCATTGTGTACCTCCCTCCTCTGGACAAATGTCTTCCTCTTCCATTGACTCCTCTTCATCCTCCTCACAAAGTGTCCCCTGCCTAGGCCTTTTTGAGAACCTTGTGCAGCAGTGCATCAAGATCCGGATAGTCCCTCAAAAAACTCTGCACGACCAAGTTGAGCACATGTGCCAGATATGGGATGTGAGTGAGGTTGTCTAGGCCCAGAGCTGCCATTTCGGCCATTGTCACTCACTACCATGCCTGGCTGGAGATTCGCTGGCACAAACCACACGTCGCTCTGCTGCTTGATGGCATTTCACAGCTCCTGCGCTGTGTGGCTTCGATTGACCAAAGAAATTAATTTCAACACGGCTTGTTGACGTTTGGCCACTGCTGTGCTCATATCGGTTGTATCAGGTAAGCGTTCACGGGTCCATGTGGAGGTAGACCGTGATAGCTCCTGCAGCGCTGATTCAGAGGAACTGAAGTATGAGGAGGAGTTAATGTGTACAGACTGGATTCCTGCAATCCTTGGAGTTGGCAGAACACATACAGCGCCACTCTCAAGATCTGATCTGCAACATTTACCCAATGGGAAGTGAGGGAAAGGTATCGTCCCTTTCCATGCTTACTGGTCCATACATCGGTGGTCAGGCGGACCTTGCTACTGACGGCGTTTAGTAGCGTATGTTTAATTTTTCCCTCCACATGCTTTTGCAGGGCAGGGACAGCTTGCCTGCTGAAATAAAAGCGGCTGGGCACGTTGTATTGTGGGACTGCAAATGCCATGAAGTTACGGAAGATGTCAGTCTCCACCAGCCTGAATTATAGCATTTCAAGGGACAGTAGTTTTGCAATGCCAGCATTCAGAGCCTGTGCTCGGAGGTGGTTTGCCGAGTATGGGTGCCTTTTCTCCCATGCCTGTGCTACCGATGGCTGTAGACTGGCCTGGGAGTGTGAGGATGACTGGGAACGTGGTGCTGTGGGTGGAATGACACTGTGTCTCTGTACAACAGTGCCAGAGTTTCTTCCATGGCGATCCTGTGAGGAAGCCGAACCAGCTGTGTGTGAGCTGGAGGAAGAGGCTACAACACGAGCTGAAGAGGTGGTAGGTGGCGCTGTAGATTGGCCTAGGTCTTCAGTGTGTCTTTGTAACTCCACCACATTCTTGGTCCGCACATGTGTACACATATTTGTGGTATTGAGGTTGTTGACTCTTTTCCCTCTTTTCACTTTCTGATTACACAGCTTGCATTTGACAAAGCAAATGTCATCTGCAACTGTGTCAAAAAAGGACCAGGCACTGCAAGTCTTGGGAGCGCCCGTTTTGGGTTTTGGAAGACGCATGCTCCTAATGGGTGTCGAAGTAGAGGCTACAGGCAACCAAGTCTGCCCCCTCCCTCTCCTTCCTTTTTGGGCCATTCGAGGAATCTCTTCCTCAGAGCTGCTCCCACCACCTTCCTGTGCCTCACTGGCACTGTCCCACTCTCCTCTTCAGATTCAGAGAGACAAAGCAGTTGTGCATCACTGCATACTACCTCTTCTTCAAATTCTAGAATGCCGCTTGTCTGGCCTCCTCTTTCCAAGCCAAGAGATTCAGAGAACTGAAGTAGAGATTAGAGTTGAGCGACTTTTACTTTTTTCGGATCGAGTCGGGTTTCGCGAAACCCGACTTTGTCAAAAGTCGGGTCGGGTGAAATCGGCAGATTATTGCGTAAAGTCGGGGGCCGACTGATACACGAAACCCAATGCAAGTCAATGGGGAATCAAAGTCGGCAGTGAGTGGAGGACAGGAAAACACCTACAGTGCCCATTTTAATGCCAAAAACATCAATTCTTATTACTGAAGCTTGTCAATCTTAATTTACTTTATAATAATAGTTAGGCATTGAAAACTGGGGGTCATTTGGCTAAAGTTGTGGGGGGTAGGGCTGGCTCAAGATTTTCGTGGGCCAAGGAAACGCGGAATACGTCACGGCGGTTGAGCAGGGAGAGGTAAGTATTTCAACTTTGCAAGTGCTGTGATCCTGAGCAAGCAGGGGGGGCCCACTCGTTGGCATTGTCACTGGCACAGGGCCCCTCATAGTACGGCGGTGTGTTTGACGGCGGGTGGCGCCTCCCACTGGCAAAGACACTTTTGCGTACTATGAGGGGCCCTGTGCCAGTGATGTCGCCAACTAGTATGCCCCCCCACCTGATGAAGGAACCTGCACTTTCATCTGCACCTTCCTCTTTGTCCCCGTGTAAGGTGGTATAGTATGCGGGAAGGGGAACCTGACTTTCAGCAGGGTCAGATTCTGGCTGTGTAGAGTGCAAGGGGAATGTAGTGGTCTGAATCAATGTACCAGCAGACTCATCTAGCAGTGGCTGGGCAATGGGCAAGATGAGGAGGAAACACAGTGTCACGATTCCTCACCTCTGCCACCAATATGTCACGGATTCACACCATGACCGTCACCCCTACGTCACGGATCGGGGTGACTTTAGGCCAACAGATGGCTATCACATGTGCAGGGGGGCTTATCTTAGTTATCCCTCCACTGCTACAATGTGATGAAAAACACACACAAGGCTATTGACCTCTTAGTTTACAGCAGGGGCTTATTTTAGTTATCCCACTGCTCTTCAATATACCATGAACTGCAGGGATTTATGCTTATCCCGCTTACAGTTCCACTTGAAACCTGCTGCTCTCTGGCGCCCCCTTTACCGTCAGGTCAGATTAGGTACTGCACCTAGGATAATTAGTCACCAGAAAGGCTGCCTGCTATGTACTGGCTATTGGGCACGCTGCAGCGAGGCGATTTAACTACTCTCGCTCAGGCAGGAACAATAATTATCAATGTCGCCGTCGCTACAACGACTCCCAAAGGCACAGTGCACGGTATTGCTGCCACCAGCTTCGATTAAACGGGTCCGAAGCTAACCCAAAACAGTAGCTTAATTCCCTTCAGAAGACTTAGGGTATGTTTTAGAACAGGAAGAATGAACTAGTATTAAATATTATACTCCATAAAGTTTAGGCAGTATTTATAGAAAAATATTACAAGGATGTTACAAAATGAGACAATTGCAAATATGTACAAGGTAATTATAAAAATTACAGGGGTTAAATGAGAAAAGGTAACACTCACATGTTCTCAGTTCATTTCAGGCAACCAGGCTAGTGGGCGGAGTTCCCAAATGTCCCCATTCATCAGGGTTCTGGAGTAAGATCAGACTCACACAGACTCCAGCAGACAGACTCTGGGCTGGGGTGAGGTTAGAAACTTATAAAGTGTAGCTCGGTGACATCACCAACAAGGCTGGCTTATCCAGGCCTCCTATCTCTTCATTTTAACTAAATTCAACCTAAATTTGTCTAATGCCTATAACTCCGCTACAGAACATGTCATAGTCATAACAAACCCAGCATTCATCTCGTATTAACGTTGGCATTCTAATGAGATCAAATATGTCCTATTTGTGATGCATAATTACAGAGAAACCCCTACTTTTTACCTGATGGAGTTAGAAGCACTTGTTTAGAGTGGCTGATAGGTCCGCCGAAGGACATTAACAATATGTATTTATTATTTTCTTAGCCTAAATCCTTGGCCCAATATCTTACTAAAACAGAACAAAGACCCTCATGGATTAAAAGGGAGATCAGACCCGTTTCTGCTAGTACAACTTTTCCACTGTAGCTATGCCGGTCGTAAATACCTTTCTTCAATAAAACTCCCCCACATACATTGACAAGGCGAGCTCTTGCCTGAGTGAAAGAGAAGGGGGGTTTTTAGCCCACAGCCTGGGCTAACAAGAGAAACTAAACTTATATGATAATTCATACAATATCGTGACACACAGATATAGGCCCAAATAATAAAGTGGGCTAAATGCAGTTCAAATGTGGTAACAGGACTAAAAAGGTGGCATTGCTTTGTTCAGTGGAGGACAACTGTAAGGAGTGGCAGACACAGTTAGTAGGCCCAAATAATAAAGTGGGCTAAATAAAGTTCAAAAATGGTAACAGGACTAAACAGGCGCCATTGCTTTGTTCAGCAGAGGACAACTGTAATGAGGACACAGTAGGTGTTAGGGTTTGCGGAACGCACCGAATATATTTATTGATGTGATTGGTGCGTTCGCAACCCGGGATCCACCGTGCAGGAAATATCCTGCCGCTAAGTAAATGGCGGCACTATATGGCGGTATTAACCAGCTCGGTTAGTTTCAAAGAGCGGCCGAGAAAGCAAAGCTCTGTGCCCTGTTAACTCTCACAGAGACACAGGTCCACTACCCAGAAGAGAGCAGTCAGTGGTCATGCATGCACACAACACTCCTCGCTGGAGGTGCCAGCATTCTAGGGGCTTATTTCAGCCGGGTCCCTGAATACTCTCATACACAATCTCCTCGCCGGAGGTGCCAGCATTCTAGGGGTTTATTTCAGCCGGGTCCCTGAACACATTCACGCATATGACCACAGTGGCGCAAAGCATGTAACTTTAGAAGATACTAGCGCATGGCCGTGCGGCCATGCGAGCCTTATATAGCTGCAGCACGTACAGGACCTTAACCCCTTCATGACCGTGGGATTTTCCGTTTTTCCGTATTCGTTTTTCACTCCCCTCATTCCCAGAGCCATAACTTTTTTATTTTTCCATCAATTTGGCCATGTGAGGGCTTATTTTTTGTGGGACGAGTTGCATTTTTGAACGACATCATTGGTTTTACCACGTTGTGTACTAGAAAATGGGAAAAAAATTCCAAGTGCGGTGAAATTGCAAAAAAAGTGCAATCCCACACTTGTTTTTTGCTTGTCTTTTTTGCTAGGTTCACTAAATGCTAAAACTGATCTACCATTATGATTCTCCAGGTCATTACAAGTTCATAGACACCTAACATGACTAGATTATTTTTTACCTAAGTGGTGAAAAAAAATTCCAAACTTTGCTAAAAAAAATAAATAAATAAAAAATTGCGCCATTTTCCGATACTCGTAGCGTCTCCATTTTTCATGATTTGGGGTCGGTTGAGGGCTTATTTTTTGCGTGCTGAGCTGGCATTTTTAATGATACCATTTTGGTGCAGATATGTTCTTTTGATCGCCCGTTATTTCATTTTAATGCAATGTCACAGCGACCAAAAAAACGTAATTCTGGCGTTTCGGATTTATTTCTCATTACGCCGTTTAGCGATCAGGTTAATGCTTTTTTTTTAAAAGAAAAAACCTTGCACTCAACTAAATGCTTGTGTGATTTTTTATTGTAGTACCCAACAAAACGTTTCGGTCCACCATCAGGACCTTCCTCAGTTACTACAAGTGAGAAAATACATACACCAAAATAATATAACATAAACCAACAAAAGTATATACACAATTTGAAGAAGGAATATCAGCAATCGGGGAGCATCAAAATAGTAGCAGGTCAAATGAACGGAAGAAATAGACATATAAGAATGTCATGCAGAAGAAGACCACGAAAAATATTGAGACACTCCTTATCTACTGTGTGAAGAAACGAGGGGGGGGGGGGCAGAAGAATAAGTATGTGACACGTACCGTACTGTACTGAAAATCGGGCATAGGAGACAATGTTGTCTCAGGGCACACGCTAAATCAGCGTCTATAAGTGACAGAAAAGGAATATTAGGCGTGATATAGCGATGTGGCAGGTGGAGATCCCAAAAAAGGCGTACCTTATATATGCGCTGTAACAACTTAATAAGTACTGGGGATTAAAGAAAATGCCCAAGTAAGTCTAACATTAGTAGGAACTATGTAAATGTAGGTGGGAACAGCAAAGGGTGGACTTTACCTTGTAGAGACCTGGAGTAATGTGCCGGTGTCAGACGCGGTGTCCACCGCTGTTCTGAAGTGTGGAATAGCGGTACGCTGTTAAATAGGGAGAGGGAGTGACCGTACGGGCATAGTGAGCCAATGCACGGTGTGCGCCGGAAATGCGGAATTGACGTCACCGGAAGTAGAGGGTTCCGGAGCGTCAGAAGTGCGGCTGCGTGTGCACCTTAGTAATGTGCTGGGGCCGGCGGAAGTGACGAAACAGGGTGTCACCAGTCCGTGGGCAACACATTGCGATACATAGCATTCCACTTATGATGAGTGAGATATCGAAGACCAGTGGGAGGATCTTGAAAGGGGCGGTGCCTGGAAAGGATCCGGAGACTAGAACAGAGACTCCGTAGTGGGTGTAACTGTCCAGTGCTGGGTTCGTGCGTGCAGATCAAGACATGAAAAAGTGGGCTGGTCCAGGGCAGACGGTGTCAATAGAAGGAGGCGGAGGTTAAATGGCTTCAGTATAGTCGACTCTTCCAACAGAGAAGAGGAAAATAAATATGACCATCTACCAAATATGAGAGACATGTAGACATATGTGATGACAAAGTATAAGTAATAATATTAGCGACATAGTACATTAGAAAATATCATATAATGTCACAAACAAACCATATAAAGGACCAAAGAGTAATACTGGACATATATGTCCACTAGGAAGTACCTGTAGATATACATGATGGATTAGAAATAACCACAGCACCGGAATTATGATCTTAAAGAGAAATATAAAGAAGCATCAATGGGGACAATAGGAAAATATTTCAAAACGGATAAACAGGAGGCATGGTATGTGTTATGCCGCTCAGAAAAAACGGTATGGTAATACTAGGGGCCAAGTGTCACAAGGTCGTTACAGATTAATGGGTGTAACGAGCTAACTAACCGTATACAAGAAATTCTCAAAGAAATGACGCCAGGTCATAATCCCTGTTGAGGCCCTTTGGGTGGAGGGTCTCTAAATTGTGGATCCAAAAGGCCTCCCTACGTTTCAAACGGGCCACCCTATCTCCTCCCCGTCTCATTGGGGGAATGTGCTCAATGACCTGGAATTTTAGTTGTGAGATATTATGACCCTGGGTGGTAAAGTGTGACGGAATAGGTAGTAGAAGATTTTTGCAACGTACGGTGGACTTCTGTTTAGAAATCCTGTCACGTATTGGTTGCGTGGTTTCACCCACATATAGTAGGCCGCATGGACATTTCAACAGATATATTACTCAAGATGAGGCGCAGGTGAAATAATCTGGAATATGGAATGTTTTACCTGAATGGGGATGGTGGAAGGAAGAGCCCTTGAGGACATTGTGACATTGTGAGCAATGTAGGCAGGGAAATGTTCCTGTGCGGGGATTTTGTAGGAAACGTTGGCGGGGGTTAGATTTGTTCGAGCCCATATCTGCTTTTACCAATGAATCTTTAAGGTTCAGGGGCTGTCTGAAGCATGGGAGATAAGGATTGTGAAATTCTGGGACATTCGGATGGGCACTCGCCAATAAGTGCCAATGTCTGCGTATAGACCTATGTAAGACATAAGCAAAATGATGGAATGAATGTATGATCTTAAAGAGAAATATAAAGAAACATCAATGGGGACAATAGGAAAATATTTCAAAACGGATAAACAGGAGGCATGGTATGTGTTATGTCGCTCAGAAAAAACGGTATGGTAATACTAGGAGCCAAGTGTCACAAGGTCGTTACAGATTAATTGGTGTAACGAGCTAACTAACCGTATACAAGAAATTCTCAAAGAAATGACGCCAGGTCATAATCCCTGTTGAGGCCCTTTGGGTGGAGGGTCTCTAAATTGTGGATCCAAAAGGCCTCCCTACGTTTCAAACGGGCCACCCTATCTCCTCCCCGTCTCATTGGGGGAATGTGCTCAATGACCTGGAATTTTAGTTGTGAGATATTATGACCCTGGGTGGTAAAGTGTGACGGAATAGGTAGTAGAAGATTTTTGCAACGTACGGTGGACTTGTGTTTAGAAATCCTGTCACGTATTGGTTGCGTGGTTTCGCCCACATATAGTAGGCCGCATGGACATTTCAACAGATATATTACCCAAGATGAGGCGCAGGTGAAATAATCTGGAATACGGAATGTTTTACCCGAATGGGGATGGTGGAAGGAAGAGCCCTTGAGGACATTGTGACATTGTGAGCAATGTAGGCAGGGAAATGTTCCTGTGCGGGGATTTTGTAGGAAACGTTGGCGGGGGTTAGATTTGTTCGAGCCCATATCTGCTTTTACCAATGTATCTTTAAAGTTCGGGGGTCGTCTGAAGCATGGGAGCAAAGGATTGTGAAAATCTGGGACATTCGGATGGGCACTCGCCAATAAGCGCCAATGTCTGCGTATAGACCTATATAAGACATAAGCAAAATGATGGAATGAATGTATGAACGGGATCCGGTTTGTGGACCTATTAGGTCGTGAAGGCGAGGATGTTGCTGCATCTTGGAGAACTGTTGTCGGATACCCGCGTTGGGCGAATTTCGTAGCCACTTCCTGTAAACGGAGAGGGCGGAGGTCTGTATCAGACACAATCTTGGAGACTTGGTAGAACTGGGATTTGGGTACCGACTTCTTAGTAGCGGGAGGGTGGAAACTTGTGTAGTGTAACAAACTGTTACGGTCAGTACTTTTTGTATAGAGGTCGGTGGAGATAGAACCGTCCGGTTGAAGAATGGCCATAGTGTCAAGGAAATTGATCTTGTTGGAGTCATGGGACATAGTAAATGATATACCCGGCCAGGCTGTGTTGCGCCATTCAAAGAAGGAGGAGAGGGCTTCCAACGTGCCCCCCCATATGCAAAAGACATCATCTATATAACGTCTCCAAAGGAGTACGTTAGATTGGAAAAGAGAGTTTGGGTATATTTTACTCTCTTCAAAATCAGCCATGTAGCAGTTTGCATAGGGGGGAGCTACGTTGGAGCCCATCGCGGTGCCACGGATCTGTAAGTAAAAGTCATCCTGAAACATAAAATGGTTATGGGTGAGGATGATGGTCAACAGGTCTACACATAGGTTAACTTGATAATTTTGTAGGCCAGAATGGGTAAGGAGTTTGTGTACTGTTTGTGTACCCTCTATGTGTGGGATTGAAGTGTACAGATCTTTTACATCCATTGTAACAAGTATAGAATGTGGAGGGATATGACCTAGATCCTTTAAACATCAAGGAAAGCCCCCGTATCCAAGATGTATGATTTAGATGTCCGTATTAATGGAGTTAGGATTTTTTCGAGATACACCGCCAATGGGGAAAGAATGGAGTCAGTGGAGGCCACTATCGGCCTCCCTGGTGGTTTCTCCAGGTTTTTATGAATCTTAGGAATAGTGTAGAAAACAGGAATCACTGGATGGGGATTGGTGAGAAAATCACACGTTTTAGTATCAAGAACCCCCAAATGTGTATACTTCAGAAGAGTATCCGAAATAATTTGACGAATGGCAGCCGTAGGGTCCCTTTGTAGTTTTAAATAGATAGTGGTATTGTCCAATTGGCGTGTGATCTCTTTTAGGTAATCTGTTTTGTTCATTACCACCAGGGCACCCTCTTTATCAGCTGGTTTGATAACCAAGCTGTTGTCATCTTGTAGGCCTCGGAGGGCCTGACGTTCAGTGATAGTAAGGTTAGGAGGATAGAACAATTTTCCCCTGTTGATGTCCTCTCGCAGTGTTTTAAACGAGTTTTGGACAAACCCAATGAAGGTCTCC
The DNA here is from genome assembly GCF_051348905.1 of Ranitomeya variabilis. Taxonomy (NCBI): domain Eukaryota; kingdom Metazoa; phylum Chordata; class Amphibia; order Anura; family Dendrobatidae; genus Ranitomeya; species Ranitomeya variabilis. Next base: position 569,885,616 of record NC_135232.1, read on the forward strand.
ATGGCATGTGAGCCATGTGGGGGCCTAAAACGGCTTTTCGTGTGAAGCCCCAGGCTACGAGATGAAAGAACAATATTAGAGGACTCTGACTGGGATTCGACCGGAACGGAATCTGGTGGGGTGGAGAAATAAGCTTTTAACCTAAGTGACCGAAAGACACATTGGAGGTCCATTTCAAGGTCATTTTACGAACATTGAACTTCACTGTGCCACACTCACTGAGTATCTCCGAGCACAGCGGATCCCTAGGGGTCTGCGTTTACCACTCCGTCCCACACTCTTTCGGGACTCTTCTAATTATTGCATTAAATATGAACAGATACTTAATAAATGTTATTTTGACATTATTACTTTGACAATCGAGCATTTACAGAAGGCGATCACAACCAGTACGGAATCCATCAAGTCCATTGAAGCACAGCTGTCTTCTTCTGGTCCTCCTGAGGAACTTACAGCCCTCAGAGAACAAATAACTAAGAACATTGAGAAACACCGACGGGAGACTGAGGAAAGGAAACGTATTAAATTCAATAGAGACACAGAGGACTACGAGCGTAAACAAGTTTACAGATGGCAGGACAACTTCTTCAACCGACCAAACTCGTCACGTCCTGCTCCTCGATCTTCTCTTGACTACTCGACATCAGGCTCGGAACAAGAAAGGGGCACTTCCTCAGCCGGCCCTCCTCGTTTTTTAGGTCAGCGACAACGCCATCCGCGAAGAAGACAACGAGGCACGGCCACGGACATAGGAAGAGACCTAGACCATATGAGAATCACGAGATCACAGGTATTAACCCACTGGTGATTAATATTTCAGACAGATCTCTAGGGGTGGCTGAATACAGGGTATTACAAAAGGGTCTGTCATTCTGCCCTTCTTACCGTTGTCACACCTTTGACCTTGAAATGGACCTCCAACGTTTCTTTCGGTCACTTAGGTTAAAAGCTTATTTCTCCACCCCACCAGATTCCGTTCCGGTCCAATCCCAGTCAGAGTCCTCTAATATTGTTCTTTCATCTTGTAGCCTGGGGCTTCACACGAAAAGCCGTTTTAGGCCCCCACATGGCTCACATGCCATGGAGACCTTCATTGGGTTTGTCCAAAACTCGTTTAAAACACTGCGAGAGGACATCAACAGGGGCAAATTGTTCTATCCTCCTAACCTTACTATCACTGAACGTCAGGCCCTCCGAGGCCTACAAGATGACAACAGCTTGGTTATCAAACCGACTGATAAAGGGGGTGCCCTGGTGGTAATGAACAAAACAGATTACCTAAAAGAGATCACACGCCAATTGGACAATACCACTATCTATTTAAAACTACAAAGGGACCCTACGGCCGCCATTCGTCAAATTATTTCGGATACTCTTCTGAAGTATACACATTTGGGGGTTCTTGATACTAAAACGTGTGATTTTCTCATCAATCCCCATCCAGTGATTCCTGTTTTCTACACTATTCCTAAGATTCATAAAAACCTGGAGAAACCACCAGGGAGGCCGATAGTGGCCTCCACTGACTCCATTCTTTCCCCAATGGCGGTGTATCTCGAAAAAATCCTAACTCAATTAATACGGACATCTAAATCATACATCTTGGATACGTGGGCTTTCCTTGATGTTTTAAAGGATCTAGGTCATATCCCTCCACATTCTATACTTGTTACAATGGATGTAAAAGATCTGTACACTTCAATCCCACACATAGAGGGTATTAATTCAGTACACAAACTCCTTACCCATTCTGGCCTACAAAATGATCAAGTTAACCTATGTGTAGACCTGTTGAGCATCATCCTCACCCGTAACCATTTTATGTTTCAGGATGACTTTTACTTACAGATCCGTGGCACCGCGATGGGCTCCAACGTAGCGCCCTCCTATGCAAACGGCTACATGGCTGATTTTGAAGAGAGTAAAATATACCCAAACTCTCTTTTACAATCTAACATACTCCTTTGGAGACGTTATATAGATGATGTCTTTTGCATATGGGGGGGGCATGTTGGAAGCCCTCACCTCCTTTTTTGATTGGCTCAACACAGCCTGGCTGGGTATATCATTTACTATGTCCCATGACTCCAACAAGATCAATTTCCTTGACACTATGGTCATTCTTCAACCGGACGGTTCTATGTCCACCGACCTCTATACAAAAAGTACTGACCGTAACAGTTTGTTACACTACACAAGTTTCCACCCTCCCACTACTAAGAGGTCGGTACCCAAATCCCTATTCTACCGAGTCTCCAAGGTTGTGTCTGATACAGACCTTCGCCCTCTCCGTTTACAGGAAATGGCTACGAAATTCACCCAACGCGGGTATCCGGCAACAGTTCTCCAAGATGCAGCAACATCCTCGCCACCACGACCTAATAGGACCACAAACCGGATCCTGTTCATACATTCATTCCATCCTTTTGCTTATGTCTTACATAGGTCTATACGCAGACATTGGCACTTATTGGCGAGTGCCCATCCGAATGTCCCAGATTTTCACAATCCTTTGCTCCCATGCTTCAGACGGCCCCCAAATCTTAAAGATTCATTGGTAAAAGCAGATATGGGCTCGAACAAATCTAACCCCCGCCAACATTTCCTACAAAATCCCCGCACAGGAACATTTCCCTGCCTACATTGCTCACAATGTCACAATGTCCTCAAGGGCTCTTCCTTCCACCATCCCCTTTCGGGTAAAACATTCCTTATTCCAGATGATTTCACCTGCGCCTCATCTTGAGTAATATATCTGTTGAAATGTCCATGCAGCCTACTATATGTGGGCGAAACCACGCAACCAATACGTGACAGGATTTCTAAACACAAGTCCACCGTACGTTGCAAAAATCTTCTACTACCTATTCCATCACACTTTACCACCCAGGGTCATAATATCTCACAACTAAAATTCCAGGTCATTGAGCACATTCCCCCAATGAGATGGGGAGGATATAGGGTGGCCCGTTTGAAACGTAGGGAGGCCTTTTGGATCCACAATTTAGAGACCCTCCACCCAAAGGGCCTCAACAGGGATTATGACCTGGCGTCATTTCTTTGAGAATTTCTTGTATGTGGTTAGTTAGCTCGTTACACCCATTAATCTGTAACGGCCTTGTGACACTTGGCCCCTAGTATTACCATACCGTTTTTTCTGAGCGGCATAACACATACCATGCCTCCTGTTTATCCGTTTTGAAATGTTTTCCTATTGTCCCCATTGATGCTTCTTTATATTTCTCTTTAAGATCATAATTCCGGTGCTGTGGTTATTTCTAATCCATCATGTATATCTACAGGTACTTCCTAGTGGACATATATGTCCAGTATTACTCTCTGGGTCCTTTATATGGTTTGTTTATGACATTATATGATATTTTCTAATGTACTATGTCGCTAATATTATTACTTATACTATGTCATCATGTATGTCTACATGTCTCTCATATTTGGCAGATGGTCATATTTATTTTCCTCTTCTCTGTTGGTAGAGTCGACTATACTGAAGCCATTTAACCTCCGCCTCCTTCTATTGAAACCCACTTTTTCATGTATTGATCTGCACGCATGAACCCAGCACTGGACAGTTACACCCACTACGGAGTCTCTGTTCTAATCTCAAGATCCTTTCCAGGCACTGCCCCTTTCAAGATCCTCCCACTGGTCTTCGATATCTCACTCATCATAAGTGGAACGCTATGTATCGCAATGTGTTGCCCACGGACCGGTGACACCCTATTTCGTCACTTCCGCCGGCCCCAGCACATTACTAAGGTGCACACGCAGCCGCACTTCTGACGCGCCGGAACCCTCTACTTCCGGTGACGTCACTTCCGCATTTCCGGCGCACACCGTGCATTGGCTCACTATGCCCGTACGGTCACTCCCTCTCCCTATTTAACAGCGTACCGCTATTCCACACATCAGACCAGCGGTGGACACCGCGTCTGACACCGGCACATTACTCCAGGTCTCAACAAGGTAAAGTCCACCCTTTGCTGTTCCCACCTACATTTACATAGTTCCTACTAATGTTAGACTTACTTGGGCATTTTCTTTTATCCCCAGTACTTATTAAGTTGGTACAGCGCATATATAAGGTACGCCTTTTTTGGTATCTCCACCTGCCACATCGCTTTATCACGCCTAATATTCCTTTTCTGTCACTTATAGATGCTGATTTAGTTTGTGCCCGAGACAACATTGTCTCCTATGCCCGATTTTCAGTACAGTACGGTACGTGTCACATACTTATTCTTCTGCCCCCCTCTCGTTTCTTCACACAGTAGATAAGAAGTGTCTCAATATTTTTCGTGGTCTTCTTCTGCATGACATTCTTATATGTCTATGTCTTCCGTTCATTTGACCTGCTACTATTTTTTGATGCTCCCCAATTGCTGATATTCCTTCTTCAAATTGTGTATATACTTTTGTTGGTTTATGTTATATTATTTTGGTGTATGTATTTTCTCACTTGTAGTAACTGAGGAAGGTCCTGATGGTGGACCGAAACGTTTTGTTGGGTACTACAATAAAAAATCACACAAGCATTTAGTTGAGTGCAAGGGTTTTTCTTTTAATTGACAAGGTGTGGGAACCTACCTTTGCACCGTTATCAGTAGTGCACACACTAATCACCACTAGCAATGCTTTTTTTTTATTGATAGATCGGGCGATTCTGAACGCGGCGATACCAAATATGTGTAGGTTTGATTTTTTTTTATTGATTTATTTTGATTGGGGCGAAAGGGGGGTGATTTAAACTTTTATGGTTTTTTTATTTTTTTCACATTTTTTTTTTACTTTTTTTTTTTACTTTTGCCATGCTTCAATAGCCTCCATGGGAGGCTAGAAGCAGGCACAACTCGATTGCCTCTGCTACATAACAGCGATCATCAGATCACTGCTATGCAGCAGAAAATCAGGTGTGCTGTGAGCGCCGACCACAGGGTGGCGCTCACAGCTACCGGCAATCAGTAACCATAGAGGTCTCAAGGAGCTCTATGGTTACCATTCTGAAGCATAGCCGACCCCCGATCATGTGACGTCATTTCTGGCCGGATGCGGTAGTTAAATGCCGCTGTCTGCGTTTGACAGCGGCATTTAACTAGTTGATAGCGGCAGGTGAATCGCAATTTCACCCGCCGCTATTGCGGGCACATGTCAGCTGTTCAAAACAGCTGACCTGTCCCGGCTTTGATGCGGGCTCACCGCGGAGCCCTGCATCAAAGCAGGGGACCTGACGTCGGATATACTATCCCGTCCGACGTCAGGAAGGGGTTAAAGAAGAGGACCAATGAGAGACTGCTACTGAGTCTGCGTACCTACCGGACCTTCCTAGAAATACCAGTAGACTTGGCTGCAGTACCTGAACATGTGACCCTTGATCTCCACTGAGAGATCTTACCCTGGGCATGCTCAGCGTGTGCAAAGCAGGACTTAGTCCCAGAAAAGCCTGTTCACCATAGATCAGTGCAGGGTACAATAGCAGAGCCTGGAGAGGCAGCAAAAACCCTTTGCACTGAATCAGTCTCAGTGAGACGCTGGGACCAATGTCTGCTGAGCAGGCTCGACTGCGGCCGAAGGAGAATGGGAGACCGCAGCAGAGACGGATCGAGATTCCCCCTGTGCAGCAGAGGAAACTCGACTCCTAAGAGTAGGCCCAAATAATTAAGTAGGCTGAATGCAATTCAAAATTGGCAACAGGTCTAAACTGGCGGCATTGTTTTCTTCAGCGGAGGACAACTGTAAGGAGTGGCAGACACAGTTACTAGGCCCAAATAATAAAGTAGGCTAAATGCAGTTCAAAATTGGTAACAGGACTAAACAGGCAGCATTGCTTTGTTCAGCGGAGGACAATTGTAAGGAGTGGCAGACACAGTTAGTAGGCCCAAATAATTAAGTAGGCTAAATGCAGTTCAAAATTGGTAACAGGACTAAACTGGCGGCATTGCTTTATTCAGCGGAGGACAACTGTAAGGAGTGGCAGACACAGTTAGTAGGCCCAAATAATAAAGTGGGCTAAATGCAGTTCAAAATTGGTAACAGGACTAAACAGGCGGCATTGCATTGTTCAGCGGAGGACAACTGTAATGAGGGTCAGACACAGTTAGTAGGTCCAAATAATAAAGTGGGCTAAATGTCTGCCAAAAAATTGTTCATAAATAAACAGGTGGCATAGCTAGGTACAGGGGTGGGGTCCTCTGCTGAGTAGCAGACAGTGGTAGTAGACGCAAAGTATTAACTGGTCTAAATGGAGGCCAGGGCCCATGTATATTTTAACTATCATCTATCATTTCAACAAATTTGTATTGGCAGTGCCATTGAAGGATTTAACAGCCCAGACTACACAGTGGTGGAGCAGGGAGAGGTAAGTATTGCAAGTGGTAGAGCACTGTTTGAGCGGGGGGGAACACTTTCTCGTGGGCGGTGATACTGGCACAGGGCCCCTCATATTACGATGGTGTGCCTGACGTTGGTTGTGCACCACCACCGTCAGAGACACTTCATTGTACTATGAGGGACCCTGTGCCAGTGCCGTCGCCTAAGAGTGGGCACACCCACCTGTCCAGGCAAACACCACTCGCACAGGTACTTGTGCCCAGTGGTGACCACGGCTCTGTGGGGGGAGTCAGCCCATTTAGGGAGGTATAAAAATGGTCTATGGTGGACATTCAGCAGCTGCAAATGGAGGAATTGGAGCAGTCAGTAAGGCCAAAAGCAAGACATTTTTCAGGCAAGCTACGTGTCAGCAGGGAAAGGTGGGGCCAAATAATTGGAAATCCATGATTGGTTCATGTTAATGAAGGTTAGGTCATCGACATTTCGGATAGTCAGACATGTCCTTTTTTCGGTCAGTATTGAACCAGCCGCCCTGAAGACTCTTTTGGATAGCACACTAGCAGCAGGGCAAGCGAGCTCCTGTAATGCATATTCTGCCAACTCAGGCCAGGTGTCTATTTTAGATGCCCAGTAATCAAAGGGGAATGACCTGTGAGGGAGAACATCGATAAGGGTGGAAACGTAGTTTGTAACCATACTGGACAAATGCTGTCTCCTGTCACTTTGAATCAATGCAGCAGTACCTGTCGTGTCAGCGGTCATTGCGAAATCACTCCACAACCTGGTCATAAAACCCCTCTGTCCAATGCCACTTCAGATTTGTGCACTTCTAGCACCTCTGCCATGTGGCCCACTACGCTTCGTATTAGAACCATCACCGCCGCTGTGTGCTGAGAATGCCTGAACCAAACGGTCTACAAGAGTTGCTTGTTTGGTAGCCAATATTTGCTCAAGGCTCTCATGTGGCATGATATTTTGTAATTTTCCTTTATATCGTGGATCCAAAAGGCAGGCCAACCAGTAATCGTCATTGGTCATCATTTTGATAATGCGGGGGTCCCTTTTTAGGATACGCAAGGCATACTCAGCCATGTGGGCCAATGTTCCAGGTGTCAATTCACTGCTTGTGCTGGGTTGAGGAGCACTTTCTTGCAAATCAACATAACTTCTGTCCCGCAAAAACCCTGTACCTGACCTTGGAACGCCACCAGTTTCTATTGCCCCCTGAGAAGCATCCTCCTCCCATAAATATTCATCCCCATCATCCTCCTCCTCCTCTTCGTCCGCCACCTCGTCCAGGAGAGTTCCCTGAGCAGACAATGGCTGACTGTCATCAAGGCTTCCCTTATCCTCGGCTGCAGATGCCTGCTCCTTAATGTGCGTCAAACTTTGCATCAGCAGATGCATTAGTGGGATGCTCATGCTTATGATGGCATCGTCTGCACTTACCAGCCAAGTGCATTCCTCAAAACACTGAAGGACTTGACAGAGGTCATGTAGCTTCGACCACTGCATACCAGACAACTCCATGTCTGCCGTCCAACTGCCTGCCCGTGTATGTGTATCCTCCCACAAATAGATTACAGCACGCCTCTGTTCGCACAGCCTCTGAAGCATATGCAGTGTGGAGTTCCACCTTGTTGCAACATCAATTATTAGGCGGTGCTGGGGAAGATTCAGTGATCGCTGATTGTTCAGCGTACGGCTGGAGTGTACGGGCAACTGGTGGATGTGCGAGCAAAGTCTATACACCTTCAGGAGCAGGGTTGGTACCTCCGGATAATTTTTTAAGAAGCACTGCACCACCAAGTTCAAGGTGTGAGCCAGGCAAGGTATGTGTTTCAGTTCTGAAAGGTACAGTACATGAACACGGCACTCAGTCAATAGGTGAGAGGCTGGTGCTCAAGTAGGGTGTCCAACCCACAAATCAGTATATAACAAAGACTTGGCACTCAAATAAGTTATGAAGTGAAAATTTGTTGTTTTTTATTGTACGTCCAGACCCAGATTCAACAGATGCTATTAAACGTTTTCGGTCCTAATGGACCTTCCTCAGAACAATTCCATTTTGTCTGGTGTTGCAGGATAAAAAGAGGTAGTTGTGACGCTGCACGAGGAAAATAACATAAAGTGGACCCTCTGGACCGTGAAGACGAACCCCTCACGGACGAGCTGACCTGGTGGACCGCCCCCTATACAGGGAGAGTTAGAGGCAGGCCCGTGAGGGACTATCGCCACGGAAGCTGGGAAAAGGCTATACAGAAAAGGACCAAAAGACATAGTGGAACTAAAAGGAAAACCTGGAGAGACACTGAGCGAGTTAGGTAGAGACAAGGGAGAGAGGGCAGGGGTAAAGAGATGCAGGACTGTATAGACAGAGGCTGCTGGGACTCAGGACCATAAAGGAGCTGGACTACAATGATAGGTGGAAAACGGGGTAGGACTTGCAGAGACCCAGAGAGGCACTGGAAAGGGAGTACAGGACGGAAGGAGACCAGGTACGGAGGAACCCAGGGGGGAGGAAAAGACACAGGTATGGCGCCGAAGGCAGAGGAACAAGATCAGGAGAAGGAAGGACTACACGGAAGAAGCGGGGGACCAGGAGCACATGTGAAACACAAATGATCTACTGGCACAGAGGAAAGGAGGAGAGCTGCTTACGTATCGACGCAAAGCAGCACTTCCGGGTGAAGATCCTCCAGGACGATCGAGAGGAGGAGAAGGAGCGCCGGCAGGAAGATCAACAGTACGCACGCGCAGTGCAGAAACTGGTGTGCACGCGCACCCGACGGGCAGAAGCGGCCAGGAGCGAGCGCAGAGAAGAGGACACTGCAGGAGAGGAGGTGTGCTGGAACGCCCAAGACTGGTGAGTATGGAGAGGATGCGGAAGACCAGAAGACAACTGCCTTGGTACCTTGTTCTTAGCACATGAAGGACATGACTCAACAAACCCTCGGACATCCTTAGAAAGAGTTGGCCACCAGTAATAGCGGGATAAGAGATTGAAGGTCTTCTTGACACCGACATGACCCACCAGCTTAGAGGCATGTCCCCAAGATAGAACACGACTCCTGTTCCTCTGAGAAACAAAGGTCTTACCCGGCGGTAACTAGGACAAAGCGATTGGAGCAACCGTGATGACTCTGGTCGGGTCAATGATGTGCGCGGTCTCCTCCACAGTACCCACCGGCGAGAAGGACCTGGATAGAGTGTGGCCTTGAAGTTTCTCTCTCCCGGCAGAAAGCGAAGTTCGAAATCGAACCGAGCGAAGAATAAAGCCCACCTAGCTTGTCGAGGGTTTAATCGGTGCACCAAATGGATGTACGCCAAATTCTTGTGGTCCGTGTAACTTACAAAGGAGCCGCAAATCAATGCGAGTAGCCAACAAAATAAGGTCATCCAAAGTAGTAGGAGTATCACGCCCCGCCAAACTCATCTTTAATTCGAGAAGCTAGACCTCGCCAAAACGCCCCAACCAATGCTTCATTGTTTCGCCCTAAATCAGAAGACAGTGTCCGGAAACGGATGGCGTACTGAGCTACAGTAAGGGTACCCTGGTGAAGGATGAAAAGAGACTCTGTGGTAGAAACCAGACGGCCGGGTTCATCAAATACCTTGCGAAAGGTATCTGAAAAAAGATTGAGTTGGGAAACAACCGGATCATCCCTGTCCCAGAGGGGGTTTACCCAGGCCAAAGCCTCGCCTTCTAAATGGGAAACCACAAAAGCTACCTTTGCTCGATCTGTAGGGTATAGCAGTGGAGACAACTCAAAGTGTAATTGACATTGATTGAGAAACCCACAACAAAATTTAGGATCTCCACTATAGCGGGGGGGTCTGGCCAAACGAGGAGAGGGCTGCGGAGCGGAGACCTGGGTAGGAGCTGAAGTGGCACCCTGAAGGGAGAGAAGTCGATTGTTGACAGAGGCCATAAAATTCAGAATATGAGCCTGAGTGTCCCATTGTTGGCTAAGCTCCTGCTGCAGAGCTGCCAGCTGAGAGGAGTTAGAAGGGTCAGAGGACTGTAAGGCCGCGAGACGAGACTCCATATTCTTTTAGAAGGACATGATCCTAGTCTGGTTCTCTCGCAAAAAAAGTAACTCCTTTTGGGTAGCGGAGACACCAGCGGGGTCCATGGCCAGTAGATACTGTGACGCTCCATGAGGAAAATAACGTAAAGTGGACCCTCTGGACCGTGAAGACGAACCCCTCACAGACGAGCTGACCTGGTGGACCGCCCCCTATACAGTATACAGGGAGAGTTAGGGGCAGGCCCGTGAGGGACTATCACCACGGAAGCTGGGAAAAGGCTATACAAAAAAGGACCAAAAGACGTAGTGGAACTAAAAGGAAAACCTGGAGAGACACTGAGCGAGTTAGGTAGAGACAAAGGAGAGAGGGCAGGGGTGAGGAGATGCAGGACTGTATAGACAGAGGCTGCTGGGACTCAGGACCATAAAGGAGCTGGACTACAATGATAGGTGGAAAACGGGGTAGGACTTGCAGAGACCCAGAGAGGCACTGGACAGGGAGTACAGGACGGAAGGAGACCAGGTACGGAGGAACCCAGGGGGGAGGAAGAGACACAGGTATGGCGCCAAAAGCAGAGGAACAAGATCAAGAGAAGGAAGGACTACACGGAAAAAGCGGGGGACCAGGAGCACATGTGAAACACAAATGATCTACTGGCAAAGAGGAAAGCAGGAGAGCTGCTTACGTATCGACGCGAAGCAGCACTTCCGGGTGAAGATCCTCCAGGATGATCGAGAGGAGGAGAAGGAGCGGCGGCAGGAAGATCAACAGTACACATGCAAAGTGCAGAAACTGGTGTGCGCGCACGCCCTACGGGCAGGAGCGGCTGGGAGCGAGTGCAGAGAAGAGGACACCGCGGGAGAGGAGGTGTGCCGGAACGCCAAAGACTTGTGAGTATGGAGAGGCGGTGGTGACAGCGGCGTGACAGTAGTTCATAGCGTGGTACTGCTTAGGCCATCAGGTCTTTGAAAGCTTTGCTTTCAACCAACCGGTAGGGCATCATCTTTAACGAGATTAGTCTAGCAATGTGGGCGTTCAAACCCTGTGTACGCAGATGAGAGGATGAGTACTTTCTTTTCCTAATGAGAGTCTCTTGTAGGGTGAGCTGGACTGGAGAGCTGCATATGGTGGAAATAGCGGTGGTGGTAATGGTGGACATGGCGGATTGAGAGAGGGTTGGTGATGGTATTCTTGATGTTGGCCTACATACAGTGTTTCCTACCAATAACCTTGTGATTCCCTGATTGCTTTGGCCTTGCGACGATACCTACACATTTGCTGCTGGTGGTGTCCTAACCGGTGGGCTTACAGTGAGGGAAGCAATGTAGCGTTGCTGACTACCTTCATTCTGAGCAGGTGCACCAACGGTACGTCACGTTTGGTAGTTAGTCCAGGCTTGCAAGTGCATGCTGGTTACATGTCTACGCATGCACTTTGTATTTAAATTTTGAAGATTCTTCCCTCTGCTAAAGGTCTTTGAGCATTTCTTACAGATAACTTTTGACTGATTATTCGGATCTTGGTTAAAAAATTGCCACACTGCACTCTTCCTACTATCGAATACCTTTTTCAGGCATTGCACGCTGTGCTACTTTCACCGGATGGCCACGCTGTCCTAAAACTGTTTTTGTTTTTGACACACGTTTTTGGCCTGATACGGGCCTGCCAGATGACAGCTGTTGCGATGTAGATGGCTGATGCGGATCATCCACCTCCGCTTCTGAGCTACTGGCAGTGGCACCCAATGGCTGCCAATCTGGGTCAACAACTGGGTCATCTATCACCTCCTCTTTAATGTCATGTGCACCTTCCTCTGTGTCACCGTGTAAGGTGATATAGCGTTCGGGATGGGGCACCATAGTCTCATCAGGGTCAGATTCTGGCTGAGTACACTGCAAGGACAATGTAGTGATCTGAGTCAATGGAACAGCATAAAAATCTAGCTGTGGCTGTGCATCAGTGCACTCCATGTCCGATTCATCTTCTAATGGGCAGTTAACAATTTCCCTTTCTAACCCAGGCACGGTATGTGTAAAGAGCTCCATGAAGTAACATGTAGTGTCCCCTGACGCATCCTTCACTTTTGGTTTGGGTGAAGGACACAAGGAAACGTCTTGTTCATGACCGGGAGCATCCACTGACGTCTCGCTGCTTTTATATTTTGAACTTTCTGAAGAGGAGGCGAAAGAGCTAGGGGCTGAGTCAGCAAGGAAAGCCAAAACTTTTTCCTGCTTCTCCGGCTTTAAAAGCGGTTTTCCTACTCCAAGATAAGGGAGCCTTCGAGGCCTTGTGTAGCCAGACGATGAGGCTGGCTCAACACCTCCAGCCTTAGGTGCTATTTTACTTTTCCCACTACGACCAGATGCTCCACCACCACCACCACCATCAGTACCAGCTGGCAACAACCGCCCATGGCCTCTTCCACCAGACTTCCTCATTTTTGGGAAAATCTAACCAAAATAACAACCGATATATGGTACTGTAAAACAAGGTAGAAGGTGTATATAAACTTGTTGAGAATTTAAATCTCCCTTTTTTGGGGGGAGACTGCACCAAAACTCAGGCCCAGTGTATAACACAACACAATGTATGTGGCAGAACGTGGCTGGCAGATATACGACAAACTAACAGAACTGACATATATCCACTTTGTGACAATTTGAATCTCCCTTTTTTGGGGGGAGACTGCACCAAAACTCAGGCAGCCCAGTGTATAACACAACACAATGTAAGTGGCAGAACACGGCTTGCTGATAAACGACAAACTAACAGAAATGACGTATATCCACTTTGTGACAATTTGAATCTCCCTTTTTTGGGGGGGAGACTGCACCAAAACTCAGGCCCAGTGTATAACACAACACAATGTAAGTGGCAGAACATGGCTGGCTGATAAACGACAAACTAACAGAAATGACATATATCCACTTTGTGACAATTTGAATCTCCCTTTTTTGGGGGGAGACTGCACCAAAACTCAGGCCCAATGTATAACACTACACGATGTAAGTGGCAGAACGTGGCTGGCTGATATACGACAAACTAACAGAACTGACATATCCACTTTGTGACAATTTGAATCTCCTTTTTGGGGGGAGACTGCACCAAAACTCAGGGTCAGTGTATAATACAACACAATGTAAGTGGCAGAACGTGGCTGGCGTATATACGACAAACTAACAGAACTTATATAATAAATAACTTGGCACTCAACTTGTGTGTGATGATGATTAAAGAAAATAGATATTTATTACTTGAATGGCAGTCCAGCAAAAACGTTTCGGTCAAAATCATAAGACCTTCCTCAGTAAACTGCGTTACAAATATACAACAAAACAAAACAATAATGGGTATACAAAATAACAAAGAATAAATTAATAAAAAGATAAATCTCACAATAATTGTGTGACATGTGACATAGAAGGGAGGAGAGATGGGAATAGGACAAAGTAATATCTTTTGACATACCCGACTGCTTATATAAAGTAGAATATCACTGGATGTAAATTTGCTCCCATACAATGATTATGATGGACCTTCCAGAAAAGAAAAGGAAGAGAAAATGTTTCCCTATAGTGATGATGGAGTAAATGGTAGAAAAGTGAGGTAGTGGTAGATTACTAACCAAGTGAGCTGGGCATGTATGCCTAGCGTCCACGTATCCGGTGGAGATGAAAAAGGTAAGTATGTAAACTGTAAGACAACATATAAATATATAGGAGAAGATGATGTCAATGAGTGAATATGTCTAAACGGAAAAATGTAGGGATTCTTACCTAGCACAGTCGTGCTGAAGTATATGTGTCCGTTATATCAGACAATAGGACGTATTAAGTATGTTGGCTGCAACAAGAGGCATGTAAAATGCTGTAATATGCATGCATAAATGGTTCTATGTATAACTCATGAGAGAGAAAAAAAGAAAGAAAATGTCTCACCATGGCACAGAATGATCCTCAGTGGAAGGAGACTGAATCTCATAAGTTGACAATAAATTGTCAGTGTACTAGCTCCAGACCTAAAAAATACATGATATGGCGTTATATTTGTGTACTAATTACTGTATCTGGACCCAAAGTGAGAAAGGGCTCACCTATTAGTATAAGGCTCTTCTGTGAATTATCCTGGAATAGGGATACCTAAGTCTGCGGCTCCTATAATATAGTGGAGTATTAGGTATAATCTGTATGAGCTATGGGAGAAAATGAGTGTAGAAAATGACTCACCAGGGTAAGGCAGGTATAGGATGCACATCAACGCGGTGTCCGCCGCTAGTTGAATGTACAGGGGCCAAAAGACCGTGTTGAAGTAGTGTTAGGGCGGGACATGTTGCCGCCGGAACCGGAAGTACGTCATGTATTTGGACATGTTTTGTCAATCTCTGAGGGTCCGCCTGTTATTCAGGGATCTAACCGCTAGTGCGGTCACATGTCCATCGCTCCTGGGGAATTGTGGGAGATGTAGTTTGGTGATGTACATAAACCGGAAGTGCGTCATTGTATCTGACGCGTACTTCCTGTTTGAGAGATACTGAGGCCGTGGTCATGGTAACAGCAATGCGGTCACATGATATCTAAGTGCAGCGATACTAGGAGACATAAATATGTATTTTTTTAAAAAAAGGAGGTATGGGTTCAGTATATGAGTGAATAAAGCAGCGTGGTTGTTAGACATAGGGAAAAAGACAAAATGCAGTCGGGCAGGGAGCAGGTGGGTAGGAGAGTCCAAGGGTGGGGAGGGATCAAGAAGTGACTTGCGTGTCGATTATCAATAAAGGCGGCTCTGTAGAGAGAGATGAGTCAATTAGTATATATGGCCACAAAACACATAATCAACAATGGTAACAGGATAACAAATAACGTTACAATAAAGTCCATTTCTAAGTAAAGGCTAAGGGGTCATAATCTCTATTTAGGCCCTTTGGGGTGAGGGTCTGTAACTCATGAATCCAATAAGCCTCCCTCTTTTTTAGGAGGTGGATTCTATCGCCCCCCCCCCCCTGTCTGGGTATCGGGATATGCTCCTGGACTTGGAACCTTAATTGCGATATTGTGTGACCTTTGGCAATAAAGTGACTTGGGAGTGGTAGTAGTAGATTCTGACACCGAATGGTGGATTTGTGCTTAGAAATACGGGATTTGATTGGTTGAGTTATCTCCACAGTGTATAATAAGCCACATGGGCATTTTATGGCATAGATCACAAACGAAGAATCACATGTCGAATAGCATCTTATTTTATACCTCTTGCCTGAATGGGGGTGATAGAAACAGTCACCCCGGATAACATTATTGCACTGATTGCAATTTAGGCACGGGAATGTGCCGTTTCTAGGTTGACTGAGAAAGCGTTGTGTCGTGTCCTTATTAACCCCAAAGTCAGCTTTGACTAGAGAATCCCGGATATTTGAGGGGCATTTGAAACATGGTAGAAAATGCTCCCTGAATTCGGGGATTGACGGATGGGCAGTACGTAGTATGTTCCAATGTCGTCTGATAGTATGATGCAGAATGTGTACGTATGGGTGATACACATGGAGGAATGGAACCCTTTTGTTGGATAAAGGACGTGTGGTTGTAGGGGGGTTAATGGCTTCAGTTAGTAGATTAGGGGGGTAGCCCCTTTCCCTGAATTTAGAGTACATCTCATCTGTCCTAGTTTGGAGGAGGCTGGGTTCAGTGACTATCCTCTGTATCCTTTTAAACTGTGATCTGGGGATGGACTTTTTGGTGGCAACAGGGTGTAAACTTTGGAAATGTAAGAGACTGTTCCTATCTGTTGGTTTTGTGTAGAGGTCAGTCTTAAGTTTTCCTAGTTCATCTCTGATGACCATGGTATCGAGAAAGCTGACTTTTTGTGTACTACTAGTTATGGTAAATGTAAGTCCTGGCAAGGCGGTATTCAGGGTATTGAAAAAAAGGTCAAGAGTTTGTGGTGTGCCGATCCATAGACAAAAAACGTCATCTATGTAACGTTTCCAGAAGGGGCAGTAGGCCTGAAAGAGAGGATCAGGGTACACGATTTCCTCCTCAAACAGGGCCATGTAGCTGTTAGCGTATGGCGGGGCTACATTAGACCCCATAGCGGTGCCCTTTGTTTGTAGGAAAAATTTGTCCTCAAACATAAAGAAATTTTTAGTCAACACTATAGTCAGAAGGTCAATGCAAAGACTGATGACCTCAGATTTTAGCTGTGAACCAATAAGTAGGTGTTTGACACTATGGATCCCTTGCTGATGTGGGATCGAGGTATAGAGGTCTTTGATGTCTAGTGAGACTAACAAAAGGTCTTCTGGAAGTGGACCAAGTCCCTGTAATTGGTGTAAGAAGTCACCTGTATCGAGGAGGAAAGAGGGCAATGTGCGAATGAGTGGAGTAAGGTTCTTTTCCAGGAAAATAGCAACTGGGGAGAGTATGGACTCAGTGGAAGCCACTATCGGGCGCCCTTGTCATGGTTCCCAATGGCAAGGGAACGTAAGAAACATATAAATAACGAACGAGCTCTCGGGTGATGGAAACTCGAGTTGACCGTGAGCTAAATCTACCACACAACTAATAGTAGCCAGGGAGCATACCTACGGCTTCCTAAATGCCACGCGCCAGCCGGAGGACTAACTACGCCTGGTAGAGGAAGAAACAGACCTGGCTTACCTCTAGGGAAATACCCCAAAAGATGATAGCAGCCCCCCACATGTAATAACGGTGAATTAAGAGGAAAAGACATACACAGTATGAAAGTAGATTTAGCAAAGAGAGGTCCACTTACTAGATAGCAGAAGGATACAAAAGAGGACTTCACGGTCAACTGAAAACCCTTTCAAAAACCATCCTGAAATTACTTTAAGACTCCTGTGTCAACTCATGACACAGGAGTGGCAATTTCAGCCAGCAAGAGCTTCCAGCTACAGAGAATTACAAAAACTGCAAACTGGACAAAAGATACAAAACAAAAGGACAAAGTCCACTTAGCTGATCAGCAGACTAGTAGCAGGAACATGCAACCGAAGGCTCTGGTTACAATGATGACCGGCAAGAAAATGACTGGAGAGCAAGGCTAAATAGGAAACTCCCAAACGCTGATGGAAGCAGGTGAACAGAAGCAGCAAAGTGCAAACAAGTCACCAATACCACCAGCAACCACCAGGGGAGCCCAAAAAGCGGATACACAACAGTACCCTCCCCTTAAGGAGGGGGCACCGAACCCTCACAAGAACCGCCAGGGCGATCCGGATGAGCCCTATGAAAGGCACGAACCAAATCCGAGGCATGAACATCAGAGGAGGTTACCCAAGAATTATCTTCCTGACCATAGCCCTTCCATTTAACCAGATATTGAAGTCTCCGTCTGGAAATACGGGAGTCCAAGATCTTTTCTACCACGTACTCCAATTCACCCTCCACCAGCACAGGAGCAGGAGGTTCAGTAGAAGGAACCACCGGTACCTCATATCTCCGCAACAGCGACCGATGGAACACATTATGGATAGCGAAAGATGCCGGGAGGTCCAAACGAAAGGAGACAGGGTTAAGAATCTCCAAAATCCTATAAGGACCGATGAACCGAGGCTTAAATTTAGGAGAAGAAACCCTCATAGGGACAAAACGGGAAGACAACCACACCAAGTCCCCAACTCGAAGGTGGGGGCCAACACGACGACGGCGGTTAGCAAACTGCTAAGTCCTCTCCTGGGACAATTCCAAATTATCCACCACTTGTCCCCAAATCTGATGCAACCGATCCACTACCGCATCCACTCCAGGACAATCCGAAGATTCAACATGACCAGATGAAAAACGCGGATGAAACCCTGAATTGCAAAAGAAAGGAGAAACCAAAGTGGCAGAACTAGCCCGATTATTAAGAGCAAACTCCGCCAACGGCAGAAAGGCAACCCAATCATCCTGATCCGCAGACACAAAACACCTCAAATAAGTCTCCAAAGTTTGATTAGTTTGTTCCGTCTGGCCATTGGTCTGAGGATGGAATGCAGACGAAAAAGACAAATCAATGCCCAACCTGGCACAGACTGCCCGCCAAAATCTAGACACGAACTGGGTACCCCTGTCAGAAACGATGTTTTCCGGAATACCATGCAAGCGAACCACATTTTGAAAAAACAGAGGGACCAACTCAGATGAGGAAGGCAACTTAGGCAATGGCACCAAATGAACCATTTTAGAAAAACGGTCACACACCACCCAGATGACAGACATCTTCTGAGAAACAGGGAGGTCCGAGATAAAGTCCATAGAGATGTGCGTCCAAGGCCTCTTCGGAATAGGCAAGGGCAACAACAACCCACTAGCCCTAGAACAACAAGGCTTGGCCCGAGCACACACATCGCAAGACTGCACAAAAACACGCACATCTCGAGACAGGGAAGGCCACCAGAAGGATCTAGCCACCAAATCTCTGGTGCCAAAAATTCCCGGATGACCTGCCAGAGTAGAAGAATGAACTTCCGAGATGACTCTAGTGGTCCACTCGTCAGGAACAAACAGTCTACCAGACGGACAACGATCAGGTCTATCCGCCTGAAATTCTTGCAAAGCACGTCGCAAATCTGGAGAGACAGCAGACAAAATCACTCCATCCTTAAGGACACCAGCAGGTTCAGAATTCCCAGGAGAGTCAGGCTCAAAACTCCTAGAAAGAGCATCTGCCTTCACATTCCTAGAACCCGGTAAGTACGAGACCACAAAATTAAACCGGGAAAAGAACAACGACCAACGTGCCTGTCTAGGATTCAGGCGCCTGGCAGACTCCAAATAAATTAAATTCTTGTGATCAGTCAAAACTACCACCTGATGTTTGGCACCCTCAAGCCAATGACGCCACTCCTCAAATGCCCACTTCATGGCCAAAAGCTCCCGATTACCAACATCATAGTTTCGCTCGGCGGCCGAAAATTTTCGCGAAAAGAACGCACAAGGTCTCATCACTGAGCAGTCGGAACTTTTCTGCGACAAAACCGCCCCCGCTCCGATCTCGGAAGCATCGACCTCAACCTGAAAGGGAAGAGAAACATCAGGCTGGCGCAACACAGGGGCAGACAAAAAGCGGCGCTTAAGCTCCCGAAAGGCCTCCACGGCAGCAGGGGACCAATTGGCAACATCAGCACCCTTTTTAGTCAAATCCGTCAGAGGTTTAGCAACGCCAGAAAAACCAGCTATAAATCGACGATAAAAATTAGCAAAGCCCAAGAATTTCTGGAGACTCTTCAGAGAAGTAGGCTGCGTCCAGTCGTAAATAGCCCGAACCTTGACAGGGTCCATCTCAATAGAAGAAGGGGAAAAAATGTACCCCAAAAAGGAAATTTTTTGAACCCCAAAAACACACTTTGAACCCTTTACACACAAAGAATTCTCCCGCAAAACCTGAAAAACCCTCCTGACCTGCTGAACATGAGACTCCCAGTCATCAGAAAAAAATCAAAATATCATCCAAGTACACTATCATAAATTTATCCAAATATTCACGGAAAATATCATGCATTAAGGACTGAAAGACAGAAGGTGCATTAGAAAGGCCGAAAGGCATTACCAAATACTCAAAATGGCCCTCAGGCGTATTAAATGTGGTTTTGAACTCATCCCCCTGCTTAATTCGCACCAAATTATGCGCCCCACGAAGATCAATCTTAGAGAACCACTTAGCCCCCCTTATGCGAGCAAACAAATCAGTCAGCAAAGGCAACGGATATTGATATTTGACTGTAATTTTATTCAGGAGTCGATAATCAATACAAGGCCTCAGAGAGCCATCCTTTTTAGAGACAAAGAAAAAACCGGATCCTAAAGGTGATGAAGAAGGACGAATATGTCCCTTTTCCAGGGACTCCTTAATATACTCGCGCATAGCAGCATGTTCAGGTACAGATAGGTTAAACAAACGACCCTTTGGAAATTTACTGCCAGGAATCAGATCTATGGCGCAATCACAATCCCTGTGAGGAGGGAGTGAACCAATTTTAGGCTCTTCAAAAATATCACGATAATCAGACAAAAATGCCGGAATCTCAGATGGAATAGATGACGAAATGGACACCAAAGGAGTGTCCCCATGAGCCTCCCGACATCCCCAGCTTAACACAGACATAGCTTTCCAGTCAAGGACTGGGTAATGAGACTGTAACCATGGTAATCCAAGCACCAAAACATCATGTAAATTGTACAACACAAGGAAGCGAATCACCTCCTGATGGTCTGGAGTCATACGCATAGTCACTTGCGTCCAGAACTGTGGTTTATTACAAGCCAAAGGTGTAGAATCAATACCCTTCAGAGGTATAGGGACTTCCAGAGGCTCTAAATCAAACCCACAGCGCCTGGCAAAGGACCAGTCCATAAGACTCAGAGCGGCGCCAGAGTCCACATAGGCATCCACGGTAATAACTGATAATGAACAAATCAAGGTTACAGACAAAATAAATTTGGACTGTAAAGTGCCAATTGAAATAGACTTGTCAACCTTCCTAGTACGTTTAGAGCATGCCGATATAACATGAGCAGAATCACCACAATAGAAGCATAACCCATTTTTACGCCTATAATTCTGCTGCTCGCTTCTGGACATAATTCTGTCACATTGCATTTTCTCTGGCGTCTCTTCAGAAGATACCGCCAAATGGTGCACGGGTTTGCGCTCCCGCAAACGCCGATCAATCTGAATTGCCATTGTCATGGACTCATTCAGACCTGTAGGCGCAGGGAACCTGACCATAACATCTTTAACGGCATCAGAAAGACCCTCTCTGAACTTTGCCGCTAAGGCGCACTCATTCCACTGAGTAAGCACAGACCATTTACGAAATTTTTGGCAGTATATCTCAGCTTCATCTTGCCCTTGAGATAGGGCTATCAAAGCTTTTTCAGCTTGAATCTCCAAATTAGGTTCCTCATAAAGCAACCCTAAAGCCAGGAAAAACGCATCCACATTGAGCAACGCAGGATCCCCTGGTGCCATTGAAAATGCCCAATTTTGAGGGTCACCTCGCAGCAAAGAAATTACAATCTTAACCTGCTGGACAGGATCTCCTGAGGAGTGAGGTCTGAGAGAAAGGAATAATTTACAATTATATTTGAAATTCAGAAACCGAGATCTATCTCCGGAAAACACCTCTGGTGTAGGGATTTTAGGTTCAGAAATAGGAGTATGCATAACAAAATCTTGTAAATTTTGAACCTTCGTAGCAAGATTATTTAAACCTGCAGCCAAACTCTGAGGATCCATTTTTAAACAGGTGAGCTCAGAGCCATTCAAGGATTATAAGGAGAGAAAGGCAAAGGCAGTAATTAGAGCTGAAATACAACTGATCCAACTATGGAGCAAGCATAGGGAAAAAGAAAAAAAAAATAAAAATAAATTACAGACTTCTTTTTTCTCTCCTTTCTTCTGCCAATAAGTTTAACATTGGCCGGTCATACTGTCATGGTTCCCAATGGCAAGGGAACGTAAGAAACATATAAATAACGAACGAGCTCTCGGGTGATGGAAACTCGAGTTGACCGTGAGCTAAATCTACCACACAACTAATAGTAGCCAGGGAGCATACCTACGGCTTCCTAAATGCCACGCGCCAGCCGGAGGACTAACTACGCCTGGTAGAGGAAGAAACAGACCTGGCTTACCTCTAGGGAAATACCCCAAAAGATGATAGCAGCCCCCCACATGTAATAACGGTGAATTAAGAGGAAAATACATAAACAGTATGAAAGTAGATTTAGCAAAGAGAGGTCCACTTACTAGATAGCAGAAGGATACAAAAGAGGACTTCACGGTCAACTGAAAACCCTTTCAAAAACCATCCTGAAATTACTTTAAGACTCCTGTGTCAACTCATGACACAGGAATGGCAATTTCAGCCCGCAAGAGCTTCCAGCTACAGAGAATTACAAAAACTGCAAACTGGACAAAAGATACAAAAAAAAGGACAAAGTCCACTTAGCTGATGAGCAGACTAGTAGCAGGAACATGCAACTGAAGGCTCTGGTTACAATGATGACCGGCAAGGAAATGACTGGAGAGCAAGGCTAAATAGGAAACTCCCAAACGCTGATGGAAGCAGGTGAACAGAAGCAGCAAAGTGCAAACAAGTCACCAATACCACCAGCAACCACCAGGGGAGCCCAAAAAGCGGATACACAACACGCCCTGGGGGATGTTCCAGGTTCTTGTGTACCTTAGGCAGGATATAAAACACCGGTGTAATGGGGTGATTTTTGGTCAGGTATTCCCATGTTTTATCGTCAATTAAACCCCTCTCTACATAGGGAACAAGAGTGTCCCTAATGTGGTCTCTGATTGAGGTAGAAGGATCAGCAGGTAAATGTCGGTAGACAGTGTTGTCATTAAGCTGTCTGTAGATTTCTGTTACATAATCTGATCTGTTCATGACAACAATAGCCCCGTGTTATGACCCCAATGGCAGAGGGTCTCAGAAATAATTACTAAGTCTGCAAACACAAAAAACCAGCTCATAGGGCAGTGGTAACTGAGCTGACCATATATCTAATCCTAGCACCACGAATAGAAGCAGCCGGGGAGCGTGCCTATGTTGGTTCTAGACGTCTCGCGCCAGCCGGAGAACTAACTAACCCTAGAAGGGAAAAGAAAGACCTTTCTTGCCTCCAGAGAAAAGACACCAAAAGTTTGATACAAGCCCCCAACAAATAATAACGGTGATGTAAGAGGAAAAGACAAACGTAAGAATGAGCTAGGTATTTAGCAAAGAGAGGCCCACTAGCTAATAGCAGAATATAGTAAGATGACTTATATGGTCAGTGAAAACCCTATCAAAATATCCACGCTGGATATTCAAGAACCCCCGAACCGTCTAACGGCCCGGGGGGAGAACACCAGCCCCCTAGAGCTTCCAGCAAAGACAGGAATCACATTTAGTACAAGCTGGACAAAAATAAGAGCAAAGCAAATAACCAAAAAACAAAGAAGCAAGACTTAGCTTAATTTTGCATGAACCAGGACCAGCAGACAGGAGCAAACAGAAAGGATCTGATTACAACGATGCCAGGCACTGGACTAAGGATCCAGGAAGTTTAAATAGCAACACCCCTGGACTAACGACCCAGGTGGGTGCCAAACTGAGGAAAGACAATCCCAGAGTCATATCACTAGTAACTACAAGAGGGAGCCAAAAAGTCTAATTCACAACAGTACCCCCCCCTTAAGGAGGGGTCACCGAACCCTCACCAAGACCACCAGGGCGATCAGGATGAGCAGTGTGAAAGGCACGAACTAAATCAGCCGCATGCACATCAGAAGCAACCACCCAGGAATTATCCTCCTGACCATAGCCCTTCCACTTGACCAGATACTGAAGCCTCCGTCTGGAGAGACAAGAATCCAAGATCTTCTCCACCACGTACTCCAACTCGCCCTCAACCAACACCGGAGCAGGAGGCTCAACAGAAGGAACCACAGGTACAACGTACTGCCGCAACAAAGACTTATGGAACACGTTGTGAATGGCAAACGACACCGGAAGATCCAAGCGAAAGGACACAGGATTAAGGATTTCCAATATCTTGTAAGGACCGATGAAGCGAGGCTTAAATTTAGGAGAGGAGACCTTCATAGGAACAAATCGAGAAGACAGCCATACCAAATCCCCAACACGAAGTCGGGGACCCACACCGTGGCGGCGGTTGGCAAAACGCTGAGCCTTCTCCTGTGACAACTTTAAGTTGTCCACCACATGATTCCAGATCTGCTGCAACCTATTCACCACAGAATCTACCCCAGGACAGTCAGAAGGCTCCACATGTCCCGAGGAAAAACGAGGATGGAAACCAGAGTTGCAGAAAAATGGCGAAACCAAAGTAGCGGAACTAGCCCGATTATTAAGGGCAAACTCAGCCAACGGCAAGAAGGTCACCCAATCATCCTGATCTGCCGAAACAAAACACCTCAAATAAGCCTCCAGAGTCTGATTAGTTCGCTCCGTTTGTCCATTAGTCTGAGGATGAAAGGCAGACGAAAACGACAAATCAATGCCCATCCTAGCACAAAAGGATCGCCAGAACCTGGAAACAAACTGGGATCCTCTGTCAGACACAATATTCTCAGGAATGCCGTGTAAACGAACCACATTCTGAAAGAACACAGGAACCAGATCGGAAGAGGAAGGCAGCTTAGGCAAAGGCACCAAATGGACCATTTTAGAAAAGCGATCACATACCACCCAGATGACAGACATGCCCTGAGACACCGGGAGATCTGAAATGAAATCCATGGAAATGTGTGTCCAAGGCCTCTTCGGGACAGGCAAGGGCAAGAGCAACCCGCTGGCACGAGAACAGCAAGGCTTAGCTCGAGCACAAGTCCCACAGGACTGCACAAATGACCGCACATCCCGTGACAAGGAAGGCCACCAAAAGGACCTAGCCACCAGATCTCTGGTGCCAAAAATTCCCGGATGCCCTGCCAACACCGAGGAATGAACCTCGGAAATGACTCTGCTGGTTCACTTATCAAGAACAAACAGTCTGTCAGGTGGACAAGAGTCAGGTCTACCAGCCTGAAATCTCTGCAACACACGTCGCAAATCAGGAGAAATGGCCAACAAGATAACTCCCTCTTTAAGAATACCAACTGGTTCTGCGACTCCAGGAGAGTCAGGCACAAAGCTCCTTGAAAGAGCATCAGCCTTCACATTCTTTGAACCTGGTAAATACGAGACCACAAAGTCAAAACGGGAGAAAAACAATGACCAGCGGGCCTGTCTAGGATTCAGGCGTTTAGCAGACTCGAGATACATCAAATTTTTGTGATCAGTCAAGACCACCACACGATGCTTAGCACCCTCGAGCCAATGACGCCACTCCTCAAATGCCCACTTCATGGCCAGCAACTCCCGATTGCCAACATCATAATTCCGCTCAGCAGGCGAAAACTTCCTAGAGAAGAAAGCACATGGTCTCATTACCGAGCAACCAGGGCCTCTCTGCGACAAAACGGCCCCTGCCCCAATCTCAGAAGCATCCACTTCGACCTGAAAGGGAAGTGAGACATCAGGCTGGCACAAAACAGGCGCCGAAGTAAACCGGCGCTTCAACTCTTGGAACGCCTCCACGGCTGCAGGAGCCCAGTTAGCAACATCAGAACCTTTCTTGGTCATATCCGTCAAAGGTTTAACAACGCTAGAAAAATTAGCGATAAAACGACGGTAGAAGTTAGCAAAACCCAAGAACTTCTGAAGACTCTTAACTGACGTGGGTTGAGTCCAATCATGAATAGCTCGGACCTTGACTGGGTCCATCTCCACAGCAGAAGGGGAAAAAATAAACCCCAAAAAGGGAACCTTCTGTACTCCAAAGAGACACTTTGAGCCCTTAACAAACAAAGCATTCTCACGCAAAACCTGAAACACCATCCTGACCTGCTCCACATGTGAGTCCCAATCTTCAGAGAAAACCAGAATATCATCCAGATAAACAATCATAAATTTATCCAGATACTTCCGGAAAATATCATGCATAAAGGACTGAAACACTGAGGGAGCATTAGAGAGCCCAAAAGGCATCACCAAGTACTCAAAATGACCTTCGGGCGTATTAAATGCTGTCTTCCATTCATCTCCTTGCTTAATGCGCACAAGG
Organism: Ranitomeya variabilis; assembly: GCF_051348905.1. Lineage (NCBI taxonomy): Eukaryota > Metazoa > Chordata > Amphibia > Anura > Dendrobatidae > Ranitomeya > Ranitomeya variabilis. Next base: position 569,911,610 of record NC_135232.1, read on the forward strand.
TTGTACGCACCACGAAGATCTATCTTGGTGAACCACTTGGCACCTTTAATCCGGGCAAACAAGTCCGACAACAGAGGCAAAGGATACTGAAATTTAACAGTGATTTTATTCAGAAGCCGATAGTCAATACAAGGTCTCAAAGATCCGTCCTTCTTGGCCACAAAAAAGAATCCCGCACCAAGAGGGGAAGAGGATGGACGGATATGCCCCTTCTCCAGAGACTCCTTGATATACGAACGCATTGCGGCATGCTCAGGTACAGACAGATTAAATAGTCTTCCCTTAGGAAATTTACTACCTGGAATCAAATCTATGGCGCAGTCACAGTCCCTATGAGGAGGCAGAGCACTGGACCTGGACTCGCTGAATACATCCTGATAATCAGACAAATACTCAGGAACTTCCGAAGGAGTAGAGGAAGCAATAGACACCGGCGGGGAATCAGCATGAATTCCCTGACAGCCCCAACTTGACACAGACATTGCCTTCCAATCCAAGACTGGATTGTGGGTCTGTAACCATGGCAGACCCAAAACGACCAAATCATGCATTTTATGCAGAACAAGAAAATGAATCACCTCCCGATGTTCAGGAGTCATGCACATGGTTACCTGCGTCCAAAACTGCGGTTTATTTTCCGCCAATGGCGTAGCATCAATACCTCTAAGAGGAATAGGATTTACCAACGGTTCAAGAACAAAACCACAGCGCTTGGCAAATGACAAATCCATAAGACTCAGGGCAGCACCTGAATCCACAAACGCCATAACAGGGTAAGAAGACAATGAGCAAATTAAAGTCACAGACAAAATAAATTTAGGTTGCAAATTACCAATGGCGACAGGACTAACAACCCTTGTTAGGCGTTTAGAGCATGCTGATATAACATGTGTAGAATCACCACAGTAAAAACACAACCCATTCTGACGTCTATGATTTTTCCGCTCATTTCTAGTCTGAATTCTATCACATTGCATTAAATCAGGTGTTTGTTCAGACAACACCACCAGAGGATTAGCGGTTTTGCGCTCCCGTAAACGCCGGTCAATTTGAATAGCCAGCGCCATGGAATCATTCAGACTTGTAGGAATGGGGAAACCCACCATCACATTCTTAATGGCTTCAGAAAGGCCATTTTTGAAATTTGCGGCCAGAGCACACTCATTCCACTGAGTAAGCACGGACCATTTCCGAAATTTTTGGCAATACACTTCAGCTTCATCCAGGCCCTGAGAAATAGCCAGCAAGGCTTTTTCTGCCTGAACTTCAAGATTGGGTTCCTCGTAAAGCAATCCGAGCGCCAGAAAAAATGCATCAATATTTGCCAATGCCGGATCTCCTGGCGCTAGCGATAAAGCCCAATCCTGAGGGTCGCCCCGTAAAAAAGAGATAACAATTTTAACTTGCTGAGCAGAATCTCCAGATGAACGGGGTCTCAGAGATAGAAACAATTTACAATTATTCCTGAAATCCCTAAACTTAAATCGGTCTCCAGAAAACAGTTCAGGAATAGGTATTTTAGGTTCAGACATAGGACTACTGGTAACAAAATCTTGTATGCCCTGCACACGAGCAGCAAGCCGGTCTACACTTGTAATCAAGGTCTGGACATTCATGTCTGCAGCAAGCACAAGCCACTCAGAGGTAAAAGGGAGGAAGAGAGGAAAAAAAAAAAAAAACTCAGAATTTCCTTTCTTATTATCTTACTTCTGCAATGCATTAAACATGTTGGCCTGGCATACTGTTATGACCCCAATGGCAGAGGGTCTCAGAAATAATTACTAAGTCTGCAAACACAAAAAACCAGCTCATAGGGCAGTGGTAACTGAGCTGACCATATATCTAATCCTAGCACCACAAATAGAAGCAGCCGGGGAACGAGCCTACGTTGGTTCTAGACGTCTCGCGCCAGCCAGGGAGCACTAACTAACCCTAGAAGGGAAAAGAAAGACCTTTCTTGCCTCCAGAGAAAAGACCCCAAAAGTTGGATACAAGCCCCCAACAAATAATAACGGTGAGGTAAGAGGAAAAGACAAACGTAAGAATGAGCTAGGTATTTAGCAAAGAGAGGCCCACTAGCTAATAGCAGAATATAGTAAGATGACTTATATGGTCAGTGAAAACCCTATCAAAATATCCACGCTGGATATTCAAGAACCCCCGAACCGTCTAACGGCCCGGGGGGAGAACACCAGCCCCCTAGAGCTTCCAGCAAAGACAGGAATCACATTTAGTACAAGCTGGACAAAAATAAGAGCAAAGCAAATAACCAAAAAACAAAGAAGCAAGACTTAGCTTAATTTTGCACGAACCAGGACCAGCAGACAGGAGCAAACAGAAAGGATCTGATTACAACGATGCCAGGCACTGGACTAAGGATCCAGGAAGTTTAAATAGCAACACCCCTGGACTAACGACCCAGGTGGGTGCCAAACTGAGGAAAGACAATCCCAGAGTCATATCACTAGTAACCACAAGAGGGAGCCAAAAAGTCTATTTCACAACAGCCCCGCCCTTATCGGCTGGCTTAATGATGATATCTTTATCGCTTCCCAATGTTTCTAAAGCTTGGAAGTCAAGGACACTGAGGTTGGGGGAAGTGTGTAACTTACGTGCTTCAATGTCCTGACATAATTTAGAGAAGGATTGGTCAACGAAACCTATAAAGGTCTCAACGGCATGAGATGCCTTGGGAGTTCTATATGTGCTCTTAGTGCGTAGACCTAGGCTTTGTGAAGAGATCAGGGGGCCCACAGTATGGGAAGAGGAGGCAGACATAGTGTCGGAGGACTCAAAATGTACAAGTAGTCTCAAACGGCGGTAAAACCGATGCAAGTCCATATCCATATGGAACGTGTCGAATTTGTATGAGGGGCAGAAGGAGAGGCCTTTCTGCAATACATTGTGTTCCGCTATGCTGAGAGTCCTGGATGATATGTTTATAACCAATGGTGATTTACCTGGGACCGAGTCACTCTGTAGAAGTCTGTGTCTCTTTTTTCGTTGGCTCCTGCGGGTCCTCTTCTTCTTTGCTGTCGTCGTCTTCTCTGGCCTAAAAAATTGCTGGGTCCACCGAAGTTATCGCGTCTGTCCGATTCAGAACCTGAGGTAGAAGGATCGTTAGAGGAGTGATAATCTGACCTAGTTATCTTTTTGTTAATTTATTCTTTGTTATTTTGTATACCCATTATTGTTTTGTTTTGTTGTATATTTGTAACGCAGTTTACTGAGGAAGGTCTTATGATTTTGACCGAAACGTTTTTGCTGGACTGCCATTCAAGTAATAAATATCTATTTTCTTTAATCATCATCACACACAAGTTGAGTGCCAAGTTATTTATTATATACGTTACTGGTGTGGGCAACCTATCTTGAGCACCGACACAGCTGTGCCACGATATATTTCACTATTGACTTTCCTTTACGTGAGCACGCTGTACAGCATGTCATCTCTGACATTTTCATATAATCCGGATGAAACTAATAATATATTGTCTAAGTTGAATCTCCCCAGTGATTTTCTCAAGGTTCCCCCGAGAGAAACAAGAGGGAGGGATCTAGAACGTGAACAGCGACGCCAGATTAATCTGGAACTACATTGTGCCACCCTTACAGAATATCTACGTGTGAAAAGAATTCCAAGAGGCCTCCGGGTCCCTCTCCGTCCCACCTTGTTCAGTGACTGTCCAGAATTCTGCCTGAAATTTGAGCAGATATTGAATAAGTGCTCATTTGACTTAATGACTCTTACTGTTGAACACCTCCATAGCTTCCGGCAAAGAAACCATTAAAAATATCGAGACACAGTTGTCCTCCTCCAGCACAGCCGAGGAGTTAGACGCTCTAAAAATCAAGATTAAAACAGTCACTGACCAGCATAGACGTGACACGGAAAATACAAAGAGAATAAAATTTCAAAGAGACTCAGACGATTACGAAAACAATCGGGTCTATCGCTGGCAGGATAGATCCAATTTTCGCTCTAACACCACTAGGTCAGATTATCACTCCTCTAACGATCCTTCTACCTCAGGTTCTGAATCGGACAGACGCGATAACTTCGGTGGACCCAGCAATTTTTTAGGCAAGAGAAGACGACGACAGCAAAGAAGAAGAGGACCCGCAGGAGCCAACGAAAAAAGAGACACAGACTTCTACAGAGTGACTCGGTCCCAGGTAAATCACCATTGGTTATAAACATATCATCCAGGACTCTCAGCATAGCGGAACACAACGTATTGCAGAAAGGCCTCTCCTTCTGCCCCTCATACAAATTCGACACGTTCCATATGGATATGGACTTGCATCGGTTTTACCGCCGTTTGAGACTACTTGTACATTTTGAGTCCTCCGACACTATGTCTGCCTCCTCTTCCCATACTGTGGGCCCCCTGATCTCTTCACAAAGCCTAGGTCTACGCACTAAGAGCACATATAGACCTCCCAAGGCATCTCATGCCGTTGAGACCTTTATAGGTTTCGTTGACCAATCCTTCTCTAAATTACGTCAGGACATTGAAGCACGTAAGTTACACACTTCCCCCAACCTCAGGGCCCTTGACTTCCAAGCTTTAGAAACATTGCGAAGCGATAAAGATATCATCATTAAGCCAGCCGATAAGGGCGGGGCTATTGTTGTCATGAACAGATCAGATTATGTAACAGAAATCTACAGACAGCTTAATGACAACACTGTCTACCGACCCTTACCTGCTGATCCTTCTACCTCGATCAGAGACCACATTAGGGACACTCTTGTTCCCTATGTAGAGAGGGGTGTAATTGACGATAAAACACGGGAATACCAGACCAAAAATCACCCCATTACACCGGTGTTTTATATCCTGCCTAAGGTACACAAGAACCTGGAACATCCCCCAGGGCGCCCGATAGTGGCTTCCACTGAGTCCATACTCTCCCCACTTGCTATTTTCCTGGAAAAGAACCTTACTCCACTCATTCGCACATTGCCCTCTTTCCTCCTCGATACAGGTGACTTCTTACACCAATTACAGGGACTTGGTCCACTTCCAGAAGACCTTTTGTTAGTCTCACTAGACGTCAAAGACCTCTATACCTCGATCCCACATCAGCAAGGGATCCATAGTGTCAAACACCTATTTATTGGTTCACAGCTAAAATCTGAGGTCATCAGTCTTTGCATTGACCTTCTGACTATAGTGTTGACTAAAAATTTCTTTATGTTTGAGGACAAATTTTTCCTACAAACAAAGGGCACCGCTATGGGGTCTAATGTAGCCCCGCCATACGCTAACAGCTACATGGCCCTGTTTGAGGAGGAAATCGTGTACCCTGATCCTCTCTTTCAGGCCTACTGCCCCTTCTGGAAACGTTACATACTGTAGATGACGTTTTTTGTCAATGGATCGGCACACCTGTTATGATTCTAGTGGCTTAGGATCACAAATCTAACCAGCTAAGTAGAAAATAATAGGACGAGCTCTGGGGATGTGGTAACTGGACTAACCGCAAACCTGATCCTAACCGCACACACTATAGGCAGCCGTGGAATGTTTCCTGAAATCCTAGACGTCTCTTCACGGCCTGAGAAACTGACTACCCCTAAAGAGAAAGTAAAGACCTCACTTGCCTCAGAGAAATCCCCCAGAGATATAGAAGCCCCCCACAAATAATAACGGTGAGTTAAGAGGAAAAGACACTCCTTGTGTGTGTGTTCCCTCGTCGCTCCCACCAGGTGAATACCATTAACTGCATAATGAATTTGTATATAATCTTGCACAGCCATTCCCACAGTATGCTATTTTTTCCCTGAGGAAGCCGCCACAGCTGCGGCGATACGCGTGGGATTGCACCCCACATCCCTTTCCCTTCCTCTCACTCCCTTTTTGGCTTCCATCTGCTCTTGTATGCTTCGCATTGCCAGGTTCAGTATTGCATCCATGGGGCTAGGGTATACCTTTTTCATCTGACATCTTGCTTACATGTTGCTATATATTTTTTTTTTTTTTCTTGCGGCGCATTTAGCAGGCCAGGTGGTACTGTGATACAGATAGGGCCCTTTATATGTGCATACTGGGTGTATATATATATATATGTATATTTCCACAGTCTTGGGTCCAGAGTTGTAGGTTGACTATTTATATTCCTGCTCTCTTCAATCACAGTATGTTTTTCTTGTTATAACATTTCTGCCATTGCACTTTAAATTCAGTCAGTGAGAAAGGGTAGGGATGTGGTTTGTCATTTTTCCTCATATTAGGAAATGACCGATGTGCAGGTTGTTGTTGCATATTGCACTTTTAATTGTTTTTAATTTTGTATTCTGTGTGTATTGCTGTGCTATTTATCAATAAAAGCGTTTATTGTGTAAAATGATCTTTATGGTTTGTGGTGCTCCCATTTGTATGGACATGATCTTTTTTTCTTTGGTTACTATTTGTCTATTCTTCTGTCCATGGTGAGCCCCAATACCGTTATTTTTAGTGGTGCCCTTCGCATCCTTGTAATCACTTGTACCTCAGCCTGTTGGAGCTTTTTCCAAGGTTTTTCTAGCGGAGTGTGGCACACGTATATATATATTATATTTTGTTTCTTTATTAGAGGCATTAGTTAGTAAAATATAGTACTGTTATATCGCTTTTGGTTGTTTTTGGCTCTGCAGTTTGTTCTGGTATTTATCATGAATTTGGAGACGAGGGAGTTGGCATGGAGGGGTCAAACTACTGATATTTTTGGCCCTACCAACGCGGTATCCACCACAGATATAACTGCTAATGGTCTGTGCTCTGAAATAATTGATCTTCATAAATCACTAACAAAAACGTGGCTGAATATCAGGAGCCTAGAAGAATATAATAAACTAGGTATTGTCCCAAGGGGCCTAAGGGTAAAAATTTTTCCAGCATGGGAGGCAGACAATGATTTTAAGAGCACTTGGGAGGCTGGCCTTTTAAAGTGCTCCTCCATTTTGATTAACCTGTTGATTGACCATGACCGTAAGCTTATGGGAAAACTAAAAGAAAGCATTAAGGAGAAGGAGATGCAGTTGAGCACCCTAGATGCACAGAGTGTGGTTTTACCTTTTCAGCTCAGGCTTAAAGAGATAATTGAAACCTTGGAGAAGGATATTATACAAAAGAAAAAGAGAAAGTTCCTTCGGGACAAATATGATTTTGACCACCAACAGATTTTTAAATGGACACACCAGGGCAATGGTCGATTTAGGAAATTCAATGGCCCAGACTATCATCAAAACAGACCCCCTATTCCTGTGGGTGCTGGTGATTCTTCTACTAGCGATTTTTTATCTTCAAGCGCAAGCGATCAAGGAAGCGCAATAGAAGAGGTCGCCGAAAACCAACCAAACACAAGGAGGAAGGGACGGAGATACCAAGCATGGTCCCCCACCTACAGGAGACCATTGAGACAGAGCAGGAGGAAGTAACACTTGAGATGGGTACTAATGGCACAGGTAATCTACAAATTGTCAATTTGTCTAATCATATTCTTACAGATGAAGAAAGGCGTGTCTTGGCATTGGGTTTATCTTTCTCCCCCATGAATAGGTTGGATAAGTTCACCCTCATTAAGGATGTTTACTTTTTTTGCAGGAAATTGGTCTTCAAATTGTTACATCATCAGCCTTCCATTATGGATTCATTACCGCAGGATGAAAGACAGGTTTTTAATGACCTTGTTCAACTTTTGGAGGAAAATGAATATCCTGGGGATGGACATAGGTTGTGGCACCTACCTTCACAAGCAACGCCATCTTTCTCAATATCTCCAACTATTCAAATCTTCTACGATATGGTGAGTCATGATGTGGTCAAATTACAGCTTAACAAACATCAGGGCGAAAACTTAGGCACAAAAGAGAGACAGATTTTGACCAAACTCAAAGCAAATCCGTCCTTTATCATAAAAGAGGCGGATAAGGGCGGGAACATTGTTCTCTGGCCCATTGATATGTACTTGAGAGAAGCTCGACGTCAGCTCAGTGATACCCGATGTTATCAAGTTCTGCCCTCTGATCCCACAGGCATTTTCAAGAAGAAGCTGGACCGTCTCCTGACTTCTGCCAGGTTCAACAACATTTTGGACAATAGAGAGTTTAAATTCTTAACGACAGCGTCTCCAATTGTTCCTACCCTGTATCTTCTCCCGAAGATCCATAAGTCGATGCAAGAACCACCTGGTAGGCCAATTGTGGCTGGGATTGGTGGTTTATATGAGAGGCCCTGCATTTATCTAGATTATTTTTTACAACCATTTGTTATTCATCTAGATTCCTATATCCAGGACACCTCCCATCTAATAAGACAACTACAGGATTTGACGGTTCCGGATGACACGATCCTGGTGACGATGGATGTCACTTCTCTGTATACTTGTATCGGACACGCTTTGGGCATCGAGGCGGTCGCATTTTTCCTGAATCAACAGATTACAGGTGACCGCAGACATCATTCCTTCATTTTGGATCTCCTGTCTTTTGTTTTGTCCAACAGTTATTTTGTTTTTGACAGAGTCTTTTATAAGCAAGTCGCTGGGACAGCAATGGGCGCACGCTGTGCACCCTCCTATGCCAACCTTTTCATGGGTTGGTGGGAGGAAACACAGGTGCGCCCGTTGCGGGATTTCCAAACCAATGTGTTCCGATGGTATCGTTACATCGACGATTTGTTGGTGTTATGGACAGGCTCTGAGGAAGATTGTAAGAATTTTATCTCTGTGCTCAATAACAATGCGCTCAACATTTTCCTCACAGCTTCTTTATCTGTGACGTCGGTGGATTTCTTGGATCTAAAGGTGATGAAAGTTGGTAATCGCATCCAAACCAAGATCTTCCGGAAGATGACGGCTACGAACAACCTTCTTCATTTTTCCAGCTTTCACCCGCAATATCTACGAAATAATCTTCCGAAAGGACAATTTTTGAGGGTAAGGCGCAACTGTAGCTTGGATTCAGATTTTCGGGAAGGGGCACACGACCTCACCACTCGGCTGACAAATCGCGGATACCCAAAGAAAACCATATCGCGTGCTTTTGAGCATTCTCGACAGAGGGACAGACTGAGTCTTTTGGAACCACAGGCCCGAAAAAATATGCCAACGATAAACTTGATCACCCCATTTAACAACCAATGGAGGGATGTGTATAACATCTTAGGCAGACACTGGGGGATTTTATTGAATGAGCCTAGGTTACGGCCCTTTCTATCAGAAAATCCTAGGATCACTGCTAGGAGGGCTAAGAATTTAAAGGATGTCCTTACCACCAGTCATTTCAAGAGGCCCACTGTGAGTTTGGGGGCAGGACAGAGGATGAAGGGTTCATTTCCGTGTGGTAATTGTAATGTATGCCCACATATGACTGCCACTGACTCCTTACTTCTTACAGTCTTTCCAGGTGTACTAAAGGCGAAGAAATATTACAACTGCAGGTCAAAGAATGTAATTTATGTTCTGATTTGTTCATGTCCGAAACTCTATGTCGGACAAACATCTCAAGAAGTCAGACGCAGGACTCAACAGCATATGTCGAACATTGCCAATGCCAAGACGGATATCGAAAAAGGAAAAACTATTTCATCGGTTGCATCTCACTTTTTGGCAAATCACAATGGCAAATATCGGAACATGCGGATTATGGTTGTTGACCAGGTGTTGAGCAACATCCGTGGTGGTGACCTCACGAAGGAACTGCTGCGAAGAGAGGCACGTTGGATCTATGATCTAAAAAGCATTTCAGAAAAAGGAGGAGGGGGGAAGAGGAAGGGTTGAAGCTTGACACGCCGAGACATGCATCTAAGAACCGTTGCAAATAAATGTAACTGATGGGTGCCGTACCTGCCGGTGATTAACAGCTGCTGTAGACGAAGGGAGAAATGGGGATTTCCAGCACATCCATCCAGTTTGAGTAAAATAATCAAAATTTATTTAGAACATTTTAAAAAACAACATTAAAAAGAAAGAGAGAGGAACTCTCTTTGCCTGACGCGTTTCTGGCGCACCACGGCGCCCTTAGTCATAGGAACTAATATGACATGAATACACAGGTTTATATATGACAAGGAACCAATCACAGACATAGCAATTAAATTTCATTGGAAAAAGCTGCAGCTAAATTCACATAACAAAACTTTACCTTATTTATCAAATGTCTTAGAAAAGAGTTCCTCTCTCTTTCTTTTTAATGTTGTTTTTTAAAATGTTCTAAATAAATTTTGATTATTTTACTCAAACTGGATGGATGTGCTGGAAATCCCCATTTCTCCCTTGATCTAAAAAGCATGTCTCCGAATGGACTCAATGAGGAACTTTTGTTCAACGGCTTTTATGCCTAACCCACTGTCTCAAAGTTATTGGGGTTTGTTTGTTTTGTGAAGTATTCATTCGGTGGTCCCACAATGCCTACATATATTGTGTGAATAATATACTTCCTACTGTGTCTTAGTCTAGGTTTCCTTCTTAACTATTTGAGACCCTATGCAAACGGGCTAATAGGTCATGTATCACAGTACCATATGGTAGCTCTCTTCTTACCAGACATGGTGGTCATCTAATGTTTCCCCATTGCACTCTGACGCTAGCTCTACCCCTGCGTACATGCCATTGCATTGTCTTTCGTTCTGGGGCTCCATACATATATGTCCATTCGGGCATGTATCATATCAATACACAGTGGCTAGCTCTTCCTCCCTCAGCATGGCGGTTTTTGCCTAGATGTGCACGCCCTTTTGCGCATATCTTTGGTTTTTGTTTTTTATGCATCCTTGCGGCTCATCTCTCTGGGGCCCATTCTATTTCAGTTCCCGGAGCTCAATACTTTGGGCCTGAGCATTGGTATAAGGCCACACTATCCTGCGTTTATTCTTGACCCTCTATCAGCATGGGTATTTCATAATATACACTTCTCATTGTAAAACTCTCCATTGAGGCTGGTATTGCCCAATGATTGAGTAGCTCCTTTTGTTTTGCTTTGCTTTTGTTTTTGTTTTTTATTTTTTATTTTTATATTTATTGTTATTTTGTAAATATCACGAGACATGACATATGCAAAGGTTCTGTGTGAGGCTCTTCTACTATCATAATTACCATCTGTGTAGTCCATCTATTTTCTTCAAATCATCTATTGTCGGCTTGTTGTCTCAAATTGTGTGCACACATAAATTTGATAGTTTTCTATACAGTAAAAATTGTGGATTCTATAATACTGCTTGAAAATAAATTCAGATGTTTAGATTAATTCTGCACTGTATCCATTGCTTTTGACAACAGCATTCTTCTTTTTCTTTACTTTTTATTTTTTATTCTTCATTTTTTATTTTTACTGTATTATATATCCATCATCCTATTATCTCCATTTAATATTTATTATTTAATTTTTGTGATATCCACACGGTTCAAAATACAGTAGTCTTCTGGTTTTCATTTTCATTTCCGATTTCTGTTCATTTAATTACCATTTTATTATTATTTATTTATTTATTTTTATTTTTTTATGTATTTTTTGTTATTTTCTGGTCACTGGTAGAAAGGAGCGCTATATTGCTGTGTTTTTAGCATGCAGGTGTGCATCATATCACCATTTGGATACATGTGTGACCTGTTGTGGGTACACTTCTGCAGCGCATTTTTGCATATAATACATCTTACAATATACCTGGGCATTTTGCATATAATCACTGTCAGCTGTAGGGCAAGATTGCACTGCACTATTTGGACAAAGCATGCAGGCGCAGCTCTGCATTTGTTCAGAGACACATCGCTGGCATATATCCCTGCAGCTGCCCTGCGCTTGTATTGCGCATGCGCAGATCCGACCAGGTTCATGGTGTAACAAACACAACTTTATTTGTAACAAACTGAATAGGACATTTGACAAGATGGCCGCCGCTGTCTCACTCCTTGTGTGTGTGTTCCCTCGTCGCTCCCACCAGGTGAATACCATTAACTGCATAATGAATTTGTATATAATCTTGCACAGCCATTCCCACAGTATGCTATTTTTTCCCTGAGGAAGCCGCCACAGCTGCGGTGATACGCGTGGGATTGCACCCCACATCCCTTTCCCTTCCTCTCACTCCCTTTTTGGCTTCCATCTGCTCTTGTATGCTTCGCATTGCCAGGTTCAGTATTGCATCCATGGGGCTAGGGTATACCTTTTTCATCTGACATCTTGCTTACATGTTGCTATATTTTTTTTTATTTTTATTTTATTTTTTTTCTTGCGGCGTATTTAGCAGGCCAGGTGGTACTGTGATACAGATAGGGCCCTTTATATGTGCATACTGGGTGTATATATATATATGTATATTTCCACAGTCTTGGGTCCAGAGTTGTAGGTTGACTATTTATATTCCTGCTCTCTTCAATCACAGTATGTTTTTCTTGTTATAACATTTCTGCCATTGCACTTTAAATTCAGTCAGTGAGAAAGGGTAGGGATGTGGTTTGTCATTTTTCCTCATATTAGGAAATGACCGATCTGCAGGTTGTTGTTGCATATTGCACTTTTAATTGTTTTTAATTTTGTATTCTGTGTGTATTGCTGTGCTATTTATCAATAAAAGCGTTTATTGTGTAAAATGATCTTTATGGTTTGTGGTGCTCCCATTTGTATGGACAGGATCTTTTTTTCTTTGGTTACTATTTGTCTATTCTTCTGTCCATGGTGAGCCCCAATACCGTTATTTTTAGTGGTGCCCTTCGCATCCTTGTAATCACTTGTACCTCAGCCTGTTGGAGCTTTTTCCAAGGTTTTTCTAGCGGAGTGTGGCACACGTATATATATATTATATTTTGTTTCTTTATTAGAGGCATTAGTTAGTAAAATATAGTACTGTTATATCGCTTTTGGTTGTTTTTGGCTCTGCAGTTTGTTCTGGTATTTATCATGAATTTGGAGACGAGGGAGTTGGCATGGAGGGGTCAAACTACTGATATTTTTGGCCCTACCAACGCGGTATCAACCACAGATATAACTGCTAATGGTCTGTGCTCTGAAATCATTGATCTTCATAAATCACTAACAAAAACGTGGCTGAATATCAGGAGCCTAGAAGAATATAATAAACTAGGTATTGTCCCAAGGGGCCTAAGGGTAAAAATTTTTCCAGCATGGGAGGCAGACAATGATTTTAAGAGCACTTGGGAGGCTGGCCTTTTAAAGTGCTCCTCCATTTTGATTAACCTGTTGATTGACCATGACCGTAAGCTCATGGGAAAACTAAAAGAAAGCATTAAGGAGAAGGAGATGCAGTTGAGCACCCTAGATGCACAGAGTGTGGTTTTACCTTTTCAGCTCAGGCTTAAAGAGATAATTGAAACCTTGGAGAAGGATATTATACAAAAGAAAAAGAGAAAGTTCCTTCGGGACAAATATGATTTTGACCACCAACAGATTTTTAAATGGACACACCAGGGCAATGGTCGATTTAGGAAATTCAATGGCCCAGACTATCATCAAAACAGACCCCCTATTCCTGTGGGTGCTGGTGATTCTTCTACTAGCGATTTTTTATCTTCAAGCGCAAGCGATCAAGGAAGCGCAATAGAAGAGGTCGCCGAAAACCAACCAAACACAAGGAGGAAGGGACGGAGATACCAAGCATGGTCCCCCACCTACAGGAGACCATTGAGACAGAGCAGGAGGAAGTAACACTTGAGATGGGTACTAATGGCACAGGTAATCTACAAATTGTCAATTTGTCTAATCATATTCTTACAGATGAAGAAAGGCGTGTCTTGGCATTGGGTTTATCTTTCTCCCCCATGAATAGGTTGGATAAGTTCACCCTCATTAAGGATGTTTACTTATTTTGCAGGAAATTGGTCTTCAAATTGTTACATCATCAGCCTTCCATTATGGATTCATTACCGCAGGATGAAAGACAGGTTTTTAATGACCTTGTTCAACTTTTGGAGGAAAATGAATATCCTGGGGATGGACATAGGTTGTGGCACCTACCTTCACAAGCAACGCCATCTTTCTCAATATCTCCAACTATTCAAATCTTCTACGATATGGTGAGTCAGGATGTGGTCAAATTACAGCTTAACAAACATCAGGGCGAAAACTTAGGCACAAAAGAGAGACAGATTTTGACCAAACTCAAAGCAAATCCGTCCTTTATCATAAAAGAGGCGGAAAAGGGCAGGAACATTGTTCTCTGGCCCATTGATATGTACTTGAGAGAAGCTCGACGTCAGCTCAGTGATACCCGATGTTATCAAGTTCTGCCCTCTGATCCCACAGGCATTTTCAAGAAGAAGCTGGACCGTCTCCTGACTTCTGCCAGGTTCAACAACATTTTGGACAATAGAGAGTTTAAATTCTTAACGACAGTGTCTCCAATTGTTCCTACCCTGTATCTTCTCCCGAAGATCCATAAGTCGATGCAAGAACCACCTGGTAGGCCAATTGTGGCTGGGATTGGTGGTTTATATGAGAGGCCCTGCATTTATCTAGATTATTTTTTACAACCATTTGTTATTCATCTAGATTCCTATATCCAGGACACCTCCCATCTAATAAGACAACTACAGGATTTGACGGTTCCGGATGACACGATCCTGGTGACGATGGATGTCACTTCTCTGTATACTTGTATCGGACACGCTTTGGGCATCGAGGCGGTCGCATTTTTCCTGAACCAACAGATTACAGGTGACCGCAGACATCATTCCTTCATTTTGGATCTCCTGTCTTTTGTTTTGTCCAACAGTTATTTTGTTTTTGACAGAGTCTTTTATAAGCAAGTCGCTGGGACAGCAATGGGCGCACGCTGTGCACCCTCCTACGCCAACCTTTTCATGGGTTGGTGGGAGGAAACACAGGTGCGCCCATTGCGGGATTTCCAAACCAATGTGTTCCGATGGTATCGTTACATCGATGATTTGTTGGTGTTATGGACAGGCTCTGAGGAAGATTGTAAGAATTTTATCTCTGTGCTCAATAACAATGCGCTCAACATTTTCCTCACAGCTTCTTTATCTGTGACGTCGGTGGATTTCTTGGATCTAAAGGTGATGAAAGTTGGTAATCGCATCCAAACCAAGATCTTCCGGAAGATGACGGCTACGAACAACCTTCTTCATTTTTCCAGCTTTCACCCGCAATATCTACGAAATAATCTTCCGAAAGTACAATTTTTGAGGGTAAGACGCAACTGTAGCTTGGATTCAGATTTTTGGGAAGGGGCACACGACCTCACCACTCGGCTGACAAATCGCGGATACCCAAAGAAAACCATATCGCGTGCTTTTGAGCATTCTCGACAGAGGGACAGACTGAGTCTTTTGGAACCACAGGCCCGAAAAAATATGCCAACGATAAACTTGATCACCCCATTTAACAACCAATGGAGGGATGTGTATAACATCTTAGGCAGACACTGGGGGATTTTATTGAATGAGCCTAGGTTACGGCCCTTTCT
This sequence comes from Ranitomeya variabilis, assembly GCF_051348905.1. Taxonomy (NCBI): domain Eukaryota; kingdom Metazoa; phylum Chordata; class Amphibia; order Anura; family Dendrobatidae; genus Ranitomeya; species Ranitomeya variabilis. Next base: position 569,927,035 of record NC_135232.1, read on the forward strand.
ATCAGAAAATCCTAGGATCACTGCTAGGAGGGCTAAGAATTTAAAGGATGTCCTTACCACCAGTCATTTCAAGAGGCCCACTGTGAGTTTGGGGGCAGGACAGAGGATGAAGGGTTCATTTCCGTGTGGTAATTGTAATGTATGCCCACATATGACTGCCACTGACTCCTTACTTCTTACAGTCTTTCCAGGTGTACTAAAGGCGAAGAAATATTACAACTGCAGGTCAAAGAATGTAATTTATGTTCTGATTTGTTCATGTCCGAAACTCTATGTCGGACAAACATCTCAAGAAGTCAGACGCAGGACTCAACAGCATATGTCGAACATTGCCAATGCCAAGACGGATATCGAAAAAGGAAAAACTATTTCATCGGTTGCATCTCACTTTTTGGCAAATCACAATGGCAAATATCGGAACATGCAGATTATGGTTGTTGACCAGGTGTTGAGCAACATCCGTGGTGGTGACCTCACGAAGGAACTGCTGCGAAGAGAGGCACGTTGGATCTATGATCTAAAAAGCATGTCTCCGAATGGACTCAATGAGGAACTTTTGTTCAACGGCTTTTATGCCTAACCCACTGTCTCAAAGTTATTGGGGTTTGTTTGTTTTGTGAAGTATTCATTCGGTGGTCCCACAATGCCTACATATATTGTGTGAATAATATACTTCCAACTGTGTCTTAGTCTAGGTTTCCTTCTTAACTATTTGAGACCCTATGCAAACGGGCTAATAGGTCATGTATCACAGTACCATATGGTAGCTCTCTTCTTACCAGACATGGTGGTCATCTAATGTTTCCCCATTGCACTCTGACGCTAGCTCTACCCCTGCGTACATGCCATTGCATTGTCTTTCGTTCTGGGGCTCCATACATATACCGTATATACTCGAGTATAAGCCGAGATTTTCAGCCCAAGTTTTTGGGCTGAAAGTGCCCCCTCGGCTTATACTCGAGTCACGGTCGGCGGTGGGGTCGGCGGGTGAGGGGGAGAGGGCGCTGAGGCATACTTACCTAGTCCCGGCGATCCTGTCGCCCCCCCTGCACGTCCCACGGTCTCCGGGTGCAGCAGCCTCTTCCCCTGAGCGGTCACGTGGGACCGCTCATTAGAGAAATGAATAGGCTGCTCCACCTCCCATAGGGGCGGAGCCGCCTATTCATTTCTCTAATGAAGCGGTGCCGGTGACCGCTGTCAGAGGAAGAGGCTGCGGCACCGAAGACAGGCAGGGGGAAGGAGCGGGACGCCGGAAGCAGGTAAGTATGACATATTCACCTGTCCTCGTTCCTGTTCCACACGCCGGGCGCTGTCTCCATCTTCCCGGCGTCTCTCTGCACTGACTGTGCAGGTCAGAGGGCGCGATGACGCATATAGTGTGCGCGCCGCCCTCTGCCTGATCAGTCAGTGCAGGGAGACGCCGGGAAGATGGCGCCGAGGAGCTGCAAGCAAGAGAGGTGAGTATGTGTTTTATTATTTTTATTGCAGCAGCAGCAGCACAGCTATGGGGCAATAATGGACGGTGCAGAGCACTGTATGGCACAGCTATGGGGCAGTAATGGTGCAGAGCACTATATGGCACAGCTATGGGGCAATAATGGTGCAGAGCACAATATGGCACAGCTATGGGGCCATAATGAACAGTATGGAGCATCTATTTTTATTTTTGAAATTCACCGGTAGCTGCTGCATTTTCCACCCTAGGCTTATACTCGAGTCAATAAGTTTTCCCAGTTTTTTGTGGCAAAATTAGGGGGGTCGGCTTATACTCGGGTCGGCTTATACTCGAGTATATACGGTATGTCCATTCGGGCATGTATCGTATCAATACACAGTGGCTAGCTCTTCCTCCCTCAGCATGGCGGTTTTTGCCTAGATGTGCACGCCCTTTTGCGCATATCTTTGGTTTTTGTTTTTTATGCATCCTTGCGGCTCATCTCTCTGGGGCCCATTCTATTTCAGTTCCCGGAGCTCAATACTTTGGGCCTGAGCATTGGTATAAGGCCACACTATCCTGCGTTTATTCTTGACCCTCTATCAGCATGGGTATTTCATAATATACACTTCTCATTGTAAAACTCTCCATTGAGGCTGGTATTGCCCAATGATTGAGTAGCTCCTTTTGTTTTGCTTTGCTTTTGTTTTTGTTTTTTATTTTTTATTTTTATATTTATTGTTATTTTGTAAATATCACGAGACATGACATACGCAAAGGTTCTGTGTGAGGCTCTTCTACTATCATAATTACCATCTGTGTAGTCCATCTATTTTCTTCAAATCATCTATTGTCGGCTTGTTGTCTCAAATTGTGTGCACACATAAATTTGATAGTTTTCTATACAGTAAAAATTGTGGATTCTATAATACTGCTTGAAAATAAATTCAGATGTTTAGATTAATTCTGCACTGTATCCATTGCTTTTGACAACAGCATTCTTCTTTTTCTTTACTTTTTATTTTTTATTCTTCATTTTTTATTTTTACTGTATTATATATCCATCATCCTATTATCTCCATTTAATATTTATTATTTAATTTTTGTGATATCCACACGGTTCAAAATACAGTAGTCTTCTGGTTTTCATTTTCATTTCCGATTTCTGTTCATTTAATTACCATTTTATTATTATTTATTTATTTATTTTTATTTTTTTATGTATTTTTTGTTATTTTCTGGTCACTGGTAGAAAGGAGCGCTATATTGCTGTGTTTTTAGCATGCAGGTGTGCATCATATCACCATTTGGATACATGTGTGACCTGTTGTGGGTACACTTCTGCAGCGCATTTTTGCATATAATACATCTTACAATATACCTGGGCATTTTGCATATAATCACTGTCAGCTGTAGGGCAAGATTGCACTGCACTATTTGGACAAAGCATGCAGGCGCAGCTCTGCATTTGTTCAGAGACACATCGCTGGCATATATCCCTGCAGCTGCCCTGCGCTTGTATTGCGCATGCGCAGATCCGTCCAGGTTCATGGTGTAACAAACACAACTTTATTTGTAACAAACTGAATAGGACATTTGACAAGATGGCCGCCGCTGTCTCACTCCTTGTGTGTGTGTTCCCTCGTCGCTCCCACCAGGTGAATACCATTAACTGCATAATGAATTTGTATATAATCTTGCACAGCCATTCCCATAGTATGCTATTTTTTCCCTGAGGAAGCCGCCACAGCTGCGGCGATACGCGTGGGATTGCACCCCACATCCCTTTCCCTTCCTCTCACTCCCTTTTTGGCTTCCATCTGCTCTTGTATGCTTCGCATTGCCAGGTTCAGTATTGCATCCATGGGGCTAGGGTATACCTTTTTCATCTGACATCTTGCTTACATGTTGCTATATATATATATATTTTTTTTTTTTCTTGCGGCGTATTTAGCAGGCCAGGTGGTACTGTGATACAGATAGGGCCCTTTATATGTGCATACTGGGTGTATATATATATATATGTATATTTCCACAGTCTTGGGTCCAGAGTTGTTGGTTGACTATTTATATTCCTGCTCTCTTCAATCACAGTATGTTTTTCTTGTTATAACATTTCTGCCATTGCACTTTAAATTCAGTCAGTGAGAAAGGGTAGGGATGTGGTTTGTCATTTTTCCTCATATTAAGAAATGACCGATGTGCAGGTTGTTGTTGCATATTGCACTTTTAATTGTTTTTAATTTTGTATTCTGTGTGTATTGCTGTGCTATTTATCAATAAAAGCGTTTATTGTGTAAAATGATCTTTATGGTTTGTGGTGCTCCCATTTGTATGGACATGATCTTTTTTTTTTTGGTTACTATTTGTCTATTATTCTGTCCATGGTGAGCCCCAATACCGTTATTTTTAGTGGTGCCCTTCGCATCCTTGTAATCAATAAATTAATTAAGAGGAAAAGACAAACGCAGAGATGAAACAGGTTAAGCAAATGAGGCCTGCTAACGCTAGATAGCAGAAAATAGCAAGGGATCTGTGCGGTCAGTAAAAAACCCTATGCAAAAATATCCACGCAGAGAAAGCGAGAACCCCCACACCAACTAACGATGTTGGGGGAGCAACTCAGCACCCCAGAGCACCAGCAAGCAGGGAAATCACATATTAGCAAGCTGGACAAAAACTCATCATATACTAGGAAACATCTTGAACACAGATGAGCAAAAATAAGCAAACAGAACTTAGCTTCTCTTGGAGAGACTGATAACGGATGTAGACAGGAGCAATCAGAATAGCACTGAATACAACGGCAACAGGCAAGGAATGAAGGACCAGGTGGATTAAATAGGAAACCTAACTAGCAGATGACGAGACAGCTGATCCTGCCAGAAACCTGCAAAATAACAAAAAGAGCCACCAGGAGGAGCCCAAAGAGAGAACTCACACAGTACCACTCATGACCACAGGAGGGAGCCCGGAAACAGAGTTCACAACAGTACCCCCCCTTGAGGAGGGGTCACCGAACCCTCACCAGAACCCCCAGGGCGATCAGGGTGAGCCACATGGAAGGCACGAACCAAATTGGCCACATGAACATCAGAGGCGACAACCCAGGAATTATCCTCCTGACCATAGCCCTTCCACTTAACCAAATACTGAAGCCTCCGTCTTGAAATACGAGAATCCAAGATCTTCTCCACCACGTTTTCCAATTCTCCCTCAACCAGCACCGGAGCAGGAGGCTCAACAGAAGGAACCACAAGCACCACATACCTCCGCAACAAAGACCTATGGAACACATTATGGATGGTAAACGATGCCGGGAGGTCCAAGCGAAATGACACAGGGTTGAGGATTTCCAAAATTTTATAAGGACCGATAAAACGAGGTTTAAACTTAGGAGAAGAAACCTTCATAGGAACATAACGAGAAGACAACCACACCAAATCCCCCACACGAAGTCGGGGACCCACACAGCGATGACGGTTAGCAAAGCGCTGAGCGTTCTCTTGTGACAACATCAACTTGTCCACCACATGGTTCCAAATCTGCTGCAACCTATCCACCACAGAATCCACCCCAGGACAGTCCGAAGACGCAACCTGACCCGAGGAAAAACGAGGATGAAAACCAGAATTACAAAAAAAAGGCGAAACCAAAGTAGCCGAACTAGCCCGATTTGTTGTGAAATTGGATTTTGGGCTCCCCCGGTGGCCACTGGTGGAATTGAACTGGTGTGCATCATCCCCTCTGTTCACCTGTTTCCATCAGGATGTGGGAGTCGCTATTTAGCCTTGCTCCTCTGTCACTTCCATGCCGGTCAACATTGTAATCAGAAGCCTTTCTGTGCATGTTCCTGCTGCTAGACAACTCCCAGCTAAGTTGGACTTTAGTCCTCGTTTGTTTTTGCATTTTGTTCCAGTTCACAGCTGTAGTTTCGTTTCTGTGTCTGGAAAGCTCTTGTGATCTGAAATTGCCACTCTGATGTTATGAGTTAATACTAGAGTCGTAAAGTAATTTCAGGATGGTGTTTTGATAGGGTTTTCAGCTGACCATGAAAGTGCCCTTTCTGTCTTCCTGCTATCTAGTAAGTGGACCTCAATTTTGCTAAACCTATTTTCATACTACGTTTGTCATTTTCATCTAAAATCACCGCCAATATATGTGGGGGCCTCTGTCTGCCTATCGGGGAAATTTCTCTAGAGGTGAGCCAGGACTATATTTTCCTCTGCCAGGATTAGTTAGTCCTCCGGCCGGCGCTGGGCGTCTAGGGATAAAACGCAGGCAACGCTACCCGGCTACTGTTAGTTGTGCGGCAGGTTTAGTTCATGGTCAGTTTAGTTTCCATCCTTCCAAGAGCTAGTTCTTATGTTTGCTGGGCTATGTTCTCTTGCCATTGAGAACCATAACAGTTTGACCGGCCAGAAAAGGGTTAAATTAATTGACAGAGAAAGGAGAGAAAAGAGAAGTCTGCTGAAGATTTTTTTTTTTTTTTTTTTCCCTTCAGTTTTGAGTGTGCTTGTAATTGAATCTCTTGCAAGTCTGCCTATATTGCAGCCTTTCTCTCTCTCTCTCCTTCTAATCCTGGAATGGCTCTGTGTTCACCTGTTTAAAATGGATATTCAGAGTTTAGCTGCAGGTTTGAATAATCTCACCACGAAAGTTCAAAATTTACAAGATTTTGTTGTTCATGTTCCTATATCTGAACCTAGAATTCCTTTGCCTGAATTTTTCTCGGGGAATAGATCTTGCTTTCAAAATTTCAAAAATAATTGCAAGTTGTTTTTGTCCCTGAAATCTCGCTCTGCTGGAGATCCTGCTCAGCAGGTCAGGATTGTGATTTCCTTGCTCCGGGGCGACCCTCAGGATTGGGCTTTTGCATTGGCTCCAGGGGATCCTGCGTTGCTCAATGTGGATGCGTTTTTTCTGGCCTTGGGGTTGCTTTATGAGGAACCTCAGTTAGAGCTTCAGGCGGAAAAGGCCTTGATGTCCCTATCTCAGGGGCAAGACGAAGCTGAAATATACTGCCAGAAATTCCGTAAATGGGCTGTGCTTACTCAGTGGAATGAGTGCGCCCTGGCGGCGAATTTCAGAGAGGGTCTCTCCGATGCCATTAAGGATGTTATGGTGGGGTTCCCTGTGCCTGCGGGTCTGAATGAGTCCATGACAATGGCTATCCAGATCGATAGGCGTCTGCGGGAGCGCAAACCTGTGCACCATTTGGCGGTGTCTACTGAGAAGACGCCAGAGAATATGCACTGTGATAGAATTCTGTCCAGAAGTGAACGGCAGAATTTCAGACGAAAAAATGGGTTGTGCTTCTATTGCGGTGATTCAACTCATGTTATATCAGCATGCTCTAAGCGTACTAAGAAGCTTGATAAGTCTGTTTCAATTGGCACTTTACAGTCTAAGTTTATTCTATCTGTGACCCTGATTTGTTCTTTATCATCTATTACCGCGGATGCCTATGTCGACTCTGGCGCCGCTTTGAGTCTTATGGATTGGTCCTTTGCCAAACGCTGTGGGTATGATTTGGAGCCTCTTGAAACTCCTATACCCCTGAAGGGGATTGACTCCACCCCATTGGCTAGCAATAAACCACAATACTGGACACAAGTAACTATGCGGATTAATCCGGATCACCAGGAGATTATTCGCTTTCTTGTGCTGTATAACCTACATGATGTGTTGGTGCTTGGATTGCCATGGCTGCAATCTCATAACCCAGTCCTTGACTGGAAAGCTATGTCTGTGTTAAGCTGGGGATGTAAGGGGACGCATGGGGACGTACCTGTGGTTTCCATTTCATCATCTATTCCCTCTGAGATTCCTGAATTCTTGACTGAATATCGTGACGTTTTTGAAGAACCTAAGCTGGGTTCATTACCTCCGCACCGGGAGTGCGATTGTGCCATAGATTTGATTCCGGGTAGTAAATACCCTAAGGGTCGTTTATTTAATCTGTCTGTGCCTGAACATGCTGCTATGCGAGAATATATAAAGGAGTCCTTGGAAAAGGGACATATTCGTCCTTCGTCATCTCCCTTAGGAGCCGGTTTTTTCTTTGTGGCTAAGAAAGATGGCTCTTTGAGGCCGTGTATTGATTATCGGCTTTTGAATAAAATCACGGTTAAATATCAATATCCGTTGCCACTGCTGACTGATTTGTTTGCTCGCATAAAGGGGGCCAAGTGGTTCTCTAAGATAGATCTCCGTGGGGCGTATAATTTGGTGCGAATTAAGCAGGGGGATGAGTGGAAAACCGCATTTAATACGCCCGAGGGCCACTTTGAGTATTTGGTGATGCCTTTTGGTCTTTCAAATGCCCCTTCAGTCTTTCAGTCCTTTATGCATGACATTTTCCGTGATTATTTGGATAAATTTATGATTGTGTATCTGGATGATATTTTGATTTTTTCGGATGACTGGGACTCTCATGTCCAGCAGGTCAGGAGGGTTTTTCAGGTTTTGCGGTCTAATTCCTTGTGTGTGAAGGGTTCTAAGTGCGTTTTTGGGGTTCAAAAGATTTCCTTTTTGGGATATATTTTTTCCCCCTCTTCCATCGAGATGGATCCTGTCAAGGTTCAGGCTATTTGTGATTGGACGCAACCCTCTTCTCTTAAGAGTCTTCAGAAATTTTTGGGCTTTGCTAACTTTTATCGTCGATTTATTGCTGGTTTTTCTGATGTTGTTAAACCATTGACTGATTTGACTAAGAAGGGTGCTGATGTTGCTGATTGGTCCCCTGCTGCTGTGGAGGCCTTTCGGGAGCTTAAGCGCCGCTTTTCTTCCGCCCCTGTCTTGCGTCAGCCTGATGTTGCTCTTCCTTTTCAGGTTGAGGTCGACGCTTCTGAAATCGGAGCTGGGGCGGTTTTGTCGCAGAGAAGTTCCGATTGCTCCGTGATGAGACCTTGTGCTTTTTTCTCGCGTAAATTTTCGCCCGCCGAGCGGAATTATGATGTTGGGAATCGGGAGCTTTTGGCCATGAAGTGGGCTTTTGAGGAGTGGCGTCATTGGCTTGAGGGGGCTAGACATCAGGTGGTGGTATTGACTGACCACAAAAATCTAATTTATCTTGAGTCCGCCAGACGCCTGAATCCTAGACAGGCGCGCTGGTCGTTGTTTTTCTCTCGGTTTAATTTTGTGGTGTCCTACCTGCCGGGTTCTAAGAATGTTAAGGCGGATGCCCTTTCTAGGAGTTTTGAGCCTGACTCCCCTGGTAATTCTGAACCTACAGGTATCCTTAAGGAAGGAGTGATATTGTCTGCCGTTTCTCCAGACCTGCGGCGGGCCTTGCAGGAGTTTCAGGCGGATAGACCTGATCGTTGCCCACCTGGTAGACTGTTTGTTCCTGATGATTGGACCAGTAAAGTCATTTCTGAGGTTCATTCTTCTGCGTTGGCAGGTCATCCTGGAATCTTTGGTACCAGGGATTTGGTGGCAAGGTCCTTCTGGTGGCCTTCCCTGTCTCGAGATGTGCGAGGCTTCGTGCAGTCTTGTGACGTTTGTGCTCGGGCCAAGCCTTGTTGTTCTCGGGCTAGTGGATTGTTGTTGCCCTTGCCTATCCCGAAGAGGCCCTGGACGCACATCTCGATGGATTTTATTTTGGATCTTCCTGTTTCTCAGAAGATGTCTGTCATCTGGGTGGTGTGTGACCGTTTCTCTAAGATGGTCCATTTGGTTCCCCTGCCTAAGTTGCCTTCTTCTTCCGAGTTGGTTCCTCTGTTTTTTCAAAATGTGGTCCGTTTGCATGGTATTCCGGAGAATATCGTTTCTGACAGAGGAACCCAATTCGTGTCTAGATTTTGGCGAGCATTCTGTGCTAGGATGGGCATAGATTTGTCTTTCTCGTCTGCTTTCCATCCTCAGACTAATGGCCAGACCGAGCGGACGAATCAGACCTTGGAGACATATTTGAGGTGTTTTGTGTCTGCGGATCAGGATGATTGGGTTGCTTTTTTGCCTTTAGCGGAGTTTGCCCTCAATAATCGGGCCAGCTCTGCCACCTTGGTGTCTCCTTTTTTCTGTAATTCAGGGTTTCATCCTCGATTTTCTTCTGGTCAGGTGGAATCTTCGGATTGTCCTGGAGTGGATGCTGTGGTGGAGAGGTTGCATCAGATTTGGGGGCAGGTAGTGGACAATTTGAAGTTGTCCCAGGAGAAGACTCAGCTTTTTGCCAACCGCCGGCGTCGGGTTGGTCCTCGGCTTTGCGTTGGGGACTTGGTGTGGTTGTCTTCTCGTTTTGTCCCTATGAGGGTTTCTTCTCCTAAGTTTAAGCCTCGGTTCATCGGCCCGTACAAGATATTGGAGATTCTTAACCCTGTGTCCTTCCGTTTGGACCTCCCTGCATCTTTTTCTATTCATAATGTTTTTCATCGGTCATTATTGCGCAGGTATGAGGTACCGGTTGTGCCTTCCGTTGAGCCTCCTGCTCCGGTGTTGGTTGAGGGCGAGTTGGAGTACGTTGTGGAAAAAATCTTGGACTCCCGTGTTTCCAGACGGAAACTCCAGTATCTGGTCAAATGGAAGGGATACGGTCAGGAGGATAATTCTTGGGTGACTGCCTCTGATGTTCATGCCTCCGATCTGGTCCGTGCCTTTCATAGGGCTCATCCTGATCGCCCTGGTGGTTCTGGTGAGGGTTCGGTGCCCCCTCCTTGAGGGGGGGGTACTGTTGTGAAATTGGATTTTGGGCTCCCCCGGTGGCCACTGGTGGAATTGAACTGGTGTGCATCATCCCCTCTGTTCACCTGTTTCCATCAGGATGTGGGAGTCGCTATTTAGCCTTGCTCCTCTGTCACTTCCATGCTGGTCAACATTGTAATCAGAAGCCTTTCTGTGCATGTTCCTGCTGCTAGACAACTCCCAGCTAAGTTGGACTTTAGTCCTCGTTTGTTTTTGCATTTTGTTCCAGTTCACAGCTGTAGTTTCGTTTCTGTGTCTGGAAAGCTCTTGTGATCTGAAATTGCCACTCTGATGTTATGAGTTAATACTAGAGTCTTAAAGTAATTTCAGGATGGTGTTTTGATAGGGTTTTCAGCTGACCATGAAAGTGCCCTTTCTGTCTTCCTGCTATCTAGTAAGTGGACCTCAATTTTGCTAAACCTATTTTCATACTACGTTTGTCATTTTCATCTAAAATCACCGCCAATATATGTGGGGGCCTCTGTCTGCCTTTCGGGGAAATTTCTCTAGAGGTGAGCCAGGACTATATTTTCCTCTGCCAGGATTAGTTAGTCCTCCGGCCGGCGCTGGGCGTCTAGGGATAAAACGCAGGCAACGCTACCCGGCTACTGTTAGTTGTGCGGCAGGTTTAGTTCATGGTCAGTTTAGTTTCCATCCTTCCAAGAGCTAGTTCTTATGTTTGCTGGGCTATGTTCTCTTGCCATTGAGAACCATAACACCGATTATTAAGGGCAAACTCGGCCAATGGCAAAAAAGTCACCCAATCATCCTGGTCAGCAGAAACAAAACATCTCAAATACGTTTCCAAGGTCTGGTAAGTTCGCTCGGTTTGGCCATTCGTCTGAGGATGGAAGGCCGACTAAAAAGACAAATCAATGCCCATCTTAGCACAAAAGGACCGCCAAAATCTGGACACAAACTGGGATCCTCTGTCAGACACAATGTTTTCAGGGATGCCGTGCAGACGAACCACATTCTGAAAAAATAACGGAACCAAATCGGAGGAAGAAGGCAACTTAGGCAAGGGCACCAAATGGACCATTTTAGAAAAACGATCACAAACCACCCAGATGACAGACATTCTCTGAGAGACAGGAAGATCCGAAATAAAATCCATGGAAATATGCGTCCAAGGCCTCTTAGGAACCGGCAAAGGCAAAAGCAAACCACTGGCACGAGAACAGCAAGGCTTAGCCCGAGCACAAATCCCACAGGACTGCACAAAGGAACGCACATCCCGTGACAAGGAAGGCCACCAGAAGGATCTAGCCACCAAATTTCTGGTACCAAAATCCCAGGATGACCCGCCAACACTGAAGAATGGACCTCGGAAATAACTCTGCTGGTCCATCTATCTGGGACAAACAGTCTCTCTGATGGACAACGGTCAGGTCTATCTGCCTGAAATTCCTGTAACACCCGTCGCAAATCTGGGGAAATGGCAGACAAAATTACCCCCTCTTTGAGGATACCAACCGGCTCAGAAACTCCAGGGGAGTCAGGCACAAAACTCCTAGAAAGAGCACCAGCCTTCACGTTCTTCGAACCAGGAAGGTACGAGACCACGAAATCGAAACGTGAGAAAAACAACGACCAACGAGCCTGTCTAGGATTCAACCGCTTGGCCGACTCAAGATAAATCAAATTTTTATGATCAGTCAAGACCACCACACGATGCTTAGCTCCCTCTAGCCAGTGTCGCCACTCCTCAAATGCCCACTTCATTGCCAACAACTCCCGATTACCAACATCATAATTTCGTTTAGCCGGCGAAAATTTTCTTGAAAAGAAGGCACATGGCTTCATCACAGAGCAATCAGAGCTTCTCTGTGACAAAACAGCCCCTGCTCCAATTTCAGAAGCATCAACCTCGACCTGGAAGGGAAGAGAGACATCTGGCTGACATAAAACTGGAGCCGAAGAAAACCGGCGCTTCAACTCCTGAAAGGCCTCAGCGGCCGCAGGAGACCAGTTAGTCACATCAGAACCCTTCTTGGTCAAATCCGTCAAAGGTTTAACCACACCAGAAAAATTAGCAATGAAGCGACGGTAAAAATTAGCAAAACCCAAAAACTTCTGAAGACTCTTAACTGATGTAGGTTGAGTCCAATCATGAATAGCCTGGACCTTGACTGGGTCCATCTCAATAGAAGAAGGAGAAAAAATAAAGCCCAAAAAGGAAACCTTCTGGACTCCGAAGAGACATTTGGAACCCTTCACAAACAAGTCATTGGCACGCAGGACCTGAAATACCATCCTGACCTGCTTCACATGGGATTCCCAATCATCTGAAAATACCAAAATATCATCCAGATACACAATCATAAATTTATCCAGATATTCTCGGAAGATATCGTGCATGAAGGACTGAAACACAGAAGGGGTATTAGAAAGTCCAAAAGGCATCACCAAGTACTCAAAATGGCCTTCGGGCATATTAAATGCTGTTTTCCATTCATCGCCCTGTTTTATACGCACAAGATTATACGCACCGCGAAGATCTATCTTGGTGAACCAACTAGACCCCCTAATCCGAGCAAACAGATCAGACAACAATGGCAAGGGATACTGGAATTTGACCGTGATTTTATTTAGAAGGCGATAATGTATACAGGGTCTCAATGAACCATCCTTCTTGGCCACAAAAAAGAATCCCGCACCAAGAGGGGACGAGGAGGGGCGAATATGTCCCTTCTCCAAAGACTCCTTTACATAGCTCCGCATAGCGGCATGCTCTGGTACAGACAAATTAAACAGTCGTCCCTTAGGGAACTTACTACCAGGAATCAAATTTATAGCACAATCACAATCCCTATGAGGAAGTAGGGCACTGGATTTGGGCTCATCAAATACATCCTGGTAGTCCGACAAAAACTCAGGGACTTCAGAAGGAGTAGAGGAAGCAATTGATACCAAGGGAGCATCGCCATGAATTCCCTGGCAACCCCAACTCAACACAGACATAGCTTTCCAATCCAGGACTGGATTATGAGCCTGCAACCATGGCAGACCCAACACGACAACGTCATGCAAATTATATAACACAAGAAAGCGAATCACCTCCTGATGTGCAGGAGTCATACACATGGTCACTTGAGTCCAGTATTGAGGTTTATTCTTGGCCAATGGTGTAGCATCAATTCCCTTCAATGGAATAGGGAACTGTAATGGCTCAAGGATAAAACCACAGCGCTTGGCAAATGACAAATCCATCAGATTCAGGGCGGCACCTGAATCTACAAAAGCCATAACTGAGTAGGATGACAGAGAGCAAATCAAAGTAACAGACAAAATGAATTTAGGCTGTACAGTACCAATGGTGACAGATCTAGCAAAGTTTTTTGTGCGCTTAGAGCATGCTGAGATAACATGAGCTGAATCACCACAGTAAAAGCACAACCCATTCTGACGTCTATGATTTTGCCGTTCAATTCTGGTCAGAATCCTATCACATTGCATAGACTCAGGTTTCTGTTCAGAAAACACCGTCAGATGGTGCGCAGGTTTGCGCTCCCGCAAACGCCGATCAATCTGAATGGCCAAAGCCATAGACTCATTCAGACTCGCAGGCGTGGGGAACCCCACCATAACATTCTTAATGGCTTCAGAAAGACCTTCTCTGAAATTTGCAGCCAGGGCACACTCATTCCATTGAGTAAGCACCGACCATTTCCGAAATTTTTGACAATACACCTCAGCTTCATCCTGACCCTGAGAGAGAGCCAGCAAGGCCTTTTCTGCCTGGTTCTCCAGATTAGGTTCCTCATAAAGAAATCCAAGCGCCAGAAAAAACGCATCCACATTCAGCAATGCAGGATCTCCTGGCGCCAGGGAGAAGGCCCAATCTTGAGGGTCGCCGTGTAACAGAGAGATAACAATTCTAAATTGCTGAGCGGAATCACCAGAGGAACGAGGGCTCAAAGAAAGAAATAATTTACAATTATTCTTAAAATTCAGAAACCTAGATCTATCTCCAGAAAAAAACTCAGGAATAGGTACTTTTGGCTCAGACATAGGACTGTGAACAACAAAATCCTGAATGCTTTGCACCCTTGCAGCAAGATGATAAACACTAGAAGTCAGACTCTGAATATCTATGTCTGCAGCAGAACTCAAAGCCACCCAGAGATTAAGGGGAGGAGAGAAGTAGGACAGACTGCAGAGCAGAAAAAAAAAAAATTGAACTCAGGATTTCTCTTATCCCACTTTTGCGATGCATTTAACACTTTTGGACTGTTGCACTGTTATGATCCTAGTGGCTTAGGATAACAAATCTAACCAGCTAAGTAGAAAATAATAGGACGAGCTCTGGGGATGTGGTAACTGGACTAACCGCAAACCTGATCCTAACCGCACACACTATAGGCAGCCGTGGAACGATTCCTGAAATCCTAGACGTCTCTTCACGGCCTGAGAAACTGACTACCCCTAAAGAGAAAGTAAAGACCTCACTTGCCTCAGAGAAATCCCCCAGAGATATAGAAGCCTCCCACAAATAATAACGGTGAATTAAGAGGAAAAGACAAACGCAGAGATGAAACAGGTTAAGCAAATGAGGCCCGCTAACGCTAGATAGCAGAAAATAGCAAGGGATCTGTGCAGTCAGTAAAAAACCCTATGCAAAAATATCCACGCAGAGAATGCGAGAACCCCCACACCAACTAACGATGTGGGGGGAGCAACTCAGCACCCTAGAGCACCAGCAAGCAGGGAAATCACATATTAGCAAGCTGGACAAAAACTCATCATATACTAGGAAACATCTTGAACACAGATGAGCAAAAATAAGCAAACAGAACTTAGCTTCTCTTGGAGAGACTGATAACGGATGTAGACAGGAGCAATCAGAATAGCACTGAATACAACGGCAACAGTCAAGGAATGAAGGACCAGGTGGATTAAATAGGAAACCTAACTAGCAGATGACGAGACAGCTGATCCTGCCAGAAACCTGCAAAATAACAAACAGAGCCACCAGGAGGAGCCCAAAGAGAGAACTCACACAGTACCACTCATGACCACTGGAGGGAGCCCGGAAACAGAGTTCACAACACACACCACAAACTCTTGACCTTTTTTTCAATACCCTGAATACCGCCTGGCCAGGACTTACATTTACCATAACTAGTAGTACACAAAAAGTCAGCTTTCTCGATACCATGGTCATCAGAGATGAACTAGGAAAACTTAAGACTGACCTCTACACAAAACCAACAGATAGGAACAGTCTCTTACATTTCCAAAGTTTACACCCTGTTGCCACCAAAAAGTCCATCCCCAGATCACAGTTTAAAAGGATACAGAGGATAGTCACTGAACCCAGCCTCCTCCAAACTAGGACAGATGAGATGTACTCTAAATTCAGGGAAAGGGGCTACCCCCCTAATCTACTAACTGAAGCCATTAATCCCCCTACAACCACACGTCCTTTATCCAACAAAAGGGTTCCATTCGTCCATGTGTATCACCCATACGTACACATTCTGCATCATACTATCAGACGACATTGGAACATACTACGTACTGCCCATCCGTCAATCCCCGAATTCAGGGAGCATTTTCTACCATGTTTCAAACGCCCCTCAAATATCCAGGATTCTCTAGTCAAAGCTGACTTTGGGGTTAATAAGGACACGACACAACGCTTTCTCAGTCAACCTAGAAACGGCACATTCCCGTGCCTAAATTTCAATCAGTGCAATAATGTTATCCGGGGTGACTGTTTCTATCACCCCCATTCAGGCAAGAGGTATAAAATAAGATGCTATTCGACATGTGATTCTTTGTTTGTGATCTATGCCATAAAATGCCCATGTGGCTTATTATACATCGGGGAGACAACTCAACCAATCAAATCCCGTATTTCTAAGCACAAATCCACCATTCGGTGTCAGAATCTACTACTACCACTCCCAAGTCACTTCATTGCCAAAGGTCACACAATATCGCAATTAAGGTTCCAAGTCCTGGAGCATATCCCGATACCCAGACGGGGGGGGCGATAGACTCCACCTCCTAAAAAAGAGGGAGGCTTATTGGATTCATGAGTTACAGACCCTCACCCCAAAGGGCCTAAATAGAGATTATGACCCCTTAGCCTTTACTTAGAAATGGACATTATTGTAACGTTATTTGTTATCCTGTTACCATTGTTGATTCTGTGTTTTGTGGCCATATATACTAATTGACTCATCTCTCTCTACAGAGCCGCCTTTATTGATAATCGACACGCAAGTCACTTCTTGATCCCTCCCCACCCTTGGACTCTCCTAACCACCTGCTCCCTGCCCGACTGCATTTTGTCTTTTTCCCTATGTCTAACAACCACGCTGCTTTATTCACTCACATACTGAACCCATACCTCCTTTTTTTTAAAAAATACATATTTATGTCTCCTAGTATCGCTGCACTTAGATATCATGTGACCGCATTGCTGTTACCATGACCATGGCCTCAGTATCTCTCAAACAGGAAGTACACGTCAGATACAATGACGCACTTCCGGTTTATGTACATCACCAAACTACATCTCCCACAATTCCCCAGGAGCGATGGACATGTGACCGCACTAGCGGTTAGATCCCTGAATAACAGGCGGACCCTCAGAGATTGACAAAACATGTCCAAATACATGACGTACTTCCGGTTCCGGCGGCAACATGTCCCGCCCTAACACTACTTCAACACGGTCTTTTGGCCCCTGTACATTCAACTAGCGGCGGACACCGCGTTGATATGCATCCTATACCTGCCTTACCCTGGTGAGTCATTTTCTACACTCATTTTCTCCCATAGCTCATACAGATTATACCTAATACTCCACTATATTATAGGAGCCGCAGACTTAGGTATCCCTATTCCAGGATAATTCACAGAAGAGCCTTATACTAATAGGTGAGCCCTTTCTCACTTTGGGTCCAGATACAGTAATTAGTACACACATATAACACCATATCATGTATTTTTTAGGTCTGGAGCTAGTACACTGACAATTTATTGTCAACTTATGAGATTCAGTCTCCTTCCACTGAGGATCATTCTGTGCCATGGTGAGACATTTTCTTTCTTTTTTTCTCTCTCATGAGTTATACATAGAACCATTTATATCTATGCATGCATATTACAGCATTTTACATGCCTCTTGTTGCAGCCAACATACTTAATACGTCCTATTGTCTGATATAACGGACACATATACTTCAGCACGACTGTGCTAGGTAAGAATCCCTACATTTTTCCGTTTAGACATATTCACTCATTGACATCATCTTCTCCTATATATTTATATGTTGTCTTACAGTTTACATACTTACCTTTTTCATCTCCACCGGATACGTGGACGCTAGGCATACATGCCCAGCTCACTTGGTTAGTAATCTACCACTACCTCACTTTTCTACCATTTACTCCATCATCACTATAGGGAAACATTTTCTCTTCCTTTTCTTTTCTGGAAGGTCCATCATAATCATTGTATGGGACCAAATTTACATCCAGTGATATTCAACTTCATATAAGCAGTCGGGTATGTCAAAAGATATTACTTTGTCCTATTCCCATCTCTCCTCCCTTCTATGCCACATGTCACACAATTATTGTGAGATTTATCTTTTTGTTAATTTATTCTTTGTTATTTTGTATACCCATTATTGTTTTGTTTTGTTGTATATTTGTAACGCAGTTTACTGAGCAAGGTCTTATGATTTTGACCGAAACGTTTTTGCTGGACTGCCATTCAAGTAATAAATATCAATTTTCTTTAATCATCATCACACACAAGTTGAGTGCCAAGTTATTTATTATATACGTTACTGGTGTGGGCAACCTATCTTGAGCACCGACACAGCTGTGCCACGATATATTTCAAAACTAACAGAACTGACTTATATCCACTTTGTAACAATTTGAATCTCCTTTTTTAGGGGGGAGTCTGCACCAAAACTCAGGCAGCCCAGCGTATAACACAACACAATGTAAGTGGCAGAACACGGCTGGCTGATAAACGACAAACTAACAGAAATGACGTATATCCACTTTGTGACAATTTGAATCTCCCTTTTTTGGGGGAGACTGCACCAAAACTCAGGCCCAATGTATAACACAACACAATGTAAGTGGCAGAACGTGGCCATTATTGTTTTGTTTTGTTGTATATTTGTAACGCAGTTTACTGAGGAAGGTCTTATGATTTTGACCGAAACGTTTTTGCTGGACTGCCATTCAAGTAATAAATATCTATTTTCTTTAATCATCATCACACACAAGTTGAGTGCCAAGTTATTTATTATATACGTTACTGGTGTGGGCAACCTATCTTGAGCACCGACACAGCTGTGTCACGATATATTTCACTATTGACTTTCCTTTACGTGAGCACGCTGTACAGCATGTCATCTCTGACATTTTCATATAATCCGGATGAAACTAATAATATATTGTCTAAGTTGAATCTCCCCAGTGATTTTCTCAAGGTTCCCCCGAGAGAAACAAGAGGGAGGGATCTAGAACGTGAACAGCGACGCCAGATTAATCTGGAACTACATTGTGCCACCCTTACAGAATATCTACGTGTGAAAAGAATTCCAAGAGGCCTCCGGGTCCCTCTCCGTCCCACCTTGTTCAGTGACTGTCCAGAATTCTGCCTGAAATTTGAGCAGATATTGAATAAGTGCTCATTTGACTTAATGACTCTTACTGTTGAACACCTTCAGGGAGCCATAGCTTCCGGCAAAGAAACCATTAAAAATATCGAGACACAGTTGTCCTCCTCCAGCACAGCCGAGGAGTTAGACGCTCTAAAAATCAAGATTAAAACAGTCACTGACCAGCATAGACGGGACACGAAAAATGCAAAGAGAATAACATTTCAAAGAGACTCAGACGATTACGAAAACAATCGGGTCTATCGCTGGCAGGATAGATCCAATTTTCGCTCTAACACCACTAGGTCAGATTATCACTCCTCTAACGATCCTTCTACCTCAGATTCTGAATCAGACAGACGCGATAACTTCGGTGGACCCAGCAATTTTTTAGGCCAGAGAAGATGACGACAGCAAAGAAGAAGAGGACCCGCAGGAGCCAACGAAAAAAGAGACACAGACTTCTACAGAGTGACTCGGTCCCAGGTAAATCACCATTGGTTATAAACATATCATCCAGGACTCTCAGCATAGCGGAACACAACGTATTGCAGAAAGGCCTCTCCTTCTGCCCCTCATACAAATTCGACACGTTCCATATGGATATGGACTTGCATCGGTTTTACCACCGTTTGAGACTACTTGTACATTTTGAGTCCTCCGACACTATGTCTGCCTCCTCTTCCCATACTGTGGGCCCCCTGATCTCTTCACAAAGCCTAGGTCTACGCACTAAGAGCACATATAGACCTCCCAAGGCATCTCATGCCGTTGAGACCTTTATAGGTTTCGTTGACCAATCCTTCTCTAAATTACGTCAGGACATTGAAGCACGTAAGTTACACACTTCCCCCAACCTCAGTGCCCTTGACTTCCAAGCTTTAGAAACATTGCGAAGCGATAAAGATATCATCATTAAGCCAGCTGATAAGGGCGGGGCTATTGTTGTCATGAACAGATCAGATTCTGTAACAGAAATCTACAGACAGCTTAATGACAACACTGTCTACCGACCCTTACCTGCTGATCCTTCTACCTCGATCAGAGACCACATTAGGGACACTCTTGTTCCCTATGTAGAGAGGGGTGTAATTGACGATAAAACCCGGGAATACCAGACCAAAAATCACCCCATTACACCGGTGTTTTATATCCTGCCTAAGGTACACAAGAACCTGGAACATCCCCCAGGGCGCCCGATAGTGGCTTCCACTGAGTCCATACTCTCCCCACTTGCTATTTTCCTGGAATAGAACCTTACTCCACTCATTCGCACATTGCCCTCTTTCCTCCTCGATACAGGTGACTTCTTACACCAATTACAGGGACTTGGTCCACTTCCAGAAGACCTTTTGTTAGTCTCACTAGATGTCAAAGACCTCTATACCTCGATCCCACATCAGCAAGGGATCCATAGTGTCAAACACCTACTTATTGGTTCACAGCTAAAATCTGAGGTCATCAGTCTTTGCATTGACCTTCTGACTATAGTGTTGACTAAAAATTTCTTTATGTTTGAGGACAAATTTTTCCTACAAACAAAGGGCATCGCTATGGGGTCTAATGTAGCCCCGCCATACGCTAACAGCTACATGGCCCTGTTTGAGGAGGAAATCGTGTACCCTGATCCTCTCTTTCAGGCCTACTGCCCCTTCTGGAAACGTTACATAGATGACGTTTTTTGTCTATGGATCGGCACACCTGTTATGATTCTAGTGGCTTAGGATCACAAATCTAACCAGCTAAGTAGAAAATAATAGGACGAGCTCTGGGGATGTGGTAACTGGACTAACCGCAAACCTGATCCTAACCGCACACACCATAGGCAGCCGTGGAACGTTTCCTGAAATCCTAGATGTCTCTTCACGGCCTGAGAAACTGACTACCCCTAAAGAGAAAGTAAAGACCTCACTTGCCTCAGAGAAATCCCCAGAGATATAGAAGCCCCCCACAAATAATAACGGTGAGTTAAGAGGAAAAGACAAACGCAGAGATGAAACAGGTTAAGCAAATGAGGCCCACTAACGCTAGATAGCAGAAAATAGCAAGGGATCTGTGCGGTCAGTAAAAAACCCTATGCAAAAATATCCACGCAGAGAAAGCGAGAACCCCCACACCAACTAACGATGTGGGGGGAGCAACTCAGCACCCCAGAGCACCAGCAAGCAGGGAAATCACATATTAGCAAGCTGGACAAAAACTCATCATATACTAGGAAACATCTTGAACACAGATGAGCAAAAATAAGCAAACAGAACTTAGCTTCTCTTGGAGAGACTGATAACGGATGTAGACAGGAGCAATCAGAATAGCACTGAATACAACGGCAACAGTCAAGGAATGAAGGACCAGGTGGATTAAATAGGAAACCTAACTAGCAGATGACGAGACAGCTGATCCTGCCAGAAACCTGCAAAATAACAAAAAGAGCCACCAGGAGGAGCCCAAAGAGAGAACTCACACAGTACCACTCATGACCACAGGAGGGAGCCCGGAAACAGAGTTCACAACAGTACCCCCCCTTGAGGAGGGGTCACCGAACCCTCACCAGAACCCCCAGGGCGATCAGGGTGAGCCACATGGAAGGCACGAACCAAATCGGCCGCATGAACATCAGAGGCGACAACCCAGGAATTATCCTCCTGACCATAGCCCTTCCACTTAACCAAATACTGAAGCCTCCGTCTTGAAATACGAGAATCCAAGATCTTCTCCACCACGTATTCCAATTCTCCCTCAACCAGCACCGGAGCAGGAGGCTCAACAGAAGGAACCACAGGCACCACATACCTCCTCAACAAAGACCTATGGAACACATTATGGATGGTAAACGATGCCGGGAGGTCCAAGCGAAATGACTCAGGGTTGAGGATTTCCAAAATTTTATAAGGACCGATAAAACGAGGTTTAAACTTAGGAGATGAAACCTTCATAGGAACATAACGAGAAGACAACCACACCAAATCCCCCACACGAAGTCGGGGACCCACACAGCGACGACGGTTAGCAAAGCGCTGAGCCTTCTCTTGTGACAACATCAAATTGTCCACCACATGGTTCCAAATCTGCTGCAACCTATCCACCACCACAGAATCCACCCCAGGACAGTCCGAAGACTCAACCTGACCGGAGGAAAAATGAGGATGAAAACCAGAATTACAAAAAAAAGGCGAAACCAAAGTAGCCGAACTAGCCCGATTATTAAGGGCAAACTCGGCAAATGGCAAAAAAGTCACCCAATCATCCTGGTCAGCAGAAACAAAACATCTCAAATAAGTTTCCAAGGTCTGGTTAGTTCGCTCGGTTTGGCCATTCGTCTGAGGATGGAAGGCCGATGAAAAAGACAAATCAATGCCCATCTTAGCACAAAAGGACAAAATCTGGACACAAACTGGGATCCTCTGTCAGACACAATGTTTTCAGGGATGCCGTGCAGACGAACCACATTCTGAAAAAATAACGGAACCAAATCGGAGGAAGAAGGCAACTTAGGCAAGGGCACCAAATGGACCATTTTAGAAAAACGATCACAAACCACCCAGATGACAGACATTCTCTGAGAGACAGGAAGATCCGAAATAAAATCCATGGAAATATGCGTCCAAGGCCTCTTAGGAACCGGCAAAGGCAAAAGCAAACCACTGGCACGAGAACAGCAAGGCTTAGCCCGAGCACAAATCCCACAGGACTGCACAAAGGAACGCACATCCCGCGACAAGGAAGGCCACCAGAAGGATCTAGCCACCAAATTTCTGGTACCAAAATCCCAGGATGACCCGCCAACACTGAAGAATGGACCTCGGAAATAACTCTGCTGGTCCATCCATCTGGGACAAACAGTCTCTCTGATGGACAACGGTCAGGTCTATCCGCCTGAAATTCCTGTAACACCCGTCGCAAATCTGGGGAAATGGCAGACAAAATTACCCCCTCTTTGAGGATACCAACCGGCTCAGAAACTCCAGGGGAGTCAGGCACAAAACTCCTAGAAAGAGCATCAGCCTTCACGTTCTTCGAACCAGGAAGGTACGAGACCACAAAATCGAAATGTGAGAAAAACAACGACCAACGAGCCTGTCTAGGATTCAACCGCTTGGCCGACTCAAGATAAATCAAATTTTTATGATCAGTCAAGACCACCACATGATGCTTAGCTCCCTCTAGCCAGTGTCGCCACTCCTCAAATGCCCACTTCATTGCCAACAACTCCCGATTACCAACATCATAATTTCGTTCAGCCGGCGAAAATTTTCTTGAAAAGAAGGCACATGGCTTCATCACAGAGCAATCAGAGCTTCTCTGTGACAAAACAGCCCCTGCTCCAATTTCAGAAGCATCAACCTCGACCTGGAAGGGAAGAGAGACATCTGGCTGACATAAAACTGGAGCCAAAGAAAACCGGCACTTCAGCTCCTGAAAGGCCTCAACGGCCGCAGGAGACCAGTTAGTCACATCAGAACCCTTCTTGGTCAAATCCGTCAAAGGTTTAACCACACCAGAAAAATTAGCAATGAAGCGATGGTAAAAATTAGCAAAACCCAAGAACTTCTGAAGACTCTTAACTGATGTAGGTTGAGTCCAATCATGAATAGCCTGGACCTTGACTGGGTCCATCTCAATAGAAGAAGGAGAAAAAATAAAGCCCAAAAAGGAAACCTTCTGGACTCCGAAGAGACATTTGGAACCCTTCACAAACAAGGCATTGGCACGCAGGACCTGAAATACCATCCTGACCTGCTTCACATGGGATTCCCAATCATCTGAAAATACCAAAATATCATCCAGATACACAATCATAAATTTATCCAGATATTCTCGGAAGATATCATGCATGAAGTACTGAAACACAGAAGGGGCATTGGAAAGTCCAAAAGGCATCACCAAGTACTCAAAATGGCCTTCGGGCATATTAAATGCTGTTTTCCATTCATCGCCCTGTTTTATACGCAGAAGATTATATGCACCGCGAAGATCTATCTTGGTGAACCAACTAGACCCCCTAATCCGAGCAAACAGATCAGACAACAATGGCAAGGGATACTGGAATTTGACCGTGATTTTATTTAGAAGGCGATAATCTATACAGGGTCTCAATGAACATCCTTCTTGGCCACAAAAAAGAATCCCGCACCAAGAGGGGACGAGGAGGGGCGAATATGTCCCTTCTCCAAAGACTCCTTTACATAGCTCCGCATAGCGGCATGCTCTGGTACAGACAAATTAAACAGTCGTCCCTTAGGGAACTTACTACCAGGAATCAAATTTATAGCACAATCACAATCCCTATGAGGAGGTAGGGCACTGGATTTTGGCTCATCAAATACATCCTGGTAGTCCGACAAAAACTCAGGGACTTCAGAAGGAGTAGAGGAAGCAATTGATACCAAGGGAGCATCGCCATGAATTCCCTGGCAACCCCAACTCAACACAGACATAGCTTTCCAATCCAGGACTGGATTATGAGCCTGCAACCATGGCAGACCCAACACGACAACGTCATGCAAATTATATAACACAAGAAAGCGAATCACCTCCTGATGTGCAGGAGTCATACACATGGTCACTTGAGTCCAGTATTGAGGTTTATTCTTGGCCAATGGTGTAGCATCAATTCCCTTCAATGGAATAGGGAACTGTAATGGCTCAAGGATAAAACCACAGCGCTTGGCAAATGACAAATCCATCAGATTCAGGGCGGCACCTGAATCTACAAAAGCCATAACTGAGTAGGATGACAGAGAGCAAATCAAAGTAACAGACAAAATGAATTTAGGCTGTACAGTACCAATGGTGACAGATCTAGCAAAGTTTTTTGTGCGCTTAGAGCATGCTGAGATAACATGAGCTGAATCACCACAGTAAAAGCACAACCCATTCTGACGTCTATGATTTTGCCGTTCAATTCTGGTCAGAATCCTATCACATTGCATAGACTCAGGTTTCTGTTCAGAAAACACCGTCAGATGGTGCGCAGGTTTGCGCTCCCGCAAACGCCGATCAATCTGAATGGCCAAAGCCATAGACTCATTCAGACTCGCAGGCGTGGGGAACCCCACCATAACATTCTTAATGGCTTCAGAAAGACCTTCTCTGAAATTTGCAGCCAGGGCACACTCATTCCATTGAGTAAGCACCGACCATTTCCGAAATTTTTGACAATACACCTCAGCTTCATCCTGACCCTGAGAGAGAGCCAGCAAGGCCTTTTCTGCCTGGTTCTCCAGATTAGGTTCCTCATAAAGAAATCCAAGCGCCAGAAAAAACGCATCCACATTCAGCAATGCAGGATCTCCTGGCGCCAGGGAGAAGGCCCAATCTTGAGGGTCGCCGTGTAACAGAGAGATAACAATTCTAAATTGCTGAGCGGAATCACCAGAGGAACGAGGGCTCAAAGAAAGAAATAATTTACAATTATTCTTAAAATTCAGAAACCTAGATCTATCTCCAGAAAAAAACTCAGGAATAGGTACTTTTGGCTCAGACATAGGACTGTGAACAACAAAATCCTGAATGCTTTGCACCCTTGCAGCAAGATGATAAACACTAGAAGTCAGACTCTGAATATCTATGTCTGCAGCAGAACTCAAAGCCACCCAGAGATTAAGGGGAGGAGAGAAGTAGGACAGACTGCAGAGCAGAAAAAAAAAAAATTGAACTCAGGATTTCTCTTATCCCACTTTTGCGATGCATTTAACACTTTTGGACTGTTGCACTGTTATGATCCTAGTGGCTTAGGATAACAAATCTAACCAGCTAAGTAGAAAATAATAGGACGAGCTCTGGGGATGTGGTAACTGGACTAACCGCAAACCTGATCCTAACCGCACACACTATAGGCAGCCGTGGAACGTTTCCTGAAATCCTAGACGTCTCTTCACGGCCTGAGAAACTGACTACCCCTAAAGAGAAAGTAAAGACCTCACTTGCCTCAGAGAAATCCCCCAGAGATATAGAAGCCTCCCACAAATAATAACGGTGAATTAAGAGGAAAAGACAAACGCAGAGATGAAACAGGTTAAGCAAATGAGGCCCGCTAACGCTAGATAGCAGAAAATAGCAAGGGATCTGTGCAGTCAGTAAAAAACCCTATGCAAAAATATCCACGCAGAGAATGCGAGAACCCCCACACCAACTAACGATGTGGGGGGAGCAACTCAGCACCCTAGAGCACCAGCAAGCAGGGAAATCACATATTAGCAAGCTGGACAAAAACTCATCATATACTAGGAAACATCTTGAACACAGATGAGCAAAAATAAGCAAACAGAACTTAGCTTCTCTTGGAGAGACTGATAACGGATGTAGACAGGAGCAATCAGAATAGCACTGAATACAACGGCAACAGTCAAGGAATGAAGGACCAGGTGGATTAAATAGGAAACCTAACTAGCAGATGACGAGACAGCTGATCCTGCCAGAAACCTGCAAAATAACAAACAGAGCCACCAGGAGGAGCCCAAAGAGAGAACTCACACAGTACCACTCATGACCACTGGAGGGAGCCCGGAAACAGAGTTCACAACACACACCACAAACTCTTGACCTTTTTTTCAATACCCTGAATACCGCCTGGCCAGGACTTACATTTACCATAACTAGTAGTACACAAAAAGTCAGCTTTCTCGATACCATGGTCATCAGAGATGAACTAGGAAAACTTAAGACTGACCTCTACACAAAACCAACAGATAGGAACAGTCTCTTACATTTCCAAAGTTTACACCCTGTTGCCACCAAAAAGTCCATCCCCAGATCACAGTTTAAAAGGATACAGAGGATAGTCACTGAACCCAGCCTCCTCCAAACTAGGACAGATGAGATGTACTCTAAATTCAGGGAAAGGGGCTACCCCCCTAATCTACTAACTGAAGCCATTAATCCCCCTACAACCACACGTCCTTTATCCAACAAAAGGGTTCCATTCGTCCATGTGTATCACCCATACGTACACATTCTGCATCATACTATCAGACGACATTGGAACATACTACGTACTGCCCATCCGTCAATCCCCGAATTCAGGGAGCATTTTCTACCATGTTTCAAACGCCCCTCAAATATCCAGGATTCTCTAGTCAAAGCTGACTTTGGGGTTAATAAGGACACGACACAACGCTTTCTCAGTCAACCTAGAAACGGCACATTCCCGTGCCTAAATTTCAATCAGTGCAATAATGTTATCCGGGGTGACTGTTTCTATCACCCCCATTCAGGCAAGAGGTATAAAATAAGATGCTATTCGACATGTGATTCTTTGTTTGTGATCTATGCCATAAAATGCCCATGTGGCTTATTATACATCGGGGAGACAACTCAACCAATCAAATCCCGTATTTCTAAGCACAAATCCACCATTCGGTGTCAGAATCTACTACTACCACTCCCAAGTCACTTCATTGCCAAAGGTCACACAATATCGCAATTAAGGTTCCAAGTCCTGGAGCATATCCCGATACCCAGACGGGGGGGGCGATAGACTCCACCTCCTAAAAAAGAGGGAGGCTTATTGGATTCATGAGTTACAGACCCTCACCCCAAAGGGCCTAAATAGAGATTATGACCCCTTAGCCTTTACTTAGAAATGGACATTATTGTAACGTTATTTGTTATCCTGTTACCATTGTTGATTCTGTGTTTTGTGGCCATATATACTAATTGACTCATCTCTCTCTACAGAGCCGCCTTTATTGATAATCGACACGCAAGTCACTTCTTGATCCCTCCCCACCCTTGGACTCTCCTAACCACCTGCTCCCTGCCCGACTGCATTTTGTCTTTTTCCCTATGTCTAACAACCACGCTGCTTTATTCACTCACATACTGAACCCATACCTCCTTTTTTTTAAAAAATACATATTTATGTCTCCTAGTATCGCTGCACTTAGATATCATGTGACCGCATTGCTGTTACCATGACCACGGCCTCAGTATCTCTCAAACAGGAAGTACGCGTCAGATACAATGACGCACTTCCGGTTTATGTACATCACCAAACTACATCTCCCACAATTCCCCAGGAGCGATGGACATGTGACCGCACTAGCGGTTAGATCCCTGAATAACAGGCGGACCCTCAGAGATTGACAAAACATGTCCAAATACATGACGTACTTCCGGTTCCGGCGGCAACATGTCCCGCCCTAACACTACTTCAACACGGTCTTTTGGCCCCTGTACATTCAACTAGCGGCGGACACCGCGTTGATATGCATCCTATACCTGCCTTACCCTGGTGAGTCATTTTCTACACTCATTTTCTCCCATAGCTCATACAGATTATACCTAATACTCCACTATATTATAGGAGCCGCAGACTTAGGTATCCCTATTCCAGGATAATTCACAGAAGAGCCTTATACTAATAGGTGAGCCCTTTCTCACTTTGGGTCCAGATACAGTAATTAGTACACACATATAACACCATATCATGTATTTTTTAGGTCTGGAGCTAGTACACTGACAATTTATTGTCAACTTATGAGATTCAGTCTCCTTCCACTGAGGATCATTCTGTGCCATGGTGAGACATTTTCTTTCTTTTTTTCTCTCTCATGAGTTATACATAGAACCATTTATATCTATGCATGCATATTACAGCATTTTACATGCCTCTTGTTGCAGCCAACATACTTAATACGTCCTATTGTCTGATATAACGGACACATATACTTCAGCACGACTGTGCTAGGTAAGAATCCCTACATTTTTCCGTTTAGACATATTCACTCATTGACATCATCTTCTCCTATATATTTATATGTTGTCTTACAGTTTACATACTTACCTTTTTCATCTCCACCGGATACGTGGACGCTAGGCATACATGCCCAGCTCACTTGGTTAGTAATCTACCACTACCTCACTTTTCTACCATTTACTCCATCATCACTATAGGGAAACATTTTCTCTTCCTTTTCTTTTCTGGAAGGTCCATCATAATCATTGTATGGGACCAAATTTACATCCAGTGATATTCAACTTCATATAAGCAGTCGGGTATGTCAAAAGATATTACTTTGTCCTATTCCCATCTCTCCTCCCTTCTATGCCACATGTCACACAATTATTGTGAGATTTATCTTTTTGTTAATTTATTCTTTGTTATTTTGTATACCCATTATTGTTTTGTTTTGTTGTATATTTGTAACGCAGTTTACTGAGCAAGGTCTTATGATTTTGACCGAAACGTTTTTGCTGGACTGCCATTCAAGTAATAAATATCAATTTTCTTTAATCATCATCACACACAAGTTGAGTGCCAAGTTATTTATTATATACGTTACTGGTGTGGGCAACCTATCTTGAGCACCGACACAGCTGTGCCACGATATATTTCAAAACTAACAGAACTGACTTATATCCACTTTGTAACAATTTGAATCTCCTTTTTTAGGGGGGAGTCTGCACCAAAACTCAGGCAGCCCAGCGTATAACACAACACAATGTAAGTGGCAGAACACGGCTGGCTGATAAACGACAAACTAACAGAAATGACGTATATCCACTTTGTGACAATTTGAATCTCCCTTTTTTGGGGGAGACTGCACCAAAACTCAGGCCCAATGTATAACACAACACAATGTAAGTGGCAGAACGTGGCCATTATTGTTTTGTTTTGTTGTATATTTGTAACGCAGTTTACTGAGGAAGGTCTTATGATTTTGACCGAAACGTTTTTGCTGGACTGCCATTCAAGTAATAAATATCTATTTTCTTTAATCATCATCACACACAAGTTGAGTGCCAAGTTATTTATTATATACGTTACTGGTGTGGGCAACCTATCTTGAGCACCGACACAGCTGTGTCACGATATATTTCACTATTGACTTTCCTTTACGTGAGCACGCTGTACAGCATGTCATCTCTGACATTTTCATATAATCCGGATGAAACTAATAATATATTGTCTAAGTTGAATCTCCCCAGTGATTTTCTCAAGGTTCCCCCGAGAGAAACAAGAGGGAGGGATCTAGAACGTGAACAGCGACGCCAGATTAATCTGGAACTACATTGTGCCACCCTTACAGAATATCTACGTGTGAAAAGAATTCCAAGAGGCCTCCGGGTCCCTCTCCGTCCCACCTTGTTCAGTGACTGTCCAGAATTCTGCCTGAAATTTGAGCAGATATTGAATAAGTGCTCATTTGACTTAATGACTCTTACTGTTGAACACCTTCAGGGAGCCATAGCTTCCGGCAAAGAAACCATTAAAAATATCGAGACACAGTTGTCCTCCTCCAGCACAGCCGAGGAGTTAGACGCTCTAAAAATCAAGATTAAAACAGTCACTGACCAGCATAGACGGGACACGAAAAATGCAAAGAGAATAACATTTCAAAGAGACTCAGACGATTACGAAAACAATCGGGTCTATCGCTGGCAGGATAGATCCAATTTTCGCTCTAACACCACTAGGTCAGATTATCACTCCTCTAACGATCCTTCTACCTCAGATTCTGAATCGGACAGACGCGATAACTTCGGTGGACCCAGCAATTTTTTAGGCCAGAGAAGATGACGACAGCAAAGAAGAAGAGGACCCGCAGGAGCCAACGAAAAAAGAGACACAGACTTCTACAGAGTGACTCGGTCCCAGGTAAATCACCATTGGTTATAAACATATCATCCAGGACTCTCAGCATAGCGGAACACAACGTATTGCAGAAAGGCCTCTCCTTCTGCCCCTCATACAAATTCGACACGTTCCATATGGATATGGACTTGCATCGGTTTTACCACCGTTTGAGACTACTTGTACATTTTGAGTCCTCCGACACTATGTCTGCCTCCTCTTCCCATACTGTGGGCCCCCTGATCTCTTCACAAAGCCTAGGTCTACGCACTAAGAGCACATATAGACCTCCCAAGGCATCTCATGCCGTTGAGACCTTTATAGGTTTCGTTGACCAATCCTTCTCTAAATTACGTCAGGACATTGAAGCACGTAAGTTACACACTTCCCCCAACCTCAGTGCCCTTGACTTCCAAGCTTTAGAAACATTGCGAAGCGATAAAGATATCATCATTAAGCCAGCTGATAAGGGCGGGGCTATTGTTGTCATGAACAGATCAGATTCTGTAACAGAAATCTACAGACAGCTTAATGACAACACTGTCTACCGACCCTTACCTGCTGATCCTTCTACCTCGATCAGAGACCACATTAGGGACACTCTTGTTCCCTATGTAGAGAGGGGTGTAATTGACGATAAAACCCGGGAATACCAGACCAAAAATCACCCCATTACACCGGTGTTTTATATCCTGCCTAAGGTACACAAGAACCTGGAACATCCCCCAGGGCGCCCGATAGTGGCTTCCACTGAGTCCATACTCTCCCCACTTGCTATTTTCCTGGAATAGAACCTTACTCCACTCATTCGCACATTGCCCTCTTTCCTCCTCGATACAGGTGACTTCTTACACCAATTACAGGGACTTGGTCCACTTCCAGAAGACCTTTTGTTAGTCTCACTAGATGTCAAAGACCTCTATACCTCGATCCCACATCAGCAAGGGATCCATAGTGTCAAACACCTACTTATTGGTTCACAGCTAAAATCTGAGGTCATCAGTCTTTGCATTGACCTTCTGACTATAGTGTTGACTAAAAATTTCTTTATGTTTGAGGACAAATTTTTCCTACAAACAAAGGGCATCGCTATGGGGTCTAATGTAGCCCCGCCATACGCTAACAGCTACATGGCCCTGTTTGAGGAGGAAATCGTGTACCCTGATCCTCTCTTTCAGGCCTACTGCCCCTTCTGGAAACGTTACATAGATGACGTTTTTTGTCTATGGATCGGCACACCTGTTATGATTCTAGTGGCTTAGGATCACAAATCTAACCAGCTAAGTAGAAAATAATAGGACGAGCTCTGGGGATGTGGTAACTGGACTAACCGCAAACCTGATCCTAACCGCACACACCATAGGCAGCCGTGGAACGTTTCCTGAAATCCTAGATGTCTCTTCACGGCCTGAGAAACTGACTACCCCTAAAGAGAAAGTAAAGACCTCACTTGCCTCAGAGAAATCCCCAGAGATATAGAAGCCCCCCACAAATAATAACGGTGAGTTAAGAGGAAAAGACAAACGCAGAGATGAAACAGGTTAAGCAAATGAGGCCCACTAACGCTAGATAGCAGAAAATAGCAAGGGATCTGTGCGGTCAGTAAAAAACCCTATGCAAAAATATCCACGCAGAGAAAGCGAGAACCCCCACACCAACTAACGATGTGGGGGGAGCAACTCAGCACCCCAGAGCACCAGCAAGCAGGGAAATCACATATTAGCAAGCTGGACAAAAACTCATCATATACTAGGAAACATCTTGAACACAGATGAGCAAAAATAAGCAAACAGAACTTAGCTTCTCTTGGAGAGACTGATAACGGATGTAGACAGGAGCAATCAGAATAGCACTGAATACAACGGCAACAGTCAAGGAATGAAGGACCAGGTGTATTAAATAGGAAACCTAACTAGCAGATGACGAGACAGCTGATCCTGCCAGAAACCTGCAAAATAACAAAAAGAGCCACCAGGAGGAGCCCAAAGAGAGAACTCACACAGTACCACTCATGACCACAGGAGGGAGCCCGGAAACAGAGTTCACAACAGTACCCCCCCTTGAGGAGGGGTCACCGAACCCTCACCAGAACCCCCAGGGCGATCAGGGTGAGCCACATGGAAGGCACGAACCAAATCGGCCGCATGAACATCAGAGGCGACAACCCAGGAATTATCCTCCTGACCATAGCCCTTCCACTTAACCAAATACTGAAGCCTCCGTCTTGAAATACGAGAATCCAAGATCTTCTCCACCACGTATTCCAATTCTCCCTCAACCAGCACCGGAGCAGGAGGCTCAACAGAAGGAACCACAGGCACCACATACCTCCTCAACAAAGACCTATGGAACACATTATGGATGGTAAACGATGCCGGGAGGTCCAAGCGAAATGACTCAGGGTTGAGGATTTCCAAAATTTTATAAGGACCGATAAAACGAGGTTTAAACTTAGGAGATGAAACCTTCATAGGAACATAACGAGAAGACAACCACACCAAATCCCCCACACGAAGTCGGGGACCCACACAGCGACGACGGTTAGCAAAGCGCTGAGCCTTCTCTTGTGACAACATCAAATTGTCCACCACATGGTTCCAAATCTGCTGCAACCTATCCACCACCACAGAATCCACCCCAGGACAGTCCGAAGACTCAACCTGACCGGAGGAAAAATGAGGATGAAAACCAGAATTACAAAAAAAAGGCGAAACCAAAGTAGCCGAACTAGCCCGATTATTAAGGGCAAACTCGGCAAATGGCAAAAAAGTCACCCAATCATCCTGGTCAGCAGAAACAAAACATCTCAAATAAGTTTCCAAGGTCTGGTTAGTTCGCTCGGTTTGGCCATTCGTCTGAGGATGGAAGGCCGATGAAAAAGACAAATCAATGCCCATCTTAGCACAAAAGGACAAAATCTGGACACAAACTGGGATCCTCTGTCAGACACAATGTTTTCAGGGATGCCGTGCAGACGAACCACATTCTGAAAAAATAACGGAACCAAATCGGAGGAAGAAGGCAACTTAGGCAAGGGCACCAAATGGACCATTTTAGAAAAACGATCACAAACCACCCAGATGACAGACATTCTCTGAGAGACAGGAAGATCCGAAATAAAATCCATGGAAATATGCGTCCAAGGCCTCTTAGGAACCGGCAAAGGCAAAAGCAAACCACTGGCACGAGAACAGCAAGGCTTAGCCTGAGCACAAATCCCACAGGACTGCACAAAGGAACGCACATCCCGCGACAAGGAAGGCCACCAGAAGGATCTAGCCACCAAATTTCTGGTACCAAAATCCCAGGATGACCCGCCAACACTGAAGAATGGACCTCGGAAATAACTCTGCTGGTCCATCCATCTGGGACAAACAGTCTCTCTGATGGACAACGGTCAGGTCTATCCGCCTGAAATTCCTGTAACACCCGTCGCAAATCTGGGGAAATGGCAGACAAAATTACCCCCTCTTTGAGGATACCAACCGGCTCAGAAACTCCAGGGGAGTCAGGCACAAAACTCCTAGAAAGAGCATCAGCCTTCACGTTCTTCGAACCAGGAAGGTACGAGACCACAAAATCGAAATGTGAGAAAAACAACGACCAACGAGCCTGTCTAGGATTCAACCGCTTGGCCGACTCAAGATAAATCAAATTTTTATGATCAGTCAAGACCACCACATGATGCTTAGCTCCCTCTAGCCAGTGTCGCCACTCCTCAAATGCCCACTTCATTGCCAACAACTCCCGATTACCAACATCATAATTTCGTTCAGCCGGCGAAAATTTTCTTGAAAAGAAGGCACATGGCTTCATCACAGAGCAATCAGAGCTTCTCTGTGACAAAACAGCCCCTGCTCCAATTTCAGAAGCATCAACCTCGACCTGGAAGGGAAGAGAGACATCTGGCTGACATAAAACTGGAGCCAAAGAAAACCGGCACTTCAGCTCCTGAAAGGCCTCAACGGCCGCAGGAGACCAGTTAGTCACATCAGAACCCTTCTTGGTCAAATCCGTCAAAGGTTTAACCACACCAGAAAAATTAGCAATGAAGCGATGGTAAAAATTAGCAAAACCCAAGAACTTCTGAAGACTCTTAACTGATGTAGGTTGAGTCCAATCATGAATAGCCTGGACCTTGACTGGGTCCATCTCAATAGAAGAAGGAGAAAAAATAAAGCCCAAAAAGGAAACCTTCTGGACTCCGAAGAGACATTTGGAACCCTTCACAAACAAGGCATTGGCACGCAGGACCTGAAATACCATCCTGACCTGCTTCACATGGGATTCCCAATCATCTGAAAATACCAAAATATCATCCAGATACACAATCATAAATTTATCCAGATATTCTCGGAAGATATCATGCATGAAGTACTGAAACACAGAAGGGGCATTGGAAAGTCCAAAAGGCATCACCAAGTACTCAAAATGGCCTTCGGGCATATTAAATGCTGTTTTCCATTCATCGCCCTGTTTTATACGCAGAAGATTATATGCACCGCGAAGATCTATCTTGGTGAACCAACTAGACCCCCTAATCCGAGCAAACAGATCAGACAACAATGGCAAGGGATACTGGAATTTGACCGTGATTTTATTTAGAAGGCGATAATCTATACAGGGTCTCAATGAACATCCTTCTTGGCCACAAAAAAGAATCCCGCACCAAGAGGGGACGAGGAGGGGCGAATATGTCCCTTCTCCAAAGACTCCTTTACATAGCTCCGCATAGCGGCATGCTCTGGTACAGACAAATTAAACAGTCGTCCCTTAGGGAACTTACTACCAGGAATCAAATTTATAGCACAATCACAATCCCTATGAGGAGGTAGGGCACTGGATTTTGGCTCATCAAATACATCCTGGTAGTCCGACAAAAACTCAGGGACTTCAGAAGGAGTAGAGGAAGCAATTGATACCAAGGGAGCATCGCCATGAATTCCCTGGCAACCCCAACTCAACACAGACATAGCTTTCCAATCCAGGACTGGATTATGAGCCTGCAACCATGGCAGACCCAACACGACAACGTCATGCAAATTATATAACACAAGAAAGCGAATCACCTCCTGATGTGCAGGAGTTATACACATGGTCACTTGAGTCCAGTATTGAGGTTTATTCTTGGCCAATGGTGTAGCATCAATTCCCTTCAATGGAATAGGGAACTGTAATGGCTCAAGGATAAAACCACAGCGCTTGGCAAATGACAAATCCATCAGATTCAGGGCGGCACCTGAATCTACAAAAGCCATAACTGAGTAGGATGACAGAGAGCAAATCAAAGTAACAGACAAAATGAATTTAGGCTGTACAGTACCAATGGTGACAGATCTAGCAAAGTTTTTTGTGCGCTTAGAGCATGCTGAGATAACATGAGTAGAATCACCACAGTAAAAGCACAACCCATTTTGACGTCTATGATTTTGTCGCTCAATTCTGGTCAGAGTTCGGTCACATTGCATAGACTCAGGTCTCTGTTCAGAAAATACCGCCAAAGGATGAGCAGGATTTGCGCTCCCGCAAACGCCGATCAACCTGAATGGCTAAAGCCATGGAATCACTCAGACTTGTAGGGGTGGGAAACCACCCACCATAAAATTCTTAATGGCTTCAGAAAGACCTTCTCTGAAATTTGCAGCCAGGGCACACTCATTCCATTGAGTAAGCACCGACCATTTCCGAAATTTTTGACAATACACCTCAGCTTCATCCTGACCCTGAGAGAGAGCCAGCAAGGCCTTTTCTGCCTGGTTCTCCAGATTAGGTTCCTCATAAAGCAATCCAAGCGCCAGAAAAAACGCATCTACATTCAGCAATGCAGGATCTCGTGGCGCCAGGGAGAAGGCCCAATCTTAAGGGTCGCCGCGTAACAGAGAGATAACAATTCTAAATTGCTGAGCGGAATCACCAGAGGAACGAGGTCTCAAAGAAAGAAATAATTTACAATTATTCTTAAAATTCAGAAACCTAGATCTATCTCCAGAAAAAAACTCAGGAATAGGTACTTTTGGCTCAGACATAGGACTGTGAACAACAAAATCCTGAATGCTTTGCACCCTTGCAGCAAGATGATCCACACTAGAAGTCAGACTCTGAATATCTATGTCTGCAGCAGAACTCAAAACCACCCAGAGATTAAGGGGAGGAGAGAAGTAGGACAGACTGCAGAGCAGAAAAAAAAAATTAAACTCAGGATTTCTCTTATCCCACTTTTGCGATGCATTTAACACTTTTGGCCTGTTGCACTGTTATGATCCTAGTGGCTTAGGATCACAAATCTAACCAGCTAAGTAGAAAATAATAGGACGAGCTCTGGGGATGTGGTAACTGGACTAACCGCAAACCTGATCCTAACCGCACACACTATAGGCAGCCGTGGAACGTTTCCTGAAATCCTAGACGTCTCTTCACGGCCTGAGAAACTGACTACCCCTAAAGAGAAAGTAAAGACCTCACTTGCCTCAGAGAAATCCCCCAGAGATATAGAAGCCCCCCACAAATAATAACGGTGAATTAAGAGGAAAAGACAAACGCAGAGATGAAACAGGTTAAGCAAATGAGGCCCGCTAACGCTAGATAGCAGAAAATAGCAAGGGATCTGTGCGGTCAGTAAAAAACCCTATGCAAAAATATCCACGCAGAGAATGCGAGAACCCCCACAACAACTAACGATGTGGGGGGAGCAACTCAGCACCCCAGAGCACCAGCAAGCAGGGAAATCACATATTAGCAAGCTGGACAAAAACTCATCATATACTAGGAAACATCTTGAACACAGATGAGCAAAAATAAGCAAACAGAACTTAGCTTCTCTTGGAGAGACTGATAACGGATGTAGACAGGAGCAATCAGAATAGCACTGAATACAACGGCAACAGTCAAGGAATGAAGGACCAGGTGGATTAAATAGGAAACCTAACTAGCAGATGACGAGACAGCTGATCCTGCCAAAACCTGCAAAATAACAAAAAGAGCCACCAGGAGGAGCCCAAAGAGAGAACTCACACAGTACCACTCATGACCACAGGAGGGAGCCCGGAAACAGAGTTCACAACACACACCACAAACTCTTGACCTTTTTTTCAATACCCTGAATACCGCCTGGCCAGGACTTACATTTACCATAACTAGTAGTACACAAAAAGTCAGCTTTCTCGATACCATGGTCATCAGAGATGAACTAGGAAAACTTAAGACTGACCTCTACACAAAACCAACAGATAGGAACAGTCTCTTACATTTCCAAAGTTTACACCCTGTTGCCACCAAAAAATCCATCTCCAGATCACAGTTTAAAAGGATACAGAGGATAGTCACTGAACCCAGCCTCCTCCAAACTAGGACAGATGAGATGTACTCTAAATTCAGGGAAAGGGGCTACCCCCCTAATCTACTAACTGAAGCCATTAACCCCCCTACAACCACACGTCCTTTATCCAACAAAAGGCTTCCATTCGTCCATGTGTATCACCCATACGTACACATTCTGCATCATACTATCAGACGACATTGGAACATACTACGTACTGCCCATCCGTCAATCCCCGAATTCAGGGAGCATTTTCTACCATGTTTCAAACGCCCCTCAAATATCCAGGATTCTCTAGTCAAAGCTGACTTTGGGGTTAATAAGGACACGACACAACGCTTTCTCAGTCAACCTAGAAACGGCACATTCCCGTGCCTAAATTGCAATCAGTGCAATAATGTTATCCGGGGTGACTGTTTCTATCACCCCCATTCAGGCAAGAGGTATAAAATAAGATGCTATTCAACATGTGATTCTTCGTTTGTGATCTATGCCATAAAATGCCCATGTGGCTTATTATACATCGGGGAGACAACTCAACCAATCAAATCCCGTATTTCTAAGCACAAATCCACCATTCGGTGTCAGAATCTACTACTACCACTCCCAAGTCACTTCATTGCCAAAGGTCACACAATATCGCAATTAAGGTTCCAAGTCCTGGAGCATATCCCGATACCCAGACGGGGGGGGGGGGGGGCGATAGAATCCACCTCCTAAAAAAGAGGGAGGCTTATTGGATTCATGAGTTACAGACCCTCACCCCAAAGGGCCTAAATAGAGATTATGACCCCTTAGCCTTTACTTAGAAATGGACTTTATTGTAACGTTATTTGTTATCCTGTTACCATTGTTGATTATGTGTTTTGTGGCCATATATACTAATTGACTCATCTCTCTCTACAGAGCCGCCTTTATTGATAATCGACACGCAAGTCACTTCTTGATCCCTCCCCACCCTTGGACTCTCCTACCCACCTGCTCCCTGCCCGACTGCATTTTTTCTTTTTCCCTATGTCTAACAACCACGCTGCTTTATTCACTCATATACTGAACCCATACCTCCTTTTTTTAAAAAAATACATATTTATGTCTCCTAGTATCGCTGCACTTAGATATCATGTGACCGCATTGCTGTTACCATGACCACGGCCTCAGTATCTCTCAAACAGGAAGTACGCGTCAGATACAATGACGCACTTCCGGTTTATGTACATCACCAAACTACATCTCCCACAATTCCCCAGGAGCGATGGACATGTGACCGCACTAGCGATTGACAAAACATGTCCAAATACATGACGTACTTCCGGTTCCGGCGGCAACATGTCCCGCCCTAACACTACTTCAACACGGTCTTTTGGCCCCTGTACATTCAACTAGAGGCGGACACCGCGTTGATATGCATCCTATACCTGCCTTACCCTGGTGAGTCATTTTCTACACTCATTTTCTCCCATAGCTCATACAGATTATACCTAATACTCCACTATATTATAGGAGCCGCAGACTTAGGTATCCCTATTCCAGGATAATTCACAGAAGAGCCTTATACTAATAGGTGAGCCCTTTCTCACTTTGGGTCCAGATACAGTAATTAGTACACACATATAACGCCATATCATGTGTTTTTTAGGTCTGGAGCTAGTACACTGACAATTTATTGTCAACTTATGAGATTCAGTCTCCTTCCACTGAGGATCATTCTGTGACATGGTGAGACATTTTCTTTCTTTTTTTCTCTCTCATGAGTTATACATAGAACCATTTATATCTATGCATGCATATTACAGCATTTTACATGCCTCTTGTTGCAGCCAACATACTTAATACGTCCTATTGTCTGATATAACGGACACATATACTTCAGCACGACTGTGCTAGGTAAGAATCCCTACATTTTTTCGTTTAGACATATTCACTCATTGACATCATCTTCTCCTATATATTTATATGTTGTCTTACAGTTTACATACTTACCTTTTTCATCTCCACCGGATACGTGGACGCTAGGCATACATGCCCAGCTCACTTGGTTAGTAATCTACCACTACCTCACTTTTCTACCATTTACTCCATCATCACTATAGGGAAACATTTTCTCTTCCTTTTCTTTTCTGGAAGGTCCATCATAATCATTGTATGGGAGCAAATTTACATCCAGTGATATTCAACTTCATATAAGCAGTCGGGTATGTCAAAAGATATTACAAAGTCCTATTCCCATCTCTCCTCCCTTCTATGTCACATGTCACACAATTATTGTGAGATTTATCTTTTTGTTAATTTATTCTTTGTTATTTTGTATACCCATTATTGTTTTGTTTTGTTGTATATTTGTAACGCAGTTTACTGAGCAAGGTCTTATGATTTTGACCGAAACGTTTTTGCTGGACTGCCATTCAAGTAATAAATATCAATTTTCTTTAATCATCATCACACACAAGTTGAGTGCCAAGTTATTTATTATATACGTTACTGGTGTGGGCAACCTATCTTGAGCACCGACACAGCTGTGCCACGATATATTTCAAAACTAACAGAACTGACTTATATCCACTTTGTAACAATTTGAATCTCCTTTTTTAGGGGGGAGTCTGCACCAAAACTCAGGCCCAGTGTATAACACAACACAATGTAAGTGGCAGAACGTGGCTGGCTGATATACGACAAACTAAGAGAACTGACGTATATCCACTTTGTGACAATTTGAATCTCCCTTTTTTAGGGGGGAGACTGCACCAAAACTCCGGGCCAGTGTATAACACAACAGAATGTAAATGGCAGAACGTGGCTGGCTGATATACGACAAACCAACAGAACTGACGTAGATCCACTTTGTGACAATTTGAATCTCCCTTTTTTTGGGGGGGGAGACTGCACCAAAACTCAGGCCCAGTGTATAACACAACACAATGTAAGTGGCAGAACACGGCTGGCTGATAAACGACAAACTAACAGAAATGACGTATATCCACTTTGTGACAATTTGAATCTCCCTTTTTTGGGGGGAGACTGATCCAAAACTCAGGCCCAGTGTATAACACAACACAATGTAAGTGGCAGAACGTGGCTGGCTGATATACGACAAACTGAGAGAACTGACGTATATCCACTTTGTGACAATTTGAATCTCCCTTTTTTAGGGGGGAGACTGCACCAAAACTCCGGGCCCAGTGTATAACACAACACAATGTAAGTGGCAGAACGTGGCTGGGTGATATACGACAAACTAACAGAACTGACTTATATCCACTTTGTGACAATTTGGATCTCCTTTTTGGGGGAGACTGCACCAAAACTCAGGCAGCCCAGTGTATAACACAACACAATGTAAGTGGCAGAACGTGGCTGGCTGATATACGACAAACTAACAGAACTGACCTAGATCCACTTTGTGACAATTTGAATCTCCCTTTTTTTGGGGGGAGACTGCACCAAAACTCAGGGTCAGTGTATAATACAACACAATGTAAGTGGCAGAACGTGGCTGGCAAACAGTATGTACGACAAACTAACAGAACTGACTTATATCCACTTTGTAACAATTTGACTCTCCCTTTTTTTGGGGGGAGACTGCACCAAAACTCAGGCAGCCCAGCGTATAACACAACACAATGTAAGTGGCAGAGCGTGGCTGGCTGATATACCACAAACTAACAGAACTGACATATATTCACTTTGTGACAATTTGAATCTCCCTTTTTTGGGGGGAGACTGCACCAAAACTCAGGGTCAGTGTATAATACAACACAATGTAAGTGGCAGAGCGTGGCTGACTGATATACGACAAACTAACAGAACTGACGTATATTCACTTTGTGACAATTTGAATCTCCCTTTTTTTGGGGGGAGACTGCACCAAAACTCAGGCCCAGTGTATAACACAACACAATGTAAGCGGCAGAACGTGGCTGGCTGATATACCACAAACTAACAGAACTGACATATATTCACTTTGTGACAATTTCAATCTCCCTTTTTTGGGGGGAAGACTGCACCAAAACTCAGGCCCAGTGTATAACACAACACAATGTAAGTGGCAGAACGTGGCTAGCGGATATATGACAAACTAACAGAACTGACAAATATCCACTTTGTGACAATTTAAATCTCCCTTTTTTGGGGGGGAGACTGCACCAAAACTCAGGCAGCCCAGTGTATAACACAACACAATGTACGGTAAGTGGCAGAACGTGGCTGGCGGATATACGACAAACTAACAGAACTGACTTATATCCACTTTGTGACAATTTGAATCTCCCTTTTTTGGGGGGGAGATTGCACCAAAACTCAGGGCCAGTGTATAACACAACACAATGTAAGTGGCAGAACGTGGCTGGCTGACATACGACAAACTAACAGAACTGACTTATATCCACTTTGTGACAATTTGAATCTCCCTATTTTGGGGGGGAGACTGCACCAAAACTCAGGCAGCCCAGTGTATAACACAACACAATGTAAGTGGCAGAAAGTGGCTGGAAGATATATGAAAAATTACAAGGACTGTAGTACAATTTCAATCTCCCTACAATGATCTCAGGACAAGTATGGCAGCAATAAAAAGGACTGCTGCACACAAAAGTGTGGACAAATAAACAAGATAACTGTGCAGAAAGGAGCAACATGATGTTTGCTTTTAAAAAAGCAGTTGGTTTGCACAGCAGCGTGCAAACAGCAATGCAGCTATCATGGAGCCTTATAAGGCAGCCTAATAAGCTACAGAGCTGATGCACTAAAATATACCCTCCACTGTCCCTGCAAAAAAAAGCTGGTGTTGGACAGTGGAAATCACTACAGCACAAGCGGTTTTGGGGTTAATCTTCCCTCCCTAACTATATCCCTTCTTCTGATGAAGCTGTATCAATCTCTACCTATGCTACGATTGGCAGAAGTAAGATGGCGGTCGGTGTGCACGCCCCTTTATACTCCCTGTGACGCCACAGAAAGCAAGCCAATCACTGTCATGCCCTTCTCTAAGATGGTGGGGACGGAGATCTATGTCATCACACTGCCCACACTCTGCATCCTCCTTCATTGGCTGAAAAATGGCGCTGAACGCGTCATATGAAACGCGAATTTGGCGCGAAGATCGCCGATCGCATGGCCGATCCCACACTAGGATCAGGTCGGGGTTCATGAAATCCGACTTTGCCAAAAGTCGGCGATTTTTGAATTTGTATGATCCGTTTCTCTCAACCCTAGTAGTGATGGCTCCTGTCCAGGGCACTCTGACTGCCTGGGCAATTTGGCAGGTGGTGAAGAGACAGATGGGTGCTCTTCAGTGCTCAGGACCTGAGAGGATCTGGAACTAATTGAAGTTGATGCGTTAGCTGCCATCCATCCGACAACGGATTCAATTTGGTCCTCCCACAGCAGTGGGGTACGGCGAGCTCCTACAAAAGGACTGTTCCCTGGTAAAACTGGGGGATGATGAGTCACTGGTGCCCGCAGCAGGCACAGAATCCCCACGTCCTCTCCCTGCAGAAACTCCACGCCCACGACCACGTGCCTTACTCCCTGCCTTCTTCATCTTGGTAGACTGATAAAGATAGGCAGAAAAGTACTAAGGGCTTAGTGTGCTTATTCCTGAACAGCTGCTAACAGGTATAAGAAACACTAATTTTATAAAGTGTGGACTAGACTTTAATATGAGCTAATGTGGCCTACACAACTGTAAAGTGAAGTGTCTGGTGAACTTTATTTATGTTTTTTTTTTTTTCACAAAAAGACACTGGATGTGCCCAAAGATGTAAAACTGATAGTATCACAAACTTTTTGCAGCTATTACAATGCAGGAAGGTAACTTTTAATGCAATAGATGAGGCTCCAAAAAATAGGCATATACTAATCTGGATGGGGCTGCAGGGCACAAGCCAGCAGAAAGGCTCCTCTATCTACTCCGATATAGTGTTTGCAAGCAATCTAGCTGGATACGGATGGAACCACACTAATAGGAGAAATCAGGAAAAATGAGCAGCACTAATGCAAAAAAGGACAACGTATGAGGCAGTGACGTATGCTGAGTGGACAACAACCAGAGGTGGCTGCAGAACATACTACAGCGTGAGCTGCGCTCACACACAGAGACCTCACAGACAGCCGTGAACAGCGCTGCAAGGCAAAAGAAAGCTTCTCACACAGCGGTTGATAAAGTAGCCTGGGTAAAGCACAATAAAGCAAATCGCTAGCTCAAACTGTCCCTCAGAACAGCATCATCCTTTCCCTAACTAAATTCACAGCAGAGTGAACCCAAAATGGCGGCGGCGGCTTTTATAGTGCATCATGACATCATTTCAGCAGCCAATCACAGCCATGCCATTAGTTAACATGCCTAACATGCCTAACAGGATGTGCCCACACTTCTTAGGATCCTCATTGGCTGAATAAAATTAAACTGGCTCATTGCTTTATGGGAACTTCCGATTCTGGTATTCGATATTCTAAAAGTATCGGAACTCAGTATCGGAACTCCGATACAGCGAATATCGGTTGATAACCGATATTTCAGTATCGGAATGTTCAACACTACTCATTAATGGTTTGTGACACTTGTAGACTCACGCTGCAAGGAGAACTTTCAATCTCTTCTACCAGAGGCAGAGAGGTGTACTAAAAAGTTGC
This sequence comes from Ranitomeya variabilis, assembly GCF_051348905.1. Lineage (NCBI taxonomy): Eukaryota > Metazoa > Chordata > Amphibia > Anura > Dendrobatidae > Ranitomeya > Ranitomeya variabilis. The sequence continues at coordinate 569,971,314 of NC_135232.1, forward strand.
AGTACCACAGGGTCCTTGTAGCGGAAATACTTCAAAAATTCCCATGTGAGAACGCTGGCAGCAGATGTCAGAGTTTGTTGTACAACCAAGGAGTCCAAGCAAGAGAGAAGGAAGTACAATCAAGCTCAGGCAGGGGAACAATGGCAAAGTTCTGGGACCGTTTTCTCAGACCCTCCCATCGTATCTGCACAGAGGCATGGGGTGCTGTCACAAGAAGTGCAATGTTTGGGAAGATGTTGAGGGAGTACCTTGCAGATCGAACAAAAGTCCTCTGTGATTCCTCTGTGCCTTTTAATTATTGGTTATTCAAGCAGGACACGTGGCATGAACTGGCTCTTTAAGCCTTGGAGGTTCTGGCCTGCCCTGCTGCTAGCGTTCTTTCAGAGCGGGTTTTTAGTGCCGCTGGTGGAATTATAACAGATAAGCGCATCCGCCTGTCAACTGAAAATGCTGACAGGCTGACTCTTATAAAAATGAACAAGGGCTGGATTGGGAAAGACTGCTGTACACCACCAAGTGAAAACAGCGAAACATAACCTCAAATACATTCATTCTTTTGGGGAGGTGTATTCTCATGCACCTCTTCACAACCACACATGGGTATACACTTCCAGATTAAGTCTTTTTTATGTTATCCTCCTCCATATCCTTATCCTCATCATCCACAACCACTAGAGGACCAGGGTGAGCATGCTCTGTACTTATAGACCGGTGCATTTTGGGCAAGAGGACTGTGATGGCATTCTTTTATTTTGTAAAAAAGGACCCCACATTGGGGAAATGGGCATGACATTACATTGGGCCTACTTCTTAATTCTGTCTCCTGCAATGTGTCCTTTATCTACCACTAGATCACCAGAGTGAACGTGTTCTATACGGTGCATTTTGGGCAAGGGGGCTGTGATGGCACTCTTTTATTTTGTAAAAAAAGGACCCCACATTGGGCAAATGGGCATGACATTACATTGGGCCTACTTCTTAATTCTGTCTCCTGCAATGTGTCCTTTAACTGCCACTAGATCACCAGGCTGAACGTTCTCTGTATGGTGCTGTAAAATAAAAAAGGATGGAAAAAGTTAAAATATTTGAATATTTTTGAATACACTGTTTAAATATATATTTTTTCCATAATTGACAATTTTCAAATATCTTTAAGCTATTTCCATTCACTGTCTTTTCATTTGACTGTATATTTGCAAAACTCAAATGATCCATAATCTCATGTTGCAATTGGCCATTTGATATAGTTCGGCCTTTAAACATGTTGTGTATTCCAATATACAAATATCAGGAACTGTGAGGACAATTTCTAAACCTAGTATGTTAACAGAAAGAGAGGCATGACTGCTGAAGACATTGTCTTCATATCTATCAACTTTGTGTTTCTAATCATATCATTTCCGGGAAACATCTTTATCATTGTGGTGAATATTCTAGATTTCTTCAAAAAAAGGAGACTCCTACTAAGTGATCAGCTCATACTTGGCTTCAAAGTTTTCAGTCTTCTACATGGATTTCACGAAGGCTATATGCTGTACATAGATCTATGTCCGTGGGTTAGAAATGAATATGTTAAGCAAGGAAAACATGTCCTTATGTATGTGAACTTGAGCTCTTTATGGTTCTCTGCCCTTCTTAGTGTACATTTCTGTTTGAAGATCGTCAATATTAACCACAGGTTCTACATCAGTCTTCAGAGAATATTTCCAAAGTTGTTTCCTTGGATTATTGTTGCTTTTCTTCTAGAATACTTTTTTCTGAGTCTTTATTCTGCACTGAAAGCAAATCAGGAGTGTTTACTAAATACAACGTCCAACTATGGATCCATGATCACACCAATAAGATGTTCTTGGCTAATATTCATCTTTCTGACAGTATGTGGCTTGTGTGCCTTCAGCTGCGCAATATCTGCATTGACCATCCTCAGCTCTCTATTTAAACACATGAAAAGAATCCATGAAAATACTGAAGGGTCCAATTCTCCTAACATGGAGGCTCATGTTCGTGCAATTAAAACAATCACTACTTTACTGGCTACAAATATTATTATATTTACCTCCATAGCCATAATGATGACAATAGACAAACCATGGGGATTTATATTTGGTAGTCTAATTAATATATGTCATATTTTTAGTTCTTACTTTTTAACTAAGGGAACAAAAAAATTGGATCAGACTCTGGTAGAGATACTGAACCAGTGTTCACGCGTTAGCTGTTAGAATTAGTAATGGCAATACATGGATGCATGTTCTATACTTGTGGCACACACTTGTTTCATCTTGAAATAGGAGCTTTTGAAATTAGGTTGAATTCATGCTGAAATGTGGGGTATTGGAAATGTTTTAATGGAAGCCTGTAAAAGATTTAATGTAAAACTTAATTGCATTTTTAAGTACAGAATGACATTGAGGGTGATCAATAAGTGGAACAGATTGCCACGAGAGGTGGTGAGTTTTCTTTCAATGGAAGTTGTGAAACAGAGACTGGACAGACATCTGAGTTGGTTTAGTGAATCCTGCATTGAGCAGGAGGTTGGACACGATGATCCTGGAGGTCCCTTCCAACTCTCACATTCTAGGATTCTATGTTTCCAGCATTTCTGTTCTAAAAATTAAAAAAAGTTCACCAAGTCAGCAGTAAAATGAGTTAAAAAAGGTGGAAGCACGTAAAAAATTGGGAAAAATACAATAATAGGAGCAGATAACTATTGCATATTTTGGTACATACACCTGTTGAAAAATTGTTGCAAAAAAAAAGCTAATTTTTTGTACCTGGAAACATGGCTTTATTGTTTTAGAACAAGATTCAGACATGTTGAAAAAGATTGGAAGCCCGTTTGGGCTTCGCTTACATTCTATGAAGCAGTAGGTCAGTCTTCAAGGAACCTAAACTGGTTAAGCCTTGAGATTGTTCCATAAAAAATGGGTAATTTTACATTTATACAAATAAGTGACTCTTAATACTGGAGATTCAATTTATATTGGGCTCGCGTGAGGGTGTTGTGTCACGTGAGCCCGACGCCCAATCAGCATTCGTGTCACTGTCCCCACCTTCGGATAAATTGAATATTATAAGAAGTTAGAGTACAGCTGCTGCCATGGCTTCTTGTTAATGTTCAGTACGTGTGAAGGTAGGGACAGTGGGCACTGGGAACATTAGTGGTGACACCATTTGGACGGTACTGGCACGGGAGGTGAATATAAGTGGTTTTTTTTAATAGGACCAAACAGATGAATAAGAAGGAGTTGTCCTAATAGTAGACATCCTCATTCATGAAACTTGGTAAATGGTAAACACTAGTGTTGAGCAAATTTGTCGAAATTCAATTTCACTAGTTTTCTCAAAATTAGTCACACAATTTGATTCACATCAAATTTACTAAATCCAAATTTAGCCTTATTGAAAACTCTCCAGACATCAAAGTGCAATATATGTCGGGTGGAAAAAAATACTCATCTAACTGCTCACCAGTACTATTGCCACAGTCCCATTTTGGTCCCTTGCGCAGATTATTTGGACATATTTTTCTCTGTGGCCAATAAGTAGAATATTAGGTGCACCACTATTACAAAAAACTATAAACTGTAAATATATATTTTCTCTTATCTCTAATAATAAACCGTAAATCAGGGTGCTACAAAATGCATGGAAAGTACCAATATCAGAATGAAAAAGAGAAAAGCCAATGCATAAATGTGTGCACACCTGCTACAAGATAAAAGAATTATCAAAATTTTATTGTATACATACAAGGACACATATATCACATAAAACCAATTAAAAACATAACAACAAAACACCCTTCCCCATAAGATGTATTCAAATATACTCCTCTATATATAACTATACATCGGGGCCCAAAGAAACTACTACAGGCAAGAAAGTTGCATCTATTGTGTTATAATACAAAACACATATATGTGCATACACAAAGTTATAACAGGTAAGAGATAAAGCCTGTATGTAGTCAAATGAAGGATTTAATCTAATATTAATATGTATACTCTTCTCTAATAAACACATATGTATATTAGAGGTCTGTCCTAAGAAGCATGTGTTTTAATATTCCTGTGAGACTTACGTGAAGGCGCTTAATATTGAGTTAAGTCACAAAACATGCTCAACAGCGCACAAAAATTGGCCAAGCTTGCCAATCTGTTTTGTTTTATAGGGCATATCCTTATACATATATTGGCGGCTGAAAATAAATATTAATGAATGATCTATTGGCACCGATTACCGGTCTAGATCTGCACACACTGGGATCAATTCATCAACTTCAATCTAGTCAAGGACTGGAGTAGCATTCCTCAACTACAATCGCAGACACATTTAATGAATTGGATGGACAGGCATCCGCCAAAGAGCTTATTCAAACTGACATGAAAATGCCAATGCCTTGTGGCATAAAACTATTGTGACTTTTCAAAGCTTTTATGCCAATGTATTAGAATCCTGTATTTTGCGGCATGTGGGTATTTTAATATAGTGTTTCATTTTCATTCCTCTAGCTTTCATCATGTCAATGATTTGCTTTCTGCTCAGTATTTCTATTATGAAACTAGTGAATCTTTTCATATATACTGCTTATGACTCTTTCATGGTACTATTCTTGATTGTAGCCATTTTATTAGCTTTTATATTCCATTAGTGTGATTATACTTTCTTCATGTATCAATAATCTAAATAAAATTATGTACAATATATAAGTGTCTGTGTATTTTTTCTGCACTTGACATTTGTATGTTGTTCTGATAAATCATGGGATTTTACCGGAATCTCCTGCTGCTGGAATCTCTTGTTTTCTCTTGATATTCCTGTCTCACAATAGCCTCTGTGTAGTGGAATCCCTTGGGGTGAGTTGAACATAGAGACAGGGCCGGGCCTAAAATTCAGCCCTGGCAAGTTACACAGGCCCACTTGTCACATGGTGACTGTATAATATCTTTGTATACTTGTAGGCAGGGCCGGTTTTAGGCAAAGTGGGGCCCTAGGCAAAGTTTAAAATGGGGCCCCAAATGCTAACATATTGCACATCACGAAAAAGCATTTGGGTTGTATTTACAATTTACAAGCGCTGAGTTCAGACCGCTAAATGAGTTTGATCGACAATACTGAAGTTGTTCAACGCTTGTTTCCTGGCCTCTTTCCACCAGCTGAGAAAGAATGATGGGACAGAACGATCACTAATAGATCACTAACAGATCAGCATACAGGATCATGTTATCAGCAGCACATCTACAGTTACATCGGCGATGTGCTGCTGAGAACAATGATTTTTGTTCCAGCAAAAACAATCTGAATAGGCAGCATTTTACTTGTTTAGTAAAATACACCCCCTAGTCCTCCATATATTATAATGTGCACCACAGTCCTCCATAGAGCATAATACACTCCTCATAGTGCTCCATATAGTATAATGCACCGCCATAGTCATCCATGTAGTACAATTCACTTCCCATAGTATAATGCACCCCATAGTTCTTCATATAGTATAACGTATTCCCCATAGTCCTCGATACAGTATAATGCAGCCCACATACAGTATAATGCAACCACCAGCCTACAGAATATAATGCAGCCACCCCATAGAATATAATGCAGCCCCGCTCATAGTTTAATGCAATCACCCCTCAAAGAATATAAATAGAATACAACCCCCCATAGAATATAATGTAGCCCCGAATAGAATAGAATACAGCCCACCTCCCCACAGAATATAATTCCTCCCCATCAAAGAGTATGATGCAATCATCCCTCATAAAATCTAATACAGCCCCCCATAGAATATAATACAGCCCACCTCCCCATAATATATAATGTAGCCCCCATAGAATATAATGCAGCCCACCATAGTATAAAACACAGCCTCCCCCATAGAATATAATGTATCACCCATAGTATATAACACAGCCTCCCCCATAGAATTTAATGTACCCCTCATAGTATGTAGCAAAGCCAGCATAGTATATAGCACAACCCGCATAGTATATAGCACCACCCACATAGCAGATAGCAGCCCACGTAGTAGTATACAACACAGCCCACATAGTAGGATACAGCACAGCCCACGCAGTAGTATACAGCACAGCCCACACAGTGGTATACAGCACAGCCCACACAGTAGTATACAAGACAGCCCACGTAGTAATATACAGCACAGCGCACGTAGCAGTATACAGCACAGCCCACGTACCTGTATACAGCAGAGCCCACATAGCAGTATACAGCACAGCCCACATAGCAGTATACAGCACAGCCCACGTAGCAGTATATAGCACAGCTTACGTAGCAGTATACAGCACAGCCCATGTAGCAGTATACAGCACAGCCCACGTAGTAGTATACAGCACAGCCCACTTAGCAGTATACAGCACAGCCCACATAGTAGTATATAGCACAGCCCACATAGTAGTATACAGCACAGCCCACGTAGTAGTATATAGCACAGCCCACGTAGTAGTATACATCACAGCCCACGTAGTAGTATACAGCACAGCCCACATAGTAGTATACAGCACAGCCCGCATCTCTCCCCCCCAGAATGGCCCCACAGTCCAGTAAAAAAACAAAAAAACACACTCCTCTCCTTGTGCCCCTGCTTCTGTCTCGGCGGCTGCCGCTGCACTGCCTGGCACATAGTGAGTGCGCGCGCACCCGCAGTGTCAAAGGCAGAGCGGGGAATGATGGGAGAGGGGGCATCAGCAGACGCTCTCCCCTCATCATTGCATTCAACTGTACCAGCGTCATAGGCGCCGGTATAATTGAATGCGGTGCTGGTGGGGAGAGTCGGCATGCAGCAGCCCACTACTGGCATCGGCCCTTCTGGCATTTGCCAGAAGTGCCCGATGGCCAGTCTGGCCCTGCTTAGAGGTTATCTCTGGGTGCTTTTTGTCTGTGTGCTAAAGCTACAAAGGTTGTTCTTAAAATGGTTGTCCAGGCTTAGGGCTCTCATCTTAAGTTAAGGTAACTGCAGACTTGTGAATCCTCATAGTGAGCTGTCAGGATTCTCCAGGGTCAGCGCCAGAATTGAGCGAACGTTTTACCGAAAGAATGTGATTTCCATATGTATAGTAGCACAGAGCAGTAGTCAAGACCCAGCTTCACTCCTGTTGCGCTCTGGCACTTTACAGACAAGAGGTTCCCCAGTCCCAGTGTGCTTTAGAGTGTGGGGAGCGTCACACTTGTAGGCCACAGGCCTTCGCTGCCTCCAAGCTTCTGTCCTAGGAGCTGCCACACACAATGAATGGGACACCAAGTTCTTTGTAACAGTCAAACTTTTACCAATCAGAACAAGTTCATTAGGTAAGCAAAGGTGGGATAGGGCACAGCAATTTGCACTTCCTTCCTCCTTAGTACAACTCCTCTTCTGTCCTGCCACCCATTCATTCTGGACTATCCCAAACCCGCTGACTCCATCAGCCTCAGAGATTTATTGACCACTCTGGCAGTGCATTCGGGACCTGCCACCTACTCACCACTTAATTTAACATCCACTGGCCTCATGATGTCAGAAGACCAGTCCCACGCTTTGGTGCCTTTCCTGGACCATAGGCTCCAGACACTGTTGGAATGTGCATCATTGAAATCTATTCTGCCTCTCTCTGCCTCTCACTGCCTCGAACAGCTGGCCAGCACTGCCATTAGGAACAAACCGCACCTGAGCTTGGCCTTCACTAAGCATGTCACTAACTGACACTGAACTTCCTCTAACCAGGAAGTGCCTCCCTTTTATCAGCACTAGTGGCCACCCACTGGACTAGTTCTATCCTTAGCCATTTCCTATCTTACATGTTAAACTTCTTATCTTTACTCTATATCTTATGCTGTCCTAAGCTTATCCTATGCTATACTCACATTATGCATTAATAGAGTTGAGCGACTTTCATTTTTTTAAGATCGAGTCGGGTTTTGTGAAACCCGATTTTGTCCAGAGTCGAGTCGAGTGCAGTCGGCCGATTATCGCTAAAAGTCGGGGATCGACCGAAACACGAAACCCAATGCAAGTCAATGGGGAAGCATAGTCGGCAGTGAGTGGAGGCCAGGAAAACACCTACAGTGCCCATTTTAATGCCAAAAACATCCATTCTTGTTTCTGAAGCTTGTCAATCTTAATTAACTTTATAATAATAGTTGGGCATAGGGAATTGGGGGTCATTTGGCAAAAGTTGTGGGGGGAGTAGGGCCGGCTCAAGTTTTTCGTGGGCCCAGGAAATGCGGACTACGTCACGGCGGTGTTGCAGGGAAAGGTAAGTATTTCAACGTTGCAAGTGCTGTGATCCTGAGCAAGCAGGGGGGGCCCACTCGTTCGCATTGGCACTGGCACAGTGCCCCTCAAAGTACAGCGATGTGTGTTTGCATGGCGGGGGCGCCTCCCACCAGCAGCGACACTTTTGCGTACTCTGAGGGGCCCTGTGCCAGTGACGTCGCCAACGAGTATGCCCCCCCACCTGATGAAGGAACCTGCACTTTCATCTGCACCTTCCTCTCTGTCCCTGTGTAAGGTGGTATAACATGCGGGAAGGGGAACCTTACTTTCAGCAGGGTCAGATTCTGGCTGTGTAGAGTATAAGGGGAATGTAGTGGTCTAGGTCAATGTACCAGCAGACTCATCTAGCAGTGGCTGGGCAATGGGCAGGATGAGGAGGAAACAGATATAGGGCCAAAGAATAAAGTAGGCTAAATGCAGTTCAAAATTGGTAACAGGACTAAACAGGCGGCATTGCTTTGTTCAGTGGAGTAGCAAACCCAAGAGCAGCAGACACTGTTTCAAGGGCATAACCACACTAGTAGGCCAAATGCAGTTTAATATCTGATAGTATAGGGCGAAAGCCAGAATGTGGAAGCTCAGCTTTGTTCAGTTGAGGACAACACCAGGCAGGGGCAGACAGACACCTTTAGTAGGCCGGAACAGCCAATTGCATTTTTAAAAATGGTAATTTGGAACTGAAGGTTGAAGCTCAGCTTTATTCAGTTGAGGACAACACCAGGCAAGGGCAGACAGACACCTTTAGTAGGCCGGAACAGCCAATTGCATTTTTAAAAATGGTAATTTGGAACTGAAGGTTGAAGCTCAGCTTTATTCAGTTGAGGACAACACCAGGCAGGGGCAGACATTCACCTTTAGTAGGCCGGAACAGCCAATTGCATTTTTAAAAATGGTAATTTGGAACAGAAGGTAGAAGCTCAGCTTTATTCAGTTGAGGACAACACCAGGCAGGGGCAGACATTCACCTTTAGTAGGCCGGAACAGCCAATTGCATTTTTAAAAATGGTAATTTGGAACAGAAGGTTGAAGCTCAGCTTTATTCAGTTGAGGACAACACCAGGCAGGGGCAGTCAGACACCTTTAGTAGGCCGGAACAGCCAATTTTTTAAAAAAACAGCAGTTAGTAAGAGGCAGAAGGTAGAAGCTCAGCTTTATTCAGTTGAGGACAACACCAGGCAGGGGCAGACAGACACCTTTAGTAGGCCGGAACAGCCAATTGCATTTTTAAAAATGGTAATTTGGAACTGAAGGTTGAAGCTCAGCTTTATTCAGTTGAGGACAACACCAGGCAGGGGCAGACATTCACCTTTAGTAGGCCGGAACAGCCAATTGCATTTTTAAAAATGGTAATTTGGAACAGAAGGTTGAAGCTCAGCTTTATTCAGTTGAGGACAACACCAGGCAGGGGCAGACAGACACCTTTAGTAGGCCGGAACAGCCAATTGCATTTTTAAAAATGGTAATTTGGAACAGAAGGTTAAAGCTCAGCTTTATTCAGTTGAGGACAACACCAGGCAGGGGCAGACAGACACCTTTAGTAGGCCGGAACAGCCAATTGCATTTTTAAAAATGGTAATTTGGAACAGAAGGTTGAAGCTCAGCTTTATTCAGTTGAGGACAACACCAGGCAGGGGCAGACAGACACCTTTAGTAGGCCGGAACAGCCAATTGCATTTTTAAAAATGGTAATTTGGAACAGAAGGTTGAAGCTCAGCTTTATTCAGTTGAGGACAACACCAGGCAGGGGCAGTCAGACACCTTTAGTAGGCCGGAACAGCCAATTTTTAAAAAAAACAGCAGTTAGTAAGAGGCAGAAGGTAGAAGCTCAGCTTTATTCAGTTGAGGACAACACCAGGCAGGGGCAGACAGACACCTTTAGTAGGCCGGAACAGCCAATTGCATTTTTAAAAATGGTAATTTGGAACAGAAGGTTGAAGCTCAGCTTTATTCAGTTGAGGACAACACCAGGCAGGGGCAGTCAGACACCTTTAGTAGGCCGGAACAGCCAATTTTTTAAAAAAACAGCAGTTAGTAAGAGGCAGAAGGTAGAAGCTCAGCTTTAATCAGTTGAGGACAACACCAGGCAGGGGCAGACAGACACCTTTAGTAGGCCGGAACAGCCAATTGCATTTTTAAAAATGGTAATTTGGAACAGAAGGTTGAAGCTCAGCTTTATTCAGTTGAGGACAACACCAGGCAGGGGCAGTCAGACACCTTTAGTAGGCCGGAACAGCCAATTTTTTAAAAAAACAGCAGTTAGTAAGAGGCAGAAGGTAGAAGCTCAGCTTTATTCAGTTGAGGACAACACCAGGCAGGGGCAGACAGACACCTTTAGTAGGCCGGAACAGCCAATTGCATTTTTAAAAATGGTAATTTGGAACAGAAGGTTGAAGCTCAGCTTTATTCAGTTGAGGACAACACCAGGCAGGGGCAGTCAGACACCTTTAGTAGGCCGGAACAGCCAATTTTTTAAAAAAACAGCAGTTAGTAAGAGGCAGAAGGTAGAAGCTCAGCTTTATTCAGTTGAGGACAACACCAGGCAGGGGCAGACAGACACCTTTAGTAGGCCGGAACAGCCAATTGCATTTTTAAAAATGGTAATTTGGAACAGAAGGTTGAAGCTCAGCTTTATTCAGTTGAGGACAACACCAGGCAGGGGCAGTCAGACACCTTTAGTAGGCCGGAACAGCCAATTTTTTAAAAAAACAGCAGTTAGTAAGAGGCAGAAGGTAGAAGCTCAGCTTTATTCAGTTGAGGACAACACCAGGCAGGGGCAGACAGACACCTTTAGTAGGCCGGAACAGCCAATTGCATTTTTAAAAATGGTAATTTGGAACAGAAGGTTGAAGCTCAGCTTTATTCAGTTGAGGACAACACCAGGCAGGGACAGACAGACACCTTTAGTAGGCCGGAACAGCCAATTGCATTTTTAAAAATGGTAATTTGGAACAGAAGGTTGAAGCTCAGCTTTATTCAGTTGAGGACAACACCAGGCAGGGGCAGACATTCACCTTTAGTAGGCCGGAACAGCCAATTGCATTTTTAAAAATGGTAATTTGGAACAGAAGGTAGAAGCTCAGCTTTATTCAGTTGAGGACAACACCAGGCAGGGGCAGACAGACACCTTTAGTAGGCCGGAACAGCCAATTTTTTAAAAAAACAGCAGTTAGTAAGAGGCAGAAGGTAGAAGCTCAGCTTTATTCAGTTGAGGACAACACCAGGCAGTGGCAAACAGACACCTTTAGTAGGCCGGAACAGCCAATTGCATTTTTAAAAATGGTAATTTGGAACAGAAGGTTGAAGCTCAGCTTTATTCAGTTGAGGACAACACCAGGCAGGGGCAGACAGACACCTTTAGTAGGCCGGAACAGCCAATTTTATAAAAAAAAAGCAGTTAATAAGAGGCAGAAGGTAGAAGCTCAGCTTTATTCAGTTGCAGCTTCTTGGCAATAATATAAAGAAGACGCGACAGGACAACACTCGGTGGATGCCATATCTGTTTTTTCAATGGAAAAAAAACCTTTCAGTTAACTACTTGCAGGAGCAAGTTTTTGTAGCTGGTGGACAATTTTTTTAAAAAAAAGCAGTTAATAAGAGGCAGAAGGTAGAAGCTCAGCTTTATTCAGTTGCAGCTTCTTGGCAATAATATAAAGAAGACGCGACAGGACAACACTCGGTGGATGCCATATCTGTGTTTTCAATGGAAAAAAACCTTTCAGTTAACTACTTGCAGGAGAAAGTTTTTGTAGCTGGTGGCCAATTTTTGTACTGTACCAGTTTTTTGTTGTATGTGTTTTTGTTTTTAATGTTAAAATGTCTGCATTTGATATCTCTCCAGTATTTTCTTTTTTATAAGCAAAATACTGCAGTTTTACATCGGTTACATGGATACACAGGCAGCTTGGTGGTGAGTGGAGGAGTATTTAAAGTAGGGACCGCAGACAGGCTATCAAAGGCCTAAAATAACAAACAATAGGCTCATGGCAGCTTTACAGCGGTTACATGGATACATGGGCAGGCAGCTGGTGATGAGTGGAGGAGTATTTAAAGTAGGGACCGCAGACAGGCTATCAAAGGCCTAAAATAACAAACAATAGGCTCATGGCAGTTTTACAGCGGTTACATGGATACACGGGCAGGCAGCTTGGTGGTCAGTGAAGGAGTATTTAAAGTAGGGACCGCAGACAGGCTATCAAAGGCCTAAAATAACAAACAATAGGCTCATGGCAGTTTTACAGCGGTTACATGGATACACGGGCAGGCAGCTTGGTGGTGAGTGGAGGAGTATTTAAAGTAGGGACCGCAGACAGGCTATCAAAGGCCTAAAATAACAAACAATAGGCTCATGGCAGCTTTACAGCGGTTACATGGATACACAGGCAGCTTGGTGGTGAGTGGAGGAGTATTTAAAGTAGGGACCGCAGACAGGCTATCAAAGGCCTAAAATAACAAACAATAGGCTTATGGCAGTTTTACAGCGGTTACATGGATACACGGGCAGGCAGCTTGGTGGTCAGTGGAGGAGTATTTAAAGTAGGGACCGCAGACAGGCTATCAAAGGCCTAAAATAACAAACAATAGGCTCATGGCAGCTTTACAGCGGTTACATGGATACACGGGCAGGCAGCTGGTGATGAGTGGAGGAGTATTTAAAGTAGGGACCGCAGACAGGCTATCAAAGGCCTAAAATAACAAACAATAGGCTCATGGCAGTTTTACAGCGGTTACATGGATACACGGGCAGGCAGCTTGGTGGTGAGTGGAGGAGTATTTAAAGTAGGGACCGCAGACAGGCTATCAAAGGCCTAAAATAACAAACAATAGGCTCATGGCAGTTTTACAGCGGTTACATGGATACACGGGCAGGCAGCTTGGTGGTCAGTGGAGGAGTATTTAAAGTAGGGACCGCAGACAGGCTATCAAAGGCCTAAAATAACAAACAATAGGCTCATGGCAGCTTTACAGCGGTTACATGGATACACAGGCAGCTTGGTGGTGAGTGGAGGAGTATTTAAAGTAGGGACCGCAGACAGGCTATCAAAGGCCTAAAATAACAAACAATAGGCTTATGGCAGTTTTACAGCGGTTACATGGATACACGGGCAGGCAGCTTGGTGGTGGTGAGTGGAGGAGTATTTAAAGTAAGGACCGCAGAAAGGCTATCAAAGGCCTAAAATAACAAACAATAGGCTCATGGCAGCTTTACAGCGGTTACATGGATACACGGGCAGGCAGCTGGTGATGAGTGGAGGAGTATTTAAAGTAGGGACCGCAGACAGGCTATCAAAGGCCTAAAATAACAAACAATAGGCTCATGGCAGCTTTACAGCGGTTACATGGATACACAGGCAGCTTGGTGGTGAGTGGAGGAGTATTTAAAGTAGGGACCGCAGACAGGCTATCAAAGGCCTAAAATAACAAACAATAGGCTCATGGCAGCTTTACAGCGGTTACATGGATACACAGGCAGCTTGGTGGTGAGTGGAGGAGTATTTAAAGTAGGGACCGCAGACAGGCTATCAAAGGCCTAAAATAACAAACAATAGGCTTATGGCAGTTTTACAGCGGTTACATGGATACACGGGCAGGCAGCTTGGTGGTCAGTGGAGGAGTATTTAAAGTAGGGACCGCAGACAGGCTATCAAAGGCCTAAAATAACAAACAATAGGCTCATGGCAGCTTTACAGCGGTTACATGGATACACGGGCAGGCAGCTGGTGATGAGTGGAGGAGTATTTAAAGTAGGGACCGCAGACAGGCTATCAAAGGCCTAAAATAACAAACAATAGGCTCATGGCAGCTTTACAGCGGTTACATGGATACACAGGCAGCTTGGTGGTGAGTGGAGGAGTAGTGCAAGGAGTGTCTGTCCCAGTACTCCCAAAATATAAATAGATGTTAATGTCTCGCAAAACAACCAAAACAAAAAAAAAGGTGGCATACTTAGGTACAGGGGTGGGCTCATCTACTGAGTTTCTGACATAGTAATTTGGCAGTAACTATTTAATGGTGCCAATATAGGACACAGACACAGACTACTTTAAGTTGCATCATAGATGTCTACAAATTTGTATTGTCAGTGCCAGACATTGAATGATGTCAGCGAATAGACTAAAGATTGGTGGAGCTGTGCGACATAATTTTGCACGTGGTAGAGCACATTTTGAGCTGGGGTAGGGGGGAACTCTCTTGAGGCCGGCGGGACCGCCCCAGGGCCCCTCATGTTACAACGGTGTGTCTGACGTTGGGTGCGCACCACCACCGCCAGAGACACTACATTGTACTATGAGGGACCCATTAGCAATGCCGTCAACCAAAAGCGAGCACACCCACCTCTTCAGACAAACAGCAGTCTCACGGGTGCTTGCGCCAAGTCGCGATACCACGGCCCCGTGTGGGGAGTTTTGCCATTTAGGGAGGTGTAAACATGTCGTATGCTGTACAATCAGCTGCAGCAAATTAGACATTAGAAAAGTAATTCACAGGCAAGAGCTTTTCATAGGAAAGCTAGGTGTCGGCTGGGCAAGGTGGGGCAAAAGATTTCGAAATCCAGTTGTGGTTCATTTTAATGAATGTTAGATCGTCAACATTTTGGGTAGCCAGACGAGTCCTTTTTTCGGTTAATATTGAACCTGCAGCACTGAATACTCTTTCTGATAGGACACTTGCTGCCGGGCAAGCAAGCTCCTGCAATGCATATTCTGCCAATTCTGGCCAGGTGTCTAATTTGGAGGCCCAGTAATCAAATGGGAATGACGGTTGAGGGAGAACATCGATAAGGGATGAAAAATAGTTAGTAACCATACTGGACAAATGTTGTCTCCTGTCACTTTCAATTGATGCAGCAGTACCTGTCCTGTCTGCGGTCATAGCAAAATCACTCCACAACCTGGTCAGAAAACCCCTCTGTCCAACGCCACTTCTGATGTGTGCACCCCTAACACTCCTAGTCTGCTGCCCCCTGGAGCTCGTGTGAGAACGATCACGTGCGCTGTGTGCTGGGAATGCCTGAAGCAAACGGTCAACAAGAGTTGATTGTTTGGTTGCTAATATTAGTTCCAAGTTCTCATGTGGCATAATATTTTGCAATTTGCCTTTATAGCGTGGATCAAGGAGGCAGGCCAACCAGTAATCGTCATCGTTCATCATTTTCGTAATGCGTGTGTCCCTTTTTAGGATACGTAAGGCATAATCCGCCATGTGGGCCAAAGTTCCAGTTGTCAAATCTCCGGTTGTGATTGGTTGAGGGGCAGTTGCAGGCAAATCTACGTCACTTGTGTCCCTCAAAAAACCAGAACCCGGCCGTGACACGCAACCAATTTCCTGTGCCCCCGGGAAAGGTTCGGCATTAAAAATATACTCATCCCCATCATCCTCCTCGTCCTCCACCTCCTCTTCGCCCGCTACCTCGTCCTGTACACTGCCCTGACCAGACAATGGCTGACTGTCATCAAGGCTTTCCTCTTCCTCTGGTGCAGACGCCTGCTCCTTTATGTGCGTCAAACTTTGCATCAGCAGACGCATTAGGGGGATGCTCATGCTTATTACGGCGTTGTCTGCACTAACCAGCCGTGTGCATTCCTCAAAACACTGAAGGACTTGACACATGTCTTGTATCTTAGACCACTGCACACCTGACAACTCCATGTCTGCCATCCTACTGCCTGCCCGTGTATCCTCCCACAAATAAATAACAGCACGCCTCTGTTCGCACAGTCTCTGAAGCATGTGCAGTGTTGAGTTCCACCTTGTTGCAACGTCTATGATTAGGCGATGCTGGGGAAGGTTCAAAGACCGCTGATAGGTCTGCATACGGCTGGCGTGTACAGGCGAACGTCGGATATGTGAGCAAAGTGCACGCACTTTGAGGAGCAGGTCGGAGAACCCAGGATAAGTTTTCAATAAGCACTGCACCACCAGGTTTAAGGTGTGAGCCAGGCAAGGAATGTGTTTCAGTTGGGAAAGGGAGATGGCAGCCATGAAATTCCTTCCGTTATCACTCACTACCTTGCCTGCCTCAAGATCTACTGTGCCCAGCCACGACTGCGTTTCTTGTTGCAAGAACTCGGATAGAACTTCCGCGGTGTGTCTGTTGTCGCCCAAACACTTCATAGCCAATACAGCCTGCTGACGCTTGGCAGTAGCTGGCCCATAATGGGACAACTGGTGTGCAACAGTGTCATCTGCCGATGGAGTGGTTGGCAGACTGCGTTCTGCGGAAGAGCTGTAGCTTCTGCAGGAGGACGAGGAGGAGGAGGAGGAGGGGGTGCGAACGCCTACAGCCAACTGTTTCCTAGACCGTGGGCTAGGCACAACTGTCCCTAAATTGATGTCGCCTGTGGACCCTGCATCCACCACATTCACCCAGTGTGCCGTGATGGACACATAACGTCCCTGGCCATGCCTACTGGTCCATGCATCTGTAGTCAGGTGCACCTTTGTACTCACAGATTGCCTGAGTGCATGGACAATGCGCTGTTTAACATGCTGGTGCAGGGCTGGGATGGCTTTTCTGGAAAAAAAGTGTCGACTGGGTAGCTCGTATCGTGGTTCAGCGTACTCCATCAGGGCTTTGAAAGCTTCGCTTTCAACTAACCGGTAGGGCATCATCTCTAACGAGATTAGTCTAGCTATGTGGGCGTTAAAACCCTGTGTACGCGGATGCGAGGATAAGTACTTCCTTTTTCTAACCAGAGTCTCATGTAGGGTGAGCTGGACTGGAGAGCTGGAGATCGTGGAACTTTCGGGTGTGCCGGTGTACATGGCAGACTGAGAGACGGTTGGAGACGGTATTGTTTCCGCCGGTGCCCTAGATGCAATATTTCCTCCTACAAAACTGGTGGTTCCCTGACCCTGACTGCTTTTGGCTGGCAAAGAAACCTGCACAGATACTGCCGGTGGTGCGGAAAATGGTGGCCTTACAGTGACGGAAGGGATGTTGCGTTGCTGACTAGCTTCATTGGCCGAGGGTGCTACAACCTTAAGGGACGTTTGGTAGTTAGTCCAGGCTTGAAAATGCATGGTGGTTAAGTGTCTATGCATGCAACTAGTATTTAGACTTTTCAGATTCTGACCTCTGCTTAAGCTAGTTGAACATTTTTGACAGATGACTTTGCGCTGATCAGTTGGATGTTGTTTAAAAAAATGCCAGACTGCACTCTTCCTAGACTCGGATCCCTTTTCAGGGATTGCAGACTGAGCTTTAACCGGATGGCCACGCTGTCCTCCAACAGGTTTTGGCTTTGACACGCGTTTTGGGCCAGATACGGGCCCGGCAGATGGAACCTGTTGCGATGTTGATGCCTGCTGCGGCCCCTCCTCCACCTCCGCTTCTGAACTACTGCCGCCTGCACCCTGTTCCCCCAATGGCTGCCAATCGGGGTCAATAACTGGGTCATCTATTACCTCCTCTTCGAGCTCGTGTGCAACTTCATCTGTGTCACTGTGTCGGTCAGTGGTATAGCGTTCGTGGCGGGGCAACATAGTCTCATCAGGGTCTGATTGTGGATCTGTACCCTGAGAGGGCAATGTGGTGGTCTGAGTCAAAGGAGCAGCATAGTACTCTGGCTGTGGCTGTGCATCAGTGCACTCCATGTCAGAATATACTTGTAATGGGCATGGCCTGTTAAATGTTTCACTTTCTAAGCCAGGGACGGTATGTGTAAAGAGCTCCATGGAGTGACCCGTTGTGTCGCCTGCTGCATCCTTCTCTCTTGTTGTAGTTTTTGCTGAGGAGGACAAGGAAGCGACTTGTCCCTGACCGTGAACATCCACAAGCGACGCGCTGCTTTTACATTTACCAGTTTCGGAAGAGGAGGCAAAAGAGCTAGAGGCTGAGTCTGCAATGTAAGCCAAAACTTGCTGTTGCTGCTCCGCCTTTAAAAGCGGTTTTCCTACTCCCAGAAAAGAGAGCGTTCGAGGCCTTGTGTAGCCTGACGACGAAACTGGCTCCACAGCTCCAGACTTAGGTGGAATATTTTTATCCCCACGACCACCTGATGCTCCACTACCACTACCATCATTACCAGCTGACAATGAACGCCCACGACGACCTCTTGCACCAGACTTCCTCATTGTTTTAAAATCTTAACCAAAGTAACTTTATTTGTTGCTGTCAAACAACTTACACGGTGAGCTATAACTTCAGTATGATTTCAATATCCCTTAACAGGTTGGTGAGACCACAAGGAAAATCAGGCACAATGTTACACACTCTGTTTTCTGTGGCACAAAATCACAGAGATGACACACACGCAGGACTGTCACTCAAGCACTAATGTCAATATTAATCTCCCACCTAATTTATTTTTTTTTTTTTTTCAGGGAGACTTTAGAAACCAAATAATATTAAAAAAACCAAAAAAATAAATAGCCTTTCTATGGCCCACTGAATGAGAGAGAGAGGTGGCACACCCAGGAGTCAAGACTGGCACACAAGCTGAAAGGGCAATATTACTCTCCCACTGTTTTTTTAAGTTTTTTTTTTTTATTTTCAGGGAGACTTTAGAAACCAAATAATATTAAAAAAACCAAAAAAATAAATAGCCTTTCTATGGCCCACTGAATGAGAGAGAGAGGTGGCACACCCAGGAGTCAAGACTGGCACACAAGCTGAAAGGGCAATATTACTCTCCCACTGTTTTTTTATGTATTTTTTGTTTTTTAAGGGAGACTTTAGAAACCCAATAATATTTAAAAAAATAAATAAATAGGCTTTCTATGGCCCACTGAATGAGAAAGGTGGCACACCCAGGAGTCAAGACTGGCACACAAGCTGAAAGGGCAATATTACTCTCCCACTGTTTTTTTATGTTTTTTTTTTTTTTTTCAGGGAGACTTTAGAAACCAAATAATATTAAAAAAACCAAAAAAATAAATAGGCTTTCTATGGCCCACTGAATGAGAGAGAGGTGGCACACCCAGGAGTCAAGACTGGCACACAAGCTGAAAGGGCAATATTACTCTCCCACTGTTTTTTTTTTTTTTTTTTTTTTTTCAGGGAGACTTTAGAAACCAAATAATATTAAAAAAACCAAAAAAATAAATAGGCTTTCTATGGCCCACTGAATGAGAGAGAGGTGGCACACCCAGGAGTCAAGACTGGCACACAAGCTGAAAGGGCAATATTACTCTCCCACTGTTTTTTTAAGTTTTTTTTTTTTTATTTTCAGGGAGACTTTAGAAACCAAATAATATTAAAAAAACCAAAAAAATAAATAGCCTTTCTATGGCCCACTGAATGAGAGAGAGAGGTGGCACACCCAGGAGTCAAGACTGGCACACAAGCTGAAAGGGCAATATTACTCTCCCACTGTTTTTTTTTTTTTTTTTTCAGGGAGACTTTAGAAACCAAATAATAAGAAAAAAAAAAAAAATAAATAAATAGGCTTTCTATAGCCCACTGAATGAGAGATAGCACACACAGCAGTGGCACACAAGCCCTGACTGAGGCCAATATTTTTCTACCACTGATTGATGTAGTGTTTTTGTGTTGAGGTAGATTTTAGAACACAAATCAAGGAAAAAAAAAATGCTTTCTATGGCCCACTGAATGAGAGAGGTGGCACACCCAGGAGTCAAGACTGGCACACAAGCTGAAAGGGCAATATTACTCTCCCACTGTTTTTTTATGTTTTTTTTTTTTCAGGGAGACTTTAGAAACCAAATAATATTAAAAAAACCAAAAAAATAAATAGGCTTTCTATGGCCCACTGAATGAGAGAGAGGTGGCACACCCAGGAGTCAAGACTGGCACACAAGCTGAAAGGGCAATATTACTCTCCCACTGGTTTTTTTTTTTTTTTTTTTTTTCAGGGAGACTTTAGAAACCAAATAATAAGAAAAAAAATAAATAAATAAATAGGCTTTCTATAGCCCACTGAATGAGAGATAGCACACACAGCAGTGGCACACAAGCCCTGACTGAGGCCAATATTTTTCTACCACTGATTGATGTAGTGTTTTTGTGTTGAGGTAGATTTTAGAACACAAATCAAGGAAAAAAAAAATGCTTTCTATGGCCCACTGAATGAGAGAGGTGGCACACCCAGGAGTCAAGACTGGCACACAAGCTGAAAGGGCAATATTACTCTCCCACTGTTTTTTTTATGTATTTTTTGTTTTTTAAGGGAGACTTTAGAAACCCAATAATATTTAAAAAAATAAATAAATAGGCTTTCTATGGCCCACTGAATGAGAGAGGTGGCACACCCAGGAGTCAAGACTGGCACACAAGCTGAAAGGGCAATATTACTCTCCCACTGTTTTTTTATGTTTTTTTTTTTTCAGGGAGACTTTAGAAACCAAATAATATTAAAAAAACCAAAAAAATAAATAGGCTTTCTATGGCCCACTGAATGAGAGAGAGGTGGCACACCCAGGAGTCAAGACTGGCACTCAAGCTGAAAGGGCAATATTACTCTCCCACTGTTTTTTTTTTTTTTTTTTTTTTTTCAGGGAGACTTTAGAAACCAAATAATAAGAAAAAAAATAAATAAATAAATAGGCTTTCTATAGCCCACTGAATGAGAGATAGCACACACAGCAGTGGCACACAAGCCCTGACTGAGGCCAATATTTTTCTACCACTGATTGATGTAGTGTTTTTGTGTTGAGGTAGAATTTAGAACACAAATCACGGAAAAAATAAATAGGCTTTCTATGGCCCACTCAGTGAGAGATGGCACACACAGGGATGGCACTGTAGCAGAAATGCCAATCTTAATCTCCCACAAAAAAAAAAAAAAAAAAAAAACAGGGACTGTCCTACAATTACTATCTCCCTGCAGTAATCTCAGCCAGGTATGGCAGGCAGCAATAGGAGTGGACTGATGCACAAATTAAATAAAAAGTGTGGACAAACAAAAAAGATAGCTGTGCAGAAAGGAACAAGAGGATATGTGCTTTGAAAAAAGCAGTTGGTTTCCACAGTGGCGTACACACAGCAATACAGCTATCACGGAGCCTTCTAGGGCAGCCCAATGAGCTACAGCGCTGAGGAAAAAAAAAAAAAAATAGCTTCCACTGTTCCTGCACACCGAAGGTGGTGTTGGACAGTGGAAATCGCTACAGCACAAGCGGTTTGGTGGTTAGTGGACCCTGCCTAACGCTCTCCCTGCTTCTGACGAAGCGGCAGCAACCTCTCCCTAAGCTCAGATCAGCAGCAGTAAGATGGCGGTCGGCGGGAACGCCCCTTTATAGCCCCTGTGACGCCGCAGACAGCAAGCCAATCACTGCAATGCCCTTCTCTAAGATGGTGGGGACCAGGATCTATGTCATCACGCTGCCCACACTCTGCGTTCACCTTCATTGGCTGAGAAATGGCGCTTTTCGCGTCATTGAAACGCGACTTTGGCGCGAAAGTCGCGTACCGCATGGCCGACAAGCACAGGGGTCGGATCGGGTTTCATGAGACGCCGACTTAGCCAAAAGTCGGCGACTTTTGAAAATGATCGACCCGTTTCACTCAACCCTATGCATTAACACTTTACACTGTACAGCATCATAATACAAAACAATGGATGAAAATGTAAGACACTTGGAGGGCACCACTAGACAAATTCACAGGGGTCCTCCATAAGCATGTAATTAATACTAGAACATCCATGGAGAAAAAGATCATGCCCACATGAATGGGAATACCCAAATTTTGTGTGATTTATATATGCTTTATTGAAAAAATAACACTTGAACAGGACACAACAGATAAAAACAATTAAAACCTGCAAAAAATGCCTTAACTAGCCATGCCTTAATATAGAGGTAATGGCTACCCACAGAATAATCCTCAAAGCATAAAGATAAATTCAATTAGCTCAAATTTAAGTCAATACAGCAACAACCATATATTAATAAAAATACAAAGCATAATTAGATAAATATGTGAAGGGACAAATTAAGAAATATTCTCCATTTTGTGCTTTTCGACTCCATTTTGCTGTTCTAAGATACATTTTGTTAGTAGGCTAAAGTTTACAGCTGTTATGAGACCTTGATTGTAACAATCTAAACAGAACATGAGACTGAGGGTGTATTGTTCTACGAGACTTTGACGCACAGACTGTTCCTGCATTCTTATAGGTTAAGAACTGTGAGCGTGTTCTTATGCTGATTGGTTGAAGTATAATTTCTATGACTATGAAAAGTCATACACAATAAACGGGGGCCAGAGAGACCTGCTTGATCCCCCCAAACAGAGGCACACGTCTCCGTCTGGTCATTTTCAGTTGCCGGCAACGCCTTGTAGATTAATTTGGAAATCACTGAGTTAACCGTGAAGGATCACCTTAGATCCTCCCTCAGCAAATATATCTAGGACCATACTCATTCACAGTACCATATAGATAAGCCAAATGAAAGCCACAAGATATAAGGAACCTAACATGTATGGACAAATGTGCAAGTGTTGGTACATGAACCAGGTAACAAACCAGATAACTTAGTGAGGCACCAAATTAGGTTCAAGGTAGCATATTCTAAATAGCACAAGTGGGTAAGGAGTTACCAGATCCTCTCTTGGACTGAGGGAAAGGAAGGGAAGAGGGCCCAATAGCCCAAACTGAGAGATACAAGAGTCCTCAGGTCCTGGATAGAGCCACAAATGCTGAGAGGAAAACAATGTGGGATGAAACCCATGCGTATCGCCACAATAAATGTAGCTACCTCAGGGAAAGTATCATGCTGTGTCCATTGATTGTGACATATATATATATATATATATATATATATATATATATATATATATATACACTCACCGGCCACTTTATTAGGTACACCATGCTAGTAACGAGTTGGACCCCTTTTGCCTTCAGAACTGCCTCAATTCTTCGTGGCATAGATTCAACAAGGTGCTGGAAGCATTCCTCAGAGATTTTGGTCCATATTGACATGATGGCATCACACAGTTGCCGCAGATTTGTCGGCTGCACATCCCAAAGATGCTCCATACAAGGCAGGATGGATCCATGCTTTCATGTTGTTTACGCCAAATTCTGACCCTACCATCCGAATGTCGCAGCAGAAATCGAGACTCATCAGACCAAGCAACGTTTTTCCAATCTTCTACTGTCCAATTTCGATGAGCTTGTACAAATTGTAGCCTCAGTTTCCTGTTCTTAGCTGAAAGGAGTGGTACCCGGTGTGGTCTTCTGCTGCTGTAGCCCATCTGCCTCAAAGTTCGACGCACTGTGCGTTCAGAGATGCTCTTAGGCCTACCTTGGTTGTAACGGGTGGCGATTTGAGTCACTGTTGCCTTTCTATCAGCTCGAACCAGTCTGCCCATTCTCCTCTGACCTCTGGCATCAACAAGGCATTTCCGCCCACAGAACTGCCGCTCACTGGATTTTTTTTCTTTTTCGGACCATTCTCTGTAAACCCTAGAGATGGTTGTGCGTGAAAATCCCAGTAGATCAGCAGTTTCTGAAATACTCAGACCAGCCCTTCTGGCACCAACAACCATGCCACGTTCAAAGGCACTCAAATCACCTTTCTTCCCCATACTGATGCTCGGTTTGAACTGCAGGAGATTGTCTTGACCATGTCTACATGCCTAAATGCACTGAGTTGCCGCCATGTGATTGGCTGATTAGAAATTAAGTGTTAACAAGAAGTTGGACAGGTGTACCTAATAAAGTGGCCAGTGAGTGTATATATATATATATATATATACACACAAGAAACAAGATTAGTATTAACCAATCACCTGAAAGGTAAGAGAGCCGGCCGGCTGAGGAGCACAGAGACGCACATGGTTGCCGCCATCTTGTTAATGTCCATCTATAATCACTAGTCAATAAAGTCAGTCTGCGCATGCGTTGGGTATACAGGATCACACGTGTATAAACGCATTTAATGCCGCTCAGCGCGCATGTCCAAAAAAAGTCAGGCGCGCGTGCGCACTAGCTCTGCAGAGCTGAAAACGTTTAAACCGCAAAGCACGAAGATGTGCATGCCCAACAGTTAAATAGAGTTGTAAGGGCTTGGAGAATACAGTTACACAGGTACTCAAGTACACTGCATACCACACACATTATCTATGATATATTGAATAAACAGAGAAATACACATGGGGGAGGGGAAAGAAGGGGGAGGGGAAGGAAAGGGGGAAAATGAAAAGGAAGGGAAGGAAAAGAGGGAGGGAAGAATAGAAAAATAAATGAAAATAGAAATAAAAATAAATATAAAAATTAAATAAAAGTAAAAAATAAACAAATAAATAAAAAATAATAAATAATTATTAATAAAAATAAATATGAAAAATTAAAATTAAAAATTAAAATGATGGGTTATAAAATGGGGAAAAAGAAAAAAGAAAAAGATAAAGAAAAAAATAAATAGAAAAAAATGAAAAAAGTATATATATATTATTCAACCAAATAACCATGATGGTACAAAAATACAAGAGTGCTGCACAAAGCATACATAAAAATTTTATTAACCCAATAGAGGAAATACATGAATACAATCGAATAAACCTCGACATTTAAAGGATATCTGGCATATTTTCTTCAACGGTTGCCACCAAGTAGGCACAGCTTTGGTCCCAACGTAAGATTGTAGCCCAAACATGGATTTAGCAGAAACAGTCCATGATATCAAAAGATGAATGTAGGAATGCGCGTCTGGAATCATACTAGACTCCTTAGTTCTTTTATAATGAATCAATTGAAAATAAAAATTACAATGGACACACATTACATTCAAAACCACATAACAGTATTCACATTGTGTGTTTTTGTCTTCTGGGGTAGGAACAGGGTAAGATAGTCCACATCCCTACACATACAACCCCTGGCAAAAATTATGGAATCATCGGCCTTGGAGTATGTTCATTCAGTTGTTTAATTTTGTAGAAAAAAAAGCAGATCACAGACATGGAACAAAACTAAAGTCATTTCAAATGGCAACTTTCTGGCTTTAAAAAACACTAGAAGAAATCAAGAACAAAAAATGTGGTAGTCAGTAAAGGTTACTTTTTTTAACCAACCATTAAAAATTATGAAAAAAAATTAAGGAAAAATTATTGAATCACTCAATTCTGATAAAAAAATTATGGAATCATGAAAAGCAAACAAACAAATAAACATTCCAACACATCACTAGTATTTTGTTGCACCACCTCTGGCTTTTATAACAGCTTGCAGTCTCTGAGGCATGGACTTAATGAGTGTCAAACAGTACTCTTCATCAACCTGGCTCCAACTTTCTCTGATTGCTGTTGCCAGATCAGCTTTGCAGGTTGGAGCCTTGTCATGGACAATTTTTTTCAACTTCCACCAAAGATTTTCAATTGGATTGAGATCTGGACTATTTGCAGGCCATGACATTGACCTCATGTGTCTTTTTTCAAGGAATGTTTGCACAGTTTTTGTTCTATGGCAGGATGCAATATCATCCTGAAAAATGATTTCATCATCCCCAAACATCCTTTCAATTGATGGGATAAGAAAAGTGTCCAAAATGTCAACATAAACTTGTGCATTTATTGAATATGTATTGACAGCCATCTCCCCAGTGGCTTTACCTGACATGCAGCCCCATATCATCAATGCCTGTGGAAATTTGTATGTTCTCTTCAGGCAGTCATCTTTATAAATCTCATTGGAACGGCACCAAACAAAAGGTTTCCGGTCTTGATGCTTTGATGTCTTCCTTGGTCTACCAGTATGTTTGCCTTTAACAACCTTCCCATGTTGTTTGTATTTGGTCCAGATTTTAGACACAGCTGACTGTGAACAACCAACATATTTTGCAACATTGTGTGATGATTTACCCTCTTTTAAGAGTTTGATAATCCTCTCCTTTGTTTAAATTGACATCTCTTGTGTTGGAGCCATGATTCATGTCAGTCCACTTGGTGCAACAGCTCTCCAAGGTGTGATCACTCCTTTTTAGATGCAGACTAAAGAGCAGAACTAATTTGAGGCAGGTGTTATTTTTGGTATGAAAATTTACAGGGTGATTCCATAATTTTTCCCCTATGCTTGATTAAAAAAAAAGTAATCATTACTGAATACCACATTTTTTGTTCTTGATTTCTTTTAGTGTTTCTTAACCCCTTCCCGACCTTTGACGCATACGCTGCGTCATGAAAGTCGGTGCCAATCCGACCTGTGACGCAGCGTATGCGTCATGGAATGATCGAGTCCCTGCAGATCGGGTGAAAGGGTTAACTCCAATTTCACCCGATCTGCAGGGACAGGGGGAGTGGTACTTCAGCCCGGGGGGGTGGCTTCACCCCCTCGTGGCTACGATCGCTCTGATTGGCTGTTGAAAGTGAAACTGCCAATCAGAGCGATTTGTAATATTTCACCCAAAAAAAGGTGAAATATTACAATCCAGCCATGGCCGATGCTGCAATATCATCGGCCATGGCTGGAAAACCTGATCTGCCCCCCCCACCGCCACCGATTGCCCCCCCAGTCCTCCGTTATGTGGTCCGGTCCCCTCCGACCACCTGCCCGCTCCCCCGTCCTCCTGTCCGCTCCCTCCTTGCTCGGATCCACCCCCCCTGTGCTCCGATCACCCCCCCTGTGCTCCAATCCACCCCCCCACCACCCCTTCATACTTACCTATCCTCCCGGTGTCCGTACGTCTCCTCGCTGGGCGCCGCCATCTTCCAAGATGGCGGGCGCATGCGCAGTGCGCCCGCCGAATCTGCCAGCCGGCAGATTCGTTCCATGTACATTTTGGTCACTGTGATAAAACCTCACACTGATCAAAATAAAAAAATAGTAAATGACCCCCCCCCTTTATCACCCCCATAGGTAGGGACAATAATAAAAATAAGAAAATATTTTTTTTTCTTTTTCCACTAGGGTTAGGGTTAGAACTAGGGTTAGAACTAGGGTTAGGGTTAGGGGTAGGGTTAGGGTTAGGGGTAGGGTTAGGATTAGGGGAAGGGCATGTGCACACAGTGTGGATTTGGCTGCGGATCCGCAGTGGATTGGCCGCGGATCCACAGCGGATTGGCTGCTGCGAATTCGTAGTAGTTTTCCATCAGGTTTATAGTACCATGTACACCTATGGAAAACCAAATCCGCTGTGCCCATGGTGTGGAAAATTCCGTGCGGAAACGCTGCGTTGTATTTTCCGCAGCATGTCAATTTTTTGTGCGGTTTCCGCAGCGTTTTTTCACCGGTTCCTCAATAGGAATCCGCAGGTGAAATTCGCACAAAAAAACACTGGAAATCCGCTGTAAATCTGCAGATAAAACGCAGTGCCTTTTACCTGCAGATTTTTCAAAAATCGTGCGGAAAAATCTCACACGAATCCGCAACGTGGGCACATAGCCTTAGGGTTAGGGTTGGAATTAGAGTTAGGGTTGGAATTAGGGCTAGGGTTGGAAATAGGGTTAAGATTAGGCTTGTGGTTAGGGTTACGGATAGGGTTAGGAGTGTGTTGGGGTTACAGTTGTGGTTAGGGTTGGGATTAGGGTTAGGGCTGGGATTAGGGTTACGGGTGTGTTGGGGTTAGGGTTGTGATTAGGGTTAGGGCTACAGTTGGGATTAGGGTTAGGGGTGTGTTGGGGTTAGTGTTGAAGTTAGAATTGAGGGGTTTCCACTGTTTGGGCACATCAGGGTTCTCCAAACGCAACATGGCACCACCATTGATTCCAGCCAATCTTGCTTTCAAAAAGTCAAATGGTGCTCCCTCCCTTCCAAGCCCCGACGTGCGCCCAAACAGTGGTTTACCCCCACATATGGGGTACCAGCGTACTCAGGACAAACTGGGCAACAACTATTGGGGTCCAATTTCTCCTATTACCCTTGAAAAAATAAAAAATTACTTGCTAAAACATAATTTTTGAGGAAAGAACAATTATTTTTTATTTTCAGGGCTCTGCGTTATAAACTTCTGAGAAGCACTTGGGGGTTCAAAGTGCTCACCACACATCTAGATAAGTTCCTTCGGGGGTATAGTTTCCAAAATGGGGTCACTTGTGGGGTGTTTCTACTGTTTAGGCACATCAGGGGCTCTGCAAATGCAACATGACACCCGCAGACCATTCCATCAAAGTCTGCATTTCAAATGTCACTACTTCCCTTCCAAGCCCTGACGTGCGCCCAAAAAGTGGTTTACCCCCACATATGGGGTACCAGCGTACTCACAACAAACTGGGCAACAAATATTGGGGTCCAATTTCTCCTGCTACCCTTGTGAAAATAAAAAATTGCTTGCTAAAACATCTTTTTTGAGGACAGAAAAATGATTTTTTATTTTCACGGCTCTGCGTTGTAAACTTCTGTGAAGCACTTGGGGGTTGAACGTGCTCACCACACATCTAGATAAGTTCCTTGGGGGGTCTAGTTTCCAAAATGGGGTCACTTGTGGGGGGGTTCTACTGTTTAGGCACATTAGGGGCTCTGCAAACGTAACATGATGCCCGCAGACCATTCCATCAAAGTCTGCATTCCAAATCGTCACTACTTCCCTTCCGAGCCCCGGCATGTGCCCAAACAGTGGTTTACCCCCACATATGGGGTATCATCGTACTCAAGACAAACTGGACAACAACATTTGGGGTCCAATTTCTCCTATTACCCTTGGGAAAATAAAAAAAATTGTTGCAAAAAGATCATTTTTGAGGAAAGAAAAATAATTTTTTATTTTCATGGCTCTGCGTTATAAACTTCTGTGAAGCACCTGGGGGATTTAAGTGCTCACTATGCATCTAGATAAGTTCCTTGGGGGGTCTAGTTTCCAAAATGGGGTCACTTGTAGGGGAGCTCCAATGTTTAGGCACACAGGGGCTCTCCAAACGCGACATGGTGTCCGCTAACGATTGGAGCTAATTTTCCATTCAAAAAGTCAAATGGCGCGCCTTCCCTTCCGAGCCTTGCCGTGCACCCAAACAGTGGTTTACCCCCACATATGAGGTATCGGCATACTCAGGAGCAATTGCCCAACAAATTTTAGGATCCATTTTATCCTGCTGCCCATGTGAAAATGAAAAAATTGAGGCTAAAATAAATTTTGTGTGAAAAAAAAGTACTTTTTAATTTTTACGGATCAATTTGTGAAGTACCTGAGGGTTTAAAGTGCTCACTATGCTTCTAGATAAGTTCCTTGGGGGGTCTAGTTTCCAAAATGGGGTCACTTGTGGGGGAGCTATAATGTTTAGGCACACGGGGGCTCTCCAAACCTGACATGGTGTCCGCTAGCGATGGAGATAATTTTTAATTCAAAAAGTCAAATGGCGCTCCTTCCCTTCCGAGCCTTACCATGTGCCCAAACAGTAGTTTACCTCCACATGTGAGGTATCGGTGTACTCAGGAGAAATTGTCCAACAAATTTTAGGATCCATTTTATCCTGTTGCCCATGTGAAAATGAAAAAATTGAGGCTAAAATAATTTTTTTGCGAAAAAAAAGTACTTTTTCATTTTTACGGATTAATTTGTGAAGCACCTGGGGCTTTAAAGTGCTCACTGTGCTTCTAGATAAGTTCCTTGAGGGGTCTAGTTTCCAAAATGGGGTCACTTGTGGGGGTGCTCCAATGTTTAGGCACACGGGGGCTCTCCAAACGCGACATGGTGTCCGCTAAAGATTGGAGCCAATTTTTCATTCAAAAAGTCAAATGGCGCTCCTTCCCTTCCGAGCCCTGCCGTGCGCCCAAACAGTGGTTTACCCCCACATATGAGGTATCAGCGTACTCAGGACAAATTGGACAACAAAGTTCGTGGTCCAGTTTCTCCTTTTACCCTTGGGAAAATAAAAAAATTGTTGCGAAAAGATCATTTTTGTGACTAAAAAGTTAAATGTTAATTTATTCCTTCCTTGTTGCTTCTGCTGCTGTGAAACACCTGAAGGGTTAATAAACTTCTTGAATGTGGTTTTGAGCACCTTGAGCTTGAGGGGTGCAGTTTTTAGAATGGTGTCACTTTTGGGTATTTTCAGCCATATAGAACCCTCAAACTGACTTCAAATGTGAGGTGGTCCCTAAAAAAAAGGGTTTTGTTAATTTTGTTGTAAAAATGAAAAATCACTGGTCAAATTTTAACCCTTATAACTTCCTAGCAAAAAAAAAAATTGTTTCCATAATTATGGTAATGTAAAGTAGACATGTGGGAAATGTTATTTATTAACTATTTTGTGTCACATAACTCTCTGGTTTAACAGAATAAAAATTCAAAATGTGAAAATTGCAAAATTTTCTAAATTTTCGCTAAATTTCCATTTTTTTCACAAATAAACTCAGAAATTATCGACCTAAATTTACCACTAACATGAAGCCCAATATGTCACGAAAAAACAATCTCAGAATCGCTAGGATCCGTTGAAGCGTTCCTGAGTTATTACCTCATAAAGGGACACTGGTCAGAATTGCAAAAAATGGCAAGGTCATTAAGGCCAAAATAGGCTGGGTCATGAAGGGGTTAAAGCCAGAAAGTTGCCATTTGAAATGACTTTAGTTTTATGTCTGCGATCTGCTTTTTTTTTCTACATGATTAAACAACTGAATGAACATCCTCCACTGTCACTGATTCCATAATTTTTGCTAGGGGTTGTACATGCTGTCAAGTGCCGACTAAATGTGCGTGAATTGAGCAAAGTCCAATATGTCTAGTTGCATATCTCATATTTGTGGTCACATGAATACCCACTATAGGCACAGGCTCCTGAAGCCCTGACATTGAGAAATGAAGGCCAAAGAGAGTGATGCTTTCAGGGGGTTTTGGAAAGAAGATATTTAACTTTTAAAAGGTGTTTAGATCACCTGTCACTTGTGTTCTTGTCATCAAGGTTTTTGTACACTAGATAAAGGGCTAACTTAGGTTATGAGGTTTTACATTTAACTGATTGACAAAACTTAATTAAAAACCCTTGGGGACTTATATTGACCAAATTGGTGTGTATGGTGTACAGTGCCCAGATTTTTACCATATCAATTAATTAAAATTATTACAAACCATTTTTTTTTTCTTAATTAGAGATGAGCCACCTCCCTAGTGTCCGGGTTCGGTTGGTTCGTCGAACAGGGAGGTGTTCGACGAACTGTTCGGCGAACATTCGACGAACACCATCGAACCCCATTGAAACTAATGGCAGGCAAACACAAACACACACAAACACATGGAAAACACATAGAAAACACCTTAAAAGGTTTCCAAAAGCTGACAAACTGCTCAGAAGACACAACAAACACATGGAAAAGTCACAACTACATATAGTCATGCGAAAAGAAAAGAGGTGGAGGAGTAAAAGGAGGAGGAGACACAGATATAGGCATATCATGCCCTTCTAAAATCAAGAAAGGCTGGAGTAAAAATCTAAACTCACTCTACCAACACCCAGACGTCGTTACAAAAAAAATATATATATATATATCTTTAGGTAGAATGGCAGCGGGTCCATTCAGAACACTTTCCTTAGAAGACGTAGTGGTACCCCCATTGGGAGTTGTGCCAAAAAATTAACCCAATACTTTCAGACTAATCCACCATTTGTCATATCCAAGGGGCAAGTCAGTAAACGACAACATCGATGCGGAACCAAGTACAGTACTCCACCTGTGAGAAGGAGAGAGCTGGAGGGAGAGTGGACACCCCAGAGCCGAGGGGTTAGATTGAGAAAGTAAGAAGGCAGTGTAGCTTGCTTCATGGGTGGGGTACTCTGCTGAGTAGCAGAAATTTCTAGTAGGCCCAAAAGGATTTCCTGGGCCAGATGCCGTTACAAAATAGTAGTTAGGTAAACAGGCGGTGTAGCTTGCTTCATGGGTGGGGTACGCTGCTGAGTAGCACCAAATTCTACTAGGCCCAAATGGATTTCCTGTTCCAGATGCCGTTAAAAAATAGTACTTAGGTAAACAGGCGGTGTAGCTTGCTTCATGGGTGGGGTACTGTGCTGAGTAGCACAAAATGCTATTAGATACAAAACAATTTCCTGGGCTAGATGCCGTTAAAAAAGTACTTAGATAAACAGGTGGTGTACCTTGCTTCATGGGTGGGGTACGCTGCTGAGTAGCACCAATTTCTACTAGGCCCAAAAGGATTTCCTGGGCCAGATGCCGTTAAAAAATAGTACTTAGGTAAACAGGCGGTGTAGCTTGTTTCATGGGTGGAGTACTGTGCTGAGTAGTACAAAATGCTATTAGGTACAAAACAATTTCCTGGGCTAGATGCAGTTAAAAAATTAGTAATTAGATCAACGGGTGGTGTAGCTTGCTTCATGGGTGGGGTACGCTGCTGAGTAGCACCAAATTCTACTAGGCCCAAAAGGATTTCCTGGGCCAGATGCCATTAAAAAATAGTACTTAGGTAAACAGGTGGTATAGCTTGCTTCATGGGTGGGGTACTGTGCTGAGTAGTACAAAATGCTATTAGGTACAAAACGATTTCCTGGGCTAGATGCAGTTAAAAATTAGTAACTAGATCAACAGGCGGTGTAGCTTGCTTCATGGGTGGGGTACGCTGCTGAGTAGCACTAAATTCTACTAGGCCCAAAAGGATTTCCTGGGTTAGATGCCGTTACAAAATAGTAGTTAGGTAAACAGGCGGTGTAGCTTGCTTCATGGGTGAAGTACACTGCTGAGTAGCACCAAATTCTACTAGGCCCAAAAGGATTTCCTGGGCCAGATGCCATTAAAAAATAGTACTTAGGTAAACAGGCGATGTAGCTTGCTTCATGGGTGGGGTACTCTGCTGAGTAGCACAAAATGCTATTAGATACAAAACGATTTCCTGGGCTAGATGCTGTTACAAAAAGTACTTAGAAAAACAGGCGGTGTAGATTGCTTCATGGGTGGGGTACGCTGCTGAGTAGCACCAAATTCTACTAGGCCCAAAAGGATTTCCTGGGCCAGATGCCGTTACAAAATAGTACTTAGGTAAACAGGCGGTGTAGCTTGCTTCAAGGGTGGGGTACTATGCTGAGTAGTACAAAATGCTATTAGGTACAAAACAATTTCCTGGGCTAGATGCAGTTAAAAAATAGTAATTAGATCAACAGGCAGTGTAGCTTGCTTCATGGGTGGGGTACGCTGCTGAGTAGCACTAAATTCTACTAGGCCCAAAAGGATTTCCTGGGCTAGATACCGTTACAAAATAGTACTTAGGTAAACAGGCGGTGTAACTTGCTTCATGGGTGGGGTACGCTGCTGAGTTGCACTAAATTCTACTAGGCCCACAAGGATTTCCTGGGCCAGATGCCGTTAAAAATAGTACTTAGGTAAACAGGCGGTGGGTGGCTGGGCTACTCTGCTGATTAGCAGACACTGAAGCTTTGGAGCAGACCTCTGAATCCCAGGCCATAGTATGAGTAAACAACTCTGCAGACGACCCCACCCACCTGGAATTGACGATGGAAGCATCATGTAAAACTCAGCAAGGGGAGTAAATAAAAGAGTCTCCATTTTTTCAAAAAATTCGGCCACAGACATCACTTAAGTGGCATCAATTTCGCCACAGTTTTTTAAAACGGTTGGTGAGGTGATTTTCAAAAATCATCAAGCTTTTAGTCTCCCCAAGATGACACAGGGGTAGAAAAGTCCTTGCGGATCCAGGATTTGTTCATCTTGATGAATGTTAGTCTGTCTACATTGTCACTGGACAGCCGTATGCGCTTATCTGTCAGCACACCACCAGCAGCGCTGAACACACGTTCAGAGACAACGCTGGCTGTGGGGCACAACACGATCTCCAAGGCGTGAGTGGCTAGCTCAGGCCATTTTTCAAGATTGGAAGCCCAAAATGAGCAAGGGTCCAGTTCCACAGTCATGGCATCGATGTTAACTTGGAGATACTCTTGTACCATCCTCTCTAGGCATTGGCGTCAGACTTCTTGTCTCCTGTGGCCTTGCAAAGGATGGTCTAAAAAAATCTTGAAATGATTGGAAAAAATTGCTGTTACCACCAGATACGATGTTACTGTTACGGTTAGAGTGAGAACTCGATAGTCCCATGGTTGGCAAGTTAGAACTTGAGAGATTAACTACGTTCACCACTGGTGTTTTGTGGAAAAGTAGATGTTAGATTCTGTAACAGTCTCTGCTGATGCTCCTGCACGTGTGAAATGCGTGAATGCCTTTCTATGGCAGGAATTATTTAGCCAAATTTGCTTTTGTAGCGGGATCTAAGAGTGTGGCAACCCAGTAGTTAGCATTACTTTGGATTCTGACAATCTGAGGGTCATGTTGCAGGTAGTGCAGCAAGAAGGCACTCATGTGTCTTGCGCATCCAGGAGGACCAAGTCCTTGTTGTCTTGGTGGTGGCGAGGTGAGAATCATGCTTCCTTCGTCTGCCCTCTCCCCCAACCTCGCACAACAGAAATTTGATCAAGGTCTCCCTCATCTGATGAGTCTTCCATGCCCAGCGCCAGTTCGTCCTCCATTTCTTCCTCGCCTCCTGCACCTTCCTCAAAAGTTTGGCTGCTACCATGCGCCCTCGGTAATCCCTCTCCCCCAGCCTCCGATGCCAGCTGCCTTGGTGCTGCCAACCTTCTTGACCTTGGAGATATGATCCCTTCCGCAAACGACTCCTCCTGTTTGTCCTCCTCCTCTTGTTCCACCACCTGACTCCAGACACTGTGTAAGGTGTGCTCCAGCATGTAAATCACCGGAATGGTCATGCTGATAATGGCATCGTCAGCACTAAACATCTTTGTTGCTATTTCAAAACTGTGCAGAAGGATGCATAGGTCCCTGATCTGAGACCACTCCTGCAGCGTTATTTGCCCCTCCTTTTGATCTTGTTGGCCCAGGCTATACGTCATAACGTATTGCACCAGAGCTCGTCGGTGCTGCCACAGGCGCTGCAACATGTGCAGAGTTGAAGTTGACCGTGTGGGCACATCGCATTTCAGCCGGTGAACTGGCAGGCCCAACGACTTATGTAGAGATGCAAGTCGTCGGGCTGCGGGATCTGAACGTCGGAAGTGAGCACACAGCGACCATGCCCTCTACAGAAGCCCATCTAGTCCGGGGTAGTGGGATAAAATTGCTGGACAACCAGGTTCAAAACGTGAGCCATACAATGCACGTGTGTTACATTGCCCCGGCGAAGGGCCGCACCCAGGTTTGCAGCATTGTCGCACACAGCCTTCCCTGGCTGTAGGTTGAGTGGAGACAGCCATTGATGGAACTCGGTCTCCAGAGCTGACCACAACTCCTCAGCTGTGTGACTCACATTTCCCAGACATTTCAATGTAAACACTGCCTGATGCCGCTGAGCCCTCGTGACAGCATAGCGGGGAGGTGTGCAGGATTCCTTCTGTGCAGTTAAAACGCAGGTGGCATTACCAGACAGGCTTTAGGTGCAGGTGGAGGACTGAGAGGAGGTTGAGGAGGCAGAAGCAGTGGAGGAACTTCTAAATGCAGAGGATCGACGAGCAACTCGTGGGGACGGCAAGACTTGGACAGCAGCCCCTTCTCCTGATGTCGCCATAGTTTCCCAGTGCCCAGTCACCGACATGTAATGCCCCTGTCCATGTCTACTCATCCAAGTGTCTGTGGTGAAATGCACCCTGTCACACACAGAGTTTCTCAAGGAAGCGGTGATGTTGTGTGCAACATGCTGGTGTAGTGCAGGCACAGCTTTCTTGGAGAAGTAGTGGCGACTGGGCATCTGGTACTGGAGCACTGCGATGGACATAAGGTCTCGAAAATCCTCTGTGTCCACCAAGTGGAAAGGCAGCATTTCTGTAGCCAACAGCTTGCAGATGGAGAAATTCAACCTCTTTGCTTTGTCATGGCTAGGAGGAAATTGTCTTTTAGTTGTCCACATCTGAGGGACTGAGGGCTGGCTGCCATGCTTAGACGGAGTTGAGTAGGGTGTCCCCTGCAAACTGCTGGTCTGTGAGGAAGGTGCAGGCGGAGATGTTATGTTGCCTTGATCAAAATGTGGTGTCGATGTCGGAGAGCGCTCAACACCAACAGGAGTTTCCACTTGCAAATGTCCTGACGACCTGCCAATCACACTGGCTGTTGCGGGTAAAGAGGTGGAAGGTCTGCATCTAAAACCAAGTGCGACTGCTGCCCCCACAGTCACAGAGGATGAAGAGGACGCAGATGCACTTGATGGGGCAGACTGTGGTTGACCCAGCCCACTAGGCCGCATTGTAGCACAGTGAGCATCTGTGACTTTGATCTGCTCATTGTCATCATTTTATGTCATGGTGTTTGTAGATTCTGGCGCCGCTTTGAATTTAATGGACTTTGAATTCGCTAGACGTTGTGGTTTCCCCTTTCAGTCTTTGGAGAACCCTATTCCTTTAAGGGGCATTGATGCTACACCTTTGGCTAAAAATAAACCCCAGTTTTGGACACAGGTGACCATGTGCATGGCGCCAGCCCATCGGGAGGATTGTCGCTTTTTGGTGTTGCATAATTTGCATGATGCTATTGTGCTGGATTTTCCATGGTTGCAGGTACATAATCCAGTGTTGGATTGGAAATCTATGTCTGTGACTAGTTGGTGTTGTCAGGTAGTTCATGGTGACGTTCCTTTGATGTCAATCTCCTCTTCCCCCTCTTCTGAAATTCCAGAGTTCTTGTCTGATTTTCAGGATGTGTTCAATGAGCCCAAGTCCAGTTCCCTTCCACCGCATAGGGACTGTGATTGTGCTATTGACTTGATTCCAGGTTGTAAGTTTCCTAAGGGCCGACTTTTCAACCTGTCTGTGCCTGAACATACCGCCATGCGGAGTTATATTAAGGAGTCTTTGAAGAAAAGGCATATTCGGCCATCTTCTTCACCATTGGGAGCGGGATTTTTTTTTGTTGCCAAGAAGGATGGCTCCTTGAGACCTTGTATTGATTATCGCCTCTTGAATAAGATCACGGTCAAATTTCAATACTTTTTGCCTTTGCTTTCCGATTTGTTTGCTAGGATTAAGGGGGCTAGTTGGTTTACTAAGATTGACCTTCGAGGGGCATATAATCTTATTCATATTAAGCAGGGTGACGAATGGAAAACTGCGTTTAATACGCCCGAGGGCCATTTTGAATACCTTGCGATGCCCTTCGGGCTCTCTAATGCTCCATCTGTTTTTCAGTCCTTCATGCATGATATCTTCCGGAATTATCTTGATAAATTCATGATTGTATATTTGGATGACATTTTGATTTTTTCCGATGATTGGGAGTCTCATGTGAAACAGGTCAGGATGGTTTTTCAGATCCTTCGTGTCAATGCTTTATTTGTGAAGGGGTCTAAGTGTCTTTTTGGAGTGCAGAAGGTTTCTTTTTTGGGCTTTATTTTTTCTCCCTCATCTATAGAGATGGATCCGGTTAAGGTTCAGGCCATTCATGATTGGATTCAGCCCACGTCCGTGAAGAGTCTTCAGAAATTTTTGGGCTTTGCTAATTTTTATCGCTGTTTCATTGCTAACTTCTCCAGTGTGGTTAAACCCCTGACTGATTTGACGAAAAGGGCGCTGATGTGACGAATTGGTCCTCTGCGACTGTCTCTGCTTTTCAGGAGCTTAAACGCCGATTTACTTCTGCCCCGGTGTTGCGTCAGCCAGATGTTTCTCTTCCATTTCAGGTTGAGGTTGACGCTTCTGAGATTGGGGCAGGGGCCGTTTTATCTCAGAGGAATTCTGATGGTTCCTTGATGAAACCATGTGCCTTCTTTTCCCGAAAGTTTTCACCTGCTGAACGTAATTATGATGTCGGCAATCGGGAATTGTTGGCTATGAAGTGGGCGTTTGAGGAATGGCGACATTGGCTTGGGGGAGCCAAGCATCGTATTGTGGTCTTGACCGATCATAAAAATCTGATTTACCTCGAGTCTGCCAAGCGGCTGAATCCTAGACAGGCTCGATGGTCTTTGTTTTTCACCCGTTTTGATTTCGTGGTCTCGTATCTTCCGGGTTCTAAGAATATTAAGGCTGATGCCCTCTCTAGGAGCTTTTTGCCTGATTCTCTGGAGGTCCTTGAACCGGTCGGCATTCTAAAGGAGGGGGTGGTCCTTTCTGCCATCTCCCCTGATCTGCGACGGGTTCTTCAGGAATTTCAGGCTGACAAACCTGACCGCTGTCCAGTGGGGAAACTGTTCGTTCCTGATAAATGGACTAGTAGGGTGATTTCGGAGGTTCATTGTTCTGTGTTGGCTGGTCTTCCTGGTATTTTTGGTACCAGAGATTTGGTTGGTAGTTCTTTTTGGTGGCCTTCTTTGGGATGTGCGTTCTTTTGTGCATTCCTGTGGGACTTGTGCGCGGTCTAATCCTTGTTGTTCCCGCGCTAGTGGGTTGCTTTTGCCTTTGCCGGTCCCTGAGAGGCCTTGGACGCATATTTCTATGGATTTTATTTCAGACCTTCCGGTTTCCCAGAGGATGTCGGTTATCTGGGTGGTTTGTGACCGATTTTCTAAGATGGTTCATTTGGTGCCTTTGCCTAAGTTGCCTTCCTCTTCTGATTTTGTTCCATTGTTTTTTCAGCATGTGGTTCATTTGCATGGTATTCCGGAGAATATTGTGTCCGACAGAGGTTCCCAGTTTGTTTCTAGGTTTTGGCGAGCCTTTTGTGCTAGGCTGGGCATTGATTTGTCTTTTTCTTCCGCATTTCATCCTCAGACAAATGGCCAAACCGAGCGAACTAATCAGACTTTGGAAACTTATTTGAGATGCTTTGTGTCTGCTGATCAGGATGATTGGGTGGCTTTCTTGCCATTGGCCGAGTTTGCCCTTAATAATCGGGCCAGTTCGGCTACCTTGGTTTCGCCCTTCTTTTGTAATTTTGGTTTTCATCCTCGTTTTTCTTCAGGGCAGGTTGAGCCTTCTGATTGTCCTGGTGTGGATTCTGTGGTTGACAGGTTGCAGCAAATTTGGGCTCATGTGGTGGTCAATTTGGTGTTGTCTCAGGAGGAGGCGCAACGTTTTGCTAATCGTCGTCGGTGTGTTGGTTTCCGGCTTCGGGTTGGGGATTTGGTCTGGTTGTCTTCCCGTCATGTTCCTATGAAGGTTTCTTCCCCTAAGTTTAAGCCTCGTTTTATTGGTCCTTATAGGATTTCTGAGATTATCAATCTGGTGTCTTTTCGTTTGGCCCTTCCGGCATCTTTTGCTATCCATAATGTTTTCCATAGATCTTTATTGCGGAAATATGTGGTGCCCGTTCTTCCCTCTGTTGATCCTCCGGCTCCTGTGTTGGTTGATGGGGAGTTGGAGTATGTGGTTGAGAAGATTTTGGATTCTCGTTTTTCGAGACGGAAGCTTCAGTACCTTGTCAAATGGAAGGGTTATGGCCAGAAGGATAATTCTTGGGTTTTTGCCTCTGATGCTGCTGATTTGGTTCGGGCCTTTCATCTGGCTCGTCCTGATCAGCCTGGGGGCTCCGGTGAGGGTTCGGTGACCCCTCTTCAAGGGGGGGTACTGTTGTGAATTCTGCTCTTGGGCTCCCTCCGGTGGTTGTTAGTGGTAGTGCAGTGGTCTCTGGATTATAGCCAGGGCAGGTGTTTCTGCTTATTGCAGCTCTATTAGGTATTTAGGTTTGTAGGATCCATCAATCCCTGCCAGTTGCCCATTGTATCTTGGAGGCATTGCATCTCTGTCTGGCTCCACTTGCCCTGCTGTCATTTCAGCTAAGATAAGTGTCTGGTTTTGGTTCTCTGTAGCACGCATGCAGTGTGCTTTTATGTGCAGTGCAATCTATTGTGTTTTGTCCAGCTTAGACTTTGTTTGGATTTTTCTGTCATGCTGGTTTCTCTGGAGATGCAGATATACATCCTATGTCTTTAGTTAGATGTAGTATATAGTATATTCTGCTGTGGATTTTTCTAGTGTTTTAATACTGACCGCTTAGAACTCTGTCCTATCCTTTTCTATTTAGCTAGAAGTGCCTCTTTTGCTAAACTCTGTCTTTTCTGCCTGTGTACGTATTTCCTCTTAAACTCACAGTCAATATTTGTGGGGGGCTGCCTATCCTTTGGGGCTCTGCTCTGAGGCAAGATAGGATTTCCCATTTCCATCTTTAGGGGTATTTAGTCCTCCGGCTGTGTCGAGGTGTCTAGGCCTGGTTAGGTACATCCCACGGCTACTTCTAGTTGCGGTGTCAGTATTAGGATTGCGGTCAGTACAGGTACCACCTTCTCCAGAGATAGTCTCATGCGGCTCCAGGGTCATCGGATCATAACACTTCCCACTGCAACTTATGCCTCATATCCATTTGACGGTTCATGCATGAACTACTCAAGCTAGTGATTTTTTGGCCTCTACTGAGATTTTGTTGACAAATCTTACAGACAACATGAGTTGGGTCATCCTTTGCGATGTCAAAAAATGCCCAGGCTATGCAAAGCTTAGGGCAGTGCAACCTGAAGAGCCACCATGACGTCTGGTCTGAGGCACAGTTGGGGTTGAGGATGCAGTTGATGACGTGATTCCAGTACTCCGTCTCTGTCCAGGAAGGCGCACCTCGCGCACTTCGTCGTCAGACTCGTCTGTTGTGAAATTGGATTTTGGGCTCCCCCGGTGGCCACTGGTGGAATTGAACTGGTGTGCATCATCCTCTCTGTTCACCTGTTTCCATTAGGAGGTGGGAGTCGCTATTTAGCCTTGCTCCTCTGTCACTTCCATGCCGGTCAACATTGTAATCAGAAGCCTTTCTGTGCATGTTCCTGCTGCTAGACAACTCCCAGCTAAGTTGGACTTAGTCCTTGTTTGTTTTTGCATTTTGCTCCAGTTCACAGCTGTAGTTTCGTTTCTGTGTCTGGAAAGCTCTTGTGATCTGAAATTGCCACTCTGATGTTATGAGTTAATACTAGAGTCTTAAAGTAATTTCAGGATGGTATTTTGATAGGGTTTTCAGCTGACCATGAAAGTGCCCTTTCTGTCTTCCTGCTATCTAGTAAGCGGACCTCAATTTTGCTAAACCTATTTTCATACTACGTTTGTCATTTCATCTAAAATCACCGCCAATATTTGTGGGGGCCTCTGTCTGCCTTTCGGGGAAATTTCTCTAGAGGTGAGCCAGGACTATATTTTCCTCTGCCAGGATTAGTTAGTCCTCCGGCCGGCGCTGGGCGTCTAGGGATAAAACGCAGGCTACGCTACCCGGCTACTGTTAGTTGTGCGGCAGGTTTAGTTCATGGTCAGTTTAGTTTCCATCCTTCCAAGAGCTAGTTTTTATGTTTGCTGGGCTATGTTCTCTTGCCATTGAGAACCATAACAGTTTGACCGGCCAAAAAGGGTTAAATTAATTGACAGAGAAAGGAGAGAAAAGAGAAGTCTGCTGAAGATTTTTTTTTTTTTTTCTCAGTTCAGAGTGTGCTTGTAATTGAATCTCTTGCAAGTCTGCCTATATTGCAGCCTTTCTCTCTCTCTCTCCTTCTAATCCTGGAATG
Organism: Ranitomeya variabilis; assembly: GCF_051348905.1. Lineage (NCBI taxonomy): Eukaryota > Metazoa > Chordata > Amphibia > Anura > Dendrobatidae > Ranitomeya > Ranitomeya variabilis. The sequence continues at coordinate 570,012,859 of NC_135232.1, forward strand.
GCTCTGTGTTCACCTGTTTAAAATGGATATTCAGAGTTTAGCTGCAGGTTTGAATAATCTCACCACGAAAGTTCAAAACTTACAAGATTTTGTTGTTCATGTTCCTATATCTGAACCTAGAATTCCTTTGCCTGAATTTTTCTCGGGGAATAGATCTTGCTTTCAAAATTTCAAAAATAATTGCAAGTTGTTTTTGTCCCTGAAATCTCGCTCTGCTGGAGATCCTGCTCAGCAGGTCAGGATTGTGATTTCTTTGCTCCGGGGCGACCCTCAGGATTGGGCTTTTGCATTGGCTCCAGGGGATCCTGCGTTGCTCAATGTGGATGCGTTTTTTCTGGCCTTGGGGTTGCTTTATGAGGAACCTCAGTTAGAACTTCAGGCGGAAAAGGCCTTGATGTCCCTATCTCAGGGGCAAGACGAAGCTGAAATATACTGCCAGAAATTCCGTAAATGGGCTGTGCTTACTCAGTGGAATGAGTGCGCCCTGGCGGCGAATTTCAGAGAGGGTCTCTCTGATGCCATTAAGGATGTTATGGTGGGGTTCCCTGTGCCTGCGGGTCTGAATGAGTCCATGACAATGGCTATCCAGATCGATAGGCGTCTGCGGGAGCGCAAACCTGTGCACCATTTGGCGGTGTCTACTGAGAAGACGCCAGAGAATATGCAATGTGATAGAATTCTGTCCAGAAGTGAACGGCAGAATTTTAGACGAAAAAATGGGTTGTGCTTCTATTGCGGTGATTCAACTCATGTTATATCAGCATGCTCTAAGCGTACTAAGAAGCTTGATAAGTCTGTTTCAATTGGCACTTTACAGTCTAAGTTTATTCTATCTGTGACCCTGATTTGTTCTTTATCATCTATTACCGCGGATGCCTATGTCGACTCTGGCGCCGCGTTGAGTCTTATGGATTGGTCCTTTGCCAAACGCTGTGGGTATGATTTGGAGCCTCTTGAAACTCCTATACCCCTGAAGGGGAGTGACTCCACCCCATTGGCTAGCAATAAACCACAATACTGGACACAAGTAACTATGCGGATTAATCCGGATCAAAAGGAGATTATTCGCTTTCTTGTGCTGTATAACCTACATGATGTGTTGGTGCTTGGATTGCCATGGCTGCAATCTCATAACCCAGTCCTTGACTGGAAAGCTATGTCTGTGTTAAGCTGGGGATGTAAGGGGACGCATGGGGATGTACCTGTGGTTTCCATTTCATCATCTATTCCCTCTGAGATTCCTGAATTCTTGACTGAATATCGTGACGTTTTTGAAGAACCTAAGCTTGGTTCATTACCTCCGCACCGGGAGTGCGATTGTGCCATAGATTTGATTCCGGGTAGTAAATACCCTAAGGGTCGTTTATTTAATCTGTCTGTGCCTGAACATGCTGCTATGCGAGAATATATAAAGGAGTCCTTGGAAAAGGGACATATTCGTCCTTCGTCATCTCCCTTAGGAGCCGGTTTTTTCTTTGTGGCTAAGAAAGATGGCTCTTTGAGGCCGTGCATTGATTATCGGCTTTTGAATAAAATCACGGTTAAATATCAATATCCGTTGCCACTGCTGACTGATTTGTTTGCTCGCATAAAGGGGGCCAAGTGGTTCTCTAAGATAGATCTTCGTGGGGCGTATAATTTGGTGCGAATTAAGCAGGGGGATGAGTGGAAAACCGCATTTAATACGCCCGAGGGCCACTTTGAGTATTTGGTGATGCCTTTTGGTCTTTCAAATGCCCCTTCAGTCTTTCAGTCCTTTATGCATGACATTTTCCGTGATTATTTGGATAAATTTATGATTGTGTATCTGGATGATATTTTGATTTTTTCGGATGACTGGGACTCTCATGTCCAGCAGGTCAGGAGGGTTTGTCAGGTTTTGCGGTCTAATTCCTTGTGTGTGAAGGGTTCTAAGTGCGTTTTTGGGGTTCAAAAGATTTCCTTTTTGGGATATATTTTTTCCCCCTCTTCCATCGAGATGGATCCTGTCAAGGTTCAGGCTATTTGTGATTGGACGCAACCCTCTTCTCTTAAGAGTCTTCAGAAATTTTTGGGCTTTGCTAACTTTTATCGTCGATTTATTGCTGGTTTTTCTGATGTTGTTAAACCATTGACTGATTTGACTAAGAAGGGTGCTGATGTTGCTGATTGGTCCCCTGCTGCTGTGGAGGCCTTTCGGGAGCTTAAGCGCCGCTTTTCTTCCGCCCCTGTGTTGCGTCAGCCTGATGTTGCTCTTCCTTTTCAGGTTGAGGTCGACGCTTCTGAAATCGGAGCTGGGGCGGTTTTGTCGCAGAGAAGTTCCGATTGCTCCGTGATGAGACCTTGTGCTTTTTTCTCGCGTAAATTTTCGCCCGCCGAGCGGAATTATGATGTTGGAAATCGGGAGCTTTTGGCCATGAAGTGGGCTTTTGAGGAGTGGCGTCATTGGCTTGAGGGGGCTAGACATCAGGTGGTGGTATTGACGGACCACAAAAATCTAATTTATCTTGAGTCCGCCAGACGCCTGGATCCTAGACAGGCGCGCTGGTCGTTGTTTTTCTCTCGGTTTAATTTTGTGGTGTCCTACCTGCCGGGTTCTAAGAATGTTAAGGCTGATGCCCTTTCTAGGAGTTTTGAGCCTGACTCCCCTGGTAATTCTGAACCTACAGGTATCCTTAAGGATGGAGTGATATTGTCTGCCGTTTCTCCAGACCTGCGGCGGGCCTTGCAGGAGTTTCAGGCGGATAGACCTGATCGTTGCCCACCTGGTAGACTGTTTGTTCCTGATGATTGGACCAGTAAAGTCATTTCTGAGGTTCATTCTTCTGCGTTGGCAGGTCATCCTGGAATCTTTGGTACCAGGGATTTGGTGGCAAGGTCCTTCTGGTGGCCTTCCCTGTCTCGAGATGTGCGAGGCTTCGTGCAGTCTTGTGACGTTTGTGCTCGGGCCAAGCCTTGTTGTTCTCGGGCTAGTGGATTGTTGTTGCCCTTGCCTATCCCGAAGAGGCCCTGGACGCACATCTCGATGGATTTTATTTTGGATCTTCTTGTTTCTCAGAAGATGTCTGTCATCTGGGTGGTGTGTGATCGTTTCTCTAAGATGGTCCATTTGGTTCCCCTGCCTAAGTTGCCTTCTTCTTCCGAGTTGGTTCCTCTGTTTTTTCAAAATGTGGTCCGTTTGCATGGTATTCCGGAGAATATCGTTTCTGACAGAGGTACCCAATTCGTGTCTAGATTTTGGCGAGCATTCTGTGCTAGGATGGGCATAGATTTGTCTTTCTCGTCTGCTTTCCATCCTCAGACTAATGGCCAGACCGAGCGGACGAATCAGACCTTGGAGACATATTTGAGGTGTTTTGTGTCTGCAGATCAGGATGATTGGGTTGCTTTTTTGCCTTTAGCGGAGTTTGCCCTCAATAATCGGGCCAGTTCTGCCACCTTGGTGTCTCCCTTTTTCTGTAATTCGGGGTTTCATCCTCGATTTTCTTCTGGTCAGGTGGAATCTTCGGATTGTCCTGGAGTGGATGCTGTGGTGGAGAGGTTGCATCAGATTTGGGGGCAGGTAGTGGACAATTTGAAGTTGTCCCAGGAGAAGACTCAGCTTTTTGCCAACCGCCGGCGTCGGGTTGGTCCTCGGCTTTGTGTTGGGGACTTGGTGTGGTTGTCTTCTCGTTTTGTCCCTATGAGGGTTTCTTCTCCCAAGTTTAAGCCTCGGTTCATCGGCCCGTACAAGATATTGGAGATTCTTAACCCTGTGTCCTTCCGTTTGGACCTCCCTGCATCTTTTTCTATTCATAATGTTTTTCATCGGTCATTATTGCGCAGGTATGAGGTACCGGTTGTGCCTTCCGTTGAGCCTCCTGCTCCGGTGTTGGTTGAGGGCGAGTTGGAGTATGTTGTGGAAAAAATCTTGGACTCCCGTGTTTCCAGATGGAAACTCCAGTATCTGGTCAAATGGAAGGGATACGGTCAGGAGGATAATTCTTGGGTGACTGCCTCTGATGTTCATGCCTCCGATTTGGTCCGTGCCTTTCATAGGGCTCATCCTGATCGCCCTGGTGGTTCTGGTGAGGGTTCGGTGCCCCCTCCTTGAGGGGGGGGGGTACTGTTGTGAAATTGGATTTTGGGCTCCCCCGGTGGCCACTGGTGGAATTGAACTGGTGTGCATCATCCTCTCTTTTCACCTGTTTCCATTAGGAGGTGGGAGTCGCTATTTAGCCTTGCTCCTCTGTCACTTCCATGCCGGTCAACATTGTAATCAGAAGCCTTTCTGTGCATGTTCCTGCTGCTAGACAACTCCCAGCTAAGTTGGACTTAGTCCTTGTTTGTTTTTGCATTTTGTTCCAGTTCACAGCTGTAGTTTCGTTTCTGTGTCTGGAAAGCTCTTGTGATCTGAAATTGCCACTCTGATGTTATGAGTTAATACTAGAGTCTTAAAGTAATTTCAGGATGGTATTTTGATAGGGTTTTCAGCTGACCATGAAAGTGCCCTTTCTGTCTTCCTGCTATCTAGTAAGCGGACCTCAATTTTGCTAAACCTATTTTCATACTACGTTTGTCATTTCATCTAAAATCACCGCCAATATTTGTGGGGGCCTCTGTCTGCCTTTCGGGGAAATTTCTCTAGAGGTGAGCCAGGACTATATTTTCCTCTGCCAGGATTAGTTAGTCCTCCGGCCGGCGCTGGGCGTCTAGGGATAAAACGCAGGCTACGCTACCCGGCTACTGTTAGTTGTGCGGCAGGTTTAGTTCATGGTCAGTTTAGTTTCCATCCTTCCAAGAGCTAGTTTTTATGTTTGCTGGGCTATGTTCTCTTGCCATTGAGAACCATAACACTCGTCACTAGCATCCTCCTCCACCTCCTCTGCTGACCTCATGGACTGGCGGACTGGGGGTTGACAGTAAGTGGGGTCTACAACCTTGTCATCATCATCCTGTGTGTTCTCACAACCGAAAAGTCAAGTTTTTGTTCCAATCAGGTATCTCAGTCTCATCATCATCTTCCTCATTGTGTCCACCAACAGGAGTTACAATTTGGGAACGAGGGTCTACATTATGCTCAGAACCTTCTTCATCTGGGCCTGGATTCAACTCACAAAGATTCTGGCCATCAGTGCAGATAATTTCCTCATCTGCATTTACAGAAGCTCTGGAGCAGACCTCTGATTACCAGGCTCAACCATGAGTGTTACCCCATGCTCAGACGGGCAGCTGGAGACTTGGAGCTGTGAGGAAGCAAGTGCGATTGGGGTGACAACTCTGAGGACTGGAGTAGTTGTGATGTTGAAGTTGACATGGAGGAGAGCCCACTTGAACGAGCACTTGATATCCGTTCAAGCACCTGCTGTTTTTGTGCCTCATCATTTTTGGCGATGCTTGTAGCGATGGTCGTAAGAAAGGGATCATATCAGATTGTCCACAAAAAGAAGTAGACATCTTACTTTGGCTGGAAGATGGTCTTTCTTCTGCAGATGTTACTCTTGCTTTACCACCTACCCCACATGCACAACCTTTTTTTCCCTTTCCAACAAATCTATTCCCCATTCGACCAGCAGCAGGCCTTTTGCCACTCATTTTAGTGCTTAACTAATTGGCAACTCTGTATCTGTAGTTGTTGGCACAGCAACCGATGGATGAAAACTGAGCAGAACTGAGTGGCCAAACTGTGGTACTAGGCCCAAAACTATTAACTGGATTAGATGCAGTGAAAATAGAGATGCACAGGCGGTGTAGTTAGATTCACAGGCGGGCTACTCTGCTGACGTGCAGACACTGCTCCTAGGCCCAAAACTATTAACTGGATTAGATGCAGTGAAAATTGAGATACACAGGCGGTGTAGTTTGTTTCACAGGTGGGCTACTCTGCTGACGTGCAGACACTGCTCCTATGTCATGTCGGACGCTGTTCATACAAGGGCGTTCGACAGACAGCGGTAATTCCGCTTTTGTCCACTATGTGCTCAGTTGGGTCGGCTAGATTTTATCTAGCTGGTCTGGGGTTAATTTAGCTGATGCTCGGATTGGAAGCTGGGCCACGCCCACTGCCTTTAAATAGTTCTTCTGAACATTGGGCGTCGCCGATTATAGCTTCTGTCTTGTGCGTTGTTATCTCGGTCTGGAGGGGTGAGCTAGTAGTTGGAGTATCGTATCTGGTGGTGTATTTCCCTTTGTCTTATTAACTCCTTCCTTTATTTGTATTTATTTTGCCCTGCGCATTTATAGTGTATTCCTGAGTGACTGCGGCGTGCTGTATATTTTCCGTTATCCTTGTCTGTGCTAACTGTGGGTATTGGTGTATGATCTTTTCACTGGGTGGTGGGCGGTGGTTTCAGCCTAGGGTCGAAACAAGAGACAGGGCGAGGGTCGAGGCCTAGACATGCACACCATCAGTGTAAACTCTAGGTAGAGGGTCAGTCAGGATTTCCCTAATCTGAGGGAAATTGCAGGGGCCCAGGTTATCAGCTCTTGCCCACCTAGTCTTCCCGTGACATTATAATCGGCCTTAAAAAAAAAAAAAAAAAAAAAAGGGGGTTTCTTTTTTTTGTTTTGTCATGGATCCCATGACTTCCATAACCCGCCAGTTGGAGGCGCTGTCCCTACAGGTCACTGAGTTGAGGGGGGCAGTGCAGCAACAGGGACTAGCAGTATCTAATGTGCAAGCTGGAGCGACAGGTAGAGTTGCTGAGCCTAAGTTTCCTTTGCCTGAAAAATTTGCTGGGGAACGCAGTAAATTTGTTTCTTTTCATGAAGCTTGCAAACTATATTTCCGTATGCGCCCGATCACCTCAGGTAATGAGGCTCAGCGTGTGGGCCTGGTGTTGTCATTGTTAAGCGGGGATCCCCAAGCATGGGCGTTTTCTTTGCCATCTGATTCTGCTGCATTTGACTCTGTGGAGAGTTTATTTTCCTTTCTTGGAAACATTTACGATGAGCCTGACAGAATGGCTCTAGCAGAATCTAAGATACGCACTATTCGCCAGGGGAAGCGAGTTGCAGAGGATTACTGTCCTGAATTTTGTCGCTGGGCGATCAATATGCAATGGAATGATCCAGAGCTGCGGAGTCAGTTTATTCATGGGGTTTCTGGAAGGGTTAAAATAGCCCTTCTGATGTACGAGACTCCTACTTCTCTAGATTCCACTATGAGTCTGGTTGTCCGCATTGATCGCCGTTTGCGTCAGGGGGAGCATGAGACACCGCCTATGGGAGAGGGTTTAGGTTCACGTGTGGTTGCTGCAGATGAGCCCACGGAGCCTATGCAAATCGCAGGGGTGTCACATGTGAAGCGCGGAGCCCCTGAGCTCAGGAAGCAGGGAGCCTGTTTTTACTGTGGTAAGACTGGTCATTTTATTAACATCTGTCCTCTGCTGTCTAAGAAAAACGCAACGGCGGAAAACTTCTAAGCTCAGAGGGTGTGGAGGAGACCAATCTGAGCTTATGTATATCCTCCATGGTGGTTTCTCAATGCATGCTCCCTGCTAAGGTTATTATCGCTGGCAGTGAGCTGCCAATTACTGTTTTTGTGGATAGTGGTTCAGCCACAAATCTCATTGATGAGGAGTTTGCGCGCACAGCAGGTTTTAGGATTGAAAAACAGCCTCATCCTAACCGCGTGGTCACCATCAATGCTGCTCCTCTCTCACAAGTCTAACACGGTACCAAGATATATTTCTTTCCTGTAGGGAGAGATTACTGAGTTTGTGGCTGAGGTGAAACTCCACATTGGGGTTCTACATTCCGAGCAGGTTACATGTAAGGTGCTCAGGAATCTTCCTGCTCAGGTGGTTTTGGGTTTTCCATGGTTGTCTATGCACAATCCGGTAATTGACTGGAAAACTCAGGACATAATTCAGTGGAGCAAGTTCTGCAAGGAGAATTGCCTGGCCACATGTGTGTCTGCTATGACTTCAAGCATTCCGGAGTCACTTCTGGATTTTGTGGATGTGTTCTCTGAGAAGGGTTGTTCAGAGTTGCCACCACATCGGCCCTATGACTGTACTATCAGGTTTTACACCAGGGGCCAAATTACCTAAAGCAAGGATGTTTAACATCTCCGGTCCGGAGAGACAAGCGTTAAAGGATTACATTGCTGAAAGTTTGAGTAAAGGGCACATCAGCCTTCATCCTCGCCTGTGGCAGCAGGGTTCTTCTTCGTGAAGAAGAAAGATGGTGGACTACGGCCGTGTCTGGATTTCAGGGAGTTAAACCATTTGGGTTGACTAACGCACCTGCAGTATTCCAACATTTCATTAATGATGTGTTTTCGCATGTTTTGGGGAAATTCGTTATCGTGTACCTAGATGATATTCTCATATATTCTTGCGACCGTGATACTCATTTAGATCATGTCAGGCAGGTGTTACAGCTTCTCAGAGAGAATAAGCTGTATGCTAAAATTGAGAAATATAAAAACGTTATTGAAGCAAGCATATTGTGACCATGGAGCTGGTAAAGAGTGTAAATCGGTATCAAATATGCATAGGGACCAAATAGGGACTAGCTACCAAACAGAAACTGAAAAAACAAGGAAGAACCACCAGCAGCCATAATGTCCCATATAAAATGTAACCTTTATTGAATAATATAAAAACCGCCAAATACAGTGAAGTAATGCATGGAAGGGGAGAAGAAAGGTGTGCACCTAGTGACCAAAACGGGCAAGATCACCCATTCTACACCTGCCTGTACCTAATGTAAACGAAAAACCCCCCAGCTGCTCTCAATAACAATACAGGCAAATTGCCACAGCATAGGGAATGATATTGATGGCACAATGTGACATTGTATGCAAATAACAGCTCATAATGAACTCGTACTTACAATGTACCAGGCTGGCAGGGACAATGGGTGACCGAGCCCGACCCCGACGCGCGTTTCGGAGCGGGCAGCTCCTTCCTCAAGGGGTAGGTGACATGACAGGACGGACACACTTAAATATACCACTGCCCGGAAGTGTATGCACCTCCCACACGCCGCACCGGGACAGCAAAGCGGCGCGCGAGCCTCCATCATGGCCGCCGGCGCCGGAAACACGTGGGGCCCCACGTGATCAGGCGCCGGACAGGAACAGAAGGGGCCGCGCACCACCGCACAGCCCGGCGCATGCGCAAAGAGGGCAAAACACCCCGCGGCCATCTTGGAAAGGGGCAGCATAAACTGGCACCATAAATAGCTACGAAAAAATATATATATATATATAACGAAAACAGAGAATACTATATGCACAGCTCAACAAATAAATAAAACAATACACAAACATGGACAATAAAAAAGAAAGTTAACTAAAGATAAGTAATGCATGAAAAATAATATAATGAACATACAGACATATTACATACATATATATAATATAATATAAGGCATAGTGCATAAAATAACATACAAACATCCATGGTACCATAATAGTATAATTCCACCGGAAAATAATAATAACAAACAACAAATAAATAAACATATATGTACATATCTATATACATGTACATACATACATATACACACAGTTACATAAACAAGTAATTCTATACCTTATCTATACAACACTAACTGTGCATACAACAATAGATAAATAATATATAGTGTTGACACGTAGAAATCCTCAGTCCAGAAAAAGTGTGCACGTTCAGTCACATCCAACTTTATGCATAGATCAATCCAATAGAAAAGTACTGGCAAAAAACAGAGTAAAAACAAGATAAAACATATGCAAAATAAAAGCATATAAGAACATGGCACTGGAGCTCACCAACTATCATGTGTGCGCAGAAAAAATATATATATATGCGGATCACAGAAATGGGGCGAAGGAAATATTTTCATTCAACCCATGAGGGTGAATGGTGCGCAGTGTCCATATCCACCTTGTCTCCAATTGTGCAAGGCGTTTGGACATATTACCACCCCTAACATTAATGTTAAGGAGATCAATACCCCTCACCCTCAGTAGCCGTGCATCGCAGGAGTGGTGTTCTCTAAAATGTCTAGGTATTGTTTTCAAAATGGTAGTATCCTTGCATTCAACTGCAGCCAGTATACCTAAAACGTGCTCTCTCACTCGGACTTTTAGTTGTCTTGTAGTCAAACCGACGTATATTAAATTACAAGGACAAGTGGCGTAATAAATAACGTATCTAGAGATACACGTAATACGCTTCCTGATAACAAAATCCTTTGTACCGTCGGAATTGGAGAAAGAAGAGCAACGTTCGATATTCGGGCATGCAACGCACCTACCACATGGAGAACACCCGCCCTGCACAGCAGTGCTACTAAGAAATGAGGGTACGGGCTGGCCAACGTAATGACTCCTAGTAAGCTGATCTCTCAAATTCCTCGCCCGTCGATATGTAATAAGTGGTTGGGCTGGAAGAAACTTCTTGATCACTGGATCAGCCTGTAGAATTGGCCAAGCCCTCTTCATTGCCAAACGTACCCCCGCATGTTGAGAATGATAGGACGTAACAAACCTAATTTGATTGCCTCCTCTAGATCCATCAGTGGTGTTATTATACAAAAGCCTATTCCGGTCAGAATACTTGGCCCTATGATACGCTTTTTTTATAGCTCTTCTGCTGTACCCCTTAGACAGAAACCGAGACACAAGGTCCTTGGACTGAATCTCAAAGTCTTTTATATCCGAACAGATACGCCTAAGACGCAAAAACTGACCCACAGGTATGGCTTTAACCACATGAGAGGGATGGCACGATGAGGCATGCAGGAGGGTATTAGTGGAGGTCGGTTTGCGGAAAATATCTGTCCGAACCATACCCCCCTCACCCCTCCAAATCGTGACATCCAAGAAGTCAATCCTTCTATCATCCCACACCGGGGTCAAGCGTATATTGAGGTCGTTGTCATTCAAACTGGCTACAAACTGCGCAAGGTCGGTGGAGGTGCCCTGCCAGACAAAAAGGATATCGTCGATATAGCGTGTCCATAAAAGGACACGGTCAACCGACCCCTGTTTGTCAGACAGGAAAAGGTCCCTCTCCCACAGGCCCAGGAAAAGGCAAGCATAGGAGGGCGCAAAGGCCGCTCCCATGGCCGTCCCCTGGACCTGCAGGTAGAACGAACCCTTAAACACAAAAAAATTGTGAGTTAAAGTGAACTCTAGCAGCTCCAGGACGAGATCCCTCAAGGCTGGTGGTAATGTGGATGTGGCCAGAAAAAATCTAACCGCCCTTATACCATCGTGATGTCTAATACTGGTATAGAGGGATTCTACATCCATGGAGACTAATAGAGTATCACTGTCCAAACACAGTCCATCGACCCTGCGCAGCAAATCGCTAAGGGCGGTTAGATTTTTTCTGGCCACATCCACATTACCACCAGCCTTGAGGGATCTCGTCCTGGAGCTGCTAGAGTTCACTTTAACTCACAATTTTTTTGTGTTTAAGGGTTCGTTCTACCTGCAGGTCCAGGGGACGGCCATGGGAGCGGCCTTTGCGCCCTCCTATGCTTGCCTTTTCCTGGGCCTGTGGGAGAGGGACCTTTTCCTGTCTGACAAACAGGGGTCGGTTGACCGTGTCCTTTTATGGACACGCTATATCGACGATATCCTTTTTGTCTGGCAGGGCACCTCCACCGACCTTGCGCAGTTTGTAGCCAGTTTGAATGACAACGACCTCAATATACGCTTGACCCCGGTGTGGGATGATAGAAGGATTGACTTCTTGGATGTCACGATTTGGAGGGGTGAGGGGGGTATGGTTCGGACAGATATTTTCCGCAAACCGACCTCCACTAATACCCTCCTGCATGCCTCATCGTGCCATCCCTCTCATGTGGTTAAAGCCATACCTGTGGGTCAGTTTTTGCGTCTTAGGCGTATCTGTTCGGATATAAAAGACTTTGAGATTCAGTCCAAGGACCTTGTGTCTCGGTTTCTGTCTAGGGGGTACAGCAGAAGAGCTATAAAAAAAGCGTATCATAGGGCCAAGTATTCTGACCGGAATAGGCTTTTGTATAATAACACCACTGATGGATCTAGAGGAGGCAATCAAATTAGGTTTGTTACGTCCTATCATTCTCAACATGCGGGGGTACGTTTGGCAATGAAGAGGGCTTGGCCAATTCTACAGGCTGATCCAGTGATCAAGAAGTTTCTTCCAGCCCAACCACTTATTACATATCGACGGGCGAGGAATTTGAGAGATCAGCTTACTAGGAGTCATTACGTTGGCCAGCCCGTACCCTCATTTCTTAGTAGCACTGCTGTGCAGGGCGGGTGTTCTCCATGTGGTAGGTGCGTTGCATGCCCGAATATCGAACGTTGCTCTTCTTTCTCCAATTCCGACGGTACAAAGGATTTTGTTATCAGGAAGCGTATTACGTGTATCTCTAGATACGTTATTTATTACGCCACTTGTCCTTGTAATTTAATATACGTCGGTTTGACTACAAGACAACTAAAAGTCCGAGTGAGAGAGCACGTTTTAGGTATACTGGCTGCAGTTGAATGCAAGGATACTACCATTTTGAAAACAATACCTAGACATTTTAGAGAACACCACTCCTGCGATGCACGGCTACTGAGGGTGAGGGGTATTGATCTCCTTAACATTAATGTTAGGGGTGGTAATATGTCCAAACGCCTTGCACAATTGGAGACAAGGTGGATATGGACACTGCGCACCATTCACCCTCATGGGTTGAATGAAAATATTTCCTTCGCCCCATTTCTGTGATCCGCATATATATATATTTTTTCTGCGCACACATGATAGTTGGTGAGCTCCAGTGCCATGTTCTTATATGCTTTTATTTTGCATATGTTTTATCTTGTTTTTACTCTGTTTTTTGCCAGTACTTTTCTATTGGATTGATCTATGCATAAAGTTGGATGTGACTGAACGTGCACACTTTTTCTGGACTGAGGATTTCTACGTGTCAACACTATATATTATTTATCTATTGTTGTATGCACAGTTAGTGTTGTATAGATAAGGTATAGAATTACTTGTTTATGTAACTGTGTGTATATGTATGTATGTACATGTATATAGATATGTACATATATGTTTATTTATTTGTTGTTTGTTATTATTATTTTCCGGTGGAATTATACTATTATGGTACCATGGATGTTTGTATGTTATTTTATGCACTATGCCTTATATTATATTATATATATGTATGTAATATGTCTGTATGTTCATTATATTATTTTTCATGCATTACTTATCTTTAGTTAACTTTCTTTTTTATTGTCCATGTTTGTGTATTGTTTTATTTATTTGTTGAGCTGTGCATATAGTATTCTCTGTTTTCGTTATATATATATATATATTTTTTCGTAGCTATTTATGGTGCCAGTTTATGCTGCCCCTTTCCAAGATGGCCGCGGGGTGTTTTGCCCTCTTTGCGCATGCGCCGGGCTGTGCGGTGGTGCGCGGCCCCTTCTGTTCCTGTCCGGCGCCTGATCACGTGGGGCCCCACGTGTTTCCGGCGCCGGCGGCCATGATGGAGGCTCGCGCGCCGCTTTGCTGTCCCGGTGCGGCGTGTGGGAGGTGCATACACTTCCGGGCAGTGGTATATTTAAGTGTGTCCGTCCTGTCATGTCACCTACCCCTTGAGGAAGGAGCTGCCCGCTCCGAAACGCGCGTCGGGGTCGGGCTCGGTCACCCATTGTCCCTGCCAGCCTGGTACATTGTAAGTACGAGTTCATTATGAGCTGTTATTTGCATACAATGTCACATTGTGCCATCAATATCATTCCCTATGCTGTGGCAATTTGCCTGTATTGTTATTGAGAGCAGCTGGGGGTTTTTTCGTTTACATTAGGTACAGGCAGGTGTAGAATGGGTGATCTTGCCCGTTTTGGTCACTAGGTGCACACCTTTCTTCTCCCCTTCCATGCATTACTTCACTGTATTTGGCGGTTTTTATATTATTCAATAAAGGTTACATTTTATATGGGACATTATGGCTGCTGGTGGTTCTTCCTTGTTTTTAAAATTGAGAAATGTGTATTTTCTGTTCAAGAGTTGCCTTTCTTGGGTTATATTGTGTCTGCTTCTGGTTTTAAAATGGACGCCGCTAAGGTGCAAGCGGTGCTGCATTGGGAGCGTCCTGATAACCTGAAAGCACTTCAGCAGTTCCTTGGGTTTTCTAACTACTATAGGAAATTTATGAAGGATTTTTCCATCATTGCTAAACCGCTAACTGACATGACTAAAAAGGGTACCAATTTCTCCGTTTGGCCTGAGGCTGCTGTGCGCGCATTTGAATTTCTTAAGAACAGTTTTGTTTCAGCCCCCATTCTTGTGCAGCCAGACGTATCAAAACCTTTTGTTGTGGAAGTCGATGCATCTGAGGTTGGTGTGGGGGCGGTACTATCACAAGGCTCATCTTTCAGTGATTTGCATCCTTGCGCCTATTTTTCCAAGAAACTGTCGTCCGCCGAACGTAACTACGATATCGGCAACAGGGAGTTGTTGGCAATCAAGTTGGCCTTTGAGGAATGGCGACACTTCTTGGAGGGGTCGGTTCATCAGGTTACTGTTATTACCGATCATAAGAATCTGCTGTATTTGGAGTCAGCCAAGTGCCTGTCCCCCAGGCAGGCTCGCTGGGATTTGTTTTTCACACAGTTCAATTTTGTTGTCACTTACAGACCGGGGTCTAAAAACACTAAGGCGGATGCTCTGACCAGGTGTTTTCCGGGGGGAGAACCTCGTGAGGATCCAGTACCCATCCTCCAAAAGGGTGTTGTGGTTTCGGCTGTCACTACCGAGGTTGAGGCTGAGATTGCCGAGGCTCAGGAGGAGGTACCATCTGAGCTTCCCATCAACAAATCTTTTGTACCGCTTCATCTCCGCTTAAAGGTTTTGGCGGAGCATCATGATGCTGTCCTGGCTGGCCACCCAGGGGTTAGAGGTACCTTGGAGTTGGTGTCACGTCGGTTTTGGTGGCCCAAGACCCAACAGGACGTGGTCTCATACGTGTCAGCTTGTACCACGTGCGCTAGGGATAAGACGCCCCGCTCCCGTCCTGTTGGCACACTCCTTCCTCTTGAGGTACCTAGTAAGCCATGGACGGAAATCTCCATGGATTTCATCACTGATTTGCCCTCCTCAGCTGGGAACACGGTCATCTTGGTGATTGTTGATCTGTTTTAAAAAATGTTGCACTTTGTGTCTTTGCCTTCGTTGCCTAACACTAAGACTCTGGCTCAGGTATTTGTACAGGAGGTGGTCAGACTTCATGGGGTTCCATCTGACATTGTGTCTGATAGGAGTACTCAGTTTGTGGCAAAATTTTGGAAAGCATTTTGCTCATGGCTGGGGATCAAGTTGTCTCATTCTTCGGCGTTTCACCCTCAGTCAAATGGTCAGACTGAGCGTATGAACCAAAATTTGGAACAGTACTTACGCTGCTTTGTCTCTGATAACCAGGAGGAGTGGTCTACGTTCCTTCCTTTGGCTGAGTTTGCCATCAATAATCACCGCCAGGAGTCGTCTGGGGAGTCTGTTTTTTTGTGTTTACGGGCTACATCCTCAATTTTGTACTTTGAGTCAGAGGGGCTCTTCCGGCGTTCCGGAGGAAGACCAGTTAGGAGCACAATTGTCATCAGTCTGGAGGAGAGTTAAGCAGCGCCTGTTGAGTGTGGGTGCTAGGTACAAACGTGTGGCTGACAGTAGGTGTGTGCCAGGTCCGGACCTGAGTGTGGATGACTGGGTGTGGTTATCCACAAAAAACATAAGACTCAAGATACCATCACTTAACCCCTTCACCCCCAAGGGTGGTTTGCACGTTATGGACCGGGCCAATTTTTACAATTCTGACCACTGTCCCTTTATGAAGTTATAACTCTGGAACACTTCAACGGATCCTGGTGATTCTGACAATGTTTTCTCGTGACATATTGTTCTTCATGATAGTGGTAAAATTTCTTTGATATTACCTGCTTTTATTTGTGAAAAAATGGAAATTTGGTGAAAAAATTTGAAAATTTCGCAATTTTCCAAATTTGAATTTTTATGCAATTAAATCACAGTGATATGTCACACAAAATACTTAATAAGTAACATTTCCCACATGTCTACTTTACATCAGCATCATTTTGGAACCAAAATGTTTTTTTGTTAGGGAGTTATAAGGGTTAAAAGTTGACCAGCAATTTCTCATTTTTACAACACCATTTTTTTTTAGGGACCACATCTCATTTGAAGTCATTTTGAGGGGTCTATATGATGGAAAATACCCAAGTGTGACACCATTCTAAAAACTGCACCCCTCAAGGTGCTCAAAACCACATTCAAAAAGTTTATTAACCCTTCAGGTGTTTCACAGGAATTTTTGGAATGTTTAAATAAAAATGAACATTTAACTTTTTTTCACACAAAATTTAATTCAGCTCCAATTTGTTTTATTTTACCAAGGGTAACAGGAGAAAAAGGACCACAGAAGGTGTTATACAATTTGTCCTGAGTACGCCGATACCCCATATGTGGGGGTAAACCACTGTTTGGGCGCATGACAGAGCTCGGAAGCGAAGGAGCGCCATTTGACTTTTCAATGCAAAATTGACTGGAATTGAGATGGGACGCCATGTTGCGTTTGGAGAGCCACTGATGTGCCTAAACATTGAAACTCCCCACAAGTGACACCATTTTGGAAAGTAGACCCCCTAAGGAACTTATCTAGAGGTGTGGTGAGCACTTTGACCCACCAAGTGCTTCACAGAAGTTTATAATGCAGAACCGTAAAAATAAAAAAATCATATTTTTTCACAAAACTGATATTTTCTCCCCCAATTTTTTATTTTCCCAAGGGTAAGAGAAGAAACTGGACCCCAAAATTTGTTGTACAATTTGTCCTGAGTACGCTGATACCCCATATGTGGGGGTAAACCACTGTTTGGGCGCATGGGAGAGCTCGGAAGGGAAGGAGCGCCGTTTGACTTTTCACTGCAAAATTGAAAGGAATTGTGATGGGATGCCATGTTGCGTTTGGAGAGCCACTGATGTGCCTAAACATTGAAACCCCCCACAAGTGACACCATTTTGGAAAGCAGACCCCCTAAGGAACTTATCTAGAGGTGTGGTGAGCACTTTGACCCACCAAGTGCTTCACAGAAGTTTATAATGCAGAACCGTAAAAATAAAAAATCATATTTTTTCACAAAAATGATATTTTCGCCCCCAATTTTTTATTTTCCCAAGGGTAAGAGAAGAAACTGGACCCCAAAATTTGTTGTACAATTTGTCCTGAGTACGCTGATACCCCATATGTGGGGGTAAACCACTGTTTGGGCGCATGGGAGAGCTCGGAAGGGAAGGAGCGCCGTTTGACTTTTCACTGCAAAATTGACAGGAATTGAGATGGGACGCCATGTTGCGTTTGGAGAGCCACTGATGTACCTAAACATTGAAACCCCCCCACATGTGACACCATTTTGGAAAGTAGACCCCCTAAGGAACTTATCTAGAGGTGTGGTGAGCACTTTGACCCACCAAGTGCTTCACAGAAGTTTATAATGCAGAGCCGTAACAATAAAACAAACATTTTTTCCCACAAAAATTATATTTTAGCCCCCAGTTTTGTATTTTCCCGAGGGTAGCTGGAGAAATTTGACCCCAAAAGTTGTTGTCCAATTTGTCCTGAGTACGCTGATACCCCATATGTGGGGGGGAACCACCGTTTGGGTGCATGGGAGAGCTCGGAAGGGACGGAGCGCCATTTGGAATGCAGACTTAGATGGAATGGTCTGCAGGCGTCACATTGCGTTTGCAGAGCCCCTAATGTACCTAAACAGTAAAAAAAAACCACAAGTGACACCATTTTGGAAAGTAGACCCCCTAAGGAACTCATCTAGATGTGTTGTGAGAGATTTGAACCCCTAAGTGTTTCACTACAGTTTATAACGCAGAGCCGTGCAAATAAAAAATATTTTTTTTTCCACAAAAATTATTTTTTAGCCCCCAGTTTTGTATTTTTCCAAGGGTAACAGGAGAAATTAGACACTATATATTGTTGTCCAATTTGTCCTGAGTACGCTGATACATGACATCTGGGGGGAACCACCGTTTGAGCGCATGGCGGAGCTCGGAAGGGAAGGAGCATCATTTGCAATGCAGACTTAGATGGATTGGTCTGCAGGCGTCACATTGCGTTTGCAGAGCCCCTAATGTACCTAAACAGTAGAAACCTACCACAAGTGACCTAATTTTGGAAACTAGACCCCCCAAGGAACTTATCTAGTTGTGTTGTGAGAACTTTGAACCCCCAAGTGTTTCACTACAGTTTATGACGCAGAGCCGTGAAAATAAAAAAATAAAAAATTTCCCCAAAAAATTATTTTTTAGCCCCCAGTTTTGTATTTTCCCAATGGTAACAGGAGAAATTGGACCCCAAAAATTGTTGTCCAATTTGTCTTGAGTACGCTGATACCCCATATGTGGGGGGGGAACCACCGTTTGGGCGCATGGGAGGGCTCGGAAGGGAAGGAGCGCCATTTGGAATGCAGACTTAGATGGAATGGTCTGCAGGCGTGACATTGCGTTTGCAGAGCCCTTAATGTACCTAAACAGTAGAAACCCCCCACAACTGACACCATTTTGGAAAGTAGACCCCCTAAGGAACTCATCTAGATGTGTTGTGAGAGCTTTGAACCCTCTAGTGTTTCACTACAGTTTATAACGCAGAGCCATGCAAATAAAAAATATTTTTTTTTCCCACAAAAATTATTTTTTAGCCCCAGTTTTGTATTTTCCCAAGGGTAACAGGAGAAATTGGACCCCAAAAGTTGTTCTCCAATGTGTTCCGAGTACGCTGATACCCCATATGTTGGGGTAAACCCCTGTTTGGGCGCACGGGAGAGCTTGGAAGGGAAGGAGCACTGTTTTACTTTTTCAACGCAGAATTGGCTGGAATTGAAATGGGACGCCATGTCACGTTTGGAGAGCCCCTGATGTGCCTAAACAGTGGAAACCCCCCTATTATAACTGAAACCCTAATCCACACACACTCCTAACCCTAATCCCAACGGTAACCCTAACCACACCTCTAACCCAGACACACCCCTAACCCTAATTCCAACCCTATTCCCAACCGTAAATGTAATCCAAACCCTAACTTTAGCCCCAACCCTAACCCTAACTTTAGCCCCAGCCCTAAATGTAGCCCTAACCCTAGCCCTAGCCCTAACCCTAGCCCTAACCCTAGCCCTAGCCCTAACCCTAGCCCTAACCCTAACCCTAGCCCTAACCCTAATGGGAAAATGGAAATAAATACATTTTTTTAATTTTTTTAATTTTTCCCTAACTAAAGCTACGTTCACATTAGCGTTCTGCGCCGCAGCGTCGGGCGCCGCAGCGTCGCCGCATGCGTCATGCGCCCCTATATTTAACATGGGGGCGCATGGACATGCGTTGCACTTGCGTTTTGCGACGCATGCGTCACTGCGGCGCACGCGTCATGGCGCAGAGGACGTAGCAAGTTGCATTTTTTGTGCGTACAAAATCAAGCAAAAAAAGGACGAATGCGTCGCAAAACGCAGCGTTGTGCATGCGTTTTGCATGCGGTGTTCCTGCGTTGTGCGTTGCGTCGCCGACGCTGCGGCGCACAATGCAAATGTGAACATAGCCTAAGCGGGTGATGAACGGGGGTTTGATTTACTTTTATAGCGGGTTATTTATCTGATTTTTATGATTGGCAGCCGTCACACACTGAAAGACGCTTTTTATTGCAAAAAATATTTTTTGCGTTACCACATTTTGAGAGCTATAATTTTTCCATATTTGAGTCCACAGAGTCATGTGAGGTCTTGTTTTTTGCGCGACGAGTTGACGTTTTTATTGGTAACATGTTTGGGCACGGGAGATTTTTTGATCGCTTTTTATTCCGATTTTTGTGAGGCAGAATGACCAAAATCCAGCTATTCATTAATTCTTTTGGGGGAGGCGTTTATACCGTTACGCGTTTGGAAAAATTGATAAAGCAGTTTTATTCTTCGGGTCAGTACGATTACAGCGATATCTCATTTACATCATTTTTTTATGTTTTGGCGCTTTTATACGATAAAAGCTATTTTATAGAAAAAATAATTATTTTGGCATCGCTTTATTCTGAGGACTATAACTTTTTTATTTTTTCGCTGATGATGGTGTATGGCACCTCGTTTTTTGCGGGACAAGATGACGTTTTCAGCGGTACCATGGTTATTTATATCTGTCTTTTTGATCGCGTGTTATTCCACTTTTTGATTGGCAGTATGAGAATAAAGCGTTGTTTTTTGCCTCGTTTTTTTTTTTTTTTTTTTTACGGTGTTCACTGAAGGGGTTAACTAGTTTGTAGTTTTATAGGTGGGGTCGTTACGGACGGGGTGATACTAAATATGTGTACTTTTATTGTTTGATTTTTTTATTTAGATAAATTAATGTATTTATGGGAATCATTTTTTTTTTTAATTTATTTATTTAGGATTTTTTTTTAAATTTTTTTTTTACATATGTGGACATTTTTTTTAAACTTTTTTACTTTGTCCCAGGGGGGACATCACAGATCGGTGATTTGACAGTGTGCACAGCACTCTGTCATATCACCGATCTCACTGACAGGGCTGCAGGCTTACCAGCGTCTGCACTGAGCAGACACTCGGTAAGCCACCTCTTTCCCTGCAGGACCCGGATGCCGCGGCCATCTTGGATCCGGGACCTGCAGCGAGGAAGGAGGTAGGAGACCCTCGGAGCAACGCGATCACATCGCGTTGCTCCGGGGGTCTCAGGGAAGCACGCAGGGAGCCCCCTCCCTGAGCGATGCTTCCCTATACCGCCGGTACACCGCGATCATGTTTGATCGCGGTGTGCCGGGGGTTAATGTGCCGGGGGCGGTCCGTGACCGCTCCTGGCACATAGTGCCGGATGTCAGCTGCGATAGTCAGCTGACACCCGGCCGCGATCGGCCGCGCTCCCCCCGTGAGCGCGGCCGATCGTGCTGGACGTACTACTCCGTCCTTGGGAAGTAGGGCCCACCCAACATGGACGGAATAGTACGTCCAATGACAGAAAGGGGTTAAATTGGGTCCAAGGTTTATTGGTCCATTTAGGGTCGCCGCCGTCATTAACCCTGTAGCGTACCGATTGGAGCTTCCTACGGTGTATAAGATACATAACGTTTTCCACAGATCGTTGCTAAAAAAGACGGTGGTTCTTGTGGACGCGACACCTATGCCTTCTCCAGTCTTGGTGGATGGTAATTTGGAATTCGAAGTCTCCAAGGTGGTTGACTCTCGTGTAGTGTGCCGCACTTTACAGTACTTGGTTCACTGGCGTGGTTATGGGCCTGAGGAAAGGTCCTGGGTACCAGCCTCAGACATTCATGCGGACCGGCTAGTCAGTATGTTTCACCGCCATCATCCGGACAAGCCGGGACCTATAAGCCGTGAGGGCCCTGGGGTCCCTCGTAGAAGGCGGGGTACTGTCATGTCAGACGCTGTTCATACCAGGGCGTTCGACAGACAGCGGTAATTCCGCTTTTGTCCACTATGTGCTCAGTGGCGTCGGCTAGATTTTATCTAGCTGGTCCGGGGTTAATTTAGCTGGTGCTCGGATTGGAAGCTTGGCCACGCCCACTGCCTTTAAATAGTTCTTCTGAACATTGGGCGTCGCCGATTATAGCTTCTGTCTAGTGCTTAGTTATCTCGGTCTGGAGTGGTGAGCTAGTAGTTGGAGTATCGTATCTGGTGGTGTATTTCCCTTTGTCTTATTAACTCCTTCCTTTATTTGTATTTATTTTGCCCTGCGCATTTATAGTGTATTCCTGAGTGACTGCGTCGTGCTGTATATTCTCCGTTATCCTTGTCTGTGCTAACTGTGGGTATTGGTGTATGATCTTTTCACTGGGTGGTGGGCGGTGGTTTCAGCCTAGGGTTGAAACAGGAGACAGGGCGAGGGTCGAGGCCTAGACATGCACACCATCAGTGTAAACTCTAGGTAGAGGGTCAGTCAGGATTTCCCTAGTCTGAGGGAAATTGTAGGGCCCGGGTTATCAGCTCTTGCCCACCTAGTCTTCCCGTGACATCCTAGGCCCAAAACTATTAACTGGATTAGATGCAGTGAAAATAGAGATACACAGACGGTATAGTTTATTTCACAGGCGGGCTACTCTGCTGATGTGCAGACACTTCTCCTAGGCCCAAAACTCTTAACTGGATTAGATGCAGTGAAAATTGAGATAGACAGGCGGTATAGTTTTTTTTTTTTTTTGGAAGTGCAATGAACAGCAAGGTGGATTGCTGCTGAGGGGAAAAAAAAATCTTTAAATCTTCAGCTTAGCGAGTGTGAAGGAGCTGAGTGTGACCTGAGCGTAAGTGTGAACGGCGGTAAGAGTGACTTGTGATTCAGTGAAGAGGTATTTGGAAAGCCTTTAACAAATACCTGTGTGAATTGGTGTGAGTTGCTGAATTGGGAGTAGCTATATTCACAAGGGGTTAACTTAGGGTGGGGGCTCATTATTAAGGGTTTATAAGGGGCAGCTGTTTGGGACTCAAGTCCTTTTTGGAAGTGCATTGAACAGCAAGGTGGATTGCTGCTGAGGGGAAAAATAATCCTTAAGTCTTCAGCTTAGCGAGTGTGAACAAGCTGAGTGCGGCCGGAGCGTAAGTGTGAACGGCGGTAAGTGTGACTTATGATTCAGTGACCTTGGATTCAGGGAGTTTCCAAGGGAGGAATTGCTGTCTGTATTTTATTAATACTTTGTATTTATTTTTATTTAACGCTTCTGTCTGGTGCAATCCCCATTAGGAAATGTGCTCTACTATTGTTAATGCCATCCAGTGCACATCTTGCCACATGTTTGCAGTCCTTGATCAGCCGGTCGAGGGTGCATACTGCTGTGCGAGATGTGAGCACCTTGTGCATTTGGAAACCCAGATTCTGAATCTAAATGTGCAGCTGGCAACACTGAGATCCATAGACAATATGGAGAGGAGTCTTCTGCTCACTGAGCAGATGCTCAATGGGATAGATGAGGGGGGGGTGTTGTGAATTCTGTTTCTGGGCTCCCTCTTGTGGTCACAAGTGATATTGCATGACTTTGCTTTGGGGCTCCCTCTGGTGGCTTTGTGTGGTCTGTTGGTCTCTGGCCGCCACCTGTTTCATCAGAAGCAGGGAGGTCCCTATTTAGCTCTGCTTCTCTGACTCTCATTGCCGGCTGTCAATGTACTCAGATGTGCTCAGTTTGGTTCTGACTACCTGCTTCCAGATCTCTCAGGATAAGCTAAGTTATGCTTTTCAGTTGTTTTGTTTTTTGTCCAGCTTGCTAAATATTACTCTATGCTAGCTGGAAGCTCTAGTGGGCTGAGGTGCTCCCCATGTGCCATGAGTTGGCACATGGGTTCTTGTAATCTCAGGATGGTTTTTGATTAGGGTTTTTTGCTGACCGCTCAGACCCCTTTTGTATCCTTCTGCTTTCTAGTTATAGCGGGCCTCGTTTTGCTAAATCTAGTTTCATATCTATGTGCGTGCCTTCCTCTCATTTTCACCGTCAATACATGTGGGGGGCAACTATACCTTTGGGGTTCATTTCTCTGGAGGCAAGCTAGGTCTTTATTTCCTCTGCAGTGCTAGTTAGCTCTTAGGCTGGCGCGAGGCGTCTAGAATCAACGTAGGCACGCTCCCCGGCTATTTCTAGTTGTGTTTGTCAGGAGTAGGGCAGCGGTCGGCCCAGGTTCCATCACCCTAGAGCTCGTCCGTTATTTGAGTTATTTTTGCTTGTCCAGTGCGATCACCTAGCCATTGGGATCCATAACAGTACAGCCGACCGACAAGGTGTTAATTATACGACTGAAGCAGGAGAAGAGAAGTCTGGAGGAAGTTTTTTTTTTTTTTCTTCTGGGTTTGCTACCTGGTCGTTAATTGCTGTCTGGCTGACTTCTCACCTCCTCTTAACCTTTGAGTGGCTCTGATCTCAGCTGCTAAAATGGATGTTCAGAGTTTGGCTTCTAGCCTGAATAATCTAGCTGCTAAGGTTCAAAATATACAAGATTTTGTTGTGCAAACTCCTATGTCTGAACCTAGAATTCCTATTCCAGAGTTCTTTTCTGGTGATAGATCTCGGTTCCTGAATTTCAGGAACAATTGTAAATTGTTTCTTTCTTTGAAATCTCGGTCCTCTGGTGATCCTGCTCAGCAGGTCCAGATTGTCATTTCTTTTCTGCGGGGCGACCCTCAGAATTGGGCATTTGCATTGGCACCAGGGGATCCTGCATTGCTTAGTGTGGATGCATTTTTTCTGGCACTGGGTTTGCTTTATGAGGAGCCCAACCTGGAGATCCAGGCTGAAAAAGCTTTATTGGCCCTGTCTCAAGGGCAAGATGAAGCGGAGACATATTGTCAGAAATTTCGGAAGTGGTCGGTGCTTACTCAGTGGAATGAATGTGCCCTGGCTGCAAACTTCAGAGATGGTCTTTCTGAGGCCATTAAGGATGTTATGGTGGGGTTCCCTACGCCTGCAGGTCTGGATGAGTCTATGAAAATGGCCATTCAGATTGATCGGCGTTTGCGGGAGCGCAAACCTGTGCACCAGTTGGCAGCGTCCGCTGAACAGTCACCTGAGACTATGCAATGTGACAAAATTCTGTCCAGAAGTGAACGGCAAAGTTATAGACGGAAAAATGGGTTGTGCTTTTATTGTGGTGATTCAGCTCATGTTATATCAGCATGCTCTAGACGCACAAGAAAGGCTGATAAATCGCCTGCCATGGGTGCTCTACCGTCTAAGTTCATGCTGTCTGTAACTCTGATTTGCTCATTGTCATCGATTTCTGTCAATGCCTATGTGGATTCAGGTGCTGTCTTGAGTCTTATGGATTGGTCTTTTGCCAGACACTGTGGTTTTAATCTGGAGCCTTTGGAAGTCCCTATTTCCCTGTGTGGAATTGACTCGACGCCATTGGCTATGAATAAACCTCAGTACTGGACACAGGTGACCATGTGCATGACTCACGTTCATCAGGAGGTAATTCGCTTCCTGGTACTGCATAATTTGCATGATGTTCTTGTGCTGGGTCTGCCATGGTTACAAACTCATAATCCAGTCCTGGATTGGAAAACCATGTCGGTATTAAGCTGGGGGTGTCAGGGGGTTCATGATGAGATGCCTGTGATGTCAATTGCTTCCTCTACTCCTCCTGAGATCCCTGCTTTTTTGTCTGACTATCAGGATGTTTTTGAGGAGCCCAGGCTCAACTCGCTTCCTCCTCATAGAGAGTGTGATTGTGCTATAGATTTGATCCCTGGCAGTAAGTTTCCTAAGGGACGTTTATTCAATCTGTCAGTGCCTGAGCATGCTGCTATGCGGAGTTACATAAAGGAGTCTTTGGAAAAGGGACATATTCGTCCATCTTCATCTCCTCTAGGAGCGGGTTGTTTTTTTGTGGCTAAGAAAGATGGCTCCTTGAGACCTTGTATAGATTATCGTCTTCTGAATAAGATTACAGTCAAGTTTCAGTACCCTTTACCATTGCTGACTCATTTGTTTGCTCGTATTAAGGGGGCTAGGTGGTTTACTAAGATAGACCTTCGAGGTGCGTATAATTTGGTGCGGATAAAACAAGGTGATGAATGGAAGACTGCATTTAATATGCCTGAGGGCCATTTTGAGTATTTGGTAATGCCTTTTGGACTCTCTAATGCTCCTTCAGTTTTTCAGTCCTTTATGCACGATATTTTCCGTGAGTATTTGGACAAGTTTATGATCGTGTATCTGGATGATATTCTGGTTTTTTCGGATGACTGGGAGTCTCATGTTCAACATGTCAGGAAGGTGTTTCAAGTCCTACGGGCCAATGCTTTATTCGTGAAGGGCTCAAAATGTCTTTTTGGAGTCCAGAAGATTTCTTTTTTGGGGTATATTTTTTCTCCTTCTACTATTGAGATGGATCCTGCTAAGGTTCAGGCTATTCGGGACTGGACGCAACCTACATCTGTTAAAAGCCTTCAGAAGTTCTTGGGTTTTGCTAATTTCTATCGTCGCTTCATAGCGGGTTTTTCCAGTGTTGTTAAGCCTTTGACTGATTTGACCAAGAAGGGTGCTGATGTTGCTAATTGGTCTCCTGCGGCTTTGGAGGCCTTTCGGGAGCTGAAGCGCCGATTCTCTTCTGCGCCTGTGTTATGTCAGCCAGATGTTTTACTTCCCTTTCAGGTTGAGGTTGATGCTTCCGAGATTGGAGCGGGGGCGGTTTTGTCGCAGAGAAGTTCCGATGGCTCGGTGATGAAGCCATGCGCGTTCTTTTCTAGAAAATTTTCGCCCGCTGAGCGGAATTATGATGTTGGTAATCGGGAGCTCTTGACTATGAAGTGGGCATTTGAGGAGTGGTGTCATTGGCTTGAGGGTGCTAGACATCGTGTGGTGGTTTTAACTGACCACAAGAATCTGATTTACCTTGAGTCTGCCAAACGCCTTAATCCCAGACAGGCTCGATGGTCATTATTTTTCTCTCGTTTCAATTTTGTGGTCTCGTACCTGCCTGGTTCGAAGAATGTGAGGGCTGATGCTCTTTCCAGAAGTTTTGTGCCAGACTCTCCTGGAGACTTGGAGCCCACGGGTATCCTTAAGGATGGGGTAATTTTGTCTTCTGTCACCCCAGATTTGCGACGTGCATTGCAGGAGTTGCAGGCAGATAAACCTGATCGTTGTCCGCCAGGAAAACTGTTTGTTCCGGATGGTTGGACCAGTAGAGTCATCTCCGAGGTTCATTCTTCTGCATTGGCAGGCCATCCTGGAATATTTGGTACTAGAGAGTTGGTGGCTAGGTCCTTTTGGTGGCCTTCTTTATCTAGGGATGTGCACTCTTTTGTGCAGTCCTGTGAAGTTTGTGCTCGAGCTAAGCCTTGCTGTTCTCGGGCCAGTGGTTTATTGTTGCCTTTGCCTATCCCAAAGAGACCTTGGACGCACATTTCCATTGTTTTTTCTTTCTGACCTCCCTGTCTCTCAGAAGATGTCCGTCATCTGGGTGGTGTGTGATCGATTTTCTAAGATGGTTCATTTGGTGCCCTTGCCTAAGTTACCTTCCTCCTCTGAGTTGGTTCCTTTTTTTCTTCAGAATGTTGTTCGTTTGCATGGGATCCCGGAGAACATAGTTTCTGACAGAGGATCCCAGTTTGTGTCTAGATTTTGGCGGACGTTCTGTGCTAAGATGGGCATTGAATTGTCTTTTTCGTCTTCATTCCATCCTCAGACGAACGGTCAGACAGAGCGAACCAATCAGACCTTGGAGACCTATTTAAGATGTTTTGTCTCGGCTGATCAAGATGACTGGGTTACCTTTTTGCCGTTGGCCGAGTTTGCTCTTAACAATCGGGCTAGTTCTGCTACTTTGGTTTCTCCTTTCTTTTGTAATTCGGGGTTTCATCCTCGTTTTTCTTCTGGTCAGGTGGAGCCGTCTGATTGTCCTGGAGTGGACTCGGTGGTGGATAGGTTGCATCGGATTTGGAATCATGTTGTGGACAATTTGAAGTTGTCTCAGGAGAAGGCTCAGCAGTTTGCTAATCGCCGTCGCTGTGTGGGTCCCCGACTTTGTGTTGGGGACTTGGTGTGGTTGTCTTCTCGCTTTGTTCCTATGAAGGTCTCATCTCCCAAGTTCAAGCCTCGGTTTATCGGTCCTTATAAGATCTTGGAGGTCCTTAACCCTGTATCATTTCGTCTAGATCTCCCAGCATCATTTGCTATTCATAATGTATTCCATCGGTCGTTATTGCGGAGGTATGTGGTGCCTGTGGTTCCTTCTGTTGAGCCTCCTGCTCCAGTGCTGGTTGAGGGAGAATTGGAGTATGTGGTAGAGAAGATTTTGGATTCCCGTATTTCTAGACGGAAGCTCCAGTATTTGGTTAAATGGAAGGGTTATGGTCAGGAGGATAATTCTTGGGTTGTTGCCTCGGATGTTCATGCTACTGATCTTGTTCGTGCTTTTCATAGGGCTCATCCTGATCGCCCGGGGAGTTCTCGTGAGGGTTCGGAGACCCCTCCTCAAGGGGGGGTACTGTTGTGAATTCTGTTTCTGGGCTCCCTCTTGTGGTCACAAGTGATATTGCATGACTTTGCTTTGGGGCTCCCTCTGGTGGCTTTGTGTGGTCTGTTGGTCTCTGGCCACCACCTGTTTCATCAGAAGCAGGGAGGTCCCTATTTAGCTCTGCTTCTCTGACTCTCATTGCCGGCTGTCAATGTACTCAGATGTGCTCAGTTTGGTTCTGAATACCTGCTTCCAGATCTCTCAGGATAAGCTAAGTTATGCTTTTCAGTTGTTTTGTTTTTTGTCCAGCTTGCTAAATATTACTCTATGCTAGCTGGAAGCTCTAGTGGGCTGAGGTGCTCCCCATGTGCCATGAGTTGGCACATGGGTTCTTGTAATCTCAGGATGGTTTTTGATTAGGGTTTTTTGCTGACCGCTCAGACCCCTTTTGTATCCTTCTGCTTTCTAGTTATAGCGGGCCTCGTTTTGCTAAATCTAGTTTCATATCTACAGTTAGGTCCATGTATATTTGGACAGAGACAACATTTTTCTTATTTTGGTTATAGACATTACCACAATGAATTTTAAACAAAACAATTCAGATGCAGTTGAAGTTCAAACTTTGAGCTTTCATTTGAGGGTATCCACATTAAAATTGGATGAAGGGTTTAGGAGTTTCAGCTCCTTAACATGTGCCACCCTGTTTTTAAAGGGACCAAAAGTAATTGGACAATTCACTCCAAAGCTATTTCATGGACAGGTGTGGGCAATCCCTTCATAATGTCATTCTCAATTAGGCAGATAAAAGGCCTGGAGTTGATTTGAGGTGTGGTGCTTGCATTTGGAAGGTTTTGCTGTGACGTATACATGCGGTCAAAGGAGCTCTCCATGCAGGTGAAACAAGCCATCCTTAAGCTGCGAAAACAGAAAAAAACCATCCGAGAAATTGCTACAATATTAGGAGTGACAAGATCTACAGTTTGGTACATCCTGAGAAAGAAAGAAAGCACTGGTGAACTCATCAATACAAAAAGACCTGGGCGTCCACGGAAGACAACAGTGGTGGATGATCGCAGAATAATCTTCATGGTGAAGAGAAACCCTTCACAACAGCCAACCAAGTGACCAACACTCTCCAGGAGGTCGGCGTATCAATATCCAAATCTACCATAAAGAGAAGACTGCATGAAAGTAAATACAGAGGGTTCACTGCACGGTGCAAGCCACTCATAAGCATCAAGAATACAAAGGCTAGACTGGACTTTGCTAAAAAACATCTAAAAAAGCCAGCACAGTTCTGGAAGAACATTCTTTGGACAGATGAAACCAAGATCAACCTCTACCAGAATGATGAAAAGAGAAAAGTATGGCGAAGGCGTGGTACAGCTCATGATCCAAAGCATACCACATCATCTGTAAAACACGGCGGAGGCAGTGTGATGGCTTGGGCATGCATGGCTGCCAGTGGCACTGGGTCACTAGTGTTTATTGATGATGTGACACAGGACAGAAGCAGCCAAATGAATTCTGAGGTATTCAGAGCTATACTGTGTGCTCAGATCCAGCCAAATGCAGCCAAACTGATTGGTCTTCGTTTCATACTACAGATGGACAATGGCCCAAAACATAAAGCCAAAGCAACCCAGGAGTTTATTAAAGCAAAGAAGTGGAATATTCTTGAATGGCCAAGTCAGTCACCTGATCTCAACCCAATTGAGCATGCATTTCACTTGTTAAAGACTAAACTTCAGACAGAAAGGCCCACAAACAAACAGCAACTGAAAACCACCACAGTGAAGGCCTGGTAGAGCATCAAAAAGGAGGAAACACAGCGTCTGGTGATTTCCATTAGTTCAAGACTTCAGGCAGTCATTGCCAACAAAGGGTTTTCAACCAAGTGCTAAAAATGAACATTTTACTTAAAATTATTGAGTCTGTCCAATTACTTTTGGTCCCTTTAAAAACAGGGTGGCACATGTTAAGAAGCTGAAACTCCTAAACCCTTCATCCAATTTTAATGTGGATACCCTCAAATGAAAGCTGAAAGTCTGAACTTCAACTGCATCTGAATTGTTTTGTTTAAAATTCATTGTGGTAATGTCTATAACCAAAATTAGAAAAATGTTTTCTCTGTCCAAATATATATGGACCTAACTGTATGTGCGTGCCTTCCTCTCATTTTCACCGTCAATATATGTGGGGGGCAACTATACCTTTGGGGTTCATTTCTCTGGAGGCAAGCTAGGTCTTTATTTCCTCTGCAGTGCTAGTTAGCTCTTAGGCTGGCGCGAGGCGTCTAGAATCAACGTAGGCACGCTCCCCGGCTATTTCTAGTTGTGTTTGTTAGGAGTAGGGCAGCGGTCGGCCCAGGTTCCATCACCCTAGAGCTCGTCCGTTATTTGAGTTATTTTTGCTTGTCCAGTGCGATCCCCTAGCCATTGGGATCCATAACAGGGGGGATGGTAGGATGGAGCTGCAGGACAGTGAAGCAGCAAGCTAGGTGACAGTTAGAAGGCCGGGTAGGTGGAAGAGTGCCAGGGAGGGAAGTCCTGATCTGGCACACCCCAATAAGTTTGCTAAGTTGGCAGATGAGGGGGGTGCCAGTACAGGGGTAGCACTGCTGCAGCCAGGCATGTCCTTTGAAAGCCAGAGGAGTGACTGCTCCAGTAAGGAGGGAAATAGGAGAGCAGGGCAGGCCAGACAGGGGCTGGTAGTGGGGGACTCAATTATTAGGGGAACAGATAGGGCAATCTGTCACAAAGACAGGGATCGTCGAACGGTGTGCTGCCTACCTGGCGCTTGAATCCGACACATCGCTGATCGGGTGGACAGATTACAGGGAGGGGCTGGTGAGGACCCAGCGGTCATGGTGCACATTGGCACAAATGACAAAGTTAGAGGTAGGTGGAAGGTCCTTAAAAACGATTTCAGGGAATTAGGCTGCAAGCTGAAAGCAAGGACCTCCAACGTGGTATTTTCCGAAATTAGGGAGGTTAATAAGTGGCTCAAGAATTGGTGTAGGAAGGAGGGGTTTGGGTTCCTGCAGAAGTGGGCCGACTTCTCAGTTGGCTACAGGCTCTACGCTAGGGACGGGCTGCACCTCAATGGGGAAGGTGCAGCTGTGCTGGGGGAGAAAATGGCTAGAAGGTTGGATTAGTGTTTAAACTAGGGATTGGGGGGAGGTTATTCAATTTATAGGAGGGGAAGATAGTGCAGATAGAGACCTTGGCACAAATAAGGAAGTTGGGGGTGGCGGTGGCATGGGGGGTGGGGTTAGGACAGTTAATAATTTAAGAGAGAACAGAGGTACAGAGAGATGCATAAAGTGCATGTATACTAATGCCAGAAGCCTCGCCAACAAAATGGACGAATTAGAATTAATGTTGGAGCATAATTATGACATGGTGGGGATATCTGAAACATGGCTGGATGAGAGCCATGACTGGGCTGTTAATTTGAAGGGCTATAGCCTTTTCAGAAATGACCGTACAGATAAGCGAGGGGGAGGGGTGTGTCTGTATGAAAAATCATCCTTAAAACCCATCCGGCGTGATAATATAGGTGAATTTAGTGAAAATATAGAGTCCCTGTGGGTGGAGATAAGGGGAGGGGGAAACATAGTAAATTACTGATAGGGGTTTGTTATAAATCTCGAAAAATAATGGAAGCAATGGAGAACATCCTCGTAAAGCAAATAGATGAAGCTGCGACTCAAGGAGAAGTCATTATTATGGGGGACTTCAACTACCCTGAAATAGATTGGGGAACAGAAACCTGCAGTTCCAGCAAAGGTTATCCGTTTTTGACAACTATGTGAGACAATTACCCTTCACAACTGGTTCAGGACCCAACAAGAAGGGGGGGCACTGCTAGACCTTTTATTAACAAACAGGCCAGACCACATATCAAATATAAGGGTTGGGGGTCACTTGGAGAATAGTGATTATAAAATAATAAGTTTTCATGTATCCTTTAATAAGATGGGTAGTAGGGGAGTTACAAGGACACTAAACTTCAGGAGGGCAAATTTCCAACTGATGAGAGAGGATCTTGGTGCAATTAACTGGGACGATATCCTGAGACATAAAAATACACAAAGAAAATGGGAGACGCTTATTAGCATCCTGGATAGGACCTGTGCACAGTATATACCGTATGGGAATAAACATACTAGAAATAGGAGGAAACCAATATGGCTAAATAGAGCTGTAAGGGGCGCAATAAGTGACAAAAAGAAAGCATTTAGAGATTTAAAGGAAGTAGGTAGTGATAAGGCATTAAATAACTACAAAAATCAAATAAATTCTGTAAAAAGCAAATCAAGGCAGCAAAAATTGAGACAGAGAGACTCATTGCCAGAGAGAGTAAAAATAATCCCCAAATATTCTTTAACTACATAAATAGTAAGAAACTAAAAAATGAGAGTGTTGGCCCCTTAAAAATAGTCTGAGTGAAATGGAGGATGAGGATAAAGCCAATATGCTAAATGACTTTTTTTCATCAGTATTTACAAAAGAAAATTCCATGGCTGACAATATGATCAGTGATAACAAAAATTCCCCATTAAATGTCACCTGCTTAACCCAGCAGGAAGTACGGCGGCGTATAAAAATCACTAAAATTGACAAATCTCTGGGCCCGGATGGGATACACCCCCGAGTACTGCAGGAACTAAGTGCAGTCATTGATAGACCATTATTTTTAATCATTAAAGAGTCCATAATAACAGGGTCTGTACCACAGGACTGGCGTATAGCAAATGTGGTGCCAATATTCAAAAATGGACAAAAACTGAACTCGGTAATTATAGGCCAGTAAGCTTAACCTCTACTGTGGGTAAAATCCTGGAGGGCATTCTAAGGGATGCTATGCTGGAGTATCTGAAGAGGAATAACCTCATGACCCAGTATCAGCACGGGTATACTAGGGACCGTTCATGTCAGACTAATTTGATCAGCTTCTATGAAGAGGTAAGTTCTGGACTGGACCAAGGGAACCCAGTAGATGTAGTGTATATGGACTTTTCAAAAGCTTTTGATAAGGTTGTTACATAAAATGAGAATAATGGGGATAGGGGAAAATATGTGTAAGTGGATTGAGAGCTGGCTCAGGGATAGGAAACAAAGGGTGGTTATTAATGGAGCACACTCGGACTGGGTCGCGGTTAGCAGTGGGGTACCACAGGGGTCAGTATTGGGCCCTCTTCTTTTTAACATATTTATTAATGACCTTGTAGGGGGCATTCAGAGTAGAATTTCAATATTTGCAGATGACACTAAACTCTGCAGGGTAATCAATAAAGGGGATGACAACTTTATATCACAGGATGATTTATGTAAACTAGAAGCTTGGGCTGATAAATGGCAAATGAGCTTTAATGGGGATAAATGTAAGGTCATGCACTTGGGTAGAAGTAATAAGATGTATAACTATGTGCTTAATTCTAAAACTCTGGGCAAAACCGTTAATGAAAAAGACCTGGGTGTATGGGTGGATGACAAACTCCTATTCAGTGGCCAGTGTCAGGCAGCTGCTACAAAGGCAAATAAAATAATGGGATGTATTAAAAGAAGCATAGATGCTCATGAGGAGAACATAATTTTACCTTTATACAAGTCACTAGTTCGACCACACTTAGAATACTGTGCACAGTTCTGGTCTCCGGTGTATAAGAAAGACATAGCTGAACTAGAGCGGGTGCAGAGAAGAGCGACCAAGGTTATTAGAGGACTGGGGGGTCTGCAATACCAAGATAGGTTATTACACTTGGGGCTATGTAGTTTGGAAAAACGAAGACTAAGGGGTGATCTTATTTTAATGTATAAATATATGAGGGGACAGTACAAAGACCTTTCGGATGATCTTTTTAATCATAGACCTGAGACAGGGATAAGGGGGCATCCTCTACGTCTGGAGGAAAGAAGGTTTAAGCATAATAACAGATGCAGATTCTTTACTATAAGAGCAGTGAGACTATGGAACTCTCTGTCGTATGATGTTGTAATGAGTGAGTCATTACTTAAATTCAAGAGGGGACTGGATACCTTTCTGGAAAAGTATAATGTTACAGGGTATACATTCTAGATTCCTTGATAGGGCGTTGATCCAGGGAACTAGTCTGATTGCCATATGTGGGGTCGGGAAGGAATTTTTTTTCCCAAATGTGGAGCTTACTCTCTCTTTTTTTGCCTTCCTCTGGATCAACATGTTAGGGCATGTTAGGTTAGGCTATGGGTTGAACTAGATGGACTTAAAGTCTTCCTTCAACCTTAATAACTATGTAACTATGTACTCTGCTGATGTGCAGACACTGCTCCTAGGCCCAAAACTAGTAACTGGATTAGATGCAGTGAAAATAGAGATACACAGGCGGTGTAGTTAGTTTCACGGGCGGACTACTCTGCTGACATGCAGACACTGCTACTAAGCCCAAAACCCCAAAACTATTAACTGGATTAGATGCAGTAAAAATAGAGATACACAGGCGGTGTAGCTAGCTTCACAGGCGGGCTACTCTGCTGACGTGCAGATACTGCTACTAAGCCCAAAACCCCAAAACGATTTACTGGGTTAGATGCAGTAAAAATTGAGATACACAGGCGGTGTAGCTAGCTTCACAGGTGGGCTACTCAGATGACGATCAGACAATGCTACTAGCCCAAAAGGATTGGCTGAGCTAGATTACACCAAATGCTGTGACTAACACTTGCACAGCACTGGCTGAGACCTGCCTGGCAAACAGTGCTATGAACTGCTGTAACCTACCCTGAAAAGGGCTGATATCACAACTAGTCCCGACTCCTCCCGACTCCCTAAACATATCTGTCTGACATTTTGCTCCAAAAAACACTCTTAGTCTGTATAGCACCCACAGCAGCAGCGGTGCCGTCTAACACTAAGCTGCAGCAGTGAGGAAATGGTGGCGACAGGGCAAATGGCTGGTTCTTATAGGGCAAGGACATGTGACATACACAGCCAATGACACATGCCCTTGCTTGTGTGCATCACATGCACACTGCTGTGCGTGTGTGCTCTGCTGATAGGCTGAGAGACTGCACCGCCCCTCTGTAAATACGGGAAAGAAAAAAAAATGGAGATTGGCGTTATTTCAGCACAGATCTATCCCCCGCTTACTATACACTGAAACAGTCCATTAATAATGATAAACAGTTTTAATGTGCAAATCAAGCTAGGCTTTTGGTGAACGAACAGTTATCGAACAGAAACTCGAACAGCCGAATTTTAAGCAAATTGTTCGGGTTCGTCGAACGACTCGTACACCGCCCAAAACAGCTCAAATTTGAAATTGGCAAACAGTTCGACTCGAACACCGCTCATCTCTAGTCTTAATATCTATTTTCTGCAGAAATTGAAGTAAAATAAGTGTAGCACCTCACTAAACTATTATTTAAATAAACTTGGTACAAGTGTAAGAAAAACTGTCTCTTTTTCAATATAACTTGTTGATATATAACAAACAAGCTGCATACATGAGACTGTGGACTTATACTATACTAGATGGCAGCCCGATTCTAAAGAATCGGGAGTCTAGAATCCATATATACTTTATTTATTCAAATGTAAGAATAATACAATTAATAAATAATAGTAAGAAAGAACAAAAAATTGCTGCACTCACCAGCTCTTGACAATTCTTGACAGTACGGCACATTTCTGATTGGTCGCTCGCGGCAGGCGGCAACCAATCAGAAAAGTGCCGCGCACCACGAAGGCATATATCTTTGTCCAGCCTGAGCGGGTGTAGGACGCTGGTGACGTCACTTATCTCCGGACATTATCTCCGGACAAAGCCACGGAAGTTGGCACAAATTGCCGGAAGTAGTATTCTAGGCAATTATATATTAGATTTTAATGTTATCAGTGTTTACCTTTGAACGTTTATATTGTATTGTCCTGTCACCAGCCATGTGTACGATTATTGGCCGAAAGCCTCTCTGGAACCAATAATCACCCCATGTAAAGGTATCTTTATAAGTTAAAGATTCAGAATACTATGACTTTTATCATATCCTGAACAGTCAAGTTTTTTATGAACCGTTGAGGTTTTCTGGTTGAAGTAAAAAAAACTCTTGAGTGTTTACAGTTTGAAACCATAAAATGTTGAAAAATTATGTCATTCTTGAGTATATCACTCAATGGTGCTCATAAACGTGTCAAATTTGATCTATAATATACTTTAATATACGTTACTTTAATCTTTAATATACTTAAGAACAGGGCCCCAGACATCACACAGGGGGTCTGAAACACCGCACAGTGGTCCAAAATATCGCTGTGCTCTGCCTGGGGCCCCATATGCTGCCTGGGGCCCCTGTGCTCTGCCTGGGGCCCCATATGCTGCCTGGGGCCCCTGTGCTCTGCCTGGGGCCCCTGTGCTCTGCCTGGGGCCCCATGTTCTGCCTGGGGCCCCTGTGCTCTGCCTGGGGCCACTGTGCTCTGCCTGGGGCCCCATATGCTGCCTGAGGCCCCTGTGCTCTGCCTGGGGCCCCATAGACTGCCTGGGGCCTTTGTGCTCTACCTGGGACCACTGTGCTCTGCCTGGGGCCCCATATGCTGCCTGGGGCCCCTGTGCTCTGCCTGGGGCCCCTGTGCTCTGCCTGGGGCCCCATGTTCTGCCTGGGGCCACTGTGCTCTGCCTGGGGCCCCATAGGCTGCCTGGGGCCCCTGTGCTCTGCCTGGGACCACTGTGCTCTGCCTGGGGCCCCATATGCTGCCTGGGGCCCCTGTGCTCTGCCTGGGGCCACTGTGCTCTGCCTGGGGCCCCATATGCTGCCTGGGGCCCCTGTGCTCTGCCTGGGGCCCCTGTGCTCTGCCTGGGGCCCCATGTTCTGCCTGGGGCCCCTGTGCTCTGCCTGGGGCCACTGTGCTCTGCCTGGGGCCCCATGTTCTGCCTGGGGCCACTGTGCTCTGCCTGGGGCCCCATAAGCTGCCTGGGGCCCCATATGCTGCCTGGGGCCCCTGTGCTCTGCCTGGGGCCACTGTGCTCTGCCTGGGGCCCCATATGCTGCCTGGGGCCACTGTGCTCTGCCTGGGGCCCCATATGCTGCCTGGGGCCCCTGTGCTCTGCCTGGGGCCCCATATGCTGCCTGGGGCCCCTGTGCTCTGCCTGGGGCCCCTGTGCTCTGCCTGGGGCCCCATGTTCTGCCTGAGGCCCCTGTGCTCTGCCTGGGGCCACTGTGCTCTGCCTGGGGCCCCATATGCTGCCTGGGGCCCCTGTGCTCTGCCTGGGGCCCCATATGCTGCCTGGGGCCCCTGTGCTCTGCCTGGGGCCCCTGTGCTCTGCCTGGGGCCCCATATGCTGCCTGGGGCCCCTGTGCTCTGCCTGGGGCCCTTGTGCTCTGCCTGTGGCCCCATGTTCTGCCTGGGGCCCCTGTGCTCTGCCTGGGGCCACTGTGCTCTGCCTGGGGCCCCATATGCTGCCTGGGGCCCCTGTGCTCTGCCTGGGTGTAGGACACTGGTGACGTCACTTATCTCCGGACATTAGCTCCGGACATTAGCTCCGGACATTATCTCCGGACATTAGCTCCGGACAAAGCCACGGAAGTTGGCAAAAATTGCAGGAAGTAGTATTCTAGGCAATTATATATTAGATGTAGGGGGTGTGCTGGGACTAGCTTGTGCCCTTTATCCCTGTGCATACCTTCTAAATAATATTGGGTACAGTTTATATTAACAGTGTGCTTATGTTTATAATTTGTGTAAAGCATATGTCCTTATTAGTGATGAGCGAATGTGCTCGCCACTACTCGCTACTCGCCAAAGTATCGGTGAACTCTGTGTACTTGGCGAACACCGAGCATTTCCGGGATTGTTCGGCGGTAACTGGTATCTCCACCCAGTGTTTTTGGTGGACTTTAGAGACCCAATCACGCTGCAGGGATTGTCTGCCAGGCCATGAAATGCCGCAGCCATCTTTGTTGTGGTCGTGCAGTGATTGGCTTGGCCGCACGGCATCATCCCAAGTATAAGAGACCTGGTGCCGCCCTGCTCAGCGTATTCAGCTCCGGATTCAGTGAGTGTAGGGAGAGCTGCTGCTGAGATAGGGTCAGAATCGTGGTTTTAATAGTTATTGTAGGTCTGCAACTGTTAGTTCCACATCTCCTCAGAAACCAACAGTCCTTTTTAGGGCTAATTTGTGGGTCCCGAGATTGCAGCGCTAGGTAGGCAAGGCACAGCATATCCACATCAGTGCAAGGTCTGCAGGCACTGTATTTGCGTACATTGATCCCACTGCATCCCTCCCAAAGCTCCATAACTGTCTGCTGCTGCTTATTTACTATATACTTAGTTGCAGTTTTCTTTTTTTTTTCTTTTTTCTTAAAATTCACCCCCCAAAAAAATATACAGTCTGTTCCGTCAGACTGATGCCTGTTTAAAAATCATAGTTTGTCAGGCAAAGCGGGGGGATCACAATAAAAATAATTGGGTCTCCCATAAACTTACATTGGGCTGGTTGCTCGGGTCAAGTACCCGAGTACTCCAATTTTCTCGACCCGAGCAACGAGCACCCAAGCATTTTAGTGCTCGCTCATCACTAGTCTATATGTGGCATGTGTTAGGGACAGAATTAGGGTAATATAGGATTTAGGACAGTGGAGGGCACTATAGAGTCAGATATTAGATTAATATGGGATAAAAAATGGTTTAGTAACCATTAAATAGTTAAGCCAATAGGACGGCTAGTGGGAGCAGCTAGAGAGTGTGAGGGGAATTGTTCTAGAAGATTTTTAGTTGAGGTTTAGGGAAGAGAACAGTGAGGTTGTAGACCGGAGCTGTGTCAATACCGAGGCTCGTCAATCCAGGCTCTACGGGTGGACAGACATTGGATCACCAGCAGTTCTGGGCAGCATGAGAGAAATAGCGGCTAGGCTTATGGGAAACTTCCGTAACATCCGAGACCTATGGTCTGACAAGGAATGGCAGCGGCATCCTATACTTTCACTCCGGGATGGGGAAAATGGACGAGCAGCACCAGGAACAAGCTAGTCCGTTTACTCAGGAAGCTGCAGTATCTGGAGATATGGTACAGGAACACATGTCGTCATTAAGGACCTGGGACAGCTCAGGGAAAGACTGTCTGTAAGATGTGAAGACTAGGGTTGAGCGAAACGGATCGTTCATTTTCAAAAGTCGCAGACTTTTGGCAAAGTCGGGTTTTGTGAAACCCGACCCGACTCCAGCGTGGGATCGGCCACGTGGTCGGCGATCTTGGCGCCAAAGTCGCGTTTTGTATGACGCCTTCCCCGCCATTTTTTCAGCCAATTAAGGAGTGTGGGCAGCGTGATGACATAGGTTCCGGCCTGGTTTCTGCGGCGTCATAGAGCCATATTACCGTTTGGGCTGCAGTGATTTCCGCAGTCAAACACAACATATGCTTTGCATGGAGGGGAGAGAGAGAGAGAGAGAGAGAGAGAGAGAGAGAGAGAGAGAAAAAAAAAAATTCCACATTGACTTGCATTGGGTTTTGTGTTCCGGTCCGGAACCCGACTTTACAGTAGAATCGGCCGATTTCACGCGATCCGACTTTCGAGAAGGTCGGGTTTCACAAAACCCAACTCGATCCTAAAAAAGCAAAAGTCGCTCAACCCTAGTGAAGACTGCTGTGCGGTGTCTGCTTCTAAAGCTAAGGAAATTTTTGTTGAGAATTAATCTGGACTTTAAGAATCTTTGTGCGTTGCTGAAGAAAGCCGGAACTCTGCACTCTTAGGAACACTCTGACCCACAGGTAGGTGAAATACACAACACAGCACACCAGATAGAGGACATTTTGTTAATGCAGCGGGGCGCTGGGGTGCAATGGAAGTACAGAAGCCCCTCACCATGACTACCACCCTGGCCCTTGTTGCACATACACTACAATATCACAGTATTACAGTGTATAGTAAAAGGATAATCTTCACAGGAGCACTGTCAAGGCAGTTGCAAACAATCAGCACCCCGCAATCGTATTATGGAGAGGCCGATGTGTTCATAAAATGGCACTACCCGGACTACATACTTTAAATGCTGCTGTCAGAGACAGTGACCTTTAAGGGATTAAAAGAAACATCCAGAGTTCAGACACATTAGCTTTTTGAGGCAGATCCTGGTTATATAACCCAGCTAGAGACTGCTGCATATAATGCAGATTCAGCTCCTGAGCCTGCATTTTATGCCGGGGTCACATTTGTGATTGCAATGCGAGGAACTCACACGAGTCCCTCGCATCAAATCCCGGCACAGTCACCGGCACTCAGGACTGGAGCGTTCAGCTGCATGTATTTCTATGCAGCCGCACACTCCGGTCCGAGTGCCGGCGGCAGTGCTGAGTATTGATGCGAGAAACTCATGCAAATTTCTCGCTTTGCACTCGCAAGTGCGACCATGGCCTAACACAAGGATCTGACATATGGCAATCCGTCGAATTTTGAAAAAAACAAATTTGGTGACTGATGCCACCAGATCTTTTTTTTCTCACAGACTTGTATTAGTGACGGATTGTGATGGATGGCCTCACGTTTCGTCCGTCGTTTGCTGGATCCAATGAAAATTGTTTGTCCGGCGGTCGGCGACAACGGACAAAGTAATTTTTTTTGTGTACGTCGAAAGAACGGACAGTGACGCATCCGTCGCTGTCCGTTGTTTGCTCGAGTGAAAGTCTTTGGGCGCCGGATCCGTCAAATGAGAGAATCCGGCAACAGATTTTGTTTTTTTTAACTGAGCATGCTCTAATATATTTAGCCAGATCCGATAGTTTGATCTAAGAAGAAAACAAAAGGCTGACAGCACTCACTAACTGGGGCGCCTGTCCAAGTCCAGGGAACATTCCAGGACCATCGGAGGCCATGGCAAAATAAACTCTATTTTTTGTACTATACACCTGGATGGAGCGCTGTTACTTTATTACTTGAATCTCCGATAGTTGGATCTGTCGAGAAAACGAATCCGTCGAATCATTTTTTCACAATCTGCGATGGATCCATCGAGCCAACGGGATTGTGACTGATTTGTGAAAGGGACCTAGCAGTTAAACTTTTATTTTGTGGGCACTCAATTCTGCCAATGTTTTTTCTGATCCTGTAAGCCACAGGATTCAGGGGGATAAAAAAATATATATTTCACAACAAACAACTTCTTCCAGATGCTGAAAAGGATGACAGCAGTCAGCATTTGAAATTAGATCAGAAGGGGGAGGCGAGATGAATGCTTAGCTGGATCGATGATGGTGTCATAGTAGTATTGTCAGCTTTTGTGGT
Organism: Ranitomeya variabilis; assembly: GCF_051348905.1. NCBI lineage: Eukaryota > Metazoa > Chordata > Amphibia > Anura > Dendrobatidae > Ranitomeya > Ranitomeya variabilis. The sequence goes on from NC_135232.1 coordinate 570,054,049, forward strand.
AGTAGAACTGGCAGCCAAAAGGGTAGTGAGTAGTGACACTCTCAGTATTTGCAAATCTACAGGTAGGAATTATAATAGGACGCAAGCAGCTCAGGACATTTCCCACACTGAGGCAACTGTCAGCTGAGTCAGAGATGACGTGAATACATGACAGAAGGAATCTGGTAACCACATCAAAGTGATGAGGAAGTGATGTAATCAGAGGGCAAGGGTGATGGTTTTAGCAATTAACAGTGTAGCCAAAATTCGACCAAAAGATTTTCTAGAGGGGAATCTGATTTTTCTGGAGTTAAGGTACCTTCACACGAAACGACTTTGTAACGATATCGCTAGCGATCCGTGACGTTGCAGCGTCCTCGCTAGCGATATCGTTTCGTTTGACACGCAGCAGCGATCAGGATCCTGCTGTGATGTCGCTGGTCGCTGAATAAAGTCCAGAACTTTATTTGGTCGTCCGATCGCCATGTATCGTTGTGTTTGAAAGCAAAAGCAACGATACCAGCGATGTTTTACACTGGTAACCAGGGTAAACATCGGGTTACCAAGCGCAGGGCCGCGCTTAGTAACCCGATGTTTACCCTGGTTACCAGCGTAAAAGTAAAAAAAACAAACAGTACATACTCACCTGCGCGTCCCCCAGCGTCTGCTTCCTGACACTTACTGAGCGCCGGCCCTAAAGTGAAAGTGAAAGCACAGCGGTGACGTCACCGCTGTGCTGTTAGGGCCGGAGCTCAGTCAGTGTCAGGAAGCAGACGCTGGGGGACGCGCAGGTGAGCATGTACTGTTTGTTTTTTTTACTTTTACGCTGGTAACCAGGGTAAACATCGGGTTACTAAGCGCGGTCCTGCGCTTAGCAACCCGATGTTTACCCTGGTTACCCGGGGACCTCGGCATCGTTGGTCGCTGGAGAGCGGTCTGTGTGACAGCTCCCCAGCGATCAAACAGCGACGCTGCAGCGATCGGCATCGTTGTCGCTATCGCTGCAGCGTCGCTTCGTGTGAAGGTACCTTTAGCTCAGGAGCAGATGATGCAACAAATACTGTTGGTGGAGGAGGATTAACAGCCACTGAAAACTCTGACAATGGTTGTGTTGGCGGCAAGTCCTAAATGTAGTCATCTTTGTGTAAGGTTTGTCGATCTGCCTGTGGGACTCACAATGCCAGGTTGTGGTTTCAATTTGAAGAGTAGGCCACTCCATTCAAATAGTGGTGCTGATAATTCCAGTGTCATTGCATTCAGGAGAGCATACAAATTTCCCTTATATGAATTTCATGTCTGAAACCTTACCATGTGTCAGAGATGACCTCAGTGTGTGAATAAGGGCAGACAAAAGGATCGGGTCCCAATCTATGGACACCAGTGTGGGGAAGCTTTTAAATGTAATTACCAGCTCAGAAAATGGAGGCCACACCCCGGCTTGCACAGAATGCGAAAATACAAAGAAAAAACACAAAAATTGATCTTGGATTAAGTATTGGATTAAGCCACAATGCGACGTTGTGGCTTCAATAAGAAGAGTAGGCCCTTCCATTCAAACAGTGGTGCTGATATTTCCAGTGTTGTTGCATTCAGGAGAACATACAAATTTTCCTTATATGAATTTCATGTCTGTTAAGGCCGCAAAAAAGAAAAGTGGAGGTCAACTTTTAGTTTTTATCAGTTTGTATTTAACATAAGCTCTGTTCTAATGTTCGCAAAAAAAAAACAGAAAATTGACCCTCCAAAACGCAGTTGTTAACAGGGCTTAAATGGTGTGGTTTGAAGGTGAAAGTAATTTTTTTCTAAAACTCTATCTTTTTAATTCCATAATCTAAGCTATCTTCTAATATACTTGCTTTTAAATTCCCTACCATTCCCTAACAACAGTATCTAACTGCTATTCTTTTTTTTCCTTCCATTCTGATGGCGATTCATTTGAGAGCCCCCAGTGCATCCTAGGATACTCAAACAAAGAGCCATCAGAGCATGGAGCAGAGGCTGCGGTCACTTTCTCAGTCTCTGGTACCTCCCTGAAGCAAAGTGTCTAGTGTTGAGCATTCCGATACCGCAAGTATCGGGTATCGGCCGATACTTGCGGTATCGGAATTCCGATACCGAGTTCCGATACTTTTGTGGTATCGGGAATCGGTATCGGAACCATATTCATGTGTAAAATAAAGAATTAAAATAAAAAATATGGATATACTCACCTCTCCGGTGGCCCCTGGATCTTACCGCTGTAACAGGGAGCCTCCGTTCCTAAGAATGAGCGCGTGAAGGGCCTTCGATGACGTTGCGGCTTCTGATTGGTCGTGTGACCGCTCATGTGACCACTCACGCGACCAATCAAGCCGCGACGTCAGCTGCGACGTCATCGAAGGTCCTTCACGGGCTCATTCTTAGGAACGGAGACTCCCGGTTACAGCGGCAAGGTCCAGGGGCAGCCGGAGAGGTGAGTATATACATATATATCTATATACTCACCTCTCCGGCGGCCCCTGGACCTTACCGCTGTAACCGGGAGCCTCCGTTCCTAAGAATGAGCCCGTGAAGGACCTTCGATGACGTCGCGGCTGACGTCGCGGCTTCTGATTGGTCGCGTGAGCGGTCACATGAGCGGTCACGTGACCAATCAGAAGCCGCGACGTCAGCGAAGGCCCTTCATGCGCTCATTCTTAGGAACGGAGGCTCCCGGTTACAGCGGTAAGATCCAGGGGCCACCGGAGAGGTGGGTATATGCATATTTTTTATTTTAATTCTTTATTTTACACATGAATATGGATCCCAGGGCCTGAAGGAGAGTTTCCTCTCCTTCAGACCCTGGGAACCATTCCGATACTTTGCGTCCCATTGAAATGCATTGGTATCGGGTATCGGTATCGGCGATATCCGATATTTTTCGGGTATCGGCTGATACTATCCGATACCGATACTTTCAAGTATCGGACGGTATCGCTCAACACTAAAAGTGTCATCAGTGATGTTTGTTTCAAGAGCGCACTGTTGTGCGCAGTGACAGTGTCCACTCTCTTGTCAGGTCAGATCTGCGGTAATGAGAGCTGGTAACACATGTGATGTCAAAATACCCTGCATGCAGGAGATCAGCACAACTGTCGCAGGTGCCGTCACTGGTCTCTGCCAAGTATTGTAATACCACTGTTTTGCTGACTCATTACATAGATCTATTTGCATGGGATGTAAGTGATTATGTAAAGTAAGAAAAACATGTTGTTATTCGGGATGAGCGAATGTGTTCGGTAACACTCTGCTACCATTTTAGTATCACGGTGCTCGGATGTGCATCTTACTCGGCAAGCAATAGGCGGTGCTCAAATTCAAACTTGAATCCCTGCATCTTGGTTGCTTGTTATGCAGCCAATAAGCATGCGGGGATTGCCTGTAAGTCACTGTGATGTTGTAGCCATCTAGATGGGGGCTGGAATGGGCGCTGCTTGATGGAGGCCCCCATGACTGCATTGCCATGGGAGGGTTTCCCATATTGATTTTTAAAGGCTGTGCATGGGATTGGCTGTAGGGAGATGTGGGAGGAGTTTGGGGGTTGGAGACGGGCGACAAGGCGTGGAAAAGTGCGGGAAAAGCCATTCACAGGAAAGAACCCAGCGTGAAAAGCCCACCCACCCTCCCTCTTTTTTCTGGGATGTTTAGTAGTTGTTTTGTTGGTCATTTAACCATTCCTAGGGGAAGGGTGATGTTGGTTTGTTTGTATTTTCATGATATTTCCATTGTCACAGTGGTAAGTGGGGCAGGGGGCGGGGTTCTTGGAGTTGGTGATGTTTTATTGGAGGAAGGTCAATTGGATGGAGGTTGATCTGGCTTGTGGTTACGGGCTCTGGACGGGGATTGTCCTCGGGAGCATTGGGGTTTTTGGTCTGCCCTGAAAAGGGTTACATGGTGCCCTCGAGCTGGTGGTCACGGCTGAGGGTAAAAAGTGTTGGTTAAAAATTTGGGGGCATTTTTTGCCTATATATATGATGCCAGATCTTTTAGCTCCAAGAACCCTCCCCCTCAAGTTTTTCAGATGTTTTTTTGTTAGAATTATAATTATTATGTTTTGTTTGTTAATAAACTGTCTGCTGTGGCCAAAATTATCCAAAGAATTTAACGTGTTATGTTTTTATTGCATAATTAGAGTTAAGTAGGGGGTGGCGGAATTTTGTTTGATCACAAGTGGCGGGTTTGGTGGAGTGGTGTTAGGAAAAGATCCCAAATGGGCTATACGCGGTCATGATTTTGGCATTACTGTGATTGGCTGGCCATCGCACATCATCAGTGATTATAAAAGGACAGGCGCTGCACGGCTCAGCACACTGACCCCATTGCACAGTTCTGTGACTCTTAGTATTGGAGGGAGATAGTGCTTGTATAGACCTGTGTGTGAACAGTATAAGGAATCAGAGGGAGGCCTGTAGCGTTGATACTATTGATGAAGCTGAGCCATCATACTAACAGACCTTCTAAGGTCTAATTGTTTGTATCACATACAGTGGGTACGGAAAGTATTCAGATGCCTTTAAAATTTTCACTCTGTTTCATTGCAGCCATTTGGTAAATTCAAAAAAGTTCATTTTTTCACATTAATGTACACTCTGCACCCCATCTTGACTGAAAAAACAGAAATGTTTGCAAATTTAATAAAAAAAGAAAAACTGAAATATCACATGGTCATAAGTAAAGGGGTCTGAATACCTTCTGTACCCACTGTATAATCTGCATTTAGCCTAAGGAGGAGCAAGAGTTGCAGGAGCAGGCAGAGTGGCTAAATACAACCAGTAGACAGTGATCATGGCTGTGTAGTCCATTGGTAAATATATTGCTGCAGCTTTTTTTGTGAATTGAACATATTTTGATCCATCCAGTATTACATGCTTTGAGGTTCTTTTTTGCGTTATATAAAACACAACAAAATAATTGAAACATTTTCCTGGGTTACATTTCTCATTCATATACTACTCCGTAGTACAGAGTACATTTCTGTGATCTATAGAACTGCGAAAAAGCTTTTCAAATATTTTCTACTTTCATTTCTCAGCACACACAGCAACACAGTTTTACGTGATCTGTGAACATTTTTGTCATCTCTAAAATTGAGAAAAAGCTTTTACAAATATTGTAGACCACCATTTCTCAGCCATACAGTGCTATGGTGTTCTAGGAACATTTATGTGATCTCTAAAAATGAAAAAAAAGCTTTTAAAAATTTAGTAGACTTCCCATTTCTCAGCCAAACTGTGTTACGTGGGCTGGGAACATTTCTGTCATCACTGAAACTGAAAAAAAGCTTTTAAAACTGTTGTAGGCTTCCATTTATCAGCAATACAGTGTTACATGGTCTGTGAACATTTCTGTAAACTCTAAGGCCGGCGTCACACTAGCGAGTTTTACGGACGTATGAGAGGCGCAGAAAATACGGATTGCATACGCTACAATGATTCTCTATGGGCCAGCTCCTATCTGCCGTATTTTGCGGATCCGTATTATACGGTCTTGTACGGCCATAAAAAATTGCAGCATGCTGCGTTTGTCATCGTATTGCGCAAAAAAAACGCCAATGAAAGTCTATGGGGGTGAGAAAAATATGGATTACACATGGACCAGCAGTGTGACTTGCGAGAAATACGCCAGACATCTCCAGATGCCAGTAATTTTGCCAAGCCCTCAATCAGGAAGTTCAGACATGCTAATTAGCTGAAAAAGCCAGACACACATCCCGAAAGTCTGGCGCTCGCCTCCACGGAGTTCCAAGCAGCATGGCCAGCATAATCAATGTGGATATGCTCCTCATCCTGGTCCAAGAAGGGCCAGAAATCTGGGACCAGCGGGATCTAAATTATGCCAACCAGTCCAGGAAAGAGGAAGCTTGGAGGACCATCTGTGGGATCCTATTCCCAGATTATGCCCAACGGCCACGTGCGGAGCAAACACAACTTTGTAAGTACACTCATGTTGCGACATTAATTAGCATTGAAAAATGCTTTACCTACATGATTGCAGGAAGAATATTTTTCTCCTTAGTATGGTTTTTTTGTTTTTGAAAAACCAAAGATGATTAACATGATAAAGTGTTTACGTACATAGCTAATCTTGATGTTGCGTTGTTTAATATTTTTTTTAACGCAAAACTGCTACAGAGGGGTGTGGACCCTGTCCTTTTTTTAACAGAAATATTTTTTGTTTTTTTAAGCAATTGTAACTTTATGCAAATCATTTCAGAATTCATTTTATTATCATCGTTGAAATATGATCGATCAATGTCAACTGATGTAAGCAATGTGCAGAATGAGCTTAAACAATATTTGTTACCATGTAATTGCAGTGGATGATGTTATGACATGATGGCGCAGCATCAGGGACCAGTATCGGCGGGAAAGGCAGCAGCGGGCAAGAAGTGGGTCAGCAGCACCACCCAAAAAAGGAAATACATTTACTACGATCGTCTGTCCTTTTTGGATGCCAGTATGGATCTAAGGCAGTAAGTGAAAACAACAATACCCTTTTTTTGATTAAAATATGATTATTAATATTATTGTTTATGGTTATTCCATGGCGCTTTACATGTAAGGAGGGGTAAACATTTTCCAAAAAATATTTTCAAATATTTTTTGAAAAAAAGGTCCAGGAGGAGAGAGGACCCTGGCCACAAAGCCTTACAAGCTCCAACAAGGGATGGGTGAGAATACAGTAGGCGAGGGTATAGCTGTTCATGCAGTGGTTTTGTAGTTCGGTGGTTACAGCAGTTTATCTGATTTTTGGAAGAGGAGATAAGAGGGAAGTAGAGAAGGAGATCTTGTGAGGATCGGAGGTTGTGTGTTTGTAATTATCGGGAGACGAGGTCACAGATGGCTAATAAAATAATGTTACCGAATGCTTCAACTATTAAGGTTTTTTTAAATTAATTTATTGTTTACTAACAGAATACAGTCCAACCTCACAGAGAGGGAAACCGGGTCTGATTCGGAGGCTGTAATCGATCCCGTTAGTGTGGAAGAAGAGGTGGCAGGCCCATCTTTGGCCTCTTCTACCTCCACCCTTCAAGGCCCATCGTCTTCGGCATCACTCCAGACAGCAGCAAGTGTCGAAGATGCAGCACCACCACCCTCTGCAGCACCTGATCTTGTAAGCCATGAAGAGCATGGCCACAGCAGCAGCCCTACTGGCCCACTGGTGTCCTCCCCACAGGCAGCTGGGGCTTTACACAGAGGCCGCAGAAGGAGAGAGCTGCAAGCCACTAGGAGGGATGTGGATGCTGGTGTCCTCAATTATTTGGCCAGGGCAGCCACGGATGATGGAGAGGAGGCCTTTGCTTGGAGCCTTGCCCGGTACCATCGTCCCCTTCCCCGTGAGGTGAGGCTATGTGTGAGAGGGTGTATTCAAATTCTGATTGATTTAAACACCCCTCCAAATAACCCCTATGAGGTGTTTCAATTTCTAGAGAGAAGGCAGCTTTCCCAAAATAACCTCTTGCGCCTTCAAATAACTCCACAGGTGCATGATCAATCAGGATTTGAAGCACCTGCTCCATGTATGCCTACACCTCAACCCCTCCCAACCCAAAATGTACAAAGGCCAGCTCTGTACCAAATGGCACCCTACAACCCACATTCCCAATATTGCCACTTTTCCAAACCCAGTGATGTAGACTGGCCCAACCTGGGTTTGGACAACATGGCCATTTTGGGGTTGGGTATGAGCCCAGCCAAAATGTCCGTCAGCATAAGGGCCAGAGACAATTCCCTTATGGCCAACACCAAACTGGCCAATATGGACAAGGCCTGTATTCGGCTCAGCAACCCACAGCATCCTCACAGGGTGAAGGACAATTGCCCCAACAAAGGCCCCCTGAACAGGACCCTGAGCTGCCACCATCTCCACCGCCAACTTACAGGGATCTGTAAGGGATTTTCTATTATTTTTTTATTATTTTTGTGGGTTATGCAAACCATGTTTTGGGTTCTTTTGTGCAGTATTTGCACTTTGTTGTGTTTTGTTGTTGGCCCCCCCAAAAAAAGAGTTAATCAAAAAACCATATGACAAAAATATGGTTAAAAGTTTTAAAAAAAAGGCTTTTGCTATTAGTAAAAAATGTTGTCAAAAGCCAAATGATGTTTGTGGACCAATCATTATTACATCACACACATATGCTCTGTTCATAATCATATGGTAATTAAGCAAATTCAACACACACAGTACTGTTTCTTTGGCCAAAAAAATTATATTTTGATAATATACTTTTAAAATAAGGAAATCACAACTGAGAAACAGCATTATCTTGCCAGGGAGTAGCACCCTGCGGAGAAACAAAATAATTTGTGAAAACATCCCTAACTTTTATGCCAGAAAGGGGACGGCACGAAGGAGGGCCATGTGGTGTAGGCCTAATCACATTGCTCAACATGTGTTCAGCAATATCAGCTGAGGAGCAATCATGTATGCGGGTATAATTGTGCAAAATTACAGAGGCTTTGATTACTTCATTGACTGTATCCTCACTGAGCTGAATGGCAGACTGGAAAACATGCCATTTGGCCACCAGAATCCCAAAGGCGCACTCCACCAGTCTCCGCGCCCTCGAAAGCCGCAAATTAAAGATCCTCCGCCGGTGGTCGAGGTTGCGCCGTGGATAAAGCCTCATGACGTGTCTCGTCAGTTGGAACGCCTCATCTCCAACAAGAACAAAAGGCACTGCTTCTGCATTAGAGCCTGGGAGTTGTTGTGGTGGTGGGAGGTCTAACTGGTTGTCACGTATACGCCGACCCATAATGGACGAATTGAAGACCCTAGAGTCTCCAGTTCGCCCATAGGACGCAATGTCTACAATTATAAACCTGTAGTTACTGTCAACTACAGCTAACAGAACTACAGACAAAAACTGCTTATAATTGTATTGAATTGGGAGCCAGAGTTCGGCGGCTTACGTACCCTGATATGTTTCCCATCCACGGCTCCAATGCAGTTTGGGAAGTCACAATTGTCCTGGAACCCAAGGACTATTTTGAGCCAATCAGCCTGTTTTGGCTCAGGCATCACAAGTTCCTTGAGTCTATCCCATATTTGAATACAGGTTGCCCGCACAATGCCCGAAATTGTCGACCGGCCAATCAGAAACTCCAGGTGTAGTCCCGCATACGACAAGCCAGTGGACAGGAAGCTGAAAGTGGAAAAAAAGGAAGATTAGGTATGTTACAAGAGTTCACATAAAACATGAAGAACCACAAGTAGATTGTATATTTTCAAATACATGCTTTACGCTGTAAAATGAAAAATGTACAAAGGGTACTTAACTATAACATTAAACAAACTTTTTAAGATCTGCTTGTGAGCTAATGTACACATATACATGAATAAACCTGCTAGTACAGAACACATAAAAAAAAAAAAAAATCAACATACAGTATGTGAGGATGTTGAATACATACCGTAAGGTAAGGAGAAGACGCTCCTCTGCGGATATGGCTTTGCGCATCCTTGTGTCCTGATAGGTGATACCTGGACGTAATATCTCCAATAATATATCAAAGGTTCTGATGGTCATGCGACAGTACAGATAGAACTTCTCAGGATGTTCCTGCAGAGCTGTATACAGCCTCTGAAAATGGCCTTTAGTGAGGCGTTTAGTCAAAAGAGGATGCACCCACATTCTTCTTCTCCTCCTTCGCGGATCTACAATCACAGGGTATGGCTAGCCAAACCGACTCGACAAGACCAGTTAAACAAAACCCGAAGGGAAGTGAAGTGCAGTAGGTCAGACATGGTGCAAACATTACGACAACACACCAACAGATGCACAACCACAAAATGGCCATATGGGAGGGTGACACCCGTTGTAGAGGCCTTAAATAGGGTTGATGATGGTCATTTAAATCAATTTCAGCCCTAAAATCCGTTAAATGTCCATTTTGTCAGATTGCATGAAAAATACGCATTACGGATATCATACGCTTTACATACGCAACAGTACATGCGCAAAAAAACGCGACCACACCTTGCCTACGGATTACATACGGATCACCGTTTCTGGAATTTTGTGGCATATTACGGACATATAATACTGACCATATTTCCCTACGCTGAGTGTGACGCCGGCCTAAAACTATGAAAAAGCAGTTAAAAATGTTATAGTTTTCAATTTCTCAGCCATACAATCTAACATGGCCTGTGAACATTTGTGTGATCTCTAAAACTGAGAAAAACCTTTTAAACATGATGTAGGTTTCCATTTCTCAGCCATACAGAGTTATGTGGTCTGTGAGCATTTCTGTGATCTCTAAAAGTGATTAACCCCCTAACCCAGAGGTGTTTTTTCGTTTTTGCGCTTTTGTTTTTTGCTCCCCTTCTTCCCAAAGCCATAACTTTTTTAATTTTTCTGTCAATATGGCCATGTGAAGGCTTGATTTTTGCGGGATGAGTAGTACTTTTGAACAACACCATTGGTTTTACCATGTTGTGTACTAGAAAACGGGAAAAAAATTCCAAGTGCAGTAAAACTGCAAAAAATGTGCAATCCCACACTTGTTTTTTGCTTGGCTTTTTTACTAGATTCACTAATGGCTGAAACTGCCATTATGATTCTCCAGGTCATTACGAGTTCGTTGATACCAAACATGTTTAGGTTCTTTTTTATTTAAGTGGTGAAAAAAATTCCAAACTTTGCTAAAAAAAATTGTGCCATTTTTCGACACCCGTAGCGTCTCCATTTTTCGTGATCTCGGGTTGGGTGAGGGCTTATTGTTGCATGCTGAGCTGTCGTTTTTAATGATACCATTTTGGTGCAGATACATTCTTTTGATCGCTCGTTATAGTATTTTAATGCAACGTTGCGGGAAACAAAAAAACGTAACTCTGGCATTTTGACTTTTTTCTCGCTACGCCATTTAGCGATGAGGTTAAAACCTTTTTTTTATTGATAGAGCGGGCGATTTTGAACTTGGCCATACAAAATATGTGTATGTTTCATTTTTGTGGTGTTTTATTTTGAATGGGGCAAAAGGAGATCCATGGGAGACTAGAAGCTGGCACAACCCGATCGGTTCTGCTACATAGAGGCGATGATCAGATCGCATGTATGTAGTAAAATTACACAGTTGCTATGAGCGCCGACCACTGGGTGGCGCTCACAAGAATCTGGCAGTGACCTCCATAGAGGTCTCCAGGAGACCTCTGGTTGTCATGCAAATGATCCGTTGACCTGCGATCACGTGAAGGGGTCACCGGTGAGCGGGTTTCCAGTCCAATGGCCGGAAGCTCAAGTTAAATGCCGCTGTCAGCATTTGACAGTGGAATTTAAAGGGTTAGTACAGCGGGTAGATTGCGATTCCACCCGCAGCTTTTCCAGGCACATATCAGCTGTTCAAAACAGCTGACATGTATTGGGAAAGATGTGGGCTCACTGCCAGAGCCCATATCAAAGGGAGGGACTCTGACAACGGCACCCCGCAATTGTATTATGGACAGGCCGACTTGTTCACAAAATGGCACCACCCGGACCACATACTTTAAATGCTGCTGTCAGAGACAGTGACATTTAAGGGATTAAAAGAAACATCCAGAGTTCAGACACACTAGCTTTTTGAGGCAGATCCTAGTTATATTACCCAGCTAGACACTGCTGGATATGATGCAGATTCAGCTCCTGAGCCTGCATTTAATGCCGGGGTCACACTTGTGATTGCAATGCGAGAAACTCACACGAGTCTCTCGCATCAATTCTCGGCACAGTCGCCGGCACTCAGGACTGGAGCATTCAGCTGCATGTATTTCTATGCAGCCGCACGCTCTGGTCCGAGTTCCGGCGGCAGTGCTGCGTATTGATGCGAGAAACTCGTGCAAGTTTCTCGCATTGCATTCGCAAGTGTGACCGCGGCCTAACACAAGGATCTGACATATGACATATAGACATGATCACAGTCTAAGGGCTTGTTCAAATGAGTTTATAATCAGTCGTGTGCTGCCAGTATTCAAAATGGGTAGCAAACAGACAGCACACAAAGCAATGCAAGTCAATGTGTTAGTTCATAAGGCTGCCGTCACACTAGCAGTATTTGGTCAGAATTTTACATCAGTATTTGTAAGCCAAAACCAGGAGTGGGTGATTAATGCAGAAGAGGTGCATATGTTTCTATTATACTTTTCCTCTAATTGTTCCACTCCTGGTTTTGGCTTACAAATACTGATGTAAAATACTGACCAAATACTGCTAGTGTGATGGCAGCCTAAGAGTGTTTATACATTTAGGTAGATGGACCATGTATACAAAACTAAAGCATGAAAGCATATTTCGGATGAAAAGCAGCCATTACAAGTAGGGTTGAGCGACTTTTATTTTTATAGGATCGGGTCGGGTTTCACAAAACCCGACTTTCTCAAAAGTCGGGTCGAGTGAAATCGGCCGATCCTATAAAAAAGTCGGGGTCGGTGTCGGCCGAAACACGAAACCCAATGCAGTGCAATGGGATACTATGGTTCCCAGGGTCTGAAGGAGAGGAAACTCTCCTTCAGGCCCTGGGATCCTTATTAATGTGTAAAATAAAGAATCAAAATAAAAAATATTGATATACTCACCCTCGGACGCGCCCTGGTACTAAACGGCAGGCTTCCTTCCTAAGAATGAGCGCGTGAATGACCTGCGGTGACGTCGCGGCTTCTGATTGGTCGCGAGCGGTCACATGGACAAGCCGCGACGTCATCTAAGGTCCTTCACGCTCTCATTCTTAGGAAGGAAGGCTGCTGGAAAGAAGCAGGGCGCATCCGAGGGTGAGTATATTCCTATTAGGGCTCATTTCCACTGGCGAGAGACAAATCGGTCCGTAATCTGGACCGAAAAAAGGGATGTAACGTATGCGATTGTCATGCGACTGTCATGCGAGTGCAATGCAATTTTTAATCGCATCATCCGTTTTTTGTAATCGCATCATCCGTATGACATCCGTATTACTGTCCGATTTGTACGCACCGGTGTCCTTTGAAAAGCCGGCAAATCAGTGCTGTGTACAGTAAAATCACACTGACAGGATAGAATAGAGTAGATACAGTTAGGTCCATATATATTTGGACAGAGACAACATTTTTCTAATTTTGATTATAGACATTACCACAATGAATTTTAAACAAAACAATTCAGATGCAGTTGAAGTTCAGACTTTCAGCTTTCATTTGAGGGTATCCACATTAAAATTGGATGAAGGGTTTAGGAGTTTCAGCTCCTTAACATGTGCCACCCTGTTTTTAATGGGACCAAAAGTAATTGGACAGATTATATAATTTAAAATAAAATTTTAATTTTTAGTACTTGGTTGAAAACCCTTTGTTGGCAATGACTGCCTGAAGTCTTGAACTTATGGACATCACCAGACGCTGTGTTTCCTCCTTTTTGATGCTCTGCCAGGCTTTCACTGCGGTGGTTTCAGTTGCTGTTTGTTTCTGGGCCTTTCTGTCTAAAGTTTAGTCTTTAGCAAGTAAAATGCATGCTCAATTGGGTTGAGATCAAGTGACTGACTTGACCATTCAAGAATATTCCACTTCTTTGCTTTAATAAACTCCTGGGTTGCTTTGGCTTTATGTTTTGGGTCATTGTCCATCTGTAGTATGAAACGACGACCAATCAGTTTGGCTGCATTTCGCTGGATCTGAGCACACAGTATGGCTCTGAATACCTCAGAATTAATTTGGCTGCTTCTGTCCTGTGTCACATCAATAAACACTAGTGACCCAGGCAGCCATGCATGCCCAAGCCGTCACACTGCCTCCGCCGTGTTTTACAGATGATGTGGTATGCTTTGGATCATGAGCTGTACCACGTCTTCGCCATACTTTTCTCTTTACATCATTCTGGTAGAGGTTGATCTTGGTTTCATCTGTCCAAAGAAAATTCTTCCAGAACTGTGCTGGCTTTTTTAGATGTTTTTTAGCAAAGTCCAATCTAGCCTTTTTATTCTTGATGCTTATGAGTGGCTTGCACCGTGCAGTGAACCCTCTGTATTTACTTTCATGCAGTCTTCTCTTTATGGTAGATTTGGATATTGATGCACCAACCTCCTGGAGAGTGTTCTTCACTTGGTTGGCTGTTGTGAAGGGGTTTCTCTTCACCATGGAGATTATTCTGCGATCATCCATCACTGTTGTCTTCCGTGGGCGTCCAGGTCTTTTTACGTTGATGAGTTCACCAGTGCTTTCTTTCTTTCTCAGGATGTACCAAACTGTAGATTTTGCCACTCCTAATATTGTAGCAATTTCTCGGATGGGTTTTTTCTGTTTTTGCAGCTTAAGGATGGCTTGTTTCACCTGCATGGAGAGCTCCTTTGACCGCATGTTTACTTCACAGCAAAACCTTCCAAATGCAAGCACCACACCTAAAATCAACTCCAGGCCTTTTATCTGCTTAATTGACAATGACATAAAGAAGGGATTGCCCACACCTGTCCATGAAATAGCCTTGGAGTCAATTGTCCAATTACTTTTGGTCCCTTTAAAAACAGGGTGGCACATGTTAAGGAGCTGAAACTCCTAAACCCTTCATCCAATTTTAATGTGGATACCCTCAAATGAAAACTGAAAGTCTGATCTTCAACTGCATCTGAATTGTTTTGTTTAAAATTCATTGTGGTAATGTCTATAACCAAAATTAGAAAAATGTTGTCTCTGTCCAAATATATATGGACCTAACTGTATATACACATAGAATAGGTATATATACATATACTGTATATATGTCAGTGAGACACCTATATATATATATTTATATTTAATGCAGCGCAAGATAGCATTAAAGCCGCTAATTCAATTGCCGGCTTTTCATTTCTCCTTCCCATACCCGACAGGATATGAGACATGGTTTACATACAGTAAACCATCTCATATCCCCCTTTTTTTTGCATATTCCACACTACTAATGTTAGTAGTGTGTATGTGCAAAATGTGGGCGCTGTAGCATGTAAAATAAGGGGTTAAATCGCGGAAAAAATTGGCGTGGGCTCCCGCGCAATTTTCTCCGCCAGAGCGGTAAAGCCAGTGACTGAGGGCAGATATTAATAGCCAGGAGAGGGTCCATGGTTATTGCCCCCCCCCCTGGCTAAAAACATCTGCCCCCAGCCACCCCAGAAAAGGCACATCTGGAAGATGCGCCTATTCTGGCACTTGGCCACTCTCTTCCCACTCCCGTGTAGTGGTGGGATATGGGGTAATGAAGGGTTAATGCCACCTTGCTATTGTAAGGTGACATTAAGCCAGATTAATAATGGAGAGGCGTCAATTATGACACCTATCCATTATTAATCCAATTGTCTGAAAGGGTTAAAAAACACACACACACATTATTAAAAATTATTTTAATGAAATAAACACACAGGTTGTTTTAGTATTTTATTGTTCTCTCAATCCATCTGGAACACCCTCGCTTGGCAAAATAATAAACCCACAATATACATACCCTCTGATGAACTGTCAGGTCCCACGAGGTAATCCATCTGAAGGGGTTAATTATTTTACAGGCAGGAGCTGCGCTAAAGCACTCGCTCGTGCATGTAATCCCCGGTGATGAAAGGAAAGCTGAGTGATCTGTACCCTGCGCCCCCTGCAGAATGAACTCACATGAACTCGAGCGTGGGAACTTTTCCAAGGCTCCAGTTCATGAGAACATCCACCAGAGGGCGCATCATCGCAACTCAATGTAAGTAAAGATCACCTAAGCCAAAGGCTCTGCCTGGAACCAGCTGACGGTACTGGAACCAGGATGGGGAGCAGAAGGTACAAGAGCCAATGGAACTACCGAGGACCAGCTGACTGTACTGGAACCCAGTTACTAAGCAGGAGGTACCCATGCCAGAAAGCACTACCAGGGACCACCAGACGTTGGTGGAACTCGGATACTGAGAAGGAGGCACCTAAGCCAAAGGTTCTGCCTGGAACCAGCTGATGGCACTGGAACCAGGATGGGGAGCAGAAGGTACAAGAGCCAATGGAACTACCGAGGACCAGCTGATGGTACTGGAACCCAGTTACTAAGCAGGAGGTACCCATGCCAGAAAGCACTACCAAGGACTACCAGACGTTGGTGGAACTCGGATACCGAGAAGGAGGCACCTAAGCCAAAGGCTCTGTCTGGAACCAGCTGACGGTACTGGGACCTATTCAAGATTGACTTCCAAAGAACCAACTAATGGTGCTGGAACTCAGATAGGCAGCAGAAGGTCCACATGAAAAAATAAATGCAAGGCCGCAAGCTGGCCGGAGATACCGAAAACCCACAGTCCTACAGGGGGAGCTTGTCCAATTGGCACTACGGAACCAGCCTTGATTGCCAGTTCCTGCAGCCCACATAGGAAGCACCTAATTTGCAGGCACCATAGGGTTGGCTAACCCAACCGCAACCCGACAGGACAACGTATTGGAGGCAAAGTGACCTTGACACCACCCGGAAACAGCTGGCATGCTGGAACCAGGCTGGGCAGGTGGAAGTACCCATGCCAAAGACACTTCTGAGCAGCAACTGGTGGTGTTGGAGCCCAGGGATTACAGGAGAAACAGCGTGTAGTGTTGTGAAATTGGATTTTGGGCTCCCCCGGTGGCCACTGGTGGAATTGAACTGGTGTGCATCATCCCCTCTGTTCACCTGTTTCCATCAGGATGTGGGAGTCGCTATTTAACCTTGCTCCTCTGTCACTTCCATGCCGGTCAACATTGTAATCAGAAGCCTTTCTGTGCATGTTCCTGCTGCTAGACAACTCCCAGCTAAGTTGGACTTTAGTCCTCGTTTGTTTTTGCATTTTGTTCCAGTTCACAGCTGTAGTTTCGTTTCTGTGTCTGGAAAGCTCTTGTGATCTGAAATTGCCACTCTGATGTTATGAGTTAATACTAGAGTCTTAAAGTAATTTCAGGATGGTATTTTGATAGGGTTTTCAGCTGACCATGAAAGTGCCCTCTCTGTCTTCCTGCTATCTAGTAAGCGGACCTCAATTTTGCTAAACCTATTTTCATACTACGTTTGTCATTTCATCTAAAATCACCGCCAATATATGTGGGGGCCTCTGTCTGCCTATCGGGGAAATTTCTCTAGAGGTGAGCCAGGACTATATTTTCCTCTGCCAGGATTAGTTAGTCCTCCGGCCGGCGCTGGGCGTCTAGGGATAAAAACGTAGGCAACGCTACCCGGCTACTGTTAGTTGTGCGGCAGGTTTAGTTCATGGTCAGTTTAGTTTCCATCCTTCCAAGAGCTAGTACTTTTGTTTGCTGGGCTATGTTCTCTTGCCATTGAGAACCATAACAGTTTGACCGGCCCAAAAAGGGTTAAATTAATTGACAGAGAAAGGAGAGAAAAGAGAAGTCTGCTGAAGATTTTTTTTTTTTTTTTTCCCCCTTCCCTTCAGTTCTGAGTGTGCTTGTAATTGAATCTCTTGCAAGTCTGCCTATATTGCAGCCTTTCTCTCTCTCTCTCTCTCCTTCTAATCCTGGAATGGCTCTGTGTTCACCTGTTTAAAATGGATATTCAGAGTTTAGCTGCAGGTTTGAATAATCTCACCACGAAAGTTCAAAATTTACAAGATTTTGTTGTTCATGTTCCTATATCTGAACCTAGAATTCCTTTGCCTGAATTTTTCTCGGGGAATAGATCTTGCTTTCAAAATTTCAAAAATAATTGCAAGTTGTTTTTGTCCCTGAAATCTTGCTCTGCTGGAGATCCTGTCCAGCAGGTCAGGATTGTGATTTCCTTGCTCCGGGGCGACCCTCAGGATTGGGCTTTTGCATTGGCTCCAGGGGATCCTGCGTTGCTCAATGTGGATGCGTTTTTTCTGGCCTTGGGGTTGCTTTATGAGGAACCTCAGTTAGAGCTTCAGGCGGAAAAGGCCTTGATGTCCCTATCTCAGGGGCAAGACGAAGCTGAAATATACTGCCAGAAATTCCGTAAATGGGCTGTGCTTACTCAGTGGAATGAGTGCGCCCTGGCGGCGAATTTCAGAGAGGGTCTCTCTGATGCCATTAAGGATGTTATGGTGGGGTTCCCTGTGCCTGCGGGTCTGAATGAGTCCATGACAATGGCTATCCAGATCGATAGGCGTCTGCGGGAGCGCAAACCTGTGCACCATTTGGCGGTGTCTACTGAGAAGACGCCAGAGAATATGCAATGTGATAGAATTCTGTCCAGAAGTGAACGGCAGAATTTAAGACGAAAAAATGGGTTGTGCTTCTATTGCGGTGATTCAACTCATGTTATATCAGCATGCTCTAAGCGTACTAAGAAGCTTGATAAGTCTGTTTCAATTGGCACTTTACAGTCTAAGTTTATTCTATCTGTGACCCTGATTTGTTCTTTATCATCTATTACCGCGGATGCCTATGTCGACTCTGGCGCCGCGTTGAGTCTTATGGATTGGTCCTTTGCCAAACGCTGTGGGTATGATTTGGAGCCTCTTGAAACTCCTATACCCCTGAAGGGGATTGACTCCACCCCATTGACTAGTAATAAACCACAATACTGGACACAAGTAACTATGCGGATTAATCCGGATCATCAGGAGATTATTCGCTTTCTTGTGCTGTATAACCTACATGATGTGTTGGTGCTTGGATTGCCATGGCTGCAGTCTCATAACCCAGTCCTTGACTGGAAAGCTATGTCTGTGTTAAGCTGGGGATGTAAGGGGACGCATGGGGACGTACCTGTGGTTTCCATTTCATCATCTATTCCCTCTGAGATTCCTGAATTCTTGACTGAATATCGTGACGTTTTTGAAGAACCTAAGCTTGGTTCATTACCTCCGCACCGGGAGTGCGATTGTGCCATAGATTTGATTCCGGGTAGTAAATACCCTAAGGGTCGTTTATTTAATCTGTCTGTGCCTGAACATGCTGCTATGCGAGAATATATAAAGGAGTCCTTGGAAAAGGGACATATTCGTCCTTCGTCATCTCCCTTAGGAGCCGGTTTTTTCTTTGTGGCTAAGAAAGATGGCTCTTTGAGACCGTGTATTGATTATCGGCTTTTGAATAAAATCACGGTTAAATATCAATATCCGTTGCCACTGCTGACTGATTTGTTTGCTCGCATAAAGGGGGCCAAGTGGTTCTCTAAGATAGATCTCCGTGGGGCGTATAATTTGGTGCGAATTAAGCAGGGGGATGAGTGGAAGACCGCATTTAATACGCCCGAGGGCCACTTTGAGTATTTGGTGATGCCTTTTGGTCTTTCAAATGCCCCTTCAGTCTTTCAGTCCTTTATGCATGACATTTTCCGTGATTATTTGGATAAATTTATGATTGTGTATCTGGATGATATTTTGATTTTTTCGGATGACTGGGACTCTCATGTCCAGCAGGTCAGGAGGGTTTTTCAGGTTTTGCGGTCTAATTCCTTGTGTGTGAAGGGTTCTAAGTGCGTTTTTGGGGTTCAAAAGATTTCCTTTTTGGGATATATTTTTTCCCCCTCTTCCATCGAGATGGATCCTGTCAAGGTTCAGGCTATTTGTGATTGGACGCAACCCTCTTCTCTTAAGAGTCTTCAGAAATTTTTGGGCTTTGCTAACTTTTATCGTCGATTTATTGCTGTTTTTTCTGATGTTGTTAAACCATTGACTGATTTGACTAAGAAGGGTGCTGATGTTGCTGATTGGTCCCCTGCTGCTGTGGAGGCCTTTCGGGAGCTTAAGCGCCGCTTTTCTTCCGCCCCTGTGTTGCGTCAGCCTGATTTTGCTCTTCCTTTTCAGGTTGAGGTCGACGCTTCTGAAATCGGAGCTGGGGCAGTTTTGTCGCAGAGAAGTTCCGATTGTTCCGTGATGAGACCTTGTGCCTTTTTCTCGCGTAAATTTTCGCCCGCCGAGCGGAATTATGATGTTGGGAATCGGGAGCTTTTGGCCATGAAGTGGGCTTTTGAGGAGTGGCGTCATTGGCTTGAGGGGGCTAGACATCAGGTGGTGGTATTGACTGACCACAAAAATCTAATTTATCTTGAGTCTGCCAGACGCCTGAATCCTAGACAGGCGCGCTGGTCGTTGTTTTTCTCTCGGTTTAATTTTGTGGTGTCCTACCTGCCGGGTTCTAAGAATGTTAAGGCGGATGCCCTTTCTAGGAGTTTTGAGCCTGACTCCCCTGGTAACTCTGAACCTACAGGTATCCTTAAGGATGGAGTGATATTGTCTGCCGTTTCTCCAGACCTGCGGCGGGCCTTGCAGGAGTTTCAGGCGGATAGACCTGATCGTTGCCCACCTGGTAGACTGTTTGTTCCTGATGATTGGACCAGTAAAGTCATTTCTGAGGTTCATTCTTCTGCGTTGACAGGTCATCCTGGAATCTTTGGTACCAGGGATTTGGTGGCAAGGTCCTTCTGGTGGCCTTCCCTGTCTCGAGATGTGCGAGGCTTTGTGCAGTCTTGTGACGTTTGTGCTCGGGCCAAGCCTTGTTG
Source organism: Ranitomeya variabilis (assembly GCF_051348905.1). Lineage (NCBI taxonomy): Eukaryota > Metazoa > Chordata > Amphibia > Anura > Dendrobatidae > Ranitomeya > Ranitomeya variabilis. Next base: position 570,074,432 of record NC_135232.1, read on the forward strand.
TTCTCGGGCTAGTGGATTGTTGTTGCCCTTGCCTATCCCGAAGAGGCCCTGGACGCACATCTCGATGGATTTTATTTCGGATCTTCCTGTTTCTCAGAAGATGTCTGTCATCTGGGTGGTGTGTGACCGTTTCTCTAAGATGGTCCATTTGGTTCCCCTGCCTAAGTTGCCTTCTTCTTCCGAGTTGGTTCCTCTGTTTTTTCAAAATGTGGTCCGTTTGCATGGTATTCCGGAGAATATCGTTTCTGACAGAGGAACCCAATTCGTGTCTAGATTTTGGCGAGCATTCTGTGCTAGGATGGGCATAGATTTGTCTTTCTCGTCTGCTTTCCATCCTCAGACAAATGGCCAGACCGAGCGGACGAATCGGACCTTGGAGACATATTTGAGGTGTTTTGTGTCTGCAGATCAGGATGATTGGGTTGCTTTTTTGCCTTTAGCGGAGTTTGCCCTCAATAATCGGGCCAGCTCTGCCACCTTGGTGTCTCCTTTTTTCTGTAATTCGGGGTTTCATCCTCGATTTTCTTCTGGTCAGGTGGAATCTTCGGATTGTCCTGGAGTGGATGCTGTGGTGGAGAGGTTGCATCAGATTTGGGGGCAGGTGGTGGACAATTTGAAGTTGTCCCAGGAGAAGACTCAACTTTTTGCCAACCGCCGGCGTCGGGTTGGTCCTCGGCTTTGTGTTGGGGACTTGGTGTGGTTGTCTTCTCGTTTTGTCCCTATGAGGGTTTCTTCTCCTAAGTTTAAGCCTCGGTTCATCGGCCCGTACAGGATATTGGAGATTCTTAACCCTGTGTCCTTCCGTTTGGACCTCCCTGCATCTTTTTCTATTCATAATGTTTTTCATCGGTCATTGTTGCGCAGGTATGAGGTACCGGTTGTGCCTTCCGTTGAGCCTCCTGCTCCGGTGTTGGTTGAGGGCGAGTTGGAGTACGTTGTGGAAAAAATCTTGGACTCCCGTGTTTCCAGACGGAAACTCCAGTATCTGGTCAAATGGAAGGGATACGGTCAGGAGGATAATTCTTGGGTGACTGCCTCTGATGTTCATGCCTCCGATCTGGTCCGTGCCTTTCATAGGGCTCATCCTGATCGCCCTGGTGGTTCTGGTGAGGGTTCGGTGCCCCCTCCTTGAGGGGGGGGGTACTGTTGTGAAATTGGATTTTGGGCTCCCCCGGTGGCCACTGGTGGAATTGAACTGGTGTGCATCATCCCCTCTGTTCACCTGTTTCCATCAGGATGTGGGAGTCGCTATTTAACCTTGCTCCTCTGTCACTTCCATGCCGGTCAACATTGTAATCAGAAGCCTTTCTGTGCATGTTCCTGCTGCTAGACAACTCCCAGCTAAGTTGGACTTTAGTCCTCGTTTGTTTTTGCATTTTGTTCCAGTTCACAGCTGTAGTTTCTTTTCTGTGTCTGGAAAGCTCTTGTGATCTGAAATTGCCACTCTGATGTTATGAGTTAATACTAGAGTCTTAAAGTAATTTCAGGATGGTATTTTGATAGGGTTTTCAGCTGACCATGAAAGTGCCCCCTCTGTCTTCCTGCTATCTAGTAAGCGGACCTCAATTTTGCTAAACCTATTTTCATACTACGTTTGTCATTTCATCTAAAATCACCGCCAATATATGTGGGGGCCTATGTCTGCCTATCGGGGAAATTTCTCTAGAGGTGAGCCAGGACTATATTTTCCTCTGCCAGGATTAGTTAGTCCTCCGGCCGGCGCTGGGCGTCTAGGGATAAAAACGTAGGCAACGCTACCCGGCTACTGTTAGTTGTGCGGCAGGTTTAGTTCATGGTCAGTTTAGTTTCCATCCTTCCAAGAGCTAGTACTTTTGTTTGCTGGGCTATGTTCTCTTGCCATTGAGAACCATAACAGTGTAGGCTGAGTACTAATTGGAGGCAGTTAAATATCTGTAGTAGTGTGAATGTGGAGGGAGCAGGAGAAATTTCCGCACACACAGCTGGGGATCAGCTGACGTTACTGAACCCCAAAACACTGGAGCATGTGTTGACTGTGCAGACGACACTTCCGAGCAGCAACTGGCGGTGTTGGAGCCCAAGGATTGCAGGAGAAACAGAGTGTAGGCTGAGGCCTAATTGGAGCAAGTTTAAAATCTGTAGTAGTGTGAATTTGGAGGGAGCAGGAGAAATTGCCGCACACACAGCTGGAGATCAGCTGACGTTACTGAACCCCAAAACACTGGAGCATGTGTTGACTGTGCAGATGACACTTCCGAGCAGCAACTGGCGGTGTTGGAGCCCAAGGATTGCAGGAGAAACAGAGTGTAGGCTGAGGCCTAATTGGAGCAAGTTTAAAATCTGTAGTAGTGTGAATGTGGAGGGAGCAGGAGAAATTGCCGCGCACACAGCTGGGGATCAGCTGACATTACTGAACCCCAAAACACTAGAGCATGTGTTGACTGTGCAGATGGCACTTCCGAGCAGCAACTGGCGGTGTTGGAGCCCATAGTCAATGCTCGAAACAGAGTGTAGTCTGAGGCCTAATTGAAGGCAGTTTAATATCTGATGAAGTGAGAGTGGACGGAGCAGGAGAAATTGCCGGATACACAGCAGGGGAGCAGCTGACGTTACTGAACCCCAATAACACAGCAGCAAGTTTGACTGTGCAGACGGCACTTCTGAGCAGCAACTGGCAGTGTTACTGCCCAGGGTCAATGCTAGAAACAGAGTGTAGGCTGAGGCCTAATTGGAGGCAGGTTAATATCTGTTCCAATGTGAGAGTGGACGGAGAAGGAGAAATTGACGGATACACAGCAGGGGAGCAGCTGATGTTACTGAACCCCAATAACACGGCAGCAAGTGTTGACTGTGCAGACGGCACTTCTGAGCAACAACTGTCAGTATTGGAGCCCAGGGTCAATGCTAGAAACAGAGTGTAGGCTGAGGCCTAATTGGAGGCAGTTTAATATCTGTTGCAGTGTGAGAGTGGACGGAGCAGGAGAAATTGCCGGATACACAGCAGGGGAGCAGCTGACGTTACTGAACCCCAATAACACGGCAGCAAGTGTTGACTGTGCAGACGGCACTTCTGAGCAGCAACTGGCGGTGTTGGAGCCCACAGGAGACCTGGATACTGTTGCCAACCAATTATTTAATCTGGAAGAGGACTGGCAAAATCCTGTGAGATCCAGGCCTTGTTCATTTTCAGAAAAGTAAGCCGGTCAACGTTATCGGAGGATAGTCGCATGCGACGGTCTGTTAGTACACCACCTGCAGCACTAAAGACGTGTTCCGATAATACACTAGCAGCAGGGCAAGCCAGCATCTCCAATGCATACTGGCTAAGCTGTGGCCATGTATCCAGCTTAGAGACCCAAAAACGTTGCCTCCTGCTGACTGGAGCCGTTTGTGATGGTGTAGACATTTGTGGCAGGCACACAAAACTTTGCCACATTTGAGCCAGACTGGTCTTGCCTTGTGCTGAGGCACTGCTTCTGCTCCCTCTTTGTGCAGAGCTTCCTCCACTGCCTCGACGCACTGAGCTGATTTGTAAAACTCTAGCAGCAATGCTCTCGGTTATACTGGAGAAGATGATGGAATGCACCAGTGTGTCTTGGTACTCCCGCATTTTACGCTCCCGGTTCAACGGTGTTATGAGGCTTTGTAAGTTGTCCCGGTAGAGAGGATCTAGGCGGGTGTACACCCAATAATCAGCCGTGTTGAGAATGTGGGCGATGCGGCGGTCGTTTCTCAAGCACTGCAGCATGAAGTCAACCATGTGCTGCAGACTGCCAACTGGCCAAGAAACACTGTCCCCTGCTTGAGGCGTGATCTCTGCCTGCTCTGCATCACCCCATCCTCGCTCTACATACTGACTACTAGAGAATTGTGTAACTCCCTCCTCTGGACAGATGTCTTCCTCCTCCATTGACTCCTCCTCATCCTCCTCACAAAGTGTCCCCTACCTAGGCCTTTGTGAGGAACCACGTTGTGCAGACTGTCCAGAAGAAGATGTTATTTGTGACTCCTCATCCTCCACCTTTTCCACAACCTCCTCCCTTAGTGCTTGCAGTGTTTTTTCAAGCAGGCATATAAAGGGGATAGTCATGCTGATTAGTGCATCATCTGCACTCTCCATACACGTGGAATCATCGAAGGCACGCAAAACGTGACAGATATCCTTCATAGAGGCCCACTCAGTGGTGGTGAAGTATGAACGGCGTGCAGTGCGACTTGTTTGCGCCTGATGCAGCTGGTACTCCATTACTGCTGCCTGCTGCTCACACAACTTCTCCAATATATGTAACATTGAATTCCACCTGGTGGGTAGGTCACATATGATGCGTTGTTCCGGAAGGCGGAATCAGCACTGCAGAGCTGCAATGTGCGATCTTGCCATGCTGGAACGCCGCAAGTGAGCGCACTCTAGGCGGACCTTGTGCAGCAATGCATCAAGATCCGGATAGTCCCTCAAAAATCTCTGCACGATCAAGTTGAGCACATGTGCCAGACATAGGATGTGAGTGAGTTTGCCTAGGCCCAGAGCTGCCACAAGATTTCGGCCATTGTCACACACTACCATGCCTGGCTGGAGATTCGCTGGCACAAACCACACGTTGCTCTCCTGCTTGATGGCATTCTAGAGCTCCTGCACTGTGTAGCTTCGATTCCCCAAAGAAATTAATTTCAATATGGCCTGTTGACGTTTGGCCACAGCTGTGCTCATATCGGTCGTAACAGGTAAGCGTTCATGGGTCAATGTGGAGGTAGACCGTGACGGCTCCTGCAGCGATGATTCAGAGGAACTGGAGTAGGATGAGGAGTAAATGTGTACAGACTGGATTCCTGCAATCCTTGGAGTTGGCAGAACACGTACAGCGCCACTCTCAAGATCTGTACCCGGCTCCACAACATTTACCCAATGGGCAGTGAGGTAAAGGTATCGTCCCTGTCCATGGTGACTGGTCCACGCATCTGTGGTCAAGTGGACCTTGCTACTGATGATGTTTAGTAGCGTATGTTTATTGCTTCCCTCCCATGCTTTTGCAGGGCAGGGACGGCTTGCCTGCTGAAATAAAAGCAGCTGGGCACGTTGTATTGTGGGACTGCCAATGCCATGAAGTTAGGGAAGGTGTCAGTCTCCACCAGCCTGAATGATAGCATTTCAAGGGACAGTAGTTTTGCAATGCCAGAATTCAAAGCCTGTGCTCGGGGGTGGTTTGCCGAGAATGGCTGCCTTTTCTCCCATGCCTGTGCTACCGATGGCTGTAGACTGGGGTGGGAGTGTGAGGATGACAGAGAACATGGTGCTGTGGGTGGAATGACACTGGGTCTCTGTACAACAGTGTCAAAGGTTCTTCCATGGTGATCCTGTGAGGAAGCCGAACCAGCTGTGTTTGAGCTGGAGGAAGAGGCTACAACACGAGCTGAAGAGGTGGTAGGTGGCGCTGTAGGTTGGCCTAGGTCTTCAGTGTGTTTTTGTAACTCCACCACGTGTTTGGTCTGCACATGTTTCCACATATTTGTGGTACTGAGGTTGCTGACACTTTTCCTTCTTTTCACTTTCTGATTACACATCTTGCATTTGACAAAGCAAATGTCATCTGCAACTGTGTTAAAAAAGTACCAGGCACTGCAAGTCTTGGGAGCGCCCATTTAGGGTTTTGGAAGAGGCAAGTTCCTAATGGGTGCCGAAGTGGAAGCTACAGGCAACCAAGTCTGTCCCCTCCCTCTCCCTCCTTTTTGGGCCGTTCGGGGAATCTCTTCCTCAGAGCTGCTCCTACCACCTTCCTGTACCTCATGCCATGATTGGTCAAGGACCTCATCATCTACACTACCCTCTTCCAACAACTGCTTCTCCTGGGTAGTCTCGGCAGCACAGTATGCACCAGAAAGTGACACCTGAGTCTCATCATCAGATGCGTACTGAGGTGTGCTGAACGTAGGCATTGGCCCACCCGCCTCTTCAGATTCAGAGAGACAAAAGCAGTTGCCCATCACTGCATACTGCCTCTTCTTCCATTTCTCGAATGCTGCTTGGCTGGCCCCCTCTTTCCAAGCCAAGAGATTCAGAGAACAGAAGTAGAGATGGCTCCTGTCCAGGGCTCTCTGACTGCCTGGGCAATTTGGCAGGAGGTGAAGAGACAGATGGGTACTCTTCAGTGCTCTAGACCTGAGAGGATGTGGCACTAATTGAAGTCGATGCGTTAGCTGCCATCCATCCGACAACGGCTTCTATTTGTTCGTCCCGCAGCAGTGGGGTACGGCGAGCTCCTACAAAGCTGCGAATAAGGTACTGTTCTCTGGTAAAACTGGGAGATGCAGTGACACTGGTGCCCGCAGTAGGCACAGAATCCCCACATCTTCTCCCTGCAGAAACTCCATGCCCACGACCACGTGCCTTACTCCCTGCCTTCTTCCTCTTGGTAGACTGATAAAGATAGGCAGAAAAGTACTAAGGGGTTAGTGTGCTTATTCCTGAACAGCTGCTAACAGGTATAAGAAACACACATTTTGTAAAGTGTGGACTAGACTTTAATGTGAGCTAATGTGGCTTACACAACTGTAAAGTGGCGTGTTTGGTGAACTTTATTATTTATTTATTATATTATATATATTTATTTATTGTTTTTTTCATAAAAAGACACTGGATGTGCCCAAAGATGTCAAACCGATAGTATCACAAACTTTTTATAGCTATTAGATTGCAGGAAGGTAACCTACAATGCAATAGATGAGGCTCCAAAAAATAGGCTAATACTAATCTGGCTGAGGCTGCAGGGCACAAGGCTGCAGAAAGGCTCCTCTATCTACTCCTATATAGTGCACGCAATCTAGCTGGATACGGATGGAAATACACCACTAATAGGAGAAATCAGGAAAAATGGGCGGCACTAATGAAAAAAAGGACAAAATATGATTCAGTGACACACACTGAGCGGACTACAACCAGATGTGGCTGCAGAACACACTGCAGCGAGAGCTGCACCCACACACACAGCCTTGCAGACAGCCGTGAACGGCGCTGCAAGGCTGCAGAAAAGCTCCTCTATCTACTCCTATATAGTGTTTGCACACTATCTAGCTGGATACAGGTGGAAACACAATAATAGGAGAAATCAGCAAAAATGTATAATATTAAAACACAGAAGTACCACAGGAAACGTATTATATATCTGTATGGATCAGAATTAAATTATATACCAATTCCGGTACTCTGTGCAGTTGTGTGATTACCACCACCATGTGGAGTAAAACAACCCAAACACCCTGATCATAGAAACACCAGAGATTAGCACCACACCAGGAATTATAATTTTAAAATCTGCTTTTATTACATAAATATAGTAGCAATTAATTCATTAAAACATGTATCATATAAAATCAAATAATAGTATGCACCAAAGGACATATAAGAATGGAACAATTATAGCAAACCCAATATTTCATTAATAGATCCCAACAAAAATAAAAAACTGTGTAATATAAAAGCAATACCTATTAAATGTGCAAATATAACTATAATTAACATATGCTCCAAAAGGTGCTTACATGCGCATCGGGGGTGCGTCACCACGGGACCAAGCTACTCAAGGTATTGATTGATATTAATAGGTTTTTTAGGTCCCCTCTGTGCACTTGGTTCACTTAGCACTTTTTTTGGGCTCAGGACTAGTGTTGAGCATTCCGATACCGCAAGTATCGGGTATCGGCCGATACTTGCGGTATCGGAATTCCGATACCGGGATTCCGATACTTGCCGCGTATCGGATACCGGAATCGGAAGTTCCCAGATTCAAAATTCCGAAATTCAGCCAATGAGAATGATTCCAAGTGTGGGCACATCCTGTTTAGCATGGAGGGCATGAAACTACTGGCAAGGCTGTGATTGGCTGCTGAAATGATGTCATGATGCAGTTTAAAAGTCGCTGGCGCCATTTTGCGATCACTCTGCTGTGAATTCAGTTAGTGACAGGACGCTGTTTGCTGACTGAGGGACAGTTTAGAGATAGCGATTTGCTTCTTTGTGCTTTCCAAAGGCTAATTTAGCAACCGCTGTGTTCACCTACTATTCACCTTGCTTTTGCCTTGTAGCGCTGTTTTCACAGCGATCTGCAAGGTCTGTGTGTGTGTGTGTGAGTGCAGCCCACTCTCTAGTCTGAGTGCAGCCACATAGGCCATCCATAGCTGGTTGTATTCAGTTCAGGGAGGGTGGTTCATTGCCTCATACTGTTCTTTTTTTTTTTTTTTTTCAAGTAGTGTAGTCTGCTGCTAATTAATTTAAAAAAATCCTATTAGTGTCTTTCCACCCGTCTCCAGCTAATTTGTGGAAAAACACTACATAGGATAAAGTAGAGGAGGGTTTTTGGGCCTTGCAGCGCCGTTTACGGCTGTCTGCACGGTCTCCGTGTGACTGCAGCTCGCCCTGTAGTCTGTGAGCAGCCGTAGCCTGGTTGTCTCCAGCTCAGGGTTGTTCACTGCGTCATACCGCCAAATCAATTTTTATTTTTTTTCAAGTAGTGTAGTCTGCTGCTAATTAATTTAAAAAAATCCTATTAGTGTCTTTCCACCCGTCTCCAGCTAATTTGTGGAAAAACACTACATAGGATAAAGTAGAGGAGGGTTTTTGGGCCTTGCAGCACCGTTTACGGCTGTCTGCACGGTCTCCGTGTGACTGCAGCTCGCCCTGTAGTCTGTGAGCAGCCGTAGCCTGGTTGTCTCCAGCTCAGGGTTGTTCACTGCGTCATACCGCCAAATCAATTTTAATTTTTTTTCAAGTAGTGTAGTCTGCTGCTAATTAATTTAAAAAAATCCTATTAGTGTCTTTCCACCCGTCTCCAGCTAATTTGTGGAAAAACACTACATAGGATAAAGTAGAGGAGGGTTTTTGGGCCTTGCAGCGCCATTTACGGCTGTCTGCACGGTCTCCGTGTGACTGCAGCTCGCCCTGTAGTCTGTGAGCAGCCGTAGCCTGGTTGTCTCCAGCTCAGGGTTGTTCACTGCGTCATACCGCCAAATCAATTTTAATTTTTTTTCAAGTAGAGTAGTCTGCTGCTAATTAATTTAAAAAAATCCTATTAGTGTCTTTCCACCCGTCTCCAGCTAATTTGTGGAAAAACACTACATAGGATAAAGTAGAGGAGGGTTTTTGGGCCTTGCAGCGCCGTTTACGTCTGTCTGCACGGTCTCTGTGTGACTGCAGCTCTATCTGTTGTCAGTTCAGCCCCCAAAAAAGAAATAAATAATAAAGTTCACCAAACACACCAGTTACACCACTTTACATTTCTGTAGGCCACATTAGCTCATATTAAAGTCTAGTCCACACTTTAGAAAATTAGTGTTTCTTATACCTGTTAGGAGGAGTTGCTCAGGAATAAGCACACAAATCCGTTAGTACTTTTCTGCTTATCTTTATCAGTCAACCAAGATGAAGAAGGCAGTGAGTAAGGCACGTGGGCGTGGGCGTGGGCGCGGAGCAGGGAGGGGACGTGGGGATTCTGTGCCTGCTGCGGGCACCGGTGACTCATCAGCACCCACTTTCACCAGGCAACAGTCGTTCATGCGCAGCTTTGTGTCAGAGCGCCATACACCGCTGCTGCGTCAAGACCAAATTGAAGCTGTTGTCGGATGGATGGCAGCTAATGCATCAACTTCCATTAGTGCCACATCCTCTCAGACACAGAGCACTGGAGAGCAGCCATCTGTCTCTTCACCACCTGCCAAATTGCCCAGGCAGACAGAGAGCCCAGGACAGGAGCCGTCTCTACTTCTGTTCTCTGAATCTCTTGGCTTGGAAACAGGGGGCCAGCCAAGCAGCATTGGAGAAATGGAAGAAGAGGCAGGGTGCAGTGATGCCCAACAGCTTTTTCTGTCTTCCTCTGAAGAGGCGGGTGGGCCAGTGGCTCCGGTCACCACATCGCAGGCCGCATCAGCTGATGATGACACTCAGGTGCCACTTACTGGTGCGTGCTCTGCTGCTGAGACTACCCAGGAGGAGCAGTTGGGGGCAGAGGGTAGTGTAGATGATGAGGTCCTCGACCCATCTTGGCGTGAGGGACAGGAAGGTGGTGGGAGCAGCTCTGAGGAAGAGATTCCCCGTACGGCCCAAAGAGGGAGAGGGAGGGGGAAGACCGCGGATCCTGCAGCCTCCGCTTTGGCACCCGTTAGGAGCATGTCTCTTCCAAAAGCCAAAAAGGGCGCTCCCAAGACTTGCAGTGCCTGGTCCTTTTTTGACACAGTTGCAGATGACATTTGCTATGTCAGATGCAACGTGTGTCATCAAAAAGTCAAAAGAGGTCGAAATGTCAGCAACCTCAATACCTCCAACATGTGGAAACATGTGCGCAACAGGCACCCGGCGGAGTTAGAAAAACACACTGAAGAGGTAGGCCAACCAACAGCGGCAGCTACCACCTCTTCAGCTCGTGTTGCCTCTTCCTCTAGCTCACACGCAGCTGGTTCGGCTTCCTCCCAGGATCGCCGTGGAAGAACCTCTGGCCCTGTTGTCCAGAGACCCGCTGTAATTCCACCCGCAGCACCACTTTCCCAGTCATCCACACACTCCCAGCCCAGTCTACAGCCATCGGTAGTACAGGCATGGGAGAAAAGGCGGCCTTTCTCGTCAAACCACCCACGAGCACAGGCTCTGACTGCAGGCATTGCCAAACTGCTGTCACTGGAAATGCTGTCATTCAGGCTGGTGGAGACTGACAGCTTCCGTGACTTGATGTCATTGGCAGTCCCACAGTACAATGTGCCCAGCCGCTTTTACTTCAGCAGGCAAGCCGTCCCTGCCCTGCACAAGCATGTGGAGGGACACATAAAACACGCGCTTCTGAACGCCGTCAGTAGCAAGGTCCACCTCACCACCGATGCGTGGACCAGTCAACATGGACAGGGGCGATACCTTTCCCTCACTGCCCATTGGGTTAATGTCATTGAGCCAGGTACAGACCGTGCGAGTGGCGCAGGACGTGTCCTGCCCACTCCAAGGATTGCAGGAATCCATTCTGTACGCATTGACTCCTCCTCTTACACCAGTTCCTCAGAATCATCGCTGCAGGAGCCGTCACAGTCCACCTCCACATGGACCCGTGATGAACGTGTACCTGTTACGACCGACATGAGCACAGCCATGGCCAAACGTCAACAGGCCGTGTTGAAATTAATTTTTTTGGGGAATCGTAGCCACACAGCGCAGGAGCTCTGGAATGCCATCAAGCAGGAGAGCGATGTGTGGTTTGTGCCAGCGAATCTCCAGCCAGGCATGGTAGTGTGTGATAATGGCCGAAATCTGGTGGCAGCTCTGGGCCTCGGCAACCTCACTCACATCCCATGTCTGGCACATGTGCTCAATTTGGTTGTGCAGAGCTTTTTGAGGGACTATCCGGATCTTGATGCACTGCTGCACAAGGTCCGCCTAGAGTGTGCTCACTTGCGGCGTTCCAGCATGGCAAAAGCGCGCATTGCGGCTCTGCAGCGCCGACACCGCCTGCCGGAACATCGCATCATATGTGACCTACCTACCAGGTGGAATTCCACGTTACATATGTTGGAGCGGTTGTGTGAGCAGCAGCAAGCTGTAATGGAGTACCAGCTGCTTCAGGCGCAAAAAAGTCGCAGTCAGCGCCGTACAGACTTCACAACCACAGAGTGGGCCACTATGAATGACGTCTGCCAGGTTTTGCGTCCCTTTGATTATTCCACGCGGATGGCGAGTGCAGATGATGCACTAGTCAGCATGACTGTCCCCCTTATCTGCCTGCTTGAAAAATCACTGCAAGCGCTAAGGGATGATGTTGTGGAAGAGGTGGAGGATGAGGATTCACCATTTCCATCATCTTCTGGACAGTCAGCGCCACGTGGTTCCTCACAAACGCGTAGGCAGGGGACAGTTTGTGAGGAGGATGAGGAGGAGTCAATGGAGGAGGAAGACGTCCGTCCAGAGGAGGGAGTTACCGAATTGTCCAGTACTCAGTGTGTACAGCGAGGGTGGGGTGATGACGAGCAGGCAGAGATCACGCCTCCAGCAGGGGACAGCGTTTCTTGGGCAGTTGGCAGTCTGCAGCACATGGTGGATTACATGCTGCAGTGCCTGAGAAACGACCGCCGCATCGCCCACATTCTCAACATGTCTGATTATTGGGTGTTCACCCTCCTCGATCCTCGCTACCGGGACAACGTAGAAAGCCTCATCACACCGTTGAACCGGGAGCGAAAAATGCGGGAGTACCAAGACACACTGGTCAATTCCATCATCTTCTCCATTCCAACTGAGAGAAGTGCTGCTAGTGCATTACAAAGCAGCTCAGTGCGTCCAGGCAGTGGAGGAGGCTCTGCACAAAGAGGGAGCAGAAGCAGTGCCTCTGCCCAAGGCAAGACCAGTATGGCCCAACTGTGGCACAGTTTTCTGTGCCCCCCACAAAAGTCTACACCATCACAGACGGCTCCAGTCAGCAGGAGGCAACGGTTCCGTCAGATGGTGACAGACTACATGTCTTGCCCTCTTGCTGTACTCCCAGACGGCTCTTCCCCTTTCAAGTTTTGGGTCTCAAAGCTGGATACATGGCCAGAGCTAAGCCAGTATGCATTGGAGGTGCTGTCTTGCCCTGCGGCCAGTGTATTATCGGAACGTGTCTTTAGTGCTGCAGGTGGTGTACTAACTGACCGTCGCATGCGACTATCCTCCGATAACGTTGACCGGCTTACTTTCCTGAAAATGAACAAGGCCTGGATCTCGCAGGAATTTGCCACTCCTCCTCCTGATTAAATAATTAGGTCACTGTATACGTTATCCAGGTCTCCTGTTGTGTTCATCTTTCTACCACCTGAACTTAAATTCCTGTGCTCCAACACCGCCAGTTGAGGCTCAGAAGTGCCGTCTGCACAGTCAAAACATACGACCCAGTGTTATTGGGTTTCAGTAACGTCAGCTGATCCCCAGCTGTGTAGCCGGCAATGTGTCATGCGACCGCCACGCTGACACAACAACTGAAATGTAAGGGAATCTGTCCCCCCCCCCAAGGCGTTTGTTACTGAAAGAGCCACCTTGTGCAGCAGTAATGCTGCACAAGGAAAAGGTAGCTATTTTTGTTTAGCTCCTTGCACACGCAGAACTTAACACTTATAAAATGTGTCCACTGATACCGTAAAACCGTCCCGGAGGTGGGACTTTCCTTCGTAATGTGACGCAGCACAGCCGTCATTCCTACCCCCACGGCGCCGCGCACTGGCTCCTCAGCGTTGTTTTATTCCGTCCCGGAGCCTGCGCTGTTATGTTATCCCGTGGCCAGGCACACTTAGCGCTGCCCGTCTTCTGGCATCATTTGGTGTCAGGATGGCTGCGCCTGTGCGGCCGCGCTGGCAGAGAGCCCGCCTCGCAGTGTCTTCTGATTTAATCCCACTGGGGGCCTGGGATCCATGGACATGCGCAGTGCATATCTGAACCTCCACCTCTCACTCATTTCCCTATGGCTTCTTCAGACTGTTCGGTGTCAGCTGGTCCCTAATAGCATGCCACGGCCGTGACACCGCACAGTCTTAAGAAGCCGTAGGGAGGGGAGTGAGAGGCGAGGATATGCACTGCGCATGTCCATGGATCCCAGGCCCCCAGTGGGATTAAATCAGAAGACACTGCGAGGCGGGCTCTCTGCCAGCGCGGCCGCACAGGCGCAGCCATCCTGACACCAAATGATGCCAGAAGACGGGCAGCGCTAAGTGTGCCTGGCCACGGGATAACATAACAGCGCAGGCTCCGGGACGGAATAAAACAACGCTGAGGAGCCGGTGCGCGGCGCCGGGGGGGTAGGAATGACGGCTGTGCTGCGTCACATTACGAAGGAAAGTCCCACCTCCGGGATGGTTTTACGGTTGCAGGGGACACATTTTATAAGTGTTTAGTTCTGTGTTTGCAAGGAGCATGATGAAAAGAGCCACCTTTTCCTTTTGCATCTTTTGTGCTGCACAAGCTGGCTCTTTCAGCTACAAACGCCTTGGGGGGGGGGTTAAAGGTTCCCTTTCGACTTTCTCAGGCTTCGGCCTACATTGTGTTCCTCTGCTTTTCCACCTGTCCCTGGGCTCCAACACCGCCAGTTGCCGTCCAGAAGTGCTGTACGCACAGTCAACAGTCGCTCCTCTGTTATTGGGGTTCAGTAACGTCAGCTGTTCCCCTGCTGTGTGTGTGGCAATCCCTCCTACCTCCTCCAACCTCCTCCTCCTCCACCTGCCCCTGGGCTCCAACACCGCCAGTTGCCGTCCAGAAGTGCTGTACGCACAGTCAACAGTCCCTCCTCTGTTATTGGGGTTCAGTAACGTCAGCTGTTCCCCTGCTGTGTGTGTGGCAATCCCTCCTACCTCCTCCAACCTCCTCCTCCTCCACCTGCCCCTGGGCTCCAACACCGCCAGTTGCCGTCCAGAAGTGCTGTACGCACAGTCAACAGTCCCTCCTCTGTTATTGGGGTTCAGTAACGTCAGCTGTTCCCCTGCTGTGTGTGTGGCAATCCCTCCTACCTCCTCCAACCTCCTCCTCCTCCACCTGCCCCTGGGCTCCAACACCGCCAGTTGCCGTCCAGAAGTGCTGTACGCACAGTCAACAGTCCCTCCTCTGTTATTGGGGTTCAGTAACGTCAGCTGTTCCCCTGCTGTGTGTGTGGCAATCCCTCCTACCTCCTCCAACCTCCTCCTCCTCCACCTGCCCCTGGGCTCCAACACCGCCAGTTGCCGTCCAGAAGTGCTGTACGCACAGTCAACAGTCCCTCCTCTGTTATTGGGGTTCAGTAACGTCAGCTGTTCCCCTGCTGTGTGTGTGGCAATCCCTCCTACCTCCTCCAACCTCCTCCTCCTCCACCTGCCCCTGGGCTCCAACACCGCCAGTTGCCGTCCAGAAGTGCTGTACGCACAGTCAACAGTCCCTCCTCTGTTATTGGGGTTCAGTAACGTCAGCTGTTCCCCTGCTGTGTGTGTGGCAATCCCTCCTACCTCCTCCAACCTCCTCCTCCTCCACCTGTCCCTGGGCTCCAACACCGCCAGTTGCCGTCCAGAAGTGCTGTACGCACAGTCAACAGTCCCTCCTCTGTTATTGGGGTTCAGTAACGTCAGCTGTTCCCCTGCTGTGTGTGTGGCAATCCCTCCTACCTCCTCCAACCTCCTCCTCCTCCACCTGTCCCTGGGCTCCAACACCGCCAGTTGCCGTCCAGAAGTGCTGTACGCACAGTCAACAGTCCCTCCTCTGTTATTGGGGTTCAGTAACGTCAGCTGTTCCCCTGCTGTGTGTGTGGCAATCCCTCCTACCTCCTCCAACCTCCTCCTCCTCCACCTGCCCCTGGGCTCCAACACCGCCAGTTGCCGTCCAGAAGTGCTGTGCGCACAGTCAACAGTCCCTCCTCTGTTATTGGGGTTCAGTAACGTCAGCTGTTCCCCTGCTGTGTGTGTGGCAATCCCTCCTACCTCCTCCAACCTCCTCCTCCTCCACCTGCCCCTGGGCTCCAACACCGCCAGTTGCCGTCCAGAAGTGCTGTACGCACAGTCAACAGTCCCTCCTCTGTTATTGGGGTTCAGTAACGTCAGCTGTTCCCCTGCTGTGTGTGTGGCAATCCCTCCTACCTCCTCCAACCTCCTCCTCCTCCACCTGCCCCTGGGCTCCAACACCGCCAGTTGCCGTCCAGAAGTGCTGTACGCACAGTCAACAGTCCCTCCTCTGTTATTGGGGTTCAGTAACGTCAGCTGTTCCCCTGCTGTGTGTGTGGCAATCCCTCCTACCTCCTCCAACCTCCTCCTCCTCCACCTGCCCCTGGGCTCCAACACCGCCAGTTGCCGTCCAGAAGTGCTGTACGCACAGAGCCAAACACCTCGCCAATGTGTTAGTGGGGTTCAGCACTGCCAGCTGTTCCCCTGCTGTGTATACGGCAACGTGTACTGCGACCGCCACGCAGGCACAACAAGTTAAATTTAAGGGAACCTGTCCCCCCCCCCCAGGCGTTTGTTACTGAAGGAGCCACCTTGTGCAGCAGTAATGATGCAAAGGGAAAAAGTGCCTCTTTTCGTGGTGCTCCTTGCAGATGCTGAACCTAACACTTATGAAATGTGTCCCCTCACAGCGTTCAACCGTCCGGTAGGTGGAACTTTCCTTTGTCATGTGACGCAGCACAGCCGTCATTTTTACCCCCTTGTCGCCGTGCGCCGCCTCCTCAGCGTTGTTTGAATCTGTCCCGGAGCCTGCGCTGTTAGGTTACCCCTTGGCCATGCACACATTTTGCGCTGCCCGTCTTCTGACATCATTTGCTGTCAGGCTGGCTGCGCCTGTGCGGGTGCGCTGTCCGAGATTCAGCCTCGCGGTGTCGTCTAATGTAATCCCACCGCGGGCCTGGGATCCGTGTCCATGCGCAGTGCATATCCTCGCCTCTCACTCCCCTCCCTACGGCTTCTAAAGACTGTTCGGTGTCAGCTGATCCCTAATAGCATGCCACGGCCGTGACACCGCACAGTCTTAAGAAGCCGTTGGGAGGGGTGTGAGAGGCGAGGATATGCACTGCGCATGGACACGGATCCCAGGCCCGCGGTGGGATTACATTAGACGACACCGCGAGGCTGAATCTCGGACAGCGCACCCGCACAGGCGCAGCCAGCCTGACAGCAAATTATGTCAGAAGACGGGCAGCGCAAAATGTGTGCATGGCCAAGGGGTAACCTAACAGCGCAGGCTCCGGGACAGATTCAAACAACGCTGAGGAGGCGGCGCACGGCGACAAGGGGGTAAAAATGACGGCTGTGCTGCGTCACATGACAAAGGAAAGTTCCACCTACCGGACGGTTGAACGCTGTGAGGGGACACATTTCATAAGTGTTAGGTTCAGCATCTGCAAGGACCATAATTAAAAGAGCTAAGTTTACCTTTTCCAGCATTAGTGCTGTACACGATGGCTCTTCCAGCTACAAACGCCTGGGGGGGGGTTAAAGGTTTCCTTTCAACTTGCTCCAGTGCAGGCTTCGGCCTACACTCCGCTCCCCCTGCTCCTCCTGCTGACCCTGGGCTCTAACACCGCCAGTTGGGGCCCAGATGTGCTAGCTGCACAGAGAAAAACACCTCGCCAATGTGTCAGTGGGGTTCAGCACCGCCAGCTGTTCCCCTGCTGTGCAGCCGGCATCGTGTCCTGCAAAAGCCACGCAGACACCAGAACTGAAATTGAAGGGAACCTGTCCCCCCTCCCCCAGGTGTTTGTACGTTTTTAAGGCCACCTTGTACAGCGGTAATGCTGCATGTGTGCAAGGTGGCTCATAAACGTATTCTCCTCGCACATGTGGAACGGAAAACACGTCTAAAATGTGTCCTCTGTGTGACCATTTAACCGTCCCGGTGGTGTGACTTTCCTTTGTAATGACACGCTGCAACCCCCTTGGTAGCGCTGCCCGTCTTCTGGCATCATTGTTTGGCTGCCTGCGCCTCTGCGGCCGCCCTGACCCACACAACGCCCCTCGGTGTCTTATTTCTTGGGACTGCGAGGGTGTGTTTGATGGGCATGAGCAGTGCATCAGTTCGCCTGTCCCTCATCTCCTTCCGCCTTCTTCAGACTGTGCGGCTTCATGGCCGTGGCATGCGATAAGGGATCAGCTGACGCCACATAGTCTGAAGCAGGTGTAAGAACCCAAGCGAGAGGCGAACATATGTACTGCGCCAGGCCATGAATCCCAGCCCCGCAGTGTTTTAACTATGTCAATACACTGCGGGGCTGTGATTCATGGGCATCGCGAACCGCACCAGCCAACATTAAATGAGGTCAGAAGATGGGCAGCGCTAACAGCGCTAGGCCAGGGGATAACACGACAGCGCAGACTCCTGTACAGCAAATAACAACGCTCAGGAGGCTGCACCCAGCACCAAGGTGGGATTCTTGACATCTGTGCTGCATCTCATTACAAAGGGAACTCGCGCCTCCAACACAGTTTGACTGTATAAAGGGCTAAATGTTATACGTGTTCCATTCAGCGTGTGCAAGGAGCCAAATTAAAAGAGCAACCTTTGACTTGTGCACCACTACTGCTGCATAAGCTGTGGCTCTTCTACTTTGTAACCCCTGAGGGGGGGGTTAAAGGTTACCTTTGAAATTGGTTCGATTAGGCTTCGGCCTACACTCTGCTCCCCCTGCAGAGCCCGGGCTCCAACACCGCCAGTTGGGGCCCGGTACTGCTAGCTGCACAGAGAAAAACACCTCGCCAATGTGTCAGTGGGGTTCAGCACCGCCAGCTGTTCCCCTGCTGTGCAGCCGGCAACGTGTCCTGCAACAGCCACGCAGGCACAACAGACCCAAAGCTGCCGCCAGTGCAGGCTTCGGCCTACACTCTGCTCCCTCTCCTCCTCCTGCTGACCCCGGGCTCCAACACCGCCAGTTGGGGCCCGGTACTGCTAGCTGCACAGAGAAAAACACCTCGCCAATGTGTCAGTGGGGTTCAGCACCGCCAGCTGTTCCCCTGCTGTGCAGCCGGCATCGTGTCCTGCAAAAGCCACGCAGACACCAGAACTGAAATTGAAGGGAACCTGTCCCCCCTCCCCCAGGCGTTTGTACGTTTTTAAGGCCACCTTGTACAGCGGTAATGCTGCATGTGTGCAAGGTGGCTCATAAACGTATTCTCCTCGCACATGTGGAACGGAAAACACGTCTAAAATGTGTCCTCTGTGTGACCATTTAACCGTCCCGGTGGTGTGACTTTCCTTTGTAATGACACGCTGCAACCCCCTTGGTAGCGCTGCCCGTCTTCTGGCATCATTGTTTGGCTGCCTGCGCCTCTGCGGCCGCCCTGACCCACACAACGCCCCTCGGTGTCTTATTTCTTGGGACTGCGAGGGTGTGTTTGATGGGCATGAGCAGTGCATCAGTTCGCCTGTCCCTCATCTCCTTCCGCCTTCTTCAGACTGTGCGGCTTCATGGCCGTGGCATGCGATAAGGGATCAGCTGACGCCACATAGTCTGAAGCAGGTGTAAGAACCCAAGTGAGAGGCGAACATATGTACTGCGCCAGGCCATGAATCCCAGCCCCGCAGTGTTTTAACTATGTCAATACACTGCGGGGCTGTGATTCATGGGCATCGCGAACCGCACCAGCCAACATTAAATGAGGTCAGAAGATGGGCAGCGCTAACAGCGCTAGGCCAGGGGATAACACGACAGCGCAGACTCCTGTACAGCAAATAACAACGCTCAGGAGGCTGCACCCAGCACCAAGGTGGGATTCTTGACATCTGTGCTGCGTCTCATTACAAAGGGAACTCGCGCCTCCAACACAGTTTGACTGTATAAAGGGCTAAATGTTATACGTGTTCCATTCAGCGTGTGCAAGGAGCCAAATTAAAAGAGCAACCTTTGACTTGTGCACCACTACTGCTGCATAAGCTGTGGCTCTTCTACTTTGTAACCCCTGAGGGGGGGTTAAAGGTTACCTTTGAAATTGGTTCGATTAGGCTTCGGCCTACACTCTGCTCCCCCTGCAGAGCCCGGGCTCCAACACCGCCAGTTGGGGCCCGGTACTGCTAGCTGCACAGAGAAAAACACCTCGCCAATGTGTCAGTGGGGTTCAGCACCGCCAGCTGTTCCCCTGCTGTGCAGCCGGCATCGTGTCCTGCAAAAGCCACGCAGACACCAGAACTGAAATTGAAGGGAACCTGTCCCCCCTCCCCCAGGCGTTTGTACGTTTTTAAGGCCACCTTGTACAGCGGTAATGCTGCATGTGTGCAAGGTGGCTCATAAACGTATTCTCCTCGCACATGTGGAACGGAAAACACGTCTAAAATGTGTCCTCTGTGTGACCATTTAACCGTCCCGGTGGTGTGACTTTCCTTTGTAATGACACGCTGCAACCCCCTTGGTAGCGCTGCCCGTCTTCTGGCATCATTGTTTGGCTGCCTGCGCCTCTGCAGCCGCCCTGACCCACACAACGCCCCTCGGTGTCTTATTTCTTGGGACTGCGAGGGTGTGTTTGATGGGCATGAGCAGTGCATCAGTTCGCCTGTCCCTCATCTCCTTCCGCCTTCTTCAGACTGTGCGGCTTCATGGCCGTGGCATGCGATAAGGGATCAGCTGACGCCACATAGTCTGAAGCAGGTGTAAGAACCCAAGCGAGAGGCGAACATATGTACTGCGCCAGGCCATGAATCCCAGCCCCGCAGTGTTTTAACTATGTCAATACACTGCGGGGCTGTGATTCATGGGCATCGCGAACCGCACCAGCCAACATTAAATGAGGTCAGAAGATGGGCAGCGCTAACAGCGCTAGGCCAGGGGATAACACGACAGCGCAGACTCCTGTACAGCAAATAACAATGCTCAGGAGGCTGCACCCAGCACCAAGGTGGGATTCTTGACATCTGTGCTGCGTCTCATTACAAAGGGAACTCGCGCCTCCAACACAGTTTGACTGTATAAAGGGCTAAATGTTATACGTGTTCCATTCAGCGTGTGCAAGGAGCCAAATTAAAAGAGCAACCTTTGACTTGTGCACCACTACTGCTGCATAAGCTGTGGCTCTTCTACTTTGTAACCCCTGAGGGGGGGTTAAAGGTTACCTTTGAAATTGGTTCGATTAGGCTTCGGCCTACACTCTGCTCCCCCTGCAGAGCCCGGGCTCCAACACCGCCAGTTGGGGCCCGGTACTGCTAGCTGCACAGAGAAAAACACCTCGCCAATGTGTCAGTGGGGTTCAGCACCGCCAGCTGTTCCCCTGCTGTGCAGCCGGCAACGTGTCCTGCAACAGCCACGCAGGCACAACAGACCCAAAGCTGCCGCCAGTGCAGGCTTCGGCTTACACTCTGCTCCCTCTCCTCCTCCTGCTGACCCCGGGCTCCAACACCGCCAGTTGGGGCCCGGTACTGCTAGCTGCACAGAGAAAAACATCTCGCCAATGTGTCAGTGGGGTTCAGCACCGCCAGCTGTTCCCCTGCTGTGCAGCCGGCATCGTGTCCTGCAAAAGCCACGCAGACACTTGCTCTTGTACCTTCTGCTCCCCATCCTGGTTCCAGTACCGTCAGCTGGTTCCGGGCAGAGCCTTTGGCTTAGGTGCCTCCCTCTGGGTATCCGAGTTCCACCAACGTCAGGTGGTCCTTGGTAGTGCTTTCAGGCACGGGTACCTCCTGCTTAGTAACCGGGTTCCAGTAACGTCAGCTGGTCCTCGGTAGTTCCATTGGCTCTTGGACCTTCGGGTAGCCATCCGAGTTCCAGTTCCATCAGCTGGTTCTCGGCATTTTCTCAGCCTTCTTGTACCTTCTGCTACATTTCCAAGTTCAAGAGACTAAACACGATGACCCGGAAGAACACCCCTAAGATGACGACGACACCAGAGACGACAACCACCGTGATGACGACGACCCTGGAGACGATGACCCTGAAGACCACCGTGATGACGACGACCCCGGAGACGACGACCCTGAAGACCACCCCGATGACGACGACCCGGGAGACGACGACCCTGGAGACGACGACCCTGGAGACGACGACGACCTGGAAGACCGAGAAGCAGAAGAACAAGAGGCTGCAGAACAAAGAGCAGAAGAACATTAAGCATAACACTAAATATCAGAGCAAAAAATATTATCTAAATTATAAGCAGAAGAAGACTAAGCAGTGTATGGGGGTGAGTCCGTTCCTCCTCGTGGTGCCCCTGGATAAAGCCTGATGCTGCAGGCCAAACTGAACGCGGACAAATGTAACTGTTTTGTGACAGGCAGAACGGAAGGTGTAATCTTCAAACTTTTATAGATAACAACTACAGGAATGCCTGTCACAAATAAGAATATGATGAAGAAGTAGAATATGATGAAGATAATAGTAAAATAAAAAGAATATGAACAATGTAACCCAAAAAATAATAGGTAGAAGATGAAGAAGAAGATGAATAAGGTGAAGAAGTTGATGTCAAAGAAGCTGATGATGAGGATAATGAAGAAGAAAGCGTGGGAGAAGAAAAAAAGAAGGTGAAGGGCGTTGAAGTAGTGAAACATCAATATGTGGCATAAAAAAAAAAAAAAAATTAACATAGTCAAATTCTTTCTAACGCCGAACGTCATCCAAAAAAAAAAAAAACCTGCTATTCTATTACATTGGGCTAAACCTCTGTGCCTTTAATGTCTCCGCCACGTCCCCCAATACATCCTACATTATTCTTAGTTGTTTTCCTTCATGTAGAATGAACCTACAAGTGTATAAAGGGTTTATTTTAATTCCGATATTTTCGTCCCATTGACTTGCATTGGGATCGGGTATCGGTATCGGATTGGATCCGATATTTTGACGGTATCGGCCGATACTTTCCGATACCGATACTTTCCGATATCGGAAAGTATCGCTCAACACTACTCAGGACTGTTGGAGCATGTAATCACCTTTTGGAGCATATGTTAATAATTTTGGCACATAGCACTTTTTCAGTCGGGCTTATGATTGCTGGTTACATGCATAGCACCTTTTGCATATATGCAATCTAATTCTTCTAACACGTTGCACTTTATATTGAGTGAATTGTGATATACCGTATTTTCCGCTTTGTAAGACGCACTTTATTTCCCCCAAATTTGGGGGGGAAATGTGGGTGCGTCTAACAAAGCGGATATACCGCTTACCATTACAGGCTGGGATTAGGGGGTGTCCGCCGCCGCTACCGCCCGCCGCCGCTGTCGTCCGCTGCTGCCCCGGGTGATGCTGGAGGCTCCGATGCTGCGGGGGGCTCTGGCGACATTTTGTGAAAGACCAGAGCCCACCGGCAGTTCGTCCATGCGTTCCAGTATGACTAACTCCGGGAAAATGGCCGCCGGAATCTCGGGAGACAGCCCTGCAGCACCAGAGCCCCCTGCAGCACCAGAGCCCCCTGGAGCACCAGAGCCCCCTGCAGCACCAGAGCCCCCTGCAGCACCGGAGCCCCCTGCACCACCAGAGCCCCCTGCAGCACCGGAGCCCCCTGCACCACCGGAGCCCCCTGCAGCACCGGAGCCCCCTGCAGCACCGGAGTCCCCTGCACTGCAGCACCGAAGCCCCCCTGCAGCACAGGAGCCCCCCTGCAGACCCCATCATCCCAGCCTGCAGCAATGCTCCACTCCTGCCTCCAGCAATGACCCTGGGACCCTGATCCACCGCAGCCACAACCCCTGGTAAGCAATAAGACGCATGGATTATAAGAAGCCCCCCCAATTTATTAAAAAAAGTTTTTTCCTATTTTTCTCCTCAAAATTTGGGGTGCGTCTTATAATCCGGAGCGTCTTACAAAGCGAAAAATATGGTATATCTTTTTTTTGCATTTATATTGCACATTTAATAGGTATTGCTTTTATATAACACAGTTTTTATTTTTGTTGGGATCTATTAATGAAATATTGGGTTTGCTATAATTTTTCCATTCTTATATGTCCTGTGGTGCGTACTAGTATTTGATTTTATATGATACATGTTTTAATGAATTAATTGTTGCTACTATATTTATGTAATAAAAGCAGATTTTAAAATTATAATTCCTGGTGTGGTGCTAATCTCTTGTGTGTCTATGATCAGGGTGTTTGGGTTGTTTTATCAGCAAAAATGTGCAGCAGCACAAATGCAAAAAAGGACAATAGAACAGTATGAGGCAGTGACGCATGCTGAGGGAACTACAACCAGATGTGGCTGCAGAACACACTGCAGCGTGAGCTGCACTCACACACACACAGACCTTGCAGACAGCCGTGAACAGCGCTGCAAGGCAAAAAAAAGGTTCTCACACAGCGGTGGCTACAGTAGCCTGGGTAAAGCACAATTAAGCAAATCACTATCTCAAACTCTCCCTCAGTCACAACAGCAGCGTCCTGTCCCTAACTGAATTCACAGCAGAGTGAACCCAAAATGGCGGCAGGGATTTTATAGTGCATCATGACATAATTTCAGCAGCCAATCACAGCCATGCCAGTAGTTACATGCCTAACATGCATAACAGGATGTGCCCACACTTCTTAGGATTCCTCATTGGCTGAATTAAATCAAACTGGCTCATAGCATTATGGGAACTTTGATTCCAGTATTCGATATTGCAAAAGTATCTGAACTCAGTATCGGAATTCTGATACCGCGAATATCGGCCGATACCTGATATTTGCAGTATCGGAATGCTCAACACTACTGACAGGAGTTAATCGTCCCCACGGTGTATCAGCTGATCGGCTCCCATGCTGTCACTTACGGCACCACTGCGTGGGAAAGTTCTCACCCAGCGGTACTGCTGTAAAGTGAGAGCACCAGAGTAATGTGTGGCACCTCAGGAGTCCAGTTGCCACAGTGGCATTGCCTTCCTCACCGGAGAGGTGATGTCTGGGAGTAAGGAGAGATCCCCTTGGTAGGTAACACAAACATGCAACACCTTCCTGACTCCAGACCAGAAGGGGGAGCTCTAAACCCGGTTTCAGGGGAACTTCCCTATAAGTTCTGGTCTGGAATCAGGGTTAGAGATTGTAGTGTGAGACAATGAAGGGAGAGGAAGCACATGAGGAAAGAGACTGGGAATGGAGCTGTAACTAAGCTCTTCCCAGGATAAAGCGCAAAAGAAACCAGACACCGGAGTCCGTGTTTGCACGGGTACTAAAGGCCCAGCAGCTAGAATTGGAAGGCAGGAGATTGCAGTTCTCCTGGCTCATCTAATACCTGAAGGCACCACAGCAAGTCATGAGCCAGGGGCTGCCAGTGAGAAGACAGTCCCCATGAAAGGCTCATGCTGTTATCCATATGGCTTAGGAGTAACAGACACAGAGGAACTTGTGTAAAGCTTCAGGCAGCAAGGGACAGGGAATTCAGTGCAGAAGGAAGGCCTTCAAACCGACCTGGCTAAGTGGATCCCACGTTACTTTCAAGCCGCCCCAACCCCATCTACACCTGAAATTCACCAGTAAAAGGTAATGGAGATTTAAAACCCTGTGTCCTCCAATTATTGCAAGCACCCTCAGTCCTGCACCCCATCAGCTAATATCCCTTACCAACTGCACGGTAGCCCTGGGGACTAAGCTCTATCTGTGGGGAGCTATACCATCTCTGCTGCAACACCATCAGCCCCAGTGGTCCCCTTTAAGCAGCGTCGGCCATCCCTGGCAAAGTACCACAGGTGGCGTCACGAACATTTCTCGATAGACTTTATTTCCCTATACACTTCATCCCCTTTAATTGGACGCCCAGTGCCATGGACCGGGTCACTTCTTCAGTGACCACCCACTCTCACTGCAGCTCCGTGATACACTGCAGGAGATATTAGCTTCTGTCAGTGTATCGCCGGAGGCCAGGTAGAGCAGTGACATCTCCCAATGTGAATGTTCTACACATGAGATCGTTGTGGGACAGTTGGTAAATGGACTACAGTGGACAGGGAGTATTATATGTTGGTTTATTATTTTATTTTTGTTACAGGCGATCGAGGGAGTCAGGGTTTAGGCAATGCAGTAAGTATGGTTAATTAAGATTAATAAAGGACTTTATTCTGGCTGTGTCTTTATTGGCCATATAATTATAGGATTAGTAATGGATAGGTGTCTTATAGACGTTTCTCCATTACTAAGCCATGGGAGTGATGTCACCGGACATCAACCCCACAAATATTACCATACTTGCCACCGCTACAGGGCAAGTGGGAAGAGTGAGGCTAAGTGCCAGAATTGGCACATCTATAAGATGCGTCATTTCTGAGGCGGCTGAGAGCTGATGTTTTTAGCCTGGGGGGCCAATATCTATGGTCCCTTCCCGGGCTATTAATTTCAGTCCACAGCTGTCTGCATAGCCTTCGCTGGCTTGATTTTATAGGGGGACCACATGTCGATTTTTTTATGGGGTTCCCCTGTATAATAGCCATTAAAGGCTAAGCAAACATCTGTGAGCTGATATTAATAGCCTGGGAACATTTAGGGCTATTGGCACCTTCCTAGAATATTAACATCAGCCCTCAGCCGTAGGTTTTCCCTCTGCTGGTTATGAAAATTACCTGGGAGCCCACACAATTTTTTCTAATGTTTTGAAAACTAAACAGATATTGCATTTCACGCAGATTTTGTGTGTCTTTCTTTAACTCTTTTTGTACCGTTAGTACAGTAGTCTCATTGGCCAGGTGCCGGCAGATGATTCTACTCTCCCATCAGCGGCACCTGCTGTCACTGTTATCAGTGACACCAGACATAGCCGGATGAGAAAACAACTATATTTTGCACAATGCACTTTATCATATATAAATATTGTTCTAGTTTTTTTACTGCGTAACATTGCTGTATTTAGGAAAACTGCCAATTTTATGTCTGCTGTAATTTCCTTTTTGTTATCTCCATTCTTTCCAGTTATCTCGTGTTCCTGAACATCTTTTTATGTTTTTTTATTTAATTGAATAAAAATTAATATAGTATTAGAAATTGATCTGTTGCCATTTCAAATTTTTCTTTGGCACCTATCTCTGTGAACCTGGTGTACAAAGAATTTAGTTGTGTAGCCTTTTGAAAGATTGAAGTGTTGTCCCTTGGATATGGACTTATTAATTATTTAAGGACTCTTTTTGTCTTGAAATAGCCGGATGAGAGCAGTAGTCTCATCGGCCCAGGCACCACCAGATGACACTACTCTCCCATCAGCCGCATCTGCTGTCACTGTTACAGTGACACCACACATAACCCGATGGGAGCAGTAGTCTCAATGGGCCAAGCCTGCTTCACTGCTGCAGGTAACAGTCAGCTGTGGAATCACACTGACATCTGGCAGCATGATCCCACAGCGGTGTGACTGACAGTACTGACGGTAGAGTTACCACACACACAGACACCCGCACACACGTGCAGACACACACACACAGACACCCTCACACACAGACACCCACACACACACAAAGACCCTCACACACACGCAGACACCTGCATACAGCCACACACACAGACCCAGCATATGATGAGCATGGCGGTACCAGGTCTGAAATAGACCTGATGATGCTGTTTTTTAATTTTTTAATATCTAATTGGGCCTCATGGCTGCACCACTATATTATTCCTAATTATATTTAAGTGGATATCTGGCCTTCTGAGTTGCAACTGAAACACAGTTTTAGCACAAACAATTTGGAGTAGCTAATTGGGCCTTGTGGCTGCATCTCAATATTAGGCCTAACAATTTTTAAGTGGAAATCTGGCCTTCTGAGTTGTGACTGAAACATAATTTTAGCATAAATGATTTGGCATAGCTAATTCGCCCTCCAAGCTGCAACCCAATATTAGTCCTAGTGATTTTTTAGTGGAAATCTGGCTTTCTAATTTGCCACTGAAATAAAGTTCAAGCACAAAAGATTTGGAATAGCAAATGGGGCTTCTGGAGAGGGTCACACAGTTTTTGCACAATCTACTTTGATGCTGGAAAATCGATATCACGCAGGACAAGTTCACTTTCAGCAACAGCACTAGTGCAGGAGCGACCTCTCTGCAGTGTGACACTGAGCAAATGGCGCCAGCAAAACAAGATGTCTGCTTTGACCTTGTGTCATGATGTTGTGGATGGTTTCTTCCCCTTGATTGGTTGCCGGAATTAACACATACAAAGTTACATCCTCTCCCTCTCATCAAATATGTCCCTCCATCCCTTCCGCTCATCATACAGCAGCACTATCAAAGTCATACAAAAACATTAGAGGAAATGCAATGATTTACTGAACTGTTACCTGCTTTTCCCAACTTTGAGCAAAAATGCTCTTGAAAGTGAACACGAATCCGAATGTGCTACGTTCATGCTAAATTTGAGATTGGTTAACATTTTCTGAACACGTTCGCTTATCTCTAGTAGACAGTTACACAGCACCACAACAGGCAGGTAGAGGCAGTGGGGTGGCCAGAGACACAATGAGGGTAACTGTTCCCAAGAGCATCAACACGGCTGAAGTTGCCAGGCCAAAAGTTAGATGTTACCAAGTTTGGCGCTCTTTTAAACGGAGTCCACTTAACCCAAACTAGGCCATTTGCAGCATTTGCCATGCCAGCATAAGCAGGAGCAGCACAACTACCAGCCTAACTACCACCAGCAAGATCAGGCACATGACAGCAAAACACCTGACTAGTTGGGTTGAACGTTAGGGTACAGAAACAGTGTCTGCTGGTGACACAACTGCCTCTTCCCCTGTTTACATGCATGCCAATTCCCTGTCCATTATGCAGGCTAAGATATCTCCCACCCTGCACCTGTCATTGCACATTTGCAACCACCATCAGCAGCCATGTCCACGTCCTTGTCCAAGCGCAGTATTCAGTTGTCCAAACTCCTGTCCTTGGAGCACAAGCGTAAATACTCAGCCACCCACCAAAAGGCCACAATTAGTGTTGAGCGATACCTTCCGATATCGGAAAGTATCGGTATCGGAAAGTATCGGCCGATACCGTCAAAGTATCGGATCTAATCCGATACCGATACCCGATCCCAATGCAAGTCAATGGGACGAAAATATCGGAATTAAAATAAACCCTTTATAAACTTGTAGGTTCATTCTACATGAAGGAAAACAACTAAGAATAAGGTAGGATGTATTGGGGGACGTGGCGGAGACATTAAAGGCACATAGGTTTAGCCCAATCTAATAGAATAGCAGGATTTTGTTTTGTTTTTTATGACGTTCGGCGTTAGAAAGATTTTGACTATGTTAATTTTTTTTTTATTTTGTCAGATATTGATGTTTCACTACTTCCACGCCCTTCACCTTCTTTTTTACTTCTCCCACACTTTCTTCTTCATTATCCTCATCATCAGCTTCTTTGACATCAACTTCTTCACCTTATTCATCTTCTTCTTCATCTTCTACCTATTATTTTTTTTGTTACATTGTTCATATTCTTTTTATTTTACTATTATCTTCTTCATATTCTACTTCTTCATCATATTCTTATTTGTGACAGGCATTCCCGTAGTTGTTATCTATAAAAGTTTGAAGATTACACCTTCCGTTCTGCCTGTCACAAAACAGTTACATTTGTCCGCGTTCAGTTTGGCCTGCAGCATCAGGCTTTATCCAGGGGCACCACGAGGAGGAACGGACTCACCCCCATACACTGCTTAGTCTTCTTCTGCTTATAATTTAGATAATATCTTTTGCTCTGATATTTAGTGTTATGCTTAATGTTCTTCTGCTCTTTGTTCTGCAGCCTCTTGTTCTTCTGCTTCTCGGTCTTCCAGGTCGTCGTCGTCTCCAGGGTCGTCGTCTCCGGGGTCGTCGTCATCGGGGTGGTCTTCAGGGTCATCGTCTCCAGGGTCGTCGTCATCACGGTGGTTGTCGTCTCTGGTGTCGTCGTCATCTTAGGGGTGGTCTTCCGGGTCATCGTGTTTAGTCTCTTGAACTTGGAAATGTAGCAGAAGGTACAAGAAGGCTGAGAAAATGCCGAGAAACAGCTGATGGAACTGGAACTCGGATGGCTACCCGAAGGTCCAAGAGCCAATGGAACTACCGAGGACCAGCTGACGTTACTGGAACCCGGTTACTAAGCAGGAGGTACCCGTGCCTGAAAGCACTACCAAGGACCACCTGACGTTGGTGGAACTCGGATACCCAGAGGGAGGCACCTAAGCCAAAGGCTCTGCCCGGAACCAGCTGACGGTACTGGAACCAGGATGGGGAGCAGAAGGTACAAGAGCAAAAGACACTGCCGAGAACCAGCTGACGGTACTGGAACCCGGATGGGTAGCC
Organism: Ranitomeya variabilis; assembly: GCF_051348905.1. Taxonomy (NCBI): domain Eukaryota; kingdom Metazoa; phylum Chordata; class Amphibia; order Anura; family Dendrobatidae; genus Ranitomeya; species Ranitomeya variabilis. Next base: position 570,104,066 of record NC_135232.1, read on the forward strand.
GAAGGTCCAAGAGCCAATGGAACGACCGAGGACCAGCTGACGTTACTGGAACCCGGTTACTAAGCAGGAGGTACCCGTGCCTGAAAGCATTACCAAGGACCACCTGACGTTGGTGGAACTCGGATACCCAGAGGGAGGCACCTAAGCCAAAGGCTCTGCCCGGAACCAGCTGACGGTGCTGGAACCAGGATGGGGACCTATTCAAGCTTGTCTTCCTAGAGCCCCAACTGGCGGTGTTAGAGCCCAGGGTCAGCAGGAGGAGGAGAGGGAGCAGAGTGTAGGCCGAAGCCTGCACTGGCGGCAGCTTTGGGTCTGTTGTGCCTGCGTGGCAGTTGCAGGACACGTTGCCGGCTGCACAGCAGGGGAACAGCTGGCAGTGCTGAACCCCACTGACACATTGGCTGGTGTTTTTCTCTGTGCAGCTAGCAGTACCGGGCCCCAACTGGCGGTGTTGGAGCCCGGGCTCTGCAGGGGGAGCAGAGTGTAGGCCGAAGCCTAATTGAACCAATTTCAAAGGTAACCTTTAACCCCCCCTCAGGGGTTACAAAGTAGAAGAGCCACAGCTTATGCAGAAGTAGTGCTGCACAAGTCAAAGGTTGCTCTTTTAATTTTTGTCCTTGCACACGCTGAATGAAACACGTATAACATTTAGCCCTTTATACAGTCAAACTGTGTTGGAGGCGTGAGTTCCCTTCGTAATGAGACGCAGCACAGATGTCAAGAATCCCACCTTGGTGCTGGGTGCAGCCTCCTGAGCGTTGTTATTTGCTGTACAGGAGTCTGCGCTGTCGTGTTATCCCCTGGCCTAGCGCTGTTAGTGCTGCCCATCTTCTGACATCATTTAATGTCGGCCGGTGCGGTTCGCGATGACCATGAATCCCAGCCCCGCAGTGTCTTAACATTGTTAAAACACTGCGGGGCTGGGATTCATGGCCTGGCGCAGCACATATGTTCGCCTCTCACACTCGGGTCCTTACACCCGCTTCAGACTGTGCGGCGTCAGCTGATCCCTTATCGCATGCCACGGCCATGAAGCCGCACAGTCTGAAGAAGGCGGAAGGAGATGAGGGACAGGCGAACTGATGCACTGCTCATGCCCATCAATCACACCCTCGCAGTCCCAATAAATAAGACACCGAGGGGCGTTGTGTGGGTCAAGGCGGCCGCAGAGGCGCAGGCAGCCAAACAATGATGCCAGAAGACGGGCAGCGCTACCAAGGGGGTTGCAGCGTGTCATTACAAAGGAAAGTCACACCTCCGGGACGGTTAAATGGTCACACAGAGGACACATTTTTGACGTGTTTTCAGTTCCACATGTGCGGGGAGAATGCGTTTATGAGCCACCTTGCGCACATGCAGCATTACCGCTGTACAAGGTGGCTGTAAAATGTACAAACGCCTGGGGGAGGGGGGACAGGTTCCCTTCAATTTCAGTTCTTGTGTCTGCGTGGCTTTTGCAGGACACGATGCCAGCTACACAGCAGGGGAACAGCTGGCGGTGCTGAACCCCACTGACACATTGGCTGGTGTTTTTCTCTGTGCAGCTAGCAGTACCGGGCCCCAACTGGCGGTGTTAGAGCCCAGGGTCAGCAGGAGGAGGAGAGGGAGCAGATTGTAGGCCGAAGCCTGCACTGGCGGCAGCTTTGGGTCTGTTGTGCCTGCGTGGCAGTTGCAGGACACGTTGCCGGCTGCACAGCAGGGGAACAGCTGGCGGTGCTGAACCCCACTGACACATTGGCTGGTGTTTTTCTCTGTGCAGCTAGCAGTACCGGGCCCCAACTGGCGGTGTTGGAGCCCGGGCTCTGCAGGGGGAGCAGAGTGTAGGCCGAAGCCTAATTGAACCAATTTCAAAGGTAACCTTTAACCCCCCCTCAGGGGTTACAAACTAGAAGAACCACAGCTTATGCAGCAGTAATGCTGCACAAGTCAATGGTTGCTCTTTTAATTTTGCTCCTTGCACATGCTGAAAGGAACACGTATAACATTTAGGCCCTTACACAGTCAAACTGATTTTGAGGCGTGAGTTCCCTTCGTAAAGAGACGCAGTACAGCTGGCAAAAATGCCACCTTGGTGCTTTGCGCGGCCTCCTGAGCATCATTATTTGTTGCACAGGAGTCTGCGCTTTTGTGTTATCCCTTGGCCTTGCGCTGTTAGCGCTGCCCATCCTCTGACATCATGTAATGTCGGCCGTTGCGGTTTGCGATGACCATGAATCCCAACCCCGCAGTGTCTTAACATTGTTAAAACACTGCGGGGCTGGGATTCATGGCCTGGCGCAGTACATATGTTCGCCTCTCGCATGGGTTCTTACACCTGCTTCAGACTATGCGGCGTCAGCTGATCCCTTATCGCATGCCACGGCCATGAAGACGCACAGTCCGAAGAAGGCGGAAGGAGATGAGGGACAGGCGAAGAAATGCACCGTTCATGCCCATCAATCACACCCTCGCAGTCCAAATAAATAAGACACCGAGGGGCGTTGTGTGGGGCAAGGCGGCCGCAGAGGCGCAGGCAGCCAAACAATGATGCCAGAAGACGGGCAGCGCTACCAAGGAGCTTGTTGCGTGTCAATACAAAGGAAAATCACACCTGAGGGACGTTTTAATGGTCGCAGAGGACTCATTTTAGACGTGTTCAGTTCAACCTGGGCAAGGAGAATAAGTTTCTGAGCCACCTTGCACACATGCAGCATTACCGCTGTACAAGGTAGCTGTAAAACATACAAACGCCTGGGGGAGGGGGGACAGGTTCCCTTCAATTTCAGTTCTTGTGTCTGCGTGGCTGTTGCAGGACACGTTGCCGGCTACACAGCAGGGGAACAGCTGGCGGTGCTGAACCCCACTAACACATTGACGAGGTGTTTGGCTCTGTGCAGCCAGCACATCTGGGCCCCAACTGGCGGTGTTAGAGTCCAGGGTCAGCAGGAGGAGGAGAGGGATTAGAGTGTAGGCCGAAGCCTGCACTGGAGCAAGTTGAAAGGGAAACTTTAACCCCCCCCAAGCGTTTGTAGCTGAAAGAGCCATCGTGTACAGCAGTAATGCTGGAAAAGGTAAACTTAGCTCTTTTAATTATGGTCCTTGCACATGCTGAACCTAACACTTATGAAAAGTGTCCCCTCCTACCGTGATACCGTCCGGTTGGTGGAACTTTCCTTTGTGATGTGACGCAGCACAGCCGTCATTCTTACCCCCTTGGCGCCGTGCGCCGCCTCCTCAGCGTTGTTTGAATCAGTCCCGGAGCCTGCGCTGTTAGGTTAGCCCTTGGCCATGCACACATTTTGCGCTGCCCGTCTTCTGACATCATTTGGTGTCAGACTGGCTGCGCCTGTGCGGCTGCGCTGGCCGAGATCCCGCCTCGCAGTGTCGTCTAAAGTAATCCCACCGCGGGCCTGGGATCTGTGGCCATGCGCAGTGCATATCCTCACCTCTCACTCCCCTCCCTACGGCTTCTTCAGACTGTGCGGTGTCACGGCCGTGGCATGCTATTAGGGACCAGCTGACACCGCACAGTCTGAAGAAGCCGTAGGGAGATGAGTGAGAGGTGGAGGTTCAGATATGCACTGCGCATGTCCATGGATCTCAGGCCCCCAGTGGGATTAAATCAGAAGACAGTACGAGGCGGGATCTCGTCCAGCGCGGCCGCACAGGCGCAGCCAGCCTGACACCAAATGATGTCAGAAGACGGGCAGCGCAAAATGTGTGCATGGCCAAGGGCTAACCTAACAGCGCAGGCTCCGGGACTGATTCAAACAACGCTGAGGAGGCGGCGTACGTCGCCAAGGGGGTAAGAATGACGGCTGTGCTGCGTCACATCACAAAGGAAAGTTCCACCAACCGGACGGTATCACGGTAGGAGGGGGCACTTTTCATAAGTGTTAGGTTCAGCATGTGCAAGGAGCACCACGAAAAGAGGCACTTTTTCCCTTTGCATCATTACTGCTGCACAAGGTGGCTCCTTCAGTAATATAGGTAGGAGGGATTGCCACACACACAGCAGGGGAACAGCTGACGTTACTGAACCCCAATAACAGAGGAGGGACTGTTGGGACTGTGCGGACAGCACTACCAGGCAACAACTAGCGGTGTTGGAGCCCAGGGACAGGAGGAGGAGGAGGTGGAGGAGATAGGAGGGATTGCCACACACACAGCTGGGGAACAGCTGACTTTACTGAACCCCAATAACAGAGGAGGGACTGTTGGGACTGTGCGTACAGCACTACCAGGCAACAACTAGCGGTGTTGGAGCCCAGGGACAGGAGGAGGAGGTGGAGGAGATAGGAGGGATTGCCACACACACAGCTGGGGAACATCTGACTTTACTGAACCCCAATAACAGAGGAGCGACTGTTGACTGTGCGTACAGCACTACCAGGCAACAACTAGCGGTGTTGGAGCCCAGGGACAGGAGGGGGAGGTGGAGGTGGAGGAGATAGGAGGGATTGCCACACACACAGCAGGGGAACAGCTGACGTTACTGAACCCCAATAACAGAGGAGGGACTGTTGGGACTGTGCGGACAGCACTTCTGGATGGCAACTAGCGGTGTTGGAGCCCAGGGACAGGAGGAGGAGGAGGAGGTGGAGGAGATAGGAGGGATTGCCACACACACAGCAGGGGAACAGCTGACGTTACTGAACCCCAATAACAGAGGAGCGACTGTTGACTGTGCGTACAGCACTACCAGGCAACAACTAGCGGTGTTGGAGCCCAGGGACTGGAGGGGGAGGTGGAGGTGGAGGAGATAGGAGGGATTGCCACACACACACAGCAGGGGAACAGCTGACGTTACTGAACCCCAATAACAGAGGAGGGACTGTTGGGATTGTGCGGACAGCACTTCTGGACGGCAACTAGCGGTGTTGGAGCCCAGGGACAGGAGGAGGAGGAGGAGGTGGAGGAGATAGGAGGGATTGCCACACACACAGCAGGGGAACAGCTGACGTTACTGAACACCAATAACAGAGGAGCGACTGTTGACTGTGCGTACAGCACTACCAGGCAACAACTAGCGGTGTTGGAGCCCAGGGACAGCAGGAGAAGCAGAGGAACACAATGTAGGCCGAAGCCTGATTGGAGAAAGTCGAAAGGGAACCTTTAACCCCCCCCCCCAAGGCGTTTGTAGCTGAAAGAGCCAGCTTGTGCAGCAAAAAAGATGCAAAAGGAAAAGGTGGCTCTTTTCATGATGCTCCTTGCAAACACAGAACTAAACACTTATAAAATGTGTCCCCTGATACCGTGAGACCGTCCCGGAGGTGGGACTTTCCTTCGTAATATGACGCAGCACAGCCGTCATTCCTACCTCCTTGGCGCCGTTCCCCGGCTCCTCAGCGTTGTTTGATTCCATCCCGGAGCATGCGCTGTTATGTTATCCCTTGGCCAGGCACACTTAGCGCTGCCCATCTTCTGACATCATTTGGTGTCAGGCTGGCTGAGCCTGTGCGGCCGCGCTGGCCTAGAGCCCGCCTCGCAGTGTCGTCTAATGTAATCCCACCGCGGGCCTGGGATCCGTGGCCATGCGCAGTGCATATCCTCGCCTCTCACTCCCCTCCCTACGGCTTCTTAAGACTGTGCGGTGTCACGGCCGTGGCATGCTATTAGGGACCAGCTGACACCGCACAGTCTGAAGAAGCCGTAGGGAGATGAGTGAGAGGTGGAGGTTCAGATATGCACTGCGCATGTCCATGGATCTCAGGCCCCCAGTGGGATTAAATCAGAAGACACTGCGAGGCGGGCTCTCGGCCAGCGCGGCCGCACAGGCGCAGCCATCCTGACACCAAATGATGTCAGAAGACGGGCAGCGCTAAGTGTGCCTGGCCAAGGGATAACATAACAGCGCAGGCTCCGGGACGGAATCAAACAACGGTGAGGAGCCGTGGCACAGCGCCAAGGGGGTAGGAATGACGGCTGTGCTGCGTCATATTATGAAGGAAAGTCCCACCTCCGGGACGGTTTTACGGTATCAGTGGACACATTTTATAAGTGTTAAGTTCTGCGTGTGCAAGGAGCTAAACAAAAATAGCTACCTTTTCCTTGTGCAGCATTACTGCTGCCCAAGGTGGCTCTTTCAGTAACAAACGCCTTGGGGGGGGGGACAGGTTCCCTTACATTTCAGTTGTTGTGTCAGCGTGGCGGTCGCAGGACACATTGCCGGCTACACAGCTGGGGATCAGCTGACGTTACTGAAACCCAATAACACTGGGTCGTATGTTTTGACTGTGCAGGCGGCACTTCTGAGCCTCAACTGGCGGTGTTGGAGCCCAGGAATTAAAGTTCAGGTGGTAGAAAGATGAACACAACAGGAGACCTGGATACTGTAGACTGTCACCTAATTATTTAATCAGGAAGAGGAGTGGCAAATTCCTGCGAGATCCAGGCCTTGTTCATTTTCAGGAAAGTAAGCCGGTCAACGTTATCGGAGGATAGTCGCATGCGACGGTCAGTTAGTACACCACCTGCAGCACTAAAGACACGTTCCGACAATACACTGGCCGCAGGGCAAGACAGCACCTCCAATGCATACTGGCTTAGCTCTGGCCATGTATCCAGCTTTGAGACCCAAAACTTGAAAGGTGAAGAGCCGTCTGGGAGTACAGCAAGAGGGCAAGACATGTAGTCTGTCACCATCTGACGGAACCGTTGCCTCCTGCTGACTGGAGCCGTCTGTGATGGTGTAGACTTTTGTGGCGGGCACAGAAAATTGTGCCACAGTTGGGCCATACTGGTCTTGCCTTGGGCAGAGGCACTGCTTCTGCTCCCTCTTTGTGCAGAGCCTCCACCACTGCCTGGACGCACTGAGCTGCTTTGGAATGCACTAGCAGCACTTCTCTCAGTTGGAATGGAGAAGATGATGGAATTCACCAGTGTGTCTTGGTACTCCCGCATCTTTCGCTCCCGGTTCAACGGTGTGATGAGGCTTTCTACGTTGTCCCGGTAGCGAGGATCGAGGAGGGTGAACACCCAATAATCAGACATGTTGAGAATGTGGGCGATGCGGCGGTCGTTTCTCAGGCACTGCAGCATGTAATCCACCATGTGCTGCAGACTGCCAACTGCCCAAGAAACGCTGTCCCCTGCTGGAGGCGTGATCTCTGCCCGCTCGTCATCACCCCACCCTCGCTGTACACACTGAGTACTGGACAATTGTGTAACCCCCTCCTCTGGACGGATGTCTTCCTCCTCCATTGACTCCTCTTCATCCTCCTCACAAACTGTCCCCTGCCTACGCGTTTGTGAGGAACCACGTGGCGCTGACTGTCCAGAAGATGATGGAAATGCTGAATCCTCATCCTCCACCTCTTCCACAACATCATCCCTTAGCGCTTGCAGTGATTTTTCAAGCAGGCAGATAAGGGGGACAGTCATGCTGACTAGTGCATCATCTGCACTCGCCATCCGCGTGGAATAATCAAAGGGACGCAAAACCTGGCAGACGTCATTCATAGTGGCCCACTCTGTGGTTGTGAAGTCTGTACGGCGCTGAGTGCGACTTCTTTGCGCCTGAAGCAGCTGGTACTCCATTACAGCTTGCTGCTGCTCACACAACCGCTCCAACATATGTAACGTGGAATTCCACCTGGTGGGTAGGTCACATATGATGCGATGTTCCGGCAGGCGGTGTCGGCGCTGCAGAGCCGCAATGCGCGCTTTTGCCGTGCTGGAACGCCGCAAGTGAGCACACTCTAGGCGGACCTTGTGCAGCAGTGCATCAAGATCCGGATAGTCCCTCAAAAAACTCTGCACGACCAAATTGAGCACATGTGCCAGACATGGGATGTGAGTGAGGTTGCCGAGGCCCAGAGCTGCCACCAGATTTCGGCCATTATCACACACTACCATGCCTGGCTGGAGATTTGCTGGCACAAACCACACATCGCTCTCCTGCTTGATGGCATTCCAGAGCTCCTGCGCTGTGTGGCTTCGATTCCCCAAATAAATTAATTTCAAGACGGCCTGTTGACGTTTGGCCACGGCTGTGCTCATGTCGGTCGTAACAGGTAAACGTTCATCACGGGTCCATGTGGAGGTGGACTGTGACGGCTCCTGCAGCGATGATTCTGAGGAACTGGTGTAAGAGGAGGAGTCAATGCGTACAGAATGGATTCCTGCAATCCTTGGAGTGGGCAGGACACGTCCTTCGCCACTCGCACGGTCTGTACCCGGCTCAACGACATTAACCCAATGGGCAGTGAGGGAAAGGTATCGCCCCTGTCCATGTTGACTGGTCCACGCATCGGTGGTGAGGTGGACCTTGCTACTGACGGCGTTCAGTAGCGCGTGTTTTATGTGTCCCTCCACATGCTTGTGCAGGGCAGGGACGGCTTGCCTGCTGAAGTAAAAGCGGCTGGCCACATTGTACTGTGGGACTGCCAATGACATCAAGTCACAGAAGCTGTCAGTCTCCACCAGCCTGAATGACAGCATTTCCAGTGACAGAAGTTTGGCAATGCCTGCAGTCAGAGCCTGTGCTCGTGGGTGGTTTGACGAGAAAGGCCGCCTTTTCTCCCATGCCTGTACTACCGATGGCTGTAGACTGGGCTGGGAGTGTGTGGATGACTGGGAAAGTGGTGCTGCGGGTGGAATTACAGCGGGTCTCTGGACAACAGGGCCAGAGGTTCTTCCACGGCGATCCTGGGAGGAAGCCGAACCAGCTGCGTGTGAGCTGGAGGAAGAGGCAACACGAGCTGAAGAGGTGGTAGCTGCCGCTGTTGGTTGGCCTAGCTCTTCAGTGTGTTTTTCTAACTCCGCCGGGTGCCTGGTGCGCACATGTTTCCACATGTTGGAGGTATTGAGGTTGCTGACATTTTTCCCTCTTTTGACTTTGTGATGACACACCTTGCATTTGACATAGCAAATGTCATCTGCAACTGTGTCAAAAAAGGACCAGGCACTGCAAGTCTTGGGAGCGCCCTTTTTGGCTTTTGGAAGAGACATGCTCCTAACGGGTGCCAAAGCGGAGGCTGCAGGATCCGCAGTCTTCCCCCTCCCTCTCCCTCTTTGGGCCGTACGGGGAATCTCTTCCTCAGAGCTGCTCCCACCACCTTCCTGTCCCTCACGCCAAGATGGGTCAAGGACCTCATCATCTACACTACCCTCTGCCCCCAACTGCTCCTCCTGGGTAGTCTCAGCAGCAGAGCACGCACCAGTAAGTGGCACCTGAGTGTCATCATCAGCTGATGCGGCCTGCGATGTGGTGAACGGAGCCACTGGCCCACCCGCCTCTTCAGAGGAAGAGAGAAAAAGCTGTTGGGCATCACTGCACCCGGCCTCTTCTTCCATTTCTCCAATGCTGCTTGGCTGGCCCCCTGTTTCCAAGCCAAGAGATTCAGAGAACAGAAGTAGAGACGGCTCCTGTCCTGGGCTCTCTGTCTGCCTGGGCAATTTGGCAGGTGGTGAAGAGACAGATGGCTGCTCTCCAGTGCTCTGTGTCTGAGAGGATGTGGCACTAATTGAAGTTGATGCATTAGCTGCCATCCATCCGACAACGGCTTCAATTTGTTCTTCACGCAGCAGCGGTGTAAGGCGCTGTGCGACAAAGCTGCGCATGAATGACTGTTCCCTAGTGAAAGTGGGTGCTGATGAGTCACCGGTGCCCGCAGCAGGCACAGAATCCCCACGTCCCCTCCCTGTTCCGCGCCCACGCCTACGCCCACGTGCCTTACTCACTGCCTTCTTCATCTTGGTTGACTGATAAAGATAAGCAGAAAAGTACTAACGGATTTGTGTGCTTATTCCTGAACAACTCCTCCTAACAGGTATAAGAAACACTAATTTTCTAAAGTGTGAACTAGACTTTAATATGAGCTAATGTGGCCTACACAAATGTAAAGTGGTATCACTGGTGTGTTTGGTGAACTTTATTATTTATTTATTTTTTGGGGGCTGAACTGACAACAGATAGAGCTGCAGTCACACGGAGACCGTGCAGACAGACGTAAACGGCGCTGCAAGGCCCAAAAACCCTCCTCTACGTTATCCTATGTAGTGTTTTTCCACAAGTTAGCTGGAGACGGGTGGAAAGACACTAATAGGAATTTTTTGAAAAAATGTGCAGCAGCCTGCACTACTTAAAACAAAATGAAAATTGATTTTGCGGTATGACGCAGTGAAGAACCCTGAGCTGGAGACAACCAGGCTATGGCTGCTCACAGACTACAGGGCGAGCTGCAGTCACACGGAGACCGTGCAGACAGCCGTAAACGGTGCTGCAAGGCCCAAAAACCCTCCTCTACGTTATCCTATGTAGTGTTTTTTCACAAATTAGCTGGAGACGGGTGGAAAGACACTAATAGGATTTTTTTGAAAAAATGTGCAGCAGCCTGCACTACTTAAAACAAAATGAAAATTGATTTTGCGGTATGACGCAGTGAAGAACCCTGAGCTGGAGACAACCAGGCTATGGCTGCTCACAGACTACAGGGCGAGCTGCAGTCACACGGAGACCATGCAGACAGCCGTAAACGGCGCTGCAAGGCCCAAAAACCCTCCTCTACGTTATCCTATGTAGTGTTTTTCCACAAATTAGCTGGAGACGGGTGGAAAGACACTAATAGGATTTTTTTGAAAAAATTAGCAGCAGACTACACTACTTGGAAAAAAAAAAAAAAAAGAACAGTATGAGGCAATGAACCACCCTCCCTGAACTGAATACAACCAGCTATGGATGGCCTATGTGGCTGCACTCAGACTAGAGAGTGAGCTGCACTCACACACACACACACACACAGACCTTGCAGATCGCTGTGAAAACAGCGCTACAAGGCAAAAGCAAGGTGAATAGTAGGTGAACACAGCGGTTGCTAAATTAGCCTTTGGAAAGCACAAAGAAGCAAATCGCTATCTCTAAACTGTCCCTCAGTCAGCAAACAGCGTCCTGTCACTAACTGAATTCACAGCAGAGTGATCGCAAAATGGCGCCAGCGACTTTTAAACTGCATCATGACATCATTTCAGCAGCCAATCACAGCCATGCCAGTAGTTTCATGCCCTCCATGCTGAACAGGATGTGCCCACACTTGGAATCATTCTCATTGGATGAATTTGTGCAGTTTGAATCTGTGAACTTCCGATTCCGGTATCCGATACGCGGCAAGTATTGGAATCCCGGTATCGGAATTCCGATACCGCAAGTATCGGCCGATACCCGATACTTGCGGTATCGGAATGCTCAACACTAGCCACAATACTAAATGGCCACATTTCCAGACTGCTTGTCCTGGAAATTTTGCCATTTAGGCTTGTGGAGACCTCATGGCAGCGGAAGTCCGACGGTGCTCACCAGCCGCCACTATTTCTCCTGGTGGGTCTTCCTTACCTTACACAAACACGTGCCCCATAACATCAGCCATTCTCTGACCAACGCTGTTACAGGGAAGGTCTAGTTAACCAAGGACACATAGGCAAGTGCTTGTGGTCAGGGACTCTATGTTTCCCTGATGGCACACTGGGTGACCATTGCAGAAACCGGGACCCAGTCAGCCCTGGGATGGAACACGTGCTACTGACATCGAGGATTGCGGACCCCAGTTCAATTCTGGTTTCATCCACCTTCTACAGCAGTTCCTGCATCTCCTCCTTTTTCTTAAAGAGAAGGCTTTGCAAGCAGAGCAAGTTGACTTGGAGCAAGACACTATACAGGGTGTTGCTATACATCCCAGCCTCATCTTATCTTCTCAACTCGGATTTAGTGATAATTAGGAGGAATAGGAGCTGGCAATGCAGACTGTACTACTCACACCACCTTTATCCCATCTGTTCAGCATGGATGGCCTGAGGAGGAAAGGGAGGATGAGGAGGAGGGACAGGGAATTTTTGCCTGTTGGCAGTCTGGCATTCATAGCTGAGTTTATGTATCGTTGCCTTTCCCTCGATATTGTATGTATTTTGACCAACAAATTACTGATTGTTCAATTGTCTAGACACAGCTACAAGGAGAATTTTCCATCTCTCCTTCCCGTGGCAGAGGGATCAAATAAAATGTTGCAGCACCAGAAGGCCCTAATTGAAGAATTATTAAAAAAATTCCTATCTGACAATGCTAACAGCAGAGGTTAAAGTTCCTTGGATAACCAAGGAGTAGAGACAAGGGAGACACACACCAGATGCAGCAGAGGTAGGGGAACAATATCAAATGTCGGGGACAGTTTTCTCACACCTTCCCAGAGCCCAGGCCCTGATGCTCGAGTTACTCTGACAAGGAGGGAAAAGTTTTAGAAGATGCTAGAGGAGCACCTTGACGACCATGCAAGTGTCCTCCATGATTCCTCTGTGACTTACAACTATTGAGTATCCAAACTAGACACGAGGCATGAACTGTATCTCTATACCTTGTAGGTCCAGGCCTGCTACTAGCATTTTGTCTGCTGGTTTTTAGTGCCGCTGAGGAAATTATAGCGGATAGGTGCATCCACCTATCAACTGAAAATGCTGACAGGCTGACTCTTATCAAAAGAACAAGGGCTGGATTGGCCCAGACTTCTCAACACTACCGAACGACAACAGCAGAACATAAACTCAAATCTAGGGTTTTTTCTTGTTTGTTCCCAAGTACCCCTTCCCACCCAAATTTATCAAAGTGGGCAAAATTAAGTCATTGAAAGTGTCCATTCCTAGTTTCTCTGTAGCATCTGCATGTATGAGGTAATGATGGGAGAATTTATGCAACTGGAGCTGAAATTATCACTTCAGAAATATCAAGTGCTTTGTTTCCTTCTATTTCTGGGTGCTTCTTGAAGTATGTTTGTGGTCATTGTCCTGCTGGAAGTCCCATGACCTAGGATGCAAACCCAGCTTTCTGATACTGGGCACTGCATTGCGACCATAAATCCTTTGGGAATCTTCACATTTCATGATGCCTTGCACACAGTCAAGGCACCCAGTGCCATAGGCAGCAAAACAGCACCTAAATATCTTTGAAGGTAAACTGCTGTGTTCTTTTATGTGTAGGTCTCATTCCATTTACAGAAGAGTGATGTGCTTTACAAAACAGCCTATTTTGGTTATATCTGTCCACAAGATGCCTGCTGGCCCTTTTAAAATAGTGGGGGCCACCAGCTACACCTCTATAAATTGTGAGGGCCGCTTGCTGGACCTCCAAGTTTCAAACTTTACAGTATTAATGCGAAAAAGAAAATTTGCCCATCTCAGGAGGATAAATTATATTGCAGTAGCAATATACTGCTATGTAAAGCACAGCCTGCTGGCCCTCTAAAATTGTTGAGTGAGAGCCGCCTGATGGCATTTTGAAAATTGTGAAGGGACGCCTGATGACCCTCTACAAATAGTGAGCCAGCTGTTGGCCTTGAAAAAACAAACTTTGTGTCTTTCAAAGTCACTCTTTCATAAATTAACCAGGACGGATAAATATGCTGAGATTTAAATTGATCAAATCGCTTGAGTTTTGCAGAGAAATTTGATTAGTATTGAAGTTATTAGATGCAAATTGAATATTCCTAATTATCAGACTGCTCTCATAAATTTCCTTACCCTCTTAGATTGACCCAGCTGTCAAGACTTCACCTGCGCACCGCACAGATATCGTCACACCAGGTTGGTGATTCAAATGCTGCACTGAGGAACCTGGAAGATCAGGAATTTCACACAGCTCCTATCTCCTGCAGATAGCATTGAGCTGGACCGTGGACGAGGGTTTTTGCTATGCGATCTGCTTAAAGGGAACCTGTCACCTGAATTTGGCGGGACCAGTTTTGGGTCATATGGGCGGGGTTTTTGGGTGTTTGATTCACCCTTTCCTTACCCGCTGGCTGCATGCCCATATGACACAAACCCCGCCCATATGACCCAAAACCGGTCCCGCCAAATTCAGGTGACAGGTTCCCTTTAAGACTGGTGTTGTGCTTGCCAGTCTTATTGACCAGGACCACTGCTGTGAGATGCACGTAATTCAGTTAGAAGTGCACTACACACCACGTAGTGACTTAGGCACACCTTACCATTGGCACCACTACTAAAACTGTTACTCCAGTTGGGAACTGGTATACACTACTGGCAAAATTTACACAATTAAATTGGCATAAATTTTCATGCATTAGATGGGTGTTCTTAGCCACAACCCAGCTTGTTCCATAAAAATTGCAACATTTTCTACAAATACAAGTTGCACAAAAATGTTGCGACATTTGAAGGTGACAACAACTTTATGAATGAATTCCAATGTTTATTATTGCCAAGACAGTAATCTAATGAAGTTTGTACATCCTCAAGGCCAGGCTCGGACTGGCCTAACGGTGGACAGGTGAATTTCCAGTAGACCCGTGTACATTTGATTTTCTATGTACTGACAAAAGTATCATCTTTTAACTGATTTAGCAAACTATCTTGTTTGTTATTATACAGAAGCAGAGGTAAATATGTGACTAATGTGGGATTTGGATGTTTCGCCCCCAGCAGTTCTCCCCCGGATGTTTGTACCCTTGTGGTTCATGAATTCCCATCCGTCATCATGTGCAGGGGCGAAATGTTTCTGAGGCGAAGTGCTGGGGGCGAAACATCCTATAACTGACTAATGTAATAACAACATTGTAAGGCTAGGTTCACATTGCGTTAATGTGTGCACGCTAACGGACAGCGTTGCACGGCGAAAATGTCGCAATTAACGCCGTGCAACGGGTCCGTTAGCGCACCCATTGACAGCAATGTGAAGTTTCCCTCTAGCGCATCGCAAGCGCGTGCCTTTTTCGGCTCGCCCTAGCGATGTGCCGTTCTTCTGTGGCGCACCTCGGACGCTGCTTGCAGCGTCCGCGGCGCGCCCGAGGTCCGTTCCCCGCTCTCGCAGATCAGGGATCTGCGAGAGCGGGGACGTTAACGTGACCCCTAACGCGGCCCCTAAATAAACATTGCGTTAGCACAATCCGCTAGCGCTAGCGCTAAACGGATTGCCCTAACGCAATGTGAACCTAACCTAATTGAACAGTGGCCCCCAGAGTCAATTTTACTAGTGGGTCATTGTCACACCAGTCTGATACTGGCTAGGGCCATTGATGGAGTAAAAATGTACCATTACTAAGGATGGCTGCATTTTAGCCTTTAGCTTTTCATGACAGTAATCTTGTGAGGGCTTATGAGATACACAAATGACTTTCCGTCTGTACCTTACAGAAAGTTCTGTACTTTCTGTCTTTTCATAAGAGTCAAATCATATTTTTTTAATTTACATGGATTCATCCATTTTGATCTTGTGATTCTTGGCATCAGAGAAAGTAAGTATCATCTTTTACATATGCAAACAAATCTCATTAAATGTTCTTTGCAAATTTAGGCTATCAGGGTAACTAATCTCATAGTAATTTGCCTGTACTCGAAGTATCAGATTCTCACTATGAATAGAATAAGGCAGGTGTTGACAGACATTAAGTATCTACCTACATGCAAACCAGTATCATCCAGGTTGCGATGTCCAAATGATTGGAATGTTTGCATGATGATTGATTATATATCAGCAAAGTATAACGTTTGACTATAGCATTACCTTACAGGGACTATTTCAAAGGATATGTTCTTTTCTATCCTCATTCAATAAGTTGGGTCAAACAAGTCCAAATTATCAATAATGATGAAGACATTATGCATGTTTCACTGATAGAACAGCTTTGTCAGGAGATGCCCATAGTTAACCATTTCACCCCCGGAGCTTTTTCCATTTTTTTGTATTTGTTTTTCGCTCCCCTCTTTCCCAGAGCCATAACTTTTTTATTTTTCCTTCAATATGGCCATGTGACGAGATGTACTTTTGAACAATACCATTAGTTTTACCATGCCATGTAACAGAAACTGGGAAAGAAATTCCAAGTGTGATGAAATTACAAAAAAAGTGCAATCTCACACTTGTTTTGTGTTTGGCTTTTTTGCTAGGTTAACCAAATGCTAAAACTGACCTGCCATTATGATTCTCCAGGTCATTACGAGTTCATAGACACCTAACATGGCTAGGTTATTTTTTATCTAAGTTGTGAAAAAAATTCCAAAGTTTGCTAAAAAAAAAAAATAAAATTGCGCCATTTTCCGATTCCCGTAGCGTCTCCAATTTTCGTGATCTGGGGTAGGTTGAGGGCTTATTTTTTGCGTACCGAGCTGGCATTTTTAATGATACCATTTTGGTGCAGATACGTTCTTTTGATCGCCCGTTATTGCATTTTAATGCAATGTTGCGGTGACCAAAAATAAGTAATTTTGGCGTTTTAATTTTTTTTCTTGCTTCGCCATTTAGCGATCAGGTTAATCCTTTGTTTTTATTGATAGATCGGGCGATTCTGAATGCGGCGATACCAAATATGTGTATGTTTGATTTTTTTTAATTGTTTTATTTTGATTGGGGCGAAAAGGGGGTGATTTGAACTTTTATATATTTTTTTTTATTTTTTTTTTTTTTTTTTTTTTAAAACCCTTTTTTTAAAATTTTGGCATGCTTCAATAGCCTCCATAGGCAGATCACCTCTATGTAGCAGAAATGCAGGTGAGCTTTGAACGCCGACCACAGGGTGGAGCTCAAAGCAATCTGCCATCAACAACCATAGAGGTCTCAAGGAGACCTCTGGTTGTATGGCAATGCACCAATGACCCCCGATCATGTGACGGGGGTCAGCGGTGCGAGCATATCTGGCCGCGCGGCCAGGAGCGCTAGTTAAATGCCGCTGCCAGCGCTTGACAGCGGCATTTAACTAGTTAATGGGCACGGGCGGATCACGATTCCGCTCGCGCTCATTGCGCGCACATGTCAGCTGTACAAAACAGCTGACATGTCGCGGCTTTGAGGTGGTCAAAGGACCCGGGTACCTCTCTTGCATCGGGTCCAGAACTGTCGGGGCAGTCTCCTCTGTTGTCTGGAGGAAAACTTAGCGTACCGGACCAACCTTTGCACTTGTCTGTAGGGGGTGTGGCTAAGCGGAAAAAGGGAGAGAGCTCGGGAAGTGGTCAGACTTGGCGGGAGCGTTCAGTTCACAGCAAGGACAAGAGAGTGCTCCGTCCCTCGAGCACTGCAGACTAATCATAGACACCAGGACCCTGCTCCTTTACATCATCAGGACTACAACAGACACACTACACGCTAACCGTTGTTAGCTCCATTCTTCATCCTGTGGACATTGCATACTGGATGTCATCAGGACCGGATAAGTTATACCTTGAACCCTGTTGTTATTGTAGTACCTTGCATCTTCCCCAAACTGCTTATCATTTATTCCTTAATATCTCTGTTTCCCCATCCTCCTCCCTGCGTGGAGTTAGGCCGGCATCACACTGGGCGTAAGACAATACGGTCCATTTTTCACAGCCGTAATACAGCCGTAATACGCAGAAAAGTCCCCAAAATAGTGATCCGTATCTCATCCGTAGGCAGGGTGTGTCAGCGTATTTTGCGCATGGCATCCTCCGCATGTAATCCGTATGGCATGCAATATTTTCTTGCAGGCTTGCAAAACCGACATCTAATGGATTTATGTGCTCAAATGTTCGTTAAAACATATATACAGTATATACAGGTCCTTCTCAAAAAATTAGCATATAGTGTTAAATTTCATTATTTACCATAATGTAATGATTACAATTAAACTTTCATATATTATAGATTCATTATCCACCAACTGAAATTTGTCAGGTCTTTTATTGTTTTAATACTGATGATTTTGGCATACAACTCCTGATAACTAGTGTTGAGCGATACCGTCCGATACTTGAAAGTATCGGTATCGGAAAGTATCGGCCGATACCGGCAAAGTATCGGATCCAATCCGTTACCGATACCCGATACCAATACAAGTCAATGGGACTCAAGTATCGGACGGTATTCCTGATGGTTCCCAGGGTCTGAAGGAGAGGAAACTCTCCTTCAGGCCCTGGGATCCATATAAATGTGTAAAAGAAAGAATTAAAATAAAAAATATCGCTATACTCACCCTCCGACGCAGCCTGGACCTCAGCGAGGGAACCGGCAGCGTTGTTTGTTTAAAATTCGCGCTTTTACTTGGTTACGTGAAGTCCCGGCTTGTGATTGGTCAGGGCGGCCATGTTGCCGGGACGCGGACCAATCACAGCAAGCCGTGACGAAATTACGTCACGGCTTGCTGTGATTGGTCCGCGTCCCGGCAACATGGCCGCCATTAACCAATCACAAGCCGGGACGTCACGGGAGGCTGGACACGCGCCCATTTTAAAAAGCGCGCGTGTCCAGCCTCCAGAGACGTCCCGGCTTATGATTGGTCACGGCGCCATGTTGCCGGGACGCGGACCAATCACAGCAAGCCATGACGAAATTACGTCACGGCTTGCTGTGATTGGTCCGCGTCCCGGCAACATGGCCGCCATTAACCAATCACAAGCCGTGACGTCACGGGAGGCTGGACACGCGCGCTTTTTAAAATGGGCGCGTGTCCAGCCTCCCGTGACGTCCCGGCTTGTGATTGGTTGCGCCGCGGTCAACCAATCACAAGCCGGGAGGCTGGACACGCGCGCATTTTAAAATTTTAAAATGGGCGCGTGTCCAGCCTCCCGGCTTGTGATTGGTTGACCGCGGCGCAACCAATCACAAGCCGGGACGTCACGGGAGGCTGGACACGCGCCCATTTTAAAAAGCGCACGTGTCCAGCCTCCCGTGACGTCACGGCTTGTGATTGGTTAATGGCGGCCATGTTGCCGGGACGCGGACCAATCACAAAGCCGGGACGTAATTTTAAAATCCTTAAGGACCTGAAATTACGTCACGGCTTGCTGTGATTGGTTGCGTCTCCCATGTGACTGCGACGCAACCAATCACAACGCCGGAACGTAATTTTAAAATCCTGAAGGACCTGAAATTACGTCACGGCTTGCTGTGATTGGTTGCGTCCCGGTCACATGGGCGGCACGCAACCAATCACAAGCCGGGACTCACGTAAAGGAAAGAAAAGCGCGAATTTTAAACAAAGAACGCTGCCGCTTCCCTCGGTAAGGTGCAGGCTGCGTCGGAGAGGTGAGTATAGCAATATTTTTTATTTTAATTCTCTCTTTTACACATTTTTACATTAATGTTGTTTCGATACCGATACCCGATATCACAAAAATATCGGATCTCGGTATCGGAATTCCGATACAGCAAGTATCGGCCGATACCCGATACTTGCAGTATCGGAATGCTCAACACTACTGATAACCCAAAAAACCTGTCTCAATAAATTAGCATATCAAGAAAAGGTTCTCTAAATGACCTATTACCCTAATCTTCTGAATCAACTAATTAACTCTAAACACATGCAAAAGATACCCGAGGCTTTTAAAAACTCCCTGCCTGGTTCATTACTCAAAACCCCCATCATGGGTAAGACTAGCGACCTGACAGATGTCAAGAAGGCCATCATTGACACCCTCAAGCAAGAGGGTAAGACCCAGAAAGAAATTTCTCAACAAATAGGCTGTTCCCAGAGTGCTGTATCAAGGCACCTCAATGGTAAGTCTGTTGGAAGGAAACAATGTGGCAGAAAACGCTGTACAACGAGAAGAGGTGACCGGACCCTGAGGAAGATTGTGGAGAAGGACCGATTCCAGACCTTGGGGAACCTGAGGAAGCAGTGGACTGAGTCTGGCGTGTGCAGGAAATGGGCTACAGGTGCCGCATTCCCCAGGTAAAGCCACTTTTGAACCATAAACAGCGGCAGAAGCGCCTGACCTGGGCTACAGAGAAGGAGCACTGGACTGTTGCTAAGTGGTCCCAAGTACTTTTTTCTGATGAAAGCAAATTTTGCATGTCATTCGGAAATCAAGGTGCCAGAGTCTGGAGGAAGACTGGGGAGAAGGAAATGCCAAAATGCCTGAAGTCCAGTGTCAAGTACTCACAGTCAGTGATGGTGTGGGGTGCCATGTCAGCTGCTGGTGTTGGTCCACTGTGTTTCATCAAGGGCAGGGTCAATGCAGCTAGCTATCAGGAGATTTTGGAGCACTTCATGCTTCCATCGGCTGAAATGCTTTATGTAGATGAAGATTTCATTTTTCAGCACGACCTGGCACCTTCTCACAGTGCCAAAACCACTGGTAAATGGTTTACTGACCATGGTATTACTGTGCTCAATTGGCCTGCCAACTCTCCTGACCTGAACCCCATAGAGAATCTGTGGGATATTGTGAAGAGAAAGTTGAGAGACGCAAGACCCAACACTCTGGATGAGCTTAAGGCCGCTATTGAAGCATCCTGGGCCTCCATAACATCTCAGCAGTGTCACAGGCTGATTGCCTCCATGCCACGCCGCATTGAAGCAGTCATTTCTGCCAAAGGATTCCCGACCAAGTATTGAGTGCATAACTGAACATTATTATTTGATGGTTTTTTTGTTTGGTATTAAAAAACACTTTTATTTGATTGGTCGGGTGAAATATGCTAATTTATTGAGACAGGTTTTTTGGGTTATCAGGAGTTGTATGCCAAAATCATCAGTATTAAAACAATAAAAGACCTGACAAATTTCAGTTGGTGGATAATGAATCTATAATATATGAAAGTTTAATTGTAATCATTACATTATGGTAAATAATGAAATTTAACACTATATGCTAATTTTTTGAGAAGGACCTGTATATATATGTCAGTGAGACGCATATATATATTCTGTATTTATATTTAATTCAGCGCAATATATGTGAAAAGCCGGTAATTCAATTGCCGGCTTTTCATTTCTCCTTCACAAACCCGACATGATATGAGACATGGTTTACATACAGTAAACCATCTCATATCCCTTTTTTTTTTTGCATATTCCACACTACTAATGTTAGTAGTGTGTATGTGCAAAATTTGGGCACTGTAGCTTGTAAAATAAAGGGTTAAATGGCGGAAAAAATTGGCGTGGGCTCCCGCGCAATTTTCTTCTCCAGAGTGGTAAAGCCAGTGACTGAGGGCAGATATTAATAGCCTAGAGAGGGTCCATGGTTATTGTCCCCCCCTGGCTACAAACATCTGCCCCCAGCCACCCCAGAAAAGGCACATCTGGAAGATGCGCCTATTCTGGCACTTGGCCACTCTCTTACCACTCCCATGTAGTGGTGGGATATGGGGTAATGAAGGGTTAATGTCACCTTGCTATTGTAAGGTGACATTAAGCCAGATTAATAATGGAGAGGCGTCAATTATGACACCTATCCATTATTAATCCAATTGTATGAAAGGGTTAAAAAAACAAACACACATTATTAAAAAGTATTTTAATGAAATAAACACACAGGTTGTAGTAATATTTTATTGCTCTCTCAATCCACCTGAAGACCCTCGCTCTGAAAAATAATAAACCAACAATTCAGACCCTGGGAACCCTCAGGATACCTTCCGTTACTTGGTGTCCCATTGAAATGTATTGGTATCGGTATCGGCGATATCCGATACTTTTCGGGTATCGGCCGATACTATCCGATACCGATACTTTCAAGTATCGGACGGTATCGCTCAACACTATTGATTGCCACTCCATTCATTCCCTGCATGGCTGTCAAGAAGGGGGGCTGTAAGGGGTGCAGCTAAAAGGAAGCCCCCATATGACTGCATTGACATGGGGAGGAGTGGAGTATTTTTTAACCCCTTCACCCCCAAGGGTGGTTTGCATGTTAATGACCAGGCCAATTATTACAATTCTGACCACTGTCCCTTTATGAGGTTATAACTCTGGAAAGCTTCAACAGATCCCGGTGATTCTGACACTTTTTTCTCGTGACATATTTTACTTCATGATAGTGGTAAAACTTCTTTGATATTACCTGCGTTTATTTGTGAAAAAAAACGGAAATTTGGTGAAAATTTTGAAAATTTCGCAATTTTCCAAATTTGAATTTTTATGCAATTAAATCACAGTGATATGTCACAAAAAATACTTAATAAGTAACATTTCACACATGTCTACTTTACATCAGCACAATTTTGGAACCAAAATTTTTTTTTGTTAGGGAGTTATAAGGGTTAAAAGTTGACCAGCAATTTCTCATTTTTACAACACCATTTTTTTTAGGGACCACATCTCATTTGAAGTCATTTTGAGGGGTCTATATGATAGAAAATACCCAAGTGTGACACCATTCTCAAAACTGCACTCCTCAAGGTGCTCAAAACCACATTCAAGAAGTTTATTAACCCTTCAGGTGTTTCACAGGAATTTTTGAAATGTTTAAATAAAAATGAACATTTAACTTTTTTTCACACAAAATTTAATTCAGCTCCAATTTGTTTTATTTTACCAAGGGTAACAGGAGAAAATGGACCCCAAATGATGTTGTACAATTTGTCCTGAGTACGCCGATACCCCATATGTGGGGGTAAACTACTGTTTGAGCGCATGACAGAGCTCGGAAGCGAAGGAGCGCCATTTGACTTTTCAATGCAAAATTGACTGGAATTGAGATGGGACGCCATGTTGCATTTGGAGAGCCCCTGATGTGCCTAAACATTGAAACCCCCCACAAGTGACACCATTTTGGAAAGTAGACCCCCTAAGGAGCTTATCTAGAGGTGTGGTGGGCACGTTGACCCACCAAGTGCTTCACAGAAGTTTATAATGCAGAACCGTAAAAATAAAAAATCATATTTTTTCACAAAAATTATCTTTTTGCCCCCAATTTTTTATTTTCCCAAGGGTAAGAGAAGAAATTGGACCCCAAAAGTTGTTGTACAATTTGTCCTGAGTACGCTGATACCCCATATGTGGGGGTAAACCACTGTTTGAGCGCATGACAGAGCTCGAAAGCGAAGGAGCGCCATTTGACTTTTCAATGCAAAATTGACTGGAATTGAGATGGGACGCCATGTTGCATTTGGAGAGCCCCTGATGTGCCTAAACATTGAAATTCCCCACAAGTGACACCATTTTGGAAAGTAGACCCCCTAAGGAGCTTATCTAGAGGTGTGGTGGGCACGTTGACCCACCAAGTGCTTCACAGAAGTTTATAATGCAGAACCGTAAAAATAAAAAATCATATTTTTTCACAAAAATTATCTTTTTGCCCCCAATTTTTTATTTTCCCAAGGGTAAGAGAAAAAATTGGACCCCAAAAGTTGTTGTACAATTTGTCCTGAGTACGCTGATACCCCATATGTGGGGGTAAACCACTGTTTGAGCGCATGACAGAGCTCGAAAGCGAAGGAGCGCCATTTGACTTTTCAATGCAAAATTGACTGGAATTGAGATGGGACGCCATGTTGCATTTGGAGAGCCCCTGATGTGCCTAAACATTGAAATTCCCCACAAGTGACACCATTTTGGAAAGTAGACCCCCTAAGGAGCTTATCTAGAGGTGTGGTGGGCACGTTGACCCACCAAGTGCTTCACAGAAGTTTATAATGCAGAACCGTAAAAATAAAAAATCATATTTTTTCACAAAAATTATCTTTTTGCCCCCAATTTTTTATTTTCCCAAGGGTAAGAGAAGAAATTGGACCCCAAAAGTTGTTGTACAATTTGTCCTGAGTACGCTGATACCCCATATGTGGGGGTAAACCACTGTTTGAGCGCATGACAGAGCTCGGAAGCGAAGGAGCGCCATTTGACTTTTCAATGCAAAATTGACTGGAATTGAGATGGGACGCCATGTTGCATTTGGAGAGCCCCTGATGTGCCTAAACATTGAAACCCCCCACAAGTGACACCATTTTGGAAAGTAGACCCCCTAAGGAGCTTATCTAGAGGTGTGGTGGGCACGTTGACCCACCAAGTGCTTCACAGAAGTTTATAATGCAGAACCGTAAAAATAAAAAATCATATTTTTTCACAAAAATTATCTTTTTGCCCCCAATTTTTTATTTTCCCAAGGGTAAGAGAAGAAATTGGACCCCAAAAGTTGTTGTACAATTTGTCCTGAGTACGCTGATACCCCATATGTGGGGGTAAACCACTGTTTGGGCGCATGGGAGAGCTCGGAAGGGAAGGAGCGCCGTTTGACTTTTCAATGCAAAATTGACAGGAATTGAGATGGGATGCCATGTTGCGTTTGGAGAGCCACTGATGTGCCTAAACATTGAAACCCCCCAACAAGTGACACAATTTTGGAAAGTAGACCCCCTAAGAAACTTATCTAGAGGTGAAGTGAGCACTTTGACCCACCAAGTGCTTCACAGAAGTTTATAATGCAGAGCCGTAAAAATAAAACAAACATTTTTTTCCCACAAAAATTATTTTTTAGCCCACAGTTTTGTATTTTTCCGAGGGTAACAGGAGAAATTTGACCCCAAAAGTTGTTGTCCAAATTGTCCTGAGTACGCTGATACCCCATATGTGGGGGGAACCACTGTTGGGGCGCATGGGAGGGCTCGGAAGGGATGGAGCGCCATTTGGAATGCAGACTTAGATGGAATGGTCTGCAGGCGTCACATTGCGTTTCAGCCCCTAATGTACCTAAACAGTAAAAAAAACCACAAGTGACACCATTTTGGAAAGTAGACCCCCTAAGGAACTCATCTAGATGTGTTGTGAGAGTTTTGAACCCTCAATTGTTTCACTACAGTTTATAACGCAGAGCCGTGAAAATAAAAAAAATAAATTTCCCCCAAAAATTGTTTTTTAGCCCCCAGTTTTGTATTTTTCCGAGGGTAACAGGAGAAATTGGACCCCAAAAGTTGTTGTCCAATTTGTCCTGAGAACGCTGATACCCCATATGTGGGGGGAACCACTGTTTGGGCGCATGGGAGGGCTCGGAAGGGATGGAGTGCCATTTGGAATGCAGACTTAGATGGAATGGTCTGCAGGCGTCACATTGAGTTTGCAGAGCCCCTAATGTACCTAAACAGTAAATAAAAAACACAAGTGACACCATTTTGGAAAGTAGACCCCCTAAGGAACTCATCTAGATGTGTTGTGAGAGCTTTGAACCCCCAAGTGTTTCACTACAGTTTATAACGCAGAGCCGTGCAAATAAAAATATTTTTTTTTCCACAAAAATTATTTTTTAGCCCCCAGTTTTGTATTTTCCCAAGGGTAACAGGAGAAATTGGACCCCAAGAGTTGTTCTCCATTGTGTTCCGAGTACGCTGATACCCCATATGTTGGGGTAAACCCCTGTTTGGGCGCACGGGAGAGCTCGGAAGGGAAGGAGCACTGTTTTACTTTTTCAACGCAGAATTGGCTGAAATTGAGATCGGACGCCATGTCGCGTTTGGAGAGCCCCTGATGTGCCTAAACAGTGGAAACCCCCCAATTATAACTGAAACCCTAATCCAAACACACCCCTAACCCTAATCCCAATGGTAACCCTAACCACACCTCTAACCCAGACACACCCCTAACCCTAATCCCAACCCTATTCCCAACCGTAAATGTAATCCAAACCCTAACCCTAACTTTAGCCCCAACCCTAACTGTAGCCTTAACCCTAGCCCCAACCCTAGCCTCAACCCTAACCCTAGCCCTAACCCTAGCCCCAACCCTAACCCTAGCCCTAACCCTAGCCCTAAACCTAGCCCTAACCCTAGCCCTAACCCTAACCCTTAACACTAAAAAACGGAGCAAAAACGTCCACTTCAACATATTTGTATAAAAAGTACGAATAAGTTTATTGTAATCACATTAATAATCAATATACAGATCATAAAGACACAAAATACAAAATGTGCATGCTGTCAGCACAGACATATGGCAGGAGGCATTACAAAGAGAATATGACAGTAGCCAAGTTTAGAAGGGGAGTACAAAGAGTACCCTTCAAGTTACAGCATTAGTCCCTTTATGGTGTGTGGCCCTATGTAAACATATCGCTATGTACCCAATGAGTAAGCAGCTATTGTATTTAACTATGTGACTTCATCCATGTGGTGGCCATGTGATGGGTACTATTGGATCTAGCGATATGTTTAGATAGGGCCACACACCATATAGGGACTAATGCTGTAACTTGAAGGGTACTCTTTGTACTCCCCCTCTAAACTTGGCTACTGTCATATTCTCTTTGTAATGCCTCCTGCCATATGTCTGTGCTGACAGCATGCACATTTTGTATTTTGTGTCTTTATGATCTGTATATTGATTATTAATGTGATTACAATAAACTTATTCGTACTTTTTATACAAATATGTTGAAGTGGACGTTTTTGCTCCGTTTTTTAGTGTTAATTGTATTTTGGAGTAGTCCAGTTAGGACATCCTTAGGGTGCCTTGGGAGAGTTAGGACTACCTGCTCACCATCATTGGAATTATTGGTGCTTCATGATTGTAGTAATAAACTAACCCTAACCCTTGCCCTAACCCTAGCCCTAACCCTAACCCTAATGGGAAAATGGAAATAAATACATTTTTTAAATTTTTGATTTTTCCCTAATTAAGCGGGTGATGAAGGAGGGGGTTTGATTTACTTTTATAGCGGGTTTTTTAGCGGATTTTTATGATTGGCAGCCGTCACACACTGAAAGACGCTTTTTATTGCAAAAAATATTTTTTGCGTTACCACATTTTGAGAGCTATAATTTTTCCATATTTGAGTCCACAGAGTCATGTGAGGTCTTGTTTTTTGCGGGACGAGTTGACGTTTTTATTGGTAACATGCTCGGGCATGAGAGATTTTTTTTTTGCTTTTTATTCCGATTTTTGTGAGGCAGAATTACCAAAAACCAGCTATTCATGAATTTCTTTTGGGGGAGGCGTTTATACCGTTCCGCGTTTGGTAAAATTGATAAAGCAGTTTTATTCTTCGAGTCAGTATAATTACAGCGATACCTCATTTATATCATTTTTTTATGTTTTGGCGCTTTTATACGATAAAAACTATTTTATAGAAAAAATAATTATTTTGGCATCGCTTTATTCTGAGGACTATAACTTTTTTAATTTTTTGCTGATAATGCTATTTGGCAGCTCATTTTTTGCGGGACAAGATGACGTTTGCAGTGGTACCATGGTTATTTATATCCGTCTTTTTGATCGCGTGTTATTCCACTTTTTGTTTGGCAGTATGAGAATAAAGCGTTGTTTTTTGCCTCGGTTTTTTTTTATTTTTTACAGTCTTTACTGAAGGGGTTAACTAGTGATATAGTTTTATAGGTGGGGTTGTTACAGATGCGGCGATACTAAATATGTGTACTTTTATTGTTTGACTTTTTTTATTTAGATATAGAAATGTATTTATGGGAATAATATATATATTTTTTTCTTTATTTAGGAATTTTTTTTTCTTTTTTTTTTACACATGTGGGAATTTTTTTTTTAACTTTTTTACTTTGTCCCAGGGGGGGACATCACAGATCGGTGATCTGACAGTGTGCACAGCACTCTGTCAGATCACCGATCTGACATACAGCCGTGCAGGCTTACCAGCACCTGCACGGCACCCGGAAGTAATCCCTGCAGGACCCAGATGCAGCCCGTGGCCATTTTGGATCCGGGGCCTGCAGGAATAGGAGGTAAGAGACCCTCGCAGCAACGCGATCACATCGCGTTGCTCCGGGGGTCTCAGGGAAACACGCAGGGAGCCCCCTCCCTGCGCGATGCTTCCCTGTACCGCCGGCACACCGCGATCATCTTTGATCGCGGTGTGCCAGGGGTTAATGTGCCGGGGCGGTCCATGACTGCTCCTGGCACATAGTGCCGGATGTCAGCTGCGATAGGCAGCTGACACCCGGCCGCGATCGGCCACGCTTCCCCCTTGAGCGCGGCCGATCGTGCTGGACGTACTATTCCGTCCTTGGGAATTAGGGCCCACCCCACATGGATGGAATAGTACGTCCAATGGCAGAAAGGGGTTAAATATGAATAGGTTGGCCTGGGATTGGTAGTTTAGGAATTGTGCGGGGGGTTTTGTGGGAGGTGGAGGCAGGGGCTTAGGGAAAAGTGCGGGAATGGGATCAGTTTGGAGCTGACAGGCGAAGAGAGTGGACCTGCTGCCACAGCGTTCACTTACCATGGCCACTGTGGACAGCCTGGTTGCCCAGCTTCAGAGGGAGGCACGGTCCAGGAGGGCCGGATGGCTTGAAGAGCAGCTCGCCGGGTTGCTAGGGGACAGCGGGAGATGAGGCAGCAGGACCAGGAGGATGAGGCTGCCCAAGAGACTGTCCCCCGACGTGACAACGCATGGCAGATGCAGGCCGCGGAGCCCCTCTGGGGAACCTGCGGGGGCTGTGGGATGCGGCGCAGCCACTTCACCCGCCCCCTCCTCCAGCACGAATCCACCTGGCGGCTCTGCCAGCGCGAGGCGACGTGGCGCTGGGAGGACGGTGCAGGCGCGGCCAGACGCCAGCGCTGCACAGGAAGCCAGGGCCACACCGGAAGTGCGGCCTGGCACTGGGCGCGATGGCGCCGCAGCGCCGGAGACTAAACTCAGGACCCACCGGGGAGTAGCTCCAGCGGCGGCAGCGGCAACGACGGGGCGAGGAAGGAGCCCAGCGACAGCAGCAGCATCCGGGAATCTGCAGGCGGACGGGACAGCGGCGGGCGCATCGGGACCACAGCCGCACGGTGCACCCGGCTCGGGGACAGGTCGGCGGAGCAGGATGTCGGGCAGGCCGGCGGCAGTGCTTCGCCATGGATCTGGACGCAGTCGCGCCGCGGGAGCGGCGGCCAGAGGGGCCAGTCCTGCTGCAGCGCACAGTGGACCTACGGAGGCTGCCAGGTCCAGATCCAGCAGGAGGTCGAGGGACCGGTCGCCTTCGCCAGTCTCGGCCCCCCCTGGTGACGTGGAGGCCAGGGGCGCAGGCCTGGGGCAGATGAGTGGCAGCGACGAATCTGGGAGCGAACATCTTGACGAGGGAGAGCGGCAGGAGTCAGGAGGCACGGCTGGTGGGGACACAGCACCTGCGCAGCCCCGTGAGTATATGTCCAGTCCTTTTCCGGTGCCAGGTGTGGGGGGGTTAGCGGAGCGGGGTGTTGGTAGTAGTGCAGGGGTTCCGGGCGTTAGAGAGCTTTTGGCGGGTATGTCGCAGATTCTGAGAAGATTGGATGGTGGGGTTGGGGATAGTGTTGGAGCATCGCCCGCAGGGGCTTGGTTGCCGGTTGCAGTTTCTGGAGCGGGGGGTGCTAGCGAGATTGTGAGCTCAGGTGGCAGTCTGCCGGCTTCAGTTGCTGGGGTGTCGGTTTCGGTGCAAACGGAAACAGGGAAGAGCGATACGGTGAAGTTAGACGATAGGGCGAAGGGCGAGGTCTATGTGTGTTTTGAGGGCCCGCTGGGGGCCCATTTGAAGAAAGAGGTCAAAGAAAAAATTTGGAAGGATGAATACGTGGAGATTTTCTCTCTCCTTCCTTTGGAAAAATGTAATTTGGATAAAGGAAAGAAAGACGATAGCAAAAAAGAGGAGGAGGAAAAGAGACGTTGGCGCCTTATTCCTCAGACGTTTGTAAACTGGCAGCAGGCCTTTGCCATTCTCACGAGTGTCATAGGGGAGAAATCCCCTGAGAATTGCTCGGGCCTGTTTTGTTATTTTGCTGCCATTGGAGAAACACATCGTACCTACGGGGGCCAGGCCTGGCTTCGATACGATGAACAGTTCAGGCAGCGGAAGGCGGTTAGGCCCGAGATAAAATGGGATCAGAAGGACATTGGATTGTGGTTGAAGGTGATGGCCCCGGTGCGATATGGGCAGTCCTTTCAAGGGGGCGGGGGGTAGCAGTCAGCAGTCAGGACAAGGTGGGGGAGGTCAGGGGTCACAAGGGGCAAAAGAGAGAACGGGGACATGCTGGCAGTTTAATGACGGCCAGTGTAAATATGGCGCCACCTGTAAGTTTAAATACGTGTGCTCCCATTGTAACGGGGCCTCACACGGGGCTTCTAAGTGTTTCAAAAAATCACGGGGTAAGCCATCAGTGGGTGGCGGTCAAGGGGGTGACGCCAGTGAAGCTTCCAAGGATGGTCCCCTATCTAAATAGATACCCGGACTATCAAAAGGCGGAAGTTATTAGGGATGGTTTTCTTGAAGGGTTTCAGATTCCTCACCCGCCGCACGTGGTCCCCTTTTCTATGAAGAATTTGAGATCGGCAAGTTTGCATAAGGAGGTTGTTACGGCTAAGTTGGCGAAAGGGAAGAATGGCGGGGCCGTTTAGTTCGTTGCCCATAGCTGGTGTGATTGTTTCCCCGCTTGGGGTGGTGCCCAAGAAGGAGACGAAAAAGTTTCGGCTAATTCAGCACCTGTCATATCCCAAGGGATCCTCTGTTAATGATGGGATTGCGGAGGAGTTGTGCTTCGTTGTGTACACGTCATTTGATGCGGCTGTCCAGTGGGTGCGAAGGTATGGGGCAGGGGCCTTGTTGGCGAAGACAGATATCGAGTCAGCGTTTAGGCTTTTGCCGGTACACCCGCAGAGCATTCCTTTGTTAGGTTGTTGGTGGGAGAGCGGTTTTTACTTGGATAGGTGTTTGCCTATGGGATGTTCGATTTCTTGTTCATTGTTCGAGACTTTCAGTACTTTTTTGGAATGGGTAGTTCGAGACGTTTCGGACGTTCCTTCGGTCATTCATTACTTGGATGATTTTTTGTTTGTTGGTCCACCGGATTCTGCGGTGTGCGGTAATCTGCTTGCTACCATGGAATGGGTGGCCGGACAGTTTGGTGTTCCTTTGGCACAGGATAAAACGGAGGGCCCTTGTACGGTTTTGAGTTTTTTAGGGATTTTGATTGATTCCGAAAAAATGGAGTGCAGGTTGCCAGACGACAAGTTGTTGTTGCTTAAGCAGGAGGTGTTCAGGATTGGAAAATTGCGGAAGACAACTCTGAAGGAGTTGCAGTCATTGCTTGGCCGCCTGAATTTTGCATGCCATATTATGCAGATGGGCAGGATTTTTTGTCACAGATTAGCCAGGGCTACGGCGGGCGCCCGGTCGGCCCATCATTTTATCCGTCTGGGTAGAGAGCATAAGGACGACCTTCTTGTTTGGCAGCGTTTTATGGAGAATTATAACGGCAGGTCGCTTATTCATTGGGAGGATCTGAATGCCTTTGACTGCGAGATCTACACGGACACAGCGGGTGGAGTTGGTTATGGTGCCTATTGTGGAGGAAAATGGAGTGTGGGTGTGTGGCCTGAAGATTGGCGGGAAAAATGGGCTTACCAAGAATTTAGCGTTGTTGGAGCTTTTCCCCATTGTGGTGTCGGTGTTCATTTGGGGCGACATTTTTAGGGACCGGCACGTACGTTTTCATTGTGATAACTCGAACGTGGTGTCTGTGATTAACAGCCTATCTTCTTCCTCCCCTCCAGTAATCAGGTTGGTCAGGGAATTGGTCTTGAAGTGCTTGGATTTGAATGCATGGATTTTGGCGGTGCACGTGCCAGGTGTTCAAAACACTATAGCTGATGCTTTGTCTCGTCTGCAGTGGGAACGGTTCCGGGAATTGGCTCCAGATTCGGAGGCGACAGGAGCAGCATGTCCTTCGCATTTGTGGCAGATTGTTGCGGAAGGGGAGGCCGATTGATTCAAGCTTCAGTGTCGAGCAGGACATGGTCAGATTATACGGCGGCATAGGGAATGTGGGAAGGTTGGTTGGCCCAATGCAGCTCGGCTGAGTCCGACGGCGATAGGACGATGGCGTTATTGGCCCTGATAGGTAAGGTGGTGGAGTGGGGTTGGTCTGTGTCAAGGTTAAACAAGTTTATTGCTGGTTTGGCTTTCGGTTTTCAGCTGCAAGGGTTAAGGGATGTTACAAAGGATTTTGTGATTCGTCAAGCGTTGAAGGGTTTTAGAAAGGGCAATGTGACTTTTGATAGGCGTAGGCCCATTTCTTTTGGGATGTTGCAGCGGTTAGGTGAAGCATTAGGTTACATTTGTTGTTCCCAGTTCAAGGCGGTACTGTTTCGGTTGGCCTTTTCTTTAGCATTTTTGGCGCTTTGCGTTTAGGAGAGTTGGTTTCTCCGAGCAAGGACAAGGCGGGTGGTCTTTTAGCGGAAGATATGGATTTTTGGGATGGCGGTATCGCTTTTTGGATCAGGCGTTCAAAGACTGATCGGCTGGGTAGGGGAAAGAAGGTAGTGTTGGGCAGGGTGGCTGGTAGCGGTATGTGCCCGCAACACTGTTTGGAAGTGCAGCGCCCCAGAGTCCTGGTCGTTGCAGTACTGTGGCTCCGCCGCTAAGGGGGGCTATGGTACGTCCGATGGCACTGAAAGAGTTCATCTGACCAGGTATCGCATACACCAATACATTTCACAGTCGGGCCTCCAGGGGGAGCTAAGGGTGCTATTTATTAGGCCACTCCTCACCACTGTGGGTAAACTGGGGGTCAGGCAGGAAGTTAGTCAAAAAGCTGACTGGGTTGGAACCAGGCAACACCTTGTGGCAGACGGTGTTGCGGGGGGAAGATTCGGTAGGGTCCCTGTCAGGTTTGGGACCCTGACAGAGGCCTGGCAACAAGGAAGAACGTCACGGGACCGTGCCTGCTCAGCATAGCGGCGGTGCCCTAAGAAAGGATTAGAAGCGAGATATATTGTGCTGGGTGAGAAACGAGATCAAAGCAAGAGGAGAAATACCAGTAGGAGTCATGCTGTAAGACCGAGGCAACATTCTACTGAGGCGCACAACCGGCGGCCGGAACGCCGAGGAAGTATATATATATCTAGCTCCAAGCAATACTTCAAACCAATGGCAGGACAGTCAGTCTCAGGCGGGCTGTCTCACATACATCACCTATGAAGACATGGGGGGCGCACTAGGAGAGGGGCGACTCTAGGGTCCCGGAAGAGCTCCGAGCCTACTCGTCATACGGGTGCCATCCTAACCAGAACATCAGGGAGGGACGGAGGAGAAGAACATCATCCGAACGAGTTGTGAGGGAACATCAGAAACAGACACAACAGTTGTGGGGTACTATCCCGTAAGCACAGCAGGGGAGGACCACAACACATAGCGCTAGCAGGAAGGCACAGATTTCCACCTGCAAAGAGAACTCTAGAGGTGCCATTGGACCGGCCGGACTTGCGCAGCCTGGTGAACCGTATTCCGGACTGAGGACCCAGAGATCTTCAGTAAAGAGGTAAAGAGATTGCAACCTGGTGTCCTCGTTATTTACTGCACCGCACCACCACCACCACTACCATCATCTACATCTATCATTCACTGTGCGCCCCTCGGCAGGGTCACGGACCGGGGCCTAGCCACCGTGACAACCCCAGAGCAGAGACTCAGAGGCCCGGTACCGGGTACCCCTCGGCCCTGCGGCAGTCGGGGCGCTGCAAAACTTGGCGTCACGAACAGGATCTACTTAAGCCTGAAGAATCAGGTCATGTGTGCCTTGGAACTGTGATTTACTGTGCTTGGACTGTACTTTATTGCAAAGACTGTGGATTGTCACTTGCCGCCAAAAGTTCCCGCCAAAACCGCCGCCATTACAGCGCTAAGGAGAGCGCAGGAGAAGAAGAAGGGCGTGGAAGTGGACATGTACGAGCTGAAGAGCACGAAAGACAATGGCCGCCCAGTCTAAATATTCCGGCCCCTTGAGGACGTGTCCGTCAGCAGCCGAGATCCGCCTCCTGATCCTCAATGGTGGGCAGAGACAAAGAAACCGAAACAGAGGAGAGAGAGGGAAAAGGACCAGGAAGAAGAAGTCAACGACATGGAGGACGCCATGGCCAGCTGCCCGGAGCCAGAGCGTGGGGTCGGAGCCGAGGACTCCCCCAGCTACCCGGAGAGGCACCGCAGCCAGACCTCCGCAGCTGACGCTGACCTCCTGCAGACGCAGCTGAGCACTGAGGCCGGGTGGAAGAAGACCATCATCGGGAGCCTCACCAGACATCTGTCGGCAGCCTCATCTGGTCCGGAGCAAGAAAGAAGTTCCAGCGCTCCGAAGCCAGAAAGCAAGGCCCTGCCGGAAAGCGAGATGCTGCAAGCAGAGATGACAACGTCGCAGCACGAGGCCCTGCAGCCAGCATTCCAGACCCCAGCGGAGGCAGAGCAGACCAGCACCGGAGGGACCGCATCTGAAGCAGGTATGAAAGACGACCCTGCCCTGATGACCGACATCACTCCACTGACTGCTAGTGCCACAGCTGCTGACTCCGTTCCAGTGACTGATCTTGCAGCAGCCGCTACCTTTGCTGCAGCAAATGCCCCTACTCAAGCTGCGCAGACCTCCATCGCTGCGCATGATTTAACTGTACATGAAAGACGGATTAACGGCGTTTGTCCAGCACTGGGTGTAACCCTGGACCTCACTTTTCCCAGGCCAAGAGGGGTTAAGTGCCAGGTGCAGCCCTGGAAGCCATCCAACTAAACCTCGGAAACCTGAAACTGTACATAGTTAACTGTTTGTTTCCCTGCTTTTTGCTACTAATATCCGACCTGGGTTATTCTTAAAGGGATCCCTTCGTTTACCCGGGGTCCCTTCTTCTGCTTTTTGTTTTGTTTCCTGTTTATTCATCATTGAAAGAACTGCTGGATCATGAACGATGCATGATACAAACTCCTTGTAAATAGTTGCACCTTCTTAAAGGTGCTCCTTACTGGTTTAACATACAAGAAGGACTCTTTGCGAAGATACCGCACCGGAGCCCTTACTGTGTACGGACTGGTAGCTGAAGAAGCTGCGCTACCTCATAAAGACTTGGTCCCCTCTTAAAGGGGATGTTCACACGTTGCACTTAGGAATGGTATTGCCTTAAGACAGTTAGATGGCAATAATGTCTTAGAAAGAAAAAGTGTTTGATAATGTTGATGGAAGAATGAGGACAGAAAGTGAACCCGGGCGGGGTTGGTTGGTGAGTCCTCCTAGGAGCCATATAGAGATGGCCTGTTGATCCTAAACTGAAGGAAAAAAAAAATATATGTTCTATACTGTGTATAGTAGTTGAAAAGGCAGTAGGCCCGGGCTGAAAGGGGCGGTCCTGTAAAGAAAGGAGAGGCAGTAGGTCTGGAGCCGTTAGGACAGGCGGTCCTGCAGATTTAAAGAAGGAGAATGAAGTTAATTGCCTTATAATGTGTTATAAGAAGGTCTTTAGTGGATTCAGAGTGTACATCCTTAAAGGCAATGTTAAATTAATGTTTAAAAAAGAAATTTTGCACTTAGTAGAATACCCGGTTGGGTAAGAAAAGTTATTTAAAAATATTTAACCATGTTTGTAACGTTCAAGTGTCCTCACCTCCCATAAAGGGAAGCTCTGTTCAAATATGCTTATTGTCATTGCACTCACAAAAATTGTATGTCTTTTGCTAACCTGTATTGTTGTTTTCTTCCCAGTCCCGGAGTACTGGATTTAACCGGGGGGGAGTGCAGCGCCCCAGAGTCCTGGTCGTTGCAGTACTGTGGCTCCGCCGCTAAGGGGAGCTATGGTACGTCCGATGGCACTGAAAGAGTTCATCTGACCTGGTATCACATACACCAATACATTTCACAGTCGGGCCTCCAGGGGGAGCTAAGGGTGCTATTTATTAGGCCACTCCTCACCACTGTGGGTAAACTGGGGGTCAGGCAGGAAGTTAGTCAAAAAGCTGACTGGGTTGGAACCAGGCAACACCTTGTGGCAGACGGTGTTGCGGGGGGAAGATTCGGTAGGGTCCCTGTCAGGTTTGGGACCCTGACAGAGGCCTGGCAACAAGGAAGAACGTCACGGGACCGTGCCTGCTCAGCATAGCGGCGGTGCCCTAAGAAAGGATTAGAAGCGAGATATATTGTGCTGGGTGAGAAACGAGATCAAAGCAAGAGGAGAAATACCAGTAGGAGTCGTGCTGTAAGACCGAGGCAACATTCTACTGAGGCGCACAACCGGCGGCCGGAACGCCGAGGAAGTATTTATATATCTAGCTCCAAGCAATACTTCAAACCAACGGCAGGACAGTCAGTCTCAGGCGGGCTGTCTCACATACATCACCTATGAAGACATGGGGGGCGCAATAGGAGAGGGGCGACTCTAGGGTCCCGGAAGAGCTCCGAGCCTACTCGTCATACGGGTGCCGTCCTAACCAGAACATCAGGGAGGGACGGAGGAGGAGAATAACGTCATCCGAACGAGTTGTGAGGGAACATCAGAAACAGACACAACAGTTGTGGGGTACTATCCCGTAAGCACAGCAGGGGAGGACCACAACACATAGCGCTAGCAGGAAGGCACAGATTTCCACCTGCAAAGAGAACTATAGAGGTGCCATTGGACTGGCCGGACTTGCGCAGCCTGGTGAACCGTTTTCCGGGCTGAGGACCCAGAGATCTTCAGTAAAGAGGTAAAGAGACTGCAACCTGGTGTCCTCGTTATTTACTGCACCGCACCACCACCACCACTACCATCATCTACATCTATCATTCACTGTGCGCCCCTCGGCAGGGTCACGGACCGGGGCCTAGCCACCGTGACAACCCCATTGCAGAGACTCAGAGGCCCGGTACTGGGTACCCCTCGGCCCTGCGGCAGTGGGGGCGCTGCAGAAGCATATTGGAGTTTGTGCCGAGTTAGGTCAGGCCCTTTGTTACAACACCAAGAAGGGGATTTTTTTGTCGCGCTTCCAATTTGTAGCCATATTGAAGAAAGACTTGGGATTTCTGGGTGGCGAACTTTGTGTCTGAGTGTTTGAGACACTTTGAACTTGAGTCTGGGATTGGTAATTTTTGAAGGGGTGACGGAGTGCACCTCAATGACATTGGTTTGGATTTGTGGGCCCTCGGTCTGCAGGAAGGAGTCGAAAGGGCTTTGGTGGTGGTGGGGCACTCACGAGCCTGAGGTGGTCAGGGCTGTGCATGTGTGGCGGGGGGTGGGGTTCTTGGAGTTGGTGATGATGCTTATAGGGTTGATCTGGCTTTTGTTACGGGCTCTGGACGGGGAGTTTACCTCGGGAGCTTTGGGGTTGGTTTGCCCGAAAAGGGTTACATGGTGCCCTCGAGCTGGTGGTCACGGCTGAGGGTAAATAGGTGTATTTTGGTTAAAATTTTGTGGTAGGCTTTCTGCCTATAATGAGCCAGATTTTTTAGCTCCAAGAACCCTCCCCTCTAGGTTTTTTACATTTACAATGTTTACATGTTGTTATTCATGTATTTGATTGTTAATAAAATGGCCACTGTGGCCGAATTATCCAAAAAGAAATTAATGTGTTTGTGTGAATTTCTAAGGTGGGTAAACGGAATTGTTTAAGGGGAGCAGGGTAGTCGAAGCGGAAGGTTACCTACGGAAAGGATCCAGTATTGGCGATATGCGGTCATGTGGTGCACTGGGCTTTTTCTGAGAACAAACAGAGTGCACTGCTGATCCATTTTAACAGAGAAAAAAAAAATCAATTTAGAATAAAAACTTCCCTTTCTTTCAATCGGTGTGGGTTCAAGCATTCGGACCCACAATGATTAACAGGTTACCTAAAAATGATAATAAATATGATGGAAGTCAAGAAAGACAGTTTTTAGTGCAAACTAAGCCAGAATTTTGGTGCATTTAGTTTATAAACTACATCCAATGTTTTTAAAGAGGATGTTTCACAAAATTTTTCATATTGAGATCAATACAGAATGTAATAGTGGCTGCAGAGTGGAATAAATAGTTTTTGTTATTTTTCAAGTTTCGCTCTCCGCTGTAGAGTGATTAGCAAGCAAAATATTTAACACCTAATTAGTTAACTCATAACAAACTTCAGCTACTCCAGATTTCTAAAATACACCTCAGCTGCTGTACAACCTTGTAATACGCCTCAGCACTTGGCAGCAGCAGAACCACATAATACATACCTCAGCTCTAAGCCATGGTGCGGCATGTTTATTCTTTAGTATGTTGCTATCTGCTTATGATTGGTCAGAATCATACAGGGAGCAGAAGCACATGCCCCCCCCCAGTGAAAACTATCTAATAAAACCCACTTGAATTTAAAAAAGTTAACTAAGTAAGTGTAAAGGACAGCAAAAGGTGGAAACATAAAGCCAAATAAATAATCTCACCAATATATTTGTGTATACAGCAATTGAAAGTGATTTGGACTGTACATGTAGGCAGGCAGCTAGCATCAGTGGGGGCAATTAGCCATTGGCTTAGTATCTGGTTCCTACATGTGTGCAGTTAGCACAGTAGAATTCCAGAGTAAGCTCAACCCTAGTCAGGGTATTGGGCTCAGAGCATCTGTTCTGTTTCTCTGTGTGAGTGACACAGCTCAGTTGCTGAACATCTCTTTCGTTTCTGTGTACAAAGGACACAGCTCAGTTGCAGAGCATCCGTTTCATTTCTGTGTGTGAATTCAGTTCATGTGCTGTTCACACTGAGTGGCATTCAACCCAGTGTCTATGGTTAATCGCTCGCCATGTATTCCATCATTATTCACTAGCAGCAGTTTTCCATCTCTGCACGGTGGACCCTGGGTTGCAATTGCACTTTATTGTTTATTTTATTTAGCGCAATCCGCCAACCCTAACAGATGATGATGATGTGTGAGTATGTCTTGCCTGTCATGGTTCTGTTTGTCATGCAGCAATATGGTGTGTCTAGGGTTAAACTTGGTAGCTTCCCTTTGGCTTTAGTAAGGCTTTTAATAGCCTCTCTGTGGTTCCATGCCTTGTCGGTTATACTCTAGCCCTCAGCTGAGGTAGTTGAACCTGTTGTGCCTGTGCCTTGTGCCTGTGTTTTGGTGTGTTTGTATGGTTCTGACCTGGTCTGTTTTCCCGTTGTGATTCTGTCTTCTGAATTTGTACTGCATTTGCTCTCTCGGCTCTGACTTCTGCTTTTCCCTGGTTACTCTTTTTGCTCACCCTTTTAGATACTGTTCCTCCTGTCTAGTATCCCTGACCTCGGCGTTCTTGTGACTTCCCCTTTCTTGTGCCCTACTGTGAGCTTACCCCTATTGGGACGTTGTGCTGCTGCCACACTCCTTGGTCCTATGCTGCAGATCTGCGGGAAGCCTGCCTCCGTCTCCTCTGACCGGCGGTCACGTGCCGCAGGTCCTGTTGCAGCGTTCTCCTAAACTGTCACGATGCTCTGCTCGGGAGCTCTGTCAGACTGTTCCTCTCCAGGCTGCCCTGTCCGCCAAGCTCCCTAGTGAGTGTCCGCTTGGCGAACTGTGATATTGCCCCATCCTATTTACATATATAATGTGATGAGGTGTGGATTTGTCTTGCCCCTTCCTATTTACATATATAATGTGATAAGGTATGGATTTGTCTTTCCCCTTCCTATTTTCATATGCACCTGCTTCTCTCTTGTTGGTTGTGAGACTGGGCCACAAGGTTGGAAATGAATTGTTTGTTGACCACTGTCATTGTGTTCTATATAAACCTTTGAGATATTTGTTGCCAACTTACGTCCACCAATTTTTATTTGATAGCATTGAGCGAATGTTCCAACTAATATAATTGCAGGATTGGATTGTCTTTTGTGCTGTATGTTATATTGATGTTTACAGGGCCGTATTTGCCACTAGGCACTTGAGGGCACGTGCCTAGGGTGGCAGGATGCGGGGGGGGGGGGGGCGCACTTGAGCTAGGCTTTTTCTTTTTTTTTTAATTTTTATAAAACTCCAGGGTCAAGTGCCTGCCCCCCTCCCTCTCTCCCTCCTTCCTGCCCCCTCCCTGAAGACGTAATACTCACCTTCTTCCAGCAGTGGCTGCAACTGCGTCTCAGCGCCGGCAGCACGTCCTGTCTTCAGCAGTCACATGGTACCGCTCATTAAGGTGATGAATATGCGCATATTCATCACTTTAATGAGCGCTACCACGTGACCGCTCATACAGGAAGGAAGATGCTGCAGAGATGCCAGGAAGTTCTGCACCGCGCGGTGAGAGGTGAGTATGACAGGGAAAAAGGATGGGGGAGCCATGCACGCAGGGGAGAAGGATGGGGGAGCCATGCACGCAGGGGAGAAGGATGGGGGAGCCATGCATGCAGGGGAGAAGGATGGGGGAGCCTGTTATGACCCCAATGGCGAGGGTCTCAGAGGAACAAGTAAGTCTGCGACGTACAAAAATCCAGCTCATAGGGCAGTGGTAACTGGGTTGACCATATATCTACTCCTAACGCCAACACTAGCAGTAGCCGGGGAACATGCCTACGTTGGTCGCTAGATGTCTCGCGCCAGCCGGAGGACTAACTACCCCTAGAAGAGGAAAACAAAGACCTCTCTTGCCTCCAGAGAATAGACCCCAAAAGTAGGATAGTAGCCCCCCACAAATAATAACGGTGAGGTAAGAGGAAATGACAAACACAGAGATGAACTAGATTTTAGCAAAGAGAGGCCCACTTACTAATAGCAGAATGTAGTAAGATAACTTATATGGTCAACAAAAACCCTAACAAAAATCCACGCTGGAGATTCAAGAACCCCCGAATCGTCTAACGGCCCGGGGGGAGAACACCAGCCACCCTAGAGCTTCCAGCAAGGTCAGGAAACAGATTATATACAAGCTGGACAAAAATGCAAACAAAAACAAATAGCAAAAAGCAAGAAAGCAGACTTAGCTTAATCAAACAGGAACCAGGATCAGTAGACAAGAGCACTACAGATTAGCTCTGATATCAACGTTGCCAGGCATTGAACTGAAGGTCCAGGGAGCTTATATAGCAACACCCCTGACCTAACGACCCAGGTGAGCATACAAGGGATGAATGACATACCCAGAGTCAAATCACTAGTAGCCACTAGAGGGAGCCAAAAGGTAAATTCACAACAGGAGCCATGCACGCAGTGGAGAAAGATGGGAGAGCCATGCACGCAGGGGAGAAGGATGGGTGTTGTGAAATTGGATTCTGGGCTCCCCCGGTGGCCACTTGTGGAATTGAACTTGTGTGCATCATCCCCTCTGTTCACCTGCTCCTATCAGGATGTGGGAGTCGCTATATAACCTTGCTCCTCTGTCAGTTTCTTGCCGGTCAACAATGTAATCAGAAGCCTTCTGTGCTTGTTCCTGCTACTAGACAACTCCCAGCTAAGTTGGACTTTTGTCCTTGTGTGTTTTTGCATTTTGTTCCTGTTCACAGCTGCTGTTTCGTTACTGTGTCTGGAAAGCTCTTGTGATCGGAAATTGCCACTCTGGTGTTATGAGTTAATGCTAGAGTCTTAAAGGAATTTCTGGATGGTGTTTTGATAGGGTTTTCTGCTGACCATGAAAGTGTCCTTTCTGTCTTCCTGCTATCTAGAAAGCGGACCTCGATTTTGCTAAACCTATTTTCATACTACGTTTGTCATTTCATCTAAAATCACCGCCAATATATGTGGGGGCCTCTGTCTGCCTTTTGGGAAAATTTCTCTAGAGGTGAGCCAGGACTGTCTTTTCCTCTGCTAGGATTAGGTAGTTCTCCGGCTGGCGCTGGGCATCTAGGGTTAAAAAACGTAGGCATGCTACCCGGCCACTTCTAGTTGTGCGGCAGGTTTAGTTCATGGTCAGTATAGTTTCCATCTTCCAAGAGCTAGTTCTCATATATGCTGGGCTATGTTCTCTCGCCATTGAGAATCATGACAGTTTGACCGGCCCAAAAAAGGGTTAAATTACTGGCTGAGAAAGGAGAGAAAAAAGAAGTCTGCTACAATTTTTTTTTTTTTTTTTCCTCTAGTTCTGAGTGTGCTCTTAATTGAATCACTTGCTAGTCTGCCTATACTGCAGCCTTCCTCTCTTTCTCTCCTTCTAATCCTTGAATGGCTCTGTGTTCACCTGTTTCAAATGGATCTTCAGAGTGTAGCTACAGGTTTGAATAATCTCGCCACAAAGGTACAAAATTTGCAAGATTTTGTTGTTCATGCACCTATGTCTGAGCCTAGAATTCCTTTGCCTGAATTCTTCTCGGGGAATAGATCTCACTTTCAAAATTTTAAAAATAATTGCAAATTGTTTTTGTCCCTGAAGTCTCGCTCTGCCGGAGACCCTGCACAGCAGGTCAGGATTGTAATTTCCTTGCTCCGGGGCGACCCTCAAGACTGGGCTTTTGCATTGGCACCAGGGGATCCTGCGTTGCTCAATGTGGATGCGTTTTTTCTGGCCTTGGGGTTGCTTTATGAGGAACCTCATTTAGAGCTTCAGGCGGAAAAGGCCTTGATGTCCTTGTCTCAGGGGCAAGATGAAGCTGAAATATACTGCCAAAAATTCCGCAAATGGTCTGTGCTTACTCAGTGGAATGAGTGCGCCCTGGCGGCGATTTTCAGAGAAGGTCTCTCTGATGCCATTAAGGATGTTATGGTGGGGTTCCCTGTGCCTGCGAGTCTGAATGAGTCCATGACGATGGCTATTCAGATCGATAGGCGTCTGCGGGAGCGCAAACCTGTGCACCATTTGGCGGTGTCTACTGAGAAAACGCCAGAAAATATGCAATGTGATAGAATTCTGTCCAGAAGCGAGCGGCAGAATTTTAGACGAAAAAATGGGTTGTGCTTCTATTGTGGTGATTCAACTCATGTTATATCAGCATGCTTTAAGCGTACTAAGAAGCCTGACAAGTCTGTTTCAATTAGCACTTTACAGTCTAAGTTTATTCTATCTGTGACCCTGATTTGTTCTTTGTCATCTATTACCGCGGACGCCTATGTCGACTCTGGCGCTGCTTTGAGTCTTATGGATTGGTCCTTTGCCAAACGCTGTGGGTATGATTTGGAGCCACTGGAGGCTCCGATACCTCTGAAAGGGATTGACTCCACCCCATTGGCTAGTAATAAACCACAATACTGGACACAAGTGACTATGCGTGTTAATCCGGATCAGCAGGAGGTTATTCGCTTTCTGGTGCTGTATAATCTACATGATGTTTTGGTGCTGGGATTGCCATGGCTGCAATCTCATAACCCAGTCCTCGACTGGAGAGCTATGTCTGTGTTAAGCTGGGGATGTAAAGGAACTCATGGGGACGTACCTTTGGTTTCCATTTCATCATCTATTCCCTCTGAGATTCCTGAATTCTTGTCTGACTTTCGTGACGTTTTTGAAGAACCCAAGGTTGGTTCACTACCTCCGCACCGGGAGTGCGATTGTGCCATAGACTTGATTCCGGGTAGTAAATACCCTAAGGGTCGTTTATTTAATCTGTCTGTGCCTGAACACGCTGCTATGCGAGAATATATAAAGGAGTCCTTGGAAAAGGGACATATTCGTCCTTCGTCATCTCCCTTAGGAGCCGGTTTTTTCTTTGTGTCTAAGAAAGACGGCTCTTTGAGGCCGTGTATTGATTATCGACTTTTGAATAAAATCACGGTTAAATATCAATATCCGTTACCACTGCTTACTGATTTGTTTGCTCGTATAAAGGGGGCCAAGTGGTTCTCTAAGATTGATCTCCGTGGGGCGTATAATTTGGTGCGAATCAAGCAGGGGGATGAGTGGAAAACCGCATTTAATACGCCCGAGGGCCATTTTGAGTATTTGGTGATGCCTTTTGGTCTTTCAAATGCCCCTTCAGTCTTCCAGTCCTTTATGCATGACATTTTCCGCGATTATTTGGATAAATTTATGATTGTGTATCTGGATGATATTCTGATTTTTTCGGATGACTGGGACACTCATGTCCAGCAGGTCAGGAGGGTTTTTCAGGTTTTGCGGTCTAATTCCTTGTGTGTGAAGGGTTCTAAGTGTGTTTTTGGGGTTCAAAAGATTTCTTTCTTGGGATACATTTTTTCCCCCTCTTCCATCGAGATGGATCCTGTCAAGGTTCAGGCTATTGGTGATTGGACGCAACCCTCTTCTCTTAAGAGTCTTCAGAAATTTTTGGGCTTTGCTAACTTTTATCGTCGATTTATTGCTGGTTTTTCTGATGTTGTAAAACCATTGACTGATTTGACTAAGAAGGGTGCTGATGTTGCTGATTGGTCCCCTGATGCTGTGGAGGCCTTTCGGGAGCTCAAGCGCCGCTTTTCTTCCGCCCCAGTGTTGCGTCAGCCTGATGTTGCTCTTCCTTTTCAGGTTGAGGTCGACGCTTCTGAAATCGGAGCTGGGGCGGTGTTGTCGCAGAGAAGTTCCGACTGCTCCGTGATGAGACCTTGTGCTTTTTTTTCCCGTAAATTTTCGCCCGCCGAGCGGAATTATGATATTGGG
Source organism: Ranitomeya variabilis (assembly GCF_051348905.1). NCBI lineage: Eukaryota > Metazoa > Chordata > Amphibia > Anura > Dendrobatidae > Ranitomeya > Ranitomeya variabilis. The sequence goes on from NC_135232.1 coordinate 570,147,886, forward strand.
AATCGGGAGCTTTTGGCCATGAAGTGGGCTTTTGAGGAGTGGCGTCACTGGCTTGAGGGGGCCAGACATCAGGTGGTGGTATTGACTGACCACAAAAATTTAATTTACCTTGAGTCTGCCAGGCGCCTGAATCCTAGACAGGCGCGCTGGTCGTTGTTTTTCTCTCGGTTTAATTTTGTGGTGTCGTACCTACCGGGTTCTAAGAATGTTAAGGCGGATGCCCTTTCTAGGAGTTTTGAGCCTGACTCCCCTGGTAATTCTGAGCCCACAGGTATCCTTAAAGATGGAGTGATATTGTCTGCCGTTTCTCCAGACCTGCGGCGGGCCTTGCAGGAGTTTCAGGCGGATAGACCTGATCGTTGCCCACCTGGTAGACTGTTTGTTCCTGATGATTGGACCAGTAGAGTCATCTCTGAGGTTCATTCTTCTGCGTTGGCAGGTCATCCTGGAATCTTTGGTACCAGGGATTTGGTGGCAAGGTCCTTCTGGTGGCCTTCCCTGTCACGAGATGTGCGAGGCTTTGTGCAGTCTTGTGACGTTTGTGCTCGGGCCAAGCCTTGTTGTTCTCGGGCTAGTGGATTGTTGTTGCCCTTGCCTATCCCGAAGAGGCCTTGGACGCACATCTCGATGGATTTTATTTCGGATCTGCCTGTTTCTCAGAAGATGTCTGTCATCTGGGTGGTGTGTGACCGTTTCTCTAAGATGGTCCATCTGGTTCCCTTGCCTAAGTTGCCTTCTTCTTCCGAGTTGGTTCCTCTGTTTTTTCAAAATGTTGTTCGTTTGCATGGTATTCCTGAGAATATCGTTTCTGACAGAGGGACCTAATTCGTGTCTAGATTTTGGCGGGCATTCTGTGCTAGGATGGGCATAGATTTGTCTTTTTCGTCTGCTTTCCATCCTCAGACTAATGGCCAGACCGAGCGGACTAATCAGACCTTGGAGACATATTTGAGGTGTTTTGTGTCTGCGGATCAGGATGATTGGGTTGCTTTTTTGCCTTTGGCGGAGTTCGCCCTCAATAATCGGGCCAGCTCTGCCACCTTGGTGTCCCCGTTTTTCTGTAATTTGGGGTTTCATCCTCGATTTTCCTCCGGTCAAGTGGAATCTTCGGATTGTCCTGGAGCGGATGCTGTGGTGGAGAGGTTGCATCAGATTTGGGGGCAGGTGGTGGACAATTTGAAGTTGTCCCAGGAGAAGACTCAGCTTTTTGCCAACCGCCGTCGTCGTGTTGGTCCTCGGCTTTGTGTTGGGGACTTGGTGTGGTTGTCTTCTCGTTTTGTCCCTATGAGGGTTTCTTCTCCTAAGTTTAAACCTCGGTTCATCGGCCCGTACAAGATATTGGAGATTCTTAACCCTGTGTCCTTCCGTTTGGACCTCCCTGCATCCTTTTCGATTCATAATGTTTTTCATCGGTCATTGTTGCGCAGGTATGAGGTACCGGTTGTGCCTTCCGTTGAGCCTCCTGCTCCGGTGTTGGTTGAGGGTGAGTTGGAGTACGTTGTGGAAAAGATCTTAGACTCTCGTGTTTCCAGACGGAGACTCCAGTATCTGGTCAAATGGAAGGGATACGGTCAGGAGGATAATTCTTGGGTCACTGCCTCTGATGTTCATGCCTCCGATCTTGTCCGTGCCTTTCATAGGGCTCATCCTGATCGCCCTGGTGGTTCTGGTGAGGGTTCGGTGCCCCCTCCTTGAGGGGGGGGTACTGTTGTGAAATTGGATTCTGGGCTCCCCCGGTGGCCACTTGTGGAATTGAACTTGTGTGCATCATCCCCTCTGTTCACCTGCTCCTATCAGGATGTGGGAGTCGCTATATAACCTTGCTCCTCTGTCAGTTTCTTGCCGGTCAACAATGTAATCAGAAGCCTTCTGTGCTTGTTCCTGCTACTAGACAACTCCCAGCTAAGTTGGACTTTTGTCCTTGTGTGTTTTTGCATTTTGTTCCTGTTCACAGCTGCTGTTTCGTTACTGTGTCTGGAAAGCTCTTGTGATCGGAAATTGCCACTCTGGTGTTATGAGTTAATGCTAGAGTCTTAAAGGAATTTCTGGATGGTGTTTTGATAGGGTTTTCTGCTGACCATGAAAGTGTCCTTTCTGTCTTCCTGCTATCTAGAAAGCGGACCTCGATTTTCCTAAACCTATTTTCATACTACGTTTGTCATTTCATCTAAAATCACCGCCAATATATGTGGGGGCCTCTGTCTGCCTTTTGGGAAAATTTCTCTAGAGGTGAGCCAGGACTGTCTTTTCCTCTGCTAGGATTAGGTAGTTCTCCGGCTGGCGCTGGGCATCTAGGGTTAAAAAACGTAGGCATGCTACCCGGCCACTTCTAGTTGTGCGGCAGGTTTAGTTCATGGTCAGTATAGTTTCCATCTTCCAAGAGCTAGTTCTCATATATGCTGGGCTATGTTCTCTCGCCATTGAGAATCATGACAGATGGGGGAGCCATGCACGCAGGGGAGAAAGATGGGAGAGCCATGCATGCAGGGGAGAAGGATGGGGAGCCATGCACGCAGGGGAGAAAGATGAGAGAGCAATGCACGCAGGGGAGAAGGATGGGGGAGCCATGCACGCAGTGGAGAAAGATGGGAGAGCCATGCACGCAGGGGAGAAGGATGGGGGAACCATGCACGCAGTGGAGAAAGATGGGGGAGCCATGCACGCAGGGGAGAAGGATGGGGGAGCCATGCACGCAGGGGAGAAAGATGGGAGAGCCATGCATGCAGGGGAGAAGGATGGGGAGCCATGCACGCAGGGGAGAAAGATGAGAGAGCCATGCACGCAGGGGAGAAGGATGGGGGAGCCATGCACGCAGGGGAGAAAGATGGGAGAGCCATACACGCAGGGGAGAAGGATGGGGGAGCCATGCACGCAGGGGAGAAGGATGGGGGAGCCATGCACACAGGGGAGAAGGATGGGGGAGCCATGCACACAGGGGAGAAGGATGTGGGAGCCGTGCTCACAGGGGAGAAGGATGGGGGAGCCATGCACGCAGGGTGAGAGGATAGAGGAGCCATGCACGCAGGGGAGAAGGATGGGGGAGCCATGCATGCAGGGTGGGAGGATGGCAGAGCCATGCACACAGGGGAGAAGGATGGGGGAGCCATGCACGCAGGGTGGGAAGATGGGGGAGCCATGCACGCAGGGTGGGAGGATGGGAAAGCCATGCACGCAGGGGAGAAGGATGGGGGAGCCATGCACGCAGGGTGAGAGGATAGAGGAGCCATGCACGCAGGGGAGAAGGATGGGGGAGCCATGCATGCAGGGTGGGAGGATGGGAGAGCCATGCACGCAGGGGAGAAGGATGGGGGAGCCATGCACACAGGGTGGGAGGATGGGGGAGCCATGCACGCAGGGTGGGAAGATGGGGGAGCCATGCACGCAGGGTGGGAAGATGGGGGAGCCATGCACACAGGGTGGGATGATGGGGGAGCCGTGCACACAGGGTGGGAGGATGGAGTGTAAATATGGAGTATAAATACTGGGCCCTATGGGGGGGACACAATGTGAGAGGACAGTTTGAAGAGGGGGCCGGTATAGAACGGAGAGGTCAGTGTGAAGAGTATGTACCATAAGAGGGACAGTGTGGAGGTCATATTTTGTGCAGACAATATAATGAGGGGCAATTTTTTATTCAGGAGCATTATAATGACACTTGTATCTTTAAGGGCGTCATGTGGAGATTTTCTGCAAAAGAGCGGAGAAGATGGAAGTCTGCAGAGACGGCTGTGGATGAGAAAACTCATCATGGGATCTGGACAAGATGAAGAAAAGAAGGAGAACGGCTCCAGAGGCGACATCATCTATCAGGTACCTGGATGTAAATGTTATTTGTGATGCTAACTCTCATGTTTTTATTTATGTTAGGAGCATTAAAGGGCATGTCCAGGTTTGTAATGAGTCTGCAGTCATTCTTTGTGACTGCAGACTTCTGAATTCTCACAGTGCGCACTGCACGCTGTCAGAATTCTCTCATGCTGGGGATTTACATTAATGCGGTCATGTGCTGACTAGACATGTGTGGCCTCCGTCAATGAAAATGAACTGAGCGAGGTCGGGCACGTCTAGTCGGAATGTGAAATGCATTGAAAAAGACCCTTGAGGTTGAAACGTTGCATTTATGGCATAATAAAGAAGATTTTTTTCACCTTGACTTGTTCTTCACTTCAACCTATATAATTTTTGTGCATGACACTTAAGGAAAATTTTTTCCATCCACTGTCATGGTATGCATACAATAAAACAAGGAGAAAGTATATAATTTTGGAATTATGCATTGAATATTGTTCAGATATTAACAGTATAATTTATTCTAGAAAACAAAAAACATAATGTATGAGTACACCAATACCCCATACGTGGTCAAAAACTACTTCTGAGGCACAGTGCACAGCTCAGAAGGGTAGAAGCGCCATATTGGAGTTCAGATTTTGCTGGAATGGTTTGAGGGTGTCATTTTTACATTGGCAGAGCCCCTGAGGTGCCAGAAGAGCCGAAATTTGAAATATGTGAACTCATTTAGCAAACTACACTCCCCAATGAATTCATCTAAGGGTGCAGTGATCATATTGACACCACATGTGCCTCACAGAATTTTTTACCATTGGGCAGTGATGATAAAATAATTAGATTTTTACCACAAAAATGTTGTTTTAGCCCTGAGTTTTAAAATGTTTTAAGGACTAATAGGAAAAAAATGGATGCCTCAGTTTGTTATGCAATATCTCAAGAGTGCGCCAATATCCTACATGTAATCAGGAAATACTTTTCAGGCACAGTGCAAAACTCAGAAAGGAAGGAGCACCATATTACATAGTGCATATTTTACTGTTATGGTTTGCGGGTGCCATGACCGACTGAAAGAACCCCTGAGGTGCCAAAACAGTAGAACCTGACATAGGTGAACCCATTTTACAACTACACATCTCAGCGAATTCATATAGGGGTGCAGTGATCTTATTGACACCACGGGTGTGTCACAAAATGTTATACTATTGAGCAGTGAAGAAAAAATAACTACAGTTTTAAACAAAAATTTTGTTTTAGCCCCAGATTTTACATTTTCACATTCGGAAAGGATAAAAATGGCACCTAAATGCCTCACACAATTTCTGCTGAATGTACAAATAGCTCATAAGTGGATGTACAAAAAGCTTATAAGTGGATGTATAGTACTGCTTAGCCACACAGTGAAACTCGGGAGGGACAGAGTGCTGTTTGCCTCCTGGAGCAGATTTTCCTAAAATAGTTTGCAGATTCCATATAAAGAACCACTAAGTGCTAAAAAAGTAGATTTCTTCCTCAAGTTACCCCATTTTCGAAATTATAACCCTTTGGGAATTAATCCACAGGTGTAGTGAAGATTTGTCTCCATGGGTGTTTTCCAGAAACGAACAGCAGTGAATGTTGCTGAGTGAAAATTGCAAATCTGCTTTTGTAGTGCCCAGTACATTCTAGTGTCAGTGCATTATGCCCAGCTCATGCATCTGGAAACATTGACCCATAAATTAGGAGAGCTGTCATAGCTACAGAAATGTCAAACATGAAGTTGCTAAATTTGGTTTTCACACACTGTGGGGATCCAAAGGGAGGGAGCATTTGGATTTGGGAGTGTATAATTTTTTGAATTTGTTTTAGGAGGTATCATAGAAAATATTAACCCCTTTCTGACCTCGGACAGGTTAAGGCCATGTTCACACGTTGCGGTTTTTACCACGGATTCGCTGCGTTTTTGACGCTGCGGATCTGCAGCAGTTTTCCATGTCGTGTACAGTACCATGTAAACCTGTGGAAAACCAAATCCGCAGTGCACATGCTGTGGAAAATACCGCGCGGAAACGCAGCATTGTTTTTTCTGCAGCATGTCAATTCTTTGTACGGATCTGCAGCGTTTCTGCACCCATTGACTTGCATTCAGTCGGGCACATCCGCAGCAAAACCGCAGATGCAAAAAAGATCTGCGGTTTAGCTGCGGGTGAAAATGCTGCAGATCGGGAGGGGGACAGTGTGTGGGCGGAGTATGGGCGGAGGCTGTGTGTGTCTATGTGTGCGGGCGGGGTCTGTGCGGGCCTGTCGGGGGTCTGTGCGGGCCTGCCGGGGGTCTGCGGGCCTGCCGGGGGTCTGTGCGGGCCTCTCGGGGATCTGTGCGGGCCTGGGGGGTCTGTGCGGGACTGTCAGGGGTCTGTGCGGGCCTCTCAGGGGTCTGTGCAGGCCTGCTGGGGGTCTGTGAGAGACTGTCGGGGGTCCATGTGGGCCTGTCGGGGGTCCGAGCAGGCCTCTCAGGGGTCTGTGCGGGCCTCTCGGGTGTCTGTGTGGACCTCTCGGGGGTCTTTGTGTGTGTGTGTGTGTGTGTACAGGCATCGTCTGATGGGATTACAAGTCCCATCGGGCTACGCCTGCTACAATGACAGTGATGGACACATTAGCCAATGACGGGACAGTAGTAGTCCCATCATCCGGCTAATGTGTTGAGTGTAAAAAAACAAATGAAAAAAACACAAAACATACAACATATAACATAGAACATATGTGTTATATGTTATAACATACAACATCCAACATATAACATACAATGCATACATACAGTACATTAATACATTACATACAATACATACTGTACATACAGAACACACAACATAGAGTACTTTCTCACCATCACCTTGTCACTTTGATCCCCGAAGCCATTGTCACCTGTAAAAAATATTAAAATAATAAACAAACAATATACTCCCTGATCCACAGAAATCCAATTAAAACAAGTGTCCCACGACGATCTCTCGTGGAGAGCAGCAGCATCAGCTGATGCGACCACTCTCCAGGGGCTCCAGGAATACAATGACGGAAGGTATCCTTCCGCACTGTAATCCTCCGCCACTGTAAAAATAGTCCCTAGTCTCACTTATGGCACTGCTGTGTGAGAAAGTTCCCACACAGCAATGCCATAAAGTGAGACCCTGAACTCAGGTATCCTCAGTGATACACAGCAGGAGCCATTGTCTCCTGTCAGTGTGTCACTGAAGGTCCTATGGAGCAGTGACATCACCCGATGTCACTGTTCTATAGGGGAGATCATCATGGGACACTCATTATTAATTGGACTGCGTCACACAGGGAGTATACGGTTTATTATTTTTAATTTTTACAGGCGATCGAGTAAGTATGGTTAAATTAAGAATATTAAAATACTTTTTTCTGGCTGTGTCTTTATTTTTTTTAACTCTTTCACTGCTCTAGGATTAATAAAGAATAGTAGTCCTATTGACGCCTCTCCATTATTAACCCGGCTTAATGTCACCTTCCAATAGCAAGGTGACATGAACCCCTTATTACCCCATATCCCACCGCTACTCCGGAGTGGGAATAGAGGGGCTAAGTGCCAGAATTGGTGCATCTCACAGATGCGTCATTTCTTGGGTGGCTTGGGGCTGGTATTTGTAGCCGGGGGGGCCAATATCCATGACCCCTCCCTAGGCTATGAATATCAGCCCACAGCTGTCTGCGTAGCCTTTCTGGCTATAAAATATAGGGGGACCCCACGTCATTGTTTTTTTGGGGTCCCCCTATTTTAACCCCTTCCTGATATGTGCCGTACTATTACTGCGCTGTGGGAACTGCGTTCCCGCAAACCGCAGTACTAGTACGGCGCTGCTATTTCCGGTCACCGCGCTGCATCGCGCGGTGACCGGGTGAGGATGGCTGCTGTTTCTAACAGCAGGCCATCCTGGCATGTCACCAAGAGAGGCTGATCTGCGCCCCCGCATCGGCGATCGCTGTGATTGGCTGGTGAACTCTCACCAGCCAATCACAGCAAAGCTGCCAATAAAGTTGGTAAAAAAAAGCATGTGACAGGCTGTGATTGGTGCTGTGTGACGTCGCACCAATCACAGCGGTCACAGTAGGTGGGGTGATCGCCACGTCACCTCACCTGATTAATCCCTATGGCGCTGATTGGCTGAACAATAGCTTCTAGCCAATCAGCGCCAAAGGGGTTAATTTAAAATACCGATCACCGCCCTGCACGCCATCTTTCTCTCAGATTTGGTAAAAGCACCACTTACATACACATCCCCGGGGTTTGGGAAAAAAAATAAAAATGGCCCATTCGTCAACAAGGTGCTATACAGCCAGTGAGGAAGATCCCACATTCCTCTATTCCTCCTCCTCCTCATCTGATGAGGAAGGACCCCCAACACGGCGCCCTAGGACCCAGGCAAGTCCTGCAGCAATCGATCCCGTATGGATGTTATGGTGGGATTCCCCACGCCTGCTGGTCTGAATGAGTCTATGTCCTTGGCCATTCAGATCGATCGACGCTTACGTGAGCGCAAAAATGTGCACCATTTGGCGGTGTTTTCTGAGCAGAAGCCTGAGCCGATGCAATGTGATAGGACCTTGACCAGAGCTGAACGGCAAGAATACAGATGTCAGAATGGGCTGTGTTTTTACTGTGGTGATTCCACTTATGCTATCTCTGATTGTCCTAAGCGCACTAAACGGTTCGCTAGGTCTGCCACCATTGGTACGGTACAGCCAAAATTTCTTTTGTCCGTTACTCTGATTTGCTCTTTGTCGTCCTATTCTGTTATGGCATTTGTGGATTCAGGCGCTGCCCTGAATTTGATGGACTTGGAGTTTGCCAGGCGCTGTGGTTTTTTCTTGGAGCCCTTACAGTATCCTATTCCATTGAGAGGAATTGATGCTACACCTTTGGCCAAGAATAAGATCAGTACTGGACTCAATTGACCATGTGCATGGCTCCTGCACATCAGGAGGATATCCGCTTTTTGGTGTTGCATAATCTGCATGATGTGGTCATTTTGGGTTTGCCATGGCTACAGGTCCATAATCCAGTATTGGATTGGAAATCAATGTCTGTATCCAGTTGGGGTTGTCAAGGGGTACATGGGGATGTCCCATTGTTGTCTATTTCGTCTTCCCATCCTTCTGAAGTTCCTGAGTTCTTGTCAGATTACCGGGATGTATTTGATGAGCCCAAATCCAGTGCCCTACCTCCTCATAGGGATTGCGATTGTGCTATTAATTTGATTCCTGGTAGTAAGTTTCCGAAGGGCCGACTGTTCAATTTATCTGTGCCAGAACACGCCGCAATGCGGAGTTATATAAAGGAGTCCTTGGAGAAAGGGCATATTCGCCCGTCGTCGTCACCATTGGGAGCAAGGTTCTTTTTTGTGGCCAAGAAGGATGGTTCTCTGAGACCATGTATAGATTACCGCCTTCTCAATAAAATCACCGTCAAATTTCAGTACCCTTTGCCGCTACTGTCTGATTTGTTTGCTCGGATTAAGGGGGCTAGCTGGTTCATCAAGATAGATCTTCGAGGGGCGTATAATCTTGTGCGTATTAAATGGGGCGACGAATGGAAAACAGCATTTAATACGCCCGAGGGCCATTTTGAGTACTTGGTGATGCCATTCGGGCTTTCTAACGCTCCATCTGTGTTTCAGTCCTTTATGCATGACATCTTCCGAAAGTACCTGGATAGATTCATGATTGTATATTTGGATGATATTTTGGTCTTTTCGGACGATTGGGAGTCTCATGTGAAGCAGGTCAGAATGGTGTTCCAGGTCCTTCGTGCTAATTCCTTGTTTGTGAAGGGGTCTAAATGTCTCTTTGGAGTTCAGAAGGTTTCATTTTTGGGTTTCATTTTTTCCCCTTCTACTATCGAGATGGACCCTGTTAAAGTGCAGGCCATTTATGATTGGACTCAGCCTACTTCTGTGAAGAGCCTTCAGAAATTCCTGGGCTTTGCTAATTTTTACCGTCGCTTCATCGCTAATTTTTCTAGTGTTGTTAAACCATTGACTGACTTAACCAAGAAAGGTGCGGATGTGGTCAATTGGTCCTCTGTGGCCGTTGAGGCTTTTCAGGAGCTGTAGCGTCGTTTTTCTTCTGCCCCTGTGTTGTGTCAGCCAGATGTTTCGCTCCCGTTTCAGGTCGAGGTGGATGCTTCTGAGATTGGAGCAGGGGCTGTTTTGTCTCAAAGAGGTTCTGATGGCTCTGTGATGAAACCATGTGCTTTCTTTTCTAGAAAGTTTTCGCCTGCTGAGTGCAATTATGATGTGGGCAATTGAGAGTTGTTGGCTATGAAGTGGGCAATTGAGGAGTGGCGACATTGGCTTGAAGGAGCCAAACATCGCGTGGTGGTCTTGACGGATCACAAGAATCTGACTTATCTCGAGTCTGCCAAGCGGTTGAATCCTAGACAGGCTCGATGGTCGCTGTTTTTCTCCCGCTTCAATTTTGTGGTTTCGCACCTTCCGGGTTCTAAGAATGTGAAGGCTGATGCCCTTTCAAGGAGTTTTGTGCCTGATTCTCCGGGAGTTCCTGAGCCGGCTGGTATTCTCAAGGAGGGGGTAATTTTGTCTGCCATCTCCCCTGATTTGCGGCAGGTGCTGCAGGAGTTTCAGGCTGATAGACCTGACCGTTGCCCAGCGGAGAAGCTGTTTGTCCCTGATCGATGGACTAGTAGAGTTATCTCTGAGGTTCATTGTTCGGTGTCGGCTGGTCATCCTGGAATCTTTGGTACCAGAGATTTGGTGGCTAGATCCTTTTGGTGGCCTTCCTTGTCACGAGATGTGCGTTCTTTTGTGCAGTCCTGTGGGACTTGTGCTCGGGCTAAGCCCTGCTGTTCTCGTGCCAGTGGGTTGCTTTTGCCCTTGCCGGTCCCGAAAAGGCCCTGGACGCATATTTCCATGGATTTTATTTCAGATCTCCCTGTCTCTCAGAGGATGTCGGTTATCTGGGTGGTTTGTGATCGCTTCTCTAAGATGGTCCATTTGGTACCTTTGCCTAAATTGCCTTCCTCCTCTGATTTGGTTCCATTGTTTTTCCAGCATGTGGTTCGTTTGCATGGCATTCCGGAGAACATCGTGTCGGACAGAGGTTCCCAGTTTGTTTCAAGATTTTGGCGGTCCTTTTGTGCTAAGATGGGCATTGATTTGTCTTTTTCTTCAGCTTTCCACCCTCAGACAAATGGCCAAACCGAACGAACCAATCAGACTTTGGAAACATATCTGAGATGCTTTGTTTCTGCTGATCAGGATGATTGGGTGTCTTTCTTGCCTTTGGCTGAGTTCGCCCTTAATAATCGGGCCAGCTCGGCCACTTTGGTTTTGCCTTTTTTCTGTAATTCTGGTTTCCACCCTCGTTTTTCTTCAGGGCAGGTTGAGCCTTCGGACTGTCCTGGTGTGGATTCTGTGGTGGACAAGTTGCAGCAAATTTGGACTCACGTAGTGGACAATTTGACATTGTCCCAGGAGAAGGCTCAACGTTTCGCTAACCGCCATCGCTGTGTTGGTCCCCGACTTTGTGTTGGGGATTTGGTTTGGTTGTCGTCTCATTATGTTCCTATGAAGGTTTCGTCTCCTAAGTTTAAGCCTCGTTTCATTGGTCCTTATAAGATTTCTGAAATTCTTAATCCTGTGTCATTTCGTTTGGACCTTCCAGCTTCTTTTGCCATCCATAATGTGTTCCATAGGTCGTTATTGCAGAGATATGTGGCTCCTGTGGTTCCCTCCGTTGATCCTCCTGCCCCGGTGTTGGTTGAGGGGGAGTTGGAGTATGTGGTGGAGAAGATTTTGGATTCTCATATTTTGAGACGGAAACTTCAGTACCTAGTCAAGTGGAAAGGTTATGGTCAGGAGGAAAATTCCTGGGTGGTTGCCTCTGATGTTCATGCTGCCGATCTTGTTCGTGCCTTCCATTTGGCTTGTCCGGATCGGCCTGGAGGCTCTGGTGAGGGTTCGGTGACCCCTCCTCAAGGGGGGGGTACTGTTGTGAATTCTGTTCTCGAACTCCCTCCTGTGGTTGTGAATGGTACTTCGGCGAGTTCTGTTCATGGACTCCCTCTGGTGGCTGTGAGTGGAGCTGCTGGTTCTGAGGTTCCTTCTCCAGCTGATCTTGTTTAGGCCTTGGCTTGCTGCTCTATTTAACTCCACTCAGATCGTTACTTGATGCCAGCTGTCAATGTCCTAGTACTGGTTCAGTTTGCTCTTGGATCTTTCAGATGACCTGTCTACTCCAGCAAAAGCTAATTCCCTGCTAGCTTATTTGTTTACCACTGTTTTCTTGTCCAGCTTGCTATCATGATTCTGCCTGGCTAAGCTGGAAGCTCTGGGATGCAGAGTGGCACCTCCACGCCGTGAGTCGGTGTGGGGTCTCTTTTGCACACTCTGCATGGTTTTTTGGTAGTTTTTTATGCTGACCGCAAAGATACCTTTTCTATCCTCAAGTCTGTTTAAGTTAAGTCTGGCCTCCTTTGCTGAAACCTATTTCATTCCTGTGTTTGTGACTTCCATCTTAACTCACAGTCAATACGTGTGGGGGGCTGCCTATTTCTTTGGGGAATTTCTCTGAGGCAAGTTAGGCCTTATTTTCTATCTTTAGGGGTAGTTAGCTCTTAGGCTGTGAAGAGGCATCTAGGCAGAGTCAGGTACGCTCCACGGCTAATTCTAGTTGTTGTGATAGGTTTAGGGGTTGCGGTCAGCAAAGTTCCCACTTCCCAGAGCTTGTCCTGTATTACTGGTTTGCTCATCAGGTCATTCCTAGTGCTCCTAACCATCAGCTCATCATAACATGTCACCTCCCCATCATCTCGGGAGACTCAAAAATTGATGATGTCAGTATTTCAAGATCTGATGACCTCGGGAGCAATTTCTATGGTCCCAGTAAACGAACAGGGAAAGGGGCATTATTCCCGTATATTCATGGTAAAAAAGCCTTCCGGACAAGCCCGGATCATAATAAATTTAAAGCTCTCAATCAATACATCACTTACCGCAAATTCAAAATGGAGTCAGTAAAATCAGCCATCCCTCTGATAGCTCCTCATTCATATATGGCAACAATAGATCTCAAGGATGCCTATTTTCATATCCCGATACATCCTTGTCACAGGAAGTATCTGAGATTTGCGGTTCAGTTGAATCACAAGATTCTACATTTCCAGTACAATGTTCTTCCCTTCGGGATCTCCTCGGCCCCAAGGGTTTTCTCCAGAGTTATGGCGGAAGCTGTATCTCATATCAGAAACCAAGACGTCGCCATAGTACCTTACCTGGATGACCTTCTAATCATTGGTCCTTCCACCGAAATTCTCAATCAAAGGGTTGCCAGAACTCTGAACATCCTACAACTCTTGGGTTGAATACCCAATCTAAAGAAGTCTCAGCTGTTGCCATCAAAAGTGATAAAATTTTTGGGGGTCCTGTTGGACTTGGAAAATCAAAAATCTTTCCTACCAGAAGATCACCAGAAGAACTTGACATCCAAAGTCCTAGACTTTAAAAAACAAAGGTCCCCTACTCTGCGGACAGCAATGTCTCTTCTGGGGTCGATGACGGCCTGCATACAGTCAGTCCAGTGGGCTCAGGCCCATTCCAGAGTTCTGCAGGCACACATTCTGGAAAACTGGAATGGAAATCCAAACTTCCTAAACAGAAGAGTATACACTCCAGGGATGGTAAAAGCCTCCTTAACCTGGTGGGTGATCCAAACAAACCTTCTAAAAGGTGTGGACTGGATACAAAATCCACTGGTGACAGTAACAACAGATGCCAGTCGAAAAGGCTGGGGTGCGGTGGTGTCGTAGGTCCCATTTCAGGGTCACTGGAATCAGAAAGAAAGCTCCAGTTCTTCCAACCTCAGAGAATTGATGGCAGTGGAGAAGGCCCTTCTAGCCACCAACAGTCTAATCGTAGGTTAACATATCAGAGTGTACTCGGACAATATAACGACTGTATTGCATCTCAAACACGAAGGGAGTCCAAAATTCAACTACCTGAGAGTTGTATCAAGCAGAATTTTTTGCTGGGCAGAGAAACATCTCCTCTCATTATCAGCAATACACCTCAAAGGGTCAATAAATGTTCAAGCAGATCTCCTAAGTCGTCACGACTTACAACCAGGAGAATGGAGCCTGAAGACGGACATTTTCAGGATGTTGACGAACAGGTGGGGCCTTCCCGACATAGATCTCTTAGCTTCAAGTCAGAATGCACAGGTCGAGACCTATTTTTCTCTAAACCCCAGAGACAAATCTCAGGAAGTAGAAGATTTTGCCCATACATGGAAGTTCCGGCTAGCGTACGTATTTCCTCCAATACCGTTGCTTGCAAAGACCCTTCAGAAGATCCGAGACAATCAAGTCCCGACTATCCTGGTAACTCCGGCATGGCCAAAGAGGAGCTGGTACCACCTCATCAGGGAATTACAAGTGGATGGTCCAGTCTTTCTACAAACGTCAGAGGATCTTCTCCTTCAGGGTCCCTTTTATCATCCAAACCCCCCAAAATTCAAACTGGCAGACTGGCTATTTAAGCCCAGGTACTAAGAGCTAAAAGGCTTTCAGAATCAGTGATCTCCACTTCACAAAAGTCCAGAAAACCTGTCACTAACGTTATATATAGCAAAATTTGGAAAAGGTTCTCCTCGTGGTGTCACCCTTATAATCCTAACCCATTCCACCCTAATGTCTCACAAATATTAGACTTTTTGCAAAATGGGCTGGAATTGGGGTTAAAACCGAGTACATTAAAAGTTCAAGTATAGGCCTTGAGTTCTGTGTTTAACAAAGACCTGGCGGGTCATCGTTGGATAAAAAGGTTTATGGTCTGAGCATCAAGACATCATCCAAAACAACAAATTTTTGTGCCATCATGGGACTTGAACATAGTCCTAAGGGGCCTTACAGCTCCTCCATTTGAGCCGCTATCCTCCTGCTCCTCACAGCTGCTATCTTGCAAAGCTGCCTTCTTAGTTGCCATATCTACTGCAAGACGAGTAGAGGAAATACAAGCCCTTTCAATCAGGGAACCTTATCTCAGCATAAGGGACGATTCCATTGTGTTCCGACCTGATCCATGTTTTCTTCCAAAGGTGGTGTCAGAGTTTCACCAATCACAGGATATAGTCCTTCCATCGTTCTGTCACAATCCTACAAATCCGGAAGAAAATAGATTCCATACTTTGGATGTACGTGGTATAGTTTTACACTATTTAGAACAAGCTAAATGTTTCAGAATTGACCAAAATCTCTTCATTCATTTATCTGGGCGAAACAAAGGCAAGAAGGTAGCGAAGAGTACCATTACCAACTGGATAAAAAAGGCCATAACTGAAGCATATCTAGCTCAGAATGTCCCAGTACCTACAGGCCTAAAGGCTCATTCCACCAGATCTACAGGTCCTTCTCAAAAAATTAGCATATAGTGTTAAATTTCATTATTTACCATAATGTAATGATTACAATTAAACTTTCATATATTATAGATTCATTATCCACCAACTGAAATTTGTCAGGTCTTTTATTGTTTTAATACTGATGATTTTGGCATACAACTCCTGATAACCCAAAAAACCTGTCTCAATAAATTAGCATATCAAGAAAAGGTTCTCTAAGGGTACCGTCACACATTGAAATTTCCATCGCTACGACGTTACGATTCGTGACGTTCTAGCGATATCGTTACGATATCGCTGTGTCTGACACGCTACTGCGATCAGACACCCTGCTGAGAATCGTACGTCGTAGCAGATCGTTTGGAACTTTCTTTCGTCGCTTGATCACCCGCTGACATCGCTGGATCGTTGTGTGTGACAGCGATCCAGCGATGTCTTCGCTTGTAACCAGGGTAAACATCGGGTAACTAAGCGCAGGGCCGCGCTTAGTAACCCGATGTTTACCCTTGTTACAAGCGTAAACGTAAAAAAAACAAACCGTACATACTCACCCGTCGGTGTCCTTCAGGTCCCTTGCCGTCTGCTTCCTGCTCTGAGTGCCGGCCGGAAAGTGAGAGCAGAGCGCAGCGGTGCTGCGCTCTGCTCTCACTGTACGGCTGCACTCAGAGCAGGAAGCAGACGGCAAGGGACCTGAAGGACACCGACGGGTGAGTATGTACTGTTTGTTTTTTTACATTTACGCTGGTAACCAGGGTAAACATCGGGTTACTAAGCGCGGCCCTGCGCTTAGTTACCCGATGTTTACCCTGGTTACCCGGGGACTTCGGCATCGCTCCAGCGCCGTGATTGCAACGTGTGACCGCAGTCTACGACGCTGGAGCGATGATTATACGACGCTGCGACGTCACGAATCGTGCCGTCGCAGCAATGAAAATTTCAATGTGTGACGGTACCCTAAATGACCTATTACCCTAATCTTCTGAATCAACTAATTAACTCTAAACACATGCAAAAGATACCCGAGGCTTTTAAAAACTCCCTGCCTGGTTCATTACTCAAAACCCCCATCATGGGTAAGACTAGCGACCTGACAGATGTCAAGAAGGCCATCATTGACACCCTCAAGCAAGAGGGTAAGACCCAGAAAGAAATTTCTCAACAAATAGGCTGTTCCCAGAGTGCTGTATCAAGGCACCTCAATGGTAAGTCTGTTGGAAGGAAACAATGTGGCAGAAAACGCTGTACAACGAGAAGAGGTGACCGGACCCTGAGGAAGATTGTGGAGAAGGACCGATTCCAGACCTTGGGGAACCTGAGGAAGCAGTGGACTGAGTCTGGCGTGTGCAGGAAATGGGCTACAGGTGCCGCATTCCCCAGGTAAAGCCACTTTTGAACCATAAACAGCGGCAGAAGCGCCTGACCTGGGCTACAGAGAAGGAGCACTGGACTGTTGCTAAGTGGTCCCAAGTACTTTTTTCTGATGAAAGCAAATTTTGCATGTCATTCGGAAATCAAGGTGCCAGAGTCTGGAGGAAGACTGGGGAGAAGGAAATGCCAAAATGCCTGAAGTCCAGTGTCAAGTACTCACAGTCAGTGATGGTGTGGGGTGCCATGTCAGCTGCTGGTGTTGGTCCACTGTGTTTCATCAAGGGCAGGGTCAATGCAGCTAGCTATCAGGAGATTTTGGAGCACTTCATGCTTCCATCGGCTGAAATGCTTTATGGAGATGAAGATTTCATTTTTCAGCACGACCTGGCACCTGCTCACAGTGCCAAAACCACTGGTAAATGGTTTACTGACCATGGTATTACTGTGCTCAATTGGCCTGCCAACTCTCCTGACCTGAACCCCATAGAGAATCTGTGGGATATTGTGAAGAGAAAGTTGAGAGACGCAAGACCCAACACTCTGGATGAGCTTAAGGCCGCTATTGAAGCATCCTGGGCCTCCATAACATCTCAGCAGTGTCACAGGCTGATTGCCTCCATGCCACGCCGCATTGAAGCAGTCATTTCTGCCAAAGGATTCCCGACCAAGTATTGAGTGCATAACTGAACATTATTATTTGATGGTTTTTTTGTTTGGTATTAAAAAACACTTTTATTTGATTGGTCGGGTGAAATATGCTAATTTATTGAGACAGGTTTTTTGGGTTATCAGGAGTTGTATGCCAAAATCATCAGTATTAAAACAATAAAAGACCTGACAAATTTCAGTTGGTGGATAATGAATCTATAATATATGAAAGTTTAATTGTAATCATTACATTATGGTAAATAATGAAATTTAACACTATATGCTAATTTTTTGAGAAGGACCTGTACTTCCGTCTCCTGGGCTGAAAGGGCTGGTGCATCCACGGAGCAGATTTGCAGGGCTGCAACATGGTCTTCTCTACACACATTCAATAAACATTATAGATTGGACTTCTGTTCCAACCGGGATCTAGTCTTTGGCCGGAAAGTTCTCCAGGCTGTGGTCCCTCCCTAAATACCAAAATGGTTGGCATTCCTCCTGGGCTGTCGCGGAAGGCAACTAGAGAAAATAGAATTATTCTTACCATTAATTCGGTTTCTAGGAGCCTTCCACGACAGCGTTAATTCCCTCCCGACATTCTTGGATATTTTTCTGAGAAACCTAGAAGGTAACCGGTGCTATGGGTTCAGTTGTAAGTCACTGGTTAATGGGAGGTGGGAGGGGTTTTTAACCTCTTGTGCTTCCTGTCCCCCATTAGGGTATGGAGACAACCTCCTGGGCTGTCGTGGAAGGCTCCTAGAAACCGAATTAACGGTAAGAATAATTCTATTTTTTTTTTCACGGCTCTACGTTATAAACTTCTGTGAAGCACCTGGGGGTTCAAAGTGCTCACCACACAGCTAAATAAGTTCGTTAAAGGGTCTAGTTTCCAAAATGGGGTCACTTGTGGGGGTTTTCTAATGTTTAGGCACATCAGGGGCTCTTCAAACGCAACATGGCATCCACTCTCAATTCCAGCCAATTTTGCGTCCAAAAAGTCAAAAAGTGGTCCTTCCCATCCGAGCCCTGCTGTGAGCTCAAACAGTGGTTTTCCCCCACATATGGGGTATCGGCATATTCAGGAGAAATTGCTCAACAATGTTAGTTGACCATTTTCTCCTTTTACACTTGTGAAAATAAACAAATTGATGCCGAATGATCATTTTTGGGACTAAAAAGTTAAATGTTAATTTTTTCCTTCCTCATTGCTTCAGCTCCTGTGAAGTATCCGAAGGGTTAATAAACTTCTTGAATGTGGTTTTGAGTACCTTGAGGGGTTCAGTTTTTGGAATGGTGTCATTTTTGGGTATTTTCTGTTATATAGACCCCTCAAAGTGACTTCAAGTGTGAGGTGGTCCCTAAAATAAATGGTTTCCTAAATTTTATTGAAAAAATGAAAAATTGCAGGTCATATTTTAACCCTTATAACTTCCTGACCAAAAAATATTTTGGTTCCAAAATTGTGCTGATGTATAGTACACATGTGGGTAATGTTATTTATGAACTAATTTTTGTGACATATCTCTGTGATTTAAGGGCATAAAAATTCAAAGTTCAAAAATTACAACATTTTCAACATTTTCCCAAATTTCAGTTTTTTCACAAATAAACGCAAGTCACATCAAAGACATTTTACCACTATCATAAAGTATGGATATCTATGGATATATGTATAGCTATATCTAGAGATATAACTATGAATATATCTATAGATATAACTATGGCTATATCGATCTATAGATATATTTATAGTTAGATAGATATATGGATAGAAACATCTATGTATCTATAGATACAACTATCAGGCTACTTTCACACATTAGGTTTTTGCCGTCAGGCACAATCCGGCGAGTTTTGAAACAAACGGAGCTGTGTTTTTTTTCCGCCGGATCCGTTTTTTTCTCATAGAGATGTATTAGCGCCGGATTGCGCCTGATGGCCACACGTTTCATCTGTTTTTTGCCGGATCCACGAGAAAAGCTGTTTCCAGTGGACGGAGAAAGCGTACAGAAGAACGTTTTTTCTGTTCAGCAAAAAAACGCACAGCGACGGATCTGGCGAAAAATGGATGAAACGTGAGGCCATCCGGCACAATCCGGCGCTAATACAATTCTATGAGGGAAAAAAAGTGGATCAGTTTTTTCAAAACTTGACGGATAGTGTAGTGCCTGACGGCAAAAACCTGATATGTGAAAGTAGCTTAACTATCAATATATCTATCTAAATCTATCTATCTCATTCTATCTATCTATCTATCTATCTATCTATCTATCTATCTATCTATCTATCTATCTATCTATCTGTCTGTCTGTCTGTCTATCTGTCTGTCTATCTATGTGTGTAATGGAGTGTGGGTTGGACAAATGTAAAAGAGGAGGTTGGACAAGACATGACATCACAAATCTTTTTTTGTTCAATAATACATCTTTATTTAGCTTTCAAAACCGCATACAAAACCGCATCAAAAACCACAGCAAAAACGTATCAAAAAGGCACCTGCGTTTTCTGCCAAGAGCTGTTGATTTAGTGCAGAAAAATCCGCAGGCAAATCTGTAACGTGTGCACATACCCTAATACGTCCGAGGTCAGAACCCACCGCTATTGCGGGTACATGTCAACTGTACAAAACAGCTGACATGTCCCGGCTTTGATGCGGACTCACCTCCGGAGCCCGCATCAAAGCCGGGACATGTCAGCTGTTTTGTACAGTTGACATGTACCCGCAATAGCGGTGGGTGGAATCGCGATTCTCCTGCCACTATTAAGTAGTTAAATGCCGCTGTCAACTAGCGCTTCAGGCCATCGGGCCGGAAATGAGCACATCGCTGACATGATCGGGGGTCAGTGATGCGTCAGCATGACAACCTCTATTGAAGACCTCTATGTTGTTGATGCCGGATTGCTGTAAGTGCCACCCTGTGGTCAGCTTGCATAGCAATGTAGTAAATCTACTACATAGGAGCGATCTGAGCATCGCACCTATGTAGCAGAGATGATCAGGCTATGCCAGATTCTAGCCTCCCATGAAAGCTATTGAAGCATGGTAAAAGTAAAAAAAAATGTTTTAAAAAATATGAAAAAAATAGAAAAAATAAAAGTTTAAATCATCCCCCTTTCGCCCCATTCAAAATAAAGCAATTAAAAAAAAAAAATCAAACCTACACATAATTTAATAATTTGGTATCGCCGCCTTCAGAATCGCCTAATCTATAAATAAAAAAAAGAATTAACCTGATCGCTAAACGGCATAGCGAGAAAAAAATTTGAAACGCCAGAATTACTTTTTTTTGGTCGCCACACATTGCATTAAAATGCAGTAATGGGCTATCAAAACATTGTATCGGCACCAAAATAGTATCATTAAAAATGTCAGCTCAGCATTCAAAAATAAGCCCTCACCCGACCCCAGATCACGAAAAATGGAGACGCTATGGGTATTGGAAAATTGCACAATTTTTTTTTTTTTAGCGAAGTCTGGAAATTTTTTTTGCCACTTAGATAAAAAATAACCTAGACATGTTTGGTGTCTAAGAACTCATAATGACCTGGAGAATGCAAATGGCAGGTCAGTTTTAGCATTTAGTGAACCTAACAAAAAAGATAAACAAAAAAACAGTGTGGGATTGCATTGCACTTTTTTTGCAATTTCACCGCGCTTGGAAATTTTTTCCCGTTTTCTAGTACATGACATGGTAAAACCAATGACGTCGTTCAAATGTACAACATGTCCCACAAAAAATAAGCCCCCACATAGCCATATTCACGGAAAAATGAAAAAAGTTATGGCTCTGGGAAGGAGGGGAGTGAAAAACGAAAACGCAAAACCGAAAAAAGCCGGGGTCATGAAGGGGTTAAAATCTCTATTCCACACCAGAGAGGAGGCATTTACCCCACTCCCCTCCCTCCTCCTCTGGCAAACAGAATTGCAGCACAAGACAAGAGCTGGCAATCAGAGCTGACAGTTTGAGTTTACTTGAGATAGGCTTGTACAATAGACAAAAAGAAGTGAGCCATCCTAATGAACATGCAGGCAGCCCTTTTGTGAAGTTATGGACCCTTGAAATGTCAACCAGCAAGTCTATTGTGCATGGACAAAGAGTTACAGACTAGACAATTAGTCACGACAGGAAAAGGCGTTTTCTGTTTTGAAAGGATTAATGCAAATATCACACCCTTAGGGTATGTGTCCATGGTCAGTAAACGCTGCTTGTTTGACGCTGCGCAGAGCTGCAGCGTCAAACACACAGCGTCCAGATGTTCCAGCATAGTGGAGGGGATTTTATGAAATTCTGTGTCCACTATGCGTGGAAACACGCATCCGACTTCCCTGCGACTCCGGACATGCTGCGCGTCTTTTCAGATCGCAGCATGTCCGTGCTACCTGCGGCGACGCTGCGTCGCCGCAAGTAATATCACAGGGCGCTATGCGAGGGTGCGATGATCCCGGATGTGTACAGTTAACACATCCGGCATCATCGTGTAGCGCCCCCACCGCCGCAGGGCCAAGGGGTACCCGGTACTGGGTCTCTGAGTCTCTGCTCTGGGGTTGTCACGGTGGCTAGGCCCGGTCCGTGACCCTGCTGGTGGGGAGGCGACGTACAGTGAATGATAGGTGAGGATGGTGGTGGTGGTGCGGTGCAGTAAATAATGAGGACACCAGGTTGCAGTCTCTTTACCTCTTTACTGAAGATCTCTGGGTCCTCAATCCGGAATACGGTTAACCAGGCTGCGCAAGTCCGGCCGGTCCAATGGCACCTTCAGAGTTCTCTTTGCAGGTTGAAATCTGTGCCTTCCTGCTAGCGCTATGTGTTGCGGTCCTTCCCTGCTGTGCTTACGGAAAGTCCCCACAACTGTTGTGTCTGTTTCTTAAGTTCCCTCACAACTCGATTAGATGATGTTCTGCTAATCTTCCGTCCCTCCCTGATGTTACGGTTAGGACGGCACCCGTATGACGGGTAGGCTCGGAGCTCTTCCGGGACCCTAGAGTCGCCCCTCTCCACAAGTTGCCCCCTATGTCTTCGTAGGTGATTTAGGTGAGACAGCCCGCCTATGACTGACTGTCCTGCCGTTGGTTTGAAGTATTGCTTGAAGCTAGATTAATAAATACTTCCTCGGCGTTCCGGCCGCCGGTTGTGCGCCTCAGTAGAATGTTGCCTCGGTCTCACAGCACGACTCCTACTGGTATTCTCCTTGTTGCTTTGATCTCGTTTCTCACTCAGCACAATCTATCTCGCTTCTAATCCTTCCTTGGGCACCGCCGCTATGCTGAGCAGGCACGGTCCCGTTACATTCTCTTCAATTGCCAGGCCTCTGTCAGGATCCCACCCCTGACAGGGACCCTACCGAATCTTCCCCCACAACACCCTCTGCCACAAGGTGTTGCCTGGTTCCAACCCAGTCAGCTTTCTCCCTAACTTCCTGCCTGACCCCCAGTTTTACCAGTATGTGAGGAGTGGCCTAATGAATAGAACCCTTAGCTCCCCCTGGAGGCCCGGCTGTGAAATGTATTGGTGTCTGTGATACCTGGTCAGATGAACTCCTTCGGTGCCATCGGACGTACCATAGCTCCCCTTAGTGGCGGAGCCACAGTACTGCAACGACCAGGACTCTGGGGCGCTGCACTCCCCCCCGGTTAAATCCAGTACTCCTGGACTGGGAAGAAAACAATAATACAGGTTAGCAAAAAGACATACAGTTTTGTTGAGTGCAATAACAATAAGTATACTTGAACAGAGCTTCCCTTTATGGGAGGTGAGGACACTTGAACGTTACAAACTTGGTTAACCATTATAAATTACAGGCTATAAACAACTCCTGTTACCCAACCGGGTATTCTACTCAGTGCAAATTCGTTGAACAATAATTTAACATTGTCTTTAAGGACGTACACTCTGCCTCCACAAAAGACCTTCTTATAACACAGTATAAGGTTAATTAACTTTTTGCATTCTCCTTCTTTAAATCTGCAGGACCGCCTGTCCTAACGGCTCCAGACCTACTGCCTCTCCTTTCTTTACAGGACCGCCCCTTTCAGCCCGGGCCTACTGCCTTTTCAACTACTATACACAGTATAGAACATAACATTTACTTTCAGTTTGAAATCACTGAGCCATCCCTACATGGCTCCTAAGAGAACTCTCTGACCAACCCGTACGGGTTCACTTTCTGTCCTCATTTTTCTATCAACATTATCAAACATTTCTTACAATCAACTAGTTGGATACATATAACTTTTACATGTAAGCATCATCATCATTTTCCTTTTGGTCAAGACATTATTGCTATCTATCTGTCTTAAAGCAATACCATTCTTTAAGTACACAAGTGAACATCCCCTTTAAGAGGGGACCAAGTCTTTATGAGGTAGCACATCTTCTCAAGCTACCAGTCCATACTCAGCAAAGGCTCCGGTGCGGTATCTTCGCAAAGAGTCCTTCTTTAAGTAAAACCAGTAGGGAGCACCTTTAAGAAGGTGCAAACTATTTACAAGCAGTTTGTATCATGCACTGTTCACGATGGCGGCAGTTCTTGACAACAAAGGAGAAAATAGAAAATAACCAAAAAGCAGTAGGGATCCCGGGTCAACAAAGGGATCCCTCTAAGAGTTAACCCTAAACGGGTTTAGCAGCAAAACAGTAGAACAGTAACTATTTACATAACAGTGCGTTAATATCTTACTTAGGAGGTAACCCCCACCGAGGCTTTACCTGGCAAGTAGCTTTCTGTGGACCGGATGAGCTGGACTCCAAGTTTACTCCTGCGGCCAGGTGTACCCCGTGGGTTCGGGTCTTCTGCACGACCAGGTCGTGCGCTGCAATGAGGGTCTGTGTGGGTCGATGGATGATGCTGGCAGCGGCGGCTTCAGCAGCAAGCTCCTCCCCCTCGGTTCGGGATACCGCCAGAACGGCGGTGCAGCGCTGCATATCCCGGGCCCACCAGCTGCTCCCCTTTAGGTGCAGGCGATATGTGACCACATCCCCCGGCTTCAGGAAGGACTTGGCGCCGTCTCCGCACAGGCAGGGCTCCACTTCATCCCGGGTGATGCGGACTCTCAGGGCTGTCCCAATCTCCTGCACGAAACCTTTTCCGGTCTGGGGCAGGTAAACAATCACGACGCCCCACTTCGGCAGGGAGCCCTCCAGCAGCTCACCACGCGCCTCCCGCTCCACTTCCTGATGGAACTCTGCAATCAGGTGATTCCTGTACTCTCCCCACGGGAAGGGCCCCATGTCTGGCCCCCCCGGTTCTTTGGGAGCAGGCGGCAGGGATGCTGGAGCGCCAGTGGCCGCAGCGGCGGCCGGGTCTGGTGCAGAGGTGAGGTGATCTCCCTGGGGGTCGCGGCACTCAGTACCCCTACCTGGGGTGACTCCTCCAGGGTCACTCCTTTCTCTTGGGGGAGGCACACGGGCCGGGGACTGCTCAGGCAAAGGGTGCCCCATCGACAGCTCCCACGGGTCCAGATCCTCCAGCGGGGGCATATCGGAATAATCCTCTGGTGACGGGGGTCGATGCGGGGCCATCCTTTTCTGCAGGCCTTCTCTGGTCTCCAGTCCCACCTCATCTGAGTCATAGTTTTGTTTCTTCGGTCTCCGCCCGCCATAGAAGATCAGGAGGTGGATCTCCCCTGTTGACGGGCCCGCCCTTAGGATGCAACAATATTTAGACTGGGCAGCCATTGTCTTTCGCGCTCTCCAACTTGCCTACGCCCACTCCACGCCCTTCTTCTTCTCCTGCGCTCTCCTCAGCGCCGTAATGGCGGCGGATTTTGGCGGCAAATGGCACAGCACAGTCCTCGCAATAAAGTACAGTCCAAGCACAGTAAATCACAGTTCCAAGGCACACATGACCTGATTCTTCAGGCTTAAGTAGATCCTGTTCGTGACACCAAGTTGTAGCGCCCCCACCGCCGCAGGGCCGAGGGGTACCCGATACCGGGTCTCTGAGTCTCTGCTCTGGGGTTGTCACGGTGGCTAGGCCCGGTCCGTGACCCTGCTGGTGGGGAGGCGACGTACAGTGAATGATAGGTGAGGATGGTGGTGGTGGTGCGGTGCAGTAAATAACGAGGACACCAGGTTGCAGTCTCTTTACCTCTTTACTGAAGATCTCTGGGTCCTCAATCCGGAATACGGTTAACCAGGCTGCGCAAGTCCGGCCGGTCCAATGGCACCTCCAGAGTTCTCTTTGCAGGTGGAAATCTGTGCCTTCCTGCTAGCGCTATGTGTTGCGGTCCTTCCCTGCTGTGCTTACGGAAAGTCCCCACAACTGTTGTGTCTGTTTCTTAAGTTCCCTCACAACTCGATTAGATGATGTTCTGCTAATCTTCCGTCCCTCCCTGATGTTACGGTTAGGACGGCACCCATATGACGGGTTGGCTCAGAGCTCTTCTGAGACCCTAGAGTCGCCCCTCTCCACAAGTTGCCCCCTATGTCTTCGTAGGTGATTTAGGTGAGACAGCCCGCCTATGACTGACTGTCCTGCCATTGGTTTGAAGTATTGCTTGAAGCTAGATTAATAAATATTTCCTCGGCGTTCCGGCCGCCGGTTGTGCGCCTCAGTAGAATGTTGCCTCGGTCTCACAGCACGACTCCTACTGGTATTCTCCTTGTTGCTTTGATCTCGTTTCTCACTCAGCACAATCTATCTCGCTTCTAATCCTTCCTTGGGCACCGCCGCTATGCTGAGCAGGCACGGTCCCGTTACATTCTCTTCAATTGCCAGGCCTCTCTCAGGATCCCACCCCTGACAGGGACCCTACCGAATCTTCCCCCACAACACCCTCTGCCACAAGGTGTTGCCTGGTTCCAACCCAGTCAGCTTTCTCCCTTACTTCCTGCCTGACCCCCAGTTTTACCAGTATGTGAGGAGTGGCCTAATGAATAGAACCCTTAGCTCCCCCTGGAGGCCCGGCTGTGAAATGTATTGGTGTCTGTGATACCTGGTCAGATGAACTCCTTCGGTGCCATCGGGCGTACCATAGCTCCCCTTAGTGGCGGAGCCACAGTACTGCAACGACCAGGACTCTGGGGTGCTGCAATCGCGTCCCAGAAAGGGGGTGGGGCTTAGCGCCGAGCGGCTTCGCCGCTCCGGCGATACCGCCGGCCATCCTGACCGTGGACATGTACCCTAAAGAGATAGCTATTGTAGTTAACAGGTGCACATTCCTTTCATGGAAAACTATTTGCCAGATACCTGGGCTTCCTCAGAGAAAATGTTATCCATTTACAATAGATGATCGGTGACAGTAGAAAAGTATGAATATTGGGGCTTGAATGAATCCAATAGTGATGGGACATACATTTTAAGCTTCAGGATTAATATGGGAAGAATAAGCATATTTTCTCATAACTGTAACCCCTGCCTATAAATCCGAAATCCTTACTGACCAGATAACTGATAACAGCCAAGTTACGTTTGATCTCTGGGGATACACACATGTCTAAGGTGCTCTTCTTTGCTAGGTCAAATCATATCTGTGACCAGTGTAGTAAGTTTCTTTCATTTGATCTGTTTTATTTCATGTAACTGTATATGCTATATTGCTTTGATAGCAGTTACACCCCCCTTCTCTTGGTATTCTGTCCTATTTTTTGAGTGGCAATGATGGCTGTGTTTTGAAAGCCTTGGTATAACTAGGTGGCAACAAAAATGGGATCTAAAACCTAATGTTTAATATTGTAGTAAAAAGGTCTGTTCCAGACCCAAATGTAAATACATATGAAGATGCACACAAGACAAACAGAGCAATAACTTGTACTAAAAGTGTAGACTCAATCAAGAGGTCAAGGATTGGTAATCTCTCACAAGGTCAGTCTCAGAGATTGTAATTGTAAAAAGAACAATGTAAAATATAACTGATTTAACAGAAATCGATTCAATAAATGTGACAGCGTGCATAAAATGACCATAGTATCCTCTAAGCCGGTCCCAGTATATGAGATATGATAAGAGGGATCAGTGACATTTATTTAATATACAATATATCAACATGAATATTTAACATCATGTAGCAGTATATGCACAGTATAAATTCAGTTGTGTCAATGCTGCTCACAGTACAACAAATAGGATTAGAAGGATGCTGCAATCGTGATACTATATATCCAGTAAATCAGCATGAATATTGCATTGCATCAATTATGATCCAATCTAAATACGGCAGTAAATGCAGTTATCTCAATGCCAGTAACAGATTAGAAATGAAATGAAAAGGTGCTGCAGTATTAGCAATTTGCATATACCATATATCAAGATAGAACTTATGTAAAAGGATTGAACTCACCCAGCTTCAAAGCTGCTTACTCCATTCATTCAAAAAGGATTATGGATAGTGTTGAGCGATACCATCCGATACTTGAAAGTATCGGTATCGGAAAGTATCGGCCGATACCGGCAAAGTATCGGATCTCGCAGATACTGATACCCGATAACAATACAAGTCAATGGGACTCAAGTATTGGAAGGTATCCCTGATGGTTCCCAGGGTCTGAAGGAGAGGAAACTCTCCTTCAGGCCCTGGGATCCATATGAATGTGTAAAAAAGAATTAAAATAAAAAATATTGATATATTCACCTCTCCGACGCAGCCTAGACCTTACCGCTGTGAACCGGCAGCCTTCTTTGCTTAAAATGAGCGCGTTCAGTACCTTCCATGACGTCACGGCTTCTGATTGGTCGCGTGCCGCTCATGTGACCGCCATGCGACCAATCAGAAGCCGTGACGTCATCCCTCAGGTCCTAAATTCCTAGAATTCCTAGAATCCGGTATCGGAATGCTCAACACTAATTATGGAGCATGATGAGATTTAAAAAAAAAAGTCACTAGTTATTCATCCATCATATGCCTGATGAGCTTCCTCCTTCCTCAATGTTCATCAAGGGACTTCAAAATCCATTATTTAGTGACTAGCCAAAAAATGTCGCATAGTCGCATGTCAGCATAACGAGTTAACCTGCCGAATGTTCAAATGTCATCATTAGCGGATAAATCCTGAAATGATGTCATGATGCACTATAAAAGCCGCCGCCATTTTGGGTTCACTCTGCTGTGAATTCAGTTAGGGACAGGACGCTGCTGTTCTGAGGGACAGTTTGAGATAGTGATTTGCTTCATTGTGCTTTACCCAGGCTAATTTAGCAACCGCTGTGTGAGAACCTTGTTTTTGCCTTGCAGCGCTGTTCACGGCTGTCTGCAAGGTCTCTGTTTGAGTGCAGCTCACTCTGTAGTCTGGTCTGCAGCCACAGCTGGTTGTAGTCAGCTCAGTGTGCGTCACTGCCTCATACTGTTCCATTGTCCTTTTTTCAATTAGCGCAGCCTGCTGCACATTTTTTCTGATTTATCCTATTAGTGGGTTTCCATCCATATCCTGCTAGATTCTGGAAAAACACTAAATAGGAGAACATAGAGGAGCCTTTCTGCAGCCTTGTGCCCTGCAGCCCCAGCCAGATTAGTATTAGCCTATTTTTTGGAGCCTCATCTATTGCATTGTAGGTTACCTTCCTGCATTGTAATCGCTACAAAAAGTTTGCGATACTATCGGTTTTACATCTTTGGGCACATCCAGTGTCTTTTTATGAAAAAAACAAAAAGTTAATAAAGTTCACCAAACACTCCACTTTACAGTTGTTTAGGCCACATTAGCTCATATTAAAGGCTAGTCCACACTTTATAAAATTAGTGTTTCTTATACCTGTTAGCAGCTGTTCAGGAATAAGCACACTTAACCTTACTTACTTTTCTGCCTATCTTTATCAGTCTACCAAGATGAAGAAGGCAGGGAGTAAGACATGTGGTCGTGGGCGTGGAGTTTCTGTAGGGAGAGGACGTGGGGATTTTGTGCCTGCTGCGGGAACCAGTGACTCATCATCCCCCAGTTTTAGCAGGGAACAGTCCTTCATGCGCAGCTTTGTAGGAGCTCGCCGTACCCCAAAGCTGCGGGACGAACAAATTGAAGCCGTTGTCGGATGGACGGCAGCTAATGCATCGACTTCAATTAGTGCCACATCCTCTCAGGCACAGAGCACTGAAGAGCACCCATCTGTCTCTTCAGCACCTGCCAAATTGCCCAGGCAGTGAGAGAGCTCCTGACAGGAGCCATCTCTACTTCTGTTCTCTGAATCTCTAGGCTTGGAAAGAGGGGGCCAGCAAAGCAGCATTCGAGAAACTGAAGAAGAGGCAGTATGCAGTGATGCGCAACTGCTTTGTCTCTCTGAATCCGAAGAGGCGGGTGGGCCAGTGCCTCCAGTCAGCACACCTCAGTACACATCTGATGATGAGACTCAGGTGCCACTTTCTGGTGCGTACTGTGCTGCCGAGACTACCCAGGAGAAGCAGTTGTTGGAAGAGGGTTGTGTAGATGATGAGGTCCTTGACCCATCATGGCGTGAGGTACAGGAAGGTGGTGGGAGCAGCTCTGAGGAAGAGATTCCCCAAACGACCCAAATAGGAGGGAGAGGGAGGGGGAAGACTGCATTGCCTGTAGGCTCCACTTCCGCACCCATTAGGAGCTTGCCTCTTCCAAAACCCAAAACGGGTGCTCCCAAGACTTGCAGTTGATCCTTTTTTGACACAGTTGCAGATGACATTTGCTTTGTCAAATGCAAGCTGTGTAATCAGAAAGTCAAAAGATGGAAAAGTGTCAGCAACCTCAATACCACAAATATGTGGAAACATGTGCAGACCAAGCACGTGGTGGAGTTACAAAAACACACTGAAGACGTAGGCCAACCTACAGCGGCACCTACCACCTCTTCAGCTCGAGTTGTAGCCTCTTCCTCCAGCTCAAACGCAACTGGTTCGGCTTCCTCACAGGATCGCCATGGAAGAACCTCTGGCACTGTTGGACAGAGACCCAGTGTAATTCCACCCACAGCACCACGTTCCCTGTCATCCTCACACTCCCAGGCCAGTCTACAGCCATCGGTAGCACAGGCATGGGGGAAAAGGCGGCCATACTCGGCAAACCACCCCCGAGCACAGGCTCTGAATGCTGGCATTGCAAAACTACTGTCCCTTGAAATGCTCTCATTCAGGCTGGTGGAGACTGACACCTTCCGTAACTTCATGGCATTGGCAGTCCCACAAACAATGTGCCCAGCCGTTTTTATTTCAGCAGGCAAGCCGTCCCTGCCCTGCAAAAGCATGTGGAGGGAAAAATTAAATATGTGCTACTAAACGCCAGCAGTAGCAAGATCCACCTGACCACTGATGCGTGGACCAGTCACCATGGACAGGGACGATACCTTTCCCTCACTGCCCATTGGGTAAATGTTGTGGAGCCCGGGACAGATCTTGAGAGTGGCACTGTACGTGTTCTGCCAACTCCAAGGATTGCAGAAATCCAGTCTGTACACATTGACTCCTCCTCATACTCCAGTTCCTCAGAATCATCGCTGCAGGAGCCGTCACAGTCCACCTCCACATAGACCCGTGAACGTTTACCTGTTATGACCGATATGACCACAGACGTGGCCAAACATCAATAGGCCGTATTGAAATTAATTTATTTGGGAATCGAAGCCACACAGCGCACGAGCTCTGGAATGCCATCAAGCAGGAGAGCGACGTGTGGTTTGTGCCAGCGAATCTCCAGCTAGGCACGGTAGTATGTGACAATGGCCTAAATCTTGTGGCAGCTCTGGGCCTAGGCAACCTCACTCACATCCAATGTCTGGCACATGTGCTCAACTTGGTCATGCAGAATTTTTTGAGGGACTATCCGGATCTTGATGCATGGCTGCACAAGTTCCGCCTAGAGTGCGCTCACTTGCAGCGTTCCAGCATGGCAAGATCGCACCTTGCAGCTCTGCAGCTCCGATTCCGCCTTCCGGAACAATGCATCATATGTGACCTACCAATCAGGTGGAATTCAACGTTACATATGTTGGGGCGGTTGTGTGAGCAGCAGGCAGCAGTAATGGAGTACCAGCTGCATCAGGCGCAAACAAGTCGCACTGTGCGCCGTTCACACTTCACCACCACTGAGTGGGCCTCTATGAAGGACATCTGCCATGTTTTACGTGCCTTCGATGAATCCACGAGGATGGCGAGAGCAGATGATGCACTAGTCAGCATGACTATCCCCCTTATCTGCAGGCTTGAAAAAACACTGCAAGCACTAAGGGAGGAGGTTGTGGAAGAGGTGGAGAATGAGGAGTTACAAACGCCATCTGCTTCTGGACTGTCTGTGCAACGTGGTTCCTCACAAAGGCTTAGGCAGGGGACACTTTGTGAGGAGGATGAGGAGGAGTCAATGAGGAGGAAAACATCTGTCCAGAGGAGGGAGTTACACAATGCTCTAGTAGTCAGTATGTAGAGCGAGGGTGGGGTGATGCAGAGCAGGCAGAGATCACACCTCAAGCAGGGAACAGCATTTCTTGGCCAGTTGGCAGTCTGCAGCACATGGTTGATTTCATGCTGCAGTGCCTGAGAAACGACCGCCGCATCGCCCACATTCTCAACACGGCTGATTATTGGGTGTACACTCTCCTAGATCCTCGCTACCGGGACAACTTTCAAAGCCTCATAACACCGTTGAACCGGGAGCTTAAAATGCGGGAGTACCAAGACACACTGCTGCATTCCATCATGTTGTCCATTCCACACAAGAGCAGTGCTGCTAGTGCTTTACAAAGCAGCTCAGTAAGTCGAGGCAGTGGAGGAAGCTCTGCACAAAGAGGGAGCAGAAGCAGCGCCTCAGCACAAGACCAGTATGGCCCAAATGTGGCAAAGTTTTGTGTCCCAGCCACAAATGTCTACACCATCACAGATGGCTCCAGTCAGCAGGAGGCAATGTTTCCGTCAGATGGTGACAGACTATATGTCTTGCCCTCTCAGTGTTCTCTCATATGGCTCTTCCCCCTTCAAGTTTTGGGTCTCTAAGCTGGATACATGGCCAGAGCTTAGCCAGTATGCATTGGAGGTGCTGGCTTGCCCTGCTGCTAGTGTATTATCGGAACGCGTCTTTAGTGCCGCAGGTGGTGTACTATCCTCCGATAATGTTGACCGGCTTACTTTTCGGAAAATGAACAAGGCCTGGATCTTGCAGGATTTTGCCACTCCTCTTCCCGATTAAATAATTGGTTGGCAACAGTATCCAGGTTTCCTGTTGTGTTCAAGTTTCTACCACCTGAAATGTAATCCCTGGGCTCCAACATCGCCAGTTGCTGCTCAGAAGTGCCGTCTGCACAGTCAACACATGACCCAGTGTTATTGGGGTTCAGTAATGTCAGCTGATCCCCAGCTGTGTATCCGGCAATTGCTCCTGCTACCTCCACACTCACACTACTACAGATATTAAACTGCCTCAAATTAGGCCTCAGCCTACACTCTGCTTCTCCTGGATTCCCTGGGCTCCAACACTGCCAATTGCTGCTCGGAAGTGCCCTCAGCACAATCAACACTTGCTGCCGTGTTATTGGGTTTCAGTAACATCAGCTGCTCCCCTGCTGTGTGTCCGGCAATGTCTCCTGCTCCCTCCACATTCACATTACATCAGATATTAAACATGCTCCAATTAGGCCTTGGCCTACACCCTGAATGACCCTGGGCTCCAAGACCGTCAGTTGCTGCTCAAAAGTGCCATCTGCACAGAGAAAAACACTAGCTCCTGTGTTAGTGGGGTTCAGTAACATCAGCTGCTCCCCTGCTGTGTATCCGGCAATTTCTACTGCTCCCTCCACACTAAGACTACATCAGATATTAAACTTGCTACAATTAGGTCTCGGCCTACACTATGCTTCTAGCATTGACCTTGGGCTCCTACACCGCCAGTTTCTGCTCAGAAGTGCGTCTGTACAGTCAACAGTTGCTCCTCTGTTATTGGGGTTCAGTAATGCAAGCTGCTCCACTGCTGTGTGCGGCAATTTCTCCACTCTGTTTCTAGCATTGTCCCTGGGCTCCAACGACTGCCAGTTGCTGCTTGGAAGTGCAGTGTGCACAGTCAACACTTGCTGCTGTGTTATTGGGGTTCAGTAATGCCAGCTGCTCCCCTGCTGTGTATCCGGTAATTTCTCCTGCTCCCTCCACACTAAGACTACAACAGATATTAAACTTGCTCCAATTAGGCCTCAGCCTACACTCTGCTTCTCCTGGATTCCCTGGGCTCCAACACCGCCAGTTGCTGCTCGTAAGTGCTGTCTGCACAGTCAACACCTGCTTCAGTGTTATTGGGGTTCAGTAACGTCAGCTGCTCCCCTGCTGTGTATCCGGCTATTTCTCCTGCTCCCTCCACGCTAAGACTACAACAGATATTAAACTTGCTCCAATTAGGCCTCGGCCTACACTCTGCTTC
The DNA here is from genome assembly GCF_051348905.1 of Ranitomeya variabilis. Taxonomy (NCBI): domain Eukaryota; kingdom Metazoa; phylum Chordata; class Amphibia; order Anura; family Dendrobatidae; genus Ranitomeya; species Ranitomeya variabilis. The sequence continues at coordinate 570,181,392 of NC_135232.1, forward strand.
TAGCATTGACCCTGGGCTCCAACACCGCCAGTAGATGCTCGGAAGTGCCATGTAATAATTATAGGGGATAACTCCGGAGACTCTTTGCGTGGAACAAGACAACTGCAGGGCACAGTTTTATATGTGGTAAAGTCTATATTATCACACGGTGATTCAAACAGGTGCAGAGAGAAACTCAAGTCCACAACACTTGGTGTAAATATTAAACGCAGCTTAGCAGTCTATAGGAAACTTCAGAGGAAAATGCAATCAAGCAGAAAGTCTATGAAGCACAGTTATTATTGAGGATACTTGACACGAATAAATCCTTGTCTTAGTCCAAACACAGATAGATAAGCTTATAAGGCAGTTCAAATAATATCTTAGCTCATCCAGGGATGCCTGGTTAACAGACTCAGGTTTTTGCAGAGCAGCAAACGCTTACATGTCTAGCAAATGCAGATGGAAGTAAATACGAGCAGCAGATGAAGGAGGATTACTGGAACTGGTGTATGCAGCAGGAACTCAGAGCAGAGTAGCAGGATCACCACACAGGTTCACAATCAGAGGTCAGGAGCTGGATGCAAGGCAGAATACTCTAGCACAGACTGAAGGCTGGGGTGGAGTTTTATAGCAGGAAGACACAGTGCACATGAGACCAAAGACGCCATCTTGCAAAAGGGCAGTAATGCACAAAAGGTAATAAATGTTCAGAGTTCTGACATGCCATCTGCACAGTCAACAGTTGCTCCTCTGTTATTGGGGTTCAGTAACGCCAGCCGCTTCCCTGCTGTGTATCCGGCAATTTCTCCTTCTCCCTCCACACTAAGGCTACAACAGATATTAAACTTGCTCCAATTAGCCCTCGGCCTACACTCTGCTTCTTGCATTGACCCTGGGCTCCAACACCGCCAGTTGCTGCTCGGAAGTGCAATGTGCACAGTCAACACTTGCTGCCGTGTTATTGGGGTTCAGTAATGTCAGCTGATCCCCTGCTGTGTATCCGGCAATTTCTCCTTCTCCCTCCACACTAAGGCTACAACAGATATTAAACTTGCTCCAATTAGGCCTCGGCCTACACTCTGCTTCTAGCATAGACCCTGGGCTCCAACACCGCCAGTTGCTGCTCGGAAGTGCCGTCTGCACAGTCAACAGTGCTCCTCTGTTATTGGGGTTCAGTAACGCCAGCTGCTCCCCTGCTGTGTATTCGGCAATTTCTCCTGCTTCCTCCACACTAAGACTACAACAGATATTAAACTTGCTCCAATTAGGCCTCAGCCTACACTCAGCTTCTAGCATTGACTCTGGGCTCCATCACCGTCAGTTACTGCTCCGAAGTGCCATCTGCACAGTCATCAGTTGCTCCTCTGTTATTGGGGTTCAGTAATGCCAGCTGTTCCCCTGCTGTGTATCCGGCAATTTCTCCTGCTCCCTCCACACTCACAATACTACAGATATTAAAGGGAACCTGTCCCCCCCAGGTGTTTGTAACTAAAGAGCCACCTTGTGCAGCACTAATGCTGCATTTGGACAAGGTGGTCTTTTATTTATGCTCCTTGCACACGCTGAACTAAACACTTATAAAATGTGTCCCCTCATACCGTGAAAGTCCTGGAGGGGGGACTTTCCTTCCTAATCAGAAGCGGCACAGCTGTCATTCATACCCCATGCGCCGCCTCCTGAGCATTGTTTGAATCTGTCCTGGGTCCTGCGCTGTTATGTTATCTGTTGGGCATGTGCAGTTAGTGCTGCCTGTCTTTTGACATCATTTGATGTCAGGCTGACTGCGCCTGTGCGGCCTCGCTGTCCGAGATTCCGCCCCGCAGTGTCTTCTGATTTATTCACACTGCGGGGCTGGGATTCATGGGCATGCGCAGTGCATATCTTTGCCTTTCACTCATCTCCCTCCGCCTTCTTCAGACTGTGCGGCGTCAGCTGATCCCTAATAGCCGTGGCATGCGCTTAGGGATCAGCTGAAGCCGCACAGTCTTAAGAAGGCGGAAGGAGATGAGTGAGAGGCGAAGATATGCACAGCGCATACCCATGAATCCCATCCTGACAAAAAATGATGTCAGAAGACGGGCAGCGCTAACTGTGATTGCCCAAGGGATAACATAACAGAGCAGGCTCCGGGACAGATTCAAACAACGCTGAGGAGGCGGTGCCCTGCGCCAAGGGGGTATGAATGACGGCTGTGCTGCGTCTCATTAAGAAGGAAAGTCCCGCATACGGGACGGTTTCACGGTATAAGGGGCACATTTTATAAGTGTTTACTTCAGCGTGCGAAAGGAGCATAACTAAAAAAGCCACCTTTTCTTTGTGCAGCATTAGTGCTGCACAAATGGCTCTTTTAGTTACAAACGCCTGGGAGGGGTTACATATTCCCTTTCAACTTGCTCCAATTAGGCCTCAGCCTACACTCTGTTTCTCCTTTAATCCCTGGGCTCCAACACCGCCAGTTGCTGCTCGCATGTGCCGTCTGCACAGTCAACACATGCTCCAGTGTTTTGGGATTCAGTAACGTCAGCTGATCCCCAGCTGTGTGTGCGGAAATATCTCCTGCTCCCTCCACATTGAAACAACTACAGATTTTAAACATGCTCCCTTTAGGCCTCAGTCTACACTCTGTTTCTCCTGTAATCCCTGGGCTCCAACACCGCCAGTTGCTGCTCAGAAGTGTCTTTGGCACGGGTACTCCCTCCTGCCCAGCCTGGTTCCAGCACGCCAGCTGTTTCCGGGTAGTGTCAAGGTCACTTTGCCTCCAACACCTTGTCCTGTCGGGTTGCGGTCTGGTTAGCCAACTCTATGGTGCCTGCAGTTTAGGTGCTTCCTATGTGGGCTGCGGGAACTGGCAATCAAGGCTGGTTCCGTAGTGCCAATAGGACAAGCACCCCCTGTGGGACTGTGGGTTTTCGGTAACTACAGCCGGCTCGCAGCCTAGCAATTTTTTTTTTCATGTGGACCTTTTGCTGCCTATCTGAGTTCCAGCACCATTAGCTGGTTCTTGGGAAGACAATCTTGAATAGGTCCCCCTGGTTCCAGTACCGTCAGCTGGTTCCAGGCAGAGCCTTTGGCTTTGGTGCCTCCTTCTCGGTATCCGAGTTTCAACAATGTCTGGTGGTCCTTGGTAGTGCTTTCTGGCATGGGTACCTCCTGCTTAGTAACCGGGTTCCAGTACCGTCAGCTGGTCCTCGGTAGTTCCATTGGCTCTTGTACCTTTGGGTAGCCATCCGGGTTCCAGTACTGTCAGCTGGTTCTCGGCAGTTCCTCAGCCTTCTTGTACCTTCTGCTACATTTCCAAGTTCAAGCTTTTGGAAATGGTTTTTGCTAATCACTCTGGATCTCCCTGACGACGACGCTAAAGACGACTACCCTGAAGATCACCCCAAAGAAGACGACCCCGGAGATGACAACCCCGGAGACGATGACCCTTGAGACGACGACCCTGAAGACCACCCCGAAGAAGACGACGACCCTGGAGACGACGACCCTGGAGACCACCCCGAAGAAGACCAAGAAGCAGAAGAACAAGAAGCTGCAGAACAAAAAGCAGAAGAACATTAACCATAAGACTAAAAATCAGAGCAAAGATATCTAAATTATAAGCAGAAGAAGACTAAGCAGTGTATGGCGGTGAGTCCGTTCCTCCTCGTGGTGCCCCTGGAAAAAACCTGCTGCTGCAGGCCAAACTGAACGCGGACAAATCTTGTTGTAAATCTTTTGTGACAGGCAGAACGGAAGGTGTAATCTTCAAACTTTTATAGATAACAACTACAGGAATGCCTGTCACAAATAAGAATATGATGAAAAAGAAGAATATGAAGAAGATGAAGAAGTAGAATATGAAGAAGAATAATAGTTGAATAAAAAGAATATGAACAGTGGAAAAAAAAGAATAATAGGAAGGTGAAGAAGAAGAAAATGAATAGGTGAAGAAGAAGTTGATGGAAAAGATGCTGCTGCTGAGGATGATGAAGAAGAAAGTGTGGGAGAAGTAAAAAAGAAGGTGAAGAGCATGGAAGTAGTGGAACATTAATATCTGACAAAATATAAAAAATGTTAACATAGTCAATATCTTTGTAACTCCGAACGCCTTAAAAAAAAAAAATAATTCCTGCTATTCTATTTGATTGGGATAAACCTCTATGCCTTTAATGTCTCCTCCACCTCCCCCAATACATTATACATTATTCTTAGTTGTTTTTCTTCATGTAGAATTAACCTACAAGGAAAGAAAGGGTTTATTTTAATTCTGATATTTTTGTCCCATTGACTTGCATTGGTATCGGTATCGATATCAGCGATATCCGATATTTTTTGGATATCGGCCGATCCAATCCGATATCGATAGTTCCGAATATCGGAAGGTATCGCTCAACACAAACTGTGGCATGTTAATAATAACACAATTTGTCCTACAAGATGGTGGTTGTGTAAAATATGGTACCAATAAATTGGGGTCCCAGTATGCCCCTGACTGGTCAGGAGACCCAGTTATATGAGGCCCCTTGATAAAAGACACCATGAGTGTCGGAACGCATGGGCCATGTATCCCTTAGGCTGGTCTGTGTGCTCTGGTGAACAACTGACTGTGTCAGGGCTGAGTATTGACTGTCATATCAACTTGCCTCTTGTAACCGGGTCTCCTGACCAGTCAGGGGCATACTCGAACCCCAATTTATTGGTAGCATATTTTTCACAACCACCATCTTGTAGGACAAATTGTGTTATTGTACACATTCTGATGACAATATCATCAGGCTAGAGTCAGGACACTGTATGACTCTCTGTCCACCTATATACATTTTGTTGTCAGACATTATTTACAATAGGTGCTTATTGTCTCTCTAGTCCTCAGTTGTGTTTTCTTTGTTATTTAAAATTGATGCCACTTTTTGCCTAGGGGTACTCATGAGTATTATACTCTTCATTCTGGATCTTTTTCTGTGTGAATTATCCCAAAGGGATTTTTAATTGTTTTTATATGTGTGTATTTCTGGTTCTGTAATAAAGCTTTTGTAATTTAAATAAAAAAATTTGGGGGTGATCCCTGTCTCGTGCATGTACTTTTCTCTTGCTTTGTTCGTTCAGTTGCTTTTGTCATGCATTAGATGATCCCTGTTCAAGTATTTATTGGATTATTATTATTATTATATGTTAGTTGATGGTGCCCATTCATATGTGTGTTTCACACCGGCATGGTTATTGTCCCTTTCTGGATCAACACATTGGGATTATAGATTGGACTTGGTGGACTTGTGTCTTTTTTTAAAACCCTTATAACTATGAAACTATAGACATTTTTGTATTTTTCCAAACCATGCAATACATTTTCATTTACTGCCATTGCTTAGATAAAAATATATTTGCAAAGCTTAAGAAAATACAAGGATCTCATGTTACAGCTAAGTCCAATTTGCATTTGATATCGTTCATATGTTAATAGTATCATATATTCTTATGGCCAAGAGAGAACATACATAAGAAAAAAAGTATTTCAACTTTATCAGAGGCAGATGAGAGATGACCGATCTAAAGAATATCTTAATATCTCTCAATTTTGTGGCTTCAATCATCTCATTTCCAGGAAATATTTTTATCATTCTAGCAAATATTTACGATTTCTGTAGGAACAGAAAATATCTACTGAGTAGTGTTGAGCATTCCGATACTGCAAGTATCGGGTATCGGCCGATACTTGCTGTATCGGAATTTCCGATACCGAGATCCGATACTTTTGTGGTATCGGGTATCGGGTATCGCAACAACATTAATGTAATAATGTGTAAAAAAGAGAATTAAAATAAAAAATATCGCTATACTCACCTGTCCGACGCAGCCGGGACCTCAGCGAGGGAACCGGCAGCGTTGTTTGTTTAAATTTCGCGCTTTTACTTGGTTACGTGAAGTCCCGGCTTGTGATTGGTCAGGGCGGCCATGTTGCCGGGACGCGGACCAATCACAGCAAGCCGTGACGAAATTACGTCACGGCTTGCTGTGATTGGTCCGCGTCCCGGCAACATGGCCGCCATTAACCAATCACAAGCCGTGACGTCACGGGAGGCTGGACATGCGCGTATTTTGAAAAGCGCGCGTGTCCAGCCTCCAGTGACGTCCCGGCAACATGGCCGCCATTAACCAATCACAAGCCGGGACGTCACGGGAGGCTGGACATGCGCGTATTTTGAAAAGCGCGCGTGTCCAGCCTCCCGTGACGTCACGGCTTGTGATTGGTTAATGGCGGCCATGTTGCCGGGACGCGGACCAATCACAGCAAGCCGTGACGTAATTTCGTCACGGCTTGCTGTGATTGGTCCGCGTCCCGGCAACATGGCCGCCCTGACCAATCACAAGCCGGGACCTCACGTAACCAAGTAAAAGCGCGAATTTTAAACAAACAAAGCTGCCGGTTCCCTCGCTGAGGTCCCGGCTGCGTCGGACAGGTGAGTATAGCGATATTTTTTATTTTAATTCTTTCTTTTACACATTAATATGGTTCCCAGGGCCTGAAGGAGAGTTTCCTCTCCTTCAGACCCTGGGAACCATCAGGAATACCGTCCGATACCTGAGTCCCATTGACTTGTATTGGTATCGGGTATCGGTATCGGATTGGATCCGATACTTTGCCGGTATCGGCCGATACTTTCCGATACAGATACTTTCAAGTATCGGACGGTATCGCTCAACACTACTACTGAGTGATCAGCTCATATTTGGCTTCACTGTCATCAACTTTCTATATGGACTTCAGAAAGGATATACATTTTGCAAAGAATTATTTCAATTGGCTGGTAATGAGTATGTGAGTAAAACTATATATGTCTTTATGTTCTTGAACTTGATTATCTCATCTTTTTCCACCCTTCTTATTATACATTTCTGTCTGAAGATTGTCAATATTAATCACAGGTTCTACACTTGTCTTCAGCGAAGATTTCCTAAGTTGCTTCCTTGGGTTATTATTATTTTCCTCCTGGGCTACATGGTCTTGAGTCTTAATTCAGCATTGGAAACAAAACTGGAGTGTAAACTAAACAAAACATTGGAAGTTACGTTGATCACGAAGTCTGCAATGTCTTCTTGGCCAGAACAAAGCTTTATCATAATATGTGGCTTATGTACTTTGCTCTCCTTGGCATCAGCATTGACCATCATCATCTCTCTGATTAAACACATGAAAAGGCTCCAGGAGAATACTGAAGGAACCAGATCATCCAACGTGGAGGCTCATATTCGAGCAGTTATAACTGTCACCACTTTAGTGACTGCAAATATTCTTATATTTATTTCTGTGTTTTTATCAGTACTTAGTCGAATGGTTTATATATTCGGAATTCTTATTTCTTTTTGTCATACTTTCAGTTCTTACTTTTTAATCAGGGGAGCAAAGAAACTGAATAATATGCTGATAGAGACATTGAATTTGTGTTTATGCTTTAGCACCAAGAACCAGTAACGTGGCCATACATACAGGTATGTTACTGAAAATGGGAATGAGAATAATCATCATGGGTTATACTTTTATATTGGTTTGAAAATAAGAGCATAGCCAAGAAAGAAGTATGTAAATGTAACAAGCTAAAAGAATAACCATTCATTCATAATCAATCCAAAATGTGGAAAACCAATTTTTCAATTGGTTTGTTAATATGATGACTTTTTCCCCCAATGCTGTTATTGCTTCTCTTTACAAGATTGTATAATGGAGGCCACAGCACTGTGATGGGCACAATTACAATTTTATAGCTCAGTCGAAATTCTGTAAGGTTATGTGCCTACGATCCGGAGTTGCTGCAGCCAGATGTTACAACATAGTGCATGATGTAATTTCAATAAATCCCATGCCCACTATGCATCCACAGACGCCCGCGGATTACCGGCGGAGACTGACATGCGGCGCGTCTTCCCAGACAACAGCATGTCTATTTATTTTGCAGAGACACGAGTCTCCGAGTCTCCGAAGATAAATTTCAATCATACAATGTATTGGATGCGCTGAATCTGCACTGTTCAGTGAACACGTCCAGATTTACCTTTGTTCAATAGATGCCATAACTTTGGAAGCAGCGAACATGCACTGCCTCCAAAGCGCTGCTACTTCCAGATTGTGGGTACCCGGCCTTCAGGTTTATATAAATTAGATAGTAATAAAACTGCTGTCATCAACCATAAAATAAATCTCAACAGAGATTCTAAATCTAAGCCATCATTTTTTTTTTTCATGTGAGCTGTTAGGACTCATTGGATTCATTGGAAAAAAAAGGATTCAAAATTGTTTCATTCCAGAATGAAATCAACTCACAAGCCATTTTACAGCTAATTATTCTAGCACTGCCATTCAGTTAAATGTCTTTGAGACCGAAAAAGACAGAAAAGTGATGAACTCTGTTATCTCAATCAGTCTCAAAGACATTCAATGGAACAAGCTCAGACTGGCCCACCGAGGCACAGGGGAATTACCCGGTGGCTCCTTACGCCAACTACAAGCGCAGGAGCTGGCAAAATTCACTTGTTTCACTATGTACAGACAGGAACAGCATTTGATCATTAATCTAACAAACTAGCCAGTGTCTTATTATATAGAAGTATAGATATATTTTTCTATTGTGGTAATGTAATACTTTCCCGTAGCTGAATGGTGGACCTTACAAGTTTTTGTTACTGGTAGACCTTTGGCTTCCCAGTCTGATACTGCAATGGAGCATTGGAGCTCATGCATGACTGTCTAACTCAATTAAATAGAGGATACATGACACCATCTCACAATAGATGGGAGGCCTAGCAATCATACACTTATGACCTACCCTTTTCACCTTTCGGAGAACAACAGAGCGGCCCTTCCGTATAGATTACCAGTCAAGGTCTAATTTGTTTGTCTTATGTTGCTTTTTGTTTCAGCACTAATTTATTGAATAAGTAGGCTATTATGAATACATTGTGGCAAGAATTGTACAAAATATATACCTTTAGTTTTAGATCCTTTCACTTTCTAATGGGTTGCCATATCATGGAATTTGATTAGTATGTTTTTTTTTTTATTTTCTGTGTGTCTATGTTATACTGATTTATTCGTTACTTTAGTATCCATGATTTACATTTTCTCCCTCGACTACATGTTTTATTTTTAATTATTTTTAGGTGTGCTCTGCATGGCAGAAGTCCATTACAATGAATGTATGTCACAACATGGTGATGGCACTAACTTTGCTGTTGTGCTGATTTAAAGACTCCATTAAAGCTCAGACTGGCCCAGAGGGGAAGCAGTAAATCCCCTGGTAGGCCCCTGTGCAAGAATGGGCCCCCACTCCACCTATATGAGCTGCAGCTTGCATAATACACTTGCTTCAAAATGTACGTAATGAGCAGCATCTCATCATTCAATTAATAAACTATCCAGATTATTATTACATAAAAGTATAGGTAAATTTGTGAATGAATGTAGTGTATTGTTTGCATGTAGCTGAACAGTGGGCCGCCAGACTCCATGTTACTGATGGGCCCTTTTCTCCTCATCCAACACTGGCTTCATCAATCTCTATACTTGTTTTCTTCTCTAGAAATTATTTTTTCAGGGTCAAATCTCTTTATACATAAGCCATACCACAAATTTATATGAAATGAGTTAGAATAAAGTCTGAACACTACTGAATGAAATCTGAAACATTCAGTCTGTATGTTAGTATGTTAAATTGTTAGTCTGATGTTAGCATTGTATTACTGTTACATTTAGTGTACTAATATTGTATTGTATCAACAATTGTTTTATGCATTATTAAAATAAAGCTTGATGTACAGCACCAGTGTGCATGTGTTCTTTGAAGGATATACAAAAGTTTGCTTTATTTACTATTTTAGACATTTTGAATTTGGTTATTATAAATTAATTTTTCAGGATTGCCCTAATAATTCAAAAATATAGCTAAATACTGACCTTTAAATTTCATAACTAGCCTCGCTTTGTTATTAAAGGGGTTACTAGGACTTTGATAGCTTTTGCTTACGATAGATCACTGGTAGACGTACGCAAGGATCACATGACTTTGGATGAGTTTTCATATTATATTACTTGATATATCGCAGACAATCAGGAGGGACTATTATAGCCTGTATAAAAGCAGAAGCAGGAAATGCAGCAGCTTGTGGTGAATCTGGATCAATAGAAAACACTATAGATCATCATGGCTTAGCCAAAGAGATAGGAAGAAATAAACTGTTACTTTTCATCTAGCCTTGTACACTCCTCAAAATTGACATTGCCGGAGAATTAACACATACTTACACACCTTGTCTGCTATCAATAAGTTGTTTCTCAAATTTTCTGCGACACAAAATGCACTCAGGCATGAAAATCATCAAGATCTGCCTCTAACATTGATGTGGTCATGGAACAAGTGGTATGGTCACTTCTTCAAAGTGTCCCTGGAGCAATTTTTCAACACAATGCCAGGCTGCATGACACTGATTCTACTGAGAGCAGCTTCCATAACCTAAACATGGTACCACGGCCTACATCATCTCCAGACTTGTCTTCCATCTAGCACTTTTGGTATGTCTGACTACATATCTGTGAGCATCATTTAGGTCTTTAAGCAGAAAAAAATGCTCTCATACCTAACAGTAAAGCCTGTTGCTTATTTTTAATGATTATTCCTTCAGCGTTATAAGGGTACTAGATGGTGGCCTGATTCTAAAGCATTTGGTATTCTAGAATATGTATGTATGTATGTACGTCGTGCTGTGAGTGGGAGATAAATTCCATGCCAATATCGCTGATTGGTCGTGCCCAGCTGGCCGTGACCAATCAGCGAAGCATGGTTGAAATCCCGCACCAATTCGCGGCCGGACAGCGTTTCGCTGATAGGTCGCGGTTGGCTGGGCACGACTAGTCACCGAAGCGGTGTTTAAATCTCACGGCAATATCACTGGTTGTTCGCGACCGGCCGCGTAGTATATAGCACAGCCACATAGTATATAGCAGCCACGTAGTATATAGCACAGCCACGTAGTATATGCACACACAGAGTATATAGCACAGCGATGTAGTATATAACACAGCCCACGCAGCAGATAGCACAGCCACATAGTATATAGCAGCCATGTAGTATATAGCACAGTGACGTAATATATAGCAGCCATGTATTATATAACACAGACAGCCACGTAGTATATAGCACAGCCCACATAGTATATAGCACAGCGGCGTAATATATAGCAGCCACGTAGTATATAACACAGACAGCCACATAGTTTATAGCAGTTGCATAGTATATAACAGCCACCTAATATATAGAAGCCATGTACTCTATAGCACAGCCACGTAGAATAAAGCACAGCCCATGTAGTATATAGCACAGAGACGTAATATATAGCAGCCACGTAGTAAATAACACAGACAGCCACATAGTATATAGCAGTCACGTAGTATATAGCAGCCACGTAATATATAGCAGCCACGTAGTATATAGCACAGCCACATAGTATATAGCACAGCGATGTAGTATATAGCAGCCACATAGTATATAACACAGCCCACGTAGTATAAAGCACAGCCACATAGTATATAGCAGCCCCGTAGTATATAGCAGCCACGTAATATATAACACAGCCCATGTAGTATATAACACAGGCCACGTAGTATATAGCACAGCCCATGTAGTATATAACACAGCTCACATAGTATATAACAAAGGCCACGTAGTATATAGCACAGCCCACATAGTGTATAACACAGCCCACATTGTATACAGCAGTTTTGGTACCATGTCCCTGTGAAAAAAAGAATTAAAATAAAAAATAGTTATATACTCACCCTCTGGCGTCCAGCGAAGCTGTCCCCATGCGCGCGATGCTGCCGCCAGCTTCCGTTCCCAGACATGCATTGCGAAATTACCCAGATGACGTAGCTAAGTCATCTGGGTAATTTCGCAATGCATCTCTGGGAACGGAAGCTGCTGGCCGCATCGTGAGGAGCGGGAAAGCTGCGGAGGCGACGGAGAGATGAGAATAGTATGATTTTTAATTTTTTTAAATTATTTTTAACATTATATCTTTTTACTATTGATGCTGCATAGCAAGCATCAATAGTAAAAAGTTGGTCTGGGATGCGGTGACACACTGGCACTTACTGGAGGGGAGTAGGGAGGGTGCACTGACTGGAGGAGAGAAGGGAGGGGCCAGTTCGCGGTCGGACTAAGCCTGTCGCTGATTGGTCGTGGCCTGCATCTCCGTCCCTGCATCTCCATTGTCCTGGCAGCTATCCTCTCCTCTGCTTGGCGGTCATGCGGTACCACTCATTAATGAAATGAATATGCACTCCACGCCTATAGGAGTAGAGACTCGTCCATACTCTTTACCTTAATGAGCATTACCACGTGACCGCTCAGCACAGGAGAGGAGAGCTGCTGGTGCCAGGACAACAGAGATGCAGGGACGGAGATGCAGCGACGGAGGGTGAGTATGATGTCTTCTGTTAGCCGGCAGCTGCAGCTGTCACTGTGCCACAGCCACCGGCTCCTGCCGCTGCAATGTTGCTCCCCTTCTGTGCCAGTGTTCTGGACAATTGTCTCGTGTATAAGCCAAGGGGGGCGTTTTCAGCATAAAAATTGTGCTGAAAATCTCGGCTTATACATGAGTATATATTGTATATACAGTACATATACAGTGTGTGTGTCTATATATATATATATATATATATATATATATATATATATATATATATATTGTCTAAGGGGTACTTCCATCTGTCTGTCCCGGATATTCATTGATCGCGGCCTCTGTCTGTCATGGAATCCAAGTCGCTGATTGGTCGTGGCAAAACGCCCACGACCAATCAGCGACGCACACAGTCCGGAAGAAAATGGCCGCTCCTTACTCCCCGCACTCACTGCCCGGCGCCCGCATACACCCCTCCGGTCACCGCTCACACAGGGTTAATGCTGGCAGTAATGGACCGCGTTATGCCGCGGGTAATGCACTCCGTTACCGCTGCTATTAACCCTGTGTGACCAAGTTTTTTACTATTGACGCAGCCTATGCAGCGTCAATAGTAAAAACATCTAATGTTAAAAATAATTAAAAAAAACATAAAAAATGATTATATACTCACCTACGCCGCCTTTCCCGCTCCTCGCGATGCACGCGGCACGTTCCGGTGGCAAGGATGGTCAGGCAGAAGGACCTGCCAGGACGTCACGGTCATGTGACCGCGACGTCATCACAAGGCCTGCGCGGAAAGGACCTGCCGTGATGTCATGGTCATGTGACTGCTACACGGTCATGTGACCGCAACGTCATCACAGGTCCTGCGCGACAAGGACCTGCTGTGATGTCACGGTCACGTGACCGCGACACGATTACGTGACCGCGACGTCATCACACCCTGGGACCAGAAGCTGCTGGATGCACCCCACACAGGCGACAGAGCTACAATGCACCTGCGGAAGGTGAGTACATGTTTATTTTAATTTTTTTTAACCTGTGTCATACGTGGCTGGGCAATATACTACGTGACTGGCCAATATACTACATGGGCTGTGCAATATACTACGTTGCTCTGTGCTGTATACTACATCACTGGGCAATATACTACGTCACTGGGCAATACACTACGTCACTGGGCAATATACAATGTAACTGGGCAATATACTACGTAACTGGGCAATATACTACGTAACTGGGCAATATACTATGTGGCTCTGTGCTGTATACTACGTCACTGGGCAATATACTACGTCACTGGGCAATATACAATGTAACTGGGCAATATACTACGTAACTGGGCAATATACTACGTAACTGGGCAATGTACTACGTGGCTCTGTGCTGTATACTACGTCACTGAGCAATATACTACGTCACTGGGCAATATACAATGTAACTGGGCAATATACTATGTAACTGGGAAATATTAGGTAACTGGGCAATACACTACGTGGCTGGGCAACATGCTACGTGGCTGGGCAATATACTACGTGGCTGGGCAATATACTACGTCACTGGGCAATATACGACGTAACTGGGAAATAAAGTACGTAACTGGGCAATATACTACGTGCTCACACAGGGTTAATGCCAGCGTTAACGGACCACAGTGTAATGCACTCCATTAACACTGCTATTAACCCTGTGATGCGTATGCAGCATCAATAGTAAAAAGATCTAATGTTACAATACTAATAATAACAAAAAAAAGGTTATTCTCACCCTCCGACGTCGCACGCTGTCCTCGGCAGTGCAAGCAGCAGGTTCCGGTGCCAAGGATGCTATGCGAGAAGGACCTGCCATGACGTCACGGTCATGTGACCGCGATGACATCACAGGTCCTGCACTCATACCAACCCTGGGACCGGAAGCTGCCGCGTGCACCGCATACAGGCGCCAGGACTTCAAGGGGCCTTCGGAAGGTGAGTATATATGTTTATTTTTTATTTTAATGCATGTAGGATAGCTGCGGAGACACCATCACGTGTTTCTCGACGCAAGCAGTGAATAGCCAGACCTTTCACCGGGAGGGAACAACCACGGGAAGGGCAGCATCCAATAAAGGAAAACATCCAATACAGGAAAACCACCTATGCCAAGCATGGTATCCATCCACAGACAGCTGTTTCGGGGTGTTTGCCCCTCATCAGTGTGGAGTAGGAATCTGGCTATTAGGAGCAGTGCCTAGTAAAAGGCTGTGAAGGAACAGATGATTGGCCTCGGGGAGACCAAAACATCCAACACCGCGGAGACACCATCACGTGTTTCTCAATGCAGTGATCCAGAACACTGCCCCCATTCCTTATGCGAAATATGCAAATGCATGTAGGATGGCTGCGGAGACACCATCACGTGTTTCTCGACGCAAGCAGTGAATAGCGAGACCTTTCCCCGGGAGGGAACAACCACGGGAAGGGCAGCATCCAATAAAGGAAAACATCCAATACAGGAAAACCACCTATGCCAAGCATGGTATCCATCCACAGACAGCTGTTTCGGGGTGTTTGCCCCTCATCAGTGTGGAGTAGGAATCTGGCTATTAGGAGCAGTGCCTAGTAAAAGGCTGTGAAGGAACAGATGATTGGCCTCGGGGAGACCAAAGCATCCAACACCGCGGAGACACCATCACGTGTTTCTCAACGCAGTGATCCAGAACACTGCCTCCATCCCTTATCCCCTTCACAGCCTTTTACTAGGCACTGCTCCTAATAGCCAGATTCCTACTCCACACTGATGAGGGGCAAACACCCCGAAACAGCTGTCTGTGGATGGTTACCATGCTTGGCATAGGTGGTTTTCCTGTATTGGATGTTTTCCTTTATTGGATGCTGCCCTTCCGTGGCTGTTCCCTCCCGGGGAAAGGTCTGGCTATTCACTGCTTGCATCGAGAAACACGTGATGGCGTCTCCGCAGCTATCCTACATGCATTTGCATATTTCCCATAAGGGATGGGGGCAGTGTTCTGGATCACTGCGTTGAGAAACACGTGATGGTGTCCCTGCGGTGTTGGATGTTTTCGTCTCCCCGAGGCCAATCATCTGTTCCTTCACATATTTTTTATTTTAAGTCTTTTTTAACCACGCATATAGTGCCCACATTGCTATATACTACGTGGGCTGTGTTACATACTGCGTGGGCTCTTTTATATACTACATCTCTGTGCTATATACTATGTAGCTGGGCAATATACAACGTGACTGTGCAATATACAGTGTGGCTGTGCAATATACTACGTGCTCTGTGTAATATACCATGTAGCTGTGCAATATACTATGTCGCTGTGTCGATTCTGTTATATACTACGTCGACTGTGCAATATACTTCGTGGCGGCTCTGCTATATACTGCGTGGCTGACCAATATACCACATAGCTATGCAATATACTACGTAGCTCTGCAATACACTATGTGACTGTGTTATATACTACGTGGCTCTGCTATATACTACGTGCCTGTGCAATATACTACGTGGCTATGTTATATACTACGTGGCTCTGCTATATACTACGTGGTTGACCAATATACTACATACCTGTGAAATACACTACGTGGCTATGTTATATACTACGTGGCTGTGTTATATACTATGTAGCTCTGCTATATACTACGTATGCTGTGTTACATACTACGTAGCTCTGTTATATATTGAGTAGCTATGTTATATACTACGCCGGTTGTGTTATATACTACGTCACTGTGCAATATAGTACGTAGCCTGTGCTATATACTACCTACATATTCTAGAATACCCGATACGTTAGAATCGGGCCACCATCTAGTATGATAAACATACCACCCTGGCCCTTAAACCCTATACGGGAATGGGCCACACTTCCTCATAATATTCAAACATACTGACCCCTCAAAGGATCAAGAAGTGTTACCAACACAATTTTTAGTAGAAAACATATAACAATTTATTTATTTAAATACAAATAACAAAACATTAAAATCAGATGGTGCCTCATACCAAGCAAAAAACCAGAAGGTCAGGTATGCAAGTGGGACTCTGATGAAAACAAATTTTGTAACTCAGATAAATTCTTTAAAAATTATTGTAGAGGTATATACTTGTAAATCTAATGACTGACACGTTGCAATCTTCTTTTTTGAAAAGTAAGCAGTAAAATTACTATACAAGCCTTTGTTAACATAAGCCTTGGAGGAAGGAAAAATTCCGGACGGAAACTATCTCTACAGTACGTCATAAAGGCATAATTAGCCCATATGCAAAACATCCATAGTTAATACCAAAATACCATAAGAAATACCTCCAATCTCACATAAACAATAAAGTGCACAAAGTCAGGACGGAAACAATCTCCACAGTATGTCATAGAAATATAGTTAGCCCATATCGCAAGATGTCCTTAGTTAGTCAAAGTGCCATGAGAATGCTCCAACCTCATATAAACAATAAAGTGCACAAAGTCAGGTTTTCCACATATTACCTCAACGTGAGTCCCACAACAGATTTGAACGCCAAGTGACGAGCCGAGCCTCCGGACCCCTACGCACGTTTCGCTGTTGCTTCTTCCTGGGGGTGTCCCAGCGAAACGTGCGTAGGGGGGATTGTTTCCGTCCTGACTTTGTGCACTTTATTGTTTATGTGAGATTGGAGGTATTTCTTATGGTATTTTGATTAACTATGGATGTTTTGCATATGGGCTAATTATGCCTTTATGACGTACTGTGGAGATACCGTAGTTTCCGTCCGGAATTTTTCCTTCCGATCCTGGATGGTTCCCAGGGTCTGAAGGAGAGGAAACTCTCCTTCAGGCCCTGGGATCCATATTCATGTAAAAAATAAAGAATAAAAATAAAAAATATGGATATACTCACCCCTCCGACGGACCCTGGACCTCAGCGGTGCAAGCGTCTGCCTCCGTTCCTAAGAATGCAGTAAGTGAAGGACCTGCGATGACGTCGCGGTCACATGAGCGGTCACGCGACCAATCACAAGACTGTTACGTCATCGCAGGTCCTACACTCACTGCATTCTTAGGAACGGAGGCTGCCGGTTGCACCGCTGAGAGCTAGGGGCCATCGGTGGGTGAGTATATCCATATTTTTTATTTTTATTCTTTATTTTTTACATGAATATGGATCCCGATTCCGATTTCCGATATCCCAAAAATATCGGAACTCGGCATCGGAATTCCGATACAGCGAATATAGGCCGATACCTGATATTTGCAGTATCGGAATGCTCAACACTACTGCCCATATAATGAGGTAATGTGTTTGGAAGCTTCTGATTTTCTGTTTTTTGGAAACATCTGAGTTATTAGAGATATACCTGTGGATGTATTTTAATACACACCTGAAACACACTGCTTCTTTGTGTAGCATCATGGGAAAGTCTCAAGAAATCATCCAAGATATCAGGAAGAGAATTGAGGACTAGCACAAGTCTGGATCATCCTTGGCTACAATTTCAAGATACCTGGAGCTGCCTCGTTCATCTGTACAAACAATCATATGCAAGTACAAACAAGATGGGAATGTCCAGTTATCATAAAGCTCAGGAAGGAGACGGGTTCTGAGTCTCAAAGATGAACATGCTTTGTTCTGATATGTGCATATGTAAGAAGGAGTACAAGAGCAGGGGTACCTGCTGTCACCCATGTTGCAAGGGGAAAGATCTAGATTGCTGAATGAACTGGGTCATGTGACTGGGCTAGGCGTGACAGGGCCATAGTGCTGCGTGTGGGAAAAGTGGCAAAGCTCGCATGGGAAAGCTGAGTGGCAAGATGGGTGCTGTGTCTGCTGTGAAGTCAGAGCAGCTCGATTGCACTGGCCACCCTACAGACCCTCAGTAGAGAGGTCCCTCACTGGTAGGGGACCAATTGACAGGTTGTCACCAACCTCCTCGCCAAGAGGTGACTCAAGGCCTACACCCCAGACCATGCTGTTAGTAGGACGCCATGTGGGACTCCTGGCTAAGCCAGAACCTGTTGAACAAGGACCTGCACACACCGTGAAGTGAGAGTTTGTTCCAGCGGTACCTCACCTTGGACTCAGTACCGTGCCAGACACCGTTGGGTATGGGAAATCTACCCGCTTCTCAGAGACTGCATTGATTCATCAAGTGTCGCTGTTGTCGGAGCAACCATTGGATCCTCGCCTACAGTGGACAACACCGAGACACCTCGCACCGCTGCTGTCGGTGCCACTGTTGGAACCCTGGAGATCTGCATACCAGAAGACAGCCTGATAAGTGCCACCACTTTCATATTGAACTATCGTTCACCCCTACTCATCCTTCCTCCTTCACAGTTCTGCCCTATTCCTACTATCGCTCTGCAATCCCTCACTCCCTGCGTTGAGTGCATTTATTGTTTAATAAAAACCCTTAACACTTTTTCTGCCTCCTGTCCATGGCGGCATCTCGTGTTCTTATGATTTCTAAATTTGGCGTAGTCGGCAGGATGTCACACAATGGTGCAGAGGAGGCAGATCAAGCAGTTGGAGGAGGCACCAAATCCAGCATCCCTCTGGCGGCCATGTTAAACAACCTCCCTCCGGGTTCACAGGTCAATCGGGACAATCAGTAGGGCACAAATTGGGCTTATGTTTGCAGTTTAATGAAGGACAGTGCAGATTCAGGGCCAACTGCAAATGTAAGCATCTTTGCTCCCATTGCAGTGGCTCCTCTCATGGGGCTGCAAAATGTTTCAAAAAAGCTAACTTGGGGGCCGGTACTACTCATGGGGGAGACACCTGTGAAGCTGGAAAGGATGGCCCCTTATCTAAGTAGATATCCAGATAGAGAAAAGGCGGATTTGTTGTGTTTCGGTTTTAAAGAGGGTTTCGTCATCCCGGCCTCTCCTTTTGCTGTTCCTCGTGCTATTAAAAATCTGCTGCTGTGTTATACGCAGCGGTAATTTCTGAGAAATTGGGTAAGGAGGTGATGTTGGGTCACATGGCAGGCCCTTTCACTGTGCCACCATTTGAGGATCTAGTTGTTTCCCCATTGGGGGTAGTGCCCAAGAAGGAAGATGGGAAGTTTCAATTGATTCAGCATCTGTCATATCCTCGGGGGCTGTCTGTCAATGACGGTATTGCCCCTGAACTCTGTTTTGTGGTTTATGTGGTTTTCCAGTGTTTGTTGCTGCAAAGAGGATCTGAGGTTTGTCCCCTATGGTGGGGTGATTCTTGGGTGGAATTATATAGAGGTGTAGTTCCGCTGGGGGCCCAGTGCTCGAACCGTACCTCATAAGGGATGGACATCCCGGATTGACCAGTGATTGTAAGTCTCTTTATAGTCAAAATATTATGAAATCCTGATCACTGTTAGAATCAGGCGTGGTGAGGTGATCGAAGATTGGGTTGGATACGTAATTCAGGAATATATAGATATATATATATGTCCAGAGGTGTCTGGAGGGTTAGTCTGAGACGCCCTCCTCCTTTCACTGAGTACCACATTTTTTGGGTTGTCCCAGTGGGGGGACAGGTAGACCCAGCGGAACAGACTATACGGCCGCTCTAGTACTGTGCACAACTGAAATAAGGATATTTAGCTCTATAGGAGAATCAGTTTATGTGGAAGAAAAAGAAGAATTTGTGTGATGAAGGTTTTGTAGAAATTAATTAAGTCTGAGAACTGCTGCTTTCTGTTTCTGTGAGAAATTTCTAAAAATCTGATGGGAGAGGGGACCTAAACAGCTGCGCCATTGCTTTCTCCTTTCTGTGTTGAGGAATGCTGTGAGTTCTTATCTCCGCTCAAGTCTTGGATGGGAGGGGGCACATAGCTGCGCTCAAGATTCTCTGTATATTCTGTCCTTGGTGTATTACGCGCTGGGAGATCTGTGTTTTGTTTAAAGCAACAGTACTGTATTGAAGTAGAAAGAAATATTGTAAGTTGAAGTTGGAAGTGGAAAGTAAAATATGGTGCCTAGTTTTAGAAGGAAACTTGTAAGTGATTGTTTGGTTATCAGTGTGATTGGTAAAAGATTCAACTGCTTCAAGTTGAGTGATTGATATATATAGCAAATTGAGGATCAACAGAGGAAGTGAGTTCTGATTGTTTCTGTTATTGTTACGTTGAAAAAGGAAATCTGTCTACTGCTATGACAAAGGATGTTTTGTGGTGCAGGAAGGAATTGAGGAAGTGATTGAGGGTAATGTTCTAGAAATACAAATAATTAAAAATAATGATCTGGGACAGGGAGACTCCCTGTTAGATGATATGGTCCCTCCCCAGGAAACTAAGCCTCTTCTTCTGACTGTAAACCCTATGCCCCTTAACCCCAAGGCACCAATATATCCTGGACTGCCAATAAGTTTTAAGGGTGTCTTATGGTAGTATTTAAAGATCTGGGATTCTCATTGTATAATAAAGCCCATTCACACCTTTTTATGGCAGCTTTTATGTCCGGCCTCAAATCTGAATTGAAAGAGGCAATAATGTCAGTTAGACCTGACATCGAGACTTCCACTCCGGATGATGCATTGAAAATAGTAGAAAGTTTTCAGAAGAACTTAGCTCTGCATCAGCAGGGAAAGTAAAGGTTAAATCAATGGCCACAGCGATTCCTTCACCAACCTCAGCCCCCACTCCAGCTACAAGGACACAGCTCTGTTCCTTATCAGTGGCCCACACAACAGACTCCAGCTCCTGCCCTCCCCACTGTACACAAATCCAGTCCCATACTCCAATATCCCTTTTAACCCTATGTCTGGGAATCTCACTCCACAGCCCCGCCATGTCAATTCTCAGACCAAGAGTTTGTTTAAATTGGAGTAGATGGCAGACCCAATAAACATATTCTTACAAAACCCATCCCTGTGGGACCTTTCCCTGAGGTAACTGCTCAGTTCGTAATCTCTCCCGTATGTCCGTTAAATTTACTGGGGGCAGATTTATTATCACAGTTCTGCTCCAGAATACAATTCCAAGATGATGGTCAGATGGTCCTTACATTATATAACCCCTATGCAGATGAACACAATGAAAAGATCTGTATCCTACATGCCCTTCCCACAGTTATGGGGGACTTCAACTACCCTGAAATGATTGGGGAACAGAAACCTGCAGTTCCAGCAAAGGTAATCGGTTTTTGACAACTATGAGAGACAATTACTTTTCACAACAGGTTCAGGACCCAACAAGGAGGGGGGAACTGCTAGACCTAATATTAACCAACAGGCCAGACCGCATAGCAAATATAAGGGTTGGGGGTCACTTGGTGAATAGTGATCACAAAATAATACGTTTTCATGTATCCTTTAATAAGATGTGTAGTAGAGGGGTGACAAGGACACTAAACTTCAGGAGGGCAAATTTCCAACGGATGAGAGAGGATCTTGGTGCAATTAACTGGGACGATATCCTGATACATAAAAATACACAAAGAAAATGGGAGACGTTTATTAGCATCCTGGATAGGACCTGTGCACAGTATATACCATATGGGAATAAACATACTAGAAATAGGAGGAAACCAATATGGCTAAATAGAGCTGTAAGGGGCGCAATAAGGGACAAAAAGAAAGCATTTAGAGAATTAAAGGAAGTAGGTAGTGAGGAGGCATTAAATAAATACAAAAAAATAAATTAATTCTGTAAAAATCAAATCAAGGCAGCAAAGATTGAGACAGAGAGACTCATTGCCAGAGAGAGCAAAAATAATCCCAAAATATTATTTAACTACATAAATAGTAAGAAACTAAAAAATAATAGTGTTGGCCCCCTTAAAAATAGTCTGGGTGAAATGGTGGATGAGGATGAGGAAAAAGCCAATATGCTAAATGACTTTTTGTCATCAGTATTTACAAAAGAAAATCCCATGGCAGACAAAATGACTAGTGATAAAAATTCCCAATTAAATGTCACCTGCTTAACCCAGCAGGAAGTACGGCGGCATCTAAAAATCACTGAAATTGACAAATCTCCGGGCCCGGATGGGATACACCCTCGAGTACTGCAGGAATTAAGTACAGTCATTGATAGACCATTATTTTTAATCTTTAACCCCTTTCTGCCATTGGACGCACTATTCCCATGTGGGGTGGGCCCTAATTCTCAAGGACGGAATAGTACGTCCAGCGCGATCGGCCGCGCTCACGGGGGGAGCGCGGCCGATCGCGGCCAGGTGTCAGCTGCCTATCGCAGCTAACATCCAGCACTATGTGCCAGGAGCAGTCACGGACCGCCCCCGGCACATTAACCCCCGGCACACCGCGATCAAACATGATCGCGGTGTGCCGGCGGTACAGGGAAGCATCACGCAGGGAGGGGGCTCCCTGCGGGCTTCCCTGAGACCCACGGTGCAACGCGATGTGATCGCGTTGCTGCGAGGGTCTCTTACCTCCTCCTCGCTGCAGGTGCCCAGATCCAAGATGGCCGCAGCATCCGGGTCCTGCAGGGAGGGAGGTGGCTTACCAAGTGCCTGCTCAGAGCAGGCACTTGGTAAGCCTGCAGTGCTGTAAGTCAGATTGGTTATCTGACAGAGTGCTGTGCAAATTGTCAGATCAGCGATCTGTGATGTCCCCCCCTGGGACAAAGTAAAAAAGTAAAAAAAAAAATTTCCACATGTGTGGAAAAAAAAAAAATCCTAAATAAAGAAAAAAAATATTTATTATTCCGATAAATACATTTCTTTATCTAAATAAAAAAAAATCAAACAATAAAAGTACACATATTTAGTATCGCCACGTCCGTAACGACCCCACCTATAAAACTATATCACTAGTTAACCCCTTCAGTGAACACCATAAAAAAAAAAAAAACGAGGCAAAAAACAATGCTTTATTCTCATACCGCCAAGCAAAAACTGGAATAACACGCGATCAAAAAGATGGATAAAAATAACCATGGTACAGCAGAAAACGACATCTTATCCCGCAAAAAACGAGCTGCCATGCAGCATCATCAGCGAAAAAATAAAAAAGTTATAGTCCTCAGAATAAAGCGATGCAAAAATAATTATTTTTTCTTTAAAATAGTTTTTATCGTATAAAAGCGCCAAAACATAAAAAAAATATAAATGAGATGTCGCTGTAATCGTACTGACCCGAAGAATAAAACTGCTTTAGAAATTTTACCAAACGCAGAACGGTATAAACGCCTCCCCCAAAAGAAATTAATGAATAGCTGGTTTTTGGTCATTCTGCCTCACAAAAATCGGAATAAAAAGCAATCAAAAAATCTCCCGTGCCCGAACATGTTACCAATAAAAACGTCAACTCGTCCCGCAAAAAACAAAACCTCACATGACTCTGTGGACTCAAATATGGAAAAATTATAGCTCTCAAAATGTGGAAACGCAAAAAATATTTTTTGCAATAAAAAGCGTCTTTCAGTGTGTGACAGCTGCCAATCATAAAAATCCGCTAAAAAACCCGCTTTAAAAGTAAATCAAACCCCCCCTTCATCACCCCCTTAGGCTGGTTTCACACTTGCGTTTTGATCTGCAGCGTTTTAAAAAAAACACATGTGGTGAAAAAACGCATGTAAACGTGGCAAAACGCTGCGTTTTTTTAGACGCATGTGTTTTTGCATGCAGAAAAAAAACGCGGCGTCTTGCCACGTTTACATGCGTTTTTTCCTGCGTTTGCATTTTTTAAACGCATGCTGAGAAGTGTGTGACAGCTGCCAATCATCAAAATCAACTAGAAAACCCACTATAAACAGAAATAGCTAGGGTTAGGGATAGGGTTAGGATCCCTAGTAACCCTAGGGATCCTAACCCTAACCCTAACCCTAACCCTAGGGATCCTAACCCTAACCCTAACCCTAAGGGTTAGGATCCTAACCCTAACCATAAGGGTTAGGGTTAGGATCCCTAGGGTTAGGGTTAGGATCCCTAGTAACCCTAGGAATCCTAACCCTAACCCTAACCCTAGGGACCCTAACCCTAACCCTAACCCTAGGGATCCTAACCCTAACCCTAACCCTAACCCTGGGGATCCTAACCCTAACCCTAACCCTAAGGGTTAGGATCCTAACCCTAACCCTAACCCTAGGGATCCTAACCCTAACCCTTACCCTAGGGACCCTAACCCTAACCCTAACCCTAGGGATCCTAACCCTAACCCTAACCATAGGGATCCTAACCCTAACCCTAACACTAAGGGTTAGGGTTAGGATCCCTAGGGTTAGGGTTAGGGCTAGGGTTAGGATCCCTAGGGTTACTAGGGATCCTAACCTTAGGGTTAGGGTTAAGGTTAGGGTTAGGATCCCTAGTAACCCTAGGGTTAGGGTTAGGGTTAGGGCTTTCTTGTTTTTTCTTGTGTTTTCTTGTGTTTTAAACACAAGCAAATGCATGTGCTTAAAAACGCATGCGTTTACATAGACAGCAATACATTTTCTTGCCGCGAATAAACGCATGTGTTTTTTTGCGGAAAAAAAACGCCGCTAAAAATTACTACAGGTTGAATTTCTGCAACTAAACGCACGCGTCAAAAAATGCATGCATTGCCGAAAATGCGTCAAAACGCACGCTAAAAAACGCATGCGTTTTTTAATGTTAAGTATAGAAAAAAAAACGCATGCGTTTTTTAGTGCTAAAACGCTGCAGATCAAAACGCAAGTGTGAAACCAGCCTTAGTTAGGGAAAAATTAAAAAATGTAAAAAATGTATTTATTTCCATTTTCCCATTAGGGTTAGGGTTAGGGCTAGGGTTAGGGTTAAGGCTACAGTTAGGGTTGGGGCTAAAGTTAGGGTTAGGGTTTGGATTACATTTATGGTTGGGAATAGGGTTGGGATTAGGGTTAGGGGTGTGTCAGGGTTAGGGGAGTGGTTAGGGTTACCGTTGGGATTAGGGTTAGGGGTGTGTTTGCATTAGGGTTTTAGTTATAATTGGGGGGTTTCAACTGTTTAGGCACATCAGGGGCTCTCAAAACACGACATGGCGTCCGATCTCAATTCCAGCCAATTCTGCGTTGAAAAAGTAAAACAGTGCTCCTTCCATTCCGAGCTCTCCCGTGCGCCCAAATAGGGGTTTACCCCAACATATGGGGTATCAGCGTACTCAGGACACATTGGAGAACAACTTTTGGGGTCCAATTTCTCCTGTTACCCTTGGGAAAATACAAAACTGGGGGCTAAAAAATAATTTTTGTGGAAAAAAAAATATTTTTTATTTGCACGGCTCTGCTTTATAAACTGTAGTGAAACACTTGGGGGTTCAAAGTTCTCACAGCACAACTAGTTAAGTTCCTTGGGGGGTCTAGTTTCCAATATTGGGTCACTTGTGGGGGTTTTTTCTACTGTTTAGGTACATTAGGGGCTCTGCAAATGCAATGTGACCCCTGCAGACCATTCATCTAAGTCTGCATTCCAAATGGCGCTCCATCCCTTCCGAGCCCTCCCATGTGCCCAAACGGTGGTTCCCCCCTACATATGGGATATCAGCGTACTAAGGACAAATTGGACAACAACTTTTAGGGACCAATTTCTCCTGTTACCCTCGGGAAAATACAAAACTGGGGGCTAAAAAATAATTTTTGTGGAAAAAAAAATATTTTTTATTTGCACGGCTCTGCTTTATAAACTGTAGTGAAACACTTGGGGGTTCAAAGTTCTCACAGCACAACTAGTTAAGTTCCTTGGGGGGTCTAGTTTCCAATATTGGGTCACTTGTGGGGGTTTTTTCTACTGTTTAGGTACATTAGGGGCTCTGCAAATGCAATGTGACGCCTGCAGACCATTCATCTAAGTCTGCATTCCAAATGGCGCTCCATCCCTTCCGAGCCCTCCCATGTGCCCAAACGGTGGTTCCCCCCTACATATGGGATATCAGCGTACTAAGGACAAATTGGACAACAACTTTTAGGGACCAATTTCTCCTGTTACCCTCGGAAAAATACAAAACTGGGGGCTAAAAAATAATTTTTGTGGGAAAAATTTTTTGTTTTATTCTTACGGCTCTGCATTATAAACTTCTGTGAAGCACTTGGTGGGTCAAAGTGCTCACAACACCTCTAGATAAGTTCCTTAGGGGGTCTACTTTCCAAAATGGTGTCACTTGTGGGGGGTTTCAATGTTTAGGCACATCAGGGACTCTCCAAACGCAACATGGCGTCCGATCTCAATTCCAGTCAATTTTGCATTGAAAAGTCAAATGGCGCTCCTTTGCTTCCGAGCTCTGTCATGCGCCCAAACAGTGGTTTACCCCTACATATGGGGTATCGGCGTACTCAGAACAAATTGTACAACATCTTTTGTGGTCCAGTTTCTCCTGTTACCCTTGGTAAAATAAAACAAATTGGAGCTGAAGTAAATTTTCTGTGAAAAAAAGTTAAATGTTCATTTTTATTTAAACATTCCAAAAATTCCTGTGAAACACCTGAAGGGTTAATAAACTTCTTGAATGTGGTTTTGAGCACCTTGAGGGGTGCAGTTTTTAGAATGTGTCACACTTGGGTATTTTCTATCATATAGACCCCTCAAAATGACTTCAAATGAGATGTGGTCCCTAAAAAAAATGGTGCTGTAAAAATGATAAATTGCTGGTCAACTTTTAACCCTTATAACTCCCTAACAAAAAAAAATTTTGGTTCCAAAAATATGCTGATGTAAAGTAGACATGTGGGAAATGTTACTTATTAAGTATTTTGTGTGACATATCTCTGTGATTTAAGGGCATAAAAATTCAAAGTTGAAAAATTGCGAAATTTTCAAAATTTTTGCCAAATTTCCATTTATTTCACACATAAACGCAAGTCATATCAAATATAATAAATTTTACCACTATTATGAAGTACAATATGTCTCAAGAAAACAGTGTCAGAATCGCCAAGATCCATTGAAGTGTTCCAGAGTTATAACCTCATAAAGGGACAGTGGTCAGAATTGTAAAAATTGGCCTGGTCATTAACGTGCAAACCACCCTTGGGGTGAAGGGGTTAAAGACTCCATAATAACAGGGTCTGTACCACAGGACTGGCGTATAGCAAATGTGATGCCAATATTCAAAAAGGGGACAGAAACTGAACTCGGTAATTATAGGCCAGTAAGCTTAACCTCTACTGTGGGTAAAATCCTGTAGGGCATTCTAAGGGATGCTATACTGGAGTATCTGAAGAGGAATAACCTCATGACCCAGTATCAGCACGGGTTTACTAGGGATCGTTCATGTCAGACTAATTTGATCAGCTTCTATGAAGAGGTAAGTTCCGGACTGGACCAAGGGAACCCAGTGGATGTAGTGTATATGGACTTTTCAAAAGCTTTTGATGAGGTTGTTACATAAAATGAGAATAATGGGGATAGGGGAAAATATGTGTAAGTGGATTGAGAGCTGGCTCAGGGATAGGAAACAAAGGGTGGTTATTAATGGAGCACATTCAGACTGGGTCGCGGTTAGCAGTGGGGTACCACAGGGGTCAGTATTGGGCCCTCTTCTTTTTAACATATTTATTAATGACCTTGTAGGGGGCATTCAGAGTAGAATTTCAATATTTGCAGATGACACTAAACTCTGCAGGGTAATCATTACAGGGGAGGATCATTTTATATTACAGGATGATTTATGTAAACTAGAAGCTTGGGCTGATAAATGGCAAATGAGCTTTAATGGGGATAAATGTAACGTCATGCACTTGGGTAGAAGTAATGATGTATAACTATGTGCTTAATTCTAAAACTCTGGGCAAAAGCGTCAATGAAAAAGACCTGGGTGTATGGGTGGATGACAAACTCATATTCAGTGGCCAGTGTCAGGCAGCTGCTACAAAGGCAAATAAAATAATGGGATGCATTAAAAGAGGCATAGACGCTCATGAGGAGAACATAATTTTACCTCTATACAAGTCACTAGTTTGACCACACTTAGAATACTGTGTACAGTTCTGGTCTCCGGTGTATAAGAAAGACGTAGCTGAACTAGAGCAGGTGCAGAGAAGAGCGACCAAGGTTATTAGAGGACTGGGGGGTCTGCAATACCAAGATAGGTTATTACACTTGAGGCTATGTAGTTTGGAAAAACGAAGACTAAGGGGTGATCTTATTTTAATGTATACATATATAAGGGGACAGTACAAAGACCTTTCTGATGATCTTTTTAATCATAGACCTGAGACAGGGACAAGGGGGCATCCTCTACGTCTGGAGGAAAGAAGGTTTAAGCATAATAGCAGATGCAGATTCTTTACTGTAAGAGCAGTGAGACTATGGAACTCTCTGCCGTATGATGTTGTAATGAGTGATTCATTACTTAAATTTAAGAGGGGACTGGATACCTTTATGGAAAAGTATAATGTTACAGGGTATATACACTAGATTCCTTGATAAGGCGTTGATCCAGGGAAGTCTGATTGCCGTATTTGGAGTTGGGAAGGAATTTTTTTCCCCAAGGTGGAGCTTACTCTTTGCCACATGTTTTTTTTTGCCTTCCCCTGGATCAACATGTTAGGGCATGTTAGGTTAGGCTATGGGTTGAACTAGATGGACTTAAAGTCTTCCTTCAACCTTAATAACTATGTAACTATGTAACTGTGTAACAGTTATGATGGCCCTGATAGGCTCAGACCCTCCCCCAATAATGCCTGAGGACCAGTGACTCACCCCATATCTCTCAGAGATACCACCCAAACTTTGGTCAAAAGGGCCAGATGATATAGGGAAAATGCCTGTAGAACCAGTTAGGGTTGAGCGACTTTCATTTTTTTAAGATCGAGTCGGGTTTTGCGAAACCCGACTTTGTCCAGAGTCGAGTCGAGTGCAGTCGGCCGATTATCGCTAAAAGTCGGGGATCGACCGAAACACGAAACCCAATGCAAGTCAATGGGGAAGCATAGTCGACAGTGAGTGGAGGCCAGGAAAACACCTACAGTGCCCATTTTAATGCCAAAAACATCCATTGTTGTTTCTGAAGCTTGTCAATCTTAATTAACTTTATCATAATAGTTGGGCATTGGAAATTGGGGGTCATTTGGCAAAAGTTGTGGGGGGTAGGGCTGGTTCAAGGTTTTAGTGGGCCCAGGAAACGTGGACTACGTCACGGCGGTGTAGCAGTGAGAGGTAAGTATGTCAAGTTTGCAAGTGCTGTGATCCTAAGCAAGCAGGGGGGGCCCACTCGTTGGCATTGGCTCTGGCACAGGGCCCCTCAAAGTACAGCGGTGTGTTTGCACGGCGGGGGCACCTCCCACCAGCAGCGACACTTTTGCGTACTCTGAGGGGCCCTGTGCCAGTGACGTCGCCAATGAGTATGCCCCCCTACCTGATGAAGGAACCTGCACTTTCATCTGCACCTTCCTCTTTGTCCCTGTGTAAGGTGGTATAACATGCGGGAAGGGGAACCTTACTTTCAGCAGGGTCAGATTCTGGCTGTGTAGAGTGCAAGGGCAATGTAGTGGTCTAGGTCAATGTACCAGCAGACTCATCTAGCAGTGGCTGGGCAATGAGCAGGATGAGGAGGAAACACAGATATAGGGCCAAAGAATAAAGTAGGCTAAATGCAGTTCAAAATAGGTAACAGGACTAAACAGGCGGCATTGCTTTGTTCAGTGGAGTAGCAAACCCAGGAGCAGCAGACACTGTTTTAAGGGCCCAACCACACTAGTAGGCCAAATGCAGTTTAATATCTGCTACTATAGGCCAAAAGCCTAAAGACTGAAGCTCAGCTTTATACAGTGGAGGACAACACCATGGAGAGGCAGACACCGTTAGTAGGCCCTAACCACCAATTTTTTGTTAAAAAAGCACTTAATGAGAGCCAGAAGGTTGAAGCTCAGACAAGGCAACCTGGAGGAGAACACCAAGGAGGAGGAGAACACTCAGGACGAGGACAACACCAGGGAGCGGCAGACACCGTTAGTAGGCCCTAACCACCAATTTTTTAAAAAAACAGCACTTAATGAGAGCCAGAAGGTTGAAGCTCAGCTTTATACAGTTGAGGACAAACACCAGGGAGCGACAGACACCGTTAGTAGGCCGCAACCAAAGTTGAAGGCCAAATGCTGTTTAATATCTGATACTATAGGCCGAAAGCCAGAAGGTTGAAGCTCAGCTTTATACAGTTGAGGACAAACACCAGGGAGCGGCAGACAGAGTTATTAGGCCCCAACCACCAATTTTGTTTAAAAAAGCACTTAAGGAGAGCCAGAAGGTTGAAGCTCAGATTTAGACAGTGGAGGACAATTTGAATTAGGGACTGCAGACAGACTTAGTAGGCTGTCCCCTGTGGACCATGCATCCACCACATTAACCCATTGCGCCGTAATGGACACGTAACCTTCCGTGGCCATGCCGACAGGTCCATGCGTTTGTTGTCAGGTGCACCTTTGTACTCACAGATTGCCAGAGTGCGTGGACAATGCGGTCTTTTACATGCTGGTGGAGGGTTGGGATGGGTTTTCTCGCAAAAGAAGTGTCGACTGGTTAGCTTGTAGCGTGGTACAGCGTAGTCCATCATGGCTTTATTAATATTAAATAAAATATATAAATAGGCTCTATGAACTTTTAAATAGGTTCCAGGGGTACACGGGCAGCATTGGTGTGGTCAGCGGAGGAGGATTGCAAGGAGGGACCGCAGACAGGCTAACGAAGGCCTAAAATATCAAAAAATAGGCTCATTGCAGTTTTAAATAGGTTACTGTTGTGAAATTGGATTTTGGGCTCCCCCGGTGGCCACTGGTGGAATTGAACTTGTGTGCATCATCCCCTCTGTTCACCTGTTCCCATCAGGATGTGGGAGTCGCTATTTAACCTTGCTCCTCTGTCACTTCCATGCCGGTCAACATTGTAATCAGAAGCCTTTCTGTGCATGTTCCTGCTACCAGACAACTTCCAGCTAAGTCGGACTTTTGTCCTTGTTTGTTTTTTGCATTTTGTTCCAGTTCACAGCTGCAGTTTCGTTTCTGTGTCTGGAAAGCTCTTGTGATCTGAAATTGCCACTCTGATGTTATGAGTTAATACTAGAGTCTTAAAGTAATTTCAGGATGGTGTATTGATAGGGTTTTCAGCTGACCATGAAAGTACCCTTTCTGTCTTCCTGCTATCTAGTAAGCGGACCTCGATTTTGCTAAACCTATTTTCATACTACGTTTGTCATTTTCATCTTAAATCACCGCCAATATATGTGGGGGCCTCTGTCTGCCTTTCGGGGAAATTTCTCTAGAGGTGAGCCAGGACTATATTTTCCTCTGCCAGGATTAGTTAGTCCTCCGGCCGGCGCTGGGCGTCTAGGGATAAAACGCAGGCTACGCTACCCGGCTACTGTTAGTTGTGCGGCAGGTTTAGTTCATGGTCAGTTTAAGTTTCCATCCTTCCAAGAGCTAGTTCCTATGTATGCTGGGCTATGTTCTCTTGCCATTGAGAACCATAACAGTTTTTTTTTTTTTTTTTTTTTCCTTCAGTTCTGAGTGTGCTTTCAATTGAATCACTTGCAAGTCTGCCTATATTGCAGCCTTCCTCTCTCTCTCTCCTTCTAATCCTGGAATGGCTCTGTGTTCACCTGTTTAAAATGGATATTCAGAGTTTAGCTGCAGGTTTGAATAATCTCACCACGAAAGTTCAAAATTTACAAGATTTTGTTGTTCATGTTCCTATATCTGAACCTAGAATTCCTTTGCCTGAATTTTTCTCGGGGAATAGATCTTGCTTTCAAAATTTCAAAAATAATTGCAAGTTGTTTTTGTCCCTGAAATCTCGCTCTGCTGGAGATCCTGCTCAGCAGGTCAGGATTGTGATTTCCTTGCTCCGGGGCGACCCTCAAGATTGGGCTTTTGCATTGGCTCCAGGGGATCCTGCGTTGCTCAATGTGGATGCGTTTTTTCTGGCCTTGGGGTTGCTTTATGAGGAACCTCATTTAGAGCTTCAGGCGGAAAAAGCCTTGATGTCCCTATCTCAGGGGCAAGATGAAGTTGAAATATACTGCCAAAAATTCCGGAAATGGTCTGTGCTTACTCAGTGGAATGAGTGCGCCCTGGCGGCGAATTTCAGAGAGGGTCTCTCTGATGCCGTTAAGGATGTTATGGTGGGGTTCCCTGTGCCTGCGGGTCTGAATGAGTCCATGACAATGGCTATCCAGATCGATAGGCGTCTGCGGGAGCGCAAACCTGTGCACCATTTGGCGGTGTCTACTGAGAAGACGCCAGAGAATATGCAATGTGATAGAATTCTGTCCAGAAGCGAACGGCAGAATTTTAGACGAAAAAATGGGTTGTGCTTTTATTGTGGTGATTCAACTCATGTTATATCAGCATGCTCTAAGCGTACTAAGAAGCTTGATAAGTCAGTTTCAATTGGCACTTTTCAGTCTAAGTTTATTCTATCTGTGACCCTGATTTGTTCTTTATCATCTATTACCGCGGATGCCTATGTCGACTCTGGCGCCGCTTTGAGTCTTATGGATTGGTCCTTTGCCAAACGCTGTGGGTATGATTTAGAGCCTCTTGAAACTCCTATACCTCTGAAGGGGATTGACTCCACCCCATTGGCTAGTAATAAACCACAATACTGGACACAAGTAACTATGCGAATTAATCCGGATCATCAGGAGATTATTCGCTTTCTTGTGCTGTATAATCTACATGATGTGTTGGTGCTTGGATTGCCATGGCTGCAATCTCATAACCCAGTCCTCGACTGGAACGCTATGTCTGTGTTAAGCTGGGGATGTAAGGGGATGCATGGGGACGTACCTTTGGTTTCCATTTCGTCATCTATTCCCTCTGAGATTCCTGAATTCTTGTCTGACTATCGTGACGTTTTTGAAGAACCTAAGCTTGGTTCATTACCTCCGCACCGGGAGTGCGATTGTGCCATAGATTTGATTCCGGGTAGTAAATACCCTAAGGGTCGTTTATTTAATCTGTCTGTGCCTGAACATGCTGCTATGCGAGAATATATAAAGGAGTCCTTGGAAAAGGGACATATTCGTCCTTCGTCATCTCCCTTAGGAGCCGGTTTTTTCTTTGTGTCTAAGAAAGATGGCTCTTTGAGGCCGTGTATTGATTATCGGCTTTTGAATAAAATCACGGTTAAATGTCAATATCCGTTGCCACTGCTGACTGATTTGTTTGCTCGCATAAAGGGGGCCAAGTGGTTCTCTAAGATAGATCTCCGTGGGGCGTATAATTTGGTGCGAATTAAGCAGGGGGATGAGTGGAAAACCGCATTTAATACGCCCGAGGGCCACTTTGAGTATTTGGTGATGCCTTTTGGCCTTTCAAATGCCCCTTCAGTCTTTCAGTCCTTTATGCATGACATTTTCCGTGATTATTTGGATAAATTTATGATCGTGTATCTGGATGATATTCTGATTTTTTCGGATGACTGGGACTCTCATGTCCAGCACGTC
Organism: Ranitomeya variabilis; assembly: GCF_051348905.1. Classification (NCBI taxonomy): domain Eukaryota; kingdom Metazoa; phylum Chordata; class Amphibia; order Anura; family Dendrobatidae; genus Ranitomeya; species Ranitomeya variabilis. The sequence continues at coordinate 570,215,105 of NC_135232.1, forward strand.
AGGAGGGTTTTTCAGGTTTTGCGGTCTAATTCCTTGTGTGTGAAGGGTTCTAAGTGCGTTTTTGGGGTTCAAAAGATTTCCTTCTTGGGATACATTTTTTCCCCCTCTTCCATCGAGATGGATCCTGTCAAGGTTCGGGCTATTTGTGATTGGACGCAACCCTCTTCTCTTAAGAGTCTTCAGAAATTTTTGGGCTTTGCTAACTTTTATCGTCGATTTATTGCTGGTTTTTCTGATGTTGTTAAACCATTGACTGATTTGACTAAGAAGGGTGCTGATGTTGCTGATTGGTCCCCTGCTGCTGTGGAGGCCTTTCGGGAGCTTAAGCGCCGCTTTTCTTCCGCCCCTGTGTTGCGTCAGCCTGATGTTGCTCTTCCTTTTCAGGTTGAGGTCGACGCTTCTGAAATCGGAGCTGGGGCGGTTTTGTCGCAAAGAAGTTCCGACTGCTCCGTGATGAAACCTTGTGCTTTTTTTTCTCGTAAATTTTCGCCCGCCGAGCGGAATTATGATATTGGGAATCGGGAGCTTTTGGCCATGAAGTGGGCTTTTGAGGAGTGGCGTCATTGGCTTGAGGGGGCTAGACATCAGGTGGTGGTATTGACCGACAACAAAAATTTAATTTATCTTGAGTCCGCCAGACGCCTGAATCCTAGACAGGCGCGCTGGTCATTGTTTTTCTCTCGGTTTAATTTTGTGGTGTCATACCTACCGGGTTCTAAGAATGTTAAGGCGGATGCCCTTTCTAGGAGTTTTGAGCCTGACTCCCCTGGTAATTCTGAACCTACAGGTATCCTTAAGGATGGAGTGATATTGTCTGCTGTTTCTCCAGACCTGCGGCGGGCCTTGCAGGAGTTTCAGGCGGATAGACCTGATCGTTGCCCACCTGGTAGACTGTTTGTTCCTGATAATTGGACCAGTAAAGTCATTTCTGAGGTTCATTCTTCTGCGTTGGCAGGTCATCCTGGAATCTTTGGTACCAGGGATTTGGTGGCAAGGTCCTTCTGGTGGCCTTCCCTGTCACGAGATGTACGAGGCTTTGTGCAGTCTTGTGACGTTTGTGCTCGGGCCAAGCCTTGTTGTTCTCGGGCTAGTGGATTGTTGTTGCCCTTGCCTATCCCGAAGAGGCCTTGGACGCACATCTCGATGGATTTTATTTCGGATCTTCCTGTTTCTCAGAAGATGTCTGTCATCTGGGTGGTGTGTGACCGTTTCTCTAAGATGGTCCATTTGGTTCCCCTGCCTAAGTTGCCTTCTTCTTCCGAGTTGGTTCCTCTGTTTTTTCAAAATGTGGTTCGTTTGCATGGTATTCCGGAGAATATCGTTTCTGACAGAGGAACCCAATTCGTGTCTAGATTTTGGCGGGCATTCTGTGCTAGGATGGGCATAGATTTGTCTTTCTCGTCTGCTTTCCATCCTCAGACTAATGGCCAGACCGAGCGGACGAATCAGACTTTGGAGACATATTTGAGGTGTTTTGTGTCTGCAGATCAGGATGATTGAGTTGCTTTTTTGCCTTTAGCGGAGTTTGCCCTCAATAATCGGGCCAGCTCTGCCACCTTGGTGTCTCCTTTTTTCTGTAATTCGGGGTTTCATCCTCGATTTTCCTCCGGTCAGGTGGAATCTTCGGATTGTCCTGGAGTGGATGCTGTGGTGGAGAGGTTGCATCAGATTTGGGGGCAGGTGGTGGACAATTTGAAGTTGTCCCAGGAGAAGACTCAGCTTTTTGCCAACCGCCGGCGTCGGGTTGGTCCTCGGCTTTGTGTCGGGGACTTGGTGTGGTTGTCTTCTCGTTTTGTCCCTATGAGGGTTTCTTCTCCTAAGTTTAAGCCTCGGTTCATCGGCCCGTACAAGATATTGGAGATTCTTAACCCTGTGTCCTTCCGTTTGGACCTCCCTGCATCTTTTTCTATTCATAATGTTTTTCATCGGTCATTGTTGCGCAGGTATGAGGTACCGGTTGTGCCTTCCGTTGAGCCTCCTGCTCCGGTGTTGGTTGAGGGCGAGTTGGAGTACGTTGTGGAAAAAATCTTGGACTCCCGTGTTTCCAGACGGAAACTCCAGTATCTGGTCAAATGGAAGGGATACGGTCAGGAGGATAATTCTTGGGTGACTGCCTCTGATGTTCATGCCTCCGATCTGGTCCGTGCCTTTCATAGGGCTCATCCTGATCGCCCTGGTGGTTCTGGTGAGGGTTCGGTGCCCCCTCCTTGAGGGGGGGGTACTGTTGTGAAATTGGATTTTGGGCTCCCCCGGTGGCCACTGGTGGAATTGAACTTGTGTGCATCATCCCCTCTGTTCACCTGTTCCCATCAGGATGTGGGAGTCGCTATTTAACCTTGCTCCTCTGTCACTTCCATGCCGGTCAACATTGTAATCAGAAGCCTTTCTGTGCATGTTCCTGCTACCAGACAACTTCCAGCTAAGTCGGACTTTTGTCCTTGTTTGTTTTTTGCATTTTGTTCCAGTTCACAGCTGCAGTTTCGTTTCTGTGTCTGGAAAGCTCTTGTGATCTGAAATTGCCACTCTGATGTTATGAGTTAATACTAGAGTCTTAAAGTAATTTCAGGATGGTGTATTGATAGGGTTTTCAGCTGACCATGAAAGTACCCTTTCTGTCTTCCTGCTATCTAGTAAGCGGACCTCGATTTTGCTAAACCTATTTTCATACTACGTTTGTCATTTTCATCTTAAATCACCGCCAATATATGTGGGGGCCTCTGTCTGCCTTTCGGGGAAATTTCTCTAGAGGTGAGCCAGGACTATATTTTCCTCTGCCAGGATTAGTTAGTCCTCCGGCCGGCGCTGGGCGTCTAGGGATAAAACGCAGGCTACGCTACCCGGCTACTGTTAGTTGTGCGGCAGGTTTAGTTCATGGTCAGTTTAAGTTTCCATCCTTCCAAGAGCTAGTTCCTATGTATGCTGGGCTATGTTCTCTTGCCATTGAGAACCATAACAGGTTACATGGATACACAGGCAGCATTGTGGTCAGAGGAGGAGTATTGCAAGGAGGGACTGCAGACAGGCTAATAAAGGCCCGCAGACAGGCTAATGAAGGCCTAAAATAACAAAAAATAGGCTCAAGGCAATTTTAAATCGGTTACATGGATACACAGGCAGCATTGTGGTCAGTGGAGGAGTATTGCAAGGAGGGACCGCAGACAGGCTATCGAAGGCCTAAAATAACAAAAAATAGGCTCAGGCAGTTTTAAATCGGTTACATGGATACACAGGCAGCATTGTGGTCACTGGAGGAGTATTGCAAGGAGGGACCGCAGACAGGCTAATGAAGGCCTAAAATAAATAAAAATAGGCTCAAGGCAGTTTTAAATCGGTTACATGGATACACAGGCAGCATTGTGGTCAGTGGAGGAGTATTGCAAGGAGGGACCGCAGACAGGCTAATGAAGGCCTAAAAAAAATAAAAATAGGCTCAAGGCAGTTTTAAATCGGTTACATGGATACACAGGCAGCATTGTGGTCAGTGGAGGAGTATTGCAAGGAGGGACCGCAGACAGGCTAACGAAGGCCTAAAATAACCAAAAATAGGCTCAAGGCAGTTTTAAATCGGTTACATGGATACACAGGCAGCATTGTGGTCAGTGGAGGAGTATTGCAAGGAGGGAACGCAGACAGGCTAACGAAGGCCTAAAATAACAAAAAATAGGCTCAAGGCAGTTTTAAATCGGTTACATGGATACACAGGCAGCATTGTGGTCAGTGGAGGAGTATTGCAAGGAGGGACCGCAGACAGTCTAATGAAGGCCTAAAATAACAAAAAATAGGCTCAAGGCAGTTTTAAATCGGTTACATGGATACACAGGCAGCATTGTGGTCAGTGGAGGAGTATTGCAAGGAGGGACCGCAGACAGGCTAATGAAGGCCTAAAATAAATAAAAATAGGCTCAAGGCAGTTTTAAATTGGTTACATGGATAAACAGGCAGCATTGTGGTCAGTAGAGGAGGATTGCAAGGAGTGTCTGACACAGTTAGTACTCACAAAAAATAAATAGATTTTAATGTCTCGCAAAACAACAACAACAAAAAAAAAGTGTGGCATACTTAGGTACAGGGGTGGGCTCATCTGCTGAGTTTCTGACAAAGTAATTTGGCTGTAAGTATTTACTGGTGTCAATATAGGACACTGACCCAGACTACTTTAACTAGCATCATAGATGTCAACAAATTGGTATTGTCAGTGCCAGGCATTGAATGATGTCAGCGCATAGACTAAACATTGGTGGAGCTGTGCGAGAGAATTTTGCACGTGGTAGAGCACAGTTTGAGCTGGGGGGGAACTCTCTTGTGGCCGGCGGTACCGTCCCAGGGCCCCTCATGTTACAACGATGTGTCTGACGTTGGGTGCGCACCACCACCGCCAGAGACACTTCATTGTACTATGAGGGACCCAGTGGCAGTGCCGTCGACCAAAAGCGGGCACACCCACCTCTTCAGACAAACAGCACTGTAATGGGTGCTTGCGCCAAGTGGCGAGACCACGGCCCCGTGGGGGGAATTTTCCCATTGAGGGAGGTGTAAACATGTCGTATGCTGGACAAACAGCTGCTCTTAATTAAGAGATTGGAACACTCAGTAAGACCAGTCCACAAGCAAGACCTTTTTATAGGAAAGCTAGGTGTCAGCCGGGAAAGGTGGGGCAAAATAATTTGAAATCCAGGAGTGGTTCATTTTAATGAAGGTGAGATCATCCACATTTTGGGTAGCCAGACGAGTCCTTTTTTTGGTTAATATTGAACCAGCAGCACTGAATACTCTTTCTGATAGCACACTAGCTGCTGGGCAAGCAAGCTCCTGCAATGCATATTCTGCCAATTCAGGCCAGGTGTCTAATTTGGATGCCCAGTAATCAAATGGGAATGACGGTTGAGGGAGAACATCGATAAGGGATGAAAAATAGTTAGTAACCATACTGGACAAATGTTGTCTCCTGTCATTTTGAATAGATGCGGCAGTACCTGTCCTGTCTGCGGTCATTGCGAAATCACTCCACAACCTGGTCAGAAAACCCCTCTGTCCAACGCCACTTCTGATCTGTGCACCTCTAACACCTCTGCCCTGTAGCCCCCTGTAGCTTGTGTGAGAACCATCACCGGCGCTGTGTGCTGGGAATGCCTGAATCAAACGGTCTACAAGAGTAGCTTGTTTGGTTGCTAATATTTGTTCGAGGTTCTCATGTGGCATAATATTTTGCAATTTGCCTTTATAGCGAGGGTCAAGGATGCAGGCCAACCAGTAATCATCATCGTTCATCATTTTAATAATGCGTGGGTCCCTTTTGAGGATACGTAAGGCATAATCCGCCATGTGAGCCAAAGTTCCAGTTGTCAAATCTGCGGTTGTGCTGGTTTGAGGGGCAGTTACAGGCAAATCTACGTCACTTGTCTCCCTTAAAAATACATAACCCGGCCTTGCAACGCCACTAATTTCTGTTGGCCCAGGAGAAGCTTCCTCATTAAAAAAGTACTCATCCCCATCATCCTCCTCGTCCTCCTCCTCCTCTTCCCCCGCTACCGCATCCTCTACACGGCCCTGACCAGACAATGGCTGACTGTCATAAAGGCTTTCCTCTTCCTCGGCTGCAGACGCCTGCTCCTTTATGTGCGTCCAACTTTGCATCAGCAGACGCATTAGGGGGATGCTCATGCTTATTATGGCGTTGTCTGCACTAACCAGCCGTGTGCATTCCTCAAAACACTGAAGGACTTGACACAGGTCTTGTAGCTTCGACCACTGCACACCTGACAACTCCATGTCTTCCATCCAACTGCCTGCCCGTGTATCCTCCCACAAATACATAACAGCACGCCTCTGTTCACACACTCTCTGAAGCATGTGCAGTGTGGAGTCCCACCTTGTTGCAACGTCGATGATTAGGCGATGCTGAGGAAGGTTCAAAGAACGCTGATAGTTCTGCATACTGCTGGAGTGTACGGGCGAACAGCGGATATGCGAGCAAAGTCTGCGCACTTTGAGGAGCAGGTCGGGTAACCCCGGATAACTTTTCAGGAAGCACTGCACCACCAGGTTTAAGGTGTGAGCCAGGCAAGGAACGTGTTTCAGTTGGGAAAGGGCTATGGCAGCCATGAAATTCCTTCCGTTATCACTCACTACCTTGCCTGCCTCAAGATGTACAGTGCCCAGCCATGACTGAGTTTCTTTCTGCAAGAACTCGGACAGAACTTCCGCGGTGTGTCTGTTGTCGCCCAAACACTTCATTGCCAATACAGCCTGCTGACGCTTGCCACTAGCTGTCCCATAATGGAACACCTGGTGTGCAACAGTGGCAGCTGCGGATGGAGTGGATGTGCGACTGCGGCCTGTGGACGAGCTCTTGCTTCTGCAGGAGGAGGAGGAAGAGGAGGAGGGGGGGCGAACGCCTGCAGCCAATTCTTTCCTTGACCGTGGGCTAGGCAGAACTGTCCCAATATTGCTGTCCCCTGTGGACCCTGCATCCACCACATTCACCCAGTGTGCCGTGATGGACACGTAACGTCCCTGGCCATGCCTACTGGTCCATGCATCTGTTGTCAGGTGCACCTTTGTAGTCACAGACTGCCTGAGTGCATGGACGATGCGGTCTTTAACATGCTGTTGGAGGGCTGGGATGGCTTTTCTAGAAAAGAAGTGCCGACTGGGTAGCTCGTAGCGTGGTACAGCGTAGTCCATCAGCGCTTTGAAAGCTTCGCTTTCAACTAACCGGTAGGGCATCATCTCTAATGAGATTAGTCTAGCAATGTGGGCGTTCAAACCCTGTGTACGCGGATGCGAGGATGAGTACTTCCTTTTCCTAACAAGAGTCTCATGTAGGGTGAGCTGGACTGGAGATCGTGGAACTAGCGGTGGTGCCGGTGGACATGGGTGACTGAGAGAGAGTTGGAGATGGTATTCTTGCCGGTGCCCTACATGCAGTGTTTCCTACTACTAACCTGGTGATTCCCTGATTGCTTTGGCCTGGCGACGAAAGCTGCACAGATACTGCAGGTGGCGCGGGAAATGGTGGGCTTACAGGGAGGGAAGGGATGTAGCGTTGCTGACTAGCTTCATTGGCCGAGGGTGCTGCAACCTTTAGGGACGTTTGGTAGTTAGTCCAGGCTTGCAAATGCATGGTGGATAAATGTCTATGCATGCAACTTGTATTTAGACTTTTAAGATTCTGACCTCTGCTTAAGGTAGTTTAACATTTTTGACAGATGACTTTGCGCTGATCATTTGGATGTTGTTTAAAAAAATGCCAGACTGCACTCTTTCTACTATCGGATACCTTTTCAGGCATTGCAGACTGAGCTTCTTTAACCGGATGGCCACGCTGTCCTCCAACTGGTTTTGGTTTTGCCACGCGTTTTTGGCCAGATACGGGCCCGGCAGATGGAACCTGTTGTGATGTTGATGCCTGCTGCGGCTCCTCCTCCTCCGCTTCAGAACTACTGCCGCCTGCACCCTGTTCCCCTAATGGCTGCCAATCGGGGTCAACAACTGGGTCATCTATGACCTCCTCTTCTATGTCATGTGCAACTTCGTCTGTGTCACCGTGTAAGCCGGTGGTATTGCGTTCGTGACGGGGCACCATAGTCTCCGCTGGGTTTGATTCTGCCTCAGTACACTGCGAGGGCAATGTTCTGGTCTGAGTCAAAGGAACAGCATATTAATCTGGCTGTGGCTGTGCATCTGTGCACTCCATGTCCGATTCAACTTCGAATGGGCATGGCCTGTTAACTGTTTCACTGTCTAACCCAGGAACTGTATGTGTAAAGAGCTCCATGGAGTAATCTGTTCTGTTGACTGACGCATCCTTCACTGTTGTTCTGGGTGAAGGACACAAGGAAGCAACTTGTTCCTGACCGGGAGCATCCACTGACGATGCACTGCTCTGACATTTGGCACTTTCCGAGGAGGAGGCGAAAGAGCTAGTGGCAGAGTCAGCAATGAAAGCCAATACTTGTTCCTCCTGCTCCAGCTTCAAAAGTGGTTTTCCTACTCCCAGAAAAGAGAGCGTTCGAGGCCTTGTGTAGCCAGACAACGAACCTGGCTCAACAACTCGAGACTTAGGTGCTGTACTGCTTTTACCACGACCACCTGATGCTCCACCACCACTACCATCATTACCAGATGACAATGACCGCCCACGGCCACGACCTCTTCCACTAGACTTCCTCATTGTTTGCAAAACGTAACCAAAGTAACGGTATTTGTTACTGTAAAACAACTTATAAGGTGAACTCAAACTTCTGTAGGATTTATATATACCTTTATAGGTGCCTGACACTGAAAGGAAAATCAGGCCCAATGTTACACACTAGGTTTTCTGTGCCCCAATAATTTGAGACAGATGGCACACACAGGACCAGCACTCAAGAAGAAATGCCAATCTTAATCTCCCACTATTTTATATTTTTTTTCTGGGAGAATTAAAAAAAAAAAAAAAAACAATATTACACACTAGGTTTTCTGTGGCACACAATGAGAGACAGATGCCACGCACAGGACTCGCACAGAGGCAGACTTGCCAATCTTTATCTCCCACTAATTATTTTTTTTTTTTACAGGGAGAATTTACCCAAAAAAATAAATGGCCAAGTATTACACAGTGGTTTTCAGTGGCACACAATGAGAGACAGATGCCACACACAGGACTGGCACAGAGGCAGACTTGCCAATCTTTATCTCCCACTAATTATTTTTTTTTTTACAGGGAGAATTTACCCCCAAAAAATAAATGGCCAAGTATTACACAGTGGTTTTCGGTGGCACACAATGAGAGACAGATGCCACACACAGGACTGGCACAGCGGCAGACTTGCCAATCTTTATCTCCCACTAATTATTTTTTTTTTTACAGGGAGAATTTACCCCCAAAAAATAAATGGCCAAGTATTACACAGTGGTTTTCGGTGGCATACAATGAGAGACAGATGCCACACACAGGACTGGCACAGAGGCAGACTTGCCAATCTTTATCTCCCACTAATTATTTTTTTTTTAAAAGGGAGAATTTAGAAAAAAAAAAAAAAAAAGGCCCAGTATTACACAGTTGTTTTCGGTGGCACACAATGAGAGACAGATGCCACACACAGGACTGGCACAGAGGCAGACTTGCCAATCTTTATCTCCCACTAATTATTTTTTTTTTTAAAGGGAGAATTTAGAAAAAAAAAAAAAGGCCCAGTATTACACAGTGGTTCTCGGTGGCACACAATGAGAGACAGATGCCACACACAGGACTGGCACAGAGGCAGACTTGCCAATCTTTATCTCCCTGCAGTAATCTCAGGAAAGTATGGCAGGCAGCTATAAAAAGGACTGCTGCACACAAAAGGGGGGACAAACACACAAGATAGCTGTGCAGAAAGGAAGGAACAACAGGATTTGTGCTTTGAAAAAAGCAGTTGGTTTGCACAGCGGCGTACACACACAGCAACGCAGCTATCAGGGAGCCTTCTAGGGCAGCCCAATGAGCTACAGCGCTGAGGAAAAAAAAAAGTAGCTTCCACTGTCCCTGCAAACAAAAGGTGGTGTTGGACAGTGGAAATCGCTACAGCACAAGCGGTTTGTGGCTTTATGTACCCTGCCTATCACTATCCCTGCTTCTGAAGAAGCGGCAGCAACCTCTCCCTACGCTCAGATCAGCAGCAGTAAGATGGTTGTCGGCGGGAACGCCCCTTTATAGCCTCTGTGACGCGGCAGAAAGCAAGCCAATCACTGCAATGCCCTTCTCTAAGATGGTGGGGACTGAGATCTATGTCATCACGCTGCCCACACTCTGCGTCCACCTTCATTGGCTGAGAAATGGCGCTTTTAGCGTCATTGAAACGCGACTTTGGCGCGAAAGTCGCGTACCGCATGGCCAGACCCCACACAGGGATCGGGTCGGTTTCATGAGACGCCGACTTTGCCAAAAGTCGGCGACTTATGAAAATGAACGATCCGTTTCGCTCAACCCTAGAACCAGTAAAAGTGTTTCTCAAACCTGGTGCCCCTTTTCTCAAAGTCCATCAATACCCTTTGAAACATGATCAGGAGCGGGGCCTCAAGGGGCAAATACAAACTTTACTTGAAAATGGTGCCCTGGTACCCTGTGTTTCCCCATGTAACACGCCCTTGTTTCCCGTTATGAAAAAGACTCCACCCAGCCAACCCCTTGTGTACCAGCTGGTAAAAGATCTATGGGCAGTTAATGCAGCTACTGTTCTGGAAACTCCGGTGGTGCCTAATCCACATACTCTTTTGTCCCAGATACCTCAGGATGCTGCTTGCTTCACAGTCATCGACCTTGCCAATGCCTTCTTCAGCATTCCATTACACGCAGATTGACAGTTTCTGTTTGCATTCACTTATCAGGGACGACAATTGATGTGGACAGTTATGCCACAAGGGGTCCAAAACAGTCCCAATCAGTTTGCAAAAAATATGGGCGAGTGTCTTTTACCCTGGCAGTTAGATCACCCCTATGTCACACTGCTTCAATATGTGGATGATATTTTGTTGTGTGCCCGAACAGAGCAGGAAGCCATTGCTGCCACTGTTAGCCTCCTCAAGTATCTGGCAGATCTGAACTGTTGGGTTTTGGCCTCGAAACTTCAGTTCTGCCTTGGTCAAGTGATATTTTTGGGTCACTGTCTCCTTCAGGGTGTCAGACACCTCAGAGAAGAAAAATAGCTGTCAGCTTCCTTCCTTTTCCGAAAGATGAGACTGAACTCAAGCGATTTCTTGGACTATGTACTTATTGTTGTCATTGGATACCGGATGCATCCCGCATAATGCAACGTCACTACAATGCCCTGTATGGAAAGCCTTTTTCGCGCCTTCTCTGAATTAAAGCGGCTTATTGCTTCCACCCCTGCCTTGGGCATCCCGGACTATACCCGACCGTTCCATATATATATGTCTGAGAATTAAGGACACGCAGCAGGGGTACTCACACAGTCGCATGGCAATAGGCAACGACCAGTGGGCTATTATTCAGCCTGCCTCGACCCCGTGGCCCAAGTGTCACCAAGTTGCATGAGGGCAGTTCTCGCCACTCACTCGTTGCTTGACAAGACTGCAGACATAATTCTTGGACATGAGATGCACATTTTTGCCCCGCATGATATTGCGGCAATACTGACACTCCAACAGCCAAGACATTTGACTGTACAACAACACTTGTGGCTGCAGTGTTCACTCCTTTTGCGTGACTACGTCAAGTTGCATCACTGTACTACAATCAACCCCGCTACTTTACTGCCGGTCTCCAAGAAGGATGGCAGTGATAAGTCTTATCTCCTGACTAAAGAGACAGCTACTCCATCAAATGTCAGTGAAAATCCACTTCAAAATCCTGATCTGGTGTTATACACGGATGATTCAAGATATGCTGATGAGTTTGGCAGATTCCACACCGGATACGCTCTTACTACGGAAAACACCGTAGTGCACGCAGCTGCACTCCCTCCCTCACAGTCAGCACAAGAAGCAGAACTTCAGGCTCTGTCTACTGCATGTGTTCTGGCCAAAGACAGGCAGGCTAATATATACATGGACTCACAGTATGCATTTGGTATTGCTCATGATTTTGGAGCCCTATGGGCTAATCGAGGGTTTATGACCACCGCCGGGACTCCAGTGAAGAATGCTGAAGCTGTTAAAACCCTCATGGACTCAAACAAATTACCTACCCAGGTGGCCATTATCAAGGTCAAGGCGCACGGTCCTAGGAACAGTCCACAGACTGTTGGTAACGCCTTTGCGGATATGCAAGCAAAAGCTGCTGCTCTCCTACCCGTTGAACCGACCATACCACCTATGGTTTTATTACCACCGCCGGGACTCCAGTGAAGAGTGCTGAAGCTGTTAAAACCCTCATGGACTCAATCAAATTACCTACCCAGGTGGTCATTATCAAGGTCAAGGTGCACGGTCCTAGGAACAGTCCACAGACTGTTGGTAACGCCTTTGCGGATATGCAAGCAAAAGCTGCTGCTCTCCTACACGTTGAACCGACCATACCAGCTATGGTGACCACACACTCTCAGTTACAAGAAACACTGGCTCTACAGGAACCTGATGGTCTACGCCAGACTGAGGATTTCTGTCGGACCCCACGAGACCGCTTAATGACGATGCAGAGAATGTCCCCAAAGGAAGAAGTGAAGCAGTGGAAGGCTGATGGAGCACGTATGGACAATGGTCTCTGGAAAAAGGACCTGTTGTGAATTCTGTTGTGGGTTCTGCTCTTGGGCTCCCTCCCGTGGTTATAAGTGGTAGTGCTGCTGTTTGTCCTTCACAGTAGTCATCAGGTGCTTCCACTTTGGACGGGGCTATTTAGTCTGGCTTCACCCTTTAGTGAGTGCCAGTTGTCCATTGTTTTTCTGGAGGATTCACATCTCTGCTTGGTTTCTCCTGCTGGATTGTCCAAATCATCAAAGATAAGTCCTGGCTTTGTTTTTGCAGTCCACATGCGGTGGACTTTATAGTTCAGTGAATTGCTATGTTTTTTCTTGTCCAGCTTTGTCTGTGTAAGGATTTATTCAGCCAAGCTGGAAGCTCTGGAGTCACAGAGTTACCCTCCATGCCTTTAGTTATGTGTGGAGATTTTTGTATTCTCTGTGGTGGATTTTTGTAGTATTTTAATACTGACCGCACATTACTCTGTCCTGTCTTTTCTTTCTAGGTAGCGTGGCCTCCTTTGCTAAATTCTGTTTTCAGTCTGCGTTTGTAATTTCCCTCTCCTCTCACAGTCAATATTTGTGGGGGGCTGTCTTCCCTTTGGGGATTTTCTCTGAGGCAAGATAGTTTTCCTGTTTCTTTCTTTAGGGGTAATTAGTCCTCCAGCTGTGACGAGGTGTCTAGGGAGTGACAGGAACATCCCACGGCTACTTCTAGTTGCGGTGTTAAGTTCAGGGTCTGCGGTCAGTATGGAGGCCACCTACTCCAGAGCTCATCCATGCTGCTCCTAGGCCACCAGATCATAACAGTACAACTGGCCAACAATGAGTTAACCGCATCTCAAAAGAAGGGAAAGAAAGTGCTGAGCCATTTTTTTTTCTGTACTCTGTTGTGTTTTTTTTCCCTCTTCACCTCTGGGTGGCTCAGGAGTTAGGCGCTGACATGGATGTTCAGGGACTTGCTTCTCGGGTGGATCAACTTGCTGCTAGAGTACAGGGTATTTCTGATTATATCGTGCAGACTCCTGTTTTAGAATTCCTACCCCCGATCTGTTTTTTGGGGACAGGTCCAAATTTTTGAGCTTTAAAAATAACTGTAAACTGTTTTTTGCTCTGAAGCCCCGTTCCTCTGGTGATCCCATCCAGCAGGTAAAAATTGTCATTTCTCTGCTGCGTGGCGACCCGCAGGATTGGGCATTTTCCCTGGAATCTGGGAATCCGGCCTTGCTTAATGTACACCTTTTTTAAGGCGCTTGGGTTATTGTATGATGAACCTAATTCTGTGGATCATGCTGAGAAAACCTTGTTGGCCCTGTGTCAGGGTCAAGAAGCGGCAGAATCATATTGCCAGAAATTTAGAAAATGGTCTGTGCTTACTAAGTGGAATGAGGATGCTTTGGCGGCAATTTTCAGAAAGGGTCTTTCTGAATCTGTTAAAGATGTTATGGTGGGGTTCCCCACACCTGCAGGTCTAGTAGTGATTCTATGTCTCTGGCCATTCAAATTGATCGGCGCTTGCGTGAGTGCAGAGTTGTGCACACTATGGCGTTCTCTTCCGAGCAGAGTCCTGAGCCTATGCAGTGTGATAGGATTGTGTCTAGAGCTGAACGCCAAGGATTCAGACGTCAGAATAGGTTGTGCTTTTACTGCGGCGATTCTGCTCATGTTATTTCTGATTGCCCTAAGCGTGCCAAGAGAATTGCTAATTCCGTTACCATCAGTACTGTACAACCTAAATTTCTGTTATCTGTGACCCTGATCTGCTCATTATCGTCATTCTCTGTCATGGCATTTGTGTTAAATTTGATGGACTTAGAATTTGCCAGACGTTGTGGTTTTCCCTTACAGCCTTTGCGGAGTCCTTTCCCTTTGAGGGGTATTGATGCTACACCATTGGCTAAAAATAAACCTCAGTTTTGGACACAGTTAACCATGTGCATGGCGCCAGCCCATCAGGAAGATTGTCGTTTCCTGGTGTTGCATAATTTGCATGATGCTATTGTGCTGGGGTTTCCATGGTCACAGGTACATAATCCGGTGTTGGATTGGAAATCTATGTATGTGACTAGTTGGGGCTGTCAGGGGGTTCATGATGACGTTCCTCTGATGTCAATTTCCTCCTCCCCCTCTTCTGAAATTCCTGAGTTTCTGTCAGATTTTCAGGATGTTTTCGATGAGTCCAAGTCCAGTTCCCTTCCACCGCATAGGGACTGTGATTGTGCTATTGAATTGATTCCAGGCTGTAAGTTTCCTAAGGGCCGACTTTTCAACCTGTCTGTGCCTGAACATGCCGCCATGCGGAGCTATGTAAAGGAGTCTTTGGAGAAGGGGCATATTCGGCCATCTTCTTCTCGTTTGGGAGCAGGGTTTTTTTTTGTTGCCAAGAAGGATGGCTCCTTGAGACCCTGTATTGATTATCACCTCTTGAATAAGATCACGGTCAAATTCCAATACCCTTTGCCTTTGCGTTCTGATTTGTTTGCCAGGATTAAGGGGGCTAGTTGGTTTACTAAGATTGACCTTCGAGGGGCATATAATCTTGTTCGTATTAAGCAGGGTGACGAATGGAAAACTGCGTTTAATACGCCCGAGGGCCATTTTGAATATCTTGTGATGCCATTCGGACTCTCTAATGCCCCATCTGTGTTTCAGTCCTTCATGCATGATATTTTTCGGATTTATCTTGATAAATTCATGATTGTATATTTGGATGATATTTTGATTTTTTCAGATGATTGGGAGTCTCATGTGAAACAAGTCAGGATGGTATTTCAGGTCCTTCGTGATAATGCCTTGTTTGTGAAGGGGTCTAAGTGCCTCTTTGGAGTACAGAAGGTTTCTTTTTTGGGTTTCATTTTTTCTCCATCATCTATAGAAATGGATCCGGTTAAGTTTCAGGCCATTCATGATTGGATCCAGCCCACATCCGTGAAGAGCCTTCAGAAATTTTTGGGCTTTGCTAATTTTTATCGCCGTTTCATTGCCAACTTCTCCAGTATGGTTAAACCCCTGACCGATTTGACGAGGAAGGGCGCTGATGTAGCGATTTGGTCCTCTGAGGCTGTTTCTGCCTTTCAGGAGCTTAAGCGCCGATTTACTTCTGCCCCTGTGTTGCATCAGCCGGATGTTTCTCTTCCTTTTCAGGTTGAGGTTGACGCTTCTGAGATTGGGGCAGGGGCCGTTTTGTCTCAGAGGAATTTTGATGGTTCCTTGATGAAACCGTGTGCCTTCTTTTCTCGAAAGTTTTCGCCTGCGGAACGCAATTATGATGTCGGCAATCGTGAGTTGTTGGCTATAAAGTGGGCATTTGAGGACTGGCGACATTGGCTTGAGGGGGCCAAGCACCGTATTGTGGTCTTGACCGATCATAAGAATCTGATTTACCTCGAGTCTGCCAAACGGCTGAATCCTAGACAGGCCCGATGGTCCCTGTTTTTCTCCGGTTTTGATTTTGTTGTCTCGTATCTTCCGGGTTCTAAGAATGTTAAGGCTGATGCCCTCTCTAGGAGTTTTTTGCCTGATTCCCCTGGGATTCTTGAGCCGGTTGGTATTCTGAAGGAGGGGGTGATTCTTTCTGCCATCTCCCCTAATTTGCGACGGGTTCTTCAGGAGTTTCAGGCTGATAAACCTGATCGCTGTCCAGTGGTGAGACTGTTTGTTCCTGACAGATGGACTAGTAAAGTGATTTCTGAGGTTCACTGTTCTGTGTTGGCTGGCCATCCTGGGATTTTTGGTACCAGAGATTTGGTTAGTAGGTCCTTTTGGTGGCCTTCTTTGTCACGGGATGTGCGTTCTTTTGTGCAGTCCTGTGGGACTTGTGCGCGGGCCAAACCTTGCTGCTCCCGCGCCAGTGGGTTGCTTTTGCCTTTGCCGGTCCCTGAGAGGCCTTGGACGCATATTTCTATGGATTTTATTTCGGATCTTCCTGTTTCCCAGAGGATGTCTGTTATCTGGGTGGTCTGTGACCGGTTTTCTAAGATGGTTCATTTGGTACCTTTGCCTAAATTGCTTTCCTCTTCTGAGTTGGTTCCATTGTTTTTTCAGCATGTGGTTCGTTTGCATGGCATTCCGGAGAATATTGTGTCCGATAGAGGTTCCCAGTTTGTTTCTAGGTTTTGGCGGTCCTTTTGTGCTAAGCTGGGCATTGATTTGTCTTTTTCTTCCGCATTTCATCCTCAGACAAACGGCCAAACCGAGCGAACTAACCAGACTTTGGAAACTTATTTGAGATGCTTTGTGTCTGCCGATCAGGATGATTGGGTGGCTTTCTTGCCATTGGCCGAGTTTGCCCTTAATAATCGGGCTAGTTCTGCTACCTTGGTTTCACCATTCTTTTGTAATTCTGGGTTTCATCCTCGTTTTTCTTCAGGGCAGGTTGAGTCTTCTGATTGTCCTAGGGTGGACTCTGTGGTTGACAGGTTGCAGCAGATATGGGCTCATGTTGTGGACAATTTGGTGTTGTCTCAGGAGGAGGCTCAGCGTTTTGCCAACCATTGTCGGCGTGTGGGTTCCCGGCTTCATGTTGGGGATTTGGTCTGGTTGTCTTTTCATCATGTTCCTATGAAGGTTTCTTCCCCGAAGTTCAAGCCTCGGTTTATTGGTCCTTATAGGATTTCTGAGATTATCAATCCAGTGTCTTTTCGTTTGGCCCTTCCAGCCTCTTTTTCCATCCATAATGTTTTTCATAGATCTTTGTTGCGGAAATATGTGGTGCCCATGGTTCCCTCTGTTGATCCTCCTGCCCCGGTGTTGATTGATGGGGAGTTGGAGTATGTTGTGGAGAAGATCTTGGATTCTTGTTTTTCAAGACAGAGGCTTCAGTATCTTGTCAAGTGGAAGGGTTATGGCCAGGAGGATAATTCTTGGGTTGTTGCCTCCGATGTTCATGCTGACGATTTGGTTCGTGCCTTTCATTTGGCTCGTCCGGATCGGCCTGGGGGCTCTGGTGAGGGTTCGGTGACCCCTCCTCAAGGGGGGGGTACTGTTGTGAATTCTGTTGTGGGTTCTGCTCTTGGGCTCCCTCCGGTGGTTATAAGTGGTAGTGCTGCTGTTTGTCCTTCACAGCAGTCATCAGGTGCTTCCACTTTGGACAGGGCTATTTAGTCTGGCTTCACCCTTTAGTGAGTGCCAGTTGTCCATTGTTTTTCTGGAGGATTCACATCTCTGCTTGGTTTCTCCTGCTGGATTGTCCAAATCATCAAAGATAAGTCCTGGCTTTGTTTTTGCAGTCCACATGCGGTGGACTTTATAGTTCAGTGAATTGCTATGTTTTTTCTTGTCCAGCTTTGTCTGTGTAAGGATTTATTTAGCAAAGCTGGAAGCTCTGGAGTCGCAGAGTTACCCTCCATGCCTTTAGTTAGGTGTGGAGATTTTTGTATTCTCTGTGGTGGATTTTTGTAGTATTTTAATACTGACCGCACAGTACTCTGTCCTGTCTTTTCTTTCTAGGTAGCGTGGCCTCTTTTGCTAAATTCTGTTTTCAGTCTGCGTTTGTAATTTCCCTCTCCTCTCACAGTCAATATTTGTGGGGGGCTGTCTTCCCTTTGGGGATTTTCTCTGAGGCAAGATAGTTTTCCTGTTTCTTTCTTTAGGGGTAATTAGTCCTGTGATGAGGTGTCTAGGGAGTGACAGGAACATCCCACGGCTACTTCTAGTTGCGGTGTTAAGTTCAGGGTCTGTGGTCAGTATAGAGGCCACCTACTCCAGAGCTCGTCCATGCTGCTCCTAGGCCACCAGATCATAACAAGGACCAACTTGTGTGTCTTCCTTCCCCATTACCAACATGACTGCAAAAACCACAGCAAAGAAACTGGTGATGGAAGTCATATGCAGATATGGTGTCCCAGAAGTTGCTGAAAGTGACCAAGGCCCGGCCTTTTCTTTTCATGTGTATCAGGAGGTTCTGACAATGCTTGGATCCACTGCAGCCCTTCATACTCCGTACCATCCACAATCTAGTGGGAAAGTTGAGAGTCTGAACGGCACACTGAAGGGACAATTGACCAAAATGATGCAGGAGACTACGGCTCCATGGCCAGAGCTCCTACCCATTGTACTGTACCACTTTCTACTATCCCTATTGCAAAACATGGCCTGTCCCCATATGAGATATTGTTTGGTGGTAGGCCCCCAGTTACAAATTTCCATCCTCAGCAGTTGTCAGAGGAAACTGACCGTACTGATCAATATGTTATTCAGCTTAGTAAAAATCTTGCTAACACCCATGCTCTAGTTTCTTCTTACCTTCCAGATTCAGCAGAAACCGACACTTGTCACAACTTGAAGCCTGGTGATTTTGTGGTTGTGAAAAGGCATGTCAGAAAACACGGGCTAGAACCCTTGTATGACGGTCCCTATCAGGTCCTCCTTATCACTCCTACGTCAGTAAAGCTGGAAGGAAGGACGACGTGGATCCACGCATCGCACTGCAAGCTGGTTAAACAGACTAGTACCAAATAAGGGGCATAATGTTTTGGTTTTTGTCTTTGGGGAGAGCACTTGTAGTACAGATGGGTATAGCCAATAAAATTGTCAGTTCTATTTTCATTTACCCTATGATTACACAAATGTGGGATAAATTGCTTAGGGCCACAGACTATCTAGATGATCAAATTTGGGAGATATTGGATATACTTAACGTTACTGTTGCTGTCCAAAACCAACTTATCATAGTCACTAATCAACATACTATAGTACTGGATTACTTAACAGAAGCACAGGGTGGTATGTGTCAGGTTATTGGACCCGCTTTCTGTCATTATATAGCTCACAAGAGCACTATGAAGTTAAAGTTAAAGTTAGAGGACATTCAAAGACTCAGAGATCAATATGATAAAGACAATGACCGTAATAAGGACATTGGGTGGGCAGACACCTTCTCCTTTCTCAATCCAGCCAATTGGTTTAAGGGACTTGGGGGCTGGATAGCTGGAATCTTGCAAAGTTTGTTACACATCGCTGCCTTTATCCTTGTCTTGTATGTAATACTAAAACTTGTTCTTTGGTGTATTTCTGTATGTATTATGAAATTCTGCACTAGGACAACTAATGATGATACCAAAAGCGTTGCCACACCTGCTCTTCCCTACACTGATTTCACAAAGTTACCTGATGAATATGTTGAAGCCAAGCCCATGGCTACCTAGACCTCCTCCACCATCATCAAAAATTGTTATCCGTAAATTGTAGCATACAGGGTGGACGGGTGCTCCGCAACAGCCAAGGCTGGTAACATGGCACCAGTCATGTGAAGACCATACCCCTCGAGCTTATAGATTGGGATAGTACCTCTGATGCTGCATGTTAGTTAACAAAATTTGTCTAGGGGGAATGTGAAGGGTTAAACTAAGAAAAATTAAAGCAGGTGTAACAGGGTCTGCTGTGCTGGAGTACCTCTTTCAGTACCACCACATGTTTTAGGAGGTCCACTCTGCTCTGGCTGGATTCTGAATGAAGGACGCTGACTGGAATGGCTTCATTACATGGGCGCATAAAAAATATCACTGCTTCTCTACGTATTTTCAGTGTGACAACACTTTACTCACAGGACACAGAATGATATATCACAGATACAGAGGGCAGGCCAATTGAAAAGCGGCAGGCCAGACATACATTACAATAGCCGCAGGTGGCCGGAGCCTGCCGATATTTACTGTGGGAATTACAAAGGTGGGGGAGGTCAGAAGGAGAATATCTTGTCCCCTCTGCCCAGGGGCGCAGCCTGTGGACTGATGCATTTCACATGGAACCTATTATACATACATATGACTGCACAACATATTCTGGGTGCTGGGGGGTTCCGTAATACGGCTCCCCTTTTCAGCGACGCGTTCGGCATACACAGTCTGATCCTTAACGGATCGGTTTGGGGATGACCGAAGTTTATGGGGTTGGTACAAGTTCCGTTTGTCGACTTAGTCCATCGGCGTTAACGTTTTGTTTGCCGGGTCTGTAGTGGATGGTGAAGTCCAGAGGTTGTAGGGCTAAACTCCACTGCAGTAATCTGGCATTGTCTCCGGAGACCTGATTAAGCCAGACTAGGGGATTATGGTCCATTAGGAGGGAAAACTGTCATCCATACAAATGTGGTTGCAACTTTTTGAGTGCCCATACTACTGCCAGGCACTCCTTCTCGATGGCCGCATAGCTTACTTCATGGGGCAGTAGTTTCCAACTCAGGTAAGCTACCGGGTGTTCTTGGCCGTCCGGTCTGACTTGGCTCAGTACTGCCCCCAATCCAAACATAGAAGCATCCGTGTGAACAAGGAAACATTTAGTTGGATCGGGTGCTGCCAATACAGGGGTATTGGTGAGGGCGTCCTTTAGCTGGTGGAAGGCTTCCTCACACTCTGGGGTCCAGGTTACCTGGCGGGGTTGGTTCTTACGGGTCAGATCAGTGAGGGGCTTGGCTACGCTGCTCTAATTGGGAACAAATTTCCTGTAATACCCCGCTGTCCCTAGAAATGCCATGACCTGGGTTTTAGTGCGTGGGGAGGGTCATTTAGCTATGGCCTCAATCTTGGCTGGTTCTGGTCGCTGTTTCCCACTTTCCACACAATGCCCTAAATACTGAAGCTCTGCTTTGCCCACGTGACACTTGTTTGGGTTCAGGGTGATTCCGGCTTGTGGATCCTGTCTAATACTGTCTCTAGGTGATTTAGATGCTCTTCCCATGTCACGCTGTAGATGGCGATGTCATCCAGGTAGGCACACGCGTAGTCCTGGAGACCATCCAGAAGCCGCTCAGCCAGCCTCTGGAAGGTCACAGGTGCAGTCTTCATCCCGAATGGCATAACTCGAAACTGGAATAAGCCGAACAGGGTGACAAATGCAGACTTGGGAATAGCATCAGGACTAAGGGGAATCTGCCAGTAGCCTTTGCATAGATCGATGGTGGTCAAATACTTTGCCCCGCCAGCCGGTCTAACAGCCCATCCACGCGCGGCATGGGATATGCATCCGTCACCGTTTTCTCATTGAGCCTGCGATAGTCTACACAAAACCGTGTAGTCCCATCCTTCTTGGGCACTACGGGGGATGCCCAGGGACTATCTGATTCTTCAATGACCCCTAAACGCAACATCTCTCGTATCTCTTGTCTCATCCCTTCTCGTACAGACTCAGGGACGCGGAAGGGGGGTTGTCTCAGGGGAATCTGATCCTGGGTCTCAACCTTGTGTTGTGCCAGGTGGGTGTACCCCAGTCTCCCTGAAAACATCCTCTGTCGCTGCCTCAACAACGCCTCTGCCTGCTGTCTCTCCCGGGGACCTAGGTCTTCACCTCAGTGTACCTGGTCCCATGTTTTAGACTGAGTCCTCTCCCCTAAGACATCAGGCAAGGGGAGTCCGGCTACATCCTCTGCTTCAGGTGCACAGATGGCCACTACCTCATCAGGGCGCTCCCGGTAGGGCTTCAGCATGTTCACGTGGAACATGCGGATAACCCTGGGGTCATCACAATCGGCGACATTATAGGTGGTGTCGGCTATTTTCCCCACTACCTGGTAGCGCCCCTGCCATGCAGCTTGGAACGTGTCCTGCCTAGTGGGTTCTAACACCAGGACCTTCTGTCCTATCTCAAAGGTGCATTCTCTGGCCCTCCGATTGTACCATACGCGCTGGCGCCGTTGGGCCACCTGCAGGTTCCCACGTACAGCCTGGGTCAGCTCCTGTAGGCGGTCCCGGAATTCCAGCACATAGGGTACAATAGGTACCCCTTCTATGGTGCCCTCCCCTTCCCAGTGTTCTAGCACTAAGTCTAGGGGTCCCCTTACCCACCTCCCATATACCAGTTCAAATGGGGAGAACCCCGTGGATTCTTGGGGTACCTCCCGATAGGCAAACAGGAGGTGTTGCAAGAATTTCTCCCAGTCCCTATTGGTCCCGGTAAAAGTCCCTATGAGCTGTTTCAACGTTCCGTTAAAGCGTTCACACAACCCATTGGTTTGTGGGTGGTACGTGGCGCTCCTAATGGACTTTACACTGCACAGCTTCCAGAGTTGGTTGGTCACTTCAGGTGTAAACTGGGTACCCTGGTCTGAGATAATCTCCTGGGGAAATCCAACCCGTGAGAAAACCTGGAGCAGGGCAGCCGCCACCATCTCTGCCAATATGTTAGGTAACGCAACCGCCTCTGGATACCATGTGGCATAATCTACCACTGTCAATATATACCTTTTCCCTGACGGACTGGGTTTGGCTAACGGCCCTATCAGATCGACCGCTACTCGGCTAAATGGCTCCTCCACAATGGGGAGGGGGCGTAATTTGGCCTTGCAGCGATCTCCTCTCTTGCCAATGCGCTGGCAACTGTCACAAGTCTGGCAGTACTGACGGACATCATAGGTTACCCCCGGCCAAAAGAAGATTTTTGTCAGATGATGCCTGGTGTGACTGACGCCGAAGTGTCCAGCCAAGGGTATGTCATTAGAGATTCGCAGTAACTCCTGCCTGTACTTCTTGGGAACTATCAGCTGTCGTTTTATAGTGGGGCTCATCCCTGTGTGGTGCTGCTCGGTAACCCGGTAGAGGAGTCCCTGCTGCCATACAAACAGCTCCCCTTCCAGTACTCCTCTCCCCTCCTGTGCCTTTCCATGATATCCCTCTAATGAAGGATCCTCAAGTAATTCCTTCTTAAATTCAGCTGGGGTGGCCCAAGAAATGTGTCTGCCTATGGGAATACGTGTAGGGCTGGGGTGTCTTACCTTGGCCACCTCTGAGTGTGATTCCGCATCCGCATCTCGAGCTTGTCTCCGGGTAGTCACAGGATATGTCTCAGCCAGAGGGCCGATCGAGAAGGCAGACAACATGGGCCCCAAGTCATTTCCCAGCAAGATGTCTGCAGGCAAATCCTCCATCAAGCCAACCTCAACAAGGCCATCCCTGACTCCCCAGTTCAGGTGAATCCTGGCAGTGGGCAGTCGATGTATGGCTCCCCCTGCTACACGGACTGCCACTGTCCGGTCTGTCTTCTCTTGGTCCCAGACGAGATGAGGCTTCACAAGGGTCAAAGTTGCTCCGGAATCTTTTACTCCCTGCATACGTTTCCCATTAAGCCACACTACCTGTCGATGCTGTTGTCGATTATCTGCCCAGGCAGCCTGCGCAGGGTCTACTTCATGCAGCACTTCCTCCTTCTCTTCCATCCCCTGGTTAGTCATAGTCCCTAATGCCGGATCAGCTTCGCCTTGGTAGCAGTGTACAGTAGCCCGGCTGAAGGTAGCTGTTCCTGCCTTTGGCCCCTGGGTACGCTGAGTCCGGTTGGGACATTGTCTTTGCAGGTGGCACAGCTGATGGCAGGTGTGGCATCGCCCCCCAGGGGGACTGTGGTAGGTCGGGTTTTGAGCTGGTCCCCCAACAATCTTCTGTGGTTTGGGGGCTTCCAGGCCCATGGGAGGACCCCTAGTGACGATCTTTGATCCAGCTGACTGAGACCTCCTGGCATCATGGTGTTCGTCGGCCAGATGAGCGGCCTCCTCAAGAGTCGTTGGTCGTCTGTCCCGAAGCCATTCCTGTGTCTCGGGGGTTAGTCCATTAAAGAATCGCTCTAACAAGAAGAGCTGGAGGACGTCCTCCTTAGTGGTTGCTTGGCTCCCTTGTACCCACTGCAGCAGTGACCGTCGTAATTTACAGGCCCATTCAGCGTGGGTATCGGTTACCCATTTTATAAGTCCGCTGAACTTTTGGCGGTATGCCTCTGGTGTCAGCGCATACCAAGATCACTTCTTTGATCTGCTCATAGTCCATACAGTTCTCATCCGGTACCATGCGATAGGCGTCCGCTGCCCGGCCTGTCAGCTTGCAGGCCAGAATCTGAACCTGTTCCTCCGGCTTCACTTGATGCAGGGCACACTGCCACTCAAAGTCCTGCAGAAAGCCATCAATGTCTCCCTCTGCCTCCCCCAACTGTCGGAAGCCATTATACTGGATATTTTTGTGGCTTACTGTTGAAGGTACCTGGGCGGAGGCCAGAGTGTTGTGAATTCCGTTCTCGGGCTCCCTCCTGTGGTCGTGAATGGTACTTTGGTGAGTTCTGTCCTTGGACACCCTCTGGTGGCTTTGAGTGGAACTGCTGATCTTTGAGGTTGGCTTTCTCAGCTGCCCTCGTTTATTGCTTCTGCTCGCTTCCCTATTTAACTCTGCCCAGGTCGTTAGTCCATGCCAGCTGTCAATGTCTCAGTACTGGTTCAGATCTCTCTTGGAATTCTCAGATGACCTGACTACTCCAGGAGAAGCTAAGTCCTTGCTAATCATTTGCTGTTCATTGGTTTTTTGAATATATTTTTCAGTACATGTTATGTTTCAGTCCAGCCTGCTATTATGATATTTCCTTGCTAGCTGGAAGCTCTGGGGGTGCAGAGCTGCACCTCCACACCGTGAGTCAGTGTGGAGGTCTTTTTGCACACTCTGCGTGGTTTTTTTAGTTTTTAATACTGACCGCATAGTTCCCTTTCCTATCCTCTGTCTTTCTAGAGAAGATTCGGCCTCCTTTGCTAACATCTGTTTCATTCCTGTGTTTGTCACTTCCCTCTTAACTCACAGTTAATATTTGTGGGGGGCTACCTTTACTTTGGGGAATTTCTCTGAGGCAAGGTAGGCTATTATTTCTATTTTCAGGGGTAGTTAGCTCTTAGGCTGTGAAGAGGCATCTAGGGAGAGTTAGGTACGCTCCACGGCTATTTCTAGTGTGCGTGATAGGATTAGGAATTGCGGTCAGTAGAGTTACCACTCCCTCAGAGCTTGTCCCAGGTTTTCTGTTTTAACCATCAGGTCATTTCGGGTGCTCCTAACCACCAGGTCATAACAGTACAGCTGGCCAACAAAGTGTTAATGCATCTCAAAAGAGGGATAAGAGAAGTTCTGAGTAAATTTTTTTTTTCTTTGCAGCCTGTTTTGTCTTTCTTTTCCCCTTAACCTCTGGGTGGTTCAGGACTCAGGTGTAGATATGGATATTCAGGGTTTGTCCTCTTGTGTGGATCAACTCACTGCTAGGGTACAGAGTATTCAAGATTATGTAGTTCAGAATCCGATGTTAGAGCCTAGAATTCCAATTCCTGATTTGTTTTCTGGGGATAGATCTAAATTTTTGAATTTCAAAAATAATTGCAGACTGTTTCTTGCTCTGAGACCCCGCTCCTCTGGTGATCCCATTCAGCAGGTAAAGATTGTTATTTCTTTGTTGCGTGGTGACCCGCAAGACTGGGCATTCTCCCTTGTGCCAGGAAATCCTGCATTGCTTAATGTGGATGCATTTTTTCTAGCGCTTGGATTGCTTTATGACGAACCTAATTCTGTGGATCAGGCAGAAAAGATCTTGCTGACTCTATGTCAGGGTCAGGATGAGGCAGAAGTATATTGCCAGAAGTTTAGAAAGTGGTCTGTGCTTACTCAATGGAATGAGTGTGCCCTGGCAGCAATTTTCAGAAAGGGTCTTTCTGAAGCCCTTAAGGATGTTATGGTGGGGTTCCCCACGCCTGCTGGTCTGAATGAGTCAATGTCTTTGGCCATTCAGGTTGATCGGCGTTTGCGCGAGCGCAAAGTTGTGCACCATTTGGCGGTGTCCTCTGAGCGGAGGCCTGAGCCTATGCAATGTGATAGGACTTTGACCAGAGCTGAACGGCAAGAACACAGACGTCAGAATGGGCTGTGTTTTTACTGTGGTGACTCCTCTCATGCTATCTCTGATTGTCCTAAGCGCACTAAGAGGTTCGCTAGGTCTGTCACCATTAGTACTTTGCAGCCTAAATTTCGCTTATCTGTTACCCTGATTTGCTCACTGTCGTCCTACTCTGTTATGGCATTTGTGGATTCAGGCGCTGCCCTGAACTTGATGGACTTGGAGTTTGCCAGGCGCTGTGGTTTTTCCTTGGAGCCTTTGCAGAGTCCTATTCCCTTAAGGGGGATTGATGCTACGCCATTGGCCAAGAATAAACCTCAGTACTGGACTCAGCTGACCATGTACATGGCTCCCGCTCATCAGGAAAATATCCGCTTTTTGGTGTTGCATAATTTGCATGATGTTGTCGTGTTGGGTTTGCCATGGTTACAGGTTCATAATCCAGTACTGGATTGGAAATCAATGTCTGTGTCTAGTTGGGGTTGTCAAGGGATACATGGTGATGTTCCTTTGATGTCAATTTCTTCTTCCACTCCTTCTGAAGTCCCTGAGTTTTTGTCAGATTACCAGGATGTATTTGATGAGCCCAAGTCCAGTGCCCTACCTCCTCATAGGGACTGTGATTGCGCTATTAATTTGATTCCTGGTAGTAAGTTCCCTAAGGGCCGACTGTTCAATTTATCTGTGCCAGAACATGCCGCTATGCGGAGTTATGTAAAAGAGTCCTTGGAGAAAGGACATATTCGCCCGTCTTCGTCGCCGTTGGGAGCAGGGTTCTTTTTTGTGGCCAAGAAGGATGGCTCTCTGAGACCCTGTATAGATTACCACCTTCTCAATAAAATCACGGTCAAATTTCAGTACCCTTTGCCTCTGTTGTCTGATTTGTTTGCTCGGATTAAGGGGGCTAGTTGGTTTACCAAGATTGACCTTCGAGGGGCGTATGATCTTGTGCGTATTAAACAAGGCAATGAATGGAAAACAGCATTTAATACGCCCGAGGGCCATTTTGAGTACCTGGTGATGCCATTCGGGCTTTCTAATGCTCCATCTGTGTTTCAGTCCTTTATGCACGACATCTTCCGGAAGTATCTGGATAGGTTCATGATCGTATATTTGGATGATATTTTGGTCTTTTCGGATGATTGGGAGTCTCATGTAAGGCAGTTCAGGATGGTGTTCCAGGTCCTTCGTGCTAATGCGTTGTTTGTGAAGGGCTCTAAATGCCTCTTTGGAGTTCAGAAGGTTTCCTTTTTGGGCTTCATTTTTTCCCCTTCTACTATCGAGATGGATCCTGTCAAAGTTCAGGCCATTTATGATTGGACTCAACCTACATCTGTGAAGAGTCTTCAGAAGTTCCTGGGCTTTGCTAATTTTTACTGTCGCTTCATCATTAATTTTTCTAGTGTGGTTAAGCCTTTGACTGATTTGACGAAGAAAGGCGCTGATGTGGTGAATTGGTCCCCTGCGGCCGTTGAGGCCTTTCAGGAGCTTAAACGTCGTTTCACTTCGGCCCCTGTGTTGCGTCAGCCAGATATTTTGCTCCCTTTTCAGGTCGAGGTTGATGCTTCTCAGATGGGGGCAGGGGCTGTTTTGTCTCAGAGAAGTTCTGATGGCTCCTTGATGAAGCCGTGTGCTTTCTTTTCTAGAAAGTTTTCGCCTGCCGAGCGTAATTATGATGTCGGCAATCGGGAGTTGTTGGCTATAAAGTGGGCATTTGAGGAGTGGTGACATTGGCTTGAGGGAGCCAAACATCGCGTGGTGGTCCTGACTGATCACAAGAATCTGACTTACCTTGAGTCTGCCAAGCGGTTGAACCCTAGACAGGCTCGATGGTCACTGTTTTTCTCCCATTTTGATTTTGTGGTCTCATACCTTCCGGGATCTAAGAATGTGAAGGCTGATGCCCTTTCTAGAAGTTTTTTACCTGATTCTCCGGGAGTCCCTGAGCCAGCTGGAATTCTTAAAGAGGGGGTGATTCTGTCTGCCATCTCCCCTGATTTGCGGCGGGTGCTGCAGGAGTTTCAGGCTGATAGACCTGACCGCTGCCCAGTGGAGAAACTGTTTGTCCCTGATAGATGGACTAGTAGGGTTATTTCTGAGGTTCATTGTTCAGTGTTGGCTGGTCATCCTGGGATTTTTGGTATCAGAGACTTGGTTGCCAGGTCCTTTTGGTGACCTTCCTTGTCACGGGATGTGCGTTCTTTTGTGCAGTCCTGTGGGACTTGTGCTCGGGCCAAACCTTGCTGTTCTCGTGCCAGTGGGTTGCTTTTGCCTTTGCCTGTCCCGAAGAGGCCCTGGACACATATTTCCATGGATTTTATTTCTGATCTTCCTGTCTCTCAAAGGATGTCTGTCATCTGGGTGGTTTGTGATCGGTTTTCTAAGATGGTCCATTTGGTACCCTTGCCTAAATTGCCTTCCTCCTCTGACTTGGTTCCATTATTTTTTCAGCATGTGGTTCGTTTGCATGGCATTCCGGAGAACATTGTGTTGGACAGAGGTTCCCAATTTGTTTCTAGGTTTTGGCGGTCCTTTTGTGCTAAGATGGGCATTGATTTGTCTTTTTCTTCAGCGTTCCATCCTCAGACAAATGGCCAAACCGAACGAACCAATCAGACCTTGGAAACCTATCTGAGATGCTTTGTTTCTGCTGATCAGGATGATTGGGTGACCTTCTTGCCATTGGCCGAGTTCGCCCTTAATAATCGGGCTAGTTCTGATACTTTGGTTTCGCCTTTTTTTTGTAATTCTGGTTTTCATCCTCGTTTTTCTTCAGGGCAGGTTGAGTCTTCTGACTGTCCTGGTGTGGATTCTGTGGTGGACAGGTTGCAACAAATTTGGACTCACGTGGTGGACAATTTGACGTTGTCTCAGGAGAAGGCGCAACGTTTTGCTAACCGCCGTCCCTGTGTTGGTCCCCGACTTCGTGTTGGGGATTTGGTTTGGTTGTCTTCTCGTTATGTTCCTATGAAGGTTTCTTCTCCTAAGTTCAAGCCTCGTTTCATTGGTCCTTATAAGATTTCTGAAATTATCAATCCTGTGTCGTTTCGTTTGGCCCTTCCAACTTCTTTTGCCATCCATAATGTGTTCCATAGATCGTTGTTGCGGAGATATGTGGCGCCTATGGTTCCTTCCGTTGATCCTCCTGCTCCGGTGTTGGTGGAGGGGGAGTTGGAGTATGTGGTGGAGAAGATTTTAGATTCTCATATTTCGAGACGGAAGCTGCAGTACCTGGTTAAATGGAAGGGTTATGGTCAGGAGGATAATTCCTGGGTTGTTGCCTCCGATGTCCATGCTGCCGATTTGGTTCGTGCCTTTCATTTGGCTCGTCCTGATCGGCCTGGGGGCTCTGGTGAGGGTTCGGTGACCCCTCCTCAAGGGGGGGGTACTGTTGTGAATTCCGTTCTCGGGCTCCCTCCTGTGGTCGTGAATGGTACTTTGGTGAGTTCTGTCCTTGGACACCCTCTGGTGTCTTTGAGTGGAACTGCTGATCTTTGAGGTTGGCTTTCTCAGCTGCCCTCGTTTATTGCTTCTGCTCGCTTCCCTATTTAACTCTGCCCAGGTCGTTAGTCCATGTTAGCTGTCAATGTCTCAGTACTGGTTCAGATCTCTCTTGTAATTCTCAGATGACCTGACTACTCCAGCAGAAGCTAAGTCCTTGCTAATCATTTGCTGTTCATTGGTTTTTTGAATATATTTTTCAGTACATGTTATGTTTCAGTCCAGCCTGCTATTATGATATTTCCTTGCTAGCTGGAAGCTCTGGGGGTGCAGAGCTGCACCTCCACAACGTGAGTCGGTGTGGAGGTCTTTTTGCACACTCTGCGTGGTTTTTTTAGTTTTTAATACTGACCGCATAGTTCCCTTTCCTATCCTCTGTCTTTCTAGAGAAGATTCGGCCTCCTTTGCTAAAATCTGTTTCATTCCTGTGTTTGTCACTTCCCTCTTAACTCACAGTTAATGTTTGTGGGGGCTACCTTTACTTTGGGGAATTTCTCTGAGGCAAGGTAGGCTATTATTTCTATCTTTAGGGGTAGTTAGCTCTTAGGCTGTGAAGAGGCGTCTAGGGAGAGTTAGGTACGCTCCATGGCTATTTCTAGTGTGCGTGATAGGATTAGGAATTGCGGTCAGTAGAGTTACCACTCCCTCAGAGCTTGTCCCAGGTTTTCTGTTTTAACCATCAGGTCACTTCGGGTGCTCCTAACCACCAGGTCATAACACCAGAGCTCCCCCTGCTCGCTGACTCTCCTCTCTCCGCTCTGCCATCTCCACCTTGGCCAGCTCTATTTTGGTCCGCTCTGCCATCTCCATCTTGGCTAGCTCTATACTGGTCTGCTCTGCCCTCTTCCTTCAGATCCGTACGCACATCAACCATCACCTCTCGTATGAGCTCTACTGCAGGGTTTGGGCCATAGAACGCCAGTCTGTTCTTTACCTCCCTCTGGAATTCAGTCTCCTCCACGTTCACATTGGGGGGCGCTGCACTGTCGTGTTCCATGATGGCTGCTATCAAATCCGCTTTTGTTTTGTTGCTGGCGATTAACCCTCGAGCTTCCACCAGGTCTTTTAATGTAGTCCTCTTTAACTTCTGGTAGTTGTTTTCCATTCATTCCTTTCCTCCTGTAGATGGGGTATCACATCCCGCTGTCTGCCACCAGTGTAACGGGGTCTGCTGTGCTGGAGTACCTCTTTCAGTACCACCCCGTGTTTTAGGAGGTCCACTCTGCTCTGGCTGGATTCTGAATGAAGGACGCTGACTGGAATGGCTTCATTACATGGGCGCATATAAAATATCACTGCTTCTCCACGTATTTCCAGTGTGAAAACACTTTACTTACCGGACACAGAATAATATATTACACAGATACAGAGGGCAGGCCAATTGAAAAGCGGCAGGCCAGACATACATTACAATAGCCAAAGGTGGCCGGAGCCTGCTGATATTTACTGTGGGAATTACAAAGGTGGGGGAGGTCAGAAGGAGAATATCTTGTCCCCTCTGCCCAGGGATGCAGCCTGTGGACTGATGCATTTCACATG
Organism: Ranitomeya variabilis; assembly: GCF_051348905.1. NCBI lineage: Eukaryota > Metazoa > Chordata > Amphibia > Anura > Dendrobatidae > Ranitomeya > Ranitomeya variabilis. The sequence continues at coordinate 570,245,920 of NC_135232.1, forward strand.
GAACCTATTATACATACATATGACTGCACAACATATTCTGGGTGCTGGGGGGTTCCGTAACAGCAGGCTTCATTTTGTGCTTTTCGACTCCATTTTGCTATTTTAACATACATTTTTGTTACTAGGTAAAAGTTCATAGTTGTTATAAGACATTGATTATTCCAGCCTGAGCAAGATATGACACTGTGGGTGTATTGTTCTACGGGACCTTGATGTACAGGCTGTTCCTGCATTCTTATAGGTTAAGAACTGTGAGCGTGTTCTTATGTTGATTGGTTGAAGTATAATTTCTAAGATTATGAAAAGTGCGACACAATAAACGGGGCTCAGAGATCTGCTCGATCCCCCCAAACAGAGACACACGTCTCCGTCAGGTCATTTTCAGTTGCCGGCAATGTCCTGTGGATCAATTTGAAAATCACTGTCAACCGTGAAGGGTCATTTCAGATCCTCCCTCAGCAGGATCACATCACATTTGAAGGGAATTTGAGGGTACAATGTAACACAAAATACTGAAGTTAAAAGCTCCAAAAAGGGACAAAAGCATACACAAAATAATGCAGTACCGTCTGGTAAAGACCAAATGAAAGCGATGGTCGTATTGCAGCTGTTTCTCCATGACTGGAAGGCGGGGTTCTTCCATATGTATAATGATAAAATGTAAACTGGCAAGTTTAGGTGGGCACCCAATGAAGAACATTGGAGTCCAAATTGGTTTTCATTAACACCAATGCATTTCTGTGCCAAATCATTGATTTGATACCTTGAGAATGGCGCCGGTTGTAGACCTGCCAGTTTCCATTTTGCCAAAATAACAAAAGTGACACTATTTTAAAAGCTGCACCCCTCAAAGTGCTCAAAAACCACATTCAAGAAGTTTATAAACCCTTCAGATGCTTCATATGAATTAATGCAATGTAGAAATTAAAAAAAAGCATTTTAATTTTTCCAACAAAAATGTTGTTTCAGCCCCACATTTTTAATTTTCATTTTTCATTTTTGCAAGCATAACAAGAGAAAGTGGATCATACAATTTGTTGTACATGTTTTCCTGAGTACGCCGATACCCAATATGTGTGGAAAGTAACAGTTTGGGCCACAGCAGGGATTGGAAGGGAAAGAGCATTGCTTGACTTGCAAAATTGGCTGGAATAGATAGTGGATGCCATGTCACATCATGGGAATATTACAGTATACTCCTGAAATGTTTCCAGACTTATACTGTAGGCTAAGTGCATGGATCCAGTGTGATCTAAGTGATGTACGAGTTATATACTACAACTCCATTCATTGCCTGATGGCCACTGCCTCAATCCTGCAGTACATTCACTTCAATGGGAGGTAAAGCTCAGTACTCATCTGCAAAGCACTGTGTGGGTCTGCTGTGCTCTACCTCTACAACACTGCTGGGACAATTAGCAGCTGATAGGAGGGTGCACTGGTGTTGAACCCACAGTGATCTTATATAAAGTGGATAGATAATCAATGATTAGACCTTGAGGACCCTTTTAATTGCATTCTTCCAACTGTACTAATGCCATACATGTTGATGGTAAGTGTGGTTTGGGCATGCTGAGGAGCTCAGAAGAGAGAGCCATTTGGCTTTCTGAGCTTGGATTTTACTGGATTGTTTTTGGGAACCATGTTGTTTTTCAAACACTTCTGACCTACTAGGAACATGGATAACTCTATTTTTCCATTGACAGATCTTAGTAGGTGCTTATTTTTTGCAGGATGAGATTTATTTTTTTTTGTGCCATTTGGGGATACATTACATTTTTTATTCCAATTTTTGAGAAATAGTATGCAATTTAGGAATTGGCTTTAATTTTTTTTCATGCCATTTTACGCTGTTCATTGTGCGATAAACATGATAAGGAGATTTTATTCTTCGTACAATTACAGCTGTGCCAGGGTTAGTTAGTATTTTTATAAATTTGATATTTTTGCCTTCAAGAACCAAGACCACTCATATCAGCACAGCCTTTTTTCAGCAAATAGTTCCAATGTGACTTATATTCTATGCTCAAATACCATTACTTTTTAAAACAATATTGACAATAAATATGATAAGAACTTTTTTTAATAAGTAATTAGAAGCAAGCAAAGTAGGAAATAAGATCCAGAATTTCTTCTGTTATTGGCACACAGCGAAGAAATAAACCCTATTATATTTACTGTAAATTCACCAAAGATTAAAGAAAAGTTTAAATGAGGAATAATGCACTGTAATAATGTGATTTTCTATATGACAATGTGTTTATAAAGCTTTTTTTTTCAATATTAGTACTGAGAATGCAATCTAAGGTAACGAAATCAACCACTGAAATGCAATATTCTTCATTTATCCCCGGAAATAGGAAATATAGTCTTCATCCTTTCATGATGTGATATTTTCCAAAAGTGATGCTTTTGTGGTTTCTCATCTTGTCTATTCATTTTAGTGCTGTCATAAAAGAAATAAGACTAGATTAGAAGTAGGAAGGACAAAAAAATCAACTGGCTTGTCAGAGGAAATCATATGGATAATTTTATAAAGTGTCCTCACTGGATTTACCCAAGGTAGCACAATACATTGTACCTTAGGCTCTTTCCATTTATGTATTCACTTAAAAACAACATCACATATGGGAATTATTAACAAACTCTTTACCAATATGTATAAGACCTCATAACAAGTGATTGGACGATCTCCCGCTGAAACAACACTTAATTTACCTTTGATTACTTTCCAATAGACACATATAAAGAGCTCCAATTACAGACAGCTGTTTCAGACTTCTTGCCCCTCATGCAGGGAACTGTTGACCGATTGGCTGGGTGAAAGGCTTTTGATGGAGGTTTTAAGGGATACAATTTTTTTCTTCTAGGATTGATAGCATTAGAGACCATGTTGTCTTTTTCTGTGAAGAGGATATTTGCATGTTTATTCTTTCCATGGGAAGCATTGGATATATTATGACTTCTTATGTCAGATTTACAATCTTCTTGGATTCTCCATCAAAGACCTTTTATCCAATCTCCTATATTGCAAGAACTCTGAAACAGCTGTCTGCAGTTTAGGTCTTTTCCTTTTGAGGATGGTACTGGGATTCCAGCTTGGCTTGATATTGGAAGTCATTTATAAGGTCAATATTGATTTGTAGGATTGCTGTCTCCTATAAGTGGCACCTGAGACCTTGTTCTCTTGCACTATAAAGAGGTTATTTGCTTTTTTTTTTTTACTCATATAGGGTCTGTGGTTCGCCTACAGTGGCAATACCTGGTACTTGCTCCTTGTCCCAAATAGTTGTGAAGTCGACCAATTAAACACTGATTGTTTGAAAAAGGAGATCAATGTTATCCTCCTAGAGAACCCCTTCTTCAGAGAACATTGTGAAAATCAATTCTACATATTGTGTCTATCATAGACATATTATTGGTCCAGTGGGGCAACAAGTAATTTTCATAGAGATATTAATGGTTCTGAGAAGTATATTGTGATTATTTAAAAGTAAGGTTAGATGCCTATTTGGCAGCTGGATACGTATGATGCTGTTAGCATATGTATCCATGATGACAATTCATTTGTTTGGATGGGGTCGAAAATTTAAATGGTAACTACAATTTTTTTTAAATAATTTTCCTCCGTCATTGCAAAGTTATGACTTTTTGTAATATACTTTATTACCTCCTTTTGCTTCCTTCTCTCTGAAAACCATGCTATAATGATGTCTCAATGCGCAGTTTATGCTCCTTTAGAAGCTACTTTAAATTGCTGCTCAGCAACATCTGTGCACTGCATTCAAATATTCTGTGTTAGGGAGCACAGTTCTGCTGAGTTCAGAGGTTGGGAGTAGAGAAACTCAGACAGAGGAAATCCAATATACAGACTATTTGAATTTATTGTGCAGATACTTGATGGGAAGCAGTTAAAAGGAGGTGCTAAATGAGCATAAACTAGGCTTTAAAAACGCACTGTAACATGTTTTTTGGGAGGGAAGGAGACAAAATTAGATAATCAAATATGCTACAAAATAACCATGATTTTGCAATACTTTGAGGATTGTTATAAAAAAAAATGTTCTTTGTATCAAAGCAGACTAGTTACTAATACTTAGTTTTTGGCACTTTTTCATAAGCATCAAACTTAAAATACAGCTATATTACCGCTGTAATTGGGATTCAGGTCACACACATCTTAAGTAGGAATACCTTCATGTGTCTCAGATTTCACATGGAGGCACATGGAACTATTTATTTGTTTGGATGGTTTAGTGAGGTCCTTGGATCGGCCCCACCGGGGTCCGCCAAGACCCTGGAGAAGAGCCAAGAAGACGATCGAACTTGACTATCTATCTAAGTAAAAATCGTAACAAAGCATACTTATGTAATATGCACAAGGTTTAGAGCATACATCTGTAAAATAATGACTTCTTCTCAGTTCATATTACAAGTATTGCTGACATCTTGCTGTAATGTTTCTGAATTATTATACGTCTTTCATACTTACACATAATGTAATTGGCCTGGAAACCCCTCACCTCGGACACATTATTACTGTGGAATAACACTAGCATGATGTTCCCAGTGGACACCAGAGGAGGAGGAGGGGATGAGGAACAGTATTTCTTTCCTATTATGGGAGCAGTGGTATACCGTCCATCATAAACTAACAGGTAGTCGTTAGCACATGAAGGTTCACTTTCAACAGCAAAGTCATTCATAGTAAGAGTGATCTAGAAAAAAAAGAAAACATAGAAAAATATATTTTTTTAATTATTCTTAACACCACATAATGCAACCCATTTTTATAAAGTTCTATTTTCCTTAATGTAACATTAATGGGACAAAATAATCCATGCTCTTTCTATTATTGTTATACTTACTAACGTCACCGTTGGTAAAATGGGGACTTTTCAAGCATTAATCTGACCGTAAATGGTTAAAATTGCAAATTTCATGTTATTAAAATTATTCTCCATTCTAAGGTACTGGTGTTAGGGGTAGAGTCCCTGCCTCTGCACGGGCTGGAATCTCAGGCCATCTCCGCTGCAGTCTCCCATTCTTCTCCAGCCGCAGTGGACTCTGCTCAGCGGAGACATCGGTCCCTGCGTCTCGCTCAGTCTGACTCTGTGCAAAGGGTCCAGCTTCTGCCATTGAAGCCAGTGCTGGGCAGCGGCGAGCAGACACTTCTGGGACTAAGTCCTGCTTTTCCCCTTCTGAGCATGCCCAGGGTAAGATCTCTCATTGGAGATCGAGGGTCACATGCTTAGATCCTGCAGCAAAACCCATTGGTTCTCCAGGAAGGTCCTGAAGTTGCTCAGGCTCTGTGGCAGCCTCTCATTGGTCCTTCTAGGAAGGTCATGTACTTGCTGCAGCTATAAAAGGTTCGCATGACCGCACGGCCATGCCCTAGTATCAAATCTAAGTTATGTGCTTTGCACCAGTGTGGTTACGTGTGTATGTGTCCAGGGACCCGGCTGAAATAAGCCCCTAGAATACCGGCACCTCCGGTGAGGAGATTGTGTGTATGGATTCAGGGCCCCGGCTGAAATAAGCCCCTAGAATACCGGCTCCTCCGGTGAGGAGATTGTATGATTGCATAACCACAAACTGCTATCTGCTCGGCAGTTTCTGTGTTCTCCTGTGAGGTTAAGAGGACACAGTGCTTTCTTTAGGCGACTCTGGGAAGTAACAGAGTTCACTTCTACCGCCATATAGGGCCGCCATTTGCCAGCAGCAGGTTCTCTCCTGCACGGTGGACCCCGGGCTGCGAACGCACCAAACAACATCTCTCTATTTACTCGGGGTGTTTGCCAGCCCCAACACTGAGTGATTTTTAATGTTATTGTTTACTGCTCATTGGCCATTTTGTTGGCCACGGCTGCAGTTTGGCAGTAGTGACCAATCATACACAGCGCTTGCAAGTTCTGTCCCATACAACCTGTAAGTGCTGCGCTGAAGCTGCTTGGAAAGCTGAAGCTCATTTTTAGCTTAATTTTGCCAGCTTCAGGGCAATTTCCTCTGCTTGCAGCAAAAGAGAGCACACAGTTCAGAGAGTGCGCACATTTCAGAGAGAGAATAATGCCACTGGTTCAGACTGTCCATAAAAGCAGGAGCGGACCACCCTATGGCATGCAGGTGTCTGGGAGTCTGGATGCTGTTACCATAGGGTTGGAGCCGCATATTCATTACTTTAATGAGCGGTACCATGTTACCACTCACTACAGGAAGAAGCTGCCGGAGAATCAGGGACTTCCAGGGACAGCGCCAGGAGGAGGTGAGTATCACGCAGTGCGCGATTTTCACCTGTTCCCCGTTCCACAGATGGCTGCCGCTGTGTCTTCCGGTTCCTCTGCAGTGATGCTCAGGTAAGAGAGCGCGGTGACGTGATTAGTGCACACTGCCCTCTGCCTGAATGTCAGTGCAGAGGATGGGGAAGACACAGCGGCGGCCATCGGTGGAATGCGGTCCGGTGAATATTGCAAGTGCTGGGGGTCTGAGAGGTGAGTATGTCATTTTGTTTTTAATTGCAGCAACAGCATATGGGGCAAATGTCTGTATGGAACATCTTATGGGGCCATGTGCAGCATTATATGGGGCAAATATCTCTATGGGGCCATGCGCAGCATTATATGAGGCAAATATCTGCATGGGGCCATGCACAGCATTATATGGGGCAAATATATGTATGGAGCATCTTATGTGACCATGTGTAGCATTATATGGGGCAAATATCTCTGTGGGCCATGTGCAGCATTATATGGGACAAATATCTCTATGGAGCATCTTATGGGGCCATAATCAGCATTTGTGGAGCATTACACGGGGCAATATTGCCTTGCACTGGCGTGTACTCCGGAGGACAGAGAATGACCTTCAATCCAATATTGCAGCCAGCATGCAGCCATCGGGTAAGGAAAGGGTGAATCAAACACCCGAAAACCCCGCCCATATGACCCAAAACCGGTCCCGCCAAAATCAGGTGACAGGTTCCCTTTAAGGATTATGGAGGTCACTGTGCTTTTTGGCACTTTGAGTACTGCAAAAATTATTTTGTAACCTTGGCCAGATCTGTTCCTTGCCACAATTCTGTTTCTGAGCTCCTTGGCCAGTTCCTTTGACCTCATGATTCTCATTTGGTCTGACATGCACTGTGAGCTGTGAGGTCTTATATAGACAGGTGTGTGCCTTTCCAAATCAAGTCCAATCAATTTAATTAAACACAGCTGGACTCCAATGAAGGAGTAGAACCATCTCAAGGAGGATCACAAGGAAATTAACAGCATGTGACTTAATTATGAGTGTCTGAGCAAAGGGTCTGAATACTTATGACCATGTGAAGTTTCAGTTTTTCTTTTTTAATAAATTTGCAAAAATTTCTACATTTCTTTCTTTTCAGTCAAGATGGGGTGCAGAGTGTACATTAATGAGAAAAAAATGAACTTTTTTGAATTTACCAAAAGGCTGCAATGAAACAGAGTGACAAATTTAAAGGGGTCTGAATACTTTCCATACCTACTGTGTATATATATATATATATATATATATATATATATATATATATATATATATATACATACATACATGCACACAAATATATATGTATATATATACACCTTCTCATTTAATGATTTTTCTGTATTTTCATGACTATGAAAATTGCAAATTCACACTGAAGGCATCAAAACTATGAATTAACACATGTGGAATTATATACTTAACAAACAAGTGTCAAACAACTGAAAATATGTCTATTATTCTAGGTTCTTCAAAGTAGCCACCTTTTGCTTTGATAATTGTTTTGCACACTCTTGGCATTCTCTTATTGAGCTTCAAGAGGTAGTCATCGGAAATGGTTTTTTCACTTCACAGGTGTGCCCTGTCAGGTTTAATAAGTGGGATTTCTTGCCATATAAATGGGGTTGGGAGCATCAGTTGTGTTGAGCAGAAGTCTGGTGGGTACACAGCTGATAGTCCTTCTGAATAGACTGCAAGAATTTGTATTATGGCAAGAAAAAAGCAGCTAAGTAAAGAAAAACGAGTGGCCACCATTACTTTATGAAATGAAGGTCAGTCAGTCAAAAAAATTGGGAAGACTTTGAAAGTGTCCCCAAGTGCAGTTGCAAAAACCATCAAGCGCTACAACGAACCTGGCTCACATGAGGACCACCCCAGGAAAGGAAGACCAAGAGTCACCTCTGCTTCTGAGAATAAGTTTATCCGAGTCACCAGCATCAGAAATCGCAGGTTAACAGCAGCTCAGATTAGAGACCAGGTCAATGCCACACAGAGTTCTAGCAGCAGACACAGCTCTACAACAACTGTTAAGAGGAGACTTTGTGCAGCAGGCCTTCATGGTAAAATAGCTGCTAGGAAACCACTGCTAAGGACAGGCAACAAGCAGAAGAGACTTGTTTGGGCTAAAGAACACAAGGAATGGACAATAGACCAGTGGAAATCTGTGCTTTGGTCTGATGAGTCCAAATTTGAGATCTTTGGTTCCAACTACCGTGTCTTTGTGCGACGCAGAAAAGGCGAACAGATGGACTCTACATGCCTGGTTCCCACCGTGAAGCATGGAGGAGGAGGTGCGATGGTTTGGGGTTGCTTTGCTGGTGACACTGTTGGGGATTTATTCAAAATTGAAGGCATACTGAACCAGCATGGCTACCACAGCATCTTGCAGCGGCATGCTATTCAATCTGGTTTGCGTTTAGTTGGACCATCATTTATTTTTCAACAGGACAATGACCCCAAACACACCTCCAGGCTGTGTAAGGTATATTTGACCAAGAATGAGAGTGATGGGATGCTATGCCAGATGACCTCATGGTTTGGAGTGAGCTGGACCGCAGAGTGAAAGCAAAAGGGCCAACAAATGCTAAGCATCTCTGGGAACTCCTTCAAGATTGTTGGAAGACCATTTTCGATGACTACCTCTTGAAGCTCATCAAGAGAATGCCAAGAGTGTGCAAAACAGTCATCAAAGCAAAAGGTGGCTACTTTGAAGAACCTAGAATATAAGGCATATTTTCAGTTGTTTCACACTTTTTTGTTAAGTATATAATTTCACATGTGTTAATTCATAGTTTTGATGCCTTCAGTGTGAATTTACCAATTTTCATAGTCATGAAAATACAGAAAAATCTTTAAATGAGGTGTGTCCAAACTTTTGGTCTGTACTGTATATATTGTATATATACATATGTTTCTATGTACATATGTTTCTTTATTTATGTTTCTATTCATATGTTTGTTTTTCATTCCTTCTCTAATTTTTTTCATATCGTTTCATATGTCCAACTGAGTCTTGTACTCACCTTGTATCCAGTGGGAGCTGTAATTACCCAACCACAGTCTAGATTTGAGTAGTAGCTGGTAGGATATCCAGGAGTGGAAAATGTAATTGAAGAGGAGTAATATGCTCCTCCACATTGCACTGAAAGAAGAATTAATAAGAAAGAAGAATTCAGTGTCTATTTTTCCCCCTAAGCAAAGAATTTTCTTAATTTAGAAAATACATGTAGGATATGATTTTTTCTCCTACAAATAGTGGCTCTCTAACCCTAGACTATGCCCAGTATTTCAGTTTAGTCAGTTATAAATCTATGTCTAGATCAAGGACTAGCATATCCAGTTCAAACTACTAATACTGACCTACAAAGCCATCCATAACCTTTCTCCTCCATATATTTTCAAACTAAGTAGCAATATTTTCCTTCGCGTAATCTCTGGTTCTCCCAAGACCTCCTTCTCTCCTCCACACTTATTCGTTCCTCACCCATCACCTCCAAAGCTTCTCCTGAGTATCCTCCATTCTTTGGAATTCTGCGCCCCAACACATTTGATTAGCCATTACATTCGGATCCTTCAGGAGGAACCTGAAACCCATCTCCAGTGGCGTATCGAGGGGGAACAGCTGGGGCATGTGCCCCGGGCGCAGCCAACAGGGGGGCGCCAGCGGGCCGCCTGATGATGCGACGGTCCAAGGAGGGGGTTGGCAGGGCCAGGGAATGGGGGCTGTCTAATTATACTCACCTACTCCTGGCGCAGTCCCTGCAGGTCCCTGGCTTCCTGGCGCCCTGGCTTCTTCCTGTACTGAGCGGTCACATGGTACCGCTCATTACAGTAATGAATATGTGGCACCACCTCCCATAGGGGTGGAGCTGCATATTCATTACTGTAATGAGCGGTAACGGTGACCGCTCAGTACAGGAAGAAGCAGCAGCACCGGGGAAGCAGGGACTGCACCGCGCCAGGAGTATGAGCATAACGGGGCGGGGAGCGCTGCGCTGCACGATATTCACCTGCTCCTCGTTCCAGCTGCCGCTCCGTCTTCTGCAGTGACGCTGAGGTCAGAGGGTGCGATGATGTGGTTAGTGTGCTCCCTCTGCCTGACCGTCAGTGCAGAGGAGGCGGAAGACGGAGCGGCGAATGGAACGAGGAGCAGGTCAATATTGAAAGTGCCGGGGCTTGAGCGACGGAGAGGTGAGTATGTGATTTTTTTTTTTTTAATCGCAGCAACAGCAAATGGGGCAAGTGTCTATATGGGGCATCTTATGGGGCCATAACATTTGTGCAGCATTATATGGGGTCATAATGTTTGTGCAGCACTATAAGGGGGCCATAATGTTTGTGCAGTACTATATGGGGGTCATAACGTTTGTGCAGCACTATATGGGGGCCATAATGTTTGTGCAGCACTATATGGGGGCCATAATGTTTGTGCAGCACTATATGGGGGCCATAATGTTTGTGCAGCACTATATGGGGTAAGTATCTGTATAGAGCATCTTGTGGGGCCATAACGTTTGTGCAGCACTATATGGGTCAAGTGTCTGTATGGGGCCATAACGTTTGTGCAGCACTATATGGGGCAAATGTCTCTATGGAGCATCTTATGGGGCCATAATCAACGTTTCTGCAGCATTATATTGGGCAAATGTGTCTATGGAGCATCTTATGGGGCCATTATTAACCTTTATGCAGGATTATGTGGGGCTCCTGATTCAATATGGATATTCAAAAACACTTAACCTACTGATGTCTCAATTAATTTTACTTTTATTGGTATCTATTTTAACATTATGGAGATTCAGGAATGTACCTTGGCTTGGTCAGACAGTTTCAATAGAATTAAGGTTCAAATGGGGGAGGTTTTGAGGGGGGGTTTGTGGGGGGGGGGGCGCCAAACTGATCCTTTGCCCCGGGTGCAGGAAAGGCACACCTCTGCCCATCTCTTCAATTAAGCTTACAGCCTGCAATGACCACGCTGCCACTGCAACATGCCCGTAGGCACTACAACCCCCTGACCTACTGTCTCCTGCCCCATCATCCTGTAAAATCTAAGCCCTCAAAGGCAGGGTCCTCTTCCCTCTGTACCAGTCTATCATTGTTAGTTTGTTTACTGTAAGTGATATCTGTAATTTGTATGTAACCTCGTCTCATGTACAGGACCATGGAATCAATGGTGCTATATGATAAAATAATAATAATAATAATGCACTATTACTATTTGGGGGAAAAAAGAAAAACTAAGCTAAGACAAACACTTTAAAGTGATTACGCCATGATGAGAAATATTTATCCACAAGATAGGGAATATTAGAAGGATAGTTGACTCCATTTAAAGATTATGTTGCTGATGCAGAAATACAGTGGTCGTTTTTCTCCATCATATAAGCAATGGGCAGGGTGCACCAGAATGAACGATGCAATAAGACACAGATACATATTATGTAAATGTCAGGGTGCTACAACTTGCATCTCGTTTTCCATGCAAACCAAAAGAAAAAGCCAATACAAATATATTGTGCACACCTTGTTAGGTGTCACGTTCCCGCCGCTACACAGACAGAAACTCGAACCATGTCCACTGCAGTCTCCCATTCTTCACCAGCTGCAGTGGAGCCTGCTCAGCAGAGACGTCGGTCCCAGCGTCTGGCTCAGGAAGATACTGTGTGCTTGGTTACTGCTGCCTTTCCAGGTCCAGCCATTGTAACCAGCACTGATCAGCGGCGAGCAGACGCTCCTGGGACTAAGTCCTGCTTCTTCTCTACTGAGCATGCCCAAGGGATGACCTCTCATTGGAAGTCGGTGGTAACATGCTCAGGTCCTGTAACAGCTCCTATTGGATCACTAGGAAGGTCCCACAGAGCTTCCGCTATAAAAGGTTCGCATGGCCGCACGGCTATGCGCTAATATAAACTTGATAACTTGTGTGTGTAGTTGAATGACTGTCGATGGATGAAAGCTCCTTAATCATTCCCATTCCTTGTGTTGTTGACTGCTCGCGAATGGTGGAAGCTCTCTAGCGCCTGACAGTGCTACCTGCACACGTAGCACACGTTACAGTGCCTTTTTGCAGTGCCCATCTGTATGGCGCCATGCGCAAACAGTGCGCTTTCCTGACAGCCTATCAGTGTAGAGTGGGAATTCCCTCTTGGACTCTGCATCTGACTCGGGGCGTCCTCAGGCACAAAAGCCACGGAGGGTCAGAGCGAGTCCTATCACCAGATTAGTGGGGTGATTCATAGGGATCCCACTAGTGTCTTGCAGCTGCACCCTGTGACTGTTAACAGGGTGCAGCGTATTTTGGCGACTCTGAAGCAACAGAGTTTGCCTCCATTCACACTGGGTGAAGTTTACACACGTGTGAGTAAGTGTCCATCCGCCATTACTCAGCAGCAGGTACCATCTCTGCACGGTCGACCCCGGGCTGCGAACGCACCACATATCTACCTCTTTATTATTTGGTGCGTTCCGCTAGCCCTTACACACCTGGTATGATGACAACTTTATCGAACATCAAGAGAGATACAAGAAGAAGAAAAAAACATCTAAAAACATGTGCGTAGGTAAACAATGATATATCCTACACCCCTGAACACAATGGAACCGAAGCAACAAAAAGGAGCGTGAATCGTGGTAAACATATCAAAAGTCAATGATGTGATATTTGCATGGACACAAATGGGACTTGACCATAGACTGCTTCAAATAGAAAAATATGGCATGTGTTCATGAGGGTACAGACATGTAGAGAAATGTAAAACACATATCAGCAAGAGGTAAATCGCCTAAACATGCAGTACAAGATGATCCTCCTGGGGGAAATGTCCTGCGAAATATGAGTATACCATATGAAAAAAGCATCTGTGACCTGTGTATATCCGTGATCAAGGCATGAAAATGCAATGTACCAATGGTACTAGACTAGCAGAAGCACCAGGTACAATAAGTGCCAAATGGCGAAGATATATGAAATACACAAGAGAAACAGATGCATGGTATAGATGCCACAGGAGGAAAGAATGGAAGGCAAGTTATATCAAGTGGTATATAACAGTGTGAGGGATACTCACTGCTGGTCCTGCAAAGCGCATGTTAGAAATGCTAACCCAGAACTCAAATATGCTCCAAGTGAAAGGACAGAGCCTTAATAAGTTCTGTAATTGCCACAAGAAGCAGGGGCATGCGTATCGCCCATGCGATACGCATGCCCCTGCTTCTCAGGGCAACTACAGAAACCCATGCGTATCGCCGTACACAACAGCTTAGTCAGTGGAAGTATGTCCTCATATTTCTCAAGAGGATCATCTTGTACTGCATGTTTAGGCGATTCACTTCTGGTTGATATTTGTTTTACATTTCTCTACATGTCTGTACCCTCATGAGCACAAACCACATTTTCCTATCTGAAGCAGTCTATGGACAAGTCCCCTTGTGTCCATGCATATATCACATTGACTTTTGATACATTTACCCTGATTCGCGCTTCCTATTGGTGCCTCGTGTCCATTGTGTTCAGGGGAGAAGGCTATATCATTATTTACCTATGCACATGTTTAAGATGGTTTTTAGTGATGAGCGAATGTACTCGTTGCTCGGGTGACCTCCGAGAATTTATGACTAGGGTTGAGCGACTTAAATTTTTTTAAGATCGAGTCGGGTTTTGTGAAACCCGACTTTGTCCAGAGTCGAGTCGAGTGCAGTCGGCCGATTATCGCTAAAAGTCGGGGATCGACCGAAACACGAAACCCAATGCAAGTCAATGGGGAAGCATAGTCGGCAGTGAGTGGAGGCCAGGAAAACACCTACAGTGCCCATTTTAATGACAAAAACATCCATTCTTGTTTCTGAAGCTTGTCAATCTTAATTAACTTTATAATAATAGTTGGGCATTGGAAATTGGGGGTCATTTGGCAAAAGTTGTGGGGGGTAGGGCTGGTTCAAGGTTTTAGTGGGCCCAGGAAATGTGGACTACGTCACGGCGGTGGAGCAGGGAGAGGTAAGTATTTCAACTTTGCAAGTGCTGTGATCCTGAGCAAACGGGGGGGCCCACTCGTTCGCATTGGCACTGGCACAGGGCCCCTCAAAGTACAGCGGTGTGTTTGCAAGGCGGGGGCGCCTCCCACCATCAGCGACACTTTTGCGTACTCTGAGGGGCCCTGTGCCAGTGATGTCGCCATCGAGTATGCCCCCCCCACCTGATGAAGGAACCTGCACTTTCATCTGCACCTTCCTCTTTGTCCCTGTGTAAGGTGGTATAACATTGCGGGAAGGGGAACCTTACTTTCAGCAGGGTCAGATTCTGGCTGTGTAGAGTGCAAGGGGAATGTAGTGGTCTAGGTCAATGTACCAGCAGACTCATCTAGCAGTGGCTGGGCAATGGGCAGGATGAGGAGGAAACAGATATAGGGCCAAAGAATAAAGTAGGCTAAATGCAGTTCAAAATTGGTAACAGGACTAAACAGGCGGCATTGCTTTGTTCAGTGGAGTAGCAAACCCAGGAGCAGCAGACACTGTTTTAAGGGCCCAAACACACTAGTAGGCCAAATGCAGTTTAATATCTGCTACTGTAGGCCAAAAGCCAGAAGGTTGAAGCTCAGCTTTATTCAGTTGAGGACAAACACCAGGGAGGGGCAGACACCGTTAGTAGGCCCTAACCAAAGTTGAAGGCCAAATGCAGTTTAATATCTGATACTATAGGCCGAAAGCCAGAAGGTTGAAGCTCAGCTTTATTCAGTTGAGGAAAAACACCAGGGAGGGGCAGACACCGTTAGTAGGCCCTAACCACCAATTTTTAAAAACACAGCACTTAATGAGAGCCAGAAGGTTGAAGCTCAGCTTTATTCAGTTGAGGACAAACACCATGGAGGGGCAGACACCGTTAGTAGGCTGTAACCAAAGTAGAAGGCTAAATGCAGTTTAATCGTCCATGAAGAATCAAGAAGAGATGTGGCACTCACCCTTCAGCACTGCTTGATTAATATCCTTTATTCATCTTTACAATAAAACACGTGTCATGTGGAGAGGCGGCTGGGATCGGGAGGCAGGATAGGGAGGAAAGGAAAGGACGACGGCCGTTTCGCGCTTATGCGCTTCCACGGGTCCACACCCGTGCAGTTTAATATCTGATACTATAGGCCGAAAGCCAGAAGGTTGAAGCTCAGCTTTATTCAGTTGAGGACAATTTGAATTACGGACTGCAGACAGACTTAGTAGGCTGTCCCCTGTGGACCTTGCATACACCACATTAACCCATTGCGCCGTAATTGACACGTAACCTTCCGTGGCCATGCCTACAGGTCCATGCGTCTGTTGTCAGGTGCACCTTTGTACTCACAGATTGCCAGAGTGCATGGACAATGCGGTCTTTTACATGCTGGTGGAGGGTTGGGATGGCTTTTCTCGCAAAAGAAGTGTCGAGTCGACTGGTTAGCTTGTAGCGTGGTACAGCGTAGTCCATCATGGCTTTATTAATATTAAATAAAATATATAAATAGGCTCTATGAACTTTTAAATAGGTTCCAGGGGTACACGGGCAGGGACCGCAGACAGGCTAACGAAGGCCTAACATAACAAAACATAGGCTCATGGCAGTTTTAAATCGGTTACATGGATACACAGGCATCATTGAGGTCAGTGGAGGAGTATTGCAAGGAGGGCCCGCAGACAGGCTAACGAAGGCCTAACATGACAAAACATAGGCTCATGGCATTTTTAAATTGGTTACATGGATACACAGGCAGCTTTGTGGTCAGCGGAGGAGGAGTATTGCAAGGAGGGACCGCAGACAGGCTAACGAAGGCCCGCAGACAGGCTAACGAAGGCCTAACATAACAAAACATAGGCTCATGGCAGTTTTAAATCGGTTACATGGATACACAGGCAGCATTGTGGTCAGTGGAGGAGTATTGCAAGGAGGGACCGCAGACGGGCTAACAAAGGCCTAATATAACAAAACATAGGCTCATGGCAGTTTTAAATCGGTTACATGGATACACAGGCAACTTTGTGGTCAGCGGAGGAGGAGTATTGCAAGGAGGGACCGCAGACAGGCTAACGAAGGCCTAACATAACAAAACATAGGCTCATGGCAGTTTTAAATCGGTTACATGGATACACAGGCAGCATTGTGGTCAGTGGAGGAGTATTGCAAGAAGGGACCGCAGACAGGCTAACGAAGGCCTAACATAACAAAACATAGGCTCATGGCAGTTTTAAATCGGTTACATGGATACACAGGCAGCTTTGTGGTCAGCGGAGGAGGAGTATTGCAAGGAGGGACCGCAGACAGGCTAACGAAGGCCCGCAGACAGGCTAACAAAGGCCTAACATAACAAAACATAGGCTCATGGCAGTTTTAAATCGGTTACATGGATACACAGGCAGCTTTGTGGTCAGCGGAGGAGGAGTATTGCAAGGAGGGACCGCGGACAGGCTAACGAAGGCCCGCAGACAGGCTAACGAAGGCCTAACATAACAAAACATAGGCTCATGGCAGTTTTAAATCGGTTACATGGATACACAGGCAGCATTGTGGTCAGTGGAGGAGTATTGCAAGGAGGGCCCGCAGACAGGCTAACGAAGGCCTAACATAACAAAACATAGGCTCATGGCAGTTTTAAATCGGTTACATGGATACACAGGCAGCTTTGTGGTCAGCGGAGGAGGAGTATTGCAAGGAGGGACCGCAGACAGGCTAACGAAGGCCCGCAGACAGGCTAACGAAGGCCTAACATAACAAAACATAGGCTCATGGCAGTTTTAAATCGGTTACATGGATACACAGGCAGCTTTGTGGTCAGCGGAGGAGGAGTATTGCAATGAGGGACCGCTGACAGGCTAACGAAGGCCCGCAGACAGGCTAACGAAGGCCTAACATAACAAAACATAGGCTCATGTCAGTTTTAAATCGGTTACATGGATACACAGGCAGCATTGTGGTCAGTGGAGGAGTATTGCAAGGAGGGACCGCAAACAGGCTAACGAAGGACTAACATAACAAAACATAGGCTCATGTGTTGTGAATTCTGTTTTTGGGCTCCCTCTGGTGGTTACAACTGGTACTGGGTGACTTTGGTGGGTTGCGGTCTCTGGTTTCCACCTGTCCATCTGAGGCTGGGTGTTTCCTATTTAACCTGGCTTTCCTGTCATTCCCTGGCCGGCTATCAATGTATCAGTGTGTCTCTGTTACCTGCTCCTAAAGCCTTCAAGACAAGCTAAGTTCTGATTTCCCTGTTTCATGTTTGCTTTCATGTTTTTAGTCCAGCTTGCAGATATGTAATTCTCTGCTACTGGTTGCTCTGGTGGGCTGAAATTACCACTCATGTACCATGAGTTGGCACATGAGTTCAAGTAATTTCAGGATGGTATTTTGAAGGGTTTTTAAGCTGACCGCGCAGTGCACCTTTTGTATCCTCTGCTATCTAGCTTAAAGCGGGCCTCATTTTGCTGAATCTATTTTCATAACTACGTTTGTGCCTTCCTCTCATTTCACCGTCATTATATGTGGGGGGCTGCTATTTCTGTGGGAATATTTCTCTGGAGGCAAGATAGGTCTGTGATTCTTCTGATAGGGGAAGCTAGATCTCCGGCTGGCGCGAGGCGTCTAGAGTCCCCCCAGGAACGCTCCCCGGCTACTGTTAGTTGAGTGTTGAGGTTCAGGATCGCGGTCAGCTCAGGTTCCATCACCCTAGAGCTCGTCCTGTTTTTGCCCATGTTCTGTTGCTAAATTCCCTGCCATTGGGAACATGACACTCATGGCAGTTTTAAATCGGTTACATGGATACACAGGCAGCTTTGTGGTCAGCGGAGGAGGAGTATTGCAAGGAGGGACCGCAGACAGGCTAACGAAGGCCCGCAGACAGGCTAACGAAGGCCTAACATAACAAAACATAGGCTCATGGCAGTTTTAAATCGGTTACATGGATACACAGGCAGCATTGTGGTCAGTGGAGGAGTATTGCAAGGAGGGACCGCAGACAGGCTAACAAAGGCCTAACATAACAAAACATAGGCTCAAGGCAGTTTTAAATCGGTTACATGGATACACAGGCAGCATTGTGGTCAGTGGAGGAGTATTGCAAGGAGGGACCGCAGACAGGCTAACAAAGGCCTAACATAACAAAACATAGGCTCATGGCAGTTTTAAATCGGTTACATGGATACACAGGCAGCTTTGTGGTCAGCGGAGGAGGAGTATTACAAGGAGGGACCGCAGACAAGCTAACGAACGCCCGCAGACAGGCTAACGAAGGCCTAACACAACAAAACATAGGCTCATGGCAGTTTTAAATCGGTTACATGGATACACAGGCAGCATTGTGGTCAGTGGAGGAGTACTGCAAGGAGTGTCTGACACAGTTAGTACTCCAAAAAAATAAATAGATGTTAATGTCTCGCAAAACAACAATAAATAAAAAAAGGGTGGCATGCTTAGGTACAGGGGTGGGCTCATCTGCAGAGTTTATGACAAAGTAATTTGGCAGTAAATTAGTACTTACTGGTGTCAATATAGGACACTGACCCAGACTATTTTAACTAGCATCATAGATGTCAACAAATTGGTATTGTTTGTCAGTGCCAGGCATTGAATGATGTCAGCGCATAGACTAAACATTGGTGGAGCTGTGCGAAATAATTTTGCACGTGGTAGAGCACAGTTTGAACTGGGGGGGGAACTCTCTTGTGGCCGGCGGTACCACCCCAGGGCCCCTCATGTTACAACGGTGTGTCTGACGTTGGGTGCGCACCACCACCGCCAGAGACACTACATTGTACTATGAGGGACCCAGTGGCAGTGCCATTGACCAAAAGCGGGCACACCCACCTCTTCAGACAAACAGCACTGTAATGGGTGCTTGCGCCAAGTGGCGAGACCACGGCCCCGTGGGGGGAGTTTTCCCATTGGGGGAGGTGTAAACATGTCGTATGCTGGACAAACAGCTGCTGCAAATTAAGAGATTGGAACACTCAGTAAGACCAGTCCACAAGCAAGCACTTTTTATAGGAAAGCTAGGTGTCAGCCGGGAAAGATGGGGCAAAATAATTTTAAATCCAGGAGTGGTTCATTTTAATGAAGGTGAGATCATCCACATTTTGGGTAGCCAGACGAGTCCTTTTTTCGGTTAATATTGAACCAGCAGCACTGAATACTCTTTCTGATAGCACACTAGCTGCTGGGCAAGCAAGCTCCTGCAATGCATATTCTGCCAATTCAGGCCAGGTGTCTCATTTTGATGCCCAGTAATCAAATGGGAATGACGGTTGAGGGAGAACATCGATAAGGGATGAAAAATAGTTAGTAACCATACTGGACAAATGTTGTCTCCTGTCACTTTGAATAGATGCTGCAGTACCTGTCCTGTCTGCGGTCATTGCGAAATCACTCCACAACCTGGTCAGAAAACCCCTCTGTCCAACCCCACTTCTGATCTCTGCACCTCTAACACCTCTGCCATGTAGCCCCCTGCAGCTTGTGTGAGAACCATCACCGGCGCTGTGTGCTGGGAATGCCTGAATCAAACGGTCTACAAGAGTTGCTTGTTTGGTTGCTAATATTTGTTCCAGGTTCTCATGTGGCATAATATTTTGCAATTTGCCTTTATAGCGAGGGTCAAGGATGCAGGCCAACCAGTAATCATCATCGCTCATCATTTTAATAATGCATGTGTCCCTTTTGAGGATACGTAAGGCATAATCCGCCATGTGGGCCAAAGTTCCAGTTGTCAAATCTGCGGTTGTGCTGGTTGGAGGGGCAGTTACAGGCACATCTACGTCACTTGTCTCCCTTAAAAAACAGAACCCGGCCTTGCAATGCCACTAATTTCTGTTGGCCCAGGAGAAGCTTCCTCATTCAAAAAGTACTCATCCCCATCATCCTCCTCGTCCTCCTCCTCCTCTTCGCCCGCTACCGCTTCCTCTACACAGCCCTGACCAGACAATGGCTGACTGTCATCAAGGCTTTCCTCTTCCTCGGCTGCAGACGCCTGCTCCTTTATGTGCGTCAAACTTTGCATCAGCAGACGCATTAGGGGGATGCTCATGCTTATTATGGCGTTGTCTGCACTAACCAGCCATGTGCATTCCTCAAAACACTGAAGGACATGACACAGGTCTTGTAGCTTCGACCACTGCACACCTGACAACTCCATGTCTGCCATCCAACTGCCTGCCCGTGTATGTGTATCCTCCCACAAAAACATAACAGCACGCCTCTGTTCGCACAGTCTCTGAAGCATGTGCAGTGTGGAGTTCCACCTTGTTGCAACGTCGATGATTAGGCGATGCTGGGGAAGGTTCAGAGACCGCTGATAGTTCTGCATACGGCTGGAGTGTACGGGCGAACGGCGGATATGCAAGCAAAGTCTGCGCACTTTGAGGAGCAGGTCGGGTAACCCTGGGTAACTTTTCAGGAAGCACTGCACCACCATGTTTAAGGTGTGAGCCAGGCAAGGAATGTGTTTCAGTTGGGAAAGGGCTATGGCAGCCATGAAATTCCTTCCGTTATCACTCACTACCTTGCCTGCCTCAAGATGTACAGTGCCCAGCCATGACTGAGTTTCATTCTGCAAGAACTCGGACAGAACTTCCGCGGTGTGTCTGTTGTCGCCCAAACACTTCATTGCCAATACAGCCTGCTGACGCTTGCCACTAGCTGTCCCATAATGGCACACCTGGTGTGCAACAGTGGCAGCTGCGGATGGAGTGGATGTGCGACTGCGGTCTGTGGACGAGCTCTCGCTTCTGCAGGAGGACGAGGAAGAGGAGGAGGGGGGGGCGAACGCCTGCAGCCAACTCTTTCCTTGACCGTGGGCTAGGCAGAACTGTCCCCATATTGCTGTCCCCTGTGGACCCTGCATCCACCACATTCACCCAGTGTGCCGTGATGGACACGTAACGTCCCTGGCCATGCCTACTGGTCCATGCATCTGTTGTCAGGTGCACCTTTGTAGTCACAGACTGCCCGAGTGCATGGACGATGCGGTCTTTAACATGCTGTTGGAGGGCTGGGATGGCTTTTCTAGAAAAGAAGTGCCGACTGGGTAGCTCGTAGCGTGGTACAGCATAGTCCATCAGCGCTTTGAAAGCTTCGCTTTCAACTAACCGGTAGGGCATCATCTCTAATGAGATTAGTCTAGCAATGTGGGCGTTCAAACCCTGTGTACGCGGATGCGAGGATGAGTACTTCCTTTTCCTAACAAGAGTCTCATGTAGGGTGAGCTGGACTGGAGAGCTGGAGATCGTGGAACTAGCGGTGGTGCCGGTGGACATGGGTGACTGAGAGAGGGTTGGAGATGGTATTCTTGCCGGTGCCCTAAATGCAGTGTTTCCTACTACTAACCTGGTGATTCCCTGACTGCTTTGGCCTGGCGACGAAAGCTGCACAGATATTGCAGGTGGTGTGGGAAATGGTGGGCTTACAGGGAGGGAAGGGATGTAGCGTTGCTGACTAGCTTCATTGGCCGAGGGTGATGCAACCTTTAGGGACGTTTGGTAGTTAGTCCAGGCTTGCAAATGCATGGTGGATAAATGTCTATGCATGCAACTTGTATTTAGACTTTTAAGATTCTGACCTCTGCTTAAGGTAGTTGAACATTTTTGACAGATGACTTTGCGCTGATCATTTGGATGTTGTTTAAAAAAATGCCAGACTGCACTCTTTCTACTATCGGATACCTTTTCAGGCATTGCAGACTGAGCTTCTTTAACCGGATGGCCACGCTGTCCTCCAACAGGTTTTTGTTTTGCCACGCGTTTTTGGCCAGATATGGGCCCGGTAGATGGAACCTGTTGTGATGTTGATGCCTGCTGCGGCTCCCCCTCCACTTCAGAACTACTGCCGCCTGCACCCTGTTCCCCCAATGGCTGCCAATCGGGGTCAACAACTGGGTCATCTATGACCTCCTCTTCTATGTCGTGTGCAACTTCGTCTGTGTCACCGTGTAAGCCGGTGGTATATCGTTCGTGACGGGGCACCATAGTCTCCGCTGGGTTTGATTCTGCCTCAGTACACTGCGAGGGCAATGTTCTGGTCTGAGTGAAAGGAACAGCATAGTAATCTGGCTGTGGCTGTGCATCTGTGCACTCCATGTCCGATTCAACTTCTAATGGGCATGGCCTGTTAACTGTTTCACTGTCTAACCCAGGAACGGTATGTGTAAAGTGCTGCATGGAGTAACCTGTTGTGTCGTCTGACGCATCCTTCACTGTTGTTCTGGGTGAACGACACAAGGAAGCGACTTGTTCCTGACCGGGAGCATCCACTGACGATGCACTGCTCTGACATTTGGCACTTTCCGAGGAGGAGGCGAAAGAGCTAGAGGCAGAGTCAGCAATGAAAGCCAATACTTGTTCCTCCTGCTCCGGCTTCAAAAGTGGTTTTCCTACTCCCAGAAAAGAGAGCGTTCGAGGCCTTGTGTAGCCAGCAGACAACGAACCTGGCTCAACAACTCGAGACTTAGGTGCTGTACTGCTTTTACCACGACCACCTGATGCTCCACCACCATTACCATCATTACCAGCTGACAATGACCGCCCACGGCCACGACCTCTTCCACTAGACTTCCTCAATGTTTGCAAAACGTAACCAAAGTAACGGTATTTGTTACTGTAAAACAACTTATAAGGTGAACTCAAACTTCTGTAGGATTAATATATATCTTTAAAGGTGCCTGACACTGAAAGCAAAATCAGGCCCAATGTTACACACTAGGTTTTCTGTGCCCCAATAATTTGAGACAGATGGCACACACAGGACCAGCACTCAAGCAGACTTGCCAATATTTATCTCCCACGAATTTTTTATTTTTGAAAAGGGAGAATTTAGCGAAAAAAAAAAGGCCAAGTATCACACAGTGGGTTTCGGTGGCACACAATGAGAGACAGATGCCACACACAGCAATGGCACGGAGGCAGACTTGCCAATATTAATCTCCCACTAATTTTTTTTTTTGAAAAGGGAGAATTTAGCCAAAATAAAAAAAATGGCAAATTATTACACAGTGGTTTTCGGTTGCACACAATGAGAGACAGATGCCACACACAGCAATGGCACGGAGGCAGACTTGCCAATATTTATCTCCCACTAATTTTTTTTTAGAAAAGGGAGAATTTAGCCAAAATAAAAAAAATGGCCAAGTATTACACAGTGGTTTTCGGTGGCACACAATGAGAGACAGATGCCACACACAGCAATGGCACGGAGGCAGACTTGCCAATATTTATCTCCCACTAATTTTTTTTTTTTGAAAAGGGAGGATTTAGCCAAAATAAAAAAAATGGCCAAGTATTACACAGTGGTTTTCGGTGGCACACAATGAGAGACAGATGCCACACACAGCAATGGCACGGAGGCTGTTATGATCCTAATGGCAGAGGATCTCAGGAGTACCAGCTAAGTCTGCAAACACAAAAAACCAGCTCATAGGGAAGTGGTAACTAGGCTGACCGTATACCTGATCCTAACACAAACAACTAGCAGCAGCCGGGGAACGTACCTACGTTGGTTCTAGACATCTCGCGCCAGCCGGAGAACTAACTAACCCTTTCAGAGAAAATAAGACCTCTCTTGCCTCAAGAGGAAAGACCCCAAAGTTAATACAAGCCCCCCACAAATAATAACGGTGAGGTAAGAAGAAATGACAAACGTAAGAATGAACTAGATTTAGCAAAGAGAGGCCCACTGACTAATAGCAGAAAATAGAAAGATGACTTATACGGTCAGCAAAAAACCCTACAAAATATCCACGCTGAATATCCAAGAACCCCCGCACCGACTAACGGTGTGGGGGGGAGAATAGCAGCCCTGTTGTGAACTATAGTTCTTGGCTCCCTCTTGTGGTCATTAGTAGTGTTGAGCATTCCGATACTGCAAGTATCGGGTATCGGCCGATACTTGCTGTATCGGAATTCCGATACCGAGATCCGATATTTTTGTGATATCGGGTATCGGTATCGAAACAACATTAATGTAAAAATGTGTAAAAGAGAGAATTAAAATAAAAAATATTGCTATACTCACCTCTCCGACGCAGCCTGCACCTTACCGAGGGAAGCGGCAGCGTTCTTTGTTTAAAATTCGCGCTTTTCTTTCCTTTACGTGAGTCCCGGCTTGTGATTGGTTGCGTGCCGCCCATGTGACCGGGACGCAACCAATCACAGCAAGCCGTGACGTAATTTCAGGTCCTTCAGGATTTTAAAATTACGTTCCGGCGTTGTGATTGGTTGCGTCGCAGTCACATGGGCGACGCAACCAATCACAGCAAGCCGTGACGTAATTTCAGGTCCTTAAGGATTTTAAAATTACGTCCCGGCTTTGTGATTGGTTGCGTCGCAGTCACATGGGAGACGCAACCAATCACAAGCCGTGACGTCACGGGAGGCTGGACACGCGCGCATTTTAAAATGGGCGCGTGTCCAGCCTCCCGTGACGTCCCGGCTTGTGATTGGTTGCGCCGCGATCAACCAATCACAAGCCGGGAGGCTGGACACGCGCGCATTTTAAAATTTTAAAATGCGCGCGTGTCCAGCCTCCCGGCTTGTGATTGGTTGACCGCGGCGCAACCAATCACAAGCCGGGACGTCACGGGAGGCTGGACACGCGCCCATTTTAAAATTTTAAAATGCGCGCGTGTCCAGCCTCCCGGCTTGTGATTGGTTGACCGCGGCGCACAAAATGAGTGAGGATGAACTAAACTAAACAAGGGGAAACTGCCAATGTTGTCAAAACATCAATTATTGCATAATAAGTTTGGTCGAATTTGCAGGATGTGTCTCACATTCCCATGTATCACCTCTCAGCTGATGTATTATACAAGCCTCCCGGCTTGTGATTGGTTGACCGCGGCGCAACCAATCACAAGCCGGGACGTCACGGGAGGCTGGACACGCGCCCATTTTAAAAAGCGCGCGTGTCCAGCCTCCCGTGACGTCACGGCTTGTGATTGGTTAATGGCGGCCATGTTGCCGGGACGCGGACCAATCACAGCAAGCCGTGACGTAATTTCGTCACGGCTTGCTGTGATTGGTCCGCGTCCCGGCAACATGGCCGCCCTGACCAATCACAAGCCGGGACTTCACGTAACCAAGTAAAAGCGCAAATTTTAAACAAACAACGCTGCCGGTTCCCTCGCTGAGGTCCAGGCTGCGTCGGACAGGTGAGTATAGCGATATTTTTTATTTTAATTCTTTCTTTTACACATTTATATGGATCCCAGGGCCTGAAGGAGAGTTTCCTATCCTTCAGACCCTGGGAACCATCAGGAATACCGTCCGATACTTGAGTCCCATTGACTTGTATTGGTATCGGGTATCGGTATCGGACTGGATCCGATACTTTGCCGGTATCGGCCGATACTTTCCGATACCGATACTTTCAAGTATCGGACGGTATCGCTCAACACTAGTCATTAGCGGTATGGCACTTTGAGTGTCTTTCCCCAGGTTGGCACTCACCTGCTTCGTTTGGTCTGGGTGTGCCTATATAAACTTCCTGGATACTCAGTATGGTGCCTGGATTCGTTGTTATCAGACCTTGTCAGTTTTCTCCTGTCTCCTGGTCTCCTGATTTTGCAAGATAAGCTAAGTCCTGCTTCCTTATTTTTGTGTATTTGAATTTCTCTTATTTTGTTCCAGCTTTTTTAAAATGTGATTCCTGATTTTGCTGGAAGCTCAAGGGGGGCTGTTATCCTCCCCCCACACTGTTAGTCGGTGCGGGGGTTCTTGGATATTCAGCGTGGATATTTTGTAGGGTTTTTTGCTGACCGTATAAGTCATCTTTCTATTTTCTGCTATTAGTCAGTGGGCCTCTCTTTGCTAAATCTAGTTCATTCTTACGTTTGTCATTTCTTCTTACCTCACCGTTATTATTTGTTGGGGGCTTGTATTTCAACTTTGGGGTTCCTTTCTCTTGAGGCAAGAGAGGTCTTATTTTCTCTGAAAGGGTTAGTTAGTTCTCCGGCTAGTGCGAGACGTCTAGAACCAACGTAGGTACGTTCCCCGGCTGCTGCTAGTTGTTTGTGTTAGGATCAGGTATACGGTCAGTCAAGTTACCACTTCCCTATGAGCTGGCTTTTTGAGTTTGCAGACTTAGCTGGTACTCCTGAGATCCTCTGCCATTAGGATCATAACAGTAATCCAGGCCAAAAGAGTGCATTGCTAAGCGGGACTATAAGAAAAGAAGTCTGAGCTGTTTTTTTTTTTTTCTTCCTCCCCTTTATCTCTGAGTGGCTTGAAGCTCTGCTGCAGACATGAATGTTCAAACTCTGATTACTAGTGTGGATCAGCTTGCTGCACGTGTGCAGGGCATTCAGGATTTTGTTATTAGCAGTCCTATGTCAGAACCTAAGATACCTATTCCTGAGCTGTTCTCTGGAGATCGATTTAAATTTGGGAATTTTAGGAATAATTGTAAATTGTTTCTATCTTTGAGACCTCGTTCTTATGGAGACTCAGCTCAACAAGTTAAAATTGTTATCTCCTTCTTGCGTGGCAACCCTCAGGATTGGGCTTTCTCATTGGCGCCAGGAGATCCGGCATTGGCAAATATTGATGCGTTTTTTCTGGCGCTCGGATTGCTTTATGAGGAGCCCAATCTTGAAATACAGGCAGAAAAAGCATTGCTGGCTATCTCTCAGGGCCAGGATGAAGCTGAGGTGTACTGCCAAAAATTTCGGAAATGGTCCGTGCTTACTCAATGGAATGAGTGTGCTCTGGCCGCAAATTTCAGAAATGGCCTTTCTGAAGCCATTAAGAATGTGATGGTGGGTTTTCCCATTCCTACAAGTCTGAATGATTCTATGGCTCTGGCCATCCAGGTTGATCGGCGTTTGGGGGAGCGCAAAACTGCTAATCCTCTGGCGGTGTTGTCTGAACGGACGCCTGACTCAATGCAATGTGATAGAATCCTGACTAGAACCGAACGGCAAAATCATAGGTGTCAGAATGGGTTGTGTTTTTACTGTGGTGATTCTACACATGTTATCTCGGCATGCTCTAAACGGCCATCAAAGGTTGTTAGTCCTGTCGCCATTGGTAATTTACAGCCTAAGTTCATTTTGTCTGTGACTTTGATTTGCTCATTATCTTCCTACCCTGTTATGGCTTTTGTGGATTCAGGTGCTGCCCTGAGTCTTATGGATTTATCATTTGCCAAGCGCTGTGGTTTTGTCCTAGAGCCTTTAGAAAATCCTATTCCTCTTAGAGGAATTGATGCTACGCCATTGGCGGAGAATAAACCGCAGTATTGGACACAAGTGACCATGTGCATGTCTCCTGAACATCGGGAGGTGATTCGTTTTCTTGTTTTGCATAAAATGAAGGATTTGGTCGTTCTGGGTCTGCCATGGTTACAGACCCATAATCCAGTTTTGGATTGGAAGGCTATGTCCGTGTCAAGTTGGGGTTGTCAGGGAATTCATTGCGATTCCTCGTCGGTGTCTATTGCTTCTTCTACTCCTTCTGAAGTCCCTGAGTATTTGTTGGACTATAAGGATGTATTCAGTGAGTCCAGGTCCAGTGCCCTTCCTCCTCATAGGGACTGTGACTGCGCTATAGATTTGATTCCTGGTAGTAAATTTCCTAAGGGACGACTGTTTAATCTGTCTGTACCTGAGCATGCCGCGATGCGTGCTTATATTAAGGAGTCTTTAGAGAAGGGACATATTTGTCCATCCTCTTCCCCTCTTGGTGCGGGATTCTTTTTTGTGGCCAAGAAAGACGGCTCTTTGAGACCGTGTATAGACTATCGGCTTTTGAATAAAATCACTGTCAAATTTCAGTATCCTTTGCCACTATTGTCGGACTTGTTTGCCCGGATTAAGGGTGCCAAGTGGTTCACCAAGATAGATCTTCGCGGTGCGTACAACCTTGTGCTCATTAAGCAGGGAGATGAATGGAAAACTGCGTTCAATACGCCCGAAGGTCATTTTGAGTACTTGGTGATGCCTTTTGGGCTTTCTAATGCCCCCTCAGTGTTTCAGTCCTTTATGCATGACATTTTCCGGAAGTATCTGGATAAATTTATGATTTTTTATCTGGATGATATTCTGGTTTTCTCTGATGATTGGGATTCTCATGTAAAGCAGGTCAGGATGGTGTTTCAGGTTTTGCGTGATAATGCTTTGTTTGTGAAGGGCTCAAAGTGTCTCTTTGGAATGCAGAAGGTTTCCTTTTTGGGTTTTATTTTCGCCCCTTCTACAGTGGAGATGGACCCAGTCAAGGTCCGAGCTATTCATGATTGGACTCAACCCATGTCCGTTAAGAGTCTTCAGAAGTTCTTGGGTTTTGCTAATTTCTACCGTCGTTTTATTGCTAATTTTTCTAGCATTGTAAAACCTTTGACGGATATGACCAAGAAAGGTTCTGATGTTGCTAATTGGGCTCCTGCGGCCGTGGAGGCTTTCCGGGAGCTGAAGCGCTGGTTTACTTCGGCGCCTGTTTTGTGCCAGCCTGATGTCTCACTTCCCTTTCAGGTTGAAGTAGACGCTTCTGAGATTGGTGCAGGGGCTGTTTTGTCGCAGAGGGGCTCTGGTTGCTCTGTGATGAGACCATGTGCTTTTTTTTCTAGGAAGTTTTCGCCTGCTGAGCGGAACTATGATGTTGGTAATCGGGAGTTGTTGGCTATGAAGTGGGCATTTGAGGAGTGGCGTCATTGGCTCGAGGGAGCTAAGCATCGTGTGGTGGTCTTGACTGATCATAAAAATCTGATGTACCTCGAGTCCGCTAAACGCCTGAATCCTAGACAGGCTCGTTGGTCGTTGTTTTTCTCCCGTTTTTACTTTGTGGTCTCGTATCTGCCTGGTTCAAAGAATGTGAAGGCTGATGCTCTTTCTAGGAGTTTTGTGCCTGACTCTCCTGGAGTCGCAGAGCCAGCGGGTATTCTTAAAGAGGGAGTAATCTTGTCGGCCATTTCTCCTGATTAGCGACGTTTGTTGCAGAGATTTCAGGCTGGTAGACCTGACTCTTGCCCACCTGACAGACTGTTTGTTCCTGATAAATGGACCAGTAGAGTTATTTCCGAGGTTCAATCCTCAGTGTTGGCAGGGCATCCTGGGATTTTTGGTACCAGAGATTTGGTGGCTAGGTCCTTTTGGTGGCCGTCCCTGTCACGGGATGTGCGATCTTTTGTGCAGTCCTGTGGGATTTGTGCTTGGGCTAAACCTTGCTGTTCTCGTGCCAGCGGGTTACTTTTGCCCTTGCCCATCCCGAAGAGGCCTTGGACGCACATTTCCATGGATTTCATTTCAGATCTTCCTGTGTCTCAAGGAATGTCTGTCATCTGAGTGGTCTGTGATCGTTTTTCCAAGATGGTCCATTTGGTGCCCTTGCCTAAGTTGCCTTCCTCTTCCGATTTTGGTTCCTTTGTTCTTTCAGAATGTGGTTCGTTTCCACGGCATTCCTGAGAATATCGTGTCTGACAGAGGATCCCAGTTTGTGTCCAGATTCTGGCGATCCTTTTGTGCTAGGATGGGCATCGATTTGTCATTTCATCTGCCTTTCATCCTCAGACTAATGGCCAAACGGAGCGAACTAATCAGACGCTGAAGGCTTATTTGAGATGTTTTGTTTCTGCGGATCAGGATGATTGGGTGACTTTCTTGCCACTGGCTGAGTTTGCCCTTAATAATCGGGCAAGTTCCGCTACTTTGGTTTCGCCATTTTTCTGCAACTCTGGTTTTCATCCGCGGTTTTCCTCGGGTCATGTTGAACCTTCTGACTGTCCTGGGGTGGATTCCGTGGTGGATAGGTTGCAGCGGATTTGGAATCTTGTGGTGGACAACTTGAAGTTGTCACAGGAAAAGGCTCAGCGCTTTGCCAACCGCCGCCGCGGTGTGGGTCCCCGACTTCGTGTTGGGGATTTGGTTTGGTTGTCTTCTCGGTATGTCCCTCTGAAGGTTTCCTCTCCTAAGTTTAAGCCTCGCTTTATTGGTCCCTATAAAATTTTGGAAGTCCTTAATCCGGTGTCGTTTCGTTTGGATCTTCCGGTGTCGTTTGCCATTCACAATGTGTTCCATAGGTCTTTGTTACGGTGGTACGTGGTACCTATGGTTCCTGCTGTTGAGCCTCCTGCTCCGGTGTTGGTTGAGGGCGAGTTGGAGTATGTGGTGGAGAAGATCTTGGACTCTCGTCTCTCTAGACGGAGGCTTCAGTATCTGGTCAAATGGAAGGGCTATGGTCAGGAGGACAATTCCTGGGTGGTCGCCTCTGATGTTCATACAGCTGATTTGGTTCGTGCCTTTCACGCTGCTCATCCTGATCGCCCTGGTGGTCTTGGTGAGGGTTCGGTGACCCCTCCTTAAAGGGGGGGTACTGTTGTGAACTATAGTTCTTGGCTCCCTCTTGTGGTCATTAGCGGTATGGCACTTTGAGTGTCTTTCCCCAGGTTGGCACTCACCTGCTTCGTTTGGTCTGGGTGTGCCTATATAAACTTCCTGGATACTCAGTATTGTGCCTGGATTCGTTGTTATCAGACCTTGTCTGTTTTCTCCTGTCTCCTGGTCTCCTGATTTTGCAAGATAAGCTAAGTCCTGCTTCCTTATTTTTGTGTATTTGAATTTCTCTTATTTTGTTCCAGCTTTGTTTAAAATGTGATTCCTGATTTTGCTGGAAGCTCAAGGGGGGCTGTTATCCTCCCCCCACACCGTTAGTCGGTGCGGGGGTTCTTGGATATTCAGCGTGGATATTTTGTAGGGTTTTTTGCTGACCGTATAAGTCATCTTTCTATTTTCTGCTATTAGTCAGTGGGCCTCTCTTTGCTAAATCTAGTTCATTCTTACGTTTGTCATTTCTTCTTACCTCACCGTTATTATTTGTTGGGGGCTTGTATTTCAACTTTGGGGTTCCTTTCTCTTGAGGCAAGAGAGGTCTTATTTTCTCTGAAAGGGTTAGTTAGTTCTCCGGCTGGCGCGAGACGTCTAGAACCAACGTAGGTACGTTCCCCGGCTGCTGCTAATTGTTTGTGTTAGGATCAGGTATACGGTCAGTCAAGTTATCACTTCCCTATGAGCTGGCTTTTTGTGTTTGCAGACTTAGCTGGTACTCCTGAGATCCTCTGCCATTAGGATCATAACACAGCCCCCCTTGAGCTTCCAGCAAAATCAGGAATCACATTTTAAACAAAGCTGGAACAAAATAAGGAAAATTCAAATGCACAAAAATAAGAAAGCAGGACTTAGCTTATCTTGCAAAATCAGGAGACCAGGAGACAGGAGAAAACAGACATGATCTGATAACAACGAATCCAGGCACAATACAGAGAATCCAGGAAGTTTATATAGGCACACCCAAGCCAAATGAAGCAGGTGAGTGCCAACCTGGGGAAAGACACTCAAAGTGCCATACCGCTAATGACCACAAGAGGGAGCCAAGAACTATGGTTCACAACAGTACCCCCCCCTTTAAGGAGGGGTCACCGAACCCTCACCAAGACCCCCAGGGCGATCAGGATGAGCAGCAGAAAGGCACGTACTAAATCGGCCGCATGAACATCAGAGGCGACCACCCAGGAATTGTCCTCCTGACCATAGCCCTTCCATTTGACCAGATACTGAAGCCTCCGTCTAGAGAGACGAGAGTCCAAGATCTTCTCCACCACATACTCCAACTCGCCCTCAACCAACACCGGAGCAGGAGGCTCAACAGCAGGAACCATAGGCACCACGTACCGCCGTAACAAAGACCTACGGAACACATTGTGAATGGCAAACGACACCGGAAGATCCAAACGAAACGACACCGGATTAAGGACTTCCAAAATTTTATAAGGACCAATAAAGCGAGGCTTAAACTTAGGAGAGGAAACCTTCAGAGGGACATACCGAGAAGACAACCAAACCAAATCCCCAACACGAAGTCGGGGACCCACACCGCGGCGGCGGTTGGCAAAGCGCTGAGCCTTCTCCTGTGACAACTTCAAGTTGTCCACCACAAGATTCCAAATCCGCTGCAACCTATCCACCACGGAATCCACCCCAGGACAGTCAGAAGGTTTAACATGACCCGAGGAAAACCGCGGATGAAAACCAGAGTTGCAGAAAAATGGCGAAA
This sequence comes from Ranitomeya variabilis, assembly GCF_051348905.1. NCBI lineage: Eukaryota > Metazoa > Chordata > Amphibia > Anura > Dendrobatidae > Ranitomeya > Ranitomeya variabilis. Next base: position 570,278,239 of record NC_135232.1, read on the forward strand.
CCAAAGTAGCGGAACTTGCCCGATTATTAAGGGCAAACTCAGCCAGTGGCAAGAAAGTCACCCAATCATCCTGATCCGCAGAAACAAAACATCTCAAATAAGCCTCCAGCGTCTGATTAGTTCGCTCCGTTTGGCCATTAGTCTGAGGATGAAAGGCAGATGAAAATGACAAATCGATGCCCATCCTAGCACAAAAGGATCGCCAGAATCTGGACACAAACTGGGATCCTCTGTCAGACACGATATTCTCAGGAATGTCGTGCAAACGAACCACATTCTGAAAGAACATAGGAAACAAATCGGAAGAGGAAGGCAACTTAGGCAAGGGCACCAAATGGACCATCTTGGAAAAACGATCACAGACCACCCAGATGACAGACATTCCTTGAGACACCGGAAGATCTGAAATGAAATCCATGGAAATGTGCATCCAAGGCCTCTTCGGGACAGGCCAGGGCAAAAGTAACCCGCTGGCACGAGAACAGCAAGGCTTAGCCCGAACACAAATCCCACAGGACTGCACAAAAGATCGCACATCCCGTGACAGGGACGGCCACCAAAAGGACCTAGCCACCAAATCTCTGGTACCAAAAATCCCAGGATGCCCTGCCAACACTGAGGAATGAACCTCGGAAATAACTCTACTGGTCCATTTATCAGGAACAAACAGTCTGTCAGGTGGGCAAGAGTCAGGTCTACCAGCCTGAAATCTCTGCAACACACGTCGCAAATCAGGAGGAATGGCCGACAAGATTACTCCCTCTTTAAGAATACCCGCTGGCTCTGCGACTCCAGGAGAGTCAGGCACAAAACTCCTAGAAAGAGCATCAGCCTTCACATTCTTTGAACCAGGCAGGTACGAGACCACAAAGTAAAAACGGGAGAAAAACAACGACCAACGAGCCTGTCTAGGATTCAGGCGTTTAGCGGACTCGAGGTACATCAGATTTTTATGATCAGTCAAGACCACCACACGATGCTTAGCTCCCTCGAGCCAATGACGCCACTCCTCAAATGCCCACTTCATAGCCAACAACTCCCGATTGCCAACATGATAGTTCTGCTCAGCAGGCGAAAACTTCCTAGAAAAAAAAGCACATGGTCTCATCACAGAGCAATCAGAGCCTTTCTGCGACAAAACAGCCCCTGCACCGATCTCAGAAGCGTCTACTTCAACCTGAAAGGGAAGTGAGACATCAGGCTGGCACAAAACAGGCGCTGAAGTAAACCGGCGCTTCAGCTCCCAGAAAGCCTCCACGGCCGCAGGAGCCCAATTAGCGACATCAGAACCTTTCTTGGTCATATCCGTCAAAGGTTTTACAATGCTAGAAAAATTAGCAATAAAACGACGGTAGAAATTAGCAAAACCCAAGAACTTCTGAAGACTCTTAACGGACGTGGGTTGAGTCCAATCATGAATAGCTCGGACCTTGACTGGGTCCATCTCCACAGTAGAAGGCGCGAAAATAAAACCCAAAAAGGAAACCTTCTGCACTCCTAAGAGACACTTTGAGCCCTTCACAAACAAAGCATTATCACGCAAAACCTGAAACACCATCCTGACCTGCTTTACATGAGAATCCCAATCATCAGAGAAAACCAGAATATCATCCAGATAAACAATCATAAATTTATCCAGATACTTCCGGAAAATGTCATGCATAAAGGACTGAAACACTGAGGGGGTATTAGAAAGCCCAAAAGGCATCACCAAGTACTCAAAATGACCTTCGGGCGTATTGAACGCAGTTTTCCATTCATCTCCCTGCTTAATGCGCACAAGGTTGTACGCACCGCGAAGATCTATCTTGGTGAACCACTTGGCACCCTTAATCCGGGCAAACAAGTCCGACAATAGTGGCAAAGGATACTGAAATTTGACAGTGATTTTATTCAAAAGCCGATAGTCTATACACGGTCTCAAAGAGCCGTCTTTCTTGGCCACAAAAAAGAATCCCGCACCAAGAGGGGAAGAGGATGGATGAATATGTCCCTTCTCCAAAGACTCCTTAATATAAGCACGCATCGCGGCATGCTCAGGTACAGACAGATTAAATAGTCGTCCCTTAGGAAATTTACTACCAGGAATCAAATCTATAGCGCAGTCACAGTCCCTATGAGGAGGAAGGGCACTGGACCTGGACTCACTGAATACATCCTGATAGTCCAACAAATACTCAGGGACTTCAAAAGGAGTAGAAGAAGCAATAGACACCGACGAGGAATCGCAATGAATTCCCTGACAACCCCAACTTGACACGGACATTGCCTTCCAATCCAACACTGGATTATGGGTCTGTAACCATGGCAGACCCAGAACGACCAAATCCTGCATTTTATGCAAAACAAGAAAACGAATCACCTCCTGATGTTCAGGAGACATGCACATGGTCACTTGTGTCCAATACTGCGGTTTATTCTCCGCCAATGGCGTAGCATCAATTCCTCTAAGAGGAATAGGATTTTCTAAAGGCTCTAGGACAAAACCACAGCGCTTGGCAAATGACAGATCCATAAGACTCAGGGCAGCACCTGAATCCACAAATGCCATAACAGGGTAGGAAGACAATGAGCAAATCAAATTCACAGACAAAATGAATTTAGGCTGCAAATTACCAATGGCGACAGGACTAACAACCTTTGATGGCCGTTTAGAGCATGCCGAGATAACATGTGTAGAATCACCACAGTAAAAACACAACCCATTCTGACGCCTATGATTTTGCCGTTCGGTTCTAGTCAGGATTCAATCACATTGCATTGAGTCAGGTGTCCGTTCAGACAACACTACCAGAGGATTAGCAGTTTTGCGCTCCCGCAAACGCCGATCAACCTGGATGGCCAGAGCCATAGAATCATTCAGACTTGTAGGAATGGGAAAACCCACCATCACATTCTTAATGGCTTCAGAAAGGCCATTTCTGAAATTTGCGGCCAGAGCACACTCATTCCATTGAGTAAGCACGGACCATTTCCGAAATTTTTGGCATTACACCTCAGCTTCATCCTGGCCCTGAGAGATAGCCAGCAATGCTTTTTCTGCCTGTATTTCAAGATTGGGCTCCTCATAAAGCAATCCGAGCGCCAGAAAAAACGCATCAATATTTGCCTATGCCGGATCTCCTGGCGCCAATGAGAAAGCCCAATCCTGAGGGTCGCCATGCAAGAAGGAGATAACAATTTTAACTTGTTGAGCTGAGTCTCCAGACGAACGAGGTCTCAAAGATAGAAACAATTTACAATTATTCCTAAAATTCCCAAATTTAAATCGATCTCCAGAGAACAGCTCAGGAATAGGTATCTTAGGTTCTGACATAGGACTGCTAATAACAAAATCCTGAATGCCCTGCACACTTGCAGCAAGCTGATCCACACCAGTAATCAGAGTCTGAACATTCATGTCTGCAGCAGAGCTTCAAGCCACTCAGAGATAAAGGGGAGGAAGAAGAAAAAACAAAACCTCAGACTTCTTTTCTTATAGTCCCTCTTCAGCAAAGCACTTTAGGGCCTGGATTACTGTTATGATCCTAATGGCAGAGGATCTCAGGAGTACCAGCTAAGTCTGCAAACACAAAAAACCAGCTCATAGGGAAGTGGTAACTAGGCTGGCCGTATACCTGATCCTAACACAAACAACTAGCAGCAGCCGGGGAACGTACCTACGTTGGTTCTAGACGTCTCGCGCCAGCCGGAGAACTAACTAACCCTTTCAGAGAAAATAAGACCTCTCTTGCCTCAAGAGGAAAGACCCCAAAGTTAATACAAGCCCCCCACAAATAATAACGGTGAGGTAAGAAGAAATGACAAACGTAAGAATGAACTAGATTTAGCAAAGAGAGGCCCACTGACTAATAGCAGAAAATAGAAAGATGACTTATACGGTCAGCAAAAAACCCTACAAAATATCCACGCTGAATATCCAAAAACCCCTGCACCGACTAACGGTGTGGGGGGAGAATAACAGCCCCCCTTGAGCTTCCAGCAAAATCAGGAATCACATTTTAAACAAAGCTGGAACAAAATAAGGAAAATTCAAATGCACAAAAATAAGAAAGCAGGACTTAGCTTATCTTGCAAAATCAGGAGACCAGGAGACAGGAGAAAACAGACATGATCTGATAACAACGAATCCAGGCACAATACAGAGAATCCAGGAAGTTTATATAGGCACACCCAAGCCAAACGAAGCAGGTGAGTGCCAACCTGGGGAAAGACACTCAAAGTGCCATACCGCTAATGACCACAAGAGGGAGCCAAGAACTATGGTTCACAACAGGAGGCAGACTTGCCAATATTTATCTCCCACTAATTTTTTTTTTTGAAAAGGGAGAATTTAGCCAAAATAAAAAAAATGGCCAAGTATTACACAGTGGTTTTCGGTGGCACACAATGAGAGACAGATGCCACACACAGCACTGGCACGGAGGCAGACTTGCCAATATTTATCTCCCACTAATTTTTTTTTTTGAAAAGGGAGAATTTAGCCAAAATAAAAAAAATGGCCAAGTATTACACAGTGGTTTTCGGTGGCACACAATGAGAGACAGATGCCACACACAGCAATGGCACGGAGGCAGACTTGCCAATATTTATCTCCCACTAATTTTTTTTTTTGAAAAGGGAGAATTTAGCCAAAATAAAAAAAAGGCCAAGTATTACACAGTGGGTTTCGGTGGCACACAATGAGAGACAGATGCCACACACAGCAATGGCACGGAGGCAGACTTGCCAATATTTATCTCCCACTAATTTTTTTTTTTGAAAAGGGAGAATTTAGCCAAAAAAAAAAAAAAGGCCAAGTATCACACAGTGGTTTTCGGTGGCACACAATGAGAGACAGATGCCACACTCAGCAATGGCACGGAGGCAGAATTGCCAATATTTATCTCCCACTAATTTTTTTTTTTGAAAAGGGAGAATTTAGCCAAAATAAAAAAAATGGCCAAGTATTACACAGTGGGTTTCGGTGGCACACAATGAGAGACAGATGCCACAAACAGCAATGGCACGGAGGCAGACTTGCCAATATTTATCTCCCACTAATTGTTTTTTTTTGAAAAGGGAGAATTTAGCCAAAATAAAAAAATGGCCAAGTATTACACAGTGGTTTTTGGTGGCACACAATGAGAGACAGATGCCACACACAGCAATGGCACAGAGGCAGACTTGCCAATATTTATCTCCCACTAATTTTTTTTTTTGCAAAGGGAGAATTTAGCCCAAAAAAAAAATGGCCAAGTATCACACAGTGGTTTTCGGTGGCACACAATGAGAGACAGATGCCACACACAGCAATGGCACGGAGGCAGACTTGCCAATATTTATCTCCCTGCAGTTATCTCAGAAAAGTATTGCAGGCAGCTATAAAAAGGACTGCTGCACACAAAAGTGTGGACAAACACACAAGATAGCTGTGCAGAAAGGAAGGAAAAACAGGATTTGTGCTTTGAAAAAAGCAGTTGGTTTGCACAGCGGCGTACACACACAGCAACGCAGCTATCAGGGAGCCTTGTAGGGCAGCCCAATGAGCTACAGCGCTGAGGGAAAAAAAATGTAGCTTCCACTGTCCCTGCAAACAAAAGGTGGTGTTGGACAGTGGAAATCGCTACAGCACAAGCGGTTTGTGGCTTTATGTACCCTGCCTATCACTATCCCTGCTTCTGATGAAGAGGCAGCAACCTCTCCCTACGCTCAGATCAGCAGCAGTGAGATGGCGGTCGGCGGGAAAGCCCCTTTATAGCCCCTGTGATGCCGCAGAAAGCAAGCCAATCACTGCAATGCCCTTCTCTAAGATGGTGGGGACTGAGATCTATGTCATCACGCTGCCCACACTCTGCGTCCACCTTCATTGGCTGAGAAATGGCGCTTTTAGCGTCATTGAAACGCGACTTTGGCGCGAAAGTCGCGTACCGCATGGCCGACCCCACACAGGGATCGGCTCGGTTTCATGAGACGCCGACTTTGCCAAAAGTCGGCAACTTATGAAAATGAAAGATCCGTTTCGCTCAACCCTATTTATGACTGCTCGGATATTTAGTTTTCATCAGGGCAGCTGAATGATTTACAGCTAGTAGCCAGCCTAAGTACATGTGGGGGTTGCCTAGTTGCTAGGGAATCCCCACATGTAATCAAGCTGTCTATTAGCTGTAAATCATTCAGCTGCCGGGATGAAAACTGAATCTCTGAGCAGTCAAATACTTGGAGGTCACCCGAGCATGCTCGGGAAAACCTGAGCAACGAGTACACTTTCTCATCACTAATGGTTTTTATCTTCTGGTTGTATGTCTCTTGGTGTTCAATGAAGTTGCTATACATTTTAAATCATAGAACCAGAAAACATTTTAAATCATACAAGGTGTGCACATTATATTTGTTTTGGCTGCTTCTTTTTTGGATTTCAGTTTTATACATCAGTTACATAGACATCAAATAGAATAGCAGGAGGCAAAAGTGACCACCACTTACTTGAAAGTCTTCCAGCCATGAAATACTAATTATATTTTTTATATTTTTCTAGGACAGCCCCTTTAATGCTCCTGGCAAAGGCACATATAAACTGCTGGTTGAAAATCATAATTAGAGATGAGCGAAACGGCTTATTCAAGATTAGAAAAGTTCAATTGGCTGAAATCTAGAGAAATCACAGCCAGTTAGCCACCATTTTGTTATATTGTGAGGTTTGGGAAGAGGTTAGAAAAGCGAAAAACTCTCCTTAGCCCTCCCTATATCTGTTCCACCATAATTGATTCCTGCTCAGTGTTCTGATTGTTCACTCTTTGACCTTCTAATTTGATATATTCCTCTCTTGGGCTATGCCCCATGCAGTCCCGTAAGACTTGAAACATGTCATTGATGTCAATGATGTGAATCAAATTATAAGGGAGCATGATGTATCCTCTAAGAGCATGATGTATGACATTAACATCGTTCATGTGCCTAATAACCCAATTCATACTCAATGGCAGAAAAAAGAAGACCCAGGAGTGGCCAGAAGGAGGAGAAGGCAGAGAAGAAGTTGTTCCTAAGTGGTGGCTGGATAGGTATAGGTGAAAGCTGAGAAATATGAGCATAGGGCATTTTATTTTTTATCTGTTGTGAATATACTCTTATTCCTTTCCACAGGATTTTTCAGAAATATTTCTATCTTTCCCCTGCATGGCTGAGATGGGAATTACTCTGGCCTGCTCCAACCATCGGGTCAGCTGAAATCAACAAGACTGTGTTATTCGACCTCTAACGGTTTGAGCATGGAAGGATGGTGCAGCAAATACCGCAAGACAAAAGTAACATAATTAATAAACCTTCAAAGGATGAATTCAGGCCTATATATTTTCACTTTCTCTATTCAATGTTGTAATAAATGAAAATATTCTAACTATACAATATAAGACATACCAGCAGAGTATACGGCTTTAAATCCAGTTAGAGCTGTAGCTCCGTCAGTAACAAATTCCACCAGCATCTGATTGCTTGAAGACACCATTAGGGGAACATATCCTGTTCCACAAGTTCTATCAAGTAAGACTGGTGAAGATTTACTGGGGCCATCGTAAATTCTCATGTAGTCAGAAGAACATAAGCTTGAGTATTGGACATCAAAGGCGGAAAACTGCAGCGCCACCTAAATTTTAAAATACAAAAATGAATAAAATTTAAAATGACATTTCCTCACTAGCTGTTCCTTCCTCCAAATTTTTTTGCCATTATTTTGAATTATTTTTTTAGACATAAAAGTAAGCTTTAATTTTTGCCTGTGTTTTTCATGCATTTTTCTGATTATATCAAAGATCATAAAATAATTTATAAAAAGAGGAACTAAAATCTTACACTGATTATAATGCATTTAATACTTGTATTAATATCTGACACAGGAAAATTATGTCATAGAGATGAGCAAATCTGTCGAAATTCAAATTCAGCAGTTCACCTGTTTTGGGCCAGAAATTTTAGGCAGTCCATTTTGCGTTTGACCAGGAATATTACGGAGTTCACTTATACTTTAGGCTGGTCACCTGTATTTGGCCAAGCATTTTAGGCAGTTCATTTGTATTTGAAAAGGAATTTTAAGGCAGTTCACTTGTATTTTAGGCAGTTCACTTATATTTGGCCAGGAATTTTAGGCAGTTCACTTGTATTTTAGGCAGTTCACTTATATTTGGCCAGGAATTTTAGGCAGTTCACTTGTATTTTAGGCAGTTCACTTATATTTGGCCAGGAATTTTAGGCAGTTCACTTATATTTTAGGGAGTTCACTTGTATTTGATCAGGAATTTTAGGCAGTTCACTTATATTTTAGGCAGTTCACTTGTGTTTGGCCAGAGATTTTAGGCAGTTCATTTGTAAATGATCTGACATTTTGATATGCATCAAAGTTATTAAATGCAAATTGAATGTTACGTATTTCTCCAGATCCGAGAGCTTAATAAGTGCAGAGTGAAAAAAAATGCACATATCTGGGCCATCGCGGCCATACTAGTCATTCGCCCAGCTCCTCCTGGCAATATGCATGTGACATCTTTTTGAGCACTTCTTACATCTTCATTCTACACTGGTGCTGCCAGTGCTGATTTAGCCACTGATGCTATGAAGTGCGTTCACACACAGCTCACTTAGCATTTTAATACAGTGTGATGTCAGACGCCCACTCAGCACTATAAGCCCTATGAATGTGCCATAAGAGCAAAAGAGGACATTGAGCACTGAGAAAGCTGAGTAAAGTGCTAGAAGGGTGAGAGTAAAACTGAGTGTTTTTTCACCCATTTTTCAAGCCATCTTCCATCAATCTACTTAGTTTGCACAAGTTAAATACAAAATAATGTCATATTTTGCAAAATCCTAATTTTGTTGTGAGATTCAAAGCCTAATTTAGTTTGTCTCAAACTGTATATTAAAAATGTTATGTATGGTTCTATCCTTTACATAATATTAATGCTATTGTTCGTCATATTGGGTAGCAAAACTTACTTTATATACTTTAAAACATCTATAAAAGTACACCAGCTTCATCAGGTCTATAAGACCTATTTAGTAATGATCAGTGAAGATTCTGAATACGTATGTGAATGCTGGGTCACCAGGTGTTTGGATCAGATGCAATGGCTGTCAGTGACAGCAACTTCCTGCTTCAAACTGTAGCGCACAAACCTTCATATTCTAATGATGATACATTGTGTATTTACTCAGAGGAAGGATTTTACCATTGCGATTATAGAATGTGTTTTCATAGATGAAGTGGAATTTTTTAAGGTGTTTATTACAAAGTTGGTGCAAGCTATGTGAATACTTTTAAAAATTACCAAAAAAACCCAACTCAAAAACAAGCAGCTATACCTTCACTGGCACACAGGTGACACAATATACCATGAAACAGTTTACCTGACCAATAGGGGTTCTGATCAACCAGACACATTTGGAATTCTGAGGATATGCTGAGGGGTAATTGGCTGATGTAAAAGTTCCACTCATACTATTCAGCAAAGTAGCACAAAGGTCTACAATTAGAAAAAGAAAAAAAAATCAATTACAAAATTAGAAAAATAAAGATGTTAGTTTAACATGTTGTTAAAAAAAATATTAATCCATTTAACCCCTTCGCGACGTATGACGTGCACTTGCATCATACAGTATAAGGAGCATGCAAATTTTCATGTAGATGATGGCTAAGGCTACGTTCACATTTGCGTTGTGCGATGTTGCGTCGGAGACGCAACGCACAACGCAAACAAAAACGCAACAAAACGCACGCTAAAACGCTCCGTTTTGCGACGCATGCGGCCTTTTTTGCCGAAAGTTGGACGCAAAAAAAATGCAACTTGCTGCGTTTTCTGCGCCCAACGCTTGCGGCCAAAAAAACGCATGCGTCGCAAAACACAGCACAACGCATGTCCATGCGCCCCCATGTTAAATATAGGAGTGCATGACGCATGCAGCGACGCTGCGGCGCCCGACTCTGCGGTGCCGAACGCTAATGTGAACGTAGACTAAGTCACTCAGCTGACATCTTCTTCTAAAAACCACAGACGGAGCTCTATCCATGAATGTTAACCTGTTAAGTGCTGCTGTCAATCTCTGATAGCATCATTTAATGCAGGTCGGCAGGGGGTCGCGTCACTGCAAATGTTCATGACGTGACCATGGGGTGCCGATGGGTTGCCAATGACAGCTGGAGTCTGCTGAAGGTCTCAGGGTTTTTCATGACAGTACTCCTGTGAAAAGCCAGCCTGTAGCTTGCGTTCATAGGAAACCATGATTTTCGATATACATAGCAGTACTGTAGCATTGCTATGTACAGTGGGGGAAATAAGTCTTTGTCAGTGGGCAAACTTACAAAATCAAAATAAGGGATCAAATACTTATTTCCCCCACTGTATAGTACAAGCTCTCAGAAGATTAGAAGACCACAGCTTCAAGTCATCTAAGTAGACTAACAAGTCTAAAACATTAACAAACCCCTCTAAATATATGGGTCAGTTACTCCATGCCAGAATTTTTTTTTTTTGCACACCAGTGTAATATAATGCCTGCTGCAGCACAGTAGCATACAACCTCCACAAGGGGTTGTGGGTGAAGGAAAACAGGTACACTCACAATGAAATCACAGAGCAGCAGGAAGGAGCCACTAGGTGGCAAAAGAGTAGTCAGACAAAGCCAGGTCAGCAACAGAGAGATCAGAATACATGTGGTCAGAAACAAGTCAAAGAAACTAAGACTCCACTGACTATTCTGTCGACTGATGCTGAAAAAGCATTTGACAGAATCAGTTGGAGATACATGGTCTGCACGCTAAAAAAATTTGCCTTCCCAACAGCCTTTATAGACGCTGTTATGTCCCTTTATGTGGACCCATCTGCTAAAGTCGGGGTGAATGGTATTTTTTCTGAACCTTTTAACATAACTAACGGCACCAGGCAGGGCTGTCCTCTCTTACCCTCCCTATTTATCATGGTCATGGAAACCTTGATGGAAAAGATTAGACAAGATAACGAGATCAAAGGCCTTAGGATGGGTAAACTAGAGGTCAAAGTAGCTGCTTTTGCCGACGACCTTTTAATTTTGACCTCCAACCCCAAAACATCTTTTCCGAAATTAATGTCCCTGTTTGATGACTTTGGCGAGATCTCTAACTTCAAAATAAACGCAAGCAAATCTGAAGCTTTGAACATCTCGGCAAAGATCTCAGACATCCTAGAATTAAAAGAAAGCACCCCTTTTAATTGGCCCTCAGAAAAACTAAAATATCTTGGAATTTATCTAACAGCTAATCCCACCTCCCTTTACAAATGCAATTTCACTCCCCTCCTGGCACGGCTTCAAGCAGATCTAAAAAATTTTGATCTACCCTACTTATCTTGGATGGGAAGAATAAATGTCATTAAATCCTACATATTCCCAAAAATCTTTTATACCATGAACATGGTTCCCATACCTCTTCCCAATTCATTCTTCCATTCAGCCAACCAACTGATTTCTCAATTCATATGGAAAGCCAGACTCCCTTTTAAAATTCTATCTCTTCCAAGAGGTAGGGGCGGTCTTGGCCTTCCAGATATCAAAACTTATTATAAAGCTATACATCTCGCTAGATGGATAAACCTGCTAAAACCTAATCCAGAAAACTTCAACACAAAATTAGAACTTGCCCTGTTGGGAGAAGAGGTTAATCTTTATCTCTGGTCGTCTTTCAATTGCCCACATAAAAAACTTGATGAGATCTTACATAATACTTTATTTATAAGACGCTCCCTTATACCAAATCAGCTCCCGTACTGTCACTTTCTTGACAGTATTCCAATTGGGATAATTCCATGGTTAGTAGACCCTACATATGAGGACACCTATGGACTCTGGGCATCACTCCCAGACGCCCCAATTTCTCAATTCCTATCAAATCAAGTACCTTGCAAAGATAATTGGCCAATCAAAGCCACAAAACAACCTACTAATTTCCTCCAAAAATATCACATATGCCGCATATTGACGAATTTTAGAACCAAGGTAAGTCACTCTTCAGATTGGCTTTGGTTCTCCAGGTGTATCCTACTACAAGAGAATTCATTTAAAATCCTATCTAGGTGGTACCGAACTCCAGAAAATCTGTTTCATTTGGGACTGGTGGATTCCCCGCTGTGTTGGAGATGCTCTCGATCCATGGGTTCCTTATCTCATATTTTCTGGTTCTGTTTGGAACTAAAGCAATTCTGGACAGACATAAACAAATCTCTCCATAGTATGGGCCTAATGGATCGAGACCTAGCTCCTCAAGATGTTTTGCTTTCCCTCCCTTCTTCCTCCTTTAGCCCAAAGAAACACGGCTTACTACCCATCCTATTAGCAGCTGCAAAACATTTGATTTCAATGCACTGGAGAAAAACAACCCCTCCATCGTTCAATGAATGGACCCTTAAAGTTCAAGACCTTTATCGATTAGAGGAATTATCCAGTTGGGAGACACGAACCCACGAGAGGTTTAGTGCCTCTTGGCTTCCTTGGGTTTCTTTTTCATCCCCCACTCCTAGTTCTAGAATAAGAAATCTAATTTGAAGATTGTCCCTTCAAATTCCCTACCAAGAGTTCCTTCTATTCCCCCTAGCAAATAAGACGCGATGACCGACCCGCCTCCACGTTTGCAACAATTTTTTGCACATTGCCTCCATTCCTCCTCTTCAATTTGATAACAACTTTATTTGTGATATTTTAGTCCTTCCTGTTGCACCTCCTAGCCTTACAAATTTCTTATATAGCTTATATTGATATCTAGGGCTAGTTTCTATGGTCCTGAAACGTTTGTTTTTCTGTTTTGTATGCTCAACTGTTATTATTATCTAACGAGTATATATTGATAATACAGTCTCTCTTGATTGTCTTATGAACTTATTATAAAGCAACAAACCATCTGTATTTCTGACACGAGAGCTTATGTTTGTTATAACATGTTTTTCTTATGTTTATTGAAAATTTAAATAAAGAATTTAAAAAAAAAAAGAAACAAGTCAAAGAAGTCAGAGCCGATTGGGAGCAGGAAAGCCAGAGACGCAAGACAGTCAAACAGGTCAGGGGACAAGTCAAGTCAAATACCAAGGGGTCAAAACATGGAGAGCGAGTACTACAATGAGCGAAGTCACAGGGGAACACAGGAAAAGGACCTAACTAAATGGGCAGAGGACTAATCAGGGTATAACAGGGTCAGCTGCTCAAGCCAGAGATAGGAACTATAACTGATGCTGCTTGCAGGTAACAGCAGACTGAAATAGCCAGACAGATCCCAAAACGAGGCAGAGAAGATTAAACCCTGCATGACCATCCCGGGGGGAGAATACTCAGAAACAAACCCCGGACTGGATAATGACATACTGTACAGCTAGCCTCAGAAGAAGCTACATCACCTTGAAAACTTGGTGAATCTTTTCTAAAGAATACTTCCAAGTATTTCTCCGCCCTCTTATTGTCCTTCTCCTTGTCCTGGTGTCATGAGAATGCAACACTGGTACATTTCTAAGGACTTCCAGAGGACCTCAATTTAGGGGAGCCTGTCATCCCCAAAACACAATGTTTAAATTAACACAGATTAAATTAACTGAATGTAGGCGTATCCCATAAATGAATAAAGTTCTTTGTTCTGGAATGCTAACTAGGGTGTTTGATGCACGACCTCCCTCTCTCTTTATACTGTGCAGTGAGGAGTGAGCTATGTGTGCGAGCTCTGATCTAGGAACTACAACAGTGACTGAGCACAGGCACCAGCTTTTTATTAAACAGCACTGGTTCTGGGCAGGTCATTTGTCCGTTTTCAGGAGCGAGGTATCCAAATTCAACAACAATGTACTAAAGCTGCTTGGCCACTCCAAGGGTGCACCCTTGTGGGAATAAAAAGTGTTTTTTGTACAATAGATAGAAAAATGGATTCATTAAAAAATAGGATTGTGCAAAGGGTTTATGACTTATGACTAAGTCCCATACACGACTATACACTTAGTCTACATTGTGTTTTGGGGATGACAAACAAGATTTAAAGCTAGATGATCAAGAGTCTATCTGGTCATTTCCCAAAGTCTACTGTAACCTTGCCATGGGCCTTCATTTGCCAAAATTGTATATTTTTGCCATGTGTTTGTCAAGTATATTTTTGCACACTATTTGATTAATAGCACAAACAGCACAGTGAGTTCCAGAGTTCAGATCCTTGACAATCAAGAAGTTATCACCTATTCGATGTAGAGATGATAATAACTTGCTCCACTAGACAACCTTTTGCAGAACATTTAGTGACAGTGTTAATAGTTTAATCTGCCATATTTCATTGGGTATTATAAATGTGTTTGCTTAATAATCTTTGTTACTTACTACAATTATATAGCTTGTTAATTTTAGACACATCAAGAATACTTAATCCGTATCTTTGTCCTATAGACACAGTTGGGTCAGGTTTTGGCACGATGGTATCTTGTCCTACATATGTAGTGAATGCATTCCTGAGGAAAATCATAATAAAATTATATCAGTAAAGTCCAGTTATCACTTTGTAAGATTTGTTGTCATTATAATGTAACATTTTAAGAAATTTAATAATAAGTTATTGACAGTATTGTGATTTAGGCTTGGCCTGAGACATATTTTATTATCCAAAGCTAGATGGCACTGACAGGTAGACTTGGTGATCATGCACATGATCACCAAATTTCCTAGCTCTGGTGACCCGGTTGTCGTCATGACGACATCGGGTGACCATGGCAAAGATCGGGAGCCTGCATCACGCTGTGGGGTCTCCGATGCAAAGGTAGAGAGGCTGTCAGCCCCTGTGCCGGCTTCTGGAATGCTGCAATCATATTTGATCGCAGTATTTCAGGAGTTAAAGTGCTGAGAGCAGTCTATGACTGCTCCTGGCACCTAGTGCTGGGTGCCGTCTATCAGAATCAGCTGATACCCTGCAGCGATCGGCCGCGCTCCCCCCGTGATCACGGCTGACTAGACGGAATAGTAAGTCTGATGTCAGAAAGGAGTTAAGAGAAGATAAATTACCTTTAATTTTCTAAAGATTTTCACCTTCCTCTGGACCATCAGGCTGTAGTGGATGACCTTGTCTTATTTCTTGCCTTATAAATCATGGTCACAATTCATTAAATATATTTCCAGAATTCTGGCACAGAACGGTAAAAAAAAATTCTGCACCTTGTAGTTGTGCAAACAATTTCCAACCTTTGCAAGTTTTATGCCAGTCTCAGCCAGATCTGCAGACTTTTTTGAATAGTGGGTGGAGATTTGTCAGAAGGGAGTTTTGTCAAGCGCAGCCAGCAAATCAAAAAAGTGTCTTAAATTATTGCTGAAATATACTCCAAATTGTTGTATTTTTCTTGCATTGGCAGGCTGAAGCTTAAAAATGCACAAAATTAATTAGGAAGCACACACCTCTTAATAAATTTTGGGAATCTTACCCCTGCATGCACTTTCTTCGTCCATGCTGGTGTATTTAACGCCAAGAATGAAAAGAATCTGAAATGTGATGGCGAAATAGCTATTTTTCATCCCTATTTAAACCCACTCACCCTACCTGCAAAAAAAGTTAAATAATGCTATATGTGGACCTCAGTAAAATAGAACCAATCCAATATATTTCTTTTTTGTGGGACATGTATACTTTTCCACATTTATTTTCAAGGATGGGCATCAACTTGATGTTGAATTTAATGAACTTGATTCGATTTTCATGATTCATTTTGTTGCACTTGAAGGCTATCAATCATTTTCACTATGGAGTTTCCCTGTAATAAATATTTTGTCCTTTTAGAGAATAGTATATCTTTACGACTGTCTAAGATGTCCAAGCTTAATCTTTATTTTCTAATGTCAAATTTCAGTCTCTTACTTATTCCTAAAATTGTTCATGAAACAGAGGAATTTGATACTCGAAAATACACCTTCCATAATTGTTGTTTTGTGTGATTGTAATTTCATAAGTCTGACCCTGTCTAGAAAGATCTAGACTTTCAATGGTTTAGTGAAGTACAAGACTATAAGCAATTACTATGCAATCCTTTTCAACTGATCTCACGCAGCAATTCCAAAAACGTTTGTATCCATATCCTTTATTATTTTCTTTTATTGTGACTAAAGATGAGCAAATATGTTTGGAAAATGATAGCCAAACATAAATTTGGCAGAAATATGGTACATTTGGATTCGTGAACACAAGCATCTTTCTTAAAATCGGAAAAAGTCGTTAACATTCAGTAAAAGATAATTCATGTACCACGTTCAGTAAAATCACACTCACAGGTTAGAATAGAAAAGATAGAATACATTTTTACACACAGCAAATATATATATATATATATATATATATATATATATATATATATATATATATATATTACAGTATATATATATATATATATACTGTATATATACAGTGCCTTCCGAAAGTATTCGGCCCCCTGGAACTTTTCAACCTTTTCCCACATATCATGCTTCAAACATAAGGATACCAAATGTACATTTTTGGTGAAGAATCAAGAGCAAGTGGAACACAATTGTGAAGTTGAACGAAAATTTATTGGTTGTTTTAAATTTGTGTGGAAAATCAAAAACTGAAAAGTGGGGCGTGCAATATTATTCGGCCCCTTTAACTTAATACTTTGTTGCTCCACCTTTTGCTGCGATTACAGCTGCAAGTCGTTTGGGGTATGTCTCTATCAGTTCTGTACATCAAGAGACTGAAATTCTTGCCCATTCTTCCTTGGCAAACAGCTCGAGCACAGTGAAGTTTGATGGAGATCGTTTGTGAACAGCAGTTTTCAGCTCTTTCCACAGATTCTCGATTGGATTGTGGTCTGGACTTTGACTTGGCCATTCTAAACTACTTTTATTTGTGAACCATTCCATTGTAGATTTTGCTTTATATTTGGGATCATTGTCTTGTTAGAAGATAAATCACCGTCCCAGTCTCAAGTCTTTTGCAGACTCCAACAGGTTTTCTTCAAGAATGTTCCTGTATTTGGCTCTATTCATCTTCCCACCAATTTTAATCATCTTCCCTGTCCCTGCTAAAGAAAAGCAGGCCCAAACCATGATGCTGCCACCACCATGTTTGACAGTGGGGATGATGTGTTCAGGGTGATGAGCTGTGTTGCCTTTATGCCAAACATATCACTTGGCATTGTTGCCAAAAAGTTCGATTTTGGTTTCATCTGACCAGAGCACCTTCTTCCACAAGTTTGGTGTGTCTGCCAAGTGGCTTGTTGCAAAACTTTGAACAACACTTTTTATGGATATCTTTGAGAAATGGCTTTCTTCTTGCCACTCTTCTATAAAGGCCAGATCTGTGCAGTGTACGACTGATTGTTGTCCTATGGACAGACTGTCCCACCTCAGCTGTAGATCTCAGCAGTTCATCCAGAGTGATCATGGGCCTCTTGGCTGCATCTCTGATCAGTCTTTTCTTGTTTGAGATGAAAGTTTAGACATACGGCCGGGTCTTGGCAGATTTGCAGTGGTACGATACTCCTTCCATTTCAATATGATCGCTTGCACACAGCTCCTTGGGATGTTTAAAGTTTTGGAAATAATTTTGTATCCAAATCCAGCTTTAAAATTCTCCACAACATTTTCACGGACCTGCCTGTTGTGTTCCTTGGTCATCATGATGCTCTCTGTGCATCAAACAGAACCCTGAGACTATCACAGAGCAGGTGCATTTATACAGAGACTTGATTACTCACAGGTAGATTATATTTATCATCATTAGCCATTTAGGAAACAGTGATGTCACTGCTAGTCACTTAGGCTGTGCTCGCAGCTGCTCATTCACCAGTGGTTCTCAGTCTGGACGGTCACATCTTGGCACCCCAGACATAGATTACGGCATGGGACAGAATGACGGACAGGTATGGTATATTGTTGTTTTTAATTTTAGCTTTATTACAGGAGAAAGAGGGTTTTGGTTGAAGTAGGCAAGGTTGTAAGTATGGTTTAATTAAGATTATTCAAGGAGTCTGTGTCATTTTTTCAAATAAAGGACTTTATTCTTGCTGTGTGTTTATTTACCATACAACTATAGAATTAGTAATGGATATCTGTCTTATAGACTGCTCTCCATTACTAAGGGGTGGGCTTGATGTCACCTGACTACAGGGCAAGTGGGAAGAGCCGGGCACAGCACCAGAATTGGTGCATGTAATAGATGTGCCTTTTTTGGACAGCTGCAGGCTGCTATTTTTAGGCTGGGGGGTTAATATCTATGGCCCTTTACCAGCCTGAGAATACCAGCCCCCAGCAGTCAGCTCTAGCAAGGCTGGTTGTCAAAAATGGGGGGACCCCATGCCGTTTTTTTTAATTATTTCTTTAAATCATTAAAAAAACAGATGTGGCGTCTGAGAAAGACAAAAAGAGAGTGGACCCTCTGGGTCATGGTACCGACGCACCCAGGGGCGAGCGAACCCGGGATGCAAACCCCTATACAGAGATAGTTGGGACCAGGCCCGAGGGGCACAGGTACCGTAAAAGCCGGTACCAAGAGGGGCGGCTCTTGGAAGAGAAAGGAGGACGGGAGAATGGAGAGAATAGTAACGGGACTGAAGGGAAGGAAGCGGGAAAAGCAAGGAATGGACTAGAGGAGGCAGGGCTGAAAGGACGGAGGGAGACAAGAGGTTAAACACGGAAAGAAGCCTGTGAGGGCTGACCAGTCAGGCACAGACAAGAATCAGAATCAGACAGGGCCTGAACTGGGTACAAAGTGCACACAATAATCAGGCGCCTCCATTCTGGAGGACAGGCCAGATATAGCCCAAGGAACTACCTGATTGGAGAACCCAGGAGTGCGGAAGGGGTTAAGAAGGGGAAAGAGCGCGCGCCCGTGTCCTAAGGCGCATGTGCGGAGCAGAGACAGGACAGAGGAAGGAGGAAGTGCGGACACCACGCCGCAATCCCCGAGCAGCAGGAGAAGGAACCGGGGAACCGGCGCGATGCTGAGACCGGCGAGTAGAGACGTCGTGAGAGGAGCTGACAGGGGAAGCGGCCGCAGCATCAGGGAAGGCCGGTATAACAGTACCCCCCCTCCTAAGACTCCCCTTCCGAGGTTGGCCAAGAATCTTCTCAGAATCCGTGGAGCGTTAACGTTCTCCCTAGGCTCCCAAGACCTCTCCTCAGGACCAAACCCCTTCCAATCAATAAGATAGAAGACTCTTCCTCTAACTTTCTTCATGGCTAGAATATCTCTTACTTCAAAATCCTTGTCAATGCCAAAAGGCTGAGGGGAGTCAAGCAGTGCTGGACAAAATCGATTAAGGATGAGAGGTTTCAGTAGTGAGACATGGAAGGCGTTAGGGACTCGGGGCGAAGCCGGCAACCTCAATTTATAGGTCACGTTGTTAATACGTCCCAAAATCTCGAAGGGACCGATGTAACGAGGACCCAACTTGTAAGAAGGGATTTTCAAACGGATATGTTTGATCGAAAGCCAGACTTTGTCACCAGGATGGTACGGTGGAAGATCTCTCGTCCTCTTGTCAGCGTGTCTCTTCATCTGGGCAGCAGCCCGTACAAGCGCCTCCTTGGTCTCTCTCCAAATTAGGGAAAACTCAGAAGAAAGAGCATCCGCTGCAGGCACTCCAGAAGGAGAAGGCATAGGAAGAGGTACTCCCGGGTTCAGACCAGAGACCACAAAGAATGGAGACTTAGAAGTAGCCTCGCTAGGATGATTATTATGGGCAAACTCAGCCCAAGGAAGAAGAGTCACCCAATTATCGTGATGAGCGTTGGTAAAGTTGCGTAGGTAGGAAGTCAAAATTTGATTTATCTGTTCCACTTGCCGTTGGTCTGAGGGTGATAGGCGGAGGAGAAATCCAGCAATATGCCTAAGAGCTTACAGAGTGCTCTTCAGAACTTAGAGATAAATTGAACCCCCCGATCAGACACGATTCGTAGAGGAAGTCCATGTAATCTGAAGATCTGATGGATGAAAATTCTTGCCAATTCAGGAGCCGAAGGTAATCCAGGCAGGGGAATGAAATGGGCCATCTTGGAGAACCGGTCCACCACCACAAGGATGGTTGTACACCCAGAAGAGCGGGGTAGATCTGTAACGAAATCCATGGCTATTTGTTGCCAAGGATCTTCGGGAACGGGTAATGGATGCAAGAGACCAGAAGGCAATACTCTAGGTACTTTGTTTCTAGCACAGGTCAACAGGTCATGCAGGAGGCTACAAAATCAGAAGCATCTTGTCGGAGAGACGGCCACCAATAATACCGGGAGAGAAGAGCAAGAGTCTTCTTGGTACCGACATGTCCAGCAATCTTGGAAGAATGTCCCCAATGCAATACCTCTGTTCTCTTGTCACACGGGATGAAATTTCTGCCAGGAGGAACAGAGAGGAGATTTGAGGGAGCTACCATGATGATTTTGGCAGGATCAATAATATGTGAAGGACCCTCTTCCGTCTCGGGAGATTGCAAGGACCGGGAAAGCCATCCGCTTTAGAATTCTTGTCTCCAGGTCGAAAATGAAGTTTAAAATCAAAACGAGAAAAGAACAAAGACCATCTGGCTTGCCTGGAATTGAGTCTCTGAGCGGATTGAATGTAGGCTAGGTTCTTGTGGTCTGTGAAAATAACAAAGGGGTGAATGGCCCCCTCTAAGAGATAACGCCACTCCTGTAGAGCCATCTTTATAGCCAGCAATTCTCGGTCTCCAATTGAATAATTGCATTCCGCGGGAGAAAATGACTTCGAGAAGAACCCACAAGGAGCCAGACGACCAGAGAGAGATCTTTGGGAGAGAACCGCCCTGGCTCCCGAAGAGGAGGCATCTACCTCAAGGAGGAAGGGTCTGCTGGTTACAGGCTGATGAAGAACAGGAGCTGAAGAAAAGGCCTGTTTTAAGGAGAGAAAGGCGTCCTCAGCCTCCGGAGGCCAAACGTTATGTTTCGCTCCTTTCTGGGTAAGAGCGACGAGAGGCTTGGTTACTGAAGAGAAATGCGGAACGAACTGTCTGTAATAGTTACCGAAGACCAAAAATCGTTGGATGGCCTTAACTCCAATAGGGCGGGGCCATTTGAGTACAGCAGACAATTTCTCAGGGTCCATCTCCAACCCCATGTCAGAAATAATATATCCCAAGAAGGGCAAGGAAGTTTGTTCAAACAAACACTTCTCGATCTTCGCGTAGAGACGATTCTCCCGAAGTCGTTGTAGGACCAGATGAACACTTCTCCTGTGAGAGGATAAATCAGGCGAAAAAATAAGGATGTCATCCAGGTATACCACTACGCAAGAATACAGTAAGTCGCGGAAGATGTCATTCACAAACTCCTGGAAGACCGCTGGTGCATTACAGAGACCAAAGGGCATGACCGGGTATTCATAATGACCATCACGAGTGTTAAAGGCGGTCTTCCACTCGTCTCCAGCGCGAATTCGGACCAAGTTATAGGCTCCTCGCAGATCTAGTTTGGAAAAAATTCGGGCTCCTCTCAATCGGTCGAAAAGTTCAGGAATCAACGGTAGAGGATACCTATTCTTGACCGTGATGGCGTTCAGACCTCGATAGTCAATACAAGCCCGAAGGGATCCATCCTTCTTCCGGACAAAGAAAAAAAACGGCTCCAGCTGGGGAGGAGGACTTTCAGATGAAACCCTTGGCTAAATTCTCTCGGATGTATTCTGACATGGCTGAAGTCTCTGCCGAAGACAAAGGATAGGTTCTTCCCTTGGGAAGAGAAACTCCAGGAATTAGCTCAATAGGGCAGTCCTAGGTACGATGTGGAGGAAGGGACTCTGCCTCCTTTTTATCAAAGACATCGGCAAACGAGTGATAGGCCGAAGGGATACTTGAAAGATTGACAGATGCTAGAGGAAGACCTGGACGGAAGACGGACAGGAAACAACGTTCATGACAACCAAGACCCCAGCAAAGTATTTCTCCAGAGCGCCAATCAAGAACAGGCTCGTGCGACCTGAGCCAGGGTAGACCCAAGAGCAGAGCATGGGATAGATTGGGCAAAACATAAAATGCAATCTTCTCCCGGTGTAGAGCACCAATCTGCATCTCCAACTCGAGAGTAACCATTTTAATAGGAACAGGTAAGGGTTTGCCATCTACTGCAGAAATTAGATGCAGAGTCTCAAGAGTTACAACCGGTATCCGAAACTTGTTCACCTCCTCCTCTCGAATGAAATTACCAGCCGCACCCGAGTCCACATACGCCTCCACAGATCTACGCTCAAGAACTAAAAAAATCAAAGCTGAAATAGTTAGGGGTAGAGAGGGATTTGGGTCACCTAGGAAGGCCTCTCTTACCTGACCTAGGTGGAGGAGTTTCCCAGCCTCTCTGGACAGGAACACAGGAAATGATTAACCCCTCCGCAGTAGAGACACAAGCCTTGTGCCAACCTCTCCCTGCGTCGCTGTTCTGACAACCTAAGTCGATCCACCTGCATAGGCTCAGGGGCGGGTGAAGCGGAAGCCTTGATCGGAGGAGAACCTGGTACCAAATTAGTCCTGAAGGATCTTCTCTCCCTGACTTGCTCCCGAGTGCACTCCTGGAAACGTAAATAAATACGCATAGCCAGGGATATGAGATCCTCCAAGGTAGTAGGGGTATCCCGACCAGCGAACTCATCCTTAATCTTAGACGAGAGCCCTCTCCATAAAGCCCCTACCAATGCCTCATTATTCCACCCGAGCTCAGAGGAAAGTGTCCGGAAGCAGATAGCGTATTGCACAACAGTAAGGTTTCCTTGTTGCAGGTTAAAGAGGGACTCGGTGGTAGAAGCCACCCTACCTGGCTCATCAAAGACCTTACGAAATGTGTCCAGGAAAACCTGTATACTGGCAACTACCGGGTCATCCCGCTCCCACAGAGGATTTACCCAAGACAGAGCCTCTCCCTCGAGATGAGACACAATAAAGGCCACCTTAGCACGATCTGAGGGATATTGCTGGGGCAGGAGCTCGAAGTGTAGACGGCACTGATTCAAAAAACCCCGACACAATTTGGGATCACCGCCATATCTAGGGGGCTTTCCCAAACGAGGAGGAGGAAGGGGTACAGGATCACGATGAGAGACAGAAGCGGCGGCCGCTGACTGTAGAGAAAGTAGACGGTCGTCGACGGACACCATGTAGGAAAGAATATGGGACTGGGTATCTCGCTGCTGTGCGAGCTGCTGCTGGAGTCCTGCCAGTAAAGGGGCGTTACCAGGATCTGAAGTCTGTAGAGCTGTTAACCGAGAGTCCATAGACTTCATAACAGACATGATTCGGGTCTGATTCTCACGTAAGAACAGCAATTCTTTCTGCACTGCTGCAGAGGCACCAGCGGGGTCCATGGCCTGATTATACTGTGATGTCTGAGAAAGACAAGAGAAAAGAGAGTGGACCCTCTGGGTCACGGTACCGACGCACCCAGGGGCGAGCGAACCCGGGATGCAAACCCCTATACAGGGATAGTTGGGAGCAGGCCCGAGGGGCACAGGTACCGTAACAGCCGGTACCAAGAAGGGCGGCTCTTGGAAGAGAAGGGAGAGGGAGGACGGGAGAATGGAGAGAATAGTAAAGGGACTGAAGGGAAGGAAGCGGGAAAAACAAGGAATGGACTAGAGGAGGCAGGGCTGAAAGGACGGAGGGAGACAAGAGGTTAAACACGGAAAGAAGCCTGCGAGGGCAGACCAGTCAGGCACAGACAAGAATCAGAACCAGACAGGGCCTGAACTGGGTACAAAGTGCACACAATAATCAGGCGCCTCCATTATGGAGGAGAGGCCAGATATAGCCCAAGGAACTACCTGATTGGAGAACCCAGGAGCGCGGAAGGGGTTAAGAAGGGGAAAGAGCGCGCGCCCGCGTCCTAAGGCGCATGTGCGGAGCAGAGACAGGACGGAGGAAGGAGGAAGCGTGGTGGACACCACGCCGGAATCCCCGAGCAGCAGGAGGAGGAACCGGGGAACCGGCGCGATGCTGAGAGCGGCGAGTGGAGACGCAGTGAGAGGAGCTGACAGGAGAAGCGGCTGCAGCATCAGGGGAAGGCCGGTATGACAACAGCGTTGGGGCCCCTCTATTCTTGATAATAGATAATAGATAATAAGCAGGAGCGACTGATGAATACTCCCATCATCCGCTCCTGCTCTCACTGTTATTAGTTGCAGCAGGTGTAGGATGATGGGAGCAGTTGTCCCATCAGCTGAGACCAGTGACTGGAGGTAAACTGTATGCCTCCGATTACAGCTGAGTGCTCACGCTGTCTTTTGACAGCGTTGGGAACCGCCGCCCTCTGATCGGCGGGGGTTTCCCCACCGATCAGAAGCAGTGTTTGCCACACTGTCATGCAAGTGGGAAGAGCTGGGCAAAGTTCCAGAATTGGTGCGTCTAATAGATGTGCCTTTTCTGGGCAGTTGCGGGCTGCTATGTTTAGGCTGGGAAGGGCCAATATCCATGGCCCCTTTCCAGCCTCCAGCTGTCTGCTTTAGAAATGCTGGTTGTCAAAAATGGGGGAACCACATGCCGTTATTTTTTAATTATTTAGTTATATAATTAAAAATACGGTGTGGGGACCTCTCTAATCTTGATAACCAACCTTGCTGAAGCTGACAGCTGAGCTGTGAGCTTTGCCTGGCTGATTATCAAAAATACAGGGGAACCCAAGCAGGGTTTTTTTAAATTATTTATTTACAGCGCAGGAGTGGCTGATGAATACTCCTATCTGCCGCTCCTGCTCTCACTGTTAATAGCAGAAGCAAGTGTCAGCTGATGGGAGCTATAGTTCCATCAGCTGACACCAGTGACCATAGGCAAACTTTTTACTTCCGATCACAGCTGAGCGCTCAGGCTGTCTTCTGACAGCATGGGAACGATGACTCTCTGACCGGCGAGGATTATTTCACCGTTGATCAGAAGCGCTACGACAGTGTTTCCCACGCTGTCACGCAGCTTTTGTGCTGTGTATGTTTGGCTATACTTGGTGATTTAATTCATGAATATTGCAAATTTGGTGATTGTGAGCCAAACCAAACATTGAAATAGTCGCTCAGCTCTAATTTTGACATAACTTATTTATTTCTTCATCAGCATAGATGAATGACAATACTCAGTGGGGTGAAATGTGTGTCAAGGTGCCTGTGCGCCCCCTACTGTACTTGTTTTTGCTCTTGTCATATACCATGTCTCAAGGTATTGTCTATATATGATGCTTATTTCTATTATCACCATTGAGACCACCTCCAGTCAGTGTTAATGGTGTTAAATGTGTTCCCCAAGGTTTTGTTTATACATGTTGGAATTGCATATTGATATTTCCTTTGCATGCTCTGCTGCACTGACCCTAATGCCCTTCATAATATTATATCTTATATTGCAGAGGACCATAATACATATTTAATGACAATATATTTTTTAAGTGACATATGGTAAACATTACCAATCAGGATCATAGTTATAGGGGACTCTTTATGCCTCTTACTTTATTGAGTATATATAACCATTATCGTCCCTATATACAGTGGGGAAAGTATTTAGTCTGCCACCAATTGTACAAGTTCTCCCTTTTAAAAAGATGACAGAGGCCTGTAATTGACATCATAGGTAGACCACAACTATGACAGTCAAAATGAGGATCCAAGAAGTATCGTTTCTCCTTGCATAGAGTGAAATGATAAGGATGTCGAGGTGAGGAGACTTAAAGCTGCAATGCTCCTCTGGGAAATATGCAAATTGTCTCTTCAGAGAGGAAGAGGACTAGAACTCTAGCGCCACCTATTGGAAGTAGCAATCCTAACAGTCAATGTCGACCCTTTAACGAGCCTTGTCACATGACTTAGGATAATAGCCAAACCTGGTTTGGCAATTATCCTAAGTCATGTGACAAGGCTCGTTAAAGGGTCGACATTGACTGTTAGGATTGCTACTTCCAATAGGTGGCGCTAGAGTTCTAGTCCTCTTCCTCTCTGAAGAGACAATTTGCAGTCAAAATGAGAAAACAAAGACTGAAAATCACCTTGTCTTACTTGGCAAGATTTATTTTGCAAATTATGGTGGAAACTAGGTATTTGGTCACCTAAAAACATACAAGATTTATGGCTCTCACAGACCTGTAACTTCTTCTTTAAGAGGTTCCTCTGTCCTCCACTCATTACCTGTAGTAATGGCACCTGTTTGAACTTGTTGTCAGTATAAAAGACACCTGTCCACAACCTCAAGCTGTCACACCCCAAACTGCACTATGGTGAGGACCAAAGAGCTGTCGAAGAACACCAGAAACAAAATTGTAGCCCTGCACCAGTCTGAGAAGACTGAATCTGCAATAGTCAAGCAGCTTGGCGTGATGAAATCAACTGTGGGAGCAATAATAAGAAAATGGAAGACAAACAAGACCACTGATAATCTCCTTTGATCTGGGGCTCCACGCAAGATCTCAAACCGTGGGGTCAAAATGATCGGTGAGCAAAAATCCCAGAACCACACGGTGGACCTAATGAATGACCTGCATAGAGCTGGGACCACCGTAACAAAAGCTACCATCAGTAACAAACTACACCACCAGGGACTAGATCCTGCAGGGCCAGATGTGTCCACCTGCTTAAGGCAATACATGTTCGGGCCTGTCTGAAGTTTGCTAGAGAGCATTTGAATTATCCAGAAGAGCATTGGGAGAATGTCATATGGCCTGACAAAACCAAAGTAGAACAGGTAGAAACAAAACTCGTCATGTTTGGAGGAGACAAATTGCTTTGTTGCATCCAAAGAACACCATACCTACTGTGAAGCATGGGGGTGGCAATATCATGCTTTGGGATGGTTTCTCTGTAAAGGGACCTGAATGACTGATCTGTGTACATGAAAGAATGAATGGAACCATGTATCATGAGATTTTGAGTGCAAACCTCCTTCTATCAGCAAGGGCATTGAAGATGAAACGTTGATGGGTCTTTCAAGCATGATATTGATCCCAAGCACACCACCAGGGCAATGAAAGAGTGGCTTCGTACGAAGCATATGAAGGTCCTGGAGTGGCCTAGCCAGTCTCCAGATCTCAGTCACATAGAAAACCTTTGGAGGGAGTTGAAAGTCCGTGTTGCCCAGTGACAGGCCCAAAACATCACTGCTCTAGAGAAGATCTGCATGGAGGAATGGGCCAACATACCACCAACAGTGTGTGACAACCTTGTGAAGAGTTGCAGAAAACGTTTGACATCTGTCATTGCCAACAAAGTATATATGAACTTTTGTTAAAGGGAACCTGTCACCCCCAACATCAAAGATGAGCTAAGCCCACCGGCATCAGGGGTTTATCTACAGCATTCTGTAGTGCTGTTGATAAGCCCCTGATGTAACCTGAAAAAAGAGGTTAGATTATACTCACGCGGGCGATCCGATCCGATGGGCGTCGCGGTCCGGGGCCTCCCATCTTCATAGGATGACGCCCTCTTCTTGTCTTCACGCTGCGGCTCCGGTGCAGGCATACTTTGTCTGCCCTGTTGAGGGAAGAGCAAAGTACTGCAGTGTGCAGGCGCCGGGAAAGGTCAGAGAGGCCCAGCGCCTGCGCACGGCAGTACTTTGCTTTGCCCTCAACAGGACAGACAAAGTACACCTGAGCCGGAGCCGCAGCGTAAAGACAAGAACAGGATGTCATCCTATGAAGATGGGAGGCCCCTTACCACGACACCCATCGGATCAGACCGCAGCAGGACCGCCCCTAGGTGACCTAACCTCTTTTTCTCATCTTTCAGGATACAACGGGGCTTATCTACAGCATTACAGAATGCTGTTGATAAGCCCCTGATGCTGCTGTGCTTAGCTCACCTTTAATTTTGGGGCTGACAGGTTCCCTTTAATGACCAAATACTTTTTTTCTACCATAATTTGCAAAATAAATCTGGCCAAATTAACCAAGGTGATTTTATGAATTTGTTTTCTCATTTTAACTCTCATAGTTGTGGTCTACCTATGAAGTCAATTACAGGCATCTCTCATCTTTTTAAGTGGGAGAACTTGCACAATTGGTGGATGACTAAATACTTTTTCCCCACTGTATGTTTTTAGTCGTACTTCTTTCCTGCCATATCTTGTATAGTGTTGTTTGTTATTTATGATGTAATAAACTGTACATTATTTTTTTATTTTGCACCATATTTGTTGTTTTTTCCTTCACAACTCAAGTGAGCTTTATGCATTAACTGCTGTTAGATACCCGTAGAGGAGGATTTGAAGAAACCCCTTTTGATCTTATATCTTATGTTTAGTGCTTGTTCAGATTCTGAGTCCATTTCATACACTACACTCGAAATGTAGCATACATGTGTAGGGAAGTGGTATTTACATTGTTTCTTTTTCTCCCCAACCACTGTTTGTATATATTGCATATCATTAATATGTTCATACATGGTGGTACTGCTACACATAAAGTGTATTACCACTGTGTATAAGAGTACTGCTACACCTTATGTGTATTGCTCTGTCTTAATGTATAATATGTGTCATGCACACTGTTTGTTAGGGAAAGCAAGTACCCCGGGCCAGTTTTGTGTTAGGGGAGTAGTATCCCTAGTTAGCCACTAGATGGGGGCATCATAGTAAATAGTTAACATAGGAGGGGCACGGTGGGAATAATGTAGTGAGGGCTTCCTGTTTTAGTCAGTCGCTGCGAGGGCGCCCATGAGCTCAGGAGGGCTGTCTATCCCAGGGCACATCGCGCGCCCATAAAGTTTTCCCAGAAGTGTGAGCCCAGCTTACAGGATCCAGAGGGCCGAATAGTTATAGCACACACATCAGCAACATTGACGGTGCAGAATTAGTGGGGTCTGCAGTTGTCATAAGAAGGAGAATCTAAGCAGCACGGGACCAGGTCACACAAGATGTGGCAAATCTTTGCATGGGCAGCGGTTTTCAGATCCGTGGTGAAAAGGTGGCGAACACCCCCACAGTAGGCAAGTGTACAGGACAGTGAGTACGTTAAGGGACCGAAAGATGCGGTCCGTCCCAGGGACACGCTTAGAATACAGTACGTGAGCGAAGGCAAGGGAAAGTGGAAGCATTGTCTGATGAGAATTCCTGTGTGTGTATTGAATATGCCCTGGATGAAGTGCTGAGTAAAAGAGTTGATGCTGAGAAGTTGAAACCGGACTGTGACTCTTATTTTGTGGAACTGTCTGGGAGGAATACATCCCCATACCGGGCAAGTCCAGATTGCATTGAGGAACAGCACCGAGGTACTCAGAAAGGTACTCAGTTTGTATGGAGGGGGAAGGCCAGAGAGTGATAGAGGGATTGCTATCAGCCATGACTACAGCCCTGGCTCCCCCATCCTACACATGTACGTAACATGTTGGGAAAGTGTTGAATACAGCATTTCAGCCCTTTCATATTTGTTTTATGTTTAACCATTGGATGTCAATTTGGTAGTGTTCTTGTGACTCTGTTATGTTGAATTACATAATTTCTGCTCAGTTTAGGCTGCTGATTACATGGTGTTACATTTCTCTTAAGCTTATTTTAGTTAAAAGCCGATTTTGAGGGCTTGTTTGCAAAAGTAGGCAAAATAATCATCCATCCAACACACTACAGGGGAACTTCTACCTAGCACCTTGGCAATGAGCCTCATGGTCCAAAGTCCTTGAAAGAATTTACCCAGCATTTAACCCCTTGTTGCCTGCTACATAGCAATGCTTGAAAAAGACTCAGGATTGGGTCAAAACGTTGCTTGCTTTCTGCTGTCTTCCAAATCATTATTTTTTGCTACATTTCTAGTGTGGTGACTACTGTAAATAAAACTCTTCATATTTTGCATTCACCTATGAGTACAGCTGTCTTTTCAACCACCATCATGCTTCAAAGTTGGCATGTGGTCTTTATGGTAAGCCATTACTTTAGCGGTTTCCTCACTCTTGGTGCCATGAATGGTGACTAAACACTTTCGCTTTTAAACCAAAACATTGACTCACAATTATCAGTCTATTTGTACCATTAAACAAAAATTTTACTTTTAATGCCTTACACCTTTAAATAATCGTATGATTTTGATTCATAACACTTAGCTGCTACTTACTTTTTTGATATTCATGTAATTTGGAAGGGTATAGTTATTTCTTCATGTTTTCTTAACATCTGTTTACTTTTTTCGAGACAAAAACACTACTTTTTGAACTCTACTGTTATTTGTTAATACAAATTGGAACAAACTACACAAATGTTACATAGAAAGAAACGTATAATTGAAAGAGGGTGTACTTATTTTTTTACTATGCAAAAGATGCAGGGTATTACCTGGGATAGTGCATCACTGAACCATAGTCATACTCCAAACCCAAATTATTAGTGGCATACTTATCAAAGTTGACCAAATTCCCTGCATAAGAAAAAAAAAAGATACTTTCTTACAACTAATAAAAAGTGGCAAATTAAGGCTAGTTTCACATTTGCGTGCGATCGGGAGGGCTGCGGATGGCAGCATACTTCCTCCCTTTTTCCTCCTTGAAGCTCCACCTATGCTCCGCCTACTTCTCCATGCATCCTTCGTTGCCCTGCGTACATATCTTTAACATTGGGTACATAGGGATGTGCATTGTATGCAGATGCATCCGCATGCGGCAATTTGACGTGTGCCGTGACCGCACGGAAACGCAAAATTTTGCGTTTACGTGCTGTCGCCACACACATCAAATCGCCGCATGCGGATGCATCCACATACAAGGCACGTCCCTGTGTACCCAATGTTAAAGATAGATACGCAGGACGCATGCAGAGTAGGCAGAGCGTAGGTGGAGCTTTAAGGAGGAAGTACACAGCCATCCGCAGCCCTCCCGACCTCAAATGTGAAACCAAATTAAGATGAGAAAGGAAAAAATTATATTATCCTTGGTGTTAAGCTAATAATAATAATAATAATAATAATAATCTTTATTTATATAGTACCACCATATTCCGCAGCGCTTTACAGTTTAACAGTTTCAAACACAAGTCATAAGTAACAACGCTAACAATACAATAATTAAAGCACAATAAGACGACCCTGTTAGTGAGAGCTTACAATCTACAATGAGGTGGGGGAGATACAAAGTACAGGAGCTTACTTGAAATGATGTATTTACAATGATGGTCCAGCCATTCTGAGGGAGTGGGGGATAGATGAAGATAGTGAATGGGCTACACACGCACCCTTACACATAAAATGACTGATTAGAGAACGTGATAGGCCGATCTGAACAAACACCGTATGTATATAGGGCACGCCTAAAACTATGCAAATTGTGAATGGTCCTAATTTCTTGGGGTAGAGCATTCCAGAGGATGTGCGCAGTGCAAGAGAAGTCTTGGAGATGGGAGTAGGAGGTACGGATTAGTGCAGAGGTTAGTCGAAAGTCATTTACAGAGCACAGCGGTCGGTTAGGCCGATAGATAGAAATAAGGGAGGAGATGTAAGGGGGTGCCACACTGTGGAGAGCTTTGTGGGTGAGAACAAGTACTTTGAATTGGATCCTATAAT
Source organism: Ranitomeya variabilis (assembly GCF_051348905.1). Classification (NCBI taxonomy): domain Eukaryota; kingdom Metazoa; phylum Chordata; class Amphibia; order Anura; family Dendrobatidae; genus Ranitomeya; species Ranitomeya variabilis. The sequence goes on from NC_135232.1 coordinate 570,309,700, forward strand.
GAATGGGCAGCCAGTGTAATGACTGGTGAAGAGCGGCTGCATCTGAATATCGATTAGTCAGGTAGATGACCCTGGCTGCTACATTAAGGATAGACTAAAAAGGGGAAAGTTGAGTGAGGGGAAGGAAAATGAATAGAGCACTACAGTAGTCCAGGCAGGAATGGATCAATGCGACAGTGAGGGTTTTTGTTGTTTCCATGGTGAGAAAAGGGCGGATTCTAGAGATGTTCTTTAGGTGTAAGTGACACAAGCGGGCAAGAGATTGTATGGGAAATGAAGGAGAGATTGGTGTCAAACGTGACACCCAGACAGCGTGCCTGCTGCCGGGGTGTTATTATGGTGCCACCCATGGAGAGGGAAATGTCAGATTTAGGGAGTTTAGTAGATGGTGGGAGCAGAAGGAGTTCAGTTTAAGAGAGGTTGAGTTTCAGATAGAGGGCAGACATGATGTCGGAGACTGTGGATAGAACGTCACTGACGTTCTGTAGTACAGCGGGAGTAAGGTCAGGGGATGACATATAAAGTTGTGTGTCATCAGCACAAAGATAGTATTGAAAGCCAAATCTGCTGATGGTCTGTCCAATTGGGGCTGTGTAGAGAGAGAAGACAAGTGGGCCAAGGACTGAGCCCTGATGTACCCCGACAGTGAGAGGAAGAGGGGACGAAGTGGAGCCAACGAATGATACACTGAAGGAGAGGTCAGAAAGATAGGGTGAGAACCAGGAGAGGCCTTTGTCCTTAATGCTTAGTGACTGGAGCCTAGAGAGTAGGAGATGGTGGTCAACAGTGTCAAAAGCTGCAGAGAGGTCGAGAAGAATGAGTAGAGAGTGATCACCATTACACTTTGCTGTCAGAAGATCATTGGTCACTTTGATGAGTGCAGCTTCTGTCGAATGTAGGGGGTGGAAGCTGGACTGTAAAGTGTCCAGAAGGGAGTGAGTGGAGAGGTAACGGGTAAAGCGGGAGTAGACCAGGCGCTCCAAGAGTTTAGAGATGAGGGGGATGTTGGAGACTGGTCTGAAGTTATTTGTGCTGGATGGATTGAGAGAGGGTTTCTTTAATAATGGAATAATGATAGTGTTTGAAGGGGGATGGGAAGATGCCCAAGGAGAGGGAGAGATTAAAGATTGTAATTAGGTGAGTTGTGATGACTGGAGATAGCAACTGGAGGACATGTGAGGGAATGGGGTCAATTGTGCATGTAGTCAGACGAGAAGAAGAGAGGAGCCTGGAGACTTCTTCTTCTGTGATGGGGTCAAATGTGGAGAGTGAGCCAGGGGAAATGCAGGGAGGGATGGGAGTTACAGCACTTAGTGTCTGGGAGCGGATTTCCTGTCAGATATTATCCATTTTCTCTATAAAGTGGGAGGCCAGGTCATCAGCACAAATGTCTGTGATAGGGGCTTGTGCTTTTTGGCCTGAGGAGGGAGTGAAAGGTGTCAAAAAGTTTCTTGGAGTTGTTGGATAGTAAGGAGATCAGCGTGGTGTAGTAGGTCTGTTTGGCGAGGTGAAAGGCAGAGTTATAGGTTCTTAACATAAATTTGAAGTGGATGAATTCTTCTGGTTTGCGAGTTTTCCTCCATAAGCATTCAACACTTCTAGAGCATTGCTGGAGAAGCAGAGATTGTGATGTGAGCCAGAGCTGTTTTACTCTGTGCTTGGAGGTTCTGAGGGTGAGGGGCGCTACTTGGTCCAGGGTGCTTCTGAGAGTGTCATTGTAGTGGTGAACAGCCTGATCAGGACAGGAAAAAGAGGAGATTGGGGACAGCGATGAGTGTAAGGAGTCTGAAAGTATGTGAGAGTTAATGGTGTGTAGATTTCTTAATGTGTAGTAGGTAGGAGTGTGCTGGGGTGGGGGAGGGATTGTGAGCGTGAAGGAGTGAATGTTGTGGTCAGAGAGGGGAAGCGGTGAGTTATCTAGGTAGGAGATTGAGCAGAGCCGGGCGAAGACCTGGTCAAGGGTGTTACCGTCTTTGTGTGTTTCAGAGGTTGAGAGCTGTGGGAGGCCGAGAGAAGTGGTCAGTGATAGAAGCTGGGATGCAGATGTTGGAGTGGGGCTGTTTATGGTGATGTTGAAGTCTCCCAGGATAAGGGTTGGGAGTTCTGAGGACATGATGTGCACAGCCAGGCTGAGAAGTGGTCAAGGAACTGGCTGGGCGATTCTGGAGCCAATAAATGACTGCTACTCTGAGGGAGAGGGGACGGAAGAGCCTGATGGTGTGGACCTCAAAAGAAGGGAATGAGAGTGATGGAACTAGGGGGATGACCCGGAAGGTGCATTGTGGGGACAGGAGTATGCCGACGCCACCACCAGGTCTGTTTGTGGGTCTGGGGGAATGGGAGAATTGTAGGCCACCATGGGAAATGGCAGCAGGGGAGACAGTGTCAGAATCCTGAATCCAGGTTTCAGTGAGGGCCAACAGATTCAGAGAGTTGTTCAGAAAGTAATTGTGCAGAAAAGGAAGTTTGTTACATAAAGCCCATGGATTCCAGAGGCACAATTAAAAGAAGGATAAGAAGGAGTACAAGTAATATTAATAACATTAGCGTGGTTTTGATACGAGGTAGGATAGAGGTTGAGGTAGGGGATGGTGGACCAGGGTTGGGGGAGATATCCCCCGAAATCAGAAGGAGTAGGAGGATAAAGAGCAAGTAGGTATTGGAATTGTTTGAAGTTTTTTTTGTGCAATGTGTTTGGGCAAGATGGGCTGAGGTTTTTCAGGAAGGTGAAAAGTGCATGGGAGCAGTACATGGAAGAGGGAAGTATAGAGAGGCTGATGTGTATGAGTCGTGGTGGAGGGGTGAAGGGACAGTGAATGTGTATGGCAACGGAACACAGGATGATAGAAATAAAGCGCATGGATAAATGGGATGCTTGCGTGTACCCCCACATGCCTGTACCCCTAAGGATGATTCTAAATTTATAGACCTCAATCCAGGCTCAGGAGAGATGGATTGTAGGAACTGGTTGGGGATAATTTGGCAGCTGGGGCCAGCACACCAGGGGGTGGTTAGATGATCAAAGACATTGGGCCTGGCTTCATCTATTTGCTATAGCACCTTCCACCAGATAACATCCCAGTCTGATAACTGATCCCAGTCATGGATATGCAACAGTGAGTATTAAGTACAATGCAGCAAATGAATAGCTACACTCTAGCTACACTCTGCTCAAACTTTATGATAGATCAACAAAGTGGACCATGTCTTTTTATTTTAAAACTCTGTATCTTAAATAACTAATCCTAGTCAAGCAAGTTCCAAAACATACATACAGTCATGGCAGAAAGTGTTGACACCCTTGAAGTTGTTCCAGAAAATTAAGCATTTCTCCCTGAAAATTATTGCACTTACACGTTTTGTTATACACATGTTTATTTCCTATGTGTGTATAGAGACAACACAAATAAACTGAGAAGAAAAGGAAAATAGAACATCATTTCACACAAAGCCCCAAAAAATGTCTGGACAAATTGTTTGCACCCTAAACTTAATATTTGGTTGCACACCATTTGCAATAAATAACTGCAATTAATCGCTTTCTATAACCATCTACACTCTTGCATGTCTCAAATGGAATTTTGAACCACTCTTTTTTTGCAAACTGCTGCAAGTCTCTCATACAGTATTTGAAGGGCGATTTCTCCCAGCAGAAATTTTAAGATCTCTCTAGAGGTGTTCAATGGGATTTAGATCCAGAATAATTGCTTGCAAACTCTCCAGCGTTTTGTTTCCATCCATTACTGGGTGCTTCTTAAGGCCCCGTCTCACATAGCGAGATCGCTAGCGAGATCGCTGCTGAGTCACAAGTTTTGTGACGCAACAGCGACCTCAGTAGCGATCTCGCTATGTGTGACACGTACCAGCGATCAGGCCCCTGCTGTGAGATCGCTGGTCGTGTCGGAATGGCCTGGACCTTTTTTTGGTCGTTGAGGTCCCGCTGACATCGCTGAATCGGTGTGTGTGACACCGATCCAGCGATGTCTTCACTGGTAACCAGGGTAAACATCGGGTTACTAAGCGCAGGGCCGCGCTTAGTAACCCGATGTTTACCCTGGTTACCAAAAAAAACAAACAGTACATACTCGCCTTTCGGTGTCCAGGTCCCTTGCCGTCTGCTTCCTGCTCTGACTGAGTGCGGCCGTACAGTGAGAGCACATCACAGCACCGCTGACGTCACCGCTGCGCTCTGCTCTCACTTTACGGCGGCACTGTCAGAGCAGGAAGCAGTCGGCAAGGGACCTGGACACCGAAAGGCGAGTATGTAGTGTTTGTTTTTTTTGGTAACCAGGGTAAACATCGGGTTACTAAGCGCGGCCCTGCGCTTAGTAACCCGATGTTTACCCTGGTTACCAGGTGCTGCAGGGGGACTTCGGCATCGTTGAAGACAGTTTCAACGATGCCGAAGTCGTTCCCCTGATCGTTGGTCGCTGGGGAGAGCGGTCTGTGTGACAGCTCCCCAGCGACCGCACAACGACTTACCAACGATCACGGCCAGGTCGTATCGCTGGTCGTGATCGTTGGTAAATCGCTATGTGAGACGGGGCCTTTAAAGTATGTTTGAGGTCATTGTCCTGCTGGAAGACCAATGACCTAGGGCGAAAAGCCAGCTTTTGGACACTGGGCACTGCATTGAAACCCCAAATGCACAATTTTGGCTTTTTTCATTATCTACACATTTTTTAGTCCCTTATTATTAGAAATCATAAATGGAACTGTTGTTCTAGCAGGAGGTATTACATTGGGGTCTAATGAGTCACCTTTGGTCCTATTATACTCTTTGATTTTAAGTCTAGTATAATTATTACTATTGTTGCTATGTTGTGTGCACACTTTTAATGTATTTTTTCTATTGCTATTGCTGCTTGTATTAATAAAGGCATTTTAATTATTATTGGTTCTCAAGTGTTCAGACAGTTCTCCTCTCCTCCTTCTGCTCTCCAAGGTTAGTGTGGCACACACAGGCACGCAATGCAACCATCGAGTTAACGCTTCTCTTTTTATCAGGTTTCAGGTCTGATTTTCATATTGCCCACACCTGTTACTTGCTGAAGTTGAGTTTTAATGAGCATCCCATGCTTGAAACAAAGTTGTTTACCCACAAATTTGGAAAGGTGCCAACAAATTTTTGTGGCCAATTTTGGGGGGTTTGTGTTGTTCCAATACATGTAAAGGAAACAAACGTGTATAACAAAATGTGCAATTGCAATTAGAATTTTCTGTGAAAAATACTTAATTTTCTCAAACAATTTCAAGGGTGCCAAAACTTTTGACTGTATCTGGAATATCACAGCCAGTGACTGATGGACATATCTTAACTACTGTCATCATATATTATGCATGTTCGCTATTTCCATTAAAAAGATCTCTCTAGAAAACCATTCTTCAATACAATATTGGGTGGCTACTTTTAGTTTAGTTTTAGTTTAGTATATTTTGGTTTAGTTTTAGTTTTAGTTTTAGTTATTAAAGCCCCAGCAGAGGGATAGAGACAAGTGTCATGCAGTATTGCAACTTGCATTCAAAGGAGTTTTTTTTTCGGGAGAATAAAAATATTCACCATTGATTTCAATAGAAGTAGTGAAGCTTTTCAAATTTTATTCCACTAAATTTGCCAAATTTAGCCATGGAATCAGGAATCAGGAATCAAAAGTATTCCAAATTGTCCTGAAAATGTATATATGACTGAAGTTTCCAATTTCCCTTCCTTTTAATGAAATCTGCATTATTTTCCATTCCTCACACACTAATCTTCTTATCTGCTGAATCGTCACATAATATATGTATGTTTTTTTCAGTGTTTTATGGCTTTCTCTCCTCTTTTTGGCTAAGCCATAAGATGTGATGTCCTCTCACTATCCAGATTCACCACAAAATGGCTGCAGCTTTTCCTGCTTCATATGATGTGATATCTGAAAGGCATTTTAGGAAAGTCTGTTCAGTCATACCTGAGATCACGTGATTCTTTTCTGGCTGGAGCAATCTTCTGCAATGTGCAAAATAATGGTAATCATTATTTATTAAATATGTTCGAATTTGCTTGGTTCAGCAAATTCCTAAAAATTGAACAGAAAAATATTTAGAATTGAGAGTTCTCAGTGGTTGATACTTTTTAATGGGTAACTGAAAAGATGGTAACAAACTGCAAGCTTTCCAGACTACTCAGGTCCCTTCATCAGGCATAGACATAGAAGGGACCTGAGTAGTCTCGAAAGCTTGCAATTTGTTACCATCTTTTCAGTTACCCATTAAAAGGTATCAACCACTGAGGACTCTCAATTCTAAACATTTTTCTATCTACTGGCTAACACGGTACCCAGATATATATCTTTCCTATATAAAAATTGAACACCAATTTGATTAGAAATAAATTAATTCACACATCTCTGAATATAAGTAATGAGAGCACCTACTAATTCTTGAATATTATTCAATATGCACTAAAGTTTATGCTTATTTGAAGCTTATGTTGGGCAAATTAATTTAAATTTTTCCGCCATTGAGTAACTCACAGTGGAGAACCAGTTTCTTGCATAACCCATGATTTGAGTTACATATATTTTAGATTTATTTTAGAAGAAATCACAATACCTGTTGCAATATTTTTGGTTACAATGGTAATAAAGTTGTCACGGTCACTTCGTGAATGTTCATGCACAAATCCAATAACATGGGATAACTCATGTTGTATGATGCCTCTTAGCATGCAGGTATCCACTGATAAAACCACTTGTTGAGGACCTCCAAGTTTTCCCATGTAGGATGCACAACTGGAGGAGTTAAACAGAAATGTTGAATTAACCAGTAAAACTATGAAGTTAACTGTCAAGCTTAAAACCCTTAATGACCTAATATGTATAGTTATGTCATAGGTGGTGTCCCTCCCTCATGTCATATCAGCTGTCATGTGCCGGGAAAGATGCGGGCTCAGAGCTGGAGATCGCATCTTTCCTGACACATGACAGCTGATTCTAACAACTATCATGTGCCCCTAACAGACGCGGGTGGAATCGCCAACCACACGCTGCCATTAACATGTTATATGACACTCTAAATCACTGACAGCAGCACTTAACACAAGTGAAAACAAACCCTGCTATCGGTGCCCCTGTCAGATGATTGCATGCCGCCGATGAGTTGGCATGACAGCCGGGTGTCTGTAGAAGACCCCGGTGCTTTTCATTGCAGATAATGATGTCTGCTACACAAAGCACAAGCGATCTGATGATCGCAGCTTCAAGTCTCATAAGGCACTATTGAAGCAAGTAAAATGTCGAAAAAAAATGTAAAAAAAATATAAAAGTTCAAAACACCCTTTTAAAATAAAATATTAAAAAAATACACATATTTGGTATTGCTGCATAAATGACTGATCTATCAAAATAAATTGGAAAGTGAATAAATAGCAATGAACCTAAAACTTAACTTTTATTATCTCCAAAAATGAAAAAAAAACACACAAAAAAGTGCTAAACTCATACCACCAATGTGAAGGACAAAAAAATTACAATTACGAGACACACAAGGGAAAGGATATAAAAAAACTAGTACAAGAAATGGTCCTTTGTGTGGACCTTGATTTTTGATGGCTTGTATTAATCTGTGTCTTTATGATGTATCATACAACACAGCTTCAAATAAAGGTAAATACAATAGGTCCTTCCGAGTAGGAAAAAACAACAACCCACACCTTGCTTCACCTATATCAAGCCAAAACCAGTATATCAAATCACCATTAGGGATGCTGAATGGTGTACATTTTGCCCTATATATAACAGTGTTTTGTCGGGCACCAGACACTTATGCTTGCCCTTCACCTTATGGTTTGAGTACTGTCAGGCATCTTCAATCACCAATAGTATAGCTGACCTCAGTTGCTTAGGTCGATTTGAGATAAACTGTGTACCAGCATATAAATACTGCAGCATAAAATAGCAGAGGCCCAAAAGAACCAGGGATAAATCCAATCCAACAAATCAGCCAAATCACCTTATTAAAGGATGGAATACTCTGTTCCTCCTTTCCAATTATTTATAGGAAGATCGGCCCAAAACTCAAACTGGATATCCTCAGCATGATCACAGTTGTAGCATATGACCACACAACTGATATTTAACTGACAGGGCACCCATTGTAACACTCCAGTCACCCTGGGAGTAGTGCCACATTTTTTAGAAGAATATATCAAGCAAAATGGTTAGATCTCACCCATTTCTTGCTGAGACTATGTCAACTCTGCTCCGGGTGGGACTAAGTTATGGGGCACTGTTATGAAATGGCGTCTCCCGACACGTTTCATCCACTTATGGACTCATGAGGGGAGTTTAAACTGAACCAGCGGTGGCTGCCTTACCTTTTCCCCGCCCGTGTCCTTTAAATCGCTTAGGGCCGGAAGTGCGCCAGACGCTCATCACACATGTTGTGCGAATAACTTCCGGTATGTGGAACGCTTAGTTCCTGTATTGGAGCGCACGTACTGTGCGTGCACGAAAAATGCCAAGCTGCTATGTTTCTGATGCGCAGGCGCAGGACGTAATAGTCCGGACGTCGCCTAAGTGACGTGCCCTGTGATTCACAATGTGCCGATAAATGTCATGATGCCCCAGGAGCCCAAGGAGGCAAAATGTGGTGAGGACACTATATCCTCTAATATCGGAGACCCATGAATCTATTATTAATCCCATGTGTCATGTTCTGGACATCTGTTAAACCGCTATGGAGATATTGCCAGAGGCTCAACAACTTATGCCAGTCTGTAAAAGAACCCAAAATTCTGGGTATAATAAAAAGTATAACACACGAATCCATTGAACGAGGCTACTACTGCTGTCTCACAGTTAGATTGTCCCATTTATCCCTTATGACATGACACAGACTTTCTTCGAAAATATAAATATACCCCTAACTATGATAGCAGAAAGAAGGAAGAAGAGAAAATTTGATCAATAAGTGTTAAAAATATTAAGTTTGAGGAAAAACTGCAGTAGTAGCCTCATTCAATGGATTTGTGTGTTATACTTTTTTAGGTGAAGCAAGGGGTGGGCTGTTGTTTTTTCCTACTCGGAGGACCTATTATTTACCTTCATTTGAAGCTGTGTTGTATGATCTATATATATAATTGTCTAAGGGTTTTACTGTCTGTCTGTCCTGGAAATCCCGCGTCTCTGGACGAGGCCGCCTAGGCCTCGACCAATCAGCGATGGGCACAGCATGGCGACGATGATGTCATAAAGGTTGCCTCGACCAATCAGCGACGGGCACAGTCTGCCGCCAGGCCTCAACCAATCAGCGACGGGCACAGTATCGACGTAGATGCCATAATGGTTGCCATTTCGACGATGATGTCATAAAGGTTGCCTTGACCAATCAGCGACGGGCACAGTCTGCCGCGAATTCTGGAATCATCATTGTTCATATACTACGGGGACATGCATATTCTAGAATACCCGATGCATTAGAATCGGGCCACAGTCTAGTACATTATAAAGACACAGATTAATACAAGCCATCAAAAATCAAGGTCCCCACAAAGGACCATTTCTTTTACTAGTTTTTTATATCCTTTCCCTTGTGTGTCTCGTAAATGTAATTATTTTTGGTCTTCACATTGGTGGTATGAGTTTAGCACTTTTTTGTGTGTTTTTTTCATTTTTGGAGATAATAAAAGTTAAGTTTTAGGTTCATTGCTATTTATTCATCTAATTTTTTGAACTATATCCTGCTTTACACACGTATTATATGGGATATGGCAGGCTTTCTTATGACAGGACTAGATACCAACCAGTGGGTGTCTGAGGCGAGAGATGTTTTTTCAGATAGGACCTTTACACAAAAAAAGTATGTTCCCTCCTTCAATGTGGCTTTTAAAGAATTGACTAAGACCTATAAAGAACAAATATCTTCCTGGTGGGAGGTACAGAGGCTTGATAATTATATCAAGTCCGGCATAGTCCCGAGACATCTTAGGATTACACTCTCACCAGGTTACCGGTATAAAAGCCCCAGTTTACTAGCACATTGGGAAAAAGAGGCCACCGAGGGGTCTATAAGATTGATGAGACTTCTGCTGGAGGAAGAGAAACAAAATCTATCTTTTCTGAGTGAAGCCTTAAAGGAAGAGATAGAAATAACCAAAAAATTCTCGGCAGAACCAGAGTTTCCAAAAAAAGAAATACAATTGCAAAACTCCTTGGAAAGATTTCAGTACCATCTGAAGGAGAAAAAACATAAATCCCACATAAGGGATCTCCAAGAATTCAAGGAGAATAAAGCATACTTTTTTACAATGAATAGATTTCCACGTAAGACCGAGACAGATATCTCTTCCTCAGAAGCGGAGGTCTCTGACAGAGACACCAGACCCTACAGTCAAAGAGGGAGGGGCAGAGGGAGGGGTGGTGGCCGGTGAAGGGGAGGAAATAAGAGCTCACCTCCCAGAAACAGTTTTTTAGAACTGAGTTACCCCCTCAGGAACCGCACCAACTCCAACAATCCAACCTGAACACGCAGGTTATCAATCTGTCATCTCGAACTTTGAAAAAGGAAGAGATACAACTTCTTAGTAAAGGCCTATCCTTTGTGCCCACATCCGATATGGATACATTTGAGACAAATAAGGATTTAAATCTATTTATAAGGCAATTAAAATGGAAAGAAAAAATTGTTAAAGAGGACAAGAAACGATGTGAGGAGTTGGGTATACCTGATGATATTCTTCGGGATGTCCAATTTCTATATCAACTAGGTGACACTGACACCAATGATGTAGGCAGGGGCCCTTTTCACAAAACTGAAAAATAAGAGCTTAAAAATGCCCCCCCCCCCAATGGGTGATCTCAGTTCCCTGGATATCTTTTTAACTCTGGTCACGAAGGATATAGTCAAACTATCAAAAACCAAACACAGGAACCATTACAATCTGTCCAAGATTGAAACGTCTTGCCTCCTCGATCTAGAGAATGATCCTAATATCACTTTAAAGTCCTCTGATAAAGGAGGCAATGTGGTTGTCATGAATACAGTTGAATATCGGTCCCTTTGCCTATCTATTAGAGAGAGGTGATGAATATGAGGTCTTGAAAACGAATCCCAGTGCACAATATCTGATGGACCTTAGAACAATGGTAGCGCAGGGTGTGCTGGATGGGGTCGTGGGTAAGGATGAGTGAGACTTTTTCATACCTAAACATCCTGTACTACCCACTTTTTACTGTCTGCCCAAAATCCACAAGGGCACAAAACCTCTAAAAGACAGACCCATTGTGTCCAGCAACAATAGCTTGACCAAAAAATTGGGGATCTATGTGGACAAGGTTCTTAAACCCTTTGTGGTATCTTTGAATTTGTTTGTGCGGGATACCACTGACCTCTTGGGGAAATTGGATGGAGTCTTTCTAGACTCAGACATGATAATAGGGAGTATAGATGTGGAGGCACTATATTCCTCTATTCCACACAACAAGGGATTGTCGACTGTGAACTATTACCTTAATACCAGAGGTGTGCAGTACTCTAAACACAATGATTTCATAATGAAAAGCCTTGAATTCAGCCTCACTAAAAGCATCTTTCTCTTTGACAGCAAGATTTACCACCAGCTCAGGGGCACTGCGATGGGCAGCCCTTGTGCGCCTTCGTATGCAAATCTGCTCCTGGGCTGGAGGGAGGAAACAACAGTCTTTGGGGAATCCCCAATAGATACGGATGACAGAATAATTCTATGGCTGAGATACATAGATGATATTCTGGTCATCTGGAAGGGGAGCATCACGGACTTTGGAACATTTGTGGAGGGTTTATATCAAAATTCCATTGGGCTCCGCTTCATTTTTGAAGCTAATCCCTCAAAATTGGCCTTTTTGGACATATGTATTGAAAAGGATGAAAATGGTGCAATTTCCACCAGAACCCATAGAAAGAGCATTGCCACAAATTCACTATTGAGATAGGAGAGTAATCATCCGATCCCTCTTAAGAAAGGCATTCCAAAAGGCCAATACTTGAGGATGCGGAGAAACTGCTTGAGTGAAAATTAATTTCAGGAACAGGCCAAGGACCTCCAAATGAGATTCCTAGAAAGAGGGTATCCGAAAGGTATTTTGAATAAGGCCTACAGGGAATCATTGACAAGAGAAAGAAAGGAATTACTGACCCCTAAACATAAAATGGAAGATGACATCACTATTCACTTTATAACAAGATATTCCAATAGCGCAAACAATGTGAGGAACATTCTCCAAAAATATTGGCCTATACTGATGGATGGAGACATCAAAGACCAGCTTCCCCCTTTACCCCAAATCACATACAGAAGAGGCAGATCTCTGTGTGATTTGTTGGTTCACAGCCTCTATCAACCAATACAAAAAAACATTTTTGGGCAAACCAGATTAAGGGTTGTTTTAAATGTGGAAAATGTAAGGCCTGCATCTATTCTGCCAAGTAGGTCCTTCATGAGTCATGTTACGGGGACCACATATACAATCCGACAGTTTATCAACTGTAGCACAAAAGGGGTAGTGTACATAGCTACGTGTGACTGAGGGTTGGAATAGGTGGGAAAAACAAAAATGGAGTTTTGCAGAAGAATCTGCGAACATATCCGAGATATTGCTAACAAAAGAGATACACCAGTCGCAAACCACATGAATTTACATCATCAGGGTGATTCTGGGAAGATAAAATTTCTGGGTATAGATAGGATTAACCCACCAGCAAGAGGAGGCGATTGGGACAAGTTAATTCTGCAGAAAGAAAGCAGATGGATCTTTGATTTGAAAACCACACGACCTGATGGATTTAATGAACAACTGACCTATGGTTGTTTTCTATGAAGATGTTACCTTGCACTTTTTGCCATCTACATGATATATGCACCCACAAAACTTTCCTATCCAGGTTAGGGATCTATAGGGACAGCTATATAGGGATAGCCGCCGATGAGTGGGGGCGCCATTTGCGCAGGTCTGTAGGGTGCCAACCTCCGCGGTAGGTAGGTTCTTAAGGAGTGCAGGAAACCAATAGAGGACAATGTCGTTTTTTCATATGGGCACTGGTATTCCTCATTGACTATAAGGGAACCAATGTGTAATTTCATATGCCCCCCCGAACCCCTAACAGTTTTTCCTCAAACTTAATATTTTCAACACTTATTGAACAAATTTTCTTCTTCCTGTTTTGCAACCCAACATACCCATCTCAGCACCCCAGTTCTACCATCATAGTTAGGGGTATATTTATATTTTCAAAGAAAGTCTGTTTCATGTCATAAGGGATAAGCGGGACAATCTAACTGTGAGATAGCAGTAGTAGCCTCGTTCAATGGATTCGTGTGTTATACTTTTTATTATACCCAGAATTTTGGGTTCTTTTACAGACTGGCATAAGTTGTTGAGCCTCTGGCAATATCTCCATAGCGGTTTAACAAATGTCCAGAACTTGACACACAGGTTTAATAATAGATTCATGGGCCCCCGATAGTAGAGGGTATAGGGTCCTCACCACATTTTGCCTCCTTGGGCTCCTGGGGCATCATGACATTTATCGGCGCATTGTGAATCACAGGGCACGTCACTTAGGCGACGTCCGGACTATTACGTCCCGCGCCTGCGCATCAGAAACATAGCGGCTTGGCATTGTGAGAGACGCCGCATGTTTTTTGTGCACGCGCAGTACGTGCGCTCCAATACAGGAACTAAGCGTTCCTCATACCGGAAGTTATTCACACAACATGTGTGATGAGCGTCTGGCGCACTTTCGGCCCTAAGCGATTTAAAGGACACGGGCGGGGAAAAGGTAAGGCAGCCACCGCTGGTTCAGTTTAAACTCCCCTCATGAGTCCATAAGTGGATGAAACGTGTCGGGAGATGCCATTTCATAACAGTGCCCCATAACTTAGTCCCACCCGGAGCAGAGTTGACATAGTCTCCGCAAGAAATGGGTGAGATCTAACCATTTTGCTTGATATATTCTTCTCAAAAATGTGGCACTACTCCCAGGGTGATTGGAGTGTTACAATGGGTGCCCTGTCATTTAAATATCAGTTGTGTGGTCATATGCTGCAACAGTGATCATGCTGGGGATATCCAGTTTGAGTTTTGGGCCGATCTTCCTATAAATAATTGGAAAGGAGGAACAGAGTCTTCCATCCTTTAATAAGGTGATTTGGCTGATTTGTTGGATTGGATTTATCCCTGGTTCTTTTGGGCCTCTGCTATTTTATGCTGCAGTATTTATATGCTGGTACACAGTTTATCTCAAATCGACCTAAGCAACTGAGGTCAGCTATACTATTGGTGATTGAAGATGCCTGACAGTACTCAAACCATAAGGTGAAGGGCAAGCATAAGTGTCTGGTGCCCGACAAAACACTGTTATATATAGGGCAAAATGTACACCATTCAGCATCCCTAATGGTGATTTGATATACTGGTTTTGGCTTGATATAGGTGAAGCAAGGTGTGGGTTGTTGTTTTTTCCTACTCGGAAGGACCTATTATTTACCTTTATTTGAAGCTGTGTTGTATGATACATCATAAAGACACAGATTAATACAAGCCATCAAAAATCAAAGTCCCCACAAAGGACCATTTCTTGTACTAGTTTTTTACATCCTTTCCCTTGTGTGTCTCGTAATTGTAATTATTTTTGTCCTTCACATTGTTGATATGAGTTTAGCACTTTTTGTGTGTTTTTTTTCATTTTTGGAGATAATATAAGTTAAGTTTTAGGTTCATTGCTATTTATTAATCTAATTTTTGTGAACTATATCCTGCTTTACACACATAAATTGGAAAGTGAATTAATTTGTTAGGTAAGCGACATAACGAGAAAAAATATCAAAACGCCAGAATTAAGTTTTCTTGCAGCCGCAACATTGCAATAAAATTCAGTAACAGGCAAATTAAATATCGTATTTACCCCTAAATGGTTTCAATAAAAACTACAGCTCGGAGAACAAAAAATAAACCCTCGTCCAGCCCAGGATCCTGAAAAATTAAGACACCTAAAGTCTTGGAAAATGGCACCTTATTTTTTTTTACAAAGTTTGGATTTTTTTCACCACTTAAATAAAAAAAAACTATATATATGTTTGGTAGCTCCAAACTCATAATGGCCTCGAGAATCATAATGGCAGGTCAGTTTTAGTATTTGGGGAGCATGGTAAAAAACAAAATAAAAAAAAATTGTGGAATTGCACTTTTTTCCCCATTGTCCAGTACACTATATAGTAAAATTCATTGTGGTATTCAAAAGTACAACTCATCCTGCAAAAAAACAAGCCACCACACAGCCATATTGGAGGAAAACTAAAAAGTTATGACTCTGGGGAGCAAAAAATGAAAATGGAAAATTAAAATTTGTGAAGCGGTTAAGAGTCCCTGTCCAAATCACCATTCACAGTAACATCCACATCTACTGTATATGCATACACATATTCACTATTCTCAACAATTAGGGCATAGATAGTCATCAGGATTTATATTTACAAGTGGTCTCCTTCAGAACAGTACACTTGATGCTGGACTTGGCACCTTTTAGGCTTTAAGTTTGCACTCTACAATGGTTGTCCAACCCTTTCTATTAATTAGACAGACATTAGCAAGAAATTAAAAGGACCTTTCACCAAATGTTTCAGGTTGAGTTGGTCACATGATATAATAGTGCTGCAGAGATAAATACTGTTTTTTGTTTTGTATTTTTTACTTCGCCTTTCCATTGCAGAAATATTAGAAATCAAATTATTTGGTATCCAATGAGTTAACTTTTGTAAAGTCAAAGTAGGTGTTATTCAATGGTTTTCACTAGAAGCTTGTGTTTCGTTTCCCTTTATGATATATGATCTGATAACACCAACATGAACTTTAAAAAAAAAGTTAATCATTATGTACCATTACTTTGATAATATCTCTGCAATGGAGAGGTGAACTTAAAAAGGAAAAAAAAACCATATTATTCTACTCTGCAGACACTTTTTCATCTTGCGTCCAGTTTTATAAGAAAAACTTGGTGAAAGGTCCTCTTTATAAAGTATAGTCACCCCTGTGGCTAATGATTGGATGGATAAGTTGTATTCCAGAAATGGAAGGTCAGAGACCGGCAAAGACTCAGGATGCAGCAGGTCAGAAATTGCAGGAAAAAAGGTTGGTGAAGAGCCTTTTTTTTTTTACACTTGTTAGGGCCTGTCTTGGAAGATAAGGAGTGGATAAACCCTTTAACACATTTAAATAAATGGGTATAAGCAAGACTGGATTGACTACACAAGGTGCCAAATGATCTTCCACTGGGTGCAAGCCTTTATACAAGTGGACAACTGTGATGACACTGAGTTTATTCTTAATTATGTCAGATGCATTATTCAGCAGGTCAAGAGACATCAGCCATTGATCACATAAGCCTGAACATTGACTCAGGTTGAATTGATATTTGTTGATTAGTTGGATGGCTGCTGATTACCTATGGTATTAGTCCTTGCAGCTTATTGTTCTACTATCCTTAAGGGTACTGTCACACTCTGCAACTTTCCAACGATCACGACCAGCGATACGACCTGGCCGTGATCGTTGGAAAGTCGTTGTGTGGTCGCTGGAGAGCTGTCACACAGACAGCTCTCCAGCGACCAATGATGCCGAAGGCCCCGGGTAACCAGGGTAAACATCGGGTTGCTAAGCGCAGGGCCGCGCTTAGTAACCCGATGTTTACCCTGGTTACCAGTGTAAAATGTAAAATAACAAACAGTACATTCTCATCTTCGTGTCCCCCGGCGTCCGCTTCCCTGCACTGACTGAGTGCCGGCCGTAACAGCAGAGCGGTGACGTCACCGCTGTGCTCTGCTCTTACTTTACGGCCGGCAGTCAGTCAGAGCGGGAAGCAGACGGCAAGGGACCTGACGGACACCGGAATGTGAGTATGTAGTGTTTGTTTTTTTTTACTTTTACGATGGTAACCAGGGTAAACATCGGGTTACTAAGCGCGGCCCTGCGCTTAGAAACCAGATGTTTACCCTGGTTACAATCGAACGCATCGTTGGATCGGTGTCACACACACCGATCCAACGATGACAGCGGGAGATCCAGCGACGAAAGAAAGTTCCAAACGATCTGCTACGACGTACGATTCTCAGCAGGGTCCATGATCGCTGCTGCGTGTCAGACACAGCAATATCGTATGGATATCGCTGGAACGTCACGGATCGTACCGTCGTAGCGACAAAAGTGCCACTGTGAGACAGTACCCTAAGGGACATAGGCTCAGGTTATTTGAACAATCAATGTTTGTTAATTTGGTGAATGCTTGCTGGCACCTATTGTATCAGTTTATGCACCTTGTTGTTCTGTAAACATTGAAGGACAAAACATGCAGGCTAATAGAACACTTGAATTACGAGAAATGTACTCCTCCTTACTTTCCTCAAACCTGTGTATAATGGCCTGAAGGACAGTTATGTATATAAAAGGGATTTCTCTCTTTCTACAGAGAGACTTTAGAGAACATCAGCAAAGACACAATGGCTCTAACCAGAGGAATACAGATTTGATTTACTGACCATCACTGAACCCTCAAAGATATTTGGAAAACCCAGGTTTGGACAATCAGGTCACCTGGCCACATAACTAAATGGACTCTGTCAGATTCCTAAGCTTGCCTCTACTTCCTCTCTGCAGGTTCCCACCAAAAACGGGGTGCTACTAGTTGGGATAGTTGGCCCTGGAAGCCCCAAAGACGCACATATTCTATTTTCCAATGAGCCAGTGAAAGGATGAGACTCTGTCATTTGCATGATCTTGTGTACTTGCTGGGACTGTATAATATGTTGTTGACTGTTGGTGATCCAATGCATTATTACCATAGTGTGTTACCCTTACCCTGTTTTGCCTGAGTAGTTTTCTGCCAAAGGGGAAGGAGGGCAGGCATTCAGTGGGATCAGCCATGGTCCATGCAATCTTTCTAAAGGCAGCCAGGCCAGCGAATGAGAGCATCCACTGACCCTCATGCCTCCACAACAACCTTATTTGAAGGTCACTTTCTAGCCAATTATGTACTACTAGCATCCATTTTTTATGGATTGTTTCACAAATAACCTATTAATTATTTCTCCTGTATGTGTTAAAAACATTTTGCAATGTAAATAAAAGGGTTCATTCTGTATAGCTGGTGGATGAGCACTGAACACAATTGTCTTTGAGGAATCTGAGGTCTTAAAATAGGTAGCAATGATAAAGAATAGAGTCTGAGTATGCAAAAATACTGAAATAGTGTTAAATGTAAAATCTTACCCGCTTGAAGACAAAATGCTAACATAATCTGCTTCTGTTGTTCTTGGAATGAAGCGAACACAGGTCAGAGTTTCAAATTCCTGCATCGCTGTTTTAAACAACTGTATTTGTTGAGCGTCTGTATGGAAAAAATATCAAAAATAGTCTGTAACAGTAGAGCAACAAAATGTGAAGAACATAGAAACTATAACTACATGGTGGCTAATTGGAAGCGCAAAGGGACAACATACTTATAGATACGTCCAATCATTAGGACCCAAGCAAACTGACAGAATGGAAGACTTATGTCGCCTGTTCTAATCTGCTTTTTCCTTAACAAAGATAGACAAGAGCTATGCTCAAATAGTATTGAATGGTTCTGTAAGGGAGTATGTACAACTGGAACAACTATAGACTTTTCTTGGCCATGGTTTTGCAGCCAGCAAAAACCAGGGCAGCCGCGGGACACACAACATCTAATAATGATCACTTATCCAGAGAATAGTTAAACTTTTTTTTATGCTACTTTTTTTTAAACTAGAATAACTCTTTAAACTACCATAAATAATGTTTAGAGCCTACTGGGGAATTTTATTGTGAATGTCTATAGGTTTTGGGTAAGTGATCACGTAAGTATTT
The DNA here is from genome assembly GCF_051348905.1 of Ranitomeya variabilis. Taxonomy (NCBI): domain Eukaryota; kingdom Metazoa; phylum Chordata; class Amphibia; order Anura; family Dendrobatidae; genus Ranitomeya; species Ranitomeya variabilis. The sequence continues at coordinate 570,328,593 of NC_135232.1, forward strand.
AACCCTAGAACGCATACCCATAGAAATCTACAAATTCATGCACCTGGGGCCTTTTAGGCCTGTTTACAATTATCATGGAATAAGTCACATAAAAATACTTTTCAAAGTTTATTGCAAAGTAAGGATGCATTCTCACTAGCGCAGGGGTCCACCAGGACGGGATTCCGTAATGGATCTGACCTCCTGGTGACCCCAGCTAAGGCTGGCGGACGCATACCTGGGGCCTCGCAGGCCTGCCAGGTTACTTGTTTTCTATTTTCTGTAAAATTACATTAGTTAGAATTTTGAAACTCTAGGTATTCCTCAGGTATATAGTTGTTAGTAATTTCCAGTTGTTCATATATTTTTATGTTATAGGGATTTCGGTATAACAACCTTTTTTTGGGACTACCCCATATTCACGCACCTGGGGCCTTTTAGGCCTGTGTGCAAATAACACGGAATAACTCAAATAAAAATACTTTTCAAAATTGATTTTACCATTGCAAGGTAAGGATGCATTCCAACTAGCACTGGGGTCCGCCAGGAGGGGATCCGTAATGGATCTGACCTCCTGGTGACCCCAGCTAAGGCTGGCGGAATCCCATCATTCCTGCAGCCTTAGCTGGAGTTACCAGGAGGTCAGATCCATTATGGATCCTCTTCTGGCGAACCCCAGCGCTACTGGGAACACAGCCTAAGATGTGTATATTTCAAAACATAATTATGTGCATAAAACAACAAAAAAGTAAGTAAATAGGCACGCCAAATATAGACATTCTATATGCAATTTTTTTATGAAAACTTTTTTTGGTTGTAGCAAACTTGGTGCAGGAATATTTATTTGTAACTTTACATATTCCCCCGACAATTCTTGCATATTATTTTTTCGGCTGAATGTTCCTTGCATACATTTTGTCCGCAAGTAGAACAGAAACGCTCCGATTTTCTTTCCTTCTTTGCTGGACAAATATAGCAGCGCTTTCTTTTTTTTCCTCTTTGCTCTGGATGTTCCAGAAAGCGTATTCCACATCGGATCATTGCGTCTGTAATTTGCCTTGATAAGCATATCATGCTGCTTCTCTCCATCATAGTAGGCATCAAAAGTTCACAACAAAGTTCTGTCAAAAATAGACGTCTCTTGTCTTTCCTGTTGGCATGGAATTCTGGATTAGTTTGACAATAAACAATGTAGCTATTGAGGGCTGACACATCAAGGATATTGGAAAAAAGGGCAACAGGCCAACGTTTAGTCTGCCTTTTGCATGAATACTCTCCAATCATTTCGTCCATCTTGTCGACACCTCCTTTTGTCTTATTATAATGCAGTATGATTTCAGGGTTTTTTTTCCTGTCATTGGTGTCAATACTTCCATCATGATGCATTGTACTCAGTAATATCACTGATTTTTCTTTCTTGGCTTTATAAGACACCATTGTTGCTTGATTGCAGAAACCGAATACACTCTCGTAGATTGTTCGCTGTGCATGGTGCTTCATGATTGGAGGAATTTCACGGCGGTTTGGCCTCATAGTACCAACAAGTAAGTTGCTTTTGAAGCAAAAAGTTGGCCATTTCAAAATTGGTAAAGTAATTATCCATTGTAATATTTTTTCCTGAATTGAAAATTGGTAGAGCAAGTGTTTTTACTATGTTGGAACATAGGTCTTTCTGGACTGGAGCATCAGCTTCTTTGCCATAGTAAATCAGACCATTCATCCCATAATAGCTTGCTGAATCGCACATCCAGAAAATTTTTATGCCATACTTAGCTGGCTTACTGGGCATATACTGAATGAATTTGCAACGTCCCCTAAAGGCAAGAAGTTGCTCGTCCACTGTCACATTATCGCTGGAATGGTAAAGCTTTGTACAGTTATTGATAAAAAGATTCCAGATATAGGTAATAGGGGCTAATTTATCGGTTGCCAACCTCACAGGGTGAATTCTCTTTTCATCAAAAGGAAGGCATCTCCGAATACCCTCAAATCTATTGATGGACATAGTAACTTTGTAGTGTGGATCTGCAAATGGGTTCTGAAATAACTCTTCCCAGCAATAGCAGAGTCATAAAAGTTCTTCCCCAGCAACAATACAGACAAAAAGACTGAGTATCACATGTAAACCTAGTACAGGCCTAAAAAGCCCCAGGTGCGTGAATATGGGGTAGTCCCAAAAAAAGGTTGTTATACCGAAATGTCTGTAACATAAAAATATATGAATAACTGGAAATTACTAACAACTATATACCTGAGGATTACCTAGATTTTCAAAATTCTAACTAAAGTACTTTTACAGAAAATAGAAAACAAGTAACCTGGCAGGCCTGCGAGGCCCCAGGTATGCGTTCTAGGGTTAATGCTACATTGTAAAATCTATGTAGCGCTATTGTCAGCGTCCCTGCATGGAGTACCCTTCCCCTACTTGTAGGGACACATGTTTACTCACCGCCCCAACACTCGGCTAGATCCCCAGCATGCTCCTGCTTCCTGTTACTTCCTGTTCTGTGTGTGCATGCCGCAGCTCCCGGTGGCACGTCTAGTGCTCATGCGGAAGTACTCCACTGCTCTTAACCCCTTTGTGCCATCGGACAGGATAGTACGTCTGATGTCAGTACCAACAACCGAAACAACAAACCTACCCCTTAAAAACATCAATCTTTATTAGTAATCTAGTATAATACAAATAGTCATCAAAAATCTAGATTAAAAACATCCCTATTAGGGGACCAAATTCCTGGGATTAGGGACACCGCTTATCTATATCTCATTTTTGTACCAAAAAATAACACAATAGAAAAACTCAACAAAATGTGAAAAATAACACTGAAAAACCAAAAAACATGAAAAAATATAAATATATATATATTTTTTTCACATTTTGTTGAGTTTTTCTATTGTGTTATTTTTTGGTACAAAAATGAGATATAGATAAGCGGTGTCCCTAATCCCAGGAATTTGGTCCCCTAATAGGGATGTTTTTTATCTAGATTTTTGATGACTATTTGTATTATACTAGATTATTAATAAAGATTGATGTTTTTAAGAGGTAGGTTTGTTGTTTCGGTTGTTGGTTTGCTGTAGACTCCCCTGCTTAAATTGTTTAGACAGTTGTACTGTTGATGTCAGTACCCCCACTTTGATGCTGGCTCCATTGGTGAGCCTGCATCAAAGCCAGGACATGTCAGCTGTTTTGAATCGCGATCCACCAGTGCCTTTTAACTAGTTAAATGCCGCTGTCAAACTCTGACAAAATTTTTTTTTAAAAAAAAAAATATGAAAAATAAAGAAAAAGATAAAAGTTCAAATCATCCACCTTTTGCCCCATTCAAAATAAAAAAATTCAAACCTACACATATTTGGTATCGCCGCATTCAGAATCGCCTGATTTATCAATTAAAAAAAAAGGATTAACCTGATCGCACAACGGTGTAGCAATAAAAAAAATTAAAAACTCCAGAATTACTTTTTTTTGGATGCTGCGACATTGCATTAAAATGCAATAACGGTTGATCACAAGAACAGGGCTGCACCATCATGGTATCATTAAAAACTTTAGCTCAGCATGCAAAAAATAAGCCCTCACCCAACTCCAGATCATGAAAAATGGAGACGCTACTGGTATTGGAAAATTGCACATTTTTTTTATTTTTAGCAAAGTTTGGAATTTTTTTCACTACTTAGATAAAAAAGAACCTAGACATGTTTGGTGTCTATGAACTCATAATGACCTGGAGAATTAAAATGACAAGTCAGTTTTAGCATTTAGTGAACCTAGCAAAAAAGTCAAACAAAAACAAGTGAGGGATTGCACTCTTTTTGCAATTTCGTCAAATTTGGAATTCTATTCCTGCTTTCTAGTACACGACATGGTAAAACCAATGGTGACGTTCAAAAGTACAACTCGTCCTGCAAAAAATTAGCCCTCACATAGCCACATTGACGGAAAAATAAACAAGTCATGGCTCTGGGAAGGAGGGGAGTGAAAAAACGAAAATGCAAAACCGAAAAAGCTCCAGGGTTAAGGGGTTAAAGGGGCAGCGAGCGGATTTTGCTAAATGCTCTCAACCTGTTGCTGAGAGGCATTTAGCATATGTGTACACCTGCAAGATGACTCCCGGCCAATAGCTGTTAGGCATCTTTTATAATAGACTCCCTTTCCTTTAGGGAGTCGCCAAGCAATGTGTAGAGTAATTAGTTAGTAAGGTGTGCTACTAATAAGTTGTGAGATCTCCTGGTCCCAATGCGGCCAGTGTCCTGAACCTGTATCGTTGGTCTAGGTGCGACTAGTCTTGTATCCTTAGTCCCCTGGACCTGGTGTGGCCAGTCCTGTATCTGAAGTCCTCTGGTCCAGGTGTGGCCAGTACTGTATCCAATGTCCCCTGGTCCCGATAGGGCCAGTCCTGTATCTGTAGTCCCCTGGTCCTGGAGCAGCCAGTGCATGGACCTTGTCCCCTGGTCCCACACTGACCAGTACCTGAATCTCGTCCCCCACTTCGTGTGCGATCAAACCCTGATCCCTTCTCTTAGACCAGTGTGTCTGAACCATGCCCAAATCTGTGTCAGCAGCTTTTCTGCAGAGGCGCCAGAACATACTAGTCTGAACGGTGATCTAGCCCTAATCAATGTTCGTGTACATTACCCCTGGAGAAATAAAAGTTTGTGCAATTATTTTGACTTGAGATAAAACTCAATTTACAAATGCAGTGCAGATTATGGCAGAAAAAAAGAAAAATACTTACTGTAGATAGATGAGAGAACATAAGGCACATTGACAGTTCCAAGAGAAGACTTAGGCCATAAGCACGAAGAGCAAGAAATAGCACTTCGGCCCTTTGGTAGGAGGATGTCACCTTCATGCAATAAAAGGTTGCTGCCTAAAAGTACCATAAATAGAATAGATTAAAACAATTTCACCCCAAGTCATAACATTCAAAACCAATATGACTTTCTTAATTATTGCACTTATTATTTGGTTTGTTCCATGTTATTCCATCAGAAAAAAAGCTGTCACCAGCCAGCCAACTTTCTGATTATTGGGAGTCATGTATTGTTACAGCGTTTTTTTTTTTTTTGAGAGCTATATTAATAGAGTATCAGTAGGTTCAAAATAAATCTTTAAAGCTTAACTTTTACTATTTACTTTCTAAAAACCATTAAAATCCTGTGTAAACAACATAAGGGGCAAAAAACGTGCTTGTGCCAGTGAAAACCATGTAGTGGATAACATATATATATACAAGCGTCAAAGGGGTTCACCACTATTTTCCAAATGTGATCTTTTATACCCCAAAACATGCTCTGATTTTGATTACGCCTGTTGCATATTTCCCATACTTCACATATATGATTATAATTTTGGGGATTATTTGCCTACTATAATCACTGTGGTATCTAGTCTACAATACCTGGGCTGGTGTAATCAAGGTGCTTATCTCTTTCTTTTCAAGTGGATATCATAATCTTAGTATTTTATAATTACCAATACATAATAACATATCCAAATATACTTTTATGTCTTTAGTATCTCATAGTGTCTAATACACCATAACATAACCAATTATTCTTTGGGGAATATTGTATGTTGTTTACTCCCTATTCACTTACTGCACCGTATATACTGTATATATATTATTAATGTAAATCCCAACATCTACAAAACAACAAGCTCAAATTAAAAGCAGAATGGAGAAATCACTTTACTCTCCAACATGTATTTCTCTCTCTTATGACCCCCTGAATACATCTATGCTGCTCATTAGAGCCAATTTTTATAGCATACGTTCAAACGGTTGTCATATCGGATTAAAATGCTTATCAGTTCAGATAATACTCCTCTGGGTCACCGGATACATCCACAGTTTTACCAGTTAGAGTTTACATAACACCATTCGCGGCCAAGGAACTGTCACGCCTCCTTATCATATTGCCAAGGTGTAATGTCTCCCATGTCTCCCGACGCGTTTCCTCTCATAGATTCATCAGGGGATTCTGACATAGTATAGCCTATAAATATGGCTTGAATATTTATCTATCTGCTCACCTTATATAGAACTGCTGCTCGTGTCCAACTTCCGGACGCCGCAAGCGTTTCCGGTACTCAGAGCGCATGCGCTAACTCCGTGAACCACTTACACTACCTTCAGGCGCTGGAAGGCACGCAATGAATGCTGGGCCATTAGCATCACTTCCAGTTTTACAGATACCGCCCAAAGCCCCGGCAAACATACTAAGAGATGAGTAGGTGATGAATTAACCCTATCCTTTAACTCATTGCTTCTTAAAATACCCGTAATGAAAGGGATCCTAGTTATTCATTAAGTCAGCTTATTATTAAAAATAAATCCTAGGCATATTTTTCACCCTTTTGGACAAGTACAGGTTTTAACTTGCTGTATGGTATCTCAATATCAACACCTGGATAGGTCCTCAGAGAGGGCTCCCCCAGACCTTGTACACACACAGAAAGATACAAATTCAAAGTTATAATTATAATCCTGTTTACATTCAAGAAAAATTATGCAGAAAGAACACACAAAATGAGAGTAAAAATGTAGCAAATGATTTTTCATTATTATTTCTTTGAAAGACACAAAAAACCACCTATTTGAAGTAAGGAGCCATGGAAAAGATAGAAAAGGGTGCAACTATATTTTAATAATACACATCCCTCTCTATTCTGCATCCTGCCTACCGTGGAGGTTGGCACCCCAAAACACACACTGGCGCCGCTACTCGTCTGTGGCGGTCCCTATTCTAAAGGACCCTGATTTGTTCCTATAACTATGAGAAAGAAGAATAGTTAAATTGTTCATTGAGCCCTTTAGGACTTATAGTCTGTAGACGGAATATCCACCTAATTTCGCTCTGTAGAATACGTTGGTCCCAATCACCTCCCCTCTGCGACTGGTAGATCCCATCAATTCCCATGAACTTCACCATTTTCAAATCTCCATTATGCATCTTATTAATATGATTAGCGACCGGGGTGTCTTTTTTGTTGATGGTGTCTCTATGATGTTCAGCTATTCTTCTCCTCAGCTCTCTACTTGTTTTCCCAACATATTCCAAGCCACAATCACATGTCATTTTATAAACTACCCCTCTAGTTTTGCAATTGATGAAGTGGTTAATGCGGAAGATTTTCCCTGTCACATTGCTTGTGAATTATTTCCCTTGACACAAGGCTCCACAATAGTTCCATCCACCACATCTATAGCAGCCCTTGGTCTGACCACCCAACCACATAGAATTCATGGGATTAACAGGAGGGACAAAATGGCTGTGGACAATTCTATCTTTGATGGAACGGTCTCTTTTGAAAGTGATTTGGGGTGAGGTGGTTACAACGTCTTTGAGGTCTTTGACCATCTGTAAAATGGACCAATGCTTTTGCATGATTTCCCTCAATCTTTTGCCACATTGGTATATCTTGTGATAAAACTGATTGTATTATCACCATCTTTTTTCTGAACTGGAGTGAGTAAAGGTATCTTCACACTAAACGATTTACCAACGATCACGACCAGTGATACAACCTGGCCGTGATCGTTGGTAAGTCGTTGTGTGGTCGCTGGAGAGCTGTCACACAGACAGCTCTCCAGCGACCAACGATGCCGAAGTCCTCGGGTAACCAGGGTAAACATCGGGTTACTAAGCACAGGGCCGCGCTTAGTAACCCGATGTTTACCCTGGTTACCATCGTAAATGTAAAAAAAACAAACAGTACATACTCACATTCCGGTGTCACGTCCCTCGCCGTCTGCTTCCCGCACTGACTGTGAGTGCCGGCCGTAAAGTAAAAGCAGAGCACAGCGGTGACGTCACCGCTGTGCTTTGCTTTCCGGCCGGCACTGACACAGTCAGTGCAGGAAGCTCTGAGCAGCAGCGCGGACGTCGGGGGACGTGACAGACATCAGAGGGTGAGTATGTAGTGTTTTTTTTTTACTTTTACAATGGTAACCAGGGTAAATATCGGGTTACTAAGCGCGGCCCTGCGCTTAGTAACCCAATATTTACCCTGGTTACCATTGTAAAACATTGCTGGCATCATTGCTTTTGCTGTCAAACATGATGATACACGCCGATCTGACGACCAAATAAAGTTCTGGACTTTCAGCAACGACCAGCGATATCACAGGCTGATCCAGATTGCTGCTGCATGTCAAACACAATGATATCGCTTTCCAGGACGCTGCAACGTCACGGATCGCTATCGTTATCGTTGTTAAGTCGCTTAACCCCTTCCTGACATCTGACGTACTATCCCGTCGAGGTGGGGTGGGCCCGTATGACCACCGACGGGATAGTACGTCATACGCGATCGGCCGCGCTCACGGGGGGAGCGCGGCCGATCGCGGCCGGGTGTCAGCTGCATATCGCAGCTGACATCCGGCACTATGTGCCAGGAGTGGTCACGGACCGCCCCCGGCACATTAACCCCCGGCACACCGCGATCAAACATGATCGCGATGTGCCGGCGGTGCAGGGAAGCATCGCACAGGGAGGGGGCTCCCTGCGGGCTTCCCTGAGCCCCCCGCAGCAACGCGATGTGATCGCGTTGCTGCGAGGGTCTTACCTCCCTCCCTGCCTGCTCCAGACCCGGATCCAAGATGGCCGCGGATCCGGGTCCTGCAGGGAGGGAGGTGGCTTCACAGAAGCCTGCTCAGAGCAGGCACTGTGAAGCAGCCTACACTTCTCGCAGATTGGTGATCTGTCAGAGTGCTATGCAAACTGGCAGATCACCGATCTGTATTGTCCCCCCCTGGGGAAAAGTAAAAAAGTTAAAAAAAAATTTTCCAAATGTGTAAAAAAAAAAATTATTCCAAAATAATGAAAAAAATATATATATTATTCCCATAAATACATTTCTTTATCTAAATAATAATAAAAAAACAATAAAAGTACACATATTTAGTATCGCCGCGTCCGTAACGACCCGACCTATAAAACTGGCCCACTAGTTAACCCCTTCAGTAAACACCGTAAGAAAAAAAAAAAAAACGAGGCAAAAAACAACGCTTTATTATCATACTGCCGAACAAAAAGTGGAATAACACGCGATCAAAAAGACTGATATAAATAACCATGGTACCGCTGAAAACGTCATCTTGTCTCGCAAAAAACGAGCCACCATACAGCATCATCAGCAAAAAAATAAAAAAGTTATAGTCCTGAGAATAAAGCGATACCAAAATAATTATTTTTTCTATAAAATAGTTTTTATCGTATAAAAGCGCCAAAACATAAAAAAAATGATATAAATGAGATATTGCTGTAATCGTACTGACCCGACGAATAAAACTGCTTTATCAATTTTACCAAACGCGGAACGGTATAAACGCCTCCCCAAAAAGAAATTCATGAATAGCTGGTTTTTGATCACTCTGCCTCACAAAAATCGGAATAAAAAGCGATCAAAAAATGTCACGTGTCCGAAAATGTTACCAATAAAAACGTCATTGCGTCCCGCAAAAAACAAGATCTCACATGACTCTGTGGACTCAAATATGGAAAAATTACAGCTCTCAAAATGTGGTAACGCAAAAAATATTTTTTGCAATGAAAAGCGTCTTTCAGTGTGTGACGGCTGCCAATCATAAAAATCCGCTAAAAAACCCGCTATAAAAGTAAATCAAACCCCCATTCATCACCCCCTTAGTTAGGGAAAAATAAAAAAATAAAAAAATGTATTTATTTCCATTTTCCCATTAGGGTTAGGGCTAGAGTTAGGACTAGAGTTAGGGCTAGGGTTAGGGTTAGGGCAAGGGTTAGGGTTAGGGCTAGGGTTAGGGCTAGGGTTGGGGCAAGGGTTGGGGCTAGGTTTAGGGCTAGGGTTAGGGCTAGGGTTAGGGCTAGGGTTGGGGTTAGGGTTAGGGCTAGGGTTGGGGCTAGGGTTAGGGTTAGGGCTAGGGTTAGGGCTAGGGTTAGGGTCAGGGCTAGTGTTACGGCTAGTGTTACGGCTAGTGTTATGGCTAGTGTTAGGGCTAGTGATAGGGCTAGGGTTATTGCTAGGGTTAGGGCTAGGGTTGGGGCTAGGGTTGGGGCTACAGTTAGGGTTGGGGCTAAAGATAGGGTTAGGGTTTGGATTACATTTATGGTTGGGAATAGGGTTGGGTGTGTCTGGGTTAGAGGAGTGGTTAGGGTTACTGTTGGGATTAGGGTAAGGGGTGTGTTTGGATTAGGTTTCAGTTATAATTGGGGGGTTTCCACTGTTCGGGCACATCAGGGGCTTTCCAAACGGGATATGGCATCCGATCTGAATTCCAGCCAATTCTGCGTTGAAAAAGGAAAACCGTGCTCCTTCCCTTCCGAGCTCTCCCGTGTGCCCAAACAGGGGTTTACCCCAAAATATGTGGTATCAGCGTACTCAGGACAAATTGGACATCATCTTTTGGGGTCCAATTTCTCCTGCTACCCTTGGGAAAATACAAAACTGGGGGCTAAAAAATCATTTTTGTGAAAAAAAAAAAGAATTTTTATTTTTACGGCTCTGCGTTATAAACTGTAGTGAAACACTTGGGGGTTCAAAGTTCTCACAACACATCTAGATAAGTTCCTTGGGGGGTCTAGTTTCCAATATGGGGTCACTTGTGGGGGGTTTGTACTGTTTGGGTACATCAGGGGCTCTGCAAATGCAACGTGACGCCTACAGACCAATCCATTTAAGTCTGCATTCCAAATGGCGCTCCTTCCCTTCCGAGCTCTGTCATGCGCCCAAACAGTGGTTCCCCCCCACATATGGGGTATCAGCATACTCAGGACAAATTGGACAACAACTTTTTGGGTCAAATTTATCCTGATACCCTTGTGAAAATACAAAACTTGGGGCTAAAAAATCATTTTTGTGAAACAAAAAAAAGAATTTTTATTTTCACGGCTCTGCGTTATAAACTGTAGTGAAACACTTGGGGGTTCAAAGTTCTCACAACACATCTAGATAAGTTCCTTGGGGGGTCTAGTTTCCAATATGGGGTCACTTGTGGGGGGTTTGTACTGTTTGGGTACATCAGGGGCTCTGTAAATGCAACGTGACGCCTGCAGACCAATCCATTTAAGTCTGCATTCCAAATGGTGCTCCTTCACTTCCGAGCTCTGTGATGCGCCCAAACAGTGGTTCCCCCCCACATATGGGGTATCAGCATACTCAGGACAAATTGGACAACAACTTTTTGGGTCCAATTTATCCTGATACCCTTGTGAAAATACAAAACTGGGGGCTAAAAATCATTTTTGTGAAAAAACAATAAAAAATTATTTTCACGGCTCTGCGTTATAAACTGTAGTGAAACACTTGGGGGTTCAAAGTTCTCACAACACATCTAGATAAGTTCCTTGGGGGGTCTAGTTTCCAATATGGGGTAACTTGTGGGGGGTTTGTACTGTTTGGGTACATCAGGGGCTCTGCAAATGCAACGTGACGCCTGCAGACCAATCCATTTAAGTCTGCATTCCAAATGGCGCTCCTTCCCTTCCGAGCTCTGTCATGCGCCCAAACAGTGGTTCCCCCCCACATATGGGATATCAGCATACTCAGGACAAATTGGACAACAACTTTTGAGGTCCAATTTATCCTGATACCCTTGTGAAAATACAAAACTGGGGGCTAAAAAATCATTTTTGTGAAAAAAAAAAAGAATTTTTATTTTCACGGCTCTGCATTATAAACTGTAGTGAAACACTTGGGGGTTCAAAGCTCTCAAAACACATCTAGATAAGTTCCTTACGGGGTCTACTTTCCAAAATGGTGTCACTTGTGGGGGTTTTTAATGTTTAGGCACATCAGGGGCTCTGCAAACGCAACATGGCATCCCATCTTAATTCCAGTCAATTTTGCATTGAAAAGTAAAATAGCGCTCCTTCCCTTCCGAGCTCTGCTATGCGCCCAAACAGTGGTTTACCCCCACATGTGGGGTATCGTCGTACTCAGGACAAATTGCACAACAACTTTTGTGCTCTAATTTCTTCTCTTACCCTTGGGGAAATAAAAAAATGGGGGCGAAAAGATCATTTTTGTGAAAAAAATATGATTTTTTATTTTTACGGCTCTGCATTATAAACTTCTGTGAAGCACTTGTTGGGTCAAAGTGCTCACCACACATCTAGATAAGTTCCTTAGGGGGTCTACTTTCCAAAATGGTGTCACTTGTGGGGGGTTTCAATGTTTAGGCACATCAGGGGCTCTCCAAACGCAACATGACGTCCCATCTCAATTCCAGTCAATTTTGCATTGAAAAGTCAAATGGCGCTCCTTCCCTTCCGAGCTCTGCCCTGCGCCCAAACAATGGTTTACACCCACATATGGGGTATCAGCGTACTCAGGACAAATTCCACAACAATTTTTGGGGTCCAATTTCTTCTCTTACCCTTGGGAAAATAAAAAATTGGGGGCGAAAAGATCATTTTTGTGAAAAAATATGATTTTTTATTTTTACGGCTCTGCATTATAAACTTCTGTGAAGCACTTGTTGGGTCAAAGTGCTCACCACACATCTAGATAAGTTCCTTAGGGGGTCTACTTTCCAAAATGGTGTCACTTGTGGGGGGTTTCAATGTTTAGGCACATCAGGGGCTCTCCAAATGCAACATGGCGTCCCATCTCAATTCCAGTCAATTTTGCATTGAAAAGTCAAATGGCGCTCCTTCCCTTCCGAGCTCTGCCCTGCGCCCAAACAATGGTTTACACCCACATATGGGGTATCAGCGTACTCAGGACAAATTGCACAACAATTTTTGGGGTCCAATTTCTTCTCTTACCCTTGGGAAAATAAAAAATTGGGGGTGAAAAAATCATTTTTGTGAAAAAATATGATTTTTTATTTTTACGGCTCTGCATTATAAACTTCTGTGAAGCACTTGTTTTGTCAAAGTGCTCACCACACATCTAGATAAGTTCCTTAGGGGGTCTACTTTCCAAAATGGTGTCACTTGTGGGGGGTTTCAATGTTTAGGCACATCAGGGGCTCTCCAAATGCAACATGGCGTCCCATCTCAATTCCAGTCAATTTTGCATTGAAAAGTCAAATGGCGCTCCTTTCCTTCCGAGCTCTGCCATGTGCCCAAACAGTAGATTACCCCCACATATGGGGTATCAGCGTACTCAGGACAAATTGTACAACATATTTTGGGGTCTATTTTCTCCTGTTACCCTTGGTAAAATAAAACAAATTGGATCTGAAATAAATTTTGTGTGAAAAAAAGTTAAATGTTCATTTTTATTTAAACATTCCAAAAATTCCTGTGAAACACCTGAAGGGTTAATAAACTTCTTGAAAGTGGTTTTGAGTACCTTGAGGGGTGCAGTTTTTAGAATGGTGTCACACTTGGGTATTTGCTATCATATAGACCCCTCAAAATGACTTCAAATGAGATGTGGTCCCTAAAAAAAATGGTGTTGTAAAAATGAGAAATTGCTGGTCAAATTTTAACCCTTATAACTCCGTCACAAAAAAAAATTTTGGTTCCAAAATTGTGCTGATGTAAAGTAGACATGTGGGAAATGTTACTTATTAAGTATTTTGCGTGACATATGTCTGTGATTTAAGGGCATAAAAATTAAAAGTTGGAAAATTGCGAAATTTTCAAAATTTTCGCCAAATATTCGTTTTTTTCACAAATAAACGCAACTTATATTGAAGAAATTTTACCACTATCATGATGTACAATATGTCACGAGAAAACAATGTCAGAATCGCCAAGATCCGTTGAAGCGTTCCAGAGTTATAACCTCATAAAGGGACAGTGGTCAGAATTGTAAAAATTGGCCCGGTCATTAACGTGCAAACCACCCTTGGGGGTGAAGGGGTTAATGTGATGGTACTTTAAGTCCCTCCTCTCTCTAAGAGTCGAGGATTTATATGCTTCTTTTAGAATGCTGTCTGGATACCCATGTTCATGAAAATGTTCTCTCAAATCCTTTGCTTGTTCATTAAACGTCATGTTATCTGAGCAATTTCTTCTGATTCGAAGATACTGACCCTTGGGAATACCTCTCCTGAGGGGGGTCGGATGATTAGATTCCCATCTCAAGAGGGATTTGGAGGCTGTTGGTTTTCTATACATTCTAGTGCTTAGATGTCCCTGTTTTCCCCTTTCAATCATGATGTCCTGAAAAGGTAAACTGGAATGGTTCATCTTATGTAAACTGTAGACCCAAGTCATTGTTATTTAAACCTGTCACAAATCAACTAAAGTTGATTTCACTTCATCTCCAAATCACAAACACATCGTCTATATACCGTAGCCAAAGTGCGATGTTTTCTTCGGCAATAGACGTGGTTTCGGCAAAGACAATATTTTCTTCCCACCAGCCCAGGAGCAAGTTAGCGTGCGATGGGGCACAGGGGATCCCTATCACTGTGCCCCTGAGCTGGTGGAAGTACTTGTTGTCATACAAAAAATAATTGTTGGTGAGACAGAATTGTAGGGCTTGAACCACAAATTGATTATGCTCTCTGTATTGGCACCCTTTTGATCCAAGATAGTAGTCCACAGCCATTATCCCTTTATCATGGGGGATCGATGAATATAATGCCTCTACATGTACAGAGCACAATAGCATGTCTGCGTCAAGCTCTATATTCTCCAACTTCAAGATGAGGTCCGTTGTGTCCCGTATGTATGAACTCAAAGAAATAACAAAGGGCCTCAAAATTTTGTCCACATAGAGCCCAAGATTTTTAGTAAGGCTACCAATTCCTGAGACAATAGGTGTTAGGAGTAGAGTTCCCACTGCTGCACAGGGGGAATCTTGAGCCATGTCTGCTGCGGTCTCCCATTCTGCATTGGCCGCAGTGGAGCCTGCTCAGCAGAGACGTCGGTCCCAGCGTCTCACTGGGTCTGATACTGTGCAATGGGTTACTGCTGTCTCTCCAGGCTCTGCTATTGTACCCTGCAATGATCTGCGGCGAGCAGGCTTTTCTGGGACTAAGTCCTGCTTTGCACACACTGAGCATGCCCAGGGTAAGATCTCTCAGTGGAGATCAAGGGTCAAATGCTCAGGTACTGCAGCATCTTCCATTGGTCCTCCAGGAAGGTCCTATACCTAAACAAGTTCTGTGGCAGCCTTCCATTGGTCCTTCTTGGAAGGTCCTGTAGGTGCTGCAGCTATATAAGGTTCTCATGACCGCACGGCCATGCGCTAGTGTCAAATATGTATGAGCTCAGTGCCAGTGTGGTCATGTGTGTGGTCAGGGACCCAGCTGAAATAAGCCCCTAGAATGCTGGCACCTCCGGCAAGGAGTTTTGTGTATGCAGTCAGGGACCCGGCTGAAATAAGCCCCTAGAATGCTAGCACCTCCGGCGAGGAGATTATGTGTGAATTCAGGGCTGGCTAATAGCCGATAGAATTCTGGCTCCACCAGAGATGAGCTGCATGTTGGTTGGACTGCATGACCACTGTTGGCTCTACACAATAGCTGTGTCTCCTGGGAGCTAAACAGGGCACAGCGTTCTCTTTACTACGGGCTCTGTGAAGTAACAGAGTTCGTTTATTCTAATTTGCTTCGCCGCCTTACTTAGCAGCAGGTTCTTTCCTGCACGGTGGATCCCGGGTTGCGAACGCATCTATCCCATCTAATAATTATATTCGGTGCATCCCGCCAACCCTAACAGTACACTAGTGCCAGGATCTGGCTAAGTAATGGCGGATGAACAGCGATTGCAGGGGTACATCCAGCTGCTGGAGGGCCAGTTGGCGTCTCTTGAGCGTGCCACCTTGGCAGTGGATGTTACTGCAATAGCTGTTCAGGCTGCTAGTGTGGCTGCAGCAGCTTTACCCACTGCCACCTCTGTTCTGACTTTATCTCACCTCCCATTGCCTGAGAGATACTCTGTGGACAGTAAGTCCTGTAGGGGTTTCGTGAGCCAGTGTGGTATACACCTCGAGCTCCTGGCTGCACGTTTTCCCACAGAGCGGGCAAAGGTGGGATTCATAATCTCTCTCCTGTCGGACAGAGCGTTGGAGTCGGCTATGCCACTGTGGGAGCGCAACGATCATGTGGTGCGGAGTAGGGTTGAGCGACTTTCATTTTTTTAAGATCGAGTAGGGTTTTGGGAAACCCGATTTTGTCCAGAGTCGAGTCGAGTGCAGTCGGCCGATTATCGCTAAAAGTCGGGGATCGACCGAAACACGAAACCCAATGCAAGTCAATGGGGAAGCATAGTCGGCAGTGAGTGGAGGCCAGGAAAACACCTACAGTGCCCATTTTAATGCCAAAAACATCCATTCTTGTTTCTGAAGCTTGCCAATCTTAATTAACTGTATAATAATAGTTGGGCATAGGGAATTGGGGGAAAGTTGTGGGGGGAGTAGGGCTGGCTCAAGTTTTTCGTGGGCCCAGGAAATGCGGACTACGTCACGGCGGTGTTGCAGGGAAAGGTAAGTATTTAAAAGTTGCAAGTGCTGTGATCCTGAGCAAGCAGGGGGGGGCCCACTCGTTCGCATTGCCACTGGCACAGGGCCCCTCAAAGTACGGCGGTGTGTTTGCATGGCGGGGGCGCCTCCCACCAGCAGCGACACTTTTGCGTACTCTGAGGGGCCCTGTGCCAGTGACGTCGCCAACGAGTATGCCCCCCCACCTGATGAAGGAACCTGCACTTTCATCTGCACCTTCCTCTTTGTCCCTGTGTAAGGTGGTATAACATGCGGGAAGGGGAACCTTACTTTCAGCAGGGACAGATTCTGGCTGTGTAGAGTACAAGGGGAATGTAGTGGTCTAGGTCAATGTACCAGCAGACTCATTTAGCAGTGGCTGGGCAATGGGCAGGATGAGGAGGAAACAGATATAGGGCCAAAGAATAAAGTAGGCTACATGCAGTTCAAAATTGGTAACAGGACTAAACAGGCGGCATTGCTTTGTTCAGTGGAGTAGCAAACCCAAGAGCAGCAGACACTGTTTCAAGGGCCTAACCACACTAGTAGGCCAAATGCAGTTTAATATCTGATAGTATAGGGCGAAAGCCAGAATGTGGAAGCTCAGCTTTGTTCAGTTGAGGACAACACCAGGGAGGGGCAGACACCTTTAGTAGGCCGGAAAAGCCTATTGCATTTTTTAAAATGGTAATTTGGAGCAGAAGGTTGAAGCTCAGCTTTATTTAGTTGAGGGCAACACCAGGCAGGGGCACACAGACAGACACCTTTAGTAGGCCGGAAAAGCCTATTGCATTTTTTAAAATGGTAATTTGGAGCAGAAGGTTGAAGCTCAGCTTTATTTAGTTGAGGACAACACCAGGCAGGGGCACACAGACAGACACCTTTAGTAGGCCGGAAAAGCCTATTGCATTTTTCAAAATGGTAATTTGGAGCAGAAGGTTGAAGCTCAGCTTTATTTAGTTGAGGGCAACACCAGGGAGGGGCAGAAGCCGTTAGTAGGCCCTAACCACCATTTTTTTTTTTTAAAACCACTTAATGAGAGCCGGAAGGTTGAAGCTCAGCTTTATTTAGTTGAGGACAACACCAGGGAGGGGCAGAAGCCGTTAGTAGGCCCTAACCACCATTTTTTTTTTTAAAACCACTTAATGAGAGCCGGAAGGTTGAAGCTCAGCTTTATTTAGTTGAGGACAACACCAGGGAGGGGCAGAAGCCGTTAGTAGGCCCTAACCACCATTTTTTTTTTAAAAACCACTTAATGAGAGCCGGAAGGTTGAAGCTCAGCTTTATTTAGTTGAGGACAACACCAGGCAGGGGCACACAGACAGACACCTTTAGTAGGCCGGAAAAGCCTATTGCATTTTTTAAAATGGTAATTTGGAGCAGAAGGTTGAAGCTCAGCTTTATTTAGTTGAGGACAACACCAGGGAGGGGCAGAAGCCGTTAGTAGGCCCTAACCAAAGTTGAAGGCCAAATGCAGTTTAATTTCTGATACTATAGGCCGAAAGCCAGAAGGTGGAAGCTCCGATTTAGACAGTGGAGGACAATTTGAATTAGGGACTGCAGACAGACTTAGTAGGCTGTCCCCTGTGGACCATGCATCCACCACATTAACCCATTGCGCCGTAATGGACACGTAATCTTCCGTGGCCATGCCTACAGGTCCATGCGTCTGTTGTCAGGTGCACCTTTGTACTCACAGATTGCCAGAGTGCATGGACAATGCGGTCTTCTACATGCTGGTGGAGGGTTGGGATGGCTTTTCTCGCAAAAGAAGTGTCGACTGGTTAGCTTGTAGCGTGGTACAGCGTAGTCCATCATGGCCTTATTAATAGTAAATAAAATATATAACTAGGCTCTATGAACTTTTAAATAGGTTCCAGGGGTACACGGGCAGCATTGGTGTGGTCAGTGGAGGAGTATTGCAAGTAGGGGCTGCAGACAGGCTTCAAAGGCCTAAAATAACAAACAATAGGCTCATTGCAGTTTTACAGCGGTTACATGGATAGACGGGCAGGCAGCTTGGTGGTGAGTGGAGGAGTATTTAAAGTAGGGACCGCAGACAGGCTTCAAAGGCCTAACATAAGAAAATGGGCTGGCTGTAGGCACTTTATAATTGGTTCCAGGGGTACACGGGCAGCAGTGGTCTGGTCAGTGGAGGAGTATTTAAAGTAGGGGCCACAGACAGGCTATCAAAGGCCTAAAATAACAAACAATAGGCTCATTGCAGTTTTACAGCGGTTACATGGATAGACGGGCAGGCAGCTTGGTGGTGAGTGGAGGAGTATTTAAAGTAGGGACCGCAGACAGGCTTCAAAGGCCTAACATAAGAAAATGGGCTGGCTGTAGGCACTTTATAATTGGTTCCAGGGGTACACGGGCAGCAGTGGTCTGGTCAGTGGAGGAGTATTTAAAGTAGGGGCCGCAGACAGGCTATCAAAGGCCTAACATAACAAACAATAGGCTCATGGCAGTTTTACAGCGGTTACATGGATACACGGGCAGGCAACTTGGTGGTGGTGAGTGGAGGAGTATTTAAAGTAGGGACCGCAGACAGGCTATCAAAGGCCTAAAATAACAAACAATAGGCTCATGGCAGTTTTACAGCGGTTACATGGATACACGGGCAGGCAGCTTGGTGGTCAGTGGAGGAGTATTTAAAGTAGGGACCGCAGACAGGCTATCAAAGGCCTAACATAACAAACAATAGGCTCATGGCAGTTTTACAGCGGTTACATGGATACACGGGCAGGCAGCTTGGTGGTCAGTGGAGGAGTATTTAAAGTAGGGACCGCAGACAGGCTTCAAAGGCCTAACATTAGAAAATGGGCTGGCTGTAGGCACTTAATAATTGGTTCCAGGGGTACACGGGCAGCAGTGGTCTGGT
Organism: Ranitomeya variabilis; assembly: GCF_051348905.1. Classification (NCBI taxonomy): domain Eukaryota; kingdom Metazoa; phylum Chordata; class Amphibia; order Anura; family Dendrobatidae; genus Ranitomeya; species Ranitomeya variabilis. The sequence goes on from NC_135232.1 coordinate 570,347,828, forward strand.
CAGTGGAGGACTAGTGGAAGGAGGGACCGCAGACAGGCTTCAAAGGCCTAAAATAACAAACAATAGGCTCATGGCAGTTTTACAGCGGTTACATGGATACACGGGCAGGCAGCTTGGTGGTCAGTGGAGGAGTATTTAAAGTAGGGACCGCAGACAGGCTTCAAAGGCCTAACATAAGAAAATGGGCTGGCTGTAGGCACTTTATAATTGGTTCCAGGGGTACACGGGCAGCAGTGGTCTGGTCAGTGGAGGAGTATTTAAAGTAGGGACCGCAGACAGGCTATCAAAGGCCTAAAATAACAAACAATAGGCTTATGGCAGTTTTACAGCGGTTACATGGATACACGGGCAGGCAGCTTGGTGGTGAGTGGAGGAGTATTTAAAGTAGGGACCGCAGACAGGCTATCAAAGGCCTAACATAACAAACAATAGGCTCATGGCAGTTTTACAGCGGTTACATGGATACACGGGCAGGCAGCTTGGTGGTCAGTGGAGGAGTATTTAAAGTAGGGACCGCAGACAGGCTTCAAAGGCCTAACATAAGAAAATGGGCTGGCTGTAGGCACTTTATAATTGGTTCCAGGGGTACACGGGCAGCAGTGGTCTGGTCAGTGGAGGACTAGTGGAAGGAGGGACCGCAGACAGGCTTCAAAGGCCTAAAATAACAAACAATAGGCTCATGGCAGCTTTACAGCGGTTACATGGATACACAGGCAGCTTGGTGGTGAGTGGAGGAGTAGTGCAAGGAGTGTCTGTCCCAGTACTCCCAAAATATAAATAGATGTTAATGTCTCGCAAAACAACCACAACAAAAAAAAAGGTGGCATACTTAGGTACAGGGGTGGGCTCATCTACTGAGTTTCTGACATAGTAATTTGGCAGTAACTATTTAATGGTGCCAATATAGGACACAGACACAGACTACTTTAAGTTGCATCATAGATGTCTACAAATTTGTATTGTCAGTGCCAGACATTGAATGATGTCAGCGAATAGACTAAAGATTGGTGGAGCTGTGCGACATAATTTTGCATGTGGTAGAGCACATTTTGAGCTGGGGTAGGGGGGAACTCTCTAGAGGCCGGCGGGACCGCCCCAGGGCCCCTCATGTTACAACGGTGTGTCTGACGTTGGGTGTGCACCACCACCGCCAGAGACACTACATTGTACTATGAGGGACCCAGTAGCAATGCCGTCAACCAAAAGCGAGCACACCCACCTCTTCAGACAAACAGCAGTCTCACGGGTGCTTGCGCCAAGTCGCGATACCACGGCCCCGTGTGGGGAGTTTGGCCATTTAGGGAGGTGTAAACATGTCGTATGCTGTACAATCAGCTGCAGCAAATTAGACATTAGAAAAGTAATTCACAGGCAAGAGCCTTTCATAGGAAAGCTAGGTGTCGGCCGGGCAAGGTGGGGCAAAAGATTTCGAAATCCAGTTGTGGTTCATTTTAATGAATGTTAGATCGTCAACATTTTGGGTAGCCAGACGAGTCCTTTTTTCGGTTAATATTGAACCTGCAGCACTGAATACTCTTTCTGATAGGACACTTGCTGCCGGGCAAGCAAGCTCCTGCAATGCATATTCTGCCAATTCTGGCCAGGTGTCTAATTTGGAGGCCCAGTAATCAAATGGGAATGACGGTTGAGGGAGAACAGCGATAAGGGATGAAAAATAGTTAGTAACCATACTGGACAAATGTTGTCTCCTGTCACTTTCAATTGATGCAGCAGTACCTGTCCTGTCTGCGGTCATAGCAAAATCACTCCACAACCTGGTCAGAAAACCCCTCTGTCCAACGCCACTTCTGATGTGTGCACCCCTAACACTCCTAGTCTGCTGCCCCCTGGAGCTCGTGTGAGAACGATCACGTGCGCTGTGTGCTGGGAATGCCTGAAGCAAACGGTCAACAAGAGTTGATTGTTTGGTTGCTAATATTAGTTCCAAGTTCTCATGTGGCATAATATTTTGCAATTTGCCTTTATAGCGTGGATCAAGGAGGCAGGCCAACCAGTAATCGTCATCGTTCATCATTTTCGTAATGCGTGTGTCCCTTTTTAGGATACGTAAGGCATAATCCGCCATGTGGGCCAAAGTTCCAGTTGTCAAATCTCCGGTTGTGATTGGTTGAGGGGCAGTTGCAGGCAAATCTACGTCACTTGTGTCCCTCAAAAAACCAGAACCCGGCCGTGACACGCAACCAATTTCCTGTGCCCCCGGGAAAGGTTCGGCATTAAAAATATACTCATCCCCATCATCCTCCTCGTCCTCCACCTCCTCTTCGCCCGCTACCTCGTCCTGTACACTGCCCTGACCAGACAATGGCTGACTGTCATCAAGGCTTTCCTCTTCCTCTGGTGCAGACGCCTGCTCCTTTATGTGCGTCAAACTTTGCATCAGCAGACGCATTAGGGGGATGCTCATGCTTATTACGGCGTTGTCTGCACTAACCAGCCGTGTGCATTCCTCAAAACACTGAAGGACTTGACACATGTCTTGTATCTTAGACCACTGCACACCTGACAACTCCATGTCTGCCATCCTACTGCCTGCCCGTGTATCCTCCCACAAATAAATAACAGCACGCCTCTGTTCGCACAGTCTCTGAAGCATGTGCAGTGTTGAGTTCCACCTTGTTGCAACGTCTATGATTAGGCGATGCTGGGGAAGGTTCAAAGACCGCTGATAGGTCTGCATACGGCTGGCGTGTACAGGCGAACGTCGGATATGTGAGCAAAGTGCACGCACTTTGAGGAGCAGGTCGGAGAACCCAGGATAAGTTTTCAATAAGCACTGCACCACCAGGTTTAAGGTGTGAGCCAGGCAAGGAATGTGTTTCAGTTGGGAAAGGGAGATGGCAGCCATGAAATTCCTTCCGTTATCACTCACTACCTTGCCTGCCTCAAGATCTACTGTGCCCAGCCACGACTGTGTTTCTTGTTGCAAGAACTCGGACAGAACTTCCGCGGTGTGTCTGTTGTCGCCCAAGCACTTCATAGCCAATACAGCCTGCTGACGCTTGGCAGTAGCTGGCCCATAATGGGACAACTGGTGTGCAACAGTGTCATCTGCCGATGGAGTGGTTGGCAGACTGCGTTCTGTGGAAGAGCTGTAGCTTCTGCAGGAGGACGAGGAGGAGGAGGAGGAGGGGGTGCGAACGCCTACAGCCAACTGTTTCCTAGACCGTGGGCTAGGCACAACTGTCCCTAAATTGATGTCGCCTGTGGACCCTGCATCCACCACATTCACCCAGTGTGCCGTGATGGACACATAACGTCCCTGGCCATGCCTACTGGTCCATGCATCTGTAGTCAGGTGCACCTTTGTACTCACAGATTCCCTGAGTGCATGGACGATGCGCTGTTTAACATGCTGGTGCAGGGCTGGGATGGCTTTTCTGGAAAAAAAGTGTCGACTGGGTAGCTCGTATCGTGGTTCAGCGTACTCCATCAGGGCTTTGAAAGCTTCGCTTTCAACTAACCGGTAGGGCATCATCTCTAACGAGATTAGTCTAGCTATGTGGGCGTTAAAACCCTGTGTACGCGGATGCGAGGATAAGTACTTCCTTTTTCTAACCAGAGTCTCATGTAGGGTGAGCTGGACTGGAGAGCTGGAGATCGTGGAACTTTCGGGTGTGCCGGTGTACATGGCAGACTGAGAGACGGTTGGAGACGGTATTGTTTCCGCCGGTGCCCTAGATGCAATATTTCCTCCTACAAAACTGGTGATTCCCTGACCCTGACTGCTTTTGGCTGGCAAAGAAACCTGCACAGATACTGCCGGTGGTGCGGAAAATGGTGGCCTTACAGTGACGGAAGGGATGTTGCGTTGCTGACTAGCTTCATTGGCCGAGGGTGCTACAACCTTGAGGGACGTTTGGTAGTTAGTCCAGGCTTGAAAATGCATGGTGGTTAAGTGTCTATGCATGCAACTAGTATTTAGACTTTTCAGATTCTGACCTCTGCTTAAGCTAGTTGAACATTTTTGACAGATGACTTTGCGCTGATCAGTTGGATGTTGTTTAAAAAAATGCCAGACTGCACTCTTCCTAGACTCGGATCCCTTTTCAGGGATTGCAGACTGAGCTTTAACCGGATGGCAACGCTGTGCTCCAACAGGTTTTGGCTTTGACACGCGTTTTGGGCCAGATACGGGCCCGGCAGATGGAACCTGTTGCGATGTTGATGCCTGCTGCGGCCCCTCCTCCACCTCCGCTTCTGAACTACTGCCGCCTGCACCCTGTTCCCCCAATGGCTGCCAATCGGGGTCAATAACTGGGTCATCTATTACCTCCTCTTCGAGCTCGTGTGCAACTTCGTCTGTGTCACTGTGTCGGTCGGTGGTATAGCGTTCGTGGCGGGGCAACATAGTCTCATCAGGGTCTGATTGTGGATCTGTACCCTGAGAGGGCAATGTGGTGGTCTGAGTCAAAGGAGCAGCATAGTACTCTGGCTGTGGCTGTGCATCAGTGCACTCCATGTCAGAATATACTTGTAATGGGCATGGCCTGTTAAATGTTTCACTTTCTAAGCCAGGGACGGTATGTGTAAAGAGCTCCATGGAGTGACCCGTTGTGTCGCCTGCTGCATCCTTCTCTCTTGTTGTAGTTTTTGCTGAGGAGGACAAGGAAGCGACTTGTCCCTGACCGTGAACATCCACAAGCGACGCGCTGCTTTTACATTTACCAGTTTCGGAAGAGGAGGCAAAAGAGCTAGAGGCTGAGTCTGCAATGTAAGCCAAAACTTGCTGTTGCTGCTCCGCCTTTAAAAGCGGTTTTCCTACTCCCAGAAAAGAGAGCGTTCGAGGCCTTGTGTAGCCTGACGACGAAACTGGCTCCACAGCTCCAGACTTAGGTGGAATATTTTTATCCCCACGACCACCTGATGCTCCACTACCACTACCATCATTACCAGCTGACAATGAACACCCACGACGACCTCTTGCACCAGACTTCCTCATTGTTTTAAAATCTTAACCAAAGTAACTTTATTTGTTGCTGTCAAACAACTTACACGGTGAGCTATAACTTCAGTATGATTTCAATATCCCTTAACAGGTTGGTGAGACCACAAGGAAAATCAGGCACAATGTTACACACTCTGTTTTCTGTGGCACAAAATCACAGAGATGACACACACGCAGGACTGTCACTCAAGCACTAATGTCAATATTAATCTCCCACCTAATTTATGTATTTTTTTTTTTCAGGGAGACTTTAGAAACCAAATAATAAGAAAAAAAATAAATAAATAAATAGGCTTTCTATAGCCCACTGAATGAGAGATAGCACACACAGCAGTGGCACACAAGCCCTGACTGAGGCCAATATTTTTCTCCCACTGATTGATGTAGTGTTTTTGTGTTGAGGTAGAATTTAGAACACAAATCACGGAAAAAATAAATAGGCTTTCTATGGCCCACTGAATGAAAGGGAGAGAGGTGGCACACCCAGGAGTCAAGACTGGCACACAAGCTGAAAGGGCAATATTACTCTCCCACTGTTTTTTGTATGTTTTTTTTTTTTTTCAGGGAGACTTTAGAAACCAAATAATATTAAAAAAACCAAAAAAAAATAGCCTTTCTATGGCCCACTGAATGAGAGAGAGAGGTGGCACACCCAGGAGTCAAGACTGGCACACAAGCTGAAAGGGCAATATTACTCTCCCACTGTTTTTTTATGTATTTTTTGTTTTTTAAGGGAGACTTTAGAAACCCAATAATATTTAAAAAAATAAATAAATAGCCTTTCTATGGCCCACTGAATGAGAGAGAGAGGTGGCACACCCAGGAGTCAAGACTGGCACACAAGCTGAAAGGGCAATATTACTCTCCCACTGTTTTTTTATGTATTTTTTGTTTTTTAAGGGAGACTTTAGAAACCCAATAATATTTAAAAAAAAAAATTAATAGGCTTTCTATGGCCCACTGAATGAAAGGGAGAGAGGTGGCACACCCAGGAGTCAAGACTGGCACACAAGCTGAAAGGGCAATATTACTCTCCCACTGTTTTTTTATGTATTTTTTGTTTTTTAAGGGAGACTTTAGAAACCCAATAATATTTTAAAAAAAAATAAATAGCCTTTCTATGGCCCACTGAATGAGAGAGAGAGGTGGCACACCCAGGAGTCAAGACTGGCACACAAGCTGAAAGGGCAATATTACTCTCCCACTGTTTTTTTATGTATTTTTTGTTTTTTAAGGGAGACTTTAGAAACCCAATAATATTTAAAAAAATAAATAAATAGGCTTTCTATGGCCCACTGAATGAAAGGGAGAGAGGTGGCACACCCAGGAGTCAAGACTGGCACACAAGCTGAAAGGGCAATATTACTCTCCCACTGTTTTTTTATGTATTTTTTGTTTTTTAAGGGAGACTTTAGAAACCCAATAATATTTAAAAAAAAAAATAAATAGGCTTTCTATGGCCCACTGAATGAAAGGGAGAGAGGTGGCACACCCAGGAGTCAAGACTGGCACACAAGCTGAAAGGGCAATATTACTCTCCCACTGTTTTTTGTATGTTTTTTTTTTTTTTTTTCAGGGAGACTTTAGAAACCAAATAATATTAAAAAAACCAAAAAAAAAATAGCCTTTCTATGGCCCACTGAATGAGAGAGAGAGGTGGCACACCCAGGAGTCAAGACTGGCACACAAGCTGAAAGGGCAATATTACTCTCCCACTGTTTTTTTATGTATTTTTTGTTTTTTAAGGGAGACTTTAGAAACCCAATAATATTAAAAAAAAAAAAATAAATAGGCTTTCTATGGCCCACTGAATGAAAGGGAGAGAGGTGGCACACCCAGGAGTCAAGACTGGCACACAAGCTGAAAGGGCAATATTACTCTCCCACTGTTTTTTTATGTATTTTTTGTTTTTTAAGGGAGACTTTAGAAACCCAATAATATTTAAAAAAAAAAATAAATAGGCTTTCTATGGCCCACTGAATGAGAGGGAGAGAGGTGGCACACCCAGGAGTCAAGACTGGCACACAAGCTGAAAGGGCAATATTACTCTCCCACTGTTTTTTTAGGTTTTTTTTTTTTTTTTCAGGGAGACTTTAGAAACCAAATAATATTAAAAAAAAAAAAAAAAAAAAATAGGCTTGCTATAGCCCACTGAATGAGAGATAGCACACACAGCAGTGGCACACAAGCCCTGACTGAGGCCAATATTTTTCTCCCACTGATTGATGTAGTGTTTTTGTGTTGAGGTAGATTTTAGAACACAAATCACGGAAAAAATAAATAGGCTTTCTATGGCCCACTCAGTGAGAGATGGCACACACAGGGATGGCACTGTAGCAGAAATGCCAATCTTAATCTCCCACGAAAAAAAAAAAAAACAAACAAAAAAACTGTCCTACAATTACTATCTCCCTGCAGTAATGTAAGCCAGGTATGGCAGGCAGCAATAGGAGTGGACTGATGCACAAATTAAATAAAAAGTGTGGACAAACAAAAAAGATAGCTGTGCAGAAAGGAAGGAACAAGAGGATATGTGCTTTGAAAAAAGCAGTTGGTTTCCACAGTGGCGTACACACAGCAATACAGCTATCACGGAGCCTTCTAGGGCAGCCCAATGAGCTACAGCGCTGGGGGAAAAAAAAAAAAAATAGCTTCCACAGTCCCTGCACACCGAAGGTGGTGTTGGACAGTGGAAATCGCTGCAGCACAAGCGGTTTGGTGGTTAGTGGACCCTGCCTAACGCTCTCCCTGCTTCTGACGAAGCGGCAGCAACCTGTCCCTAAGCTCAGATCAGCAGCAGTAAGATGGCGGTCGGCGGGAACGCCCCTTTATAGCCCCTGTGACGCCGCAGACAGCAAGCCAATCACTGCAATGCCCTTCTCTAAGATGGTGGGGACCAGGATCTATGTCATCACGCTGCCCACACTCTGCGTTCACCTTCATTGGCTGAGAAATGGCGCTTTTCGCGTCATTGAAACGCGACTTTGGCGCGAAAGTCGCGTACCGCATGGCCGACAAGCACAGGGGTCGGATCGGGTTTCATGAGACGCCGACTTAGCCAAAAGTCGGCGACTTTTGAAAATGATCGACCCGTTTCGCTCAACCCTAGTGCGGAGTGTTCCTCGATTTCTGGACACTCTGAAACAGGTCTTTGTAGGACCTCAAGTCACCCATGAAACAGCGCTCCAACTGCTGGCTTTGACTCATGGTTCAACCATGGTCAGCCATTTTGCTGTTCACTTCCGGACATTAGCGTCTGAGTTGGAATGGCAAGATAAAACCCTCATTCCCGTATTTTGGAGGGGGCTGGCTGACCATGTGAAGAATGCTTTGGCCACTAGGGAGATTCCCGCCACTCTGGAGGAGCTTATAGCTGTATCAACTCGCATAGACCTTTGTTTTCACGAGCGAAGGTTGGAGCGAGCCCAGTGTAGGCAGAGGTTTTGGCTGGCTTCCACCTTCGCCAGACCTTTGGAATCTCCAGTCCAGGCGTTCGAGTCACATGAGGCCATAGAGGTGACACGAGTGGGATCCAAGTCCCAGTCCGCTCGTGCACTTAAGGTCTGTCATGTTTGCCGGCAGTCAGGACATCTTGCCTCCAAGTGTACTCAGCGGTCGGGGAAATGTCAGCGTCTAGTGGCAGTTGGAGGAGGTACACCTAGACACAGTGACGTTTGCCTCTAAGTTGTCCTTCAAGGGGTCATTTACCATAGGCCCATCCACTCTTATAGTAGAGCTATGCATGGACTCTGAGGCGGAGGGTAATTTTATGTCATCCACTTTCGCACCATCGTCACGCAATACCCCTGGTGATGCTCGCCAAACCAGTAACCGTTCGAGTGGTAAATGGGTCGACACTAACCTCACAGATTACCCACCAAACCATTCCTTTCACTCTTTCTGTGTCTCCATCACATCAGAAGATTATCTCCCTATTAGTCATTCCTGAGGGAATTGATGAGGTCCTGTTGGGGATACCATGGCTACGATATCATTCTCCTCATATAGAGTGGTCCTTAGGGAGAATTTGGGGATGGAGTAAATCCTATGAGGGTAGATGTCAGAGGGAGTGCATTCAGGTTGCTACTACAGAGGTACCTGCAGATCTTTCCTCTCTCCCCAAGCACTATTGGCCCTATGCGGACGTGTTCTCTAAAAGGGCTGTGGAGACCCTTCTGCCTCATTGCCCTTATGACTGTCCTATTGACCTCTTGCCTGGTGCTGAGCCTCCCCGGGGTCGAGTCTATCCGTTATCTCTCCCGGAGACGGAGGCAATGTCTCAGTACATCCAAGAGAATCTGGCAGGAGGATTCATTAGGAAGTCAGTGTCACCTGCAGGGGCTGGGTTCTTCTTCGTACAGAAGAAGAGTGGAGACTTACGTCCATGCATAGACTACAGGGGTCTTAACGCCATCACAGTTAAGAACAAGTACCCATTACCCCTGATATCTGAGCTTTTTGATAGGCTACGGGAGCAAGGGTATTTACAAAATTAGATCTGCAGGGTGCTTACAACCTGATTCTCATTCGTGAGGGGGACAAATGGAAGACGGCTTTTAACACCAGGGATGGGCACTATGAATATCTGGTGATGCCCTTTGGGCTCTGTAATGCCCCAGCCATTTTCCAAGACTTTGTGAACAACATCTTCCGGGATATGCTCACCACCTCAGTCATAGTCTATCTGGATGATATTCTCATCTACTCTCCAGATATTGACTCCCAGCGGAAAGATGTTTGCAAAGTCTTCGACCTCTTATGGGCAAACTCCCTCTACGCCAAGTTGAAGAAGTGTGTGTTTGAGCAGGAGTCCTTGCCTTTCATTGGTTATATCATCTCTGCTGTTATGGACCTGGTGGTTAGGAGCACCCGGAATGACATGATGGTTAAACGGAAAAACCTGGGACAAGCTCTGAGGAGATGGTAACTCTACTGACCGCAATCCCTAATCCTATCACACACACTAGAAATAGCCGTGGAGCATGCCTAACTCTCCCTAGATGCCTCTTCACAGCCTAAGAGCTAACTACCCCTAAAGATAGAAATAGAAGCCTTACCTTGCCTCAGAGAAATTCCCCAAAGGAAAGGAAGCCCCCCACAAATAATGACTGTGAGTTAAGAGGGAAGTGACAAACACAGGAATGAAACAGATTTTAGCAAAGGAGGCCGAATCTTCTCTAGAAAGACAGAGGATAGGAAAGGGAACTATGCGGTCAGTATAAAAACTACAAAAACCACGCAGAGTGTGCAAAAAGACCTCCACACCGACTCACGGTGTGGAGGTGCAGCTCTGCACCCCCAGAGCTTCCAGCTAGCAAGAAAATATCATAATAGCAAGCTGGACTAGAACATAGCATGTACTGAGAAATATATTCAAAAACCAATGAACAACAAATGAACTAGCAGGGACTTAGCTTCTGCTGGAGTAGACAGGTCATCAGAGAAATCCAAGAGAGATATGAACCAGTACTGAGACATTGACAGCTGGCATGCACTAACGATCTGAGCAGAGTTAAATAGGGAAGCCAACAGAAGCAATAAGCGAGGGCAGCTGAGAAAGCCAACCTCAAAGATCAGCAGTTCCACTCAAAGCCACCAGAGGGTGTCCAAGGACAGAACTCACCAAAGTACCATTCACGACCACAGGAGGGAGCCCGAGAACGGAATTCACAACAGTACCCCCCCCTTGAGGAAGGGTCACCGAACCCTCACCAGAGCCCCCAGGCCAATCAGGGCAAGCCAAATGAAAGGCAAGAACCAAATCGGCAGCATGGACATCGGAGGCAACAACCCAGGAATTATCATCCTGACAATAGCCCTTTTATTTAACCAGGTACTGAAGCTTCCGTCTCGAAATACGAGAATCCAAAATCTTCTCCACCACATACTCCAACTCCCCCTCAACCAACACCGGAGCAGGAGGATCAACGGAAGGAACCATAGGCGCCACATATCTCCGCAACAACGACCTATGGAACACATTATGGATGGCAAAAGAAGCTGGAAGGGCCAAACGGAACGACACAGGATTGATAATTTCAGAAATCTTATAAGGACCAATGAAACGAGGCTTGAACTTAGGAAAAGAAACCTTCATAGGAACATAACGAGAAGATAACCAAACCAAATCCCCAACACGAAGTCGGGGATCAACACAGCGACGGCGGTTAGCAAAACGTTGCGCCTTCTCCTGAGACAACGTCAAATTGTCCACCACGTGAGTCCAAATTTGCTGCAACCTGTCCACCACAGAATCCACACCAGGGCAGTCAGAAGGCTCAACCTGCCCTGAAGAAAAACGAGGATGAAAACCAGAATTACAAAAAAAAGGCGAAACCAAAGTAGCCGAACTAACCCGATTATTAAGGGCGAACTCGGCCAATGGCTAGAAGGTCACCCAATCATCCTGATCAGCAGAAACAAAGCATCTCAGATAGGTTTCCACGGTCTGATTGCTTCGTTCAGTTTGGCCATTTGTCTGAGGATGGAACGCTGAAGAAAAAGACAAATCAATGCCCATCTTAGCACAAAAGGACCGCCAAAACCTAGAAACAAACTGGGAACCTCTGTCAGACACAATGTTCTCCGGAATGCCATGCAAACGAACCACATGCTGAAAAAATAATGGAACCAAATCAGAGGAGGAAGGCAATTTAGGCAAGGGTACCAAATGGACCATCTTAGAAAACCGATAACAAACCACCCAGATGACGGACATCCTTTGAGAGACAGGAAGATCAGAAATAAAATCCATGGAAATATGCGTCCAGGGCCTCTTCGGGACAGGCAATGGCAAAAGCAACCCACTGGCACGGAACAGCAAGGCTTGGCCCGAGCACAAGTCCCACAGGACTGCACAAAAGAACGCACATCCCGTGACAAGGAAGGCCACCAAAAGGACCTAGCAACCAAATCTCTAGTACCAAAAATCCCAGGATGACCAGCCAATACTGAACAATGAACCTCAGAAATAACTTTACTAGTCCATCTATCAGGGACAAACAGTTTCTCCACTGGACAGTGGTCAGGTCTATCAGCCTGAAACTCCTATAGCACCCGCTGCAAATCAGGGGAGATGGCAGACAGAATCACCCCCTCTTTGAGAATACCAGCCGGCTCAGGGACTCCCGGAGAATCAGGCAAAAAACCCCTAGAAAGGGCATCAGCCTTCACATTCTTAGATCCCGGAAGGTATGAGACCACAAAATTGAAACGGGAGAAAAACAGCGACCATCGAGCCTGTCTAGGATTCAACCGCTTGGCAGACTCAAGGTAAGTCAGATTCTTGTGATCAGTCAGGACCACCACACGATGTTTGGCTCCCTCAAGCCAATGTCGCCACTCCTCGAATGCCCACTTCATAGCCAACAACTCCCAATTGCCGACATCATAATTACGCTCAGCAGGCGAAAACTTTCTAGAAAAGAAAGCACATGGCTTCATCAAAGAGCCATCAGAACTTCTCTGAGACAAAACAGCCCCTGCCCCAATCTCAGAAGCATCAACCTCGACCTGAAAAGGGAGCGAAACATCTGGTTGACACAACACAGGGGCCGAAGCAAAACGACGTTTAAGCTCCTGAAAAGGCTCAACGGCCGCAGGGGACCAATTCACCACATCAGCGCCTTTCTTCGTCAATTCAGTCAAAGGCTTAACCACACTAGAAAAATTAGCGATGAAGCGACGGTAAAAATTAGCAAAGCCAAGGAATTTCTGAAGACTCTTCACAGATGTAGGTTGAGTCCAATCATAAATGGCCTGAACTTTAACAGGGTTCATCTCAATAGTAGAAGGGGAAAAAATGAAGCCCAAAAAGGAAACCTTCTGAACTCCAAAGAGACATTTAGACCCCTTCACAAACAAGGCATTAGCACGAAGGACCTGGAATACCATCCTGACCTGTTTCACATGAGACTTCCAATCATCCGAAAAGACCAAAATATCATCCAAATATACAATCATGAATCTATCCAGATACTTCCGGAAGATGTCGTGCATAAAGGACTGAAACACAGATGGAGCATTAGAAAGCCCGAATGGCATCACCAGGTACTCAAAATGGCCCTCGGGCGTATTAAATGCTGTTTTCCATTCATCGCTCTGCTTAATACGCACAAGATTATACGCCCCTCGAAGGTCAATCTTGGTAAACCAACTAGCCCCCTTAATCCGAGCAAACAAATCAGACAGCAGAGGCAAAGGGTACTGCAATTTGACCGTGATTTTATTGAGAAGGCGGTAATCTATACAGGGTCTCAGAGAGCCATCCTTCTTTGCCACAAAAAAGAACCCTGCTCCCAACGGTGACGAAGACGGGCGAATATGCCCTTTCTCCAAGGACTCCTTTACATAACTCCGCATAGCGGCATGTTCTGGCACAGATAAATTGAAAAGTCGGCCCTTAGGGAACTTACTACCAGGAATCAAATTAATAGCGCAATCACAGTCCCTATGAGGGGGTAGGGCACTGGACTTGGGCTCATCAAATACATCCTGGTAATCCGACAAAAACTCAGGGACTTCAGAAGGAGTGGAAGAAGAAATTGACATCAAAGGAACATCACTATGTATCCCTTGACAACCCCAACTAGACACAGACATTGATTTCCAATCCAGTACTGGATTATGAACCTGCAACCATGGCAAACCCAACACGACAACATCATGCAAATTATGCAACACCAAAAAGCGAATATTTTCCTGATGTGCGGGAGCCATGTACATGGTCAGCTGAGTCCAGTACTGAGGTTTATTCTTGGCCAATGGCGTAGCATCAATCCCCCTTGAGGGAATAGGATTCTGCAAAGGCTCCAAGGAAAAACCACAGCGCCTGGCAAACTCCAAGTCCATCAAGTTCAGGGCAGCGCCCGAATCCACAAATGCCATAACAGAGTAGGACGACAATGAGCAAATCAGAGTAACAGGCAAGAAAAATTTAGGCTGTACAGTACTAATGGTGACAGACCTAGCGAATCTCTTAGTGCGCTTAGGACAATCAGAGATAGCATGAGTGGAGTCACCACAGTAAAAACACAGCCCATTCTGACATCTGTGTTCTTGCCGTTCAGCTCTGGTCAAAGTCCTATCACATTGCATAGGCTCAGGCCTCTGCTCAGAGGACACCGCCAAATGGTGCACAACTTTGCGCTCGCGCAAACGCCGATCAATCTGAATGGCCAAGGACATTGATTCATTCAGACCAGCTGGCGTGGGGAACCCCACCATAACATCTTTAAGGGCTTCAGAAAGACCCTTTCTGAAAATTGCTGCCAGGGCACACTCATTCCATTGTGTAAGCACAGACCACTTTCTAAACTTCTGGCAATATACTTCATCATCATCCTGACCCTGACATAGAGCCAGCAAGATTTTCTCTGCCTGATCTACAGAATTTGGTTCGTCATAAAGCAATCCAAGCGCCAGGAAAAATGCATCTACATTAAGCAATGCAGGATTTCCTGGCTCAAGGGAAAAATGCCCAGTCTTGAGGGTCGCCATGCAACAAAGAAATAATAATCTTTACTTGCTGAATGGGGTCACCAGAGGAGCGGGGTTTCAGAGCAAGTAACAGTCTGCAATTATTTTTGAAATTCAGAAATTTAGATCTATCCCCAGAAAACAAATCAGGAATTGGAATTCTAGGCTCTAACATCGGATTCTGAACTACATAATCTTGAATACTTTGTACCCTTGCAGTGAGTTGATCCACACAAGAGGACAAACCTTGAATATCCACATCTACACCTGAGTCCTGAACCACCCAGAGGTTAAGGGGAAAAGAAAGACAAAACAAGCTGCAAAGAAAAAAAAATTGACTCAGAACTTCTCTTATCCCTCTTTTGAGATGCATTAACACTTTATGGCCAGCTGTACTGTTATGGACCTGGTGGTTAGGAGCACCCGGAATGACCTGATGGTTAAACAGAAAAACCTGAGACAAGCTCTGAGGAGATGGTAACTCTACTGACCGCAATCCCTAATCCTATCACACACACTAGAAATAGCCGTGGAGCGTGCCTAACTCTCCCTAGATGCCTCTTCACAGCCTAAGAGCTAACTACCCCTAAAGATAGAAATAGAAGCCTTACCTTGCCTCAGAGAAATTCCCCAAAGGAAAGGAAGCCCCCCACAAATAATGACTGTGAGTTAAGAGGGAAGTGACAAACACAGGAATGAAACAGATTTTAGCAAAGGAGGCCGAATCTTCTCTAGAAAGACAGAGGATAGGAAAGGGAACTATGCGGTCAGTATAAAAACTACAAAAACCACGCAGAGTGTGCAAAAAGACCTCCACACCGACTCACGGTGTGGAGGTGCAGCTCTGCACCCCCAGAGCTTCCAGCTAGCAAGGAAATATCATAATAGCAAGCTGGACTAGAACATAGCATGTACTGAGAAATATATTCAAAAACCAATGAACAACAAATGAACTAGCAGGGACTTAGCTTCTGCTGGAGTAGACAGGTCATCAGAGAAATCCAAGAGAGATCTGAACCAGTACTGAGACATTGACAGCTGGCATGCACTAACGATCTGAGCAGAGTTAAATAGGGAAGCCAACAGAAGCAATAAGCGAGGGCAGCTGAGAAAGCCAACCTCAAAGATCAGCAGTTCCACTCAAAGCCACCAGAGGGTGTCCAAGGACAGAACTCACCAAAGTACCATTCACGACCACAGGAGGGAGCCCGAGAACGGAATTCACAACACTCTGCCCAGGGTTTGGCTATGGATCCTCCCAAGCTACAGGCTGTGATGGACTGGCAGGAACCCCATTCACTTAAAGCGGTGCAGCGCTTTATGGGGTCTATTAATTACTATCGTCAGTTCATCCCACACTTCTCAACTTTGGTAGATCCCTTGGTTGCCCTCACCAAGAAGGGAGCATATCTCAAGTTGTGGTCAGAGGATGTCTCCAAGGCCTTCCTCTCGGTTAAGTCACACTTCGCTAGCGCTCCCATTCTACATCATCCCAATGTAGATAAGCCATTTATCATGGAGGTGGATGCCTCATCCGTTGGTGCTGGAGCAGTCCTTTTCCAAAAGGATGCTCAAGGTCGGAAGCATCCATGCTTCTTCTTCTCCAAGACCTTCACACCGGCGGAGAGGAATTATTCCATCGGGGACAGGGAGTTGCTAGCCATGAAGTTGGCATTCTCCGAGTGGAGACATCTCTTGGAGGGAGCTCGTTTTCCCTTCCAGGTTTTCACTGACCACAAAAACTTGGTAAATCTACAGACGGCCCAATGGCTGAATTCTCGCCAGGCTAGATGTTCCCTATCCTTCTCCCGGTTTCATTTTACACTTCATTTTCTCTCCGGGGAGAAGAACATTCGCACCAACACTCTCTCCCACTCCGTAGTGTCATCTGAGGAGGAGGAGCCTTGGCTTATTGTCCCTTCTGAGAGCCTGAGAACTGTAGCTCAGGTTTTGCTAGTCTGTGCCCCCGGGCAAGACTTTCGTGCCAGCGAATTTGCGACCGGAGGTTCTCTCTTGGGCTTACTTGTCCAGAGTGGGTGGGCATTTTGGGACCAAAAGGACATCCGAGCTTTTGGCGAGAACGTACTGGTGGCCTCATATGGCCCGTGATGTCGGGGACTATATTCGGGCGTGCGTTTCCTGCGCCCAGAATCGGTCTCCTCGGCAACAGCCTGCTTGGTTGCTTTACCCCCTACCAGTGGCAGACAGGCCTTGGGAAATGGTCGGGATGGACTTCGTGGTGGGCTTACCCAAGTCACATAGCTGCACCGTTATCTGGGTTGTCAACGATCATTTCTCTAAGATGGTGCACTTGGTGCCGCTTCCACGGTTACCTTCTGCACGGGCCTTGGCGGCGTTATTCATAAAGCACATTTTCTGTTTACATGAAATGCCTGATAAAATTGTCAGCGACCGGGG
Source organism: Ranitomeya variabilis (assembly GCF_051348905.1). Taxonomy (NCBI): domain Eukaryota; kingdom Metazoa; phylum Chordata; class Amphibia; order Anura; family Dendrobatidae; genus Ranitomeya; species Ranitomeya variabilis. The sequence continues at coordinate 570,364,689 of NC_135232.1, forward strand.
TCCCCAGTTCGCGTCTTGGTTTTGGAGAGAGCTCTGCCGTTTACTCAGCATAGAGTTGAATCTCTCCTCTGTATACCATCCTGAGACGAATGGGTTGGTAAAGAGGACCAACCAGACTCTGGTGACATACTTGCGACATTTTGTCTCTGCTAGGCAGGATGATTGGGCATCTTTGCTACCTTGGGTGGAATTTGCCGTGAACAATGCCGTAGCCGATTCCACTGGGCAGACTCCTTTTCTCCTTAATTACGGCCAGCATCCGCGTGTCCCTGTGCCCATGCCCGTGACATCCACCGATTCTAGGGTAGCAGACTGGGCAGTGGAGGCACGAGACATCTGGGACCGCACCCAGGAGAGAATGATGGTTTATGCTGATACACACCGGCGCCCCGCTCTGACCTTTGCTCCTGGTGACTTAGTGTGGCTCTCCGCCCATAACATCAGGCTGTGAGTTGAGTCCACTAAGTTTGCGCCTCGCTACATTGGCCCGTTCAAGGTTCTGAAACAGGTCAACCCTGTGGTCTACCGTTTGGCTGTGCCTCCACGCCTTGGTATCACCGACACTTTTCACATTTCCCTCTTAAAGCCCGTTCATTTGTTCCGGTTTTCTGAGTCATCTGCTGGGACATCGGGTTCATCCTCGGATGAGTTTGAGGTGAATGCTATCGTGGGGTGCAAGGTGGTACGTGGCAAGAAATTTTATCTGGTAGACTGGAAGGGTCACGGTCCAGAGGATAGAACCTGGAAACCTGTGGAGCACATTCGAGCTCCGCTGCTCATTGCAGTTTTTGAGCGCAGCGATGCTCAAGGAGCCCAAGGAGGGGGGGTAATGTTAGGAGTTGAGTTCCTGCTGCTGCACAGGGGGAATCTTGAGCCGTGTCTGCTGCGGTCTCCCATTCTGCATCGGCCGCAGCGGAGCCTGCTCAGCGGAGACGTCGGTCCCAGCGTCTCACTGGGTCTGATACTGTGCAAAGGGTTACTGCTGTCTCTCCAGGCTCTGCTATTGTATCCTGCACTGATTTGCAGTGAGCAGGCTTTTCTGGGACTAAGTCCTGCTTTGCACACACTGAGGATGCCCAGGGTAAGATCTCTCAGTGGAGATCAAGGGTCACATGCTCAGGTACTGCAGCAACTTCCATTGGTCCTCCAGGAAGGTCCTGTACCTGATCAAGTTCTGTGGCAGCCTTCCATTGGTTCTTCTTGGAAGGTCCTGTAGGTGCTGCAGCTAGTGCACGGCCATGCGCTAGTGTCAAATATGTACAAGCTCAGCGCCAGTGTGGTCGTGTGTGTGGTCAGGGACCCGGCTGAAATAAGCCCCTAGAATGCTGGCACCTCCGGCGAGGAGTTTTGTGTATGCAGTCAGGGACACGGCTGAAATAAGCCCCTAGAATGCTGGCACCTCCGGCGAGGGGATTATGTGTGAATTCAGGGCTGGCTAATAGCCGATAGAATTCCGGCTCCACCGGAGAGGAGCTGCGTGTTGGTTGGACTATATGACCACTGTCGGCTCTACACAATAGCTGTGTCTCCTGTGAGCTAAACAGAGCACAGCGTTCTCTTTACTATGGGCTCTGTGAAGTAACAGAGTTCGTTTATTCTAATTTGCTTTGCCGCCTCAAGTTCACATAAACCATCCATTTCTGCCTTAGTCAAATTGTATGCATTTCTCGTTTTCTTTTGTTCCAGATCCATGATATCCCTAGAAACCAAGTTCAAAAATACATCTATAGTACTAAGATCATTAGTGATAGGTGGCATATGTTTGCTTTTATTTTTTAGATCTGTTAATGGACCCTCTCCTAAATCATTAGGGTCCGTATCTCCCAAATGGAACAAGAACCTAACATCATTAAGAAGATCCTCGTCAATCCCTAGCTCCACACATTGTTCTTTATTTTCGCTTCTAAAATGTTTTTAACGTTTTAGGCGGCGGACGAATAAATTGAGATCTTTAATTGTCTCGAAGCTTTCAAAATCAGTAGTGGGAACAAAAGAAATGCCTTTGCTTAATACCGCCATTTGATCCTTACTGAGGGGTCTGGAAGATAGGTTGATTATATGTTGATCTACAGAGGATTCCTGGGGTTGAACCTGTTTCTGAGCGGGTACCCTAGATCTAAAAAACGTTCCCCTTGTGGTGACCCTCTATTACTCCCTCTACCCCCTGTGTTCCCCCTCTTCCTCTTGTTTTCCATCTGGCACCCTTGAACCTAGTATCTGAGTCCGAATACTCAGCTTCTGATGAGGATATGTCAGTTTCTTGTGATCTATGCGGTTTAGGATTCTGAATTAAGTAAGCTTTATTGTCACGGAACTCCTGTAAATCCCTGATAAACAAATTTGTGTTTCTTTTCCTTTAAATGATATTGAAATCTTTCGATAGTGTTTTGAAGGTTAATTTCTTTTGCTGAAAACTCAGATTCAGCAGAAATGTTTTTTGTGATCTCAATCTGTTCTTTGAGATTATCATTGAGATTGCTGAGTATCACCTTCTATTCTTCCAGCAGTAATCTCATCAGCCTCAAAGAACTGTCAGTTGCCTCCTTTTCCCATTTACTCAACAGACTTGTACTCTTATAACTATAGCCTGGGGATAGGGGAATTCTCAAATGTCTTGGTACAATTCCTGCCTTAATGTAGTTATCAAGGCTTTGTACTTCCCACCATGATGTCACTTGTTCTTTATAAATTTTTGTAAGCTCCTTAAATGCTCCGTTAAAGGAGGGTGTGTATCTTTTCTGTGTGAATACTCCGTTCGAAAAAACACTCTTGGCCTCACTCATCCAAGAATTTCTATCCAGACCTGTGGGCAAGAAACCTGCCATGTCCTGATTCAAATATTGTTACAGCGGGTTTTTTTGAGACCTATATTAAGTTATATATTGAGTATCAGCAGGTTCAAAATAAATCTTTAAAACCTAACTTTTACTATTTACTTTCTAAAAACCATTAAAATCCTGTGTAAACAACATAAGGGGCAAAAACGTGCTTGTGCCAGTGAAAAAAAAAGTGTTTTTTAATAACAAACAAAAAAACCATCAAATAATAATGTTCAGTTATGCACTCAATACTTGGTCGGGAATCCTTTGGCAGAAATGACTGCTTCAATGCGGCGTGGCATGGAGGCAATCAGCCTGTGACACTGCTGAGATGTTATGGAGGCCCAGGATGCTTCAATAGCGGCCTTAAGCTCATCCAGAGTGTTGGGTCTTGCGTCTCTCAACTTTCTCTTCACAATATCCCACAGATTCTCTATGGGGTTCAGGTCAGGAGAGTTGGCAGGCCAATTGAGCACAGTAATACCATGGTCAGTAAACCATTTACCAGTGGTTTTGGCACTGTGAGCAGGTGCCAGGTCGTGCTGAAAAATGAAATCTTCATCTCCATAAAGCATTTCAGCCGATGGAAGCATGAAGTGCTCCAAAATCTCCTGATAGCTAGCTGCATTGACCCTGCCCTTGATGAAACACAGTGGACCAACACCAGCAGCTGACATGGCACCCCACACCATCACTGACTGTGGGTACTTGACACTGGACTTCAGGCATTTTGGCATTTCCTTCTCCCCAGTCTTCCTCCAGACTCTGGCACCTTGATTTCCGAATGACATGCAAAATCTGGCACCTTGATTTCCGAATGACATGCAAAATTTGCTTTCATCAGAAAAAAGTACTTGGGACCACTTAGCAACAGTCCAGTGCTGCTTCTCTGTAGCCCAGGTCAGGCGCTTCTGCCGCTGTTTATGGTTCAAAAGTGGCTTTACCTGGGGAATGCGGCACCTGTAGCCCATTTCCTGCACATGCCTGTGCACGGTGGCTCTGGATGTTTCCACACCAGACTCAGTCCACTGCTTCCTCAGGTTCCCCAAGGTCTGGAATCGGTCCTTCTCCACAATCTTCCTCAGGGTCCGGTCACCTCTTCTCGTTGTACAGCGTTTTCTGCCACATTGTTTCCTTCCAACAGACTTACCATTGAGGTGCCTTGATACAGCACTCTGGGAACAGCCTATTTGTTGAGAAATTTCTTTCTGGGTCTTACCCTCTTGCTTGAGGGTGTCAATGATGGCCTTCTTGACATCTGTCAGGTCGCTAGTCTTACCCATGATGGTGGTTTTGAGTAATGAACCAGGCAGGGAGTTTTTAAAAGCCTCAGGTATCTTTTGCATGTGTTTAGAGTTAATTAGTTGATTCAGAAGATTAGGGTAATAGGTCGTTTAGAGAACCTTTTCTTGATATGCTAATTTATTGAGACAGGTTTTTTGGGTTTTCAGGAGTTGTATGCCAAAATCATCAGTATTAAAACAATAAAAGACCTGACAAATTTCAGTTGGTGGATAATGAATCTATAATATATGAAAGTTTAATTGTAATCATTACATTATGGTAAATAATGAAATTTAACACTATATGCTAATTTTTTGAGAAGGACCTGTATACAAATGTCAAAGGGGTTCACCACTATTTTCCAAATGTGATCTTTTATACCCCAAAACATGCTCTGATTTTGATTACGCCTGTTGCATATTTCCCATACTTCACATATATGATTATAATTTTGGGGATTATTTGCCTATTATAATCACTGTGGTATCTAGTCTACAATACCTGGGCTGGTGTAATCAAGGTGCTTATCTCTTTCTTTTCAAGTGGATATCATAATCTTAGTATTTTATAATTACCAATACATAATAACATATCCAAATATACTTTTATGTGTTTAGTATCTCATAGTGTCTAATACACCATAACATAACCAATTATTCTTTGGGGAATATTGTATGTTGTTTACTCCCTATTCACTTACTGCACCGTATATATATATTATTAATGTAAATCCCAACATCTACAAAACAACAAGCTCAAATTAATAGCAGAATAGAGAAATCACTTTACTCTCCAACATATATTCCTCTCTCTTATGACCCCCTGAATACATCTATGCCGCTCATTAGAGCCAATTTTTATAGCATACGTTCAAACGGTTGTCATATCAGATTAAAATGCTTATAAGTTCAGATAATACTCCTCTGGGTCACCGGATACATCCACGGTTTTACCAGTTAGAGTTTACATAACACCATTCACGGCCAAGGAACTGTCACGCCTCCTTATCATATTGCCAAGGTGTAATGTCTCCCATGTCTCCCATGTCTCCCGACGCGTTTCCTCTCATAGATTCATAGATTCTGACATAGTATAGCCTATAAATATGGCTGCGGTCTCCCATTCTTCTCCAGCAGTGGAGCCTGCTCAGTGGAAATATCGGTCCCAGCGTCTGACTCAGGCTTATACTGAGTGACTGATTACTACTGTTCTTCCAGGCTCTGCCTTTGTAGCCAGCGCTGATCATCAGCGAGCAGATCTTTCTGGGACTAATTCCTGCTTTTCCCATACTGGGCATGCCCACGGGACGATCTCCCATTGGAGGTCGGGGGTCACATGCGCAGGTCCTGAAGCGGTTCCTGTTGGACCACTAGGAAGGTCCTTGAGTGCTAAAACTATAAAAGGTTTGCATGGCCGCAAAGCCATGCGCTATTATCAAACCAATGTTAAAGAGCTCAGCGCCAGTGTGGTTATGCTTGTATGTGGTCAAGGTTTGGCTGAAATAAACCCCTAGAATACCGGCACCTCCGGTGAGGAGTTTGTATGTTTGGATTCAGGGCCTTGGCAGAAATAAGCCCCTAGAAAACCAGCACCTCTGGTGAGGAGTTCTTTGTCTGCTATGCTACTGCATGACCACAGTTTTGCTCTGCTTGGTAGCTGTGTTCCTCTGTGAGGTTAACAGGGCACAACATCTTGTTATTCTAGCGAATCTGTGAAGTAACAGATTTTGCTAATACCGCCATATAGTACCACCTATTACTAGCAGCAGGTTTCTCTCCTGCATGGTGGACCCCGGATTGCGAATGCATCCACTGTCTCATATATATATATATATATATATATATATATATATATATATATATATACATATATATATATATATACATATATATATATATACAGTGCCTACAAGTAGTATTCAACCCCCTGCAGATTTAGCAGGTTTACACATTTGGAATTAACTTGGCATTGTGACATTTGGACTGTAGATCAGCCTGGAAGTGTGAAATGCACTGCAGCAAAAAAAGAATGTTATTTCTTTGTTTATTTTTTTTTTAAATTGGGAAAAGTCTTTTCAGAGGGTCATTTATTATTCAACCCCTCAACCCACCAGAATTCTGTTTGGTTCCCCTAAAGTATTAAGAAGTAGTTCAGGCACAAAGAACAATGAGCTTCACATGTTTGGATTAATTATCTCTTTTTCCAGCCTTTTCTGACTATTTAAGACCCTCCCCAAACTTGTGAACAGCACTCAAACATGGTCAACATGGGAAAGACAAAGGAGCATTCCAAGGCCATCAGAGACAAGATCATGGAGGGTCACAAGGCTGGCAAGGGGTACAAAACCCTTTCCAAGGAGTTGGGCCTACCTGTCTCCACTGTTGGGAGCATCATCCGGAAGTGGAAGGCTTATGGAACTACTGTTAGCCTTCCACGGCCTGGACAGCCTTTGAAAGTTTCCTCCCGTGCCGAGGCCAGGCTTGTCCGAAGAGTAAAGGCTAACCCAAGGACAACAAGGAAGGAGCTCCGGGAAGATCTCATGGCAGTGGGGACATTGGTTTCAGTCAATACCATAAGTAACGTACTCCACCGCAATGGTCTCCGTTCCAGACGAGCCCGTAAGGTACCTTTACTTTCAAAGCGTCATGTCAAGGCTCGTCTACAGTTTGCTCATGATCACTTGGAGGACTCTGAGACTGACTGGTTCAAGGTTCTCTGGTCTGATGAGACCAAGATCAAGATCTTTGGTGCCAACCACACACGTGACATTTGGAGACTGGATGGCACTGCATACGACCCCAAGAATACCATCCCTACAGTCAAGCATGGTGGTGGCAGCATCATGCTGTGGGGCTGTTTCTCAGCCAAGGGGCCTGGCCATCTGGTCCTCATCCATGGGAAGATGGATAGCACGGCCTACCTGGAGATTTTGGCCAAGAACCTCTGCTCCTCCATCAAGGATCTTAAGATGGGTCGTCATTTCATCTTCCAACAAGACAACGACCCAAAGCACACAGCCAAGAAAACCAAGGCCTGGTTCAAGAGGCAAAAAATCAAGGTGTTGCAGTGGCCTAGTCAGTCTCCTGACCTTAACACAATTGAAAACTTGTGGAAGGAGCTCAAGATTAAAGTCCACATGAGACACCCAAAGAACCTAGATAACTTGGAGAAGATCTGCATGGAGGAGTGGGCCAAGATAACTCCAGAGACCTGTGCCGGCCTGATCAGGTCTTATAAAAGACGATTATTAGCTGTAATTGCAAACAAAGGTTATTCCACAAAATATTAAACCTAGGGGTTGAATAATAATTGACCCACACTTTTATGTTTAAAATTTATAAAAATTTAACTGAGCAACAAAACTTTTTGGTTTGTAAGATTTATGCATCTGTTAATAAATCCTGCTCTTGTTTAAAGTTTGAAGGCTCTAACTTATTTGCATCTTATTAAACCTGCTAAATCTGCTGGGGGTTGAATACTACTTGTAGGCACTGTATATATATATATATATATATATATATATATATATATATATATATATATATATATATATTCGGTGCGTTCCGCCAACCGTAACAGTATATTTGGATATGTCATTATGTATTGGTTATTATAAAATACTAAGATTATGATATCCACTTGAAAAGAAAGAGATAAGCACCTTGATTACATCAGCCCAGGTATTGTAGACTAGATACCACAGTGATTATAGTAGGCAAATAATCCCCAAAATTATAATCATATTTGTGAAGTATGGGAAATATGGAAGACGCGTAATCAAAATCTGAGCATCTTTTGGGGCATAAAAGATCACATTTTGAAAATTGTGGTGAACCCCTTTGACGTTTGTATATATATGTTATCCACTATATGGTTTTCACTGGCACAAGCACGTGCTTTGCACCTTATGTTGTTTACACAGGATTTTAATGGTTTTTAGAAAGTAAATAGTGAAAGTTAAGTTTTAAAGATTTATTTTGAACCTGCTGATACTCTATTGGGATTCATGCACTAATGCTTGATTGACAGTTTAGTCAAAAGCTAGCCTGAAATGCATGCACTCCAATGCTGATATATGACGCAGCCTTAGCTCTGTAGCATCACAAATGCTGTGAGACTGAGGCAAGTCATGATCAAAAGTGTGATATGGATCTCCCGGAAAGCCTCAGAGCATATACAAATAAAATAAGGAACGAGTGATATTAAAGAGAACAAAGATGAATTGTAACTAAGAATCACAATTTTTCTTGTTTTTACAAGTACTTAGTAATTTTACTCATCTAAGAAGGTTGGAGTATTCCTTTTAATTTACCAGATTTATTGTTAAAATCTCTGTGACTGATACCTAAAAATTGCATAGGTAAAAATTAGTGATAAGCAAGCATGCTCGCCACTACTCGGTACTCGCAGCAGCATCTCACTACTCGAGATGCTCGGAGCTCGCCGAGTATTTCCGGGGTTGCTCGTCGGGAGCTTGGGTCCCCGATCTGCATGTTTGGCGCTCTTTAGAGAGCTAATGAACATGCAGGGATTGTCTGCCACACACTGTTATACTGCAGCCAGGTTGATTGTGGCATTACAGTGATTGGCTGGCCGCACAGCATCATCAGGTCTATATCGGACCTGGCACTACCATGCTCGTCACAGTCTGCTCCGGAATCAGGCAGTGTAGGAAGAGTTGCTGCTGAGCTAGCGAGAGATTTGCTTGGTTCTTACTTAGTGTGGGTAAACCACATACTGTATTATACACATATCCATCACAACTAACAGTCCTTCTGAGGACTAACAAAGCTGCATAGATATCAGTGCTAGGCAGGCAGGCAGTGTATTTGGCAGACTTCAGTGCACATAGCAAGAGGGTCCATTCCAGTTCTGTCTCCTGCTGCTCCTATTGCAGATATTTCTAGACATAGCCTCAGATATCAGGGGCCAGGATTAATTTTTTTATGGATCTTAATCTTGATTATTTGCTTAAAAAGCAATCCAGAGAGCATTGCTTTACTGCTCCATTTGCTTTTTGGCACTGCAGAATACAGGCAGATCCTTTCCATTTTGCAGCGCTAAAAATCCATCTATTTAAAACTGTGGTTTGTCCATCACACAGATCACATATAAAAACTGCACTCAAAACGCTGCCATTTCTGGCCTCCATTTTATATTTTGTTGCAGTGTGTTAGCGAAGGTATTAACACCAGTTTGCTGGTAAAAATAATAATTACCTACAGGCCAGCTATTTAAAACTATGGTCTGTCCGTCACGCGGATCACATATAAAAAGTGTGCTCAAAATTCTGCCATTTCTGGCCTATATTTATATTTTGCTGCAGTGTGTTAGTGAAGATATTGATACCAGTTTGCTGGTAAAAATAGTTACCTACAGGCCAGCGATACAAAACTGTAGTTTACCGTCTCATGGATCACATCTAAAAAGTGCACTCAAAAATCTGCCATTTCTGGCCTCCATTTTAATTTTGTTGCAGTGTGTTAGGCTGGTTTCACACTTGTGTTTAGCAGAGCATGCTGCGCCGAACTGCACCGAACGCAACATGTTGCATTTTGTTGCGGGAGGCAACCGCATACATTTGCATGGCCTGTGTACGCAATGGTAAAGATAGGTATGCAGGATGCATGCCGACATAAGCGAAGCTGAATGGAAGAGGTGCGCCAGTGGGCAGGGCTTAATGGAGAAACTACGCAGCCCTCTGCAGCTCTGCCCAACGCAAGTGTGTAACCAGCCTTAGCAAAGTCATTGACACCAGTTTGCTGGTAAAAATAGCTACCTACAGGCCAGATATTTAAAACTGTGGTTTGTCCGTCACATGGATCCAAATTCAACCATTTGTAGTGAAGAAGGAAAATATTGTCCTCCATTTAAAATGGGCAAGACGCTTTGCAAGGGACGGGGAACTGGACATGATGGCAATGGAGCATGCAGAGGGCGAGGCCGAGGCTGTGGCCGTGGGCAAGCTGAAATTGTGCCACAACAAACACCCACATCTTCTCACCCAAACTTCCTGTCCGAATTACTAGGTGACTGCAGCACACAACTATTGAACCCAGTGCAGTGTCAAAAGGTTGTTGGTTGGATAGCGGATAATGCTTCCAGTCACTTTGCCACCACCACCCTGTCTTCCACATGGTCAAATGTCAGTAGCCGTGAGTCTGGACCGCATGTTCCTCACCCTGATCCTCCTTCCTCCCACCACTCCGAGTGCCCGGAGACAACTGACCCCACACTTGGACATTCCTAAAAGCTGTTCACTTTTCCATTGATTGATTTGGGCCTCTCGCCTGGTCCACTTGAAGTGGGGCAAGAGGAGATCGCATGTAGCGATGACCAAATATTTCAGCAGCCATGGTCACATGAAGGTGACAGTGGGAAAGTGTCACAAGAGGTGGAAGAAGATGAGACACAATTGCCAGAAAGTCAGGAGGAGGACCAGGGTGCGAAAGTGGAAGATGAGGTGGTGGATGATATAGTAACTGACTCAAGCTGGCAGGAGGCCATGCAGAGCGAGGACAGCAGGACACAGGGGGAGGGAGGCATAGCACCTCAACAGGCAGGAAGAAGCAGGGTTGTGGCTGCAGACAGAAGGTGGGCAACCGTTCTGTTGTGAACTATACTTTTTGGCTCCCTCTTGTGGTCACTAGCGGTATGGCACTTGGAGATTCTTTCCCCAGGTTTGTAGTCACCTGGTTCGTTAGTCCCTGGGTGTTCCTATTTAAACTTCCTGGATTCTTAGTCCAGTGCCTGGCATCAATGTAATCAGTCCTTGTCTGGTTGCTCCTGTCTTCTGGTCCTGATTTTTGCAAGATAAGCTAAGTCCTGCTTTCTTATTTTTGTTCATTTGTATTGTTCAGTTTTTTGTCCAGCTTGTTCATAATGTGATTTCTGTTTTTGCTGGAAGCTCTTAGGGGGCTGATATTCTCCCCCCACACCGTTAGTCGGTGCGGGGGTTCTTGGATATTCAGCGTGGATATTTTTGTAGGGTTTTTCGCTGACCGCATAAGTCCGCTTTCTATATTTCTGCTATTATATAGTGGGCCTCTCTTTGCTGAATCTAGTTCATACTTACGTTTGTCCTTTCTTCTTACCTCACCGTTATTATTTGTTGGGGGCCTGTATCTACTTTGGGGTACCCTTCTCTTGAGGCAAGTGAGGTCTGATTTTCTCTGAAAGGGTTAGTTAGTTCTCCGGCTGGCGCGAGACGTCTAGAACCAACGTAGGTATGTTCCCCGGCTGCTATTAGTTGTGGGCTAGGATCAGGTATGCAGTCAGCTCAGTTACCACCTCCCTATGAGCTGGTTTTTTATGTTTGCAGACTTTGCTGAAAACCCTGAGATCCTCTACCATTGGGATCATAACACCGTTCCCCGTAACATCAATGCCAGTTCAACTGTTAGGTTTTCCTGAGTCTATGTTTTTTAAAGACTCTGCCAATAACCCCAAAAAGGCAATTTGCACCACCTGCCAGGCCAACATCAGCAGGGTAGCAAAACTACCAGCCTGACCACCACCAGCATGATCAGGCACATGGCAGCAAAGCTCCTGACTTTGTGGGCTGAATCCCAGGGTCCAGGAACAGTGTCTGCGGGTGACACCACTGCTTCTTCCGCTGTTGTGAATGAAAGAAAATCCTCTGTCCATGGTGCATGCAAAGATGCCTCCTGCCCTGCACCTGTCATTGCACACACTTAACTAGCACCATCAGCAAACACTTCCACGTCCTTATCCCAGTGCAGCATTCAGTTGTCCATACCCCAGTACTTGAAACTCAAGCGCAAATACGCAGCCAATGCCCCAAAGCCCACATTTCTCGTCTGCTTGAGCTTTAGGCTCGTGGAGATGGAAGCTTTCTAGAACCTGATGGCCGTCCCGTGGTACTCGGTCCTCAGCACCACTATTTCTCCCAGTGTGTCACCCCCGCATTACACAAGCATGTGTCACAAGCATGTACTTACTGGGAAATTCCATCTATTCAGGGACACATGGACAAGTGCTTGTCGGCAGGGACGGTACATCTCGCTGACAGCACACTGGGCAAATATAGTGGAAACCTGGACCGAGTTGGAACTTGGGATGGAACACATTCTCCCGACGCCGGGGATTGCAGGCCTTAGCTCAATCACTGTTACCCCCACAGTCTACAGCTCCTGCACCTCCTACTCCTCCTCTTCATCCTCCATCTTTGAAATGACCACATCAGTCACAAGCTGGAAGCACTGCAGCACTGCTTTAGCAAAGCGGCACAGGCTGTGCTGAAGCTAATAGGCTTAGGTGACAAGCCGCACAATGCTGAAGAGTTGTGGACAGCTCTGAAAGAGCAGGCAGATCTATGGCTGACATCGCTGATCCCAGAGTAAGGCAAGGCATGATCATGTGTGACAATGGCCAGAACCTGGAGGTGGCTCTGAGGTGAGACGAGCTCACAAATGTGTCATGCCTGGCACATGTGCTTAACCTCGTGGTTCAGTGGTTTCTCAAAACCTACCCGGAGCTGCCAGATCTGCATGAGCGGCGATGATGCCATAATTAGAGCCACCGCCCTGCTTCTCTGTATTCTGAAATGCACACAATCAAAGAGGACGCATTACAGGTGGAGCACGATGAGAAGGAGCAAGGAACAATATAGGGTGATTACACACAGCCCAGCCTCATCTCATCCTGTGGATTGTGTGACAATGAGGTAGAGTAGGAGGGGGAGGAGGAAGAACAAGAGCTACTTTCATGAGCTATAGACGGTACTACTTGCACAACAGTCATATCGTCTGTTCAGCATGGATGGCCTGAAGACAGAGTGGAGAAGGAGGAGAAGAGCTTGGTCAGTCATCCTCTCGGTGAGGACATGGAAGTATTGCCTGTTAGCAGTCTAGCATGCATGGCTGAGTTTAAGTTATGCTGCCTTTCCCGTGACCCTCGCATTCTCAAAATTTTAGGTGAGAGTCATTACTGGTTGTTGACACTTCTAGACCCACGCTATAAGGAGAACTCGCTATCTTTTACTCACGAGGCAGACAGGTCTACTAAAATAGGGTAGTGCAAGAAGGCCCTTGTGGAATTATTAAAAAATTCCCATCTGAAAACGCTGGTAGCAGAGGTCACAGTTTGCTGGACAATTAAGGAGTATAGGCTAGAGAGACACAACTCCAATCCAGCAGAGGCAGGGGAACACTGTCAAAGTTCTGGGACATTTTTCTCAGACCCTCCCATTGCACAGGCCCTGAGGCACAGGATACTCTCACGAGGAGTGCAAAGTTTGGAAATATGCTGAGGGAGTACGTTGCTGATGTTCTCCCTGATTCCTCTGTGCCTTTTAATTGTTGGGTATCCAAGCTGAACACATGGCACATACTGGCTCTCTACACCTTGGAGATCCTGGCCTGCCCTGCTGCTAGCATTTTGTCAGAGCAGGTTTTCGTGCCGCTAGTGGAATTATAACTGATAAGCGCATCTGCCTGTCAACTGAAAATGCTGACAGGCTGACTCTTATAAAAAAGAACAAGGGCTGGATTAGGCCAGACTTCTCAACACCATCGAATGATAGCAGCGTATCATAAACTCAAATCCAGTGTCTTTCTTTAGGAGGTCTATTCTCATGCTCCTCTTCACACCCATATATGGGTATATGCTTCCTGATTTTGGCTATTTGCTGTTGTCCTCTTCCTTCTCCTCATCCTGTACCACCATATCACCTGTATGACCGTGGTCCATGATACCACATCCACATAATTTTTTTAAAGGGTGTTTATGATGCCTGTAGAAACAATTTGTTAGGCTACGTTCACATTTGCGGTCTGCGCCGCAGCATCGTCGCCGCAAGACAACGCATGCGTCGTGCGGCCCTATCTTTAACATTGGGGCCGCATGTACATGCGTTGTCATGCGTTGTGTTGCGTTGTACGCCGCATGCGGCGTTAGGGCGCACCTGTCAGGGCGCGGCAAACGCAACATGTTGCATTTTTTGGGCGGCGCCGACCTTTTAAAAAACGCATGTGCGGCGCCCCCATTGCCGCAGGGCCGAGGGGTACCCGGTACCGGACCTCTGGGTCTCTGCTCTGGGGTTGTCACGGTGGCTAGGCCTGGTCCGTGACCCTGCCGAGGGGCGCACAGTCAGGAGTGATGATAGATGTAGATAGTGGTAGCGATGGTGAGGCTGTAGTGATGCGGTGCAGTGGTGCGGTGCAGCAAATAATGAGGACACCAGGTTGCAGTCTCTTTATCTCTTTACTGTAGATCTCTGGGTCCTCAGTCCGGAATCCAGATCACCAGGCTGCGCAAGTCCGGCCGGTCCAATGGCACCTCCAGAGTTCCCTTAACAGGTGGAAATCTGTGCCTTCCTTCTAGCGCTATGTGTTGTAGTCCTTCCCTGCTGTGCTTACGGAAAGTCCCCACAACTGTTGTGTCTGTTTCTTAAGTTCCCTCACAACTTGATTAGATGATCTTCTGCTAATCTTCCGTCCCTCCCTGATGTTGCGGTCAGGACGGCACCCGTTTGACGGGTAGGCTCGGAGCTCTTCCGGGACCCTAGAGTCGCCCCTCTCCACAAGTTGCCCCCCAAGACTGCATAGGTGATTTAGGTGAGACAGCCCGCCTGAGACTGACTGTCCTGCTGTAGGTTCGAAGTATTGCCTGAAGCTGTATGTAGAAATACTTCCTTCGGCGTTCCGGCCACCGGTTGTTTGCGCCTCAGTAGGATGTTGCCTCGGTCTTACAGCACGACCCCTACTGGTATTCTCCTTCTTGCTTTGATCTCGTTTCTCACTCAGCACAATCTATCTCGCTTCCAGTCCCTTCTTGGGCACCGCCGCTATACTGTGCAGGCACGGTCCCGTTACGTTCGCTCAAGTTGCCAAGCCCCTGTCAGGATCCCACCCCTGACAGGGACCCTACTGAATCTTCCCCCGCAACACCCTCTGCCACAAGGTGTTGCCTGGTTCCCATCCAGTCAGCTTTCTGTCTAACTTCCTGCCTGACCCCCAGTTTTACCTGTGTGTGGAGAGTGGCCTAGTAAATAGAACCCTTAGCTCCCCCTGGAGGCCCGGCGGTGAAATGTATTGGTGTCTGTGATACCTGATCAGATGAACTCCTTCAGTGCCATCAGACGTACCACAGCTCCCCTTAGTGGCGGAGCCACAGTACTGCAACTACCAGGACTCTGGGGAGCTGCACTCCCCCCCGGTTAAATCCAGGACTCCGGGACTGGGAAGAAACAACAATACAGGTTAGCAAAAAGACATACAATTTTTGTTGAGTGCAAATAACAATAAGTATACTTGAACAGAGCTTCCCTTTATGGGAGGTGAGGACACTTGAATGTTACAAAACATGGTTAAATATTACAGCAACAGGCTATAAATAACTTCTGTTACCCAAACGGGTATTCTACTTAGTGCAATTCTTTGAACAATAATTTAACATCGCCTTTAAGGACGTACACTCAGCATCCGCTAAAGACCTTCCTATAATCACATTATAAGGCAATTTTAACTTCACATTCTCCTTCTTTACATCTGCAGGACCGCCTGTCCTAATGACGCCAGACCTACTGCCTCTCCTTTCTTACAGGACCGCTCCTTTCAGCCCGAGCCTTCTGTCTTTTCAACTACTATACTCAGTATAGAACATAACGTACTTTCAGTTTAGGAATACTGAGCCATCTTCATATGGCTCCTAGGAGGACTCACAGCCTAACCCCTACGGGTTCACTTTCTGTCCTCTGTAACACATTATTAAACTCCTTCTTTACAATAAACTAGTTTTCTACGGAGGACTTAGGGTTCACCTTCTATCCCCATTTTCTATCAACATTACCAAACATTTTCTTAGAGCATTAACTTCTATCTTTACTTTCTTGCTAACAACTATGCAGGACACTATGTCTACCCCTACGGGCCTACTGCACCTTTCTTCTAGCTTTCACACTTCCTTCCAATGAACATTATCAGCATTTCTTTTACAATTAACTAGTTCAATACATATAACTTCTACATGTAAACATTATCATTTCCTTTCAAAGCGTCATTATCACTTTACTGTTCTAAGGCAGTATTACTCATAAGTACACAGATGAACATCCCCTTTAAGAGGGGATCAAGTCTTTATGAGGTAGCATATCTTCTCAGGCTACCAGTCCATACTCAGCAAAGGCTCCGGTGCGGTATCTTCGCAAAGAGTCTCTCTTTAAGTAAAACCAGTAGGGAGCGCCTTTAAGAAGGTGCAAACTATTTACAATAAGTTTGTATCATGCACTGTTCATGATTGCGGCAGTTCTGAAAACTTGTGCCAACTTGGAAAAACAAACAACACAATAGGGATCCCGGGTCAACAAAGGGATCCCCTTAGGAGTTAACCCTAACCGGATTCAGCAGCAAATCAGGAAACAAACAGTTAAATGAACTATTTACATTAACGCAGTGTTCTTCCTTACTGTTGTGGTGCAGAAGGTGGTTTCCTCCCGGGCCTCACCAGACCAACGGGTCGCGCTGCCGATCCAAGGAGCGGGTCCTGCCCCAGCAGCGACAGGATCCCTCGCCGGGATGTTCTTCTCACTGATGAACCAGCACGCCCCCAAGGTACATGGTGGGTCCGGGTTCCCCGCTGCTCCGCAGGGACAGGTTCTGTGACTTTTGCAGCAGGAGGTTCATCCTCTGATGCTCCGGCAGCGGCTTGGAGTGCGATGCACCGCTGGACGTCCCGAGCTATCCAGCCCGCCTCAGCGGTTTCTCTCCTCCACCTGGTGTAGGTCACAGCGTCACCTGGCTCTGGGTCGCGGGCGAACCTTCCTCCGCATGGCTCCACTTCCTCCCGGTCCACACGGACTTGCAATGGCTCCCCGATCTCCTGTATAACTCCCCTTCCACGTCGGGAGTTGAAGGAGACCACTACACCCCAGTGAGACGATGGGACTTCTGTGACGCTGGTCAGATCGACCTGGGTTGCCGGTTGCGGTCGGTCTCGCCATGCAGCCATCAAGCGCCGCAGGTGTTCGGCCTCTGGCATGATCTTCAGGCCCTGCATCCGCAGCGCAGCTTCAGCCGCGGCCGGGTTGGGAGGAGCGGGGGACACTGCCGACAGGTGGACCTCCGTGGGTTGGCCCAGCCGCGCAAGCACCCGGGCATCCGCCTCCAGGCGGCGCGCTATCTGCCGGGCTTCGGCTGCAGCCACACACTCCTCAGACGGCGGCCAGTTGGGTCGACCCATCAGTGGTTCCGTGAGGGTCAGGCCCCTCAACGATGGCGTCTCCGAGGCTGTGTCCGGTGATGCGGCTCTAGACCGAGGCAGGTCATCCCCATGCGGTGCTCCTGGCATCGCCATCTTTTTCTCTTCTCCCGCGTCTTCTTCCCGCGGTCTCTTTCGTGGGCGGCCTCGTCTCCATGGTCTCCACCCTCCAAACAGGATCAGGAGGCGGACCTCGGCTGTTGACGGACACGTCCTCAGGACACAGAAGTATTTAGACTGGGCGGCCATTGCCCTTAGCGCTCTCCAGCTTGCCTACGCCCACTCCACGCCCCTCTTCTTCTCCTGCGCTTCTCCTCAGCGCTGCAATGGCGGCGGGTTTTGGCGGTAAATGGCGCAGCACAGTTCTTGCAATAAAGTACAGTCCAAGCACAATAAATCACAGTTCCAAGGCACACATGACCTGATTCCTCAGGCTTAAGTAGATCCTGTTTGTGACGCCAAAATTGCGGCGCCCCCACTGCCGCAGGGCCGAGGGGTACCCGGTACCGGACCTCTGGGTCTCTGCTCTGGGGTTGTCACGGTGGCTAGGCCCGGTCCGTGACCCTGCCGAGGGGCGCACAGTCAGGAGTGATGATAGATGTAGATAGTGGTAGCGGTGGTGAGGCTGTAGTGATGCGGTGCAGTGGTGCGGTGCAGCAAATAACGAGGACACCAGGATGCAGTCTCTTTACCTCTTTACTGTAGATCTCTGGGTCCTCAGTCCGGAATCCAGATCACCAGGCTGCGCAAGTCCGGCCGGTCCAATGGCACCTCCAGAGTTCCCTTAACAGGTGGAAATCTGTGCCTTCCTTCTAGCGCTATGTGTTGTAGTCCTTCCCTGCTGTGCTTACGGAAAGTCCCCACAACTGTTGTGTCTGTTTCTTAAGTTCCCTCACAACTCGATTAGATGATCTTCTTCTAATCTTCCGTCCCTCCCTGATGTTGCGGTCAGGACGGCACCCGTTTGACGGGTAGGCTCGGAGCTCTTCCGGGACCCTAGAGTCGCCCCTCTCCACAAGTTGCCCCCCAAGACTGCATAGGTGATTTAGGTGAGACAGCCCGCCTGAGACTGACTGTCCTGCTGTAGGTTCGAAGTATTGCCTGAAGCTGTATGTAGAAATACTTCCTTCGGCGTTCCGGCCACCGGTTGTTTGCGCCTCAGTAGGATGTTGCCTCGGTCTTACAGCACGACCCCTACTGGTATTCTCCTTCTTGCTTTGATCTCGTTTCTCACTCAGCACAATCTATCTCGCTTCCAGTCCCTTCTTGGGCACCGCCGCTATACTGTGCAGGCACGGTCCCGTTACGTTCGCTCAAGTTGCCAAGCCCCTGTCAGGATCCCACCCCTGACAGGGACCCTACTGAATCTTCCCCCGCAACACCCTCTGCCACAAGGTGTTGCCTGGTTCCCATCCAGTCAGCTTTCTGTCTAACTTCCTGCCTGACCCCCAGTTTTACCTGTGTGTGGAGAGTGGCCTAGTAAATAGAACCCTTAGCTCCCCCTGGAGGCCCGGCGGTGAAATGTATTGGTGTCTGTGATACCTGATCAGATGAACTCCTTCAGTGCCATCAGACGTACCATAGCTCCTCTTAGTGGCGGAGCCACAGTACTGCAACGACCAGGACTCTGGGGCGTTGCACATGCGTCGTGTTTGCATCGTGTTTGCGTCGTCGATGCGCCTTATTCCCCATTGAATTGTATTGACAAAGCAGACGACGCAAGTACTTGCGTCGTGGTGCGTTGTACGACGCATGCGTTTTCAATTAAAAAATGCAAAACATTGTCTAGACTTTGTCTAGACACTAAAAAAACACTATATATATATATATATATATATATATATATATATATATATATATATATATATATATATATATATATAAAAAAAGGGGTTTGGCATTGTCTTTCACAAGGCTATTCCAGAGAGAAAAGACTGAGAGGAGCAATCTGCTTTCAAAACCTGTAAGTATATAATTTCTCTTTGCATTTTTATTCTGTGTTTTATTTCTTGATTTTGATTTAAATTTGTGCAATGTTTGGTCTGTGCTATTGTACGGTTATGGCACTGTGGGTTGTTTTTGAAAAATTATGTTTTTTAATCTGGTTCTGATGTACTTCTGGCGTTATATGATGGCGTTTCTTGTCTTCGGCCTTGCTTGGTTTTGGATTGGTTTTGGATTGGTTTTGGGTTGTTCTGGTGTCATGCGGTTGTTCAATGTCTTTTTTTTGGCTGATTTTTTCTTGTTAAATTTCTGGTGCATGTCTTTTTCTGGTTTCTATTGTTGGGGGTAACCGTATGGCGTTTTCTTGGCTCATGTCTTGCTGTGTTTTATTATGCTGTTGGCATTTTTTTTTCTTTCCTTGAGTGTATTTTCTTGCTGGTGGGGGGGCTACATTTATGATGTTTCATTTGTATTGTATTGTTCCGTGCGGCTATATGCCATTCTATTTTCAATTTTTTTTTTTTTAATCTCTGATGGTTTTACGTCGTTTTCCGTATGGCATATATCTCCTTCCTTGACTGTTTGCATTGCCAAGTTTGGAGTATGGATGGTTTTTTTTTTGGGGGGGCCCTTTTTTTTATTTTTTCATGGTTTTTTTTTTCTATTTGACTATGGTTTATCTTTGGGTTGCTGTATATTTTAACAGCGGTTGTCCCGTAATGTTTATTGCTTATTATCTAGAATGGTATTTATCACCTTTTTCTGATGTAGTTCTGTGGGTATATGTCACAAGATGGTGTTGTTTTGGATCATGTCTTGTTGTAATTGTAAAGTATGGCGTTCATTAGTTTGCTATTTCATTGGGCTTTTTTTTTTCTATACAAATAAAGGGTTTTTTTTGTAAGTTTTTATTTTTTTAAATTTGGACATAGGTGTCTATTTTTGCTTAATTTTGTTTGGGTCTATTCTGGATGAAACTTTTTCATACTCTGCATTGTGTTGTATCTGCTATTGTATTCTCTTGCAATGTATGGCGTTGTGGTGTCGCTTGTTGAGTTTGCATTGTCCTATCAGTCAACAGTCCATTGTGGTTGTTATTTTTATTTTTTATTTTTTGGCTATTTTATTGTATGTGGCAGTGTTAGCTTTGGATTTGATTTTTTGCTCAGTTTTTCATTGCAGAACAAACTTGCAAGAATTCCAAGATCTGCATCTAGCCAATCGGCGCAGGGGAGTGCGGTGAGTAATTATGTCCAATATGTTACTATTCGCTGTCATTTGTAGCCTTGGCAATAATTTTTGTCTACAATTTTTACAGGCTTCTTCAAGTGAGGGGGAAGGGAATCAGCGGGAGCAGAGAGCTCGGGGCCAAGGTGTGGCGTCAAGCCGGCGAGTGAGTATTTTTTTTTTTTATTTAAATTTCTTTTCTTGACTAGCATCCTGCTGTGAGGAACAGTACATTTGACTAGCATCCTGATTTCACTAGGGATAGCTTCTAAGGGCTGCACGTATTGGGGGAAGGTAACATACAGTTGAACTCCCTGCACAAGAACATACATAAAAACAGGTGTAGAAACCAGAGATACATACATCAAATGGCATATTATTCAAAGACAGGACAGGGCAAAGGTACATATCATGACAGGTGCTGGTGGTTGTTCATATTTTCAAATCTTTCACCTTAATGTTTTCTAATTATTCTAGGTTTCACAACGGGACCACGGTGAGAGTATTGATGTGGACCTCCTATTCACCAGCATCCAGGAGCGTGGCCCGTTGTGGGACAGCCATGACCCCCGGCACATGGACCAGGTGGTGTTGAGGCGTTTGTGGGTTGAGGTGGCAAAGTCACTGTGGGATGGCTTTGAAAGCGCTTCAGGCACGGACAAAAGCAACTTTGGTGAGTATTGCTGATACGCCGTGCTGATACGCTGCTATGACCGATCATGCCAGGATAAACACAACCGTGTGTGATGCGATCAACGCCTTCAACTTTGCATCGCAAATGGTTATTTTATCCTTTTTAAATGCTAAATATGTAACCTTTTTTTTTCTTTGCATTCACGGTTAAAAAGTTGAGGACCAGATGGCGATCCATGAAGGACCGTTTCAATAAGGGGCTCCGTAATGAGGAGGAGCAAGCTCGGAGTGGTGCTGGTGTGGCCAAGTGTGTTCCCTACAAATATCACAGGGCGTTACAGTTCCTAAGACCGGTCCTTGGCCGCCGACAGTAAGTATTTTGTCTACATACCATATTGCACAGCCACATCGTACATTGCCCAGCCACGTACATTGCGCATCCACATAGTATATTGCCAGGCCACTATATCGCAGCCACATAGTACAAGTTCTGGCCATGTATCCACATAGTATATTTCCCAGGCACATAGTGTATTGGCCATCCATGTAGTCAGCGTAGCATATTGGCCATCCAAGTAACTTTTTCCCTAGTGGGATGATATATTGCCCATTAGTAATTTTTTTGGTTAAGCGTGAGTCCTTGTAGTCCATGACAGGTTACGTTCTGAGTCAGGGTAGTTCTGATCGCAGGAATAATGATGACGTCTCGATCACATGATCCTAACATCATGGCAGTTCCTGCGATCAGCGTTAAAATGGCAGACATCAGCAAAGTCACTGTGTATATATATATATTTTTTTTTTTTAAATTTTCTCTTGACTTTAAATTTTATACTATTTTTGCGGCATAGACAGCGTCAAGAAAGAGTTTATGAAATAAAATTTTTTTATAACACAACGCGTGTGTTTGCTGATGACAGTGGTATGCGGTCAAAAGGCTTTGGCAGCGGGAATGAGCAGTCATTTTCTGCCGTTGGTATGTCCATGATTGTTATCGTCAGCCATAACGGGCAGCTGGCGATAACAATCAGCAATAGTGTTGAGCATTCCGATACCGCAAGTATCGAGTATCGGCCGATATTTGCGGTATCGGAATTCCGATACCGAGATCCGATACTTTTGTTGTATCGGGAATCGGTATCGGGATCGATATAATGTGTAAAATAAAGAATTAAAATAAAAAATATTGATATACTCACCTCTCCGACGCAGCCTGCACCTTACCGAGGGACCCGGCAGCCTGCTTTGCTTAAAATGCGCGCGTTTACTGCCTTCCATGACGTCACGGCTTCTGATTGGTCGCGTACCGCCCATGTGACCGCGACGCGACCAATCACAAGCCGTGAAGTAATTCTCAGGTCCTAAATGCCTAATTCTAGGCATTCAGGACCTGAAAATTACGTCACGGCTTATGATTGGTCGCGTGCCGCCCATGTGACCGCGACGCGACCAATCACAAGCCGTGACGTAATTCTCAGGTCCTAAATGCCTAATTCTAGGCATTCAGGACCTGAAAATTATGTCACGGCTTGTGATTGGTCGCGTCGCGGTCACATTGGTGGCAAGCGACCAATCAGAAGCCGTGACGTCACGGAAGGCAGTAAACGCGCGCATTTTAAGCAAAGCAGGCTGCCGGTTCCCTCGGTAAGGTGCAGGCTGCGTCGGAGAGGTGAGTATATCAATATTTTTTATTTTAATTCTTTATTTTACACATTAATATGGATCCCAGGGCCTGAAGGAGAGTTTCCTCTCCTTCAGACCCTGGGAACCATCAGGGATACCGTCCGATACTTGAGTCCCATTGACTTGTATTGGTATCGGGTATCGGTATCGGATTAGATCCGATACTTTGCCGGTATCGGCCGATACTTTCCGATACCGATACTTTCAAGTAACGGACGGTATCGCTCAACACTAATCAGCTATTTATTATAGGCCACACAGACTGAGAGACAGAGGATTGTAATGTATTGTTGTGTCATGTAATGTTAACTTTATTACAGGAGTTGGCGTATGTGATAGGTTATTAATTGAAGACTAATCTTTCCCTTATCTTTTCACAGAACACACAGCAGCACCCTCGAGCGTGCTCGCCCATCTGGAGCGGAACTTCATGAATCGCCATCTGACCCGTCACAGCCATCCCACAGCGACAGCAGGCTTTCACCACCATCTGGTGAACCGGCAGCCGGTCCATCAGGTGTTCCCCTGGCCGAGGCCTCTGGCGCTCCTTCTTTCGGGAATTCCCGACAGCGCCAGCGGGCCTCGGACAGGCCAACCATGCCCGAATTTTTGCATTTGAGCACGGTCTTCCAGAACTGTTTCAAGGCGCTGGGCAATAGAATGGACACTGCTCTGTCCAATATCGACCGGCGCCTTGAAAATATGGAATCCGAGCTCTCGAGGCCGGCCAAACATTTTTTTAGTGCCATTGCTAAGGGTATGGTGGAACACCTTATGCCGGAACTCCAGATTTCGGTGATGCAGGCCTGCAACACTGCCTACGTGAGGGCTCTGCAGCAGGCTTGGGTCATGCAGTCAGTGACTACAATGCCCGTAGTGCCGTCGCTGTCTAGCATGACTCCGACTCCTGCTGCAGAGCCACTCCAGCCACCCCACCGAGGTCCGCGTGCGGAGCGACGCCATCACAGGCACCATAACATTGAGCCGCCGACTCCTGCTCCTGCCAGGCCCTCATCCTCCCGTAGCCGTCATGCTGTGGGAGCTGCCGCGGGAGAACAGAGGAGGAAGAGAAGGAGGACACACACTGCGGCTCTGGCTGCTCCAATCATACAGACACCAACTTCGCGGCAGGGGTCTAGCCGCAGCAGGAGCAGCCAGGGCCATTCAAGAACCCATGGAAGGCTTGTTTTGCCTCCTCCCTCCCCTACAGAGGTTGCTGTTTCGTCGCCAGGGTACCCTGAGGGCTTGGAATTGCCGTCGAGCCTACTGGACTCTGGCTCAACATCATCCTCCTCTTCCTCTCCCCATTCCCAACCAGAGACTTACCACTCACCCATGGTAGCTGAGGTTGATACCCCCTAATTTTATTTCCCCTTTTTTTTCCCTGTTTCCCCAATAAAAATTGTTATCTTCATAACAATATTTGTTCTTATTTTGCAGTATACTTCTCGGCAATTCACGCCGTGCGCCGTCTATACATATTTTGTGCTTCAAACACCTCATATATGCAATGTCAGACAGTATTTTTACAATTTTTATTTTGCCTTTTTTTGGGTGTCTCTCATTGCTGTATGAGGTGTTTACAAACACTAAAGGTACCTTCACACTTAAGCAACGCTGCAGCGAAACAGACAATGATGCAGATCACTGCAGCGTCGCTATTTGGTCGCTGGAGAGCTGTCTGTGTGACAGCTCTCCAGCGACCAACGATGCCGAGGTCCCCGGGTAACCAGGGTAAACATCGGGTTGCTAAGTGCAGGGCCACGCTTCCGATATTTACCCTGGTTACCAGTGTTAAATGTAAAAAAAACAACAGTACATATACTCACCTTCACGTCCCCCGGCGTCCGCTTCCCTGCACTGACTGAGTGCCGGCCCTAACAGCAGAGCGGTCACGTCACCGCTGTGCTCTGCATTCACTTTACGGCCGGCACTCAGTCAGTGCAGGGAGCGGACGCCGGGGGACGCGAAGGTGAGTATATGTACTGTTGGTTTTTTTACATTTAACACTGGTAACCAGGGTAAATATCAGGTTACTAAGCGCGGCCCTGCGCTTAGTAACCCAATATTTACCCTGATTACCATTGTAAAACATCGCTGGTATCGTTGCTTTTGCTGTCAAACACAATGATACACGGCGATCTGACAACCAAAAAAAGTTTACTGTAACCAACGACCAGCGATATCACAGCAGGATCCTGATCGCTGCTGCCTGCCAAACTCAACGATATCGCTAGCCAGGACGCAGCAACGTCACAGATCGCTAGCGTTATCGTTTAGTGTGAAGGTACCTTAACTGTTATTGTATACATATAATAAGGTCAGTGCTCCAGTGGTTGCAATGGTCACATGGCAAAGTGTTGACACTATTTGAATCAGGATGAATTTCTGCATCCTGACTTCAATACTTTATGGAGCGAACAAGATGGGCTCCCTCGTTGGCAAACTGAACAGTTTCCAATAGCATATGGACATGGCTTCCTGGTGTGCGGTTGGCGATCTGCTTTTTTCCGGCACTGCATCCGCATGTTCCAAGGCTGTGTGAGTGGCACAACCCATGCACAACCAAAGCCTATTGGCCTCGCCATGGTGTGGTGCCAGTAACACTGCCGCGTCACATGCAGCTGCGTGGGGTGAAAATGTATTATTAGCAAGTGCACTCATTGAAGCCGTGTTCCACATGAAACTAGTCTGCAATCTTGACAGTTTGCCTAGGAAGGAGAGAATCATGTTTGCTCAACTAGCGAACACACAACCATGTGAACAAAAGTGTGGGGGGTTTGCAGACCATTTGGGAGCTGGTGATCACCAGAGTACATTTTGGGCGGTACACCGTTTTAGCGCAGTTGGTATAAATATGTTCTTTGAAGCACTGTAGAAAACGTTGAAATTTTTTTTATTAAACAACAACATTTTAAAAAAAAGGGTTCCAAGTTTTTAGATAAGGCACATTACAGTAACAAACATTTGTGAAGTATAGGTAGATGCAAAATTTGACCTAACAAAACCAACCTAAACGGAGGACATTTATTGCACATAATACTGGAGAATTAGTTTATTATTATATTATATTTTTAGCACAGTCACAGTAGAGGTATTTATTGGTGTAGTTAAAACCAGAATACAGTCCAACAGTAACATTAACACTACACCATTTGATCTTGCCATGACACACGGCCAACATCTGAAACAAAATAGGCCGCAAAACGATCCCTCATCTGCGCAATTTCAACACTTCTCCTCAGAGGATGATCTTGGTAATCGGGCAATGGGTTGGCTATGGGTTCATCGAGTTCCACGTTCAGTCTCTCTTTGGCCATAATATAATTGTGGAGAACCACACAAGCCTTCACCACCTCATCCACTGTTTCAATTTTAAGATTAACGGCGGATCCTAATATACGCCATTTGGAGACAAGGATGCCAAAGGCGCACTCCACAGTTCTTCTGGCCCTGGACAGTCTGTAATTGAAAATCCTTTTTGTATGGTCCAAGCCCCGACTGGAGTAGGGTTTCAGTAGGTTGTTAGACATCTGAAATGCCTCATCCCCAACCACAACAAATGGCATTGCCGGGCCTTCGGTGTGGGGAAGAGGTCGTGGCTGGGGGAAATTAAAATTGTTCCCATATAATCTTTGGCCCATATCCGACTCCTTAAATGTCCGTGAGTCATTTGCATGGCCAAACGCACCAATGTCCACTGCGAGAATCCTGCAGTCCGCACCTGCAATTGCCATGAGCACAGTGGAAAAGTATTTTTTATAATTAAAAAAAGTGATCCACTTTTTGCAGGCTTGGTAATCCGAATGTGCTTTCCATCCACTGCGCCAATACAGTTCGGAAAAGAACACACTTGCTCAAATTTCTGGGCGTTGGCCTCCCAGATTTCACTTGTAGGGACAGGTAAAAATTCCTCCCGGAGATTATCCCACAAAGCGCGGCATGTGTTGGCAATAATTCCGGAAAGAGTGGAGACTCCAATCCTGAATTGGAAATGCAGGGATCTCAAGGTCTCTCTGGTAGCCAGGAAACTGCCAAGAAGATAAAGAAAGAAATTACATTAAAGTACATTGTAATTTATAAAAGTACATTGACCATACCAAACCCAAAACAAATTTTAAAAAAAAGATAAACAAAGGGAAGAACATATCACAGTAATTCAAACAGCTACGTACTGTAGAGTCACCAGCAGCCGTTCCTCTGCGGAAATTGATCTACGGAGCTGCGTGTCCTGCCTGCTAATGGCTCCTTCCACCCGATGCAGAAGATAGCGGAAGCTGTCTTGACTCTTGAGACATCCTGGTATATTCAAAATATTTTTCCAGGTTGTCATTGAGTTCGCCAAACAAGCAATGGTAGGCTCCACGGCTCTCCCGGACTTCCACGATAGGGTGTATCCAAAAGCGGCGACGACTCCATCTCCATTTTTCCCTTTCCCGTTGATGATAACAGGCGAGAGCATAGGCATTAGCCAAGGCAAATTCCATCTCCATATCCATGTAGATACTGTCCATGGGACGCTCCATCATGAATACCAGCAAAATGGGAGGAATTCATCTCTGCCAGGGTATATATACACAATTACATTACACCAACCCTCTTCTAGCCATTGGTGGTCTTTATCTAGTGTGTAGACACAATTTTTTTTTTTGGGGGGGGTGAAGAATGACTCACTGTAGGAAAACGCATGCATCTGGAAACGCAGCGTTTTTTGGTCAAAACGCAACAGCGTTTCAAAAAACGCTGCATTTTTCGACGCATGTGTTAAACGCATGCGTCTCAAAACCATGTGTTTTTATTGCGTTTTGATTGCGTCATGCGTTGCGGCGATGACGCTGCGGCGCAGACCGCAAATGTGAACGTAGACAGACAGTATGTAAGGCGCTGGGTTTCTTCCACTGCACATATCAAGCGTTGCCTGCTTCTGTGGTCTCCCACTCAGCTGTGGCCACTGCAAGTGCAGCTGATCATAGACATCGGTCTCAGCATCTTGCTTAGGGTCAGGCTGTTCATCTGGTAATTGCTGGCTCTTCAGCCAAGCCTATGTTAACCAGCGGTAGGAAGCGACGAATGAACGCTCTGGAGACTAACTCCAGAAATCACCCTACTGAGCATGCTTGTGATATGGTGACGTCTCATTGGTGGTTGGTCGTCAGCTGCTGTGGTGATGTGGCAGCACCAGATTGGTCCACGAGAGCAAGGTACTGTCTGACTGGACATGAGCTGAACATATAAAAGGGTCTCATAGGCACACGTTGGTGCTCTAGTATCATTTGTGTTGGTGTGCGTGAGTAGATATGCTACCACTCTGACTGCACATGTATGTGTTGTGATCATGCTCAGCTTAGAGCCAATTTGGGTTTTTGCTTGCCGCTTGGCTTCCAATTTCTGTATCCGGTCGTGTGTGTGATTAGCACAACTGAGTTACAGAGCAAGTCCAATCACAGAGCCTTTTTGCTCCCCTGTGAGTTCTACAGGGTTTTGTTTTAGTTAACTAACGTCAGCATAGTATTTTCCTGTTGACTTGGCATGTCTTGACTTGGCTGTTGGACAGCTCTATTGCAGAGCATCTATTCGTTTACTGTGTATGAGTGATAAAGCTCTATTGCAGAGCATCTATTCTGTTACTGTGCGCGAGTGACACAGCTCTATTGCAGATTATCTATTACATTACAGTGTGTGAGTGGCACAGCTGTATAGCAGAGCATGTGTTCTGTTTCTGCTTGCATGTTCATTTCTGGTGCAGTTCACAGAGTGGCGCTTAACTCTTTGTGAGCAAACAATCACTTGCTGTGTGTTCCATCATTGTTCACACTAACTGCAGTTTAACATCTCTGCATGGTGCACTTTTCTATTAAATTTATTTAGAGCAATCCGCCAACTCTAACAGTATACTAGCACCAGGGTCTGGCTAGTAATGGCAGATGAGCAGCAGCTTCTGCGGAATATTCAGCAGCTGGAGGGCAGGTTGTACATGCTTGAACGGTCAACTTCAGCTTTGGATCTATCCACAGTAGCAGCACAGGCAGCCAGTGAAGCAGCTACTAGGGTTTCTGCTGCGACTCATTTTCCGTCCTTCCCATATTTTCCGCTACCCAATAAGTTTACAGGAGACAGCAAGGCTTGCAGGGGATTCGTGAACCAGTGCTCGATTCAGCTGGAGCTACTAG
This sequence comes from Ranitomeya variabilis, assembly GCF_051348905.1. Taxonomy (NCBI): domain Eukaryota; kingdom Metazoa; phylum Chordata; class Amphibia; order Anura; family Dendrobatidae; genus Ranitomeya; species Ranitomeya variabilis. The sequence goes on from NC_135232.1 coordinate 570,393,667, forward strand.
CCTCACGTTTCTCATCTGAATGGGCCAAGGTGGGATTTGTGGCGTCTTTATTGATGGACAGGGTGTTGGAGTAGGCTATGTGTTGTGAATTCTGCTCTTGGGTTCCCTCCGGTGGTTGTTGGTGGTAATGCAGTTGTCCCTGGGTTGCAATCTTGGTCAGGTGTCTCTGCTGATTGCAGCTCTGACTGGGATATTTAGGTGTGCAGGATCCATTAGTCCTTGCCAGTTGTCCATTGTTCTTGGAGGTTTTGCACCTGTGTCTGGTTCCTCCTGCCCTGCTGCCAAGTCAGCAAAGATAAGTGTCTGTTTTTTGTTTCTGCAGCACACATGCTGTGTGCTTTATTATTCAGTGCTATTCATTGTTTTTTCTTGTCCAGCTTAGATTGTGTTAGGATTTTTTCAGTCAAGTTGGATTCTCAGGAGATGCAGATATACATTCCATGTCTTTAGTTAGATGGTGGAATATTTGTATTAACTGCTGTGGATATTTTCAGGCTTTAGGATTATTATATGATGAACCAAATTCTGTGGATCAAGCGGAGAAGACCTTGTTGGCCCTGTCTCAGGGTCAAGAAGCGGCAGAATTGTATTGTCAGAAATTTAGAAAATGGTCTGTGTTGACTAAATGGAATGATGATGCTTTGGCGGCAATTTTCAGAAAGGGTCTTTCTGAATCCGTTAAAGATGTTATGGTGGGGTTTTCCACGCCTTTCGGTCTGAGTGATTCTATGTCTCTGGCCATTCAGATTGATCGGCGCTTGCGGGAGCGCAGAACTGTGCGCGCTGTGGCGTTGTCCTCAGAGAAGATGCCTGAGCCAATGCAGTGTGATAGGATTCTGTCTAGAACGGAACAACAAGGATTCAGATGTCAGAATAGGTTGTGTTTTTATTGTGGCGATGCTTCTCATGTCATTTCAGTCTGCCCTAATCGTACAGAGAGGATCGCTGGTTCATTTACCATCAGTACTGTACAACCTAAATTTCTGTCATCTGTGTCCTTGATCTGCTCATTATCATCATTTTCTGTCATGGTGTTTGTGGATTCAGGCGCCGCCTTGAACTTAATGGACTTTGAGTTTGCCAGGCGTTGTGGTTTTCCCTTGCAGTCTTTGCAGAACCCTATTTCTTTAAGGGACATTGATGCCACACCTTTGGCTAAAAATAAGCCTCAGTTTTGGACACAAGTGACTATGTGCATGGTGCCAGCCCATCAGGAAGATTGTCGATTTCTGGTGTTGCATAATTTGCATGATGCTATTGTGCTGGGTTTTCCGTGGTTGCAGGTACATAATCCTGTGTTGGATTGGAAGTCTATGTCTGTGACGAGTTGGGGTTGTCAGGGGGTTCATAATGAAGTTCCTTTGATGTCAATCTCCTCTTCTTCCTCTTCTGAAATTCCAGAGTTTTTGTCTGATTTTCAGGATGTATTCGATGAGCCCAAGTCCAGTTCCCTTCCACCGCATAGGGACTGTGATTGTGCGATTGACTTGATTCCAGGCTGTAAGTTTCCTAAAGGCCGACTTTTCAACCTGTCTGTGCCTGAACATACCGCTATGCGGAATTATGTTAAGGAGTCTTTGGAGAAAGGGCATATTCAGCCATCTTCTTCACCGTTGGGAGCGGGATTTTTTTTTGTTGCTAAGAAGGATGGTTCCTTGAGACCCTGTATTGATTATCGCCTATTGAATAAGATCACGGTCAAGTTTCAATACCCTTTACCTCTGCTTTCCGATTTGTTTGCTAGGATTAAGGGGGCTAGTTGGTTTACGAAGATTGACCTTCGGGGGGCATATAATCTTGTTCGTATTAAGCAGGGTGATGAATGGAAAACTGCGTTTAATACGCTCGAAGGTCATTTTGAATACCTTGTGATGCCATTCGGGCTCTCTAATGCTCCATCTGTTTTTCAGTCCTTAATGCACGATATCTTCCGGACTTATCTTGATAAATTCATGATTGTATATTTGGATGACATTTTAATTTTTTCCGATGATTGGGAGTCTCATGTGGAACAGGTCAGGATGGTTTTTCAGATCCTTCATGATAATGCTTTGTTTGTGAAGGGGTCTAAGTGTCTCTTTGGAGTGCAGAAGGTTTCTTTTTTGGGCTTCATTTTTTCTCCCTCATCTATAGAGATGGATCCGGTTAAGGTTAAGGCCATTCATGATTGGATTCAACCCACATCCGTGAAGAGCCTTCAGAAATTTTTGGGCTTTGCTAATTTTTATCGCCGTTTCATTGCTAACTTCTCCAGTGTGGTTAAACCCTTGACCGATTTGACGAAGAAAGGCGCTGATGTGACAAATTGGTCCTCTGCTGCTGTCTCTGCCTTTCAGGAGCTTAAACGCCGATTTACTTCTGCCCCAGTGTTGCGTCAACCGGATGTTTCTCTTCCGTTTCAGGTAGAGGTTGACGCTTCTGAGATTGGAGCAGGGGCCGTTTTGTCTCAGAGGGATTCTGTTGGTTCCTTTTTGAAACCGTGTGCCTTCTTTTCCCGTAAGTTTTCACCTGCTGAATGCAATTATGATGTCGGCAATCGGGAGTTGTTGGCTATGAAGTGGGTGTTTGAGGAGTGGCGACATTGGCTTGAGGGAGCTAAGCACCGAATTGTGGTCTTGACTAGGGTTGAGCGACTTTCATTTTTTTAAGATCGAGTAGGGTTTTGGGAAACCCGATTTTGTCCAGAGTCGAGTCGAGTGCAGTCGGCCGATTATCGCTAAAAGTCGGGGATCGACCGAAACACGAAACCCAATGCAAGTCAATGGGGAAGCATAGTCGGCAGTGAGTGGAGGCCAGGAAAACACCTACAGTGCCCATTTTAATGCCAAAAACATCCATTCTTGTTTCTGAAGCTTGTCAATCTTAATTAACTTTATAATAATAGTTGGGCATAGGGAATTGGGGGTCATTTGGCAAAAGTTGTGGGGGGAGTAGGGCCGGCTCAAGTTTTTCGTGGGCCCAGGAAATGCGGACTACGTCACGGCGGTGTTGCAGGGAAAGGTAAGTATTTAAAAGTTGCAAGTGCTGTGATCCTGAGCAAGCAGGGGGGGGGCCCACTCGTTCGCATTGCCACTGGCACAGGGCCCCTCAAAGTACGGCGGTGTGTTTGCATGGCGGGGGCGCCTCCCACCAGCAGCGACACTTTTGCGTACTCTGAGGGGCCCTGTGCCAGTGACGTCGCCAACGAGTATGCCCCCCCACCTGATGAAGGAACCTGCACTTTCATCTGCACCTTCCTCTTTGTCCCTGTGTAAGGTGGTATAACATGCGGGAAGGGGAACCTTACTTTCAGCAGGGACAGATTCTGGCTGTGTAGAGTACAAGGGGAATGTAGTGGTCTAGGTCAATGTACCAGCAGACTCATTTAGCAGTGGCTGGGCAATGGGCAGGATGAGGAGGAAACAGATATAGGGCCAAAGAATAAAGTAGGCTACATGCAGTTCAAAATTGGTAACAGGACTAAACAGGCGGCATTGCTTTGTTCAGTGGAGTAGCAAACCCAAGAGCAGCAGACACTGTTTCAAGGGCCTAACCACACTAGTAGGCCAAATGCAGTTTAATATCTGATAGTATAGGGCGAAAGCCAGAATGTGGAAGCTCAGCTTTGTTCAGTTGAGGACAACACCAGGGAGTGGCAGACACCTTTAGTAGGCCGGAAAAGCCTATTGCATTTTTTAAAATGGTAATTTGGAGCAGAAGGTTGAAGCTCAGCTTTATTTAGTTGAGGGCAACACCAGGGAGGGGCAGAAGCCGTTAGTAGGCCCTAACCACCATTTTTTTTTTAAAACCACTTAATGAGAGCCGGAAGGTTGAAGCTCAGCTTTATTTAGTTGAGGACAACACCAGGGAGGGGCAGAAGCCGTTAGTAGGCCCTAACCACCATTTTTTTTTTTAAAACCACATAATGAGAGCCGGAAGGTTGAAGCTCAGCTTTATTTAGTTGAGGACAACACCAGGGAGGGGCAGAAGCCGTTAGTAGGCCCTAACCACCATTTTTGTTTTAAAACCACTTAATGAGAGCCGGAAGGTTGAAGCTCAGCTTTATTTAGTTGAGGACAACACCAGGGAGGGGCAGAAGCCGTTAGTAGGCCCTAACCACCATTTTTTTTTTTAAAACCACATAATGAGAGCCGGAAGGTTGAAGCTCAGCTTTATTTAGTTGAGGACAACACCAGGGAGGGGCAGAAGCCGTTAGTAGGCCCTAACCACCATTTTTGTTTTAAAACCACTTAATGAGAGCCGGAAGGTTGAAGCTCAGCTTTATTTAGTTGAGGACAACACCAGGGAGGGGCAGAAGCCGTTAGTAGGCCCTAACCACCATTTTTTTTTTTAAAACCACATAATGAGAGCCGGAAGGTTGAAGCTCAGCTTTATTTAGTTGAGGACAACACCAGGGAGGGGCAGAAGCCGTTAGTAGGCCCTAACCACCATTTTTGTTTTAAAACCACTTAATGAGAGCCGGAAGGTTGAAGCTCAGCTTTATTTAGTTGAGGACAACACCAGGGAGGGGCAGAAGCCGTTAGTAGGCCCTAACCACCATTTTTTTTTTTAAAACCACATAATGAGAGCCGGAAGGTTGAAGCTCAGCTTTATTTAGTTGAGGACAACACCAGGGAGGGGCAGAAGCCGTTAGTAGGCCCTAACCACCATTTTTGTTTTAAAACCACTTAATGAGAGCCGGAAGGTTGAAGCTCAGCTTTATTTAGTTGAGGACAACACCAGGGAGGGGCAGAAGCCGTTAGTAGGCCCTAACCACCATTTTTGTTTTAAAACCACTTAATGAGAGCCGGAAGGTTGAAGCTCAGCTTTATTTAGTTGAGGACAACACCAGGGAGGGGCAGAAGCCGTTAGTAGGCCCTAACCACCATTTTTGTTTTAAAACCACTTAATGAGAGCCGGAAGGTTGAAGCTCAGCTTTATTTAGTTGAGGACAACACCAGGGAGGGGCAGAAGCCGTTAGTAGGCCCTAACCACCATTTTTTTTTTTAAAACCACATAATGAGAGCCGGAAGGTTGAAGCTCAGCTTTATTTAGTTGAGGACAACACCAGGGAGGGGCAGAAGCCGTTAGTAGGCCCTAACCACCATTTTTGTTTTAAAACCACTTAATGAGAGCCGGAAGGTTGAAGCTCAGCTTTATTTAGTTGAGGACAACACCAGGGAGGGGCAGAAGCCGTTAGTAGGCCCTAACCACCATTTTTTTTTTTAAAACCACATAATGAGAGCCGGAAGGTTGAAGCTCAGCTTTATTTAGTTGAGGACAACACCAGGGAGGGGCAGAAGCCGTTAGTAGGCCCTAACCACCATTTTTGTTTTAAAACCACTTAATGAGAGCCGGAAGGTTGAAGCTCAGCTTTATTTAGTTGAGGACAACACCAGGGAGGGGCAGAAGCCGTTAGTAGGCCCTAACCACCATTTTTGTTTTAAAACCACTTAATGAGAGCCGGAAGGTTGAAGCTCAGCTTTATTTAGTTGAGGACAACACCAGGGAGGGGCAGAAGCCGTTAGTAGGCCCTAACCACCATTTTTGTTTTAAAACCACTTAATGAGAGCCGGAAGGTTGAAGCTCAGCTTTATTTAGTTGAGGACAACACCAGGGAGGGGCAGAAGCCGTTAGTAGGCCCTAACCACCATTTTTTTTTTTAAAACCACATAATGAGAGCCGGAAGGTTGAAGCTCAGCTTTATTTAGTTGAGGACAACAACAGGGAGGGGCAGAAGCCGTTAGTAGGCCCTAACCACCATTTTTGTTTTAAAACCACTTAATGAGAGCCGGAAGGTTGAAGCTCAGCTTTATTTAGTTGAGGACAACACCAGGGAGGGGCAGAAGCCGTTAGTAGGCCCTAACCACCATTTTTTTTTTTAAAACCACATAATGAGAGCCGGAAGGTTGAAGCTCAGCTTTATTTAGTTGAGGACAACACCAGGGAGGGGCAGAAGCCGTTAGTAGGCCCTAACCACCATTTTTGTTTTAAAACCACTTAATGAGAGCCGGAAGGTTGAAGCTCAGCTTTATTTAGTTGAGGACAACACCAGGGAGGGGCAGAAGCCGTTAGTAGGCCCTAACCACCATTTTTGTTTTAAAACCACTTAATGAGAGCCGGAAGGTTGAAGCTCAGCTTTATTTAGTTGAGGACAACACCAGGGAGGGGCAGAAGCCGTTAGTAGGCCCTAACCACCATTTTTTTTTTTAAAACCACATAATGAGAGCCGGAAGGTTGAAGCTCAGCTTTATTTAGTTGAGGACAACACCAGGGAGGGGCAGAAGCCGTTAGTAGGCCCTAACCACCATTTTTGTTTTAAAACCACTTAATGAGAGCCGGAAGGTTGAAGCTCAGCTTTATTTAGTTGAGGACAACACCAGGGAGGGGCAGAAGCCGTTAGTAGGCCCTAACCACCATTTTTTTTTTTAAAACCACATAATGAGAGCCGGAAGGTTGAAGCTCAGCTTTATTTAGTTGAGGACAACACCAGGGAGGGGCAGAAGCCGTTAGTAGGCCCTAACCACCATTTTTTTTTTTAAAACCACATAATGAGAGCCGGAAGGTTGAAGCTCAGCTTTATTTAGTTGAGGACAACACCAGGGAGGGGCAGAAGCCGTTAGTAGGCCCTAACCACCATTTTTTTTTTTAAAACCACATAATGAGAGCCGGAAGGTTGAAGCTCAGCTTTATTTAGTTGAGGACAACACCAGGGAGGGGCAGAAGCCGTTAGTAGGCCCTAACCACCATTTTTTTTTTTAAAACCACATAATGAGAGCCGGAAGGTTGAAGCTCAGCTTTATTTAGTTGAGGACAACACCAGGGAGGGGCAGAAGCCGTTAGTAGGCCCTAACCACCATTTTTGTTTTAAAACCACTTAATGAGAGCCGGAAGGTTGAAGCTCAGCTTTATTTAGTTGAGGACAACACCAGGGAGGGGCAGAAGCCGTTAGTAGGCCCTAACCACCATTTTTTTTTTTAAAACCACATAATGAGAGCCGGAAGGTTGAAGCTCAGCTTTATTTAGTTGAGGACAACACCAGGGAGGGGCAGAAGCCGTTAGTAGGCCCTAACCACCATTTTTGTTTTAAAACCACTTAATGAGAGCCGGAAGGTTGAAGCTCAGCTTTATTTAGTTGAGGACAACACCAGGGAGGGGCAGAAGCCGTTAGTAGGCCCTAACCACCATTTTTGTTTTAAAACCACTTAATGAGAGCCGGAAGGTTGAAGCTCAGCTTTATTTAGTTGAGGACAACACCAGGGAGGGGCAGAAGCCGTTAGTAGGCCCTAACCACCATTTTTTTTTTAAAACCACTTAATGAGAGCCGGAAGGTTGAAGCTCAGCTTTATTTAGTTGAGGACAACACCAGGGAGGGGCAGAAGCCGTTAGTAGGCCCTAACCACCATTTTTTTTTTTAAAACCACATAATGAGAGCCGGAAGGTTGAAGCTCAGCTTTATTTAGTTGAGGACAACACCAGGGAGGGGCAGAAGCCGTTAGTAGGCCCTAACCAAAGTTGAAGGCCAAATGCAGTTTAATTTCTGATACTATAGGCCGAAAGCCAGAAGGTGGAAGTTCCGATTTAGACAGTGGAGGACAATTTGAATTAGGGACTGCAGACAGACTTAGTAGGCTGTCCCCTGTGGACCATGCATCCACCACATTAACCCATTGCGCCGTAATGGACACGTAATCTTCCGTGGCCATGCCTACAGGTCCATGCGTCTGTTGTCAGGTGCACCTTTGTACTCACAGATTGCCAGAGTGCATGGACAATGCGGTCTTCTACATGCTGGTGGAGGGTTGGGATGGCTTTTCTCGCAAAAGAAGTGTCGACTGGTTAGCTTGTAGCGTGGTACAGCGTAGTCCATCATGGCCTTATTAATAGTAAATAAAATATATAACTAGGCTCTATGAACTTTTAAATAGGTTCCAGGGGTACACGGGCAGCATTGGTGTGGTCAGTGGAGGAGTATTGCAAGTAGGGGCTGCAGACAGGCTATCAAAGGCCTAAAATAACAAACAGTAGGCAGTCATGGCAGTTTTACATCGGTTACATGGATACACAGGCAGGCACTCCAGGCAGCATTGTGGTCAGTGGAGGAGTATTGCAAGTAGGGGCCGCAGACAGGCTATCAAAGGCCTAAAATAACAAACAATAGGCTCATGGCAGTTTCACAGCGGTTACATGGATACACGGGCAGGCAGCTTGGTGGTGGTGAGTGGAGGAGTATTTAAAGTAGGGACCGCAGACAGGCTTCAAAGGCCTAACATAAGAAAATGGGCTGGCTGTAGGCACTTTATAATTGGTTCCAGGGGTACACGGGCAGCAGTGGTCTGGTCAGTGGAGGAGTATTTAAAGTAGGGACCGCAGACAGGCTTCAAAGGCCTAACATAAGAAAATGGGCTGGCTGTAGGCACTTTATAATTGGTTCCAGGGGTACACGGGCAGCAGTGGTCTGGTCAGTGGAGGAGTATTTAAAGTAGGGACCGCAGACAGGCTTCAAAGGCCTAACATAAGAAAATGGGCTGGCTGTAGGCACTTTATAATTGGTTCCAGGGGTACACGGGCAGCAGTGGTCTGGTCAGTGGAGGAGTATTTAAAGTAGGGACCGCAGACAGGCTTCAAAGGCCTAACATAAGAAAATGGGCTGGCTGTAGGCACTTTATAATTGGTTCCAGGGGTACACGGGCAGCAGTGGTCTGGTCAGTGGAGGAGTATTTAAAGTAGGGACCGCAGACAGGCTATCAAAGGCCTAACATAACAAACAATAGGCTCATGGCAGTTTCACAGCGGTTACATGGATACACGGGCAGGCAGCTTGGTGGTGAGTGGAGGAGTATTTAAAGTAGGGACCGCAGACAGGCTATCAAAGGCCTAAAATAACAAACAATAGGCTCATGGCAGTTTTACAGCGGTTACATGGATACACAGGCAGCTTGGTGGTGAGTGGAGGAGTATTTAAAGTAGGGACCGCAGACAGGCTATCAAAGGCCTAAAATAACAAACAATAGGCTCATGGCAGTTTCACAGCGGTTACATGGATACACGGGCAGGCAGCTTGGTGGTGGTGAGTGGAGGAGTATTTAAAGTAGGGACCGCAGACAGGCTTCAAAGGCCTAACATAAGAAAATGGGCTGGCTGTAGGCACTTTATAATTGGTTCCAGGGGTACACGGGCAGCAGTGGTCTGGTCAGTGGAGGAGTATTTAAAGTAGGGACCGCAGACAGGCTTCAAAGGCCTAACATAAGAAAATGGGCTGGCTGTAGGCACTTTATAATTGGTTCCAGGGGTACACGGGCAGCAGTGGTCTGGTCAGTGGAGGAGTATTTAAAGTAGGGACCGCAGACAGGCTTCAAAGGCCTAACATAAGAAAATGGGCTGGCTGTAGGCACTTTATAATTGGTTCCAGGGGTACACGGGCAGCAGTGGTCTGGTCAGTGGAGGAGTATTTAAAGTAGGGACCGCAGACAGGCTATCAAAGGCCTAACATAACAAACAATAGGCTCATGGCAGTTTCACAGCGGTTACATGGATACACAGGCAGCTTGGTGGTGAGTGGAGGAGTATTTAAAGTAGGGACCGCAGACAGGCTATCAAAGGCCTAAAATAACAAACAATAGGCTCATGGCAGTTTTACAGCGGTTACATGGATACACAGGCAGCTTGGTGGTGAGTGGAGGAGTATTTAAAGTAGGGACCGCAGACAGGCTATCAAAGGCCTAAAATAACAAACAATAGGCTCATGGCAGTTTTACAGCGGTTACATGGATACACAGGCAGCTTGGTGGTGAGTGGAGGAGTATTTAAAGTAGGGACCGCAGACAGGCTATCAAAGGCCTAAAATAACAAACAATAGGCTCATGGCAGTTTCACAGCGGTTACATGGATACACGGGCAGGCAGCTTGGTGGTGGTGAGTGGAGGAGTATTTAAAGTAGGGACCGCAGACAGGCTTCAAAGGCCTAACATAAGAAAATGGGCTGGCTGTAGGCACTTTATAATTGGTTCCAGGGGTACACGGGCAGCAGTGGTCTGGTCAGTGGAGGAGTATTTAAAGTAGGGACCGCAGACAGGCTATCAAAGGCCTAACATAACAAACAATAGGCTCATGGCAGTTTCACAGCGGTTACATGGATACACGGGCAGGCAGCTTGGTGGTCAGTGGAGGAGTATTTAAAGTAGGGACCGCAGACAGGCTATCAAAGGCCTAAAATAACAAACAATAGGCTCATGGCAGTTTTACAGCGGTTACATGGATACACAGGCAGCTTGGTGGTGAGTGGAGGAGTATTTAAAGTAGGGACCGCAGACAGGCTATCAAAGGCCTAAAATAACAAACAATAGGCTCATGGCAGTTTCACAGCGGTTACATGGATACACGGGCAGGCAGCTTGGTGGTGGTGAGTGGAGGAGTATTTAAAGTAGGTACCGCAGACAGGCTTCAAAGGCCTAACATAAGAAAATGGGCTGGCTGTAGGCACTTTATAATTGGTTCCAGGGGTACACGGGCAGCAGTGGTCTGGTCAGTGGAGGAGTATTTAAAGTAGGGACCGCAGACAGGCTTCAAAGGCCTAACATAAGAAAATGGGCTGGCTGTAGGCACTTTATAATTGGTTCCAGGGGTACACGGGCAGCAGTGGTCTGGTCAGTGGAGGAGTATTTAAAGTAGGGACCGCAGACAGGCTTCAAAGGCCTAACATAAGAAAATGGGCTGGCTGTAGGCACTTTATAATTGGTTCCAGGGGTACACGGGCAGCAGTGGTCTGGTCAGTGGAGGAGTATTTAAAGTAGGGACCGCAGACAGGCTATCAAAGGCCTAACATAACAAACAATAGGCTCATGGCAGTTTCACAGCGGTTACATGGATACACGGGCAGGCAGCTTGGTGGTCAGTGGAGGAGTATTTAAAGTAGGGACCGCAGACAGGCTATCAAAGGCCTAAAATAACAAACAATAGGCTCATGGCAGTTTTACAGCGGTTACATGGATACACAGGCAGCTTGGTGGTGAGTGGAGGAGTATTTAAAGTAGGGACCGCAGACAGGCTATCAAAGGCCTAAAATAACAAACAATAGGCTCATGGCAGTTTCACAGCGGTTACATGGATACACGGGCAGGCAGCTTGGTGGTGGTGAGTGGAGGAGTATTTAAAGTAGGGACCGCAGACAGGCTTCAAAGGCCTAACATAAGAAAATGGGCTGGCTGTAGGCACTTTATAATTGGTTCCAGGGGTACACGGGCAGCAGTGGTCTGGTCAGTGGAGGAGTATTTAAAGTAGGGACCGCAGACAGGCTTCAAAGGCCTAACATAAGAAAATGGGCTGGCTGTAGGCACTTTATAATTGGTTCCAGGGGTACACGGGCAGCAGTGGTCTGGTCAGTGGAGGAGTATTTAAAGTAGGGACCGCAGACAGGCTATCAAAGGCCTAAAATAACAAACAATAGGCTCATGGCAGTTTTACAGCGGTTACATGGATACACAGGCAGCTTGGTGGTGAGTGGAGGAGTATTTAAAGTAGGGACCGCAGACAGGCTATCAAAGGCCTAAAATAACAAACAATAGGCTCATGGCAGTTTCACAGCGGTTACATGGATACACGGGCAGGCAGCTTGGTGGTGGTGAGTGGAGGAGTATTTAAAGTAGGGACCGCAGACAGGCTTCAAAGGCCTAACATAAGAAAATGGGCTGGCTGTAGGCACTTTATAATTGGTTCCAGGGGTACACGGGCAGCAGTGGTCTGGTCAGTGGAGGAGTATTTAAAGTAGGGACCGCAGACAGGCTTCAAAGGCCTAACATAAGAAAATGGGCTGGCTGTAGGCACTTTATAATTGGTTCCAGGGGTACACGGGCAGCAGTGGTCTGGTCAGTGGAGGAGTATTTAAAGTAGGGACCGCAGACAGGCTATCAAAGGCCTAACATAACAAACAATAGGCTCATGGCAGTTTCACAGCGGTTACATGGATACACGGGCAGGCAGCTTGGTGGTCAGTGGAGGAGTATTTAAAGTAGGGACCGCAGACAGGCTATCAAAGGCCTAAAATAACAAACAATAGGCTCATGGCAGTTTTACAGCGGTTACATGGATACACAGGCAGCTTGGTGGTGAGTGGAGGAGTAGTGCAAGGAGTGTCTGTCCCAGTACTCCCAAAATATAAATAGATGTTAATGTCTCGCAAAACAACCAAAACAAAAAAAAAAGGTGGCATACTTAGGTACAGGGGTGGGCTCATCTACTGAGTTTCTGACATAGTAATTTGGCAGTAACTATTTAATGGTGCCAATATAGGACACAGACACAGACTACTTTAAGTTGCATCATAGATGTCTACAAATTTGTATTGTCAGTGCCAGACATTGAATGATGTCAGCGAATAGACTAAAGATTGGTGGAGCTGTGCGACATAATTTTGCACGTGGTAGAGCACATTTTGAGCTGGGGTAGGGGGGAACTCTCTTGAGGCCGGCGGGACCGCCCCAGGGCCCCTCATGTTACAACGGTGTGTCTGACGTTGGGTGCGCACCACCACCGCCAGAGACACTACATTGTACTATGAGGGACCCAGTAGCAATGCCGTCAACCAAAAGCGAGCACACCCACCTCTTCAGACAAACAGCAGTCTCACGGGTGCTTGCGCCAAGTCGCGATACCACGGCCCCGTGTGGGGAGTTTTGCCATTTAGGGAGGTGTAAACATGTCGTATGCTGTACAATCAGCTGCAGCAAATTAGGCATTAGAAAAGTAATTCACAGGCAAGAGCTTTTCATAGGAAAGCTAGGTGTCGGCCGGGCAAGGTGGGGCAAAAGATTTCGAAATCCAGTTGTGGTTCATTTTAATGAATGTTAGATCGTCAACATTTTGGGTAGCCAGACGAGTCCTTTTTTCGGTTAATATTGAACCTGCAGCACTGAATACTCTTTCTGATAGGACACTTGCTGCCGGGCAAGCAAGCTCCTGCAATGCATATTCTGCCAATTCTGGCCAGGTGTCTAATTTGGAGGCCCAGTAATCAAATGGGAATGACGGTTGAGGGAGAACATCGATAAGGGATGAAAAATAGTTAGTAACCATACTGGACAAATGTTGTCTCCTGTCACTTTCAATTGATGCAGCAGTACCTGTCCTGTCTGCGGTCATAGCAAAATCACTCCACAACCTGGTCAGAAAACCCCTCTGTCCAACGCCACTTCTGATGTGTGCACCCCTAACACTCCTAGTCTGCTGCCCCCTGGAGCTTGTGTGAGAACGATCACGTGCGCTGTGTGCTGGGAATGCCTGAAGCAAACGGTCAACAAGAGTTGATTGTTTGGTTGCTAATATTAGTTCCAAGTTCTCATGTGGCATAATATTTTGCAATTTGCCTTTATAGCGTGGATCAAGGAGGCAGGCCAACCAGTAATCGTCATCGTTCATCATTTTCGTAATGCGTGTGTCCCTTTTTAGGATACGTAAGGCATAATCCGCCATGTGGGCCAAAGTTCCAGTTGTCAAATCTCCGGTTGTGATTGGTTGAGGGGCAGTTGCAGGCAAATCTACGTCACTTGTGTCCCTCAAAAAACCAGAACCCGGCCGTGACACGCAACCAATTTCCTGTGCCCCCGTGAAAGTTTCCGCATTAAAAATATACTCATCCCCATCATCCTCCTCGTCCTCCACCTCCTCTTCGCCCGCTACCTCGTCCTGTACACTGCCCTGACCAGACAATGGCTGACTGTCATCAAGGCTTCCCTCTTCCTCTGGTGCAGACGCCTGCTCCTTTATGTGCGTCAAACTTTGCATCAGCAGACGCATTAGGGGGATGCTCATGCTTATTACGGCGTTGTCTGCACTAACCAGCCGTGTGCATTCCTCAAAACACTGAAGGACTTGACACATGTCTTGTATCTTCGACCACTGCACACCTGACAACTCCATGTCTGCCATCCTACTGCCTGCCCGTGTATCCTCCCACAAATAAATAACAGCACGCCTCTGTTCGCACAGTCTCTGAAGCATGTGCAGTGTTGAGTTCCACCTTGTTGCAACGTCTATGATTAGGCGATGCTGGGGAAGGTTCAAAGACCGCTGATAGGTCTGCATACGGCTGGCGTGTACAGGCGAACGTCGGATATGTGAGCAAAGTGCACGCACTTTGAGGAGCAGGTCGGAGAACCCAGGATAAGTTTTCAATAAGCACTGCACCACCAGGTTTAAGGTGTGAGCCAGGCAAGGAATGTGTTTCAGTTGGGAAAGGGAGATGGCAGCCATGAAATTCCTTCCGTTATCACTCACTACCTTGCCTGCCTCAAGATCTACTGTGCCCAGCCACGACTGCGTTTCTTGTTGCAAGAACTCGGACAGAACTTCCGCGGTGTGTCTGTTGTCGCCCAAACACTTCATAGCCAATACAGCCTGCTGACGCTTGGCAGTAGCTGGCCCATAATGGGACAACTGGTGTGCAACAGTGTCATCTGCCGATGGAGTGGTTGGCCGACTGCGTTCTGTGGAAGAGCTGTAGCTTCTGCAGGAGGACGAGGAGGAGGAGGAGGGGGTGCGAACGCCTACAGCCAACTGTTTCCTAGACCGTGGGCTAGGCACAACTGTCCCTAAATTGATGTCGCCTGTGGACCCTGCATCCACCACATTCACCCAGTGTGCCGTGATGGACACATAACGTCCCTGGCCATGCCTACTGGTCCATGCATCTGTAGTCAGGTGCACCTTTGTACTCACAGATTGCCTAAGTGCATGGACGATGCGCTGTTTAACATGCTGGTGCAGGGCTGGGATGGCTTTTCTGGAAAAAAAGTGTCGACTAGGTAGCTCGTATCGTGGTTCAGCGTACTCCATCAGGGCTTTAAAAGCTTCGCTTTCAACTAAACGGTAGGGCATCATCTCTAACGAGATTAGTCTAGCTATGTGGGCGTTAAAACCCTGTGTACGCGGATGCGAGGATAAGTACTTCCTTTTTCTAACCAGAGTCTCATGTAGGGTGAGCTGGACTGGAGAGCAGGAGATCGTGGAACTTTCGGGTGTGCCGGTGTACATGGCAGACTGAGAGACGGTTGGAGACGGTATTGTTTCCGCCGGTGCCCTAGATGCAATATTTCCTCCTACTAAACTGGTGATTCCCTGACCCTGACTGCTTTTGGCTGGCAAAGAAACCTGCACAGATACTGCCGGTGGTGCGGAAAATGGTGGCCTTACAGTGACGGAAGGGATGTTGCGTTGCTGACTAGCTTCATTGGCCGAGGGTGCTACAACCTTAAGGGACGTTTGGTAGTTAGTCCAGGCTTGAAAATGCATGGTGGTTAAGTGTCTATGCATGCAACTAGTATTTAGACTTTTCAGATTCTGACCTCTGCTTAAGCTAGTTGAACATTTTTGACAGATGACTTTGCGCTGATCAGTTGGATGTTGTTTAAAAAAATGCCAGACTGCACTCTTCCTAGACTCGGATCCCTTTTCAGGGATTGCAGACTGAGCTTTAACCGGATGGCCACGCTGTCCTCCAACAGGTTTTGGCTTTGACACGCGTTTTGGGCCAGATACGGGCCCGGCAGATGGAACCTGTTGCGATGTTGATGCCTGCTGCGGCCCCTCCTCCACCTCCGCTTCTGAACTACTGCCGCCTGCACCCTGTTCCCCCAATGGCTGCCAATCGGGGTCAATAACTGGGTCATCTATTACCTCCTCTTCGAGCTCGTGTGCAACTTCGTCTGTGTCACTGTGTCGGTCGGTGGTATAGCGTTCGTGGCGGGGCAACATAGTCTCATCAGGGTCTGATTGTGGATCTGTACCCTGAGAGGGCAATGTGGTGGTCTGAGTCAAAGGAGCAGCATAGTACTCTGGCTGTGGCTGTGCATCAGTGCACTCCATGTCAGAATCTACTTGTAATGGGCATGGCCTGTTAAATGTTTCACTTTCTAAGCCAGGGACGGTATGTGTAAAGAGCTCCATGGAGTGACCCGTTGTGTCGCCTGCTGCATCCTTCTCTCTTGTTGTAGTTTTTGCTGAGGAGGACAAGGAAGCGACTTGTCCCTGACCGTGAACATCCACAAGCGACGCGCTGCTTTTACATTTACCAGTTTCGGAAGAGGAGGCAAAAGAGCTAGAGGCTGAGTCTGCAATGTAAGCCAAAACTTGCTGTTGCTGCTCAGCCTTTAAAAGCGGTTTTCCTACTCCCAGAAAAGAGAGCGTTCGAGGCCTTGTGTAGCCTGACGACGAAACTGGCTCCACAGCTCCAGACTTAGGTGGAATATTTTTATCCCCACGACCACCTGATGCTCCACTACCACTACCATCATTACCAGCTGACAATGAACGCCCACGACGACCTCTTGCACCAGACTTCCTCATTGTTTAAAAATCGTAACCAAACTAACTTTATTTGTTGCTGTCAAACAACTTACACGGTGAGCTATAACTTCAGTATGATTTCAATATCCCTTAACAGGTTGGTGAGACCACAAGGAAAATCAGGCACAATGTTACACACTCTGTTTTCTGTGACACCAAATCACAGAGATGACACACACGCAGGACTGTCACTCAAGCACTAATGTCAATATTAATCTCCCACCTAATTTTTTTTTTTTTTTTTCTCTGTGAGACTTTAGAAACCAAATAATATTTAAAAAAAAACAAAAAAACAAGGCTTTCTATGGCCCACTGAATGAGAGATGGCACGCACAGGAGTGGCACACAAGCCCTGACTGAGGCCAATATTTTTCTCCCACTGATTGATGTAGTGTTTTTGTGTTGAGGTAGATTTTAGAACACAAATCACGGAAAAAATAAATAGGCTTTCTATGGCCCACTGAATGAAAGGGAGAGAGGTGGCACACCCAGGAGTCAAGACTGGCACACAAGCTGAAAGGGCAATATTACTCTCCCACTGTTTTTTTATGTATTTTTTGTTTTTTCAGGGAGACTTTAGAAACCCAATAATATTTAAAAAAAAAAATAAATAGGCTTTCTATGGCCCACTGAATGAGAGGGAGAGAGGTGGCACACCCAGGAGTCAAGACTGGCACACAAGCTGAAAGGGCAATATTATTCTCCCACTGTTTTTTTAGGTTTTTTTTTTTTTTTTCAGGGAGAATTAGAAACCAAATAATATTAAAAAAAAAAAATAAATAGGCTTTCTATGGCCCACTGAATGAAAGGGAGAGAGGTGGCACACCCAGGAGTCAAGACTGGCACACAAGCTGAAAGGGCAATATTACTCTCCCACTGTTTTTTTATGTATTTTTTGTTTTTTCAGGGAGACTTTAGAAACCCAATAATATTGAAAAAAAAAAATAAATAGGCTTTCTATGGCCCACTGAATGAGAGGGAGAGAGGTGGCACACCCAGGAGTCAAGACTGGCACACAAGCTGAAAGGGCAATATTATTCTCCCACTGCTTTTTTAGGTTTTTTTTTTTTTTTTCAGGGAGAATTAGAAACCAAATAATATTAAAAAAAAAAAATAAATAGGCTTTCTATGGCCCACTGAATGAAAGGGAGAGAGGTGGCACACCCAGGAGTCAAGACTGGCACACAAGCTGAAAGGGCAATATTACTCTCCCACTGTTTTTTTATGTATTTTTTGTTTTTTCAGGGAGACTTTAGAAACCCAATAATATTTAAAAAAAAAAATAAATAGGCTTTCTATGGCCCACTGAATGAGAGGGAGAGAGGTGGCACACCCAGGAGTCAAGACTGGCACACAAGCTGAAAGGGCAATATTACTCTCCCACTGTTTTTTTAGGTTTTTTTTTTTTTTCAGGGAGACTTTAGAAACCAAATAATATTAAAAAAAAAAAAAAAAAAAAAAAAAATAGGCTTGCTATAGCCCACTGAATGAGAGATAGCACACACAGCAGTGGCACACAAGCCCTGACTGAGGCCAATATTTTTCTCCCACTGATTGATGTAGTGTTTTTGTGTTGAGGTAGATTTTAGAACACAAATCACGGAAAAAATAAATAGGCTTTCTATGGCCCACTGAATGAAAGGGAGAGAGGTGGCACACCCAGGAGTCAAGACTGGCACACAAGCTGAAAGGGCAATATTACTCTCCCACTGTTTTTTTATGTATTTTTTGTTTTTTCAGGGAGACTTTAGAAACCCAATAATATTTAAAAAAAAAAATAAATAGGCTTTCTATGGCCCACTGAATGAGAGGGAGAGAGGTGGCACACCCAGGAGTCAAGACTGGCACACAAGCTGAAAGGGCAATATTATTCTCCCACTGTTTTTTTAGGTTTTTTTTTTTTTTTTCAGGGAGAATTAGAAACCAAATAATATTAAAAAAAAAAAATAAATAGGCTTTCTATGGCCCACTGAATGAAAGGGAGAGAGGTGGCACACCCAGGAGTCAAGACTGGCACACAAGCTGAAAGGGCAATATTACTCTCCCACTGTTTTTTTATGTATTTTTTGTTTTTTCAGGGAGACTTTAGAAACCCAATAATATTTAAAAAAAAAAATAAATAGGCTTTCTATGGCCCACTGAATGAGAGGGAGAGAGGTGGCACACCCAGGAGTCAAGACTGGCACACAAGCTGAAAGGGCAATATTACTCTCCCACTGTTTTTTTATGTATTTTTTGTTTTTTCAGGGAGACTTTAGAAACCCAATAATATTAAAAAAAAAAAATAAATAGGCTTTCTATGGCCCACTGAATGAGAGGGAGAGAGGTGGCACACCCAGGAGTCAAGACTGGCACACAAGCTGAAAGGGCAATATTATTCTCCCACTGTTTTTTTAGGTTTTTTTTTTTTTTTTCAGGGAGAATTAGAAACCAAATAATATTAAAAAAAAAAAAAAAAAAAATAGGCTTGCTATAGCCCACTGAATGAGAGATAGCACACACAGCAGTGGCACACAAGCCCTGACTGAGGCCAATATTTTTCTCCCACTGATTGATGTAGTGTTTTTGTGTTGAGGTAGATTTTAGAACACAAATCACGGAAAAAATAAATAGGCTTTCTATGGCCCACTCAGTGAGAGATGGCACACACAGGGATGGCACTGTAGCAGAAATGCCAATCTTAATCTCCCACAAAAAAAAAACAAAAAAAAAAAAAAAACTGTCCTACAATTACTATCTCCCTGCAGTAATGTAAGCCAGGTATGGCAGGCAGCAATAGGAGTGGACTGATGCACAAATTAAATAAAAAGTGTGGACAAACAGAAAAGATAGCTGTGCAGAAAGGAAGGAACAAGAGGATATGTGCTTTGAAAAAAGCAGTTGGTTTCCACAGTGGCGTACACACAGCAATACAGCTATCACGGAGCCTTCTAGGGCAGCCCAATGAGCTACAGCGCTGAGGGGAAAAAAAAAAAAAAATAGCTTCCACAGTCCCTGCACACCGAAGGTGGTGTTGGACAGTGGAAATCGCTGCAGCACAAGCGGTTTGGTGGTTAGTGGACCCTGCCTAACGCTCTCCCTGCTTCTGATGAAGCGGCAGCAACCTGTCCCTAAGCTCAGATCAGCAGCAGTAAGATGGCGGTCGGCGGGAACGCCCCTTTATAGCCCCTGTGACGCCGCAGACAGCAAGCCAATCACTGCAATGCCCTTCTCTAAGATGGTGGGGACCAGGATCTATGTCATCACGCTGCCCACACTCTGCGTTCACCTTCATTGGCTGAGAAATGGCGCTTTTCGCGTCATTGAAACGCGACTTTGGCGCGAAAGTCGCGTACCGCATGGCCGACAAGCACAGGGGTCGGATCGGGTTTCATGAGACGCCGACTTAGCCAAAAGTCGGCGACTTTTGAAAATGATCGACCCGTTTCGCTCAACCCTAGTCTTGACCGATCATAAGAATCTGATTTACCTCGAGTCTGCCAGACGGTTGAATCCTAGACAGGCTCGATGGTCCTTATTTTTTTCCCGTTTTAATTTCGTGGTCTCGTATCTTCCGGGTTCTAAGAATGTTAAGGCTGATGCCCTCTCTAGGAGTTTTTTGCCTGATTCTCCTGAGGTCCTGGAACCGGTCGGCATTCTGAAAGAAGGGGTGGTCCTTTCTGCCATTTCCCCTGATTTACGACGGGTTCTTCAGGAATTTCAGGCTGACAAACCTGACCGCCAGGGCCGGACTGGCCATAGGGCACTTCTGGCAAATGCCAGAAGGGCCGGTGCCAGTGGTGGGCCGCTCAATCCGCCGCCCCCGCCGTCGCATTCAACTATACCGGCGTATAGACGCCGGTACAGTTGAATGCAATGATGGAGGAGAGAGCGTCTACAGACGCTCCTCTCCCATCATTCCCCGCTCTGCCTCTGACACTGCGGGTGCGCGATGATGTCATATCATCGCGCACCTGCTGTGTCCCGGGCAGACTGCAGCTGCTGAGACAGGAGCAGGAACCAGGAAGCAACGCTGGGCACGAGGAGAGGTGAGGAGAGTTTTTTTTTTTCTGGACTGTGGGGCCATTCTCGGAGGAGGTGAGGGGAGGAAGAGAAGAGATGTGGGCTGTATATAGTTCTCTGTGGGCTGTGCTCTGTGCTGTATACTACTGTGGGCTGTATATAGCTCTCTGTGGGCTGTGCTCTGTGCTGTATACTGCTGTGGGCTGTATATAGTTCTCTGTGGGCTGTGCTCTGTGCTGTATACTACTGTGGGCTGTATATAGTACTCTGTGGGCTGTGCTCTGTGCTGTATACTACTGTGGGCTGTATATAGCTCTCTGTGGGCTGTGCTCTGTGCTGTAT
Organism: Ranitomeya variabilis; assembly: GCF_051348905.1. Taxonomy (NCBI): domain Eukaryota; kingdom Metazoa; phylum Chordata; class Amphibia; order Anura; family Dendrobatidae; genus Ranitomeya; species Ranitomeya variabilis. Next base: position 570,414,328 of record NC_135232.1, read on the forward strand.
ACTACTGTGTGCTCTGTGCTATATATAGTTCTCTGTGGACTGTGCTCTGTGCTGTATACTGCTGTGGGCTGTATATAGTTCTCTGTGGGCTGTGCTCTGTGCTGTATACTGCTGTGGGCTGTATATAGTACTCTGTGGGCTGTGCTCTGTGCTGTATACTGTGGGCTGTATATAGCTCTCTGTGGGCTGTGCTCTGTGCTGTATACTACTGTGTGCTCTGTGCTATATATAGTTCTCTGTGGACTGTGCTCTGTGCTGTATACTGCTGTGGGCTGTATATAGTTCTCTGTGGGCTGTGCTCTGTGCTGTATACTGCTGTGGGCTGTATATAGCTCTCTGTGGGCTGTGCTCTGTGCTGTATACTGCTGTGGGCTGTATATAGTACTCTGTGGGCTGTGCTCTGTGCTGTATACTGCTGTGGGCTGTATATAGTTCTCTGTGGGCTGTGCTCTGTGCTGTATACTGCTGTGGGCTGTATATAGTACTCTGTGGGCTGTGCTCTGTGCTGTATACTACTGTGGGCTGTATATAGTTCTCTGTGGGCTGTGCTCTGTGCTGTATACTGCTGTGGGCTATATATAGTTCTCTGTGGGCTGTGCTCTGTGCTGTATACTACTGTGGGCTGTATATAGCTCTCTGTGGGCTGTGCTCTGTGCTGTATACTGCTGTCGGCTGTATATAGTTCTCTGTGGGCTGTGCTCTGTGCTGTATACTGCTGTGGGCTGTATATAGTACTCTGTGGGCTGTGCTCTGTGCTGTATACTGCTGTGGGCTGTATATAGCTCTCTGTGGGCTGTGCTCTGTGCTGTATACTACTGTGTGCTCTGTGCTATATATAGTTCTCTGGGCTGTGCTCTGTGCTGTATACTGCTGTGGGCTATAGTTCTCTGTGGGCTGTGCTCTGTGCTGTATACTGCTGTGGGCTGTATATAGTACTCTGTGGGCTGTGCTCTGTGCTGTATACTGCTGTGTGCTCTGTGCTATATATAGTACTCTGTGGGCTGTGCTCTGTGCTGTATACTGCTGTGGGCTGTATATAGTACTCTGTGGGCTGTGCTCTGTGCTGTATACTACTGTGGGGTTATATAGTACTCTGTGGGCTGTGCTCTGTGCTGTATACTGCTGTGGGCTGTATATAGCTCTCTGTGGGCTGTGCTCTGTGCTGTATACTACTGTGTGCTCTGTGCTATATATAGTTCTCTGGGCTGTGCTCTGTGCTGTATACTACTGTGGGCTGTATATAGTTCTCTGTGGGCTGTGCTCTGTGCTGTATACTACTGTGGGCTGTATATAGTACTCTGTGGGCTGTGCTCTGTGCTGTATACTGCTGTGGGCTGTATATAGTTCTCTGTGGGCTGTGCTCTGTGCTGCATACTGCTGTGGGCTGTATATAGTACTCTGTGGGCTGTGCTCTGTGCTGTATACTACTGTGGGCTGTATATAGTACTCTGTTGGCTGTGCTCTGTGCTGTATACTGCTGTGGGCTGTATATAGCTCTCTGGGCTGTGCTCTGTGCTGTATACTACTGTGTGCTCTGTGCTATATATAGTTCTCTGTGGGCTGTGCTCTGTGCTGTATACTACTGTGGGCTGTATATAGTTCTCTGTGGGCTGTGCTCTGTGCTGTATACTACTGTGGGCTGTATATAGTACTCTGTGGGCTGTGCTCTGTGCTGTATACTGCTGTGGGCTGTATATAGTTCTCTGTGGGCTGTGCTCTGTGCTGTATACTGCTGTGGGCTGTATATAGTTATCTGTGGGCTGTGCTCTGTGCTGTATACTGCTGTGGGCTGTATATAGTTATCTGTGGGCTGTGCTCTGTGCTGTATACTGCTGTGGGCTGTATATAGTTCTCTGTGGGCTGTGCTCTGTGCTGTATACTGCTGTGGGCTGTATATAGTTCTCTGTGGGCTGTGCTCTGTGCTGTATACTGCTGTGGGCTGTGTCATGATCTCAATGGCAAGAGAACATAGCATAAGCATATATAGGAACTAGCTCTTGGAAGATGGGAACTGAGCTGACCATGAACTAAACCTAACGCACAACTAGCAGTGGCCGGGTAGCATGCCTACGTTGATTCTAGATGCCCAGCCCAGCCGGAGGACTAAATAAAGCTAGCAGAGGAAAATATTAGTCCTAGCTCACCTCTAGAGAAATACCCCGAAAGGAGACAGAGGCCCCCCACATGTATTGGCGGTGAGTAGAGATGAAATAACAAACGTAGTATGAAAATAGGTTTAGCAAATTTGAGGTCCACTTACTACATAGCAGAAGACAGAAAGGACACTTTCATGGTCAGCTGAAAACCCTATCAAAAACACCATCCAGAAATTACTTTAAAACTCTGGCATTAACTCATAACACCAGAGTGGCAATTCCCGTTCACAAGAGCTTTCCAGACACAGTAACGAAACTACAGCTGTGAACTGGAACAAAATGCAAAAACAAACATGGACAAAAGTCCAACTTATCTAGTAGTTGTCTAGGAGCAGGAACAAGCACAGAGAGGCTTCTGATAACATTGTTGACCGGCAAGCAACTAACAGAGCAGCAAGGTTATATAGCGACTCCCACATCTTGATGGGAACAGGTGAACAGAGAAGATGAAGACACCAGTTCAATTCCACCAGTAGCCACCGGGGGAGCCCAGAATCTAAATTCACAACAGTACCCCCCCCTAAAGGAGGGGGCACCGAACCCTCACCAGAACCACCAGGGCGATCAGGATGGGCCCTATGAAAGGCACGAACCAGATCGGAGGCATGAACATCAGATGCATTCACCCAAGAATTATCCTCCTGGCCGTATCCCTTCCACTTGACCAGATACTGGAGTCTCCGTCTGGACACACGAGAGTCCAAGATTTTCTCCACAACGTACTCCAACTCACCCTCAACCAACACCGGAGCAGGAGGCTCAACGGAAGGCACAACCGGTACCTCATACCTGCGCAACAACGACCGATGAAAAACGTTATGAATAGAAAAGGATGCAGGGAGGTCCAAACGGAAGGAAACAGGGTTAAGAATCTCCAATATCTTATACGGGCCGATAAACCGAGGCTTAAACTTAGGAGAAGAGACCCTCATAGGGACAAAACGAGAAGACAACCACACCAAATCCCCAACAGAAAGCCGAGGACCAACACGACGGTGGCGGTTGGCAAAAAGCTGAGTCTTCTCCTGGGACAACCTCAAATTGTCCACCACCTGCCCCCAGATCTGATGCAATCTCTCCACCACAGCATCCACTCCAGGACAATCCGAAGATTCCACCTGACCAGAGGAAAATCGAGGATGAAACCCCGAATTACAGAAAAACGGGGACACCAAAGTGGCAGAGCTGGCCCGATTATTGAGAGCGAACTCCGCCAATGGCAAAAAAGCAACCCAATCATCCTGGTCAGCAGACACAAAACACCTCAGATATGTCTCCAGGGTCTGATTAATCCGCTCGGTCTGGCCATTCGTCTGAGGATGGAAAGCGGACGAAAAAGATAAATCTATGCCCATCCTAGCACAGAATGCCCGCCAAAATCTAGACACGAATTGGGTCCCTCTGTCAGAAACGATATTCTCAGGAATACCATGCAAACGAACAACATTTTGAAAAAACAGAGGAACCAACTCGGAAGAAGAAGGTAACTTGGGCAGAGGAACCAAATGGACCATCTTAGAAAAACGGTCACACACCACCCAGATGACAGACATCTTCTGAGAAACAGGCAGATCTGAAATAAAATCCATCGAGATGTGCGTCCAAGGCCTCTTAGGAATAGGCAAGGGCAACAATAATCCACTAGCCCGAGAACAACAAGGCTTGGCCCGAGCACAAACGTCACAAGACTGCACAAAGCCTCGCACATCTCGTGACAGGGAAGGCCACCAGAAGGACCTTGCCACCAAATCCCTGGTACCAAAAATGCCAGGATGACCTGCCAACGCAGAAGAATGAACCTCAGAGATGACTCTACTGGTCCAATCATCAGGAACAAACAGTTTATCAGGTGGGCAACGATCAGGTCTCTCCGCCTGAAACTCCTGCAAGGCCCGCCGCAGGTCTGGAGAAACGGCTGACAATACCACTCCATCCTTAAGGATACCAGTGGGCTCAGAGTTACCAGGCGAGTCAGGCTCAAAACTCCTAGAAAGGGCATCCGCCTTAACATTCTTAGAACCCGGTAGGTATGACACCACAAAATTAAACCGAGAGAAAAATAATGACCAGCGCGCCTGTCTAGGATTCAGGCGCCTGGCGGTCTCAAGATAAATCAAATTTTTGTGGTCAGTCAATACCACCACCTGATGTCTGGCCCCCTCAAGCCAATGGCGCCACTCCTCAAAAGCCCACTTCATGGCCAAAAGCTCCCGATTCCCAACATCATAATTCCGCTCAGCGGGCGAAAATTTACGGGAAAAGAAGGCACAAGGCCTCATCACGGAGCAGTCAGAACTTTTCTGCGACAACACTGCCCCAGCTCCGATCTCAGAAGCGTCGACCTCAACCTGAAAAGGTAGAGCAACATCAGGCTGACGCAACACAGGGGCAGAGGAAAAACGGCGCTTAAGCTCCCGAAAGGCCTCCACAGCATCAGGGGACCAATCAGCAACATCAGCACCCTTCTTAGTCAAATCGGTCAATGGCTTAGCAATATCCGAAAAACCAGCAATAAATCGACGATAAAAGTTAGCAAAGCCCAAAAATTTCTGAAGACTCTTAAGAGAAGAGGGCTGCGTCCAATCACAAATAGCTTGAACCTTGACAGGATCCATTTCAATGGAAGAGGGGGAAAAAATATATCCCAAAAAGGAAATCCTCTGTACCCCAAAAACACACTTAGAACCCTTCACACACAAAGAATTAGACCGCAAAACCTGAAAAACCCTCCTGACTTGCTGGACATGAGAGTCCCAGTCATCCGAAAAAATCAGAATATCATCCAGATACACAATCATAAATTTATCCAAATAATCGCGAAAAATATCATGCATAAAGGACTGGAAAACTGACGGAGCATTAGAAAGACCAAAAGGCATCACTAAATACTCAAAGTGGCCCTCGGGCGTATTAAATGCGGTTTTCCACTCATCCCCCTGCCTGATTCGCACCAAATTATACGCCCCACGAAGGTCAATCTTAGAGAACCACTTGGCCCCCTTTATGCGAGCAAACAAATCAGTCAGCAACGGCAATGGGTATTGATATTTAACAGTGATTTTATTCAAAAGCCGATAATCAATACATGGTCTCAAAGAGCCGTCTTTTTTTGACACAAAGAAAAAACCGGCTCCTAAGGGAGATGACGATGGACGAATATGTCCCTTTTCCAAGGACTCCTTTATATATTCTCGCATAGCAGCATGTTCAGGCACAGACAGATTAAATAAACGACCCTTTGGGTATTTACTACCCGGGATTAAATCTATGGCACAATCGCACTCTCGGTGCGGAGGTAACGAACCAAGCTTGGATTCTTCAAAGACGTCACGATAGTCAGACAGGAACTCAGGAATTTCAGAGGGAATGGATGATGAAATGGAAACCACAGGTACATCCCCATGAGCCCCCTTACATCCCCAGCTCAACACAGACATAGCTCTCCAGTCGAGGACTGGGTTGTGAGATTGCAGCCAAGGCAATCCTAGCACCAAATCATCATGTAGATTATACAGCACCAGAAAGCGAATAATCTCCTGGTGATCCGGATTAATACGCATAGTTACTTGTGTCCAGTATTGTGGTTTATTATTAGCCAATGGGGTGGAGTCAATCCCCTTCAGAGGAATAGGAGTCTCCAAAGGCTCTAAATCATACCCACAGCGTTTGGCAAAGGACCAATCCATAAGACTCAAAGCGGCGCCAGAGTCGACATAGGCGTCCGTGGTAATAGATGACAAAGAGCAAATCAGGGTCACAGATAGAATAAATTTAGACGGTAAGGTGCAAATGGAAACAGATTTACCAAGCTTTTTAGTGCGCTTAGAGCATGCTGATATAACATGAGTAGAATCACCACAATAGAAACACAACCCATTTTTCCGTCTAAAATTCTGCCGCTCGCTTCGGGACAGAATTCTATCACACTGCATACTCTCTGGCGACTTCTCAGTGGACACCGCCAGATGGTGCACTGGTTTGCGCTCCCGCAAACGCCTATCGATCTGAATAGCCATTGTCATGGACTCATTCAGACCCGCAGGCACAGGGAACCCCACCATAACATCCTTAATGGCATCAGAGAGACCCTCTCTGAAAGTCGCCGCCAGGGCGCACTCATTCCACTGAGTAAGCACAGACCATTTACGGAATCTTTGGCAGTAAATTTCCGCTTCATCTTGCCCCTGAGATAGGGACATCAAAGTTTTTTCTGCCTGAAGCTCCAAATGAGGTTCGTCATAAAGCAACCCCAAGGCCAGAAAAAACGCATCCACATTGAGCAACACAGGATCCCCTGGTGTCAATGAAAAAGCCCAGTCTTGAGGGTCGCCCCGGAGCAAGGAAATCACAATCCTGACCTGCTGTGCAGGGTCTCCGGCAAAGCGAGATTTCAGAGACAAAAATAATTTGCAATTATTTCGAAAATTCTGAAACCCGGATCTATTCCCCGAGAAAAATTCCGGCAAAGGAATTCTCGGCTCAGATACAGGTGCATGACAAACAAAATCTTGCAAATTTTGTACCTTCGTGGCGAGATTATTCAAACCTGCAGTTACACTCTGAAGATCCATTACAAACAGGTGGACACAGAGCCATTCAAGGGTTAAGAGGAGGTAAGAAGCAGCTAGACAGCAATTAAGGGCTAGGCAGCAAAACTCTGAGGGGAAAAAAAAAAAAAATTTCCCTTCAACACTTCTTTTTCTCCTGCTTCAGCCCAAACAATTAACACTTTGCGGGCCGGTCAAACTGTCATGATCTCAATGGCAAGAGAACATAGCATAAGCATATATAGGAACTAGCTCTTGGAAGATGGGAACTGAGCTGACCATGAACTAAACCTAACGCACAACTAGCAGTGGGCGGGTAGCATGCCTACGTTGATTCTAGATGCCCAGCCCAGCCGGAGGACTAAATAAAGCTAGCAGAGGAAAATATTAGTCCTAGCTCACCTCTAGAGAAATACCCCGAAAGGAGACAGAGGCCCCCCACATGTATTGGCGGTGAGTAGAGATGAAATAACAAACGTAGTATGAAAATAGGTTTAGCAAATTTGAGGTCCACTTACTACATAGCAGAAGACAGAAAGGACACTTTCATGGTCAGCTGAAAACCCTATCAAAAACACCATCCAGAAATTACTTTAAAACTCTGGCATTAACTCATAACACCAGAGTGGCAATTCCCGTTCACAAGAGCTTTCCAGACACAGTAACGAAACTACAGCTGTGAACTGGAACAAAATGCAAAAACAAACATGGACAAAAGTCCAACTTATCTAGTAGTTGTCTAGGAGCAGGAACAAGCACAGAGAGGCTTCTGATAACATTGTTGACCGGCAAGCAACTAACAGAGCAGCAAGGTTATATAGCGACTCCCACATCTTGATGGGAACAGGTGAACAGAGAAGATGAAGACACCAGTTCAATTCCACCAGTAGCCACCGGGGGAGCCCAGAATCCAAATTCACAACAGGGCTGTATATAGTTCTCTGTGGGCTGTGCTCTGTGCTGTATACTGCTGTGGGCTGTATATAGTTCTCTGTGGGCTGTGCTCTGTGCTGTATACTGCTGTGGGCTGTATATAGATCTCTGTGGGCTGTGCTCTGTGCTGTATACCACTGTGGGCTGTATATAGTTCTCTGTGGGCTGTGCTCTGTGCTGTATACTACTGTGGGCTGTATATAGTTCTCTGTGGGCTGTGCTCTGTGCTGTATACTGCTGTGGGCTGTATATAGTTCTCTGTGGGCTGTGCTCTGTGCTGTATACTGCTGTGGGCTGTATATAGTTCTCTGTGGGCTGTGCTCTGTGCTGTATACTGCTGTGGGCTGTATATAGTTCTCTGTGGGCTGTGCTCTGTGCTGTATACTGCTGTGGGCTGTATATAGTTCTCTGTGGGCTGTGCTCTGTGCTGTATACTGCTGTGGGCTGTATATAGTTCTCTGTGGGCTGTGCTCTGTGCTGTATACTGCTGTGGGCTGTATATAGTACTCTGTGGGCTGTGCTCTGTGCTGTATACTGCTGTGGGCTGTATATAGTTCTCTGTGGGCTGTGCTCTGTGCTGTATACTACTGTGGGCTGTATATAGTACTCTGTGGGCTGTGCTCTGTGCTGTATACTGCTGTGGGATGTATATAGCTCTCTGTGGGCTGTGCTCTGTGCTGTATACTACTGTGGGCTGTATATAGCTCTCTGTGGGCTGTGCTCTGTGCTGTATACTGCTGTGTGCTCTGTGCTATATATAGTACTCTGTGGGCTGTGCTCTGTGCTGTATACTACTGTGTGCTATATATAGTTCTCTGGGCTGTGCTCTGTGCTGTATACTACTGTGTGCTCTGTGCTATATATAGTACTCTGTGGGCTGTGCTCTGTGCTGTATACTACTGTGTGCTATATATAGTTCTCTGGGCTGTGCTCTGTGCTGTATACTACTGTGGGCTGTATATAGTACTCTGTGGGCTGTGCTCTGTGCTGTATACTACTGTGGGCTGTATATAGTACTCTGTGGGCTGTGCTCTGTGCTGTATACTACTGTGGGCTGTATATAGTACTCTGTGGGCTGTGCTCTGTGCTGTATACTACTGTGGGCTGTATATAGTACTCTGTGGGCTGTGCTGTATACTACTGTGGGCTGTATATAGTACTCTGTGGGCTGTGCTGTATATAGTACTCTGTGGGCTGTGCTGTATATAGTACTCTGTGGGCTGTGCTGTATATAGTACTCTGTGGGCTGTGCTGTGTATAGTACTCTGTGGGCTGTGCTGTATATAGTACTCTGTGGGCTGTGCTGTATATAGTACTCTCTGGGCTGTGCTGTATATAGTACTCTCTGGGCTGTGCTGTATATAGTACTCTCTGGGCTGTGCTTTATATAGTACTCTGGGCTGTGCTGTATATAGTACTCTGGGCTGTGCTTTATATAGTTCTCTGTGGGCTGTGCTGTATATAGTTCTCTGGGCTGTGCTGTATATAGTTCTCTGTGGGCTGTGCTGTATATATTACTTTGTGGGCTGTGCTGTATATATTACTTTGTGGGCTGTGCTGTATATATTACTCTGTGGGCTGTGCTGTATACTACTGTGTGGACTGTGCTGTATACTTCTACGTGGGCTGTGCTGTATACTACTGTGTGGTCTGTGCTGTATACTACTGTGTGGTCTGTGCTGTATACTACTGTGTGGTCTGTGCTGAATACTGCTGTGTGGGCTGTGTTATCTACTACGCGAGTTGTGCTATAGTATGCAGGCTGTGCTGTATACTATGCGGTTTGTGCTATATAATATGCGGGCTTTGCTATATACTATGGGGAGTATATTATATTCTATGGGGGAGGCCATGTTATGTACTATGTGGCTGTGTTATATACTATTGTGGGGGTATATTATATTCTATGGGGGAGGCTGCGTTATATACTATGGGGGGCTGCATTATATTCTATGGGGGGCTACATTATATATTATGGGGAGGTGGGCTGTATTATATTCTATGGGGGTTACATACTCTGGGGTGGCTGCATTATACGCTGTGGGGTGGCTGCATTATACTCTGGGGTGGCTGCATTATACTCTGGGGTGGCTGCATTATACTCTGGGGTGGCTGCATTATACTCTGGGGTGGCTGCATTATACTATATGTGGGCTGCATTATACTGTATCGAGGACTATGGGGAATACGTTATACTATATGAAGAACTATGGGGTGCATTATACTATGGGAAGTGAATTGTACTACATGGATGACTGTGGCGGTGCATTATACTATATGGAGCACTATGAGGATTGTATTATGCTATATGGAGGACTATGAGGATTGTATTATGCTATATGGAGGACTATGAGGAGTGTATTATACTATGTGGAGGACTGAGCAGTGTATTTTAATATATGGAGGACTATAGGGAGTGTATTATACTATATGGAGGACTATGGAGCACATTATAATATATGGAGGACTATGGGGTGTATTTTACTAAACAAGTAAAATGCTGCATATTCGGATTGTTTTTGCTGGAACAAAAAGCCTTGTTGTCAGCAGCACATTGCCAGTGTAAACTGTAGATGTGCTGCTGAAAACATGATACTGTATGGTGATCTGTTAGTGATCTATTAGTGATCGTTCTGTCTCATCATTATTCCTCAGCTGGTGGAAAGAGGCCGGGAAACAAGCGTTGAACAACTTCAGTATTGTCGATCAAACTCGTTTAGCGGCCTGAACTCAGCGCACGTAAATACAACAGAAAGGCTTCTGTGTGATGTGCAATATGTTAGCATTTGGGGACCCATTTTAAACTTTGCCTAGGGCCCCACTTTGCCTAAAACCGGCCCTGCCTACAAGTGTACAAAGATATTATACAGTCACCATGTGACAAGTGGGCCTGTGTAACTTCAAATGCCAGGGCTGAATTTTAGTCCCAGTCCGGCCCTGCTGACCGCTGTCCAGTGGGGAAACTGTTTGTTCCTGGATGGACTAGTAGAGTGATTTCTGAGGTTCATTGTTCTGTGTTGGCTGGCCATCCTGGTATTTTTGGTACCAGAGATTTGGTTGGTAGGTCCTTTTGGTGGCCTTCTTTGTCACGTGATGTGCATTCTTTTGTGCAGTCCTGTGGGACTTGTGCGCGGGCCAAGCATTGTTGTTCCCGTGATAGTGGGTTGCTTTTGCCATTGCCGGTCCCTGAGAGGCTCTGGACGCATATTTCTATGGATTTTATTTCTGATCTTCCGGTTTCCCAGAGGATGTCGGTTATCTGGGTTGTTTGTGACCGGTTCTCTAAGATGGTTCATTTGGTGCCTTTGCCTAAATTGCCTTCCTCTTCTGATTTGGCTCCGTTGTTTTTTCAGCACGTGGTTCGTTTGCATGGTATTCCGGAGAATATTGTGTCTGACAGAGGTTCCCAGTTTGTTTCTAGGTTTTGGCGGGCCTTTTGTGCTAGGCTGGGCATTGATTTGTCTTTTTCTTCCGCATTTCATCCTCAGACAAATGGCCAGACCGAGCGAACTAATCAGACTTTGGAAACTTATTTGAGATGCTTTGTGTCTGCTGATCAGGATGATTGGGTGGCATTCTTGACATTGGCCGAGTTTGCCCTTAATAATCGGGCTAGTTCGGCTACTTTGGTTTCGCCCTTGTTTTGTAATTTTGGTTTTCATCCTCGTTTTTCTTCGGGGCAGGTTGAGCCTTCTGACTGTCCTGGTGTGGATTCTGTGGTTGACAGGTTGCAGCAGATTTGGGCTCATGTGGTGGACAATTTGTTGTTGTCTCAGGAGGAGGCTCAATGTTTTGCTAACCGTCGTCGGTGTGTTTGTTCCCAGCTTCGTGTTGGGGATCTGGTCTGGTTGTCTTCCCGTCATGTTCCTATGAAGGTTTCTTCCCCTAAGTTTAAGCCTCGGTTTATTGGTTTTTATAGGATTTCTGAGATTATTAATCCGGTGTCTTTTCGATTGGCCCTTCCGGCCTCTTTTGCTATCCATAATGTCTTCCATAGATCTTTATTGCGGAAATATGTGGTACCCGTTGTTCCCTCTGTTGATCCTCCGGCCCCTGTGTTGGTTGATGGGGAGTTGGAGTATGTGGTTGAGAAGATTTGGGATTCTCGCTTTTCGAGGCGGAGGCTTCAGTACCTTGTCAAATGGAAAGGTTATGGCCAGGAGGATATTACTTGGGTTTTTGCCTCTGATGTCCATGCGGCTGATTTGGTCCGTGCCTTTCATCTGGCTCGTCCTGATCAGCCTGGGGGCTCTGGTGATGGTTCGGTGACCCCTCATCAAGGGGGGGGGTACTGTTGTGAATTCTTCTCTTGGGTTCCCTCCGGTGGTTGTTGGTGGTAATGCAGTTGTCCCTGGGTTGCAATCTTGGTCAGGTGTCTCTGCTGATTGCAGCTTTGACTGGGATATTTAGGTGTGCAGGATCCATTAGTCCTTGCCAGTTGTCCATTGTTCTTGGAGGTTTTGCACCTCTGTCTGGTTCCTCCTGCCCTGCTGCCAAGTCAGCAAAGATAAGTGTCTGGTTTTTGTTTCTGCAGCACACATGCTGTGTGCTTTACTATTCAGTGCTATTCATTGTTTTTTCTTGTCCAGCTTAGACTGTGTTAGGATTTTTTCAGTCAAGTTGGATTCTCAGGAGATGCAGATATACATTCCATGTCTTTAGTTAGATGGTGGGATTTTTGTATTATCTGCTGTGGATATTTTTAGGGTTTTAATACTGACCGCTTAGTATTCTGTCCTATCCTTTCCTATTTAGCTAGAGTGGCCTCTTTTGCTAAATCCTATCGAGGGATGTTCACTAGATAAGACGGTTGAGTCCTCATAGTTAACTTTCAGGGTGTCTCTGTCTTATGGCTTGATTACTCATACTAAAGAGTCTTGCATGGATTATGGGGCTGAGGGCAATTTTATGTCTTCCACCGTCGCCTAATAGCACGTGATTCCCTTAGTGATGCTCCCAAATCCCATCACTGTTCGAGTAGTTAATGGGTCCATTCTACCTACCCAAATCACGCACTAAAAGATACCTCTTAAACTAATGATGCCCCTTACACATCAAGAGATGATTTTCTTGTTAGTCATCTCTGAGGTCATGAATGACGTACTTCTGGGTATGCCTTGGTTATGCTGCCATTCTCCTTTTATCAACTGGGCCATGGGGAACATACTGGGGTATAGTTAGTTGTGTGAGGGGTGATGCTTGGGTTCACAAGTTCAGATTGCATCCTCTGAGCTCACTAAGGATCTAATTTCTCTACCCAAGCACTACTGGCCATATGCTGATGTGTTCTCCAAGAGGGTCGCGGAGACTCTTTCTCCCCATTGCCCATTTCATTGCCCCATAGTCCTCATTCTGGGGGCAGAGCCTCCTCATGGGCGTGTCTACCCGTTGTCGCTCCCGGAGGCTAAGGCTATGTCAGAGTACATTATGGAGAATCTTGCATGGGGATTTTTCAGAAAATCGATGTCTCCTGCTGGGGCAGGTTTCTTCTTTGTCCAAAAGAAAAGTGGGGATACATAGGTTTGTGTATTGACTATAGGGGCTTGAATGCCATCACTGTCAAAAATAAATATCCACTGCCCCTAATCTCTGAGCTCTTTGATAGACTGTGGGGAGCTGGGATACTTACAAAGTTAGATTTGCGGGGGACCTATAATCGAATTCGTATACACTAGGGGGATGAATGGAAAGCCGCCTTTAATACCCGGGACGGTCATTATGAGTACCTAGTAATGCCATTTGGTCTCTGTAATGCCCCGCAGTCTTTCAGAATTTCATGAATTACATTTTTCGGGAGATGTTATCCATGTCGGTGGTGGTGTATCTGGATGACATTCTAATCTTTTCTCCCACCGAAAAGATGTATGTAGGGTCTTTGAGCTCTTGTGTGCAAACTCTCTTTATGCAAAACTGGAGAAATGTGCTTTTCAGCAAGAGTCCCTACCATTCTTAGGGAATATTATTTCTGCCAAGGGTCTTCCTATGGACCCTGCCAAGCTGGAGTCGGTTTTGAACTGGCAAGAGCCTCACTCTCTTAAAGCGGTGCAGCGCTTTATTAACTACTACCGCCAGTTCCTACCTCACTTCTTCACTTTGGTGGCCCCTTTGGTAGCCCTCACCAAGAAGGCAGCTAACCCTAAGCAGTGGTCTCAGGAGGTCTCAAGTGCCTTTACATCTTTTCGCTAGGGCGCAGTGCTGCATCGACCTGATGTGGATAAGCCCTTCATCCTCGAAGTGGATGACTCTTCCTTTGGTGCTTGAGCCGTCCTATACCAAAAGGATGCTCAAGGTTGAAAACATCCCTGCTTCTTTTTCTCTAAGACCTTCTCATCAGTGGAGAGGAAGTATTGCATCGGGAACAGGGAGTTGCTAGCAATGAAGTTAGCCTTTTCTGAGTGGAGACATCTCCTGGAGGGGGCTCGATACCCCTTTAAAGTTTTCACAGACCACAAAAATCTCCTCTATTTACAGACCGCCCAATGGCTGAACTCCCATCAGGCAAATTTTTGGGAGCCCTTGCATTAACTGCACAAGCAAACACCATGGGAGACCAACTTCCTAATAATGGGAACATTTTTTCATGAGGCCCTCCTCTACATCTCTTCAAAGGGGCACTGGAGTGCCTCCAAATTTTTGGCAGCCCTTGCATTCACTGCATAGGCAAAGAGTATGGGAGACCCACTTCCTAATAATGGGAACACTGTTTTCAGGAGGGCTTCCTGTACGTCTCTACAAAGGGGTATTGAGATGCATCCAAATTTTGGGCAACCCTACCACTCACTGCATATGCAATAACAGTATAGGAGACCCACTGATTAATAATGGGATCAACAAAGCATAACCAGCTGATGGCTTTCTACAAATAGTAAAGGCCTCCTGATGGCCCTATAAAAACAGGCTTTGTGACTTTCAGAGTCCCTCTTTCATAAATAAAACAGGATGTTTCTGATGATGTATCACATGCCACATGGCCATATAAGGTTGTAAAATGTTAAAATGACATTTCCCAGTGAATGCATTTCTCTAGGTTGAAGCAATGCTAAAGTTCAAAAATGCATCAAAATGCTACGTGTAAACATAACCCAAATGTGGAGGAGCATTTTTGTTTTTGGTTATTTATTTTGCCTTATATACAAGTCATAACCCTGGAAAGGATGTTCCTTAACATATTTCCCAGGAAAACCAATTTTGGTTTTATTTTTGTATGTTTTACTGTGAGTCTGTAAAAGTGGCGTAAGACTCTGAGAGCATTGTTCACAGCAGTGTCCTGGAAGTCAGAAATGCTTCCAGGGGTCTGTCTCATGCTGTTCCTATGTCATTTGAGCACTGTTCCCATCGATTTCAGCAATTTCTAGTCCCTCGGCAGACCGCCGGGGCCGCCGGAAAAATTTTCGAATTTTCGAGACTTACATTGGCCTTGATGCTTGGGTCAAGCACCCAAGCATTCCAATTTGCTCAACCCGAACAACGAGCACCCGAGCATTTTAGTGCTCACCCATCACTAGTAAAAAAATCTGTGCATTTGAGCTATTGCCCCATTGAAATATGAATCAAATTTTCAAAAACAAAGCAAAAAACATTTTTTGTGACATATCTATCATGCAGCTTTGCCCTAGTGTCATAGTGTACCTTTATTTCCTTGAATAATTTTGCTGAAAATGTCCTCTGAGTCAAGAGATTCATTCTTTCCTGAGAACAATAAAGGTCATGTCAATATTAATTTATTCATATTACTTTAATAAAGACTGTTATTTATTTTATACTTTTAAAGAGGTCGTTTAATCTTCTGCAGAAGCATACCACTTCCCAAACTTCCTACTTTGTTGGTGTGTGGCTTATTGCTGTTTCATTGACAGTTCGCAGTGGTAAATTTGCCTCTGTGTACTTGCACTGAAGCCTGCTAGATTGGGAGCAAACTGTATCCCAGAGATTTAACCAGCTAAGGCCTCTTTCACACTTCAGTCGTTTGGCGTCAGTCACTTCCGACAAAGTGACGGATCGACGGATCCATCACAATTGTTGAAAAAACGGATGTAACGGATCCGTTTTTTTGACGGATCCGTTACTCGGGGGTTGTATATACTTTTTGGAGCATGCGCAATTGAAAAAACTTGAAAAAACGGATTGGGGCGACGGATCCGCCAAAAAACGGATCGCGACTGATACGTCGCCCATAGGTGGCCATTCTATGAAATGACGGACGCGACGGATCCGTCGCGATCCGCCATTTCAACGGAGACAAAAAACGTCTAGATGAACGTCAATGTCTAGATGACGTCCGCTAAATTTTGACGGATCCGTCGCATGACGGATGGAACGGACGACCATCCGTCACAATCCGTCGCTAATGCAAGTCTATGGGGAAAAAAACGGATCCGTCGAAAAAAAAACGGATCCGTTTTTTGAGGAAAATGACGGTTTTAGACTGACGCCAAACAACTGAAGTGTGAAAGAGGCCTAAGAAGTAATAGCCATTGTCAACACACTGAATGACAGATTCTGTAATTTTTCTACAAGTAGACTTGTTGAGTTGCAATCTTCTGAATAACCAGAATGAGTGCCAACAGCAGTATAAACTGTTTATCATGATTATGGTCCAGCAACAACAGCCAGGGCAGTAAATGGTCAAAGTCCTGCTCCATCCTTATCTCAGTAGAATTTGCTGGGGTTATTGCAAATTTCCAGCAAATTTCAACATGGTTGGGGTTTAAGTCAATCTTCCCACAGTGGATGTTCCTGTTCAGTTTGAGGCATTCATGGAGGAACCAGAGGGCAGGACTGAAACATCCCTTTTTTATTAACCAAGATGCCGGTAAATAAGTGCTGTACGTGTAAGAAGTATCTCTGCAGAAAATGGGGTAACGCAGTCTCATGCAGACAAATACCAGGCACATATATTTACCAGCAATAATTAAGTGTGGGCAATAACACGGTGGGTGGGTTGCAGCTAATGTGAGACCATCAAGTTTCACCTCAAAGGAATACTTAGAGACAGAAACATAAGAACATCAGGAGGTGCCATAACAAGTATGCAACAGCGACAGAGGTGTACTCTATATTTTTAAATCATTTCAATTTAAAAATATTGTTTTGCAAGATAAAGAAGACAAATCAGATATTCAACAAAACAAAATGTTCAGCTGACCTTTGAAACTCTTACAAAACTAACAATCACTAATTTTTAATTAATCTTACCTTTATTTACTTGCGCTGCTCTCTTGAAGATATCCAAAGAGTGAGGAAATTCATTATTTTCTGTGGGTAACAAAAGCAAATGTTTCTTAGTATTTTTATGAAATTTCAAAGAAAGTACTGTATATGTAATAGAAGTAAAAATGGTTCATTTTAGCAGGGTTCAAATCAACTTAGTTGTTACCTGCTTTGTACCCCCTTAGATGCAGGTGCCTCTTTCAGAAATATAAGATTTTTTGCCTATGTGGCAGATGCACTCTTCGCCCACAAGAATAAGCCTATCAGCAACCCTCTGGAGTGACAGTCCTCACCTTGTCTCTAAAAATGGCACTGATGCAAGTGGGTGTCACAAGGGTGTAAAGTCCCCCTGGGAGACCTGGAGTTGAATGAATCTCAGGTACTCTTTAGAGACGGTGTGATTTGTGTCCTATTTTAAATGGATTTCTTTTCCATCATTGCTGAAATGTTAAGAACTCTTTCTATGCTGGCTGGGAACACCAGAATTGTTACTCTCATCTGCAGCTGCTGATATCATTTCCTCTCCCTACCTATACTAGCTCTAGAGATTTAGTTTTGCTGGTGAAAGAATCTTCTTTCTGGGAGTGTTAAGCTGTGTAGTGTTGCAGTTAGTAGTAGTTGCTGGAGTGTTTTTTGTGCAGTTGTATCTTGAGTGTTTATCTCCTCATCCTTATTCCTATTCAGTTTGTTTGTTCTTCCCTTTCCCTGTCCTCCTCCCTATTTTTCGTGATTGTTTTGTATGATGGTGGTTTCCTGTTACCCCTTTCTGTCTTTGTGTCTAGTTTCCCTTACATTTTTGTCCCATGCATCATTAGATGGGGGAGAGGACAGACTAGGGTTTACCAAGAGTGCAGTAAGGTTGGAGAGCCAGGTCTCTTTACCATAAAGAGTTCCCCTGGGACAGGGAAAATTAGGGTCCCATTTCCAGGGACAGTTTGAGGCCCCTCTCCTTGTCACATCATGACAGTGGGCTAGTCCTCTTAGATTGGAACTGAGTACATAGACAGAAGTAAAAGCTGGACCATCCTGCTTTGCTCGTGTAGCGCTTGCTATAGCTCTGTGGCTGTACACCTTCTGTAGCGAGTCCTACTGTCTCCTACTTCTAGCTAGCAATGATGCAGTAACTTTTAAGCTAGGCTATATCATGACATCAGAAACCTACTTGGGGTAAAATTCCCCAGAAGATGCTGAAAGGGTAAACAAAATAGGAGCCATGAGTAGGACCAAATAGGTAGCTGCAGTGACGAGACTGTTGAGCAGTAAGAACTTTTTTACACTCTATATTTAATATACTATGGAAACTGGAAATACCACAGGACAGAATAAGAAACATTTGATATGCTTGAAATAACTTTGCTGCAAATTCAATTTCCTTGCCAAATGCATTCGAATTGCCAAATTCATGTTTCAGAAGATTTGCTAGACACTAATACTTTTTTATTTTCTTCAACTTTAAAATAGCAACTATGCAACTTTGCAATTGTAATTGTTAAAATAAATCTGAAATCTGGTGGCAAAGTACTCACAAATCCCATGGTCTGTTAACAGTTTTGGTTTATTCCTCTAATGATCCAAGAAACAAATGGTGTTATAAACTGTAAGGCTGCCATCAAACTAGCAGTATTTGGTCAGTATTCTACATCAGTATTTGTAAGCCAAAACCTGGAGTGGAACAATTAGAGGAAAAGTATAATAGAAACATATGCACCACTTCTGTATTTATCACCCACTCCTGGTTTTGGCTTACAAATACTGATGTAAAATACTGACCAGGGCTGGCCCAAACGTATAGGCGAACTAGGCAGCCGCCTAGGGCGCCGACCCTAAGGGGGCACCAGAGAAAAAATAGAAAAAATTATAAAAAATCTTTTCAAAAGGCAAAAGGTGTATGGAGCGGAGCTGAATGTGTATGAGGTGTATGGAGCGGAGCCGTGTGTGTATGAGGTGTACGGAGCGGAGCCGTGTATATGAGGTGTACGGAGTGGAGTCGTGTGTGTATGAGGTGTATGGAGTGGAGCTAAATGTGTACGAGGTGTATGGAGCGGAGCCGCATGTGTATGAGGTGTATGGAGCGGAGCGCATGTGTACGGAGTGCAGCCACATGTGTAGGAGTAGCTATGTGTGGCCATTATACGGTATGAAGTATCATGTGCGGCCAATATACAGTATGGAGATTCATGTGTAGTCATTATACAGTATGGAGCATCATATGTGGCCATTATACAGTATGGAGCATCATATGTGGCCATTATACAGTATGGAGCATCATGTGCGGTCATTATACAGTATTGAGCATCATGTGTAGTCATTATACAGTATGGAGCATCATGTGTGGCCATTATACAGTATGGAGCATCACATGTGGCCATTATACAGTATAGAGCATCATGTATGGCCATTATACAGTATGGAGCATCATGTGTGGCCATTTTACAGTATGGAGCATAATGTGTGGCCATATTTTTTTGTTTATAATTATTCTTTAAGAACCAGTGTGATCAGCAGTGCTAAATGGGTGTGGTTGGGACGTCGATATGGGTGTGGCTAGTTGGGAATGGGTGTGGTCAGAGGCGTGGCCTAAAATGTGCCGCGGCGTGCTTAGCGCGCCACAAACTTTGTCCCTCTTTCCCATCTTCAAAAGTTGGGAGGTATGTTAAAAGTAGTAGGGGCGCAACAAAATAGTTTCACCTAGGGCACCATAATCTCTCGGGCCGGCCCTGAAACTGACTAAATACTGCTAGTGTGGTGGCAGCCTAATTGTAACTCCAAATAAAACCAAGTCTAAAGATCCCGTCACATTAAGCGACGCTGCAGCGATAGTGACAACGATGCCGATTGCTGCAGCGTCGCTGTTTGATCGCTGGACAGCTGTCACACAGACCACTCTCCAGCGACCAACGATGCCGAGGTCCCCGGGTAACCAGGGTAAACATCGGGTTGCTAAGCGCAGGGCCGCGCTTAGTAACCCGATGTTTACCCTGGTTACCAGCGTAAAATGTAAAAAAAACAAACAGTACATACTTAAATGCGTCCCCCGGCGTCCGCTTCCTGCACTGACTGAGCGCCGGCAGTAGCAGGGCACAGCGGTGACGTCACCGCTGTGCTGTGCTTTCACTTTGCGGCGCTCAGTCAGTGTGGGAAGCGGACGCTGGGGGACGCATGTAAGTATGTACTGTTTGTTTTTTTTACATTTTACGCTGGTAACCAGGGTAAACATCGGGTTACTAAGCGCGGCCCTGCGCTTAGTAACCCGATGTTTACCCTGGTTACCAGTGTAAAATATCGCTGGTATCGTTGCTTTTGCTGTCAAACACAACGATACACGGCGATCGGACGACCAAATAAAGTTCTGAACTTTATTCAGCGACCAGCGACATCACAGCAGGATCCTGATCGCTGCTGCGTGTCAAACTAAACGATATCGCTAGCCAGGACGCTGCAACGTCACGGATTGCTAGCGATATCGTTTAGTGTGACGGTACCTTAAGTTCCTTGTCAAATTATTTCAAATATTTATTTTAAAAAAAGCTACAATATTTTTTAAGGTCTTCAAAATTTGTGAACGACAGTGCATTGCTTTTTGTTTTCTGCTACATTGTGCATCATTTGATATTTTGGTGCAGAGCAATTTTATCTTTCATTTACTACTCACTGGTTTGTGAAGAAAAACAAATATAACAAAATAAGATGGGAGTTAAAAAAATTCTTACACCTTTGTAAAAGTATTATGCACATTTACTTACCAACACTGCCAGTCCTTGTAACTGGTTCCTGTAAAATTTGAATATTGAACATTTAATATGTAAATTGTCTAAATTAGAAATTCTCAAAATTGCAATGTTCCCCTCAGTGTGGGAATGTTGTGCACACAATGCGGATTTTGCTGCGGATCCGCAGCGGATTGTCCGTGGATTCGCAGCTGTTTTCCATGTAAATGTATCGAAAACCAAACCGGCTGTGCCCATGCTGCGGAAAATACAGAGCGGAAACACTGCATTGCATTTTCCTCAGCATGTCATTTCGTTGTGCGGATTACACAGCAGTTTACACCTGCTCCTCAATAGGAATCCACAGGTGTAAAACCGCAGGTGGAATCCGCACAAAACCTGCAGTAATTCTGCGGTAAATCCACAGGTAAAATGCGTGCCTTTTACCTGTGGAATTTGAAAAAGCGGTGCTGAAAAATCTGCACACGATTCCGCAACGTGGGCACATAGCCTTTCTGTTTAATTGTAGTTAGAGAGGAAGCTTTGACTAAAGTGGCTGTACACATTAAAGGTTTTCATTTGGCTGAAAAGATCTTTGACGACCTTTACTGAAAAGATTGGTGAAAATTTTTATATTTTGATATTATTTTGAAAAGTTTAATTTGCAGCTAGTTAATTCAGTGTGAATCACAAGTAAAGCAAAGCTTTTAGTAGCCCTGAAAAGATGTACATAACACTCTGAGGTCTGTATTGAATCCCATTCAAGCTTTAATGCAAACACAGCCATAGCAATTTCAGAGTTAAATCAACATATAAGTCTATGGTTAAATGAATGGTAACGTTCTTCACTGGTGTCCTGTTACACATTTTTTATAATGTTTGTTCACTAATTTACGTCTTTACTTTCCCTATCTATATGGCTAAGCTGTGAGCTCTGATGCTAGTTACATGAATGTTCTATCATGTGAATTTTTTTAAAAATTGAGGTTATTAAAAAAAGTGAAACGAGTTTCAAACAATAGGTGTGGTGAGTCCCTGAGCATCACATCTTTTAAAAGGTAATTATTCAATGTGCATGGCATTAATTACTGCATAGACATACAGTACATACATGTATTTGGTGTGACATCATGCATAAAAGGAATGCACTGATGTTATAGCTTTGGCTTTAGGTATATTTGTGAGTAGCATACCCTTGCCTTACCTCTCACTTATCTTTAGCAAATTTTTAAAAAAACTATGTATACCCTTTTATGCCTCATTGCCACATGTGATCTATGTGTGTACACTACCATTCAAAAGTTTAGAGTCACTTAGAAATTTTCTTAGTTTTGAAAGAAAAGCACTGTTTTTCCAAACAAGCTAACATTAAATGATTCAGAAATACACTCTATACATTGTTAGCGTAGTAAATGACTATTCTAGCTGCAAATGTCTGGTTTGTAATGCAATATCTTCCTAGGTGTATAGAGGCCCATTTTCAACAAACATCACTCGTGTTCTTATAGTACTTTGTGTTTGCTAACTGTGTAAGAAGGCTAATGGATGGTTAGCATACCCTTGAAAACCCTTGTGCAAATATGTTAGCACAGCTGAAAACAGTTTGGCTGATTAGAGAACCTATAAACCTGACCTTCCTTTGAGCTAGTTGAGAATCTGGAGCATTACATTTGTTGGTTCCATTAAACTCTCAAAAGGCCAGAAAAAATGAACTTTCATGTGAAACTCGACAGTCTATTCTTGTTCTTAGAAATGAAGGCTATTCCATGTGAGAAATTGCCAAGAAACTGAAGATTTCCTACAACAGCGTGTACTACTCCCTTCAGAGGAGAGCACAAACAGGCTCTGACCAGAGTAGAAAGAGAAATGGGAGGCCCCGCTGCAACAACTGAGCAACAAGACAAGTACATTAGATTCTGTAGTTTGAGAAATCCATGCCTCACAGGTCCTCAACTGGCAGCTTCATTAAATGGTACACGCAAAACGCCAGTGTCAACGTCTACAGTGAAGAGGCAACTCCGGGATGCTGGCCTTCAGGGCAGAGTGGCAAAGAAAAAGCCATATCTGAGACTGGCTAATAAAAGGAAAAGATTAATATGGGCAAAAGAACACAGACATTGGACAGAGGAAGATTGGAACAAAGTGCTATGGACAGATGAATCCAAGTTTGAGGTGTTTGGATCACACAGAGGAACATTTGTGAGATACAGAACAACTGAAAAGATGCTGGAATGCTGGAAGAGTGTCTGATGCCATCTGTCAAGCATGGTGGAGGTAATGTGATGGTCTGGGGTTGGTTTGGTGCTGGTAAAGTGGGAGATTTGTACAAGGTAAAAGGGATATTGAATAAGGAAGGCTATCACTCCATTTTGCAACACCATGCCATACCCTGTGGACTGTGCTTGATTGAAACCAATTTCATCCTACAACAGGACAATAACCCAAAGCACACCTCCAAATTATGCAAGAAATATTTAGGGAAGAAGCAGGCAGCTGGTATTCTATCTGTAATGGAGTGGCCAGTGCAGTCACCAGATCTCAGCACCATTGAGCTGTTGTGGGAGCAGCCTGACTGTATGGTACGCAAAAAGTGCCCATGAAGCCAAATAAACTTGTGGGAGGGCCTTCTGGAAGCATGGGGTGAAATTTCTCTAGATTACCTCAGCAAATTAACTGCTAGAATGCCAATGGTCTGCAGTGCTATAATTGTTGCAAAGGGAGCATTCTTTGACAAAAGCAAAGTTTGAAGGAGAAAATTGTTATTTCAAATAAAAGATTCTCGTTACTGGAACCTATCATGTTTGAGACTCCTCTCTTGGGCTGATAACCTACATTTATATGAGAATGTAGGATCCTGCTAAAACTAAAACTGCCTGAGGGGTGTAGTGCTTAGTCAAAGAGTCTATGTATACAAATATCAAAAGAGATACCAACACTTTGTAACAGAAATTAGGTGTGTCTGTACACAGAGTGCTTACTAAGGGTACTGTCACACTCTGCAACTTTCCAACGATCACGACCAGCGATACGACCTGGCCGTGATCGTTGGAAAGTCGTTGTGTGGTCGCTGGAGAGCTGTCACACAGACAGCTCTCCAGCGACCAACGATGACGAAGGCCCCGGGTAACCAGGGTAAACATCGGGTTACTAAGCGCAGGGCCGCGCTTAGTAACCCGATGTTTACCCTGGTTACCAGTGTAAAATGTAAAATAACAAACAGTACATACTCACATTCACATCCCCCGGCATCCGCTTCCCTGCACTGACTGAGTGCCGGCCATAACAGCAGAGCGGTGACGTCACCGCTGTGCTCTGCTCTCACTTTACGGCCGGCAGTCAGGCAGAGCGGGAAGCAGACGGCAAGGGACCTGATGGACACCGGAATGTGAGTATGTAGTGTTTGTTTTTTTTTACTTTTACGATGGTAACCAGGGTAAACATCGGGTTACTAAGCGCGGCCCTGCGCTTAGTAACCCGATGTTTACCCTGGTTACAAGCGAACGCATCGTTGGATCGGTGTCACACACACCGGTCCAACGATGACAGCGGGAGATCCAGCGACGAAAGAAAGTTCCAAACGATCTGCTACGACGTACGATTCTCAGCAGGGTCCCTGATCGCTGCTGCGTGTCAGACACAGCGATATCGTATGGATATCGCTGGAACGTCACGGATCGTACCGTCGTAGCGACAAAAGTGCCACTGTGAGACAGTACCCTAAGAGTAGCCTTCTCCATACATAGCTAACAAAATAAAATAGTACTTTGTAGCACTATAGCATGCAAACATGAAATATATGAAATTTTAACTGCATCATTGTTCTAGAAAATATGAAATATTGTAAATACTTAGAGCAAAATGGGCCAATTTATGTGTGCCTGACACACATTTATTTTGTTGTTATGTATGGAGATACCGATTCTTACAGAGCTTTAGACTTTAGACTCTTAGAGGGCTTGTGTTATGGTCCACTACCAAGGAAATCATGTCCCCTACAAAGACTTGCTACTTTTTAATGAGTCCAGCACCAAGGTTGATGAACATCTGCAAAGTTTTGAGACACTGATGCTGATGCATCTGGTGCCCATGCCTGACTGGACTAAATACCTGTTGACTAGTTTGACTGGCCGGACCCAAAATGATGTCCGGTCACTTGGGCCTATAAACTGCATAGACTATGGTACTCTTAAGGACATTGTGATGGCCTCTTTTACCATCACTCCTGAGAGATATTGCGCCAAGATCCAGGCATTTTCTCCCCAGGGGGTTTCCTATGTAGAATTTTGCAGTCAACTTCAATGACCCTGACACCACTGACTCAATGGTAGGGCTGCCCACTCCAATGCTTCCCTCTGGAAGGTTATCATGCTAGAGCAACTTATGGAGAAAATGGCCCCAGAAATATGAGAGGAGGTAGCTGACTGGAAACCTGACACTCCAGAGCAAGCAGCCAGATTGGCAGACCAGTTTATAGGCAACCAACACCACTGAAGACCTGATATCCCCACCAAACCCAGAAAACCCCTCAACCAAAGATTTGAGCGACCACCAGCCATTCAAGCAGGACTATCAGACTACCTAGTAGAAAATCCCCCAGGACAAAGGATTACCAACAGTACCTGTGATTTGCCCAAACCATGGGGCTGTTATCCTAGCGGGAAGCCTTGGACACATGGCCAAACATTGTCCCCAGGCCAGAGCGCCATGCATAGAGACTGTCTGCTAGCCCAGCAGGTCAACATCTACCAAAACAAACCAACAGGGTCTGAGGGACACTACCCCTGGGAAATAACAGCAGCGGAGGAAGTGATATATCTCATCCATGCTCTATGGCGAGTTGGCCATCCTACACCCGCCAACCTCCATTGTCATATCCAGCTGATAAAGGTTGGTGATATCCTGGCCTAGGGACTTTGGGACATTGGGCCTTCAATTATCCTGGTCAGCCCAGATATTGTCCCACCAGAAAACTGCTTAACGGTATGCCAAATGAATATCTTCCTGGCTTGAGGTCAGAGTTTGGACATCCCTCTAGTATGTGTGCAGTTGGACTGAGGAATTAACCAGAGAGAGGTCAAAGTGGAACTCATGGTTGGATTTCCTATGACTGTTAGTTTGGTGAACGACCTAGAACAAGGGCTGTCCAGCCAATTTGTCATTGTCATCACCCGCAACCAAGCCAAGCAACACCCTGAAGTGGATCTTTTTGCCACCCCTCTCAATGATAACCCACACTCCAAGTCTCCATCATCCTCCTCTGATCCAAAGGCTGTGAGTACACCTGAGCAGATTGTGCCCATTAACTGGGTTGAGATAGAATGTAATGAGTTTAGGGAAGCCCAACTCACAGACCTCACCCTAGAGCTTGCCTGAGTGCCTTTGGAGCTGGTACAAGAGAGTTGGGAAAGTGCTTTCCCCACTGAAGGGGTTTCCATTCTGCACTATGTCCAAAACTTTAGGAAAAAGATGAGGTACCTCATGACCTTAGCCTTGTTACAACAGTACTGCTAGACTCCGAGAATTTAACTGTGGACAGAAGGTTCTAGTACTAGAAACAGTATGCAAAAACAAGCTGCAAGCCATGTGGGCGGTTCCGTACACCATGCCCAGGAGATGCGGTGAGACTGACTAGACTGTGGCTTTTGATTGAGCAGCTGTTCGTGAACAGACCTATCATGTCAATTCGCTAAAAGCTTATGAGAAAAGGGAGGTCACCAAATTAGCAGTTTGTTGTCTTCCTATAGATGAGCCATATATAGACCAGATCACAGACTTATTGGTGAAAGCAAAAGAGAAAACAAAACTGCTTGGAACATATGGCTCCCTGTTCACAAGTTGGCCTGATCGAACAATCATGTTCTAGCATCATGTCAATACATAGGTAGCCACTCCACTCAGGCAAGCAACCTATCGGGTTGGCAATGATAAAGGGCAATGTGGATGAGATGTTGAATTTGGGGGTCATAGTTCCTTTCCATAGACAATGAGCAGCCAGTGTACTGTTGGCGCCCAAGAAAGACAAAAGCACTAGCTTCTGTGTGGATTATATGGAACGCAATGAGTTCATCACTACAGATGCCTACCCCATGCCTTGGGTGGATGAAATACTAGACAGATTAGGAGATATCTATGATCAATCTGAGCATATGATACTGGCAGGTCCAACTCACAATAAGAATACCAGTATGCTATTTGGAATGAAGAATGCCCCAGCTACCTTTCGAAGGATGGTAAACCAGTTATTAGGGGGATGTCAGGGGTATGCCCAGGCCTAACTGGATGACATTGCTATCTTCAGCGATAGCAGAGAAGAGCATCTTCAACACGCATGCCAGGTGCTGTGGAGGGTAGACAAATCCCAGCTTGCCATCTGACCCGACAAGTGCCATATGGGGATGGCCGAGGTACTATCCCTGGGACATTGTGTGGTTGAAGATGGTGCATTTTTCCCCAACCCGCAAAAGTAGAAGCCATTATCCAGTGGCCTCGCCCAACCAATCAAAAACTATTCTGCTCATTCCTATTTTAGAAAGTTTGTCTCCAATTATAGCACCATAGCAAATCACCTTACTGACCTCACCATCTAAAGATATGCCCACAATCTCATCTGGACCTCAGAATGTCAGTCCGCATTTCTCCAGTTCAAAACCCTGGTTCATTGTCTAAACAGATGCATAAGATATATCGGGAGCTGTGCTCAGTCAAGTGAGGGCCAACGGTCAGGAACACCTGGCAGCCAATGTTTCCCGGAGGCTGTTGGATTGGGAAAGGGCATACACCACAATAGAAAAACAATTCTTAGCCATAGTCTGGGCCCTAAAGCAATTACTGCCATACCTCTGTGGCAAGGAATTCATGGTAATTTCAGACCAAAATCCTTTAAGTTGGCTAAATCAAACCGCTGGGGACAGCAGACGTTTACTCAGATGAAGTCTGGCCTTACAGTCCTATAATTTTTCTATCTCCCATAAAAAGAGAAAAGATCATGGAAATACCAACAGACTGACCTGACAAGTGAAGAACGATCATCGGAAGCCTATCACGTCTGGCAGCCCAATCAACAGAGACCCACTACAGGATCTAGCAGCCTCTTGGGCTAATTAAGAATGGGGTGGAATGTGACAGCACAGAATTTGTTTTTGATAGGCCAGACATGTTTTTGTTTCGTGGGTCAAGAGACTTAGGCCATGGTTCATATGAACCTGAATGTTGACTATTGAATTGATGAGTTTGTATTAGGTGGGTAAAGAGATAGGCAATTGTTCATATGAGCCTAAACATTGACTCTTGAATAGTGTTGAGCATTCCGATACTGCAAATATCGGGTATCGGCCGATATTCGCTGTATCGGAATTCCGATACCGAGTTCCGATATTTTTGCGTTATCGGAAATCGGAATCGGGATCCATATTCATGTAAAAAATAAAGAATAAAAATAAAAAATATGGATATACTCACCCACCGACGGCCCCTGGCTCTCAGCGGTGCAACCGGCAGCCTTCGTTCCTAAGAATGCAGTGAGTGTAGGACCTGCGATGATGTCGCGGTCTTGTGATTGGTCGCGTGACCGCTCATGTGACCGCTCATGTGACCGCGACGTCATTGAAGGTCCTTCACTCTCTGCATTCTTAGGAACGGAGGCAGACGCTTGCAGCGGTGACAGCCAGGGGCCGTCTGAGGGTGAGTATATCCATATTTTTAATTTTTATTCTTTATTTTTTACATGAATATGAATCCCAGGGCCTGAAGGAGAGTTTCCTCTCCTTCAGACCCTGGGAACCATCCAGGATCGCTCCCTATTACGTTCCAATATTTGTGTCCCATTGACTTGTATTGGTATTGGGTATCGGTATCGGCGATATCCGATATTTTTTGGATATCGGCCGATCCAATCTGGTACCGATACTTTCAAATATCGGAAGGTATCGCTCAACACTACTCTTGAATTGATTATTTTGTTGCTATCATTGGAGTACAGGGACACTGCGTAATTGAGTAACTGATGTTTGCTAATATGTTAACTACCCATTGTATCAGGCCATGCAGTTTGTTGACCTGCAAACATTGAAGGATGAACTATGCAAATTGATGAATACTCAAACAATGATAGATTACCGTATCCCTCCATTCCACTGACCTATGGATGACGGCCTGAAGGACAATTGTGAACTATAAAAGGGGTATCTTCACTGCTCCTGGAGACATTTTACTGGATGCCAGCTTAAGTGACCACGGCCCTAGTGGGAGGAATACAGATTTGCTACATTGACCATCACTGTACCCTTAAAGATGTTAGGAGAATCCAGTTTGGGACAATCAGGTCACCTGGCCACATACCTCACTGCACTCAGTCTTCTTCCTAAGCTTGCCACTTCCTTCTCTCTGTAGATGCAAGCCAAAAGCAGGGTGCTACTAGTTGGTGTAGTAGGCCCTAGATTCCCTAAAGTCGCAGCTGCTCTAATTTTGGCAGTTCAACCCGCTCAGTATAGTATACGGTTCTTTAGGCCTTAGCGCAGGTCAAAACGCAGGAGATCCACTCATCTCCAGATATAGACACTGAATGAGACACTCAGTCTCCATTTTATCTGCCAAACCACGCCCCGGGGTAGGAATAAGTCATTCCCACCCATCTCTTATGACTGCTTGTAAATCATGGCCCTGACAAGGCCTAATAACCCACTCTGAACTATATGTGCTGGAGTATGCTTTTGAGCTCACATCACTGCCACTAATAACCGAGATGACACATATCTCCCCTTAAGGACCCATCAGCGGCCATCTTACATACCCCCTTCTGCCCAAAGCCAGGGGGCTTGGCACCTTCATCCATTAAACTGTGGACTCTTGACAGAACATCAGCAATGCCATGCAGTTTTGCTGGCCTATGCTTCACATGGGAGTTAAAATCCTAAAGTGCTAGGAACCACCTGGTTACTCAGGCACTGTTTCCCTACTTCTTCCTCATCCACTTCAGTGGAGCATGGTCTGACAGTAGTCTGAACTTCCTGCCTAAGAGGTAGTACTTTAGAGTGTCCAATGCCCACTTGATGGCCAAACATTCTTTTTCCACTATGAATTATTATTTTCGCAGGATGACAGTTTCCAACTCAGATACATTATGGGGTGCTTTTCCCAATTCACCTCTTGTGATAAGACAGCGCCGAGCCCGACAACTGACACATACATCTGGACCAAAAACTCCTTGGTGAAATTCGGAGCCACCAGCACTGGCTGTTTACATAGGGCTAGTTTCAGTTCCTGGAAAGCAGTTTCAGCTTCTGGGGACCACTTAGCCATAGCCTACTTTGTCCCTTTAAGGAGGTCTGTCAGAGAGGTAGCTGTCATGGCCAAGTTTGTGATAAACCAGCGGTAATATCTCCCAATGCTCTTTAATGATCTGACCTGCTTCTTTGCGAGGGGTTGTGGCCAACTCTGGATTGCCTCAACTTTATTTGAAGCTTTATTTTGCCCCTGCCTACGACATAGCCCAAGTATTTAGCTTCCTTCATTCCCAAGGCACATTTCTTTGGGCTTATGGAAATTCCTGAACCCCGTATTGCCTGGACCTTGCTCAGATGGCCTACCCAATCCTGGCTGAAGATCACGATGTCATCCAAAGGAGGCCACTGTGTACCTATTGTGGGGAGCAAGGATCTGGTCCATGGTTCTCTGGAAAGTGGCTGGAGCACCTCATAACTAAAATGGTATTCTTGTATACTGGAACCATCCATCTGGCATTGAAAAGGCAGTCTTCTCTTTGGTGTCTTGGGACATGGGAATTTGCCAATACCCTTTTGTGAGGTCAAGGGTAGTAATGTACTAAGCTGGCCCTAGTCTCTCAAATAATTCATTGAGATGGGGCATTGGGTATGTATCAAACTTAGAGACTTCATTCAACTTCCTATAGTCATTACAAAACCACCATTCCCCATCTGGTTTTAGTACTAAGACTATTGGACTGGATCAGCTACTCTTGGACTCTTCAATGACTCTCAGGCTCAGCACCTGCTTTACATCTTTTGAGATCACCTCTTGGCGGGCTTTGGGAATCCAATATGACTTTAAGCACATCTGAGAAAGAAGAAAGAGGAAGCTATATGCTAAAAAAATATAAATTTTTATTTACGTGTAACTTTTTACAAAACATGGCACTCTGGCAGACTTGACCAGGGGTCCCACTAGATACATGGCTATGCAGTTAAATGGAACCTCAATAATGGGCAATGGCACTCTAGGGCTAAGAAAGTGAGCAACTGAGAAGATCACCTGGCACGTCAAACAGGACCTACAGGAATTCACAATGTCACAGTGACAACCAGGCTAGTAAAACCCCTGTTTTTTTTTCTACCCCTAGATGACCACTTAGCACATGGGTTTGGGCCTTATTTAAAAGCTTGAGTCTGTACAGCCCTGGTACTAGTAGCTGCTCTAATACTTCCCCTCTCAGCTTGGTGACCCGATATTTTAACTCCCCATTCATGACAAAATATGGTTATCTGGCGTTAGTCATCCCACCTCTTGAGCAACACCATTAAGTACCATCACAATATCAAATGCCCCTTTTGAGCTAATGCCTTTAGTTGGGCGATTCCAAAATTTTCCCCCATACACCACTAGCTCAGGGATGTTGGCCTCTGGGGATGCTGCCTTATCCTCATCACCAACAATCACATGGAAACAAAAAAAAGAAAATGGAAACCTGTCAGCTGCGGACTGCAACAAGGTTTTTTAGGAGGGACCTGGCTGTTGTCCGGGCAACCAGATATCCTCCCTTTCTCCCACAAGTCCCAAAATAATGCTAAGTCCCGCCCAACCATTGCTGATATTTTTTACATGGTATTTGTGTAATTCTATATGTCTTACGGTCCAGGTCTACTCACAAATTGCCTCATCTGTGTTTTTTGTCTTTTAATATGTATATATTTATACGTTGATTTTATTTTGTCTAAATAAAGCTTTGCGATTTTACCTGGTCTTATGGTTAATTCCTGTTTTTTTTATATTTGTATATTATCTATGACCTAATTTATAGGATAGATAATGTAGGAGTAATTTAACCATTGGTAAAACGAAGAAAACAGTTAAAGTGATCATTCAACTCATAATGAAAAGTTTATAATAAAAGCTTAATGCATAGTTAAAATATCTGGTGCCCTTCTTTTCAATCTTTGTGCTGCAGGTCTCATGATTCTCACTTATTTTTTTCTACATAAAAAATGGATATCAAGTTGTATGACTACTCTACACACAATACATGTTAGTAGTCTCTAACCCTCCCCCTGCTCTCAGTTGGTCCAAACTGATTCACTGCAATGCTGTCAACATGAAGTCAGCACTGCAGACATTAACAGACACCAAGATCAAAAGTAGGGATCCAGGATGAACACAGGTAGAGTGAGTAAAGCTCATTATAAAAAAAAAAAAAAAAAACAGACTGCAGCTGGAGGACAGAGGTTTTCCAAATTGGAAAACCTATTTAATTTACAGGTATTGAAACAAAATAATCTAGTTGAAAACATAGTAATAGCCCTTACATTTTAAAATAATCAGGTTCAAATTGTCTCTTCAGAGAGGAAGAGGACTAGAACTCTAGTGCCACCTATTGGAAGTAGCAATCCTAACAGTCAATGTCGACCCTTTAACGAGCCTTGTCACATGACTTAGGATAAAGGGTTAAAGGGTCGACATTGACTGTTAGGATTGCTACTTCAAATAGGTGGCACTAGAATTCTAGTCCTCTTCCTCTCTGAAGAGACAATTTGCATATTTCCCAGAGGAGCATTGCAGCTTTAAGTCTCCTCACCTTGACATCCTTAACATGTCACTGTCCGCAAGGAGAAACTATACTTCTTGGAAATTAATCAAGTGAAATGTGTAGCAGAATTTATGATGTAGGGTATAAGTGTCTTACCTGTGAAGGTACTGGTACACCTGCAGCAAAATAAATCACACTGGCCAAGAGAACAAGATACATTTTCATAGCCATCTTGCTCTTGGTATTTGTGCTTTCCTTCTTACCTTTGGAATACAATCTGGTGTCTACGTGCATTGCTTATATGGAAAATCCAGGCAAAGATTCAACCAATCAGAGGGCAGGATGATTCTTCTCAGGAGATTTTGGTGACAAACTTTGGATACGTTTCAATTAGTTTTATATTTCAAAGAAAGAAAAGCTGAATAAATCTCTTTGCCTTAGAGATGATTTTTCAACTTTGCGTCAAATGTCAGAATCTCACCCTAATGAGTTATCATTTTTACTTCTGTAACTGTATATTTTCTTCTGTAAACGTATATCACATTGTTATTGTCGGGCTCGTAACTACAACTGAAAGATGAGACCCATCCTTAAAGAGATTAAATGTTTCACACTAGTGACTTTGTGTCCTTTTCTTTGCACGATTTGGATGTGGTCATAAGTTAGGAATACCATGCAACTGGAAGATAAAATATCCTATTGCTATCAAAAAAGGTATTAAACAAGTAGGGAATATGGGGCAGACTGTAGGGCAGATTTTTGACATTGACTGAATTTTCAAACATGCGTTTTTTTCCTTTTAGGTAAGGTGCAACATTGGGATGTCATTTTAAAAATGTATTTAATTTTAGAAATATAGCTGTGTTAAAAAATAGAGTATATGCCAGTGGCTAAGAAGTATGGCATCTTTCAAGAAAAATTAGGATAATATCTACTGGTAATCGAATGTGCTTCATTATGATCTGAGACACAGATACACTGTGGCTTTGAGAGCTTTCTTTGGTTTATTGTAAGCAGCATAAACCAAGGTGTAGTAAAGAAAATACAGCCCTCTGGGCAAAACAGGAGAACAAAAACAAATTGGTGGCAGAACAAACACAGTCCTTCTGTGAGCGGGGTTTCTCCTGCTCACAGCAGTCAGAACACAGGTTTAGGCCCACACTAAACACTGAAAGCTCTGGCCTTCAGACATTTAGGCCCAGACCTTGTGACTCATCCATCATCAGTAGTGTTGAGCGTTCCGATACCGCAAGTATTGGGTATCGGCCGATACTTGCGGGTATCGGCATTCCGATACCGAGATCCGATACTTTTGTGGTATCGGGTATCGGTATCGAAACAACATTAATGTATAAAATAAAGAATTAAAATAAAAAATAGGGATATACTCACCTCTCCGACGCAGCCTGGACCTTACCGAGGGAACCGGGAGCCTTCTTTGCTTAAAATGCGCGCGTTTCCTGCCTTCCGTGACGTCACGGCTTGTGATTGGTTGCGTGCCGCCCATGTGGCCGCGACGCGACCAATCACAGCAAGCCGTGACGTAATTTTCAGGTCCTGAATGCCTAATTCTAGGCATTCAGGATTTGAAAATTACGTTATGGCTTGTGATTGGTCGCGTCGCGGCCACATGGGCGGCACACAGCCAATCACAAGCCGTGACGTCACAGAAGGCAGGAAACGTGCGCATTTTAAGCAAAGAAGGCTCCCGGTTCCCTCGGTAAGGTCCAGGCTGCGTCGGAGAGGTGAGTATATCAATATTTTTTTATTTTAATTCTTTCTTTTACACATTAATATGGATCCCAGGGCCTGAAGGAGAGTTTCCTCTCCTTCAGACCCTGGGAACCATCAGGGATACCGTCCGATACTTGAGTCCCATTGACTTGTATTGGTATCGGGTATCGGTATCGGATTAGATCCGATACTTTGCCGGTATCGGCCGATACTTTCCGATACCGATACTTTCAAGTATCGGACGGTATCGCTCAACACTAATCATCAGGTTTTTGTCCTGATTAAGAGGTATGTAGAACCTTGAAACACGTTAACTTTTTAAAATCTGTAATATTAAACTTTTTGGATTTTACCTCTGCCTTGAATGTTATCAGCAGCGCAAGTGAAATACACCTCCAACTTGCACTTCTGTTTCTGTTTTTTCTCTGATCGGTGTCTTGAAGCAGCTGTATATATACCTGTCTCATGTTGCTAGCTTGCAACCGTACCATGTGAGTCGTTCCACATCTCTTATTTATATGTACCATCGGACAAGACTCTATTTTGCGTCTTGTCTCCTAGTTTTCTCCTAGTTTTCTCTCCACTGATGTCTGTAAGGGCTTAGTGAGTCCACCGCTGGGCATATGTTGGTGACAAACCTCCATGCTCCCAGATGTTTGATCTCCTGCACCTGGTTCAAAAGTGGCCGCAGCCAGAGACTTTCACTCCAGCCCAAATGGTTGAGCGTGTGGTGATGGACAGATTCATCCACTCGATTCCCAGGCCAAGACAGACCTAGGTTGCCCAGGGGGACCCTCGGAAAGCAGATGACTTGGTGGGCTTGGTTGAGAGATACCAGGTTGTGGAGAAATCCCTTGGGAAACTAGACATCGCTACTTTGCTGTACTGGGATACCCAAAAGGGGGAGGGCTGACCATGGAGGGTGGCTAGACCCACAGCTGGGGGGGTGTCCCAATCCTGCTGAAGGATGTGGTCTGGCGGTGTCACAATACTGGATACATAGCTTCCCTGTGTCATATGTCCCCTGAACCCATGGACTGCAGCCTTGTCAGGCGCTGCTCTTATTATGCCTGTCAACCCAGAGAAGGTCCCCAGTCATGTGCCATGCCCATAAATGGGGTAATGGTTCTGGGACTGTTGGACTCTGGAATTCTGGTAACCCTAATCAGTGCTGCACTGCCTCACCAGTCCCTCACATGTTTGGGGGCATCTGCTGCATACACGGAGATGCCAAGTACTATCCTGTAGCCCGCATAACCATGGGAAAAGACTGTTGTGATAGAGCCCATGAGGTTGGGGTGGTAAATGACTTAATCCATCCTGTCATCCTGGGGCGGGATTTTGCTCTGTTTTAGTACTTGTGGCAAAATGCGGATGTACAGAGTGTCATGGTCAAAGCCAGACTCCTCTGAAGGTGATTCCATAAAGATCAGAAGTGAAGGAGTTTTCCCTGTGCATTCTCGCTGGAGAGGAGGACGAGATGGTAACAGAGGAGCCCAGCTTCCCTGACTTAGAGATGCCCAAAGAGAACTTTGGGACTGCTCAACTTCGGGATCTTACATTAAAAGGGGCATTTGAAAATTTGACTGTATGTAATGGGGTTGCTTATTTTCCAGTACATGGCGAATTGTTGTATCGGGTGACTAAAGTGAGAGGAGGAGAGATAGTGGAGCAGTTGTTAGTTCCAGGACCCTTCCGGCAGAGGGTGTTAGACATGGCTTATTCACATGTTTTGGGTGGACTTCTGGGGATGGAGAAAACTCAGGAGAGAGTCTTACAGAGATTCTATTGGCCAGGGTGTTACCAAGAGATCCTGAATTATTGTAGGTCCTGTCCCTCCTGTCAGATAACTGCTCCTACCTCTCAATAGAGAAGACCCTTAGTGCCCTTACCTGAGATAGAAATCCCCTTTGAGAGGATTGCTATGGACCTGGTAGGTCCCCTCATTAAATCAGCACGCAGCCATCAGTATATCTTAATGGTCATGGACTACGCGACCCGATACCCGGAAGCACTGCCACTGAGGAATGCCTCATCTAACAGAATAGTCCGGTAGCTTGCCCACATCTTTGCCAGGACCAGTTTGCCCAAAGAAATTTTGATGAACCAGGGGACCCCGTTTGTGGGTTTTCGGTAACTACGGCCAGCTCACGGCCTAGCAATTTTTTTTTCATGTAGACCTTCTGCTGCCTATCTGAGTTCCAGCACCATTAGCTGGTTCTTTGGAAGACAATCTTGAATAGGTCCCCCTGGTTCCAGTACCGCCAGCTGGTTCCAGGCAGAGCCTTTGGCTTAGGTGCCTCCTTCTGGGTATCTGAGTTCCACCAACGTCTGGTGGTCCTTGGTAGTGCTTTCTGGCACGGGTACCTCCTGCTTAGTAACCGGATTCCAGTACCGTCAGCTGGTCCTCAGTAGTTCCATTAGCTCTCGTACCTTCTGCTCTCCATGCTAGTTCCAGTATCATCAGCTGGTTCCAGGCAGAGCCTTTGGCTTAGGTATCTCCTTCTGGGCATCCATGTTCCACCAACGTCTGGTGGTCCTTGGTAGTGTTCTGGCACGACTACCTCCTGCTTTGTAACCGGGTTCCAGTACCGTCAGCTGGTCCTCAGTAGTTCCATTGGCTCTTGTACCTTCTGCTCCCCATCCGGGTTCCAGTACCGTCAGCTGGTTCTCTGCAGTGTCTTTGGCACGGGTACTCCCTCCTGCTCAGCTTGGTTCCAGCACGCCAGCTGTTTCCGGATGGTGTCAAGGTCACTTTGCCTCCAATATGTTGTCCTGTTGGGTTGCGGTCGGGTTAGCCAACTCCATGGTGCCTGCAGCTTAGGTGCTTTCTATGTGGGCTGCGTGAACTGGCAATCAAGGCTGGTTCTGTACTGCTAATAGGACAGGCTCCCCTGTAGGACTGTGGGTTTTCGGTAACTCAGGCCGGCTCGCGGCCTAGCAATTTTTTTTTCATGTGGACCTTCTGCTGCCTATGTGAGTTCCAGCACCATTAGCTGGTTCTTTGGAAGACAATCTTGAATAAGTCCCCCTGGTTCCAGTACCGCCAGCTGGTTCCAGGCAGAGCCTTTGGCTTAGGTGCCTCCTTCTGGGTACCCGAGTTCCACCAACATCTGGTGGTCCTTGGTAGTGCTTTCTGGCACGGGTACCTCCTGCTTAGTAACTGGGTTCCAGTACTGTCAGCTGGTCCTCGGTAGTTCCATTGGCTCTTGTACCTTCTGCTACCTATCCAGGTTCCAGTACCACCAGCTGGTTCTCGTCAGTGTCTTTTGCTCTTGTACCTTCTGCTCCCCATCCTGGTTCCAGTACCGTCAGATGGTTCCAGGCAGAGCCTTTGGCTTGTGTACGTTCTTCTGGGTATCCGAGTTCCACCAACATCTGGTGGTACTTGGTAGTGCTTTCTGGCACGGGTACTGTTATGACCCCAATGGCAGAGGGTCTCAGAAGTTATTACAAAGTCTGCAAACACAAAAAACCAGCTCATAGGGCAGTGGTAACTAGGCTGACCGTATACCTGATCCTAGCACCACAAATAGCAGCAGCCGGGGAACGTACCTACGTTGGTTCTAGACGTCTCGTGCCAGCCGGAGAACTAACTAACCCTAGTAGGGAAAAGATAGACCTTTCTTGCCTCCAGAGAAAAGACCCCAAAAGTTGGATACAAGCCCCCAACAAATAATAACGGTGAGGTAAGAAGAAAAGACAAACGTAAGAATGAACTAGGTTTTTAGCAAAGAGAGGCCCACTGACTAATAGCAGAATATAGTAAGATGACTTATACGGTCAGCAAAAACCCTATCAAAATTTCCACGCTGAATATTCAAGAACCCCCGAACCGTCTAACGGCCCGGGGGGAAAATATCAGCCCCCTAGAGCTTCCAGCAAAATCAGGAATCACATTTAGTACAAGCTGGACAAAAAATAAGAGCAATGCAAATAACCAAAAAACAAGAAAGCAGGACTTAGCTTATTTTGCAAGAACCAGGACCAGCAGACAGGAGCAAACAGAAAGGAACTGATTACAACGATGCCAGGCACCAGACTGAAAATCCAGGAAGCTTAAATAGCAACACCCCTGGACTAACGAGCCAGGTGGGTACCAAGCTGGGGAAAGAAACTCAAAGTGTCATGTCGCTAGTGAC
Organism: Ranitomeya variabilis; assembly: GCF_051348905.1. NCBI lineage: Eukaryota > Metazoa > Chordata > Amphibia > Anura > Dendrobatidae > Ranitomeya > Ranitomeya variabilis. The sequence goes on from NC_135232.1 coordinate 570,452,512, forward strand.
CACAAGAGGGAGCCAAATAATCCAATTCACAACAGTGTACCTCCTGCTTAGTAACCGTGTTCCAGTACTGTCAGCTGGTCCTCAGTAGTTCCATTGGCTCTTGTACCTTCTGCTACCCATCCGGTTTCCAGTACCGTCAGCTGGTTCTCGGCAGTGTCTTTTGCTCTTGTACCTTCTGCTCCCCATCCTGGTTTCAGTATTGTCAGCTGGTTCCAGGCAGAGCCTTTGGCTTAGGTACATTCTTCTGGGTATCCGAGTTCCACCAACGTTTGGTGGTCCTTGTTAGTGCTTTCTGGCACGGGTACCTCCTGCTTAGTAACCGGGTTCCAGTACCGCCAGCTGGTCCTCGGTAGTTCCATTGGCTCTTGTACCTTCGACTACCCATCCGGGTTCCATTTCCATCAGCTGGTTCTCGGCAGTGTCTTTGGCTCTTGTACCTTCTGCTCCCCATCCTGGTTCCAGTACCGTCTGCTGGTTCCGGGCAGAGCCTTTGGCTTAGGTGCCTCCTTCTCGGTATCCAGTTCCACCAACATCTGGAGGTCCGTGGTAGTGCTTTCTGGCACGGGTACCTCCTTCTTAGTAACCGGGTTCCAGTACCGTCAGCTGGTCCTCGGTTGTTCCATTGGCACTTGTACCTTCGGGTAGTCATCCGGGTTCCAGTACCGTCAGCTGGTTCTCGGCAGTTCCTCAGCCTACTTGTACCTTCTGCTACATTTCCAAGTTCAAGCTTTTGGAAATGGTTTTTGCTAATCACTCTGGATCTCCCTGACGACGACCCTGAAGACCACCCTGAAGAAGACGACGACCCCGGAGAAGAAGACCCTGGAGACGAAGACCCTGGAAACGATGATCCTGAAGACCACCCCGAAGAAGACGACGACCCCAGAGACAACGAACCTGGAGACGACGACCCTGGAAACGACGACCCTGAAGACCAAGATGCAGAAGAACAAGAAGCTGCAGAACAAAAAGCAGAAGAACATTAAGCATAAGACTAAAAATCAGAGCAAAAGATATTATCTAAATTATAAGCAGAAGAAGACTAAGCATTGTATGGGGGTGAGTCCGTTCCTCCTCGTGGTGCCCCTGGAAAAAAAACTGCTGCTGCAGGCAAAACTGAAAGCGGACAAATCCTGTTGTAAATCTTTTGTGACAGGCAGAAAGGAAGGTGTAATCTTCAAACTTTGATAGATAACAACTACAGGAATGCCTGTCACAAATAAGAATATGATGAAGAAGAATATGAAGGAGATGAAGAAGTAGAATATGATGAAGAATAATAGTTGAATAAGAAGAATATGAAGAATGTAAAAAAAAAGAATAATAGGAAGAAGGTGAAGAAGAAGAAGATGAATAAGGCGAAGAAGTTGATGAAAAAGATGCTGCTGCTGAGGATAATGAAGGAGAAAGTGTGGGAGAAGTAAAAAAGAAGGTGAAGAGCATGGAAGTAGTGAAACATAAATATCTGTCAAAATATAAAAAATCTTAACATAGTCAATATCTTTGTAACTCCGAACGTCTTAAAAAAAATAATAATTCCTGCTATTCCATTTAATTGGGCTAAACCTGTATGCCTTTAATATCCCCTCCACCTTCCCCAATACATCCTACATTATTCTTAGTTGTTTTCCTTCATGTAGAATTACCTACAAGGAAAGAAAGGGTTGATTTTAATTCCGATATTTTTGTCCCATTGACTTGCATTTGTATCGGATATCCATTATTTTTGGGATATCGGCCGATCCAATCCGATACCGATATTTCAGAATATCGGAAGGTATTGCTCAACACTACTCATAACCCTTTTTTATACTTGCAATATAGTTCTCAGTTATAAATTATATATAATTATATAGAAATATCTTTAAAAAATTTCTTCCAATTTTATATGAGGATTCTACACTTGCAGTGATATTGCAAAGTGGATGTAATGTAATAGCAAGGAAGGCACCCACCATAGGTACTGTTTTATCTCCTAGTATGTTTATATCTCGGACGTCTAAGGAGACATGGCTGAGCATAAAAGGTAGTTATAAGTGTGGGACTAGAAACTGTAAAACATGCAAACAAGCAATTAATACTAAATTTTTTTATAATCATGACAATCCTCAAAAGTTCAATATCAGGAGTTTTATTAATTGCAATACCAAGTCAGTGGTGTATAAAATTGATTGCACTATTTGCAAATTAGCCTATGTAGTCTGTACCACCAGAAAATTAAAAACCCGTATAGCTGAACATTTAAATAATATTTATAATGGTACCAACGTTAATTTCTCTCGTAGTATATCTTCAGTAGCTAAACATTTTGTTCAGCAATATGCCGGCAATATTTCTTCCTTACAAGTCTGTGGATTGGAGAAGGTGAACAGTTCATTACGTGGTGGAGATGTCAGACGCTGACTGCTAACCCGAGAAGCGTACTGGATTTATTACTTAGGCACTAGATTTCCAGACTGACTAAATAGATGCAATGAAATTATGTTTCGTTATCATTGAATGTTTATTGTATATATTTTTGGTATGTTTTTCCTTTATTGTATATATGCATATAATTTCTCTTTTTTTTCTTTCTTTTTTCATGATTGTTTTCATTGGTTTGTTCACACTTTATATTGTAGAACCTTACATGTCATGTGATTTTTTACCATGAATTGATTGGTCTGGCTTGTATTTAAATATTTGCCATTTGGAGCATATAGCAGCTTTGATAAAGATCGCTGTTGCGATCGAAACGCGACCTTGCTGTTTCTGTGTGCACGTCTGGTGCGGTCTTGGAGCATGCCTTGTGATTTTTAATTTGTGAAATAAATTTGAAGATTTTACTCAAGGAGCTGGAGTAAAGACCTTTTTTTTCTCTTGTGCTGAAGCTAATCTGCATAGGTTACAAACCGCGCAATGCAAAAGAGATGTGGACAGCTCTGAAAGAGCAATCAGATGTTTGGATGACACCGCTGAACCTACAGCCAGGCATGGTCGTGTGTGACAATGGCCGTAACCTGGTGGCGGCTCTGAGGCAAGGTGAGCTCACACACGTACCTTGCTTGGCCCATGTGCTTATCCGCGTGGTTCAACGCTTTCTGAAAAGCTACCCGGAGCTGCTGGATCTGCTAGTGAAATTATGCCATCTTTCTGCCCATTTTAGAAAGTCAGCTACAGCTACAGCTGCCCTTGCCGTGCTTCAGCAACATTTGTAGCTTCCAGCTCACTGGCATGTGTGTCATGTACCCACACACTGGAACTCTGCGCTGCATATGTTAGAAAGGATTTGCGAGCAGAAGAGGGAAGTTGATGACTACCAACATCAACAAGTCCGTCGATATTCAGTTCAGACTCCACACATAAGACCTCAGGAGTGGACATGGATGTCCGACATATGTACCATCCTCAAAAACTTTGAGGACTGCACCAAGATGGTGAGCAGTGATGACACCATAATTAGTGTCACCATCCCACTTCTCAGCATTCTGAAAACCTCTCTGCTCACAACTAATTAGGAGGTTGCATTGCAGGCAGAGCACGAGGACATGGCGCAAGGAACCATATAGGGGGATTACACTCAGCCCAGCCTCATGACTTCTCAACGTGTATAGGTAGGCAATGAGGAGGAGGAGGAGGAGGTGGAAGAACAGGAGCTACTTTCATGCGCTATAGATGGTACTACAAACGCAGGTTGTCATACCGTCTCTTCAGCAAAAATGGCCTGAGGACAGGGAGGAGGAGGATGAGGAGGAGGAGGACAGTATGGTCAGTCGTCCTGTTGGTGAGGACACAGAATTATTGCCTGTTAGCAGGCTGGCATGCATGGCTGATTTTATCTTGCGCTGTGTTTCACGTGACCCTCGCATTATAAAAATTTTGGGTGACACTCAATACTGGTTGGTGACACTTCAAGACCTACGCTACAAGGATAACTTTCAATCTCTTCTACCAGAGGCAGAGAGGTTTACTAAAATGTTGCAGTACCAGAGGGCCCTTGTAGTGGAATTACCTAGAAAATTCCCATGTGAGAACGCTGGCAGCAGACATCAGAGTTTGTTGTACAACCAAGGAGTCCAAGCGAGAGAGACAGAAGTACAATCCACCTCAGGCAGGGGAACAATGGCAAAGTTCTAGGACAGTTTTCTCAGACCCTCTCATTGTTCCTGGACAGAGGCAAGGGGTGCTGTCACAAGAAGTGCAATGTTTGGGAAGATGGTGAGGAAGTACCTTGCAGATCATTCTAATGTCCTCCGTGATTCCTCTGTGCCTTTGAATTATTGGGTATCCAAGCTGGACACGTGCCATGAACTGCATGAACTGGCTCTCTACACCTTGGAGGTCCTGGCCTGCCCTGCTGATAGAGTTCTGTCAGAGCGGGTTTTTAGTGCCACTGGTGACATTATCACAGATAAGCACATCCGCCTGTCAACTGAAAATGCTGACAGGCTGACTCTTATAGAAATGAAGAAGGGCTGGATTGGGAAGACTTCTGTACACCACCAAGTGAAAACAGGGAAACATAACCTCAAATACATTCTCTCTTTTGGGGAGGTGTATTCTCATGCATCTCTTCACAGCCACACATGGGTATACTCTTCCAGATTTGGTCTGTTTGTTGTTATCCTCCTCCTTATCCTCATCCTCATCATCCAGAACCACTAGAGGACCAGGGTGAACGCGCTCTGTACTGTTATAAACCGGTGCATTTTGGGGAAGGGGGCTGTGATGGCACTATTTTATTTAGTTAAAAAATAGACCCCACATTGGGGAATTGGGCATTACATTACATTGGGCCTACTTCTTAACTCTGTCTCCTGCAATGTGTCCTTTAACTGCCACTAGATGACCTGGGTGAATGTGCTCTGTACAGTGAATTTTGGGCAAGGGGGCTCTGATGGCACTATTTAATTTATTAAAAAAAGGACCCCACATTGGTGAATAGTTTGTCAGCTCATGCCCTCCATTACAAGTCTCAGAGACCCACACCCCTACATTGGGCCTACTTCTTAACTCTGTATCCTGTAATGTCTCTTCCTTATCTTCGACGATATGACCTGGGTGAACGTGTTCTGTTTTATAGGCCACATAATTTTGAGCAAGGGGGGCTGTGATGGCACTAGTATATTTTTTTAAAAAGGCACCCCCCATTGGTGAAACCACATCCTTGTTGGCAAACACTTCATAACATTTGTGTACCTTAAAGAGCTCACTTAAAAAATTATTTTTGTGTTGCCTGGTTGCTCACATTGTACACAATACACTTCATATAAATTTGATAAAGCAATGCTGTTAGTTTGGCTCAGTAGTTCATTACAAATATTTCTTTGTCAACTATATTAGTTTCTCTCCCTGAGAGTCATAACTTTGGCTGCCTCAAATGTACAAATGGCGAATATACAAATGGCAATTTGTAGCCAAGATTAAAATACTGTATACCCAATGCATTCAGACAATCACATAGCTGCATTTCCTGTAAAACATTTACAGATGTGACAGACTTTGCTCATAGTGACACAATCTTGATAAATGTTTGTTAATTCACTTCACAAACAGTGCTAAGCCTCTATATGTTTGCTGTTTGTCATTCTAAAACATTAAGGTTTACTGAAACTATGCCGGTGGTAGTTTGATCTAAATCCTTGTGGCTTTTATTTTCTAAGAGTTTATGGCCCCTCGTCTGATGACTCCATGATATCTCAGTTTCATACAACCTTGAAAGCTGGCCACTTGCAGGTCTGGATGAAACTAGAGTTACTACATAGTGTAAATCTCTATATAAGACCAGAGAAACATGACTAAAACAGATGCCAAAACTGGGGTACCTGTACATGTACAGTGTGCTGATACCTGCATAATTGGGGACGCCAATGCAATGTAAGTAATCTCCCAGGCCTTCACTTCTATTAAGTCTCATTTTGCTAGCGCTCCCATCTTATATTGTCCCAATGTTGATAAGCCATTCATAATGGAGGTGGATGCCTCATCCGTTGGTGCTGGAGCAGTCCTCTTCCAAAAGGATGCTCAAGGTCGGAAGCATCCTTGCTTCTTCCTCTCTAAGACCTTCACACCAGTGGAGAGGAATTATTCCATCAGGGATAGGGAGTTGCTAGCAATGAAGTTGGCCTTTTCAGAGTGGAGACATCTTTTGGAGGGAGCTCGCTTTACCTTCCAAGTCTTCACGGACCACAAACATTTGGTCTATTTATGTACAGCTCAGTGGCTGAATTCTCGTCAGGCCAGATGTCCTTGTTCTTCTCCCGGTACCACTTCACACTCCATTATCTCGCTGGGGAGAAGAACATTCGTGCTAATGCCCTCTCTCGCTCCGTTGTGTTATCTGAGGAGGAGGAAGGGGAGCCTCGGCTTATTGTCCCTTCTGAGAGCCCGAGAACCGTAGCTCCGGTTTCGCTAGAGTCTGTGCCTCCGGGCAAGACTTTTGTTCCCATTAATTTGCAACCGGAGGTTCTCTCTTGGGCTCATTCATCCAGAGTGGGTGGACACTTTGGGAAAAAGGACATCTGAGCTGCTGGCGAGAACGTACTGGTGGCCACATATGGTCCGTGACGTCGGAGACTATGTTCGGACATGTGTCTCCCGCTCCAAAAATAAGTCTCCTCGACAACGGCCAGCTGGGTTATTATATCCCCTGCCGGTGGCAGACAGGCCCTGGGAGATGGTCGGGTTGGACTTTGTGGTGGGTTTGCCCAAGTCTCTTGGCTGTACTATGATTTGGGTTATCACCGATCATGTTTCTAAAATGGTGCACTTGGTGCTGCTTCCACGGTTACCTTCTGCACGGGCCTTGGCAGCGTTGTTTATAAAAAAAATCTTCCGCCTACACGGTGTGCTGGACAAAATTGTCAGTGACCGGGGTCCCCAGTTTGCCTCTCGGTTCTGGAGAGAGCTTTGTCATCTTCTCAGCATTAAGTTAAATCTCTCTTCTGCATATCATCCTGAGACTAATGGGTTGGTATAGAGGGCCAACCAGATCTTGGTCAAATATCTGCAACATTTTGTCTCAGCCAGGCAGGATGACTGGGCATCTTTGCTATCATGGGCAGAGTTTGCACTGAACAACGCTGTAGCTGACTCCACTGGACATACTCCATTCCTCCTTAACTCTGGTCAGCATCCGCGGGTACCTGTGCCCATGCCCGTGTCTTCCGCCGACTCCAGGGTGGCAGACTGGGCTGTGGAGGCACGGGACATTTGGGACTGCACTCAGGATGCCATTTGGGCCTCCAAGGAGAAAATGAGGTCCTCCGCTGATGCACATCGGTGCCCTGCTCTGACCTTTGCTCATGGCGATTTAGTATGGCTCTCTGCCCGTAACATCAGGCTGCAAGTTGAGTCCACGAAGTTTGCACCTCGCTACTTGGGTCCTTTCAAGGTCCTCGAACAGGTTCACCCTGTGATCTACCATTTAGCCCTTCCGCCACGCCTAGGTATCACTGACACCTTTCATGTGTCCCTCTTGAAGCCCATATACATGTCCCGGTTTTCCGAGTCATCTGCTGGGACATTGGGTTCATCTACGGATGATTACGAGGTGAATGCTATTCTGGGGTGCAAGATGGTACGTGGCAAAAATTTTTATCTGGTGGACTGGAAGGGTTGTGGTCCTGAGAACAGGTCCTGGGAACCTGCTGAGCACATTCGGGCTCCGCAGCTCGTTGCTGCCTTCAAGCGTAGCAAGGACCAAGGAGGGGGGTCTTAGGTGGGGGGTAATGTTAGGGGTCGAGTTCCCGCCTCTGCACAGGGGGAATCTCGGGCCGTCTCTGCTGCAGTCTCCCATTCTTCTTCTGCTGCAGTGGAGCCTGCTCAGTGGAGACGTCGGTCCCAGCGTTTGGCTGTCTCACTCTGTGCATAGGGTTACTGCTGCTTTTCCAGCTTCTGGAAGCGAGCAGACGCTTTTGGGACTAAGTCCTGCTTTTCCCCTTCTGAGCATGCCCAGGGCGAGATCTCCCGTTGGAGATTGAGGGTCACATGCTCAGATACTGCAGCAGATCCCATTGGCAGGAAGGTCTTGAAGGTGCTCAACTTCTGTGGCAGCCTCCCATTGGTCCTTCTGGGAAGGTCCTGTACATGCTACAGCTATAAAAGGTTTGCATGACCACACGGCCATGCGCTAGTGTACATTTGTATTCGTGTGTGTGTTGATGAGTGCAAGTCGTCCTTAAATATCCCATCCCTATTTAATGACTGCTCGCATATGGTGTATGGCTGCTATCTAGCGCCCGACTAAACTCTTAGCGTGATAACACACGAAACAGCATCCTCTGCTGTGACTGCCAGTGCGGCGCCACGGGCCAGTAGAGGACTTCCTTAGCCCAAGTCTTGGTGGTTAGTGGCATCCGCCAGCACGGCACAGTTCACACTCTTGTGCTTAAAACTATTATTTCTACTTACCTCTTACACCCAGCAGCGGTGTCGAGCGCAAGTAGTCTAGACGGACTCAAATCCTGAGTCTAGGGACTGAGTTCGGTGACTCCTTGCTTGTGCTCTTTTGTGCAGTATCGTGGCCCTATGACTTAACTGGGTTCGCTTCCACCGCCATATAGCGCTGCCATTTGCCAGCAGCAGGTTCTCACCTGCACGGTGGACCCCGGACTGCGAACGCACCTAATAATATCTCACCTCATACTTGGTGCATTCCGCCAGTCCTAACACTCCCTCTTTCATAAATGAAACAAGATGTGTCTTATCATGTTACCCACAACACATGCCCATGTAAAATAAGAATCATCTACGAAACAACCTGAACTTTTCCAGGAAGAACTCATTCCACCACTATGCAAGGGAACTTCATAAACCACACTGAACTGGAAAGGAGCTTTAAATAGCCTGCCCAATGCCAAAGATGAAAATCAGGTGATGCCATCCTCCCAGAAATGTCCTGGTAGCCACTCCCTGCTCGCTGGAACAGCAGGGTGCACACATTCTCATCGTTGGCTTACACCAGACAAGGTAGCATGCTGCGTTGTGTGGGAACCAGGAGACACAGCGTTTCATGTGTCTTGGGCCTTGAAAAACGTGGGAAATGTGGCATCCCTCAGTCCCGCATCACTATTTCCACATACGAGAAACCACCATATGTAGTCGCACCATCAAAGTGTGCAATAGCTTCGCCCTGGCATGGACAGACAGTCAGGAAAATCTGTAAATCAGAAGAGGATGATATGCATCCATGGCAGCCATTCCTAACAGATGGAATGAATGCTTAGCCTAAGGGGTGGAGGAGGCTTTTTTCTCTTTTTTATTTTACCTTATGTACAAGTCTTTACACAGGAACAAATGTATGTTTCCTAACATTTTTTTTCCTGTAAAATCCATTTTATCTTCGATTTTGGATGTTTTATTGTCACTCCTAAAACTTGGCGTAACACTCTGACAACATTGTTCCCAGCAGGGACTTTGGAGTCAGTGATGTGTCTAGGCATCTTCCCCCATGCTGTTGCCATTCTATCTGAACACTTTTTTCATTAATTTCAGCAGTTTTAATGCCTTCCAGGCCTCCTAGCAAGACCTGCTGGAAAAATGCTCGAGTTTCCCTTTGGCTTCCATTGTAATCATTACTCGAGCAATACGGAAAGCTTGTTACAAGTAACAAGCACCCAAGCATTTCAGTGCTTGCTCATCACAAATCTAGATACATTCCAAGAGGGGTCTAGTTTAAAAAATGGGGTCACTTGTGGGGTTTCCACTGTTTAGGCACCTCAGTGGCTCTCCAAACGCAACATTGCTTCCTCTCTCAATTTCAGGCATTCTTTGCATTCAAAAAGTGAAACGCTTCTTTTAACCTTCTAACCCTTCCGAGCACGTACTCAGTAGAAATTACACAACAAATTTTGGGGTCTACTTTCTCCTATTACCCTTAAGAAAATAAAAAATTGAGGGCTAACGTAACTTTTTTGCGAAAAAAAAAAAAAATTCATTTTTTCCTTCCACATTACTTTAATTCCTGTGACGGGTTAATTATATTCTTGAATATCGTTGTTAGGACTTTGACGAATACAGTTTTTAGAACAGTCTCACTTATGTTTTTTTCTGTCATTAAAGTCCCAAAAAGTCACTTGAAAAGTGATGACACCTCTTAAGAAAACAAATTTATAAGTTTTATTAGATGATAAATTGACTATCAAATTTTAACCCTCATGAGTTTGTGACACTTGGGTCTGGAGAGCTACAACCAGTTCATGCATGAGCACTAGGGAATAACAATTAAGCCAAATAAAATGTATCTTTTTCTGTAATTTGCTGCTTCCATATTAATATCGGTAAAGCGAAGATGCATATAAGAAACGAAAGGCTTGGTTCCAAGATTGGGACAAATGTACTATTACTTAAACAATCAATAATGTAAAACAGAAGATATCAGATAAAAGCAAAGAAAATATTGTTTTTATTGCAATGACTTGAGCCTTGCAAATCTCAGCTCTAAATTCTCCGGTACTATTATTTAGCTGTTTAATATGTCTACGCAGAGAAAAAATTATATTCTGAGCCAAGCTAAGAAGCAGTAAAAAGCACAAAGAAGAAAATATAACACAATGCAAGGTCAAAGATTGAATGTCCTGAAAGCTGTAGAGCAATTGTGAAGTTTAGAAATAGCACTTCTACCAGATTTTGTGCAGCAGGATAAGTTATAAGAAGTGAAACAAGGACAGATGGAAGAAGGATTCATGTGAACATCTTAAGGAATGTACATTGAATATAGACATGGAGTTTGTATTTGATATTCACAATCTTCAGACAAAATATTTGCCTTTGGCTGCATTATTTCTGAACTGTATAGGGCCATCAAAAGGTTAAAAAAAAAACTCACTTTACTGCTCATGTTTCAACCCCTCCACACTTCACAGTCACCCATCCGGTCCTCGTCACATCTTCTGATCACCGCTGAGTGGGCTGCTCCATGCTTGCCCGGGACTTCCAACTCCGATGAGGACAAAGATGGTTCAGTGAATCTCTTAACATCATCACGTTTTGCATGCTTGTACATAACCCTCCTCGCCTATGTCAAACCTGAAATCCCGGTCTAGCATGAGAAGCCCAGGGATTTCAGTGCTCACAACGGCGGTAATCAGAAGATGCAACAAGGACCAGACAGGTGATGGAGAGGAGTTGAGGTGCTGGAAATATGAGCGGTAAGGTGAGTAGAGTTTATTCTTCGCAAATCAAATTTCTGCATAAGGAGGTGAGTTTGAATTTTGCTTGAACCAATCATTTCTAAGATTTATGAATCTCATATAATATTATTTTTGGGAATAAGATTAGTTCAGCTACTTTCATTATGTTTTAGTTAACCCCAGAGTAAAATTGTATTTTGTGCCCTTTTCATGCTAATGCTGATTTTACTCATGATTAGATATTTCAGGGAGAAATTAAAAAATGCAGCAAAACCATAGGCATCCAAAGTGTAAAAGGAAAATTACATATGACAACATTTGTCTTTTCTCTTGTCATATTACGTAATAAAATATTTAGTGTCTTGTTTAATTAACAGCACTTAAGCCAAACAGAATGAAGCTTTTTCCGTAATTTGCTGCTTCCTCGTATTAATATTGGCACACCGAGAATATGGCACAATGGATACAGGTAAGAAAAGGAGGGAGTCCAAAGTTGCTTTAACTGCATTATAACTACAGAGGTCATTAAAGTGTAATAGAATATGTTAAAAGTGAGTAAAGAGATGACTGTTTTCATGGCGGCGACATGAGCCCCAACAACCTCAGCTCCAAATTCAGCATTGCTATTATGTATATGTTTAACATGTCTACGAAGAGATAAAATGATATTCACAGCCGAGCAAAAAAACAATAAAATACATAAAAATGAAAAAACAATATAAGGTATAAAATAAAATACAGGCTTTAAGAATGAATGTCCTGAACTCTGTAGAACATCTGTTGAGTTTGGAAAGAGATTTTGTGCTAAAGCCAGAGCTGAAGGAATACTTAGAAGAATGGAAGCTAAGACCGATGAAAGGAAGATCCAAGGAAACATCTTGGGGAACCTACGCTGAAAACTCATGTAGAGTTTGTTGTTAATACTCACAATCTTCAGGCAGAAGTAAATGGCAAGCCACATGGAGAAGAGTAACGTGCAGAATATTGGCGACAGATACAATAAATTTGTCCACAGTGCATTCTGTTTTATTGCTTGGAATCCTTTTGTGAACTGAATGAAGTCAACACTTACGTGAAGGAATCTGTGAATAAGGATGCATAGGCTGATTCCAAACAGGAGTTGATCACTTATTTCAAGTCTTTTATTCTTCATCCAGTCCAAAATATTCACCACTAATATGAACATGTATCCGAGGAACGTTATCACTATGGAAATCAAGCCTACTACAGAAGCGGTGATATCATTAATTGTTGCCATATTGGTATTTTTATATTGTTAATAGGCTGTAGAGAAGACAGCAAACAACACCTCAGTGACTACTTGTTTTGAAATGCTCATGTTCTGCTGTAATGGAGACAGACTATATAGTTGACATGGGAAGATGCAAAGTTGATGTTGTCATGGTTTCATTTAAATTGATACTTCTGTCTTGTGACATTATAAGTAAACTAGTCAATTAAACAAATTGGTGTAGTCGCAGTCTTCGCTGGGCGCAAGGTAACGTGATTCGCGTAGGGAAAGCGTTATTTTTTTATGCTTATTGATTCTACCTTTCAATTGTGACTCATTACACATAATAATGTAAGAGGAGGCGGAGGGCACCACTGAATATGGGATATAGAGGCTCACCATGGACAAGAAAACACTGGAAGCTAAATGGAAGAAAAGATCATGTCCATACAGATGGGAGCAAACCCAAAAACATGTTAGAAATTTCGAACAAAGGTAAGGCTTTTATTTATAATAGCACAGCAAAAACAATATCACACAAACAACACAATTAAAACCATTTAAAAGTGCAAAATGCAACACAAGAAAACATAGCAGTCATCTCCTAATATGGGGAAGATGACAGACCACATCCCTGCCCTCTCCAACAGATGATTATAAATATAAAGTGCAATAAACTGCACTGGGATGATAAAGCCCAGGACCCCTAATGATGGTAAAATGAGAATGCAAACAATCAATAAATGTTATCAATAAATATTAGGCTCTAAGCACATAACTGAGAACAAAGCCCACCTGTTTGAACGTATATAACAGGGCCCCCCTGTATCACAGTACCACCTTACCCACAAAATAGGCCAAAGAGAAAAGGTTTTCCTTTCAGCAGGCAATTGATAGACAAAGATACACAAAGTGGTGGTCCGAGCCTAGGTGGAGGTGTGCATATGCCCTGTAGATCCCAAACTAGGCATAGCAGAAATTGGTTATGCAGGAGCCAATAGAGGACAAAACAATATGGGAGAGGGAGAAGGGGTGTGGGGTGCAAACCCACGCGTATCGCCGCAACTATGGCGGCTTCCTCAGGGACAAAAATAGCATGCTGTGGCAGTAGCTGTGCAGGTTTATATACATGTTAGTAGTGGAGTAAATGGTATTCACCTGTATGGAGCGACGACAGAAAGACACGAGGAGTAAGCTGGCGGCCGCCATATTGTTGTGTTCAGTGTGTAGCAAATAAAGTTTGCCTTGTTGTGCCGGTAGCCGGGTTTGCGCATGCGCAGTGCAAACACAGGCCACCGCACAAACAGGGTTCTCTGCGGACCAAGGAGACACATAGAAGCGCCGGCGCGCTGAATAAGAGTCAAGTTGCATTGGCATAAATGATAAACATCTATTTGTGAGTGAACGAGATAATATTAGAACGCCGAAAATTGCGCATGCGCGATAGGCACCAGGTTACTGAGAGACTCATCACTTAAGTCCCCATCAATGGGAAATCTGCGTGTGCACAGACAGGGCAATGCAGTGTGGAGATAGAAAAGATGCCCCACACGCATATGCACACTGTCCAATGAGAAGTGGACAGTGGTGATGAAAACCAAAGAAATTTACTAGGCACATTTAATGCGATGCCGAGTTGGTTTGTATGTTTATTTATCAACAGAGTACAAAGTGTATGAATAATACTATATAAAGACTGATATGGCCAAACAGCCACAAGGATGCGCTAATGATAAATAAGTTAGTAAGAAAAAGTATAATAATGTGCAGAACCTATATGCCCATTGTACCTGATTACTTATGATGTCCAAACATACAAAATAGCTATCCATTAGATGAATGTTTTCTTGCCTAATCATAGTGGAGCTTTAATGAACCCACAAAATGAAAAAACGATCTAATGACATACTATAGCTCTAGAAATGACAGAGAAAGAGGTATTTATGAAGGGCTGACCCACAGTGTGATCACTTAGGGGCGGCCTAATACTAAAAAATAATAAATAAAAATAAATAAAAAATGACAAATAAATAAATAAATGAAAATGAAAAATAATAAATGATGGATAATGAATAGATAACCAAAAGGAGTGCCACCGCACCTATACAGGATATAGCAGGTATCAGAGGTCGCGGAGAATATGGTAACAGCACCTCAAAAATGAAAAAGAAAAATAAAAAGTAAAAAATGAAAAAAACAAAAAAAATGAAAAAAAGTGAAAAAGTAAATAGAAAAGTAAATAAATGATAAATGAAAAATGAACAATGGGTGAAAAAATGAATAATAATGAAAAATAATAAAAAATAAATGAAAAAATTATATAAATAAGTAAAAATGAAAAAATTGGAAAATGAAACCTGCTACCAAGGCATACGTGTGCCACAAGAGTTTGGCAAACGATAACCACATAACGTGCCTGAGCAGGTGAAAAAATAAGACTCGGAAAAGGGGGCTATGGCAAAGTGTGGCAACATTGGCCACAATAAAACGGCAACAAAAATTGCCCAGAAGTAAACAACGGTTATATGGTTTTGGACCAAGACCAAGGTGATTAGACCCAGGAAGGAATACCCTGTGGTACAGTGATACATGCCCAGCTCACAATTATATAAAGAAACAAACTGAACCAACTTGTCAACAAAAGGCACACAAGGAAAATGTTATTTGCATGAACACACAACAAGGAGAATATATCATGGACTGCCTGAACTAAGCCTATAAGGCAAAGAAAGACCAGACCAGAAAAAGTCAAATCTGACCCTTGATGGCTCAGGGGCACCGGATCAGGCATAGAAGCCATTAAACAAGAGCTCCTCGTTGAGTCCACTCGGTGACAGACTATTGAGATCAAAAATCCAGCGTGACTCCCGGCGCAGGAGTTCCTTGGTAAGATCTCCTCCATGGATGCTGCTCAAGACCTGGTCAACCACCATGATCCGCATCTTCTGATACTTGCTATTATGATGTGCCAAGAAGTGGGATGCAACAGATGAGATGTTCTTTCCTTTATCCATGTCTGCCCTTGCATTCACAATGTTTGACATGTGTTGTTGAGTCCTCCGTCTTACTTCTTGGGTCGTTTGTCCGACATAAAGTTTTGGACACGGACAGATCAGGACGTAAATCACATTTCTTGACCTACAATTGAAGTATTTCCTTGCCTTCAGTTCTCCAGGAAAAATTGACAAAGTTAGGGAGTCAGTGGCAGTCATGTACGGGCACACATTGCAATTTCCACACGGGAAAGAACCCTTCAACCTCTGTCCTGACCCCAGACTAACAGTGGGCCTCTTGAAATGGCTGGTGGTGAGGACATCCTTGAAATTTTTGGCCCTCCTGGCAGTAATCCTAAGACTATCGGATAGGAAAGGCCGCAGCCTGGGCTCGTTCAACAATATCCCCCAATGCCTACCCAGGATGTTGTAAACATCCCTCCATTGATTATTATATGCCGTGATCAAGTTTATTGTTGGCATGCTTTTGCGTACCTGTGGCTCCAAAAGGCTCCGTCTTTCCCTTTGTCGGGAGTGCTCAAAAGCACGTGCTATAGTCTTTTTTGGATATCCGCGTTTTGACAGCCTACTGGTAAGCTCAAATGCCCCCTCACGAAAATCCAGATCCAAGCTGCAGTTGCATCTTACCCTCAAGAATTGTCCTTTCGGAAGGTTGTTCCGTAAATGTTGAGGGTGAAAGCTGGAGAAATGGAGGAGGTTGTTCGTGGCTGTGGTCTTGCGGAAAATCTTGGTTTGGATTTGGTTGCCAACCTTCATCACCTTTAAATCCAAAAAGTCAACCGACGTTGTGGATAGAGAAGCTGTAAGAGAGATATTAAGTGCATTACCATTAAGTATGGAGATGAAATTCCTGCAATCATGTTCAGAGCCCGTCCACAGGACCAGCAAATCATCGATATAGCGAAACCAACGGAACACATAGGCTTCAAATTCCCACAAAGGGCGCACCTGTGTCTCCTCCCACCAAGCCATGAAGAGGTTGGCGTAGGAGGGTGCACAGCGGGCGCCCATTGCTGTCCCAGAAACTTGCTTGTAAAAAACTCTATCAAAAACAAAATAACTGTTGGACAAGACAAAGGACAAGAGGTCCAAAATGAAAGAATGATGTCTGCGGTCACCTGTGATCTGTTGGTTCAAGAAGAATGCGACCGCCTCGACGCCCAGTGCATGTTCAATGCAAGTATACAGTGAAGTGACGTCCATCATTACTAGAATGGTGTTCTCCGGGACAGTCAGATCTTGTAGCTGCCGTATCAGATGAGAAGTATCCTGGATATAAGAATCTAGATGGATAACAAATGGTTGCAAAAAGTGGTCTAAATAGATGCAACGCCTCTCATTCAAACCTCCAATCCCAGCCACAATCGGCCTACCAGGTGGTTCTTGAATAGATTTATGAATCTTCGGGAGAAGATACAGGGTAGGCACGATCGGGAACGCTGTAGTGAGAAATTTAAACTCTCTATTGTCCAAGATGTTATTGAGCCTGGCGGAAGTTAGAAGGCGATCCAGCTTCTTTTTAAAGGTGCCTGTGGGGTCAGAGGGCAAAACTTGGTAGCATTGGGTGTCACTTAGCTGACGTCGGGCTTCCCTCAGATACATATCGATGGGCCAGAGAACAATATTCCCGCCCTTATCCGCCTCTTTTATAATAAAGGACGGATTATCTTTAAGTCTAGTTAAGAGTTGTCTCTCTCTTATCCCCAGATTTTCACCTTGATGTTTGTTAAGCTGAAGTCTAGCCACATCCTGACTTACCATATCATAAAAGATTTGGACAGTTGGAGAAATAGAAAATGAAGGAGTAGCTTGTGAGGGCAGATGCCAAAGCCTTTGACCATCCCCAGAGCATTCATTTTCATCCAGGAGTTGTACAAGGTCACTGAAGACCTGCCTCTCATCCTGAGGCATTGAGTCCATGATGGAGGGCTGATGGTGTATGAGTTTAAAAACCAGTTTCCTGCAAAATAAATAGACATCCTTTGTAAGGGTGAATTTGTCCAACTTATTCATGGGGGAGAAAGATAAACCCAGTGTCAAAACACGCCTTTCTTCATCTGTAAGTACATAGTCAGATAAATTTACAATTTGTAAGTTACCTGCGTCATTGGTATCCATTCCTAAAGTTACTTCCTCCTGCTCTGTCTCACTGGTCTCCTGTATGTTGGGGACCATGTTTGGTACCTCCGTCCTTTCTTTCTTGTGTTGGGCAGGTTTTCGGCGACCTCTTCTATTGCGCTTCCTTGATCGCTTGCGCTTGAAGATAAAAAATCACTAGTAGAAGAGTCACCGACCCCTACAGGAATGGAGGACTTACTCTGATAATGGTCTGAGCCATTGAACTTCCTAAACCGACCATTGCCTTGGTGTGTCCATTTGAAGATCTGCTGGTTATCAAAATCATACTTATCCCGAAGGAACTTCCTGTTTTTCTTTAGTATGATGTCTTTCTCCAAAGTCTCAATTGTTTCTTTGAGTTTAAGCTGGAATGGTGCGACAACACTATGTGTATCCAAAGTGCTCAATTGTGTCTCCTTTTCCTTAATACTTTCCTTAAGTTTTCCCATAAGCTTACGATCATGGTCTATCAGCAAATTGATCAAAATGGAGGAACACTTTAGAAGGCCAGCCTCCCAAGTGCTCTTGAACTCCTAATCTGCCTCCCATGCTGGAAAGATCTTAACTCTCAAGCCCCTTGGGACAATGCCTAGTTTATTATACTCTTCTAGGCTCTTGATATTTAACCATGTTTTTGTTAATGATTTGTGAAGATCAGTAATTTCAGAGCACAAGCCATTAGCAGTAGCATCCGTAGTGGAAACCAAATTTGGAGGGCCAAAAATGTCCTCAGTCTGACCCCTCCATGCCAACTCCCTCGTCTCCAAATTCATGGCAAACGCCAAAAACCACCGAAAAATAACATAAAAACCAACCACAATAACCAATACTAATTACACTAACTAGTAGCAACAGTTCAAACCATGAGTCTTGTGTGCCAACACTCCACTAGAAAAACCTGGGAAAAGCTCCAACAGGCTGAAAACATGCGTATGTAAGAGGAGGCGGAGGGCACCACTGAATATGGGATATAGGGGCTCACCATGGACAAGAAATCACTGGAAGCTAAATGGAAGAAAAGATCATGTCCATACAGATGGGAGCAAACCCAAAAACATGTTAGAAATTTCAAACAAAGGTAAGGCTTTTATTTATAATAGCACAGCAAAAACAATATCACACAAACAACACAATTAAAACCATTTAAAAGTGCAAAATGCAACACAAGAAAACATAGCAGTCATCTCCTAATATGGGGAAGATGACAGACCACATCCCTGCCCTCTCCAACAGATGATTATAAATATAAAGTGCAATAAACTGGACTGGGATGATAAAGCCCAGGACCCCTAATGATGGTAAAATGAGAATGCAAACAATCAATAAATGTTATCAATAAATATTAGGCTCTAAGCACATAACTGAGAACAAAGCCCACCTGTTTGAACGTATATAACAGGGCCCCCCTGTATCACAGTACCACCTTACCCACAAAATAGGCCAAAGAGAAAAGGTTTTCCTTTCAGCAGGCAATTGATAGACAAAGATACACAAAGTGGTGGTCCGAGCCTAGGTGGAGGTGTGCATATGCCCTGTAGATCCCAAACTAGGCATAGCAGAAATTGGTTATGCAGGAGCCAATAGAGGACAAAACAATATGGGAGAGGGAGAAGGGGTGTGGGGTGCAAACCCACGTGTATCGCCGCAACTATGGCGGCTTCCTCAGGAACAAAAATAGCATGCTGTGGCAGTAGCTGTGCAGGTTTATATACATGTTAGTAGTGGAGTAAATGGCAACTGCAGCTCGGATCTGGATTTTCGTGAGGGGGCATTTGATCTTACCAGTAGGCTGTCAAAACGCGGATATCCAAAAAAGACTATAGCACGTGCTTTTGAGCACTCCCGACAAAGGGAAAGACGGAGCCTTTTGGAGCCACAGGTACGCAAAAGCATGCCAACAATAAACTTGATCACGGCATATAATAATCAATGGAGGGATGTTTACAACATCCTTGGTAGGCATTGGGGGATATTGTTGAACGAACCCAGGCTGCGGCCTTTCCTATCCGATAGTCCTAGGATTACTGCCAGGAGGGCCAAAAATTTCAAGGATGTCCTCACCACCAGCCATTTCAAGAGGCCCACTGTTATTCTGGGGTCAGGACAGAGGTTGAAGGGTTCTTTCCCGTGTGGAAATTGCAATGTGTGCCCGTACATGACTGCCACTGACTCCCTAACTTTGTCAATTTTTCCAGGAGAACTGAAGGCAAGGAAATACTTCAATTGTAGGTCAAGAAATGTGATTTACGTCCTGATCTGTCCGTGTCCAAAACTTTATGTCGGACAAACGACCCAAGAAGTAAGACGGAGGACTCAACAACACATGTCAAACATTGTGAATGCAAGGGCAGACATGGATAAAGGAAAGAACATCTCATCTGTTGCATCCCACTTCTTGGCACATCATAATAGCAAGTATCAGAAGATGCGGATCATGGTGGTTGACCAGGTCTTGAGCAGCATCCGTGGAGGAGATCTTACCAAGGAACTCCTGCGCCGGGAGTCACGCTGGATTTTTGATCTCAATAGTCTGTCACCGAGTGGACTCAACGAGGAGCTCTTGTTTAATGGCTTCTATGCCTGATCCGGTGCCCCTGAGCCATCAAGGGTCAGATTTGACTTTTTCTGGTCTGGTCTTTCTTTGCCTTATAGGCTTAGTTCAGGCAGTCCATGATATATTCTCCTTGTTTTGTGTTCATGCAAATAACATTTTCCTTGTGTGCCTTTTGTTGACAAGTTGGTTCAGTTTGTTTCTTTATATAATTGTGAGCTGGGCATGTATCACAGTACCACAGGGTATTCCTTCCTGGGTCTATTCACCTTGTTCTTGGTCCAAAACCATATAACCGTTGTTTACTTCTGGGCAATTTTTGTTGCCTTTTTATTGTGGCCAATGTTGCCACACTTTGCCATAGCCCCCTTTTCCGAGTCTTATTTTTTCACCTGCTCAGGCACGTTACGTGGTTATCGTTTGCCAAACTCTTGTGGCACACGTATGCCTTGGTAGCAGGTTTCATTTTCCAATTTTTTCATTTTTACTTATTTATATAATTTTTTCATTTATTTTTTATTATTTTTCATTATTATTCATTTTTTCACCCATTGTTCATTTTTCATTTATCATTTATTTACTTTTCTATTTACTTTTTCACTTTTTTTCATTTTTTTCGTTTTTTTCATTTTTTACTTTTTATTTTTCTTTTTCATTTTTGAGGTGCTGTTACCATATTCTCCGCGACCTCTGATACCTGCTATATCCTGTATAGGTGCGGTGGCACTCCTTTTGGTTATCTATTCATTATCCATCATTTATTATTTTTCATTTTCATTTATTTATTTATTTGTCATTTTTTATTTATTTTTATTTATTATTTTTTACTATTAGGCCGCCCCTAAGTGATCACACTGTGGGTCAGCCCTTCATAAATACCTCTTTCTCTGTCATTTCTAGAGCTATAGTATGTCATAAGATCGTTTTTTCGTTTTGTGGGTTCATTAAAGCTCCACTACGATTAGGCAAGAAAACATTCATCTAATGGATAGCTATTTTGTATGTTTGGACATCATAAGTAATCAGGTACAATGGGCATATAGGTTCTGCACATTATTATACTTTTTCTTACTAACTTATTTATCATTAGCGCATCCTTGTGGCTGTTTGGCCATATCAGTCTTTATATAATATTATTCATACACTTTGTACTCTGTTGATAAATAAACATACAAACCAACTCGGCATCGCATTAAATGTGCCTAGTAAATTTCTTTGGTTTTCATCACCACTGTCCACTTCTCATTGGACAGTGTGCATATGCGTGTGGGGCATCCTTTCTATCTCCACACTGCATTGCCCTGTCTGTGCACACGCAGATTTCCCATTGATGGAGACTTAAGTGATGAGTCTCTCAGTAACCTGGTGCCTATCGCGCATGCGCAATTTTCGGCGTTCTAATATTATCTCGTTCACTCACAAATAGATGTTTATCATTTATGCCAATGCAACTTGACTCTTATTCGTCGCGCCGGCGCTTCTATGTGTCTCCTTGGTCCGCAGAGAACCCTGTTTGTGCGGTGGCCTGTGTTTGCACTGCGCATGCGCAAACCCGGCTACCGGCACAACAAGGCAAACTTTATTTGCTACACACTGAACACAACAATATGACGGCCGCCAGCTTACTCCTCGTGTCTTTCTGTCGTCGCTCCATACAGGTGAATACCATTTACTCCACTACTAACATGTATATAAACCTGCACAGCTACTGCCACAGCATGCTATTTTTGTCCCTGAGGAAGCCGCCATAGTTGCGGCGATACGCGTGGGTTTGCACCCCACACCCCTTCTCCCTCTCCCATATTGTTTTGTCCTCTATTGGCTCCTGCATAACCAATTTCTGCTATGCCTAGTTTGGGATCTACAGGGCATATGCACACCTCCACCTAGGCTCGGACCACCACTTTGTGTATCTTTGTCTATCAATTGCCTGCTGAAAGGAAAACCTTTTCTCTTTGGCCTATTTTGTGGGTAAGGTGGTACTGTGATACAGGGGGGCCCTGTTATATACGTTCAAACAGGTGGGCTTTGTTCTCAGTTATGTGCTTAGAGCCTAATATTTATTGATAACATTTATTGATTGTTTGCATTCTCATTTTACCATCATTAGGGGTCCTGGGCTTTATCATCCCAGTCCAGTTTATTGCACTTAATATTTATAATCATCTGTTGGAGAGGGCAGGGATGTGGTCTGTCATCTTCCCCATATTAGGAGATGACTGCTATGTTTTCTTGTGTTGCATTTTGCACTTTTAAATGGTTTTAATTGTGTTGTTTGTGTGATATTGTTTTTGCTGTGCTATTATAAATAAAAGCCTTACCTTTGTTCGGAATTTCTAACATGTTTTTGGGTTTGCTCCCATCTGTATGGACATGATCTTTTCTTCCATTTAGCTTCCAGTGTTTTCTTGTCCATGGTGAGCCCCTATATCCCATATTCAGTGGTGCCCTCCGCCTCCTCTTACATACGCATGTTTTCAGCCTGTTGGAGCTTTTCCCAGGTTTTTCTAGTGGAGTGTTGGCACACAAGACTCATGGTTTGAACTGTTGCTACTAGTTAGTGTAATTAGTATTGGTTATTGTGGCTGGTTTTTATGTTATTTGGCGTTTGCCATGAATTTGGAGATGAGGGAGTTGGCATGGAGGGGTCAGACTGAGGACATTTTTGGCCCTCCAAATTTGGTTTCCACTACGGATGCTACTGCTAATGGCTTGTGCTCTGAAATTACTGATCTTCACAAATCATTAACAAAAACATGGTTAAATATCAAGAGCCTAGAAGAGTATAATAAACTAGGCATTGTCCCAAGGGGCTTGAGAGTTAAGATCTTTCCTGCATGGGAGGCAGATAAGGAGTTCAAGAGCACTTGGGAGGCTGGCCTTCTAAAGTGTTCCTCCATTTTGATCAATTTGCTGATAGACCATGATCGTAAGCTTATGGGAAAACTTAAGGAAAGTATTAAGGAAAAGGAGACACAATTGAGCACTTTGGATACACATAGTGTTGTCGCACCATTCCAGCTTAAACTCAAAGAAACAATTGAGACTTTGGAGAAAGACATCATACTAAAGAAAAACAGGAAGTTCCTTCGGGATAAGTATGATTTTGATAACCAGCAGATCTTCAAATGGACACACCAAGGCAATGGTCGGTTTAGGAAGTTCAATGGCTCAGACCATTATCAGAGTAAGTCCTCCATTCCTGTAGGGGTCGGTGACTCTTCTACTAGTGATTTTTTATCTTCAAGCGCAAGCGATCAAGGAAGCGCAATAGAAGAGGTCGCCGAAAACCTGCCCAACACAAGAAAGAAAGGACGGAGGTACCAAACATGGTCCCCAACATACAGGAGACCAGTGAGACAGAGCAGGAGGAAGTAACTTTAGGAATGGATACCAATGACGCACGTAACTTACAAATTGTAAATTTATCTGACTATGTACTTACAGATGAAGAAAGGCGTGTTTTGACACTGGGTTTATCTTTCTCACCCATGAATAAGTTGGAGAAATTCACCCTTATAAAGGATGTCTATTTATTTTGCAGGAAACTGGTTTTTAAACTCATACACCATCAGCCCTCCATCATGGACTCAATGCCTCAGGACGAGAGGCAGGTCTTCAGTGACCTTGTACAACTCCTGGATGAAAATGAATGCTCTGGGGATGGTCAAAGGCTTTGGCATCTGCCCTCACAAGCTACTCCTTCATTTTCTATTTCTCCAACTGTCCAAATCTTTTATGATATGGTAAGTCAGGATGTGGCTAGACTTCAGCTTAACAAACATCAAGGTGAAAATCTGGGGATAAGAGAGAGACAACTCTTAACTAGACTTAAAGATAATCTGTCCTTTATTATAAAAGAGGCGGATAAGGGCGGGAATATTGTTCTCTGGCCCATCGATATGTATCTGAGGGAAGCCCGACGTCAGCTAAGTGACACCCAATGCTACCAAGTTTTGCCCTCTGACCCCACAGGCACCTTTAAAAAGAAGCTGGATCGCCTTCTAACTTCCGCCAGGCTCAATAACATCTTGGACAATAGAGAGTTTAACCCCTTCACCCCCAAGGGTGGTTTGCACGTTAATGACCGGGCCAATTTTTACAATTCTGACCACTGTCCCTTTATGAGGCTATAACTCTGGAACGCTTTGACGGATCTTGGCGATTCTGACATTGTTTTCTCGTGACATATTGTACTTCATGTTAGTGGTAAAATTTATTCGATATAACTTGCGTTTATTTGTGAAAAAAATGGAAATTTGGCGAAAATTATGAAAATTTTGCAATTTTCCAACTTTGAATTTTTATGCCCTTAAATCACAGACATATGTCACGCAAAATACTTAATAAGTAACATTTCCCACATGTCTACTTTACATCAGTACAATTTTGGAACCAAAATTTTTTTTTGTGACGGAGTTATAAGGGTTAAAAGTTGACCAGCAATTTCTCATTTTTACAACACCATTTTTTTTTAGGGACCACATCTCATTTGAAGTCATTTTGAGGGGTCTATATGATAGAAAATACTCAAGTGTGACACCATTCTAAAAACTGCACCCCTCAAGGTGCTCAAAACCACATTCAAGAAGTTTATTAACCCTTCAGGTGTTTCACAGGAATTTTTGGAATGTTTAAATAAAAATGAACATTTAACTTTTTTTCACACAAAATTTATTTCAGCTCCAATTTGTTTTATTTTACCAAGGGTAACAGGAGAAAATGGACCCCCAAAGTTGTTGTATAATTTGTCCTGAGTACGCTGATACCCCATATGTGGGGGTAAACCATTGTTTGGGCGCATGGCAGAGCTTGGAAGGGAAGGAGCGCCATTTGACTTTTCAATGCAAAATTGACTGGAATTGAGATGGGACGCCATGTTGCGTTTGGAGAGCCCCTGATGTGCCTAAACATTGAAACTCCCTACAAGTGACACCATTTTGGAAAGTAGACCCCCTAAGGAACTTATCTAGATGTGTGGTGAGCACTTTGACCCACCAAGTGCTTCACAGAAGTTTATAATGCAGAGCCGTAAAAATAAAAAATCACATTTTTTCACAAAAATGATCTTTTCGCCCCCAATTTTTTATTTTCCCAAGGGTAAGAGAAGAAATTGGACCCCAAAAAATGTTGTGCAATTTGTCCTGAGTACGCTGATACCCCATATGTGGGTGTAAACCATTGTTTGGGCGCATGGCAGAGCTTGGAAGGGAAGGAGCTCCATTTGACTTTTCAATGCAAAATTGACTGGAATTGAGATGGGACGCCATGTTGCGTTTGGAGAGCCCCTGATGTGCCTAAACATTGAAACTCCCTACAAGTGACACCATTTTGGAAAGTAGACCCCCTAAGGAACTTATCTAGATGTGTGGTGAGCACTTTGACCCACCAAGTGCTTCACAGAAGTTTATAATGCAGAGCCGTAAAAATAAAAAATCATATTTTTTCACAAAAATGATCTTTTCGCCCCCAATTTTTTATTTTCCCAAGGGTAAGAGAAGAAATTGGACCGCAAAAAATGTTGTGCAATTTGTCCTGAGTACGCTGATACCCCATATGTGGGTGTAAACCATTGTTTGGGCGCATGGCAGAGCTTGGAAGGGAAGGAGCGCCATTTGACTTTTCAATGCAAAATTGACTGGAATTGAGATGGGACGCCATGTTGCGTTTGGAGAGCCCCTGATGTGCCTAAACATTGAAACTCCCTACAAGTGACACCATTTTGGAAAGTAGACCCCCTAAGGAACTTATCTAGATGTGTGGTGAGCACTTTGACCCACCAAGTGCTTCACAGAAGTTTATAATGCAGAGCCGTAAAAATAAAAAATCATATTTTTTCACAAAAATGATCTTTTCGCCCCCAATTTTTTATTTTCCCAAGGGTAAGAGAAGAAATTGGACCGCAAAAAATGTTGTGCAATTTGTCCTGAGTACGCTGATACCCCATATGTGGGTGTAAACCATTGTTTGGGCGCATGGCAGAGCTTGGAAGGGAAGGAGCGCCATTTGACTTTTCAATGCAAAATTGACTGGAATTGAGATGGGACGCCATGTTGCGTTTGGAGAGCCCCTGATGTGCCTAAACATTGAAACTCCCTACAAGTGACACCATTTTGGAAAGTAGACCCCCTAAGGAACTTATCTAGATGTGTGGTGAGCACTTTGACCCACCAAGTGCTTCACAGAAGTTTATAATGCAGAGCCGTAAAAATAAAAAATCATATTTTTTCACACAAATGATCTTTTCGCCCCCAATTTTTTATTTTCCCAAGGGTAAGAGAAGAAATTGGACCCCAAAAAATGTTGTGCAATTTGTCCTGAGTACGCTGATACCCCATATGTGGGTGTAAACCATTGTTTTGGCGCATGGCAGAGCTTGGAAGGGAAGGAGCGCCATTTGACTTTTCAATGCAAAATTGACTGGAATTGAGATGGGACGCCATGTTGCGTTTGGAGAGCCCCTGATGTGCCTAAACATTGAAACTCCCTACAAGTGACACCATTTTGGAAAGTAGACCCCCTAAGGAACTTATCTAGATGTGTTTTGAGAGCTTTGAACCCCCAAGTGTTTCACTACAGATTATAACGCAGAGCCGTGAAAATAATTTTTTTTTTTTTCTCAAAAATGATTTTTTAGCCCCCAGCTTTGTATTTTTACAAGGGTAACAGAATAAATTGGACCCCAAAATTTGTTTTCCAATTTGTCCTGAGTACGCTGATACCCCATATGTGGGGGGGAACCACTGTTTGGGCGCATGACAGAGCTCGGAAGGGAAGGAGCGCCATTTGGAATGCAGACTTAAATGGATTGGTCAGCAGCCGTCATGTTGCATTTGCAGAGCCCCTGATGTACCCAAACAGTACAAACCCCCCACAAGTGACCCCATATTGGAAACTAGACCTCCCAAGGAACTTATCTAGATGTGTTTTGAGAACTTTGAACCCCCAAGTGTTTCACTAAAGTTTATAGCGCAAATCCGTGAAAATAAAAATTCCTTTTTTTTTTTCACAAAAATGATTTTTTAGCCCCCAGTTTTGTATTTTCACAAGGGTAACAGGATAAATTGGACCCCAAAAGTTGTTGTCCAATTTGTCCTGAGTACGCTGATACCCCATATGTGGGGGGGAACCACTGTTTGGGTGCATGACAGAGCTCGGAAGGGAAGGAGCACCATTTGGAATGCAGCCTTAAATGGATTGGTCTGCAGGCGTCACGTTGCATTTGCAGAGCCCCTGATGTACCCAAACAGTACAAACCCCCCACAAGTGACCCCATATTGGAAACTAGACCTCCCAAAGAACTTATCTAGATGTGTTGTGAGAACTTTGAACCCCCAAGTGTTTCACTACAGTTTATAACGCAGAGCCGTGAAAATAAAACATCTTTTTTTTCCCACAAAAATGATTTTTAGCCCCCCAAATTTTTATTTTCCTAAGGATAACAAGAGAGCTTGGACCCCAGAAGTTGTTGTTCAATTTGTCCCGAGTACGCTGATAACACATATGTTGGGGTAAACCCCTTTTTGGGCGCACGGGAGAGCTCGGAAGGGAAGGAGCACTGTTTTACTTTTTCAACGCAGAATTGGCTGGAATTGAGATTGGACGCCATGTCGCGCTTGGAGAGCCCCTGATGTGCCTGGACAGTGGAAACTCCCCAATTCTACCTGAAACCCTAACCCAAACACACCCCTAACCCTAATCCCAACGGTAACCCTAACCACACCCCTAGCCCTGACACACCCATAATTCTAATCCCAACCCTAATCCAAACGTAAATGTAATCCAAACCCTAACCCTAACTTTAGCCCCAACCTTAACTTTAGCCCCAACCCTAACTTTAGCCCCAACCCTAACTTTACCTCCAACCCTAGCCCTAACCCTAACCCTACCCCTACCCCTAACCCTAAACGTGACTGAAATACGTGGCACTGAAATACGTGGCACTGAAATACGTGGCACTGAAATACGTGGCACTGAAATACGTGGCACTTAAATACGTGGCACTTAAATACGTGGCACTTAAATTCGTGGCACTGAAATACGTGGCACTGAAATACGTGGCACTTAAATACGTGGCACTTAAATACGTGGCACTGAAATATGTGATACGTGGCACTTAAATACGTGGCACTGAAACACGTGGCACTGAAACACGTGGCACTGAAATACGTGATACGTGGCACTGAAATACGTGGCACTGAAATACGTGGCACTGAAATACGTGGCACTGAAATATGTGATACGTGGCACTGAAATACGTGGCACTGAAATACGTGGCACTGAAATACGTGGCACTGAAATACGTGGCACTGAAATACGTGGCACTGAAATATGTGATACATGGCACTTAAATACGTGGCACTGAAACACGTGGCACTGAAATACGTGATACATGGCACTGAAATACGTGGCACTGAAATACGTGGCACTGAAATACGTGGCACTGAAACACGTGCAACTGAAATACGTGGTACTAAAATATGTGGCACTGAAATACGTGATACGTGGCACTGAAATACGTGGCACTGAAACACGTGGCACTGAAATATGTGATACGTTGCCCTGAAATACATGGCACTGAAATACATGGCACTGAAATACGTGGCACTGAAATACGTGGCACTGAAATACGTGGCACTGAAATACGTGGCACTGAAATACGTGGCACTATGACTGTCAGAAAATGTTCATTAAACGGTTAGGGGTGAGGTTAGGGGTAGAGTTAGGGTTAGGGTTTGGATCCCTTTATCACCTTGATGGTGGTGGGTGGCTTTTCAGTGTGTTTTCTGTTTTTTTTTCGATAAAAATGCATGCGTTTTTAACGCAAACAAACGCATGTGCTTAAAAACGCAAGAAAATACTGCAGGTTGTATTTCTGAAAATTAACGCATGCAGAAAAAAACCGCATGCGTTTGAAAACGCGACCAAACGTGTACAAAAAAAACGCATGCGTTTTCAATGTTAAATATAGGGAAAAAACGCATGCGTTTTTTTGTGCAAAAAACGCTGCAGACAAAAACGCAAGTGTGAAACCAGCGACGCTTTTTATAGCAAAAAAGTTTTTGCGTCTCCACATTTTGAGAGCTATAATTTTTCCACATTTTGCTCCACAGAGTCATGTGAGGTCTTGTTTTTTGCGGGACGAGTTGACGTTTTTATTGGTAACATTTTCGGACACGTGACCGTTTTTGATCGCTTTTTATTCCGATTTTTGTGAGGCAGAATGACCAAAAACCAGCAATTCCTGAATTTCTTTTGGGAGAGGCGTTTATACCGTTCCGCGTTTGGTAAAATTGATAAAGCAGTTTTATTCTTCGGGTCAGTACGATTACAGCGATATCTCATTTATATCATTTTTTTATGTTTTGGCGCTTTTATACGATAAAAACTATTTTAT
The DNA here is from genome assembly GCF_051348905.1 of Ranitomeya variabilis. Taxonomy (NCBI): domain Eukaryota; kingdom Metazoa; phylum Chordata; class Amphibia; order Anura; family Dendrobatidae; genus Ranitomeya; species Ranitomeya variabilis. Next base: position 570,481,934 of record NC_135232.1, read on the forward strand.
AGAAAAAATAATTATTTTGGTATCGCTTTATTCTCAGGACTATAACTTTTTTATTTTTTTGCTGATGATGCTGTGTGGCGGCTTGTTTTTTGCAGGACAAGATGACGTTTTCAGTGGTACCATGGTTATTTATATATGTCTTTTTGATCGCGTGTTATTCCACTTTTTGTTCGGCGGTATGGTAATAAAGCGTTGTTTTTTGCCTCATTTTTTTTTTTTTTTTCTTACGGTGTTTACTGAAGGGGTTAACTAGTGGGGCAGTTTTATAGGTGGGGTCGTTACGGACGCGGCGATACTAAACATGTGTACTTTTATTGTTTTTTTTTTTATTTAGATAAAGAAATGTATTTATGGGAATAATATATTTTTTTTTTTTTTCATTATTTTGGAATATTTTTTTTAATTTTTTTTTACACATTTGGAAATTTTTTTTTTTACTTTTTTACTTTGCCCCAGGGGGGGACAATACAGATCGGTGATCTGTCAGTTTGCATAGCACTCTGACAGATCACCGATCTGATTGAAGTGCAGGCTGCTTCACAGTGCCTGCTCTGAGCAGGCGTCTGTGAAGCCACCTCCCTCCCTGCAGGACCCGGATCCGCGGCCATCTTGGATCCGGGTCTGGAGCAGGCAGGGAGGGAGGTAAGACCCTCGCAGCAACGCGATCACATCGCGTTGCTGCGGGGGGCTCAGGGAAGCCCGCAGGGAGCCCCCTCCCTGCGCGATGCTTCCCTGCACCGCCGGCACATCGCGATCATGTTTGATCGCGGTGTGCCGGGGGTTAATGTGCCGGGAGCGGTCCGTGACCGCTCCTGGCACATAGTGCCGGATGTCAGCTGCGATATGCAGCCGACACCCGGCCGCGATCGGCCGCGCTCCCCCCGTGAGCGCGGCCGATCGGCTATGACGTACTATCCCGTCGGCGGTCATGGGGGCCCACCCCACCTCGACGGGATAGTACATCGGATGTCAGGAAGGGGTTAAATTTCTCACTACAGCGTTCCCGATCGTGCCTACCCTGTATCTTCTCCCGAAGATTCATAAATCTATTCAAGAACCACCTGGTAGGCCAATTGTGGCTGGGATTGGAGGTTTGTATGAGAGGCCTTGCATCTATTTAGACCACTTTTTGCAACCATTTGTTATCCATCTAGATTCTTATATCCAGGATACTTCTCATCTGATACGGCAGCTACAAGATCTGACTGTCCCGGAGAACACCATTCTAGTAATGATGGACGTCACTTCACTGTATACTTGCATTGAACATGCACTGGGCGTCGAGGCGGTCGCATTCTTCTTGAACCAACAGATCACAGGTGACTGCAGACATCATTCTTTCATTTTGGACCTCTTGTCCTTTGTCTTGTCCAACAGTTATTTTGTTTTTGATAGAGTTTTTTACAAGCAAGTTTCTGGGACAGCAATGGGCGCCCGCTGTGCACCCTCCTGCGCCAACCTCTTCATGGGTTGGTGGGAGGAGACACAGGTGCGCCCTTTGTGGGAATTTGAAGCCTATGTGTTCCGTTGGTTTCGCTATATCGATGATTTGCTGGTCCTGTGGACGGGCTCTGAACATGATTGCAGGAATTTCATCTCCATACTTAATGGTAATGCACTTAATATCTCTATTACAGCTTCTCTATCCACAACGTCGGTTGACTTTTTGGATTAAAAGGTGATGAAGGTTGGCAACCAAATCCAAACCATGATTTTCCGCAAGACCACAGCCACGAACAACCTCCTCCATTTCTCCAGCTTTCACCCTCAACATTTACGGAACAACCTTCCGAAAGGACAATTCTTGAGGGTAAGACGCAACTGCAGCTCGGATCTGGATTTTCGTGAGGGGGCATTTGATCTTACCAGTAGGCTGTCAAAACGCGGATATCCAAAAAAGACTATAGCACGTGCTTTTGAGCACTCCCGACAAAGGGAAAGACGGAGCCTTTTGGAGCCACAGGTACGCAAAAGCATGCCAACAATAAACTTGATCACGGCATATAATAATCAATGGAGGGATGTTTACAACATCCTGGGTAGGCATTGGGGGATATTGTTGAACGAGCCCAGGCTGCGGCCTTTCCTATCCGATAGTCCTAGGATTACTGCCAGGAGGGCCAAAAATTTCAAGGATGTCCTCACCACCAGCCATTTCAAGAGGCCAACTGTTAGTCTGGGGTCAGGACAGAGGTTGAAGGGTTCTTTCCCGTGTGGAAATTGCAATGTGTGCCCGTACATGACTGCCACTGACTCCCTAACTTTGTCAATTTTTCCAGGAGAACTGAAGGCAAGGAAATACTTCAATTGTAGGTCAAGAAATGTGATTTACGTCCTGATCTGTCCGTGTCCAAAACTTTATGTCGGACAAACGACCCAAGAAGTAAGACGGAGGACTCAACAACACATGTCAAACATTGTGAATGCAAGGGCAGACATGGATAAAGGAAAGAACATCTCATCTGTTGCATACCACTTCTTGGCACATCATAATAGCCAGTATCAGAAGATGCGGATCATGGTGGTTGACCAGGTCTTGAGCAGCATCCGTGGAGGAGATCTTACCAAGGAACTCCTGCGCCGGGAGTCACGCTGGATTTTTGATCTCAATAGTCTGTCACCGAGTGGACTCAACAAGGAGCTCTTGTTTAATGGCTTCTATGCCTGATCCGGTGCCCCTGAGCCATCAAGGGTCAGATTTGACTTTTTCTGGTCTGGTCTTTCTTTGCCTTATAGGCTTAGTTCAGGCAGTCCATGATATATTCTCCTTGTTGTGTGTTCATGCAAATAACATTTTCCTTGTGTGCCTTTTGTTGACAAGTTGGTTCAGTTTGTTTCTTTATATAATTGTGAGCTGGGCATGTATCACAGTACCACAGGGTATTCCTTCCTGGGTCTAATCACCTTGTTCTTGGTCCAAAACCATATAACCGTTGTTTACTTCTGGGCAATTTTTGTTGCCTTTTTATTGTGGCCAATGTTGCCACACTTTGCCATAGCCCCCTTTTCCGAGTCTTATTTTTTCACCTGCTCAGGCACGTTACGTGGTTATCGTTTGCCAAACTCTTGTGGCACACGTATGCCTTGGTAGCAGGTTTCATTTTCCAATTTTTTCATTTTTACTTATTTATATAATTTTTTCATTTATTTTTTATTATTTTTCATTATTATTCATTTTTTCACCCATTGTTCATTTTTCATTTATCATTTATTTACTTTTCTATTTACTTTTTCACTTTTTTTCATTTTTTTCGTTTTTTTCATTTTTTACTTTTTATTTTTCTTTTTCATTTTTGAGGTGCTGTTACCATATTCTCCGCGACCTCTGATACCTGCTATATCCTGTATAGGTGCGGTGGCACTCCTTTTGGTTATCTATTCATTATCCATCATTTATTATTTTTCATTTTCATTTATTTATTTATTTGTCATTTTTTATTTATTTTTATTTATTATTTTTTACTATTAGGCCGCCCCTAAGTGATCACACTGTGGGTCAGCCCTTCATAAATACCTCTTTCTCTGTCATTTCTAGAGCTATAGTATGTCATAAGATCGTTTTTTCGTTTTGTGGGTTCATTAAAGCTCCACTACGATTAGGCAAGAAAACATTCATCTAATGGATAGCTATTTTGTATGTTTGGACATCATAAGTAATCAGGTACAATGGGCATATAGGTTCTGCACATTATTATACTTTTTCTTACTAACTTATTTATCATTAGCGCATCCTTGTGGCTGTTTGGCCATATCAGTCTTTATATAGTATTATTCATACACTTTGTACTCTGTTGATAAATAAACATACAAACCAACTTGGCATCGCATTAAATGTGCCTAGTAAATTTCTTTGGTTTTCATCACCACTGTCCACTTCTCATTGGACAGTGTGCATATGCGTGTGGGGCATCTTTTCTATCTCCACACTGCATTGCCCTGTCTGTGCACACGCAGATTTCCCATTGATGGGGACTTAAGTGATGAGTCTCTCAGTAACCTGGTGCCTATCGCGCATGCGCAATTTTCGGCGTTCTAATATTATCTCGTTCACTCACAAATAGATGTTTATCATTTATGCCAATGCAACTTGACTCTTATTTGGCGCGCCGGTGCTTCTATGTGTCTCCTTCGTCCGCAGAGAACCCTGTTTGTGCGGTGGCCTGTGTTTGCACTGCGCATGCGCAAACCCGGCTACCGGCACAACAAGGCAAACTTTATTTGCTACACACTGAACACAACAATATGGCGGCCGCCAGCTTACTCCTCTTGTCTTTCTGTCGTCGCTCCATACAGGTGAATACCATTTACTCCACTACTAACATGTATATAATAAACCAATAAATACGGCCCCTTAAGGTGACGCTTCCCTAAATATAAATACCAAGAAAAAAGAACACAAATGGAAGCACCGTCACAGTATTAAAAATTATTAGATTTTATTAAGGGTCAATTGACACAAACATTAGAAATAAATATATATATAAAAGTAATAGAATACCATCTTCTGGGGAACAACATACAGTCTGAGACCACAGGTGCACGGCCCTATACAACAATCATTTACTTGCTCAAAAAGACACTTGGAATAAAAGGCAATGAATATATATAGTTCCTATCAAAGAATGTCCAATTGGTTTGGCTATATATTAGTTCATGGTGGAGATTCACCCCTTACCATGGTATGCCTGGATCAATGTATAAGGAAGCTGTAAATATATAAAGTAAAGTGCCAAGTGCTTTAAAGAGTTCACTATTGTTACTGCCAATAATCTATCTAAAGTCATAGCGGTAGTGAAAGTAAAAGGCTAGTGAAGACACCATACCCACTATGAGGTTTGTAATACCGGCATGAATAATGAAAGTTTATACGTAACCTGCACGTGTAGTCCTGACAACCCCAACGCGCGTTTCGCGTCTTGCTTCTTCCGGGGGAGTATGTATATAAACCTGCACAGCTACTGCCACAGCATGCTATTTTTGTCCCTGAGGAAGCCGCCATAGTTGCGGCGATACGCGTGGGTTTGCACCCCACACCCCTTCTCCCTCTCCCATATTGTTTTGTCCTCTATTGGCTCCTGCATAACCAATTTCTGCTATGCCTAGTTTGGGATCTACAGGGCATATGCACACCTCCACCTAGGCTCGGACCACCACTTTGTGTATCTTTGTCTATCAATTGCCTGCTGAAAGGAAAACCTTTTCTCTTTGGCCTATTTTGTGGGTAAGGTGGTACTGTGATACAGGGGGGCCCTGTTATATACGTTCAAACAGGTGGGCTTTGTTCTCAGTTATGTGCTTAGAGCCTAATATTTATTGATAACATTTATTGATTGTTTGCATTCTCATTTTACCATCATTAGGGGTCCTGGGCTTTATCATCCCAGTCCAGTTTATTGCACTTAATATTTATAATCATCTGTTGGAGAGGGCAGGGATGTGGTCTGTCATCTTCCCCATATTAGGAGATGACTGCTATGTTTTCTTGTGTTGCATTTTGCACTTTTAAATGGTTTTAATTGTGTTGTTTGTGTGATATTGTTTTTGCTGTGCTATTATAAATAAAAGCCTTACCTTTGTTTGAAATTTCTAACATGTTTTTGGGTTTGCTCCCATCTGTATGGACATGATCTTTTCTTCCATTTAGCTTCCAGTGTTTTCTTGTCCATGGTGAGCCCCTATATCCCATATTCAGTGGTGCCCTCCGCCTCCTCTTACATACGCATGTTTTCAGCCTGTTGGAGCTTTTCCCAGGTTTTTCTAGTGGAGTGTTGGCACACAAGACTCATGGTTTGAACTGTTGCTACTAGTTAGTGTAATTAGTATTGGTTATTGCGGTTGGTTTTTATGCTATTTTTCGGTGGTTTTTGGCGTTTGCCATGAATTTGGAGACGAGGGAGTTGGCATGGAGGGGTCAGACTGAGGACATTTTTGGCCCTCCAAATTTGGTTTCCACTACGGATGCTACTGCTAATGGCTTGTGCTCTGAAATTACTGATCTTCACAAATCATTAACAAAAACATGGTTAAATATCAAGAGCCTAGAAGAGTATAATAAACTAGGCATTGTCCCAAGGGGCTTGAGAGTTAAGATCTTTCCAGCATGGGAGGCAGATAAGGAGTTCAAGAGCACTTGGGAGGCTGGCCTTCTAAAGTGTTCCTCCATTTTGATCAATTTGCTGATAGACCATGATCGTAAGCTTATGGGAAAACTTAAGGAAAGTATTAAGGAAAAGGAGACACAATTGAGCACTTTGGATACACATACTGTTGTCGCACCATTCCAGCTTAAACTCAAAGAAACAATTGAGACTTTGGAGAAAGACATCATACTAAAGAAAAACAGGAAGTTCCTTCGGGATAAGTATGATTTTGATAACCAGCAGATCTTCAAATGGACACACCAAGGCAATGGTCGGTTTAGGAAGTTCAATTGCTCAGACCATTATCAGAGTAAGTCCTCCATTCCTGTAGGGGTCGGTGACTCTTCTACTAGTGATTTTTTATCTTCAAGCGCAAGCGATCAAGGAAGCGCAATAGAAGAGGTCGCCGAAAACCTGCCCAACACAAGAAAGAAAGGACGGAGGTACCAAACATGGTCCCCAACATACAGGAGACCAGTGAGACAGAGCAGGAGGAAGTAACTTTAGGAATGGATACCAATGACGCAGGTAACTTACAAATTGTAAATTTATCTGACTATGTACTTACAGATGAAGAAAGGCGTGTTTTGACACTGGGTTTATCTTTCTCCCCCATGAATAAGTTGGACAAATTCACCCTTATAAAGGATGTCTATTTATTTTGCAGGAAACTGGTTTTTAAACTCATACACCATCAGCCCTCCATCATGGATTCAATGCCTCAGGACGAGAGGCAGGTCTTCAGTGACCTTGTACAACTCCTGGATGAAAATGAATGCTCTGGGGATGGTCAAAGGCTTTGGCATCTGCCCTCACAAGCTACTCCTTCATTTTCTATTTCTCCAACTGTCCAAATCTTTTATGATAAGGTAAGTCAGGATGTGGCTAGACTTCAGCTTAACAAACATCAAGGTGAAAATCTGGGGATAAGAGAGAGACAACTCTTAACTAGACTTAAAGATAATCCGTCCTTTATTATAAAAGAGGCGGATAAGGGCGGGAATATTGTTCTCTGGCCCATCGATATGTATCTGAGGGAAGCCCGACATCAGCTAAGTGACACCCAATGCTACCAAGTTTTGCCCTCTGACCCCACAGGCACCTTTAAAAAGAAGCTGGATCGCCTTCTAACTTCCGCCAGGCTCAATAACATCTTGGACAATAGAGAGTTTAAATTTCTCACTACAGCGTTCCCGATCGTGCCTACCCTGTATCTTCTCCCGAAGATTCATAAATCTATTCAAGAACCACCTGGTAGGCCGATTGTGGCTGGGATTGGAGGTTTGTATGAGAGGCCTTGCATCTATTTAGACCACTTTTTGCAACCATTTGTTATCCATCTAGATTCTTATATCCAGGATACTTCTCATCTGATACGGCAGCTACAAGATCTGACTGTCCCGGAGAACACCATTCTAGTAACGATGGACGTCACTTCACTGTATACTTGCATTGAACATGCACTGGGCGTCGAGGCGGTCGCATTCTTCTTGAACCAACAGATCACAGGTGACCGCAGACATCATTCTTTCATTTTGGACCTCTTGTCCTTTGTCTTGTCCAACAGTTATTTTGTTTTTGATAGAGTTTTTTACAAGCAAGTTTCTGGGACAGCAATGGGCACCCGCTGTGCACCCTCCTGCGCCAAGCTCTTCATGGTTTGGTGGGAGGAGACAGAGGTGCGCCCTTTGCGGGAATTTGAAGCCTATGTGTTCCGTTGGTTTCGCTATATCGATGATTTGCTGGTCATGTGGACGGGCTCTGAACATGATTGCAGGAATTTCATCTCCATACTTAATGGTAATGCACTTAATATCTCTATTACAGCTTCTCTATCCACAACGTCGGTTGACTTTTTGGATTTAAAGGTGATGAAGGTTGGCAACCAAATCCAAACCAAGATTTTCCGCAAGACCACAGCCACGAACAACCTCCTCCATTTCTCCAGCTTTCACCCTCAACATTTACGGAACAACCTTCCGAAAGGACAATTCTTGAGGGTAAGACGCAACTGCAGCTCGGATCTGGATTTTCGTGAGGGGGCATTTGATCTTACCAGTAGGCTGTCAAAACGCGGATATCCAAAAAAGACTATAGCACGTGCTTTTGAGCACTCCCGACAAAGGGAAAGACGGAGCCTTTTGGAGCCACAGGTACGCAAAAGCATGCCAACAATAAACTTGATCACGGCATATAATAATCAATGGAGGGATGTTTACAACATCCTGGGTAGGCATTGGGGGATATTGTTGAACGAGCCCAGGCTGCGGCCTTTCCTATCCGATAGTCCTAGGATTACTGCCAGGAGGGCCAAAAATTTCAAGGATGTCCTCACCACCAGCCATTTCAAGAGGCCAACTGTTAGTCTGGGGTCAGGACAGAGGTTGAAGGGTTCTTTCCCGTGTGGAAATTGCAATGTGTGCCCGTACATGACTGCCACTGACTCCCTAACTTTGTCAATTTTTCCAGGAGAACTGAAGGCAAGGAAATACTTCAATTGTAGGTCAAGAAATGTGATTTACGTCCTGATCTGTCCGTGTCCAAAACTTTATGTCGGACAAACGACCCAAGAAGTAAGACGGAGGACTCAACAACACATGTCAAACATTGTGAATGCAAGGGCAGACATGGATAAAGGAAAGAACATCTCATCTGTTGCATCCCACTTCTTGGCACATCATAATAGCAAGTATCAGAAGATGCGGATCATGGTGGTTGACCAGGTCTTGAGCAGCATCCGTGGAGGAGATCTTACCAAGGAACTCCTGCGCCGGGAGTCACGCTGGATTTTTTATCTCAATAGTCTGTCACCGAGTGGACTCAACGAGGAGCTCTTGTTTAATGGCTTCTATGCCTGATCCTGTGCCCCTGAGCCATCAAGGGTCAGATTTGACTTTTTCTGGTCTGGTCTTTCTTTGCCTTATAGGCTTAGTTCAGGCAGTCCATGATATATTCTCCTTGTTGTGTGTTCATGCAAATAACATTTTCCTTGTGTGCCTTTTGTTGACAAGTTGGTTCAGTTTGTTTCTTTATATAATTGTGAGCTGGGCATGTATCACAGTACCACAGGGTATTCCTTCCTGGGTCTAATCACCTTGTTCTTGGTCCAAAACCATATAACCGTTGTTTACTTCTGGGCAATTTTTGTTGCCTTTTTATTGTGGCCAATGTTGCCACACTTTGCCATAGCCCCCTTTTCCGAGTCTTATTTTTTCACCTGCTCAGGCACGTTACGTGGTTATCGTTTGCCAAACTCTTGTGGCACACGTATGCCTTGGTAGCAGGTTTCATTTTCCAATTTTTTCATTTTTACTTATTTATATAATTTTTTCATTTATTTTTTATTATTTTTCATTATTATTCATTTTTTCACCCATTGTTCATTTTTCATTTATCATTTATTTACTTTTCTATTTACTTTTTCACTTTTTTTCATTTTTTTCGTTTTTTTCATTTTTTACTTTTTATTTTTATTTTTCATTTTTGAGGTGCTGTTACCATATTCTCCGCGACCTCTGATACCTGCTATATCCTGTATAGGTGCGGTGGCACTCCTTTTGGTTATCTATTCATTATCCATCATTTATTATTTTTCATTTTCATTTATTTATTTATTTGTCATTTTTTATTTATTTTTATTTATTATTTTTTACTATTAGGCCGCCCCTAAGTGATCACACTGTGGGTCAGCCCTTCATAAATACCTCTTTCTCTGTCATTTCTAGAGCTATAGTATGTCATAAGATCGTTTTTTCGTTTTGTGGGTTCATTAAAGCTCCACTACGATTAGGCAAGAAAACATTCATCTAATGGATAGCTATTTTGTATGTTTGGACATCATAAGTAATCAGGTACAATGGGCATATAGGTTCTGCACATTATTATACTTTTTCTTACTAACTTATTTATCATTAGCGCATCCTTGTGGCTGTTTGGCCATATCAGTCTTTAAATAGTATTATTCATACACTTTGTACTCTGTTGATAAATAAACATACAAACCAACTCGGCATCGTATTATATGTGCCTAGTAAATTTCTTTGGTTTTCATCACCACTGTCCACTTCTCATTGGACAGTGTGCATATGCGTGTGGGGCATCTTTTCTATCTCCACACTGCATTGCCCTGTCTGTGCACACGCAGATTTCCCATTGATGGAGACTTAAGTGATGAGTCTCTCAGTAACCTGGTGCCTATCGCGCATGCGCAATTTTCGGTGTTCTAATATTATCTTGTTCACTCACAAATAGATGTTTATCATTTATGCCAATGCAACTTGACTCTTATTTGGCGTGCCGGTGCTTCTATGTGTCTCCTTGGTCCTCAGAGAACCCTGTTTGTGAGGTGGCCTGTGTTTGCACTGCGCATGCGCAAACCCGGCTACCGGCACAAAAAAGGCAAACTTTATTTGCTACACACTGAACACAACAATATGACGGCCGCCAGCTTACTCCTCGTGTCTTTCTGTCGTCACTCCATACAGGTGAATACCATTTACTCCACTACTAACATGTATATAAACCTGCACAGCTACTGCCACAGCATGCTATTTTTGTCCCTGAGGAAGCCGCCATAGTTGCGGCGATACGTGTGGGTTTGCACCCCACACCCCTTCTCCCTCTCCCATATTGTTTTGTCCTCTATTGGCTCCTGCATAACCAATTTCTGCTATGCCTAGTTTGGGATCTACAGGGCATATGCACACCTCCACCTAGGCTCGGACCACCACTTTGTGTATCTTTGTCTATCAATTGCCTGCTGAAAGGAAAACCTTTTCTCTTTGGCCTATTTTGTGGGTAAGGTGGTACTGTGATACAGGGGGGCCCTGTTATATACGTTCAAACAGGTGGGCTTTGTTCTCAGTTATGTGCTTAGAGCCTAATATTTATTGATAACATTTATTGATTGTTTGCATTCTCATTTTACCATCATTAGGGGTCCTGGGCTTTATCATCCCAGTCCAGTTTATTGCACTTTATATTTATAATCATCTGTTGGAGAGGGCAGGGATGTGGTCTGTCATCTTTTCCATATTAGGAGATGACTGCTATGTTTTCTTGTGTTGCATTTTGCACTTTTAAATGGTTTTAATTGTGTTGTTTGTGTGATATTGTTTTTGATGTGCTATTATAAATAAAAGCCTTACCTTTGTTCGAAATTTCTAACATGTTTTTGGGTTTGCTCCCATCTGTATGGACATGATCTTTTCTTCCATTTAGCCCTCATTACACATAATAATAATTTTTATTTGTATAGTGCCAACATATTTTGCAGCACTTTACAATTTTAGATGGGACTTGTTCAGACAATAAAGACATTACAGAATAAACATAGCTAAGATATCAAAAGGAACGTCGGTCTTCATCGCAGGCTACAATCTAAGAGGAAATATGCCCTTTCCTAGATATGGAACTTGGTACAAATGGACAGCAGATTACATTCCTAAGTAATTACTAGGAATAAGCACTATATACACAATGCCTTCAATAAGAATTCATACGCTGTGATTTTTTCCACACTTTTTCACATTACATTCACAAACTTATAGTTTATTTGGATTTTTGTGATACCAAAACAAAGTAGCAAGTATTTGAGAAGTGTAAAGGAATTGACACATGGTTTTTTAATTTTTATAAAAATACAAATCTCAAAATTGTGGTGTGCATTTTTATTCAGCCCCTTGAGTCAAAACTTTGTAAGACCACAGCTCTCTGCAATTTCCGCTGCCAGTCTTTTGTGGTCTGTCTCTATCAGCTTTCCACATTTAGAGGCTGAAATGGTTGCTCATTTTTCTTTGCACATTTGTTCTCGTTCATTGAGATTGGATGGAGATAGATGAGAGCAGTAAAGTTCAAGATTTTCCACAGATTCTTAATGAGATTTCAGTCTGGACTGTGACTGGGCCATTCACAGGAATGAAAATGTTTTGATATAAACCATCCACTCTAGCTCTGGCAGGAGGTTTAGGGTCCTTATCCTGCTGGAAGGTAAAGCAAAATCCCATTCTCAAGTCTTTTGCTACCTCTAACAGGTTTTCCTTCAGCATTGCCCTGTATTTAGCTCCTTCCATTTTTCTATCAACTCTGACCAGCTTCACTGTCCCTAGAGAAGAAAAACATCACCATATCATGATGCTCACTGCAACATGCTTGACGGCGGAAATGGTGTTTTCAGGTTGATGTGCAGTTTTACTTTTCTACCACACATGACACTATCACACACTCCAATCTGACCAGAGTACTTTCTTTCACATGCTTGCTGCATGGCTTTTTGCAAACTCTAAATGGAAATTCTTATGGCTTGCTTACAAAAATAGCTATCTTCTTGACACTCTTCCATAGAGGCCAGATTTGTGGAGTATGCAAATAATTATCCTGTGGACAGATTCTCTCACCTGAGCTTTTGATCTTTGCAGCTACTCCAGAGAGACCATGGACCTCTTAGCTGCTTCTCTAATTTGTGTTCTCCTTACTTGGGAAGTCTTTTTAGTGGACAGTCATGTATTGGTAGGTGTTATGATCGTCAGTGGCTTAGGATCACAAATCTAACCAGCTAAGTAGAAGATAATAGGACGAGCTCTGGGGATGTGGTAACTGGACTGACCGCAAACCTGATCCTAACCCCACACACTATAGGTAGCTGTGGAACGTTTCCTGAAATCCTAGACGTCTCTTCACGGCCTGAGAAACTGACTACCCCTAGAGATAAAGTAAAGACCTCACTTGCCTCAGAGAAATAACCCCAAAGATATAGAAGCCCCCCACAAATAATAACGGTGAGTTAAGAGGAAAAGACAAACGCAGACATGAAACAGGTTAAGCAAATGAGGCCCGCTAACGCTAGATAGCAGAAAATAGCAAGGGATCTGTGCGGTCAGTAAAAAACCCTATGCAAAAATATCCACGCAGAGAATGCGAGAACCCCCACACCAACTAACGATGTGGGGGGAACAACTCAGCACCCCAGATCTACCAGCAAGCAGAGATATCACATATTAGCAAGCTGGACAAAACTCATCATAATCTAGGAAACATATTAACACAGATGAGCAAGAATAAGCAAACAGAACTTAGCTTCTCTTGGAGAGACTGATAACGGATGTAGACAGGAGGAATCAGAATAGCACTGAATACAACGACAACAGGCAAGGAATGAAGGACCAGGTGAATTAAATAGGAAACCTGACTAGCAGATGACGAGACAGCTGATCCCAGCCAGTAACCTGCAGAATAACAAAAAGAGCCACCAGGGGGAGCCCAAAGAGAGAACTCACACAGTACCACTCACGACCACAGGAGGGAGCCCGGAAACAGAGTTCACAACAGGTAGGTTTGCTGTTGGGCCACTCTCCTTCCATTTTTGGATGATGGACTGAGCATCGCTCTGTGTTTTTTTCAGAGTTTTTTTTAACGTAACTCTGCTTTTTACTCTTCTCTACAATGTTATTCCTGACCTGTCTGATGTATTCTTTGATTTTCGTAACCCTTTCCTGACCTGTGACGCCACGTAGGCGTCATGAAAGTCGGTGCCAATCCGACCTGGGACGCCTATGTGGCGTCATGGAGGGATCGTGTCCCTGAAGATCGGGTGAAAGGGTTAACTCCAATTTCCCCCGATCTGCAGGGACAGGGGGAGTGGTACTTCAGCCCAGGGGGGGTGGCTTCACCCCCTCATGGCTACGATCGCTCTGATTGGCTGTTGAATGTGAAACAGCCAATCAGAGCGATTTGTAATATTTCACCTATGAAAATCGTGAAATATTACAATCCAGCTATGGCCGATGCTGAAATATCATCGGCAATGGCTGGAAACCCTGATCTGCCTTCTCCCACCACCACCGATCGCCTCCCCAGTCCTCCGTCCTGTGCTCCGCTCCCCTCCGTCCGCCTGTCTGCTCCCCCGTCCTCCTGTCCACTCCCTCCATGCTCCGATCCCACCCCCCCATGCTCCAATCCCCCCATGCTCCGATTCCCCCCTCATACTTACTGAGCCTCCCGGTGTCCGTCCGTCTGCTCCATGGGCACCGCCATCTTCCAAAATGGTGGGCGCATGCGCAGTGCGCCCGCCGAATCTGCCGGCCGGCAGATTCGTTCTAGGTACATTTTGATCACTGTGACAAAACCTATCACAGTGATCCAAAAAAAAAATAGTAAATGAACCCCCCTTTATCACCCCCATAGGTAGGGACAATAGTAAAAATAAAGAAAATAAATTTACTTTTATTTTTACACTAGGGTTAGGGTTAGAACTAGGGTTAGGGTTAGGGTTAGGGCTAGGGTTAGAGCTAGGGTTAGGGCTAGGGTTAGAATTAGGGTTAGAATTAGAATTAGGGTTAGAATTAGACTATGTGCACATGGTGCGGATTTAGCTGCGGATCCGCGGCAGATTGGCGGCTGCAGATTCGTAGTAGTTTTCCATCAGGTTTACAGTACCATGTAAACCTATGGAAAACCAAATCTGCTGTGCCCATGGTGCGGAAAATACCGCGCGGAAATGCTGTATTGTATTTTCCGCAGCATGTCAATTCTTTGTGCGGATTCCACAGTGTTTTACACCTGTTCCTCAACAGGAATCCGCCGGTGAAATCTGCACAAAAAAAATGCTGGAAATCCGCGGTAAAACGCTGTGTATTTTACCTGCGGATTTTTCAAAAATGGTGCAGAAAAATCTCACACGAATCCGCAATGTGGGCACATAGCCTTAGGGTTAAGGTTGGAATTAGAGTTAGGGTTGAAATTAGGGCTAGGGTTGGAAATAGGGTTAAGATTAGGCTTGTGGTTAGGGTTATGGTTAGGGGTGTGTTGGGGTTAGGGTTGTGGTTAGGGTTGGGATTAGGGTTAGTGTTGGGATTAGGGTTAGGAATAGGGTTGGGATTAGGGTTACGGGTCTGTCGGAGTTAGGGTTGTGGTTAGTGGTGTGTTAGGGTTGTGATTAGGGTTATGGCTACAGTTGGGATTAGGGTTAGGGGTGTGTTGGGGTTAGTGTTGGAGTTAGAATTGAGGGGTTTCGACTGTTTAGGCACATCAGGGGTCTCCAAACGCAACATGGCGCCACCATTGATTCCAGCCAATCTTGTGATCAAAAAGTCAAATGGTGCTCCCTTCCTTCCGAGCCCTGACGTGTGACCAAACAGTGGTTTACCCCCACATATGGGGTACCAGCATACTCAGGACAAACTGGACAACAACTATTGGGGTCCAATTTCTCCTGTTACCCTTGTAAAATAAAAAAATTGCTTGCTAAAACATAATTTGTGAGGAAAGAAAAATGATTTTTTATTTTCACGGCTCTGCGTTATAAACTTCTGTGAAGCACTTGGGGGTTCAAAGTGCTCACCGCACATCTAGATAAGTTCCTTGGGGGGTCTAGTTTCCAAAATGGGGTCACTTGTGGGGGGTTTCTACTTTTTAGGCACATCAGGGGCTCTGCAAACGTAACATGAAGCCCGCAGACCATTCCATCAAAGTCTGCATTCCAAAACGTCACTACCTCCCTTCTGAGCCCCGACGTGTACCCAAACAGTGGTTCCCCCCCACATATGGGGTATTATCATACTCAGGACAAACTGGACAACAATGTTTGGGGTCCAATTTCTCCTGTTACTCTTGTGAAAATAAAAAATTGAGGACTCAAAAATACTTTTTGAGTAAAGAAAAATGATTTTTTTTTTCACGGCTCTGTGTTATAAACTTCTGTGAAGCACTTGGGGGTTTAAAGTGGTCACCGCACATCTAGATTAGTTCCATGGGAGTTCTAGTTTCCAAAATGGGGTCACATGTGGGGGAGCTCCAATGTTTAGGCACACAGGGGCTCTCCAAACACGACATGGTGTCCGCTAATGATTGGAGCTAATTTTTCATTCAAAAAGTCAAATGGCGCTTCTTCCCTTCCAAGCCCTGCCGTGTGCCCAAACAATGGTTTACCCCCAAATGTGAGGTATCAGTGTACTCAGGAGAAATTGCCCAATAAACTGTAGGATCCATTTTATCATGTTGCCCATGTGGAAATGAACAAATTGAGGCTAAAGAAATTTTTTGTGAAAAACAAGTACTTTTTCGTTTTTACGAATTAATTTGTGAAGCACCTGGGGGTTCAAAGTGCTCACTATGCATCTAGATAAGTTCCTTGGGGGGTCTAGTTTCCAAAATGGGGTCACTTGTGGGGGAGCTCCAATGTTTAGGCACACAGGGGCTCTCCAAACGCAACATGGTGTCCGCTAAGGATTGGAGCTAACTTTCATTCAAAAGTCAAATGGTACTCCTTCCCTTCTGAGCCTTGCTGTGTGCACAGTAGTTTGTGACCACATATGAGGTATCAGTGTACTCAGGAGAAATTGCCCAACACATTTTAGGATCCATTTTATTCTGCAGCCCATGTGAAAATGAAAAAATTGAGGCAAAAATATTTTTTTTGGTGGAAAAAAGTACTTTTTCTTTTTTACGGTTCAATTTGTGAATCACCTGGGGGTTCAAAGTGCTCACTATGCATCTAGATAAGCTCCTTGGGGGGTCTAGTTTCCAAAATGGGGTCACTTGTGAGGGAGCTCCAATGTTTAGGCACACAGGGGCTCTCCAAATGTGACATGGTGTCCGCTAAAGATTGGAGCCAATTTTTCATTGAAAAAGACAAATGGCGCTCCTTCCCTTCCGAGCCCTGTCGTGCACCCAAACTGTGGTTCCCCCCCATATGGGGTATCGGCCTACTCAGAACATAATGTACAATAACTTTTGGGTTCCAGTTTCTCTTTTTACCCTTGGGAAAATAAAAATGTTAAATGTTCATTTTTTCCTTCCATGTTGCTTCTGCTGCTGTGAAGCACCTGAAGGGTTAATAAACTTTTTGAATGTGGTTGTGAGCACCTTGGTGAAGTTTTTAGAATAGTGTCACTTTTGGATATTTTCAGCCACATAGACCCTTCAAACTGACTTCAAATGTGAGGTGGTCCCTAAAAAAATGGTTTTGTAAATTTTGTTGTAAAAATGAGAAACCGCTGGTCAAATTTTAACCCTTATAATTTCCTAGCAAAAAAAATTTTGTTTCCAAAATTGTGCTGATGTAAAGTAGACATGTGGATAATGTTAT
Organism: Ranitomeya variabilis; assembly: GCF_051348905.1. NCBI lineage: Eukaryota > Metazoa > Chordata > Amphibia > Anura > Dendrobatidae > Ranitomeya > Ranitomeya variabilis. Next base: position 570,499,157 of record NC_135232.1, read on the forward strand.
TTATTAACTATATTGTGTCACATAACTCTCTTGTTTAACAGAATAAAAATTCAAAATTTGAAAATTGCGAAATTTTCAAATTTTTTGCCAAATTTCCATTTTTTTCACAAATAAATGCAAAAATTATCGACCTAAATTTACCACTATCATGAAGCCCTATATGTCATGAAAAAACAGTCTCAAAACCGCTAGGATCCGTTGAAGCGTTCCTGAGTTATTACCTCATAAAGGGACACTGGTCTGAATTGCAAAAAATGGCCATGTCATTAAGATCAAAATAGGCTGGGTCACGAAGAGGTTAAAGCTGCTTGATCCCTAATTTTCTCAAACAAAGCTCTGGGGTCTTCTCAGAATAGCTGTAGATATACTGAGAATAAATTACACACGGGGGAACTCAATCTACTAGTCTTGTAATTTCTGAGAGCAATTGGTCAATGGGACGACATAGCATTTTATCTTAATTAATCAGATGTCTATTTTCAGTAAGCAAGGAGGAATAAACTGTTATCTATATGTTGACATTTGAATTTTTGCATTTGTTCTTCAGTTTGTCAAGAACCATACTGTTACGGGTGTGTCAGAGGCTGCAGACAGTCACACTACATCTAACTGCAGAAGGTCTCAGCGGTTGGCTTTGCCGACTCCTTCCTAGTCCTTCTGACTTAAGGACCCAGTGGCAACCACCCCTGGCTCTAGTTTGCACACCTAGTGTTAGGCGTCGGGATTCTCCCACTGTGTTTGATAGATCCCAGTCATTGCCTGGTGCTGTGGTCTCCCATTCTGGCCCTGCTTCTGCGGATGCTGCTCAGCACAGACGTAGGTCAAAGCATCTTGCTCAGGTTCATGATATTCATTTGGTTATTGCTGGCTCTCCAGCTAATTAACAAAAACTGACATAACGGAAATCCTTACAACATCTGAGAAATGCATAACGCACTATGAGTCACTCCCGATGGGAACATCATACCTATAAGAAAAAAGAGCTCAAAACTCAAAAAACTATCAAGGGCCAACTCCAAAACTGGTTATGCAGCGCCCCAGAGTCCTGGTCGTTGCAGTATTGTGGCTCCGCCGCTATGGGGAGCTATGGTACGTCTGATGGCACTGAAGGAGTTCATCTGACCAGGTATCACAGACACCAATACATTTCACAGTCGGGCCTCCAGGGGGAGCTAAGGGTTCTATTCACTAGGCCACTCCTCACATACTGGTAAAACTGGGGGTCAGGCAGGAAGTTAGAGAGAAAGCTGACTGGATGGGAACCAGGCAACACCTTGTGGCAGAGGGTGTTGCAGGGGAAGATTCGGTAGGGTCCCTGTCAGGGGTGGGATCCTGACAGAGGCCTGGCAACTTGAGAGAACGCTACGGGACCGTGCCTGCTCAGAATAGCGACGGTGCCCTAAGGAAGGAACAGAAGCGAGATATATTGTGCTGAGTGAGAAACGAGATCACCGCAGAGGGAGAATTCCAGTAGGAGTCGTGCTGTTAGACCGAGGCAACATCCTACTGAGGCGCACAACCGGTGGCCGGAACGCCGAGGAAGTACAGTGTTTCAAGCCATACTTCAAACCTTTGGCAGGACAGTCAGTTACAGGCAGGCTGTCTCACCCAGACCCAGGAAGACCTAGGGAGGTACCAACAGGAGTGGGGCGACGCTAGAGTCCCGGAAGAGCTCCGAGCCTCCCCGTCATACGGGTGCATCCTAACCGTAAGATCAGGGGGACGTAAAAAGGGAGAACATTACAGTTGTGAGGGAACATGAGAAACAGACACAACAGTTGTGGGGACTTTCCGTAAGCACAGCAGGGAAGGACCGCAACACACAAGCGCAAGAAGGTAGGCACATATTTCCACCTGCAAAGAGAACTCTGGAGGTGCCATTGGACCGGCCGGACTTGCGCAGCCTGGTTATCTGGATTCCGGACTGAGGACCCAGAGATCTTCAGTAAAGAGGTAAAGAGACTGCGACCTGGTGTCCTCGTTATTTACTGCGACCAGCACTTCACAACTACACCATCACTCACTTTACTATCACCGGACGTCCCCCACTGACCAGCAGGGTCACGGACCGGGTCTAGCCACCGTGATAACCCCAGAACAGAGTCTCAGAGGCCCGGTGCCGGGTACCCCTCGGCCCCGCGGCAGTGGGGGCACTTCATTTTGGCGTCACGAACAGGACCAACTTAAGCCTGAAGGATCAGGTCATGTGTGCCTTGGAACTGTGATTCATTGTGCTTAGACTGTACTTCATTGCAAGGACTGTGCTGTGCCATTAACCGCCAAAACCGCCGCCATTGCAGCGCTGAGAAGAAGCGCAGGAGAAGAAGAGGGGCGTGGAGTGGGCGTAGACAAGCTGGAGAGCGCGAAAGACAATGGCCGCCCAGTCTAAATATTTCTGCACTGTGAGGACGTGTCCGTCAGCAGCGGAGATCCGCCTCCTAATCCTCAATGGAGGGCGGAGACAGAGAAAACGGAACCGCCCACGAAGGAGAGAGCGGGAAAAAGACCAGGAAGTGAGCGACATGGAGGACGCCATGGCCAGCCGCCCGGAGCCGGAGCGTGGGGTCGGAGCCGAGGACTCCCCCAGCTACCCGGAGAGGCACCGCAGCCAGACCTCCACAGTTGACGCTGACCTCCTGCAGACCGGAGCGGACAAGCTGATCCACCAACCCCGGCGGATGCAGCTGAGCACTGAGGCCGGGTGGAAGAAGACCATTATCGGGAGCCTCGCCAGACATCTGTCGGCAGCCTCGTCTGGTCCGGAGCAAGAAAGAAGTTCCAGCGCTCCGAAGCCAGAAAGCAAGGCCCTGCCGGAAAGCGGGATGCTGCAAACGGAGATGACAACGCCGCAGCGCAAGGCCCTGCAACCAGCGTTCCAGACCCCAGTGGAGGCAGAGCAGACCGGCACCGGAGGAACCGCATCTGAAGCAGGTAGGAAGAACGACCCTGCCCTGATGATTGACACCACTCCAGTGGCTGCTAGTGCCACCGCTACTGACTCCGTTCCAGTGACTGATATTGCAGCAGCGCTACCTGCTGCCCTGACTAAGACTACCTCTGAACCGACGAGTCCCAGCACTACTACTACAGAGTGCATTACCTCTACCACTGAACTTACTACCAAAATTGACATTCGAACCCAGATTATACCTGAAAGACCGATTAGTGACATTGATACCGCATCAAATGAGAAGTCGAACCCAGATCTTCCCAGTCCAGGAAGTGTTCGCTACCAACTGATACCTTGCAACCTACTACAAGAATAAACCTCGAGACCACGAGAATGTAAATAGTTAACTGTTTTCCTGCTGTTGCTGCTAAGACCCGTGCAGGGTTAACTCCTAAGGGGATCCTTTTGTTGACCCGGGATCCCTATTGTTTTGTTTATTTTTTTTCTAAGTTTTGCACAAGTTTCAAGAACTGCCGTAATCATGAACAGTGCATGATACAAACTTCTTATATATAGTTCGCACCTTCTTAAGGGTGTTTCCTACTGGTTTTACTTGAAAAGAGACTCTTTGCGAAGATACCGCACCGGAGCCTTTGCTGAGTACGGACTGGTAGCTTGAGAAGATATGCTACCTCATGAAGACTTGGTCCCCTTTTAAAGGGGATGTTTACTTGGTGCACTTGAAAAGTGGTATTGCTTTAAGACGGATAGTTAGCAATAATGCCTTGACCAGAAGAAAATGATGGTGATGTTTACATGTAAAAGTTATATGTATTGAATTAGTTAATTGTAAATGAATGCAGACAATGTTCTCTGAAAGAAAGTCAGGAGAAAGATGCAGCAGACCCGTAGGGGTAGACATAGTGTCCTAATTGCTAGCAAGAAAGTAATGATGAAAGCTAATGTTTTAAAGAAGTGTTTGACAGCGTTGATAGAAAATGAGGATAGAAGGTGAACCCTGAGTCCTCCTAGGAGCCATATAGAGATGGCTCGGTATTCTTAAACTGAAATAAATGTTATGTTCTATACTGTGTATAGTAGTTGAAAAGACAGAAGGCTCGGGCTGAAAGGAGCGGTCCTGTAAGAAAGGAGAGGCAGTAGGTCTGGCGCCGTTAGGACAGGCGGTCCTGCAGACGTTAAGAAGGAGAATGTAGCACAGTTGCTTAAGCCTTATAATGTGTATAAGAAGGTCTTTAATGGATTTAGAGTGTGCATCCTTAAAGGCAGAGTTAAATTATTGTTCAGGAATTTGTATTAAGTAGAATACCCGGTTGGGTAAGAAAAGTTATTTATAGCATGTTGCTATGTTATTTAACCATATTTCGTAATGTTCAAGTGTCCTCACCTCCCATAAAGGGAAGCTCTGTTCAAGTATACTTATTGTTATTTGCACTCAACAAAAATTGTATGTCTTTTTGCTAACCTGTATTGTTGTTTCTTCCCAGTCCCGGAGTACTGGATTTAACCGGGGGGGAGTGCAGCGCCCCAGAGTCCTGGTCATTGCAGTTTTGTGGCTCCGCCGCTATGGGGAGCTATGGTACGTCTGATGGCACTGAAGGAGTTCATCTGACCAGGTATCACAGACACCAATACATTTCACAGTCGGGCCTCCAGGGGGAGCTAAGGGTTCTATTCACTAGGCCACTCCTCACATACTGGTAAAACTGGGGGTCAGGCAGGAAGTTAGAGAGAAAGCTGACTGGATGGGAACCAGGCAACACCTTGTGGCAGAGGGTGTTGCAGGGGAAGATTCGGTAGGGTCCCTGTCAGGGGTGGGATCCTGACAGAGGCCTGGCAACTTGAGAGAATGCTACGGGACCGTGCCTGCTCAGAATAGCGACGGTGCCCTAAGGAAGGAACAGAAGCGAGATACATTGTGCTGAGTGAGAAACGAGATCACTGCAGAGGGAGAATTCCAGTAGGAGTCGTGCTGTTAGACCGAGGCAACATCCTACTGAGGCGCACAACCGGTGGCCAGAACGCCGAGGAAGTACAGTGTTTCAAGCCATACTTCAAACCTATGGCAGGACAGTCAGTTACAGGCGGGCTGTCTCACCCAGACCCAGGAAGACCTAGGGAGGTACCAACAGGAGTGGGGCGACGCTAGAGTCCCGGAAGAGCTCCGAGCCTCCCCGTCATATGGGTGCATCCTAACCGTAAGATCAGGGGGACGTAAATAGGGAGAACATTACAGTTGTGAGGGAACATGAGAAACAGACACAACAGTTGTGGGGACTTTCCGTAAGCACAGCAGGGAAGGACCGCAACACACAAGCGCAAGAAGGTAGGCACAGATTTCCACCTGCAAAGAGAACTCTGGAGGTGCCATTGGACCGGCCGGACTTGCGCAGCCTGGTTATCTGGATTCCGGACTGAGGACCCAGAGATCTTCAGTAAAGAGGTAAAGAGACTGCGACCTGGTGTCCTCGTTATTTACTGCGACCAGCACTTCACAACTACACCATCACTCACTTTACTATCACCGGACGTCCCCCACTGACCAGCAGGGTCACGGACCGGGTCTAGCCACCGTGATAACCCCAGAACAGAGTCTCAGAGGCCCGGTGCCGGGTACCCCTCGGCCCCGCGGCAGTGGGGGCGCTTCATTTTGGCGTCACGAACAGGATCAACTTAAGCCTGAAGGATCAGGTCATGTGTGCCTTGGAACTGTGATTCATTGTGCTTAGACTGTACTTCATTGCAAGGACTGTGCTGTGCCATTAACTGCCAAAACCGCCGCCATTGCAGCGCTGAGAAGAAGCGCAGGAGAAGAAGAGGGGCGTGGAGTGGGCGTAGACAAGCTGGAGAGCGCGAAAGACAATGGCCGCCCAGTCTAAATATTTCTGCACTGGGAGGACGTGTCCGTCAGCAGCGGAGATCCGCCTCCTAATCCTCAATGGAGGGTGGAGACAGAGAAAACGGAACCGCCCACGAAGGAGAGAGTGGGAAAAAGACCAGGAAGTGAGCGACATGGAGGACGCCATGGCCAGCCGCCCGGAGCCGGAGCGTGGGGTCGGAGCCGAGGACTCCCCTAGCTACCCGGAGAGGCACCGCAGCCAGACCTCCACAGTTGACGCTGACCTCCTGCAGACCGGAGCGGACAAGCTGATCCACCAACCCCGGCAGATGCAGCAGAGCACTGAGGCCAGGTGGAAGAAGACCATTATCGGGAGCCTTGCCAGACGTCTGTCGGCAGCCTCGTCTGGTCCGGAGCAAGAAAGAAGTTCCAGCGCTCCGAAGCCAGAAAGCAAGGCCCTGCCAGAAAGCGGGATGCTGCAAACGGAGATGACAACGCCGCAGCGCAAGGCCCCGCAACCAGCGTTCCAGACCCCAGTGGAGGCAGAGCAGACCGGCACCGGAGGAACCGCATCTGAAGCAGGTAGGAAGAACGACCCTGCCCTGATGATTGACACCACTCCAGTGACTGCTAGTGCCACCGCTACTGACTCTGTTCCAGTGACTGATATTGCAGCAGCGCTACCTGCTGCCCTGACTAAGACTACCTCTGAACCGACGAGTCCCAGCACTACTACTACAGAGTGCATTATCTCTACCACTGAACTTACTACCAAAATTGACATTCGAACCCAGATTATACCTGAAAGACCGATTAGTGACATTGATACCGCATCGAATGAGAAGTCGAACCCAGATCTTCCCAGTCCAGGAAGTGTTCGCTACCAACTGATGCCTTGCAACCTACTACAAGAATAAACCTCGAGACCACGAGAATGTAAATAGTTAACTGTTTTCCTGCTGTTGCTGCTAAGACCCGTCCAGGGTTAACTCCTAAGGGGATCCTTTTGTTGACCCGGGATCCCTACTGTTTTGTTTATTTTTTTTCTAAGTTTTGCACAAGTTTCAAGAACTGCCGTAATCATGAACAGTGCATGATACAAACTTCTTATATATAGTTCGCACCTTCTTAAGGGTGTTTCCTACTGGTTTTACTTGAAAAGAGACTCTTTACGAAGATACCGCACCGGAGCCTTTGCTGAGTACGGACTGGTAGCTTGAGAAGATATGCTACCTCATGAAGACTTGGTCCCCTTTTAAAGGGGATGTTTACTTGGTGCACTTGAAAAGTGGTATTGCTTTAAGACGGATAGTTAGCAATAATGCCTTGACCAGAAGAAAATGATGGTGATGTTTACATGTAAAAGTTATATGTATTGAATTAGTTAATTGTAAATGAATGCAGATAATGTTCTCTGAAAGAAAGTCAGGAGAAAGATGCAGCAGACCCGTAGGGGTAGACATAGTGTCCTAATTGCTAGCAAGAAAGTAATGATGAAAGCTAATGTTTTAAAGAAGTGTTTGACAGCGTTGATAAAAAATGAGGATAGAAGGTGAACCCTGAGTCCTCCTAGGAGCCATATAGAGATGGCTCGGTACTCTTAAACTGAAAGAAATGTTATGTTCTATACTGTGTATAGTAGTTGAAAAGACAGAAGGCTCGGGCTGAAAGGAGCGGTCCTGTAAGAAAGGAGAGGCAGTAGGTCTGGCGCCGTTAGGACAGGCGGTCCTGCAGACGTTAAGAAGGAGAATGTAGCACAGTTGCTTAAGCCTTATAATGTGTATAAGAAGGTCTTTAATGGATTTAGAGTGTGCATCCTTAAAGGCAGAGTTAAATTATTGTTCAGGAATTTGTATTAAGTAGAATACCCGGTTGGGTAAGAAAAGTTATTTATAGCATGTTGCTATGTTATTTAACCATATTTCGTAATGTTCAAGTGTTTTCACCTCCCATAAAGGGAAGCTCTGTTCAAGTATACTTATTGTTATTTGCACTCAACAAAAATTGTATGTCTTTTTGCTAACCTGTATTGTTGTTTCTTCCCAGTCCCGGAGTACTGGATTTAACCGGGGGGGAGTGCAGCGCCCCAGAGTCCTGGTCGTTGCAGTTTTGTGGCTCCGCCGCTATGGGGAGCTATGGTACGTCTGATGGCACTGAAGGAGTTCATCTGACCAGGTATCACAGACACCAATACATTTCACAGTCGGGCCTCCAGGGGGAGCTAAGGGTTCTATTCACTAGGCCACTCCTCACATACTGGTAAAACTGGGGGTCAGGCAGGAAGTTAGAGAGAAAGCTGACTGGATGGGAACCAGGCAACACCTTGTGGCAGAGGGTGTTGCAGGGGAAGATTCGGTAGGGTCCCTGTCAGGGGTGGGATCCTGACAGAGGCCTGGCAACTTGAGAGAACGCTACGGGACCGTGCCTGCTCAGAATAGCGACGGTGCCCTAAGGAAGGAACAGAAGCGAGATATATTGTGCTGAGTGAGAAACGAGATCACCGCAGAGGGAGAATTCCAGTAGGAGTCGTGCTGTTAGACCGAGGCAACATCCTACTGAGGCGCACAACCGGTGGCCGGAACGCCGAGGAAGTACACTGTTTCAAGCCATACTTCAAACCTTCGGCAGGACAGTCAGTTACAGGCGGGCTGTCTCACCCAGACCCAGGAAGACCTAGGGAGGTACCAACAGGAGTGGGGCGACGCTAGAGTCCCGGAAGAGCTCCGAGCCTCCCCGTCATACGGGTGCATCCTAACCGTAAGATCAGGGGGACGTAAAAAGGGAGAACATTACAGTTGTGAGGGAACATGAGAAACAGACACAACAGTTGTGGGGACTTTCCGTAAGCACAGCAGGGAAGGACCGCAACACACAAGCGCAAGAAGGTAGGCACATATTTCCACCTGCAAAGAGAACTCTGGAGGTGCCATTGGACCGGCCGGACTTGCGCAGCCTGGTTATCTGGATTCCGGACTGAGGACCCAGAGATCTTCAGTAAAGAGGTAAAGAGACTGCGACCTGGTGTCCTCGTTATTTACTGCGACCAGCACTTCACAACTACACCATCACTCACTTTACTATCACCGGACGTCCCCCACTGACCAGCAGGGTCACGGACCGGGTCTAGCCACCATGATAACCCCAGAACAGAGTCTCAGAGGCCCGGTGCCGGGTACCCCTCGGCCCCGCGGCAGTGGGGGCACTTCATTTTGGCGTCACGAACAGGACCAACTTAAGCCTGAAGGATCAGGTCATGTGTGCCTTGGAACTGTGATTCATTGTGCTTAGACTGTACTTCATTGCAAGGACTGTGCTGTGCCATTAACCGCCAAAACCGCCGCCATTGCAGCACTGAGAAGAAGCGCAGGAGAAGAAGAGGGGCGTGGAGTGGGCGTAGACAAGCTGCAGAGCGCGAAAGACAATGGCCGCCCAGTCTAAATATTTCTGCACTGTGAGGACGTGTCCGTCAGCAGCGGAGATCCGCCTCCTAATCCTCAATGGAGGGCGGAGACAGAGAAAACGGAACCGCCCACGAAGGAGAGAGCGGGAAAAAGACCAGGAAGTGAGCGACATGGAGGACGCCATGGCCAGCCGCCCGGAGCCGGAGCGTGGGGTCGGAGCCGAGGACTCCCCCAGCTACCCGGAGAGACCGCAGCCAGACCTCCACAGTTGACGCTGACCTCCTGCAGACCGGAGCAGACAAGCTGATCCACCAACCCCGGCGGATGCAGCTGAGCACTGAGGCCGGGTGGAAGAAGACCATTATCGGGAGCCTTGCCAGACGTCTGTCGGCAGCCTCGTCTGGTCCGGAGCAAGAAAGAAGTTCCAGCGCTCCGAAGCCAGAAAGCAAGGCCCTGCCAGAAAGCGGGATGCTGCAAACGGAGATGACAACGCCGCAGCGCAATGCCCCGCAACCAGCGTTCCAGACCCCAGTGGAGGCAGAGCAGACCGGCACCGGAGGAACCGCATCTGAAGCAGGTAGGAAGAACGACCCTGCCCTGATGATTGACACCACTCCAGTGACTGCTAGTGCCACCGCTACTGACTCTGTTCCAGTGACTGATATTGCAGCAGCGCTACCTGCTGCCCTGACTAAGACTACCTCTGAACCGACGAGTCCCAGCACTACTACTACAGAGTGCATTATCTCTACCACTGAACTTACTACCAAAATTGACATTCGAACCCAGATTATACCTGAAAGACCGATTAGTGACATTGATACCGCATCGAATGAGAAGTCGAACCCAGATCTTCCCAGTCCAGGAAGTGTTCGCTACCAACTGATGCCTTGCAACCTACTACAAGAATAAACCTCGAGACAACGAGAATGTAAATAGTTAACTGTTTTCCTGCTGTTGCTGCTAAGACCCGTCCAGGGTTAACTCCTAAGGGGATCCTTTTGTTGACCCGGGATCCCTATTGTTTTGTTTATTTTTTTTCTAAGTTTTGCACAAGTTTCAAGAACTGCCGTAATCATGAACAGTGCATGATACAAACTTCTTATATATAGTTCGCACCTTCTTAAGGGTGTTTCCTACTGGTTTTACTTGAAAAGAGACTCTTTACGAAGATACCGCACCGGAGCCTTTGCTGAGTACGGACTGGTAGCTTGAGAAGATATGCTACCTCATGAAGACTTGGTCCCCTTTTAAAGGGGATGTTTACTTGGTGCACTTGAAAAGTGGTATTGCTTTAAGACGGATAGTTAGCAATAATGCCTTGACCAGAAGAAAATGATGGTGATGTTTACATGTAAAAGTTATATGTATTGAATTAGTTAATTGTAAATGAATGCAGATAATGTTCTCTGAAAGAAAGTCAGGAGAAAGATGCAGCAGACCCGTAGGGGTAGACATAGTGTCCTAATTGCTAGCAAGAAAGTAATGATGAAAGCTAATGTTTTAAAGAAGTGTGTGACAGCGTTGATAAAAAATGAGGATAGAAGGTGAACCCTGAGTCCTCCTAGGAGCCATATAGAGATGGCTCGGTACTCTTAAACTGAAAGAAATGTTATGTTCTATACTGTGTATAGTAGTTGAAAAGACAGAAGGCTCGGGCTGAAAGGAGCGGTCCTGTAAGAAAGGAGAGGCAGTAGGTCTGGCGCCGTTAGGACAGGCGGTCCTGCAGACGTTAAGAAGGAGAATGTAGCACAGTTGCTTAAGCCTTATAATGTGTATAAGAAGGTCTTTAATGGATTTAGAGTGTGCATCCTTAAAGGCAGAGTTAAATTATTGTTCAGGAATTTGTATTAAGTAGAATACCCGGTTGGGTAAGAAAAGTTATTTATAGCATGTTGCTATGTTATTTAACCATATTTCGTAATGTTCAAGTGTTTTCGCCTCCCATAAAGGGAAGCTCTGTTCAAGTATACTTATTGTTATTTGCACTCAACAAAAATTGTATGTCTTTTTGCTAACCTGTATTGTTGTTTCTTCCCAGTCCCGGAGTACTGGATTTAACCGGGGGGGAGTGCAGCGCCCCAGAGTCCTGGTCATTGCAGTTTTGTGGCTCCGCCGCTATGGGGAGCTATGGTACGTCTGATGGCACTGAAGGAGTTCATCTGACCAGGTATCACAGACACCAATACATTTCACAGTCGGGCCTCCAGGGGGAGCTAAGGGTTCTATTCACTAGGCCACTCCTCACATACTGGTAAAACTGGGGGTCAGGCAGGAAGTTAGAGAGAAAGCTGACTGGATGGGAACCAGGCAACACCTTGTGGCAGAGGGTGTTGCAGGGGAAGATTCGGTAGGGTCCCTGTCAGGGGTGGGATCCTGACAGAGGCCTGGCAACTTGAGAGAACGCTACGGGACCGTGCCTGCTCAGAATAGCGACGGTGCCCTAAGGAAGGAACAGAAGCGAGATACATTGTGCTGAGTGAGAAACGAGATCACCGCAGAGGGAGAATTCCAGTAGGAGTCGTGCTGTTAGACCTTGGCAACATCCTACTGAGGCGCACAACCGGTGGCCAGAACGCCGAGGAAGTACAGTGTTTCAAGCCATACTTCAAACCTTCGGCAGGACAGTCAGTTACAGGCGGGCTGTCTCACCCAGACCCAGGAAGACCTAGGGAGGTACCAACAGGAGTGGGGCGACGCTAGAGTCCCGGAAGAGCTCCGAGCCTCCCCGTCATACGGGTGCGTCCTAACCGTAAGATCAGGGGGACGTAAAAAGGGAGAACATTACAGTTGTGAGGGAACATGAGAAACAGACACAACAGTTATGGGGACTTTCCGTAAGCACAGCAGGGAAGGACCGCAACACACAAGCGCAAGAAGGTAGGCACAGATTTCCACCTGCAAAGAGAACTCTGGAGGTGCCATTGGACCGGCCGGACTTGCGCAGCCTGGTTATCTGGATTCCGGACTGAGGACCCAGAGATCTTCAGTAAAGAGGTAAAGAGACTGCGACCTGGTGTCCTCGTTATTTACTGCGACCAGCACTTCACAACTACACCATCACTCACTTTACTATCACCGGACGTCCCCCACTGACCAGCAGGGTCACGGACCGGGTCTAGCCACCGTGATAACCCCAGAACAGAGTCTCAGAGGCCCGGTGCCGGGTACCCCTCGGCCCTGCGGCAGTGGGGGCGCTTCAGTTACATGAATATATTTATTGAGAACATCCACAATACAACAAAGAGAGACATACAGGCCCAATATGTATATACACCTTATAATTTCTATGGACAAGTGTCTAGAGGGGTAAAAGAGCAAAATATAGTATGCACAATGGCTGCATTAAACCACCACTGCAGGGTGGGTCAGTACAAGAATATATCAATGGCAAATTCGCCTTAGACCCAAATCAGTAAGCCATTAGTTTGCAGTAAAGCGCAGGTCCCTCACAAGTACAGAGGGTGCCACTCCTACCATCCTATAGAAAGTGCTCGTGCTAAAGTGCAATAGTGAAGGATGATACCATCTTTAGAGGCAAGGCTTACCCATATCAAAAGGTGGTGGCGCAGTCACTGTGCATACGATGCGCCCCGACGCACGTTTCGCGTTGCGGGCTTCCCTCTAAAGATGGTATCATCCTTCACTATTGCACTTTAGCACGAGCACTTTCTATAGGATGGTAGGAGTGGCACCCTCTGTACTTGTGAGGGACCTGCGCTTTACTGCAAACTAATGGCTTACTGATTTGGGTCTAAGGCGAATTTGCCATTGATATATTCTTGTACTGACCCACCCTGCAGTGGTGGTTTAATGCAGCCATTGTGCATACTATTTATTGCTCTTTTACCCCTCTAGACACTTGTCCATAGAAATTATAAGGTGTATATACATATTGGGCCTGTATGTCTCTCTTTGTTGTATTGTGGATGTTCTCAATAAATATATTCATGTAACCAGTTTTGGAGTTGGCCCTTGATAGTTTTTTGAGTTTTGAGCTCCTTTTTCTTATAGGTATGGTGGCTCTCCAGCTAAGTCTATGGTAATCAGTGAGAGGCAGGTGCAGCCTGATGCTTGGGAGTCTAAGTCCAGAATTCACCCGACTGAGCATGTCCGTGGTTAGGTGTCGAGCTCCGCCACTGCACAGGGGGAATCTTGAACCATGTCCTCTGCGGTCTCCCATTCTTTCCCAGCTGCAGAAGAGCCTGCTCAGCAGAGACGTTGGTCCCACAGTCTTGCTCAAGCTGATGCTGTGCATCTGGTGACTGCTGCCGTCCCAGCAGTATATCTGCACTTGTCCACAGAATAAGGGCAAACTACAGTTCATTATTCCTTCTCAATTTCCTGGCCCTACATGGCAGTACGGTACGTCATGAAATATATTTTAATTGGCTGTATGCATGAAAAATCTCCTAGTATTATGCTATGTCATTTCCTGGATGTGCAGTATATTGGTGTTTTCTTTCCTCCATAGTTTTGCATATATCTCTACTTTCTTGACCAAAGCTATTGTTTTGTATATACTTTGTTTTATTTTCTGGTTGAGTGGTGTATTCTCACTTTAATTTTTGTTATCATTTTGTACATAGTTACTGAAGAAGGCCAATACAGGCCGAAACATTTACTTTCTCTTTTGCTGTAAAAAACACAAATGAGATTCACCTTAAGTTGAGTGCCAGGTTTCTTTTACTTTATTGACACACAGCTATTGTAAGCAGCATTAATTAGCGGCGAGCAGATGCTCCAGGGACTAAAGCTGGAGTCACACTAAACGACTTATTAACGATCACGACAGCGATACGACCTGGCCGTGATCGTTGGTAAGTCGTTGTGTGGTCGCTGGGGAGCTGTCGCACAGACAGCTCTCTCCAGCGACCAACGATCAGGGGAACGACTTCGGCATCGTTGAAACTGTCTTCAACGATGCCAAAGTCCCCCTGCCTCACCCGGGTAACCAGGGTAAACATCGGGTTACTAAGCGCAGGGCCGCTCTTAGTAACCCGATATTTACCCTTGTTACCATTGTAAAAGTAAAAAAAAAACACTACATACTCACATTCTGATGTCTGCCACTTCCCCGCTCCTGCCGAAAGCAGTTTTAACCCTGTGGACGCGGGGGGACGTGACAAAGACATCAGAATGTGAGTATGTACTGGTTTTTTTTTTACTTTTACAATGGTAACCAGGGTAAATATCGGGTTACTAAGCGCGGCCCTGCGCTTAGTAACCCGACATTTACCCTGGTTACAAGTGAACACATCGCTGGATCGGCGTCACACACGCCGATCCAGCGATGACAGCGGGTGATCAGCGACCAAAAAATGGTCCTGATCATTCCCCAACGACCAACGATCTCCCAGTAGGGGCCTGATCATTGGTCGCTGTCACACATAACAAGATCGTTAGCGGGATCGTTGCTACGTCACCAAAAGCGTGACGTTGCAACGATATCATTAACGATATAGTTATGTGTGACTCAGCCTTAAGGCTGGTTTCACATTTGCAGATGGATGAGATGATGTGGATGAGGTGCTGCGGAGAGCTGCGAACGTCCTCTGTGAAGCTCCGCCCACCGCTGCACCTCCTCCGGTCAGCTCCGCCTACCTCAGCATGCTGTGTACCCTCTACTTACCATTAGGTACACAGGCCATGGCGATGCATGCGGATGCCTCTGCATGTGTCGTTTTGATGGTGCGGCGATTGCACCAAATTGCAATTCAATGTGTATGGTGCAGGTCGCTGTACTGTCAAACCGCCGCATGTGGAGGCATCCACATACATCGGCATAGCCTGCATACCTAATAGGAAAGATAGGGTATGCCAACATAGGCAGTGCTGACCGGAGGAGGTGCTGCGGTGGGCGGAGCTTCATGGAGGATGTACGCAGCCCTCCGCAGCACCTCATCCACAAATGTGAAACCAGCCTAAGCCCTGCTTTTAGCCTACTGAGCATGCCCATGGGACTACCTCTCATTGGAGGTCAGAGGTCACTTGCTCAGGTCCTCAAGCGGCTCTGATTGGACCACTGGCAAGGTCCTGGAAGGCTGCAACTCCCTCTCCAATCATTCCCTGCTCTGCCTCTGACACTGCTGGTGTGCGATGACATTGCGCACTTACTGTGTGCCAGGCAGTGCAGCTGCTGAGATAGGAGCAGGGAGCAGTGCGGGCACGAGGAGAGGTGAGGAGTGTGGGTTTTTTTACTATAACAGTGAGCACTGGACTGTGGGGTCATTCTCGTGGGGGGGGGAAATGTGGGTTGTGCTATATACTATGCAAGCAGTGCTATATACTATGTGGGCTGTGCTATATACTATGCAGGCTGTGCTATATACTATGTGGGCTGGGTTATATACTAAGCGGGCTGTGTTGCATACTATGCGGGCTGTTTTATATACTATGAGGGCTGTGCTGTATACTATGGAGACTGTGCTATAGACTATGCGGGCTGTGCTATATACTATGTGGGCTCTGTTATATACTATGCAAGCTGCGCTATATTGCCATATACTATGCGGGCTGTGTTATATACTATGCGAGCTGTGCTATATACTAGGTGGGCTGTGCTATATACTATGTTGGCTCTGTTATATACTATGCAAGCTGCGCTATATTGCTATATACTATGCGGGCTGTGCTATATACTATGAAGGTTGTGCTATATACTATGCTGGCTGTGCTGTATACTATGGAGGCTGTGTTATATACTATGCGGGCTGTGCTATATACTATGTGGGCTGTGCTGTATACTATGGAGGCTGTGCTTTATACTATGCAGGCTGTGCTATATACTATGTTGGCTCTGTTATATACTATGCAAGCTGCGCTATATTGCTATATACTGTTGTGAACTATATTTCTTGGCTCCCTCTTGTGGTCATTAGCGGTATGGCACTTGGAGTGTCTTTCCCCAGGTTGGCACCCACCTGATTCGTTTGGCCTTGGGTGTGCCTATATAAACTTCCTGGATACTCTGTATTGTGCCTGGCTTCGTTGTTATCAGACCATGTCTGTTTTCTCCTGTCTCCTGGTCTCCTGATTTTGCAAGATAAGCTAAGTCCTGCTTTCTTTTTTTTGTGCATTTGAATTTTCCTTATTTTGTTCCAGCTTTGTTTAAAATGTGATTCCTGATTTTGCTGGAAGCTCTAGGGGGGCTGTTATTCTCCCCCCACACCGTTAGTCGGTGCGGGGGTTCTTGGATATTCAGCGTGGACATTTTGTAGGGTTTTTTGCTGACCGTATAAGTCATCTTCCTATTTTCTGCTATTAGTCAGTGGGCCTCTCTTTGCTAAATCTAGTTCATTCTTACGTTTGTCATTTCTTCTTACCTCACCGTTATTATTTGTGGGGGGCTTGTATTATACTTTGGGGTCTTTTCTCTTGAGGCAAGAGAGGTCTTATTTTCTCTGAAAGGGTTAGTTAGTACTCCGGCTGGCGCGAGACGTCTAGAACCAACGTAGGTACGTTCCCCGGCTGCTGCCAGTTGTTTGTGCTAGGATCAGGTATACGGTCAGCCTAGTTACCACTTCCCTATGAGCTGTTTTTTGTGTTTGCAGACTTAGCTGGTACTCCTGAGATCCTCTGCCATTAGGATCACAACAATATACTATGCGGGCTGTGCTATATACTATGAAGGCTGCGCTATATACTATGCTGGCTGTGCTGTATACTATGGAGGCTGTGCTATATACTATGCGGGCTATGCTATATACTATGCAGGCTGTGCTGTATAATATGGAGGCTGTGCTTTATACTACGCAGGCTTTGCTATATACTATGTGGGCTGTGCTATATACTATGCGAACTGTGCTATATATTATGTGGGCCATGCTATATACTATGCGGGCTATGCTATATACTATGCGGGCTGTGCTATATACTATGCGGGCTGTGCTATATACTATGCAAACTGTGCTATATTGCTATATACTATGTGGGCTGTGCTATATACTATGCGGGCTGTGCTATATACTATGCAGGCTGTGCTATTTATCATGCTGGCTGCGCTATATACTATGCAGGCTGTGCTATATACTATGCGGGCTGTGCTATATACTATGCAGAATGTGATATATACTATGCGGGCTGTGCTGTATGCTATGCGGGCAGTGTTATATACTATGCGGGCTGTGCTATATACTATGTGGGCTGTGCTATATGCTAAGTGGGCTGTGTTATATACTATGAGGCTATGTTATATACTATACTGGCTGTGTTATATTCTATGGGGGTACATTATATTCTATGGGGGAGGCTATGTTATATACTGTGGGGGCTGCATTATATTCTATGAGGGGCTACATTATATACTTTGGGGAGTTGGGCTGTATTATATTCTATGGGGGCTACATTATATTCTATGGGGGGCTGTATTAGATTTTATGAGGGAGGATTGCATCATACTCTTTGATTGGGCTACATTATGTTCTTTGGGGAATTGGGATGTATTATATTCTATTTGGGGCTATATTATATTCTATGGGGGCTGTATTATATTTATATTCTATGAGGGGTGATTACATCACACTCTATGAGGGGGATACATTATACTATATGAGTGGGGCTGCATTATATTCTATGGGGGATTACATTTTTCTCTGTGGGGTGGTTGCATTATATTCTGTGGGATGGCTGCATTATGCTCTATGGGCAAGGGACCAACACTATGGAAAACCAAAGAAAAGTTCCCGGACCATAGAGATAATGATATAAAATTATCTTTATTAATAAAAATGACAGTAGTGTAATAGTTAAACAATAAAAAATATGTGCACACAATAAAATGAAATTTTAACCAGACTGAGAATAGAATTTAATATATATATTATGACCAAAAAAATCGCCTAAGGTATATCATAAGGGATGGAATATATACCAAAATACTGCCTTGAATAAAATGGGCAGAAAGAAAGGTGCTATAAAAATATAAACATATAAAAATTGTGCAAATGTGCAAAGGAATATATGACATGAAAAAAGGGGTAAAATTGTGCAGCAAAATGTATCACATACAAAAGGTATCAACCCAATCAATTATTTTCCATATAGGAATGCAGTGCAATGTGAATAGTAATCATACGTTAAGCTAAAAAACGTGCCATTGAGGTAAAGTTTGAGCAGGATACATAAAAAAGGGGGGAGTATATAAATAGGAGATATACCTTTTAGGTCGGTCTGGTCCAAATACTGTGCGCACATAGTGTTGGTCCCTTGCACTTTGTGAGTAACTATTTACTCAATTGTTTTTTAGTACACCAGGTAGTTTTATTTTATATATTTTATTTATTTATGTATTATTTTTTATATATATTGATATACATTCTATCCCAAAAAGGTGTTACTATTATTTTTTTATGCTCTATGGGGTAGCTGCATTATACCGGGCAGCACGGTGGCGCAGTGGATAGCACAGCAGCCTTGCAGCGCTGGAGTCCTGGGTTCAAGCCCCACTAAGGACAACATCTGCAAAGAGTTTGTATGTTCTCTCCGTGTTTGCGTGGGTTTCCTCCGGGCACTCCGGTTTCCTCCCACATTCCAAAGACATACTGATAGGGGATTTAGATTGTGAGCCCCAATGGGGACAGTGATGATAATGTGTGCAACCTGTAAAGCGCTGCGGAATATGTTAGCGCTATATAAAAATAAAGATTATTATTATTATATACTATATGTGGGCTGCATTATACTGTAACAAGGACTATGGGGAATGCATTATACCAGTGTTCCCCAACTCCTGTCCTCAAGAGCCACCAACAGGTCATGTTTTCAAGATTTCCTTAGTATGGCCCAGGTGATAATTGCATCAACTGCACAGGCAGGAATTGCATCACCTGTGCAATACTAAGGAAAACCTGAAAGCATGACCTGTTGGTGGCTCTTGAGGATTGGAGTTGGGGAACACTGCTTTATGCTAAGAACTATGATGTGCATTATACTATGGGAAGTGAATTATACTACATGGATGACTATGGCGGTGCATTATACTTTATGGAGCACTGTGAGGAGTGTATTATACTATGTGGAGGACTATGGGAAGTTTATAATACTATATGGAGGAGTGTATTATACTATATGGAGAACTATGGGGCACATTATATTATATGGAGGACTATGGAGTATGCATTTTACAATATGGAGGACTGTGGTGCACATTATAATATATGGATGACTATAGGGTGTATTATACTAAGCAAGCAAAATGCTGCATATTCATTGAGTGATTGGATTGTTTATGCTGGAACAGAAATCATTGTTCAAAGCAGCACATTGCCGGTGTAAACTGTAGATGTGCTGCTGATAACATGATACTGTATGGTGATCTGTTAGTGATCCATTAGTGATCATTCTGCCCCCATCATTCTTTCTCAGACGGTGGAAAGAGGCCGGGAAGCAAGCGATTTCAATATTGTGGATCACACTCATTTAGCGGCCTGAATTCAGCGCACTTAAATACAACTGAAATGCTTCTGTGTGATGTGCAATATGTTAGCATTTGGGGCCCCATTTTAAACTTTGCTAGGGCCCCACTTTGCCTAAAACCGGCCCTGGCTGGGAGATGCGGTTGATGTTTCTATTACCATTTCTGAGAGAGGATGTCAAGATTTGCCACCTCTTCGTGAGTATTACTGTCCTGTTAATCTCAACCCCGGAGCTAAACTGCCTAATTCCAGCCTGTATAATTTTTCCTATCCTGAGAGAGAAAAGCCATGAAGGATTTCATTGCGGAAAGTCTGGAGAAGAGACACATAAGATCCTCATCTTTGCCCGTGGCGGCAGGGTTCTTCTTCGTTAAGAAGAAAGATGGTGGTCTATGTCCCGGTTTAGATTTCCGGGAATTAAATCAAATTACCATCCGAGATCCATACCCCCTTCCTCTGATTCCTGATATGTTCAGCCAAGTTGTGGGAGCTAAGGTGTTCTCCAAGTTGGATTTATGGAGGGCCTAAAACTTGGCTAGAATCAGAGAAGGGGATGAATGGAAAATTGTATTCAATACCCCTAAATGTCATTTTGAGAGTCTGGCCATGCCTTTCGGTCTCACTAATGCACCTGCGGTATTTCAGCATTTCATTAACAATATTTTCCATCATTTGGTGGTTAAGTTTGTGGTGATCTATCTAGATGATATTTTGGCTTACTCACCTGATTTGGAAACACATTGGGGGCATGTTAGACAGATGCTACAAATATTAAGAGATAATAAATTGTATGTCAAACTGAAAAAATGTGGATTTTTTTGGGTACCTGTTCTCCTCTTCAGGTTTTTGTATGGATCCGGAGAAGATCCGTGCTGTCATTGCTCAGTTGTTTATAAATGAGATGGTTTATAATTGGCGATCACCGTTCTTTGATGCATACGATTACCATCCTCAGTTTGGAACTTTTAGCGGGGGAGGGGCTTCAGGAGTTCCTGACGAGGAACATTTTGCTTGGTCACTATCCTCAGTGTGGCGGGGGGTTCTGAGTAATTTGAAGATTATGGGAGACAGGTATAAACATATGGCTGACAGAAAATGCATGCCAGGTCTGGACCTGAATGTAACTGACTTTGTGTGGTTGTCTACAGGAATATCAGGTTAAAGGTTCCTTGCTGAAATTTGGGACCTAGATTCAATGGCCCCTAAAAAATAACCATCATCAATAATCCAGCAGTGTCTCACCTTGACCTATATCAGGCTCTTAAGATCCACAATGTGTATGTGGAATCTCTTGAGCGCTCACCCCTATCACCACCCCCAATAATGGTTTATGGAACTCTGGAGTTTCAGATTTCAGATTGTAGATTCTAACCTCCAACATCGTTTTCTCTAGTACTTGGTGCACTGGAGTGGTTATGGCCCAGAGGAGAGGATGTGGGTCTCAGCATCAGAGGTGAATTCCCCCAGCCTGTTTCGTTCATTTCACACCTCTTGTCGTGAGATACCTTGTCCTGAGTGTCTGAAGGTAACTCGTAGAAGTGGGGTACTGTCAAAGGTGTGTCAGAGGCTGCAGACTGTCACACTGCATATAGCTGCAGATGGTCTCAGTGGTTGGCTTTGCATACTTCTTCCTAGTCCTTCTGACTTTAGGACCCAGGGACAACCTCCCCCTGCTCAAGTTGACACACCTGAACCGAGGTGTTTTTAACTCCCAGCTTGCTGCTGGGAGTTGCGGTTGATATTTCTGTTACCATTTCCCTGTTGAGGCTTGGAGCTATAGCAGTCGGCTAGCTTCCTTCTTAAGTGTTGCTGGAGGACATCTTTGTTTCTCTCTGAGTCTACTAAAGCTAAGTGTTCCCCTTGTTTGTGTATCCAATCTATCTTTAGTCGTAGTGGGGATTGACTAGAGACATCCTGTCCTTCGCTATGTTGGGCTTATCACCAGGGTCAGGCAGGGATTAGGTATCCTGCTCGGCTATAGCTGTGGATCCTATATAGGGACGATAGAGCAAAGAGAGTGATGTTAGATTTTCCTAGAGGTCTTCACTCCCCTTCCCTAGTGTTTGGTTCCCTTTCCCTTATCCCTTTGTGTTGCACTTAGCCTTTCGTACACTGTGCGTGACACACACACTATTGTCATTTGAGTCTTAAATGTTAATCTATTCATATAATTGCCTTGTAATGTTTTCATTTCCTGTTCTGTCCAGATGTCACCATATGCCATAATTCTAAGCGGAGGAAGTTCACCAACCGCCATAATGGGACACCCAAGTGATGGTTGTCTCCATATTGAAACTGCTGCTGGCACCAACCTATTGCGCGGTACCACCAGCGGAACACCGTCGTACCACACATACACACATATGCCGTTCGCACCACACATACACACACACACTCACACACTCACACTCACACACACACACACACACTCTCACACACACACACTCACATTCACACTCATGCAGCCTCTTGCGCTGTACCACCATCGGAATACGGACTGCCGCCATCTTTGTACAGGTGGAGCACATGCACAGTTTTAATGTGACCACTGCTATCTGTCTGCACAAAGATGGTGGTGGTCTGATTTACTGTGCCTGCGTGAATTACGCGCAGGTGCATTGAATTATTCGTCTGTTCCCGGTAGCGGATGCAAGACATGTCTACAGGCAGAGGAAGCTGGTCACATTAAAGGGGTTTGCCCACGAATGAAAGTTCATTTTAAAAATTGACTGTCTGACCATGTACGGAGCATACCACATCCCCTGGGCAGGGGAGGAAGCAAAAGGTAATGCTGACATTACAGCAGGGGATCACAGTGGATTCATTTTGTGAGATAAAATATTTCACTGACTGTTTTTTTTAAATATTTAACCTCAGAAAATGTATCCTCTGTGATCTCCTGCTGTAATGTCAGTAATGTCTTTTGCTTCCTCCCCTTCCCAGGAGCTGTGGTATGTTCTGTACATGGTAAGACACAGGGGTAAGTGTGTCTGATTGTTTATGAAGCATACCACATCTCCTGGGCTGGGGAGAAAGCAAAAGACAATGCTGATATTACAGCAGGGGATCTGTTGTGAATTCCGCTCTTGGGCTCCCTCCGGTGGTTGTAAGTGGCACTTTTGTGAGTTCTGCTCTTGGGCTCCCTCCGGTGGTTTTGAGTGGAATGGCTGCTTCTTGAATTTAGCATCAGCAGCTGCTTCCACTGATCGTCTTTCTGGCTCGGCTATTTTAGTCTGGCCTTATCCCTCAGTCAATGCCAGTTGCCAATTGTTCCTGCTTGGAGTCACAGCTCTTTTGGAATTCTCTGACACTCTGACCAGTTCAGCAAAGATAAGTCCTTGCTTGTCCTTTTGCAGTCCACTTGTTGTGGACTTATTGTTCAGTACATTTTATGTTTTTTCTCTTTAGTCCAGCTTATCAGTATGTATCTATTCAGCTAAGCTGGAAGCTCTGGGCAGCAGATTTTGCCCTCCACACCTTTAGTCAGGTGTGGAGATTTTTACATTCTCTGCGGTGGACTTTTTCTAGTTTTTATTACTGACCGCACAGTGTTCTGTTCTGTACTATCTATCTAGCTAGAAGTGGCCTCCTTTGCTACATCTTGTTTCATTCTACGTATGTCATTTCCCTCTCCACTCACAGTCATTATTTGTGGGGGGCTGTCCTATCCTTTGGGGATTTTCTCTGAGGCAAGATAGCTTTCCTGTTTCTACCTTTAGGGGTAGTTAGCTCTTAGGCTGTTACCAGGTGTCTAGGGAGTGACAGGAACATCCCACGGCTACTTCTAGTGTTGTGTTAAGATCAGGAACTGCGGTCAGTATAGTTACCACCTGCTCAGAGCTCGTCGCATGTCGCTCCTAAATCACCAGTCCATAACAGTGCAACTGGCCAAAGATGAGTTAAATGCATCTCAAAAGAAGGAAAAAAAAAAGAGTTCTGAGCCATTTTTTTTTCTTTAGTCTGTTTTGTCTTTTTTCTTCCTCTTAATCTCTGGGTGGTTCAGGATTTTGGCGTGGGCATGGATGTTCAGGGTTTGTTTTCTCGTGTGGATCAGCTTGCTGCCAAAGTACAGAGCATCCAAGATTATGTTGTTCAGACTCCGGCTTTAGAGCCTTGAATTCCTACTCCAGATTTGTTTTATGGGGATAGATCTAAGTTTTTGAACTTTAAAAATAACTGCAAATTGTATTTTGCTCTGAAATCCCGTTCCTCTGGTGATCCCATTCAGCAAGTTAAAATAGTTATTTCTCTGGTGACCCTCAGGACTGGGCATTCTCCCTTGAGTCAGGGGATCCGGCATTGCTTAATGTAGATGCATTTTTTCAATCGCTCGGATTATTGTATGACGAACCTACCTTTGTGGATCATGCAAAAAAAACCTTGTTGGCCTTGTGTCAGGGTCAGGAAGCGGCAGAATTATACTGCCAGAAATTTAGAAAATGGTCTGTGCTCACTAAATGGAATGAGGATGCTCTGGCAGCAATTTTCAGAAAGGGTCTTTCTGAAGCCCTTAAAGATGTTATGGTGGGGTTCCCCATGCCTGTTGGTTTGAGGGAATCTATGTCTCTAGCCATTTAGATTGATCGGCGCCTGCGCGAGCGCAAAGTGGTGCACCATATGGCAGTGTCCTCTGAACAGAGTCCTGAGCCTATGCAATGTGATAGGATTTTGACTAGAGCAGAACAGCGGGGTTCCAGACGTCAGAATGGGCTGTGTTTTTACTGTGGTGATTCTGCTCATGCTATTTCTGATTGCCCTAGGCATATTAAGAGGGTTGCTAGATCTGTTACCATCAGTACTGTACAGCCTAAATTTCTCCTGTCTGTGACCCTGATTTGCTCATTGTCATCCTTTTCTGTCATGGAATTTGTGGATTCAGGCGCTGCCCTGAACTTAATGGACTTAGAATTCGCCAGGCGCTGTGGTTTTTCCTTGCAGCCTTTGCAGAGCCCAATTCCTTTGAGGGGTATTGATGCTACACCGTTGGCCAAGAATAAACCTCAGTATTGGACTCAGCTGACTATGTGCATGGCTCCAGCACATCAGGAAGATTGCCGTTTTCTGGTGTTGCATAATTTACATGATGTTGTTGTACTGGGTTTTCCATGGTTACAAGTACACAATCCAGTGATGGATTGGAAATCTATGTCTGTGACTAGTTGAGGTTGTCAAGGGGTACATAGTGACGTTCCTTTGATGTCAATTTCTTCTTCCCCCTCTTCTGATGTTCCTGAATTTTTGTCAGATTTCCAGGATGTATTTCATGAGCCCAAGTCCAGTTCCCTTCCTCCACATAGGGACTGTGATTGTGCTATTGACTTGATTCCTGGCTGTAAGTTACCTAAGGCCGACTTTTCAATCTGTCTGTGCCAGAGCATGCCACCATGCGGAGTTATGTTAAGGAGTCTTTGGAGAAGCGGCATATTCGGCCGTCTTCGTCACCATTGGGAGCGGGATTCTTTTTTGTTGCCAAGAAGGATGGTTCCTTGAGACCTTGTATTGATTATTGCCTTCTTAATAAGATCATGGTCAAATTCCAATACCCTTTACCTTTGCTTTCTGATTTGTTTGCTCGGATTAAGGGGGCTAGTTGGTTTACCAAGATTGACCTTCGAGGGGCATATAATCTTGTTCGTATTAAACAGGGTGACGAATGGAAAACTGCATTTAATACACCCGAAGGCCATTTTGAATACCTTGTGATGCCTTTCGGGCTTTCTAATGCTCCTTCTGTATTTCAGTCCTTCATGCATGATATTTTCCGCAATTATCTTGATAAATTCTTGATTGTGTATTTGGATGATATTTTTTCCGATGATTGGGAGTCTCATGTGAAGCAGGTCAGGATGGTATTCCAGATCCTTCGTGATAATGCCTTATTTGTGAAGGGGTCTAAGTGCCTATTTGGAGTTCAGAAGGTCTCTTTTTTGGGGTTTATTTTTTCTCCTTCGTCTATAGAAATGGATCCTGTTAAGGTCCAAGCCATTCATGACTGGATTCAACCCACATCTGTGAAGAGCCTTCAGAAATTTTTGGGCTTTGCTAATTTTTATCACCGTTTCATTGCCAACTTTTCCAGTGTGGTTAAGCCCCTGACCGATTTGACGAAGAAAGGCGCTGATGTGACGAATTGGTCCTCTGCGGCTGTTGAGGCCTTTCAGGAGCTTAAAGGCCGATTTACTTCTGCCCCTTTGTTGCGTCAGCCGGATGTTTCTCTTCCTTTTCAGGTTGAGGTTGACGCTTCTGAGATTGGGGCAGGGGCCGTTTTGTCACAGAGGAATTCTGATGGTTCCTTGATGAAACCGTGTGCCTTCTTTTCCCGAAAGTTTTCGCCTGTGGAACGCAATTATGATGTCGGCAATCGGAATTGTTGGCTATGAAGTGGGCATTTGAGGAGTGGCGACATTGGCTTGAGGGGGCCAAGCACCGTATTGTGGTCTTGACCGATCATAAGAATCTGATTTACCTCGAGTCTGCCAAACGGCTGAATCCTAGACAGGCCCAATGGTCCCTGTTTTTCTCCCATTTTGATTTTGTGGTCTCGTATCTTCCGGGTTCTAAGAATGTTAAGGCTGATGCCCTTTCTAGGAGCTTTTTGCCCGATTCTCCTGGGGTCCTTGAGCCGGTCGGTATTCTGAAGGAAGGGGTGATTCTTTCTGCCATCTCCCCTGATTTACGACGGGTTCTTCAGGAATTTCAGGCTGATAAACCTGACCGCTGTCCAGTGGGGAAACTGTTTGTTCCTGACAGATGGACTAGTAAAGTGATTTCTGAGATTCATTGTTTGGTGTTGGGTGGCCATCCTGGGATTTTTGGTACCAGAGAATTGGTTGGTAGGTCCTTTTGGTGGCCTTCTTTGTCACGGGATGTGCGTTCCTTTGTGCAGTCCTGTGGGACTTGTGCATGGGCCAAACCTTCTTGCTCCCACGCCAGTGGGTTGCTTTTGCCTTTGCCGGTCCCTGAGAGGCCTTGGACGCATATTTCTATGGATTTTATTTCAGATCTTCCGGTTTCCCAGAGGATGTCGGTTATCTGGGTGGTTTGTGACCGGTTTTCTAAGATGGTTCATTTGGTACCTTTGCCTAAATTGCCTTCCTCTTCTGAGTTGGTTCCATTGTTTTTTCAGCATGTGGTTCGTTTGCATGGCATTCCGGAGAATATTGTATCCGATAGAGGTTCCCAGTTTGTTTCTAGGTTTTGGCAGGCCTTTTGTTCTAGGCTGGGCATTGATTTGTCTTTTTCGTCCGCATTTCATCCTCAGACAAATGGCCAAACCGAGCGAACTAATCAGACTTTGGAAAGTTATTTGAGGTGCTTTGTGTCTGCTGATCAGGATGATTGGGTGGCTTTCTTGCCATTGGCCGAGTTTGCCCTTAATAATCGGGCTAGTTCTGCCACTTTGGTTTCACCCTTCTTTTGTAATTCTGGTTTTCATCCCCGTTTTTCTTCAGGGCAGGCTGAGCCTTCTGATTGTCCCGGGGTGGACTCTGTGGTTGACAGGTTGCAGCAAATTTGGGCTCATGTGGTGGACAATTTGGTTTTGTCTCAGGAGGAGGCTCAGCGTTTTGCTAACCGTCGTCGGTGTGTTGGTTCCCGGCTTCAGGTTGGAGATCTGGTCTGGTTGTCCTCCCATCATGTTCCTATGAAGGTTTCTTCCCCTAAGTTCAAGCCTCGGTTTATTGGTCCTTATAGGATTTCTGAGATTATCAATCCTGTGTCTTTTCGTTTGGCCCTTCCAGCCTCTTTTTCCATCCATAATGTTTTTCATAGATCTTTGTTGCGGAAATATGTGGTGCCCGTGGTTCCCTCTGTTGATCCTCCTGCCCCGGTGTTGATTGATGGAGAGTTGGAGTATGTGGTGGAGAAGATCTTTGATTCTCGTTTTTCAAGGCAGAGGCTTCAGTATCTTGTCAAGTGGAAGGGTTATGGCCAGGAGGATAATTCTTGGGTTGTTGCCTCCGATGTTCATGCTGACGATTTGGTTCGTGCCTTCCATTTGGCTCATCCTAATCGGCCTGGGGGCTCTGGTGAGGGATCGGTGACCCCTCCTCAAGGGGGGGTACTGTTGTGAATTCTGCCCTTGGGCTCCCTCCGGTGATTATAAGTGGTAGCGCTGCTGTCTGTCTTTCATAGCAGTCATCAGGTATGTCCACTTCTGACTGGGCTATTGAGTCTGGCTTCACCCTTTAGTCAGTGCCAGTTGTCCATTGTTCCTGGAGGATTCACATCCTTTCCTGGTCTCTCCTGCTTGCTGTTCATTTCATCAAAGATAAGTTCTGGCTTTGCTTTTTGCAGTCCACGTGCTGTGGGCTTAATAGTTCAGTTCATTTCTATGTTTTGTTTTGTCCAGCTTGGTCTGTGCAAGGATTTGTTCAGCCATGCTGGTATCTCTGGAGATGCAGATATACCCTCCATATCTTTAGTTACATGTGGAGATTTTGTATTTTTCTGTGGTGGATATTTTCTAGTATTTTAATACTGACCGCATAGCACTCTGTTCTATCCTTTCTATCTAGCTAGTATGGCCTCCTTTGCTAAATCCTGATTTCAGTCTGCGTATGTTATTTCCCTCTCCTCTCACAGTCAATATTTGTGGGGGGCTGTCTATCCTTTGGGGATTTTCTCTGAGGCAAGATAGCTTTCCTTTTCTTATCTCTAGGGGTATTTAGACCTCTGGCTGTGACGAGGTGTCTAGGGAGTGTTAGGAACATCCCACGGCTGCTTCTAGTTGCGGTGTTAAGTTCAGGGTCTGCGGTCAGTACAGGTACCACCTTCTCCAGAGTGTTCCTCATGCTGCTCCTAGGCCACCAGTTCATAACATTCTATGATGCCGGTATAGTTGAATGCGGGGCCGGGAGTGTGCCGACTGCAGGGGGAGTGTGCCAACAGCGGCACACTCGAGCGGCCCACTACTGGCACAGTGTTATGACCCCAATGGCGAGGGTCTCAGAGGAACAAGTAAGTCTACTGTTATGACCCCAATGGCGAGGGTCTCAGAGGAACAAGTAAGTCTGCGAAGTACAAAAATCCAGCTCATAGGGCAGTGGTAACTGGGTTGACCATATATCTACTCCTAACGCCAACACTAGAAGTAGCCGGGGAACATGCCTACGTTGGTCGCTAGATGTCTCGCGCCAGCCGGAGGACTAACTACCCCTAGAAGAGGAAAACAAAGACCTCTCTTGCCTCCAGAGAATAGACCCCAAAAGTTGGATACAAGCCCCCCACAAATAATAACGGTGAGGTAAGAGGAAATGACAAACACAGAGATGAACTAGGTTTAGCAAAGAGAGGCCCACTTACTAATAGCAGAATGTAGTAAGATAACTTATATGGTCAACAAAAACCCTATCAAAAATCCACACTGGAAATTCAAGAACCCCTGAACCGTCTAACGGCCCGGGGGGAGAACTCCAGCCTCCCTAGAGCTTCCAGCAAGGTAAGGATACAGATTATGTACAAGCTGGACAAAAATGCAAACAAAAACAAATAGCAAAAAGCAAGAAAGCAGACTTAGCTTAATCTAGCAGGAACCAGGATCAGTAGACAAGAGCACAACAGATTAGCTCTGATTACAACGTTGCCAGGCATTGAACTGAAGGTCCAGGGAGCTTATATAGCAACACCCCTGACCTAACGACCCAGGTGAGCATACAAGGGATGGCAGACATTCCCAGAGTCAAATCACTAGTAACCACTAGAGGGAGCCAAAAAGGTAAATTCACAACAGTACCCCCCCCTTAGTGAGGGGTCACCGAACCCTCACCAAGACCACCAGGGCGATCAGGATGAGCGGTGTGAAAGGCACGAACCTAATCGGCCGCATGCACATCAGAGGCGACCACCCAGGAATTATCCTCCTGACCATAGCCCTTCCACTTGACCAGGTACTGAAGCCTCCGCCTGGAGAGACGAGAATCTAAGATCTTCTCCACCACGTACTCCAACTCGCCCTCAACCAACACCGGAGCAGGAGGCTCAGCAGATGGGACCACAGGCACAACGTACCGCCGCAACAAGGACCTATGAAATACGTTGTGAATGGCAAACGACACCGGAAGATCCAGGCGAAAGGATACAGGATTAAGGATTTCCAATATCTTGTAAGGACCAATGAAGCGAGGCTTAAATTTGGGAGAGGAGACCTTCATAGGAACAAATCGAGAAGACAGCCATACCAAATCCCCAACGCGAAGTCGGGGACCCACACCGCGGCGGCGGTTGGCAAAACGCTGAGCCTTCTCCTGTGACAACTTCAAGTTGTCCGCCACATGACTCCAGATCCGCTGCAACCTATCCACCACAGAATCCACCCCAGGACAGTCAGAAGGCTCCACATGTCCCGAGGTAAAACGAGGATGGAAACCAGAGTTGCAGAAAAATGGCGAAACCAAGGTGGCGGAACTAGCCCGATTATTAAGGGCAAATTCAGCCAACGGCAAGAAGGTCACCTAATAATCCTGATCAGAAGAGACAAAACACCTCAAATAAGCCTCCAGAGTCTGATTAGTTCGCTCCGTTTGTCCGTTAGTCTGGGGATGAAAAGCGGACGAAAACGACAAATCAATGCCCATCCTACCACAAAAGGATCGCCAGAACCTGGAAACAAACTGGGATCCTCTGTCCGACACAATATTCTCAGGAATGCCGTGCAAACGAACCACGTTCTGGAAGAACACAGGAACCAGATCAGAAGAGGAGGGCAGCTTAGGCAAAGGAACCAAATGGACCATCTTGGAGAAACGATCACATATCACCCAGATGACAGACATGCCCTGAGACACCGGAAGATCAGAAATGAAATCCATAGAGATGTGTGTCCAAGGTCTCTTCGGGACAGGCAAGGGCAAGAGCAACCCGCTGGCACGAGAACAGCAAGGCTTAGCTCGAGCACAAGTTCCACAGGACTGCACAAATGACCGCACATCCCTTGACAAGGAAGGCCACCAAAAGGACCTGGCCACCAGATCTCTGGTGCCAAAAATTCCCGGGTGCCCTGCCAACACTGAGGAATGAACCTCGGAAATGACTCTGCTGGTCCATTTAGCAGGCACAAACAATCTGTCAGATGGACAAGAGTCAGGCCTACCAGCCTGAAATCTCTGCAACACACGCCGCAGATCAGGAGAAATAGCTGACAAGATAACTCCTTCCTTAAGAATACCCACAGGTTCAGCGACTCCAGGAGCATCAGGCACAAAGCTCCTAGACAGAGCATCGGCCTTCACATTCTTAGAACCTGGTAAATACGAGACCACAAAGTCAAAACGGGAGAAAAACAATGACCAGCGGGCCTGTCTAGGATTCAGGCGTTTAGCAGACTCGAGATACATCAGATTTTTGTGATCAGTCAAGACCACCACACGATGCTTAGCACCCTCGAGCCAATGACGCCACTCCTCAAAAGCCCACTTCATGGCCAACAACTCCCGATTGCCCACATCATAATTTCACTCTGCCGGCGAAAACTTCCTGGAGAAAAAGGCACAAGGTCTCATAGTAGAGCAACCAGGGCCTCTCTGCGACAAAACGGCCCCTGCCCCAATCTCCGAAGCATCCACCTCCACCTGAAAGGGAAGTGAGGTGTCAGGTTGGCACAAAACAGGCGCCGAAGTAAACCGGCGTTTCAACTCCTGGAAAGCCTCCACGGCAGCAGGAGCCCAGTTAGCTACATCAGAGCCTTTCTTGGTCATATCTGTCAATGGTTTAACATTGCTAGAAAAATTTGCGATAAAACGACGGTAGAAGTTAGCAAAACCCAAGAACTTCTGAAGACTCTTAACTGACGAGGGTTGAGTCCAATCATGAATAGCTCGGACCTTGACTGGGTCCATCTCCACAGCAGAAGGGGAAAAAATGAACCCCAAAAAGGGAACCCTCTGTACACCAAAGAGACACTTTGAGCCTTTAACAAACAAAGAATTTTCACGCAAAATCTTAAAAACCATCCTGACCTGCTCCACATGCGAGTCCCAATCATCAGAAAAAACCAGAATATCATCCAGATAAACAATCAAAAATTTATCCAGATACTTCCTGAAAATGTCATGCATGAAGGACTGAAAAACTGAAGGTGCATTAGAGAGCCCAAATGGCATCACCAAGTACTCAAAATGACCTTCGGGCGTATTGAATTCCATTCATCGCCTTGCTTAATGCGCACAAGGTTGTACGCACCACGAAGGTCTATCTTGGTGAACCACTTGGCACTTTTAATCCGGGCAAACAAGTCTGACAACAGCGGCAAAGGATACTGAAATTTGACAGTGATCTTGTTTAAAAGCCGATAGTCAATACAAGGCCTCAAAGATCCGTCCTTTTTGGCCACAAAAAAGAATCCCGCACCAAGAGGGGAAGAAGAAGGACGGATATGCCCCTTCTCAAGAGACTCCTTGATATATGAACGCATTGCGGTATGTTCAGGTACCGACAAATTAAACAGTCTCCCCTTAGGAAACTTACTGCCAGGAATCAAATCTATTGCACAGTCACATTCCCTATGAGGAGGCAGTGCACTGGACTTAGACTCGCTGAAGACATCCTGATAATCAGACAAATACGCCGGAACTTCCGAGGGCGTAGAAGAAGCAATAGACAAGGGCAGGGAATCTCCATGAATTCCATGGCAGCCCCAACTTGACACCGACATTGCCTTCCAGTCCAAGACTGGATTATGGGTCTGTAACCATGGCAAACCCAAAACAACCAAATCATGCATCTTATGCAGAACAAGAAAACGTATCACCTCCCGATGTTCGGGAGTCATGCACATGGTAACCTGTGTCCAAAACTGCGGTTTATTTTTTGCCAAAGGCGTAGCATCAATACCCCTAAGAGGGATAGGATTTTCTAATGGCTCCAGAACAAAACCGCAGCGCTTGGCAAATGACAGATCCATCAGACTCAGGGCAGCACCTGAGTCTACAAACGCCATGACAGGATACGATGACAGTGAGCAAATCAAAGTTACAGATAGAATAAATTTAGGTTGCAAATTACCAATGGCGACAGGACTAACAACCCTAGTAAGACATTTAGAGCATGCTGAGATAACATGTGTAGAATCACCACAGTAGTAACACAAGCCATTCTGGCGTCTATGAATTTTCCGCTAATTTCTAGTCAGGATTCTATCACATTGCATTAAATCAGGTGCCTGTTCAGACAACACCATGAGGGAATTTGCGGTTTTGCGCTCCCGCAACCGCCGGTCGATTTGAATTGCCAGGGCCATGGAATCATTCAGACCTGTGGGAATGGGAAAACCCACCATCACATTCTTAATGGCTTCAGAAAGGCCATTTCTGAAATTTGCAGCCAATGCACACTCGTTCCACTGGGTCAGCACGGACCATTTCCGAAATTTTTGGCAATACACTTCAGCCTCGTCCTGGCCCTGAGACATAGCCAGCAAGGCTTTTTCTGCCTGAATCTCAAGATTGGGTTCCTCATAAAGCAAACCGAGCGCCAGAAAAAACGCATCAATATCAGCCAATGCCGGATCTCCTGGCGCCAGCGAGAAGGCCCAATCCTGAGGGTCGCCCCGTAAAAAAGAAATAACAATTTTCACTTGCTGAGCGGAGTCTCCAGATGAACAGGGTCTCAGGGACAAAAACAATTTACAATTATTCCTGAAATTTCTAAATTTAAATCGGTCTCCGGAAAACAGTTCAGGAATCGGTATCTTAGGTTCTGACATAGGATTTCTGATAACTAGTGTTGAGCATTCCGATGCTGCAAGTATCGGGTATCGGCCGATACTTGCTGTATCGGAATTTCCGATACCGAGATCCGATATTTTTGTGATATCGGGTATCGGTATCGAAACAACATTAATGTAAAAATGTGTAAAAGAAAGAATTAAAATAAAAAATATCGCTATACTCACCTGTCCGACGCAGCCTGGACCTCAGCGAAGGAACCGGCAGCGTTGTTTGTTTAAAATTCGCGCTTTTACTTGGTTACGTGACGTCACGGCTTGTGATTGGTTAATGGCGGCCATGTTGCCGGGACGCGGACCAATCACAGCAAGCCGTGACGAAAGTACGTCACGGCTTGCTGTGATTGGTCCGCGTCCCGGCAACATGGCCGCCATTAACCAATCACAAGCCGTGACGTCACGGGAGGCTGGACTTGCGCGTTTTTTTAAAAAGCGCGCGTGTCCAGCCTCCAGTGACGTCCCGGCTTATGATTGGTCACGGCGCCATGTTGCCGGGACGCGGACCAATCACAGCAAGCCGTGACGAAATTACGTCACGGCTTGCTGTGATTGGTCCGCGTCCCGGCAACATGGCCGCCATTAACCAATCACAAGCCGTGACGTCACGGGAGGCTGGACTTGCGCACTTTTTAAAAAACGCGCGTGTCCAGCCTCCAGTGACGTCACGGCTTGTGATTGGTCAGGGCGGCCATGTTGCCGGGACGCGGACCAATCACAGCAAGCCGTGACGAAATTACGTCACGGCTTGCTGTGATTGGTCCGCGTCCCGGCAACATGGACGCCATTAACCAATCACAAGCCGTGACGTCACGGGAGGCTGGACACGCGCGTTTTTTAAAAAGTGCGCAAGTCCAGCCTCCCGTGACGTCACGGCTTGTGATTGGTTAATGGCGGCCATGTTGCCGGGACGCGGACCAATCACAGCAAGCCGTGACGTAATTTCGTCACGGCTTGCTGTGATTGGTCCGCGTCCCGGCAACATGGCCGCCCTGACCAATCACAAGCCGGGAATTCACGTAACCAAGTAAAAGCGCGAATTTTAAACAAACAACGCTGCCGGTTCCCTCGCTGAGGTCCCGGCTGCGTCGGACAGGTGAGTATAGCGATATTTTTTATTTTAATTCTTTCTTTTACACATTTATATGGATCCCAGGGCCTGAAGGAGAGTTTCCTCTCCTTCAGACCCTGGGAACCATCAGGAATACCGTCCGATACTTGAGTCCCATTGACTTGTATTGGTATCGGGTATCGGTATCGGATTGGATCCGATACTTTGCCGGTATCGGCCGATACTTTCCGATACCGATACTTTCAAGTATCGGACGGTATCGCTCAACACTACTGATAACATAATCTTGTATGCCCTGCACACGAGCAGTAAGCTGGTCCACACCTGTAATCAAGGTCTGGACATTCATGTCTGCAGCAAACACAAGCCACTCAGAGGTAAAGGGGAAAAGAAAAAAAAAATGAGAAAGAGAAAAAAAAAAAAACTCAGAATTTTCTTTCTTATAATCCCGCTTCTGCAATGCATTTAACATTTAATACTGGCCTGGCAAACTGTTATGACCCCAATGGCGAGGGTCTCAGAGGAACAAGTAAGTCTGCGAAGTACAAAAATCCAGCTCATAGGGCAGTGGTAACTGGGTTGACCATATATCTACTCCTAACGCCAACACTAGAAGTAGCCGGGGAACATGCCTACGTTGGTCGCTAGATGTCTCGCGCCAGCCGGAGGACTAACTACCCCTAGAAGAGGAAAACAAAGACCTCTCTTGCCTCCAGAGAATAGACCCCAAAAGTTGGATACAAGCCCCCCACAAATAATAACGGTGAGGTAAGAGGAAATGACAAACACAGAGATGAACTAGGTTTAGCAAAGAGAGGCCCACTTACTAATAGCAGAATGTAGTAAGATAACTTATATGGTCAACAAAAACCCTATCAAAAATCCACACTGGAAATTCAAGAACCCCCAAACCGTCTAACGGCCCGGGGGGAGAACTCCAGCCTCCCTAGAGCTTCCAGCAAGGTAAGGATACAGATTATGTACAAGCTGGACAAAAATGCAAACAAAAACAAATAGCAAAAAGCAAGAAAGCAGACTTAGCTTAATCTAGCAGGAACCAGGATCAGTAGACAAGAGCACAACAGATTAGCTCTGATTACAACGTTGCCAGGCATTGAACTGAAGGTCCAGGGAGCTTATATAGCAACACCCCTGACCTAACGACCCAGGTGAGCATACAAGGGATGGCAGACATTCCCAGAGTCAAATCACTAGTAACCACTAGAGGGAGCCAAAAAGGTAAATTCACAACACACAGGCCCTTCTGGCATTTGCCAGAACTGCCCGATGGCCAGTCCAGCCCTGCTGGTCACATTATCTAGGTGTAACCACTCCCCTGGGTGGGATTGTGGGTGTGTGTCTAGTTTGACCCACCCATATCTCATAACTAGGCACCAGTCTTCCTTTATCATTCCACAATTACTTGTGGGACTACAGGTCCCAGCACCCCAACCTAACTTCAGACTGACAGCGCAGAGTGTCTTCCACTGCAACACACACACCAGACATTTACACTCCTGCCGGACTTTGTCTCATCACATTTATGCCTCCAAGCACATCTTGAAAAGCACAAACAGCGCCCCCTGGCTGTAACGTGGGTCACTGAACCACACTAGGTTCATTTTCCTGATTCCCGCAAACTAATAGTGATAAGC
This sequence comes from Ranitomeya variabilis, assembly GCF_051348905.1. Taxonomy (NCBI): domain Eukaryota; kingdom Metazoa; phylum Chordata; class Amphibia; order Anura; family Dendrobatidae; genus Ranitomeya; species Ranitomeya variabilis. Next base: position 570,535,164 of record NC_135232.1, read on the forward strand.
GAGTATACTCGTTGCTTTTGTTTTCCCGAGAACATTCGGGTGATCTCCGAGTATTTGTCAGTGTTCGGAGATTTAATTTTCATCGCTGCAGTTGAATGATTTACAGCTATTAGCCAGCCTGAGTACATGTGGGGGTTGCCTGGTTGTTAGGGAATCCCCACATGTAATCAAGCTGTCTAATATCTGTAAGTCAACGAGTATACTCGCTCATCACTACAAACTAACTTAAAGAAGTGACTGCACAGTTGCTCAGTTGCTGGTGAAGTAAATGAAAAAGAATGTTATTGTTGAAGTAAAATCTTTTATTTTGTTCCCAAAAGCAGTACAATGACAATTCTGAGTTATATAATGGATCAGAGACTACAACTTTGTGTAGGTGTCTGACATAGCCTTCTCTACCAATATGTGTCTGTGTCTCTGTGTGATCTCAGGGAGCCATAACTTACACTATGTAGGGGCTCAGATTGATGAGTGCAGACTTTTTGTTCTGCAGTCTCATTTAGACACTTCTTTTAAACTTTTATATCCCACTCCACCTCCTGCATGATGACTCAGTAAGGAAAGCTAAACTAATAAACAATTGTCTACAGTACCTTGGAAAATTATTCATACCCCACTAACTTTTCTACATTCTTACAAACGTAAATATATTTTATTAGTATTTTCTGTGATATCAACACTAGGGTTGAGCGACTTTCATTTTTTTAGAATCGAGTCGGGTTTTGTGAAACCCGACTTTGTCCAGAGTCGAGACGAGTGCAGTCGGCCGATTATCGGTAAAAGTCGGGGATCGACCGAAACACGAAACCCAATGCAAGTCAACGGGGAACCATAGTCGGCAGTGAGTGGAGGCCAGGAAAACACCTACAGTGCCCATTTTAATGCCAAAAACATCCATTCTTGTTTCTGAAGCTTGTCAATCTTAATTAACTTTATAATAATAGTTGGGCATAGGAAATTGGGGGTCATTTGGCAAAAGTTTTGGGGGGTAGGGCTGGTTCAAGGCTTTAGTGGGCCCAGGAAATGTGAACTACGTCACGGCGGTGGAGCAGGGAGAAGTAAGTATTTCAACGTTGCAAGTGCTGTGATCCTGAGCAAGCAGGGGGGGCCCACTCGTTCGCATTGGCACTGGCACAGGGCCCCTCAAAGTACAGCGGTGTGTTTGCATGGCGGGGGCGCCTCCCACCAGCAGCGACACTTTTGCGTACTCTGAGGGGCCCTGTGCCAGTGACGTCGCCAACGAGTATGCCCCCCACCTGATGAAGGAACCTGCACTTTCATCTGCACCTTCCTCTTTGTCCCTGTGTAAGGTGGTATAACATGCGGGAAGGGGAACATTACTTTCAGCAGGGTCAGATTCTGGCTGTGTAGAGTGCAAGGGGAATGTAGTGGGCAAGGTCAATGTACCAGCAGACTCATCTAGCAGTGGCTGGGCAATGGGCAGGATGAGGAGGAAACAGATATAGGGCCAAAGAATAAAGTAGGCTAAATGCAGTTCAAAATTGGTAACAGGACTAAACAGGCGGCATTGCTTTGTTCAGTGGAGTAGCAAACCCAAGAGCAGCAGACACTGTTTTAAGGGCCCAACCACACTAGTAGGCCAAATGCAGTTTAATATCTGCTACTGTAGGCCAAAAGCCAGAAGGTTGAAGCTCAGCTTTATTCAGTTGAGGACAAACAACATGGAGGGGCAGACACCGTTAGTAGGCCCTAACCACCAATTTTTAAAAACACAGCACTTAATGAGAGCCAGAAGGTTGAAGCTCAGCTGTATTCAGTTGAGGGCAACACCAGGGAGGGGCAGACACCGTTAGTAGGCCGTAACCAAAGTTGAAGGTCAAATGCAGTTTAATATCTGATACTATAGGCCGAAAGCCAGAAGGTTGAAGCTCAGCTGTATTCAGTTGAGGGCAACACCAGGGAGGGGCAGACACCGTTAGTAGGCCGTAACCAAAGTTAAAGGCCAAATGCAGTTTAATATTTGATACTATAGGCCGAAAGCCAGAAGGTTGAAGCTCAGCTGTATTCAGTTGAGGGAAAACACCATGAAGGGGCAGACACCGATAGTAGGCCGTAACCAAAGTTGAAGGCCAAATGCAGTTTAATATCTGATACTATAGGCCGAAAGCCAGAAGGTTGAAGCTCAGCTGTATTCAGTTGAGGGAAAACACCAGGGAGCAGCAAACAGAGCTATTAGGCCCCAACCAGCACTTAAAAAAATAAATAAATAAATATATATATACACTCACCGGCCACTTTATTAGGTACACCATGCTAGTAACGGGTTGGACTCCTTTTGCCTTCAGAACTGCCTCAATTCTTCGTGGCATAGATTCAACAAGGTGCTGGAAGCATTCCTCAGAGATTTTGGTCCATATTGACATGATGGCATCACACAGTTGCCGCAGATTTGTCGGCTGCACATCCCAAAGATGCTCCATACAAGGCAGGATGGATCCATGCTTTCATGTTGTTTACACCAAATTCTGACCCTACCATCCGAATGTCGCAGCAGAAATCGAGACTCATCAGACCAAGCAACGTTTTTCCAATCTTCTACTGTCCAATTTCGATGAGCTTGTACAAATTGTAGCCTCAGTTTCCTGTTCTTAGCTGAAAGGAGTGGTACCCGGTGTGGTCTTCTGCTGCTGTAGCCCATCTGCCTCAAAGTTCGACGCACTGTGCGTTCAGAGATGCTCTTAGGCCTACCTTGGTTGTAACGGGTGGCGATTTGAGTCACTGTTGCCTTTCTATCAGCTCGAACCAGTCTGCCCATTCTCCTCTGACCTCTGGCATCAACAAGGCATTTCCGCCCACAGAACTGCCGCTCACTGGATTTTTTTTCTTTTTCGGACCATTCTCTGCAAACCCTAGAGATGGTTGTGCGTGAAAATCCCAGTAGATCAGCAGTTTCTGAAATACTCAGACCAGCCCTTCTGGCACCAACAACCATGCCACGTTCAAAGGCACTCAAATCACCTTTCTTCCCCATACTGATGCTCGGTTTGAACTGCAGGAGATTGTCTTGACCATGTCTACATGCCTAAATGCACTGAGTTGCCGCCATGTGATTGGCTGATTAGAAATTAAGTGTTAACAAGAAGTTGGACAGGTGTACCTAATAAAGTGGCCAGTGAGTGTATATATATATATATTAGAGCCAGAAGGTTGAAGCTCAGCTGTATTCAGTTGAGGTCAACACCAGGGAGGGGCAGACACCGTTAGTAGGCCGTAACCAAAGTTGAAGGCCAAATGCAGTTTAATATCTGATACTATAGGCCGAAAGCCAGAAGGTTGAAGCTCAGCTTTATTCAGTTGAGGACAAACACCAGGCAGGGGCAGACACCGTTAGTAGGCCCTAAACACCATTTTTTATTTAAAAACAGCACTTAATGAGAGTCAGAAGGTTGAAGCACAGCTCTATTCAGTTGAGGGCAACACCAGGGAGGGACAGACACCGTTAGTAGGCCGTAACCAAAGTTGAAGGCCAAATGCAGTTTAATATCTGATACTATAGGCCGAAAGCCAGAAGGTTGAAGCACAGCTGTATTCAGTTGAGGGAAAACACCAGGAAGGGGCAGACACCGTTAGTAGGCCCTAAACACCATTTTTAAAAAAAAAAAAACAGCACTTAATGAGAGCCAGAAGGTTGAAGCACAGCTGTATTCAGTTGAGGACAAACACCAGGCAGGGGCAGACACCGTTAGTAGGCCCTAAACACCATTTTTTATTTAAAAACAGCACTTAATGAGAGTCAGAAGGTTGAAGCACAGCTCTATTCAGTTGAGGGCAACACCAGGGAGGGACAGACACCGTTAGAAGGCCGTAACCAAAGTTGAAGGCCAAATGCAGTTTAATATCTGATACTATAGGCCGAAAGCCAGAAGGTTGAAGCACAGCTGTATTCAGTTGAGGGAAAACACCAGGAAGGGGCAGACACCGTTAGTAGGCCGTAACCAAAGTTGAAGGCCAAATGCAGTTTAATATCTGATACTATAGGCCGAAAGCCAGAATGTTGAAGCTCAGCTGTATTCCGTTGAGGGAAAACACCAGGGAGCAGCAAACAGAGCTATTAGGCCCCAGCCAGCACTTAAAAAAATAAATAAATAAATAAATATATATATATATATATATATATATATATATATATATATATATATATATATATATTAGAGCCAGAAGGTTGAAGCTCAGCTGTATTCAGTTGAGGTCAACACCAGGGAGGGGCAGACACCGTTAGTAGGCCGTAACCAAAGTTGAAGGCCAAATGCAGTTTAATATCTGATACTATAGGCCGAAAGCCAGAAGGTTGAAGCTCAGCTGTATTCAGTTGAGGGAAAACACCAGGGAGCAGCAAACAGAGCTATTAGGCCCCAACCAGCACTTAAAAAAAAAATAAATAAATAAATATATATACACTCACCGGCCACTTTATTAGGTACACCATGCTAGTAACGGGTTGGACCCCCTTTTGCCTTCAGAACTGCCTCAATTCTTCGTGGCATAGATTCAACAAGGTGCTGGAAGCATTCCTCAGAGATTTTGGTCCATATTGACATGATGGCATCACACAGTTGCCGCAGATTTGTCGGCTGCACATCCCAAAGATGCTCCATACAAGGCAGGATGGATCCATGCTTTCATGTTGTTTATGCCAAATTCTGACCCTACCATCCGAATGTCGCAGCAGAAATCGAGACTCATCAGACCAAGCAACGTTTTTCCAATCTTCTACTGTCCAATTTCGATGAGCTTGTACAAATTGTAGCCTCAGTTTCCTGTTCTTAGCTGAAAGGAGTGGTACCCGGTGTGGTCTTCTGCTGCTGTAGCCCATCTGCCTCAAAGTTCGACGCACTGTGCGTTCAGAGATGCTCTTAGGCCTACCTTGGTTGTAATGGGTGGCGATTTGAGTCACTGTTGCCTTTCTATCAGCTCGAACCAGTCTGCCCATTCTCCTCTGACCTCTGGCATCAACAAGGCATTTCCGCCCACAGAACTGCCGCTCACTGGATTTTTTTTCTTTTTCGGACCATTCTCTGTAAACCCTAGAGATGGTTGTGCGTGAAAATCCCAGTAGATCAGCAGTTTCTGAAATACTCAGACCAGCCCTTCTGGCACCAACAACCATGCCACGTTCAAAGGCACTCAAATCACCTTTCTTCCCCATACTGATGCTCGGTTTGAACTGCAGGAGATTGTCTTGACCATGTCTACATGCCTAAATGCACTGAGTTGCCGCCATGTGATTGGCTGATTAGAAATTAAGTGTTAACAAGAAGTTGGACAGGTGTACCTAATAAAGTGGCCAGTGAGTGTATATATATATATATATATTAGAGCCAGAAGGTTGAAGCTCAGCTGTATTCAGTTGAGGTCAACACCAGGGAGGGGCAGACACCGTTAGTAGGCCGTAACCAAAGTTGAAGGCCAAATGCAGTTTAATATCTGATACTATAGGCCGAAAGCCAGAAGGTTGAAGCTCAGCTTTATTCAGTTGAAGACAAACACCAGGCAGGGGCAGACACCGTTAGTAGGCCCTAAACACCATTTTTTTTTTTTAAAACAGCACTTAATGAGAGCCAGAAGGTTGAAGCACAGCTGTATTCAGTTGAGGACAAACACCAGGCAGGGGCAGACACCGTTAGTAGGCCCTAAACACCATTTTTTATTTAAAAACAGCACTTAATGAGAGTCAGAAGGTTGAAGCACAGCTCTATTCAGTTGAGGGCAACACCAGGGAGGGACAGACACCGTTAGTAGGCCGTGACCAAAGTTGAAGGCCAAATGCAGTTTAATATGTGATACTATAGGCCGAAAGCCAGAAGGTTGAAGCACAGCTGTATTCAGTTGAGGGAAAACACCAGGAAGGGGCAGACACCGTTAGTAGGCCGTAACCAAAGTTGAAGGCCAAATGCAGTTTAATATCTGATACTATAGGCCGAAAGCCAGAATGTTGAAGCTCAGCTGTATTCAGTTGAGGGAAAACACCAGGGAGCAGCAAACAGAGCTATTAGGCCCCAACCAGCACTTAAAAAAATAAATAAATAAATATATATATATATATATATATATATATTAGAGCCAGAAGGTTGAAGCTCAGCTGTATTCAGTTGAGGTCAACACCAGGGAGGGGCAGACACCGTTAGTAGGCCGTAACCAAAGTTGAAGGCCAAATGCAGTTTAATATCTGATGCTATAAGCCGAAAGCCAGAAGGTTGAAGCTCAGCTGTATTCAGTTGAGGGAAAACACCAGGAAGGGGCAGACACCGTTAGTAGGCCGTAACCAAAGTTGAAGGCCAAATGCAGTTTAATATCTGATACTATAGGCCGAAAGCCAGAAGGTTGAAGCTCAGCTGTATTCAGTTGAGGGAAAACACCAGGGAGCAGCAAACAGAGCTATTAGGCCCCAACCAGCACTTAAAAAAAAAAAAAATATATATATATATATATATATATATATATATATATATATATATATTAGAGCCAGAAGGTTGAAGCTCAGCTGTCATGTTCTCAATGGCAAGAGAACATAGCATCAGCATATATAAGAACTAGCTCTTGGAAGATGGGAACTGAGCTGACCATGAACTAAACCTAACGCACAACTAGCAGTGGCCGGGTAGCATGCCTACGTTGATTCTAGATGCCCAGCACCAGCCGGAGGACTAAATAATGCTAGCAGAGGGAAATATTAGTCCTAGCTCACCTCTAGAGAAATACCCCGAAAGGAGACAGAGGCCCCCCACATGTATTGGCGGTGAATTAAGATGAAATAACAAACGTAGTATGAAAATAGGTTTAGCAAATTTGAGGTCCACTTACTACATAGCAGAAGACAGAAAGGACACTTTCATGGTCAGCTGAAAACCCTAACAAAACACCATCCAGAAATTACTTTAAAACTCTGGCATTAACTCATAACACCAGAGTGGCAATTCCTGTTCACAAGAGCTTTCCAGACACAGTAACGAAACTTCAGCTGTGAACTGGAACAAAAATGCAAAAACAAACATGGACAAGAGTCCAACTTATCTAGTAGTTGTCTAGGAGCAGGAACAAGCACAGAGAGGCTTCTGATAACATTGACCGGCAAGCAACTAACAGAGCAGCAAGGTTATATAGCGACTCCCACATCTTGATGGGAACAGGTGAACAAAGAAGATGACAACACCAGTTCAATTCCACCAGTAGCCACCGGGGGAGCCCAGAATCCAAATTCACAACAGTACCCCCCCTCAAGGAGGGGGCACCGAACCCTCACCAGAACCACCAGGGCGATCAGGATGGCCCCTATGAAAGGCACGAACCAGATCAGAGGCATGAACATCAGATGCATTCACCCAAGAATTATCCTCCTGGCCGTATCCCTTCCACTTGACCAGATACTGGAGTCTCCGTCTGGAAACACGAGAGTCTAAGATTTTCTCCACAACGTACTCCAACTCACCCTCAACCAACACCGGAGCAGGAGGCTCAACGGAAGGCACAACCGGTACCTCATACCTGCGCAATAACGACCGATGAAAAACGTTATGAATAGAAAAGGATGCAGTGAGGTCCAAACGGAAGGAAACAGGGTTAAGAATCTCCAATATCTTATACGGGCCGATGAACCGAGGCTTAAACTTAGGAGAAGAGACCCTCATAGGAACAAAACGAGAAGACAACCACACCAAATCCCCAACACAAAGCCGAGGACCAACACGACGGTGGCGGTTGGCAAAAAGCTGAGTCTTCTCCTGGGAGAACCTCAAATTGTCCACCACCTGCCCCCAGATCTGATGCAATCTCTCCACCACAGCATCCACTCCAGGACAATCCGAAGTTCCACCTGACCAGAGGAAAATCGAGGATGAAACCCCGAATTACAGAAAAACGGGGACACCAAAGTGGCAGAGCTGGCCCGATTATTGAGAGCGAACTCCGCCAATGGCAAAAAAGCAACCCAATCATCCTGGTCAGCAGACACAAAACACCTCAGATATGTCTCCAGGGTCTGATTAGTCCGCTCGGTCTGGCCATTCGTCTGAGGATGGAAAGCGGACGAAAAAGATAAATCTATGCCCATCCTAGCACAGAATGCCCGCCAAAATCTAGACACGAATTGGGTCCCTCTGTCAGAAATGATATTCTCAGGAATACCATGCAAACGAACAACATTTTGAAAAAACAGAGGAACCAACTCGGAAGAAGAAGGCAACTTGGGCAGAGGAACCAAATGGACCATCTTAGAGAAACGGTCGCACACCACCCAGATGACAGACATCTTCTGAGAAACAGGCAGATCTGAAATAAAATCCATCGAGATGTGCGTCCAAGGCCTCTTAGGAATAGGCAAGGGCAACAATAATCCACTAGCCCGAGAGCAACAAGGCTTGGCCCGAGCACAAACGTCACAAGACTGCACAAAGCCTCGCACATCTCGTGACAGGGAAGGCCACCAGAAGGACCTTGCCACCAAATCCCTGGTACCAAAAATGCCAGGATGACCTGCCAACGCAGAAGAATGAACCTCAGAGATGACTCTACTGGTCCAATCATCAGGAACAAACAGTTTATCAGGTGGGCAACGATCCGGTCTATCCGCCTGAAACTCCTGCAAGGCCCGCCGCAGGTCTGGAGAAACGGCTGACACTACCACTCCATCCTTAAGGATACCTGTGGGCTCAGAGTTACCAGGCGAGTCAGGCTCAAAACTCCTAGAAAGGGCATCCGCCTTAACATTCTTAGAACCCGGTAGGTATGACACCACAAAATTAAACCGAGAGAAAAATAATGACCAGCGCGCCTGTCTAGGATTCAGGCGCCTGGCGGTCTCAAGATAAATCAAGTTTTTGTGGTCAGTCAATACCACCACCTGATGTCTGGCCCCCTCAAGCCAATGGCGCCACTCCTCAAAAGCCCACTTCATGGCCAAAAGCTCCCGATTCCCAACATCATAATTCCGCTCAGCGGGCGAAAATTTACGGGAAAAGAAGGCACAAGGCCTCATCACGGAGCAGTCAGAACTTTTCTGCGACAACACTGCCCCAGCTCCGATCTCAGAAGCGTCGACCTCAACCTGAAAAGGTAGAGCAACATCAGGCTGACGCAACACAGGGGCAGAGGAAAAACGGCGCTTAAGCTCCCGAAAGGCCTCCACAGCGTCAGGGGACCAATCAGCAACATCAGCACCCTTCTTAGTCAAATCGGTCAATGGCTTAGCAATATCCGAAAAACCAGCAATAAATCGACGATAAAAGTTAGCAAAGCCCAAAAATTTCTGAAGACTCTTAAGAGAAGAGGGCTGCATCCAATCACAAATAGCTTGAACCTTGACAGGATCCATTTCAATGGAAGAGGGAGAAAAAATATATCCCAAAAAGGAAATCCTCTGTACCCCAAAAACACACTTAGAACCCTTCACACACAAAGAATTAGACCGCAAAACCTGGAAAACCCTCCTGACTTGCTGGACATGAGAGTCCCAGTCATCCGAAAAAATCAGAATATCATCCAGATACACAATCATAAATTTATCCAAATAATCGCGAAAAATATCATGCATAAAGGACTGGAAAACTGACGGAGCATTTGAAAGACCAAAAGGCATCACTAAATACTCAAAGTGGCCCTCGGGCGTATTAAATGCGGTTTTCCACTCATCCCCCTGCCTGATTCGCACCAAATTATACGCCCCACGAAGGTCAATCTTAGAGAACCACTTGGCCCCCTTTATGCGAGCAAACAAATCAGTCAGCAACGGCAATGGGTATTGATATTTTACAGTGATTTTATTCAAAAGCCGATAATCGATACATGGTCTCAAAGAGCCGTCTTTTTTTGACACAAAGAAAAAACCGGCTCCTAAGGGAGATGACGATGGACGAATATGTCCCTTTTCCAAGGACTCCTTTATATATTCTCGCATAGCAGCATGTTCAGGCACAGACAGATTAAATAAACGACCCTTTGGGTATTTACTACCCGGGATTAAATCTATGGCAAAATCGCACTCTCGGTGCGGAGGTAATGAACCAAGCTTGGATTCTTCAAAGACGTCACGATAGTCAGACAGGAACTCAGGAATTTCAGAGGGAATAGATGATGAAATGGAAACCACAGGTACATCCCCATGAGCCCCCTTACATCCCCAGCTCAACACAGACATAGCTTTCCAGTCGAGGACTGGGTTGTGAGATTGCAGCCAAGGCAATCCTAGCACCAAATCATCATGTAGATTATGCAGCACCAGAAAGCGAATAATCTCCTGGTGATCCGGATTAATACGCATAGTTACTTGTGTCCAGTATTGTGGTTTATTATTAGCCAATGGGGTGGAGTCAATCCCCTTCAGAGGAATAAGAGTCTCCAAAGGCTCTAAATCATACCCACAGCGTTTGGCAAAGGACCAATCCATAAGACTCCAAGCGGCGCCAGAGTCGACATAGGCGTCCGTGGTAATAGATGACAAAGAGCAAATCAGAGTCACAGATAGAATAAACTTAGACGGTAAGGTGCAAATGGAAACAGATTTATCAAGCTTTTTAGTGCGCTTAGAGCATGCTGATATAACATGAGTAGAATCACCACAATAGAAACACAACCCATTTTTCCGTCTAAAATTCTGCCGCTCGCTTCGGGACAGAATTCTATCACACTGCATACTCTCTGGCGACTTCTCAGTGGACACCGCCAGATGGTGCACTGGTTTGCGCTCCCGCAAACGCCTATCGATCTGAATAGCCATTGTCATGGACTCATTCAGACCCGCAGGCACAGGGAACCCCACCATAACATCCTTAATGGCATCAGAGAGACCCTCTCTGAAAGTCGCCGCCAGGGCGCACTCATTCCACTGAGTAAGCACAGACCATTTACGGAATCTTTGACAGTAAATTTCCGCTTCATCTTGCCCCTGAGATAGGGACATCAAAGTTTTTTCTGCCTGAAGCTCCAAATGAGGTTCGTCATAAAGCAACCCCAAGGCCAGAAAAAACGCATCCACATTGAGCAACGCAGGATCCCCTGGTGTCAATGAAAAAGCCCAGTCTTGAGGGTCGCCCCGGAGCAAGGAAATCACAATCCTGACCTGCTGTGCAGGGTCTCCGGCAGAGCGAAATTTCAGGGACAAAAATAATTTGCAATTATTTCGAAAATTCTGAAACCCAGATCTATTCCCCGAGAAAAATTCCGGCAAAGGAATTCTCGGCTCAGATACAGGTGCATGACAAACAAAGTCTTGCAAATTTTGTACCTTCGTGGCGAGATTATTCAAACCTGCAGTTACACTCTGAAGATCCATTACAAACAGGTGGACACAGAGCCATTCAAAGATTAGAAGGAGAAAAAAAAAAAAAATTCTCAGCAGACTTCTTATTTCTCTCCTTTCTCAGCCAAGGATTTTAACCCTTTAGTGGGCCGGTCAAACTGTCATGTTCTCAATGGCAAGAGAACATAGCATCAGCATATATAAGAACTAGCTCTTGGAAGATGGGAACTGAGCTGACCATGAACTAAACCTAACGCACAACTAGCAGTGGCCGGGTAGCATGCCTACGTTGATTCTAGATGCCCAGCACCAGCCGGAGGACTAAATAATGCTAGCAGAGGGAAATATTAGTCCTAGCTCACCTCTAGAGAAATACCCCGAAAGGAGACAGAGGCCCCCCACATGTATTGGCGGTGAATTAAGATGAAATAACAAACGTAGTATGAAAATAGGTTTAGCAAATTTGAGGTCCACTTACTACATAGCAGAAGACAGAAAGGACACTTTCATGGTCAGCTGAAAACCCTAACAAAACACCATCCAGAAATTACTTTAAAACTCTGGCATTAACTCATAACACCAGAGTGGCAATTCCTGTTCACAAGAGCTTTCCAGACACAGTAACGAAACTTCAGCTGTGAACTGGAACAAAAATGCAAAAACAAACATGGACAAGAGTCCAACTTATCTAGTAGTTGTCTAGGAGCAGGAACAAGCACAGAGAGGCTTCTGATAACATTGACCGGCAAGCAACTAACAGAGCAGCAAGGTTATATAGCGACTCCCACATCTTGATGGGAACAGGTGAACAAAGAAGATGACAACACCAGTTCAATTCCACCAGTAGCCACCGGGGGAGCCCAGAATCCAAATTCACAACACTCAGCTGTATTCAGTTGAGGTCAACACCAGGGAGGGGCAGACACCGTTAGTAGGCCGTAACCAAAGTTGAGGGCCAAATGCAGTTTAATATCTGATGCTATAAGCCGAAGGCCAGAAGGTTGAAGCTCAGCTGTATTCAGTTGAGGGAAAACACCAGGAAGGGGCAGACACCGTTAGTAGGCCGTAACCAAAGTTGAAGGCCAAATGCAGTTTAATATCTGATACTATAGGCCGAAAGCCAGAAGGTTGAAGCTCAGCTGTATTCAGTTGAGGGAAAACACCAGGGAGCAGCAAACAGAGCTATTAGGCCCCAACCAGCACTTAAAAAAAAAAATAAATAAATAAATATATATATATACACTCACCGGCCACTTTATTAGGTACACCATGCTAGTAACGGGTTGGACCCCCTTTTGCCGTCAGAACTGCCTCAATTCTTCGTGGCATAGATTCAACAAGCTGCTGGAAGCATTCCTCAGAGATTTTGGTCCATATTGACATGATGGCATCACACAGTTGCCGCAGATTTGTCGGCTGCACATCCCAAAGATGCTCCATACAAGGCAGGATGGATCCATGCTTTCATGTTGTTTACGCCAAATTCTGACCCTACCATCCGAATGTCGCAGCAGAAATCGAGACTCATCAGACCAAGCAACGTTTTTCCAATCTTCTACTGTCCAATTTCGATGAGCTTGTACAAATTGTAGCCTCAGTTTCCTGTTCTTAGCTGAAAGGAGTGGTACCCGGTGTGGTCTTCTGCTGCTGTAGCCCATCTGCCTCAAAGTTTGACGCACTGTGCGTTCAGAGATGCTCTTAGGCCTACCTTGGTTGTAACGGGTGGCGATTTGAGTCACTGTTGCCTTTCTATCAGCTCGAACCAGTCTGCCCATTCTCCTCTGACCTCTGGCATCAACAAGGCATTTCCGCCCACAGAACTGCCGCTCACTGGATTTTTTTTCTTTTTCGGACCATTCTCTGTAAACCCTAGAGATGGTTGTGCGTGAAAATCCCAGTAGATCAGCAGTTTCTGAAATACTCAGACCAGCCCTTCTGGCACCAACAACCATGCCACGTTCAAAGGCACTCAAATCACCTTTCTTCCCCATACTGATGCTCGGTTTGAACTGCAGGAGATTGTCTTGACCATGTCTACATGCCTAAATGCACTGAGTTGCCGCCATGTGATTGGCTGATTAGAAATTAAGTGTTAACAAGAAGTTGGACAGGTGTACCTAATAAAGTGGCCGGTGAGTGTGTATATATATATATATATATATATATATATATATATATATATATATATATATATATTAGAGCCAGAAGGTTGAAGCTCAGCTATATTCAGTTGAGGTCAACACCAGGGAGGGGCAGACACCGTTAGTAGGCCGTAAACAAAGTTGAAGGCCAAATGCAGTTTAATATCTGATACTATAGGCCGAAAGCCAGAAGGTTGAAGCTCAGCTTTATTCAGTTGAGGACAAACACCAGGCAGGGGCAGACACCGTTAGTAGGCCCTAAACACCATTTTTTTATTTAAAAACAGCACTTAATGAGAGCCAGAATGTTGAAGCACAGCTCTATTCAGTTGAGGGCAACACCAGGGAGGGGCAGACACCGTTAGTAGGCCGTAACCAAAGTTGAAGGCCAAATGCAGTTTAATATCTGATACTATAGGCCGAAAGCCAGAAGGTTGAAGCACAGCTGTATTCAGTTGAGGACAAACACCAGGCAGGGGCAGACACCGTTAGTAGGCCCTAAACACCATTTTTTTTATTTAAAAACAGCACTCAATGAGAGCCAGAAGGTTGAAGCTCAGCTGTATTCAGTTGAGGGCAACACCAGGGAGGGGCAGACACCGTTAGTAGGCCGTAACCAAAGTTGAAGGCCAAATGCAGTTTAATATCTGATACTATAGGCCGAAAGCCAGAAGGTTGAAGCACAGCTCTATTCAGTTGAGGACAAACACCAGGCAGGGGCAGACACCGTTAGTAGGCCCTAAACACCATTTTTTATTTTAAAAACAGCACTTAATGAGAGCCAGAAGGTTGAAGCTCAGCTGTATTCAGTTGAGGGCAACACCAGGGAGGGGCAGACACCGTTAGTATGCCGTAACCAAAGTTGAAGGCCAATTGCAGTTTAATATCTGATACTATAGGCCGAAAGCCAGAAGGTGGAAGCTCCGATTTAGACAGTGGAGGACAATTTGAATTAGGGACTGCAGAAAGACTTAGTAGGCTGTCCCCTGTGGACCATGCATCCACCACATTAACCCATTGCGCCTTAATGGACACGTAATCTTCCATGGCCATGCCTACAGGTCCATGCGTCTGTTGTCAGGTGCACCTTTGTATGAATAAACAAAGTAATGGGTGCACCGCCATATAACAATACGACAAAAAAATGGGTGCAAGGTCAGTAATTGAACTATGGAAAACAACAAGAAAAAGCCTACTGACAAAATATGCACACCAATAATGCTATATGAGATTGATAAAAATACAAAACTGATTTTATTAGACAATCCAACAACATCACAAACAATTAAAACATAATTAAAAAGTACACACCATCCATAATACACAGGAAAAAGAGATCCAATGACAATATATGTATAATATGTAATATAGTCCCCCCACACAATGTACACCCACCCCAAACTACTGGCTCATGGGAGAGTAAAAAGCCATCATATAGTGGGCAACATGTAATGTACTGAATAACCATACGCCGGCAGGCTGTGTGAAGCTAATATCCAACCATGGCCCCAATTATGGAGTACAAAACCAGCCAGGAATGGGGAAGGGGAAGGGGAGAAGAATAAAGGGTTAAGAAGAACCCATGAACATGAAAAGACCAACTGGATCTCAAGGCTATATAAGGAGGAAACCCTCCATGAAAATACAACCTGGTATAATATGGCGATGCCGCCGTTTTAATTGTTTGTGATGTTGGATTGTCTAATAAAACCAGGTGCACCTTTGTACTCACAGATTGCCAGAGTGCATGGACAATGCGGTCTTTTACATGCTGGTGGAGGGTTGGGATGGCTTTTCTCGCAAAAGAAGTGTCGACTGGTTAGCTTGTAGCGTGGTACAGCGTAGTCCATCATGGCCTTATTAATAGTAAATAAAATATATAACTAGGCTCTATGAACTTTTAAATAGGTTCCAGGGGTACATGGGCAGCATTGGTGTGGTCAGTGGAGGAGTATTGCAAGTAGGGGCCGCAGACAGGCTATCAAAGGCCTAAAATAACAAACAATAGGCAGGCATGGCAGTTTAAAATCAGTTACATGGATACACAGGCAGGCACTCCAGGCAGTATTGTGGGTCAGTGGAGGAGTATTGCAAGTAGGAGCCGCAGACAGGCTATCAAAGGCCTAAAATAACAAACAATAGGCTCATGGCAGTTTTACATCGGTTACATGGATACACAGGCAGGCAGCATTGTGGTCAGTGGAGGAGGATTGCAAGGAGTGTCTGACACAGTTAGTACTCCAAAAAAAAAAAAATTTTAATGTCTCGCAAAACAACTATAAGTAAAAAAAGGGTGGCATGCTTAGGTACAGGGGTGGGCTCATCTGCAGAGTTTATGACAAAGTAATTTGGCAGTAAATTAGTATTTACTGGTGTCAATATAGGACACTGCCCCAGACTACTTTAACTAGCATCATAGATGCAAACAAATTGGTATTGTTTGTCAGTGCCAGGCATTGAATGATGTCAGTGCATAGACTAAACATTGGTGGAGCTGTGCGAGATAATTTTGCACGTGGTAGAGCACAGTTTGAGCTGGGGGGGGGACTCTCTTGAGGCCGGCGGTACCGCCCCAGGGCCCCTCATGTTACAACGGTGTGTCTGACGTTGGGTGCGCACCACCACCGCCAGAGACACTACATTGTACTATGAGGGACCCAGTGGCAGTGCCGTCGACCAAAAGCGGGCACACCCACCTCTTCAGACAAACAGCACTGTAACGAGTGCTTGCGCCAAGTGGCGAGACAACGGCCCCGTGGGTGGATTTTTCCCATTGGGGGAGGTGTAAACATGTCGTATGCTGGACAAACAGCTGCTGCAAATTAAGAGATAGGAACACTCAGTAAGACCAGTCCAGAAGCAACACCTTTTTATAGGAAAGCTAGGTGTCAGCCAGGAAAGGTGGGGCAAAATAATTTGAAATCCAGGAGTGGTTCATTTTAATGAAGGTGAGATCATCCACATTTTGGGTAGCCAGACGAGTCCTTTTTTCGGTTAATATTGAACCAGCAGCACTGAATACTCTTTCTGATAGCACACTAGCTGCTGGGCAAGCAAGCTCCTGCAACGCATATTCTGCCAATTCAGGCCAGGTGTCTAATTTGGATGCCCAGTAATCAAATGGGAATGACGGTTGAGGGAGAACATCGATAAGGGCTGAAAAATAGTTAGTAACCATACTGGACAAATGTTGTCTCCTGTCACTTTGAATAGATGCTGCAGTACCTGTCCTGTCTGCGGTCATTGCGAAATCACTCCACAACCTGGTCAGAAAACCCCTCTGTCCAACGCCACTTCTGATCTGTGCACCTCTAACACCTCTGCTCTGTAGCCCCCTGCAGCTCGTGTGAGAACCATCACCGGCGCTGTGTGCTGGGAATGCCTGAATCAAACGGTCTACAAGAGTAGCTTGTTTGGTTGCTAATATTTGTTTGAGGTTCTCATGTGTCATAATATTTTGCAATTTGCCTTTATAGCGAGGGTCAAGGATGCAGGCCAACCAGTAATCGTCATCGCTCATCATTTTAATAATGCGTGTGTCCCTTTTGAGGGTACGTAAGGCATAATCCGCCATGTGGGCCAAAGTTCCAGTTGTCAAATCTGCGGTTGTGCTGGTTGGAGGGGCTGTTACAGGCAAATCTACGTCACTTGTCTCCCTTAAAAAAAAACAGAACCCGGCCTTGCAACGCCACTAATTTCTGTTGGCCCAGGAGAAGCTTCCTCATTCAAAAAGTACTCATCCCCATCATCCTCCTCGTCCTCCTCCTCCTCTTCGCCCGCTACCGCGTCCTCTACACGGCCCTGACCAGACAATGGCTGACTGTCATCAAGGCTTTCCTCTTCCTCGGCTGCAGACGCCTGCTCCTTTATGTGCGTCAAACTTTGCATCAGCAGACGCATTAGGGGAATGCTCATGCTTATTATGGCGTTGTCTGCACTAACCAGCCGTGTGCATTCCTCAAAACACTGAAGGACTTGACACAGGTCTTGTAGCTTCGACCACTGCACACCTGACAACTCCATGTCTGCCATCCAACTGCCTGCCCGTGTATGTGTATCCTCCCACAAAAACATAACAGCACGCCTCTGTTCGCACAGTCTCTGAAGCATGTGCAGTGTAGAGTTCCACCTTGTTGAAATGTCGATGATTAGGCGATGCTGGGGAAGGTTCAAAGACCGCTGATAGTTCTGCATACGGCTGGAGTGTACGGGCGAACGGCGGATATGCGAGCAAAGTCTGCGCACTTTGAGGAGCAGGTCGGGTAACCCCGGGTAACTTTTCAGGAAGCACTGCACCACCAGGTTTAATGTGTGAGCAAGGCAAGGAATGTGTTTCAGTTGGGAAAGGGCTATGGCAGCCATGAAATTCCTTCCGTTATCACTCACAACCTTGCCTGCCTCAAGATGTACAGTGCCCAGCCATGACTGAGTTTCATTCAGCAAAAACTCGGACAGAACTTCCGCGGTGTGTCTGTTGTCACCCAAACACTTCATTGCCAATACAGCCTGCTGACGCTTGCCACTAGCTGTCCCATAATGGCACACCTGGTGTGCAACAGTGGCAGCTGCGGATGGAGTGGATGTGCGACTGCGGTGTGTGGATGAGCTCTCGCTTCTGCATGAGGAGGAGGAAGAGGAGGAGGGGGGCAAACGCCTACAGCCAACTCTTTCCTTGACCGTGGACTAGGCAAAAATGTCCCAATATTGCTGTCCCCTGTGGACCCTGCATCCACCACATTCACTCAGTGTGCCGTGATGGACACATAACGTCCCTGGCCATGCCTACTGGTCCATGCATCTGTTGTCAGGTGCACCTTTGTAGTCACAGACTGCCTGAGTGCATGGACGATGCGGTCTTTAACATGCTGTTGGAGGGCTGGGATGGCTTTTCTAGAAAAGAAGTGCCGACTGGGTAGCTCGTAGCGTGGTACAGCGTAGTCCATCAGCGCTTTGAAAGCTTCGCTTTCAACTAACCGGTAGGGCATCATCTCTAATGAGATTAGTCTAGCAATGTGGGCGTTCAAACCCTGTGTACGCGGATGCGAGGATGAGTACTTCCTTTTCCTAACAAGAGTCTCATGTAGGGTGAGCTGGACTGGAGAGCTGGAGATCGTGGAACTAGCGGTGGTGCCGGTGGACATGGGTGACTGAGAGAGGGTTGGAGATGGTATTCTTGCCGGTGCCCTACATGCAGTGTTTCCTACTACTAACCTGGTGATTCCCTGACTGCTTTGGCCTGGCGACGAAAGCTGCACAGATACTGCAGGTGGTGTGGGAAATGGTCGGCTTACAGGGAGGGAAGGGATGTAGCGTTGCTGACTAGCTTCATTGGCCGAGGGTGCTGCAACCTTTAGGGACGTTTGGTAGTTAGTCCAGGCTTGCAAATGCATGGTGGATAAATGTCTATGCATGCAACTTGTATTTAGACTTTTAAGATTCTGACCTCTGCTTAAGGTAGTTGAACATTTTTGACAGTTGACTTTGCGCTGATCATTTGGATGTTGTTTAAAAAAATGCCAGACTGCACTCTTTCTACTATCGGATACCTTTTCAGGCATTGCAGACTGAGCTTCTTTAACCGGATGGCCACGCTGTCCTCCAACTGGTTTAGGTTTTGCCAAGCGTTTTTGGCCAGATACGGGCCCGGCAGATGGAACCTGTTGTGATGTTGATGCCTGCTGCGGCTCCTCCTCCTCCGCTTCTGAACTACTGCCACCTGCACCCTGTTCCCCCAATGGCTGCCAATCGGGGTCAACAACTGGGTCATCTATGACCTCCTCTTCTATGTCGTGTGCAACTTCGTCTGCGTCACCGTGTAAGCCGGTGGTATAGCATTCGTGACGGGGCACCATAGTCTCCGCTGGGTTTGATTCTGCCTCAGTACACTGCGAGGGCAATGTTCTGGTCTGAGTCAAAGGAACAGCATAGTAATCTGGCTGTGGCTGTGCATCTGTGCACTCCATGTCCGATTCAACTTCTAATGGGCATGGCCTGTTAACTGTTTCACTGTCTAACCCAGGAACGGTATGTGTAAAGAGCTCCATGGAGTAACCTGTTGGGTCGACTGACACATCCTTCACTGTTGTTCTGGGTGAAGGACACAAGGAAGCGACTTGTTCCTGACCGGGAGCATCCACTGATGATGCACTGCTCTGACATTTTGCACTTTCCGAGGAGGAGGCGAAAGAGCTAGAGGCAGAGTGAGCAATGAAAGCCAATACTTGTTCCTCCTGCTCCGGCTTCAAAAGTGGTTTTCCTACTCCCAGAAAAGAGAGCGTTCAAGGCCTTGTGTAGCCAGACGACGAACCTGGCTCAACAACTCGAGACTTAGGTGCTGTACTGCTTTTACCACGACCACCTGATGCTCCACCACCACTACCATCATTACCAGCTGACAATGACCGCCCACGGCCACGACCTCTTCCACTAGACTTCCTCTAAGTTGAACGCAAACTTCTGTAGGATTTATATATACCTTTATAGGTGCCTGACACTGAAAGGAAAATCAGGCCCAATGTTACACACTAGGTTTTCTGTGCCCCAATAATTAGAGACAGATGGCACACACAGGAGCAGTACTCAAGCAGACTTGGCAATATTTATCTCCCACTAACTATTTTTTTTTTTGAAAAGGGAGAATTTACCCCCCCAAAAAAAGGCCCAGTAGTACACAGTGCTTTTCGGTGGCACACAATGAGAGACAGATGGCACACACAGGACTGGCACGGAGGCAAACTTGCCAATATTTATCTCCCACTAACTATTTTTTTTTGAAAAGGGAGAATTTACCCCCCCCCCAAAAAAAAGGCCAAGTATTACACAGTGCTTTTCGGTGGCACACAATGAGAGACAGATGACACACACAGGACTGGCACGGAGGCAAACTTGCCAATATTTATCTCCCACTAACTATTTTTTTTTGAAAAGGGAGAATTTACCCCCCCCCCAAAAAAAAGGCCCAGTATTACACAGTGCTTTTTGGTGGCACACAATGAGAGAAAGATGGCACACACAGGACTGGCACGGAGGCAAACTTGCCAATATTTATCTCCCACTAACTATTTTTTTTTTGAAAAGGGATAATTTACCCCCCCCCCAAAAAAAAGGCCCAGTATTACACAGTGCTTTTTGGTGGCACACAATGAGAGACAGATGGCACACACAGGACTGGCACGGAGGCAAACTTGCCAATATTTATCTCCCACTAACTATTTTTTTTTGAAAAGGGAGAATTTACCCAAAAAAAAAAAGGCCCAGTATTACACAGTGCTTTTCGGTGGCACACAATGAGAGACAGATGGCACACACAGGACTGGCACGGAGGCAAACTTGCCAATATTTATCTCCCACTAACTATTTTTTTTTGAAAAGGGAGAATTTACCCCCCCAAAAAAAAGGCCCAGTATTAAACAGTGCTTTTCGGTGGCACACAATGAGAGACAGATGGCACACACAGGACTGGCACGGAGGCAAACTTGCCAATATTTATCTCCCACTATTTTTTTTTTGAAAAGGGAGAATTTACCCCCCCCAAAAAAAGGCCCAGTATTACACAGTGCTTTTCGGTGGCACACAATGAGAGACAGATGGCACACACTGGACTGGCACGGAGGCAAACTTGCCAATATTTATCTCCCACTAACTATTTTTTTTTTGAAAAGGGAGAATTTACCCCCCCCAAAAAAAAAGGCCCAGTATTACACAGTGCTTTTCGGTGGCACACAATGAGAGAGAGATGCCACCCACAGCAAAGGCACGGAGGCAGAATTGCCAATATTTATCTCTCACTAATTTTTTTTTTTGAAAAGGGAGAATTTATAAAAAAAAAAAATGGCCAAGTATTACACAGTGGTTTTCGGTGCCACACAATGAGAGAGAGGTGCCACCCACAGCAATGGCACGGAGGCAGACTTGCCTATATTTATCTCCCACTAATTTTTATTTTTTTTGAAAAGGGAGAATTTAGCCAAAAAAAAAAAGGCCAAGTATCACACAGTGTTTTTTTCGGTGGCACACAATGAGAGAGAGATGCCACCCACAGCAATGGCACGGAGGCAGACTTGCCAATATTTATCTCCCACTAATTTTTTTTTTGAAAAGGGAGAATTTATAAAAAAAAAAAAATGGCCAAGTATCACACAGTGGTTTTTTCGGTGCCACACAATGAGGGAGAGATGCCACCCACAGCTATGGCACAGAGGCAGACTTGCCTATATTTATCTCCCACTAATTTTTATTTTTTTTGAAAAGGGAGAATTTAGCCAAAAAAAAAAAAAAAGGCCAAGTATCACACAGTGGTTTTTTCGGTGCCACACAGTGAGAGAGAGATGCCACCTACAGCAATGGCACGGAGGCAGACTTGCCAATATTTATCTCCCTGCAGTTATCTCAGAAAAGTATGGCAGGCAGCTATAAAAAGGACTGCTGCACACAAAAGTGTGGACAAACACACAAGATAGCTGTGCAGAAAGGAAGGAAATACAGGATTTGTGCTCTGAAAAAAGCAGTTGGTTTGCACAGCGGCGTACACACAGGCACAGCAACGCAGCTATCAGGGTCAGGGAGCCTTCTAGGGCAGCCCAATGAGCGACAGCGCTGAGGAAAACAAAATGTAGCTTCCACTGTCCCTGCAAACAAAAGGTGGTGTTGGACAGTGGAAATCGCTACAGCACAAGCGGTTTGTAGCTTGATGTACCCTGCCTATCACTATCCCTGCTTCTGAAGAAGCGGCAGCAACCTCTCCCTACGCTCACATCAGCAGCAGTAAGGCTGGTTTCACACTTGCGTTTTTGTCTGCAGCGTTTTTTGCACAAAAAACGCATGCGTTTTTTCCCCTATATTTAACATTGAAAACGCATGCGTTTTTTTGCACATGCGTTTGGTCGCGTTTTCAAATGCATGCGTTTTTTGTCTGCATGCGTTCATTTTCAAAAATGCTACCTGCAGTATTTTCTTGCGCGTTTTTTTGCCGCGAAAAAACGCATGCGTTTTTTCGCGGCAAAAAAATGCATTGCTGTCTATGTAAACGCATGCATTTTTAAGCACATGCGTTTGTTTGCGCTAAAAACGCATGCGTTTTTATAGAAAAAACCCAGAAAACACACTGAAAAGCCACCCACCACCATCAAGGTGATAAAGGGATCCAAACCCTAACCCTAACTCTACCCCTAACCTCACCCCTAACCGTTTAATGAACATTTTCTGACAGTCATATTGCCACGTATTTAAGTGCCACGTATCACGTATTTCAGTGCCACGTATGCCACGTGCCACGTATTTAAGTGCCACGTGCCACGTATTTAAGTGCCACTTGCCACGTATTTAAGTGCCACGTATTTAAGTACCACGTATTTCAGTTGCACGTATTTCAGTGCCACGTATTTCAGTCACGTTTAGGGTTAGGGTTAGGGGTAGGGGTAGGGTTAGGGTTTTCTTGTTTTTTCTTGTGTTTTCTTGTGTTTTCTTGTGTTTTTCTATAAAAACGCATGCGTCTAAAAAACGCATGCGTTTTACCGCGTTTACATGCGTTTTTCACACATGCGTTTTTTTTTAAAAACGCATGCAGATAAAAACGCAAGTGTGAAACCAGCCTAAGATGGCGGTCGGTGGGAACGCCCCTTTATAGCCCCTGTGACGTGTCAGAAAGCAAGCCAATCACTGTAATGCCCTTCTCTAAGATGGTGGGGACTGAGATCTATGTCATCACGCTGCCCACACTCTGCGTCCACCTTCATTGGCTGAGAAATGGCGCTTTTAGCATCATCGAAACGCGACTTTGGCGCGAAAGTCGCGTACCGCATGGCCGATGCAATACTGGGATCGGCTCGGTTTCATGAGACGCCGACTTTGCCAAAAGTCGGCGACTTATGAAAATGAACGATCCGTTTCGCTCAACCCTAATCAACACTAAGTAGAAAGTATTTGTGTATATTGGCTTGAGGGAGCCAAGCACCGTGTTGTGGTCTTGACCGATCATAAGAATCTGATTTACCTCGAGTCGGGCCAAGCGGCTGAACCCTAGACAGGCTCGATGGTCCCTGTTTTTCTCCCATTTCGATTTTGTGGTCTCATATCTTCCGGGGTCTAAGAATGTTAAAGCGGATGCCCTCTCTAGGAGTTTTTTGCCTGATTCTCCTGGAGTCCTTGAGCCGGTTGGCATTCTTAGGGAAGGGGTGATTCTTTCTGCCATCTCCCCTGATTTGCGGCGGGTGCTTCAGGAATTTCAGGCTGATAAGCCTGACCGCTGTCCTATGGGGAAGCTGTTTGTTCCTGATAGATGGACAAGTAAGGTAATTTCTGAGATCCATTGTTCGGTGTTGGCCGGTTATCCTGGGATTTTTTGTACCAGAGATATGGTGGCCTTCCTTTTCGCGGGATGTGCGTTCTTTTGTGCAGTCCTGTGGGACTTGTGCCCGGGCTAAGCCTTGCTGTTCCCGCGCTAGTGGGTTGCTTTCGCCTTTGCCTGTCCCTGAGAGGCCCTGGATGCATATTTCCATGGATTTTATTTCGGATCTTCCTGTGTCCCAGAAGATGTCTGTTATCTGGGTGGTTTGTGACCAGTTGTACCTTTGCCTAAATTGCCTTCCTCCTCTGATTTGGTTCCATTGTTTTTTCAGCATGTGGTTCGTTTGCATGGCATTCCGGAGAATATTGTGTCTGACAGAGGTTCCCAGTTTGTTTCTAGGTTTTAGCGGGCCTTTTGTGCTAGGATGGGCATTAATTTATCTTTTTCTTCGGCGTTCCATCCTCAGACAAATGGCCAAACTGAGCGAACTAATCAAACCTTGGAAACCTATTTGAGATGCATTGTGTCTGCTGATCAGGATGATTGGGTGGCTTTCTTGCCGTTGGCCGAGTTTGCCCTTAGTGCCGTTGGCCAGTTCGGCTACTTTGGTTTCGCCTTTCTTTTGTAATTTTGGTTTCCATCCTCATTTTTCTTCAGGGCAGGTTGAGCCTTCTGATTGTCCTGGTGTGGATTCTGTGATGGACAGGTTACAGCAGATTTGGACTCATGTGGTAGACAATTTGACGTTGTCTCAGGAAAAGGCTCAGCATTTTGCTAACCGCCGTCGTTGTGTTGGTCCTCGGCTTCGGGTGGGGGATTTGGTCTGGTTATCTTCTCGTCATGTTCCTATGAAGGTTTCTTCCCCTAAGTTCAAGCCTCGGTTTATTGGTCCTTATAAGATTTCTGAGATTATCAATCCAGTGTCTTTTCGTTTGGCCCTTCCAGCCTCTTTTGCCATCCACAATGTTTTCCATAGATCTTTGTTGCGGAGATATGTGGTACCCGTTTTTCCCTCTGTTGATCCTCCTGCCCCGGTGTTGGTTGAGGGGGAGTTGGAATATGTGGTTGAGAAAATTTTGGATTCTCGTTTTTCAAGGTGGAGGCTTCAGTATCTTGTCAAGTGGAAGGGTTATGGCCAGGAGGATAATTTTTGGGTTGTTGCCTCCGATGTCCATGCCGCCGATTTGGTTCGTGCTTTTCACTTGGCTCGTCCTGATCGGCCTGGGGGCTCTGGTGAGGGTTCGGTGACCCCTCCTCAAGGGGGGGTACTGTTTTGAATTCCGCTCTTGGGCTCCCTCCGGTGGTTGTAAGTGGCACTTTTGTGAGTTCTGCTCTTGGGCTCCCTCCGGTGGTTTTGAGTGGAATGGCTGCTTCTTGGATTTAGCATCAGCAGCTGCTTCCACTGATCATCTTTCTGGCTCGGCTATTTTAGTCTGGCCTTATCCCTCAGTCAATGCCAGTTGCCAATTGTTCCTGCTTGGAGTCACAGCTCTTTTGGAATTCTCTGACACTCTGACCAGTTCAGCAAAGATAAGTCCTTGCTTGTCCTTTTGCAGTCCACTTGTTGTGGACTTATTGTTCAGTAGATTTTATGTTTTTTCTCTTTAGTCCAGCTTATCAGTATGTATCTATTCAGCTAAGCTGGAAGCTCTGGGCAGCAGATTTTGCCCTCCACACCTTTAGTCAGGTGTGGAGATTTTTACATTCTCTGCGGTGGACTTTTTCTAGTTTTTATTACTGACCGCACAGTGTTCTGTTCTGTACTATCTATCTAGCTAGAAGTGGCCTCCTTTGCTACATCTTGTTTCATTCTACATATGTCATTTCCCTCTCCACTCACAGTCATTATTTGTGGGGGGCTGTCCTATCCTTTGGGGATTTTCTCTGAGGCAAGATAGCTTTCCTGTTTCTACCTTTAGGGGTAGTTAGCTCTTAGGCTGTTACGAGGTGTCTAGGGAGTGACAGGAACATCCCACGGCTACTTCTAGTGTTGTGTTAAGATCAGGAACTGCGGTCAGTATAGTTACCACCTGCTCAGAGCTCGTCGCATGTCGCTCCTAAATCACCAGTCCATAACAGGGATCACAGTGGATTCATTTTTTGAGGTAAAATATTTCACTGACTATTTTTAAAAATATTTTACTTCACAAAATGTATCCTCTGCAATCTCCTGCTGTAATGTCAGTACTGTATTTTGCTTCCTCCCCTTCCCAGGAGCTGTGGTATGTTCGCTACACGGTCAGACACAGACAATTTTTAAAATGAACTTTTGTTCATGGGAAACCCCTTTAAAAAGTAAATATCAACACCAACATGGCTCCTCCTAAAAAGTACACCAGTGACAATGAAAGGAAAGCAGCAAAGGCACAACGCTGAAGACAACAAAGAGCAAACGAAGAGCAACAGTATGGCTGGGACAAAAAAAATGCATATAAGCGTAGGCGTCAAGCACACGAGTCCCCTGATGCAAGAGTCAATAGATTATCACAGGATGCCATTAGGCAACAACAGCGGCACATGCCTGCCCCCATCATGACATTACCACCCTCCTAATGGGATAGCATCGGGCCTCCATCTAGTTTTTGATATTTTTGAATGGATAATGTCAACATCTTATATCAGCTCCTACAACTTATTGTTCGCTATCTTATCAAGACATTGAGACAGGGTCATTTAACAATGGATGTTTGCTTAATATGTTCAATGACCATTGTGTGAGTCCTGTGGCTTGCAAAACAAAGGAGTAAAAATTTTGCAAACTGATTAAATGGTTAAACATTGTAAGTCAATTTCATCACATCTTTCTCTTGACCTCTGGATGCAGGCTTGAAGGACAACAGTTGTGAGCTATGTAAGTGGTATATGCCTCTAACAATATACACCCAACAGCCACAAGAACCAGAAATTTCGAAGAACTAGAGACTCTTTACAAAATCACAGCCAGAAACACTCTACAGGATAGTTGCCATATCATGGCTCCATCACAAGGGACACAGATTTTACCCTTTTACATGATTCCAGCTTAGGGGACCACAGTCCCAGCTGAAAAAATACAGATCTGTTCCTTTGACCATCACTGAAACCATGGATACATTTAAGGTAGTCATGATTTGGACCCACCGGTCACCTCAACTGTTGTGAATTCCGTTCTCGGGCTTCCTCCTGTGGTCATGAGTGGTACTCTGTGAGTTTGTTCTTGGGCTCCCTCTGGTGGCCTTTAGCGATATGGCTGGTCTGTGGCTGGGCTTAGCTGCTTCATTTCCTGCTATGCTGTTCCTATTTAACTCACCTGGACCTTCACTTGTTGCCTGCTGTCGTTGTACTCAGTCCTGATTCTGATCTCTCCTGGACCTCCCTTGTGACCTGTCTCCTGCTGGAGAAGCTAAGTCTTGCTTGTTCATTTTGCTCATTATTTCCTTGAAAATGTTTCTCAGTATATGATGAGTTCAGTCCAGCTTGCTTTTATGTGATTTTTCGCTTGCTGGTTAGTTCTGGGGTGCAGAGTGCGCCCCTCACATCGTGAGTCGGTGTGGGGGTTCTTGTATTCTCTGCGTGGTTAGTTTTTGATAGTTTTTGTACTGACCGCACAGATTCCTAGCTATCTTCTGTCTATCTAGTGTTAGCGGGCCTCATTTGCTAAACCTGTTTCATTTCTACATTTGTATTTTCCCCTTAACTCACCGTTATTATTTGTGGGGGGCTGTCTAAAACTTTGGGGTTATTTCTCTGAGGCAAGTGAGGTCTTTGCTTTCTCTCTAGGGGTAGCTAGTTTCTCAGGCTGTGAAGAGGCGTCTAGGTTTTTAGGTAACGCTCCACGGCTGCCTTTAGTGTGTGTGGATAGGATCAGGATTGCGGTCAGTATAGCTTCCACATTCCCAGAACTTGTCCTAATACTCTGGTTTACATGTCAAGTCAGTTTTGTGATCCTACCACCGGATCATAACACTGAACCTCATGGATATGTTTGGGAAAGCCAGAATTGGGTCCCTCCAGTCACCTGATTCGATGAAAATTTTCAGAGAAGCCAGGATGTGACTCTCCGGTCACCAGTTTTCTTATACTGGTGAGTCAGTGGAAGGGTGAGATTCTGTAATTTTGCACCATGTTGGGTATTTTTCTGGGACTGTCCTATGTGTTATTGCCTGTTTTGTGGTTCAATAAAGTATTGTCACACTGTTTTACCATCAACCTGTGTTGTCTGAGTATTATTATGCCCACAGTAAAAGAGAGCAGGCGTTCAGTAGGATGATCCCTGGTTCACGGGGCCAGTGGATGCTCTAGTCCGCTAGTCTTTTGGCTAGCAGACTAGAGAACCCACTGACTCCTATAGGTAGGAGAGAGAAATAAGGAGCTGCAGACTTTATTTAAGTGAATCCACAAGAGATTGAGTTCAATTACATAATCCGGGCGGGTGTTCGTTCCGCTGGTGAGCGCAGCATGTAAGAAAAAACATGGAAATGGATTTGGCACACCAACCCAAAATAAAATATAGAAAAAAACTTTATTCCAGCATGTCAAACCACATTAAAAACGTGAGAAACAGCTGACATGTTTCTGGTGCATAGCAAATGCCCTTACTCATATATCCTATGAGTAAGGGCGCTTGCTATGAGCCAGAAAAGCATAGTTACTTACCGATAACAGTATTTCTCAGAGCCCATGACAGCACCATGGAGAGAGGGGATCCGCCCTTCAGGGACAGAAAACCTACAGATAAAAGGGCAGTACCTCTGCCTCGCATCAGTTGGTTTACAGAGCATTGGAGAACCTCCAGGTTAATGACAACAACAGAAATATATATATATACATTATAATACTGCTTATCAGAAAAAACAGTGTGCCTATACAAAAACCATGCTTCGAACAGTAAAACGTGCTCACCACACATGTGATTGGAGAGAATAAGCGGGTGCTGTCATGGGCTCTGAGAAATACCGTTATCGGTAAGTAACTATGATTTTCTCAGTTCTCCATGACAGCACCATGGAGAGAATTACATAGATTTGTAGTTTAAGGGAGGGACGACAGCCTGAAGAACCCTTCTTCCAAACATCATGTCAGACGCGGAGGCTGGGTCTAGACCATAGTGCCTAAAAAAGCTTGAAGGTGATAACCAAGTGACCGCCATACAGATTTGTTCTATGGATACCTCAGACCTCTCTGCCCATGAGGTTGCCATGGCCCTTGTGGAATGAGCTTCAAGCCCTCTGGAACGATATTCCCTCTGGATAAGAAGGCTAAGGCTATCACATCTGTTATCCACCTTGCTAAGGTACTTTTGGACACCTTGAGTCCCTTCTTAGGCCCCTGGAAGCAAACAAAGAGAGAGCCTTCCTTCCTACAACTCTGGGTGGACTCTAGGTACTGAACCAAACATCTTTTAGCATCTAGGGTGTGAAATTTTTCCTCTTCCCTATTCCTAGGAACTGAGCAAAAGGAAGGAAGGACTACCTCTTGGGACCTATGGAATCGGGATGCCACCTTTACCTTTCGTAAAAGGATGACCCGCAGATAGGGCTTGAATATCACTTACTCTGCAGTCCGATGTCAGAGCTACCATGAGGACGGTTTTAAAAGATAGGATCTTGAGAGGGGCTACATCTATGGGCTCGAATGGGGGACCAGTTAGCGTGGATAATACCAGATTTAGATCCCAAGATGGTAGCGTACGACTAACTATAGATCTGGATCTTGCTGCAGGTTTAATGAACCACGTTACCTATGGGTTACCTGCAATGTCTTGATTATATAGTGCCCCTAAAGCTGCCACCTGTACCTTTAGAGTACTGACTTCCAGGCCTCGATCTCTAGTTCCTTTTGTAGGATTTCAGTAATTGGGGCGCCATCCTGAACTCTTATTCCGGACGAGGACAGGAATTTTTTCCAGACTTTACCATAAGCTTTGTAGTAATTGGTTTCCTACTTTCTAACAGTGTAGCAACTAAGTTCTCCGAGAACCCCCTCTCTATCGGCAGTGCCCCTTCAAATTCCATGCTGTTAAATGAAGGTTTGCTGCCCGAGGATGTAACACCGGGCCCTGAGATAGAAGGTCCGGGAGATCCGGTAGCATCCAATGGTCGGTGATCGATAGCATCTTTAGCCAGGAAAACCAAGTTCTTCTTGGCCAGAAAGGGGCTATAAGTATCATCTTTGTCTTGTATTCCCTGGCTTTCCGTATGACTGCTGGAATAAAAATGATCGGGGGACAGGCATATGTTAAACTGTGAGTCCATGGGATCATGAAGGCATTTAAGACAGCCCAGAGTTCTTTCTGGTTCGAGGAATCTCCTAGTTTCTGGCTCCCCCACTCCTCCTGAGTAACCCGGTTGTCCATGTGAGCCCCCCATCCCGTGGGGCATGCATCGGTAGTAATTATGTGGGACACTCTTGTTACCCAGAGGATCCCTTTGGATAGGTTGCTGATATCCTTCCACCACAGTAGGGAATGAATAGAAGCAGAATTTAGAGTTATGTGACCCTCTAAATGACCTTTTAGTGCCCACTGATTTTCTAATATATCTCACTGGAGATCCGTTCTGTGTAGTTGTGCCCATTGTACTGCCGGTAGACAGGTGGAAAGGGATCCCAGTAGTCACATGGCTTTCCTCAGTGTCATGGAGGGGTTCTGTAAGGCTTTTGTCACTACATGGATAATTTTTTTTGTGAACTGGGAGGTGACACTCTTGTTTTTGGGAGTCCAATGTTAGTCCTAGGAATTCTTGTACTCTGCTGGGCTCTAGTCTTGATTTCTTCAGATTTAGAAGCCAGCCAAGGTTCCCTAGGGTTCTTATTACTCTGTCCCTCTGTTCTCTGCAGTGTTGGGCCGAGTCGCTCACTATTAAAAAATTTCAAATAGGGAATTATAATAATGTCCTTCTCCCTTAGATGTGTCATCCTTTCCGCTACCAGCATTCTGAATACGGGGGGAGGGGGCTATAGATATCCTGAAAGGAAGGGCCCTGTATTAGAATTCCCTTATTTCCCCTCTTATGAAAACTGCTAGTCTGAGGAATTTCCGGGATTGTTTGTGGATGGGGACGTGGTAGTACGTGTCGTTGAGATCCAAGACTGTCATAAATCAGTTCGGGAATAGTATTTTGATGGTGGAATTAATGGACTTCATCTTGAATCTTTGATTTTTGATGTATCCATTCAGATTCCGTAAGTTTAATATTGTCCGATAAGTGCCATCTGGTTTTGATACTAGAAATAATGGGGAGTAGAACCCTTTCCCCATTTCTTGAGGGAGGACTTCCTGAAGGACTGATTTTTCTACCAGGTTCATGACCTCGCTTTCTAAGACTTTTTTTTTCCATATGGAGAATCTTAGGTGAGTCACTACGTAATTTTGAGGGGGTTGAGAGAAAAGTCTATCCGCAAGCCTGACTTGATTAGATTTAAAATCCAAGGGCCGTTTGAGATTTTTTCCAAGGCCAGAAGGAAATGGGTTAATCTTCCCCGCACCCTGGGGAAAATGTCACTTCGAGGATTTTTTGCCTTGGAAGAACTGCCAAAGAGGAACCCTCTATCTTTTCTTCTCATTTCATCCCATCTGTTTTGCTCTCTCAGGGGTATTTTACGAAAAAACTTTTTGATCCGAAAGGACCATTTAAATGATACAGGTCCTAGGTTTGGAAATCCCTTTTTCTTATCTCCAGCTTTTTGTAGGATATCATCTAGTGTTGCTCCGAATAAATATTGGCCCTCACATGGGATTGAGCATAACTTAAGTTTTGTTTGTAAGTCCCCTGGCCAACATTTAAGCCATAAGGCTCTCCGGGCTGCATTTGAGAGGGCTGCGGATTTGGATGCTAATCGGATGGAGTCAGCTAACTAATTTTCCAGAAAGGACACTGCACCTCTTATCATGGGAATGGATACTAAGATTTTATTCTTGGGTGCCCCTTCCTCAGCTGTTTCTCCAGCTGATCCACCCATATCATTAGGGATCTGGAGGTACATGTTGCAGCTATAGCTGGCCTAAGCTTTTCCCCTGCTGACTCCCAAGCCCCTTTAAGAAAGGTGTCGGCTTTTTTGTTCAAGGGGTCTTTAAGTTTACCCATGTCCTCAAAGGGAAGGGCAAATTTCTTAGAGGCTTTAGCGGCAGCAACGTCCAGTTTAGGGGCCTTGTCCCAAGACGTGGATGCGCCTCCTCTTCAAAGGGATATTTCCTTTTAAGGGAAAGCACCGAAGAATTCTTCCTATCTGGCCTCCCCAATTCTTTTTTAATTAAGGCCTGGATATTCTCATTAAGTGGAAACACCCTGCGTTTCTTTTGGACTAAACCTCCAAACATAACATCTGGACAGATTTTTCAGGATGAGGGTCCACCACCCCCATAGTGGATCTCACTGCCTTTACTAATGTGTCTACCTCATCCAGGGGAAAACAATGATGCCCCTCTATTCCCTCATCTAAGGATGAGGAGGTGTCTGATATATCCGAGTCTATGTCTGAGGAAGAGAGGTTGGATTGGGAAGAAATTATGGTATCCCTTTTTTTAGCTTTAACCCCTTGTTTTATGGATGAAAGAGCACTCTGAACTTCTGATCTGATTACAGCTCTAAGTTTCGAAGCAAAATCCGGGGTTTCCTCACAAATAATTTGTTGTGTATCGCAGAGCTTCTTGTTCCAGGATTCCGGCAAGGTTCTGTTACAGGTAAACCAACTCCTGTTTTTCATTTTCCCTGGTCTCTTATTTCCCTATTAAGGGGAAGAGAAGGGCCCCACATTATAATGCTGAACTTTCTCAAAGGTCACTCACCAGTGGATGCACTCGCAGGTACCGATTATGGAGGGGGGATAGGATCCTGTACAGGATCTTCCACAGAAGATGACTTGCTCATCACAGCAGATCTGCTGCACTGCGTGGAGTGGCTGCTGGACCGGCTTCATTGCAGCTTGTGGTGGCGATGTTGCTGCTGTCTAGGCTGCGACTGTGGCTGTGGCTGCTGTTCCTGTTGCTTGTAGCTGTCCTCCATTTCAAAAGGGACTGCATTCAGCCAGGAATACTCCAATGCAGCAGTTTTTTAAATCTGCTGCGTGTCTGATGTCACTTTCGTTTCTCCCCTGCACCGCGTTACTGGGGAAGTGTCTCTGCACATGTGCCCGCCCGGGGACCCAGAAGGAGTATTCCACTTCTGGAGCAGTGGCCATTTTGTTCCACCTGCGCCTCTGGCACCATTTCTCATGCGCCTCAGACTGGACCCCGGCAGCCCCTGCCTCCTCTATGGTGCGGCGGCTCCGCTTCCCCCGCTCACCGTGTAGATCCATCGGTCCCAGCAGTGGCGGCTTCGGGCACTACACCAGCTGTGACAGGGGCCTCCCCGCTACCAATATCCGGACTGGCCAGCCTGGATCTTCGGCTCCTACCTCTTCTTTCTTCCAGGTACCGCGCACTGAAGGTTTTCCCATCAGGGACAGCAATCCAACTGATGCGAGGGAGAGGTACTGCCCTTTCATCTGTAGGTTTCTTGTCCCTGAAGGACGGATCCCCTTTCTCCGTGGGGCTGTCATGGGGGACTGAGAAATGCGTCAGGTGTTTCTTGTGTTTTTAATGCGGTTTGACATGCTGGAATAAAGTTTTTTCTATATTTTATTTTGGGTTGGTGTGCCGGATCCATTTCCTTGTTTTTTCTTGCGCACTGACCCCTATGTCTCCTCAGTCACTCAGGATTACTTTTAGAGGGAATATCAGACCATAGGAGGCTGAATAAAAATGAGCGTCACAATTGTCATGTTTATATTTTTAAAATCATTAGAAAACCAAGCATTATTACCATTACACTTCACAAATACTTTCTACTTAGTGTTGATATCACAGAAAATACTAATAAAATATATTTACGTTTGTAAGAATGTAGAAAAGTTAGTGGGGTATGAATAATTTTCCAAGGTACTGTAGACAATTGTTTATTAGTTTAGCTTTCCTTACTGAGACATCATGCAGGAGGTGGAGTGGGATATAAAAGTTTAAAAGAAGTGTCTAAATGAGACTGCAGAACAAAAAGTCTGCACTCATCAATCTGAGCCCCTCCATAGTGTAAGTTATGGCTCCCTGAGATCACACAGAGACACAGACACATATTGGTAGAGAAGGCTATGTCAGACACCTACACAAAGTTGTAGTCTCTGATCCATGATATAACTCAGAATTGTCATTGTACTGCTTTTGGGAACAAAATAAAAGATTTTACTTCAACAATAACATTCTTTTTCATTTACTTCACCAGCAACTGAGCAACTGTGCAGTCACTTCTTTAAGTTAGTTTGTAGTGATGAGCGAGTATACTCGTTGATTTACAGCTATTAGACAGCTTGATTACATGTGGGGATTCCCTAGCAACCAGGCAACCCCCACATGTACTCAGGCTGGCTAATAGCTGTAAATCATTCAACTGCAGCGATGAAAATTAAATCTCCGAACACTAACAAATACTCGGAGATCACCCGAATATTCTCGGGAAAACCAAAGCAACGAGTATACTCGCTCATCACTATTAGTTTGCTGGAAACCTAGTGTGGTTCAGTGACCCATGTTACAGCCAGGGGGCGCTGTTTGTGCTTTTCAAGATGCGCTTGGAGGCATAAATGTGATGAGACAAAGTCCGGCAGGAGTGTAAATGGCTGGTGTGTGTGTTGCAGTGGAAGACACTCTGCGCTGTCAGTCTGAAGTTAGGTTGGTGTGCTGGGACCTGTAGTCCCACAAGTAATTGTGGAATGCTAAAGGAAGACTGGTGGCTAGTTATGAGAGATGGGTGGGTCAAACTAGACACACACCCACACTCCCACCCAGGGGAGTGGTTACACCTAGATAATGTGACCAGCAGGGCGGGACTGGCCATCGGGCAGTTCTGGCAAATGCCAGAAGGGCCTGTGCCAGTAGTGGGCCGCTCGAGTGTGCCGCTGTTGGCATACTCCCCCCGCTGTCGGCACACTCCCGGCCCCGCATTCAACTATACCGGCATCATAGACTGTTATGAACTTGTCGCCTAGGAGCAGCATGAGGAACACTCTGGAGAAGGTGGTACCTGTAGTGACCGCAGAACCTGAACTTAACACCGCAACTAGAAGCAGCCGTGGGATGTTCCTAACACTCCCTAGACACCTCGTCACAGCCGGAGGTCTAAATACCCCTAGAGATAAGAAAAGGAAAACTATCTTGCCTCAGAGAAAATCCCCAAAGGATAGACAGCCCCCCACAAATATTGACTGTGAGAGGAGAGGGAAATAACATACGCAGACTGAAATCAGGATTTAGCAAAGGAGGCCGTACTAGCTAGATAGAAAGGATAGAACAGAGTGCTATGCGGTCAGTATTAAAATACTAGAAAATATCCACCACAGAAAAATACAAAATCTCCACATGTAACTAAAGATATGGAGGGTATATCTGCATCTCCAGAGATACCAGCATGGCTGAACAAATCCTTGCACAGACCAAGCTGGACAAAACAAAACGTAGAAATGAACTGAACTATTAAGCCCACAGCACGTGGACTGCAAAAATCAAAGCCAGAATTTATCTTTGATGAAATGAACAGCAAGCAGGAGAGACCAGGAAAGGATGTGAATCCTTCAGGAACAATGGACAACTGGCACTGACTAAAGGGTGAAGCCAGACTAAATAGCCCAGTCAGAAGTGGACATACCTGATGACTGCTATGAAAGACAGACAGCAGCGCTAGCACTTATAACCACCGGAGGGAGCCCAAGGGCAGAATTCACAACAGTACCCCCCCTTGAGGAGGGGTCACCGAACCCTCACCAGAGCCCCCTGGCCGATCAGGATGAGCCAAATGGAAGGCACAAACCAAATCGTCAGCATGAACATCGGAGGCAACAACCCAAGAATTATCCTCCTGGCCATAACCCTTCCACTTGACAAGATACTGAAGCCTCTGCCTTGAAAAACGAGAATCCAAGATCTTCTCCACCACATACTCCAACTCTCCATCAATCAACACCGGGGCAGGAGGATCAACAGAGGGAACCACGGGCACCACATATTTCCGCAACAAAGATCTATGAAAAACATTATGGATGGAAAAAGAGGCTGGAAGGGCCAAACGAAAAGACACAGGATTGATAATCTCAGAAATCCTATAAGGACCAATAAACCGAGGCTTGAACTTAGGGGAAGAAACCTTCATAGGAACATGACGGGAGGACAACCAGACCAGATCTCCAACCTGAAGCCGGGAACCAACACACCGACGACAGTTAGCAAAACGCTGAGCCTCCTCCTGAAACAAAACCAAATTGTCCACCACATGAGCCCAAATTTGCTGCAACCTGTCAACCACAGAGTCCACCCCGGGACAATCAGAAGGCTCAGCCTGCCCTGAAGAAAAACGGGGATGAAAACCAGAATTACAAAAGAAGGGTGAAACCAAAGTGGCAGAACTAGCCCGATTATTAAGGGCAAACTCGGCCAATGGCAAGAAAGCCACCCAATCATCCTGATCAGCAGACACAAAGCACCTCAAATAACTTTCCAAAGTCTGATTAGTTCGCTCAGTTTGGCCATTTGTCTGAGGATGAAATGCGGACGAAAAAGACAAATCAATGCCCAGCCTAGCACAAAAGGCCCGCCAAAACCTAGAAACAAACTGGGAACCTCTATCGGATACAATATTCTCTGGAATGCCATGCAAACGAACCACATGCTGAAAGAACAACGGAACCAACTCAGAAGAGGAAGGCAATTTAGGCAAAGGTACCAAATGAACCATCTTAGAAAACCGGTCACAAACCACCCAGATAACCAACATCCTCTGGGAAACTGGAAGATCTGAAATAAAATCCATAGAAATATGCGTCCAAGGCCTCTCAGGGACCGGCAAAGGCAAAAGCAACCCACTGGCGCGGGAGCAAGAAGGTTTGGCCCGCGCACAAGTCCCACAGGACTCCACAAAGGAACGCACATCCCGTGACAAAGAAGGCCACCAAAAGGACCTACCAACCAATTCTCTGGTACCAAAAATCCCAGGATGGCCAGCCAACACCAAACAATGAATCTCAGAAATCACTTTACTAGTCCATCTGTCAGGAACAAACAGTTTCCCCACTGGACAGCGGTCAGGTTTATCAGCCTGAAATTCCTGAAGAACCCGTCGTAAATCAGGGGAGATGGCAGAAAGAATCACCCCTTCCTTCAGAATACTGACCGGCTCAAGGATCCCCGGAGAATCGGGCAAAAAGCTCCTAGAAAGGGCATCAGCCTTAACATTCTTAGAACCTGGAAGATACGAGACCACAAAATCAAAACGGGAGAAAAACAGGGACCATCGGGCCTGTCTAGGATTCAGCCGTTTGGCAGACTCGAGGTAAATCAGATTCTTATGATCGGTCAAGACCACAATACGGTGCTTGGCCCCCTCAAGCCAATGTCGCCACTCCTCAAATGCCCACTTCATAGCCAACAACTCACGATTGCCGACATCATAATTGCGTTCCGCAGGCGAAAACTTTCGAGAAAAGAAGGCACACGGTTTCATCAAGGAACCATCCGAATTCCTCTGAGACAAAACGGCTCCTGCCCCAATCTCAGAGGCGTCAACCTCAACCTGAAATGGAAGAGAAACATCCGGCTGACGCAACACAGGGGCAGAGGTAAATCGGCGTTTAAGCTCCTGAAAGGCAGAAACAGCCGCAGGGGACCAATTCGTCACATCAGCGCCTTTCTTCATCAAATCGGTCAGGGGTTTAACCACACTGGAGAAGTTGGTAATGAAACGGCGATAAAAATTAACAAAGCCCAAAAATTTCTGAAGGCTCTTCACGGAGGTGGGCTGAATCCAATCATGAATGGCCTGAACCTTAACCGGATCCATTTCCATAGATGAGGGAGAAAAAATAAAGCCCAAAAAAGACACCTTCTGTACTCCAAAGAGGCACTTAGACCCCTTCACAAACAAAGCATTATCACGAAGGATCTGGAATACGATCCTGACTTGTTTCACATGAGACTCCCAATCATCGGAAAAAATCAAAACATCATCTAAATATACAATCACGAATTTATCAAGATAATTCCGAAAGATATCATGCATGAATGATTGAAACACAGATGGAGCATTAGAAAGCCCGAATGGCATCACAAGGTATTCAAAATGGCCTTCGGGCGTATTAAATGCAGTTTTCCATTCGTCACCCTGCTTAATACGAACAAGATTATATGCCCCTCGAAGGTCAATCTTAGTAAACCAACTAGCCCCCTTAATCCTAGCAAACAAATCAGAGAGCAGAGGCAAAGGGTATTGGAATTTGACCGTGATCTTATTCAAGAGGCGATAATCAATACAGGGTCTCAAGGAACCATCCTTCTTGGCAACGAAAAAAAAACCTGCTCCCAATGGTGAAAAAGATGGCCGAATATGCCCCTTCTCCAAAGACTCCTTAACATAACTCTACATAGCGGCATGTTCTGGCACAGACAGGTTGAAAAGTCGACCCTTAGGGAACTTACAGCCTGGAATCAAGTCAATAGCACAATCACAGTCCCTATGCGGTGGAAGGGAACTGGACTTGGGATCATCGAATACATCCTGGAAATCTGACAAAAACTCAGGAATTTCAGAAGAGGGGGAAGAGGAAATTGACATCAAAGGAATGTCATCATGAACCCCCTGACACCCCCAACTAGTCACAGACATAGATTTCCAATCCAATACCGGATTATGCACCCGTAACCATGGGAAACCCAGCACAATAGCATCATGCAAATTATGCAACACCAGAAAACGACAATCTTCCTGATGGGCTGGCGCCATGCACATGGTCAGCTGTGTCCAAAACTGAGGTTTATTTTTAGCCAATGGTGTAGCATCAATTCCCCTCAAAGGAATAGGGTTCTGCAAAGGCTGCAGGGGAAACCACAACGTCTGGCAAATTCTAAGTCCATTAAGTTCAAAGCTGTGCCTGAATCCACAAATGCCATGACTAGTGTTGAGCATTCCGATACTGCAAGTATCGGGTATCGGCCGATACTTGCTGTATCGGAATTCCGATACCGAGATCCAATATTTTTGTGGTATCGGGTATCGGTGTCGAAACAACATTAATGTAAAAATGTGTAAAAGAAAGAATTAAAATAAAAAATATTGCTATACTCACCTCTCCGACGCAGCCTGCACCTTACCGAGGGAAGCGGCAGCGTTCTTTGTTTAAAATTCGCGCTTTTCTTTCCTTTACTGAAGTCCCGGCTTGTGATTGGTCACGTGCCGACCATGTGGCCGGGACGCAACCAATCACAGCAAGCCGTGACGTAATTTCAGGTCCTTCAGGATTTTAAAATTACGTTCCGGCGTTGTGATTGGTTGCGTCGCAGTCACATGGGCAACGCAACCAATCACAGCAAGCCGTGACGTAATTTCAGGTCCTTAAGGATTTTAAAATTACGTCCCGGCTTTGTGATTGGTTGCGTCGCAGTCACATGGGAGACGCAACCAATCACAAGCCGTGACGTCACGGGAGGCTGGACACGCGCGCATTTTAAAATGGGCGCGTGTCC
Source organism: Ranitomeya variabilis (assembly GCF_051348905.1). Classification (NCBI taxonomy): domain Eukaryota; kingdom Metazoa; phylum Chordata; class Amphibia; order Anura; family Dendrobatidae; genus Ranitomeya; species Ranitomeya variabilis. The sequence continues at coordinate 570,574,355 of NC_135232.1, forward strand.
AGCCTCCCGTGACGTCCCGGCTTGTGATTGGTTGTGTCGCGGTCAACCAATCACAAGCCGGGAGGCTGGACACGCGCGCATTTTAAAATGTTTTGCTCTAGCAGATCTACTGCTGAGGGATTTGTTTACATTGGGAAGGCTTCCAGGTGATTGGAGAGATGGGTGGGTACAGTCACCTACAAACCCACCCAAAGAGGCGTGTCTGAACACGTAAGATGGTTTTGTGTGTAAGGACCTGACTAGCCATGTGACAGGTACCTGGGTGTGGTTACACCTATGAAAGGAGGTGTGTGTAGCACATGGAGTGGGTGTGTGTCAGGATGGACACACTTCTCTGTGTCCTGGCTGGACACTGCAGAGTGGACTGTGTGTTGGACGGTTCCAAGTGGGGACAGACATCCTGAACAACACACAGAGACCATCTTTAGGCTGGAGAGCCTACGTGCTGGACATAGCACAGTCTGTGTGCCCACAGACCTGAGAGAGTGGAGCTCTATTATGGACATTGAGGAATCACCTGTCTGACGTAAGACTGTTTACCTGTTGTTCCTGTTGCAATGTGGTTTATGGAGCAATAACCCCTGTGAACTTTTAAGGAAACGTGTCTCCTGAGTGTCATCCGCCGCACCTAAGCGAGTGTCCCCTAGACCCGTAGCGGGTGAAATGCTACAATGTGTAAATATATATATATATATATATATATATATATATATATATATATCTCATGATTCATTACTCATATTATTATTCTGTATAAGGCTGAAACCTGAAGAATTGTGTGGAGTATGTTAATGCATTCATGTTCCAAATTGTCCAAGTACAGACCCAAAAATCATCATCAGGCTACCAGATACATGCTTAAAGAGACTGTGAGAAGGGCAACACAAAAAAAAATTATAATAACAGAATATATAGAAATTGAGAGAAGAAATTTGACCATTGCACAATGTCCAAAGGTTTAAAAAAATTATCCCAAAGGGTCTGTGTCATACCAGCTGAAAGACGACGTGATGGGCACATTACAACATAATTTGCAGTTATTGTAAGAGGTAGAGATATGGAGTAGAAATGTGACCATTGCACAATGTACAAAGGTTTCCAAAAATGACCCAAAGGGGTCTGAATAATACAAGTTGAAAGAGGCAGTGATTGGGACCTCACAATACATTTTGCAGTTATCACAAGAGTTAGAAATAGAGAGCACAAGATTCACCATTGGCACAGGTTTCAAAAAGTACAAAATATTACCCACGTGGGTATACATAGATGAACACTAAGTACTTGTTCCAGAAGCAGGAGGAGGTGATTTCCTGAACAAAATGGTTTTGGATGGTAAGGGATGGACAATAAGATAACTTCCCCCAAAAAATATTTGGCCTGCATTTACATTTTGTTGCTGTTATCCTTAGGGCTTACAAAGTCAGAGGAAATCCAGCCCTTCTTCAATTTTAGAAGAGTCAGCCTGTCTGCATTTTCTGTTGACAGGCATGTGCGTCTATCATTATGATTGCACCTGCCGAACTAAAAACCCGCTCAGACAAGACACTTGTGGCAGAGCATGGCAGCACCTCCAAAGCATACAAGGAGAGGTCAAGCCAAGTGTGCAGCTTGGACAGCAAATAGTTCAAGGGCACTGAAAAATCAGGAAGGATACTGGTATGGTCACTTAAGTAGTTCTCCAACCTTCTTGGTCAACTTCTCCATCCTCGTCATAGTTACATCCACAGACAGCACTTGCTTATGGGATGGTCTCATGAAAATGGCCTAGGTGGTGGACATTCCCCTTCGCCTGAGCTCCACCTGGTGTGCGTTGCCCCCCCATAATCCTTGTGGGTGAAAAGAGCCGGTACCTCTGCCACCAGTGTTGTCTGAGGGTAACCTTTTGAGCAAGTCTTCCACTATGGCCCTCTGGCATGCATGCACTGAAAATGGTACATCTGCCTCAGACTTTGGAGAAGCAAATTTCTCCTTGTACTGTGGGTCAAGAAAGGTGCACAGCCAGTATTTCATGGTGGAAAAAAATGTCTTTCATGCTAGGAACTTGGGAAAGGCATCTGAGCATGAACTCTGCCTTGTGTGTCCTCACCAGGAAGAACACTAACCATCCTCTCCTCCTCGTGACACATAGCCTCCTCCTCCTCCTACTCTTCAGGTCATCCATGCTGGACAGGCATGAAGCTGGGATTATGAGTTCCCTTTGTAGTGCAGAGCAAAAATTCCTGTTCCTCGTCATCACCCAATTTGGCCTGAGAATACTGTGTGAGGCTGGGCTGTGTGGTTTGAGTCACTGTACAATCTTGCTCCATAGCCACCTGCTCAGCATTCAAAGCTTCCTCTTTCAGATTCTTCAGTGAATGTTTCAATAAACAGAGCAGAAGGATGGTTATGCTCATAATAGCATTATCAGCTCTCACTACCTTGGTCCAGTACTCAAAGTTTTGAAGAATCTCACATAGATCAGCGAACCACACCCACTTGGCAGCTGTTGTGTGGGTACTAAGTGTTACTCTGACGGGAATTGAGAAGATGGAATTTAGAGATTGCCCACTGCTGCTCACTAAGCCTTGCCAACATATGGAAGTTCAAATTCCAGCATGTGGTCAGGTCACAAATCAGTTTGTGATGAGAAAAATTTAAGGCTGCTGCGGCAAGGCTAGACCGGTAAAAGCCTGAGATGACTTCCAGAAATGTGCGCTGACATGGCGTACTTTGGTAAGTAGGTCTAGCAAGTTAGGGTATATTTTTGAAAACCACTGTACAACCAAGTTCAGCATGTGGGTTATGCAAGGAACGTGTACCAGCTTGCCGAGATTTAAAGCCACCACCAAGTTTTGCCCATTATCGCAAACTACCAGAGCTGGATGGAGGCTCATTGAGGAGATCCACTGATTGGACTCTCTTTTAACGGCTCAGCTGCTTTGTGAGCTTTATCACCTAAACAGATGAGCTTAAGCAGAGGACAAGGCAGAACAGCAGATTTCCCAGATGGTGAGAGATGGGGAGGCTAGTTCCACTGGGGATAAGGAGGAGGAGAGGCATGAAGTGAAATATGAGGACACTGAAACCCCGATGGAAGTTGGTCCCGCTATTCTTGGTGTGGATAAGATGTGTGATGTCCCAGTTTCTGACTCTGTTCCAGACTCCACAAGGTTAAGTAAGTGTGCCATCAGAGAAATGTATCGTCCCTGCCACAAGTACTTGTCCATGTGTTTGAGGTTAGGTGGACCTTCCTTGTGACTGTGTTGGCCAGAGCATGACTGATATTATGTAACATGTGCTGATGTAGTGCGGGTACTGCACATCGGGAAAAATAATGTCGGCTGGGAATCAATTAATATGGGGTTAATGCTGCCGAGAGGTCGCGGAAAGACTCAGTTTCCACAAGTCGATAGGGCAACATTTCAAGGGCTAGCATTCTGGCAATGTGGGTGTTTAGTGCTTGGGCCTCTGGGTGAGTGGCTGGATTTTTCTGCTTTCTGGTAAACATCTGGGACAGGGACAACTGAATGCTGTGCTGGGACAATGAACTGGACATGGTTGCTGATTGTTGTGTGTGTGCAACCGCTGGTTGCTTCATAATGAACAGATTGGGAAGGCCATAACACAGGGGAAGGGGCAGACCTTCAGACAAACATTTTGTACCCAGGCATTCTGCCCACCTACTGGGGTGCTTGGCTGCCCTGTGCTTTTGCATGCTGGTGGTGCCCAGATGGGCAGTGTTCTTGCATCTTCTTAGTTTGGTTTGGCAGATTCTGTAAATTACAGTTGTTTTATCTGAAGGACTTTCAGAATAAAACTGTCATACAGGGGAAAAATGCACCTTTGGTCTTTTATCTAGCCAAGTGAGGGGGCTCTGTGGAACAGTTGACAGAGTTCTACTTCTGGGCAAACCACTGCCTCTTCTTGCCTGTTTTGTTGCTATGGATCCATTCCCCTCTCTACTGGTGTGCAAGGTTTGATCAGTGGCCACATCATCGAGCACGTCGTCTTCCAATTCCTCAATATGATCCTCCGTCTGAATTGCGATTTGAGGCTGACCTGATGGAAAGTGTCATGATTATCCTCTACCTCTTCAAACATGAATTTATATTCCCCAAAGTGGCTTTCTTCTGGTTGTGGGTGCTCAAATGTTTGGGCATCACTGCACTCCACCATGTCAAAACCGTCTTTAATGGTGCATGTTGAGAGGCCTGACAAATTACAAGGGAATATAAACAGTTCCTCAGAGTGGCCAGCATTGGGGTCATATGTCTCCTGGGACTCTTAATGGTGTGAGGAAGAGGGGCCAGGTTGAGGATTCAGAGGACAAGCCTCTTGGCTATTGAAACTGGACTGTGTGAAAGACTTGGTGGTGCTGTTTGTCAACACACTGGAGGCTTTGTCTCAAACCCACAACATCCTCACACTTGTCTGGGTTTGATAGTGGTGTAAAGCACTGAACAAATTTTGACAGGAACGTAGAATGAGATACAGTCACCTTCGGATCTGTCACACTGAATTGGCGTGCATCACCATATCCACTTCCCTTTCTCATCTTGAATGTGTTATGCTTATGAAACAAAAAAGTACTGGCTTTATTTTTCACAAGTACCCTCAGAGGTGTCATGTACAAATTCACTGTATCCAGCAATGTGTGGCTAATTTTTTGAGATTGCAGCTTGATTACACATGGCAACAGCAGACTGAAGTAACTAACATGTAAATAGTCACATTTGCGTATCTCTGCAGGCTTTACACTAGTCGCACAACTGCTAGATAAAGATACGCTATTTTTTAAACAAATAGAAAATTATGATTTTTTTTCATACACCTTGCTGACACACTTCAAGCGCGAAGTAATGAAGATTATTGCCCATGCTAAATTGTCACGTAAGATTATCTTTACCCAAATTCCACCAGTTGCACAACTGCTAGATAAAAATATGCAATTTTTTAAACCTATAAAAAATTATGATTTTTTTTTTAGATTGCCTTGCTGACACACTCCAAGTGCGAAGTAAAGAGGGTTATTGACCCTGTTAAACTGTCACTTAAGATTATTTCTAGTTGGATTGTGCCAGTCGCACAACTGCTAGATAAAGATATGCTATTTTTTAAACCAATAGAAAATCATGATTTTTTTTAGATTGCCTTGCTGACACACCTCAAATGTGGAGTAATGCAGACTATTGCCCCTGCTAAATTGTTACATAACATCTCTACCCTGATTGCGCCAGTCGCACAACTGCTAGATAAAGATATGCTATTTTAACAATACAAAATTTATTTTTTTTAGATCGCCTTGCTGACACACACCAAATGTGGAGTAATGAAGATTATTGCCCCTGTTAAATTGTCAAGTAAGATTATCTCTACCCGGATTGCAACAGTCGCACAACTGCAAGATAAAGATATATTATTTTTTAACCCCTTTCTGACATCTGACTTACTATCCCATCGAGGTGGTATGGGCCTTTATGACCACCAACACTATAGTATGTCATCACTGATCAGCCGCACTGAAGGGGGAAACGCGGCCGATCGGGGCCGGGTGTCAGCTGACTATCGCAGCTCACATCTGGCACTATGTGCCAGGAGCGGTCACGGACCGCTCCTGGCACGTCAACCCCGGGAACACTGTGATCAAACATGATCGCAGCGATCCAATGGCACAGGGAAGCATCGCACAGGGAGGGGGCTCTGCGTGCTTCCCTAAGACCCTTGGAGCAATGCGATGTGATTGCGTTGCTCTGAGGGTCTCCTACCTCCTCCTCCCTGCAGGCCCCAGATCCAAAATGGTCACGGGGGCCTTCTGGGTCCTGCAGGGAGGTGGCTTGCAAGCGCCTGCTCAGAGCAAGCGCTGGCAAGCCTCCTTCAGTGCTTGTTTGATCGCTGATCTGACACAGTGCACTGCAAAGTGTCAGATCAGCGATCTGACACTGTAGTATGATGTCCCCCTTGGGCAATGTTACAAAGTTAAAAAAAAAAGTTACATGTGTAAAAAAAAAATTTTCCATGCAGGGTACAGTACAATGTTACCCTATGGAAAACCAAAACCGCTGTGCCCACTTTGCTTTTTTCTGCTTGAAAATCCGCGCGGATTTTCTGCAGAAAAAAAGAAAGTATCATGTCAATTCTTTCTGCGGATTCCGCAGCGGTTTTCCACCTGCACCAATAGGAAAGTGCAGTTGGAAAACCGCAGTGGAATCCGCAGTATAAACCGCACAAAAAACCGCAGTGAAAAGCACCGCGGTTTTGCTCTGCGGTTTTTACAAATCCGCTGCGGAAAAATCCGCAGCAAAATCAGCAACGTGTGAACAAGCCCTTAAAGTACACATATTTAGTATCACCATGTCCATAACAATCCGGCCTATAAAACTGTCTCACTAGTTATCCCCTTCAGTGATCACAGTAAAAAATAAACCGAGGCAAAAAACAATGCTTTATTATCATAACGCTGAACAAAAAGTGGAATAACATGCGATCAAAGAGGGATATAAAAAAACATGGTACTACTGAAAACGTCATCTTGTCCCGCAAAAAACGAGCCGCCATACAGCATCATCAGCGAAAAAATAAAAAGCGATGCAAAAATAATTATTTTTTATATACAATAAATTTTATCATATAAAAGCGCCAAAACATAAAAAAATGAGATAAATGAGGTATCGCTGTAATCGTACTGACCCGAAGAATAAAACTGCTTTATCAATTTTACCTCACATGGAACTGTATAAACACCCTCCAAAAGAAATTCATGAATTGCTGGTTTTTGCTCACTCTGCCTCACAAAAATCGGAATAAAAAGCGATCAAAAAATGTCACGTTCCCAAAAATTATACCAGTAAAAATGAAAACTCGTCTTGCAGAAACAAGACCTCACATGACTCTGTGGACCAAATATGGAAAAATTATAGCTCTCAAAATGTGGAGACACAACAACAATTTTTTTCAATTAAAAGTGTCTTTAAGTGTGTGACAGCTGCCAATCATAAAAATCCACTAGAACACCCACTATAAATGTAAATCAAACCCCCCTTCTTCACCCCCTTAGTTAGAGAAAAATAATAAAATTAAAAAAATGCATTTATTTCCATTTTCCCATTAGGGTTAGGGTTAGGGCTACAGTTAGGGTTAGAGTTGGGGTTAAAGTTAAGATTAGGGTTGGGACTAAAGTTAGGTTTAGGGTTGGGACTACAGTTAAGGTTAGGATTGGGGCTAAAGTATGGGTTAGGTTTGGGGCTAAAGTTAGGGTTAGGGCTACTGTTGGGGTTGGGGCTACAGTTAGGGTTAGGGTTGGGGATAAAGTTAGGGTTAAGGTTGGGGCTACAGTTAGGGTTAGGCTAGGGGTTAAAGTTAGGGTTGGAGCTACAGTTTGGGTTAGGACTGGGGCTAAAGTTAGGGTTAGGGTTGGGGCTACAGTTAAGGTTACGGTTGGGGCTAAAGTTAGGGTTTGGATTACATTTACGGTTAGGATTAGGGTTGGGATTAGGGTTAGGGGTGTGTCAGGGTTAGGGGTGTGGTTAGGCTTATGGTTGGGATTGGGGTTAGGGTTGTGTTGGAGTTAGGGGTGTGGTTAGGGTTGGGATTATGGGTGTGTTGGAGTTAAGGATGTGGTTGGGATTAGGGTTAGGGGCATGTTCGGGTTAGAGGTGTAGTTAGGGTTATGGCTAGGGTTGAGATTAGGGTTAGGGGTGTGCTTGGGATAGGGTTTCAGTTAGAATTGGGGGTTTCCACTGTTTAGGCACAACAGGGGATCTCCAAGCACGACATGGCGTCCAATCTCAATTCCAGCCAATTCTGCATTGAAAAAGTAAAAAAGAGCTCCTTCCCTTCCGAGCTCTCCCGTGCACCAAAACAGGGGTTTACCTCAACATATGGGGTATCAGCGTACTCAGGACTAATTGAACAACAACTTTTGGGGTCCAATTTCTCTGGTTACCCTTGGGAAAATAAAAATTTGGGGGGCTAACAAATCATTTTTGCGGGAAAAAAATGATTTTTTATTTTCTCGGCTCTGCGTTATAAACTGTAGTGAAACACTTGGGGGTTAAAGGTTCTCACAACACATCTAGATAAGTTCCTGGGGGGGTCTAGTTTCCAATATGTGGTCAATTGTGAGGGGTTTCTACTGTTTAGGTACATCAGGGGCTCTGCAAACACAATGTGATGCCTGCAGACCATTCCATCTAAGTCTGCATTCCAAACAGCGCTCCTTCCCTTCCGAGCTCTGCCATGAGCCCAAACAATCGTTCCCCCCCCCACAAATGGGGTATCAGCGTACTCAGAACAAATTGGACAACAAATTTTGAGGTCCAGTTTCTCCTGTTAACCTTGGGAAAATACAAAACTGTGGGCTAAAAAATTTTTTTGTGGAAAAAAAGAATTTTTATTTTGACGGCTCTGCGTGTTAGGTGTCGAGTTCCTGCCGCTGCACATGGGGTATCTAGAACCATGTCCGCTGCGGTCTCCCATTCTTCTCCAGCTGCAGTGGAACCTGCTCAGTGGAGACATCGGTCCCAGTGCCTGGCTCGGACAGATACTGCACGTTTGGTTACTGCTGCCCTTCCAGGTTCAGCCATTATAACCAGTACTGTTCGGAGGCAAGCAGGCGTTCCTGGGACTAAGTCTTGTTTTTCTCCTCTCATTGGAGGTCGGGGGTCACACACTCAGGTCCTGTAGCTGCTCCTATTGGTCCACTAGGAAGGTCTTGGAGCGCTACAACTATAAAAGGTATGCATGGCCGCACGGAAATGCGCTAGTATCATTTGTGTTTGGCTGTTGCCAGTGGATACTCTACCACTCAGTATATATATGGTGTGAGTCTTTTTAGCTTTGGGGCTGTACACTCAGGCAGGCAGCTAGCATCAATGGGGGCAGGGCCGGACTGGGACTAAAATTCAGCCCTGGCATTTGAAGTTACACAGGCCCACTTGTCACATGGTGACTGTATAATATCTTTGTACACTTGTAGGCAGGGCCGATTTTAGGCAAAGTGGGGCCCTAGGTAAAATTTAAAATGGGGCCCCAAATGCTAACATATCGCACATCACAGAAAAGCATTTCTGTTGTATTTACGTGCGCTGAGTTCAGGCCGCTAAATGAGTTTGATCGACAATACTGAAGTTGTTCAACGCTTGTTTCCCGGCCTCTTTCCACCATCTGAGAAAGAATGATGGGACAGAACGATCACTAACAGATCACTAACAGATCACCATACAGTATCATGTTATCAGCAGCACATCTACAGTTTACACTGGCGATGTGCTGCTGAGAACAATGATTTTTGTTCCAGCAAAAACAATCTGAATATGCAGCATTTTACTTGTTTAGTAAAATACACCCCATAGTCCTCCATATATTATAATGTGCTCCACAGTCCTCCATATAGTATAATACACTCCCTATAGTCCTCCATATATTGAAATACACTGCTCAGTCCTCCACATAGTATAATATACTCCTCATAGTCCTCCATATAGCATAATACACTCCTCATAGTGCTCCATATAGTATAATGCACCGCCATAGTCATCCATGTAGTACAATTCACTTCCCATAGTATACTGCACCCCATAGTTCTTCATATAGTATAACGTATTCCCCATAGTCCTCGATACAGTATAATGCAGCCCACATATAGTATAATGCAGCCAACCCAGAGTATAATGCAGCCACCCCAGAGTATAATGCAGCCACCCCACAGAGTATACTGCAGCCACCCCAGAGTATAATATAACCCCCAAAGAATATAATACAGCCCACCTCCCCATATTATATAATGTAGCCCCCCATAGAATATAATGCAGCCCCCCACAGTATATAACACAGCCTCCCCCATAGAATATAATATACCCCCACAATAGTATATAACACAGCCACATAGTACATAACATGGCCTCCCCCATACAATATAATATACTCCCCATAGTATATAGCAAAGCCCAGATATTATATAGCACAAACCGCATAGTATATAGCACAGCCTGCATAATATAGCACAGCCCGCGTAGTAGATAACACGGCCCACACAGTAGTATACAGCACAGACCACACAGTAGTATACAGCACAGCCCACAGAGTAATATATATAGCACAGCCCACAGAGTAATATATACAGCACAGCCCACAGAGTACTATATACAGCACTGCCCACAGAGTAATATATACAGCACAGCCCACAGAGTAATATATACAGCACAGCCCACAGAGTACTATATACAGCACAGCCAACAGAGTACTATATACAGCACAGCCCACAGAGTACTATATACAGCACAGCCCACAGAGTACTATATACAGCACAGCCCAAAGAGTACTACATACAGCACAGCCCACAGAGTAATATATACAGCACAGCCCACAGAGTACTATATACAGCACAGCCCACAGAGAACTATATACAGCACAGCCCACAGAGTAATATATACAGTACAGCCCACAGAGTAATATATACAGCACAGCCCACATAGTAATATATACAGCACAGCCCACAGAGTACTATATACAGCACTGCCCACAGAGTAATATATACAGCACAGCCCACAGAGTAATATATACAGCACTGCCCACAGAGTAACATATACAGCACAGCCCACAGAGTAATATATACAGCACAGCCCACAGAGTAATATATACAGCACAGCCCACAGAGTAATATATACAGCACAGCCCACAGAGTACTATATACAGCACAGCCCACAGAGTAATATATACAGCACAGCCCACAGAGTACTATATACAGCACAGCCCACAGAGTAATATATACAGCACAGCCCACAGAGTAATACAGGTCCTTCTCAAAAAATTAGCATATAGTGTTAAATTTCATTATTTACCATAATGTAATGATTACAATTAAACTTTCATATATTATAGATTCATTATCCACCAACTGAAATTTGTCAGGTCTTTTATTGTTTTAATACTGATGATTTTGGCCTACAACTCCTGATAACCCAAAAAACCTGTCTCAATAAATTAGCATATCAAGAAAAGGTTCTCTAAACGACCTATTACCCTAATCTTCTGAATCAACTAATTAACTCTAAACACATGCAAAAGATACCTGAGGCTTTTAAAAACTCCCTGCCTGGTTCATTACTCAAAACCCCCATCATGGGCAAGACTAGCGACCTGACAGATGTCAAGAAGGCCATCATTGACACCCTCAAGCAAGAGGGTAAGACCCAGAAAGAAATTTCTCAACAAATAGGCTGTTCCCAGAGTGCTGTATCAAGGCACCTCAATGGTAAGTCTGTTGGAAGGAAACAATGTGGCAGAAAACGCTGTACAACGAGAAGAGGTGACCGGACCCTGAGGAAGATTGTGGAGAAGGACCGATTCCAGACCTTGGGGAACCTGAGGAAGCAGTGGACTGAGTCTGGTGTGGAAACATCCAGAGCCACCGTGCACAGGCGTGTGCAGGAAATGGGCTACAGGTGCCGCATTCCCCAGGTAAAGCCACTTTTGAACCACAAACAGCGGCAGAAGCGCCTGACCTGGGCTACAGAGAAGCAGCACTGGACTGTTGCTAAGTGGTCCCAAGTACTTTTTTCTGATGAAAGCAAATTTTGCATGTCATTCGGAAATCAAGGTGCCAGAGTCTGGAGGAAGACTGGGGAGAAGGAAATGCCAAAATGCCTGAAGTCCAGTGTCAAGTACCCAGTCAGTGATGGTGTGGGGTGCATTGTCAGCTGCTGGTGTTGGTCCACTGTGTTTCATCAAGGGCAGGGTCAATGCAGCTAGCTATCAGGAGATTTTGGAGCACTTCATGCTTCCTGGCACCTGCTCACAGTGCCAAAACCACTGGTAAATGGTTTACTGACCATGGTATTACTGTGCTCAATTGGCCTGCCAACTCTCCTGACCTGAACCCCATAGAGAATCTGTGGGATATGGTGAAGAGAAAGTTGAGAGACGCAAGACCCAACACTCTGGATGAGCTTAAGGCCGCTATTGAAGCATCCTGGGCCTCCATAACATCTCAGCAGTGTCACAGGCTGATTGCCTCCATGCCACGCCGCATTGAAGCAGTCATTTCTGCCAAAGGATTCCCGACCAAGTATTGAGTACATAACTGAACATTATTATTTGATGGTTTTTTTGTTTGTTATTAAAAAACACTTTTATTTGATTGGACGGTTGAAATATGCTAATTTATTGAGACAAGTTTTTTGGGTTATCAGGAGTTGTAGGCCAAAATCATCAGTATTAAAACAATAAAAGACCTGACAAATTTCAGTTGGTGGATAATGAATCTATAATATATGAAAGTTTAATTGTAATCATTACATTATGGTAAATAATGAAATTTAACACTATATGCTAATTTTTTTGAGAAGGACCTGTATATACAGCACTGCCCACAGAGTAATAAATACAGCACAGCCCACAGAGTAATATATACAGCACAGCCCACATAGTAATATATACAGCACAGCCCACAGAGTAATATATACAGCACTGCCCACAGAGTAATATATACAGCACAGCCCACATAGTAATATATACAGCACAGCCCACAGAGTACTATATACAGCACTGCCCACAGAGTAATATATACAGCACAGCCCACAGAGTAATATATACAGCACTGCCCACAGAGTAACATATACAGCACAGCCCACAGAGTAGTATATACAGCACAGCCCACAGAGTAATATATACAGCACAGCCCACAGAGTAATATATACAGCACTGCCCACAGAGTAACATATACAGCACAGCCCACAGAGTAATATATGCAGCACAGCCCTCAGAGTACTATATACAGCACAGCCCACAGAGTAATATATACAGCACAGCCCACAGAGTAATATATACAGCACTGCCCACAGAGTAATATATACAGCACTGCCCACAGGGTAATATATACAGCACAACCCAAAGAGTAATATATACAGCACTGCCCTCAGAGTAATATATACAGCACAGCCCACAGAGTAATATATACAGCACTGCCCACAGAGTAATATATACAGCAGAACCCAAAGAGTAATATATACAGCACTGCCCACAGAGTAATATATACAGCACAGCCCACAGAGTAATATATACAGCACTGCCCACACAGTAATATATACAGCACAGCCCACAGAGTAATATATACAGCACAGCCCACAGAGTAACATATACAGCACAGCCCACAGAGTACTATATACAGCACAGCCCACAGAGTAATATATACAGCACAGCCCAAGAGAGTAATATATACAGCACAGCCCACAGAGTACTATATACAGCACAGACCACAGAGTAATATATACAGCACAGCCCACAGAGTAATATATACATCACAGCCCACAGAGTAATATATACAGCATAGCCCACAGAGTAATATATACAGCACAGCCCACAGAGTAATATATACAGCACTGCCCACAGAGTACTATATACAGCACAGCCCACAGAGTACTTTATACAGCACTGCCCACAGAGAACTATATATAGCACTGCCCACAGAGTAATATATACAGCACAGCCCACAGAGTAATATATACAGCACAGCCCACAGAGTACTATATACAGCACAGCCCACAGAGTAATATATACAGCACAGCCCACAGAGTAATATATACAGCACTGCCCACAGAGTAATAAATACAGCACAGCCCACAGAGTACTATATACAGCACAGCCCACAGAGAACTATATATAGCACAGCCCACAGAGTACTATATACAGCACAGCCCACAGAGTACTATATACAGCACTGCCCACAGAGAACTATATATAGCACAGCCCACACAGTAGTATACAGCACAGAGCACAGCCCGCATCTCTTATCTTCCTCCAACCCCCAACCCGCGAGAATAGCCCACAGTCCAGTAAAAAAACAACAAAAAAAAAACACTCTCCTCACCTTTCCTCTTGCCCGCGTTGCTCCCTGTTCCTGTCTCAGCAGCTGCAGTCTGCCCGGGACACAGCAGGTGCGCGATGATATGACGTCATCGCGCACCTGCAGTGTCAGAGGCAGAGCGGGGAATGATGGGAGAGGGAGCGTCTGTAGACGCTCTCTCCTCCATCATTGCATTCAACTGTACTGGCGTCTATACGCCGGTATAGTTGAATGCGACGGTGAGGGGGGGAGTCGGCGGGGGCGCGGGGAGGCGGATCGAGTGGCCCACTACTGGCACCGGCCCTTCTGGCATTTGCCAGAAGTGCCCGATGGCCAGTCCGGCCCTGAATGGGGGCAATTAGCCTTGGCTTAGCATCTGGTTCCTTCATGTGTGCGGTTAGCAAAGAAGAGTTCCAGAGCAAGCACAACCCTAGTTAGGGTATTAATCTCTGTGCACAGCGTGACTCTGTGAGGTAAGAGCTCGCTTTCATTTCACACGGTGTGAAGTTTAACCCACGTGTGAGCTCAGTATCCATCCGCCATTACTTTGCAGCAGATATCTCTGCACGGTAGACCCAGGGCTGCGAACGCACCTCGTATAATTCTCTCTATTATTTGGTGCGTTCCGCTAGCCCTAACAGTATACTAGCGCCAGGGTCTGGCTAGAAGTGGCGGACGAACAGCAACTGCTGCAGTACATCCAGCAGCTAGAAGGCAGGTTGGCGGCTCTCGAGTGCACAACCTCAGCTGTGGATGTTTCCGCCGTATCTGTTCAGGCTGCTAGCATGGCTGCAGAAAGTTTGTCCACTGCCACCCCTGTTCCCACCTTATCTCGCCTCCCGCTGCCAGATAAATACTTTGGTGATAGTAAATCTTGTAGGGGTTTCGTGAGCCAGTGTGCAATACACCTCGAGCTCCTGCCTGCACGTTTTCCCACAGAGTGGGCAAAGGTGGGATTCATAATATATCTCCTGTTGGACAGGGCGTTGGAGTGGGCTGCGCCGCTGTGGGATCGTGGCGATCATGTGGTGCAGAGTGCTCTGCTGTTCTTGAGCACTCTGAAACAGATCTTTTTAGAACCTCGAGATACCCATGATATGGCGCTCCAACTGTTGGCATTGACTCAGGGCTCGTCCATGGTCAGCCATTTTGCCGTCCACTTCTGGACTTTAGCATCTGAGCTGGAATGGTCGGATAAAGCCCTCATCCCTGTATTTTGGAGGGGGCTAGCTGACCATGTGAAGAATGCTTTGGCCACTAGGGACATTCCCGCCACACTGGAGGAGCTAATAGCTGTATCTACTTGCATAGGTTATGGCTGGTTCCCACCTTCGCCAAACTTTTGGAATCTCCGGTTCAGGCGCCTGAGTCACATGAGGCCATGGAGGTGTCACGAGCGGGATCTAAGTCTCGGACTGCTCGTGCACTCAAGGTCTGTCATGTTTGCCAGCAGTCAGGACATCTTGCCTCCAGATGTTCCCAGAGGTCGGGAAAATGTCAGCATCTAGTGGTTGTAGTAGGAGGTACACTAGACATCACAACATTTTCCTCCAAACTGTCCTTTAAGGGGACAATTACCATAGGCTCATCCACTCATTCGATAGAGCTTTACGTGGATTCCGGGGCGGAGGGCAATTTTATGTCATCTGCCTTCGCCCAGTGACATGATGCTTGCCAAACCAGTGACCGTATGAGTGGTGAATGGGTCGACACTGCCCTCACAGATAACACACCAGACCATCCCATTTACTCTATCTATGTCGCCATCTCATGAGATTATTTCTTTACTCGTCATTCCTGAGAGAATTGATGAGGTCCTGTTAGGGATACCTTGCCCACGGTACCACTCCCCTCATATAGAGTGGTCCAAAGGCAGAAATTTGGGATGGAGTGAATCTTGTGAGAGTAGATGTCAGAGGGACTGTGTTCAAGTTGTTACTACTGAGGTACCCGCAGATCTTTCCTATCTCCCCAACAATATTTGCCCTATGCGGACATGTTCTCCAAAAGGGCTGTGGAGACCCTTCCGCCTCACCGCCCCTATGACTGTCCTATAGACCTCTTGCCTGGCGCTGAGCCTCCACGGGGTCGAGTCTACCCGTTATCTCTCCCGGAGATGGAGGTAATGTCTCAGTACATCCAGGAGAATCTGCCAAGAGGATTCATTAGGAAGTCGGTGTCACCTGCAGGGGCTGGGTTTTTCTTTGTGCAGAAGAAGAATGGAGAATTATGTCCATGCATAGATTACAGGGGTCTTAATGCCATCACCGCTAAGAACAAGTACCGACTGCCGCTGATATCTGACCTCTTTGATAGGCCTTGGGGAGCAAGGGTATTTACTAATCTAGATCTGCAGGGTGCTTACAACCTGATTCACATCCGTGAGGGGGACAAATGTTGTTTTACTCAGCATTGAGCTCAATCTCTCTTCTGTGTACCATCCCGAGACGAATGGGTTGGTAGAGAGGGCCAACCAGACTCTGGTCACATACCTGCAACATTTTGTCTCCGCCAGGCAGGTTGAATGTGCATCCTTGTTACCTTGGGTGGAATTTGCTTTGAACAGCACCATAGCCGACTCCACCGGGCAGACTACATTTCTCCTTAATTACGGCCAACATCCGCGTGTCCCTGTGCCATGCCTGTATCATCCACCGATTCTAGGGTGGCAGACTGGGCGGTGGAGGCATGTGACATTTGGGACTGCACACAGGATGCCATCCGGGCCTCCAAGGAGAGAATGAGTGTTTCTGCCGATGCACACCAGCGCCCCACTCCGACCTATGCTCCTGACGACTTAGTGTGGCTCTCCGCCCGTAACATCAGGCTGCGAGTTGAGTCCACTAAGTTTGCGCCTCACTACATAAGCCCTTTCAAGATTCTGGAACAGGTTACTGCACGTTTGGTTACTGCTGCCCTTCCAGGTTCAGCCATTATAACCAGTACTGTTCGGCGGCAAGCAGGCGCTCCTGGGACTAAGTCCTGCTTTTCTCCTTCTGGGCATGCCCAAGGGAAGACCTCTCATTGGAGGTCGGGGGTCACACACTCAGGTCCTGTAGCTGCTCCTAGTGGTCTACTAGGAAGGTCCTGGAGAGCTACAACTAGCAATGCGCTAGTATCGTTTGTGTTTGGCTGTTGCCAGGGGATACTCTACCACTCAGTATATATGTGGTGTGAGTCTGTTTAGCTTTGGGGCTGTACACTCAGGCAGGCAGCTAGTGTCAGTGGGGGCAATTAGCCTTGGCTTAGCATCTGGTTCCTTCATGTGTGCGGTTAGCACAGAAGAGCTCCAGAGCAAGCACAACCCTAGTTAGGGTATTAATTTCTGTGTACAGCACGACTCTGTGAGGCAACAGAGCTCGCTTTCATTTCACACGGGGTGAAGTTTAACCCACGTGTGAGCTCAGTATCCATCCGCCATTACTTAGCAGCAGGTATCTCGGCACGGTGGACCCCGGGCTGCGAACGCACTTCGTATCATTCTCTCTATTACTTGGTGTGTTCCGCTAGCATTAACACTGCGTTATAAACTGTAGTGAAACACTTTGGTGTTCAAAGTGCTCACTACACATCTGCATAAGTTCCTTAGGGGGTTTACTTTACAAAATGGTGTCACTTGTGGGGGGTTTCAATGTTTAGGCACATCAGAAGCTCTTCAAATGCGACATGGCGTCCTATCTCAATTCCAGTCAATTTTGCATTGCAAAGGGAAATGGCGCTCTTTCCTATCTGAGCTCTGCCATGTGCCCAAACAGTGGTTTACCCTCACATATGGGGTATCATCATACTCAGAACAAATTGTACAAAACTTTTGGGGTCCAATTTCTCCTGTTACTCTTGGTAAAATGAAACAAATTGGAGCTAAATTAAATTTTTTATGAAAAAAAGTTAAATGTTTATTTTTTTTTAAACATTCCAAAAATTCATGTGAAACACCTGAAGGGTTGATAAACTTCTTTAATGTGGTTTTCAGCACCTTGAGGGGTGCAGTGTTTAAAATGGTGTCACACTTGGGTATTTTCTATCGTATAGACCCCTCAAAGTGACTTCAAATGTGATGTAGTCCCTAAAAAAGAAATGGTGTTGTAAAAATGAGAAATTGCTGGTCAAATTTAACCCTTATAACTCCCTAACAAAAACAAACTTTGGTTCCAAAATTGTGCTGATGTAAAGTAGACATGTGGAAAATGTTACTTATTAAGTATTTTGTGTGACATAACTCTGATTTAAGGGCATAAAAATTCAAATTTTGAAAATTTGCGAAATTTATAAAATTTTCGCCAAAATTCCATTTTTTTTCACAAATAAACGCAGGTAATATGAAATAATCTATTTCACTAACATGAAGTAAAATATGTCACAAGAAAACAGTGTCCAAATCACTGGGATCCATTGAAGACTTCCAGAGTGATAACATCATAAAGGGACAGTGGTCAGAATTGTAAAAATTGGCACGGTCATTAACGTGCAAACCATCCTTGGGGGTAAATGGGTTGAACAAATATATTTCTGGGGGGATTTTTTTACATTACCTTTATGATATATGCCAACAGCAGACTCTGAGACATTTATGGTAAATAGTGATGTTTCCGTAGCTCAAGAGGCTTTGCGCCAGTCACACAACTGCTAGACAAATATTACGTAATTAATAGTGATGACCGAATGTGCTCGCCACTGCTCATTACTCGCCAGAGTATCACGATGCTCGATGTACTCGGCGAGCACAGAGCATTTCTGGGATTATTCAGCGGTAACTGGTGTCTCCACCCAGCATTTTTGGCAGACTTTAGAGACCCAATCACGATGCAGGGATTGTCTGCCAGGCCATGAAATGCCGCAGATATCTTTGTTGTGGTCGCCGCACAGCATCATCCCGAGTATAAGAGACCTGTTGCCGCCCTGCTCGCCGCATTTTGCTCTGGATTCAGCGAGAGTAGGGAGAGATGCTGCCGAGATAGGGTCAGAATTGTGGTTTTTAGAGGTAGTGTAGGTCTGCAACTCTTAAATCCACAACTCCAGAGAAACCAACAGTTCTTTTTAGGGCTAATTCATGGGTCCCAATATTTCAGCACTAGGTAGGCAGGGCACAGCACATCCACATCAGTGCAAGGCCTGCAGGCGCTGTATGTGCATCCATTGCTGCCACGGCATCCTTCCCAAAGCTCCATAAGTGTCTGCTGCTGCTGGTGCAGCTTCTTTACTATATACCTAGTTGCATTATTTTTTTCCAAAAAATTCAGCCCCCACAAAAAATATACCGTGTGTTCTGTCATACTGAGGCCTGTTTAGAAATCATAGTTTGTCAGGCATACATAGCATCGTAGTGTGTGCTAGCCTTGGGCCACTTTTTTTTGTTGGTGTTTTAAATTCAATAAAAAAGTCTCATATATCTGCGTGCTCCAAGTTTTGGCATTTTAGGCCATTTTGCCACTGTTTTTGCTGTTTTACTCTAATCATATACAGCACTATTTGGCATTTCTAACAAAAACAGTCCACATATTTTCCAGTGTGGTATTTCTGTGATAGCCCTCATATATCTGCGTGCTCCAAGTTTGGTCATTGTAGGCCGGTGTACCCCTTTTTTTGCTGTCTGTTACTCTAATTATGTACAGCACTACTTAGCATCAAAAATATAAAAAGGCCACATATTTGCCAGTGTGGTATTTCCCTGAGAGCCTTCATTTATCTGCATGCTCCAAGTTTGGTCATTATAGGCCGGAGGACCACTTTTTTTGATGTCTGTTACTGAAATTATATACATCACTATTTGGCATTTTTTTTTAAAAAAACATGCCACATTTATGCCAGTGTGGTATTTCTGTGACAGCCCTCAAATATCTGCGTGCTCCAAGTTAGGTCATTGCAGGCCGGAGGACCATCTTTTTTGCTGTCTGTTACTGAAATTATATACAACACTATTTAGCAAAAAAAAATAAAAAGGGCACATATTTTCCAGTGTGGTATTTCCGTGACAGCCCTCATATATCTACGAGCATCAAGCTTGGTCATTGTAGTTCGGAGGACCACTTTTTTGCTGTTACTCTAACTATATATAGCACTATTTAGCATTTGAAAAAAAAAAACAGGCCACATATTTGCCAGTGTGATCTTTCCGTGACAGCCCTCATATATCTTCGTGCTCCAAGTTTGATCATTGCAGGCCGGAGGACTACTTTTTTTGCTGTCTGTTACTGAAATTATATACAGCACTATTTAGTATCAAAAATTATAAAAAGGGCACATATTTGCCAGTGTGGTATTTCCATGAGAGCCCTCATGTATCTGCATGCTCAAAGTTTGGTCATTGTAGGCCAGTATACCATTTATTTGGCTGTCTGTTACTCTAATTGTATACAGCACTATTTAGCATTTCTAAAAAAAAACAGGCCACAAATTTGCCAGTGTGGTATTACTGTGACAGAACTCATATATCCAAGTTTGGGCATTGTAGGCCGTTTTGCCACTGTTTTTGCTGTGTTTTAGGCCGGCGTCACACTGGCGAGTTTTACGGACGTATGAGCGCAGAAAATACACCCATAAAATATGCATAACACACGGCCCAATGATTCTCTATGGCCCAGCTCCTATCAGCCGTATTTTACGGATCCGTATTATACGGTCTTCTACGGCCGTACAAAATCGCAGCATGCTGCATTTGTCACCGTATTGCGCATAAAAATCACCAATGAAAGTCTATGGGGGCGAGAAAATACGGATTACACACGGACCAGCAGTGTGACTTGCGAGAAATACGCCAGACATCTCCACTAGGGTTGAGCGACTTTCATTTTTTTAAGATCGAGTAGGGTTTTGGGAAACCCGATTTTGTCCAGAGTCGAGTCGAGTGCAGTCGGCCGATTATCGCTAAAAGTCGGGGATCGACCGAAACACGAAACCCAATGCAAGTCAATGGGGAAGCATAGTCGGCAGTGAGTGGAGGCCAGGAAAACACCTACAGTGCCCATTTTAATGCCAAAAACATCCATTCTTGTTTCTGAAGCTTGTCAATCTTAATTAACTTTATAATAATAGTTGGGCATAGGGAATTGGGGGTCATTTGGCAAAAGTTGTGGGGGGAGTAGGGCCGGCTCAAGTTTTTCGTGGGCCCAGGAAATGCGGACTACGTCACGGCGGTGTTGCAGGGAAAGGTAAGTATTTAAAAGTTGCAAGTGCTGTGATCCTGAGCAAGCAGGGGGGGGGCCCACTCGTTCGCATTGCCACTGGCACAGGGCCCCTCAAAGTACGGCGGTGTGTTTGCATGGCGGGGGCGCCTCCCACCAGCAGCGACACTTTTGCGTACTCTGAGGGGCCCTGTGCCAGTGACGTCGCCAACGAGTATGCCCCCCCACCTGATGAAGGAACCTGCACTTTCATCTGCACCTTCCTCTTTGTCCCTGTGTAAGGTGGTATAACATGCGGGAAGGGGAACCTTACTTTCAGCAGGGACAGATTCTGGCTGTGTAGAGTACAAGGGGAATGTAGTGGTCTAGGTCAATGTACCAGCAGACTCATTTAGCAGTGGCTGGGCAATGGGCAGGATGAGGAGGAAACAGATATAGGGCCAAAGAATAAAGTAGGCTACATGCAGTTCAAAATTGGTAACAGGACTAAACAGGCGGCATTGCTTTGTTCAGTGGAGTAGCAAACCCAAGAGCAGCAGACACTGTTTCAAGGGCCTAACCACACTAGTAGGCCAAATGCAGTTTAATATCTGATAGTATAGGGCGAAAGCCAGAATGTGGAAGCTCAGCTTTGTTCAGTTGAGGACAACACCAGGGAGTGGCAGACACCTTTAGTAGGCCGGAAAAGCCTATTGCATTTTTTAAAATGGTAATTTGGAGCAGAAGGTTGAAGCTCAGCTTTATTTAGTTGAGGGCAACACCAGGGAGGGGCAGAAGCCGTTAGTAGGCCCTAACCACCATTTTTGTTTTAAAACCACTTAATGAGAGCCGGAAGGTTGAAGCTCAGCTTTATTTAGTTGAGGACAACACCAGGGAGGGGCAGAAGCCGTTAGTAGGCCCTAACCACCATTTTTTTTTTTAAAACCACATAATGAGAGCCGGAAGGTTGAAGCTCAGCTTTATTTAGTTGAGGACAACACCAGGGAGGGGCAGAAGCCGTTAGTAGGCCCTAACCACCATTTTTGTTTTAAAACCACTTAATGAGAGCCGGAAGGTTGAAGCTCAGCTTTATTTAGTTGAGGACAACACCAGGGAGGGGCAGAAGCCGTTAGTAGGCCCTAACCACCATTTTTGTTTTAAAACCACTTAATGAGAGCCGGAAGGTTGAAGCTCAGCTTTATTTAGTTGAGGACAACACCAGGGAGGGGCAGAAGCCGTTAGTAGGCCCTAACCACCATTTTTTTTTTAAAACCACTTAATGAGAGCCGGAAGGTTGAAGCTCAGCTTTATTTAGTTGAGGACAACACCAGGGAGGGGCAGAAGCCGTTAGTAGGCCCTAACCACCATTTTTTTTTTTAAAACCACATAATGAGAGCCGGAAGGTTGAAGCTCAGCTTTATTTAGTTGAGGACAACACCAGGGAGGGGCAGAAGCCGTTAGTAGGCCCTAACCAAAGTTGAAGGCCAAATGCAGTTTAATTTCTGATACTATAGGCCGAAAGCCAGAAGGTGGAAGTTCCGATTTAGACAGTGGAGGACAATTTGAATTAGGGACTGCAGACAGACTTAGTAGGCTGTCCCCTGTGGACCATGCATCCACCACATTAACCCATTGCGCCGTAATGGACACGTAATCTTCCGTGGCCATGCCTACAGGTCCATGCGTCTGTTGTCAGGTGCACCTTTGTACTCACAGATTGCCAGAGTGCATGGACAATGCGGTCTTCTACATGCTGGTGGAGGGTTGGGATGGCTTTTCTCGCAAAAGAAGTGTCGACTGGTTAGCTTGTAGCGTGGTACAGCGTAGTCCATCATGGCCTTATTAATAGTAAATAAAATATATAACTAGGCTCTATGAACTTTTAAATAGGTTCCAGGGGTACACGGGCAGCATTGGTGTGGTCAGTGGAGGAGTATTGCAAGTAGGGGCTGCAGACAGGCTATCAAAGGCCTAAAATAACAAACAGTAGGCAGTCATGGCAGTTTTACATCGGTTACATGGATACACAGGCAGGCACTCCAGGCAGCATTGTGGTCAGTGGAGGAGTATTGCAAGTAGGGGCCGCAGACAGGCTATCAAAGGCCTAAAATAACAAACAATAGGCTCATGGCAGTTTCACAGCGGTTACATGGATACACGGGCAGGCAGCTTGGTGGTGGTGAGTGGAGGAGTATTTAAAGTAGGGACCGCAGACAGGCTTCAAAGGCCTAACATAAGAAAATGGGCTGGCTGTAGGCACTTTATAATTGGTTCCAGGGGTACACGGGCAGCAGTGGTCTGGTCAGTGGAGGAGTATTTAAAGTAGGGACCGCAGACAGGCTTCAAAGGCCTAACATAAGAAAATGGGCTGGCTGTAGGCACTTTATAATTGGTTCCAGGGGTACACGGGCAGCAGTGGTCTGGTCAGTGGAGGAGTATTTAAAGTAGGGACCGCAGACAGGCTTCAAAGGCCTAACATAAGAAAATGGGCTGGCTGTAGGCACTTTATAATTGGTTCCAGGGGTACACGGGCAGCAGTGGTCTGGTCAGTGGAGGAGTATTTAAAGTAGGGACCGCAGACAGGCTATCAAAGGCCTAACATAACAAACAATAGGCTCATGGCAGTTTCACAGCGGTTACATGGATACACGGGCAGGCAGCTTGGTGGTCAGTGGAGGAGTATTTAAAGTAGGGACCGCAGACAGGCTATCAAAGGCCTAAAATAACAAACAATAGGCTCATGGCAGTTTTACAGCGGTTACATGGATACACAGGCAGCTTGGTGGTGAGTGGAGGAGTATTTAAAGTAGGGACCGCAGACAGGCTATCAAAGGCCTAAAATAACAAACAATAGGCTCATGGCAGTTTCACAGCGGTTACATGGATACACGGGCAGGCAGCTTGGTGGTGGTGAGTGGAGGAGTATTTAAAGTAGGGACCGCAGACAGGCTTCAAAGGCCTAACATAAGAAAATGGGCTGGCTGTAGGCACTTTATAATTGGTTCCAGGGGTACACGGGCAGCAGTGGTCTG
Source organism: Ranitomeya variabilis (assembly GCF_051348905.1). Classification (NCBI taxonomy): domain Eukaryota; kingdom Metazoa; phylum Chordata; class Amphibia; order Anura; family Dendrobatidae; genus Ranitomeya; species Ranitomeya variabilis. The sequence goes on from NC_135232.1 coordinate 570,598,306, forward strand.
GTCAGTGGAGGAGTATTTAAAGTAGGGACCGCAGACAGGCTTCAAAGGCCTAACATAAGAAAATGGGCTGGCTGTAGGCACTTTATAATTGGTTCCAGGGGTACACGGGCAGCAGTGGTCTGGTCAGTGGAGGAGTATTTAAAGTAGGGACCGCAGACAGGCTATCAAAGGCCTAAAATAACAAACAATAGGCTCATGGCAGTTTTACAGCGGTTACATGGATACACAGGCAGCTTGGTGGTGAGTGGAGGAGTATTTAAAGTAGGGACCGCAGACAGGCTATCAAAGGCCTAAAATAACAAACAATAGGCTCATGGCAGTTTCACAGCGGTTACATGGATACACGGGCAGGCAGCTTGGTGGTGGTGAGTGGAGGAGTATTTAAAGTAGGGACCGCAGACAGGCTTCAAAGGCCTAACATAAGAAAATGGGCTGGCTGTAGGCACTTTATAATTGGTTCCAGGGGTACACGGGCAGCAGTGGTCTGGTCAGTGGAGGAGTATTTAAAGTAGGGACCGCAGACAGGCTTCAAAGGCCTAACATAAGAAAATGGGCTGGCTGTAGGCACTTTATAATTGGTTCCAGGGGTACACGGGCAGCAGTGGTCTGGTCAGTGGAGGAGTATTTAAAGTAGGGACCGCAGACAGGCTATCAAAGGCCTAACATAACAAACAATAGGCTCATGGCAGTTTCACAGCGGTTACATGGATACACGGGCAGGCAGCTTGGTGGTCAGTGGAGGAGTATTTAAAGTAGGGACCGCAGACAGGCTATCAAAGGCCTAAAATAACAAACAATAGGCTCATGGCAGTTTTACAGCGGTTACATGGATACACAGGCAGCTTGGTGGTGAGTGGAGGAGTATTTAAAGTAGGGACCGCAGACAGGCTATCAAAGGCCTAAAATAACAAACAATAGGCTCATGGCAGTTTCACAGCGGTTACATGGATACACGGGCAGGCAGCTTGGTGGTGGTGAGTGGAGGAGTATTTAAAGTAGGGACCGCAGACAGGCTTCAAAGGCCTAACATAAGAAAATGGGCTGGCTGTAGGCACTTTATAATTGGTTCCAGGGGTACACGGGCAGCAGTGGTCTGGTCAGTGGAGGAGTATTTAAAGTAGGGACCGCAGACAGGCTTCAAAGGCCTAACATAAGAAAATGGGCTGGCTGTAGGCACTTTATAATTGGTTCCAGGGGTACACGGGCAGCAGTGGTCTGGTCAGTGGAGGAGTATTTAAAGTAGGGACCGCAGACAGGCTATCAAAGGCCTAAAATAACAAACAATAGGCTCATGGCAGTTTTACAGCGGTTACATGGATACACAGGCAGCTTGGTGGTGAGTGGAGGAGTATTTAAAGTAGGGACCGCAGACAGGCTATCAAAGGCCTAAAATAACAAACAATAGGCTCATGGCAGTTTCACAGCGGTTACATGGATACACGGGCAGGCAGCTTGGTGGTGGTGAGTGGAGGAGTATTTAAAGTAGGGACCGCAGACAGGCTTCAAAGGCCTAACATAAGAAAATGGGCTGGCTGTAGGCACTTTATAATTGGTTCCAGGGGTACACGGGCAGCAGTGGTCTGGTCAGTGGAGGAGTATTTAAAGTAGGGACCGCAGACAGGCTTCAAAGGCCTAACATAAGAAAATGGGCTGGCTGTAGGCACTTTATAATTGGTTCCAGGGGTACACGGGCAGCAGTGGTCTGGTCAGTGGAGGAGTATTTAAAGTAGGGACCGCAGACAGGCTATCAAAGGCCTAACATAACAAACAATAGGCTCATGGCAGTTTCACAGCGGTTACATGGATACACGGGCAGGCAGCTTGGTGGTCAGTGGAGGAGTATTTAAAGTAGGGACCGCAGACAGGCTATCAAAGGCCTAAAATAACAAACAATAGGCTCATGGCAGTTTTACAGCGGTTACATGGATACACAGGCAGCTTGGTGGTGAGTGGAGGAGTAGTGCAAGGAGTGTCTGTCCCAGTACTCCCAAAATATAAATAGATGTTAATGTCTCGCAAAACAACCAAAACAAAAAAAAAAGGTGGCATACTTAGGTACAGGGGTGGGCTCATCTACTGAGTTTCTGACATAGTAATTTGGCAGTAACTATTTAATGGTGCCAATATAGGACACAGACACAGACTACTTTAAGTTGCATCATAGATGTCTACAAATTTGTATTGTCAGTGCCAGACATTGAATGATGTCAGCGAATAGACTAAAGATTGGTGGAGCTGTGCGACATAATTTTGCACGTGGTAGAGCACATTTTGAGCTGGGGTAGGGGGGAACTCTCTTGAGGCCGGCGGGACCGCCCCAGGGCCCCTCATGTTACAACGGTGTGTCTGACGTTGGGTGCGCACCACCACCGCCAGAGACACTACATTGTACTATGAGGGACCCAGTAGCAATGCCGTCAACCAAAAGCGAGCACACCCACCTCTTCAGACAAACAGCAGTCTCACGGGTGCTTGCGCCAAGTCGCGATACCACGGCCCCGTGTGGGGAGTTTTGCCATTTAGGGAGGTGTAAACATGTCGTATGCTGTACAATCAGCTGCAGCAAATTAGACATTAGAAAAGTAATTCACAGGCAAGAGCTTTTCATAGGAAAGCTAGGTGTCGGCCGGGCAAGGTGGGGCAAAAGATTTCGAAATCCAGTTGTGGTTCATTTTAATGAATGTTAGATCGTCAACATTTTGGGTAGCCAGACGAGTCCTTTTTTCGGTTAATATTGAACCTGCAGCACTGAATACTCTTTCTGATAGGACACTTGCTGCCGGGCAAGCAAGCTCCTGCAATGCATATTCTGCCAATTCTGGCCAGGTGTCTAATTTGGAGGCCCAGTAATCAAATGGGAATGACGGTTGAGGGAGAACATCGATAAGGGATGAAAAATAGTTAGTAACCATACTGGACAAATGTTGTCTCCTGTCACTTTCAATTGATGCAGCAGTACCTGTCCTGTCTGCGGTCATAGCAAAATCACTCCACAACCTGGTCAGAAAACCCCTCTGTCCAACGCCACTTCTGATGTGTGCACCCCTAACACTCCTAGTCTGCTGCCCCCTGGAGCTTGTGTGAGAACGATCACGTGCGCTGTGTGCTGGGAATGCCTGAAGCAAACGGTCAACAAGAGTTGATTGTTTGGTTGCTAATATTAGTTCCAAGTTCTCATGTGGCATAATATTTTGCAATTTGCCTTTATAGCGTGGATCAAGGAGGCAGGCCAACCAGTAATCGTCATCGTTCATCATTTTCGTAATGCGTGTGTCCCTTTTTAGGATACGTAAGGCATAATCCGCCATGTGGGCCAAAGTTCCAGTTGTCAAATCTCCGGTTGTGATTGGTTGAGGGGCAGTTGCAGGCAAATCTACGTCACTTGTGTCCCTCAAAAAACCAGAACCCGGCCGTGACACGCAACCAATTTCCTGTGCCCCCGTGAAAGTTTCCGCATTAAAAATATACTCATCCCCATCATCCTCCTCGTCCTCCACCTCCTCTTCGCCCGCTACCTCGTCCTGTACACTGCCCTGACCAGACAATGGCTGACTGTCATCAAGGCTTCCCTCTTCCTCTGGTGCAGACGCCTGCTCCTTTATGTGCGTCAAACTTTGCATCAGCAGACGCATTAGGGGGATGCTCATGCTTATTACGGCGTTGTCTGCACTAACCAGCCGTGTGCATTCCTCAAAACACTGAAGGACTTGACACATGTCTTGTATCTTCGACCACTGCACACCTGACAACTCCATGTCTGCCATCCTACTGCCTGCCCGTGTATCCTCCCACAAATAAATAACAGCACGCCTCTGTTCGCACAGTCTCTGAAGCATGTGCAGTGTTGAGTTCCACCTTGTTGCAACGTCTATGATTAGGCGATGCTGGGGAAGGTTCAAAGACCGCTGATAGGTCTGCATACGGCTGGCGTGTACAGGCGAACGTCGGATATGTGAGCAAAGTGCACGCACTTTGAGGAGCAGGTCGGAGAACCCAGGATAAGTTTTCAATAAGCACTGCACCACCAGGTTTAAGGTGTGAGCCAGGCAAGGAATGTGTTTCAGTTGGGAAAGGGAGATGGCAGCCATGAAATTCCTTCCGTTATCACTCACTACCTTGCCTGCCTCAAGATCTACTGTGCCCAGCCACGACTGCGTTTCTTGTTGCAAGAACTCGGACAGAACTTCCGCGGTGTGTCTGTTGTCGCCCAAACACTTCATAGCCAATACAGCCTGCTGACGCTTGGCAGTAGCTGGCCCATAATGGGACAACTGGTGTGCAACAGTGTCATCTGCCGATGGAGTGGTTGGCCGACTGCGTTCTGTGGAAGAGCTGTAGCTTCTGCAGGAGGACGAGGAGGAGGAGGAGGGGGTGCGAACGCCTACAGCCAACTGTTTCCTAGACCGTGGGCTAGGCACAACTGTCCCTAAATTGATGTCGCCTGTGGACCCTGCATCCACCACATTCACCCAGTGTGCCGTGATGGACACATAACGTCCCTGGCCATGCCTACTGGTCCATGCATCTGTAGTCAGGTGCACCTTTGTACTCACAGATTGCCTAAGTGCATGGACGATGCGCTGTTTAACATGCTGGTGCAGGGCTGGGATGGCTTTTCTGGAAAAAAAGTGTCGACTAGGTAGCTCGTATCGTGGTTCAGCGTACTCCATCAGGGCTTTAAAAGCTTCGCTTTCAACTAAACGGTAGGGCATCATCTCTAACGAGATTAGTCTAGCTATGTGGGCGTTAAAACCCTGTGTACGCGGATGCAAGGATAAGTACTTCCTTTTTCTAACCAGAGTCTCATGTAGGGTGAGCTGGACTGGAGAGCAGGAGATCGTGGAACTTTCGGGTGTGCCGGTGTACATGGCAGACTGAGAGACGGTTGGAGACGGTATTGTTTCCGCCGGTGCCCTAGATGCAATATTTCCTCCTACTAAACTGGTGATTCCCTGACCCTGACTGCTTTTGGCTGGCAAAGAAACCTGCACAGATACTGCCGGTGGTGCGGAAAATGGTGGCCTTACAGTGACGGAAGGGATGTTGCGTTGCTGACTAGCTTCATTGGCCGAGGGTGCTACAACCTTAAGGGACGTTTGGTAGTTAGTCCAGGCTTGAAAATGCATGGTGGTTAAGTGTCTATGCATGCAACTAGTATTTAGACTTTTCAGATTCTGACCTCTGCTTAAGCTAGTTGAACATTTTTGACAGATGACTTTGCGCTGATCAGTTGGATGTTGTTTAAAAAAATGCCAGACTGCACTCTTCCTAGACTCGGATCCCTTTTCAGGGATTGCAGACTGAGCTTTAACCGGATGGCCACGCTGTCCTCCAACAGGTTTTGGCTTTGACACGCGTTTTGGGCCAGATACGGGCCCGGCAGATGGAACCTGTTGCGATGTTGATGCCTGCTGCGGCCCCTCCTCCACCTCCGCTTCTGAACTACTGCCGCCTGCACCCTGTTCCCCCAATGGCTGCCAATCGGGGTCAATAACTGGGTCATCTATTACCTCCTCTTCGAGCTCGTGTGCAACTTCGTCTGTGTCACTGTGTCGGTCGGTGGTATAGCGTTCGTGGCGGGGCAACATAGTCTCATCAGGGTCTGATTGTGGATCTGTACCCTGAGAGGGCAATGTGGTGGTCTGAGTCAAAGGAGCAGCATAGTACTCTGGCTGTGGCTGTGCATCAGTGCACTCCATGTCAGAATCTACTTGTAATGGGCATGGCCTGTTAAATGTTTCACTTTCTAAGCCAGGGACGGTATGTGTAAAGAGCTCCATGGAGTGACCCGTTGTGTCGCCTGCTGCATCCTTCTCTCTTGTTGTAGTTTTTGCTGAGGAGGACAAGGAAGCGACTTGTCCCTGACCGTGAACATCCACAAGCGACGCGCTGCTTTTACATTTACCAGTTTCGGAAGAGGAGGCAAAAGAGCTAGAGGCTGAGTCTGCAATGTAAGCCAAAACTTGCTGTTGCTGCTCAGCCTTTAAAAGCGGTTTTCCTACTCCCAGAAAAGAGAGCGTTCGAGGCCTTGTGTAGCCTGACGACGAAACTGGCTCCACAGCTCCAGACTTAGGTGGAATATTTTTATCCCCACGACCACCTGATGCTCCACTACCACTACCATCATTACCAGCTGACAATGAACGCCCACGACGACCTCTTGCACCAGACTTCCTCATTGTTTAAAAATCGTAACCAAACTAACTTTATTTGTTGCTGTCAAACAACTTACACGGTGAGCTATAACTTCAGTATGATTTCAATATCCCTTAACAGGTTGGTGAGACCACAAGGAAAATCAGGCACAATGTTACACACTCTGTTTTCTGTGACACCAAATCACAGAGATGACACACACGCAGGACTGTCACTCAAGCACTAATGTCAATATTAATCTCCCACCTAATTTTTTTTTTTTTTTTTCTCTGTGAGACTTTAGAAACCAAATAATATTTAAAAAAAAACAAAAAAACAAGGCTTTCTATGGCCCACTGAATGAGAGATGGCACGCACAGGAGTGGCACACAAGCCCTGACTGAGGCCAATATTTTTCTCCCACTGATTGATGTAGTGTTTTTGTGTTGAGGTTGATTTTAAAACACAAATGAAGGAAAAAAATAAAAAGGCTTTCTATGGCCCACAATTAGAGAGAGAGGTGGCACACCCAGGAGTCAAGACTGGCACACAAGCTGAAATGGCAATATTACTCTCCCACTGTTTTTTTATGTATTTTTTTTTTATTTTCAGGGAGACTTTAGAAACCAAATAATATTAAAAAAAAAACAAAAAAACAAGGCTTTCTATGGCCCACTGAATGAGAGGGACAGAGGTGGCACACCCAGGAGTCAAGACTGGCACACAAGCTGAAATGGCAATATTACTCTCCCACTGTTTTTTTATGTATTTTTTTTTTATTTTCAGGGAGACTTTAGAAACCAAATAATATTAAAAAAAAAAAAAAAAACAAGGCTTTCTATGGCCCACTGAATGAGAGGGACAGAGGTGGCACACCCAGGAGTCAAGACTGGCACACAAGCTGAAAGGGCAATATTACTCTCCCACTGTTTTTTTATGTTTTTTTTTTTTTTATTTTCAGGGAGACTTTAGAAACCAAATAATATTAAAAAAAAAACAAAAAAACAAGGCTTTCTATGGCCCACTGAATGAGAGGGACAGAGGTGGCACACCCAGGAGTCAAGACTGGCACACAAGCTGAAATGGCAATATTACTCTCCCACTGTTTTTTTATGTATTTTTTTTTTATTTTCAGGGAGACTTTAGAAACCAAATAATATTAAAAAAAAAAAAAAAAACAAGGCTTTCTATGGCCCACTGAATGAGAGGGACAGAGGTGGCACACCCAGGAGTCAAGACTGGCACACAAGCTGAAAGGGCAATATTACTCTCCCACTGTTTTTTTAGGTTTTTTTTTTTTTTTTCAGGGAGAATTAGAAACCCAATAATATTAAAAAAAAAAAATAAATAGGCTTTCTATGGCCCACTGAATGAAAGGGAGAGAGGTGGCACACCCAGGAGTCAAGACTGGCACACAAGCTGAAAGGGCAATATTACTCTCCCACTGTTTTTTTATGTATTTTTTGTTTTTTCAGGGAGACTTTAGAAACCCAATAATATTTAAAAAAAAAAATAAATAGGCTTTCTATGGCCCACTGAATGAGAGGGAGAGAGGTGGCACACCCAGGAGTCAAGACTGGCACACAAGCTGAAAGGGCAATATTACTCTCCCACTGTTTTTTTATGTATTTTTTGTTTTTTCAGGGAGACTTTAGAAACCCAATAATATTAAAAAAAAAAAAATAAATAGGCTTTCTATGGCCCACTGAATGAGAGGGAGAGAGGTGGCACACCCAGGAGTCAAGACTGGCACACAAGCTGAAAGGGCAATATTATTCTCCCACTGTTTTTTTAGGTTTTTTTTTTTTTTTCAGGGAGAATTAGAAACCAAATAATATTAAAAAAAAAAAAAAAAAAAAAAATAGGCTTGCTATAGCCCACTGAATGAGAGATAGCACACACAGCAGTGGCACACAAGCCCTGACTGAGGCCAATATTTTTCTCCCACTGATTGATGTAGTGTTTTTGTGTTGAGGTAGATTTTAGAACACAAATCACGGAAAAAATAAATAGGCTTTCTATGGCCCACTCAGTGAGAGATGGCACACACAGGGATGGCACTGTAGCAGAAATGCCAATCTTAATCTCCCACAAAAACAAAACAAAAAAAAAAAAAAAACTGTCCTACAATTACTATCTCCCTGCAGTAATGTAAGCCAGGTATGGCAGGCAGCAATAGGAGTGGACTGATGCACAAATTAAATAAAAAGTGTGGACAAACAGAAAAGATAGCTGTGCAGAAAGGAAGGAACAAGAGGATATGTGCTTTGAAAAAAGCAGTTGGTTTCCACAGTGGCGTACACACAGCAATACAGCTATCACGGAGCCTTCTAGGGCAGCCCAATGAGCTACAGCGCTGAGGGGAAAAAAAAAAAAAATAGCTTCCACAGTCCCTGCACACCGAAGGTGGTGTTGGACAGTGGAAATCGCTGCAGCACAAGCGGTTTGGTGGTTAGTGGACCCTGCCTAACGCTCTCCCTGCTTCTGATGAAGCGGCAGCAACCTGTCCCTAAGCTCAGATCAGCAGCAGTAAGATGGCGGTCGGCGGGAACGCCCCTTTATAGCCCCTGTGACGCCGCAGACAGCAAGCCAATCACTGCAATGCCCTTCTCTAAGATGGTGGGGACCAGGATCTATGTCATCACGCTGCCCACACTCTGCGTTCACCTTCATTGGCTGAGAAATGGCGCTTTTCGCGTCATTGAAACGCGACTTTGGCGCGAAAGTCGCGTACCGCATGGCCGACAAGCACAGGGGTCGGATCGGGTTTCATGAGACGCCGACTTAGCCAAAAGTCGGCGACTTTTGAAAATGATCGACCCGTTTCGCTCAACCCTAATCTCCACTAGACATCTCCAGACATCGCCAGGTGCAAGGAATTGTGACAAACACTCAATCAGGAAGTTCAGACAAGCTAATTAGCTAAAAACGCCCCACACACATCTGGGAAGTCTAGTGCTCGCCTCCATGGAGTTGCAAGCAGCATGTCCACCATCATAAACGTTGATATGATCCTCATCCTGGTCCAAGAAAGGCCAGAAATCTGAGACCAGCGGGATGCAAATTATTCCAACAGGGCCAGGAAAGAGGCAGCATGGAGGGCGATATGTGGGATCTTATTCCCTGATTATGCCCAACGGTCACATGCGGCGCAGACCCAACTTTGTAAGTACAATAATGTCTTGACATTATGTATCCTTAAAAAATGCTTCACCGACCTTTTTTTTTTTTCTAAAATTTTGAATTTGAAAATTGTTATTATGATATTCTGCCAACTTTTTTGAACCAAGCAAAGATGATTAACCCCTTAACGACCGCCGATACGCCTTTTAACGGCGGCCGCTAAGGGTACTTAAACCACAGCGCCGTTAATTAACGGCGCTGTGGAAAAAGTGAATAGCGCCCCCCAGAGTCGGATTTTCTCTGGGGTCTCGGTTGCCGAGGGTAGCCGAGACCCCAGAGAACATGATTCGGGGGGTTTTTACCGACCCCCGAGTTGCGATCGCCGGTAATTAACCGTTTACCGGCGGTCGCAACAAAAAAAAAAAAAAACGCGATTTGCCGTTTAATTTCTCTGTCCTCCGATGTGATCGCACATCGGAGGACAGAGAAATGTGGTCCCCGATGGCCCCCAATAGCCCCCCAATACTTACCTACCTCCCCCGGTGCTCCTCGTGTCTCCCCATGGGCGCCGCCATCTTTTTTCCGGGAAAAAATGGCGGGCGCACGCGCAGTGCGCCCGCCGCCCGGCACCCGGATGTTCTTTGGGGTCTCGGCTGCCGGGGGTAGCCGAGACCCCAAAGAACATGATCGGGGTCGATTTGCACCGACCCCTGCTTTGCGATCGCCGGTAATTAACAGTTTACCGGCGACCGCAAAAAAAAAAAAAAAAAAAGCGATCAGTTATTTCTCTGTCCTCTGATGTGATCGCACATCAGAGGACAGAGAAATAGGGGGATTCGGGGACCCTATCATACTCACCCGGGGTCCCTGGGTCCTCTTCTGTCTTCTCCTGCCAGCCGGCTTTTTCATCATGGCGGGCGCATGCGCAGTGCGCCCGCCATCTGCTGCCATCTGCCGGCCGGCAGGAGAAGACAAGTTGGGGCTAAAATTAGGGTTAGGGTTAGGGTTAGGGTTAGAGTTAGGGTTAGGGTTAGAGTTAGGGTTAGGGTTGGGGCTAAATTTAGGGTTAGGGCTAGGGTTAGGGTTAGGCTACTTTCACACTAGCGTTTTTTGGCTTCCGTCGCAATGCGTCGTTGGAGAAAAAACGCATCCTGCAAAAGTGCTTGCAGGATGCGTTTTTTCTCCATTGGCTTGCATTAGCGACGCATTGCGACGGATTGCCACATGTCGCATCCGTCGTGCGACGGATGCGTCGTGCTTCGGCGGACCGTCGACACAAAAAAAACTACATGTAACTTTTTTGTGCGACGTGTCCCACATATTTCAGTGCCACGTGCCACATATTTCAGTGCCACGTATCAAAGTGCCACGTGCCACGTATCAAAGTGCCACGTGCCACGTATCAAAGTGCCACGTGCCACGTATCAAAGTGCCACGTGCCACATATTTCAGTGCCACGTGCCACGTATCAAAGTGCCACGTGCCACGTATCAAAGTGCCACGTGCCACATCTTTCAGTGCCACGTGCCACGTATTTAAGAGACACGTGCCACGTATCAAAGTGCCACGTGCCACATATTTCAGTGCCACGTGCCACGTATTTAAGTGACACGTGCCACGTATCAAAGTGCCACGTGCCACATATTTCAGTGCCACGTATCAAAGTGCCACGTGCCACGTATCAAAGTGCCACGTGCCACGTACCAAAGTGCCACGTGCCACGTATCAAAGTGCCACGTGCCACATATTTCAGTGCCACGTGCCACGTATCAAAGTGCCACGTGCCACGTATCAAAGTGCCACGTGCCACATCTTTCAGTGCCACGTGCCACGTATTTAAGAGACACGTGCCACGTATCAAAGTGCCACGTGCCACATATTTCAGTGCCACGTGCCACGTATTTAAGTGACACGTGCCACGTATCAAAGTGCCACGTATCACGTATTTCAGTGTCACGTATTTAAGTGACACGTACACGTATAAGTGCCACGTGTCACGTATTTAATTGCCACATATTTAAGTGCCACGTATCAAGATTTTCCATGGAGAACAGACACATCCAGAGATATGTCTGCTCTCCACGGCTGCAGCAACACACTGACAGGAGCCATAGTTCCTGTCGGTGTGTCACTGCGCATGCGCGAGCGAGTTTACCGGCGGTCATTGACCCCGGCACTCTCGCTTAACGGCAGTGCTGCGTGGGAAAGTTCAACGCAGCTGTACTGCTGTTAACCGAGACGCCGGAGTCATTGAACTCCGGAACAGTACGCGATACACTGCTAGGAGCTTCGCTCCTGGCAGTGTATCGCCGGAGAGCAGCCGATCGGCGTGGGACACTCGTTTTATGGATTCTGCGGACAGGGAGTATGAATTTGGTTTATTATTTTTGGATTTTTTCCTGGAGGATCGAGGGCTTCGCCTACAAGTGTGCTGTTGGTGAGTATATACTCTGTGTTATATGTTGTATGTACTGTGTGTCATGTATGTGTATTGTGTGTAGGTGTTTTGTGTAACTTTACAATTGTGCTAAGTCGCCGGACACAGGGACAACTCTCCCATCCTAATACCGGATGGGAGTAGTAGTCCCATACGGCGACTTAGCACAATGGTGGCACTAGCGTCGCATGGGGACACACACACGCACACACACGCACACACACGCACACACGCACACACACACACACACAGAAGGACTCCATGCTGCTTCACTGGGGGGCGGGGGCTTCCCTCTTCCTGTCCGACGTCACGTCCGGTCCTGGGTGTCAACCCCTCCGTACAAAGACGCCGACACCCAGGACAAAGGCGCTGTGTGTGGAAGGTAATATGGGGCCCTAGGGGGATACGCAGACACGCCGCTGCGTAAAGAATTGACATGTCAATTCTTTTTACGCCGGCGTGTTTGCAGACAAAAGCGCCGCGTTTTTTTGCGGTGTGTCTGAACGGCAAAGTGAATTTCTCATTCACTTTGCCGGCAGACGAAAATGACATTGCGCATTTTTGAAAAGCGCCCGCAAAATAGCGCTCAAAAATGCGCTATGTCTGAAAGTAGCCTAAGGCTTCTTTCACACTTGCGTCAGTACGGGGCGGTCGCAATGCGTCGGCCCGATGTACCGACGCACGTTGTGAAAATTGTGCACAACGTGGGCAGCGGATGCAGTTTTTCAACGCATCCGCTGCCCAGTCTATGTCCTGGGGAGGAGGGGGCAGAGTTACGGCCACGCATCCGCGGAAATGGCGGACGTGACGTACAAAAAAAAGGTTACATTGAACTTTTTTTGTGACGACGGGGGCTAAAGTTATGGTTAGGGTTGGGGCTAAAGTTAGGGTTGGGGCTAAAGTTAGGGTTAGAGTTGGGATTAGGGTTAGGGTTTGGATTAGGGTTGGGATTAGTGTTACGTTTGGGATTAGGGTTGGGATTAGGGTTAGGGTTGGGATTAGGGTTAGGGGTGTGTTGGATTTAGGGTTTTGATTAGGGTTATGGTTAGGGTTGAGATTAGGGCTGTTTTGGGGTTAGGGTTGTGATTATCGTTAGGGTTGTGATTAGGATTATGGATCGGGTTGAGATTAGGGTTAGGGCTGTGTTGGGGTTAGGGTTGGAGTTAGAATTGGGGGGTTTCCACTGTTTAGGTACATCAGGGGGTCTCCAAACACGACAGCCAATTTTGCGCTAAAAAAGTCAAATGGTACTCCCTCCCTTCTGAGCTCTGCCGTGCGCCCAAACAGTGGTTTACCCCCACATATGGGGCATCAGCGTACTCGGGATAAATTGGACAACAACTTTTGGGGTCCAATTTCTCCTGTTACCCTTGTGAAAATAAAAACTTGGGGGCTAAAAATCTTTTTTGTTGGAAAAAAATATATTTTTTTATTTTCACTACTCTGCATTATAAATTTCTGTGAAGCACTTGAGCTTTCAAAGTTCTCACCACATATCTAGATAAGTTCCTTAGGGGGTCTAGTTTCCAAAATTTGGTCACTTGTGGGGGTTTCTACTGTTTAGGTACATTAGGGGTCTGCAAACGCAACATAACGCCCGCAGACAATTCTATCAAAGTCTGCATTGCAAAATGGCGCTCCTTCCCTTCCGAGCTCTGCCGTGCGCCCAAACAGTGGTTTACCCCCACATATGGGGTACCAGCATACTCAGGACAAATTGGACAACAACTTTTGGGGTCCAATTTCTCTTGTTACCCTTGTGAAAATAAAAATTTGGGGGCTAAAAAAATCTTTTTTGTGGGAAAAAAAATATTTTTTATTTTCACTACTCTGCATTATAAACTTCTGTGAAGCACTTGGGCATTCAAAGTTCTCACCACATATCTAGATAAGTTCCTTGGGGGGTCTATTTTCCAAAATGGGGTCACTTGTTGGGGGTTTCTACTGTTTAGGTACATTAGGGGTCTGCAAAGGCAACATAACGCCCGCAGACAATTCTATCAAAGTCTGCATTCCAAAATGGCACTCCTTCCCTTCCGAGCTCTGCCATGCGCCCAAACAGTGGTTTACACCCACATATGGGGTACCAGCATACTCAGGACAAATTGGACAACAACTTTTGGGGTCCAATTTCTCTTGTTACCCTTGTGAAAATAAAAACTTGGGGGCTAAAAAATCTTTATTGTTAAAAAATATATATTTTTTATTTTCACGACTCTGCATTATAAACTTCTGTGATGCACTTGGGCATTCAAAGTTCTCACTACACATCTAGATAAGTTCCATGGGGGGTCTAGTTTCCAAAATGGGGTCACTTTTGGGGGGTTTCTGCTGTTTAGGCACATCAGGGGCTCTCCAAATGCGACATGGCGTCCGATCTCAATTCCAGTCAATTTTGCATTGAAAAGTCAAATGGCGCTCCTTTGCTTCCGAGCTCAGCCATGCGCCCAAACAGTGGTTTACCCCCACATATGGGGTGTCGGCGTACTCAAGACAAATTGTACAACAGCTTCTGGGGTCCATTTTCTCCTGTTACCCTTGGTAAAATAAAAATTTGGAGGCAAAAAGATCATTTTTGTAGAAAAAATGCGATTTTTTTATTTTCACGGCTCTACGTTATAAACTTCTGTGAAGCACCTGGGGGTTTAAAGTGCTCACCACACATCTAGATAAGTTCCTTAAGGGGTCTAGTTTCCAAAATGGTGTCATATGTGGGGGGTCTCTACTGTTTAGGCACATCAGCGGCTCTCCAAACGTGACATGGCGTCCGATCTCAATTCCAGCCAATTCTACATTGAAAAAGTAAAACGACACTCCTTCTCTTCCAAGCTCTGCGGTGCGCCCAAACAGTGGTTTACCCTCATATATGGGGTATCGACGTACTCAGGAGAAATTGCACAACAACTTTTGTGGTCTAATTTCTCCTGTTACCCTTGTGAAAATAAAAATTTGGGGGCAAAAAGATCATTTTTGTAGAAAAAATGAGATTTTTTATTTTCACGGCTCTACGTTATAAACTTCTGTGAAGCACTTGGGGGTTCAAAGTGCTCACCACACATCTAGATAAGTTCCTTGGGGGGTCTAGTTTCCAAAATGGTATCACTTGTGGGGGGTTTCCACTGTTTAGGCACATCAGGGACTCTCCAAACGCAACATGGCATCCGATCTCAATTCCAGCCAATTCTGCATTGAAAAAGTCAAACGGTGCTCCTTCACTTCCAAGCTCTGCGGTGCGCCCAAACAGTGGTTTACCTCCACATATGGGGTATCGACGTACTCAGGAGAAATTGCACAACAACTTTTGTGGTCTAATTTCTCCTGTTACCCTTGTGAAAATAAGAATTTGTGGGCGAAAAAATCATTTTTGTGAAAACAAATGCGATTTTTTATTTTCACGGCTCTACGTTATAAACTTCTGTGAAGCACTTGGGGGTTCAAAGTGCTCACCACACATCTAGATAAGTTCCTTGGGGGGTCTAGTTTCCAAAATGGTGTCACTTGTGGGGGGTTTCCACTGTTTAGGCACATTAGGGGCTCTCCAAACGCGACATGGCGTCCGATCTCAATTCCAGCCAATTCTGCATTGAAACAGTCAAACGGTGCTCCTTCACTTCCAAGCTCTGCGGTGCGCCCAAACAGTGGTTTACCTCCACATATGGGGTATCGGCGTACTCAGGAAAAATTGCACAACAAAATTTGTGGTTAAATTTCTGTTTTTACACTTGTGAAAATTAAAAAAAATGGTTCTGAAGTAAAATGTTTGCAAAAAAAAGTAAAATGTTAATTTTTTTCTTCCACATTGTTTTAGTTCCTGTGAAGTACGTAAAGGGTTAATAAACTTCTTGAATGTGGTTTTGAGCAGCTTGAGGGGTGCAGTTTTTAGAATGGTGTCACACTTGGTTATTTTCTATCATATAGACCCCTCAAAATCACTTCAAAGGTGATGTGGTCCCTAAAAAAAACATGGTGTTGTAAAAATGAGAAATTGCTGGTCAACTTTTAACCCTTATAACTCCCTAACAAAAAAAAAAATTGTTTCCAAAATTGTGCTGATGTAAAGTAGACATGTGAGAAATGTTATTTATTAACTATTTTTTGTGACATATCTCTCTGATTTAAGGGCATAAAAATACAAAGTTTGAAAATTGCAAAATTTTAAAAATTTTCGCCATATTTCCATTTTTTTCATAAATAATCGCAAGTAATATCGAAGAAATGTTACCACTAACTTGAAGTACAACATGTCACGAAAAAACAATCTCAGAATCAGCGGGATCCGATAAAGCGTTCCAGAGTTATAACCTCATAAAGTGACACTGGTCAGAATTGTAAAAATTGGCTCGGTCATTAAGTACCAAATTGGCTCTGTCACTAAGGGGTTAACATGATATAGTGTTAACGGACATAGCTAATATTGATGTTGCGTTGTGTCCTATTTTTGTAAGCCCAAAACTAGTACAGAGGGTTGTGGACCATGTTCTTTTATTCTGTCAAAATTGAGGTCTTACTTTATGATACTAATTTAAGAATGCTTTTTAATTATCGTCTTTAAAATATCAACAAATGTAACTCCACAAGGACAGGGTCCTCTCCCCTCAGTACCAGTCTGTCACTGTAAACTTGTTTACTGTAAAGGATATCTAGAACCCTGTATGTAACCCCTTACTCATGTACAGAACCATGGAATTAATGGTGCTATATAAAGCACTAATAATAAGATTATTTAGCTATCAATGACAATTGTTTTAAGCAATGTGCAGAATGAGGGAGTGGTAATAACAAAATGTTGGACCATGTCATTGCAGTGGATGATGTTATGAGAAGATGGCGCAGCATCAGGGACCAGTACTGGCGGGAAAGTCAGATGCGTGCAAGAAGTGGGTCATCAGCACCCCCAAAAAAAGAGAATATATATATTATGACCGTCTTTCGTTTTTGGATGGCAGTATGGATTTAAGGCAGTAAGTGATAACCACACAACACTTTTCAAAGAAAATATTATTATTTTTCTTTTCTTTTTATGGTTATTCCATGGCACTTTCGATGTAAGGAGTGTTAAACCTATGAAAAAACAAAATTGCTAACAAACTATGAAAAAAATGGTCCAGGATGAGAGAGGATCCTGCCCGCAAAGCCTCACAAACTTCAACAAGGGATGGGTGACAATACAGTAGGCGAGGATCCAGCTGTTCATTCTGTTTTTTTTTCCATATGTGGTTACTGCAGGTTATGTGATTGTTGGAAGAGGTGGGTCTTCACTCTCAATGTGTAGATTTTCAATGGTAGGCGACAGTATGATGTGTTGTGGTAGTCGTTTCCTCAGTTTGGGTGAATCACGGGATATCGTATTTTTCGGCATATAAGACGCACCGGACCATAAGACCCACCCCAAATTTGGGGTGAAAATTGCAGAAAAAAAGATTTTTTATAAGACGGGGGTCCATCTTATTGTCCGAATTTACAGTATCTTACCTGTGGGCTGGTGGTGGCAGAGCAAGGTCACAGGAGGCATGGTGTTGGCAGAGGTGGGGTGAGGCGGTACGGCGTGCACCTGAGCAGGGTCCCTTCCTGCTTAGGTGGGCGACGCCATGGCCTGGTGTCCATGGGAGGGTGGCAGCAGTGGTTACCGACAGAGGTGCTGGGATGAGGAGGCACAGTGAGAGGTATGGCGTGAGAGGGGTCCCTTTCCCCTGTGAGGTGATGCAGCAGCCCGGTAATGCAGCAGAGCCGGGTGAATCCTGTTGTTACCGCGGTGGCAGAGGTGTGGAGATGAGGAGGCGCAGTGAGCGGGGTCCCTTTCCCCGGTGAGGTGATGCAGCAGCCCGGTAATGCAGCAGAGCTGGGTGAATCCTGTTGTTATTGGTGCACGCGGCCATCTTCCTGAGGCCGCGCGTGCGCAGATGGAGGTCTCTGCTGCTCGGGGCTTCAGGAAAATAGCCGCGATGGGGATCGCGGCGGCCATTTTCCTGAAGCCGAGATGCAAACTCGGCTTCAGGAAAATGGCCGCTGCGATCCCCATCTGCGCACGCGCGGCATCCCGCGGCCATTTTCCTGAAGCCCCGGGCAGCAGAGACCTCCATCTGCGCACGCGCGGCCTCAGGAAGATGGCCGCGCGCACCGATAACAACAGGATTCACCCAGCTCTGCTGCATTACCGGGCTGCTGCATCACCTCACCGGGGAAAGGGACCCCGCTCACTGCGCCTCCTCATCTCCACACCTCTGCCGCCACACTTCTGCCGCCACACCTCTGCCGCCGCACCTCTGCCGCTGCACCTCTGCCGCCACGGTCCACGTTAAGCCTGCATTGCGAATATAAGACACACCCCCCATTTTTCCCCCTTTTTTGGGGGGGAAAAAGTGCGTCTTATATGCAAAAAAATACGGTAAATCTGGGATCCCATTGTGGGAATAGGAGATATGATTGTTTTGTTTCAATGAGATCTATTGAGGATAGGATGTTTTCTGTACATATTTTTCAGGAGATGAGGTCACAGACGTGTTAGAAAATAATGTGCAAAAAATAATCACCTATTTACTGTTTTATTTTTGTCTTTATTGTTTAATGACGGAACACAGTCCAACCTCACAGAGAGGGAGACCGGGTCGGACTCTGAAGCAGTAATAGATCCAGTTGGTGTGGATGAAGAGGTGGCAGGCCCATCTTCTTCATCTTGTCCCTCCATCATTCCGAGACCAACTGCTACAGCATCACAAGACACAGCATCAAGTGTCGAAGATCCAGCACCACCACCCTCAGCAGCACATGAACCTGGAAGCCAGGAGGAGCAAGCCCAGAGCAGCAGTCCTACTGGCCCACCGGTGTCCTCCCCACAAGCAGCTGTGCCTTTACCCAGAGGGCGCCGAAGGAGAGAGGTGCAAGCCACAAGGAGGGATGTGGTCGCTGGGGTCCTCAATTATTTGGCCAGGGCAGCTACGGATGATGGAGAGGAGGCCTTTTCTCGCAGCCTTGCCTGTTACCTTCACCCCCTTCCCCGTGAGGTGAGGCTACGTGTAAGAGGGTGCATGCAAATCCTGATTGATTTAAGCACCCCTCCAAATAACCCCTATGAGGTATTTGAATTCATTGAGAGAAGGCAGATTTCCCAAACAAACCTCTTGCGCCTTCAATTTCCTCAACAGGTGCAGGATCAATCAGGATTTGTGGCACCTACTCCACGTATGCCTCCACCTCAGCCCATCCCACCCCAAAATCTGCAAAGGCCAGCACTGCAGCAAATGGCAGCCTACAACCCCCATTCCCAATATGGCCACTTTTCCAGACCCAGTGATGCAGGCTGTTCCCAACCTGGGTTTGGACAACATGGCCATTTTGGGATGGGGTATGACTACACCCAATATCTGCATCAGCAGGAGTTGCAGAGAGAATTTATTTATGGGCAACAACCAAATGCCCAATATGGACAAGGGCTGATTTCCGCTCCGCAACCAACAGCATCCTCACAGGATCAAGGACAATTGGCCCAACAAAGGCCCCCTGAACAGGACCCAGAGCTGCCGCCATCTCCCCCGCCTACTTACAGGGATCTGTAATGTTTTTTTTTTGTGAGGTCCATGTATGTTTATCAAAACCATGGATATTGTTGGTTTGTAGTGTCTGGATTGTTTATTTTGTTTGTTGGTTAACCCAAAAAAACAAAAAAACACTAATATGGTGGCAAGTTGCCAAGAAAAGGTTTTTTCAGTTTGCAAAAAAAACAGTTCAAATTCAAAATGATGTTTGTGGACTAATCATTTCAACAACATACACATATGGTCTGATCATAACCATCTTGTAATTAAGGAAATACAACACACATGGTACCGTTTAAATGGCATAATAAATTGTATTTTTAAAATATAAGGGACAAAAAATGACATCACAACTGAGACACAGCATAATCTTGCCAGGGAGTGGCACCAGGAGGAGAGACAAAATAATTGGTGAAAACATCCCTAACTTTGATGCCAGAAAGGGGACAGCGCGTAGGAGGGCCATGTGGTGTAGGCCTAATCACATTGCTCAACATGTATTCACCAATATCCATGAGGAGCAATCATGTATGCGGGTGCAATTGTGCAAAATTACACACGCTTTGATCACTTCGTTCACAGAAGTTTCACTGAGCTGAATGGCAGACTGGAGAACACGCCATTTGGCCACCAGAATCCCAAAGGCACACTCCATCAGTCTCCGCACCCTAGAAAGCCGTAAATTAAATATTTTCCGCCGGTGGTCGAGGTTGCGCCGTGGATAAGGCCTCATGACATGTCTGGTCAGTTGGAACGCCTCATCTCCAACAAAAACAAAAGGCACTGCTTCCGCACTGGAGCCTGGGAGTTGTTGTGGCGGTGGGAGATCTAACTGGTTGTCACGTAGCCACCGACCCATAATGGACGAATTGAAGACCCTAGAGTCTCCAGTTCGCCCATAGGCCTCAATGTCTACAATTATAAACCTGTAGTTACTGTCAACTACAGCTAACAGAACTACAGAGAAAAACTTCTTATAATTATAGAATTGGGAGCCAGAGTTCGGTGGCTTACGTACCCTGATATGTTTCCCATCCACGGCTCCAATGCAGTTAGGGAAGTCACAATTTAGCAGGTAACCACGGGATATTTGTAGCCAATCAGCCTGCTTTGGCTCAGGCATAACAAGGTCCTTCAGTTTCTCCCATATTTGGCGACAGGTTAAATGCACAATGCCAGAAATTGTTGAGCGACCAATCAAAAACTCAAGGTGAAGTCCCGCATATGACAATCCAGTTGTCAGGAAGCTGAAAATTGAACAAAAATATATTAGCTAGGTTAACCCCTTAACGACCGCCGATACGCCTTTTAACGGCGGCCGCTAAGGGTACTTAAACCACAGAGCCGTTAATTAACGGCGCTGTGGAAAAAGTGAATAGCGCCCCTCAGAGTCCAATTTCCTCCAGGGTCTCGGCTGCCGGGGGTAGCCGAGACCCCAGAGAACATGATTCGGGTCGGTTTTTACAGACCCCGCTTTTGCGATCGCCGGTAATTTACCGTTTACCGGCGATCGCAAAAAAAAAAATCCGGACTGGCGTTTTCTTTTTCTCCCCTCTGATGTGATTGCACATTAGAGGGGAGAGAAGTAGGGTCCCCCGAGCCCCCCCACGGTACTTTGTGTACCGAAAATGGTGCCCCCCCGGTCCCCGACCCTCCTCCGTCTCCTCTGGGCTCCAAAATGGCGGGCGCATGTGCAGATGCGCCTGCCGAAATCTAGCGTCCCCTGCCAGTGTATTGGGGTCATTTTTTACCGACCCCAGGAACGATCGCAATCCCGGGGGTCTTTACAGACGCCTGGGGTTGCGATCGCTCCATATAGCATATAATATGTAAACTAAAAACGTTTGCTTTGCAGTTCTCTCCCCTCTGATGTGACCGCACATCAGAGGGGAGAGAAATAGAGTCCCCCGAGCCCCCCACAGTACCTAGAAGTCCCCTCAGGTGATGTCCCCGGTCCCAGGTCCCCAGCCCCACAGCTCCCGGCCCCCCTTATTCTTCTCTGCTGGAAGAAAATGGCGGGCGCATGCGCAGTGCGCCCGCCAGGATCTGCCAGCAGACACCCAGCAACCAGTGAGAATTTTCTCATTGGCTGCTGGGTTTTGATTACTGTGATATGTCCTATCACAGTGATCAAAACCCCTAATGTTTGATAAATATGGCAGCACTTGGGCTGTACCTCTCTCTTCTCTCCTTGTAGTTGTTCTGGGAGAGAAGAGAGAGAGACTACATCTCAAGTGCTGCCCTGTCAGTGATAAGAAAACATATTTCTACATCCGCCAGCATCCCATTTACCCACCCCCGTTCTCTGTAATCCCTGCATCATCAGCAGAGGATTATTAAAAAAAAAATATATATATATATATATATATATATATATACACTCACTGGCCACTTTATTAGGTACACCTGTCCAACTTCTTGTTAACACTTAATTTCTAATCAGCCAATCACATGGCGGCAACTTAGGCATTTAGGCATGTAGACATGGTCAAGACAATCTCCTGCAGTTCAAACCGAGCATCAGTATGGGGAAGAAATGTGGTTTGAGTGCCTTTGAACGTGGCATGGTTGTTGGTGCCAGAAGGGCTGGTCTGAGTATTTCAGAAACTGCTGATCTACTGGGATTTTCACGCACAACCATCTCTAGGGTTTACAGAGAATGGTCCGAAAAAGAAAAAAAATCCAGTGAGCGGCAGTTCTGTGGGCGGAAATGCCTTGTTGATGCCAGAGGTCAGCGGAGAATGGGCAGACTGGTTCGAGCTGATAGAAAGGCAACAGTGACTCAAATCGCCATCCGTTACAACCAAGGTAGGCCTAAGAGCATCTCTGAACGCACAGTGCGTCGAACTTTGAGGCAGATGGGCTACAGCAGCAGAAGACCACACCGGGTACCACTCCTTTCAGCTAAGAACAGGAAACTGAGGCTACAATTTGCACAAGCTCATCGAAATTGGACAGTAGAAGATTGGAAAAACGTTGCTTGGTCTGATGAGTCTCGATTTCTGCTGCGACATTCGGATGGTAGGGTCAGAATTTGGCGTAAACAACATGAAATCTTTGGGATGTGGTGGAACGGGAGATTCGCATCAGGGATGTGCAGCCGACAAATCTGCGGCAACTGTGTGATGCCATCATGTCAATATGGACCAAAATCTCTGAGGAATGCTTCCAGCACCTTGTTGAATCTATACCACGAAGAATTGAGGCAGTTCTGAAGGCAAAAGGGGTCCAACCCGTTACTAGCATGGTGTACCTAATAAAGTGGCCAGTGAGTGTATATATATATATATATATATATATATATATATATATATATATATATATATATATATATATATATATATATATATATATATACTGTATATATAATTTTTTTTCTAATAATTTTTATTTTTATTTTTTAGGGTTAGCAGAGGAAATAAACAAAATGGCCTGCAGAACTTTCAGCGCGGAGCAAGCTTGCAGCCTGCTTTGCTCCGGCAGTGAAACAGAATCTGCCTCTGAAGCTGAGCAGCTTTCAGACAGTGATGACGACTCTTCCTCCACGGGATCCCCCAGCGCGGTGGTAGCGGAGTCGGTCATCACTGCTGAAGCTTCAGAGGCAGGACCAAGTACCGCAGTCCCCCACCGCTGTGGTATAATGACACCTCATTTTCCCCTCAAATTCCCCCTTTTTCTGCAGCCCCTGGAATAAAAGTAGAAGTCGCCAATTTTACCCCTATTGATTTTTTTCAAATTTTCATTAGCCCCGAAGTCCTGCAATTAATCGTCCACCAAACAAACCTATGTGCCCAGCAATATATTTCCCAAAAACCCACTGCCTTTCATTCCCGTTCCTGGATCCCCACAAATGTCCCCGAAATAAAAAAATTCTTAGGCCTCACCTTGAATATGGGTTTGGTAAAAAAAACCACGCTCCGCTCTTACTGGGCAACAAAAGCTATCCACTGCACCCCTGTATTTGCAGCCATCATGTCCCGAGTCCGATACGAAGCCCTGATGAGATTCCTCCACTTCAGTGACAATTCCCAAGCCCCCCCAAGAACTGACCCCAACTACGATCGGCTAAATAAATTGAGACCCCTAATTTCCCTCCTAAACACTTAGTTTCTAAATTCCTTTACCCCAGAGCAAAATGTGGCAGTCGACGAGTCCTTGATGAGCTACAAGGGCCGTCTATCATTCCACCAATTTATTCCCTCCAAGAGAGCCAAATACTGCATAAAATTATACAAAACTTGCAAGAGCTCACCAGGGTACATGTCCACCTTTATAATTCATGAAGGTAGGGACCTCCAAATAAACCCCCCAAACTGCCCCCAGACACTTGGTATCCCAGGCAAAATTGTCTGGGAGCTAATGACGCCCTTTCTCCATAAAGGGTACCACGTGTATACTGACAACTACTACACGAGCATCCCCCTATACAAATCCCTCCATGCTGCAAATACAGGGGCCTGTGGGACAGTGAGGAAAAACAGAGTGGGCTTTCCGTCACAGTTGGTGTCAAGACGCTTGGAGAGGGGGGCGTCATTCTCACTCGCAAGTGACCAACTTCTTGCAGTGAAATGGAAAGACAGGAAGGACGTCTACATGCTTTCCACACTGCATACGGACACCACTGTGACGGTCAGAGAGAGGGGTGCCACCAGGGACAAGGAGAAACCAGTCTGCATCACAGACTATAACAAACACATGGGTGGCGTAGACTTCTCAGACCAGGTTCTGCAACCATACCTGGTCAAGAGGAAGACCAGGGCGTGGTATAAAAAGGTGGCAATCTACCTTATTCAAACTGCCATATATAACAGCTTTGTCCTGTATAAAAAATCCCAAGGACCACTTACGTTCCTGCACTTTCAGGAAAAAGTTGTAGAGAGCCTCATATTTGAGTCAATGGCACTGGGGGAAGCCTTCGACTCTGAGGATTCCCGGAGACTTTCAGAACGCCATTTTCCTCACCCTGTCCCTGTCACTCCCACCCAAAGGTATCCTCAAAAAAGATGCCGAGTTTGCAGAAAGCATGGCAGACGGAGTGATTCCCGATTCTATTGCCCCACATGCCCATCCCAACCAGGCCTTTGTGTCTCCCCTGTTTTGAGACCTACCACACCACCTACAATTATTAGTTCGTTTGTTTTTTCAATAATTTTTATTTTCTGCTTAGTGGCCCCAGTAGAACAATTTGGAACAATTGATAAAGAATATTTTGATTAGTAGATCCCATTTTACCCCATTTCACAGTTAATTCCAGAACTTGATCAATCCCATACCAAACTACTATCCCAACAAATTCTCATCCACGTATCCACGTCTGTACGCTCTAGAGTGTGGACCCCACAAATGTTCTTGCAAAGTCAGGTCATCTGAAAATTCTAGGACTTGATCAATCCCATACCAAACTACTATTCCAACAAATTCTTGTCCACGTACCCACATCAATAAGTGTTAGAATGTGGACCCCAGAAATGATCTTGAAAAGTGAGATCATCTGAAAATGAATTCTAGGACTTGATTACTCACAAACATTTTTGACCATTTATCTAACTTTGACTGTTTTTACGACTGTCTTGCTACACAAAACTTTGGCTTCCATTTATATTACTTATATTTATGTTGATGATACGGGCATGATCATTTTATTGTAGGATTTTTAAAAAAATAGGAAGTTCCGTACTTATACACTATGGGCTTTACTTTATGTTTCTTGCCGAACCTCTGGTACCAGACAATACTTTCTATAGAGAACTGGTTGTTTTGTGCATATAGCAGTTCTGACCTTGGCGGGTGGGAGCTTGCTATGGTGTACCACGTCTATTGGCACATTCGTCCTCATATAGGGATTGATGGAGCTAAAAGGACGTTGTACGACCAGTCTCTGAAAGTGTCTGCCATTCTAGCCCTGATGGTGTTTATAGCGGACTAAAGGAAACAAGAGTGGACCCTCTGGACCGTGGGGGACCTACCCCTGAGCGAGCGGCCTAGGTGAGAACGATCCCTATACAGGGACCGCAAGGAGCAAGCCCAGAGGTCACTTACCCACGGTGAGATACCAAGAGGGACGGCTCCAGGAAGAGAGAATAAAGAAGACTGGATACTGGAGAGGAACACGGGAAGCAGAGGCAAAACCTGGATAACAGGGAGGCCGGAAACGGAGCAAGCACTGAGGGAGAAAACAGAACAAAAACCATAGATAAACAACAGGAACAGGTAAGTAACAACCAAGGAGGTAGGGGAACTGAAGGGAACGTAGCACGGACAAGAACGGAGTGCGAACACTGGGCAGGGGAACTACAGAGGGCCAGACGCAATAGCAGAGGTGCTAAAACAATCAGGCACCGGGAAGCAGGAGAGACCTCCTTTTAAAGTAGGGGCAGGAACGGGATTGGATGAGAAAGGACGAGCTCAGGGAGGAGTAAAGGAGACGCAGAGCCTGCGACCCTGAGGGAAGCTAGAGCGCCTGCGCGAAGAAGGAATACCTGCAGAGGACCAGGCCACCGGAAGTGCTGGGGAAACAGAGGAGCGATCAAACCCGGAAATGGCTTGCCAGGGACGAGAGGACGCAGGCGCCGGAGCTGAGCGGTGAGGGCGGTGGGACCCGGGCAGTACAGCGGAGGAGCGAGGACGCAGGAAGGCAGCGCTGGAGACAGAGCGGTGAGAGCGGCGCCGCAGGAGAGCGGCGTCTGTAACAGTGTTCTTTCATCTTTGGAACAAACTCCGCTTTGCCACATAGTTGGCTGCATTTTCCTACACATTTTGCCCTTCATTCCAGTACAGTTTATTCTTCCTGCTACAATATACGCAAATGCGGGACAACTGTTTTGTTAGCAAGACCAATTTTATAGTCAGCCAATGTGTTTTAGGAGCATGCCTCCCTCTGTGTGTAATAATTCCTGGAAGGATTTTCTTTTTTGCTCAAAGTCTCTAGAAGCTTTGAATGGGTCCTGGATCTTCAATTTCACCCTAAAGACCAAATGGTGTGCCATCTATTATAGACACTGCTTTGTCACCAGTACTCACATTGGTGCCATATTGGATATATTTCTGAACACTTAAAAACTAGTGAAATAAAATTTGAGGTGTGTTCCTCAGAACTTACAAAAAAGAATCATAAAAAAGACAGTGAAAAAAATGCAAATTGTAAATTTTCAAGCTTGTGTTGCATCAACTGCATAAAAAATGGTGGCATCAAACTACTCATTACCTCCCTAGATATATAGATTAGAGGGTACAATTTATAAAAAAAGACATTTATGGGGGATTTCTGTTGCTCTTGAACCATACAGGCTCTGCCAGTATAACAATCTATTTCAAATAAAGCCAAATTTGTCACATTGTGCCCCTTTCTGTCCAAGCCCTGCAATTTGTCCAAACAGAACTTTTTGACTACATATGGGATATCGCTGCGCTCATAATAAAGTGAGTAATGAATTGTGGGGTCCACTTTTTGATGTTATTTCTGAAAAAAAGTGAGACATTCAGGTCTAAAACAAGATTTTTGTGGAAAAAAATGAATTTTTTCAATATGACGACCTAATGTTATCAAACTCTGTGTCGTACATGTGGGTTCAAATTGCTCAATATACCCCTGATTAAAATCTTTGAGGGGTGTAGTTTCCAAAATGGGGTCAGTTGTGGGGGGTTTCTGCTGTTAGGCACATCTACAAACCCAAAATGGCGTCTGCTCTCACAATTAAGAGATTAAAAAGTCAAACGGCTTTCCTTCCCTTCCGAGCTCCACAGTGCACCCAAACAGAGGTTTACCCCCACACACGGGGTATCGACATACTCAGGACAAATTGCACAACTACGTTTGGGGTCCAATTTGTCTTGCTACCCTTGGGAAAATAAAAAATTTGGGGTGAAAAAATCATTTTTGTGAAAAAAAAATTTTCGGCTCTACGTTATAAACTTATGTGAAGCACTTGGGGGTTTAAAGTGTTGACCACACACCTAGATAAGTTCCTTAGGGGGTCTAGTTTCCAAAATGGGGTCACTTGTGGGGGGTTTCCACTGTTTAGGCACATCAGCGGCTCTCCAAATGCGACATGGTGTCCGATCTCAATTCCAGGGAATTCTGTGTTGAAAAAGTCAAATGGCGCTCCTTTGCTTCTGAGCTCCACTGTGCACCCAAACAGTGGTCCCCCCACATATGGGGTATCGGCATTCTCCCGACAAATTGCACAACAAATTTTGTGGTTAATTTTCTCTTTTTACACTTGTGAAAATAAAAAAAATTGGTTCTGAAGTAAAATGTTTGTGAAAAAAAGTTAAATGTTCATTTTTTCCTTCCACATTGCTTCAGTTCCTGTGCAGCAACTGAAGGATTAATTGAGGGGTGCAGTTTTTAGAATGGTGTCATTTTGGGCATTTTATGGCATATAGACCCCTAAAAATGACTTCAAATGTGAGGTGGTCCCTAAAAAAAATGGTTTTGCAAATTTTGCTGTAAAAATGAGAAATTGCTGGTCAAATTTTAACCCTTATAACTCCCTAATAAAAAAAAATTGTTTCCAAAATTGTGCTGATGTAAAGTAGACATATGGGAAATGTTATTTATTGACCATTTTGTGTGACATATCTCTCTGATGTAAGGGCATAAAAATTCAACGTTTGAAAATTGCTAAATTTTCAAAATTTTCGCCATATTTCCGTTTTTTAATAAATAAACGCAAGTAATATCGAAGAAATTTTACTACTAACATGAATTACAATATGTCACGAAAAAACTGACTCAGAATCAGCAGGATCCGTTGAAGCGTTCCCGAGTTATAACCTCATAAAGTGACAGTGGTCAGAATTGTAGAAATTGGCTCGGTCATTAAGTACCAAATTGGCTCTGTCACTAAGGGGTTAAAACAGTACACACAAAACATGAATAGGCACAATTTTTGTTTTTTTCCTGTAAAACAGGATAATGGTTTCAAAAACAAATATTTACTTAGGCTACTTCACTAGTAAATTTGACAAACTAGGATATATATGCTTGTGACCTAATGTACACATATACTGTAAATAACTGAGAAATAACAACTGTTAAAAAAACAAAAGAAAAAAATGTATGTGTATGGTGAATACATACCGTAAGGTTAGGAGAAGATGCTCCTCTGCGGATATGGCTTTGCGCAGCCTTGTGTCCTGATAGGTTATACCGGGAAGTTAAGTCTCCAACAATCTATCAAATGTTGTGATGACCATGCGACAGTATAGATAGAATTTGTCGGGATGTGCCCGCAGAGCTGTATAGAGCCTCTTGAAATAGCCTTTAGTGAGAAGAGGATACACCCACATTCTTGTTCTCCTCCTTCGCGGATCAGCAATAACTGGATATGGATGGCCAAAGCGGCGCGACAAGAGCCAGTTATACAAAACTCGCTGCGTTGGGTTGAAGTGAAGGAGGTCAGACATGGTGCAAACATTTACACAACACACCAACAAATGCACAAGCACAAAATGGCCATATGGGAGGGTGGCACCTGTTGTCGAGGCCTTAAATAGGGTTGCTGATGGTGATTTAAATCAATTGCAGCCTCAAAAAACGTTAAATGTCCATTTTGTCATGTTGCGTGAAAAATACGCATTACGGTTGTCATACCGATTACATACACAACATTACATGTGCAAAATACGCTGCCACACCCTGCCTATGGATGACATGCGGATCACTATTTTTGGAACATTTCGGCGTATTACGGCTGTAAAAAACGGACCGTATTGTCTTACGCTGAGTGTGACACCGGCCTTACTCTAATTATATACAGCTCTATTAGGCTTTTTTTTTTTTTTAAAAAAGGCCACATATTTGCCAGTGTGGTCTTTCCGTGACAGCCCTCATATATCTGCATGCTCCAAGTTTGGTCATTTTAGGCCAGTGTACCCCTTTTTTTGCTGTCTGTTACTCTACTTACATACAGCACTATTTTGCATAAATTAACTTCACAAAAAAGCCTCCAAAAATTGAAAACAGTCTGTTATGTCAGGCTGAGGCCTGCCTGGTGTTTGGGTTTGAAAAATCGTAGATTTTCAGGCATACTGATCAGATATTATTTTGCTACTAATAAATATATTTGTGTTAAGCATTTGAAATAGGGCAGTAGTCTATTTAAAATGGGCAAGGCAAAGGGCAAGGGACAGGGAAGTGGATGTGATGATGATGGTGCATGCAGAGGATGAGGCAGTGGCCAAGGTGAAAGTGGGCAACAACAAAGACCCACATCTTCTATCTCGACCTTCCAGTCCCAGTTTCTAGGGGACCGCAGCACACCACTATTGAACCCAGAGCAGTGTGAAACGTTTGTTGGTTGGATAGCGGATAATGCTTCCAGTCACTTAGCCATCACCACCACCACCATGTCTTCCACACGGTCAAGTCTGAGTAGCCGTGATTGTAGACCGGACATTACTCACCCTGATCCTCTTTCCTCCCACCATGCCAAATGCAGAGAGACAACTGATCTCACGCTTGGACACTCTGATGAGCTGTTTAGTTTTCTATTTCAAGTTTCAGAACTCTCGGCCTGTCAACTTGAAGTGGGGACAGGTGAGATCGCATGTACAGATGCCCAAAGATTTGACCAGCCCCGGTCACGTGAAGGCGATGGTGGGAAAGTGTCACAAGAGGTGGACAATAATGAGACACAATTGCCAGAAAGTCAGGAGGAGGAGCAGGGTGCGGATGTAGAAGATGAGGTGGTGGATGACTATGTGACTGACGCAACCTGGCAGGAGGACATGCAGAGCGAGGGCAGCAGCACACATGGGGAAGGAGGCATTTCACTCCAACATGCAGGAAGAAACAGTGTGGTGGCCACAGACAGAAGGCGTGCATCCGTTCCCCATAACACCAACATAAGGGAAGTTGCCATTCCAACTGTTACATCTTCCTGAGTCTAGTTATTTTTTAAAGACTCTGCCGATAACCCCAAACAAGCCATTTGCAGCACCTGCCATGCCCACGTCAGCAGCGGTAGCAAAACAACCAGCCTGACCACCACCAGCATGATCAGGCACATGGCAACAAAGCACCTGACTTTTTGGGCTGAACCCCAGGCTCCAGGACCACTATCTGCAGGTCACACCACTGCTTCTTCCACTGTTTTGCATAGAAGCCAATCCCCAGTACAACGTGCATGTGAAGATGCCTCTAGCCCTGCACCTGTTGTGGCCCACAGTCAAGCAGCACCATTATCAAGCCCTTCTACGTCCTTGTCCCAGCACAGCCATCAGGTGTCTATAACCTAGTCTTTGGAATGCAAGCGGAAATACCCAGCCAACGCCCCACAGACCACAGTCCTGAATTCTAATATTTCTCTTCTGCTTGCACTAGGAATGCTGCCTTTTAGGCTCATTGAGATGGAAGCTTTCCAAAACCTGATGACTGCGGCTGTCCCAAGGTACTTGGGCCCTAGTCACCACTAGTTCCCTGGTGTGCCATACCGGCATTACACCAGCATGTGTCCCACAACATTACCCGTGCCCTCAACAATGCTGTTACAGGGAAAGTCCATCTAACCACAGACACATGGACAAGTGCTTGTGGGCAGGGATGGAACATCTCACTGATGGCACACTGGGTTAACATAGTGGAAGCCATGACCCAGTTGGACATTGGGATGGAACACATCCTTCCCACACCGAGGATTGCTGGCCCTATGTCAATCAGGCTTGCCCCCACAGTTTACAGTTCCTGCACCTCCTCCTCCTCTTCATCCTCCATCTCTGAAATAAAATACATGTCAGAAGCTGGAAGCACTGTAGCACTGCCTCAGCCAAGCGGCAACAGGCTGTGCTGAAGCTAATCTGCATAGGTGACAAACCGCACAATGCAGAAGAGTTGTGGACAGCACTGAAAGAGCAGTCAGATGTTTGGATGATACTGCTGAACCTACAGCCAGGCATGGTCATGTGTGACAATGGCCATATCATGGTGGCGGCTCTAAGGCAAGGTGAGCTCACACATTTTCCTTGCTTGGCCCATGTGCTTATCCTCATGGTTCAACGTTTTCTGAAAAGCTACCCGGAGTTGCCGGATCTGCTAGTGAAAGGACGCCGTCTGTCTGCCCATTTTAGAAAGTCAGCTACAGCTTCAGCCGCCCTTGCCGTGCTTCAGCAGCGTTTGCAGCTTCCAACTCACCGCCTGGTTTGTGATGTCCCCATGCGCTGCAACTCTACGCTGCATATGTTGGAAATAATTTGTGAGCATAAGAGGGCAGCTGTTGACTACCAACATCAACAAGGCCATTGATATTCAGTTCAGACTCCACACATAAGACCTCAGGAGTGAACATGGATGTCCGACATATGTACCATCCTCCAAAACTTTGAGGACTGCACCAAGATGGTGAGTGGCAATGACGTCATAATTTGCATCACCATCCTGCTTCTCAGCATTCCGAAAAACTTTCTGCTCACAATTAAATAGGATGCATTGCAGGCAGAGCATGAGGACATGGAGCAAGGAACCATACAGAGGGATTACACTCAGCCCAGCCTTATGTCTTGTCAACGTCGATTGGTAGTCAATGAGGAGGAGGAAGAATAGGAGCTACTTTCATGCGCTATAGACGGTACCACAAACACAGCTGTCATACCTTCTGTTCAGTGGGGATGGCCTGAGGACAGGGAGGAGGGGGATGAGGAGGAGGACAGCATAGTCAGTCATCCTGTTGGTGAGGACATGGAGGTCTTTCCTGTTAGCAGTCTGACACGCATGGCTGACTTTAAGTTGCGCTACATTTCACGTGACCCTCGAATTATAAAAATCTTGGGTGACACTCATTACTGGTTGGTGACACTTCTAGACCCACGCTACAAGGAGAACTTTCAATCTCTTCTGCCAGAGGCAAAGAGGTGTACTAACATGTTGCAGTACCAGAGGGCCCTTGTAGTGGAATTACTTTCTCCCCCATGAAATTAGGCATATAATCACAACTTAGACATTTTTATGGGCTCCCTAAAAACACATCTGTTTATTCTCTATTCAAAGTCCTTCTTATATCACCTATTCTCTACTTCTCTGAACATAAATCTACATCAAACTGAACCATACCCAAAAGCGTCATGCAGTCTTTATCTACCCCCCATTTCCTCAAGATATTGGACCATCATTGTAAAGAATCAGAAGATGTGATTGATGGGTAGATGGTGGTTGTTGAGGTCCAGTAGTCTGCATTTTAGCACAGTGAGATTCACAGATTAACACATATTGATTGCGCATATGCCAGTTCATGCATGTAGTCATACAATTATTGCATTTTGTAACTCTATTCTGTCGCTTTTAACAAAGTTGGCAGATAATGTGATTTGTGTAATTTTTGGCAGTCTGAAAAAAAAGACCCAGGCTAGACAACTGCAGACTCCTCTGCTGAGCTACTCAGCTGCATGCCTCTGAGTTTATACCAATTGTGATCTTGTGATCTACCTCGTCGTCATCCTCTCTGTTCTCCAACTGTTCACCCTGGGAATCACCCTCCTCCTCTTCCTACCCTGACAGCACAGTACAGTCTGCATACACCTCCACTATCTGAGTCTCATTAGAATAACCTCCACCCCCCGGGGTTAACATCTGTTGATGAGGGTTTAGATTCTGCTTGGATCTTACTTCATCCGGTCCTGGTCCAAACTGAAAAAACTTTGGGCATCAGTGCCGATGATTTTCTCCGCCTCACTCTGTGAATCTTTGGAGTACACTTCTGATGCCAATGGCATAGAATGTGTGAACAGATCTGCAGACTCAGTCATCTGTGGTTCCATACAGTCTGTTGGACCGTTGGAGAGCTGTTGTGACATGGAGGAAAACAAGGGTAATTGCGTTGCCACCTATGAGGACTGTACTGTGTGTGATGTCAAGGTGGAGGAAGAAAAGCAGAGGCCACTTGATGCAGTGCTTGCCATCTACTGGAGCACATGTTCTTTCTGGCCCTCATCTGCAAAGCGTACTGCTGTGCAGCTGCCAAAGAAACTGTGTGGCGTAGCCCCTCCAGTAAAAGAAGATGTAAAATTGCTGCACAATTTCTCACTGCAGCAAAACAAACCTACTTGTAATCTCTCAAATCATACCTGTCTCACAACTAGTGTTGAGCATTCCGATACCGCAAGTATCGGGTATCGGCCGATACTTGCGGTATCGGAATTCCGATACCGGGATTCCGATACTTGCCGCGTATCGTATACCGGAATCGGAAGTTCCAAGATTCAAAATGCAGAAATTCAGCCAATGAGAATGATTCCAAGTGTGGGCACATCCTGTTTAGCATGGAGGGCATGAAACTACTGGCAAGGCTGTGATTGGCTGCTGAAATGATGTCATGATGCAGTTTAAAAGTCGCTGGCGCCATTTTGCAATCACTCTGCTGTGAATTCAGTTAGTGACAGGACGCTGTTTGCTGACTGAGGGACAGTTTAGAGATAGCGATTTGCTTCTTTGTGCTTTCCAAAGGCTAATTTAGCAACCGCTGTGTTCACCTACTATTCACCTTGCTTTTGCCTTGTAGCGCTGTTTTCACAGCGATCTGCAAGGTGTGTGTGTGTGTGTGTGTGTGTGTGTGTGTGAGTGCAGCCCACTCTCTAGTCTGAGTGCAGCCACATAGGCCATCCATAGCTGGTTGTATTCAGTTCAGGGAGGGTGGTTCATTGCCTCATACTGTTCTTTTTTTTTTTTTTTTTCAAGTAGTGTAGTCTGCTGCTAATTTATTCAAAAAAATCCTATTAGTGTCTTTCCACCCGTCTCCAGCTAATTTGTGGAAAAACACTACATAGGATAACGTAGAGGAGGGTTTTTGGGCCTTGCAGCGCCGTTTACGGCTGTCTGCACGGTCTCCGTGTGACTGCAGCTCGCCCTGTAGTCTGTGAGCAGCCATAGCCTGGTTGTCTCCAGCTCAGGGTTGTTCACTGCGTCATACCGCCAAATCAATTTTCATTTTGTTTTAAGTAGTGCAGGCTGCTGCACATTTTTTCAAAAAAATCCTATTAGTGTCTTTCCACCCGTCTCCAGCTAACTTGTGGAAAAACACTACATAGGATAACGTAGAGGAGGGTTTTTGGGCCTTGCAGCGCCGTTTACGTCTGTCTGCACGGTCTCCGTGTGACTGCAGCTCTATCCGTTGTCAGTTCAGCCCCCAAAAAATAAATAAATAATAAAGTTCACCAAACACACCAGTTACACCACTTTACATTTGTGTAGGCCACATTAGCTCATATTAAAGTCTAGTCCACACTTTAGAAAATTAGTGTTTCTTATACCTGTTAGGAGGAGTTGCTCAGGAATAAGCACACAAAGCCGTTAGTACTTTTCTGCTTATCTTTATCAGTCAAACAAGATGAAGAAGGCAGTGAGTAAGGCACGTGGGCGTGGGCGTGGGCGCAGAGCAGGGAGGGGAAGTGGGGATTCTGTGCCTGCTGCGGGCACCGGTGACTCATCAGCACCCACTTTCACCAGGCAACAGTCATTCATGCGCAGCTTTGTGTCAGAGCGCCGTACACCGCTGCTGCGTGAAGAACAAATTGAAGCCGTTGTCGGATGGATGGCAGCTAATGCATCAACTTCAATTAGTGCCACATCCTCTCAGACACAGAGCACTGGAGAGCAGCCATCTGTCTTTTCACCACCTGCCAAATTGCCCAGGCAGACAGAGAGCCCAGGACAGGAGCCGTCTCTACTTCTGTTCTCTGAATCTCTTGGCTTGGAAACAGGGGGCCAGCCAAGCAGCATTGGAGAAATGGAAGAAGAGGCAGGGTGCAGTGATGCCCAACAGCTTTTTCTCTCTTCCTCTGAAGAGGCGGGTGGGCCAGTGGCTCCGGTCACCACATCGCAGGCCGCATCAGCTGATGATGACACTCAGGTGCCACTTACTGGTGCGTGCTCTGCTGCTGAGACTACCCAGGAGGAGCAGTTGGGGGCAGAGGGTAGTGTAGATGATGAGGTCCTTGACCCATCTTGGCGTGAGGGACAGGAAGGTGGTGAGAGCAGCTCTGAGGAAGAGATTCCCCGTACGGCCCAAAGAGGGAGAGGGAGGGGGAAGACTGCGGATCCTGCAGCCTCCGCTTTGGCACCCGTTAGGAGCATGTCTCTTCCAAAAGCCAAAAAGGGCGCTCCCAAGACTTGCAGTGCCTGGTCCTTTTTTGACACAGTTGCAGATGACATTTGCTATGTCAGATGCAAGGTGTGTCATCAAAAAGTCAAAAGAGGTCGAAATGTCAGCAACCTCAATACCTCCAACATGTGGAAACATGTGCGCAACAGGCACCCGGCGGAGTTAGAAAAACACACTGAAGAGCTAGGCCAACCAACAGCGGCAGCAACCACCTCTTCAGCTCGTGTTGCCTCTTCCTCTAGCTCACACGCAGCTGGTTCGGCTTCCTCCCAGGATCGCCGTGGAAGAACCTCTGGCCCTGTTGTCCAGAGACCCGCTGTAATTCCACCCGCAGCACCACTTTCCCAGTCATCCACACACTCCCAGCCCAGTCTACAGCCATCGGTAGTACAGGCATGGGAGAAAAGGTGGCCTTTCTCGTCAAACCACCCACGAGCACAGGCTCTGACTGCAGGCATTGCCAAACTTCTGTCACTGGAAATGCTGTCATTCAGGCTGGTGGAGACTGACAGCTTCCGTGACTTGATGTCATTGGCAGTCCCACAGTACAATTTTACTTCAGCAGGCAAGCCGTCCCTGCCCTGCACAAGCATGTGGAGGGACACATAAAACACGCGCTACTGAACGCCGTCAGTAGCAAGGTCCACCTCACCACCGATGCGTGGACCAGTCAACATGGACAGGGGCGATACCTTTCCCTCACTGCCCATTGGGTTAATGTCGTTGAGCCGGGTACAGACCGTGCGAGTGGCGCAGGACGTGTCCTGCCCACTCCAAGGATTGCAGGAATCCATTCTGTACGCATTGACTCCTCCTCTTACACCAGTTCCTCAGAATCATCGCTGCAGGAGCCGTCACAGTCCACCTCCACATGGACCCGTGATGAACGTGTACCTGTTACTACCGACATGAGCACAGCCGTGGCCAAACGTCAACAGGCTGTCTTGAAATTAATTTTTGTGGGGAATCGTAGCCACACAGCGCAGGAGCTCTGGAATGCCATCAAGCAGGAGAGCGATGTGTGGTTTGTGCCAGCGAATTTCCAGCCAGGCATGGTAGTGTGTGATAATGGCCGAAATCTGGTGGCAGCTCTGGGCCTCGGCAACCTCACTCACATCCCATGTCTGGCACATGTGCTCAATTTGGTCGTGCAGAGCTTTTTGAGGGACTATCCGGATCTTGATGCACTGCTGCACAAGGTCCGCCTAGAGTGTGCTCACTTGCGGCGTTCCAGCACGGCAAAAGCGCGCATTGCGGCTCTGCAGCGCCGACACCGCCTGCCGGAACATCGCATCATATGTGACCTACCTACCAGGTGGAATTCCACGTTACATATGTTGGAGCGGTTGTGTGAGCAGCAGCAAGCTGTAATGGAGTACCAGCTGCTTCAGGCGCAAAGAAGTCGCACTCAGCGCCGTACAGACTTCACAACCACAGAGTGGGCCACTATGAATGACGTCTGCCAGGTTTTGCGTCCCTTTGATTATTCCACGCGGATGGCGAGTGCAGATGATGCACTAGTCAGCATGACTGTCCCCCTTATCTGCCTGCTTGAAAAATCACTGCAAGCGCTAAGGGATGATGTTGTGGAAGAGGTGGAGGATGAGGATTCACCATTTCCATCATCTTCTGGACAGTCAGCGCCACGTGGTTCCTCACAAACGCGTAGGCAGGGGACAGTTTGTGAGGAGGATGAGGAGGAGTCAATGGAGGAGGAAGACATCTGTCCAGAGGAGGGAGTTACCGAATTGTCCAGTACTCAGTGTGTACAGCGAGGGTGGGGTGATGACGAGCGGGCAGATATCACGCCTCCAGCAGGGGACAGCGTTTCTTGGGCAGTTGGCAGTCTGCAGCACATGGTGGATTACATGCTGCAGTGCCTGAGAAACGACCGCCGCATCGCCCACATTCTCAACATGTCTGATTATTGGGTGTTCACCCTCCTCGATCCTCGCTACCGGGACAACGTAGAAAGCCTCATCACACCGTTGAACCGGGAGCGAAAAATGCGGGAGTACCAAGACACACTGGTCAATTCCATCATCTTCTCCATTCCAACTGAGAGAAGTGCTGCTAGTGCATTCCAAAGCAGCTCAGTGCGTCCAGGCAGTGGTGGAGGCTCTGCACAAAGAGGGAGCAGAAGCAGTGCCTCTGCCCAAGGCAAGACCAGTATGGCCCAACTGTGGCACAGTTTTCTGTGCCCCCCACAAAAGTCTACACCATCACAGACGGCTCCAGTCAGCAGGAGGCAACGGTTCCGTCAGATGGTGACAGACTACATGTCTTGCCCTCTTGCTGTACTCCCAGACGGCTCTTCCCCTTTCAAGTTTTGGGTCTCAAAGCTGGATACATGGCCAGAGCTAAGCCAGTATGCATTGGAGGTGCAGTCTTGCCCTGCGGCCAGTGTATTATCGGAACGTGTCTTTAGTGCTGCAGGTGGTGTACTAACTGACCGTCGCATGCGACTATCCTCCGATAACGTTGACCGGCTTACTTTCCTGAAAATGAACAAGGCCTGGATCTCGCAGGAATTTGCCACTCCTCCTCCTGATTAAATAATTAGGTCACTGTATACGTTATCCAGGTCTCCTGTTGTGTTCATCTTTCTACCACCTGAACTTAAATTCCTGGGCTCCAACACCGCCAGTTGAGGCTTAGAAGTGCCGTCTGCACAGTCAAAACATACGACCCAGTGTTATTGGGTTTCAGTAACGTCAGCTGATCCCCAGCTGTGTAGCCGGCAATGTGTCATGCGACCGCCACGCTGACACAACAACTGAAATGTAAGGGAATCTGTCCCCCCCCCCAAGGCGTTTGTTACTGAAAGAGCCTCCTTGTGCAGCAGTAATGCTGCACAAGGAAAAGGTAGCTATTTAGGTTTAGCTCCTTGCACACGCAGAACTTAACACTTATAAAATGTGTCCACTGATACCGTAAAACCATCCGGGAGGTGGGACTTTCCTTCGTAATATGACGCAGCACAGCCGTCATTCCTCCCCCCCCGGCGCCGCGCCCCGGCTCCTCAGCGTTGTTTGATTCCGTCCCGGAGCCTGCGCTGTTATGTTATCCCGTGGCCAGGCACACTTAGCGCTGCCCGTCTTCTGGCATCATTTGGTGTCAGGATGGCTGCGCCTGTGCGGCCGCGCTGGCCGAGGGCCCGCCTCGCAGTGTCTTCTGATTTAATCCCACTGGGGGCCTGGGATCCATGGACATGCGCAGTGCATATCTGAACCTCCACCTCTCACTCATCTCCCTACGGCTTCTTCAGACTGTTCGGTGTCAGCTGGTCCCTAATAGCATGCCACGGCCGTGACACCGCACAGTCTTAAGAAGCCGTAGGGAGGGGAGTGAGAGGCGAGGATATGCACTGCGCATGGCCATGGATCCCAGGCCCCCAGTGGGATAAAATCAGAAGACACTGCGAGGCGGGCTCTCGGCCAGCGCGGCCGCACAGGCGCAGCCAGCCTGACACCAAATGATGTCAGAAGATGGGCAGCGCTAAGTGTGCCTGGCCAAGGGATAACATAACAGCGCAGGCTCCGGGACGGAATCAAACTACGCTGAGGAGCCGGGGCGCGGCGCCCGGGGGGGAGGAATGACGGCTGTGCTGCGTCATATTACGAAGGAAAGTCCCACCTCCGGGACGGTTTCACGGTTTCAGGGGACACATTTTATAAGTGTTTAGTTCTGTGTTTGCAAGGAGCATGATGAAAAGAGCCACCTTTTCCTTTTGCATCTTTTGTGCTGCACAAGCTGGCTCTTTCAGCTACAAACGCCTTGGGGGGTTAAAGGTTCCCTTTCGACTTTCTCAGGCTTCGGCCTACATTGTGTTCCTCTGCTTTTCCACCTGTCCCTGGGCTCCAACACCGCTAGTTGCCGTCCAGAAGTGCTGTCCGCACAGTCCCAACAGTCGCTCCTCTGTTATTGGGGTTCAGTAACGTCAGCTGTTCCCCTGCTGTGTGTGTGGCAATCCCTCCTACCTCCTCCACCTCCTCCTCCTCCACCTGTCCCTGGGCTCCAACACCGCTAGTTGTTGCCTGGTAGTGCTGTACGCACAGTCCCGACAGTCCCTCCTCTGTTATTGGGGTTCAGTAACGTCAGCTGTTCCCCTGCTGTGTGTGTGGCAATCCCTCCTACCTCCTCCACCTCCTCCTCCACCTGTCCCTGGGCTCCAACACCGCTAGTTGTTGCCTGGTAGTGCTGTACGCACAGTCCCGACAGTCCCTCCTCTGCTATTGGGGTTCAGTAACGTCAGCTGTTCCCCTGCTGTGTGTGTGGCAATCCCTCCTACCTCCTCCACCTCCTCCTCCACCTGTCCCTGGGCTCCAACACCGCTAGTTGTTGCCTGGTAGTGCTGTACGCACAGTCCCGACAGTCCCTCCTCTGTTATTGGGGTTCAGTAACGTCAGCTGTTCCCCTGCTGTGTGTGTGGCAATCCCTCCTACCTCCTCCACCTCCTCCTCCACCTGTCCCTGGGCTCCAACACCGCTAGTTGTTGCCTGGTAGTGCTGTACGCACAGTCCCAACAGTCCCTCCTCTGTTATTGGGGTTCAGTAACGTCAGCTGTTCCCCTGCTGTGTGTGTGGCAATCCCTCCTACCTCCTCCACCTCCTCCTCCACCTGTCCCTGGGCTCCAACACCGCTAGTTGTTGCCTGGTAGTGCTGTACGCACAGACCCGACAGTCCCTCCTCTGTTATTGGGGTTCAGTAACGTCAGCTGTTCCCCTGCTGTGTGTGTGGCAATCCCTCCTACCTCCTCCACCTCCTCCTCCACCTGTCCCTGGGCTCCAACACCGCTAGTTGTTGCCTGGTAGTGCTGTACGCACAGTCCCGACAGTCCCTCCTCTGTTATTGGGGTTCAGTAACGTCAGCTGTTCCCCTGCTGTGTGTGTGGCAATCCCTCCTACCTCCTCCACCTCCTCCTCCACCTGTCCCTGGGCTCCAACACCGCTAGTTGTTGCCTGGTAGTGCTGTACGCACAGTCCCGACAGTCCCTCCTCTGTTATTGGGGTTCAGTAACGTCAGCTGTTCCCCTGCTGTGTGTGTGGCAATCCCTCCTACCTCCTCCACCTCCTCCTCCACCTGTCCCTGGGCTCCAACACCGCTAGTTGTTGCCTGGTAGTGCTGTACGCACAGTCCCAACAGTCCCTCCTCTGTTATTGGGGTTCAGTAACGTCAGCTGTTCCCCTGCTGTGTGTGTGGCAATCCCTCCTACCTCCTCCACCTCCTCCTCCACCTGTCCCTGGGCTCCAACACCGCTAGTTGTTGCCTGGTAGTGCTGTACGCACAGTCCCGACAGTCCCTCCTCTGTTATTGGGGTTCAGTAACGTCAGCTGTTCCCCTGCTGTGTGTGTGGCAATCCCTCCTACCTCCTCCACCTCCTCCTCCACCTGTCCCTGGGCTCCAACACCGCTAGTTGTTGCCTGGTAGTGCTGTACGCACAGTCCCGACAGTCCCTCCTCTGTTATTGGGGTTCAGTAACGTCAGCTGTTCCTCTGCTGTGTGTGTGGCAATCCCTCCTACCTCCTCCACCTCCTCCTCCACCTGTCCCTGGGCTCCAACACCGCTAGTTGTTGCCTGGTAGTGCTCTACGCACAGTCCCGACAGTCCCTCCTCTGTTATTGGGGTTCAGTAACGTCAGCTGTTCCCCTGCTGTGTGTGTGGCAATCCCTCCTACCTCCTCCACCTCCTCCTCCACCTGTCCCTGGGCTCCAAC
This sequence comes from Ranitomeya variabilis, assembly GCF_051348905.1. NCBI lineage: Eukaryota > Metazoa > Chordata > Amphibia > Anura > Dendrobatidae > Ranitomeya > Ranitomeya variabilis. Next base: position 570,639,340 of record NC_135232.1, read on the forward strand.
ACCGCTAGTTGTTGCCTGGTAGTGCTGTACGCACAGTCCCGACAGTCCCTCCTCTGTTATTGGGGTTCAGTAACGTCAGCTGTTCCCCTGCTGTGTGTGTGGCAATCCCTCCTACCTCCTCCACCTCCTCCTCCACCTGTCCCTGGGCTCCAACACCGCTAGTTGTTGCCTGGTAGTGCTGTACGCACAGTCCCGACAGTCCCTCCTCTGTTATTGGGGTTCAGTAACGTCAGCTGTTCCCCTGCTGTGTGTGTGGCAATCCCTCCTACCTCCTCCACCTCCTCCTCCACCTGTCCCTGGGCTCCAACACCGCTAGTTGTTGCCTGGTAGTGCTGTACGCACAGCCCGACAGTCCCTCCTCTGTTATTGGGGTTCAGTAACGTCAGCTGTTCCCCTGCTGTGTGTGTGGCAATCCCTCCTACCTCCTCCACCTCCTCCTCCACCTGTCCCTGGGCTCCAACACCGCTAGTTGTTGCCTGGTAGTGCTGTACGCACAGTCCCAACAGTCCCTCCTCTGTTATTGGGGTTCAGTAACGTCAGCTGTTCCCCTGCTGTGTGTGTGGCAATCCCTCCTACCTCCTTCACCTCCTCCTCCACCTGTCCCTGGGCTCCAACACCGCTAGTTGTTGCCTGGTAGTGCTGTACGCACAGTCCCGACAGTCCCTCCTCTGTTATTGGGGTTCAGTAACGTCAGCTGTTCCCCTGTTGTGTGTGTGGCAATCCCTCCTACCTCCTCCACCTCCTCCTCCTCCTCCACCTGTCCCTGGGCTCCAACACCGCTAGTTGCCGTCCAGAAGTGCTGTCCGCACAGAGCCAAACACCTCGCCAATGTGTTAGTGGGGTTCAGCACCGCCAGCTGTTCCCCTGCTGTGCAGCCGGCAACGTGTACTGCGACCGCCACGCAGGCACAACAAGTTAAATTTAAGGGAACCTGCCCCCCCCCCCCAGGCGTTTGTTACTGAAGGAGCAACCTTGTGCAGCAGTAATGATGCAAAGGTAAAAAGTGCCTCTTTTCGTGGTGCTCCTTGCACATGCTGATCCTAGTGTCCCCTCCTACCGTGATACCGTACGGTTGGTGGAACTTTCCTTTGTGATGTGACGCAGCACAGCCGTCATTCTTACCCCCTTGGAGCCGTGCGCCGCCTCCTCAGCGTTGTTTGAATCAGTCCCGGAGCCTGCGCTGTTAGGTTAGCCCTTGGCCATGCACACATTTTGCGCTGCCCGTCTTCTGACATCATTTGGTGTCAGGCTGGCTGCGCCTGTGCGGCCGCGCTGGCCGAGAGCCCGCCTCGTACTGTCTTCTGATTTCATCCCACTGGGGGCCTGAGATCCATGGACATGCGCAGTGCATATCTGAACCTCCACCTCTCACTCATCTCCCTACGGCTTCTTCAGACTGTTCGGTGTCAGCTGGTCCCTAATAGCATGCCACGGCCGTGACACAGCACAGTCAGAAGAAGCCGTAGGGAGATGAGTGAGAGGTGGAGGTTCAGATATGCACTGCGCATGTCCATGGATCTCAGGCCCCCAGTGGGATTAAATCAGAAGACAGTACGAGGCGGGCTCTCGGCCAGCGCGGCCGCACAGGCACAGCCAGCCTGACACCAAATGATGTCAGAAGACGGGCAGCGCAAAATGTGTGCATGGCCAAGGGCTAACCTAAAAGCGCAGGCTCCGGGACTGATTCAAATAACGCTGAGGAGGCGGCACACGGCGCCAAGGGGTTAAGAATGACGGCTGTGCTGCGTCACATCACAAAGGAAAGTTCCACCTACCGGACGGTATCACGGTAGGAGGGGACACTTTTTATAAGTGTTAGGTTCAGCATGTGCAAGGACCATAATTAAAAGAGCTAAGTTTACCTTTTCCAGCATTAGTGCTGTACACGATGGCTCTTTCAGCTACAAACGCCTGGGGGGGGGGTTAAAGTTTCCCTTTCAACTTGCTCCAGTGCAGGCTTCGGCCTACACTCTGCTCCCTCTCCTCCTCCTGCTGACCCTGGGCTCTAACACCGCCAGTTGGGGCCCGGTACTGCTAGCTGCACAGAGCCAAACACCAGCCAATGTGTGAGTGGGGTTCAGCACCACCAGCTGTTCCCCTGCTGTGCAGCCGGCAACGTGTCCTGCAACTGCCACGCAGGCACAACAGACCCAAAGCTGCCGCCAGTGCAGGCTTCGGCCTACACTCTGCTCCATCTCCTCCTCCTGCTGACCCCGGGCTCTAACACCGCCAGTTGGGGCCCGGTACTGCTAGCTGCACAGAGAAAAACACCAGCCAATGTGTCAGTGGGGTTCAGCACCGCCAGCTGTTCCCCTGCTGTGCAGCCGGCATCGTGTCTTGCAAAAGCCACGCAGACACAAGAACTGAAATTGAAGGGAACCTGTCCCCCCTCCCCCAGGCGTTTGTACGTTTTTAAGGCCACCTTGTACAGCGGTAATGCTGCATGTGTGCAAGGTGGCTCATAAACGTATTCTCCTCGCACATGTGGACCTGAAAACACGTCTAAAATGTGTCCTCTGTGTGACCATTTAACCGTCCCGGTGGTGTGACTTTCCTTTGTAATGACACGCTGCAACCCCCTTGGTAGCGCTGCCCGTCTTCTGGCATCATTGTTTGGCTGCCTGCGCCTCTGCGGCCGCCCTGACCCACACAACGCCCCTCGGTGTCTTATTTCTTGGGACTGCGAGGGTGTGATTGATGGGCATGAGCAGTGCATATCTTCGCCTGTTGTCACTCATCTCCTTCCGCCTTCTTCAGACTGTGCGGCTTCATGGCCGTGGCATGCGATAAGGGATCAGCTGACGCCGCACAGTCTGAAGCGGGTGTAAGGACCCGAGTGCGAGAGGCGAACATATGTGCTGCGCCAGGCCATGAATCCCAGCCCCGCAGTGTTTTAACAATGTTAAGACACTGCGGGGCTGGGATTCATGGTCATCGCGAACCGCACCGGCCGACATTACATGATGTCAGAAGATGGGCAGCGCTAACAGCGCTAGGCCAGGGGATAACACGACAGCGCAGACTCCTGTACAGCAAATAACAACGCTCAGGAGGCTGCACCCAGCACCAAGGTGGGATTCTTGACATCTGTGCTGCGTCTCATTACGAAGGGAACTCGCGCCTCCAACACAGTTTGACTGTATAAAGGGCTAAATGTTATACGTGTTTCATTCGGCGTGTGCAAGGAGAAAAATTAAAAGAGCAACCTTTGACTTGTGCGGCACTACTGCTGCATAAGCTGTGGCTCTTCTAGTTTGTAACCCCTGAGGGGGGGTTAAAGGTTACCTTTGAAATCGGTTCAATTAGGCTTCGGCCTACACTCTGCTCCACCGGCAGAGCCCGGGCTCCAACAACGCTAGTTGCTGTCCGGAAGTGCTGGCTGCACAGAGCCAAACACCTCGCCAATGTGTCAGTGGGGTTCAGCACCGCCAGCTGTTCCCCTGCTGTGTAGCCGGCAACGTGTCCTGCGACCGCCACGCAGGCACAACAGACCCAAAGCTGCCGCCAGTGCAGGCTTCGGCCTACACTCCCCTCCCCCTTGCTCCTCCTCCTGCTCCTCCTCCTGCTGACCCTGGGCTCTAACACCGCCAGTTGGGGCCCGGTACTGCTAGCTGCACAGAGAAAAACACCAGCCAATGTGTCAGTGGGGTTCAGCACCGCCAGCTGTTCCCCTGCTGTGCAGCCGGCATCGTGTCCTGCAAAAGCCACGCAGACACAAGAACTGAAATTGAAGGGAACCTGTCCCCCCTCCCCCAGGCGTTTGTACGTTTTTAAGGCCACCTTGTACAGCGGTAATGCTGCATGTGTGCAAGGTGGCTCATAAACGTATTCTCCTCGCACATGTGGACCTGAAAACACGTCTAAAATGTGTCCTCTGTGTGACCATTTAACCGTCCCGGTGGTGTGACTTTCCTTTGTAATGACACGCTGCAACCCCCTTGGTAGCGCTGCCCGTCTTCTGGCATCATTGTTTGGCTGCCTGCGCCTCTGCGGCCGCCCTGACCCACACAACGCCCCTCGGTGTCTTATTTCTTGGGACTGCGAGGGTGTGATTGATGGGCATGAGCAGTGCATATCTTCGCCTGTTGTCACTCATCTCCTTCCGCCTTCTTCAGACTGTGCGGCTTCATGGCCGTGGCATGCGATAAGAGATCAGCTGACGCCGCACAGTCTGAAGCGGGTGTAAGGACCCGAGTGCGAGAGGCGAACATATGTGCTGCGCCAGGCCATGAATCCCAGCCCCGCAGTGTTTTAACAATGTTAAGACACTGCGGGGCTGGGATTCATGGTCATCGCGAACCGCACCGGCCGACATTACATGATGTCAGAAGATGGGCAGCGCTAACAGCGCTAGGCCAGGGGATAACACGACAGCGCAGACTCCTGTACAGCAAATAACAACGCTCAGGAGGCTGCACCCAGCACCAAGGTGGGATTCTTGACATCTGTGCTGCGTCTCATTACGAAGGGAACTCGCGCCTCCAACACAGTTTGACTGTATAAAGGGCTAAATGTTATACGTGTTTCATTCGGCGTGTGCAAGGAGAAAAATTAAAAGAGCAACCTTTGACTTGTGCGGCACTACTGCTGCATAAGCTGTGGCTCTTCTAGTTTGTAACCCCTGAGGGGGGGTTAAAGGTTACCTTTGAAATCGGTTCAATTAGGCTTCGGCCTACACTCTGCTCCACCGGCAGAGCCCGGGCTCCAACAACGCTAGTTGCTGTCCGGAAGTGCTGGCTGCACAGAGCCAAACACCTCGCCAATGTGTCAGTGGGGTTCAGCACCGCCAGCTGTTCCCCTGCTGTGTAGCCGGCAACGTGTCCTGCGACCGCCACGCAGGCACAACAGACCCAAAGCTGCCGCCAGTGCAGGCTTCGGCCTACACTCCCCTCCCCCTTGCTCCTCCTCCTGCTCCTCCTCCTGCTGACCCTGGGCTCTAACACCGCCAGTTGGGGCCCGGTACTGCTAGCTGCACAGAGAAAAACACCAGCCAATGTGTCAGTGGGGTTCAGCACCGCCAGCTGTTCCCCTGCTGTGCAGCCGGCATCGTGTCCTGCAAAAGCCACGCAGACACAAGAACTGAAATTGAAGGGAACCTGTCCCCCCTCCCCCAGGCGTTTGTACGTTTTTAAGGCCACCTTGTACAGCGGTAATGCTGCATGTGTGCAAGGTGGCTCATAAACGTATTCTCCTCGCACATGTGGACCTGAAAACACGTCTAAAATGTGTCCTCTGTGTGACCATTTAACCGTCCCGGTGGTGTGACTTTCCTTTGTAATGACACGCTGCAACCCCCTTGGTAGCGCTGCCCGTCTTCTGGCATCATTGTTTGGCTGCCTACGCCTCTGCGGCCGCCCTGACCCACACAACGCCCCTCGGTGTCTTATTTCTTGGGACTGCGAGGGTGTGATTGATGGGCATGAGCAGTGCATATCTTCGCCTGTTGTCACTCATCTCCTTCCGCCTTCTTCAGACTGTGCGGCTTCATGGCCTTGGCATGCGATAAGGGATCAGCTGACACCGCACAGTCTGAAGCGGGTGTAAGGACCCGAGTGCGAGAGGCGAACATATGTGCTGCGCCAGGCCATGAATCCCAGCCCCGCAGTGTTTTAACAATGTTAAGACACTGCGGGGCTGGGATTCATGGTCATCTCGAACCGCACTGGCCGACATTACATGATGTCAGAAGATGGGCAGCGCTAACAGCGCTAGGCCAGGGGATAACACGACAGCGCAGACTCCTGTACAGCAAATAACAACGCTCAGGAGGCTGCACCCAGCACCAAGGTGGGATTCTTGACATCTGTGCTGCGTCTCATTACGAAGGGAACTCGCGCCTCCAACACAGTTTGACTGTATAAAGGGCTAAATGTTATACGTGTTTCATTCGGCGTGTGCAAGGAGAAAAATTAAAAGAGCAACCTTTGACTTGTGCGGCACTACTGCTGCATAAGCTGTGGCTCTTCTAGTTTGTAACCCCTGAGGGGGGGTTAAAGGTTACCTTTGAAATCGGTTCAATTAGGCTTCGGCCTACACTCTGCTCCACCGGCAGAGCCCGGGCTCCAACAACGCTAGTTGCTGTCCGGAAGTGCTGGCTGCACAGAGCCAAACACCTCGCCAATGTGTCAGTGGGGTTCAGCACCGCCAGCTGTTCCCCTGCTGTGTAGCCGGCAACGTGTCCTGCGACCGCCACGCAGGCACAACAGACCCAAAGCTGCCGCCAGTGCAGGCTTCGGCCTACACTCCCCTCCCCCTTGCTCCTCCTCCTGCTCCTCCTCCTGCTGACCCTGGGCTCTAACACCGCCAGTTGGGGCCCGGTACTGCTAGCTGCACAGAGAAAAACACCAGCCAATGTGTCAGTGGGGTTCAGCACCGCCAGCTGTTCCCCTGCTGTGCAGCCGGCATCGTGTCCTGCAAAAGCCACGCAGACACAAGAACTGAAATTGAAGGGAACCTGTCCCCCCTCCCCCAGGCGTTTGTACGTTTTTAAGGCCACCTTGTACAGCGGTAATGCTGCATGTGTGCAAGGTGGCTCATAAACGTATTCTCCTCGCACATGTGGACCTGAAAACACGTCTAAAATGTGTCCTCTGTGTGACCATTTAACCGTCCCGGTGGTGTGACTTTCCTTTGTAATGACACGCTGCAACCCCCTTGGTAGCGCTGCCCGTCTTCTGGCATCATTGTTTGGCTGCCTGCGCCTCTGCGGCCGCCCTGACCCACACAACGCCCCTCGGTGTCTTATTTCTTGGGACTGCGAGGGTGTGATTGATGGGCATGAGCAGTGCATATCTTCGCCTGTTGTCACTCATCTCCTTCCGCCTTCTTCAGACTGTGCGGCTTCATGGCCGTGGCATGCGATAAGGGATCAGCTGACGCCGCACAGTCTGAAGCGGGTGTAAGGACCCGAGTGCGAGAGGCGAACATATGTGCTGCGCCAGGCCATGAATCCCAGCCCCGCAGTGTTTTAACAATGTTAAGACACTGCGGGGCTGGGATTCATGGTCATCGCGAACCGCTCCGGCCGACATTACATGATGTCAGAAGATGGGCAGCGCTAACAGCGCTAGGCCAGGGGATAACACGACAGCGCAGACTCCTGTACAGCAAATAACAACGCTCAGGAGGCTGCACCCAGCACCAAGGTGGGATTCTTGACATCTGTGCTGCGTCTCATTACGAAGGGAACTCGCGCCTCCAACACAGTTTGACTGTATAAAGGGCTAAATGTTATACGTGTTTCATTCGGCGTGTGCAAGGAGAAAAATTAAAAGAGCAACCTTTGACTTGTGCGGCACTACTGCTGCATAAGCTGTGGCTCTTCTAGTTTGTAACCCCTGAGGGGGGGTTAAAGGTTACCTTTGAAATCGGTTCAATTAGGCTTCGGCCTACACTCTGCTCCACCGGCAGAGCCCGGGCTCCAACAACGCTAGTTGCTGTCCGGAAGTGCTGGCTGCACAGAGCCAAACACCTCGCCAATGTGTCAGTGGGGTTCAGCACCGCCAGCTGTTCCCCTGCTGTGTAGCCGGCAACGTGTCCTGCGACCGCCACGCAGGCACAACAGACCCAAAGCTGCCGCCAGTGCAGGCTTCGGCCTACACTCCCCTCCCCCTTGCTCCTCCTCCTGCTCCTCCTCCTGCTGACCCTGGGCTCTAACACCGCCAGTTGGGGCCCGGTACTGCTAGCTGCACAGAGAAAAACACCAGCCAATGTGTCAGTGGGGTTCAGCACCGCCAGCTGTTCCCCTGCTGTGCAGCCGGCATCGTGTCCTGCAAAAGCCACGCAGACACAAGAACTGAAATTGAAGGGAACCTGTCCCCCCTCCCCCAGGCGTTTGTACGTTTTTAAGGCCACCTTGTACAGCGGTAATGCTGCATGTGTGCAAGGTGGCTCATAAACGTATTCTCCTCGCACATGTGGACCTGAAAACACGTCTAAAATGTGTCCTCTGTGTGACCATTTAACCGTCCCGGTGGTGTGACTTTCCTTTGTAATGACACGCTGCAACCCCCTTGGTAGCGCTGCCCGTCTTCTGGCATCATTGTTTGGCTGCCTGCGCCTCTGCGGCCGCCCTGACCCACACAACGCCCCTCGGTGTCTTATTTCTTGGGACTGCGAGGGTGTGATTGATGGGCATGAGCAGTGCATATCTTCGCCTGTTGTCACTCATCTCCTTCCGCCTTCTTCAGACTGTGCGGCTTCATGGCCGTGGCATGCGATAAGAGATCAGCTGACGCCGCACAGTCTGAAGCGGGTGTAAGGACCCGAGTGCGAGAGGCGAACATATGTGCTGCGCCAGGCCACGAATCCCAGCCCCGCAGTGTTTTAACAATGTTAAGACACTGCGGGGCTGGGATTCATGGTCATCGCGAACCGCACCGGCCGACATTACATGATGTCAGAAGATGGGCAGCGCTAACAGCGCTAGGCCAGGGGATAACACGACAGCGCAGACTCCTGTACAGCAAATAACAACGCTCAGGAGGCTGCACCCAGCACCAAGGTGGGATTCTTGACATCTGTGCTGCGTCTCATTACGAAGGGAACTCGCGCCTCCAACACAGTTTGACTGTATAAAGGGCTAAATGTTATACGTGTTTCATTCGGCGTGTGCAAGGAGAAAAATTAAAAGAGCAACCTTTGACTTGTGCGGCACTACTGCTGCATAAGCTGTGGCTCTTCTAGTTTGTAACCCCTGAGGGGGGGTTAAAGGTTACCTTTGAAATCGGTTCAATTAGGCTTCGGCCTACACTCTGCTCCACCGGCAGAGCCCGGGCTCCAACAACGCTAGTTGCTGTCCGGAAGTGCTGGCTGCACAGAGCCAAACACCTCGCCAATGTGTCAGTGGGGTTCAGCACCGCCAGCTGTTCCCCTGCTGTGTAGCCGGCAACGTGTCCTGCGACCGCCACGCAGGCACAACAGACCCAAAGCTGCCGCCAGTGCAGGCTTCGGCCTACACTCCCCTCCCCCTTGCTCCTCCTCCTGCTCCTCCTCCTGCTGACCCTGGGCTCTAACACCGCCAGTTGGGGCCCGGTACTGCTAGCTGCACAGAGAAAAACACCAGCCAATGTGTCAGTGGGGTTCAGCACCGCCAGCTGTTCCCCTGCTGTGCAGCCGGCATCGTGTCCTGCAAAAGCCACGCAGACACAAGAACTGAAATTGAAGGGAACCTGTCCCCCCTCCCCCAGGCGTTTGTACGTTTTTAAGGCCACCTTGTACAGCGGTAATGCTGCATGTGTGCAAGGTGGCTCATAAACGTATTCTCCTCGCACATGTGGACCTGAAAACACGTCTAAAATGTGTCCTCTGTGTGACCATTTAACCGTCCCGGTGGTGTGACTTTCCTTTGTAATGACACGCTGCAACCCCCTTGGTAGCGCTGCCCGTCTTCTGGCATCATTGTTTGGCTGCCTACGCCTCTGCGGCCGCCCTGACCCACACAACGCCCCTCGGTGTCTTATTTCTTGGGACTGCGAGGGTGTGATTGATGGGCATGAGCAGTGCATATCTTCGCCTGTTGTCACTCATCTCCTTCCGCCTTCTTCAGACTGTGCGGCTTCATGGCCTTGGCATGCGATAAGGGATCAGCTGACACCGCACAGTCTGAAGCGGGTGTAAGGACCCGAGTGCGAGAGGCGAACATATGTGCTGCGCCAGGCCATGAATCCCAGCCCCGCAGTGTTTTAACAATGTTAAGACACTGCGGGGCTGGGATTCATGGTCATCTCGAACCGCACTGGCCGACATTACATGATGTCAGAAGATGGGCAGCGCTAACAGCGCTAGGCCAGGGGATAACACGACAGCGCAGACTCCTGTACAGCAAATAACAACGCTCAGGAGGCTGCACCCAGCACCAAGGTGGGATTCTTGACATCTGTGCTGCGTCTCATTACGAAGGGAACTCGCGCCTCCAACACAGTTTGACTGTATAAAGGGCTAAATGTTATACGTGTTTCATTCGGCGTGTGCAAGGAGAAAAATTAAAAGAGCAACCTTTGACTTGTGCGGCACTACTGCTGCATAAGCTGTGGCTCTTCTAGTTTGTAACCCCTGAGGGGGGGTTAAAGGTTACCTTTGAAATCGGTTCAATTAGGCTTCGGCCTACACTCTGCTCCACCGGCAGAGCCCGGGCTCCAACAACGCTAGTTGCTGTCCGGAAGTGCTGGCTGCACAGAGCCAAACACCTCGCCAATGTGTCAGTGGGGTTCAGCACCGCCAGCTGTTCCCCTGCTGTGTAGCCGGCAACGTGTCCTGCGACCGCCACGCAGGCACAACAGACCCAAAGCTGCCGCCAGTGCAGGCTTCGGCCTACACTCCCCTCCCCCTTGCTCCTCCTCCTGCTCCTCCTCCTGCTGACCCTGGGCTCTAACACCGCCAGTTGGGGCCCGGTACTGCTAGCTGCACAGAGAAAAACACCAGCCAATGTGTCAGTGGGGTTCAGCACCGCCAGCTGTTCCCCTGCTGTGCAGCCGGCATCGTGTCCTGCAAAAGCCACGCAGACACAAGAACTGAAATTGAAGGGAACCTGTCCCCCCTCCCCCAGGCGTTTGTACGTTTTTAAGGCCACCTTGTACAGCGGTAATGCTGCATGTGTGCAAGGTGGCTCATAAACGTATTCTCCTCGCACATGTGGACCTGAAAACACGTCTAAAATGTGTCCTCTGTGTGACCATTTAACCGTCCCGGTGGTGTGACTTTCCTTTGTAATGACACGCTGCAACCCCCTTGGTAGCGCTGCCCGTCTTCTGGCATCATTGTTTGGCTGCCTGCGCCTCTGCGGCCGCCCTGACCCACACAACGCCCCTCGGTGTCTTATTTCTTGGGACTGCGAGGGTGTGATTGATGGGCATGAGCAGTGCATATCTTCGCCTGTTGTCACTCATCTCCTTCCGCCTTCTTCAGACTGTGCGGCTTCATGGCCGTGGCATGCGATAAGGGATCAGCTGACGCCGCACAGTCTGAAGCGGGTGTAAGGACCCGAGTGCGAGAGGCGAACATATGTGCTGCGCCAGGCCATGAATCCCAGCCCCGCAGTGTTTTAACAATGTTAAGACACTGCGGGGCTGGGATTCATGGTCATCGCGAACCGCTCCGGCCGACATTACATGATGTCAGAAGATGGGCAGCGCTAACAGCGCTAGGCCAGGGGATAACACGACAGCGCAGACTCCTGTACAGCAAATAACAACGCTCAGGAGGCTGCACCCAGCACCAAGGTGGGATTCTTGACATCTGTGCTGCGTCTCATTACGAAGGGAACTCGCGCCTCCAACACAGTTTGACTGTATAAAGGGCTAAATGTTATACGTGTTTCATTCGGCGTGTGCAAGGAGAAAAATTAAAAGAGCAACCTTTGACTTGTGCGGCACTACTGCTGCATAAGCTGTGGCTCTTCTAGTTTGTAACCCCTGAGGGGGGGTTAAAGGTTACCTTTGAAATCGGTTCAATTAGGCTTCGGCCTACACTCTGCTCCACCGGCAGAGCCCGGGCTCCAACAACGCTAGTTGCTGTCCGGAAGTGCTGGCTGCACAGAGCCAAACACCTCGCCAATGTGTCAGTGGGGTTCAGCACCGCCAGCTGTTCCCCTGCTGTGTAGCCGGCAACGTGTCCTGCGACCGCCACGCAGGCACAACAGACCCAAAGCTGCCGCCAGTGCAGGCTTCGGCCTACACTCCCCTCCCCCTTGCTCCTCCTCCTGCTCCTCCTCCTGCTGACCCTGGGCTCTAACACCGCCAGTTGGGGCCCGGTACTGCTAGCTGCACAGATAAAAACACCAGCCAATGTGTCAGTGGGGTCCAGCACCGCCAGCTGTTCCCCTGCTGTGTAGCCGGCAACGTGTCCTGCGACAGCCACGCAGACACAAGAACTGAAATTGAAGGGAACCTGTCCCCCCTCCCCCAGGTGTTTCTATGTTTTACAGCCACCTCGTACAGCGGTAATGCTGCATGTGTGCAAGGTGGCTCATAAACGTATTCTCCTCGCACATGTGGACCTGAAAACACGTCTAAAATGTGTCCTCTGTGTGACCATTTAACCGTCCCGGTGGTGTGACTTTCCTTTGTAATGACACGCTGCAACCCCCTTGGTAGCGCTGCCCGTCTTCTGGCATCATTGTTTGGCTGCCTACGCCTCTGCGGCCGCCCTGACCCACACAACGCCCCTCGGTGTCTTATTTCTTGGGACTGCGAGGGTGTGATTGATGGGCATGAGCAGTGCATATCTTCGCCTGTTGTCACTCATCTCCTTCCGCCTTCTTCAGACTGTGCGGCTTCATGGCCGTGGCATGCGATAAGGGATCAGCTGACGCCGCACAGTCTGAAGCGGGTGTAAGGACCCGAGTGCGAGAGGCGAACATATGTGCTGCGCCAGGCCATGAATCCCAGCCCCGCAGTGTTTTAACAATGTTAAGACACTGCGGGGCTGGGATTCATGGTCATCGCGAACCGCACCGGCCGACATTACATGATGTCAGAAGATGGGCAGCGCTAACAGCGCTAGGCCAGGGGATAACACGACAGCGCAGACTCCTGTACAGCAAATAACAACGCTCAGGAGGCTGCACCCAGCACCAAGGTGGGATTCTTGACATCTGTGCTGCGTCTCATTACGAAGGGAACTCGCGCCTCCAACACAGTTTGACTGTATAAAGGGCTAAATGTTATACGTGTTTCATTCGGCGTGTGCAAGGAGAAAAATTAAAAGAGCAACCTTTGACTTGTGCGGCACTACTGCTGCATAAGCTGTGGCTCTTCTAGTTTGTAACCCCTGAGGGGGGGTTAAAGGTTACCTTTGAAATCGGTTCAATTAGGCTTCGGCCTACACTCTGCTCCACCGGCAGAGCCCGGGCTCCAACAACGCTAGTTGCTGTCCGGAAGTGCTGGCTGCACAGAGCCAAACACCTCGCCAATGTGTCAGTGGGGTTCAGCACCGCCAGCTGTTCCCCTGCTGTGTAGCCGGCAACGTGTCCTGCGACCGCCACGCAGGCACAACAGACCCAAAGCTGCCGCCAGTGCAGGCTTCGGCCTACACTCCCCTCCCCCTTGCTCCTCCTCCTGCTCCTCCTCCTGCTGACCCTGGGCTCTAACACCGCCAGTTGGGGCCCGGTACTGCTAGCTGCACAGAGAAAAACACCAGCCAATGTGTCAGTGGGGTTCAGCACCGCCAGCTGTTCCCCTGCTGTGCAGCCGGCATCGTGTCCTGCAAAAGCCACGCAGACACAAGAACTGAAATTGAAGGGAACCTGTCCCCCCTCCCCCAGGCGTTTGTACGTTTTTAAGGCCACCTTGTACAGCGGTAATGCTGCATGTGTGCAAGGTGGCTCATAAACGTATTCTCCTCGCACATGTGGACCTGAAAACACGTCTAAAATGTGTCCTCTGTGTGACCATTTAACCGTCCCGGTGGTGTGACTTTCCTTTGTAATGACACGCTGCAACCCCCTTGGTAGCGCTGCCCGTCTTCTGGCATCATTGTTTGGCTGCCTGCGCCTCTGCGGCCGCCCTGACCCACACAACGACCCTCGGTGTCTTATTTCTTGGGACTGCGAGGGTGTGATTGATGGGCATGAGCAGTGCATATCTTCGCCTGTTGTCACTCATCTCCTTCCGCCTTCTTCAGACTGTGCGGCTTCATGGCCGTGGCATGCGATAAGAGATCAGCTGACGCCGCACAGTCTGAAGCGGGTGTAAGGACCCGAGTGCGAGAGGCGAACATATGTGCTGCGCCAGGCCATGAATCCCAGCCCCGCAGTGTTTTAACAATGTTAAGACACTGCGGGGCTGGGATTCATGGTCATCGCGAACCGCACCGGCCGACATTACATGATGTCAGAAGATGGGCAGCGCTAACAGCGCTAGGCCAGGGGATAACACGACAGCGCAGACTCCTGTACAGCAAATAACAACGCTCAGGAGGCTGCACCCAGCACCAAGGTGGGATTCTTGACATCTGTGCTGCGTCTCATTACGAAGGGAACTCGCGCCTCCAACACAGTTTGACTGTATAAAGGGCTAAATGTTATACGTGTTTCATTCGGCGTGTGCAAGGAGAAAAATTAAAAGAGCAACCTTTGACTTGTGCGGCACTACTGCTGCATAAGCTGTGGCTCTTCTAGTTTGTAACCCCTGAGGGGGGGTTAAAGGTTACCTTTGAAATCGGTTCAATTAGGCTTCGGCCTACACTCTGCTCCACCGGCAGAGCCCGGGCTCCAACAATTCTAGTTAATGTCCGGAAGTGCTGGCTGCACAGAGCCAAACACCTCGCCAATGTGTCAGTGGGGTTCAGCACCGCCAGCTGTTCCCCTGCTGTGTAGCCGGCAACGTGTCCTGCGACCGCCACGCAGGCACAACAGACCCAAAGCTGCCGCCAGTGCAGGCTTCGGCCTACACTCCCCTCCCCCTTGCTCCTCCTCCTGCTCCTCCTCCTGCTGACCCTGGGCTCTAACACCGCCAGTTGGGGCCCGGTACTGCTAGCTGCACAGAGAAAAACATCAGCCAATGTGTCAGTGGGGTTCAGCACCGCCAGCTGTTCCCCTGCTGTGCAGCCGGCATCGTGTCCTGCAAAAGCCACGCAGACACAAGAACTGAAATTGAAGGGAACCTGTCCCCCCTCCCCCAGGCGTTTGTACGTTTTTAAGGCCACCTTGTACAGCGGTAATGCTGCATGTGTGCAAGGTGGCTCATAAACGTATTCTCCTCGCACATGTGGACCTGAAAACACGTCTAAAATGTGTCCTCTGTGTGACCATTTAACCGTCCCGGTGGTGTGACTTTCCTTTGTAATGACACGCTGCAACCCCCTTGGTAGCGCTGCCCGTCTTCTGGCATCATTGTTTGGCTGCCTACGCCTCTGCGGCCGCCCTGACCCACACAACGCCCCTCGGTGTCTTATTTCTTGGGACTGCGAGGGTGTGATTGATGGGCATGAGCAGTGCATATCTTCGCCTGTTGTCACTCATCTCCTTCCGCCTTCTTCAGACTGTGCGGCTTCATGGCCTTGGCATGCGATGAGGGATCAGCTGACACCGCACAGTCTGAAGCGGGTGTAAGGACCCGAGTGCGAGAGGCGAACATATGTGCTGCGCCAGGCCATGAATCCCAGCCCCGCAGTGTTTTAACAATGTTAAGACACTGCGGGGCTGGGATTCATGGTCATCTCGAACCGCACTGGCCGACATTACATGATGTCAGAAGATGGGCAGCGCTAACAGCGCTAGGCCAGGGGATAACACGACAGCGCAGACTCCTGTACAGCAAATAACAATGCTCAGGAGGCTGCACCCAGCACCAAGGTGGGATTCTTGACATCTGTGCTGCGTCTCATTACGAAGGGAACTCGCGCCTCCAACACAGTTTGACTGTATAAAGGGCTAAATGTTATACGTGTTTCATTCGGCGTGTGCAAGGAGAAAAATTAAAAGAGCAACCTTTGACTTGTGCGGCACTACTGCTGCATAAGCTGTGGCTCTTCTAGTTTGTAACCCCTGAGGGGGGGTTAAAGGTTACCTTTGAAATCGGTTCAATTAGGCTTCGGCCTACACTCTGCTCCACCGGCAGAGCCCGGGCTCCAACAACGCTAGTTGCTGTCCGGAAGTGCTGGCTGCACAGAGCCAAACACCTCGCCAATGTGTCAGTGGGGTTCAGCACCGCCAGCTGTTCCCCTGCTGTGTAGCCGGCAACGTGTCCTGCGACCGCCACGCAGGCACAACAGACCCAAAGCTGCCGCCAGTGCAGGCTTCGGCCTACACTCCCCTCCCCCTTGCTCCTCCTCCTGCTCCTCCTCCTGCTGACCCTGGGCTCTAACACCGCCAGTTGGGGCCCGGTACTGCTAGCTGCACAGAGAAAAACACCAGCCAATGTGTCAGTGGGGTTCAGCACCGCCAGCTGTTCCCCTGCTGTGCAGCCGGCATCGTGTCCTGCAAAAGCCACGCAGACACAAGAACTGAAATTGAAGGGAACCTGTCCCCCCTCCCCCAGGCGTTTGTACGTTTTTAAGGCCACCTTGTACAGCGGTAATGCTGCATGTGTGCAAGGTGGCTCATAAACGTATTCTCCTCGCACATGTGGACCTGAAAACACGTCTAAAATGTGTCCTCTGTGTGACCATTTAACCGTCCCGGTGGTGTGACTTTCCTTTGTAATGACACGCTGCAACCCCCTTGGTAGCGCTGCCCGTCTTCTGGCATCATTGTTTGGCTGCCTGCGCCTCTGCGGCCGCCCTGACCCACACAACGCCCCTCGGTGTCTTATTTCTTGGGACTGCGAGGGTGTGATTGATGGGCATGAGCAGTGCATATCTTCGCCTGTTGTCACTCATCTCCTTCCGCCTTCTTCAGACTGTGCGGCTTCATGGCCGTGGCATGCGATAAGGGATCAGCTGACGCCGCACAGTCTGAAGCGGGTGTAAGGACCCGAGTGCGAGAGGCGAACATATGTGCTGCGCCAGGCCATGAATCCCAGCCCCGCAGTGTTTTAACAATGTTAAGACACTGCGGGGCTGGGATTCATGGTCATCGCGAACCGCTCCGGCCGACATTACATGATGTCAGAAGATGGGCAGCGCTAACAGCGCTAGGCCAGGGGATAACACGACAGCGCAGACTCCTGTACAGCAAATAACAACGCTCAGGAGGCTGCACCCAGCACCAAGGTGGGATTCTTGACGTCTGTGCTGCGTCTCATTACGAAGGGAACTCGCGCCTCCAACACAGTTTGACTGTATAAAGGGCTAAATGTTATACGTGTTTCATTCGGCGTGTGCAAGGAGAAAAATTAAAAGAGCAACCTTTGACTTGTGCGGCACTACTGCTGCATAAGCTGTGGCTCTTCTAGTTTGTAACCCCTGAGGGGGGGTTAAAGGTTACCTTTGAAATCGGTTCAATTAGGCTTCGGCCTACACTCTGCTCCACCGGCAGAGCCCGGGCTCCAACAACGCTAGTTGCTGTCCGGAAGTGCTGGCTGCACAGAGCCAAACACCTCGCCAATGTGTCAGTGGGGTTCAGCACCGCCAGCTGTTCCCCTGCTGTGTAGCCGGCAACGTGTCCTGCGACCGCCACGCAGGCACAACAGACCCAAAGCTGCCGCCAGTGCAGGCTTCGGCCTACACTCCCCTCCCCCTTGCTCCTCCTCCTGCTCCTCCTCCTGCTGACCATGGGCTCTAACACCGCCAGTTGGGGCCCGGTACTGCTAGCTGCACAGAGAAAAACACCAGCCAATGTGTCAGTGGGGTTCAGCACCGCCAGCTGTTCCCCTGCTGTGCAGCCGGCATCGTGTCCTGCAAAAGCCACGCAGACACAAGAACTGAAATTGAATGGAACCTGTCCCCCCTCCCCCAGGCGTTTGTACGTTTTTAAGGCCACCTTGTACAGCGGTAATGCTGCATGTGTGCAAGGTGGCTCATAAACGTATTCTCCTCGCACATGTGGACCTGAAAACACGTCTAAAATGTGTCCTCTGTGTGACCATTTAACCGTCCCGGTGGTGTGACTTTCCTTTGTAATGACACGCTGCAACCCCCTTGGTAGCGCTGCCCGTCTTCTGGCATCATTGTTTGGCTGCCTGCGCCTCTGCGGCCGCCCTGACCCACACAACGCCCCTCGGTGTCTTATTTCTTGGGACTGCGAGGGTGTGATTGATGGGCATGAGCAGTGCATATCTTCGCCTGTTGTCACTCATCTCCTTCCGCCTTCTTCAGACTGTGCGGCTTCATGGCCGTGGCATGCGATAAGGGATCAGCTGACACCGCACAGTCTGAAGCGGGTGTAAGGACCCGAGTGCGAGAGGCGAACATATGTGCTGCGCCAGGCCATGAATCCCAGCCCCGCAGTGTTTTAACAATGTTAAGACACTGCGGGGCTGGGATTCATGGTCATCGCGAACCGCACCGGCCGACATTACATGATGTCAGAAGATGGGCAGCGCTAACAGCGCTAGGCCAGGGGGTAACACGACAGCGCAGACTCCTGTACAGCAAATAACAACGCTCAGGAGGCTGCACCCAGCACCAAGGTGGGATTCTTGACATCTGTGCTGCGTCTCATTACGAAGGGAACTCGCGCCTCCAACACAGTTTGACTGTATAAAGGGCTAAATGTTATACGTGTTTCATTCGGCGTGTGCAAGGAGAAAAATTAAAAGAGCAACCTTTGACTTGTGCGGCACTACTGCTGCATAAGCTGTGGCTCTTCTAGTTTGTAACCCCTGAGGGGGGGTTAAAGGTTACCTTTGAAATCGGTTCAATTAGGCTTCGGCCTACACTCTGCTCCACCGGCAGAGCCCGGGCTCCAACAACGCTAGTTGCTGTCCGGAAGTGCTGGCTGCACAGAGCCAAACACCTCGCCAATGTGTCAGTGGGGTTCAGCACCGCCAGCTGTTCCCCTGCTGTGTAGCCGGCAACGTGTCCTGCGACCGCCACGCAGGCACAACAGACCCAAAGCTGCCGCCAGTGCAGGCTTCGGCCTACACTCCCCTCCCCCTTGCTCCTCCTCCTGCTCCTCCTCCTGCTGACCCTGGGCTCTAACACCGCCAGTTGAGGCCCGGTACTGCTAACTGCACAGAGAAAAACACCAGCCAATGTGTCAGTGGGGTTCAGCACCGCCAGCTGTTCCCCTGCTGTGCAGCCGGCATCGTGTCCTGCAAAAGCCACGCAGACACAAGAACTGAAATTGAAGGGAACCTGTCCCCCCTCCCCCAGGCGTTTGTACGTTTTTAAGGCCACCTTGTACAGCGGTAATGCTGCATGTGTGCAAGGTGGCTCATAAACGTATTCTCCTCGCACATGTGGACCTGAAAACACGTCTAAAATGTGTCCTCTGTGTGACCATTTAACCGTCCCGGTGGTGTGACTTTCCTTTGTAATGACACGCTGCAACCCCCTTGGTAGCGCTGCCCGTCTTCTGGCATCATTGTTTGGCTGCCTGCGCCTCTGCGGCCGCCCTGACCCACACAACGCCCCTCGGTGTCTTATTTCTTGGGACTGCGAGGGTGTGATTGATGGGCATGAGCAGTGCATATCTTCGCCTGTTGTCACTCATCTCCTTCCGCCTTCTTCAGACTGTGCGGCTTCATGGCCGTGGCATGCGATAAGGGATCAGCTGACGCCGCACAGTCTGAAGCGGGTGTAAGGACCCGAGTGCGAGAGGCGAACATATGTGCTGCGCCAGGCCATGAATCCCAGCCCCGCAGTGTTTTAACAATGTTAAGACACTGCGGGGCTGGGATTCATGGTCATCGCGAACCGCTCCGGCCGACATTACATGATGTCAGAAGATGGGCAGCGCTAACAGCGCTAGGCCAGGGGATAACACGACAGCGCAGACTCCTGTACAGCAAATAACAACGCTCAGGAGGCTGCACCCAGCACCAAGGTGGGATTCTTGACATCTGTGCTGCGTCTCATTACGAAGGGAACTCGCGCCTCCAACACAGTTTGACTGTATAAAGGGCTAAATGTTATACGTGTTTCATTCGGCGTGTGCAAGGAGAAAAATTAAAAGAGCAACCTTTGACTTGTGCGGCACTACTGCTGCATAAGCTGTGGCTCTTCTAGTTTGTAACCCCTGAGGGGGGGTTAAAGGTTACCTTTGAAATCGGTTCAATTAGGCTTCGGCCTACACTCTGCTCCACCGGCAGAGCCCGGGCTCCAACAACGCTAGTTGCTGTCCGGAAGTGCTGGCTGCACAGAGCCAAACACCTCGCCAATGTGTCAGTGGGGTTCAGCACCGCCAGCTGTTCCCCTGCTGTGTAGCCGGCAACGTGTCCTGCGACCGCCACGCAGGCACAACAGACCCAAAGCTGCCGCCAGTGCAGGCTTCGGCCTACACTCCCCTCCCCCTTGCTCCTCCTCCTGCTCCTCCTCCTGCTGACCCTGGGCTCTAACACCGCCAGTTGGGGCCCGGTACTGCTAGCTGCACAGAGAAAAACACCAGCCAATGTGTCAGTGGGGTCCAGCACCGCCAGCTGTTCCCCTGCTGTGTAGCCGGCAACGTGTCCTGCGACAGCCACGCAGACACAAGAACTGAAATTGAAGGGAACCTGTCCCCCCTCCCCCAGGTGTTTCTATGTTTTACAGCCACCTCGTACAGCGGTAATGCTGCATGTGTGCAAGGTGGCTCATAAACGTATTCTCCTCGCACATGTGGACCTGAAAACACGTCTAAAATGTGTCCTCTGTGTGACCATTTAACCGTCCCGGTGGTGTGACTTTCCTTTGTAATGACACGCTGCAACCCCCTTGGTAGCGCTGCCCGTCTTCTGGCATCATTGTTTGGCTGCCTGCGCCTCTGCGGCCGCCCTGACCCACACAACGCCCCTCGGTGTCTTATTTCTTGGGACTGCGAGGGTGTGATTGATGGGCATGAGAAGTGCATATCTTCGCCTGTTGTCACTCATCTCCTTCCGCCTTCTTCAGACTGTGCGGCTTCATGGCCGTGGCATGCGATAAGGGATCAGCTGACGCCGCACAGTCTGAAGCGGGTGTAAGGACCCGAGTGCGAGAGGCGAACATATGTGCTGCGCCAGGCCATGAATCCCAGCCCCGCAGTGTTTTAACAATGTTAAGACACTGCGGGGCTGGGATTCATGGTCATCGCGAACCGCACCGGCCGACATTACATGATGTCAGAAGATGGGCAGCGCTAACAGCGCTAGGCCAGGGGATAACACGACAGCGCAGACTCCTGTACAGCAAATAACAACGCTCAGGAGGCTGCACCCAGCACCAAGGTGGGATTCTTGACATCTGTGCTGCGTCTCATTACGAAGGGAACTCGCGCCTCCAACACAGTTTGACTGTATAAAGGGCTAAATGTTATACGTGTTTCATTCGGCGTGTGCAAGGAGAAAAATTAAAAGAGCAACCTTTGACTTGTGCGGCACTACTGCTGCATAAGCTGTGGCTCTTCTAGTTTGTAACCCCTGAGGGGGGGTTAAAGGTTACCTTTGAAATCGGTTCAATTAGGCTTCGGCCTACACTCTGCTCCACCGGCAGAGCCCGGGCTCCAACAACGCTAGTTGCTGTCCGGAAGTGCTGGCTGCACAGAGCCAAACACCTCGCCAATGTGTCAGTGGGGTTCAGCACCGCCAGCTGTTCCCCTGCTGTGTAGCCGGCAACGTGTCCTGCGACCGCCACGCAGGCACAACAGACCCAAAGCTGCCGCCAGTGCAGGCTTCGGCCTACACTCCCCTCCCCCTTGCTCCTCCTCCTGCTCCTCCTCCTGCTGACCCTGGGCTCTAACACCGCCAGTTGAGGCCCGGTACTGCTAACTGCACAGAGAAAAACACCAGCCAATGTGTCAGTGGGGTTCAGCACCGCCAGCTGTTCCCCTGCTGTGCAGCCGGCATCGTGTCCTGCAAAAGCCACGCAGACACAAGAACTGAAATTGAAGGGAACCTGTCCCCCCTCCCCCAGGCGTTTGTACGTTTTTAAGGCCACCTTGTACAGCGGTAATGCTGCATGTGTGCAAGGTGGCTCATAAACGTATTCTCCTCGCACATGTGGACCTGAAAACACGTCTAAAATGTGTCCTCTGTGTGACCATTTAACCGTCCCGGTGGTGTGACTTTCCTTTGTAATGACACGCTGCAACCCCCTTGGTAGCGCTGCCCGTCTTCTGGCATCATTGTTTGGCTGCCTGCGCCTCTGCGGCCGCCCTGACCCACACAACGCCCCTCGGTGTCTTATTTCTTGGGACTGCGAGGGTGTGATTGATGGGCATGAGCAGTGCATATCTTCGCCTGTTGTCACTCATCTCCTTCCGCCTTCTTCAGACTGTGCGGCTTCATGGCCGTGGCATGCGATAAGGGATCAGCTGACGCCGCACAGTCTGAAGCGGGTGTAAGGACCCGAGTGCGAGAGGCGAACATATGTGCTGCGCCAGGCCATGAATCCCAGCCCCGCAGTGTTTTAACAATGTTAAGACACTGCGGGGCTGGGATTCATGGTCATCGCGAACCGCTCCGGCCGACATTACATGATGTCAGAAGATGGGCAGCGCTAACAGCGCTAGGCCAGGGGATAACACGACAGCGCAGACTCCTGTACAGCAAATAACAACGCTCAGGAGGCTGCACCCAGCACCAAGGTGGGATTCTTGACATCTGTGCTGCGTCTCATTACGAAGGGAACTCGCGCCTCCAACACAGTTTGACTGTATAAAGGGCTAAATGTTATACGTGTTTCATTCGGCGTGTGCAAGGAGAAAAATTAAAAGAGCAACCTTTGACTTGTGCGGCACTACTGCTGCATAAGCTGTGGCTCTTCTAGTTTGTAACCCCTGAGGGGGGGTTAAAGGTTACCTTTGAAATCGGTTCAATTAGGCTTCGGCCTACACTCTGCTCCACCGGCAGAGCCCGGGCTCCAACAACGCTAGTTGCTGTCCGGAAGTGCTGGCTGCACAGAGCCAAACACCTCGCCAATGTGTCAGTGGGGTTCAGCACCGCCAGCTGTTCCCCTGCTGTGTAGCCGGCAACGTGTCCTGCGACCGCCACGCAGGCACAACAGACCCAAAGCTGCCGCCAGTGCAGGCTTCGGCCTACACTCCCCTCCCCCTTGCTCCTCCTCCTGCTCCTCCTCCTGCTGACCCTGGGCTCTAACACCGCCAGTTGGGGCCCGGTACTGCTAGCTGCACAGAGAAAAACACCAGCCAATGTGTCAGTGGGGTCCAGCACCGCCAGCTGTTCCCCTGCTGTGTAGCCGGCAACGTGTCCTGCGACAGCCACGCAGACACAAGAACTGAAATTGAAGGGAACCTGTCCCCCCTCCCCCAGGTGTTTCTATGTTTTACAGCCACCTCGTACAGCGGTAATGCTGCATGTGTGCAAGGTGGCTCATAAACGTATTCTCCTCGCACATGTGGACCTGAAAACACGTCTAAAATGTGTCCTCTGTGTGACCATTTAACCGTCCCGGTGGTGTGACTTTCCTTTGTAATGACACGCTGCAACCCCCTTGGTAGCGCTGCCCGTCTTCTGGCATCATTGTTTGGCTGCCTGCGCCTCTGCGGCCGCCCTGACCCACACAACTCCCCTCGGTGTCTTATTTCTTGGGACTGCGAGGGTGTGATTGATGGGCATGAGCAGTGCATATCTTCGCCTGTTGTCACTCATCTCCTTCCGCCTTCTTCAGACTGTGCGGCTTCATGGCCGTGGCATGCGATAAGGGATCAGCTGACGCCGCACAGTCTGAAGCGGGTGTAAGGACCCGAGTGCGAGAGGCGAACATATGTGCTGCGCCAGGCCATGAATCCCAGCCCCGCAGTGTTTTAACAATGTTAAGACACTGCGGGGCTGGGATTCATGGTCATCGCGAACCGCACCGGCCGACATTACATGATGTCAGAAGATGGGCAGCGCTAACAGCGCTAGGCCAGGGGATAACACGACAGCGCAGACTCCTGTACAGCAAATAACAACGCTCAGGAGGCTGCACCCAGCACCAAGGTGGGATTCTTGACATCTGTGCTGCGTCTCATTACGAAGGGAACTCGCGCCTCCAACACAGTTTGACTGTATAAAGGGCTAAATGTTATACGTGTTTCATTCGGCGTGTGCAAGGAGAAAAATTAAAAGAGCAACCTTTGACTTGTGCGGCACTACTGCTGCATAAGCTGTGGCTCTTCTAGTTTGTAACCCCTGAGGGGGGGTTAAAGGTTACCTTTGAAATCGGTTCAATTAGGCTTCGGCCTACACTCTGCTCCACCGGCAGAGCCCGGGCTCCAACAACGCTAGTTGCTGTCCGGAAGTGCTGGCTGCACAGAGCCAAACACCTCGCCAATGTGTCAGTGGGGTTCAGCACCGCCAGCTGTTCCCCTGCTGTGTAGCCGGCAACGTGTCCTGCGACCGCCACGCAGGCACAACAGACCCAAAGCTGCCGCCAGTGCAGGCTTCGGCCTACACTCCCCTCCCCCTTGCTCCTCCTCCTGCTCCTCCTCCTGCTGACCCTGGGCTCTAACACCGCCAGTTGGGGCCCGGTACTGCTAGCTGCACAGAGAAAAACACCAGCCAATGTGTCAGTGGGGTCCAGCACCGCCAGCTGTTCCCCTGCTGTGTAGCCGGCAACGTGTCCTGCGACAGCCACGCAGACACAAGAACTGAAATTGAAGGGAACCTGTCCCCCCTCCCCCAGGTGTTTCTATGTTTTACAGCCACCTCGTACAGCGGTAATGCTGCATGTGTGCAAGGTGGCTCATAAACATATTCTCCTCGCACATGTGGACCTGAAAACACGTCTAAAATGTGTCCTCTGTGTGACCATTTAACCATCCCGGTGGTGTGACTTTCCTTTGTAATGACACGCTGCAACCCCCTTGGTAGCGCTGCCCATCTTCTGGCATCATTGTTTGGCTGCCTGCGCCTCTGCGGCCGCCCTGACCCACACAACGCCCCTCGGTGTCTTATTTCTTGGGACTGCGAGGGTGTGATTGATGGGCATGAGCAGTGCATATCTTCGCCTGTTGTCACTCATCTCCTTCCGCCTTCTTCAGACTGTGCGGCTTCATGGCCGTGGCATGCGATAAGGGATCAGCTGACGCCGCACAGTCTGAAGCGGGTGTAAGGACCCGAGTGCGAGAGGCGAACATATGTGCTGCGCCAGGCCATGAATCCCAGCCCCGCAGTGTTTTAACAATGTTAAGACACTGCTGGGCTGGGATTCATGGTCATCGCGAACCGCACCGGCCGACATTAAATGAGGTCAGAAGATGGGCAGCGCTAACAGCGCTAGGCCGGGGGATAACACGACAGCGCAGACTCCTGTACAGCAAATAACAACGCTCAGGAGGCTGCACCCAGCACCAAGGTGGGATTCTTGACATCTGTGCTGCGTCTCATTACAAAGGGAACTCGCGCCTCCAACACAGTTTGACTGTATAAAGGGCTAAATGTTATACGTGTTTCATTCAGCATGTGCAAGGAGCAAAATTAAAAGAGCAACCTTTGACTTGTGCGGCACTACTGCTGCATAAGCTGTGGCTCTTCTACTTTGTAACCCCTGAGGGGGGGTTAAAGGTTACCTTTGAAATTGGTTCAAGTAGGCTTCGGCCTACACTCTGCTCCCCCTGCAGAGCCCGGGCTCCAACACGGCCAGTTGGGGCCCGGTACTGCTAGCTGCACAGAGCCAAACACCAGCCAATGTGTCAGTGGGGTTCAGCACCGCCAGCTGTTCCCCTGCTGTGCAGCCGGCAACGTGTCCTGCAACTGCCACGCAGGCACAACAGACCCAAAGCTGCCGCCAGTGCAGGCTTCGGCCTACACTCTGCTCCATCTCCTCCTCCTGCTGACCCCGGGCTCTAACACCGCCAGTTGGGGCCCGGTACTGCTAGCTGCACAGAGAAAAACACCAGCCAATGTGTCAGTGGGGTTCAGCACCACCAGCTGTTCCCCTGCTGTGCAGCCGGCATCATGTCCTGCAAAAGCCACGCAGACACTTGCTCTTGTACCTTCTGCTCCCCATCCTGGTTCCAGTACCGTCAGCTGGTTCTGGGCAGAGCCTTTGGCTTAGGTGCCTCCCTCTGGGTATCCGAGTTCCACCAACGTCAGGTGGTCCTTGGTAGTGCTTTCAGGCACGGGTACCTCCTGCTTAGTAACCGGGTTCCAGTAACGTCAGCTGGTCCTCGGTAGTTCCATTGGCTCTTGGACCTTCGGCTACCCATCCGGGTTCCAGCACCGTCAGCTGGTTCTCGGCAGTGTCTTTTGCTCTTGTACCTTCTGCTCCCCATCCTGGTTCCAGTACCGTCAGCTGGTTCCGGGCAGAGCCTTTGGCTTAGGTGCCTCCCTCTGGGTATCCGAGTTCCACCAACGTCAGGTGGTCCTTGGTAGTGCTTTCAGGCACGGGTACCTCCTGCTTAGTAACCGGGTTCCAGTAACGTCAGCTGGTCCTCGGTAGTTCCATTGGCTCTTGGACCTTCGGGTAGCCATCCGAGTTCCAGTTCCATCAGCTGGTTCTCGGCATTTTCTCAGCCTTCTTGTACCTTCTGCTACATTTCCAAGTTCAAGAGACTAAACACGATGACCCGGAAGACCACCCCTAAGATGACGACGACACCAGAGACGACAACCACCGTGATGACGACGACCCTGGAGACGATGACCCTGAAGACCACCCCGATGACGACGACCCCGGAGACGACGACCCTGGAGACGACGACGACCTGGAAGACCGAGAAGCAGAAGAACAAGAGGCTGCAGAACAAAGAGCAGAAGAACATTAAGCATAACACTAAATATCAGAGCAAAAAATATTATCTAAATTATAAGCAGAAGAAGACTAAGCAGTGTATGGGGGTGAGTCCGTTCCTCCTCGTGGTGCCCCTGGATAAAGCCTGATGCTGCAGGCCAAACTGAACGCGGACAAATGTAACTCTTTTGTGACAGGCAGAACGGAAGGTGTAATCTTCAAACTTTTATAGATAACAACTACGGGAATGCCTGTCACAAATAAGAATATGATGAAGAAGTAGAATATGATGAAGATAATAGTAAAATAAAAAGAATATGAACAATGTAACCCAAAAAATAATAGGTAGAAGATGAAGAAGAAGATGAATAAGGTGAAGAAGTTGATGTCAAAGAAGCTGATGATGAGGATAATGAAGAAGAAAGTGTGGGAGAAGTAAAAAAGAAGGTGAAGGGCGTGGAAGTAGTGAAACATCAATATCTGACAAAATAAAAAAAAAATTAACATAGTCAAAATCTTTCTACCGCCGAACGTCATAAAAAAAAAAAAAATCCTGCTATTCTATTACATTGGGCTAAACCTCTGTGCCTTTAATGTCTCCGCCACGTCCCCCAATACATCCTACATTATTCTTAGTTGTTTTCCTTCATGTAGAATGAACCTACAAGTTTATAAAGGGTTTATTTTAATTCCGATATTTTCGTCCCATTGACTTGCATTGGGATCGGGTATCGGTATCGGATTAGATCCGATATTTTGACGGTATCGGCCGATACTTTCCGATACCGATACTTTCCGATATCGGAAAGTATCGCTCAACACTACTCACAACCCTAAACAACTATTAAATACTTTAATTTCTCTCTTCTGTCCAACAGCTTCCCCTCCCTCTCCTCTCAACTCAGCTGAAGACTTTCCTTCATTCTTCAAGTAGAAGATTGACAACGTAAGGAAAAGCTTTTTCTTTAAGTCTCAACAGCCCATACTCATAATCACGCAACTTTTCTAATCCAAAACCAACCTCACCATCACAAAAGATAAACTTTCTTCTTTACTCTCAAAATCACATCTCACTATCTGTGAACTTGACCCAATAATATCCCACCTCATTCCAAACCTTACCACAGTCTTCATTCCAAGTCTAACACACCTCTTCAACTTGTCACTAACAACTGGTGTCTTCCCCTCCTGAATCAAACATACCTTGATCACACCCATCCTCAAAAATCTCTCAATTGACTCATCCTCTGTGTCTAGCTATAGCTCCATCTCACTTCTTACCTTTGCCTCCAATGTACTAGAACACAAAAAAAGGGGGGGGGAGAAAAAAGACACTGCTATAAAGGAATGCACGCCATCAATATATGAACATACAAAACAACACTTTATTGGCATAGACATTAAAAACAATTAAAATCAATACGTCACTACGGAACGTCTGGACCCACTATGTGTCAGTGTTCCCCAAGGTTAAATTGTAGGCCAATGCTTAGGACTCGCCCGCACTCCCTCCCTCTTAACACTAGAAGTCCCAGAAATTTCGAGTTCCCCCCTAAAGTCCTGAAAGAAATGTTAAATGACCCCCTCTCTGGGACGTCTATTGTTAAAGGGACCACACATGTTGCCCTAAGAGGTTCACAGCTAATTGATTGGCAACATCTTCTATTTAAGGCTCCTCCTCCAATATGGAGATGCCTGAGCAATGTTATTAGTTTGCCTTGCATGCTTGCTAGTTGTCAGGTTCCCTAGGTCTACCAGTCTGGTCTTCTACCTTTTACCTGTCTGCTTGTACCTATCTGTGCTCTTCTGTCCATCAGCCGGTCCAGCCTGCATCTGCATGCCCATCTGTGTAACACCACATCCAATCCGCACCTGCCAGTATCCAGCTGTCTAATACCCAGTCCAGCCCACACTTGCCAGTGCCCATTTGTGTAACACCTGGTCCAGCCCACACCTTCCAGTGCACATCTGTGTAACACTCAGTCCAGTCCGCACCTGTCAGTTGCCATCTGTCTCACACCTGGTCAAGCCTGCAACTGTAACACCCATCTGTGTAACACTGGGTCCACCCCACATCTGCCAGTGATTTTCTGCTTCTCAGCTGGTCCCATCTGCACCCATGGTTCCAGGGTCCCTACAGTGCATGCCTGCATTCTTCATCCCTGCCTTTGGGCCGATCCTGTCTACCCACTCTAGGGGGTCAGCTGCCTCCCTCTGTAAGCAAGCCCTGCAGTAGCACCTGGTACCTGCCTCCTTTTTCCTCCTTGGGTTGCAGTTTTCACCTGCTGCCACTTATCCGACTTCTGATTTGGTAGGTCACCTAGGTGCACCCCTTCAGGAGGGCTATGGCACAGTGGTTCCACAACCTTGCCCATTACAGTCTCCATCTTCTGGGTTGGCTGTATTGGAAGAGCTGTTGTTCCCCATTATACTAGTTCTACTCTGGTGAAATTGATGTCACTTTGGCAGCGTCTGCCACTAATTTTTGGAAATGTGTAGACTCCTGGTTGGGGCTCCTTCATGTGTGTTGCCTTGTAGCAGTAGGTCTTCGAGACCGGAAATCCGCCAATTCCTTTGAGTTAACTACCCGTGTTACTATCCTTACATTTTTCTGACAATAGTAGTCTGCCAAATGGATATTCGTGCCACCTGAGTGTGGCTGAGCATAATAGCAGGTTGAGCTGTTGCATGTGGTATCAGGGCCTCCAGGACAGCAGGCCTACACAAATGCCTCACCCACTTCCTCTTAATTTGAAGTTGCTGGCCCAGACCATGATACCTCATGCATAGCTCATTGCTGCCATGTCATTCTAAAATTTGTACTGTGGGTGAATTGAGGCCACTTTCCTGTCTGCCCTTAATTTGATGTTTTTTTGCAGCTTTTGTGCCCATTTGAAGGTTTTGTATATGCTTTTGCGTCCCACTGACTCCAACGGCGTTCGGCTATGTTTGCTGATTATTCAGCTAATAAATCAGCTAACATTGCAATATTGGCGATCGTAATAATTCAAATATTCTCTCGTCTCTATGAAAGAGGTGTGGGTGGAAATGTTATGGTAGATTGAGAAAGATGGGGTGTGCTTATTATCTAAGATCAGTCAAAAACAGCAGGCATCTCTACTTCCGTATCAGCTGACGGGCTCTCACTCAACCCAACTGTAGCGTATCGATGTTCTACAGCCGGAGACCTGTGTGACAACACTTGCCACTAGAGTTGAGCGACTTTTACTTTTTTCGAATCGAGTCAGGTTTCGCGAAACCCGACTTTGTCAAAAGTCGGGTGAAATCGGCCGATTATTGCGAAAAGTCGGGGGCCGACTGAAACACGAAACCCATTGCAAGTCAATGACGAATCAAAGTCGGCAGTGAGTGGAGGACAGGAAAACACCTACAGTGCCCATTTTAATGCCAAAAACATCAATTATTATTACTTAACTCCTTCATGACCCAGCCTATTTTGGCCTTAATGACCTGGCCGTTTTTTGCAATTCTGACCAGTGTCCCTTTATGAGGTAATAACTCAGGAACGCTTCAACGAATCCTAGCGATTCTGAGATTTTTTTTTCATGACATATTGGGCATCATGGTAGTGTTAAATTTAGGTCGATAATTTCTGAGTTTATTTGTGAAAAAAACGGAAATTTGGCGAAAATTTTAAAAATTTTGCAATTTTCACATTTTTAATTTTTATTCTGTTAAACAAGAGAGTTATGTGACACAAAATAGTTAATAAATAACATTTCCCACATGCCTACTTTACATCAGCACAATTTTGGAAACAATTTTTTTTTTTGCTAGGAAGTTATAAGGCTTAAAATTTGACCAGTGATTTCTCATTTTTACAACAAAATTTACATAACCATTTTTTTTAGGGACCACCTCACATTTGAAATCTTTTTGAGGGTTCTATATGGCTGAAAATACCCAAAAGTGACACCATTCTAAAAACTGCACCCCTCAAGGTGCTCAAAACCACATTCAAGAAGTTTATTAACCCTTCAGGTGTTTCACAGCAGCAGAAGCAACTTGGAAGTAAAAAATGAACATTTAACTTTTTAGTCACAAAAATAATATTTTAGCAACAATTTTTTTATTTTCCCAAGGGTAAAAGGAGAAACTGGATGACGATCGATATTGTCCAATTTGTCCTGAGTACGCTCATACCTCATATGTGGGGGTAAACCACTGTTTGGGCGCACAGCAGGGCTCGGAAGGAAAGGAGCGCCATTTGACTTTTTGAATGAAAAATTGGCTCCAATCTTTAGCGGACACCATGTCGCGTTTGGAGAGCCCCCGTGTGCCTAAACATTGGAGCTCCCCCACAAGTGACCCCATTTTGGAAACTAGACCCCCCAAGGAACTTATCTAGAAGCATAGTGAGCACTTTAAACCCCCAGGTGCTTCACAAATTGATCCGTAAAAATGAAAAAGTACTTTTTTTTCACACAAAATTTCTTTTAGCCTCAATTTTTTCATTTTCACATGGGCAACAGGATAAAATGGATCCTAAAATTTGTAGGACAATTTCTCCTGAGTACACCGATACCTCACATGTGGGGGTAAACCACTGTTTGGGCACATGGTAAGGCTCGGAAGGGAAGGAGCGCCATTTGACTTTTTGAATGGAAAATTAGCTCCAATCGTTAGCGGACACCATGTCGCGTTTGGAGAGCCCCTGTGTGCCTAAACATTGGAGCTCCCTTACAAGTGACCCCATTTTGGAAACTAGACCCCCAAGGAACTTATCTAGATGCATAGTGAGCACTTAAAACCCCCAGGTGCTTCACAGAAATTTATAACGCAGAGCCATGAAAATAAAAAATAATTTTTCTTTCCTCAAAAATGATTTTTAGCCCGGAATTTTTTATTTTCCCAAGGGTAATAGGAGAAATTGGACCCCAAATATTGTTGTCCAGTTTGTCCTGAGTACGATGATACCCCATATGTGGGGGTAAACCACTGTTTGGGCGCACGGCAGGGCTCGGGAGGGAAGGCACGCCATTTGGCTTTTTGAATGGAAAATTAGCTCCAATCATTAGCGGACACCATGTCGCGTTTGGAGAGCCCTTGTGTGCCTAAACATTGTAGCTCCCCCACAAGTGACCCCATTTTGGAAACTAGACCTCCCAAGGAACTAATCTAGATGTGTGGTGAGCACTTTGAACTCCCAAGTGCTTCACAGAAGTTTATAACGCAGAGCCATGAAAATAAAAAATAATTTTTCTTTTCTCAAAAATTATTTTTTAGCCCACAATTTTTTATTTTCCCAAGGGTAACAGGAGAAATTGGATGCCAAAATTTGTTGTCCAGTTTCTCCTGAGTACGCTGATACCCCATATGTGGGGGTAAACCAATGTTTTGGCACACGTCGGGGTTCGGAAGTGAAGTAGTGATGTTTTGAAATGCAGACTTTGATGGAATGCTCTGCGGGCGTCAGGTTGCGTTTGCAGAGCCCTTGATGTGCCTAAACAGTAGGAACTCCCCACAAGTGACCCCATTTTGGAAACTAGACCCCCAAGGGAACTTGTCTAGATGTGTGTTGAGCACTTTGAACCCCCAAGTGCTTCACAGAAGTTTATAACGCAGAGCCGTGAAAATAATAAATGTATTTCCTTTCCTCAAAAATATTTTTTAGCCCAGAATTTTTTAATTTTCCCAAGGGTAACAGGAGAAATTTGACCCCAAAAGTTGTTTTCCAGTTTCTCCTGAGTACGCTGATACCTCATATGTGGGGGTAAACCACTGTTTGGGCGCACGTCAGGGCTCGGAAGGGAAGTAGTGACGTTTTGGAATGCAGACTTTGATGGAATGGTCTGCGGGCATCATGATACGTTTGCAGAGCCCCTGATGTGCCTAAACAGTAGAAACCCCCACAAGTGACCCCATTTTGGAAACTAGACCCTCCAAGGAACTAATCTAGATGTGTGGTGAGCACGTTCAACCCCCAAGAGCTTCACAGAAGTTTACAACGCAGAGCCGTGAAAATAAAAAATCATTTTTCTTTCCTCAAAAAAGATGTTTTAGCAAGCAATTTTTTATTTTCCCAAGGGTAACAGGAGAAATATGACCACAAAAGTTGTTGTCCAGTTTCTCCTGAGTACGCTGATACCCCATATGTGGGGGTAAACCACTGTTTGGGCGCACGTCAGGGCTCGGAAGGGAAGTAGTGACATTTGAAATGCAGACTTTGATGGAATGGTCTGCGGGCGTCATGTTGCATTTGCAGAGCCCCTGATGTGCCTAAACAGTAGAAACGCCCCACAAGTGACCCCATTTTGGAAAGTAGACCCCCCAAGGAACTTATCTAGATGTGTGGTGAGCACTTTCAACCCCCAAGTGTTTCACAGAAGTTTATAACGCAGAGCCATGAAAATAAAAAATAATTGTTCTTACATCAAAAATTATGTTTTAGCAAGTAATTTTTTATTTTTGCAAGGGTAACAGGAGAAATTGGACACCCATATTTGTTGCACAATTTGTCCTGAGTACGCTGGTACCCCATATGTGGAGGTAAACCACTGTTTTAGCGCACGTCAGGGCTCGGAAGGGAAGTAGTGACATGTGAAATGCAGACTTTGATGGAATGATCTGCGGGCGTCATGTTGCATTTGCAGAGCCCCTGATGTGCCTAAACAGTAGAAACACCCCACAAGTGACCCCATTTTGGAAACTAGACCCCCCAAGGAACTTATCTAGATGTGTGGTCAGCGCTTTCAACCCCCAAGTGTTTCACAGAAGTTTATAACGCAGAGCCGTGAAAATAAAAAAATTATTGTTCTTTCCTCAAAAATTATGTTTTAGCAAGTAATTTTTTATTTTTGCAAGGGTAACAGGAGAAATTGGACCCCAATAGTTGTTGCCCAGTTTGTCCTGAGTACACTGGTTCCTCATATGTGGGGGTAAACCACTGTTTGGGCGCACGTCGGGGCTTGGAAGGGAGGAAGCACCATTTGACTTTTTGAACGCAAGATTGGCTGGAATCAATAGTGGCACCATGTTACGTTTGTAGACCCCTGATGTGCCTAAACAGTGGAAACCCCTCAATTCTAACTTCAACGCTAACCCCAACACACCCCTAACCCTAATCCCACCTGTAGCCATAACCCTACTCACAACCCTAACCCCAACACACCCCTAACCCCAACACAGCCGTAACCCTAATCCCAACCCTAACCCTAATCCTAACCCTAATCCCAACCCTAACCCTAATCTCAACCCTAAACACAACTGTAACCCCAACACTCCCCTAACCCTATCCGTAACCCTAACCACAAGCCTAATATTAACCCTATTTCCAACCCTAGCCCTAATTCCAACCCTAACTCTAATTCCAACCCTAACCCTAAGGCTATGTGCCCACGTTGCGGATTCGTGTGAGATTTTTCCACATTTTTGAAAAATCTGCAGGTAAAAGGCACTGCGTTTTACCTGCGGATTTACAGCGGATTTCCAGTGTTTTTTTGTGCGGATTTCACCTGCGGATTCCTATTGAGGAACAGGTGTAAAACGCTGCGGAATTCGCACAAAGAATTGACATGCTGCGGAAAATACAACGCAGCGTTTCCGCACGGAATTTTCCGCACCATGGGCACAGCGGATTTGGTTTTCCATAGGTTTACATGGTACTGTAAACCTCATGGAAAACTGCTACGAATTCGCAGCGGCCAATCCGCTGCGGATCCGGCGCCAATCCGCTGTGCATCCACGGCCAATCCGCTGCGGATCCGCAGCCAAATCCGTACTGTGTGCACATGCCCTAACCCTAACCCTAACCCTACCCCTAACCCTACCCTTAACTCTAACCCTAACCCTAGTTCTAACCCTAACCCTAGTGGAAAAAGAAAAAAAAATATTTTCTTTTTTTTATTATTGTCCCTACCTATGGGGGTGATAAAGGGGGGGTTATTTATTATTTTTTTATTTTGATCGCTGTGATAGAACCTATCTCAGCGATCAAAATGTACTTGTAACGAATCTGCCGGCCGGCAGATTCGGCGGGCGCACTGCGCATGCGCCCGCCATTTTGGAAGATGGCGGCGCCCATGGAGAAGACGGACGGGCACCTGGAGCCTCTGGATTGTAATATTTCACCAGTTTTTTAGGTGAAATATTACAAATCACTCAGATTGGCAGTTTCACTTTCAACAGCCAATCAGAGCGATCGTAGCCACGGAGGGGTGAAGCCACCCCCCCTGGGCTGAAGTACCACTCCCCCTGTCCCTGCAGATCGGGTGAAATTGGAGTTAACCCTTTCACCCGATCTGCAGGGACGCGATCATTCCATGACGCCACATAGGCGTCATGGGTCGGATTGGCACGGGTTTTCATGACGCCTACGTGGCGTCATGGGTCGGGAAGGGGTTAAGCTTGTCAATCTTAATTTACTTTATTATAATAGTTAGGCATTGAAAACTGGGGATAATTTGGCTAAAGTTGTGGGAGGGTAGGGCTGGCTCAAGATTTTTGTGGGCCCAGGAAATGCGGAATACCTCATGGCTATGGAGCAGAGAGAGGTAAGTATTTCAACTTTGCAAGTTCTGTGATCCTGAGCAAGCAGTGGGGGCCCACTCATTGGCACTGGCACAGGGCCCCTCATAGTACGGCGGTGTGTTTGACGGCGGGTGGTGCCTCACACTGGCAGAGACACTTTTGCGTACTATGAGGGGCCCTGTGCCAGTGACGTCGCCAACGATTATGCCCCCCACCACCTGATGAAGGAACCTGCACTTTCATCTGCACCTTCCTCTTTGTCCCCACGTAAGGTGGTATAGGATGCGGGAAAGGGAACCTGACTTTAAGCAGGGTCAGATTCTGGCTGTGTAGAGTGGAAAGGGGAATGTAGTGGTCTGGGTCAATGTACCAGCAGACTCATCTAGCAGTGGCTGGGCAATGAGCAGGGTGAGGAGGAAACACAGATATAGGCCCAAATAATAAAGTAGGCTAAATGCAGTTCAAAATTGGTAACAGGACTAAACAGGCGGCATTGCTTTGTTCAGTGGAGGAAAACTGTAATGAGTGGCAGACACAGTTAGTAGGCCCAAATAATAAAGTGGACTAAATGTCTGCCCAAAAATTGTTCATAAATAAACAGGTAGCATAGCTAGGTACAGGGTTGGGCTCCTCTGCTGAGTAGGCGCAAAGTATTAACTGGTCTAAATGGAGGCCAGGGCCCCTGTATATTTTAATTATCATCTATCATTTCCACAAATTTGTATTGGTAGTGCCATTGAAGGATTTAACAGCATAGACTACACAGTGGTGGAGCAGGGAGAGGTAAGTGGAGCGGCCCCCAAACGCAGGGCAGCGGGGTACTCGGTACCGGGTCTCTCGGTTCTGGGAATGTCACGGTGGCCCGACCCGGTCCGTAGCCCTGCTAAGGGGCACCCAATAAAAGGTGTAGGTGATGGTGTAGGTTGCTGTACATGAAGAGGACACAGGGTTGCAGTCTCTTTACCTGTTTACTGAAGGCTTCGGCATCCGCAATCCAGAGCACTGCTAACAGGGCTGGCTGAGACCGGCCGGTCCGAAGGCACATCCAGAGTTCCCTTTGCAGGTGGAAATCAGTAGCCTACCTACTAGCACCTGGGTGTTGTAGTACTTCCCTGCTGAGCACCATGGGATAGTCCTCACAACTGTCGTGTATGTTTCTGTTCATTTCCTCCATCCCCCAGATGATATGGATAGGACGCACCCATATGACGGGGTAGGCCTGGAGTTATTTTATAGGGACCCTAGAGACGCCCCTCTCCCACAATTGCCTCCGTTGTCTTCATTAGGTGTAAAAGGTGAGACAGGAAACATAAAGTTAACTGCCCTGCCGTAGTTCAAAGTAATGCGTAGAGTCTATTACTTCCTCGGCGTTCCGGCCTCCGGCTACGCGTCTCAGAAGGATGCTGCCGATCTCGGGGCACGACTCCTTCTGGTTCTATCGCCTTTGTGCTGTGATCCCGTTTCTCACTTCTCCACAATATACCTCGCTTCGTGTCCTTTCTTAGGAGACTGCCGCTATCAGGTACAGGCACGGCTCTGTAACGATCTGTCTGTGTTAGGTCGCTGTCAGGATCCCACCCCTGACAAGCCCTCTCTCTAACTCTCCCCAACTGCTTTCTCCCTCACTTACTATCCAACCCCCAGTTTTACCCATGTGTGAGGAGTGGCCTAGTAGATAGGACCTTTTGCTCCCCCTGGTGGCCGGAGTGTGAAGTGTAATGTGTGACGGTGATACCTGGCAAGGTGAACTCTTTTAGTGCAATCAGATGTACCATCACTCCCCTTAGCGGCAGAGCGACGTTACTGCAATGACCAGACTCTGGGGCGCTGCACTAGTATTGCAAGTGGTAGAGCACTGTTCGAGCTGGGGGGAACACTCTCTAATGGGCGGCAGTACTGGCACAGGGCCCCTCATATTAGGATCGTGTGTCTGACATTGGTTGTGCACCACCACCGTCAGAGACACTTCATTGTACTATGAGGGACCCTGTGGAAAGTGCCGTCGCCCAAGAGTGGGCCCACCCACCTGTCCAGGCAAACGGCACTCACACGGGTGTTTGTGCCCGCTGATGACCACGGCCCTGTGGGGGGAGTCAGCCCATTTAGGGAGGTATAAAAATGCCCTATGGTGGACATGCAGCAGCTGGAAATGGAGGAATTGGAGAAGTCAGTAAGAGGAGGCCAAAAGCAAGACATTTTTCAGGCAAGCTACTTGTCAGCAGGGGAAGCTGGGGCAAAATAATTTGAAATCCATGATTGGTTCATTTTAATGAAGGCTAGATCATCAACATTTTGGGTAGCCAGACGTGTCCTTTTTTCGGTCAGTATTGAACCAGCAGCACTGAAAACTCTTTCTGTTAGCACACTAGCAGCAGGGCAAGCAAGCTCCTGTAATGCATATTCTGCCAATTCAGGCCAGGTGTCTATTTTAGATGCCCAGTAATTAAAGGGGAATGACCTGTGAGGGAGAACATTGATAAGGGAAGAAAAGTAGTTTGTAACCATACTGGACAAATGCAGTCTCCTGTCACTTTGAATCGATGCAGCAGTACCTGTCGTGTCAGCGGTCATTGCGAAATCACTCCACAACCTGGTCATAAAACCCCTCTGTCCAACGCCACTTCAGATTTGTGCACCTCTAACGCCTCTGCCATGTTGCCCCCTACGGCTCTTGTGAAAACCATCACCGCCGCTGTGTGCTGGGAATACCTGAACCAAACGGTCTACAAGAGTTGCTTGTTTGGTAGCCAATATTTGCTCAAGGTTCTCATGTGGCATGATATTTTGTAATTTTCCTTTATATCGTGGATCCAGGAGGCAGGCCAACCATTAATCGTCATTGGTCATCATTTTGATAATGCAAGTGTCCCTTTTTAGGATACGCAAGGCATACTCAGCCATGTGGGCCAATGTTCCAGGTGTCAATTCACTGTTAGGGTTGAGCGAAACGGATCGTTCATTTTCATAAGTCGCTGACTTTTGGTAAAGTCGGCGTCTCATGAAACCGAGCCGATCCCTGTGTGGGGTCGGCCATGCGGTACGCGACTTTCACGCCAAAGTCGCGTTTCAATTACGCTAAAAGCGCCATTTCTCAGCCAATGAAGGTGGACGCAGAGTGTGGGCAGCGTGATGACATAGATCTCAGTCCCCACCATCTTAGAGAAGGGCATTGCAGTGATTGGCTTGCTTTCTGACACGTCACAGAGGCTATAAAGGGGCGTTCCCGCCGACCGCCATCTTACTGCTGCTGATCTGAGCGTAGGGAGAGGTTGCTGCCGCTTCTTCAGAAGCAGGGATAGTGATAGGCAGGGTACATAAAGCCACAAACTGCTTGTGCTGTAGCGATTTCCACTGTCCAACAACACCTTTTGTTTGCAGGGACAGTGGAAGCTACTTTTTTTTTTCCTCAGCGCTGTAGCTCATTGTGCTGCCCTAGAAGGCTCCCTGACCCTGATAGCTGCGTTGCTGTGCCTGTGTGTACGCCGCTGTGCAAACCAACTGCTTTTTTCAAAGCACAAATCCTGTTGTTCCTTCCTTTCTGCACAGCTATCTTGTGTGTTTGTCCACACTTTTGTGTGCAGCAGTCCTTTTTATAGCTGCCTGCCATATTTTCTGAGATTACTGCAGGGAGATAAATATTGGCCAGTCTGCCTCTGTGCCAGTCCTGTGTGTGGCATCTGTC
This sequence comes from Ranitomeya variabilis, assembly GCF_051348905.1. NCBI lineage: Eukaryota > Metazoa > Chordata > Amphibia > Anura > Dendrobatidae > Ranitomeya > Ranitomeya variabilis. The sequence goes on from NC_135232.1 coordinate 570,677,684, forward strand.
TCTCATTGTGTGCCACCGAAAACCACTGTGTAATACTTGGCCATTTTTTTTTTTTAATAAATTCTCCCTTTTCAAAAAAAAAAAATTAGTGGGAGATAAATATTGGCCAGTCTGCCTCTGTGCCATTGCTGTGTGTGGCATCTGTCTCTCATTGTGTGCCACCGAAAACCACTGTGTAATACTTGGCCATTTTTTTTTTTTTATAAATTCTTCCTTTTCAAAAAAAAAAATAATTAGTGGGAGATAAATATTGGCCAGTCAGCCTCTGTGCCAGTCCTGTGTGTGGCATCTGTCTCTCATTGTGTGCCACCGAAAACCACTGTGTAATACTTGGCCATTTTTTTGGGGGGTAAATTCTCCCTTTTCAAAAAAAAATAATAATTAGTGGGAGATAAATATTGGCCAGTCTGCCTCTGTGCCATTGCTGTGTGTGGCATCTGTCTCTCATTGTGTGCCACCGAAAACCACTGTGTAATACTTGGCCTTTTTTTGGGGGGGTAAATTCTCCCTTTGCAAAAAAAAATAATTAGTGGAAGATAAATATTGGCCAGTCTGCCTCTGTGCCATTGCTGTGTGTGGCATCTGTCTCTCATTGTGTGCCACCAAAAACCAATGTGTAATACTTGGCCATTTTTTTTTTATAAATTCTCCCTTTTCAAAAAAAAAAAAATTAGTGGGAGATAAATATTGGCCAGTCTGCCTCTGTGCCAGTCCTGTGTGTGGCATCTGTCTCTCATTGTGTGCCACCGAAAACCACTGTGTAATACTTGGCCATTTTTTTTTTTTTTTATAAATTCTCCCTTTTCAAAAAAAAAATAATTAGTGGGAGATAAATATTGGCCAGTCTGCCTCTGTGCCATTGCTGTGTGTGGCATCTGTCTCTCATTGTGTGCCACCGAAAACCACTGTGTAATACTTGGCCTTTTTTTTGGGGGGTAAATTCTCCCTTTTCAAAAAAAAAAAAATTAGTGGGAGATAAATATTGGCCAGTCTGCCTCTGCCATTGCTGTGTGTGGCATCTGTCTCTTATTGTGTGCCACCGAAAACCACTGTGTAATACTTGGCCTTTTTTTGGGGGGGGGGGTAAATTCTCCCTTTTCAAAAAAAATAATTAGTGGGAGATAAATATTGGCCAGTCTGCCTCTGTGCCATTGCTGTGTGTGGCATCTGTCTCTCATTGTGTGCCACCGAAATCCACTGTGTAACACTTGGCCTTTTTTTTTTGGGGGGGGAAATTCTCCCTTTCCAAAAAAAAAAAATTAGTTGGAGATAAATATTGGCCAGTCTGCGTCTGTGCCATTGCTGTGTGTGGCATCTGTCTCTCATTGTGTGCCACCGAAAACCACTGTGTAATACTTGGCCTTTTTTTGGGGGGGGGTAAATTCTCCCTTTTCAAAAACAAAAATTAGTGGGAGATAAATATTGGCCAGTCTGCCTCTGTGCCATTGCTGTGTGTGGCATCTGTCTCTCATTGTGTGCCACCGAAAACCACTGTGTAATACTTGGCCATTTTTTTTTTTTTTTTATAAATTCTCCCTTTTCAAAAAAAAAAAATAATTAGTGGGAGATAAATATTGGCTAGTCTGCCTCTGTGCCATTGCTGTGTGTGGAATCTGTCTCTCATTGTGTGCCACCGAAAACCACTGTGTAATAGGCCTTTTTTGGGGGGGTAAATTCTCCCTTTTAAAAAAAAAATAATTAGTGGGAGATAAATATTGGCCAGTCTGCCTCTGTGCCATTGCTGTGTGTGGCATCTGTCTCTCATTGTGTGCCACCGAAAACCACTGTGTAATATTTGCCTTTTTTTGGGGGGGGTGTTATGATCCCAATGGTAGAGGATCTCAGGGTTTTCAGCAAAGTCTGCAAACATAAAAAACCAGCTCATAGGGAGGTGGTAACTGAGCTGACCGCATACCTGATCCTAGCCCACAACTAATAGCAGCCGGGGAACGTACCTACATTGGTTCTAGACGTCTCGCGCCAGCCGGAGAACTAACTAACCCTTTCAGAGAAAATCAGACCTCACTTGCCTCAAGAGAAAGGTACCCCAAAGTAAATACATGCCGCCAACAAATAATAACGGTGAGGTAAGAAGAAAGGACAAACGTAAGTATGAACTAGATTCAGCAAAGAGAGACCCACTATATAATAGCAGAAATATAGAAAGCGGACTTATGCGGTCAGCGAAAAACCCTACAAAAATATCCACGCTGAATATCCAAGAACCCCCGCACCGACTAACGGTGTGGGGGGAGAATATCAGCCCCCTTAGAGCTTCCAGCAAAATCAGGAATCACATTATGAACAAGCTGGACAAAAAACAGAACAATGCAAATGAACAAAAATAAGAAAGCAGGACTTAGCTTATCTTGCAAAAAATCAGGACCAGTAGACAGGAGCAACCAGACAAGGACTGATTACATTGATGCCAGGCAATGGACTAAGAATCCAGGAAGTTTAAATAGGAACACCCAGGGTCTAACGAACCAGGTGACTACCAACCTGGGGAAAGAAAATCCAAGTGCCATACCGCTAGTGACCACAAGAGGGAGCCAAAAAGTATAGTTCACAACAGTACCCCCCCTTTAAGGAGGGGTAACCGAACCCTCACTACGACCACCAGGGCGATCAGGATGGGCAGCGTGAAAGGCACGAACCAAATCGGCCGCATGAACATCAGAAGCGACCACCCAGGAATTATCCTCCTGACCATAGCCCTTCCATTTGACCAGATACTGAAGCCTCCGTCTAGAGAGACGAGAATCTAAGATCTTCTCCACCACGTACTCCAACTCGCCCTCAACCAAGACCGGAGCAGGAGGGTCAACAGCAGGAACCACAGGCACAATGTGCCGCCGCAACAAAGATCTATGGAACACATTGTGAATGGCAAACGACACAGGAAGATCCAAACGAAAAGACACCGGATTAAGGACCTCCAATATTCTATAAAGACCAATAAAGCGAGGCTTAAACTTAGGAGAGTAAACCTTCAGAGGGACATACCGAGAAGACAACCAAACCAAATCCCCAACACGAAGTCGGAGACCCACACCGCGGCGGCGGTTGGCAAAATGCTGAGCCTTCTCCTGTGACAACTTCAAGTTGTCCACCACATGATTCCAAGTCCGCTGCAACCTATCAACCACGGAATCCACCCCAGGACAGTCAGAAGGCTCAACATGACCTGAGGAGAAACGAGGATGAAAACCAGAGTTGCAGAAAAATGGCGAAACCAAAGTAGCGGAACTAGCCCGATTATTGAGGGCAAACTCAGCCAATGGCAAGAAGGTCACCCAATCATCCTGATCCGCAGAAACAAAACATCTCAAATAAGCCTCCAGCGTCTGATTAGTTCTATCCGTTTGGTCATTAGTCTGAGGATGAAAGGCAGACGAGAACGACAGATCAATGCCCATCTTAGCACAAAAAGATCGCCAGAATCTGGACACAAACTGGGATCCTCTGTCAGACACGATATTCTCAGGAATGCCGTGCAAACGAACCACATTCTGAAAAAACAAAGGAACCAGATCAGAAGAGGACGGCAACTTAGGCAAGGGCACCAAATGGACCATCTTGGAAAAACGATCACACACCACCCAGATGACAGACATTCCCTGAGACACCGGAAGATCTGAAATGAAATCCATGGAAATGTGTGTCCAAGGCCTCTTCGGGACGGGCAAGGGCAAAAGCAACCCGCTGGCACGAGAACAGCAAGGCTTAGCCCGAGCACAAGTCCCACAGGACTGCACAAAAGAACGCACATCCCGTGACAAATAAGGCCACCAAAAGGACCTAGCCACCAAATCTCTGGTACCAAAAATCCCAGGATGCCCTGCCAACACCGAGGAATGAACCTCGGAAATAACTCTGCTGGTCCATTTATCAGGAACAAACAGTCTGTCAGGTGGACAAGGGTCAGGTCTACCAGCCTGAAATCTCTGCAACACACGTCGCAAATCAGGAGAAATGGCCGACAAGATTACTCCCTCTTTAAGAATACCAGCCGGCTCTGAGACTCCAGGAGAGTCAGGCACAAAGCTCCTAGAGAGAGCATCAGCCTTCACATTTTTCCAACCAAGGCAGGTATGAGACCACAAAGTCAAAACGGGAGAAAAACAATGACCAACGAGCCTGTCTAGGGTTCAGGCGTTTAGCAGACTCGAGATACATCAGATTTTTGTGATCAGTCAAGACCACCACACGATGCTTAGCTCCCTCGAGCCAATGACGCCACTCCTCAAATGCCCACTTCATGGCCAACAACTCCCGATTACCAACATCATAGTTCCGCTCAGCAGGCGAAAACTTCCTGGAAAAGAAAGCACATGGTCTCATCACAGAGCAACCAGAGCCTCTCTGCGACAAAACAGCCCCTGCACCGATCTCAGAAGCGTCTACTTCAACCTGAAAGGGAAGTGAGACATCAGGCTGGCACAAAACAGGCGCCGAAGTAAACCGGCGCTTCAGCTCCCGGAAGGCCTCCACGGCCACAGGAGCCCAATTAGCAACATCAGAACCTTTCTTGGTCATATCCGTCAGAGGTTTAACAACGCTAGAAAAGTTAGCAATAAAACGACGGTAGAAATTAGTAAAACCCAAAAACTTCTGAAGACTCTTAACAGACGTGGGTTGAGTCCAATCATGAATAGCTCGGACTTTGACTGGGTCCATCTCCACAGCAGAAGGGGAAAAAATAAAACCCAAAAAGGAAACGTTCTGCACTCCAAAGAGACACTTTGAGCCCTTCACAAACAAAGCATTATCGCGCAAAACCTGAAACACCATCCTGACCTGCTTTACATGAGAATCCCAATCATCAGAAAAAACTAAAATGTCATCCAGATAAACAATCACAAATTTATCTAGATACTTCCGGAAGATGTCATGCATAAAGGACTGATACACTGAAGGGGCATTAGAGAGCCCAAAAGGCATCACCAAGTACTCAAAATGACCTTCGGGCATATTAAATGCAGTTTTCCATTCATCTCCCTGCTTAATGCGCACAAGGTTGTATGCACGTGAAAACCTAAGAAGAAGGAAGCATGTACACAATGGGGATCACCATTACAAAAGTCATATAAATATAATAAATTTTATTAGAAAATCTAAACACACACCACTACGAAGAAAATTTAAAAACACATAAAATAACCATAAAAATGGTAAGTACAACGGCCCATAATAGGGTCAAAACCCTGGTTCAAAACACCCCCACATATAATTATATATTAAACCTCAATGTAATGCACTGGACATATGAAATAATACGCAGCTAAAATAAGATATATTGCGATTAGCAGACCTGTATTTGCACCTAGGTATAAAACATATCCATTCAGATGCGCTCAAACAACAATGTTACTAGAGCAAAGATGGTGCATAATAAAATAGACAAGCCTATACTTACACCTAAACTGAGAACATGTCCGTTCAGATGTGCCCATACAACACAATGGCCAAAGCAAAAATAGTGCATTAAGTAGATGTAAATGCCTGAGCCCTATGTGGAACGACGGGCATCAAAGAAATGCATGCTGTGGGGCAAGCAGAGGGGGTGAAGAGCCAGGGCACACCCCCTTCACACAACCTTCACCCCCTCTGCTTGCCCCACAGCATGCATTTCTTTGATGCCCGTCGTTCCACATAGGGCTCAGGCATTTACATCTACTTAATGCACTATTTTTGCTTTGGCCATTGTGTTGTATGGGCACATCTGAACGGACATGTTCTCAGTTTAGGTGTAAGTATAGGCTTGTCTATTTTATTATGCACCATCTTTGCTCTAGTAACATTGTTGTTTGAGCGCATCTGAATGGATATGTTTTATACCTAGGTGCAAATACAGGTCTGCTAATCGCAATATATCTTATTTTAGCTGCGTATTATTTCATATGTCCAGTGCATTACATTGAGGTTTAATATATAATTATATGTGGGGGTGTTTTGAACCAGGGTTTTGACCCTATTATGGGCCGTTGTACTTACCATTTTTATGGTTATTTTATGTGTTTTTAAATTTTCTTTGTAGTGGTGTGTGTTTAGATTTTCTAATAAAATTTATTATATTTATATGACTTTTGTAATGGTGATCCCCATTGTGTACATGCTTCCTTCTTCTTAGCTTTTCACGTATATGTACATTTGGCATGTGATGGGTGATCCCTTGAAGTGGTGCCCGCCAGCCTCTATTTGTATAAGGTTGTATGCACCACGAAGATCTATCTTGGTGAACCAACAGGCACCCTTAATCCGAGCAAACAAGTCCGACAATAGTGGCAAAGGATATTGAAATTTAACCGTGATTTTATTCAGAAGCCGATAGTCTATACAAGGTCTCAAAGACCCGTCTTTCTTGGCCACAAAAAAGAATCCCGCACCAAGAGGGGAAGAGGATGGACGAATATGTCCTTTCTCCAAAGACTCCTTTATATAAGAACGCATCGCGGCATGCTCAGGTACCGACAGATTAAATAATCATCCCTTAGGAAACTTACTACCAGGAATCAAATCTATAGCACAGTCACAGTCTCTATGAGGAGGAAGAGCACTGGACCTGGACTCGCTGAATACATCCTGTTAATCAGACAAATACTCAGGAACATCCGAAGGAGTAGAGGAAGCAATAGACACCGGCGGGGAATCACAATGAATTCCCTGACAGCCCCAACTTGACACAGACATAGCCTTCCAATCCAAAACTATATCGTGAGTTTGTAACCATGGCAGACCCAAAACGACCAAATCATGCATCTTATGCAGAACAAGAAAACGAATCACCTCCCGATGTTCAGGAGTCATGCACATGGTCACCTGTGTCCAAAACTGCGGCTTATTCTCCGCCAATGGCGTAGCATCAATACCTCTCAGAGGAATAGGATTAACCAAAGGCTCCAGAACAAAACCACAGCGCTTGGCAAACGACAGATCCATAAGACTCAGGGCAGCACCTGAATCCACAAACGCCATAACAGGATAGGAAGACAATGAGCAAATTAAAGTCACAGACAAAATAAATTTAGGTTGCAAATTACCAATGGCGACCGGACTAACCACCTTTGTTAAGCGTTTAGAGCATGCTGATATAACATGTGTAGAATCACCACAGTAGAAACACAACCTATTCTGACGTCTATGATTTTTCCGTTCAATTCTAGTCTGAATTCTATCACATTGCATTAACTCAGGTGTCTGTTCAGACAACACCACCAGAGGATTAGCGACTTTGCGCTCCCGTAAACGCCGGTCAATTTGAATAGCCAACGCCATGGAATCATTCAGACTTGTAGGAACGGAGAAACCCACCATCACATTCTTAATGGCTTCAGAAAGGCCATTTCTGAAATTTGCGGCCAGAGCACACTCATTCCACTGAGTAAGCACGGACCATTTCCGAAATTTTTGGCAATAAACTTCAGCTTCATCCTGGCCCTGAGAGATAGCCAGCAAAGCTTTTTCTGCCTGAATTTCAAGATTGGGCTCCTCGTATAGCAACCCAAGCGCCAGAAAAAACGCATCAACATCTGCCAAAGCCGGATCGCCTGACGCTAACGAGAAGGCCCAATCCTGAGGGTCGCCCCGTAAGAAAGAGATAACAATTTTTACTTGCTGAGCTGAGTCTCCAGACGAACGAGGTCTCAGAGATAGAAACAATTTACAATTATTCCTGAAATTTCTAAATTTAAATCGGTCTCCAGAGAACAATTCCGGAATAGGTATTTTAGGTTCTGACATAGGACTGCTAGTAACAAAATCTTGAATACTCTGCACACGAGCAGCAAGCTGATCCACACTAGTAATCAAGGTCTGGACATTCATGTCTGCAGCAAGGCTCCAGCCACTCTGAGATAAAGGGGAGGAAAGAAAGAAAAAAAAAAAAAAAAACTCAGAATTTCCTTTCTTATAATCCCACTTCTGCAATGCATTAAATATTCACTTATGGCCTGGCATACTATTATGACCCCAATGGCAGGGGGTGTCAGAGACAATAGCGAAGTCTGCAAACATAAAACCCAGCTCATAGGGCAGTGGTAACTGGGCTGATCATATACCTGAACCTAGCACACAAATAACAGCAGCCGGGGAACGTACCTACGTTGATTCTAGACGTCTCGCGCCAGCCGGAGAACTAACTAACCCTAGCAGGGAAAAGAAAGACCTTTCTTGCCTCCAGAGGAAATACCCCAAAAAGTTGGATACAAGCCCCCAACAAATAATAACGGTGAGGTAAGAAGAAAAGACAAACGCAAGAAATGAACTAGGTTTTAGCAAAGAGAGGCCCGCTAACTAATAGCAGAATATAGGAAGATGACTTATATGGTCAGCAAAAACCCTCACAAAAACTCCACGCGGAATATTCAAGAACCCCCAAACCGTCTAACGGCACGGGGGGAGAACATCCGCCCCCTAGAGCTTCCAGCAATATAAGGAATCACATTTAGTACAAGCTGGACAAAAATAAGAGCACAGAAAATAACCAAAAACAAGAAAGCAGGACTTAGCTTAATTTTGCAAAGAACCAGGACCAGCAGAAAGGAGCAAACAGAAGGATCTGATTACAACGATGCCAGGCACCAGACTGAAAATCCAGGAAGTTCAAATATCGACACCCCTGGACTAACGAGGCCAGGTGGATACCAAGCAAGGGAAGGAATATCAAAGTGTCATATCACTAGTGACCACAAGAGGGAGCCAAAAGGTCTAATTCACAACACAGACCATTTCCAAAATTTTTGGCAATACACTTCAGCTTCATCCTGGCCCTGAGAGATAGCCAGCAAAGCCTTCTCTGCCTGAATTTCAAGATTGGGCTCCTCATAAAGCAATCCGAGCGCCAGAAAAAACGCATCAATATTTGCCAATGCCGGATCTCCTGGCGCCAATGAGAAAGCCCAATCCTGAGGGTCGCCCCGCAAGAAGGAGATAACAATTTTAACTTGCTGAACTGAGTCTCCAGACGAACGAGGTCTCAAAGATAGAAACAATTTACAATTATTCCTAAAATTCCTAAATTTAAATCGATCTCCAGAGAACAGCTCAGGAATAGGTATCTTAGGCTCTGACATAGGACTGCTAATAACAAAATCCTGAATGCCCTGCACACGTGCAGCAAGCTGATCCACACTAGTAATCAGAGTCTGAACATTCGTGTCTGCAGCAGAGCTTCAAGCCACTCAGAGATAAAGGGGAAGAAGAAAAAAAAAATAAAAAATTCAGAACTTCTTTTCTTTTAATCCCACTTCTGCAATGCATTAACTATTCACTCGGCCTGGCATTCTGTTATGATCCCAATGGTAGAGGATCTCAGGGTTTTCAGCAAAGTCTGCAAACATAAAAAACCAGCTCATAGGGAGGTGGTAACTGAGCTGACCGCATACCTGATCCTAGCCCACAACTAATAGCAGCCGGGGAACGTACCTACGTTGGTTCTAGACGTCTCGCGCCAGCCGGAGAACTAACTAACCCTTTCAGAGAAAATCAGACCTCACTTGCCTCAAGAGAAAGGTACCCCAAAGTAAATACATGCCCCCAACAAATAATAACGGTGAGGTAAGAAGAAAGGACAAACGTAAGTATGAACTAGATTCAGCAAAGAGAGGCCCACTATATAATAGCAGAAATATAGAAAGCGGACTTATGCGGTCAGCGAAAAACCCTACAAAAATATCCACGCTGAATATCCAAGAACCCCCGCACCGACTAACGGTGTGGGGGGAGAATATCAGCCCCCTTAGAGCTTCCAGCAAAATCAGGAATCACATTATGAACAAGCTGGACAAAAAACAGAACAATGCAAATGAACAAAAATAAGAAAGCAGGACTTAGCTTATCTTGCAAAAAATCAGGACCAGTAGACAGGAGCAACCAGACAAGGACTGATTACATTGATGCCAGGCAATGGACTAAGAATCCAGGAAGTTTAAATAGGAACACCCAGGGTCTAACGAACCAGGTGACTACCAACCTGGGGAAAGAAAATCCAAGTGCCATACCGCTAGTGACCACAAGAGGGAGCCAAAAAGTATAGTTCACAACAGGGGGGGTAAATTCTTCCTTTTCAAAAAAAAAATAATTAGTGGAAGATAAATATTGGCCAGTCTGCCTCTGTGCCATTGCTGTGTGTGGCATCTGTCTCTCATTGTCTGCCACCGAAAACCACTGTGTAATACTTGCCCATTTTTTTTTTTTTTTATAAATTCTCCCTTTTCAAAAAAAAAAAAAATTAGTGGGAGATAAATATTGGCCAGTCTGCCTCTGTGCCATTGCTGTGTGTGGCATCTGTCTCTCATTGTGTGCCACCGAAAACCACTGTGTAATACTTGGCCTTTTTTTGGGGGGGGGTAAATTCTCCCTTTTCAAAAAAAAAAACAATTAGTGGGAGATAAATATTGGCCAGTCTGCCTCTGTGCCATTGCTGTGTGTGGCATCTGTCTCTCATTGTGTGCCACCGAAAACCACTGTGTAATACTTGGCCTTTTTTTTGGGGGGGGGGTAAATTCTCCCTTTTCAAAAAAAAATAATTAGTGGGAGATAAGTATTGGCCAGTCTGCCTCTGTGCCATTGCTGTGTGTGGCATCTGTCTCTCATTGTGTGCCACCGAAAACCACTGTGTAATACTTGGCCTTTTTTTTTTGGGGGGGGGTAAATTTTCCCTTTTCAAAAAAAAAACATTAGTGGGAGATAAAAATTGGCCAGTCTGCCTCTGTGCCATTGCTGTGTGTGGCATCTGTCTCTCATTGTGTGCCACCGAAAACCTAGTGTGTAATTTTTTTATTTTTTTTTTTATTCTCCCAGAAAAAAAAAAATAGTGGGAGATTAAGATTGGCATTTCTGCTTGATTGCTGGTCCTGTGTGTGCCATCTGTCTCAAATTATTGGGGCACAGAAAACCTAGTGTGTAACATTGGGCCTGATTTTCCTTTCAGTGTCAGGCACCTATGAAGGTGTATATAAATCCTACAGAAGTTAGAGTTCACCTTATAAGTTGTTTTACAGTAACAAATACCGTTACTTTGGTCACGTTTTGCAAACAATGAAGAAGTCTGTTGGAAGAGGTCGTGGCCGTGGGCGGTCATTGTCAGCTGGTAATGATGCTAGTGGTGGTGGAGCATCAGGTGGTCGTGGTAAAAGCAGTACAGCACCTAAGTCTCGAGTTGTTGAGCCAGGTTCGTTGTCTGGCTGCACAAGGCCTCGAACGCTCTCTTTTCTGGGAGTAGGAAAACCACTTTTGAAGCCGGAGCAGGAGGAACAAGTATTGGCTTTCATTGCTGACTCTGCTTCTAGCTCTTTCGCCTCCTCCTCGGAAAGTGCCAAATGTCAGAGCAGTGCATCGTCAGTGGATGCTCCCGGTCAGGAACAAGTCGCTTTCTTGTGTCCTTCACCCAGAACAGCAGTGAAGGATGCGTCAGTCGACACAACAGGTTACTCCATGGAGCTCTTTACACATACCGTTCCTGGGTTAGACAGTGAAACAGTTAACAGGCCATGCCCATTAGAAGTTGAATCGGACATGGAGTGCACAGATGCACAGCCACAGCCAGATTACTATGCTGTTCCTTTGACTCAGACCAGAACATTGCCCTCGCAGTGTACTGAGGCAGAATCAAACCCAGCGGAGACTATGGTGCCCCGTCACAAACGCTATATCACCGTCTTACACGGTGACACAGACGAAGTTGCACACGACATAGGAGAGGAGGTCATAGATGACCCAGTTGTTGACCCCGATTGGCAGCCATTGGGGGAACAGGGTGCAGGCGGCAGTAGTTCTGAAGCGGAGGAGGAGGAGCCACAGCAGGCAGCAACATCACAACAGGTTCCATCTGCTGGGCCCGTATCTGGCCAAAAACGCTTGGCAAAACCTCAACCAGTTGGAGGACAGCGTGGCCATCCGGTTAAAGAAGCTCAGTCTGCAATGCCTGAAAAGGTATCCGATAGTAGAAAGAGTGCAGTCTGGCATTTTTTTAAACAACATCCAAATGATCAGCGCAAAGTCATCTGTCAAAAATGTTCAACTACCTTAAGCAGAGGTCAGAATCTTAAAAGTCTAAATACAAGTTGCATGCATAGACATTTTTCCACCATGCAATTGCAAGCCTGGACTAACTACCAAACGTCCCTAAGGTTGCAGCACCCTCGGCCAATGAAGCTAGTCAGCAACGCTACATCCCTTCCCTCACTGTAAACCCACCATTTCCCGCACCACCTGCAGTATCTGTGCAGCTTTCGTCACCAGGCCAAAGCAGTCAGGGAATCATCAGGTTTGCAGTAGGAAACACTGCATGTAGGGCACCGGCAAGAATACAATCTCCAACCCTCTCTCACTCACCCATGTCCACCGGCACCACCGCTAGTTCCACGATCTCCAGCTCTCCAGTCCAGCTCACCCTACATGAGACTCTTGTTAGGAAAAGGAAGTACTCATCCGCGCATCCGCGTACACAGGGTTTGAACGCCCACATTGCTAGACTAATCTCATTAGAGATGATGCCCTACCGGTTAGTTGAAAGCGAAGCTTTCAAAGCGCTGATGGACTACGCTGTACCACGCTACGAGCTACCCAGTCGGCACTTCTTTTCTAGAAAAGCCATCCCAGCCCTCCAACAGCATGTTAAAGACCGCATCGTCCATGCACTCAGGCAGTCTGTGACTGCAAAGGTGCACCTGACAACAGATGCATGGACCAGTAGGCATGGCCAGGGACGTTGCGTGTCCATCACGGCACACTGGGTGAATGTGGTGGATGCAGGGTCCACAGGGGACAGCAATATTGGGACAGTTCTGCCTAGCCCATGGTCAAGGAAAGAGTTGGCTGTAGGCGTTCGCCCCCCCTCCTCCTCTTCCTCCTCCTCCTGCAGAAGCGAGAGCTCATCCACAGACCGCAGTCGCACATCCACTCCATCCGCAGCTGCCACTGTTGCACACCAGGTGTGCCATTATGGGACTGCTAGTGGCAAGCGTCAGCAGGCTGTATTGGCAATGAAGTGTTTGGGTGACAACAGACACACCGTGGAAGTTCTGTCCGAGTTCTTGCAGAAAGAAACTCAGTCATGGCTGGGCACTGTACATCTTGAGGCAGGCAAGGTAGTGAGTGATAACGGAAGGAATTTCATGGCTGCCATAGCCCTTTCCCAACTGAAACACATTCCTTGCCTGGCTCACACCTTAAACCTGGTGGTGCAGTGCTTCCTGAAAAGTTATCCGGGGTTACCCGACCTGCTCCTCAAAGTGCGCAGACTTTGCTCGCATATCCGCCGTTCGCCCGTACACTCCAGCCGTATGCAGAACTATGAGCGGTCTTTGAACCTTCCCCAGCATCGCCTAATAATCGACTTTGCAACAAGGTGGAACTACACACTGCACATGCTTCAGAGACTGTGCGAACAGAGGCATGCTGTTATGTTTTTGTGGGAGGATACACATACACGGGCAGGCAGTTGGATGGCAGACATGGAGTTGTCAGGTGTGCAGTGGTCGAAGCTACAAGACCTGTGTCAAGTCCTTCAGTGTTTTGAGGAATGCACATGGCTGGTTAGTGCAGACAACGCCATAATAAGCATGAGCATCCCCCTAATGCGTCTGCTGATGCAAAGTTTGACGCACATAAAGGAGCAGACGTCTGCAGCCGAGGAAGAGGAAAGCCTTGATGACAGTGAGCCATTGTCTGGACAGGGCCGTGTAGAGGACGCAGTAGCAGGCGAAGAGGAGGAGGAGGACGAGGAGGATGATGGGGATGAGTACTTTTTTAATGAGGAAGCTTCTCCTGGGCCAACAGAAATTAGTGGCGTTGCAAGGCCGGGTTCTGTTTTTTTAAGGGAGACAAGTGACGTAGATTTGCCTGTAACTGCCCCTCCAACCAGCACAACCGCAGATTTGACAACTGGAACTTTGGCCCACATGGCGGATTATGCCTTACGTATCCTCAAAAGGGACACACGCATTATTAAAATGATGAGCGATGATGATTACTGGTTGGCCTGCAACCTTGACCCTCGCTATAAAGGCAAATTGCAAAATATTATGCCACATGAGAACCTCGAACAAATCTTAGCAACCAAACAAGCAACTCTTGTAGACCGTTTGATTCAGGCATTCCCAGCACACAGCGCCGGTGATGGTTCTCACATAAGCTGCAGGGGGCTACATGGCAGAGGTGTTAGAGGTGCACAGATCAGAAGTGGCGTTGGACAGAGGGGTTTTCTGACCAGGTTGTGGAGTGATTTCGCAATGACCGCAGACAGGACAGGTACTGCAGCATCTATTCAAAGTGACAGGAGACAACATTTGTCCAGTATGGTTACTAACTATTTTTCATCCCTTATCGATGTTCTCCCTCAACCGTCATTCCCATTTGATTACTGGGCATCCAAATTAGACACCTGGCCTGAATTGGCAGAATATGCATTGCAGGAGCTTGCTTGCCCAGCAGCTAGTGTGCTATCAGAAAGAGTATTCAGTGCTGCTGGTTCAATATTAACCGAAAAAAGGACTCGTCTGGCTACCCAAAATGTGGATGATCTCACCTTCATTAAAATGAACCAGTCCTGGATTTCAAATTATTTTGCCCCACCTTTCCCGGCTGACACCTAGCTTTACTATAAAAAGGTCTTGCTTGTGGACTGGTCTTACTGTGTGTTCCAATATCTTAATTTGCAGCAGCTGTTTGTCCAGCATACGACATGTTTACACCTCCCCCAATGTGAAAACTCCCCCCACGGGGCCGTGGTCTCGCCACTTGGCACAAGCACCCGTTACAGTGCTGTTTGTCTGAAGAGGTGGGTGTGCCCGCTTTTGGTCGACGGCACTGCCACTGGGTCCCTCATAGTACAATGTAGTGTCTCTGGCGGTGGTGGTGCGCACCCAACGTCAGACACACCGTTGTAACATGAGGGGCCCTGGGGCGGTACCGCCGGCCACAAGAGAGTTCCCCCCCCAGCTCAAACTCTCAAACTGTGCTCTACCACGTGCAAAATTATCTCGCACAGCTCCACCAATGTTTAGTCTATGCGCTGACATCACTCAATGCCTGGCACTGACAATACCAATTTGTTGACATCTATGATGCTAGTTAAAGTAGTCTGGGTCAGTGTCCTATATTGCCACCAGTAAATACTAATTTACTGCCAAATTACTTTGTCAGAAACTCAGCAGATGAGCCCACCCCTGTACCTAAGTATGCCACCCTTTTTTTATTTTTTGTTGTTTTGCGAGACATTAACATCTATTTATTTTTTTTGAGTACTAACTGTGTCAGACACTCCTTGCAATCCTCCTCCGCTGACCACAATGCTGCCTGTGTATCCATGTAACCGATTTAAAACTGCCATGAGCCTATGTTTTGTTATTTTAGGCCTTCGTTAGCCTGTCTGCGGTCCCTCCTTGCAATACTCCACCACTGACCACAATGCTGCCTGTGTATCCATGTAACCGATTTAAAACTGCCATGAGCCTATGTTTTGTTATGTTAGGCCTTCGTTGCCTGTCTGCGGGCCTACGTTAGCCTGTCTGCGGTCCCTCCTTGCAATACTCCTCCACTGACCACAATGCTGCCTGTGTATCCATGTAACCGATTTAAAACTGCCATGAGCCTATGTTTTGTTATGATAGGCCTTCTTTAGCCTGTCTGCGGCCCCTCCTTGCAATACTCCTCCACTGACCACAATGCTGCCTGTGTATCCATGTAACCGATTTAAAACTGCCATGAGCCTATGTTTTGTTGTTAGGCCTTCGTTAGCCTGTCTGCGGGCCTTCGTTAGCCTGTCTGCGGTCCCTCCTTGCAATACTCCTCCACTGACCACAATGCTGCCTGTGTATCCATGTAACCGATTTAAAACTGCCATGAGCCTATGTTTTGTTATGTTAGGCCTTCGTTAGCCTGTCTGCGGTCCCTCCTTGTAATACTCCTCCACTGACCACAATGCTGCCTGTGTATTCATGTAACCGATTTAAAACTGCCATGAGCCTATGTTTTGTTATTTTAGGCCTTCGTTAGCCTGTCTGCGGTCCCTCCTTGCAATACTCCTCCACTGACCACAATGCTGCCTGTGTATCCATTTAACCGATTTAAAACTGCCATGAGCCTATGTTTTGTTATGTTAGGCCTTCGTTAGCCTGTCTGCGGTCCCTCCTTGCAATACTCCTCCACTGACCACAATGCTGCCTGTGTATCCATGTAACCGATTTAAAACTGCCATGAGCCTATGTTTTGTTATGTTAGGCCTTCGTTAGCCTGTCTGCTGTCCCTCCTTGCAATACTCCTCCACTGACCACAATGCTGCCTGTGTATCCATGTAACCGATTTAAAACTGCCATGAGCCTATGTTTTGTTATGATAGGCCTTCTTTAGCCTGTCTGCGGCCCCTCCTTGCAATACTTCTCCACTGACCACAATGCTGCCTGTGTATCCATGTAACCGATTTAAAACTGCCATGAGCCTATGTTTTGTTATGTTAGGCCTTCGTTGCCTGTCTGCGGGCCTACGTTAGCCTGTCTGCGGTCCCTCCTTGCAATACTCCTCCACTGACCACAATGCTGCCTGTGTATCCATGTAACCGATTTAAAACTGCCATGAGCCTATGTTTTGTTATGATAGGCCTTCTTTAGCCTGTCTGCGGCCCCTCCTTGCAATACTCCTCCACTGACCACAATGCTGCCTGTGTATCCATGTAACCGATTTAAAACTGCCATGAGCCTATGTTTTGTTGTTAGGCCTTCGTTAGCCTGTCTGCGGGCCTTCGTTAGCCTGTCTGCGGTCCCTCCTTGCAATACTCCTCCACTGACCACAATGCTGCCTGTGTATCCATGTAACCGATTTAAAACTGCCATGAGCCTATGTTTTGTTATGTTAGGCCTTCGTTAGCCTGTCTGCGGTCCCTCCTTGTAATACTCCTCCACTGACCACAATGCTGCCTGTGTATTCATGTAACCGATTTAAAACTGCCATGAGCCTATGTTTTGTTATTTTAGGCCTTCGTTAGCCTGTCTGCGGTCCCTCCTTGCAATACTCCTCCACTGACCACAATGCTGCCTGTGTATCCATTTAACCGATTTAAAACTGCCATGAGCCTATGTTTTGTTATGTTAGGCCTTCGTTAGCCTGTCTGCGGTCCCTCCTTGCAATACTCCTCCACTGACCACAATGCTGCCTGTGTATCCATGTAACCGATTTAAAACTGCCATGAGCCTATGTTTTGTTATGTTAGGCCTTCGTTAGCCTGTCTGCTGTCCCTCCTTGCAATACTCCTCCACTGACCACAATGCTGCCTGTGTATCCATGTAACCGATTTAAAACTGCCATGAGCCTATGTTTTGTTATGATAGGCCTTCTTTAGCCTGTCTGCGGCCCCTCCTTGCAATACTTCTCCACTGACCACAATGCTGCCTGTGTATCCATGTAACCGATTTAAAACTGCCATGAGCCTATGTTTTGTTATGATAGGCCTTCTTTAGCCTGTCTGCAGTCCCTCCTTGCAATACTCCTCCACTGACCACAATGCTGCCTGTGTATCCATGTAACCGATTTAAAACTGCCATGAGCCTATGTTTTGTTATGTTAGGCCTTCGTTAGCCTGTCTGCGGTCCCTCCTTGCAATACTCCTCCACTGACCACAATGCTGCCTGTGTATCCATGTAACCGATTTAAAACTGCCATGAGCCTATGTTTTGTTATGTTAGGCCTTCGTTAGCCTGTCTGCGGTCCCTCCTTGCAATACTCCTCCACTGACCACAATGCTGCCTGTGTATCCATGTAACCGATTTAAAACTGCCATGAGCCTATGTTTTGTTATGTTAGGCCTTCGTTAGCCTGTCTGCGGTCCCTGCCCGTGTACCCCTGGAACCTATTTAAAAGTTCATAGAGCCTATTTATATATTTTATTTAATATTAATAAAGCCATGATGGACTATGCTGTACCACGCTACAAGCTAACCAGTCGACTCGACACTTCTTTTGCGAGAAAAGCCATCCCAACCCTCCACCAGCATGTAAAAGACCGCATTGGCCATGCACTCTGGCAATCTGTGAGTACAAAGGTGCACCTGACAACAGATGCATGGACCTGTAGGCATGGCCACGAAAGGTTACGTGTCAATTACGGCGCAATGGGTTAATGTGGTGGATGCATGGTCCACAGGGGACAGCCTACTAAGTCTGTCTGCAGTCCCTAATTCAAATTGTCCTCCACTGAATAAAGCTGGGCTTCAACCTTCTGGCTTTCGGACTATAGTATCAGATATTAAACTGCATTTGGCCTTCAACTTTGGTTACGGCCTACTAATTGTGTCTGCCCCTCCCTGGTGTTTGTCCTCAACTGAATAAAGCTGAGCTTCAACCTTCTGGCTTTCGGCCTATAGTATCAGATATTAAACTGCATTTGGCCTTCAACTTTGGTTACGGCCTACTAACGGTGTCTGCCCCTCCCTGGTGTTTGTCCTCAACTGAATAAAGCTGAGCTTCAACCTTCTGGCTTTCGGCCTATAGTATCAGATATTAAACTGCATTTGGCCTTCAACTTTGGTTACGGCCTACTAACGGTGTCTGCCTATCCCTGGTGTTTTTCCTCAACTGAATAAAGCTGAGCTTCCACCTTCTGGCTCTCATTAAGTGCTACTATTTTAAAAATTGGTGGTTAGGGCCTACTAACGGTGTCTGCCCCTCCCTGGTGTTTGCCCTCAACTGAATAAAGCTGAGCTTCAACCTTCTGGCTTTCAGCCTATAGTATCAGATATTAAACTGCATTTGGCCTTCAACTTTGGTTACGGCCTGCTAACGGTGTCTGCTCCTCCCTGGTGTTTTTCCTCAACTGAATAAAGCTGAGCTTCCACCTTCTGGCTCTCATTAAGTGCTGTTTTTTTAAACATTGGTGGTTAGGGCCTACTAACGGTGTCTGCCCCTCCCTGGTGTTTGCCCTCAACTGAATAAAGCTGAGCTTCAACCTTCTGGCTCTCATTAAGTGCTGTTTTTTTTAAAAGTGGTGGTTAGGGCCTACTAACGGTGTCTGCCCCTCCCTGGTGTTTGTCCTCAAGTGAATAAAGCTGAGCTTCAACCTTCTGGCTTTCGGCCTATAGTATCAGATATTAAACTGCATTTGGCCTTCAACTTTGGTTACGGCCTACTACCGGTGTCTGCCCCTCCCTGGTGTTTGTCCTCAACTGAATAAAGCTGAGCTTCAACCTTCTGGCTTTCGGCCTATAGTATCAGATATTAAACTGCATTTGGCCTTCAACTTTGGTTACGGCCTACTAACGGTGTCTGCCCCTCCCTGGTGTTTTTCCTCAACTTAATAAAACTAAGCTTCCACCTTCTGGCTCTCATTAAGTGCTGTTTTTTTAAAAATTGGTATTTAGGGCTTACTAACGGTGTCTGCCCCTCCCTGGTGTTTGCCCTCAACTGAATAAAGCTGAGCTTCCACCTTCTGGCTCTCATTAAGTGCTGTTATTTTAAAAATTGGTGGTTAGGGCCTACTAACGGTGTCTGCCCCTCCCTGGTGTTTTTCCTCAACTGAATAAAGCTGAGCTTCAACCTTCTGGCTCTCATTAAGTGCTGTTATTTTAAAAATTGGTGGTTAGGGCCTACTAACGGTGTCTGCCCCTCCCTGGTGTTTTTCCTCAACTGAATAAAGCTGAGCTTCAACCTTCTGGCTCTCATTAAGTGGTGTTTTTTTTTTAAATTGGTGGTTAGGGCCTACTAACGGTGTCTGCCCCTCCCTGGTGTTTGTCCTCAACTGAATAAAGCTGAGCTTCAACCTTCTGGCTTTCGGCCTATAGTATCAGATATTAAACTGCATTTGGCCTTCAACTTTGGTTAGGGCCTACTAACGGTGTCTGCCCCTCCCTGGTGTTTGTCCTCAACTGAATAAAGCTGAGCTTCAACCTTCTGGCTTTCAGCCTATAGTATCAGATATTAAACTGCATTTGGCCTTCAACTTTGGTTAGGGCCTACTAACGGTGTCTGCTCCTCCCTGGTGTTTTTCCTCAACTGAATAAAGCTGAGCTTCCACCTTCTGGCTCTCATTAAGTGCTGTTTTTTTAAACATTGGTGGTTAGGGCCTACTAACGGTGTCTGCCCCTCCCTGGTGTTGCCCTCAACTGAATAAAGCTGAGCTTCCACCTTCTGGCTCTCAATGAGTGCTGTTTTTTTAAACATTGGTGGTTAGGGCCTACTAACGGTGTCTGCCCCTCCCTGGTGTTGCCCTCAACTGAATAAAGCTGAGCTTCCACCTTCTGGCTCTCAATGAGTGCTGTTATTTTAAAAATTGGTGGTTAGGGCCTACTAACGGTGTCTGCCGCTCCCTGGTGTTTGTCCTCAACTGAATAAAGCTGAGCTTCAACCTTCTGGCTTTTGGCCTACAGTAGCAGATATTAAACTGCATTTGGCCTACTAGTGTGGTTGGGCCCTTAAAACAGTGTCTGCTGCTCCTGGGTTTGCTACTCCACTGAACAAAGCAATGCCGCCTGTTTAGCCCTGTTACCAATTTTGAACTGCATTTAGCCTACTTTATTCTTTGGCCCTATATCTGTTTCCTCCTCATCCTGCCCATTGCCCAGCCACTGCTAGATGAGTCTGCTGGTACATTGACCTAGACCACTACATTCCCCTTGCCCTCTACACAGCCAGAATCTGACCCTGCTGAAAGTAAGGTTCCCCTTCCCACATGTTATACCACCTTACACAGGGACAAAGAGGAAGGTGCAGATGAAAGTACAGGTTCCTTCATCAGGTGGGGGGGCATACTCGTTGGCGACGTCACTGGCACAGGGCCCCTCAGAGTACGCAAAAGTGTCGCTGCTGGTGGGAGGCGCCCCCGCCATTCAAACACACCGCTGTACTTTGAGGGGCCCTGTGCCAGTGCCAATGCGAACGAGTGGGCCCCCCCTGCTTGCTCAGGATCACAGCACTTGCAACATTGAAATACTTACCTCTCCCTGCTACACCGCCGTGACATAGTCCACGTTTCCTGGGCCCACTAAAACCTTGAACCAGCCCTACCCCCCACAACTTTTGCCAAATGAACCCCAAGTTCCAATGCCCAACTATTATTATAAAGTTAATTAAGATTGACAAGCTTCAGAAACAAGAATGGATGTTTTTGGCATTAAAATGGGCACTGTAGGTGTTTTCCTGGCCTCCACTCACTGCCGACTATGGTTCCCCGTTGACTTGCATTGGGTTTCGTGTTTCAGTCGATCCCTGACTTTTAGCGATAATCGGCCGACTGCACTCGACTCGACTCTGGACAAAGTCGGGTTTCACAAAACCCGACTCAATCTTAAAAAAATGAAAGTCGCTCAACCCCATTCACTGCTTGTGCTGGGTTGAGGAGCACTTTCTTGCAAATCAACATCACTTGTGTCCTGCAAAAACCCTGTACCTGACCTTGCAAACGCTACCAGTTTCTATTGCTCCTGAGAAGCATCCTCCTCCCATAAATATTCATCCCCATCATCCTCCTCCTCCTCCTCTTCGTCCGCCACCTTGTCCAGGAGAGTTCCCTGAGCAGACAATGGCTGACTGTCATCAAGGCTTACCTCCTCCTCGGCTGCAGACGACTGCTTCTTAATGTGTGTCAAACTTTGCATCAGCAGACGCATTAGTGGGATGCTCATGCTTATGATGGCGTCATCTGCACTTACCAGCCGTGTCCATTCCTCAAAACACTGAAGGACTTGACAGAGGTCTTGTAGCTTCAACCACTGCACACCAGACAACTACATGTCTGCCATCCAAGTGCCTGCCCGTGTATGTGTATCCTCCCACAAATTAATTACAGCACGCCTCTGTTCGCACAGCCTCTGAACCATGTGCAGTGTGGAGTTCCACCTTGTTGCAACATCGATTATTAGGCGGTGCTGGGGAAGATTCAGCGATCGCTGATGGTTCAGCATACGGCTGGAGTGTACGGGTGACCGGCGGATGTGTGAGCAAAGTCTTCACACCTTCAAGAGCAGGGCTGGTAACTCCGGATAATTTTTGAGGAAGCACTGCACCACCAGGTTCAAGGTGTGAGCCAGGCAAGGTATGTGTTTCAGTTCTGAACGGGCTATGGCAGCTATAAAATTTCTTCCGTTATCACTGACTACCTTGCCTGCCTCAAGATGTACACTGCCCAGCCATGACTGAGTTTGTTGCTGCAAGTACTCGGCCAGAACTTCTGCGGTGTGTCTGTTGTCGACCAAACACTTAATTTGCAACACAGCCTGCTGACGCCTACCACTAGCTGTTCGATAATGGGATACCTCGTGTGCAACACTGGCAGCTGCCGATGGAGTGGTCATGCGAGTGCGCTCTGTGGACGAGCTTTTGCATCTGGAGGAGGAGGAGGGGTGGCGAACGCCTACAGCCAACTGTTTCCTAGACCATGGCCTAGGCAGAACTGTCCCACTATGGCTGTCCCCTGTGGAGCCTGCATCCACCTCATTACACCAGTGCGCAGTGATGGACACATAACATCCCTGGCCATGCCTACTGGTCCATGCATCTGTTGTGAGGTGCACCTTTCCACTGACTGATTGCCTCAGGGCATGGACAATGTGGTCTTTGACATGCTGGTGGAGGGCTGGGATGGCTTTTCTCGCAAAGAAGTGCCGACTGGGTAGGTTATAGCGTGGTACTGCATAGGCCATCAGGTCTTTGAAAGCTTCACTTTCAACCAACCGGTAGGGCATCATCTCTAACAAGATTAGTATAGCAATGTGGGCTTTCAAACCCTGTGTACGTGGATGAGAGGATGAGTACCTTCTTTTCCTAACGAGAGTCTCTTGTAGGGTGAGCTGGACTGGAGAGTTGCATATGGTGGAACTAGCGGTGGTGGTGGTGGTAGACATGGCGGATTGAGAGAGGGTTGGTGATGGTATTCTTGATATTGGCCTACATACAGTGTTTTCTACCAATAACCTTGTGATTCCCTGACTGCTTTGGCCTTGCGACAATACCTCCACATTTGCTACTGGTGGTGTCCTAACCGGTGGGCTTACAGTGAGGGAAGCAATGTAGCATTGCTGACTACCTTCATTCTGAGCAGTTGAATCAACGGTACGGGACATTTGGTAGTTAGTCCAGGCTTGCAAGTGCATGCTGGTTAAATGTCTAAGCATGCACATTGCATTTAAATTTTGAAGATTCTTCCCTCTGCTAAAGGTCTTTGAGCATTTCTTACAGATAACTTTTGACTGATCATTCGGATCTTGGTTAAAAAATTGCCACACTACACTCTTCCTACTATGGACTACCTTTGCAGGCATTGCACGCTGTGCTACTTTCACCGGATGGCCACTGTTTTTGTTTTTGACAAACATTTTTGGCCTGATACGGGCCTGCCAGATGAAAGCTGTTGCGATGTAGATGATGCTGCGGATCATCCTCCTCTGCTTCTGAGCTACTGGCAGCGGCACCCTCTTCCCTCAATGGCTGCCAATCTGGGTCAACAACTGGGTCATCTATCACCTCCTCTTCAAAGTCATGTGCACCTTTCACTGTGTCACCGTGTAAGGTACTATAGCGTTCGGGACGGGGCACCATAGTCTCATCAGGGTCAGATTCTGGCTCTGTACACTGCGAGGGCAAGTTTGTGATCTGAGTCAATGGAACAGCATAATAATCTAGCTGTGGCTGTGCATCAGTGCACTCCATGTCCGATTCATCTTGTAATAGGCAGTTAACAATTTCCCTTTCCAACCCAGGCACGATATGTGTAAAGAGCTCCATGGAGTAACCTGTAGTGTTACCTGACGCATCCTTCACTTTTGGTTTGGGTGAAGGAAACAAGGAAACGTCTTTTTCCTGCCTGGGAGCATCCACTGATGACTCGCTGCTTTTATATTTGGAACTTTCTGAAGAGGAGGCGAAAGAGCTAGAGGCTGAGTCAGCAAGGAAAGCCAAAACTTTTTCCTGCTGCTCCGGCTTTAAAAGCTGTTTTCCTGCTCCCAGATAAGGGAGTCTTTGAGGCCTTGTGTGGCCAGATGATGACGCTGGCTCAACAACTCCAGCCTTAGGTGCCATTGTGCTTTTGCCACTACCACCAGATGCACCACCACCACCACCACCATCAGTACCAGCTGGCAACCACCGCCCACGGGCTCTTCCACCAGACTTCCTCATTTTTGGGAAAATCTAACCAAAATAACAACCGTTATGCTACTGTAAAACAAGGTAGAAGGTGTATAGAAACTTGTTGAGAATTTAATTTTCCCTTGTTTTTTTGGGGAGATTGAACCAAAACTCAGGCCCTGTGCATAAAACAACACAATATAAGTGGCAGAAAGTGGCTGGCTGATATACGACAAACTAACAGGACTGAAGTATATCCACTTTGTGAGAATTTGAATCTCACTTTTTTGGGGGGGAGACTGAACCAAAACTCAGGCCCAGTGTATAAAACAACACAATGTAAGTGGCAGAAAGTGGCTGGAAGATATATGAAAAAATACAAGGACTGTAGTACAATTTCAATCTCCCTACAATGATCTCAGGACAAGTATGGCAGCAATAAAAAGGACTGCTGCACACAAAAGTGTGGACAAATAAACAAGATAACTGTGCAGAACGGAGCAACAGGATTTTTGCTTTTAAAAAAAGCAGATGGTTTGCACAGCAGCGTGCAAACAGCAATGCAGCTATCAGGGAGCTTTATGAGGCAGCCTAATAAGCTACAGAGCTGATGCACAAAAATATACCCTCCACTGTCCCTGCAAAAAAAATTGGTGTTGGACAGTGGAAATCGCTACAGCACAAGCGGTTTGGGGGTTCATCTTCCCTCCCTAACTATATCCTTTCTGATGAAGCTGCAGCAACCTCTCCCCATGCGCAGATCGGCAGAAGTAAGATGGCGGTCGGCATGCATGCCCCTTTATAGCCCCTGTGATGCCGCAGAAAGCAAGCCTATCACTGTCATGCCCTTCTCTAAGATGGTGGTGACCGAGACCTATTTCATCTTTCTGCCCACACTCTGTATCCTCTTTCATTGGCTGAAAAATAGTGCTGAAAACGTCATATGAAATGCGACTTTTGCGCGCAGATTGGCGACCTCATGGCCAATCCCACACTAGGATCGGGTCGGGTTTCATGATTTTTGAATTTGTCCGATCCGTTTCTCTCAACCCTACTTGCCACGGTGAGGAAGGAGGAAGAATCAGAAGATGCGGTTGATGGGGTGGATTGTTGTGAATTCTGTTTTTGGGCTCCCTCTGGTGGTTACTGGTGGTACTGGTTGACTGGTGTCTTGTTTTTTCCAGTGCACCTGTTTCCATTAGGAAATTGGGAGTCTCCTATTTAGTCTGGCTTCCCAGTCATTGTAGTGCCGGCAATCAATGTTATCCGAGCACCTTGTTGCTTGCTTCCTGCTCCAAGTCTGCAAGTCAGCTAAGTTGAACCTTTGGCTTTTTTTGTGTTTGTTTTGTCCAGCATGCATTTACATATCTCGTGCGGCTGGAAGCTCTAGTGATCTGGAATTGCTACTCCGGTGTCATGAGTTGACAACGGAGTTAAGGTATTTCCAGGATGGCTGTTCAGGGTTTTGAGGTGACCGCGAAGTCCTCTTTTGTATATTCCGCTATCTAGTCAGAGGGCCTCGCTTTGCTGAATCTATATTCATACTGCGTTTGTGTTTTCCTCTTACCTAACCGTTATTATATGTGGGGGGCTACTATAACCTTTGGGGTTTCCCTGGAGGCAAGTCAGGTCTGTGTATTCCTCTATTAGGGGTAGTTAGTTCTCCGGCTGGCACGAGGTGTCTAGAGACAACGTAGGCACACCCCCTGGCTACTTTTAGTTGCGTGTTAGGTTCAGTATCGCGGTTACCTAAGATACCATCCTTCCTAGAGCTTGTCCGTTTTTTGCCTAAGTCCCTGCCATTGGGAATCATGACAGTGGATGGCGATTGTTGAGGCCCGCTATTCATTTTAGCACACTGAGATTCCCAGATTAACGCATGTTGATCGCGCATGTGCCAGTTCATGCATGTAGTAGTCAAATTATTGCATTTTTTTAACTCTACTCTGTAGTTTTTAGCAAAGTTGGCAGACAGCGCGATATGTGACAATTTTGACAGTATGAGAAAAAGATGCAAGCTATGCAACTGCATATGTGCGAACGCTGCTGTTCACTGACAGAGATGGGGCTGAAGGTTCATTGCTTGTCGTGGTTGCATAACTCTGTGTCTACAATGTAACCTCTTTGTCTTCCTCCTCCTCCTCTGCTGAGCTACTCATCTGCATGCCTCTGGGTTTACACGAAGTGGGATATACTACCTCATCACCATTCTTTCTGTTCTCCCACTCCTCACCCAAAAATTCACCCTCCTCCTCTTTCTGCCCTGACAGCACAGTTCAGTCCACATGTCAAGTATCTGCATCTGGCAGGGGTGGATTAAGGGTAGCCAGGGCCCCGGGCTGTTCAGACACTGTGCCCCCCCCCATCATGTGACAGGGGTCATGTGATGGGGGTCATGTGACGGGGGTCATGTTATACCCGAACCAGATTATTCCAGAAAAATGGCCGAGCCCTACTCTACTGTAACCTATTAAATATTTGTTAAAATCTGCAATACAATTTAGGTATATTTTGACCAATAATATCACATACAAGGAACAAATACCAATGCGCCATGACCAGACCACATATTACAACCACAGTGATCGAATAATATCACATACAAGGAACAAATACCACTGCACCATGTCAAGACCACATATTACCAACACTTGGTGACCAAATAGCACATTCAAGGGACAAATACCACAACACCATTTCCAGACCACATATTACCACCACATAGTGACTGAATACTACAATACTGATCAGTAATTAAAAAAAACAAAACACAATGCTATCACCATAAGTGCCAGTATTCACAGGAGATCTGTACTTAGTATGCAGTGTCTGTGTAGAGGTAATACAGAGATCACTGGTGACATTATACACAGGAGCTCTGTATATAATGTATAGGTAATACAGTGATCACTGGTGACATTGTACACAGGACCTCTGTATATAGTATACAGTGTATAGTGTCAGTGTATAGGTAACACTGACTCACCAGTGACGTCTCTAGGTGAAGTCCTTCGTCTTTCATCCAGCACAGACCGCCATCATTTCTTCCAGCCAGGACTCGTTTCTGCAGGAAATAACACAGTTATCTCGAGCTCTGCTTGCAGAACACATTACTTAATTTTTCACAACTTCTACATTACACCACATGGAGGAAAAAAAGCGATAAAGTGTCACTCTGCACAGTAACAGGACCGCCCCCCCCCCCCCATTTAAAACAGTATACTCAAAAAATAAAATAAATACATCACTGCAGTAATAATATCCCTTAATTAGCCCCTATGGTAATAATATTCCCCACCCTGGTCCAGTGTGTCTCATTCCTGGCTCCAGCCATATGTTCTCCCATCCTGCACTCATGAGTATCCATTCTACACCATATGATCTCCCCATCCTGCCCCATCTGTCTCCATCATATCCATCCTGCCCCATGATCCAATCCTGCCCCATGTCTTTCATTCTGCCCCGTGTCTCCAATCATGCCCCGTGTCTACATTCTGCCCATGCCTCCAGTCCTGCCCCCAGTGTGTCCAGCAATCTGCCCCAGTGTGTCCAGCATATTGCCCCAGTGTCCAGCAATCTGCCCCAGTGTGTCCAGCATTGCCCCCAGACAGTGTCTCCAGCAATCTGCCCCAGTGTCTGACTCCAGCATATTGCCCCCAGTGTGTCCAGCATTGCCCCCAGACAGAGTGTCCAGCAATCTGCCCCAGTGTGTCCAGCATATTACCACCAGTGTGTCCAGCAATCTGCCCCAGTATGTCCAGCATTGCCCCAGTGTGTCCAACATATTACCACCCGTGTGTCCAGCAATCTGCCCCAGTGTGTCCAATTGTCCAGCATTGCCCACAGTGTGTCCAGCATTGCCTGTTATGATCCGGTGACCTTGGAGCCGCATGGGACTTTTTCTGGAGTAGGTGGAACCTATACTGACCGCAAACCCTAAACTGACACCGCAACTAGAAGTAGCCGTGGGGTGTACCTAACATATCCTAGACACCTCGACACAGCCGGAGGACTAAATACCCCTATAGATGGAAATGGGAATTCTATCTTGCCTCAGAGCAGAACCCCAAAGGATATGCAGCCCCCCACAAATATTGACTGTGAGTATTAGAGGAAATACACACGCAGGCAGAAAACAGGATTTAGCAAAAGAGGACACGCTAGCTAAATAGGAAAGGATAGGACAGAATACTAAGCGGTCAGTATTAAAACCCTAAAAATATCCACAGCAGATAATACAAAAATTCCACCATCTAACTAAATACATGGAATGTATATCTGCATCTCCTGAGAATCCAACTAGACTGAAAAAATCCAAACACAGTCTAAGCTGGACAAGAAAAAACAATGAATAGCACTGAATTGTAAAGCACACAGCATGTGTGCTGCAGAAACAAAAACCAGACACTTATCTTTGCTGATTTGGCAGCAGGGCAGGAGGAACCAGACAGAGATGTAAAACCTCCAAGAACAATGGACAACTGGCAAGGGCTAATGAATCCTGCACACCTAAATACCCCAGTCAGAGCTGCAATCAGCAGAGACACCTGCCCAGGATTGCAACCCAGGGACAACTGTATTACCACCAACAACCACCGGAGGGAACCCAAGAGCTGAATTCACAACAATTGCCCCAGTGTATCCAGCATTGCCCCCAGACAGTGTGTTCAACAGTCTCCCCCAGTATGTCCAACATATTGCCCCAGAGTATCCAGCATTGCCCCCAGTGTGTCCAGCAATCTGCCCCAGTATCTCCAGCATATTACCCCCAGTGTGTCCAGCAATCTGCCCCAGTATGTCCAGCATTGCCGTCAGTGTGTCCAGCAATCTGCCCCAGTGTCTCCAGCATTGCTCCAGTGTCTCCAGCATTGCCCCAGTGTCTCCAGCATTTCCCCTGTGTCTCCAGCAATCATCTGCCCCAGTGTGTCCTCCAGCATTGCCCCAGTGTGTCCAGCAATCTGCCCCAGTGTCACCAGCATTGCCCCCAGTGTGTCCAGCAATCTACCCCAGTGTCTCCAGCATTGCCCCAGTGTCTCCAGCATTGCCCCCAGTGTGTCCAGCAATCTGCCCCAGTGTCTCCAGCAATCTGCCCCAGTGTGCCCTCCAGCACTGCCCCAGTGTCTCCAGCAATCTGCCCCAGTGTCTCCAGCATTGCCCCAGTGTCTCCAGCATTGCCCCAGTGTCTCCAGCAATCTGCCCCAGTGTCTCCAGCATTGCCCCCAGTGTGTCCAGCATTGCCCCAGTGTGTCCTCCAGCATTGCCCCAGTGTGTCCAGCAATCTGCCCCAGTGTCTCCAGCATTGCCCCAGTGTCTCCAGCAATCTGCCCCAGTGTGTCCTCCAGCATTGCCCCGTGTGTCCAGCAATCTGCCCCAGTGTCTCCAGCATTGCCCCAGTGTCTCCAGCAATCTGCTCCAGTGTCTCCAGCATTGCCCCAGTGTCTACAACATTGCCCCAGTGTCTCCAGCAATCTGCCCCAGTTTCTCCAGCATTGCCCCCAGTGTGTCCAGCATTGCCCCAGTGTGTCCTCCAGCATTGCCCCAGTGTGTCCAGCAATCTGCCCCAGTGTCTCCAGCATTGCCCCAGTGTCTCCAGCAATCTGCCCCAGTGTGTCCTCCAGCATTGCCCCGTGTGTCCAGCAATCTGCCCCAGTGTCTCCAGCATTGCCCCAGTGTCTCCAGCAATCTGCTCCAGTGTCTCCAGCATTGCCCCAGTGTCTACAGCATTGCCCCAGTGTCTACAGCAATCTGCCCCAGTTTCTCCAGCATTGCCCCAGTGTCTCCAGCAATCTGCCCCAGTGTGTCCTCCAGCATTA
Source organism: Ranitomeya variabilis (assembly GCF_051348905.1). NCBI lineage: Eukaryota > Metazoa > Chordata > Amphibia > Anura > Dendrobatidae > Ranitomeya > Ranitomeya variabilis. Next base: position 570,707,548 of record NC_135232.1, read on the forward strand.
CCCGGTGTGTCCAGCAATCTGCCCCAGTGTCTCCAGCATTGCCCCAGTGTCTCCAGCAATCTGCCCCAGTGTCTCCAGCATTGCTCCAGTGTCTCCAGCAATCTGCCCCAGTGTCTCCAGCATTGCCCCCAGTGTGTCCAGCAATCTGCCCCAGTGTCTCCAGCATTGCCCCAGTGTCTCCAGCATTGCCCCAGTGTCTCCAGCATTGCCCCCAGTGTGTCCAGCAATCTGCCCCAGTGTCTCCAGCAATCTGCCCCAGTGTGCCCTCCAGCACTGCCCCAGTGTCTCCAGCAATCTGCCCCTGTGTCTCCAGCATTGCCCCAGTGTCTCCAGCATTGCACCAGTGTCTCCAGCAATCTGCCCCAGTGTCTCCAGCATTGCCCCCAGTGTGTCCAGCATTGCCCCAGTGTGTCCTCCAGCATTGCCCCCAGTGTGTCCAGCAATCTGCCCCAGTGTCTCCAGCATTGCCCCAGTGTCTCCAGCAATCTGCCCCAGTGTGTCCTCCAGCATTGCCCCGTGTGTCCAGCAATCTGCCCCAGTGTCTCCAGCATTGCCCCAGTGTCTCCAGCAATCTGCTCCAGTGTCTCCAGCATTGCCCCAGTGTCTCCAGCATTGCCCCAGTGTCTCCAGCAATCTGCCCCAGTTTCTCCAGCATTGCCTCAGTGTCTCCAGCAATCTGCCCCAGTGTGTCCTCCAGCATTACCCGGTGTGTCCAGCAATCTGCCCCAGTGTCTCCAGCATTGCCCCAGTGTCTCCAGCAATCTGCCCCAGTGTCTCCAGCATTGCTCCAGTGTCTCCAGCCATCTGCCCCAATGTCTCCAGCATTGCCCCCAGTGTGTCCAGCAATCTGCCCCAGTGTCTCCAGCATTGCCCCAGTGTCTCCAGCATTGCCCCAGTGTGTCCTCCAGCATTGCCCCCAGTGTGTTCTCCAGCATTGCCCCCAGTGTGTCCACCGTTAGCTTATAAAAAAACAAAACAAAACAAAAAAAAACCAAAGAGTTCCCCTCACCTGACCAGCGCTCCAGGCGGCGAGCTCCCTCCAGCAGCGCACACTCGCCGGCGACTGACAATGACATCAGATGCCTGCGATGTGTGCGCTGCAGCCGACTTCAGCTGCCAGTCTCCAATTGGCTGGCGGCTGTTGTTAACTATTGACGTGCGGGCGCGCGCCCGCACGTCAATAGGAAATCGCCGCAGCGCCGGAAGGGGCCCGGTGAGCAGGTGAGAAGGGGCCCAATTCGGGCCCTCTCTCTCTGGCCATCGGGTCCGGGGGCACATAAATGCCGGCGGGCATTCACAGTCACACTTGGGCGGATTATCAGAGGGTCAATCTGTGCGGTAGCCCAGGGCCCCCCACACCACTGGGCCCTGGGCTACCGCCCATATTGACCCTCTGATAATCTGCCCCTGGCGTCTGGTCAGGATTACCCCAGACACTCTTCTGACAAGAGTTTCGATTCTGCTCTGACCCTTCTTCCTCTGGCCCTGGATCAATCTGAAGTAAAATTTAGGCATCAGTGAAAATTATTTCCTCTGCTTGACTCTGTGAATGTTTGGAGTACACTTCTGATGCTCATGGCATAGAATGCATGAGCAGATCTGCATACTCAGCCATTTGTGGTACCCTACAGTGAGTTGGGTGGTTGGAGTGTTGTGACTTGGGGTAAAACAATTGAAATTGCGGTGCTATCTCTGAGGACTGTATTGTGTGTGATGTTAAGGTGGGGGAAGAGGAGCTTAAAGGGCCACTGTCACCCCCCTCCAGCCTTATAAACTAAAAGAGCCACCTTGTGCAGCAGTAATGCTGCATTCTAACAAGTTGGCTCTTTTAGTTTAAGGTTCAAGTATACCCCAAAAAAAGCGATTTGATACTTAGCCACCATTGCTGTCTCTAGCCAGGGAGGCGGCTCCTCACTCCCCAGCTCGAACCGCTCCTCTGCCGTCACTCACATCTTCTTGGTCTTTCTGCGCCGCCCCCTCAGCGCTGTTTACGTTTTCAAACCGGTGCCTGCGCTGCGTAGTACTGTTCTGCGCAGGCGCAGTAAGCTCTGGCCGTCTGCCGTCCAAGCCAGGCTTGCACACTGCGCCTGCGCGGCGGTGCGGCCACCCACCTTTGGAATCCCAGCCCCGCACTGTGTTATGCATTATGCACAGTGCGGGGCTGGGATTCCTGGGCATGCGCACGGCGTGTTTCACCCTGTCAGCCCGGTCCCCCGCCTTACTGCGTCTGGATACAGTATACAGCTGATCGTACCTCCTCCTAGCAATCGCCGGGCAAGAAGCAACTGTGGAAACTTGGCTTCTAGGTGGTGTGTGTGTTGTGTCTAGGTGTGTTATTTATGTGTCTGGATCTGTTAATAAATTGTGGGTGATCTTTACCCACCTAGCAGGCAAGTTTCCACAGTTGCTTCTTGCCTGGCGATTGCTAGGAGGAGGAGGCACGATCAGCTGTATACTGTATCCAGACACAGTAAGGCGGGGGACCGGGCTGACAGGGTGAAACACGCCGTGCGCATGCCCAGGAATCCCAGCCCCGCACTGTGCATAATGCATAACACAGTGCGGGGCTAGGATTCCAAAGGTGGGTGGCCGCACTGCCGCGCAGGCGCAGTATGCAAGCCTGGCTTGGACGGCAGACGGCCAGAGCTTACTGCGCCTGCGCAGAACAGTACTACACAGCGCAGGCGCCGGTTTGAAAATGTAAACAGCGCTGAGGGGGCGGCACAGAAAGACCAAGAAGATGTGAGTGACGGCAGAGGAGCATTTCGAGCTGGGGAGTGAGGAGCCGCCTCCCTGGCTAGAGACAACAATGGTGGCTAAGTATCAAATCGCTTTTTTTGGGGTATACTTGAACCTAAAACTAAAAGATCCACCTTGTTAGAATGCAGCATTACTGCTGCACAAGGTGGCTCTTTTAGTTTATAATGGCTGGAGGGGGGTGACAGTGGCCCTTTAAGCCACTTCATGCAAGGCTTGCCATCTACTAAAGCACATGTTCTTTCTGGCCCTTATCTACAAAGCATACTACTGCGCAACTGCCAAAGAATGAGAGTGGAGTAGCACATCCTGTAAAAGAAGGTGTAAAAATGCTGAATAATTGCTCACTGCAGCAAAACTAATTTAACCCCTTAAGCCCCGAGGGTGGTTTGCACGTTAATGACCAATTTTTACAATTCTGACCACTGTCCCTTTATGAGGTTATAACTCTGGAACGCTTCAACGGATCTTGGTGATTCTGACATTTTTCTCAAGACATACTGTACTTCATGACAATGGTAAAATTTATTTGATATTACCTGCATTTATTTGTGAAAAAACAGAAATTTTGCAAAAATGTTAAAAAATTTTCAATTTTCCAAATTTGAAATTTTATGTCCTTAAATTACAAAGATATGTCACACAAAATACTTAATAAATAACATTTCCCACATGTCTACTTTACATCAGCACAATTTTGGAAACAATTTTTTTTGTTAGGGAGTTATAAGGGTTAAAATTTGACCAGCAATTTCTCATTTATACAACACCATTTTTTTTAGGGACCACGTCACATTTGAAGTCATTTTGAGGGGTCTATATGATAGAAAATACCCAAGTGTGATACCATTCTAAAAACTGCACCCCTCAAGGTGCTCAAAACCACATTCAAGAACTTTATTAACCTTTCAGGTGTTTCACAAGAATTTTTGGAATGTTTAAAAAAAATGAACATTTAATTTTTTTTCACAAAAAATGTACTTCAGCTCTAATTTGTTTTATTTTACCAAGGTTAACAGGAGAAAATGGACCCAAAAAATTGTTGTACAATTTGTCCTGAGTACCCGGATACCCCATATGTGGGGGTAAATCACTGTTTGGGCGCATGGCGGAGCTTGGAAGGGTAGAAGCGGCATTTGACTTTTCAATGCAAAATTGACTGGAATTGAGATGATAAAGGCACGGATGATTGACCTCGTGGAGACCAAAACATCCAACACTGCGGAGACACCATCACGTGTTTCTCAACGCAGTGATCCAGAACACTGCCCCCAAATATGCAAATGCAAGTAGAGGAGCTGCGGAGACACCATCACGTGTTTCTCAACGCAGGCAGTGAATAGCCAGGCCTTTCCCCGGGAAGGAACAACCAAGGGAAGGGCAGCATCCAATAAAGGAAAACATCCAATAAAGGAAAACCACCTATGCCAAGCATGGTATCCATCCACAGACAGCTGTTTCGGGGTTTTTGCCCCTCATCAGTGTGGAGTAGGAAACTGGCTATCAGGAGCAGTGCCTAGTAGAAAGACTATAAAGGCACGGATGATTGACCTCGTGGAGACCAAAACATCCAACACTGCGGAGACACCATCACGTGTTTCTCAACGCAGTGATCCAGAACACTGCCCCCAAATATGCAAATGCAAGTAGAGGAGCTGCGGAGACACCATCACGTGTTTCTCAACGCAGGCAGTGAATAGCCAGGCCTTTCCCCGGGAAGGAACAACCAAGGGAAGGGCAGCATCCAATAAAGGAAAACATTCAATAAAGGAAAACCACCTATGCCAAGCATGGTATCCATCCACAGACAGCTGTTTCGGGGTTTTTGCCCCTCATCAGTGTGGAGTAGGAAACTGGCTATCAGGAGCAGTGCCTAGTAGAAAGACTATAAAGGCACGGATGATTGACCTCGTGGAGACCAAAACATCCAACACTGCGGAGACACCATCGCGTGTTTCTCAACGCAGTGATCCAGAACACTGCCCCCAAATATGCAAATGCAAGTAGAGGAGCTGCGGAGACACCATCACGTGTTTCTCAACGCAGGCAGTGAATAGCCAGGCCTTTCCCCGGGAAGGAACAACCAAGGGAAGGGCAGCATCCAATAAAGGAAAACATCCAATAAAGGAAAACCACCTATGCCAAGCATGGTATCCATCCACAGACAGCTGTTTCGGGGTTTTTGCCCCTCATCAGTGTGAAGTAGGAAACTGGCTATCAGGAGCAGTGACTAGGCATTTCACTACAGTTAATAACGCAGAGCCGTGAAAATCAAAAATCATTTGTGTCACACAAAAATGTTTTTTTAGTCCCCAAAATTTTTATTTTCCCAAGGGTAACAAGAGAAATTGGACCCCAAAAGTTGTTGTCCAATTTGTGATGAGTACGCTGATACCCCATATGTTGGGGTAAACCCCTGTTTGGGCGCACGTGAGAGCTCGGAAGGGAAGGATTACTGTTTTACTTTTTCAATGCAGAATTGGCTGGAATTGAGATCGGACGGCATGACGCGTTTGGACACCCCTGATGTGCCTAAACAGTGGAAACCCCTAATTCTAACTGAAACCCTAACCCAAACACACCCCTAATCCCAACCACACTCCTAATCCCAACCCTAACCACACCTCTAACTCCAACACACCCCTAACCCTAATCCCAACCATAACCCTAACCACACCCCTAACCTTGACACATCCCTAACCCTAATCTCAACCGTAAATGTAATCCAAACCCTAACCCTAGCCCCAATCCTAACCCTAGCCCCAACCCTAACACTAACCTTAGCCCTAACCCTAACACTAACCCTAGTCCTAACCCTAACTCTCAGCCCCAACCCTAGCCCCAACCCTAACCCTAGCCCCAACCCTAACCCTAACCCTAACCCTAGCCCCCAACCCTAGCCCCCAACCCTAGCCCCAACTCTAACCCTAGCCCTAACCCTAACCCTAATGGGAAAATGGAAATAAATGCATTTTTTTATTTTTTTTAATTTTCCCTAACTAAGAGGGTGATGAAGGGAGGTTTGATTTACTTTTCTAGTGGGTTTTAGCAGATTTTTATGATTGGCAGCTGTCACACACTAAAAGATGCTTTTTATTGCAAAAAATATTTTTTTGCGTTACCACATTTTGAGACCTATAATTTTTCCATATTTTGGTCCACAGAGTCATGTGAGGTCTTGTTTTTTGCGGGATGAGTTGTCGTTTTTATTGGCAACATTTTCGTGCACGTGACATTTTTTGATAGCTTTTTATTCTGATTTTTGTGAGGCAGTATGACCAAAAAACAGCTATTCATGAATTTCTTTTAGGGGGGGTGTTCATACCGTGTTTGGTAAAATTGATAAAGCAGTTTTATTCTTCGGGTCAGTACAATTACAGCGATACCTCATTTAGATTATTTTTGTATGTTTTGGCGCTTTTATACGATAAAAACTATTTTATAGAAAAAATAATTATCGCTTTATTCTGAAGACTAACTTTTTATTTTTTCACTGATGATGCTGCATGGCGGCTCGTTTTTTGCGGGACAAGATGATGTTTTCAGCGGTACCATGGTTATTTATATCTGTCTTTTTGATTGCGTGCTATTCCACTTTTTCTTCAGCGGTATGATAATAAAGGGTTGTTTTTTGCCTCGTTTTTTAAATTTTTTTTACGGTGTTCACTGAAGGGGTTAACTAGTGGGACAGTTTTATAAGTCGGGTCATTACAGACATGGCAATACTAAATATGTGTACTTTTATTGTTTTTATTTAGATAAAGGAATGTATTTATGGGAACGATATTTTTTTTTTCTTTATTTAGGTTTGTTTTTTTTAAACATGTGAATATTTTTTTTTTTACTTTATAACATTACCCCAAGGCGGGGTACATCATGTTATAAGTTCATATCGCTGAATTGACACTTTGCACAGCACTGTGTCAGATCAGCGATCAGACATGCAGGGCTGCAGGCTTACCAGCGCTTGCTCTGAGAAGGCGCTGGAAAGCCACCTCCCTGCAGGACCCGGATGCAGCCCAGCAGCCATTTTGGATCCGGAGCCTGCAGGGAGGAGATGCTCGGTACAAGGTGAGCACATCGCCTTGTACCGAGGGTCTCAGGGAAGCCCACAGGGAACCCCCTCCCTGCGCGATGCTTCCCTATGCCCCCGGAACGCTGCGATCATGTCTTATCGCAGTGTGCCGGGGGTTAATGTGCCGGGAGCAGTCCGAGACCACTCCTTGCACATAGTGCCGGATGTCAGCTGTGTTAGTCAGCTGACACCCGGCCGCGATCGACCGCGCTCCCCCTGTGAGTGCAGCTGATCGCGCTGGACGTACTATCCCGTCACTGGGAATTAAGTCCCAGGTCACCTTGATGGTATAGTATGTCCAATGGGATTAAGGGGTTAATTCTCATCTCTCAAATCATATCTGTGTCACAACCCTAAGCAGCTACTTTCAAAGCATTTGCTTAAAGTCCCCACAGCCCCTCCTCATAAGTAATTAACTCTCCTCCTCCAAAACCAACTTCACCATCACAGAAGATCAACTTTCCTCTTTACTGTCTTTTTAGGATTGCTTATTCCAATAGGTGGCACTAGAGTTCCTGTCCTCTTCCTGTCTGAAGAGACTATTTGTATATTTCCCAGAGGAGCATTGTGGCTTTAAGTCTCTTCATCTCGGCATGCCTAACATGTCACTCTCCGAAAGGAGAAATGTTGCTACTTGGATCACGGTCAGACACCTCTTACACAGCCAAACCAGATCTCACAGTTTGCAGTGACAAGGAGCAGTACTCCGACACACCATGTCTGCAAATTGAGGTTCTGGTTTGGCTTTTATCCTAAGTCATGTGACAAGGTTCGTTAAAGGGTTGACATTGAATATTAGGATTGCTACTTCCAATAGGTGGCACTAGAGTTCCTGTCCTCTTCCTCTCTGAAGAGAATATTTGCATATTTCCCAGAGGAGCATTGCGGCTTTAAGTCTCCTCATCTCGGCATGGCTAACATGTCAATCTCCGCAAGGAGAAATGTTACTATTTTGATCTCTTTACTCTCCAAATCACATGGCCTATCACAGCTATGCCAATGCTTGAGATGAGTGTGATGACTTCGGAAGTGTATACAGCCTAAAAGCTTGTTGATTGGCTGTGCTGCAGGCTTTCAGCAAACTTAAATTAGCCAACAAAGCCAAATAGTAAAATGGACTTTTGGTAGAAAGTCAGTATTCGGAGTGCGACACCATACTTTACAGTTCAGATTCCCTCATCCTTAATTACAATCTCTCATATTTTATTTTTTACAATGTTTTATGTAATTTTATTTAGAAGTACTTTTATACTTTTAGCATATTTTTTGCCAGTATTTTGCTGTATTTTTGCTTTATTTCTGGTATTTAGTAGTTTATTAAATCATACAATATCCACAAATATTTTTTTACAGTATATGGTTTATACAATTATTGGGGATTAAATTATTCTTCTACTTTTATGTTGTTTTATACTTGTCTCAAAAACAAAAGTTATTTGTGAAGTTGTTTGATAATTGCTTACTTTTCTCACAATGAATGGCAGACATATAAAGCAACTGTCCTGAAAACATATGGTTTACAGCTAGAGATGAGCGAATAAAAAACTGCAATTGCCCAAATGTTGATTTTTTTTTTTTTTGTTAATCGCTTTCATGCGATTTCCGCAAAATGGCCATAAAAAGTCTTGAAGATGTTAAAAAATAAAAAGAATACTCACTTTACCAGTCACCTTTCTGGCATTTCTCCTGATTGTCACCTGATGGGTCCTTGTTGTATCTTGTGATTGCTGCTGCAAGATCTGAATACCTAGAACTCGTCACGCTAGGCTGGGGCTTCCAGGTCTGATGTGGCCTGAAGGTGTTTCTGCACACATGCGCGCAAGGTTAATGCATTATTACATCATGATGTGCACCGTGACCTTACGCATGCAAGTACAGAACTGTCTCATCAGAGCCAGAAGTTCTGGTGTAGCATGGAGAAGTCTGGGAATTAAGTGCTCACAATGTATAAAGAATGTGATGAATGCTGGATGAGTGATGTTGCGGAGTAGGTGGGTCACAGAGGTGAGAGGTAAGATGAGTATAAGTTTTTCTTATTACTTTTTACTATTCTCTGGGTTCTGGAGATGACCCTTCTGGGGTCATAATAAAGCACAATAAATTCACAAAGAATAACTTCCCTGCAAATTGAATTTCCAGGAAAAATCAGCGCAGACAGGAGAATTAAAATTTTGCCTGGTCCATTCATCTCTAGTTACAACTTGCAAATGTTACATTTCTTAGATAATTTAGTGCATTCAGTGACCAAATAATGCTGCAGAATTTGTACTCGGAGCCTTGTCTAGGTGAAAACAATTAAGCCAAATAAATTGTAGCTTTATCAGCAATTTGTTGCTTCCTCTTATTAATATTACTAAGCCGGTCACATGACACAATGCATAAAAGGAAGGATAAACACGATTCCACATTTGAGATAGATGAATTACAACTATAAAAACCTGTAAAGTGTAAAAGAAGATGTTAAAAGCAAGTAAGGAGATAACTTTTTTCATTGCGGTGACATGAGCCTCAACAATCTGTGCTCTAAATTCTTTGCTGTTATTATGTATATGTTTAACATGTCTACGAAGAGATACAATTATATTCAGAGCCGAACAGAAAAACACAAAAAGACAAAAAGAAGATGTTAAAATATAAGGTGTAAAGTAAGGTAACATTTCTAAAAATAAGCTGCCTGGACTCTGAACAGTCAAGTTTTGAAGTTGTACATCCGTCAATTTCACAGCAGCAGGAGCACTTATAAGAATAGAAGCAAACACAGATGGAAGAAGGATCCAAGGAAACATCTTGGGGAACCTATGCTGAATGTATGAGTAAACTTTGTGGCTGCTCTTCACAATCTTCAGGCAAAAGTGAACTGCGAGGAACATGGAGAAGAGCATCGTGCAGAGTATTTGAGACATGTACAAAATGTTAATGGAACATTTGGAATCTTGCAAAACTGAATGAAATCCTTTTGTGATTACAACTAAGCCAAGGCTGACTTGAAGGACTCTATGAAAAAGAATAAATAGACTAATTCCAGAGATGAGTTGATCACTTATATCAAGTTTTTTGTTCTTTATCCAGTCCAGAATATTCACAACCAATATGAACATGTATCCGGGAAATGTTATCAATACAGAAATCACATCTATAGCCAATACGATGACGTCCAGAAACGCCATATCGGTATCAATACTAGTAGTCTATATTGAAAGCAATTTGCAGCTCAATGACCTCTCATCTTGAAGAAATGCTTTTATTCTGCACACACGTAAGAGAAACAGTATAGTTAGCTGAAGCGGGAAATGGAAAATATGACAATTGGATATGTGAAATGGAAAAATATTTGCATGTTTATATAGTTTGGTGGAATTTGAATGTATGCCAGGTCAAGAATTAATTAACAGGAGACTTAACACCTTAGTGACCAGGCCTGGATGAGAATTAGCGACCTGACTTTTTTTTTGTCGTTTTTGCCTTTTCTCTTTTCAGCACTCATATTCTTTTAATATTTTCATTCATGTAGCTACATAAGGGTTCTCATCATGCAAAACAAATATATAATTATATTTCAGCACATTTTTGGGGTACATCACTGAGTAGTTCATATATTTTTCTTTGTGAAAAAGTATTTTTTGTTTTGTGATGTATCTATGTTTTTTCACTGGTCACGTTTCATACTAAATAACCTGTTATATGATTTCTCTAGATTACAGTCCTTTGGATACCTAGTATATGTAATTTTTTATGTGTGTAATAAAACATTTTTTATACTAAAAGCAGTTTCATATTTTTTGAGATTTTTATTTTTCATTATTTTATTTTAGATTTTTTTTGCAGATGTTTTATACATGTGTTTATTTTTTACATAACTTACCGTATATACTTGAGTATAAGCCGACCCGAGTATAAGCCGAGATCCCTAATTTTGCCTCAAAAAACTGTGCAAACTTAATGACTCAAGTATAAGCCTAGGGTGGGAAATGCAGCAGGTACTGGTAAATTTCAAAAATAAAAATAGATACCAATAAAAGTAACATTAATTGAGACATCAGTAGGTTAAGTGTTTTTGAATATCCATATTGAATCAGGAGCCCCATATAATGCGCCTTAAAGTTCATGATGGGCCGCATAAGATGCTCCCTACAAAAAATATGCACCATATAATGCTGCACAAAGGTTAATGATGGCCCCATAAGATGCTCCATAGAATAAAATGCTGCATATGCTGCTCCATAAAGGTTGATGGCCCCATAAGATGCTCCATAGAATAATATGCCGCATGTGCTGCTCCATAAAGGTTGATGACCCCATAAGATGCTGCATTGAATAATATGCCCCATATGCTGCTAAAAAAATGACATACTCACCTCTCATCGCTGGGGGTCTGGTGCCGGCGTGCTATGGGAGCCAGGTGCCAGAGTCGCCGCTGGCTCAGGACCCCGACACTTGCGATATTCACCTTTTTCCATTCCACCGCCGCATGCTGCTCTGTCTTCCGGGTCTCTGCAGTGACTGTTCAGGCAGAGGGCGTGCACTAAACACATCATTGTGCCCTCTGACCTGAACGTCACAACCAGAGGACGCGGAAGACAGAGCCTGGCGGTGGAATGGGGACAGGTGAATATCGCATGGCTCACCCTCTTCCATCATACTCACCCCCTTCTGGCATGGTCTGCACATCCCTGCTTCTCCGATGGTCTCTGTCGCGTGCTGGCAGCTTGTTCCGGTGTTCAGCGGTCATATAGTACCACTCATTAAAGTAATAAATATGCGCTTCACACCTATGGGAGTGGAGTCGCGTCCATATTCATTACTTTATTGAGCGGTACCACGTGACCGCTGAACACAGGAAGAGCTGTGGGTGCCAGAGACCATCTGAGAAGCAGAGACATGCAGAGAAGTGCCGGGAGGAGGTGAGTATGATGTGACAGCTGACACTCCCTCCCCTGCCGACCCCCTGGAACAATAACTTGAGTATAAGCCACGGGGGGCACATTTAGCCTAAAAAAATGCGCTGAAAATCTCGGTTAAACTCGAGTATATACGGTATTCCAAATGATGATAATCATGTGATCACCTGTCCTACAGAAGCATCTGATGTGCTTATGCTTCTGTTCACTTCTTTGCGATTTATAGCCAGCAAAATAGAAGAAGTGGCTTTAAACACTAGCGCATGCCCTCATTGTCTCCAGCCTCAACTACTGCAACTTCCTGCTCTGTGGCTTCCCTTCTAATGCTATAGCACCCTTCCAATCTATTCTAAACTCTGCTGCCTGACTATTCCACCTCTTACCCTGCTATTCCATGGCCTCTCCCCTCTGTCAATCCCTGCCCTGGCTCCACAGTTTCAAAAATAGGTATCGCAAGTATATACCCATCTGGGGCTCACCATAAGCACTTACATAAAATTATATTTTATTGAAAAATTCTTTAAAAGTATTAAATATATCACCATCGCCAAACCAAGCAAAAACTTACCACAGGGAGGTGCCTGCCCTTATACTGGCCTCAATGACCCTACCTGACTGCGGAGGTTGCCACCTTAGATCCTGCGAAGTGGCATCCCCTGGTCTGTATGATCTTAGCTTTCTGACTATAAGCTGTTAACTGAACTATATAGCCTGTTCAAATTGAAAAAGGTCCAGTAGATATTTGTAGTTGGTGTCTATTCTTGTTGGAGATGTATATCATACTGTCACAATCAATCATATTCCCTCATCATGATAATGTAGGTATTCAGGTGACTTCTATGTAGAGATAAGATATAGGAGTCAAACATCCATAATCACATCCATAGATCATACAAAAACAACATATATGTAGGCCCACAAATATATTCCTGCTTTGTTGCTACCTAGTATTGGGAATCCGTTATTTTGTCTCTCTCTAGTTGGACATTTTCCAATTATAGCATCTCCTATTACATAATTTCTATTGAATAGTGTTATTGCACATTGCCCAACTGGGCCAACAAATGGGCCAACAAATGGCCATTCAGATTGTCATTAAAGGGAACCTGTCACCCCTTTTTTTCAAGATGAGATAAAAATAGCGTTAAATAGGGGCAGAGCTGTGCTTTACATTAGTGTATTTTTTGTGCCTTTATTCCCCACCTATGCTGCCGAAATACCTTTTTAAAGTCGCCGTTTTGGGCTGTCACTCACGCTGGTCTGGTCATATGGGTGTGGTGACATCGCTGTTTCTCCCCCAGATCCTGCTCATCTTTCCGTCGGTGGCGTAGTGGTGTACGCATGCCCAACAGGCGAATCCACTGCGCACCTGAAGGAAAGGTATTTCGGCAGCATAGGTGGGCAATAAAGGCATAAAAAATACACTAATGTAAAGCACAGCTCTGCCCCTATTTAACGCTATTTTTATCTCATCTTGAAAAAAACGGGGTGACAGTTTCCCTTTAATCTCACGTGACAGTTTCCCTTTAATCTCACCTCTAGAGGCATTGTGGCTCTTATTTACAAAGGTATGTCAATAGCTGATGTTCTGGATCCAGACTCCTTCCTCTACAGAAAAAGTTTTTTTTATCTTATATAAAATGTTATGGCACCAAGAAAATATATACAAAAATAGCATATATAATCATTACGATAAAACCAATTTACAAAATATATACCAACAACAATTGTAACTCAAAGCTTCACTGCAACTCAACACCTTTCCCCTCTTCCAAGGTTCATCAGGAGTGTGATAACAAAGAGTATTTAGCTTATTGCTGTCATTCTATAATGGGGCTTGGTAGCCAGATAATGCCCGTTGCTTGGGAATGATAACCCTATGGTGTGATGCATTACAATTACAATCACAATTGGTGTTGGTATATTTTTTGTGAATTGGTTTTATCGTACTGATTATGTATGTTATTTTTGTATGTATTTCCTTGGTGCCATAACATTTTTATATAAGATAAGAAAACTTTTTCTGTGGAGGAAGGAGTCTGGATCCAGAACATCAGCTATGGACATACCTTTGTAAAATAAGAGCCACAATGCCTCTAGAGGTGAGATTAATGACAATCTGAATGGCCATTTGTTGGCCCAGTTGGGCAATGTGCAATAACTAGTGTTGAGCATTCCGATACTGCAAGTATCGGGTATCGGCCGATACTTGCTGTATCGGAATTTCCGATACCGAGATCCGATACTTTTGTGGTATCGGGTATCGCAACAACATTAATGTAATAATGTGTAAAAAAGAGAATTAAAATAAAAAACATCGCTATACTCACCTGTCCGACGCAGCCTGGACTTCAGCGAGGGAACCGGCAGCGTTGTTTGTTTAAATTTCGCGCTTTTACTTGGTTACGTGAAGTCCCGGCTTGTGATTGGTCAGGGCGGCCATGTTGCCGGGACGCGGACCAATCACAGCAAGCCGTGACGAAATTACGTCACGGCTTGCTGTGATTGGTCCGCGTCCCGGCAACATGGCCGCCATTAACCAATCACAAGCCGTGACGTCACGGGAGGCTGGACATGCGCGTATTTTGAAAAGCGCGCGTGTCCAGCCTCCAGTGACGTCCCGGCAACAGGGCCGCCATTAACCAATCACAAGCCGTGACGTCACGGGAGGCTGGACATGCGCGTATTTTGAAAAGCGCGCGTGTCCAGCCTCCCGTGACGTCACGGCTTGTGATTGGTTAATGGCGGCCATGTTGCCGGGACGCGGACCAATCACAGCAAGCCGTGACGTAATTTCGTCACGGCTTGCTGTGATTGGTCCGCATCCCGGCAACATGGCGCCGTGACCAATCATAAGCCGGGACGTCACTGGAGGCTGGACACGCGCGCTTTTCAAAATACGCGCATGTCCAGCCTCCCGTGACGTCACGGCTTGTGATTGGTTAATGGCGGCCATGTTGCCGGGACGCGGACCAATCACAGCAAGCCGTGACGTAATTTCGTCACGGCTTGCTGTGATTGGTCCGCGTCCCGGCAACATGGCCGCCCTGACCAATCACAAGCCGGGACTTCACGTAACCAAGTAAAAGCGCGAATTTTAAACAAACAACGCTGCCGGTTCCCTCGCTGAGGTCCCGGCTGCGTCGGACAGGTGAGTATAGCGATATTTTTTATTTTAATTCTTTATTTTACACATTAATATGGTTCCCAGGGCCTGAAGGAGAGTTTCCTCTCCTTCAGACCCTGGGAACCATCAGGAATACCGTCCGATACTTGAGTCCCATTGACTTGTATTGGTATCGGGTATCGGTATCGGATTGGATCCGATACTTTGCCGGTATCGGCCGATACTTTCCGATACCGATACTTTCAAGTATCGGACGGTATCGCTCAACACTAGCAATAACACTATCCAATAGAAATTATGTCATAGGAGATACTATAATTGGAAAATGTCCAACTAGAGAGAGACAAAATAACGGATTCCCAATACTAGGTAGCAACAAAGCAGGAATATATTTGTGGAGCTAGATATATGTTGTTTTTGTATGATCTATGGATGTGATTATGGATGTTTGACTCCTATATCTTTCCTCTACATAGAACTAACCTGAATACCTACATTATCATGATGATGGAATATGATTGATTGTGACAGTATGATATACATGTATGGATCTTAATCAATCATTTTTTGCAGTATAATATATATTTAGAAATTAGTATTGAATGCTGAATGCTCAATATCTCCAACAAGAATAGACACTAACTACAAATATCTACTGGACCTTTTTCAATTTGAACAGGCTATATAGCTCAGTTAACAGCTTATAGTTAGAAAGCTGAGATCATACAGACCAGCTCTACTAATTTTGTCTAAATGATCCAATATATCTACATATACTGTAGTCTTTCTGTCACCTTTTTTTCATTTTCCTCACTCCCCTTTCAACAGAGGGGCTAGCACGGTGAGCCATCGAGGAGCGGGGGCGCAACTGCGCCGCGCCTAGGGTGCCAACCTCTGCAATCAGGTAGGGTCATTCATGCCAGTACAAGGGCAGGCACCTCCCTGTGGTACGTTTTTGCTTGGTTTGGTGATGGTGATATATTAATACTTTTAAAGAATTTTTCAATGAAATATAATTTTATGTAAGTGCTTACGGTGATCCATGCACTGGCTCCTCATTACCCAAGGACTCCAGTTCAAATCCCTAACCATGGCATACAAAGCCATCTGTAATCTGTGTCCTCCATACATCTGTGAACTCGTCTCCCAGTACTCACCTGCATGTAACCTCCGATCCTCACAAGATCTCCTTCTCTACTCCCCTCTTATCGCCTCTTCCCACAATCGCATACAAGATTTCTCCCGCGCATCCTCCCTACTGTGGAATTCTCCACCCCAACATATCAGACTCTCTCTTACTGTGAAAACCTGAAAAAGGAACCTGAATATCTACCTCTTCCGACAAGTCTACAACCTGCAGTAACCACCGAACTGCTGCACGACCAGCTCTACCCTCACCTACTGTATCCTCACTCATCTCTTGAAGACTGTGAGCCCTCACAAGCAGGGTCCTCTCTCCTCCAGCAGCAGTTGGTGACTCATTTTATTCAAGATTATTGTACTTGTTTTTTGTTATGTATACCGCTTTTCACATGTAAAACGTCAAAGAATAAATGGCGCTATAATGATAATAACCTATTTCTGTCTTCTCCTCAGGCAAGATTGCAGTAGAAGAAGCTTTACCATCATGCCATAAATTTACGACAGCAAAAGGTAAAATGGTTATTAATGGTGGTCTGAGTAATCTTTTGCCATGCTGAATTCACTTGGCCAAATCATCAATATCTGCTGCTGGCAACTCCCTGCGCAATTGCTGCCTGATGTGCATGATGGGAGACAAATCCTGAGATGCTACATCTACAGTACCATTTTAGGACATGCAGGTTACTCACAGTTGCATGACCAACTTGCATCATTGTCATGTTCCTTTGTATACTCTAGAAATGCAATATCTGACCAAAAAATGGCAATTTTTTTCTTTATTTCGTCTATTTGTAATTCTACATTTTACATGGCTCCATTCTACTGTATTTCTTAGCTTCAGACAACAGGACCTGCAATATAAATGTTTCTAAAAATGCCATGGTTTGTTGCGTTTCTATTTCCGCTGACATAGATCGATCTATATTTGAGCCCATTTCTTCATAAATGTTTTGTTTACTGGTTAATACTGATTTATTTCCTAGCGATTCACAGTTCTGTCCACACTTTGTCTCTGATCCTTTTTTAATACCTATTTTGGTTGAGGACATAAATTTCTCCACTTGAGGGGACGTGCTAGATTTACATAATTTTAACTTAGCAGATTTGCTTAGTTTTGGTACCTACTCTGTCAAATTCCGAGTCAAAGGCAAAGTTGGACTACTAAGGTCAAAGCCAGCTATTTACAGTAAACGTCCTTCAGGTACTATCACATTTAGTAATTTTAATGTTTCTCTGTCCTAAATTTGCTACTAAGGGTATGGGCGCAGCCACTGTGTTTACCCAGGCAAGGTTGTTTCAGGAAAACACAATCATTGATTTTCCTTAAGTGGTTTTGCCGATACTCCTGCTTTGGCTCTGCTGCCGGCATCCATGCGGAGTGGGTGGCTTCCAAGCAGAATTCCCAAGATGAATAAATATATCACTTCTTTTAAATACTTCTGGTCTAGGTCTTGTCCACCATAGCACTATAATTTTCTATAATTGGAACGACAGCAGCCACTGAGAGGAAAAAAGCCTGAGTTAATTATCCACTCCCCCAACCATCACCAGATTCCCATATCAAGATTTGCTTTTCTCAAAGTACTACTACAACTGCCAGTGTTGCTACCATCAGGGCCTGTGGCATCACATGAGATGTGCCAATTCTAGTGCTTTGCCAAGTTCTTCCTGAATGCCCTATTGCAATGGAAATCGTTGTAATGGTAATTGGGGTTTATGTCAGCTGAGATTTGACAAAAATCACAGCTGCCATCATCCCCAGGGGTTAGTAATGGAGAGTTGTCTATCAGACACCCCCATTACTAACTCGGTAATAAAATGTAAAAGCACACACACAGAAAAAGAAATTGCTATTGCAATACTTGCATACTGCGGTATCATTGAAACAAAAGTCCTTTTTCTAGTAAATCTGCTGATACCTGCATTCAGTCTAGGGATAAATACAGCAGTGTTGTATCCATTTGAGAACACAATGCCGTAAATGTTTAATGGAAGAAATTTGTGAACAAGGTTAATCCCTTAAGGATTGAGCTACTTTATAAGTTAATGACGGAACCTCATTTTTTAAATCTGAACAGTGTCAATTTATAAGGGAATAACTACTATACACTTCAACGCATCCCATTGATTCTAGCAGTCTTTTCTCTTGACATATTGAAGTTCATTATACTGGTAAAATGTACTCGATATGACTTGCTTATTTGTGAAAATATCGGAAAATTGGCAACAATTTTGAAAAAATTAGCAATTTTAAAACTTTTTATTCTTATGCCCTTAAACCAGAGAATTGTCATACAAAATAGTTAATAAATAGCATTTCCCACATGTCTACTTTACTTCTGCATAGATTTTTTTTGTTACAAAGTTAGAAGGGTTAAAATTTGATTAGCAAATTTTAATTTTTTGCAACAAAATTTGCAAAACCAATTTGATAGCTAGTACCGAAAAGTTAAACCATTTTAAAAACTGCAACCTCAAAGTCCTTAAAACCACATTCAAGAAATTTATAAACCCTTTGAGCTGTGAAAATAAAAATCTAATTTTTACCACAAAATGTTCTTTGCGTCCGATTTTTTTTAAATTTTCACAAGCATAACAGGAGAAAATCTGTTGTGTGGTTTCGCTGAGGACACCAGTCCCATGTGGGATGTATCACAGGCACTGTTTGGTGCTCTGGTCTCATATTCAAGCCCAGCCCTCTGGGTCTGCTGCTTAGTGCAGATGTTGGTCCCAGCATCTTGCTCAGACTCCTGTTATACTTGTGGTTACTGCTGGTTCTCAAGCTAAAGTATATCGTAACAAGTGGTATTCAGAGGCAGCCCCACTCTCTTGGGTCCAGAAATCACCTTACTGAGCATGTCCATAATGTGGTGCCTTGTCATTGGTACTCGGATGCTTTCTGCTCTGGTGATGTGGCAGCCCCATCTGACTGGGTGTGAGTGTTTGGGGTAAAGCCTGGCGCATAAAGGGCTTTCAGCGAAGCACTTGGGCATGCTAGTGTCACTTGTTTTTAGTGTGTGTTAGTGGATTCAATACCGCTCTGCCTGTGAGAATTGTGTGTTTAGCACCGTTTCAGCTACCAGTGGGACGTCAATGTTTTGTGTCAGCATGCGTTCAGGGCTGGCCCTGTTGTCATGATCTCAATGGCAAGAGATCATAGCATCAGCATATATAGGAACTAGCTCTTGGAAGATGGAAACTGAGCTGACCATGAACTAAACCTAACGCACAACTAGCAGTGGCCGGGTAGCATGCCTACGTTGATTCTAGATGCCCAGCACCAGCCGGAGGACTAAATAAAGCTAGCAGAGGAAAATATTAGTCCTAGCTCACCTCTAGAGAAATACCCCGAAAGGAGACAGAGGCCCCCCACATGTATTGGCGGTGAATCAAGATGAAATAACAAACGTAGTATGAAAATAGGTTTAGCAAATTTGAGGTCCACTTACTACATAGCAGAAGACAGAAAGGACACTTTCATGGTCAGCTGAAAACCCTATCAAAACACCATCCAGAAATTACTTTAAAACTCTGGCATTAACTCATAACACCAGAGTGGCAATTCCTGTTCACAAGAGCTTTCCAGACACAGTAACGAAACTACAGCTGTGAACTGGAACAAAAATGCAAAAACAAACATGGACAAGAGTCCAACTTATCTAGTAGTTGTCTAGGAGCAGGAACAAGCACAGAGAGGCTTCTGATAACATTGTTGACCGGCAAGCAACTAACAGAGCAGCAAGGTTATATAGCGACTCCCACATCTTGATGGGAACAGGTGAACAGAGAAGATGAAGACACCAGTTCAATTCCACCAGTAGCCACCGGGGGAGCCCAGAATCCAAATTCACAACAGTACCCCCCCCTCAAGGAGGGGGCACCGAACCCTCACCAGAACCACCAGGGCGATCAGGATGGGCCCTATGAAAGGCACGAACCAGATCAGAGGCATGAACATCAGATGCATTCACCCAAGAATTATCCTCCTGGCCGTATCCCTTCCACTTGACCAGATACTGGAGTCTCCGTCTGGAAACACGAGAGTCTAAGATTTTCTCCACAACGTACTCCAACTCACCCTCAACCAACACCGGAGCAGGAGGCTCAACGGAAGGCACAACCGGTACCTCATACCTGCGCAATAATGACCGATGAAAAACGTTATGAATAGAAAAGGATGCAGGGAGGTCCAAACGGAAGGAAACAGGGTTAAGAATCTCCAATATCTTATACGGGCCGATGAACCGAGGCTTAAACTTAGGAGAAGAGACCCTCATAGGGACAAAACGAGAAGACAACCACACCAAGTCCCCAACACGAAGACGAGGACCAACACGACGACGGCGGTTAGCAAAAAGCTGAGTCTTCTCCTGGGACAACCTCAAATTGTCCACCACCTGCCCCCAGATCTGATGCAATCTCTCCACCACAGCATCCACTCCAGGACAATCCGAAGATTCCACCTGACCAGAGGAAAATCGAGGATGAAACCCCGAATTACAGAAAAACGGGGACACCAAAGTGGCAGAGCTGGCCCGATTATTGAGAGCGAACTCCGCCAATGGCAAAAAAGCAACCCAATCATCCTGGTCAGCAGACACAAAACACTTCAGATATGTCTCCAGGGTCTGATTAATCCGCTCGGTCTGGCCATTCGTCTGAGGATGGAAAGCGGACGAAAAAGATAAATCTATGCCCATCCTAGCACAGAATGCCCGCCAAAATCTAGACACGAATTGGGTCCCTCTGTCAGAAACGATATTCTCAGGAATACCATGCAAACGAACAACATTTTGAAAAAACAGAGGAACCAACTCGGAAGAAGAAGGCAACTTGGGCAGAGGAACCAAATGGACCATCTTAGAGAAACGGTCACACACCACCCAGATGACAGACATCTTCTGAGAAACAGGCAGATCTGAAATAAAATCCATCGAGATGTGCGTCCAAGGCCTCTTAGGAATAGGCAAGGGCAACAACAATCCACTAGCCCGAGAACAACAAGGCTTGGCCCGAGCACAAACGTCACAAGACTGCACAAAGCCTCGCACATCTTGTGACAGGGAAGGCCACCAGAAGGACCTTGCCACCAAATCCCTGGTACCAAAAATGCCAGGATGACCTGCCAACGCAGAAGAATGAACCTCAGAGATGACTCTACTGGTCCAATCATCAGGAACAAACAGTTTATCAGGTGGGCAACGATCAGGTCTATCCGCCTGAAACTCCTGCAAGGCCCGCCGCAGGTCTGGAGAAACGGCTGACAATACCACTCCATCCTTAAGGATACCTGTGGGCTCAGAGTTACCAGGCGAGTCAGGCTCAAAACTCCTAGAAAGGGCATCCGCCTTAACATTCTTAGAACCCGGTAGGTATGACACCACAAAATCAAACCGAGAGAAAAATAATGACCAGCGCGCCTGTCTAGGATTCAGGCGCCTGGCGGTCTCAAGATAAATCAAATTTTTGTGGTCAGTCAATACCACCACCTGATGTCTGGCCCCCTCAAGCCAATGGCGCCACTCCTCAAAAGCCCACTTCATGGCCAAAAGCTCCCGATTCCCAACATCATAATTCCGCTCAGCGGGCGAAAATTTACGGGAAAAGAAGGCACAAGGCCTCATCACGGAGCAGTCAGAACTTTTCTGCGACAACACTGCCCCAGCTCCGATCTCAGAAGCGTCGACCTCAACCTGAAAAGGTAGAGCAACATCAGGCTGACGCAACACAGGGGCAGAGGAAAAACGGCGCTTAAGCTCCCGAAAGGCCTCCACAGCATCAGGGGACCAATCAGCAACATCAGCACCCTTCTTAGTCAAATCGGTCAATGGCTTAGCAATATCCGAAAAACCAGCAATAAATCGACGATAAAAGTTAGCAAAGCCCAAAAATTTCTGAAGACTCTTAAGAGAAGAGGGCTGCGTCCAATCACAAATAGCTTGAACCTTGACAGGATCCATTTCAATGGAAGAGGGGGAAAAAATATATCCCAAAAAGGAAATCCTCTGTACCCCAAAAACACACTTAGAACCCTTCACACACAAAGAATTAGACCGCAAAACCTGAAAAACCCTCCTGACTTGCTGGACATGAGAGTCCCAGTCATCCGAAAAAATCAGAATATCATCCAGATACACAATCATAAATTTATCCAAATAATCGCGAAAAATATCATGCATAAAGGACTGGAAAACTGACGGAGCATTTGAAAGACCAAAAGGCATCACTAAATACTCAAAGTGGCCCTCGGGCGTATTAAATGCGGTTTTCCACTCATCCCCCTGCCTGATTCGCACCAAATTATACGCCCCACGAAGGTCAATCTTAGAGAACCACTTGGCCCCCTTTATGCGAGCAAACAAATCAGTCAGCAACGGCAATGGGTATTGATATTTAACAGTGATTTTATTCAAAAGCCGATAATCAATACATGGTCTCAAAGAGCCGTCTTTTTTTGACACAAAGAAAAAACCGGCTCCTAAGGGAGATGACGATGGACGAATATGTCCCTTTTCCAAGGACTCCTTTATATATTCACGCATAGCAGCATGTTCAGGCACAGACAGATTAAATAAACGACCCTTTGGGTATTTACTACCCGGGATTAAATCTATGGCACAATCGCACTCTCGGTGCGGAGGTAACGAACCAAGCTTGGATTCTTCAAAGACGTCACCATAGTCAGACAGGAACTCAGGAATTTCAGAGGGAATAGATGATGAAATGGAAACCACAGGTACATCCCCATGAGCCCCCTTACATCCCCAGCTCAACACAGACATAGCTTTCCAGTCGAGGACTGGGTTGTGAGACTGCAGCCAAGGCAATCCTAGCACCAAATCATCATGTAGATTATACAGCACCAGAAATCGAATAATCTCCTGGTGATCTGGATTAATACGCATAGTTACTTGTGTCCAGTATTGTGGTTTATTATTAGCCAATGGGGTGGAGTCAATCCCCTTCAGAGGAATAGGAGTCTCCAAAGGCTCTAAATCATACCCACAGCGTTTGGCAAAGGACCAATCCATAAGACTCAAAGCGGCGCCAGAGTCGACATAGGCGTCCGTGGTAATAGATGACAAAGAGCAAATCAGGGTCACAGATAGAATAAACTTAGACGGTAAGGTGCAAATGGAAACAGATTTACCAAGCTTTTTAGTGCGCTTAGAGCATGCTGATATAACATGAGTAGAATCACCACAATAGAAACACAACCCATTTTTCCGTCTAAAATTCTGCCGCTCGCTTCGGGACAGAATTCTATCACACTGCATACTCTCTGGCGATTTCTCAGTGGACACCGCCAGATGGTGCACTGGTTTGCGCTCCCGCAAACGCCTATCGATCTGAATAGCCATTGTCATGGACTCATTCAGACCCGCAGGCACAGGGAACCCCACCATAACATCCTTAATGGCATCAGAGAGACCCTCTCTGAAAGTCGCCGCCAGGGCGCACTCATTCCACTGAGTAAGCACAGACCATTTACGGAATCTTTGGCAGTAAATTTCCGCTTCATCTTGCCCCTGAGATAGGGACATCAAAGTTTTTTCTGCCTGAAGCTCCAAATGAGGTTCGTCATAAAGCAACCCCAAGGCCAGAAAAAACGCATCCACATTGAGCAACGCAGGATCCCCTGGTGTCAATGAAAAAGCCCAGTCTTGAGGGTCGCCCCGGAGCAAGGAAATCACAATCCTGACCTGCTGTGCAGCATCTCCGGCAGAGCGAGATTTCAGGGACAAAAATAATTTGCAATTATTTCGAAAATTCTGAAACCCAGATCTATTCCCCGAGAAAAATTCCGGCAAAGGAATTCTCGGCTCAGATACAGGTGCATGACAAACAAAATCTTGCAAATTTTGTACCTTCGTGGCGAGATTATTCAAACCTGCAGTTACACTCTGAAGATCCATTGCAAACAGGTGGACACAGAGCCATTCAAAGGAGAGAAAAAAAAAAAAAATTTAAGCAGACTACTTATTTCTCTCCTTTCTCAGCCAAGGATTTTAACCCTTTAGTGGGCCGGTCAAACTGTCATGATCTCAATGGCAAGAGATCATAGCATCAGCATATATAGGAACTAGCTCTTGGAAGATGGAAACTGAGCTGACCATGAACTAAACCTAACGCACAACTAGCAGTGGCCGGGTAGCATGCCTACGTTGATTCTAGATGCCCAGCACCAGCCGGAGGACTAAATAAAGCTAGCAGAGGAAAATATTAGTCCTAGCTCACCTCTAGAGAAATACCCCGAAAGGAGACAGAGGCCCCCCACATGTATTGGCGGTGAATCAAGATGAAATAACAAACGTAGTATGAAAATAGGTTTAGCAAATTTGAGGTCCACTTACTACATAGCAGAAGACAGAAAGGACACTTTCATGGTCAGCTGAAAACCCTATCAAAACACCATCCAGAAATTACTTTAAAACTCTGGCATTAACTCATAACACCAGAGTGGCAATTCCTGTTCACAAGAGCTTTCCAGACACAGTAACGAAACTACAGCTGTGAACTGGAACAAAAATGCAAAAACAAACATGGACAAGAGTCCAACTTATCTAGTAGTTGTCTAGGAGCAGGAAC
Organism: Ranitomeya variabilis; assembly: GCF_051348905.1. Taxonomy (NCBI): domain Eukaryota; kingdom Metazoa; phylum Chordata; class Amphibia; order Anura; family Dendrobatidae; genus Ranitomeya; species Ranitomeya variabilis. The sequence continues at coordinate 570,732,137 of NC_135232.1, forward strand.
AAGCACAGAGAGGCTTCTGATAACATTGTTGACCGGCAAGCAACAAACAGAGCAGCAAGGTTATATAGCGACTCCCACATCTTGATGGGAACAGGTGAACAGAGAAGATGAAGACACCAGTTCAATTCCACCAGTAGCCACCGGGGGAGCCCAGAATCCAAATTCACAACACCCTGTGCCATTAGAATTCTGGCACCTCCAGAGAGGAGATTGGCTGTGTGAGTTCAGGGCTGGCATCAAGCCATTAGAACTGGAGGTTTGCTGCGTGTTCTTGCTGACAGTGAGTTTGTTCCATCCGTGTGTATGTTGTACTTCCTTGTGGGGTTAACAGGGTATTGCACCACAGAGCAAGTTCAACCGATGTGTTCTTTTGCAGTGGTTCTAATGGGGAATTGCACACTTCCTATTGTCTCTGTACCCCTCGGTGGTTAGCTGAGCTGGTACTAACCTTCCCTGTACCCCTCGGTGGTTAGCTGAGCTGTTACTTACCTTCCCTGTACCACACGGTGGTTAGCTGAGCTAGTGTTTCTGCACGGTGGACCCCGGGTTGCGGTTGCACCTTATTTATTTTTCTTTATTTGGTGCAATCCACAAACCTTATCAATGCCTATACCCTATCTGTGAGGGAAAGCTACTATTTGGGTGCATGACAGGGCTTGGAAGGGAAGGAGCATCGTTTGACTTTTTGAATTAAAAAATGGCTGGAATAGTGAGCAGACACCATGTCGCTTATGAAGAGCCCCTGTTGTTCCTAAACAGTGGAAACCCTACAGAAGTGACAATATGTTGAAATTGGGAGAGCAGATTTTGCTGGATTTCTATTGGTGTCACTTTTCCAGAGCCTTTGTGCGACCAGTAAGGTGGACATCCCCTATTTTTCTGTTAACAGATGATGAACCTGAGTGGGGATTTGAGTTTTGTGGATTGAGTAAAAGCTTTTATTGGTGGCATTTTGGAGAGCAGAACATTTTGGATCACACTTATCCTGTGCTCTATGCTGAGCACTTACATCAAGGTTTCAATCTGAATCTACAAAATACATGAATCCTATGAAATCCCAAGGGATCCATTCCCTAATGAGGTAGCAGAATTACTCTGGACTTTGTTTGGCAGAGGTGTCCTTCTTTACGGAAGTGTGGCTGACCACGCTTATATATATGCCTAAAAGGACAGGCATGGCCGGATCTTAGGCCAAATGATGTCCATAGTGCCTCCATCTGCCTCATTATAGGGAATCTTACATTGGTTTTCTTTATTTTTTTTGTGCCAGTGATTAGATGACTTTATTCATCGGGTAGGTGCAACAACTGCGAAACCAGATTTATATTGGTATTTTATGTTTGGCTGCTATCACACAATAGCACACTTTTTTTTATATAAAAACAGGTTTTTGCATTGCCATATTCTAACAACTAGAATTTCTTATATTTCTGATGACAGATTAATGTGGGATCTTGTTTTTGCTGGAAAAGTTGACATATTTTTGGTACCATTTTCTGCACATAATATTTTTGATCGCATTCTATTCCGATTTTTCAGAGGCAGGTGGTTGCCATCCACCGTGTGGTAAAAGTGATAAAACAGTTTTATTCTTCGGGTCAGTACAATTACAGCGACATCACATTTAATTTTTTTTTTATGTTTTGCTGCTTTTACACAATAAAACTATTTTATAGAAAAAATATTGTTTTTGCTTCTCTGTAATCTGAGAGCTGTGAGTTTTTTATTTTTATGAGTAGAGATGAGCGAATATGTTCAGAAAACTTTTGCCAATCTCAAATTCGGCAAAACATAGCACATTCGGAATCGTGTTCGCTTTACTTTTACTCAGTCAGCAAAAGTCTGTCAGAGTTCGGTACATTATCGCGTTTCCAATAATAATGATTTTGTTATTACTTTAGCTATGATAATAGGCTGAGAGGGCTGGGGGGACGTGTTTCATCATGGGAGGGGATGTGTCTAGGTTAGAGGATCATGTGGAAAGGTTACAGCATAGCAGTGGAGCACACTTTTTATTTTTTCCTTTAACTTTATGTGTGTTGATTCTGGCAACCAATCAGGGTGCAGAAACCATCCACAATGTCATGACACAAAGGCTTCTGTGATTGCTTGCCACATATCACATGTACCTGGCCATATAAAAAGCAGACATCTTGTTTTGCTGACACCATTTGCTCAGTATCACAGTCCAGAGAGGTCGCTCCTGTGCTAGTGCTGGAAGTGAACTTATCCTGTGTGAAATCAATCTTCCAGCACAGAAGTAGTTTGTGTAAGAACTGTGATGCAGTCTCCAGAAGTCCCATTAGCTACTCCAAATCATTTGTGCCATAGCTGATTTTCAGTGACAAATCAGAAGGCTAGTTTTCCACTTAAAAATTGTTAGGCCTAATATAGTGGTGCAGTCACCAGGCACAGTTGTGCTAAAACTGTGTTTCAATGGCAAATCAGTAGGCTATATTTCCCCTTAAAAATTGTTAGGCATAACAATGTTGTTCAGGTACACTATCCAAGAAAATAAATAGAGATTGTTCATTTAACGACAGGCAACTGACAGCTGTGGGCCTAAGGTTGTGAAACAGCAGGGTACATGCGAGAAAGGCTACTTACAACATGAGTGGGAAAAGCGAGGTTGTGGTTGAAGGGGAATATGGACTTGGTGTTTGACGTCTACGTGGGTTAACTGTTAATGTGAATAAAAACTCAACTGAACAGACACAGTCTCTTCCTATCCATAGACCACTGACAACATATATTACTGGCCGACCTACTCGACTTCCTTTCTTTGGCAGCCGCACAGCTGTGCACCTTGTAGATGAAGCTCAGAAAGTGCATGTGCTACAGTGGATGGCAAGTGCTGCATCAAGTGGCCTCTCCTCATCTTCCTCCACCTTAACATTACACACAGTACAATCCTCGGAGGTGGCACCCAAATCACCCTTGTTTTCCCCGTGTGAAAAATTTCCAAACGCCCAACTGAGTGTCCCATCTGAGGTTCCCAACATTCTGAAGAGCTAAAAAAAAATATATAAAACTTGAGCTTGGTTTAAGTTGGTATACATGCAGCACATAAATGCATGTTCAGATTGGCAATAAAGCATACAAAACCTACAAGAAACAAAATAAGCAAAAACCCTACTGTAACTAAATAAATAAAATGCAAAAGTGCATTTAACCCCTAAACCCCTGGAGCTTTTTCAGTTTTGCGTTTTCGTTATTCGTTCCCCTCCTTCCCAGAGCCATAACGTTTTTATTTTTTTGTCAATATGGCAACGTGAAGGCTTATTTTTTGCAGGATGAGTTGTACTTTTGGACAACACCATTGGTTTTACCATGTCGTGTACTAGAAAATGGGAAAAAATTCCAAGTGTGGTGAAATTGCAAAAAAAGTGCAATCCCACACTTGTTTTTTGTTTGACTTTTTTGCTAGGTTCACTAAATGCTAATGTTGACCTGCCATTATGATTCCCCAGGTCATTTCAAGTTCATAGACACCAAATATGTCTAGGTTATTTTTTATCTAAGTGGTAAAAAATATTCCAAACTTTACTAAATAAAAAAAAAGTGCTCTCGTGCTCTTTCGTGATCTTGGGTCAGGTGAGGGTTTATTTTTTGTGTGCTGAGCTGAGGTTTTTAACGATACCATTTTGGTGCAGATACATTCTTTTTATCGCCCGTTATTGCATTTTAATGCAATGTTGCGGCGACCAAAAAAACATAATTCTTACCTACACGCAACCGATCCTCACAAGATCTCCTTCTCTGCTCCCCTCTTATCTCCTCTTCCCACAATTGTATACAAGATTTCTCTCGCGTATCACCCCTACTCTGGAACCTTCTACCACAACACATCAGACTCTCGCCTACCATCAGAATCTTCAAAAAGAATCTGAAGACCCACCTCTTCCGACAAGCCTACAACCTGCAGTAACCACCGATCAACCAACCGCTGCACGATCAGCTCTATCCTCACCTACTGTATTCTCACCCATCCCTTGTAGATTGTGAGCCTTCGCGGGCAGGGTCCTCACTCCTCCTGTACCAGTTATGACTTGTATTGTTTTAGATTATTGTACTTGTTTTTATTATGTATACCCCTCCTCACTTGTAAAGCGCCATGGAATAAATGGCGCTATAACAATAAATAATAATAATAATAATAATAATAATAATTCTGGCGTTTTGATTTATTTTTCTTGCTATGCCGTTTAGTGATCAGGTTAGTCCTTTTTTTATTGATAGATCGGGCGATTCTGAACACGATGATACCAAATATGTGTATGTTTGATTTTGTTTAATGTTTTATTTTGAATGGGGTGAAAGGGGGGTCATATGATCTTTTATATATTTTTTTTTTCATATTTTTAAAACATTTTTTTTTACTTTTGCCATGCTTCCTAAATAGCCTCTGCTATTGAAGCATCGCAAAAGCCTGATCGGCTCTGCCACATAGGAGCAATGCTCAGATTGCTCCTATGTAGCTGAATTACAGCATTGCTATGAGCGGCGACCACAGGGTGGCGCTCACAGAAATCTGGCATTAGCAACCATAGAGGTCTTCAGAAGACCTCTGGTTGTCATGACGATGCATCGCTGACCCCCGATCACGTGACGGGGTCAGCGGTGCGCGCATTTCTGTCCTGATGGCCCTAAGCGCTTGTTAAATGCCGCTGTCAGAGTTTGACCGCAGCATTTAACTAGTTAATAGGTGCGGGTGGATAGCGATTCCACCTGCTCCTATTGCGGGCACAAATCAGCTGTTCAAAACAGCCGAAGCCCGCATCAAAGCGGGGTTCAGTCATCGGACGTACTATTCCGTCGGATGGCAGAAAGGGGTTAAGTAACAGAGGTTTCTTAATAATACTGTTTTTGATCAAAAATAGCATAAAAGCCATCCCACCATCGACAAGGTGACCCTGATCGGTCCTACGCTGTCTAATATTACACCATTTTCCAAATTATTATGCAAATGATATTTTTCTCGGATTTTCATAAATGGTCGGTGCAAATGACAGTCAGTCTAATAAAAGTCATCACCCGTTAGATTATGCATCACATTTTATTGAAGAAACCTCCCAATGATAACAGCATAATCTCCAAAATGAATAAAAACTCAAAATGCACATTTCCAAATTATTAGGCACAGTAGAATTTCTAAATAATAATAATAATAATAATAATAATCTTTATTTATATAGCGCCAACATATTCCGCAGCGCTTTAAAGTTTAACAGTTTCAAACACAACAGTGATAGGTAACAATGTTAACAATACAGTAATAAAGCAAAATAAGACAAAATAAGACGACCCTGCTCGTGAGAGCTTACAATATACAATGAGGTTGGGAGATACAAAGTACAGGTGTGTATTTACAATGATGTATTTACAATGATGGTCCAGCCATCTTCAGGGGGTGTGGGGGTAGATGGAGATAGTGAATGGGCTACACACACACACAAACATAAAATGACTGATTAGGGAACATGATAGGCCGCTCTGAACAAATGAGTTTTGAGCGAGCGCCTAAAGCTATGCAAGTTGTGGATGGTCCTAATATCTTGGGGTAGAGCATTCCAGAGGATTGGCGCAGCACGGGAGAAGTCTTGGAGTCGGGAGTGTGAGGTACGGATTAGTGCAGAGGTTAGTCAAAAGTCGTCTGCAGAGCGCAGTGGTCGGCTAGGCCGATAGACATAAATGAGGGAGGAGATGTAAGGGGGTGCCGCACTGTGGAGAGCTTTGTGGGTGAGAACAAGTACTTTGAATTGTATCCTGTAATGAATGGGCAGCCAGTGTAACGACTGGCGAAGAGCGGACACGTCCGAGTAACGATTAGCCAGATGGACGACCCTGGCTGCTGCATTAAGGATAGACTGCAGAGGGGAAAGTCGCGTGAGGGGGAGGCCAATTAATAGAGAGTTGCAGTAGTCCAGACGGGAGTGGATTAGGGCGACAGTGAGAGTTTTTGTTGTCTCCATGGTGAGAAAAGGGCGTATTCTAGAGATGTTCTTTAGGTGTAAGCGGCACGAGCGGGCAAGAGATTGTGGGAGGTGAAGGAGAGATCGGAGTCAAACATAACACCCAGACAGCGTGCCTGCTGCCTAGGCGTTATTATGGTGCCACCCACGGAGAGGGAAATGTCAGATTTAGGGAGGCTAGTAGAAGGCGAGAGCAGAAGAAGTTCAGTTTTGGAGAGGTTGAGTTTCAGAGAGAGCGGACATGATGTTAGAGACTGCAGACAGACAGTCAGTGGCGTTCTGTAGTACAGCGGGGGTAAGGTCAGGGGCTGATGTGTATAGTTGTGTGTCATCAGCATAAAGATGGTACTGAAAGCCAAATCTGCTGATGGTCTGTCCAATTGGGGCCGTGTAGAGGGAGAAGAGAAGGGGGCCAAGGACTGAGCCCTGAGGTATCCCGACAGTGAGAGGAAGAGGAGATGAAGTGGAGCCGGAGAACAGAACACTGAAGGAGTGTTCAGAAAGATAGGAAGAGAACTAGGAGAGAGCAGTGTCCTTAATGCCTAGTGACTGGAGCCTAGAGAGTAGGAGAGTGTGATCAACAGTGTCGAAAGCTGCAGAAAGATCGAGGAGAATGAGCAGAGAGTGGTCACAGTTACATTTTGCTGTCAGAAGGTCATTGGTCACCTTGATGAGTGCAGTTTCTGTTGAATGTAGGGGGGGAACCCGGACTGTGAAGGGTCTAGGAGGGAATGAGTGGAGAGGTAACTGGTAAGGCGGGAGTAGACTAGGCGCTTCAGGAGTTTTGAGATGAAGGGGAGATTGGAGACTGGTCTGTAGTTGTTTGCGCATGATGGGTCAAGGGTGGGTTTTTTTAGTAATGGAGTAATGATAGAGTGTTTGAAGGAGGAGGGGAAAATGCCAGAGGAGAGGGAGAGATTCAAGATTGTAGTTAGGTGAGTTGTGACGACTGGAGAGAGAGACTGGAGGAGGTGTGAGGGAATGGGGTCGGTGTTGCATGTGGTCGGATGAGAAGAGGAGAGGAGCTTGGAGACTTCTTCTTCTGTGATGGGATCGAATGTGGAGAGTGAGCCAGGGGAGATGCAGGGAGGAATGGGAGTCATTGCACTTGGTGTCTGGGAGCGGATTTCCTGACAGATATTGTCTATTTTCTCTATAAAGTGGGAGGCCAGGTCATCAGCACAAATGTCTGTGATAGGGTCTTGTGCTTTTGGCCTGAGGAGGGAGTGAAAGGTGTCAAAAAGTTTCTTGGGGTTGTTGGATATTGATGAGATCAGAGTGGTGAAGTAGGTCTGTTTGGCAAGGTGAAGGGCAGAGTTATAGGTCCTTAACATAAATTTGAAGTGTATGAAGTCTTCTGGGGTGCGAGTTATCCTCCATAAGCGTTCAGCACACCTGGAGCATCGCTGGAGAAATCGGGTTTGCGATGTGAGTCAGGGCTGTTTTACTCTATGTTTGGAGGTTCTGAGGGTGAGGGGGAGCTACTTGGTCTAGGGTGCTTCTAAGAGTGTCATTGTAGTGATGTACAGCCAGATCAGGACAGGAAAAAGAGAAGATTGGGGACAGTGATGAGTGTAAGGAGTCTGAAAGTGTATGAGGGTTAATGGCATGTAGATTTCTGAATGTGTGGTAGGTAGGAGGGTGCTGGGGTGGGCGAGGAGTTGAGAGTGTGAAGGAGAGAATGTTGTGGTCAGAGAGGGGAAGTGGTGAGTAGGGTTGAGCGAAACGGGTCGATCATTTTCAAAAGTCGCCGACTTTTGGCTAAGTCGGCGTCTCATGAAACCCGATCCGACCCCTGTGCTTGTCGGCCATGCGGTACGCGACTTTCGCGCCAAAGTCGCGTTTCAATGACGCGAAAAGCGCCATTTCTCAGCCAATGAAGGTGAACGCAGAGTGTGGGCAGCGTGATGACATACATCCTGGTCCCCACCATCTTAGAGAAGTGCATTGCAGTGATTGGCTTGCTGTCTGCGGCGTCACAGGGGCTATAAAGGGGCGTTCCCGCCGACCGCCATCTTACTGCTGCTGATCTGAGCTTAGGGAGAGGTTGCTGCCGCTTCGTCAGAAGCAGGGAGAGCGTTAGGCAGGGTCCACTAACCACCAAACCGCTTGTGCTGTAGCGATTTCCACTGTCCAACACCACCTTCGGTGTGCAGGAACAGTGGAAGCTATTTTTTTTTTTTTTTTCCTCAGCGCTGTAGCTCATTGGGCTGCCCTAGAAGGCTCCGTGATAGCTGTATTGCTGTGTGTACGCCACTGTGGAAACCAACTGCTTTTTTCAAAGCACATATCCTCTTGTTCCTTTCTGCACAGCTATCTTTTTTGTTTGTCCACACTTTTTATTTAATTTGTGCATCAGTCCACTCCTATTGCTGCCTGCCATACCTGGCTTAGATTACTGCAGGGAGATAGTAATTGTAGGACAGTCCCTGTTTTTTTTTTTTTGTTTTTTTTTGTGGGAGATTAAGATTGGCATTTCTGCTACAGTGCCATCCCTGTGTGTGCCATCTCTCACTGAGTGGGCCATAGAAAGCCTATTTATTTTTTCCGTGATTTGTGTTCTAAATTCTACCTCAACACAAAAACACTACATCAATCAGTGGTAGAAAAATATTGGCCTCAGTCAGGGCTTGTGTGCCACTGCTGTGTGTGCTATCTCTCATTCAGTGGGCCATAGAAAGCATTTTTTTTTTTTCCTTGATTTGTGTTCTAAAATCTACCTCAACACAAAAACACTACATCAATCAGTGGGAGAAAAATATTGGCCTCAGTCAGGGCTTGTGTGCCACTGCTGTGTGTGCTATCTCTCATTCAGTGGGCTATAGAAAGCCTATTTATTTATTTATTTTTTTTCTTATTATTTGGTTTCTAAAGTCTCCCTGAAAAAAAAAAAAAAAAAAAAACAGTGGGAGAGTAATATTGCCCTTTCAGCTTGTGTGCCAGTCTTGACTCCTCGGTGTGCCACCTCTCTCTCATTCAGTGGGCCATAGAAAGCCTATTTATTTTTTTGGTTTTTTTAATATTATTTGGTTTCTAAAGTCTCCCTGAAAATAAAAAAAAAAAACTTAAAAAAACAGTGGGAGAGTAATATTGCCCTTTCAGCTTGTGTGCCAGTCTTGACTCCTGGGTGTGCCACCTCTCTCATTCAGTGGGCCATAGAAAGCCTATTTATTTATTTTTTTAAATATTATTGGGTTTCTAAAGTCTCCCTTAAAAAACAAAAAATACATAAAAAAACAGTGGGAGAGTAATATTGCCCTTTCAGCTTGTGTGCCAGTCTTGACTCCTGGGTGTGCCACCTCTCTCATTCAGTGGGCCATAGAAAGCCTATTTATTTTTTTTTTTAAATATTATTGGGTTTCTAAAGTCTCCCTTAAAAAACAAAAAATACATAAAAAAACAGTGGGAGAGTAATATTGCCCTTTCAGCTTGTGTGCCAGTCTTGACTCCTGGATGTGCCACCTCTCTCATTCAGTGGGCCATAGAAAGCATTTTTTTTTTTCCTTGATTTGTGTTCTAAAATCTACCTCAACACAAAAACACTACATCAATCAGTGGGAGAAAAATATTGGCCTCAGTCAGGGCTTGTGTGCCACTGCTGTGTGTGCTATCTCTCATTCAGTGGGCTATAGAAAGCCTATTTATTTATTTATTTTTTTTCTTATTATTTGGTTTCTAAAGTCTCCCTGAAAAAACAAAAAATACATAAAAAAACAGTGGGAGAGTAATATTGCCCTTTCAGCTTGTGTGCCAGTCTTGACTCCTGGGTGTGCCACCTCTCTCTCTCATTCAGTGGGCCATAGAAAGGCTATTTATTTTTTTGGTTTTTTTAATATTATTTGGTTTCTAAAGTCTCCCTGAAAAAAAAAAATAAATAAATTAGGTGGGAGATTAATATTGACATTAGTGCTTGAGTGACAGTCCTGCGTGTGTGTCATCTCTGTGATTTTGTGCCACAGAAAACAGAGTGTGTAACATTGTGCCTGATTTTCCTTGTGGTCTCACCAACCTGTTAAGGGATATTGAAATTATACTGAAGTTATAGCTCACCGTGTAAGTTGTTTGACAGCAACAAATAAAGTTACTTTGGTTAAGATTTTAAAACAATGAGGAAGTCTGGTGCAAGAGGTCGTCGTGGGCGTTCATTGTCAGCTGGTAATGATGGTAGTGGTAGTGGAGCATCAGGTGGTCGTGGGGATAAAAATATTCCACCTAAGTCTGGAGCTGTGGAGCCAGTTTCGTCGTCAGGCTACACAAGGCCTCGAACGCTCTCTTTTCTGGGAGTAGGAAAACCGCTTTTAAAGGCGGAGCAGCAACAGCAAGTTTTGGCTTACATTGCAGACTCAGCCTCTAGCTCTTTTGCCTCCTCTTCCGAAACTGGTAAATGTAAAAGCAGCGCGTCGCTTGTGGATGTTCACGGTCAGGGACAAGTCGCTTCCTTGTCCTCCTTAGCAAAAACTACAACAAGAGAGAAGGATGCAGCAGGCGACACAACGGGTCACTCCATGGAGCTCTTTACACATACCGTCCCTGGCTTAGAAAGTGAAACATTTAACAGGCCATGCCCATTACAAGTATATTCTGACATGGAGTGCACTGATGCACAGCCACAGCCAGAGTACTATGCTGCTCCTTTGACTCAGACCACCACATTGCCCTCTCAGGGTACAGATCCACAATCAGACCCTGATGAGACTATGTTGCCCCGCCACGAACGCTATACCACCGACCGACACAGTGACACAGACGAAGTTGCACACGAGCTCGAAGAGGAGGTAATAGATGACCCAGTTATTGACCCCGATTGGCAGCCATTGGGGGAACAGGGTGCAGGCGGCAGTAGTTCAGAAGCGGAGGTGGAGGAGGGGCCGCAGCAGGCATCAACATCGCAACAGGTTCCATCTGCCGGGCCCGTATCTGGCCCAAAACGCGTGTCAAAGCCAAAACCTGTTGGAGGACAGCGTGGCCATCTGGTTAAAGCTCAGTCTGCAATCCCTGAAAAGGGATCCGAGTCTAGGAAGAGTGCAGTCTGGCATTTTTTTAAACAACATCCAACTGATCAGCGCAAAGTCATCTGTCAAAAATGTTCAACTAGCTTAAGCAGAGGTCAGAATCTGAAAAGTCTAAATACTAGTTGCATGCATAGACACTTAACCACCATGCATTTTCAAGCCTGGACTAACTACCAAACGTCCCTTAAGGTTGTAGCACCCTCGGCCAATGAAGCTAGTCAGCAACGCAACATCCCTTCCGTCACTGTAAGGCCACCATTTTCCGCACCACCGGCAGTATCTGTGCAGGTTTCTTTGCCAGCCAAAAGCAGTCAGGGTCAGGGAACCACCAGTTTTGTAGGAGGAAATATTGCATCTAGGGCACCGGCGGAAACAATACCGTCTCCAACCGTCTCTCAGTCTGCCATGTACACCGGCACACCCGAAAGTTCCACGATCTCCAGCTCTCCAGTCCAGCTCACCCTACATGAGACTCTGGTTAGAAAAAGGAAGTACTTATCCTCGCATCCGCGTACACAGGGTTTTAACGCCCACATAGCTAGACTAATCTCGTTAGAGATGATGCCCTACCGGTTAGTTGAAAGCGAAGCTTTCAAAGCCCTGATGGAGTACGCTGAACCACGATACGAGCTACCCAGTCGACACTTTTTTTCCAGAAAAGCCATCCCAGCCCTGCACCAGCATGTTAAACAGCGCATCGTCCATGCACTCAGGCAATCTGTGAGTACAAAGGTGCACCTGACTACAGATGCATGGACCAGTAGGCATGGCCAGGGACGTTATGTGTCCATCACGGCACACTGGGTGAATGTGGTGGATGCAGGGTCCACAGGCGACATCAATTTAGGGACAGTTGTGCCTAGCCCACGGTCTAGGAAACAGTTGGCTGTAGGCGTTCGCACCCCCTCCTCCTCCTCCTCCTCGTCCTCCTGCAGAAGCTACAGCTCTTCCACAGAACGCAGTCTGCCAACCACTCCATCGGCAGATGACACTGTTGCACACCAGTTGTCCCATTATGGGCCAGCTACTGCCAAGCGTCAGCAGGCTGTATTGGCTATGAAGTGTTTGGGCGACAACAGACACACCGCGGAAGTTCTATCCGAGTTCTTGCAACAAGAAACGCAGTCGTGGCTGGGCACAGTAGATCTTGAGGCAGGCAAGGTAGTGAGTGATAACGGAAGGAATTTCATGGCTGCCATCTCCCTTTCCCAACTGAAACACATTCCTTGCCTGGCTCACACCTTAAACCTGGTGGTGCAGTGCTTATTGAAAACTTATCCTGGGTTCTCCGACCTGCTCCTCAAAGTGCGTGCACTTTGCTCACATATCCGACGTTCGCCTGTACACGCCAGCCGTATGCAGACCTATCAGCGGTCTTTGAACCTTCCCCAGCATCGCCTAATCATAGACGTTGCAACAAGGTGGAACTCAACACTGCACATGCTTCAGAGACTGTGCGAACAGAGGCGTGCTGTTATTTATTTTTGGGAGGATACACGGGCAGGCAGTAGGATAGCAGACATGGAGTTGTCAGGTGTGCAGTGGTCTAAGATACAAGACATGTGTCAAGTCCTTCAGTGTTTTGAGGAATGCACACGGCTGGTTAGTGCAGACAACGCCGTAATAAGCATGAGCATCCCCCTAATGCGTCTGCTGATGCAAAGTTTGACGCACATAAAGGAGCAGGCGTCTGCACCAGAGGAAGAGGAAAGCCTTGATGACAGTCAGCCATTGTCTGGTCAGGGCAGTGTACAGGACGAGGTAGCGGGCGAAGAGGAGGTGGAGGACGAGGAGGGTGATGGGGATGAGTATATTTTTAATGCCAAACCTTTCCCGGGGGCACAGGAAATTGGTTGCGTGTCACGGCCGGGTTCTGGTTTTTTGAGGGACACAAGTGACGTAGATTTGCCTGCAACTGCCCCTCAACCAATCACAACCGGAGATTTGACAACTGGAACTTTGGCCCACATGGCGGATTATGCCTTACGTATCCTAAAAAGGGACACACGCATTACGAAAATGATGAACGATGACGATTACTGGTTGGCCTGCCTCCTTGATCCACGCTATAAAGGCAAATTGCAAAATATTATGCCACATGAGAACTTGGAACTAATATTAGCAACCAAACAATCAACTCTTGTTGACCGTTTGCTTCAGGCATTCCCAGCACACAGCGCACGTGATCGTTCTCACACGAGCTCCAGGGGGCAGCAGACTAGGAGTGTTAGGGGTGCACACATCAGAAGTGGCGTTGGACAGAGGGGTTTTCTGACCAGGTTGTGGAGTGATTTTGCTATGACCGCAGACAGGACAGGTACTGCTGCATCAATTGAAAGTGACAGGAGACAACATTTGTCCAGTATGGTTACTAACTATTTTTCATCCCTTATCGATGTTCTCCCTCAACCGTCATTCCCATTTGATTACTGGGCCTCCAAATTAGACACCTGGCCAGAATTGGCAGAATATGCATTGCAGGAGCTTGCTTGCCCGGCAGCAAGTGTCCTATCAGAAAGAGTATTCAGTGCTGCAGGTTCAATATTAACCGAAAAAAGGACTCGTCTGGCTACCCAAAATGTTGACGATCTAACATTCATTAAAATGAACCACAACTGGATTTCGAAATCTTTTGCCCCACCTTGCCCGGCCGACACCTAGCTTTCCTATGAAAAGCTCTTGCCTGTGAATTACTTTTCTAATGTCTAATTTGCTGCAGCTGATTGTACAGCATACGACATGTTTACACCTCCCTAAATGGCAAAACTCCCCACACGGGGCCGTGGTATCGCGACTTGGCGCAAGCACCCGTGAGACTGCTGTTTGTCTGAAGAGGTGGGTGTGCTCGCTTTTGGTTGACGGCATTGCTACTGGGTCCCTCATAGTACAATGTAGTGTCTCTGGCGGTGGCGGTGCGCACCCAACGTCAGACACACCGTTGTAACATGAGGGGCCCTGGGGCGGTCCCGCCGGCCTCAAGAGAGTTCCCCCCTACCCCAGCTCAAAATGTGCTCTACCACGTGCAAAATTATGTCGCACAGCTCCACCAATCTTTAGTCTATTCGCTGACATCATTCAATGTCTGGCACTGACAATACAAATTTGTAGACATCTATGATGCAACTTAAAGTAGTCTGTGTCTGTGTCCTATATTGGCACCATTAAATAGTTACTGCCAAATTACTATGTCAGAAACTCAGTAGATGAGCCCACCCCTGTACCTAAGTATGCCACCTTTTTTTTTGTTTTGGTTGTTTTGCGAGACATTAACATCTATTTATATTTTGGGAGTACTGGGACAGACACTCCTTGCACTACTCCTCCACTCACCACCAAGCTGCCTGTGTATCCATGTAACCGCTGTAAAGCTGCCATGAGCCTATTGTTTGTTATTTTAGGCCTTTGATAGCCTGTCTGCGGTCCCTACTTTAAATACTCCTCCACTCATCACCAGCTGCCTGCCCGTGTATCCATGTAACCGCTGTAAAACTGCCATAAGCCTATTGTTTGTTATTTTAGGCCTTTGATAGCCTGTCTGCGGTCCCTACTTTAAATACTCCTCCACTCATCACCAGCTGCCTGCCCGTGTATCCATGTAACCGCTGTAAAACTGCCATAAGCCTATTGTTTGTTATTTTAGGCCTTTGATAGCCTGTCTGCGGTCCCTACTTTAAATACTCCTCCACTCATCACCAGCTGCCTGCCCGTGTATCCATGTAACCGCTGTAAAACTGCCATAAGCCTATTGTTTGTTATTTTAGGCCTTTGATAGCCTGTCTGCGGTCCCTACTTTAAATACTCCTCCACTCATCACCAGCTGCCTGCCCGTGTATCCATGTAACCGCTGTAAAACTGCCATAAGCCTATTGTTTGTTATTTTAGGCCTTTGATAGCCTGTCTGCGGTCCCTACTTTAAATACTCCTCCACTGACCACCAAGCTGCCTGCCCGTGTATCCATGTAACCGCTGTAAAACTGCCATGAGCCTATTGTTTGTTATTTTAGGCCTTTGATAGCCTGTCTGCGGTCCCTACTTTAAATACTCCTCCACTGACCACCAAGCTGCCTGCCCGTGTATCCATGTAACCGCTGTAAAACTGCCATAAGCCTATTGTTTGTTATTTTAGGCCTTTGATAGCCTGTCTGCGGTCCCTACTTTAAATACTCCTCCACTCATCACCAGCTGCCTGCCCGTGTATCCATGTAACCGCTGTAAAACTGCCATAAGTCTATTGTTTGTTATTTTAGGCCTTTGATAGCCTGTCTGCGGTCCCTACTTTAAATACTCCTCCACTCACCACCAAGCTGCCTGTGTATCCATGTAACCGCTGTAAAACTGCCATGAGCCTATTGTTTGTTATTTTAGGCCTTTGATAGCCTGTCTGCGGTCCCTACTTTAAATACTCCTCCACTGACCACCAAGCTGCCTGCCCGTGTATCCATGTAACCGCTGTAAAACTGCCATGAGCCTATTGTTTGTTATTTTAGGCCTTTGATAGCCTGTCTGCGGTCCCTACTTTAAATACTCCTCCACTGACCACCAAGCTGCCTGCCCGTGTATCCATGTAACCGCTGTAAAACTGCCATGAGCCTATTGTTTGTTATTTTAGGCCTTTGATAGCCTGTCTGCGGTCCCTACTTTAAATACTCCTCCACTCACCACCAAGCTGCCTGTGTATCCATGTAACCGCTGTAAAGCTGCCATGAGCCTATTGTTTGTCATTTTAGGCCTTTGATAGCCTGTCTGCGGTCCCTACTTTAAATACTCCTCCACTCACCACCAAGCTGCCTGCCCGTGTATCCATGTAACCGCTGTAAAACTGCCATGAGCCTATTGTTTGTTATTTTAGGCCTTTGATAGCCTGTCTGCGGTCCCTACTTTAAATACTCCTCCACTGACCACCAAGCTGCCTACCCGTGTATCCATGTAACCGCTGTAAAACTGCCATAAGCCTATTGTTTGTTATTTTAGGCCTTTGATAGCCTGTCTGCGGTCCCTACTTTAAATACTCCTCCACTCATCACCAGCTGCCTGCCCGTGTATCCATGTAACCGCTGTAAAACTGCCATGAGCCTATTGTTGGTTATTTTAGGCCTTTGATAGCCTGTCTGCGGTCCCTACTTTAAATACTCCTCCACTGA
This sequence comes from Ranitomeya variabilis, assembly GCF_051348905.1. Lineage (NCBI taxonomy): Eukaryota > Metazoa > Chordata > Amphibia > Anura > Dendrobatidae > Ranitomeya > Ranitomeya variabilis. Next base: position 570,748,262 of record NC_135232.1, read on the forward strand.
CCACCAAGCTGCCTGCCCGTGTATCCATGTAACCGCTGTAAAACTGCCATGAGCCTATTGTTTGTTATTTTAGGCCTTTGATAGCCTGTCTGCGGTCCCTACTTTAAATACTCCTCCACTCACCACCAAGCTGCCTGTGTATCCATGTAACCGCTGTAAAGCTGCCATGAGCCTATTGTTTGTTATTTTAGGCCTTTGATAGCCTGTCTGCGGTCCCTACTTTAAATACTCCTCCACTGACCACCAAGCTGCCTGCCCGTGTATCCATGTAACCGCTGTAAAACTGCCATGAGCCTATTGTTTGTTATTTTAGGCCTTTGATAGCCTGTCTGCGGTCCCTACTTTAAATACTCCTCCACTGACCACCAAGCTGCCTGCCCGTGTATCCATGTAACCGCTGTAAAACTGCCATGAGCCTATTGTTTGTTATTTTAGGCCTTCGAAGCCTGTCTGCGGTCCCTCCTTCCACTAGGCCTCCACTGACCAGACCACTGCTGCCCGTGTACCCCTGGAACCAATTATAAAGTGCCTACAGCCAGCTCATTTTTTTATGTTAGGCCTTCGAAGCCTGTCTAAGGTCCCTCCTTCCACTAGGCCTCCACTCACCTGACCACTGCTGCCCGTGTACCCCTGGAACCAATAATAAAGTGCCTACAGCCAGCCCATTTTATTGTGTTAGGCCTTCGAAGCCTGTCTAAGGTCCCTCCTTCCACTAGGCCTCCACTGACCAGACCACTGCTGCCCGTGTACCCCTGGAACCAATTTTAAAGTGCCTACAGCCAGCCCATTTTATTATGTTAGGCCTTTGAAGCCTGTCTAAGGTCCCTCCTTCCACTAGGCCTCCACTGACCAGACCACTGCTGCCCGTGTACCCCTGGAACCAATAATAAATTGCCTACAGCCAGCCCATTTTATTATGTTAGGCCTTTGAAGCCTGTCTGCGGTCCCTCCTTCCACTAGGCCTCCACTGACCAGACCACTGCTGCCCGTGTACCCCTGGAACCAATAATAAAGTGCCTACAGCCAGCCCATTTTATTGTGTTAGGCCTTCGAAGCCTGTCTAAGGTCCCTCCTTCCACTAGGCCTCCACTGACCAGACCACTGCTGCCCGTGTACCCCTGGAACCAATTTTAAAGTGCCTACAGCCAGTCCATTTTATTATGTTAGGCCTTTGAAGCCTGTCTAAGGTCCCTCCTTCCACTAGGCCTCCACTGACCAGACCACTGCTGCCCGTGTACCCCTGGAACCAATAATAAAGTGCCTACAGCCAGCCCATTTTATTATGTTAGGCCTTTGAAGCCTGTCTGCGGTCCCTCCTTCCACTAGGCCTCCACTGACCAGACCACTGCTGCCCGTGTACCCCTGGAACCAATAATAAAGTGCCTACCGCCAGCCCATTTTATTATGTTAGGCCTTCGAAGCCTGTCTAAGGTCCCTCCTTCCACTAGGCCTCCACTCACCTGACCACTGCTGCCCGTGTACCCCTGGAACCAATAATAAAGTGCCTAGAGCCTATTTTTTTATTTAATTTAATATTAATAAAGCCAGGATGAACTACGATATACCACGCTATGAGCTACCCAGTTGACAATTCTTTTGCGAGAAAAGCCATCCCACCCCTCCACCTGCATGTTAAAGACCGCATTGTCCTTGCATTCTGTCAATTTGTCAGTCCAAAGGTATACCTGACAACAGACACATGGACCTGTAGGCCTGGCCACGGAAGGTTACGTGTCCTTTGTGGCTAAATGGGTTAATGTATTGGATGCATGGTCCACACAGGGGACAGCCTGCAAAGTCTGTCTGCAGTCCCTAATTCAAGTTGTCCTCAACTGAATAAAGCTGAGCTTCTACCTTCTGGCTCTGATTAACTGCTGTTTTTAAAAAAATTGGCTGTTCCGTCCTTCTAAAGGTGTCTGCCCCTGCCTGGTGTTGTCCTCAACTGAATAAAGCTGAGCTTCAACCTTCAGTTCCAAACATACAACAGAAAACTGGTACAATACAAAAAGTGGCCTCCAGCTACAAAAACTTTCTCCTACAAGTAGTTAACTGACAGTTTTTTTTCCAGTGAAAACACAGATATGGCATCCAACGAGTGTTGTCCTGTCTCGTCTTCTTTATATTATTGCCAAGAAGCTGCAACTGAATAAAGCTGAGCTTCAACCTTCAGTTCCAAATTACCATTTTTAAAAAAGCAATTGGCTGTTCCGGCCTACTAAAGGTGTCTGTCTGCCCCTGCCTGGTGTTGTCCTCAACTGAATAAAGCTGAGCTTCAACCTTCTGTTCCAAATTACCATTTTTAAAAATGCAATTGGCTGTTCCGGCCTACTAAAGGTGAATGTCTGCCCCTGCCTGGTGTTGTCCTCAACTGAATAAAGCTGAGCTTCTACCTTCTGCCTCTTACTAACTGCTGTTTTTTTAAAAAATTGGCTGTTCCGGCCTACTAAAGGTGTCTGTCTGCCCCTGCCTGGTGTTGTCCTCAACTGAATAAAGCTGAGCTTCAACCTTCAGTTCCAAATTACCATTTTTAAAAATGCCATTGGCTGTTCCGGCCTACTAAAGGTGTCTGTCTGCCCCTGCCTGGTGTTGTCCTCAACTGAATAAAGCTGAGCTTCAACCTTCTGTTCCAAATTACCATTTTTAAAAATGCAATTGGCTGTTCCGGCCTACTAAAGGTGAATGTCTGCCCCTGCCTGGTGTTGTCCTCAACTGAATAAAGCTGAGCTTCAACCTTCAGTTCCAAATTACCATTTTTAAAAATGCAATTGGCTGTTCCGGCCTACTAAAGGTGTCTGTCTGCCCCTGCCTGGTGTTGTCCTCAACTGAATAAAGCTGAGCTTCAACCTTCTGTTCCAAATTACCATTTTTAAAAAGGCAATTGGCTGTTCCGGCCTACTAAAGGTGTCTGTCTGCCCCTGCCTGGTGTTGTCCTCAACTGAATAAAGCTGAGCTTCTACCTTCTGCCTCTTACTAACTGCTGTTTTTTTAAAAAATTGGCTGTTCCGGCCTACTAAAGGTGTCTGTCTGCCCCTGCCTGGTGTTGTCCTCAACTGAATAAAGCTGAGCTTCAACCTTCAGTTCCAAATTACCATTTTTAAAAATGCCATTGGCTGTTCCGGCCTACTAAAGGTGTCTGTCTGCCCCTGCCTGGTGTTGTCCTCAACTGAATAAAGCTGAGCTTCAACCTTCAGTTCCAAATTACCATTTTTAAAAATGCAATTGGCTGTTCCGGCCTACTAAAGGTGTCTGTCTGCCCCTGCCTGGTGTTGTCCTCAACTGAATAAAGCTGAGCTTCAACCTTCAGTTCCAAATTACCATTTTTAAAAATGCCATTGGCTGTTCCGGCCTACTAAAGGTGTCTGTCTGCCCCTGCCTGGTGTTGTCCTCAACTGAATAAAGCTGAGCTTCAACCTTCAGTTCCAAATTACCATTTTTAAAAATGCCATTGGCTGTTCCGGCCTACTAAAGGTGTCTGTCTGCCCCTGCCTGGTGTTGTCCTCAACTGAATAAAGCTGAGCTTCTACCTTCTGCCTCTTACTAACTGCTGTTTTTTTAAAAAATTGGCTGTTCCGGCCTACTAAAGGTGTCTGTCTGCCCCTGCCTGGTGTTGTCCTCAACTGAATAAAGCTGAGCTTCAACCTTCTGTTCCAAATTACCATTTCTAAAAATGCCATTGGCTGTTCCGGCCTACTAACGGTGTCTGTCTGCCCCTGCCTGGTGTTGTCCTCAACTGAATAAAGCTGAGCTTCAACCTTCAGTTCCAAATTACCATTTTTAAAAATGCCATTGGCTGTTCCGGCCTACTAATGGTGTCTGTCTGCCCCTGCCTGGTGTTGTCCTCAACTGAATAAAGCTGAGCTTCAACCTTCTGTTCCAAATTACCATTTTTAAAAATGCAATTGGCTGTTCCGGCCTACTAAAGGTGTCTGTCTGCCCCTGCCTGGTGTTGTCCTCAACTGAATAAAGCTGAGCTTCTACCTTCTGCCTCTTACTAACTGCTGTTTTTTTAAAAAATTGGCTGTTCCGGCCTACTAAAGGTGTCTGTCTGCCCCTGCCTGGTGTTGTCCTCAACTGAATAAAGCTGAGCTTCAACCTTCAGTTCCAAATTACCATTTTTAAAAATGCAATTGGCTGTTCCGGCCTACTAAAGGTGTCTGTCTGCCCCTGCCTGGTGTTGTCCTCAACTGAACAAAGCTGAGCTTCCACATTCTGGCTTTCGCCCTATACTATCAGATATTAAACTGCATTTGGCCTACTAGTGTGGTTATGCCCTTGAAACAGTGTCTGCTGCTCTTGGGTTTGCTACTCCACTGAACAAAGCAATGCCGCCTGTTTAGTCCTGTTACCAATTTTGAACTGCATTTAGCCTACTTTATTCTTTGGCCCTATATCTGTTTCCTCCTCATCCTGCCCATTGCCCAGCCACTGCTAGATGAGTCTGCTGGTACATTGACCTAGACCACTACATTCCCCTTATACTCTACACAGCCAGAATCTGACCCTGCTGAAAGTAAGGTTCCCCTTCCCGCATGTTATACCACCTTACACAGGGACAGAGAGGAAGGTGCAGATGAAAGTGCAGGTTCCTTCATCAGGTGGGGGGGCATACTCGTTGGCGACGTCACTGGCACAGGGCCCCTCAGAGTACGCAAAAGTGTCGCTGCTGGTGGGAGGCGCCCCCGCCATGCAAACACACATCGCTGTACTTTGAGGGGCCCTGTGCCAGTGCCAATGCGAACGAGTGGGCCCCCCCTGCTTGCTCAGGATCACAGCACTTGCAACGTTGAAATACTTACCTTTCCCTGCAACACCGCCGTGACGTAGTCCGCATTTCCTGGGCCCACGAAAAACTTGAGCCGGCCCTACTCCCCCCACAACTTTTGCCAAATGACCCCCAATTCCCTATGCCCAACTATTATTATAAAGTTAATTAAGATTGACAAGCTTCAGAAACAAGAATGGATGTTTTTGGCATTAAAATGGGCACTGTAGGTGTTTTCCTGGCCTCCACTCACTGCCGACTATGCTTCCCCATTGACTTGCATTGGGTTTCGTGTTTCGGTCGATCCCCGACTTTTAGCGATAATCGGCCGACTGCACTCGACTCGACTCTGGACAAAATCGGGTTTCACAAAACCCGACTCGATCTTAAAAAAATGAAAGTCGCTCAACTCTAGTGGTGAGTTATCTAGGTAAGAGATTGAACAGAGCCGGGCAAAGACCAGGTCCAGGGTGTTACCGTCTTTGTGTGTTTCAGAGGTTGAGAGCTGTGAGAGGCCTAGGGAAGTGGTTAGTGATAGAAGCTGGGATGCAGATGTGGAAGTGGGGCTGTTAATGGGAATGTTGAAGTCTCCCAGGATAAGGGTTGGTAGTTCTGAGGACATGAAGTGCGGCAGCCAGGCTGAGAAGTGGTCCAGGAAGTGGGTGGGTGAGCCTGGGGGCCGGTATATGAGCGCTACTCTGAGGGAGAGGGGACAGAAGAGCCTGATGGTGTGGACCTCAAAAGAAGGGAATGAAAGTGAAGGAACTGGGGGTATAACCTGGAACGTGCATTGGGGGGACAAGAGTATGCCGACTTCACCACCAGGTCTGTTAGTGGGTCTTGGGGAATGGGAGAATTGTAAGCCACCATGAGAAATGGCAGCAGGGGAGACAGTGTCAGAGTCTTTGATCCAGGTTTCAGTGAGGGCCAACAGATTGAGAGAGTTGTTCAGAAAGTAGTTGTGCAGGAAAGGAAGCTTGTTACATACAGACCGTGGATTCCAAAGGGCACAATTGAAAGAGAGAGATAAGGGAGTGCAAGTAATATTAATAAGGTTAGTATGGTTTTGATATGAGGTAGGGTAGCGGTTGAGGTTGGGGGATGGGGGACCGGGGTTGGGGGATATGTCCCCTGAAATCAGTAGGAGTAACAAGATAAAAAGCAAGTAGTTTTTTGAAATGTTTGAAGTTTTTTTGTGCAGTGTGTTTGGGTAAGGTGGGCTGAGGTTTTTCAGGAAGGTGAGAAGTGCATGGGAGCTGTACATGGCAGATGGAAGCAGTGAGGAGCTGATGTGTATGAGTCGTGGTGGAGGGGGGATTGGGCGGTGAATGTGGATTGCAAGGGAGCATAGTAGGATAGGAATAAAGCACATGGTGAAAAGGGAGAGCAGAGTGTGGTTTACCTGACTCCTGCCCTGACTAACTGCCATGAAATAGCTGCTGTATCACGACGCTTTGCTTCTGTGACACACCCCCACTAGCGTGCACCCCTAAGGATGGTTCTACATTTATAGTTCAGTGATGGGTCAGGAGAAATGGATTATGGGACCAGGGTGGGGATAATTTGGCAGCTGGGGCCAGCACACCAGGGGGTGGTTAAATGATCAAAGGCATTGTGGCTGGCAACATGCTATAACATCTTCACGTGATTGTATCTAGAGTGGCCACAGTAATGGATATACATCAAACAGTGAGTACATCCTACAATACAACCAATGAATTATACCAAACATTACGCAGGCACATAAAAATAAGTTGCTAGATGGTACAGTGGCAGATGACAGACAGCAGACAGCAAGCAGAGGTGGGAGGCTATACCATTAGAGTTTATTGCAGCAGATGAGACATGAGACAGCAAGCAGAGGTGGGAGGTTATACCATTAGAGTCTATTGCAGCAGATGAGACATGAGACAGCAAGCAGAGGTGGGAGGCTATACAATTAGAGTCTATTGCAGCAGGTGAGACATGAGACAGCAAGCAGAGGTGGGGATATACGTTTTAAAGAACTGAAAATGCTCATTTGTGGAATTTGCAGCATTAGGAGGTCACATTCACTGATCAAAAAAGCTATTTAACTCCAAAACATCCTAACAGGTCAAGTTACATGTTAACATAGTAACCCTTCTTTGATATCACCTTCACAATTCTTGCATCCATTGAACTTGTGCGTTTTTGGAGAGTTTCTGCTTGTATTTCTTTGCATGAAGTCAGAATAGCCTCCCAGAGCTGCTGTTTTGATGTGAACTGCCTCCCACCCTCATAGATCTTTTGCTTGATGATCCTCTAAAGGTTCTCTATAGGGTTGAGGTCAGGGGAAGATGGTGGCCACACCATGAGTTTATCTCCTTTTATGCCCATAGCAGCCAATGACTCAGAGGTATTCTTTGTAGCATGAGATGGTGCATTATCATGCATGAAGATGATTTTGCTCCTGAAGGCATGTTTCTGCTTTTTATACCATGGACGAAAGTTGTCAGTCAGAAACTCTATATACTTTACAGAGGTCATTTTCACACCTTCAGGAACCTTAAAGGGCCTTACCAGCTGTTTCCCCATGATTCCGGCCCAAAACATAACTCCTCCACCGCCTTGCTGACGTCGCAGCCTTGTTGGGACATGGTGACCATCCACCAACCATCCACTACTCCATCCATCTGGACCATCCAGGGTTGCTTGACACTCATCAGTAAACAAGACAGTTTGAAAATGAGTCTTCATGTGTGTCTGGGCCCACTGCAATCGTTTCTGCTTGTGAACACTGTTTAAGGGTGGCCGAATAGTAGGTTTGTGCACCACAGCAAGCCTTTGAAGGATCCTACACCTTGAGGTTCGAGGGACTCCAGAGGCACCAGCAGCTTCAAATATCTGTTTGCTGCTTTGTAATGGTATTTTGGCAGCTGCTCAATGAATTTGTTGGGCAGAAACCTTCCTCATTATGCCTTTATCTGCATGAACTCGGTCTGTGCTCTGTTTCAGTCACAAATCTATTCACAGTATAATGATCACTCTTAAGTTTTCGTGAAATATCTAATGTTTTCATCCCTTGACCAAGGCATTGCACTATTTGATGCTTTTCGGCAGCAGAGAGATCCTTTTTCTTTCCCATGTTACTTGAAAACTGTGGCCTGCTTAATAATGTGTAACATCATTTTTAAGTAGATTTCCTTTAATTAGAATCACCTGGAAAACTAATTATCACATGTGTTTAAGATTGATGTCAGTGATCCATTGAGCCCTGAGACACAATACCATCCATGAGTTTATTTGAAAAACAAAACAATTAAATCTTTATGACACTTAAATCCAAATTGCATAATAATTTGGAACACGCTGTAAAAACCTTAGCATGTGTCAGACTTGACCTCAGTGTGTGAATAAGAGCAGACAAAAGGACCAGGTCCCGACCAATGGCCACCTGTCAGGGGAAGCCTTTAAATGTAATTTCCAGCTCAAGAGAGGGAGGCCACACCCTGGCTGCACAGAATGCAAATACGGAGGAAAAAAAAAGAGCTTGATTTAAGTTGGTACTAGTGTTGAGCATTCCGATACCGCAAGTATCGGGTATCGGCCGATACTTGCGGTATCGGAATTCCGATACCGAGATCCGATACTTACCGCATATCGGATACCGGAATCGGAAGTTCCCAGAATTCAAACAGCACAAATTCAGCCAATGAGGAATGATTACAAGTGTGGGCACATCCTGTTCAGCATGGTGGGCATGTAACTACTGGCAAGGCTGTGATTGGCTGCTGAAATGATGTCATGATGCACTATAAAAAACGCTGCCGCCCTTTCTGGCTCACTCTGCTGTGAATTCAGTTAGGCATAGGACGCTGTGTTCTGACTGAGGGCCAGTTGAGATAGCGATTTGCTTCTTTGTGCTTTTCCCAGGCTAATTTAGCAACCGCTGTGTGTTCACCTTGCTTTTGCCTTGCAGCGCTGTTTTCACAGCGATCTGCAAGGTCTCTGTGTGTGTGTGTGTGTGAGTGCAGCCCACTCTCTAGTCTGTGTGCAGCCATAGCCGGTTGTATTCAGCTCAGGGTGGTTCACTGTCTCATACTTTTCTATCCATTCCATTGACCTTTTTTGCAAATAGTGCAGCCCGCTGCACATTTTTTCAAATAATTCCTATTAGTGGCTTTCCACCCGTATCCAGCTAAATTGTGGAAAAACACTACATAGGTTAACATAGAGGAGGTTTTTTGGGCCTTGCAGCACCGTTTACGGCTGTCTGCACGGTCTCCGTGTGAGTGCAGCTCGCCCTGTAGTCAGTTCAGCCCCCAAAAAATAAATAAAAAATAAAGTTCACCAAACACACCACTTTACAGTTGTGTAGGCCACATTAGGTCATATTAAAGTCTAGTCCACACTTTAGAAAATTAGTGTTTCTTATACCTGTTAGGAGCTGTTCAGGAATAAGCACACTAAGCCGTTATTACTTTTCTGCTTATCTTTATCAGTCAACCAAGATGAAGAAGGCAGGGAGTAAGTCACGTGGGCGTGGGCGCGGAGCAGGGAGAGGACGTGGGGATTCTGTGCCTGCTGCGGGCACCGGTGACTCATCATCACCCAGTTTCAGCAGGGAACAGTCCTTCATGCGCAGCTTTGTTGGAAAGCGCCGTACACCGCTGCTGCGTGAAGACCAAATAGAAGCCGTTGTCGGATGGATGGCAGCTAACGCATCGACTTCAATTAGTGCCACATCCTCTCAGGCACAGAGCACTGGAGAGCACCCATCTGTCTCTTCACCACCTGCCAAATTGTCCAGGCAGTCAGAGAGCCCAGGACGGGAGCCGTCTCTACTTCTGTTCTCTGAATCTCTTGGCTTGGAAACAGGGGGCCAGCCAAGCAGCATTGGATAAATGGAAGAAGAGGCAGTGTGCAGTGATGCCCAACAGCTTTTTCTCTCTAAGTCTGAAGAGGCTGGTGGGCCAGTGCCTCCGGTCACCACACCACAGTACGCATCCGCTGATGACACTCAGGTGCCACTTTCTGGTGCGGGCTGTGCTGCTGAGACTACCCAGGAGGAGCAGTTGGTGGCAGAGGATAGTGTAGATGATGAGGTCCTTGACCCATCGTGGTGTGAGGGACAGGAAGGTGGTGGGAGCAGCTCTGAAGAAGAGATTCCCCGAACGGGCCAAAGAGGGAGAGGGAGGGGGAAGACTGCGGAGCCTGTAGCCTCCACTTCGGCACCCGTTAGGAGCATGCCTCTTCCAACAGCCAAAAAGGGCGCTCCCAAGACTTGCAGTGCCTGGGCCTTTTTTGACACAGTTGCAGATGACATTTGCTTTGTCAAATGCAAGGTGTGTCATCAGAAAATCAAAAGAGGGAGAAATGTCAGCAGCCTCAATACCTCAAATATGTGGAAACATGTGCGGACCAGGTACGCGGCGGAGTTACAAAAACACACTGAAGAGCTAGGCCAACCAACAGCGGCAGCTGCCACCTCTTCAGCTCGTGTTGCCTCTTCCTCCAGCTCACACACAGCTGGTTCGGCTTCCTCCCAGGATCGCCATGGAAGAACCTCTGGCACTGTTGTCCAGAGACCCACTGTAATTCCACCCACAGCACCACGTTCCCAGTCATCCTCACACTCCCAGCCCAGTCTACAGCCATCGGTAGTACAGGCATGGGAGAAAAGGCGGCCATTCTCGTCAAACCACCCACGAGCACAGGCTCTGAATGCAGGCATTGCCAATCTTCTGTCACTGGAAATGCTGTCATTCAGGCTGGTGGAGACTGACAGCTTCCGTGACTTGATGGCATTGGCAGTCCCACAGTACAATGTGCCAAACCGCTTTTATTTCAGCAGGCAAGCCGTCCCTGCCCTGCACAAGCATGTGGAGGAACACATAAAGCACGCGCTACTGAACGCCATCAGTAGCAAGGTCCACCTCACCACCGATGCGTGGACCAGTCACCATGGACAGGGGCGATACCTTTCCCTCACTGCCCATTGGGTTAATGTTGTTGAGCCGGGTACAGATCGTGCGAATGGTGCAGGACGTGTCCTGCTCACTACAAGGATTGCAGGAATCCAGTCTGTACGCATTGGCTCCTCCTCATACACAAGTTCCTCAGAATCATCGCTGCAGGAGAAGTCACAGTCCACCTCCACATGGACCCGTGAACGTTTACCTGTTACGACCGACATGAGCACAGCCGTGGCAAACGTCAACAGGCCATCTTGAAATTAATTTCTTTGGAGAATCGAAGCCACACAGCGCAGGAGCTCTGGAATGCCATCAAGCAGGAGAGCGATGTGTGGTTTGTGCCAGCGAATCTCCAGCCAGGCATGGTAGTGTGTGACAATAGCCGAAATCTGGTGGCAGCTCTGGGCCTCGGCAACCTCACTCACATCCCATGTCTGGCACATGTGCTCAACTTGGTCGTGCAGAGTTTTTTGAGGGACTATCCGGATCTTGATGCAGTGCTGCACAAGGTCCGCCTAGAGTGTGCTCACTTGCGGCGTTCCAGCACGGCAAGATAGCGCTTTGCAGCTCTGCAGCGCCGATTCCACCTTCCGGAACATCGCATCATATGTGACCTACCTACCAGGTGGAATTCCACGTTACATATGTTGGAGCAGTTGTGTGAGCAGCAGCAAGCAGTAATGGAGTACCAGCTGCATCAGGCGCAAAGAAGTCGCACTCCGCGCCGTTCAGACTTCACAACCACAGAATGGGCCACTATGAAGGACGTCTGCCAGGTTTTGCGTCCCTTCGATTATTCCACGCGGATGGCGAGTGCAGATGATACACTAGTCAGCATCACTGTCCCCCTTATCTGCCTGCTTCAACAAACACTGCAAGCGCTAAGGGATGATGTTGTGGAAGAGGTGGAGGATGAGGACTCACCATTTCCATCAGATTCTGGACAGTCAGCGCCACATGGTTCCTCACAAACGCGTAGGCAGGGGACACTTTGTGAGGAGGATGAGGAGGAGTCAATGGAGGAGGAAGACATTCATCCAGAGGAGGGAGTTACACAATTGTCCAGTAGTCAGTGTGTACAGCGAGGGTGGGGTGATGAAGAGCGGGCAGAGCTCACGCCTCAAGCAGGGGACAGCGTTTCTTGGCCAGTTGGCAGTCTGCAGCACATGGTTGATTACATGCTGCAGTGCCTGAGAAATGACCGGCGCATCGCCCACATTCTCAACATGGCTGATTATTGGGTGTACACCCTCCTCGATCCTCGCTCCCGGGACAACGTACAAAGCCTCATCACACCGTTGAACCGGGATCGTAAAATGCGGGAGTACCAAGACACACTGGTGAATTCCATCATCTTCTCCAGTCCAACTGAGAGAAGTGCTGCTAGTGCTTTACAAAGCAGCACAGTGATTCCAGGCAGTGGAGGAGGCTCTGCACAAAGAGGGAGCAGAAACAGTGCCTCTGCACAAGGCAAGACCAGTATGGCCCAACTGTGGCACAGTTTTGTGTGCCCGCCACAAATGTCTACTCCATCACAGTCAGCTCCAGTCAGCAGGAGGCAACGATTCCGTCAGATGGTGACAGACTACATGTCTTGCTCTCTTACTGTACTACCAGATGGCTCTTCCCCTTTCAAGTTTTGGGTCTCTAAGCTGGATACATGGCCAGAGCTAAGCCAGTATGCATTGGAGGTGCTGGCTTGCCCTGTGGCTAGTGTATTATCGGAACGTGTCTTTAGTGCTGCAGGTGGTGTACTAACTGACCGTCGCATGCGACTATCCTCCGATAACGTTGACCGGCTTACTTTCCTGAAAATGAACAAGGCCTGGATCTCGCAGGAATTTGCCACTCCTCTTCCTGATTAAATAATTGGGTGACTGTCTACAGTATCCAGGTCTCCTGTGTTCATCTTTCTACCACCTGAACTGTAATTCCTGGGCTCCAACACCGCCAGTTGAGGCTCAGAAGTGCCATCTGCACAGTCAAAACATACGACCCAGTGTTATTGGGTGTCAGTAACGTCAGCTGATCCCCAGCTGTGTAGCCGGCAATGTGTCCTGCGACCGCCACGCTGACACAACAACTGAAATTTCAGGGAACCTGTCCCCCCCCCAGGCGTTTGTTACTGAAAGAGCCACCTTGTGCAGCAGTAATGCTGCACAAGGAAAGGGTAGCTATTTTTGTTTAGCTCCTTGCACACGCAGAACTTAACACTTATAAAATGTGTCCACTGATACCGTAAAACCATCCCGTAGGTGGGACTTTCCTTCGTAATGTGACGCAGCACAGCCGTCATTCCTACCCCCTTGGCGCCATGCGCTGCCTCCTCAGCGTTGTTTGATTCTGTCACGGAGCCTGCACTGTTATGTTATCCCTTGGCCAGGCACACTTAGCGCTGCCCGTCTTCTGACATCATTTGGTGTCAGGCTGACTGCACCTGTGCGGCCGCACTGGCCGAGATCCCGCCTCGCAGTGTCTTCTGACTTAATCACACTGCGGGCCTGGGATCCATGGGCATGCGCAGTGCATATCTTCACCTCCGCCTCTCACTCATCTCCCTCCGCCTTCTTCAGAGTGTGCGCCGTCAGCTGATCCCTAATAGCATGCCACGGCCGTGACGCCGCACAGTCTGAAGAAGCCGGAGGGAGGGGAGTGAGAGGCGAGGATATGCACTGCGCATGCCCATGGATCCCAGGCCCGCAGTGGGATTACATTAGACGACACTGCAAGGCGGGATCTCAGGCAGCGCTGCCGCACAGGCGCAGCCAGCCTGACACCAAATGATGTCAGAAGACGGGCAGCGCTAAGTGCACCTGGCCAAGGGATAACATAACAGCGCAGGCTCCAGGACAGAATCAAACAACGCTGAGGAGGCGGTGCACGGTGCCAAGGGGGTAGGAATGACGGCTGTGCTGCGTCACATTACAAAGGAAAGTCCCACCTCCGGGACGGTTTAACGGTGTGAAGGGACACATTTCATAAGTGTCCAGTTCAGCCTTTGAAAGGAGCATAATTAAAAGAGCCACCTTTTCCTTTTGCATCATTAGTGCTGTACAAGATGGCTCTTTCAGCAACAAACGCCTGGGGTGGGGGTTAAAGGTTCACTTTCAACTTGCTCCAGTGCAGGCTTCGGCCTACACTCTGCTCCTCCTGCTGACCCTGGGCTCTAACACCGCCAGTTGGTGCCCGGAAGTGCTAGCTGCACAGAGAAAAACACCCGTCAATGTGTCAGTGGGGTTCAGCAACGCCAGCTGTTCCCTCGCTGTGTAGCCGGCAACGTGTCCTGCAAACGCCACGCAGACACAAAGCTGCCGCCAGTGCAGGCTTCGGCCTACACTCTGCTCCTCTGCTCCTCCTGCTGACCCTGGGCTCTAACATTGCCAGTTGGTGCCCGGAAGTGCTAGCTGCACAGAGAAAAACACCCGCCAATGTGTCAGTGGGGTTCATGTCATGTTTCCCAATGGCAGGGAATTTGTCAACGTAACACGGGCAAAAACAGGACGAGCTCTAGGGTGATGGAACCTGAGCTGACCGCGATCCTGAACCTCAACACTCAACTAACAGTAGCCGGGGGACGTTCCTGGGGGGGCCCTAGACGTCTCGCGCCAGCCGGAGATCTAGCTTCCCCTATCAGAAGAATAACAGACCTCACTTGCCTCCAGAGAAATATTCCCACAGAGATAGCAGCCTCCCACATATAATGACGGTGAAATGAGAGGAAGGCACAAACGTAGTTATGAAAACAGATTCAGCAAAATGAGGCCCGCTTAAGCTAGATAGCAGAGGATACAAAAGGTGAACTGCGCGGTCAGCTGAAAAACCCTTCAAAATACCATCCTGAAATTACTTGAACTCATGTGCCAACTCATGGTACATGAGTGGTAATTTCAGCCCACTAGAGCAACCAGCAGCAGAGAATTACATATCTGCAAGCTGGACTAAAAAACATGAAAGCAATCATGAAACAGGGAAATACAGACTTAGCTTGTCTTGAAGGCCTAGGAGCAGGTAACAGAGACACACACTGATACATTGATAGCCGGCAAGGGAATGACAGGAAAGCCAGGTTAAATAGGAAACACCCAGCCACTGATGGACAGGTGGAAACCAGAGACCGCAACCCACCAAAGTCACCCAGTACCAGTTGTAACCACCAGAGGGAGCCCAAAAACAGAATCCACAACAGTACCCCCCCCTTGAGGAGGGGTCACCGAACCCTCACGAGAACCCCCAGGGCGATCAGGATGAGCTCTATGGAAGGCGCGGACCAAATCAGTCGCATGAACATCAGAGGCGACCACCCAGGAATTATCCTCCTGACCATAACCCTTCCACTTAACCAAATACTGGAGTTTACGTCTGGAAACACGAGAATCCAAGATCTTCTCAACAACATACTCCAATTCTCCCTCCACCAGCACCGGAGCAGGAGGCTCAACCGAAGGAACAACGGGCACCTCATACCTCCGCAATAACGACCGATGGAACACATCATGAATAGCAAACGATGCTGGGAGATCCAAACGAAAAGATACAGGGTTAAGAATCTCCAAGATCTTATAAGGACCGATGAACCAAGGCTTAAACTTGGGAGAAGAGACCTTCATAGGGACAAAACGAGAAGACAACCACACCAAGTCCCCAACACGAAGTCGGGGACCCACGCGGTGACGACGATTAGCAAACTGCTGAGCCTTCTCCTGAGACAACTTCAAATTGTCCACCACCTGATTCCAAATCTGATGTAGCCTATTCACCACCATGTCCACTCCAGGACAATCCGAAGGCTCCACCTGACCAGAGGAAAAACGAGGATGAAACCCCGAATTACAAAAGAAAGGAGAAACCAAAGTAGCAGAACTAGCCCGATTATTAAGGGCAAATTCGGCCAGTGGCAAAAAGGCAACCCAGTCATCTTGATCAGCAGAAACAAAACACCTTAAATAAGTTTCCAAGGTCTGATTAGTTCGCTCCGTCTGGCCATTCGCCTGAGGATGGAATGCAGACGAGAAAGACAAATTAATGCCCATCTTAGCACAAAACGTCTGCCAAAATCTAGACACAAACTGGGATCCCCTGTCCGAAACGATATTCTCCGGAATCCCATGCAAACGAACCACGTTCTGAAAAAACAAAGGGACCAACTCAGAGGAGGAAGGCAACTTAGGCAAGGGTACCAAATGAACCATCTTAGAAAAGCGGTCACACACAACCCAGATAACGGACATTTTCTGTGAGACAGGGAGATCTGAAATAAAATCCATGGAAATGTGCGTCCAAGGCCTCTTCGGGATAGGCAAGGATAACAACAACCCACTGGCCCGAGAACAGCAAGGCTTAGCCCGAGCACACACTTCACAAGACTGCACAAAGGTGCGCCCATCCCTTGACAAGGAAGGCCACCAAAAAGACCTGGCCACCAAGTCTCTAGTACCAAATATTCCAGGATGACCAGCCAACACAGAAGAATGGACCTCGGAGATGACTCTACTGGTCCAATCATCCGGAACAAACAGTCTTTCTGGTGGACACCGATCAGGTTTATCCGCCTGAAACTCCTGCAATGCACGTCGCAAGTCTGGGGAGACGGCGGACAATATTACCCCATCCCTAAGGATGCCAGTAGGCCCAGAGTCTCCAGGAGAGTCAGGCACAAAACTCCTGGAAAGAGCATCTGCCTTCACATTCTTTGAACCTGGCAGGTATGAAACCACAAAATTGAAACGAGAAAAAAACAACGACCAACGAGCCTGTCTAGGATTCAAACGCCTGGCAGACTCAAGGTAAATCAGATTTTTGTGATCAGTCAAGACCACCACACGATGTCTAGCACCCTCAAGCCAATGACGCCACTCCTCAAATGCCCACTTCATGGCCAAAAGCTCCCGATTACCCACATCATAATTGCGCTCGGCGGGCGAGAATTTTCTAGAAAAGAACGCACATGGCTTCATCACCGAGCCATCGGAACTTCTCTGTGACAAAACCGCCCCCGCACCAATCTCGGAAGCATCAACCTCAACCTGAAAAGGAAGTGAAACATCTGGTTGACATAACACAGGAGCAGAAGAAAACCGGCGCTTAAGTTCCTGAAAGGCCTCCACAGCCGCAGGAGACCAATTAGCAACATCAGCACCCTTTTTAGTCAAATCAGTCAAAGGTTTAACAACACTGGAAAAATTAGAAATGAACCGACGATAAAAATTAGCAAAACCCAAGAACTTCTGAAGACTCTTAACAGATGTAGGTTGTGTCCAGTCACAAATCGCCTGAACCTTGACGGGATCCATCTCAATAGTAGAAGGAGAAAAAATGTACCCCAAAAAAGAAATCTTCTGGACTCCGAAGAGACATTTTGAGCCCTTCACAAACAGAGAATTGGCCCGCAGGACTTGAAACACTTTCCTGACCTGTAGAACATGAGACTCCCAGTCATCAGAAAACACCAAAATATCATCCAAATACACAATCATAAACTTATCCAGATATTCACGGAAAATATTGTGCATAAAGGACTGAAAGACTGAAGGAGCATTAGAAAGTCCAAAAGGCATTACCAAATACTCAAAATGGCCCTCAGGCGTATTAAATGCGGTTTTCCACTCATCACCCTGCTTTATCCGCACAAGATTATACGCACCGCGAAGATCTATCTTAGTGAACCACCTAGCCCCCTTAATGCGAGCAAACAAATCAGTCAATAATGGCAATGGATACTGATATTTGACTGTAATCTTATTCAGAAGGCGATAATCTATACAAGGCCTCAGGGAACCATCTTTTTTAGCCACGAAAAAAAAACCTGCTCCCAGAGGGGACTAAGATGGACGAATATGTCCCTTTTCCAAGGACTCCTTAATATAATTCCGCATAGCAGTATGCTCTGGCACTGACAGATTAAATAAACGACCCTTAGGGAACTTACTGCCAGGAATTAATTCTATAGCACAGTCACATTCCCTATGAGGAGGGAGCGAATTGAGCTTAGGCTCCTCAAAAACATCCCGATAGTCAGACAAAAACGCAGGGACCTCAGAAGGAGTAGATGAAGCGATTGAAATCAGAGGTGCATCATCATGAACCCCCTGACATCCCCAGCTTAACACAGACATTGTTTTCCAATCCAGGACTGGATTATGAGTTTGTAACCATGGCAGACCAAGCACTAGTACATCATGTAAATTATACAGTACAAGGAAGCGAATCACCTCCTGATGAACGGGAGTCATGCGCATGATCACTTGTGTCCAGTACTGCGGTTTATTCATAGCCAATGGTGTAGAGTCAATTCCCTTCAAAGGAATAGGAACTTTCAGAGGCTCCAGACTAAAACCGCAGCGTTTGGCAAATGACCAATCCATAAGACTCAGGGCAGCGCCCGAATCCACATAGGCATCGACAGAAATGGATGACAGTGAACAAATCAGAGTTACAGACAAAATAAACTTAGACTGCAGAGTACTAATGGCAAAAGATTTATCAACCTTTTTTGTGCGTTTAGAGCATGCTGATATAACATGAGCTGAATCACCACAATAAAAACACAATCCATTTTTCCGCCTATAATTTTGCCGTTCACTTCTGGACTGAATTCTATCACATTGCATAGTCTCAGGTGCCTGTTCAGAAGACACCGCCAACTGGTGCACAGGTTTGCGCTCCCGTAAACGCCGATCAATCTGAATGGCCATAGTCATAGACTCATTCAGACCTGTAGGCGCAGGGAACCCCACCATAATATCCTTAATGGCCTCAGAAAGACTATCTCTGAAGTTTGCAGCCAGGGCGCACTCATTCCACTGAGTAAGCACCGACCATTTCCGAAATTTTTGACAATATACTTCCGCTTCATCATGCCCCTGAGAGAGGGCCAATAAAGCCTTTTCAGCCTGAATCTCCAGGTTAGGTTCCTCATAGAGCAATCCCAGTGCCAGAAAAAACGCATCCACACTGAGCAATGCAGGATCCCCTGGTGCCAATGCAAATGCCCAATTCTGAGGGTCGCCCCACAGGAAAGATATTACAATCTTCACCTGCTGAGCAGGGTCTCCAGAGGAGCGAGATTTCAAAGAAAGAAACAATTTGCAATTGTTCCTGAAATTCAGGAAGGTAGATCTATCTCCAGAAAAAAACTCTGGAATAGGAATTCTAAGTTCAGACATAGGAGTGTGAACAACAAAATCCTGTATATTTTGAACTTTTGCAGCGAGATTATTCAGGCTGGAAGCCAAACTCTGGACATCCATGTTAAACAGCTAAGGTCAGAGCCATTCAAGGGTTAAGAGGAGGTAAGAAGCAGCTAGACAGCAATTAAGGGCTAGGCAGCAAAACTCTGAGGGAAAAAAAAAAAAAAGTTTCCCTTCAACACTTCTTTTTCTCCTGCTTCAGCCCAAACAATTAACACTTTGTGGGCCAGCTATACTGTCATGTTTCCCAATGGCAGGGAATTTGTCAACGTAACATGGGCAAAAACAGGACGAGCTCTAGGGTGATGGAACCTGAGCTGACCGCGATCCTGAACCTCAACACTCAACTAACAGTAGCCGGGGGACGTTCCTGGGGGGGCCCTAGACGTCTCGCGCCAGCTGGAGATCTAGCTTCCCCTATCAGAAGAATAACAGACCTCACTTGCCTCCAGAGAAATATTCCCACAGAGATAGCAGCCTCCCACATATAATGACGGTGAAATGAGAGGAAGGCACAAACGTAGTTATGAAAACAGATTCAGCAAAATGAGGCCCGCTTAAGCTAGATAGCAGAGGATACAAAAGGTGAACTGCGCGGTCAGCTGAAAAACCCTTCAAAATACCATCCTGAAATTACTTGAACTCATGTGCCAACTCATGGTACATGAGTGGTAATTTCAGCCCACTAGAGCAACCAGCAGCAGAGAATTACATATCTGCAAGCTGGACTAAAAAACATGAAAGCAATCATGAAACAGGGAAATACAGACTTAGCTTGTCTTGAAGGCCTAGGAGCAGGTAACAGAGACACACACTGATACATTGATAGCCGGCAAGGGAATGACAGGAAAGCCAGGTTAAATAGGAAACACCCAGCCACTGATGGACAGGTGGAAACCAGAGACCGCAACCCACCAAAGTCACCCAGTACCAGTTGTAACCACCAGAGGGAGCCCAAAAACAGAATCCACAACAGGTTCAGCAATGCCAGCTGTTCACCCGCTGTGTAGCCGGCAACGTGTCCTGCAAACGCCACGCAGACACAACAGACCTAAAACTGCCTCCAGTGCAGGCTTCGGCCTACACTCTGCTCCCTCTCCTCCTCCTGTCCCTGGGCTCTAACACCGCCAGTTGGTGCCTGGAAGTGCTGGCTGCACAGAAAAAAACACCCGCCAATGTGTCAGTGGGGTTCAGCAACGCCAGCTGTTCCCTCGCTGTGTAGCCAGCAACGTGTCCTGCAAACGCCACACAGACACAAAGCTGCCACCAGTGCAGGCTTCGGCCTACACTCTGCTCCTCTGCTCCTCCTGCTGACCCTGGGCTCTAACACCGCCAGTTGGTGCCCAGAAGTGCTGGCTGCACAGAGAAAAACACCCACCAATGTGTCAGTGGGGTTCAGCAACGCCAGCTGTTCCCCTGCTGTGTAGCCGGCATCGTGTCCTGCAAATGCCACGCAGACACAACTGACCTCCAAATGCCTCCAGTGCAGGCTTCAGCCTACACTCTGCTCCCCCTGCTGACCCTTTGCTCCAACACCGCTAGTTGGGGCTCTAGGAAGACAATCTTGAATAGGTCCCCATCCTGGTTCCAGTACCATCAGCTGGTTCCGGGTAGAGCCTTTGGCTAAGGTGCCTCCTTCTGAATATCCGAGTTCCACCAACGTCAGGTGGTCCTTGGTAGTGCTTTCAGGCACGGGTACCTCCTGCTTAGTTACCAGGTTCCAGTAACGTCAGCTGGTCCTCGATAGTTCCATTGGCTCTTGGACCTTCGGGTAGCCATCTGAGTTCGTTCCAACAGCTGGTTCTCGGCATTTTCTCAGCCTTCTTGTACCTTCTGCTACATTTCCAAGTTCAGGACCTTAAAGACGACGACCCGGAACCCCACCCCTAAGATGACGACGACACCAGAGACGACAACCACTGAGATGACGACGACCCCGGAGACGATGACCCTGGAGACGACGACATGGAAGACCGAGAAGCAGAAGAACAACAGGCTGCAGAACAAAGAGCAGAAGAACATTAAGCATAACACTAAATATCAGAGCAAAAGATATTATCTAAATTGTAAGCAGAAGAATACTAAGCAGTGTATGGGGGTGAGTCCGTTCCTCCTCGTGGTGCCCCTGGATAAAGCCTGATGCTGCAGGCCAAACTGAACGCGGACAAATGTAACTCTTTTGTGACAGGCAGTACGGAAGGTGTAATCTTCAAACTTTTATAGATAACAACTACAGGAATGCCTGTCACAAATAAGAATATGATGAAGAAGTAGAATATGAAGAAGATTAATAGTTGAATAAAAAGAATATGAAGAATGTAACAAAAAAAAATAATAGGTAGAAGATGAAGAAGAAGATGAATAAGGCGAAGAAGAAGTTGATGTCAAAGATGCTGATGATGATGATGATGAAGAAGAAAGTGTGGGAGAAGTAAAAAAAAAGGTGAAGGGCGTGGAAGTAGTGACACATCAATATCTGACAAAATAAAAAAATTCTTAACATAGTCAATATCTTGGTAACTCCGAACATCTTAAAGAAAAATAAAATTCCTGCTATTCTATTTGATTGGGCTAAACCTCTATGCCTTTAATGTCTCCGCCACCTCTCCCAATACATCCTACATTATTCTTAGTTGTTTTCCTTCATGTAGAATGAACCTACAAGGAAAGAAAGGGTTTATTTTAATTCCGATATTTTCGTCCCATTGACTTGCATTGGTATCGGTATCGGCGAGATCCGATATTTTGCCGGTATCGGCCGATACTTTCCGATACCGATACTTTCCGATATCGGAAGGTATCGCTCTACACTAGTTGGTACACATGCAGCACATAAAAACATGTTCACATTAGCCAACAAGCGTACAAAACCTACAAGAAACAAAATAAGCAAACGTGGGCAGTTGCGTTACATCTTGCTGGGTGGGCACTGGGTGATTCTAGTAGCTGTGGGGGCAGGCAGTCAAAGAGCTGTAAAAAGAGAATTTGCAAAAAGAGAATTAGGCACCAGCAATGATCACTGGTTCACACCTCAATATGCCTTCGAAAATGTGCAGAAAGGTGCAGAGGTGCAGCGGTCCCACCAACCACAGAAAGTAGAGAGAATATCATTATCCTCTTCATCTCCTGACTGTTGACTGTTGTGCATCCATCACCACATCCTACACAATTTGATCCTCGGCTCCTGCGTCTTCACTAGACAGTTTGGCTGGTACTATGAGCACCCTTGATTGCTGTAAGCTAGCCTCTCATGTCAACTGCCTGTGAGGCGACAGTCTGGAATATTGAGATACTGTTATCCCTCCCACATCCTCCTCCGCTTCCTCCTCTTCCTCTGGGACCATCACCTCCTTCAGCAGGATATTCAAAGTCTGCTCCAGCATATAGTTGACCGGAATAGTGATGCAGATGACGGCGTCATCAGCGCTCACCATCTTAGTAGCCATTTTGAAACTGTGGAGAAGGGTGCAAAGGACCTTAATCTGTGCCCACTCTGTAAACGTGATATGCACCCCTTTCGTACTGTGTTGGCCCAGGCTATACGACATGACATACTGCGACCGACATGGCTCGTTGCTGCTGCCACATTCTCTGCAACATGCGCAGAGTGGAATTCCACCGTGACAGCACATCGCATATCGCTGTTAACTGGCATGGACAAAGACCTCTGTATCAATGCAAAACGATGACCTGAGGGGTGCGAATGGTAAAAGTGAGCACACAGCTTCTGTGTTTTCTGCAGCAGCTCACCCAGGCCAGGATAGTCGAGGAGAATACGCTGTATCACCAGGTTGCACAGATATCAGACACGGCCTTCCCTGGGTGAAGGTTCAGCAGAGACAGCCATTGCTCAAACTCAGCCTGGAAGGCTGTCCACAACCCTTCAGCTGTATCACTGCAATCTTCAAGACATATTAATTTTAACACTGTCTGATTGCTGTAAGCCCTGGTTGCGCAGTACGGAGGCAGTGGAGATTCTTTCTGCACTGTTGGAGTGCATATCTCATTAAGGCAGAGGTTGATGGGTGCAGGTGGAGGCCCTAAAGGAGATAGAGGAGGAGGCAGAAGTAGTGGAGGAAGTGTTAAATAAAGAGGTTTGTCCTGCAAGCCTCAGAGATTCCAAGACTTTTGGAGCATCATCTGCTCCCACTGTCACCAGCTACCCAGTGACAACTCAGCAAGATGTAATGCCATTGGCCATGCTTACTCATCCAAGAGTCTGTGGTGAAATGTACCCTGGGAGACAGAGATTTAGTCAAGTAACAGGTGATGTTGTATGCGACATGCTGGTGTAGAGCAGGCACAGCTTTCTTAGAGAAATAATGGGACTGGGCAAATGGTACAAGGAAATTGCGATGGTCATCAGCTTTTGGAAACCGTCTGTATCTGCCAGGTGGAAAGGCAGCATTTCCGTGGCTAACAAATTGGAGATGGTGGATTTAAACCTCTTAGCTTTGTCATTTGTAGGAGGAAAAAATATTTTTCGTGACCACAACTGCGGTACCGTGGTCTGGCTGCAGTGCTAAGAAAGGGTGGAGTTCGGTGAACCAGACAAAATACTGGACCATGAGGGAGGTGCAGGCAGAGATGTTAGGGTGGATTGATAAAGTTGTGGTGTGCTTGCTCTCTGAGATCGGTCAAAAACAGCAGGCATGTCTGCTTCCGTTACAGATAACGACGGGCTCTCAGTCAGCGTGACTGGAGCAGGTAAAGGATTTGAGTTTCTGCGGTTGGAGACCTGTGTCTCAATAGTTGGCATGATAACAGAGAAGGTTGAAGAAGCAGCAGATGCAATTGATGGGGTGGCTGATGGTTGTTGACATCCGCTGGTCCGCATTTTAGCGCACTGGGATTACCAGAGTTACGCATGTTGATTGCACATGTGAAGGGTCATACATGTAGTAGTCAACTTATTGCACTTTTTACCTTTAATCAGTTTTTTTTGCAAAGTTGTTAGATTACGTGAGTTGGCTCATTCTCTGCAGTGTCAAAAAAAGGCCAAGGCTAGGCAACTCTTGCCACCCCTGCGAGCTGCAGACCGGCGGACGCTGCGGATCACAGCCACAGTTGTGGCTGAGGATGCATTTTTCATCGTGACTGCAACACTATGTGTTTGTGACGAATGATGCAATGTAACCTCCTCTTTTTCCTCTTCAGATGACCTACTCAGCTGTGAGCCTCTGTGTTCACGCCAACTGGGATCTACCACCTCATCATCATCATCCTCTATGTTACCATTCCTCATCCTTGGAGTCACCATCCTCCTCTTCCTGCCCTGACAGCACAGTACAGTCCGCCTGAGATACAGATATCTGAGTCTCACCATGAGCACTTTCCCCGTGGGGTTAATGTCTAATGATAAGGGTCAGGCTGCTACTTGGACCCTACTTCATGCTGCCCCGGATCCAAGCTAGAAAAAACTTTGTGCATTGGATCAGATTTCCTCCACTTGACTCTGTGAACCTTTTGAGTACACTTCTGATGACCATGGCATAGAATGTGTTAACAGCTCTACAGACTCACCCATCTGTGGTTTCGTACAGTCGGTTATAAGGTTAGAGAGTTGGGATGCGGGGGGAGGCTAGAGTAATTTGGGTACCACTTCTGTAGAATGTACTGGGTGTGATGTTGACATGGAGGAAGAGGAGGAGAGGCCACTAAAAGCTACGCTTGCCATCTACTCGAGTACATGCTCTTTCTTGGCCTCATCAAGTCGTACCGCTTTGCGTCTGTCAAAGAAAGTAGAGCAATAGCCTGTCCAGTATCAGAAGTTGTCAGTTGTCTTTGCATAGGAAGAGACGTTGTTGGTTCACTAGTACTTTCACAAACATTACCACCTACCCCACGTACACTTTGAACACCAAGCCGTAATTCCCCTTCCAGCATGGCCTCGCTTTTTCCTAGTCATGTTTCTCAGATATTGAAGTAGGAGCACAATATTAGCAACAAAAAAATTAGATTTTAAACTCTGCACCAGCTTTGTGAACTGCTGAATTTTAGCGGCAGTAAATTCCAAGGTTAAATATGGCTTGCTGAATCGCGTTAGTCACAGAAGAAAGAATTGTTTGAGCATAGATGAGGCCTGTGTGATAAAGAAGATATACTCCATTCAATTTTAAAATTAGATCTCCCCTACTGTATGACGTTAGTAAAACAAGAATTTGGAGGGGGCTGTGAATTAGTCCTCTATAACAGACTGTGTGCTACCAACAACTTGAAAGTGAGATGTCACTTACTGTACGACATTAGTAACAGAATAATTTTTTTGGTGCCTGTGGATTATGCCTATTTAGCAGACTAGACGCTACAAGCAATTTGAAAGTGAGATGTCCCCTACTGTACAACTTATGTAACAGAATAATTTTTTGAGGCCTGTGGATTACGCCTCTATAAAAGACTGGATGCTGCAAATAATTTGAAAGTGAGATGTCTCCTACTGTACGAGGTTAGTTCCAGAAATTTTTTTTGAGACCTTTGGATTAGGCCTCTAAATCAAACTAGACGCAAGAAACAATTTGAAAGTGAGATGTCCCCTACTGTATGACATTAGTAACAGAATAATTTTTTTGGTGCCTGTAGATTAGGCCTCTATAAAAGACTAGATGATACAAACAATTTGAAAGTAAGATGTTCCCTACTATAAGACATTAATAACAGAATAATTTTGGGGGGGCCTGTGAATTAGGCCTCTACAACAAACTAGATGCAAAAAACTATTTGAAAGTAAGATATCCCCTTGTAAGTAACAGAAGAATTTTTTGAGGCCTGTGGATTAGTCCTCTATAACAGATTAGATGCTGCAAACAATTTGAAAGTGATATGTCCCTTACTGTACAGACTAGATGCTACAAACAATTTGAAAGTGAGATGTCCGCTACTGTATGACATTACTAGCAGAAGAATTTTTGGGGTGATTGTGGATCAGGCCTCTGATACAGACTAGATGCTACAAACAATTTGAAAGTGATATGTCCCCTACTGTACGACGTTAGTATCAGAAGAATTTTTTGGGTGTCTGTGGATTAGGCCTATTTAACAGACTAGATGCTGCAAACTTTTTGAAAGTGATATGTCCCCTACTGTACGACGTTAGTAACAGAAGAATTTTTGGTGGGATTGTGGATCAGGCCTCTAATACAGACTTAGAACCTGCAAACAATTTGAAAGTGATATGTCCCCTACTGTACGACCTTAGTAACCGAAGAATTTTTTGGGTGTCTGTGGATTAGGCCTACTTAACAGACTAGATGCTACAAACAATTTGAAAGTGAGATGTCCCCTACTGTACGACGTTAGTAAAAAGAATTTTTGAGAGGCCTGTGGAACAGGCCTGTAATACAGACTAGATGCAACAAACAATTAGAAAGTGGGATGTCTCCTACTGTACGACGTTAGTGCCAGAAATTTTATTGAGGCCTCTGGAATAGGCCTCTATAAAAGACTAGATGCTACAAACAGTTTGAAAGTAAGATGCCCCCTACTGTATGATGTTAGTAGCAGAAGAATTTTTTTGAGGCCTGTGGATAAGGGCTCTTTAACAGACTAGATGCTACAAACAATTTAAAAGTGAGATATCCCCTACTGTACGACGTAAGTAACAGAATAATTTTTTTGAGGCCTGTGGATTAGACTTCTGTAACAGACTAGATGCTAAAAACAATTTGAAAGTGAGATATCCCCTACTCTATGACATTATTAACAGAAGAATTTTTTTTTAGTGTGGGTGACTGCTGTATAACCTAAAAGATATGCTCCAAACAATTTCAAATTCATATTTAGCCTGCGTTATCACTTTTGTAAAACCGAAAAAAAAAAAAATATCTTATGTGCGTGAGGTCTGCAGACAGCTTCATTTCAACCCAACAAAATGACATTGTGCGATACGGCGGGTTGTATTTTGTTTTGCAACAGAAAAAATTGTATTTTTTTTCAATGTGCAATATGTCTGCAGACAGCTTCTTATCACCATCTGAAAATGACAACGTGTGATACGGCAGGCTGTACAACATTCAACAACAGGAAAAATGCTATTTTTTTTAATGTGCTTTAGGTCTGCAGACAGCTTCATATCACTGCCACAAAATTGAAAAGTGTAATACGGTGGGCTGTATCACATTTATCAACAGAAACAATTTATATATTTCTTTTAATGTGCATGAGCTATGCACACTGTGGAATTTCACCGCCACTAAATAGCAAGGTGAGATATGGCATAGTGAATCACAATAGCAACTGCACCCAAGAAATATTTCTTCATGCACAACAGCTCCAATTACAGAACAGTGTCACCACACCACTTAATGAAAAGGTGGGATATGTGTTATGATCCGGTGACTTTGGAGCCGCATGAGAGACTTTCTCAGGAGTAAGTGGTATCTGTACTGACCGCAACCCTAAGCTGACACCGCAACTAGAAGTAGCCATGGGGTGTCCCTGACCCATCCTAGACACCTCGACACAGCCGGAGGACTAAATACCCCTATAGGTGGAAATGGGAATTCTATCTTGCCTCAGAGCAGAGCCCCAAAGGATAGGCAGCCCCCCACAAATATTGACTGTGAGTATAAGAGAGAAGACACACGCAGGCAGAAAAACAGAATTTAGCAAAAGAGGCACTTCTAGCTAAATAGAAAAGGATAGGACAGAATTCTAAGCAGTCAGTATTAAAATCCTAAAAATATCCACAGCAGAAAATACAAATATACTACATCTAACTAAAGACATAGCAAGTATATCTGCAACTCCTGAGAATCCAGCATGACTGAAAAATCCAAACAAAGTCTAAGCTGGACAAAAACACAAATGAATTTCAATGAATTACAAGCACACTGCATGTGTGCACAGAGACAAAAAAAACAGACACATATCTTAGCTGATTTGGCAGCAGAGCATGGGAACCAGAGAGAGATGCAATCCCTCCAAGAACAATGGACAACTGGCACTGACTAATGAATCCAGCAGCCCTAAATACCCCAGTCAGGCCTGCAATCAGCAGGGACACCTGACCAGGATTGCAAGCCAGAGACAGCTGCAATACCACCAACAACCACCGGAGGGAACCCAAGAACAGAATTCACAACAGATATGGCATGCTGTTTCACATTTAGCTAGCAAAAAATAAGATTTACAACGCTATGGAGAACAGAAGAAGCAGTGCACAACACACTTGTATGACACTTGTGTGCCCTGCTGTCTCTGTCTGTGGACCTCAGTAACAGCATACAAAAAAAATAGCTGGAAGGTCGATTTCACAGCCACACAGGACACTACCTAGCTAAACTACCTGAGTAAGAATCAACTGCCTAGCTAATCTAGCTACTAACACTGCCAGCATGAGGAGCAATCTCTCTGCGCTGTTACGGTGTCAAATTGACGCTAAAACAAGATGTCCACTCTTTATATGGAGACAGACATGTGATTTCAGCTGCCAATGACACACGCCGTTGTGTCAGGGCATTGTGAATGTTTCCTGCACTCTAATTGGCTAGCCGCAATGTGCACATATAAAGTAAGGGACCAACAAACTACTGTCTACAAGCATGCCTCTCCTCTGAGCTCTGCAAACCCTCTCCCCTCATCAAACACTTGCCCCATGCTCATGATACAAGACCATTATCATTGCAAAAGTGGTGAAAACACTTTTGTGGCAACGCAAATATTTTCCAGCACTTTTTTTTTTACCAAATGTTACCAATTATTCACGATTTTATAAAATTTTGCTCATGTTTCCAATCACGAATTCGATTGTGCCATATTTCTGCCCAATTTGTTTGAAGATCGTTTTCAGAAGAATTTCACTCATCATTACTGGACGCATCTCTACCCTCATAAAACATGTCTCCCACGCTCATCATACAGCACCACTATCCTTGACAAAGTCAAAACAAAAGCTTTACTGGAAATGTAATCATTTATCTATCTGTGACGAATTTTACCGACTTTAAGGAAAATTGCTAGGGAAACTGAACACGAATCCGAATGTGCTAAATAAGCAACAAATTTGAGATTGGTGAACGTTTTCTGAACAAGTTTGCTCATCTCTACTAAAGATTGTCCCACCACTTTGGACTGAAACAAGAGGAGATGTGGACTGATGCACGTTTTATTCCAACTGCCTAAAATGAACCACAATCACAGAAAGGTGCAAGGAAGAGGATTTCTTCTGAAGATATGGGCAACAGAGAAGTGTCTTTCACTTCCAGTTCCTCAACATGAAGTGGAAAAGTTTTGAATGTAGTCAAGAGAGTGATATATATTTTGAGCTATAGCAAGACAACTTCACCAAGCAAGCAACCATCAGAAACTTCTGGGTTCTTTACTCCATTTTCCTTGGATTACATAGAGTATTGTTGCTGACAGGCTACTTAACAAATAAAACCAATGTTAAAATAACACTTTCAATCAAATATTCATCCTCATTCCTCAACCCAATAGAACCTTTTCTATGTTTTATAGATAGGCATTGAGCCCTCATGGCTTAAAGCACTAATGGCTGTGATGACAGTTGGTATGGGGTGTGGACCGACTGCACCACAGAGCAGGCTTACCCAAGAGGGAATAACTAAGTGACTACCTGGTTTTCACTAGAGCCTCGGATGGTGAGGATTGGATTGGGCAGTTAGTCACCAGGTGCCACTCCAGTCCCCAGACCGGCAGCAGCTGATCCACATTTCAAAGCAGGAATGTGGGGCATAGGAGGGTGAAGACATAGTCAGATAGTCTGAGGTCAGGGCAGGTAGCACGGGATGAAAAATACAAATCCTTGGTCAGGAGCAGAGAAATCAAACAGAACAGATCAAAGAGACTGGTCAGTAACAAGAGTGAGGAGACAAAATAACACTTAAACTGCTGGAGACAGATAGGAACCTAAGTTCAGACAAGAAACAGGGAGAACGGCTGCCTAATATATCCCCTTCTGGCATATGATAGGCTAGAGAAACCATACCCTGCAGGACACAGAAGAGTTAAATTCTAGTAGGGTCTGGTTTTGCCTCCCTTTAGCTAGGAGAAGACAGCAGGAATATGCAGCAGAGGTGGAAGGGCAGCATGAGGCAACCTAGTAAGGCAGCCTGACATGGTCAGGGGAAGAGCAGTGAACACAGTGAGTAGCATGGCACAGAGAATGTCTGCAAATTACTACCGTGACAATGGCCTTACACTTACTGCTAAGGTTGGCGGATTGCACTAAATAAAAATAAATATTAAAGTGCAATCGTAACCTGGGGTCCACAGTACAGGGATGGATAACTGCTGCTAGTGAACAACGACGGACTAAACAGCAAGCGATTACAATTACCGCACTGTGTTAAACGCCACACAGTGTGAACAGAATTCAGAATACCCAGCACAGTTACTGCACAGAATGGTACTGATGGAAGTAAGTAACAAGGTAAACTCTGTTAAATGTTACAGAGGTAATAACACGTGGGTTGCGCTCGCTCTGCAACTAAACTGCGCACACAAGAATGAAGCAGATGCCGAGCCAAAGGAAAGAACTAATGTGACGCTAGATGCAAACCCTAAAGCTTTCCCTGAGAAGTATAGCCCGAGGGTTGGACTTGCTCTATAACTCAGCTGTGCTAATAACAGACATGAAGGTAACAGATGCTAAGCCAAGTAGAGCCACCCAGTCCTAACCCTACTTGCCAATATAAGAACTCTCAGTGTTTGGAGCGTCACGTGCAAACAGAGTGTAGAGTATCCATTCACAAACACCACACATAAGTGATACCCATGTGCGCCGTTTAGAGCCTTTTAAACCCTCGGCTCCACCCCAAACACTCACGCCCAGCGGATGTGACATCGCCCGTGGGCCAATCCGAAGCCGCCACATCACCAGAGCAGCTAACGCCCGGCCACCAATGAGATAATGCCACATTACGGACATGCTCAGTAAGGTGATCTCTAGAATTAGACTCCGGAGTGTAGGGCTGCACCAGAATATCACTGGTTCCCATAGACTTGGCTGGAGAGCTAGCAGTAACCAAGTGAATATCATGAGCTTGAGCAAGATGCACCAGGCAACGTTTGGGATCTATCCTGCGCAACAGGAGAATCCCAAAGCCTAACATTTGTGCTCAAAAGTTTACATACCCCTGCAGAATTTTTGCTTTCTTGGCCTTTTTTCAGAAAATATGAATGGTAACATCAAAACGTTTTCTCCACTCATGGTTAGAGGTTTAGGGAAGCCATTTATTGTAAAACTACCCAAAACATGCAAATAATCCTGATCAAAAGTTCACATACCTTGGTGATTTTGGCCTGATAACATGCACAGAAGTTGACACAAATCGGTTTGAATTTTTACTAAAGGTAACATCCTCACCTTTGACCTGTTTGCTTGTCTGTGTGTGTGTGCATAAAAGCTGAGTGAGTTATTGCATCTTCCATCCAGCTACTGATGTTTCTGGATTCTGAGTCATGGGGAAAGCAAAAGAATTGTCCATGGATCTGTGGGGAATATGTAGTTGAACTGTATAAAACAACAAAGGAATACAAAAAGATATCCAAGGAATTGATAATGCCGGTCAGCAGCATTAAAACTGTGATTAACAAATGGAAAATCAGGGGCTCTGTAAAAACAAAACCATGGTCAGGTAGACCAACAAAAATGTCATCCACAACTACCAGGAAAATTGTTCAGGATGCAAATAAAACCCCACAAATAACATCATCTGAAATACAGGACTCTCTAAAAACTAATGTGTGGCTGTTTCAAGATGCTCAATAAGGATGCACTTGAAGAGAAATGGGCTGCATGGTCGATTTGCCAGAAGAAAGCCATTACTGTGCAAGTGCTACAAAGTATCTATCCAAAAAACATCACTACAATGCTCAAAGCAGCACAGTGACAAGCCTCAAAACTTTTGGAACAAGGTGTTTTTGGAGTGATGAGACAAAAATTGAACATTTTGGCCACAACCTAAAACGTTACATTTGAAGAGAGGTCAACAAGGCCTATGATGAAAGGAACACCATTCCTACTGTAAAGCACGGAGGTGGATCGCTGATGTTTTGGGGATTTTAAGCGCGCAGTTCATGCTAGACAACCTGGGAATTTACAGGAACTGGAGACTTTTTGCCAAGAAGAGTGGGCAGCTTTACCATCTGAGAAAATAAAGTACCATCCACAACTACCACAAAAGACTTCAAGCTGTCATTGGTGTTAGAGGGGGCAATACACGGTATTAAGAAATGGGGTATGTAAACTTTTGATCAAGGTCATTTGCATGTTTTGGGTTGTAATTATGATTTAAAAAGAGAAAGCACAGTAGTTTGGCAATAAATTGCTTCACCCAACCAATAGCCATGAGTGGACAAAAAGTTTTGGTGTTATCATTCATATTCTCTGAAAAAGGCAAATAAATCAAAAATTCTGCCAGGGTATGCAAACTTTTGAGCACAACTGTATATTGGAAAACAATGTAAAGGACTATTTTGCTTGAGAGCATCCTATAAAACAGATTTCATAAGATCTAGCTTTTTAGGCCATGTGCACACGTTCAGTATTTTTCACATTTTTTTCGCATTTTTTCGCTATAAAAATGTGATAAAAACGTGAAAAAAACCGCTTACATATGCCTCCCATTATTTTAAGTGTATTCCGCATTTCTTGTGCCAATGTTGCATTTTTTTCCGCAAAAATATCACATCGCGGAAAAAAAAGCAACATGTTCATTAAATTTGCAGAATTGCGGGGATTCCGCACACCTAGGAATGCATTGATCTGCTTACTTCCCGCATGGGGCTGTGCCCACCATGCGGGAAGTAAGCGGATCATGTGCGGTTGGTACCCAGGGTGGAGGAGAGGAGACTCTCCTCCACGGACTGGGCACCATATAATTGGTAAAAAAAATAGAATTAAAATAAAAAATAGTCATATACTCACCTTCGATGGCCCCCGGAGTCTTCCCGCCTCTCAGCGGTGCATGCTGCCGCTTCCGTTCCTATAGATGGTGTGTGTGAAGGACCTGTGATGACGTCACGGTCACATGACCGCGATGACGTCGCGGTCACGTGACCGCGACGTCATCGAAGGTCCTGCACACACCATCTATAGGAACGGACGCCACTGAGGAGATCGGCTGTCTGCAGAGGGTGAGTATAACCATTTTTTTTTTTTTTATTATTTTTAACATGATATCTTTTTACTATTGATGCTGCATAAGCAGCATCTATAGTAAAAAGTTGGTCACACTTGTCAAACAGTATGTTTGACAAGTGTGACCAACCTGTCAGTCAGTTTTCCAAGCGATGCTAAAGATCGCTTGGAAAACTTTAGCATTCTGCAAGCTAATTTCGCTTGCAAAATGCTAAAAAAAACGGGAAAAAAACGGGAAAAAAACGCAAAAAAAATTGCAGGTTTTCTTGCAGAAAATTTCCGGTTTTCTTCAGGAAATTTCTGCAAGAAATCCTGACGTGTGCACATACCCTACAAGAGGAATGCATTCTATAATCATTCTAAACAACAGCTTCTAGGCCAGAATACCTAGCAGGTTTATGCAATAGCTATGGCTACTGATGAGTAAAATAGGAAGAGGCACAGTAACAATAAAGGGCTTAATCTACAAGCCCTCAAGATGAAATCTCTGCTCTTCAAGGTATGTTCAATGCTCATCTAGTAAAAACAGAATTTGGAAATCTTGAGATGGGTCATGCATCCAAAAAAATACTTTCACGGATACCTTTTTGAGACACCAATTTTGTATGGGTCATCTTCATATATTACATATTGTTTGTTTAATTGGCCTCCCCCTCACGCGACTTTCCCCTCTCCAGTCTATCCGTAATGCAGCAGCCAGGGTCGTCCATCTGGCTAATCGTTACTCGGACGTGTCCGCTTTTCGCCAGTCGTTACACTGGCTGCCCATTCATTACAGGATACAATTCAAACTACTTGTTCTCACCCACAAAGCGCTCCACAGTGCGGCACCCCCTTACATCTCCTCCCTCATTTCTGTCTATTGGCCTAACCGACCTCTGCGCTCTGCAAATGACTTTCGACTAACCTCTGCACCAATCCGTACCTCCCACTCCCGACTCCAAGACTTCTCCCGTGCTGCGCCAATCCTCTGGAATGCTGTACCCCAAGATATTAGGACCATCCACAACTTGCATAGTTTTAGGCGCTCGCTCAAAACTCATTTGTTCAGAGCGGCCTATCACGTTCCCTAATCAGTCATTTTAGGTTTGTGTTTGTGTAGCCCATTCACTATCTCCATCTACCCCCCACCCCCTGAAGATGGCTGGACCATCATTGTAAATACATCATTGTAAATACACACCTGTGCTTTGTATCTCCCCACCTCATTGTAGATTGTAAGCTCTCACGAGCAGGGTCGTCTTATTTTGCTTTATTACTGTATTGTTAACATTTTTACCTATGACTGTTGTGTTTGAAACTGTTAAACTGTAAAGCGCTGCGGAATATGTTGGCGCTATGTAAATAAAGATTATTATTATTATTATTATTATTATTATTATTATTATTGTTCTGGAGAACATTACTCAGCCTTAGACTTTCCTTTAGTATATTCCTGACTGACCACAGATTTGAGGAAGTCCAAACACTGTAAATATTTAAAAGAAATTGTAGAAGACAAAGAAGGTTAGTTTTATTATGGAAATACTATATATTTTTATTGTTTTGAAACTGTCAAAAAAATCAGAAATTTGTTAAAAGTAATGCTTTCTGAGACCTGAGAGCAAGGATGAGGTCTCATCGCCATACAATTACAGACAAAGAAAAACATGTACCTGTGGCCAAACATTTCTGTGGTCCAAGACTCAACATAGAAAATAGGAAAGTTGTCATTTTGAAAGGCAGCTTCAAATCGCAGGAACATCCCAGGGTTTGGGAATACAAATTCATCACCATCTTTGATTCTGTTCACACAGGACTCAATCTGTCAGGAGGATTTAACCCCTTCCTGACATCAGACGTACTATCCCGTCGAGGTGGGGTGGGCCCCCATGACCGCCGACGGGATAGTACGTCATACGCGATCGGCCGCGCTCACGGGGGGAGCGCGGCCGATCGCGGCCGGGTGTCGGCTGCATATCGCAGCTGACATCCGGCACTATGTGCCAGGAGCGGTCATGGACCGCCCCCGGCATATTAACCCCCGGCACACCGCGATCAAACATGATCGCGGTGTACCGGCGGTACAGGGAAGCATCGCGCAGGGAGGGGGCTCCCTGCGTGCTTCCCTGAGACGATCGGTACAAGGTGATGTACTCACCTCGTACCGAACGTCTTCTCCCTGCAGGCCCCGGATCCAAAATGGCCGAGGGGCTGTATCCGGGTCCTGCAGGGAGCACTTCCGGGTCGGAGCAGGCTGCAGATGAAAGCTGCAGCCTGCTCCGATGAAAGTATGATCGCCGATCTGATAGAGTGCTGTGCACACTATCAGATCTGCGATCTGTGATGTCCCCCCCTGGGACAAAGTAAAAAAGTAAAAAAAAAAAATTTCCACATGTGTAAAAAAAAAAAAAAAAATTCCTAAATAAATAATAATAAAAAAAAAAAATATTATTCCCATAAATACATTTCTTTATCTAAAAAAAACAAACAAAAACAATAAAAGTACACATATTTAGTATCGCCGCGTCCGTAACGACCCAACCTATAAAACTGGCCCACTAGTTAACCCCTTCAGTAAACACCATAAGAAAAAAAAAAAAAAAACGAGGCAAAAAACAACGCTTTATTACCATACCGCCGAACAAAAAGTGGAATAACACGCGATCAAAAAGACGGATATAAATAACCATGGTACCGCTGAAAACGTCATCTTGTCCCGCAAAAAACGAGCTGCCATACAGCATCATCAGCAAAAAAATAAAAAAGTTATAGTCCTCAGAATAAAGCGATACCAAAATAATTATTTTTTCTATAAAATAGTTTTTATCGTATAAAAGCGTCAAAACATAAAAAAATGATATAAATGAGGTATCGCTGTAATCGTACTGACCCGACGAATAAAACTCCTTTATCAATTTTACCAAGCGCAGAACGGTATAAACGCCTCTCCCAAAAGAAATTCATGAATAGCTGGTTTTTGGTTATTCTGCCTCACAAAAATCGGAATAAAAAGTGATAAAAAATGGTCACGTGTCCGAAAATGTTACCAATAAAAACGTCAACTCGTCCCGCAAAAAACAAGACCTCACATGACTCTGTGGACCAAAATGTGGAAAAATTATAGGTCTCAAAATGTGGAGACGCAAAAACTTTTTTGCTATAAAAAGCGTCTTTTAGTCTGGTTTCACACTTGCGTTTTTATTTGCATGCGTTTTTTAAAAAAACCACATGTGTGAAAAAATGCATGTAAACGCGGTAAAACGCATGCGTTTTTATAGAAAAACACAAGAAAACAAGAAAAAAAAAAAAAACCCTAACCCTACCCCTAACCCTACCCCTAACCTGAAATACGTGGCACTGAAATACGTGGCACTGAAATATACGTTTATATACGTATATACGTATATAAGTGCCACAATATTTCAGTGGCCACGTATATAAGTGCCACGTATTTAAGTGCCACGTATTTAAGTGCCACGTATTTAAGTGCCACGTATTTAAGTGCCACGTATTTCAGTGCCACGTACTTCAGTGCCACGTATTTACGTGCCACGTATTTTTCAGTGCCTGAAATACGTGGCACTGAAATACGTGGCACTGAAATATCGTGGCACTGAAATATCGTGGCACTGAAATATCGTGGCACTGAAGTATTTACATGCCACGTATTTTTCAGTGCCTGAAATACGTGGCACTGAAATACGTGGCACTGAAATACGTGGCACTGAAATATCGTGGCACTGAAATACGTGGCACTTAAATACGTGGCACTTAAATACGTGGCTCTTAAATACGTGGCACTTATATACGTGGCACTTATATACGTGGCACTTATGACTGTCAGAAAATGTTCAGTAAACGGTTAGGGGTGAGGTTAGGGGTAGGGTTTCAGGTAGAATTGGGGAGTTTCCACTGTTCAGGCACATCAGGGGCTCTCCAAACGCGACATGGCGTCCAATCTCAATTCCAGCCAATTCTGCGTTGAAAAAGTAAAACAGTGCTCCTTCCCTTCCGAGCTCTCCCGTGCGTCCAAAAAGGGGTTTACCCCAACATATGGGGTATCAGCGTACTAGGGACAAATTGAACAACAACTTCTGGGGTCCAAGTTCTCTTGTTATCCTTGGGAAAATAAAAATTTGGGGGGCTAAAAATCATTTTTGTGGGAAAAAAAATATGTTTTATTTTCACGGCTCTGCGTTGTAAACTAGTGAAACACTTGGGGGTTCAAAGTTCTCACAACACATCTAGATAAGTTCCTTGGGAGGTCTAGTTTCCAATATGGGGTCACTTGTGGGGGGTTTGTACTATTTGGGTACATCAGGGGCTCTGCAAATGCAACGTGACGCCTGCAGACCAATCCATTTAAGTCTGCATTCCAAATGGCGCTCCTTCCCTTCCGAGCTCTGTCATGCGCCCAAACAGTGGTTCCCCCCCACATAGGGGGTATCAGCGTACTCAGGACAAATTGGACAACAACTTTTAGGGTCCAATTTATCCTGATACCCTTGTGAAAATACAAAACTGGGGGCTAAAAAATCATTTTTGTGAAAAAAAAAAATAATTTTTATTTTCACAGCTCTGCGTTATAAACTGTAGTGAAACACTTGGGGGTTCAAAGTACTCAC
Source organism: Ranitomeya variabilis (assembly GCF_051348905.1). Taxonomy (NCBI): domain Eukaryota; kingdom Metazoa; phylum Chordata; class Amphibia; order Anura; family Dendrobatidae; genus Ranitomeya; species Ranitomeya variabilis. The sequence goes on from NC_135232.1 coordinate 570,785,854, forward strand.
AACACATCTAGATAAGTTCCTTGGGGGGTCTAGTTTCCAATATGGGGTCATTTGTGGGGGTTTGTACTGTTTGGGTACATCAGGGGCTCTGCAAATGCAACGTGACGCCTGCAGACCAATCCATTTAAGTCTGCATTCCAAATGGCGCTCCTTCCCTTCCGAGCTCTGTCATGCGCCCAAACAGTGGTTCCCCCCCACATAGGGGGTATCAGCGTACTCAGGACAAATTGGACAACAACTTTTAGGGTCCAATTTATCCTGATACCCTTGTGAAATTACAAAACTGGGGGCTAAAAAATCATTTTTGTGAAAAAAAAAATAATTTTTATTTTCACGGCTCTGCGTTATAAACTGTAGTGAAACACTTGGGGGTTCAAAGTTCTCACAACACATCTAGATAAGTTCCTTGGGGGGGTCTAGTTTCCAATATGGGGTCACTTGTGGGGGGTTTGTACTGTTTGGGTACATCAGGGGCTCTGCAAATGCAATGTGACGCCTGCAGACCAATCCATTTAAGTCTGCATTCCAAATGGCGCTCCTTCCCTTCTGAGCTCTGTCATGCGCCCAAACAGTGGTCCCCCCCACAAATGGGGTATCAGCGTACTCCAGACAAATTGGACAACAACTTTTGGGGTCCAATTTATCCTGATACCCTTGTGAAAATACAAAACTGGGGGCTAAAAAATCATTTTTGTGAAAAAAAAAAATAATTTTTATTTTCACAGCTCTGCGTTATAAACTGTAGTGAAACACTTGGGGGTTCAAAGCTCTCAAAACACATCTAGATAAGTTCCTTAGGGGGTCTACTTTCCAAAATGGTGTCACTTGTGGGGGGGGGTTTAATGTTTAGGCACATCAGGGGCTCTCCAAACGCAACATGGCATCCCATCTTAATTCCAGTCAATTTTGCATTGAAAAGTAAAATAGCGCTTCTTCCCTTCTGAGCTCTGCTATGCGCCCAAACAATGGTTTACACCCACATATGGGGTATCGTCGTACTCTGGACAAATTGCACAACAACTTTTGTGGTCTAATTTCTTCTCTTACCCTTGGGGAAATAAAAAAATGGGGGTGAAAAGATCATTTTTGTGAAAAAATATGATTTTTTATTTTTACGGCTCTGCATTATAAACTTCTGTGAAGCACTTGTTGGGTCAAAGTGCTCAACACACATCTAGATAAGTTCCATAAGGGGTCTACTTTCCAAAATGGTGTCACTCGTGGGGGGTTTCAATGTTTAGGCACATTAGGGGCTCTCCAAACGCAACATGGCGTCCCATCTCAATTCCAGTCAATTTTGCATTGAAAAGTCAAATGGCGCTCCTTCCCTTCTGAGCTCTGCCCTGCGCCCAAACAATGGTTTACACCCACATATGGGGTATCAGTGTACTCAGCACAAATTGCACAACAATTTTTGGGGTCCAATTTCTTCTCTTACCCTTGGGAAAATAAAAAATTGGGGGTGAAAAGATAATTTTTGTGAAAAAATATGATTTTTTATTTTTACGGCTCTGCATTATAAACTTCTGTAAAGCACTTGTTGGGTCAAAGTGCTCACCACACATCTAGATAAGTTCCTTAGGGGGTCTACTTTCCAAAATGGTGTCACTTGTTAGGGGTTTCAATGTTTAGGCACATCAAGGGCTCTCTAAATGCAACATGGCGTCCCATCTCAATTCCAGTCAATTTTGCATTGAAAAGTCAAATGGCGCTCCTTTGCTTCCAAGCTCTGCCATGCGCCCAAACTGTGGTTTACCCCCACATATGGGGTATCAGCGTACTCAGGACAAATTGTACAACAACTTTTGGGGTCTATTTTCTCCTGTTACCCTTGGTAAAATAAAACAAATTGGAGCTGAAATAAATTTTGTGTGAAAAAAAGTTAAATGTTCATTTTTATTTAAACATTCCAAAAATTCCTGTGAAACACCTGAAGGGTTAATAAACTTCTTGAAAGTGGTTTTGAGTACCTTGAGGGGTGTAGTTTTTAGAATGGTGTCACACTTGGGTATTTTCTATCATATAGACCCGTCAAAATGACTTCAAATGAGATGTGGTCCCTAAAAAAAAATGGTGTTGTAAAAATGAGAAATTGCTGGTCAACTTTTAACCCTTATAACTCCGTCACAAAAAAAAATTTTGGTTCCAAAATTGTGCTGATGTAAAGTAGACATGTGGGAAATGTTATTTATTAAGTATTTTGTGTGACATATGTCTGTGATTTAAGGGCATAAAAATTCAAAGTTGGAAAATTGCGAAATTTTCAAAATTTTCGCCAAATATTCGTTTTTTTCACAAATAAACGCAAGTTATATCGAAGAAATTTTACCACTACCATGAAGTACAATATGTCTCGAGAAAACAATGTCAGAATCGCCAAGATCCGTCAAAGCGTTCCAGAGTTATAACCTCATAAAGGGACAGTGGTCAGAATTGTAAAAATTGGCCCGGTCATTAACGTGCAAACCACCCTTGGGGGTGAAGGGGTTAAGGTACCTTCACACGAAGCGACGCTGCAGCGATAGCGACAACGATGCCGATCGCTGCAGCGTTGCTGTTTGGTCGCTGGAGAGCTGTCACACAGACCGCTTTCCAGCGACCAACGATGCCGAGGTCCCCGGGTAAACAGGGTAAACATCGGGTTGCTAAGCGCAGGGCCGCGCTTAGAAACCCGATGTTTACCCTGGTTACCAGTGTAAAAGTAAAAATAACAATCAGTACATACTCACCTGCGTGTCCCCCGGCGTCCGCTTCCTGTACTGTGTGAGCGCCAGCCCTAACAGCAGAGCGGTGACGTCACCGCTGTGCTTTTACTTTCACTTTAGGGCCGGCGCTCAGTCAGAGCAGGAAGCGGACGGCAGGGGACGCGCAGGTGAGCATGTACTGTTTGTTTTTTTTACTTTTACGCTGGTAACCAGGGTAAACATCGGGTTACTAAGCGCGGCCCTGCACTTAGGAACCCGATATTTACCCTGGTTACCAGCGTAAAACATCGCTGGTATCGTTGCTTTTGGTATCAAACCTGACGATACACGCCGGTCTGACGACCAAATAAAGTTCTGAACTTTATTCAACGACCAGCGATATCACAGCAGGATCCAGATCGCTGCTACGTGTCAAACACAACGATATCGTTATCCAGGACGCTGCAACGTCACGGATCGTTGTCGTTTTCGTTGTAAATTCGTTTCGTGTGAAGGTACCTTTATGGCCCACTACCAAATCTGAGCAATTTTGTCCAAAAACAATGAAGGCACCACCAGCCCTTTGATCTCACATGAATATGAGGTCCATAAAACTTTTACACCACTTGTCTAATCTTACCTAATTAAGGATTTTCTCTTTAAGCTCAGTGTTTGTTTATTTAAATGTCCATGTATCCCACCTTGCCTGAGCTCATTACTGTATATAATTGGTCGAAAGCTTGCTTTGTAACATTATTCACTATATTTTGTTAGCCACTAAAAGGTATCACACCCACAAGATTCCTATTTTGTCTCTCCCACTGAGAGCACTCTATATCTTTTTTTCTACTGGCTATCACGGTACCAAAGTACTTCTTTTTGTTTTTCTGAGACCTGTAACATTTTCACATTTTCATTTTTCCATCGAGGGAGGAATATGAGGACTTGATTTTGCATTGACAGCTGAAATTTTGATTGGAATATGTTTTTGTACATACTGTACTATATTTCAGTTACTTTTTGTTGAATTTTGAGAGAAGTATGGTGATTGACTGCAATTTTGGAGTTTTGATATATATTTTTTTTGCTTTATGGTGTTTGTCAATTGGAATAAATAAATTTACATTCTAGTACATCACTAAAAAGCATTATATACAAAAAATATACACATAAGCACATATGATAAAAATGTATGTAATGTTTATGTTAAATGCATGATTACATATATATTAAATATGTGTACATATATGCACTGGACAAAAAACATAAAAAAGAGAGACCCTTGCTAAAATTAACAATGGAGGTTAAAGGGGATAGAAAACCGAGATGTGGTCATATTACTGTATTAAAAAAATACATTTTATTACAAAAATAAACAGATCAAGATAAAAGCATTGGATATTATTACTATTATTCATTTTATAGTGCCATATATTCCATGGCGCTTTACATGTGAAAAGGGGGGCAAATATAGACAAATACAATAAACATTAGCAAAAAACAAGGCACTAACAGGTACAGAAGGAGGGAGGACCCTGCCCACGAGGGCTCACAGTCTACAGTGGATGGGTGAGGATACACTAGGAGAGGGTAGAGCTGGTTGTGCTGCGGTTCAGACTGAGAATCACTGCAGGCTGTAGGCTTGTCGGAAGAGGTGAGTCTTCAGGTTCTTTTTGAAGGTTTCTATGGTAGGCAAGAGTCTGATGTGAAGGGGTATAGAGTTCCCGAGTATGGGGGAAGCACAGGAGAAGTCTTGGATGCGGTTGTGGGAAGAAGAGATAAGAGGGGAGTAGAGAAGGAGATCTTGAGAGGATCGAAGATTGCGTGTAGGTAAGTACTGGGAGACCATATCACAGATGTATGGAGGAGACAGGTTGTGGATGGCTTTGTATGTCATAGTAAGAGCTTTGAATTGGAGTCTCTGGACGATAGGAAGTAAGTGTAGGGCTTGGCATAGAGGAGAAGCTGGGGAAGAGCGGGGAGATTAGTCGGGCAGCATGTGTAGGATGGATTGGAGTGGTGCCAGATTGCTAGACGGAAGGCCAGAGAGTAAGAGGTTGCAGTAGTCCAGGCGGGAGATGATGAGGGCGTGCATTAGTGTTTTTGTGGTTTCATGGTCAAGGAATGTGCGGATCCCGGATATATTTTTGAATTTGAGATGGCAGGAGGAGGCAAGGGCTTGGATATGTGGCTTAAAAGAGAGGGCAAAGTCAAGGATCACCCCGAGGCACCGAGCATGCGGACTGGGGAGCAGCCATTGACATTGATGGATACGTCTGGTGGAGGGGTAGAGTGAAATGGGGTAAATATGATGTATTCTGTTTTGTCTATGTTCAGTTTTAGAAAGCAAGCAGAAAAGAAGGCCGAGATAGCAGACAGACAGTGTTGGATTTTGGTGAGTAAGGAGGTGAGGTCAGGTCTAGATAGGTAGATCTGTGTGTCATTGGTGTAGAGGTGATACTGCAAGCCATGGGATTCTATGAGCTGTACCAGGCCGAAGGTGTAGATGGAGAAGAGTAGGGGTCCTAGAACTGAGCCTTGAGGAACACCGACAGACAAGGGATGAGGTGAGGAGATGGTGTGGGAGAGGGAGACACTGAATGTTCGGTCTGTTAGATATGACGATATCCAGGATAGGGCCAAATCTGTGATGCCAAGAGATGAGAGGATCTGTAGCAGAAGGGAGTGGTCCACAGTGTCAAAGGCAGAAGACATGTCCAGGAGAAGGAGGACAGAGTAGTGTCCCTTGCTCTTGGCAGTTAGTAGGTCTTTGGTGACTTTAGTTAGGGCAGTTTCAATTGAGTGATGGGGTCGGAAGCCAGATTGTAACCGGTCAAAGAGGGAGCAGAAGGAGAGGTGGGAGGACAGTTCAACATAAACATGCTGTTCCAGTAGTTTTGAGGCATAAGAAAGAAGAGATATCGGGCAATAGCTAGACACAGAGGATGGGTCGAGGGAGGGATTTTTGAGGATGGGTGTGATCTTGGCATGTTTGAAGGATGAGGGGAAGATGCCTGTTGTGAGTGAGAGATTGAAGAGGTGTGTTAGGGTTGGGATGAAGACCATGGCAAGGTTAGGGATGAGGCATGCGGGTCAAGCATGCAAGTGGTGAGGTGTGATCTTGACAGGAGGGTGGAGAGCTGATCTTCTGTCATGATGGAGAAGCTGGTTTTGGAGGAACAGGGTTGAGCAGCTAAGAGAGGCATTGGGCGCTGTGGGCCAAAGCTTCCTCTGATCGTATTGATCTTCTGTTTAAAGAAAGAGGCAAAGTCTTCAACAGAAGTGAGAGGGAAGGGAGGAGGTGCAGGGGGATGGAGTATCGAATTGAAAGTGTTGAAAAGCCATTTAGGGTTGTGAGACAGGAAGGATATGAGAGATAAGAAGTAAGTTTGTTTTGCAGCAGTGAGCATGGACTTGAAACTGGCAAGGGACTGCTTGTATGCAGTGCAGCGGTCGGCAGAGCAGAATCGCCTCCATCTCCACTCAGCGACCCTGGAAGCCCGTCTCAGTTCTTTGGTCAGGCTGGTCAGCCAGGGCTGCCTGTTGATTGAGTTTTTCTATGCATGAGCGGGGCGGCCGAATCGAGTGTTGCTGTTATTGTGGTGTTATAAAAATTGGCAGCAGCATCTTTGTCATGAAGGGAAGCTCTGTATGTAAGAGGTAGAAAGGACTCAGAGAGTGATTGTAAGTTTAGATGTTTGAGATTTCTGCGAGGGTGAGTGATTTTGTGGAGTAGGTGTTGCACACTAGGAGAGGTAAGGGAAGAGAATGTCATCAGGTCGTGGTCAGATGGGGAGGGGTGAGTTAGTGAAATTAGTAAGGGAGCAGAGGTGGGTGAAGATGAGGTCCAGTGCTTTGCCATCTTTATGAGTGGCCTCAGAGGACCATTGAGTGAGGCTGAAGGAGGCAGTGAGCAACAAAAGTTTAGAGGCAGCTGAGGTGGAAGTATCAGTGGGGATATTGAAGTCACCCATCATGATAGTAGGGATGTCAGCAGAGAGGAAATGAAGTAGCCTGGTGGTGAAGTGGTCGAGAAAGGTGGAGATGGCTAGTTCTGGGGGCGGTAGATGACAGCCAGCTGGAGGTTGGAGGGGGAATAGATGCGGACGGAGTCCACCACAAACAAGGGAAGAGTAGCAGAGGGTGGTAGTGGGATTGGAGTAAAGGAGCAGGTGTCGGACAGGAGCAAGCCAACTCCTCCACCACATTTGTTGTTGGGGCAAGGGGTGTGAGAGAGGTGGAATCTGCCAGGAAAGTGCAGCTGAAGAGACCAAGTCAGAGGGGATGAGTCAGAGGCTGTGTTCACACTTTGTGGATTTTGCTGCAAATCCGCAACATTTTTTCCGAGCGGATTTGCAGCAAATCCGCAATGAGTGCTCAGGTAATGTTAATGAATGGGAATCCAGAAGGGGTGTGCACATGCTGCAAAACATTCTCAGCATTTTATTTTCCGCAGCATGTCAACTCTTTTTGCTGATCTGAAGCGTTTCTGCACCCATTTATTTACGTTGATTCACTCAAATCGGCAGCTAAACTGCAAGAGTAAAAAGTGCTGCGGATTTGCTTGCTATAAACGCTGCAGAAAGGAAGGAGGAAGAGTGTGGGCGGAGAATATGTGTGTGGGTGGAGTCTGTGTGAACAGAGAATATGTGCGGGTCTGTCTGCGGGTGTCTGTGTGAATCTGTGTGTGTGCGGGTGTCTGTGGGTATGTGCGCGGCTGTGTGCGGGTGTCTGTGTGTGTGCAGGTGTCTGTGTGTGTGTGTGTACCCAGGCATCGCCTGATGGTACTACTGTTTCCATCCGGCTATGTCTGCTGTCACATATAACAGTGACAACATGAGCTGATGATAGGGCAGTAGTCCCATCATCCGGCAACTGTGTTCAAATGTAAAAATAAAACAAAAAAAACACACATTTACATAATTAAATAATATATTCATACTCACCAAACACCTAATTCCCCGACGCCCTCGATCTCCTGAAATACAAATAAAATAATAAGCCACCATATACTTACCTTACCACCATAGTCCATTTAAAACTGAGTGTCCCACGGCGATCTCACGTCTAGAAGAGTCACATCTGGAGATGTGACTGCTCTTCACGGCTCCGGCGATACACTGACTGGAGGTGATCCTCCCGCAGTGTATCACTATGTCACCGTGATAGAGTTCACCTGAGTTCATGCTGTCACTTGCGGCACTGCTGCGTTAGAAAATTCTCACGCAGTGGTGCCGTGAGATCACGAACTCCAGTGAACTCTCAGTGTATCTCCAGAAGTCGAGTAGAACGGTCACATCTCCTGATGTGACTGTTCTGCACATGAGATCGTCGTGGGACATTCGTTATTAAATTGATTACATCGGACAGAGAGTATTTGTGTTGGCTTATTATTTTATTTTTGTTGCAGGAGTATGAGGGCGTTGAGGATTAGGCGATACAGTAAGCATGGTTAATTAATATTAATAAAGGATTTTATTCTGGCTGTGTCTTTAATAACCATATAACTATAGAATTGGTAACAGAGAGGTGTCTTATAGATGCCTCTCCATTACAAAGCCATGGGCTTGATGTCACCTGACAATACAAAGATGACATCAACCCCACAAATATTTCCCCACTTGCCACTGTTACGGGGCAAGTGGGAAGAGTGAGGCTATGTGCCAGAATTGGGGCATGTACAAGATGTGCCATTTCTGGTGCAGCTGAGAGCTGATGTTTCTATCCTTGGGGATGCCAATATCCATGGCCTCTTCCCAGGCCATTAATATTCGCCAGCAGCTGTCTGCCTAGCATTTGCTGGTTCGGTTTTATAGGGGGGCCCATGTAAATTTTTTTCTGGGTTTCCCCTGTAAACAAGCCAGTAAAAGCTAAGGAAACATCTGTGAGCTGATATTAATAGCCTGGGAACCTTTATGGCTATTGGCTCCTTCCCAGAATATTAACATCAGCCCTCAGCCGTCGGCTTTCCCTCTGCTGGTTAAGAAAATTATGTGGGAGCCCAGGGTATGTTCCCATGGTCAGGAACCGACAGCGCTTTGAACGCACCACATGTCTGCCCCATCCAAAGAGCTGCTGGCTTTTGAATGCAGGTGATTCCGCATGTGTTCATTGAACTGCGCGGAATGACAGCGCCCAATACATTGTACCGGGTGACATTTATCTTGCGGAGACTGAGCGTCTCCGCAAGATAAATTGACATTCTGCGGTCTGGAATGATGCATCGCATGTCTGTCTCCGGCACGCAGAGTGGAGATGGGATTTCTTCAAATCACACCCACTATGCTGTAACATCTGGCCGCTATGGGTTGGACGCTGCATATGTATGCAGCATCCAACCTGCAGCGTTTACTGACCATGGGAATGTACCCTTATAAAGTTTTTGAAAATTAAACAGATATTGCGTTTTACACAGATTTTGTGTGTGTGCGTGTGTGTGTGAGTCCTTTATTTAACTTTTATTTACCATTTTATTAATGATGGTATCTGGCTGACACCTGTTCATTACTAAACCTCGGGCTTGGAATTATCTATATACAGTACAGGCCAAAAGATTTGAGACACCTTCTCATTTAAAGATTTTTCTGTATTTTCATGACTACAGAAAATTGTACATTCACACTGAAGGCATCAAAACTATGAATTAACACATGTGGAATTATATACTTAACAAAAAAGTGCGAAAAAACTGAAATTATGTCTTATATTTTAGGTTCTTCAAAGTAGCCACCTTTTGCTCTGATGACTGCTTTGCACACTCTTGGCATACTCTTGAAGCATGATACGTGGGAAAAGGCTGTAAGGTTCCAGGGGGCCAAATACTTTTGCAAGGCACTATATATATACCAATGCTTTCTGGCTGATGTTTTGGTCACTTTTGAATGTTGGTTGTGCTTTCACACTTGTGGTAGCATGAGATGGACTATACAACCCACACAAGTGGCTCAGGTAGTGCAGCTCATCCAGTATGGCACAGCAATGAGAGCTGAGGTAAGAAGGTTGGCGGTGTCTGTCAGCTTAGTGTCCAGAGGCTGGAGGCGCTACCAGGAGACATGCCAGTACACCAGGAGATGTAGAGGGGGCCGTAGGAGGGCAAGAATCAAGCAGCAGGACTGCTACCTCAGCCTTTGTGCAAGGAGGAACAGAAGGAGCACTGCCAGAGCCCTGCAAATGAGCATGTGTCTGCACAAATGGATAGAAACAGACTCCATGAGGATGGTCTGAGTGCCCGACATCCACAGATGGGGGTTGTGCTCACAATCCAACACCGTCCAGGACTCTTGGCATTTGCCACTGAGCACCAGGATTGGCAAATTCGCCACTGGCGCCCTGTGCTCTTCACAGATGAAAGCAGGTTCACAGTGAGCAAATGTGACAGATGTGATACAGTCTGGAGATGCCATGGAGAGCGATCTGCTGCCTGCAACATCCTTCAGCATCACCAGTTTGGCAGTGGGTCAGTAATGGTGTGGGGTGGCATTTCTTTGGAGGGCTGCACAGCCCTCCATGTGCTCGCCAGAGGTAGCCTGACTGCCATTAGGTACCGAGATGAGATCCTCAGACCCCTTATGAGACCATATGCTGGTGCGGTTTGCCCTGGATTCCTCCTAATGCGGGACAATGCCAGACCTCATGTGGTTGGAGTGTGTCAGCAGTTCCAGCAAGATGAAGGCATTGAAGTTATGGACTGGCCCGCCCGTTCCCAGACCTGAATCCGATTGAACACATCTGGGACATCATGCTTTAGTCCAGGTCTGGGAGGAGATCCCTCAGGAGACCATCCGCCACCTCATGAGGAGCATGTCCAGGCATTGTAGGGAGATCATGAAGGCACGTGGAGGCCACACACACTACTGAGCATCATTTTCTTGTCTTGAGGCATTTCCACTGAAGTTGGATCAGCCTCTAACTTCATTTTCCACTTTGATTTTGAGCATCAATACTATATTACTTGCGTTTATTCATGAAAAAAACAGAAAAATTGTGAACATTTTTTACATTTAGCAGTTTTCAAACTTTGAATTTTTATGCCCTTAAATCAGAGAGATATGTCACACAAAATAGTTAATAAATAACATTTCCCAGATGTCTGCTTTACATCAGCACAGTTTAGGCCGGCCTCACACTCAGCGTATGTAAATACGGTCCGTTTTTTACAGCCGTAATACGCAGAAAAGTCCCCAAAATAGTGATCCGTATGTCCTCCGTAGGCAGGGTGTGTCAGCGTATTTTGCGCATGGCATCCTCCGTATGTAATCCGTATGGCATCCGTACTGCGATATTTTCTCGCAGGCTTGCAAAACCGACATCTAATGGATTTATGTGGTCAAATGTTCATTAAAACATATATACAGTATATATATATATATATATATATATATATATATATATATATATATGTCATTGAGACACATATATATATATTCTGTATTTATATTTAATTCAGCGCGATATATGTGAAAAGCCGGTAATTCAATTGCCGGCTTTTCATTTCTCCTTCCCAAACCCGACAGGATATGAGACATGGTTTACATACAGTAAATCATCTCATATCCCCCTTTTTTTTGCATATTCCACACTACTAATGTTAGTAGTGTGTGTGTGCAAAATTTGGGCGCTGTAGCTGCTAAAATAAAGGGTTAAATGGCGGAAAAAATTGGCGTGGGCTCCCGCGCAATTTTCTCTTCCAGAGTGGTAAAGCCAGTGACTGAGGGCAGATATTAATAGCCAGGAGAGGGTCCATGGTTATTGGCTCCCCCTGGCTACAAACATCTGCCCCCAGCCACCCCAGAAAAGGCACATCTGGAAGATGCACCTATTCTGGCACTTGGCCACTCTCTTCCCACTCCCGTGTAGCGGTGGGATATGGGGTAATGAAGGGTTAATGTCACCTTGCTATTGTAAGGTGACATTAAGCCAGATTAATAATGGAGAGGCGTCAATTATGACACATATCCATTATTAATCCAATAGTACTAAATGGTTAATAAAACACACACACATTATTACAAACGAATGCCGTTTGACTTTTTTAATGCAGAATTGGCTGGAATTGAGATAGGACGCCATGTTGCTTTTGGGGAGCCCCTGATGTGCATAAGCAGTAGAAACCCCCCACAAGTGACACAATTTTGGAAACTAGCCCCTTAAGGAACTTATCTAGATGTGCGGTGAGCACTTTGAACCCCCAAGTGCTTCACAGAAGTTTATAACGTAGAGACGTGAAAATAAAAATTGTATTTTTTCCACAAAAATGAATTTTCGCCCTGAAATTTTTATTTTCACAAGGGTAACAGTAGAAATTGGACCATGAAAGTTGTAAACCACTTTGTCTTATTTTATCCTATTATCCTATTTATCCTTATCCTATTATATTTATTTATGTATTTTTTCTTCTCCAATAAGGTTTGATAAAGACCAGTGACATGGTCGAAATGTTACCTTATGGAATACTTTGCATTTCTCTACTACAGTGAAGCAATTTTCTTTATCTGGTGATTGAAATGAATCCTTTTTTTGCAAATTATATGAGACTCTGAGTGCGACTGTTTATCCTCTGGATTACGGTCAGTAGAATATTTTCACGTTCAGTCAGCACCTCCCAAGCTAGAGTGCACGTCTTTCCTTCTTTTTTACTAGAGTAGAGATAGGACGCCATGTCCCGGTTGGAGAGCCCCTGATGTGCCTAAACAGTGGAAATCCTCAGAAGTGACAACATTTTGGAAAATAGACCCCCTAAGGAACTTATCTAGATGTGTGGTGATCACTTTGAACCCCCAAGTGCTTCCCAGAAGTTTATAATGTAGTGCCATGAAAATTCAAAAACCTTTTTTTCCACAAAAATGATCTTTTAGCCCCCAATTTTGTATTTTTCCAAGGGTATCCGGAGAAATTGGACCCCAAAATTTGTTGTTCAATTTTTCCTGAGTACGCTTATACCCCATATGTGGGGAGGGCACTGTTTGAGTGCATGGCAGTGCTCGAAAAGGAAGGAGTGCCCTTTTTGAATGCAGACTTTGATAGAATGGTCTGCGGGCGTCATGTTGCATTTGCAGAGCCTCTGATGAGCCTAAACAGTAGAAACCACCCACAATTGACCCCATTTTGGAAACTAGATCCCCAAAGGAACTTATCTAGATGTGTGGTGAGCACTTTGAACGCCCAAGTGCTTCACAGAAGGTTATAATGCAGAGCGGTGAAAATAAAAAATCTTTTTTTTTCCACAAAAAAGATTTTTTAGCCCCAATTTTTTTATTTTTCCAATGGTAGCAGGAGAAATTGGACCCAAATCGTTGTTTTCCAATTTGTCTTGAGTACCCTTATGCCACATATGTGGGGTAAACCACTGTTTGGGCGCACGACACAGCTCAGAAGTGAGGGAGCACCATTTGACTTTTTGAAAGCAGGAATCAATGGTGGCACCATGTCTCGTTTGAAGACCCCCTGATGTACCTAAACAGTGGACCCCCCCAATTCTAACTCCAACCCTAACCCCAACACACCCCTAACCCTAATCCCAACCCAATCCATAATCCTAATCACAACTCTAACCCCAACACACCCCTAATCCTAACCCTAGCTATAACACCAACATACCCCTAACACTAATCAAAACCTCAACACACCCCTAACCCTAATACCAACCTTAACCATAACCTTTACCACAAACTTAACCCTAATCCCAACCCTAATTCCAATACCCTAACTCCAATACACCCCTAACCCTAATCCCAACCCTAACCCTAACCCTAATACCAACCCTAACCCTAATCTCAAACCTAACACTAAATCCAAACCTAGCCCTAATCCCAACCCTAACCCTAATCTCAACCCTAACCCTAATCCAAACCCTAATTCCAACCCTAACCTGTTGTGAATTAGACTTTTTGGCTCCCTCTTGTGGTCACTAGTGGTATGACTCTGAGATTGTCTTTCCCTAGTTTGGCACCCACCTGGGTCGTTAGTCCAGGGGTGTTGCTATATAGACTTCCTGAATTCTCAGTCTGGTGCCTGGCATCGTTGTAATCAGTCCTTTCTGTTTGCTCCTGTCTGCTGGTCCTGGTTCTTGCAAAATTAAGCTAAGTCCTGCTTCCTTGTTTTTTGGTTATTTGCATTGCTTTTATTTTTTGTCCAGCTTGTACTAAATGTGATTCCTGTTTTTGCTGGAAGCTCTAGGGGGCTGGTATTCTCCCCCCGGGCCGTTAGACGGTTCGGGGGTTCTTGAATATCCAGCGTGGAAATTTTGATAGGGTTTTTGCTGACCGTATAAGTCATCTTACTATATTCTGCTATTAGTCAGTGGGCCTCTCTTTGCTAAATACCTAGTTCATTCTTACGTTTGTCTTTTCTTCTTACCTCACCGTTATTATTTGTTGGGGGCTTGTATCCAACTTTTGGGGTCTTTTCTCTGGAGGCAAGAAAGGTCTATCTTTTCCCTTCTAGGGTTAGTTAGTTCTCCGGCTGGCGCGAGACGTCTAGAACCAACGTAGGCACGTTCCCCGGCTGCTGCTATTTATGGTGCTAGGATTAGATATACGGTCAGCCCAGTTACCACTGCCCTATGAGCTGGTTTTTTGTGTTTGCAGACTTGGTATTTATTTCTGAGACCCTCTGCCATTGGGGTCATAACAGTATGCCAGGCCTAAGTTGAATGTTTAATGCATTGCAGAAGTGGGATAATAAGAAAGGAAATTCTGAGTTTTTTTTTTTTTTTTTCTTCTCTTTCTTCCTCCCCTTTACCTCTGAGTGGCTTAAGCTTGCTGCAGACATGAATGTCCAGACTTTGATTACAAGTGTGGATCAGCTTGCTGCTCGTGTGCAGGGCATACAAGATTTTGTTACCAGTAGTCCTATGTCTGAACCTAAAATACCTATTCCTGAACTGTTCTCTGGAGATCGATTTAAGTTTAGGAATTTCAGGAATAATTGTAAATTGTTTCTATCTCTGAGACCCCGTTCGTCTGGAGACTCAGCTCAGCAAGTTAAAATTGTTATCTCTTTCTTGCGGGGCGACCCTCAGGATTGGGCTTTCTCGCTAGCGCCAGGAGATCCGGCATTGGCGAATATTGATGCGTTTTTTCTGGCGCTCAGATTACTTTACGAGGAACCCAATCTTGAAATTCAGGCAGAAAAAGCCTTGCTGGCTATTTCTCAGAGCCAGGATGAAGCTGAAGTGTATTGCCAAAAATTTCGGAAATGGTCCGTGCTTACTCAGTGGAATGAGTGTGCTCTGGCCGCAAATTTCAGAAATGGCCTTTCTGAAGCCATTAAGAATGTGATGGTGGGTTTCTCCATTCCTACAAGTCTGAATGATTCCATGGCGCTGGCTATTCAAATTGACCGGCATTTGCGGGAGCACAAAACTGCTAATCCTCTGGTGGTGGTGTCTGAACAAACACCTGATTTAATGCAATGTGATAGAATTCAGACTAGAAATGAACGGAAAAATCATAGACGTCAGAATGGGTTGTGTTTTTACTGTGGTGATTCTATACATGTTATATCAGCATGCTCTAAACGCCTTACAAGGGTTGTTAGCCCTGTCGCCATTGGTAATTTGCAACCTAAATTTATTTTGTCTGTGACTTTAATTTGCTCATTGTCTTCCTACCCTGTTATGGCATTTGTGGATTCAGGTGCTGCCCTGAGTCTTATGGATCTGTCATTTGCCAAGCGCTGTGGTTTTGTTCTTGAGCCATTGGTAAATCCTATCCCTCTTAGAGGTATTGATGCTACGCCATTGGCGGAAAATAAACTGCAGTTTTGGACACAGGTGACCATGTGCATGACTCCTGAACATCGGGAGGTGATTCGTTTTCTTGTTCTGCATAAAATGCATGATTTGGTAGTTTTGGGTCTGCCATGGTTACAGACCCATAATCCAGTCTTGGATTGGAAGGCAATATCTGTGTCAAGTTGGGGCTGTCAGGGAATTCATGGTGATTCCCCACCGGTGTCTATTGCTTCCTCTACTCCTTCGGAAGTTCCTGAGTATTTGTCTGATTATCAGGATGTATTCAGCGAGTCCAGGTCCAGTGCTCTTCCTCCTCATAGGGACTGTGACTGCGCTATAGATTTGATTCCGGGTAGTAAATTTCCTAAGGGAAGACTATTTAATCTGTCTGTACCTGAGCATACCGCAATGCGTTCGTATATCAAGGAATCTCTGGAGAAGGGGCATATCCGTCCATCCTCTTCCCCTCTTGGTGCGGGATTCTTTTTTGTGGCCAGGAAGGACGGATCTTTGAGACCTTGTATTGACTATCGGCTTCTGAATAAAATTACTGTCAAATTTCAGTATCCTTTGCCTCTGTTGTCGGACTTGTTTGCCCGGATTAAAGGTGCCAAGTGGTTCACCAAGATAGATCTTCATGGTGCGTACAACCTTGTGCGCATTAAGCAAGGAGATGAATGGAAAACTGCATTTAAAGGGAACCTGTCACCACGTTTTTGGAAGATGGGATAAAAATAGCGTTAAATAGGGGCAGAGGTGGGCGTTACATTAGTGTGTGTGTTATGCGTTTATTACCCACCTAAGTTGCCGAAATACCTTTGCAAAGTCTCCGTTTTCGCCTGTCAATCAGGCTGGTCAGGTCGCATGGGCGTGGTGTCTTCACCCAGATTTGGCGTAGTTTTCCGTTGGTGGCGTAGTGGTGTGCGCATGCCCAAGGTCCCGAATCCTCTTCCAGGGGATTTAAAATAGCGCGGTGTTCGTTATTGCATTGGTGATCGGTGGGCGCGGCCATCTTCCTTTGGCCGCGCGTGCGCAGAAGCGGCGCTCTGCTGGCCGCGGCTTCAAGAAAATGGCCGCCGCGATGCCGCGCGTGCGCAGATGGATATCGCGGCGGCCATTTTCCTGAAGCCACGGCCAGCAGAGCGCCGCTTCTGCGCACGCGCGGCCAAAGGAAGATGGCCGCGCCCACCGATCACCAATGCAATAACGAACACCGCGCTATTTTAAATCCCCTGGAAGAGGATTCGGGACCTTGGGCATGCGCACACCACTACGCCACCAACGGAAAACTACGCCAAATCTGGGTGAAGACACCACGCCCATGCGACCTGACCAGCCTGATTGACAGGCGAAAACGGAGACTTTGCAAAGTTATTTCGGCAACTTAGGTGGGTAATAAACGCATAACACACACACTAATGTAACGCCCACCTCTGCCCCTATTTAACGCTATTTTTATCCCATCTTCCAAAAACGTGGTGACAGGTTCCCTTTAATACGCCCGAAGGTAATTTTGAGTACATGGTAATGCCTTTTGGGCTCTCTAATGCTCCTTCAGTGTTTCAGTCCTTTATGCATGATATTTTCCGGAAGTATCTGGATAGATTTATGATTGTTTATCTGGATGATATTCTGTTTTTTTCTGATGATTGGGACTCGCATGTAGAGCAGGTCAGGATGGTGTTTCAGGTTTTGCGTGAGCATGCTTTGTTTGTTAAGGGCTCAAAGTGTCTCTTTGGAGTACAGAAGGTTCCCTTTTTGGGTTTTATTTTTTCCCCTTCTGCGGTGGAGATGGACCCAGTCAAGGTCCGAGCTATTCATGATTGGACTCAACCCACGTCAGTTAAGAGTCTTCAGAAGTTCTTGGGTTTTGCTAACTTCTACCGTCGTTTTATCGCTAACTTTTCTAGCGTTGTTAAACCTTTGACGGATATGACCAAGAAAGGTTCTGATGTTGCTAACTGGGCTCCTGCAGCCGTGGAAGCTTTCCAAGAGTTGAAGCGCCGGTTTACTTCAGCGCCTGTTTTGTGCCAGCCTGATGTCTCACTTCCCTTTCAGGTTGAAGTGGATGCTTCTGAGATTGGGGCAGGGGCTGTTTTGTCGCAGAGAGGCCCTGGTTGCTCTGTAATGAGACCATGTGCCTTTTTCTCTAGGAAGTTTTCGCCTGCTGAGCGGAATTATGATGTTGGCAATCGGGATTTGTTGGCCATGAAGTGGGCATTTGAGGAGTGGCGTCATTGGCTCGAGGGTGCTAAGCATCGTGTGGTGGTCTTGACTGATCACAAAAATCTGATGTATCTCGAGTCTGCTAAACGCCTGAATCCTAGACAGGCCCGTTGGTCATTGTTTTTCTCCCGTTTTGACTTTGTGGTCTCGTATTTACCAGGTTCAAAGAATGTGAAGGCTGATGCTCTTTCAAGGAGCTTTGTGCCTGACTCTCCTGGAGTCGCAGAACCAGTTGGTATTCTTAAAGAGGGAGTAATCTTGTCAGCCATTTCTCCAGATTTGCGACGTGTGTTGCAAAGATTTCAGGCTGGTAGACCTGACTCTTGTCCACCTGACAGACTGTTTGTTCCTGATAGGTGGACCAGCAGAGTCATTTCCGAGGTTCATTCCTCGGTTTTGGCAGGGCATCTGGGAATTTTTGGCACCAGAGATTTGGTGGCTAGGTCCTTTTGGTGGCCTTCCTTGTCACGGGATGTGCGGTCATTTGTGCAGTCCTGTGGGACTTGTGCTCGGGCTAAGCCTTGCTGCTCTCGTGCCAGCGGGTTGCTCTTGCCCTTGCCTGTCCCGAAGAGGCCTTGGACACACATTTCCATGGATTTCATTTCGGATCTTCCAGTGTCTCAAGGAATGTCTGTCATCTGGGTGGTATGTGATCGCTTTTTCAAGATGGTCCATTTGGTATCTTTGCCTAAGCTGCCTTCCTCTTCCGATCTGGTTCCTTTTTTCTTTCAGAATGTGGTTCGTTTACACGGCATTCCTGAGAATATCGTGTCTGACAGAGAATCCCAGTTTGTTTGCAGATTCTGGCGATCCTTTTGTGCTAAGATGGGCATTGATTTGTCGTTTTCATCTGCCTTTCATCCTCAGACTAATGGACAAACGGAGTGAACTAATCAGACTCTGGAGGCTTATTTGAGGTGTTTTGTTTCTGCAGATCAGGATGATTGGGTGACCTTCTTGCTGTTGGCTGAGTTTGCCCTTAATAATCGGGCTAGTTCCGCTACTTTGGTCTCGCCATTTTTCTGCAACTCTGGTTTCCATCCTCGTTTTTCCTCGGGACATGTGGAGCCTTCTGACTGTCCTGGGGTAGATTCTGTGGTGGATAGGTTGCAGCAGATTTGGAATCATGTGGTGGGCAACTTGAAGTTGTCACAGGAGAAGGCTCAGCGTTTTGCCAACCGCCGCCGCGGTGTGGGTCCCCGACTTCGTGTTGGGGATTTGGTATGGCTGTCTTCTCGATTTGTTCCTATGAAGGTCTCCTCTCCTAAATTCAAGCCTCGCTTCATCGGTCCTTACAAGATATTGGAAATCCTTAATCTGGTGTCCTTTCGCTTGGATCTTCCGGTGTCGTTTGCCATTCACAACGTGTTCCATAGGTCTTTGTTGCGGCGGTACGTTGTACCTGTGGTTCCTTCTGTTGAGCCTCCTGCTCCGGTGTTGGTTGAGGGCGAGTTGGAGTACGTGGTGGAGAAGATCTTAGATTCTTGTCTCTCCAGACGGAGGCTTCAGTATCTGGTCAAGTGGAAGGGCTATGGTCAGGAGGATAATTCCTGGGTGGTTGCCTCTGATGCGCATGCGGCCAATTTAGTTCGTGCCTTTCACGCTGCTCATCCTGATCGCCCTGGTGGTCTTGGTGAGGGTTCGGTGACCCCTCCTTAAAGGGGGGGTACTGTTGTGAATTAGACTTTTTTGGCTCCCTCTTGTGGTCACTAGTGGTATGACTCTGAGATTGTCTTTCCCTAGTTTGGCACCCACCTGGGTCGTTAGTCCAGGGGTGTTGCTATATAGACTTCCTGAATTCTCAGTCTGGTGCCTGGCATCGTTGTAATCAGTCCTTTCTGTTTGCTCCTGTCTGCTGGTCCTGGTTCTTGCAAAATTAAGCTAAGTCCTGCTTCCTTGTTTTTTGGTTATTTGCATTGCTTTTATTTTTTGTCCAGCTTGTACTAAATGTGATTCCTGTTTTTGCTGGAAGCTCTAGGGGGCTGGTATTCTCCCCCCGGGCCGTTAGACGGTTCGGGGGTTCTTGAATATCCAGCGTGGAAATTTTGATAGGGTTTTTGCTGACCGTATAAGTCATCTTACTATATTCTGCTATTAGTCAGTGGGCCTCTCTTTGCTAAATACCTAGTTCATTCTTACGTTTGTCTTTTCTTCTTACCTCACCGTTATTATTTGTTGGGGGCTTGTATCCAACTTTTGGGGTCTTTTCTCTGGAGGCAAGAAAGGTCTATCTTTTCCCTTCTAGAGTTAGTTAGTTCTCCGGCTGGCGCGAGACGTCTAGAACCAATGTAGGCACGTTCCTCGGCTGCTGCTATTTGTGGTGCTAGGATTAGATATACGGTCAGCCCAGTTACCACTGCCCTATGAGCTGTTTTTTTGTGTTTGCAGACTTGGTATTTATTTCTGAGACCCTCTGCCATTGGGGTCATAACACTAACCCTAACTTTAGCCCCAACCCTAACCCTAACTTTAGCCCAAC
The DNA here is from genome assembly GCF_051348905.1 of Ranitomeya variabilis. Lineage (NCBI taxonomy): Eukaryota > Metazoa > Chordata > Amphibia > Anura > Dendrobatidae > Ranitomeya > Ranitomeya variabilis. The sequence continues at coordinate 570,805,976 of NC_135232.1, forward strand.
TCTAACCCTAATTGTAAAATGGAAATAAATACATTTTCTTTATTTTATTATTTTTTCATAACTAATGGGGTGATAAAGGGCGGTTTATTTACTATTTTTTTTATTTTGATCACTGTGATAGGGTCTATCACAGTGACCAAAATGAACCAATAGGAAAAATCTTCCCATTGTTGCCAGGTGCCGGCCGGCAGATCTCGGAGGGGCACATTGCGCATGCGCCCTTCATTTTCTTCCCGGAAGAAGATGGTGGCACCCATTGGGGGGAAGCAGAAGGGCCGAGGAGCACCGGGAGACACTAGTATGTATTAAGGGTCAATCGGGGACCCTATTTGCGATCCCATTGGAGGACAGAGAAATTAAATGGCACAGCAGACTTTTTTCTTGCAATCGCCGGTATACAGTTAATACTGGCAATCGCAACCTGGGGTCGGTAAAAACTGACCCAGATCATGTTCTCTGGGGTCTTGACTACTAATGGCAGCCGATACCCCGAAGAAAATCCAACTCTGGGAGGCGCTACACACTTTTTTCATAGCGCCGTTAATTAATGGCGCTGTGGTTTAAGTACCCTTAACTACCACCGTTAAAAGGTGTATCGGCGGTCATTAAGAAGTTAATGATATTATGGTCTTAAAAGGAAAATGTAAAAGAAGGGGTTGGACTAGGAAATTACATCACAATTCTTTTTTTTTTTGTAAATAATATATATTTATTTAGCTTGCAAATCCGCTGACAAATCCGCATGAAAATCTGCAATGAAAGCAGCATCAAATTCTCATCATACAAACAGACACCCGCACACAGCCACAGACAGACACGCACACATTCTCCGCCCACACACATTCTCCGCCCACACACATTCTCTGCCCACACACATTCTCTGCTCACACATTCTTCCTACTTCCTCTCTGCAATGGTATTGGCATGCAAATCCGCAGCTAATCGCAAACCTTTTTACACTTGCTGTTTAGCTGCGGATTTGATTGACTCAATGTAAGTCAATGGGTGCAGAAACATTGCAGATCCGCAAAAAGAATTGACATGCTGCGGAAAATAAAATGCTGCTGAATAAAATGCAAATCCACATGGAAAAAAATGCTGCCGATCCACAACAAAATTATTATTATTATTATTAAACATTTTTATAGGGCCATTTATTCCATGGCGCTTTACATGTGAACGGGGCAAATTTAGACAAGTACAATAAACAGAAGTAAAACATGGCACACACAAGTACAGGAGGAGAGAGGACCCTGCCCGCGAGGGCTCACAGTCTACAGGTCCGCAACGTGTGCATATAGCCTAATACTGGAGATACCAGGAGTGCTGAGGTAAGGAGAGACTGCTCACACTGCTGTCCACCCTGTCCATCTGATCTAATACTGGAGATACCAGGAGCGCTGCGGTAAACAAAGGCAACTTATGGTATGTGCACACATTGCAGACTTTGCTGTGGATCTGCAATGGATTGGCAGTTACGAATTCGGAGCAGTTTTCCCTGAGTTTAAAGTACCATGTAAACCTATGGAAAACTAAATCCGCAGTGCACATGCTGTGGAAAAAACCCGAGCGGAAATGTAGCGTTGTTTATTCGTCAGCATGTCAATTCTTTGTGCTGATTCGGCAGCGGTTTACACGTGCCCCATAATAGGAATCTGCAGGTGTAAAACCACAGGTGAAATCCGCACAAAAACCGCAAAAAAAGTGGTAAATCTGCAGTAATTCAGCAGGAAATCAGCAGTGTGGATTACCTGCGGATTTATCAAAATCAGTCTGGAAAAATCCGCAGAGTAATTCGCAACGTGTGCATGTGGCCTTACACTACTGTCCTCCCTTTCTTTCTAATCTAATACTAGAGATGCCAATGTTGCCGAGGTAAGAAGTGGCTTTTCACATCAGATTAGTAATCTGCCAATATAGATTGGGATCTGGATTCCCATTGATTAACATTGCCTGTGCACTCTTTGCGGATTTGGTGCAAATCAACACGGAAAAAACGCTGCAGATCCGCAACAAATTCTGCAACGTGTGTACATAGCTTAAGATCAGATAGTGTGGACAGCAGTGTAAGCAGCCTCTTCTTACCTCAGCACCCCTGGTATCTCCAGTATTAGATCAGATAGACAGGACTGACAGTATTGTGAGTTGCCTCATCATACCTCAGCACTGGAGATAAGCAAACTTTTAAAGTTTCGATTCTGTTAATTTCGCCGAATGATTAGAAATTCGCCTAACATGTTCGACAAACATGCCCAAATGCCATTAGATTCAATGGGTGGCCAAACCACACATATACACAGCACCAAGGGATCACAAAAAGCTTTTCAAACAGCTAAAATTAGGTTCAATGAGGACCTGGTGGTAAAGAAAGCAGTTTAGGCATTCTTAGCTAAGAGACCTCCCAACTCATGCAACACCTCCAATTTTGCTTTATTTAATTCCTGCCACACTCAGATGGGACAAGCATCAGTTTCATAGACTGCTTTTGGTAGAAAAAGTAAGAATAGTAACACAGGTAGTTGACTGATCAATTGACACACAGTAGAATCTTTTATACTTGCACAGAAGCAGTAAGCTATGGACAGTGCATTTGGTATCATGGTCTGGCCCAGCATTTACAGCTTGGAACTGTAGTTTTAATGAGGACCTAGTGGTTAAAGGGAACCTGTAACCCTATTTTAAGCCTATAAGCTAAGGCCACAGCCATCAGGGGCTTATCTACAGCATTCTGTAATGCTGTAGATAAGCCCCCGATGTAACCTGAAAGATAAGAAAAACAAGTTATATTATACTCACCTAGGGGCGGTCCCGGTGCGATCCAGTCCGATTGGCGTCGTGGTGCGGGTCCAGCACCTCCCATATTCATACATTGACGTCCTCCTGTTTGCTTCCTGTCGCGGCTCTTGCGCAGGCGTACTTTGTCTGCCCTGTTGAGGGCAGAGCAAAGTACTGCAGTCCGCAGGCACTGGGCCTCTCTGACCTTTCCCGGCGCCTGCGGACTGCAGTACTTTCAGCAACTCAGGAACTCTCTTCACTGTGACACTGAGACAATGGTGCCAACAAAACAAGTGGTCTACTTTTTATATGGCTAGGGACATGTGGCTTCGGTAGCCAAATTACAGAAGAACTTGTGTCATGTGGATGGTTTCTGCACCCTGATTGGCTAACAGAATCAACACACATAAAGTTAAGGGGAAAAAAAGAGCGAGCCGCTCTTCTAACCTCTCCACACCCTCTCCCCTCATCAAACACATTCCCCTCCTCACTCCGCTCATCATTCAGCACTACAATACTAGCCAGAGTAATAACAAAAGTGGAAACGCGATGATTTACAAAACTTTTTGAATTTTGCAGACTTTGAATAAAAATGCTTGTGAAAGCGAACACGAATCCGAATGTGCTATGTTCATGCCGAATTTGAAATTTTTGAATCTTTTCCAAGCACGTTCACTCATCTCTACTCAGCACCCCTAAGTTTCTCCAGTATTTGATCAGATAGACAAAATGGACACAAGCGTGATCAGCCTCTTATTACTTATTAATTTGCTAATTAACTCCTTTGCATCAAGGCTATACTACATTTTAAAATTTTCCTCTCCTTCCAAGAGCCATGACTTTTTAATTTTCAGTGTCATCACTGTTTGAGGGTTTACTTTTTTGTGAGGTGAGTTGTGACTTTAAATGGCAACATTTAATTTATCATGTAAAGAACTGAAAATTACGGTCACATTGCAAAAAAAGCATAATTCCGCATTTTTTATGTGTGTTTTTCTGTGAGTATTTTTAAAGTTAGATCACATGGATGCTATACATGCATATTTTTAAAGAGGTGAAAAAAATTAGGAAAGATATGAAGAAATAAAAATTTACTTTTACCACCATTTTCCAAGACTCGTTACATTTTCAATTTTCATTAGTTGGAGTTCTGTAATGGCTTGTTTTTTGTGCCCTGAGCTGGTGCTTTTATTGATGCCATTGTGCGGTAGAAACAATGTTTTGATCACCTCTTATAGCATCTTTTGGTGCTGTGATAGCTGAAAAAACTTAATTCTTGTATTTCGATTTTTTTGTGATTAGTTTACAAACTGATTTAATTAATTTCAGATTTTACTAGTTTGGACATTTCTGGATCTAACATTACCACATATGTGTATTTATTTATTTTTAATGGAGGAAAGAGGCGGTGAATTGAATTTGACTATTTTTTCCATATTTTTTAATATATTGTTTTAAATTTTCACTGTATTGGTTATTCACCTACCAGACTTGAACCTGGGATCATTCATTCACTTGTGCAATATGCTGCCAATGCCAATAAGTACACAGTATTGCTGAATATAGCAAAAATTATGATCTTCCATCAACACCAGCGAGAAGCTGGCTTTCAGAGTAGAACCATCATGACAGACAAAGGTATCTTCAGCAGACCACTGCCCATGATGTCAAGCCATTGTCACCACGCAATCACATCACAGCAGTTCCAATGGGCTGTAAGAGCTGCACGTCCCCCTTGTTGGCGCTCTTTAAATAATAATTAATCTAATATCGACAGCAAAATTTACAAGGTCAACAGCCGGGGGCGGAGCTGTTTTCCATGAGCAACGGTTAGAGGCAGAAGATGGCTAAATATCACAGCCATTATCTGCCATGAAAGATGCCAGCTCAGGTTGGAGCCTGGATAATGGGAAAAAAGGTTTAGTTTAGCTTCACTACAAGGAAAAACTCTGTTTCTAAACCTTCATAAATGAAAGAATAAGATGCAACTCATGTTTTAGCAGGAGGATGCTGCCGTTCACATCATTTATAAATTATAATATAATGAAAAAAAACATGAGAGTTACACAGTATTTTTGAAGAATTCAACAAGTCTAAAATGGTATCAATCCATAGCATTTATTGATGCATCGATAAAATGCTGGTTTACATTTTTTGACACTCACCAAGGTCATATTAAGAAGTATTTCACCACACTGTAGAGTCAATAAAATACTAAATGATTACATTACAGTTTGAATTGTCTGGTTATTGCAGCAGTGGAGCCGTTTTTGTATGCAGAAAAATATAATTTTACAGTTTACAAATTAGATGCAATGTATAAACATGCAAATGCTAATTCATTAATATGGGCATTGCACAATCCAGTCCTAAGGTAGAGGTTGCTGGAATACAACATGCCAATTCTTTAAGAAGCACATGCCACTTTATGAAATTGGTGTATCTTATAAGTGGCATGCGCTTTTCTCTATATGAAATGCCTGCACTAGTGATAAACTTGTTGGACAGGCATAGCCACTCCCCATCCAGTCCCCGATCCTGCCCAGTTGTTCCAATTTTGGCTGAGCTGCTTGAATCTGGCCAAAATGCCAAAAGTTGAAAAAGTTTTGTTTTTTGAATATTATTTACACCTATTTTCTCATTAATTCACTTTCATAAATCACCCCACACTTTTTACTTTAGTCTTTGGTGGTATTTTTTTTCTCTTACAGTCTGTAAAAGTACACTATTCTCATAGCTATGCAATGGAAGGGAAAAACTGGGAAAGAAAAAAGCTCAATAGGGTCTTATCTGGTGACAATGGGGTGTCATAAAAAGGGGCGATACGCTCACCTTGTTAGGTTTCTGAATGGCAACACATAACAGGCATATAAAGCAGCTACTGCACAGATATCGGTCAGGAAAAACAACCATGGATATAAACATGAAGACGGAGGTATCATTCATGCACTGCTGATGGCAAATTGTCGGTGAAATAAAATGATTTTATTTAAACAGGTTTAAAGTCAAAGCGTTTTGAGATCATAAAGGACCTCTTCATCAGAACAAAACCTGCAATCCGTACTTGTTCCTGATATCACGTGACCTCACAAGTCACGTGATCGGAGGCTTCATGCAGGTCCTGTCAGGTCCTGCAAGTATACCACTGAGTATACCAACACTTCCAGATGGTAATCACTGAGCGTCTGTCACCGGCTGAGACAACGCTCCTGAACGGGATCTTGTCACCAAGCCCTCCAGCAGCACATACTTCAACCATCTCACAGGTAACAAATCATTAGCAATATCTGGGCAGATAGTTACCTTCACATTAGCATCTACTGCATGCATATTTTATTACATTAACTGAAATTTCTAACACTGTGTGCAAGTTTAAATTGATCCTTGAATTCGCTTAAAACATTAATAACTAGCTTGCATTCCTCCTTTTAGTCTCTACCTACATGATTACATTGAATCTGCATAACCCAAAATGTATTTGTAGTTTTTTCTATTAACTATAATTGTACGTTGCCCTATTTAAGCGATGGAATTTTCTGTCAGTTCCTTCTCTAAGTAAAAACAATTAAGCCAAATGAAATGAAGCTTTTTTTGTAACTTGCTGCTTACTATTATTAATATTGCCAAACCAAGAATATGACACACTGCATAAAAATAAGGACAGACGCGATTCCATAGTTGTAATATATTGGCTGCAATTGAAAAAGTTTGTGTAGCATAATATAAAAGATTAAATATGAGTAAAGAGAGAACCTTTTTCATTGCCGTGACATGAGCCTTTATATTCTGACTTCTAAAGTCTCCTGCATTATTATGCATATGATTAATATGTCTATGCAGAGATAAAATAATATTTAGAGCTGAAATGAAAAGCAATAAAAAACAAAAAGAAGAGAACACAATACAGGGTGTATAATTAGCTAAAAGTTGTAAAATTGATTGTCCTGTTCTCTGTAGAGCATCTGTTGAGTTTAGAAATTGGGGTGTCCATTGGAAAGCAGCAGGAGCACTTAGAAGAAGCGTAGTAAAGGCAGATGGAAGAAAGATCCATGGAAACGTCTTGGGGAAGCCACACTGAACATAGATGTAGAGCTTGTGGTTGATGTTCACGATTTTCAGGCAAAAGTGAATGGCGAGAAATGTGGAGAAGAGCAATGTGCCGCATACAGTAGAGATAAACAATAAAGTAATTATAAGTCTATAATTTGTTGTACTTGTATGATATACATTTGTGATCAAAACGCAGTCAAAGATCACTTGAAGGATTCGATGAGTAAGGATGCATAGACTAATTCCAGAGATGAGTTGGTCACTTATATCCAGTCTTTTTTTCTTCATCCAGTCCAGAGTATTCACAACCAATATGAATATGTACCCAGGGAATGTTATGCAAAGAGAAATCAAATCTATGACCAATATGATGATATCCAAAAATGTTTTCATACTGATATGAGCAGATTAAATAGAATGCAGCGAGCAGCTCAACGTCCTCTTGTCTTTGGGAAATGCTTGTGCATTTCTCACACATTACATAGGATATATAACTAAAATACATTGATGCAAAGTAACATTATTTGATAAATGAAATGCAAATATTTTGTATGTTTGAATAGTACTGTGTGTGTGCCAAGTCAAGACATTTTCCAATGAGGAAAAGGAGACTTGATATGGCTGCAACTGTTTAGTTTTGCCCACATATTAGGCTGCCGTCACACTAGCAGTATTTGGTCAGTATTTTACATCAGTATTTGTAAGCCAAAACCAGGAGTGGAACAATCAGAGGAAAAGTATAATAGAAATATATGCACCACTTCTGCATTTATCACCCACTCCTGGTTTTGGCTTACAAATACTGAGGTAAATACTGACCAAATACTGCAAGTGTGACGGCAACCTTATTCACATCATGTTGAGATATGGTAAAATAAAAATACTGTGTGACAACCAGGATCCACTATATGTTAACTCCTTAGCGACCGCCGATACACCTTTTAACGGCAGTAGTTAAGGGTACTTAAACAACAGCGCCGTTAATTAAAAAGTGTATATCGCCCCCTAGAGTTGGATTTTCTCCGAGACCCCAGAGAATGTTTTTACCGACCCCGGTTTTGAGATCGGCGATATTAACCGTTTACCAACGACCACAAAAAAAGTCCAATGTACCATTTAATTTCTCTCTCCTCTGATTGCACACACTGCTCTATACTTTTCACGGCTTACGGACACGGCCCCCATTGTAATTCAATGGGGCCACAAAAACAACGGAAGGTTGGCTTTGTGCTGCCCCGGTACTTCCGATTTTGCAGACCAACTTTTTTTCCAATACTTTTGCCATAGTATTGCATACCCGAAAAACAGCGATCCACAAGTTTTTTGTTGTCTGTTATTGCGGCAGACCATGAAAATTGCGGCAATACAGCCTGTGTAAAAGACAGTGTAAAAGAAGCCTTAAATTTGGGATTAGGGTTAAGTTTGGGATTAGAGTTATGGTTCGGGATGGGACTAGGGTTAGGGTTGGGGTTGGGGTTAGGATTAGGGTTGGGTTTGGGATTAGGGTTAGATTTGGGGTTAGGATTATGGTTAGGGTTGGGATTAGGATTATGGGTGTGTTGGGATTAGGGTTAGGATTGTGGTTAGGGTTATGATTAGGGTTGGGATTAGGGTTAGGGCTGTGTTGGGGTTAGGATTGTGATTAGAGTTATGGTTAGGGTTGACATTAGGGTTAGGAGTGTGTTGGGCTTATGGTTGGAGTTAGAATTGGGGGTTTCCACTGTTTAGGTACATCAGGGGGTCTCCAAACGTCACATGGCTCCCACCATTCATTTCAGCCAATTTAGCATTGAAAAAGACAAATGGTGCTCCTGCCCTTCTGAGCTCTACCGTGCACCCAAACAGTGGTTTACCCTCCACATATGGGGCTTCAGCATACTCAGGACAAATTGGACAAGTTTTGGGGTTCAGTATCTCCTGCTACCCTGGGGAAAATAAAAAAAAATGGTGGCTAAAAAATCATTTTTGTGGAAAAAAAATATTTTTATTTTCACGGCTCTGCGCTATAAACTTCTGTGAAGCACTTGGGCACTCAAAGTGCTCACCACACATCTAGATAAGCTTCTTGGTGGGTTTAGTTTCCAAAATGGGGTCACTTGTGGGGGCTTCTACTGTTTGGGCATATCAAGGGCTCTGCAAACACATGATGCCCGTAGACCATTCCGTTAAAGTCTGCATTCCAAAACGCAACAACTTCCCTTCCGAGCTCTGCAATAAGCCTAAACAGTGGTCCTCCCCGCACATTGGGTATCAGCATACTCAGGACAAATTTCACAACAAATTTCATGGTCCAAATTCCCCTATTACCTTTGTGAAAGTAAAAAATTTGGAGTGAAAAGAACATTTTTGTGGAAAAAAATATGATTTTTTAATTTTCACGGCTCTACGTTATTAACTTCTGTGAAGCACTTGGGGGTTCAAAGTGCTCACCACACATCTAGATAACTTCCTTGGGGGGTCTAGTTTTCAAAATGTGGTCACTTGTGGGGCATTTATACTGTTTAAGCACATCAGGGGCTCTGAAAATACAACATGACACCCTCAGACAATCCTATCAAAGTCTTTATTCCAAAATGGCGCTCCTTCCCTTCCAAGCTCTGCAATGTGCCCAAACAGTGGTCCCCCCCACATATCAACTTACTCAGGACACATTGCACAACAAAGTTCATGGTCCAATTTCTACTGTTACCCTTGTGAAAGTAAAAATTTGGGGGTGAAAATATCATTTTTGTGGAAAAATATGATTTTTTATTTTCACAGCTCTACATTAAAAATTTCTGAGAAGCGCTTGGGGGTTCAAAGTGCTCAACAAACATCTAGATAAGCTCCTTGGGGGGTCTAGTTGCCAAAATTCAGTCACGTGTGATGAGTTTCTACTGTTTAGGTACATCAGGGGCTCTGCAAACGCAACATGACGCCTGCAGACCATTCCATTAAAGTCTGCATTTTAAAATGTCACTATTCCCTTCCGAGCTCCGCTGTGTGCACAAACATTGTCCGCCCCACAAATGGGGTTTCGGAATACTCAGAACAAACTGGACAACAACTTTTGGGGTCCAGTCAATTTCTCCCGTTACCCTTGTGAAAGTAAAAAATTGTGGGCCAAAAATAATTTTTGAAGGAAAAAAACGTTTTTTTATTTTTACGGCTCTACGTTATAAACTTCTGTGAAGCACTTGGGGGTTCAAAGTGCACACCACACATCTAGTTAAGTTCCATAAGGGGTATAGTTTACAAAATGTTGTCAATTTAGTGGTTTTCCACTGTTTAGGCACATCAGGAGCTCTCCAAATGCAACATGGCATCCGATCTCAATTCCAGCCAATTCTGCGTTGAAAAAGTCAAACGGCACTCCTTCTCATCCAAGCTCTGCCATGCGCCCAAACAGTGGTTTGCCCCCACATATGGGGTATCAGTGTACTCAGAACAAATTGCACAACATCTTTGATGGTCTAATTTCTCCAGATACCATTGTGAAAATATAGAATTGGAGGCAAAAAATCATTTTTGCGGAAAAAATGCGATTTTTTATTTTCACAGCTCTACGTTATAAATTTCTGTAAAGCACATGGGGGTTCAAAGTGCTCACAACAGATCAAAATCAGTTCCTTAAGGGGTCTAGTTTCCAAAATGGTGTCACTTGTGGGGGGTTTCCACTGGTTAGGCACATCAGGGGCTCTCTAAACATAACATGGTGTCCGATCTCAATTCCAGCCAATTCTGCATTGAAAAAGTCAAATGGCTTCTCTTCCAAGCTCTGCTATGCACCCAAACAGTGGTTTACCCCCACATTCTGCGCATTCAGGAGAAATTGCACAACAAATTTTGTGGTTCATTTTCTCTTTTTACTACTTTGAAAATAAATAAAATTGGTTCTGAAGTAAAATGTTTGTAAAAAAAAAAAAAGTTCAACGTAAATTTTTTCCTTCCACATCCTGTGAAGCACTTAAAGGGTTAATAAAATTCTTGAATGTGGTTTTGAGCACCTTGAGGGGTGTAGTTTTTAGAATGGTGTCACTTTGGGGTATTTTCTGTCATCAACACCCCTGAAAGTGACTTTAAATGTGAGATGGTCCCTAAAAAATGGTTTTGTAAATTTTCCTGTAAAAATGAGAAATTGCTGGTCAATTTTTAACCCTTATAACTTCCTAACATAAAAAAAAAATGTTTCCAAAATTGTGCGGATGTAAAATAGACATGTGGAAATGTTATTTATTAACTATTTTTTGTGACATATCTCTCTGATTTAAGGGCATAAAAATTCAAAGTTTGAAAATTGCAAAATTTTAAAAATTTTCGCCATATTTCTGTTTTTCTCATAAACACAAATAACATCAAAGAAATTTTACCACTAACATGAAGTACAATATGTCATGAAAAAACATTCTCAGAATCAGCAGGATTTGTTAAAGCTTTCCAGAGTTATAACCTCATAAATTGACAGTGGTCAGAATTCTAAAAATTGGCTTGGTCATTAAGCACCAAATTGGCTCTGTCACTAAGGGGTTAAAAGGCTATTTTCTTATATTTACAAAATAATAAAAAAAAATATTTTTGGGGGTTCTACAATAGAGGCAAGGGAACTTTTTGTAAAATGCATGAGCTGCTGTACTCATTGATGCACAGAGGACAATAACAGACAACATGAGTAGAGGTGGATGACCAACCGTTGACCAAGTGAGGGTGAGTAAAGAACTGGAACCTGGTGGCAGATGGTTGTCACTACTGGAACTTGCCACAACAGTGTTTTACCATTTCTTTTTGGCATCATCACTTCACAAAATGTGAGATTATTTGGATGCACAGAAAACATTCCAATGCCTGATCAATGCTGGAATCCAGTGGTCTAAAGTGAAGAGGCAACTGGTATATATACCATGCGAGAAATTCCATGCGAGAAATTTCCCAGAAACAGAATATTTCCTAAAACGATGTGTATTTCTCCCTTCAGAGGAGAGCACAAACAGGCTCTAACGAGAGAAGATTGATTGATTGGAGCCAATTTCATCCTACAACAGAACAATGACCCAAAGCACACCTCCAAATAATGCAAGAACTATTTAGGGAAGAAGCAGGCAGCTGGTATTCTATCTGTAATGGAGTGGCCAGCGCAGTCACCAGATCTCAACCCCATTGAGCTGTTGTGGGAGCAGCTTGACCGTATGGTACGCAAAAAGTGCCCATCAAGCCAAACAACTTGTGGGAGGGGCTTCTGGAAGCACGGGGTTACATTTCTCCAGATTACCTCAGCAAATTAACTGCTAGAATGCCAAAGGTCTGCAATGCTGTAATTGCTGCAAAGGGAGCATTCTTTGACAAAAGCAAAGTATGAAGGAGAAAATTATTATTTCAAATAAAAGTCTTTTTTTCGAACCTTGTCAATGTCTGGACTAGACTTTCAATTCAATTGGCAACTCATTTGATTAACCCCTTCCTGACATCTGACGTACTATCCCGTCGAGGTGGGGTGGGCCCGTATGACCACCGACGGGATAGTACGTCATACGCGATCGGCCGCGCTCACGGGGGGAGCGCGGCCGATCGCGGCCGGGTGTCGGCTGCATATCGCAGCTGACATCCGGCACTATGTGCCAGGAGCGGTCACGGACCACCCCCGGCACATTAACCCCCGGCACACCGCGATCAAACATGATCGCAGTGTACCGGCGGTATAGGGAAGCATCGCGCAGGGAAGGGGCTCCCTGCAGGCTTCCCTGAGACCCCCGGAGCAACGCGATGTGATCGCCTCCTTCCTCGCCGCAGGTCCCGGATCCAAGATGGCCGCGGCATCCGGGTCCTGCAGGGAGAAAGGTGGCTTACCGAGTGCCTGCTCAGAGCAGACGCTGGTAAGCCTGCACCGATGTAAGTGAGATCGGTGATCTGATAGAGTGCTGTGCACACTATCAGATCATCGATCTGTAATGTCCCCCCCTGGGACAAAGTAAAAAAGTAAAAAAAAATTTTTCCACATGTGTAAAAAAAAAAAAAAAAATTCCTAATTAAATAATAATAATAAAAAAAAATATTATTCCCATAAATACATTTCTTTATCTAAATAAAAAAAACAAAACAATAAAAGTACACATATTTAGTATCGCCGCGTCCGTAACGACCCAACCTATAAAACTGCCCCACTAGTTAACCCCTTCAGTAAACACCGTAAGAAAAAAAAAAAAAAAAAAGGCAAAAAACAACGCTTTATTACCATACCGCCGGACAAAAAGTGGAATAACACGCGATCAAAAAGACGGATATAAATAATCATGGTACCACTGAAAACGTCATCTTGTCCCGCAAAAAACAAGCCGCGACACAGCATCATCAGCAAAAAAAATAAAAAAGTTATAGTCCTGAGATTAAAGCGATACCAAAATAATTATTTTTTCTATAAAATAGTTTTTATCGTATAAAAGCGCCAAAACATAAAAAAATGATATAAATGAGGTATCGCTGTAATCGTACTGACCCGAAGAATAAAACTGCTTTATCAATTTTACCAAACGCAGAACGGTATAAACGCCTCTCCCAAAAGAAATTCATGAATAGCTGGTTTTTGGTCATTCTGCCTCACAAAAATCGGAATAAAAAGTGATCAAAAAAGGTCACGTGTCCGAAAATGTTACCAATAAAAACATCAACTCGTCCCGCAAAAAACAAGACCTCACATGACTCTGTGGGCCAAAATGTGGAAAAATTATAGGTCTCAAAATGTGGAGACGCAAAAACTTTTTTGCTATAAAAAGCGTCTTTTATTGTGCGATGGCTGCCAATCATAAAAATCCGATATAAAAAATGCTATAAAAGTAAATCAAACCCCCCTTCATCACCCCCTTAGTTAGAGAAAAATAATAAAATTAAAAAAATGTATTTATTTCCATTTTCCCATTAGGGCTAGGGTTAGGGTTAGGGCTAGGGTTAGGGTTTGGGCTAAAGTTAGGGTTAGGGTTTGGATTACATTTACGGTTGGGATTAGGGTTGGGATTAGAATTATGGGTGTGTCAGGGTTAGGGGTGTGGTTAGGGTTACCGTTGGGATTAGGGTTAGGGGTGTGTTTGGGTTAGGGTTTCAGATAGAATTGGGGAGTTTCCACTGTTCAGGCACATCAGGGGCTCTCCAAACGCGACATGGCGTCCAATCTCAATTCCAGCCAATTCTGCGTTGAAAAAGTAAAACAGTGCTCCTTCCCTTCCGAGCTCTCCCGTGCGTCCAAAAAGGGGTTTACCCCAACATATGGGTTATCAGCGTACTCGGGACAAATTGAACAACAACTTCTGGGGTCCAAGTTCTCTTGTTATCCTTGGGAAAATAAAAATTTTGGGGGCTAAAAATCATTTTTGTGGGAAAAAAATATGTTTTATTTTTACGGCTCTACGTTGTAAACTGTAGTGAAACACTTGGGGGTTCAAAGTTCTCACAACACATCTAGATAAGTTCCATGGGAGGTCTAGTTTCCAATATGGGGTCACTTGTGTGGGGTTTGTACTGTTTGGGTACATCAGGGGCTCTGCAAATGCAACATGACGCCTGCAGACCAATCCATTTAAGTCTGCATTCCAAATGGCGCTCCTTCCCTTCCGAGCTCTGTCATGCGCCCAAACAGTGGTTCCCCCCCACATATCAGGTATCATCGTACTCAGGACAAATTGCACAACAACTTTTAGCATCCAATTTAGGCCGGAGACACACTGGTGCGAGAGACGGCCGAGTCTCGCTGGTTAAAAGCAAGCTGTGGCACCTGCATTCCGGAGCTGAGCGTGCAGCTCCATGTATTGCTATGGAGCTGCACGCTCAGCTCCGGAATGCAGGTGCCACAGCTTGCTTTTAACCAGCGAGACTCGGCCGTCTCTCGCACCAGTGTGTCTCCGGCCTTATTCTGTAACCCTTGTAAAAATACAAAAGCTGGGGGCTAAAAAATCATTTTTGAAAAAAAAAGACTTTTTATTTTCACGGCTCTGCATTATAATCTGTAGTGAAACACTTGGGGGTTCAAAGCTCTCAAAACACATGTAGATAAGTTCCTTAGGGGGTCTTATTTCCAAAATGGTGTCACTTGTGGGGGGTTTCAATGTTTAGGCACATCAGGGGCTCTCCAAACGCAACATGGCGTCCCATCTCAATTCCAGTCAATTTTGCATTGAAAAGTCAAATGGCGCTCCTTCCCTTCCAAGCTCTGCCATGCGCCCAAACAATGGTTTACACCCACATATGGGGTATCAGCGTACTCAGGACAAATTGCACAACATTTATTGGGGTTCAATTTCTTCTCTTACCCTTGGGAAAATAAAAAAATTTGGAGCGAAAAGATCATTTTTGTGAAAAAATATGATTTTTTATTTTTACGGCTCTGCATTATAAACTTCTGTGAAGCACTTGGTGGGTCAAAGTGCTCACCACACATCTAGATAAGTTCCTTAGGGGGTCTACTTTCCAAAATGGTGTCACTTGTAGGGGGTTTCAATGTTTAGGCACATCAGGGGCTCTCCAAACGCAACATGGCGTCCCATCTCAATTCCAGTCAATTTTGCATTGAAAAGTCAAATGGCACTCCTTCCCTTCCGAGCTCAGCCATGCGCCCAAACAGTGGTTTACCCCCACATATGGAGTATCAGTGTACTCAGGACAAATTGTACAACAACTTTGGGGGTCCATTTTCTCCTGTTACCCTTGGTAAAATAAAACAAATTGGAGCTGAAATAAATTTTGTGTAAAAAAAAATTAAATGTTAATTTTTATTTAAACATTCCAAAAATTCCTGTGAAACACCTGAAGGGTTAATAAACTTCTTGAATGTGGTTTTGAGCACCTTGAGGGGTGCAGTTTTTAGAATGGTGTCACACTTGGGTAGTTTCTATCATATAGACCCCTCAAAATGACTTCAAATGAGATGTGGTCCCTAAAAAAAAATGGTGTTGTAAAAATGAGAAATTTCTGGTCAAATTTTAACCCTTGTAACTCCCTAACAAAAAAAAATTTTGGTTCCAAAATTGTGCTGATGTAAAGTGGACATGTGGGAAATGTTACTTATTAAGTATTTTGCGTGACATATGTTTGTGATTTAAGGGCATAAAAATTCAAATTTGAAAAATTGCGAAATTTTCAAAATTTTCGCCAAATTTCTGTTTTTTTCACAAATAAACGCAAGTTATATTGAATAAATTTTACCACTAACATGAAGTACTATATGTCACGAGAAAACAATGTCAGAATCGCCAAGATCCGTTGAAGCGTTCCAGAGTTATAACCTCATAAAGGGACAGTGGTCAGAATTGTAAAAATTGGCCCGGTCATTAACGTGCAAACCACCCTTGGGGGTGAAGGGGTTAATAAAAGTGTGAGTTTTCATGGAAAGCACAAAATTGTCTGGGTGACCCTAAAATTTTGAACGGTATCTATCTATCTATCTATCTATCTATCTATCTATCTATCTATCTATCTATCTATCTATCTAATATATCTATCTATCTATCTATCTAAGCAGCTCTGGAAACAATTAAGTGGCCACTGCAATCTTTCAGTTTGTCTGATTTTTCTCTTCATAGGTATATTTTTGAGTAAAATCTACATTGTTATTTTAGTCTATCAATTTCTGACAACATGTCTCCAAAGTTCCAAGCAATACATTTTATATATTTTTTTCTGACAAAGAAAAATGATCAAAATTAGAAAAAAAAAGTGCTTTCAGACCTCAAATAATGCAAAGAACACAAGCGCATAATCATTTAGAAACAACAATACTAATGTTTTAACTCAGGAAGAGTTCAGAAATCAATATTTTGTGGAATAACCATGAATTTTAATCACAGCTTTCATGCGTCTTGGCATGCTTGCCACCAGTCTTTCACACTGCTTCTGGCACAAAAATTGGGGTCTGGAGATTGGGCTGCCTATGACAGGGTTTTGATGTGGTGGTCTCTTTATTTTTTCCAGAGCTGTATGTACACTGCTCAAAAAAATAAACTTAAACAACAGAATATAACTACAGGGTGGTCCAAAAGTTGGTGGACAGTATGTGTAATAGGGTTATGAAGGGGGAGATTTATCAAACATGGTGTAAAGTGAAACTGACTTAGTTGCCCTTAGCAACCAATCAGATTCCACTTTTCATTTTTCACAAACACTTTGGAAAGTGAAAGGTGGAATCTGATTGATTTTGTTTTCTTTTCAGATAATTCAGATAACCCATAATGGCAAATAATTTAAATACAGATCAAAGAAAATGGACTTTAAAAGAGTATTGGAAATGTCAAAATGCTGAAACAGTTAGAGCAAATTGGGTTGAAACATTTTGTACTCAAGCCCCAAAGAGACAAACCATTTACCGCATTCGTGACAAATTCAGTGCCACTGGCTCAATCCTTAATGCTTCAAAAACCGGTGGACCCAAAACAGCCTGTACAGAAAGTAATAAACAACTTGTTGCTGAAACATTTGCTCAGAGTCCAAAAAAGTCCACCAGAAGAGTGTCTTTAGAACTGGGAATTTCACGAGCTTCCATCATGCGAATCCTGAAATCTATTGGGTGGAAGGATTATCGGCCACATCTAAGTCATGGTTAATTGGAGCATGATTCTGACAGGCGGCTGCAATTTAGTGATAATATGCTTAATGAAATTGAAGAAAATCCAGTAATTTTAGATAACATAATGTGGAGTGATGAATAGTGTTGAGCGATACCGTCCGATACTTGAAAGTATCGGTATCGGATAATATCGGCCGAAAAGTATCGGATATCGCCGATACCGATACCCAATTCCAATACAAGTCAATGGGACACCAAGTATCGGAAGGTATCCTGATGGTTCCCAGGGTCTGAAGGAGAGGAAACTCTCCTTCAGGCCCTGGGATCCATATTATTGTGTAAAATAAAGAATTAAAATAAAAAATATTGATATACTCACCTCTCCGGAGGCCCCTGCACCTCACCGCTGTTAACCAGCAGCCTTCTTTGCTTAAAATGAGCGCGTTTAGGGCCTTCCATGACGTCACGGCTTCTGATTGGTCGCGTGCCGCTCATGTGACCACCACACGACCAATCACAAGCCGTGACGTCATTCTCAGGTCCTAAATTCCTAATTTAGGACCTGAGAATGACGTCACGGCTTGTGATTGGTCGCGTGGCGGTCACATGAGCGGCACGCGACCAATCAGAAGCCGTGACGTCATGGAAGGTGCTGAACGCGCTCATTTTAAGCAAAGAAGGCTGCCGGTTACCAGCGGTGATGTCCAGGGGCCTCCGGAGAGGTGAGTATATCAATATTTTTTATTTTAATTCTTTATTTTACACAGTAATATGGATCCCAGGGCCTGAAGGAGAGTTTCCTCTCCTTCAGACCCTGGGAACCATACACTGGGAACTTCCGATTCCGATTCCCGATACCACAAAAGTATCGGATCTTGGTATCGGAATTCCGATACCGCAAGTATCGGCCGATACCCGATACTTGCGGTATCGGAATGCTCAACACTAGTGATGAAGCTTATTTTTTAAAATTATCTGGCCATATTAACAGACATAATTATGTTTACTGGTATAATGAGAACATGCATTTAACATTAGAGCAAAAACTAAATGAGCCTGGTGTCAATGTTTGGGGTGGTATTTCAAGTTTTGGTGTTTTTGGACATTATTCAAGAGTAGTCCTCGAGTATCTTGATGAAACATTTCCTAATAAATGGATTGGGCAAAGCGGCCCACTTGATTGGCCGGCACGCTCACCAGACTTTACCCCAATGGATTTTTTCTTTTGCGGAGTACTCAAGAACAAAGTTTATAGTCGAAAACCAAAAAGTGTCAGTGATTTGAAAAATTACATAAGAGATGCATTTCAAGAAATTAATACCTAAAGAAACTTGTGAAAAAATGTTTGTTGAAGAGTACAAGGCAGACTTCAAAGCTGTGCAAATTGTGATGGAAAACAGTTTGAGCACCCACGTTGATAAAATTTAAGGGCTTTTGTATTATCGTTCAGAATAACATTTAATTGTCAATGTTATGCTTGTGTTAGTAAATATAATCTTACGGTATATATAAATGAAAATAAATGTTATTATTTCCTGTGCACCTATTTATGGTCCACCTACTTCACGCCTCCTGACGAAGCCGAGGACGGTGAAACGCACGTCGAGGCTTCTGTGTGGTTCACCGGTGCTCCAGCATACAGCCTGCACTATGCCCGAAGGTAAAATGGTTCACTGATTTATCTCATTGGGTTGTTTATTGCGTATCCACTTATATGCACTTTACTCACTTACCATTTCGCTTATCTTCATGTCCAGCATGTTATTTGAACCTACATGTAAGCCATTTACTATGGTCACCACTGATACCATCTAACCCCTGATGGTAGGATCAGACTAGTGTAGTGCTATGGCGTATATATTTCTATTGCGCCTAGTGCTGTAGTACTGGCGACCACACAGTTCTTATTTTCTCTGGTCCGCATTTATTTACCATCATATTGCCGATATTCTTTAGCTGTTTTTCTACCTTATGTACCTTTTTGTTTGTATATCCTCATATGTGCAATAAATTTATATATTTTCACTAATACCCTGTTTTTTCTCCTTATTGGTATTTCTGGGCATTTATATATTATTGGTTATTCTGCCTAGACCCAATTGGGAATTCTTTTTGGTTCTTTGTATATAGCTCTAGGGGGTATGGTCCCAAGTAGCTATGGTGACCACATAGTAGGTTCTTCTACTTTTGGACCACCCTGCATATATACTGCGTATATATATATATATACATGTACATATATACATGTACATATATATATATATATATATATATATATATATATATATATATATATATATATATATATATATATATATATATATATATATATATGTACAGTACAGACCAACAGACCAAAAGTTTGGACACACCTTCTCATTTAAAGATTTTTCTGTATTTTCATGACTATGAAAATTGTAAATTCACACTAAAGGCATCAAAACTATGAATTAACACATGTGGAATTATATACTTAACAAAAAAGTGTGACACAACTGAAATTACGTCTTATATTCTCGGTTCTTCAAAGTAGCCACCTTTTGCTTTGATGACTGCTTTGCACACTCTTGGCATTCTCTTGATGAGCTTCAAGAGGTAGTCACCGGGAATGGTCTTCCAACAATCTTGAAGGAGTTCCCAGAGATTCTTAGCACGTGTTGGCCCTTTTGCCTTCAGTCCCAAACCATCTCGATTGGGTTTAGGTCTGGTGACTGTCCTTCTTGGTCAAGTAGCCCTTACACAGCCTGGAGGTGTGTTTGGGGTCATTGTCTGGTTGAAAAATAAATGATGGTCCAACTAAATGCAAACCAGATGGAATAGCATGCCGCTGCAAGATGCTGTGGTAGCCATGCTGGTTCAGTATGCCTTCAATTTAGAATAAATCCTCAACAGTGTCACCAGCAAAGCACCCCCACACCATCACACCTCCTCCTCCATGCTTCACGGTGGGAACCAGGCATGTAGCATCCATCTGTTCACCTTTTCTGTGTCACACAAAGACACAGTGGTTGGAACCAAAGATCTCAAATTTGGACTCATCATACCAAATCACAGATTTCCACAGGTCTAATATCCATTCCTTGTGTTCTTTAGCCCAAACAAGTCTCTTCTGCTTGCTGCCTATCCTTAGCAGTGGTTTCCTAGCAGCTATTGTGCCATGAAGGCCTGCTGCACAAAGTCTCCTCTTTACAGTTGTTGTAGAGATGTGTCTGCTGCTAGAACTCTGTGTGCAATTGACCTGGTCTCTAATCTGAACTGCTGTTAACCAGCGAGTTCTAAGGCTGGTGACTTGGACAAGCTTATTCTCAGAAGCAGAGGTGACTCTTGGTCTTCCTTACCTGGGGCGGTCCTCATGTGAGCCAGATTCTTTGTAGCGCTTGATAGTTTTTGCCACTGCACTTGAGGACACTTTCAAAGTTTGCCCAATTTTTCGAACTGACTGACCTTCATTTCTTAAAGTAATGATGGCCACTCGTTTTTCTTTACTTAGCTGCTTTTTTCATGCCATGTACAAATTCTAACAGTCTATTCAGTAGGACTATCAGCTGTTTATCCACCAGACTTCTGCACAACACAACTGATGGTCCCAACCCCATATATAAGGCAAGAAATCCCACTTATTAAACCTGACAGGGCACACCTGTGAATTGAAAACCAATCCTGGTGACTACCTCTTGAAGCCCATCAAGAGAATGCCAAGAGTGTGCAAAGCAGTCATCAAAGCAAAAGGTGGCTACTTTGAAGAAACTAGAATATAAGACATAATTTCAGTTGCTTCACACTTTGAGTATGTAATTCCACATGTGATGATTGATAGTTTTTATGCCTTCAGTGAATGAACAATTTTCATAGTCATGAAAATACAGAAAAAAACTTTGTCCAAACTTTTGGCCTGTACTGCTGTACTGTGTATATATACTGTATATATATATATATATATATATATATATATATATATATATATATATATATATATATATATATATATATATATATATATACAGTGCACATATACATATATGTATATATATGTATGTATATGTATGTATACATCCTGCTGTTTGTCTATGAAGTGCACATCGTATATCACCCAGCTTTGCACAGACTTTCCTCTGCTCGTAGCATTCTCATGGTATGTTCATCCACACAGCTCTCCTGCTGTCTGTCTATTAAGTGCACATAGTACATCACCCAGCTTTGCACACAGACTTTCCTCTGCTCCTAGCATTCTCATGGTATGCCTTTCAGCTAACCCCAGCTCTACCCTAGTGTTATTTTTGACCTTGTTTACTCAGTGCTTGATTTTATGCATCTGGTCCACCCTTAATTCTCTGACCAAGATGAGCAGAGACCACTCCTTTCTGCTTCACACCTGAATGCACTTAGTTATACATATATTGCATAGCTTAAGTCTGCAATGACTTTAGTCTGCAGTGTGTTTCTTATAAGTGTGTCCTAGAAGTGTGAGGAACTGTTTATCTCTGCTTCAATCCTTCCCATCCATCTCACCTCCTCCTCAGAACTGTTCCTCAACCTACAATTCTCTGCCTCCAAACACAGACAGCCACCTCATGCCCTCTCCTGCTCCCACCTGCTAACACTTTCTCTGCTCCTTCTCACTGCTGGTGATATCTCTCCAAATCCTGGTCCTCCTCACCACATTCCCACAGTCATTTCTACCTCCCATCCATGCTCTATCACAAACTTCCGTAACCTCTCTAACCTTATACCCATTCACCCAGCCCCCGCTTCCCCAGTCCCACTAACAGGAGCTCTGTGGAACGCTCGCTCTGTCTGTAACAAGCTTTCCTACATCCATGTTACTACTAAACTTTCCTTCCTCGCCATCACCGAAACCTGGCTCACCCCTCCTGACGCAGCCTCCCCTGCTGCACTCTCTTATGGTGGCTTCCACCTTTCTCACATACCCCACCCCAGCATCAAACATGGTGGAGGAGTTGGTTTTCTCCTGTGTCAGATAACTGCTCCTTCATCCCAATCCCACTGCCACCCTCTGTTACCCTCCCTTCCTTTGAGGTACACTCTGTGCGCGTCTACTCCCCCTCCAACCTCCAACTGACTGTCATTTACCACCCCCAGGGCCAGCCACCACCTTCTTTGACCATTTCACCACCTGGCTACTTCATTTCCTTTCCGCGGACATCCCCACTATCATCATGGGCGATTTCAACATCCCCATTGACACTTCCCTCTCAGCTGCCACTAAACTTCTATCTCTCACTTCCTCCTTCAGCCTCACTCAATGGTCTTCTACAGCCACCCACAAAGATGGTCACACACTGGACCTCATCTTCACCCACCTCTGCTCCCTATCTAACTTCTCTAACTCACCTCTTCCTCTATCTGACCACAACCTTCTCAAATTCTCTTCTCTCTCCACTCCATGTCTACAATCCCCACCTTTCACACCCTCGCAGAAATCTTAAACATCTTGACCTACATTCATTCTCTGAATCCATCCTCCCTCTCACAGATATAAGTTCCTTACACAATGCAGATTACGCTGCCGCTGTATATAACACCACAATAGCTGTAGCTTTTGAATCTGCTGCCCCACTTACACATACCAAAGCTCGCAAAATCAACAGGCAGCCCTGGCACACCAGCCTGACCAAAGAACTGAGGCGAGCTTCCAGGGCTGCTGAGCGCAGATGGAAAATATACCTCTCACTACTTTCAAGACCACACTAGCCACAGCTAAACAAACCTACTTCTCATCTCTAATATCCTCCCTGTCTCACAACCCTAAACAGTTAGTCAACACCTTCAACTCTCTCCTCCGTCCCCCAGCTCCTCCTCCCTCCCCACTCGTCTCAGCTGAAACCTTTGCCTCATTTTTCAAGCAGAAGATTGATAACATCAGAGACAGTTTTGGTCAACAACCCCCAGAGCCCTTCCTCCTGACTTCCCAGCCCTCCACCTCCAAAACCAACCTCTCCACCATTACAGAAGATCAGCTCTCCACTCTACTCTCAAGATCGCATCTCACCACCTGTGCACTTGACCCACTCCCATCCCACTTCATCCCAAACCTCACCACAGTCTTCATCCCAACCCTAACCCATCTCTTCAACCTATCACTAACAACTGGTGTTTTCCCCTCAAGCTTTAAACCTGCCTCCATCACATCTATCCCCAAAAAGCCCTCTCTTGACCCATCCTCTGTATCTAGCTATCGCCCTATATCACTTCTCCCCTATTCCTCCAAACTGCTGGAACAACACGTCTACCTTGAACTGTCCTCTAATCTCTCTTCTTGCTCCCTCTTTGACCACTTACAATCTGGCTTCCGGTCACACATTCCACTGAAACTGCCCTAACTAAGGTCACCAATGACCTCTTAACCGCCAAGAGCAAGCGACACTACTCTGTCCTCCTCCTCCTCGACCTGTCGGCTGCATTTGACACAGTGGACCATTCCCTACTATTACAGACCCTCTCATCCCTTGGCATCACAGACTTGGCCCTATCCTGGATCTTGTCAAACTTAACTGACTGAACATTCAGCGTCTCCCACTCACACACCACCTCCTCACCTCCCCCTTATCTGTCGGAGTCCAACAAGATTCAGTCCTAGGGCCCCTGTTCTTCTCCATTTAGACCTTTGGCCTGGGACAGCTCATAGAATCTCATGGCTTTCAGTATCACCTCTATGCTGATGACACACAGATCTAAATCTCTGGACCAGATATCACCTCCCTACTAACCAGAATCCCTGAATGCCTGTCCACTATTTCATCCTTCTTCTCTGCTAGATTTCTGAAACTTAACATAGACAAAACAGAATTCATCATCTTTCCCCCATCTCATGCAACCCCCCCCAACGAACCTATCCATTACAGTAAATGGCTGCCCACTCTCCCCAGGCCCACAAGCTCGCTGCCTCGGGGTAATCCTTGACGCTGATCTCTCCTTCAAACCACATATCCAAGCCCTTTCCACTTCCTGTCGACATCAACTCAAAAATATTTCACGAATCCGTACATTCCTCAACCAAGAATCTGCAAAAACCCTAGTCCATGCCCTCATCATCTCTTGCCTTGACTACTGCAACCTCCTGCTCTGTGGCCACCCCTCTAACAGTCTCGCACCCCTCCAATCTATTCTAAACTTAGCTGCCCGACTAATCCACCTATCCCCTCGCTATTCCCTGGCCTCTCCCCTCTGTCAATCCCTGCACTGGCTCCCCATTACCCAGAGACTCCAGTACAAACCCTAACCATGATGTACAAAGCCATCCACAACCTGTCTCCTCCATACATCTGTGACCTCGTCTCCCGGTACTTTCCTGCACGCAAACTCCGATCTTCACAAGATCTCCTTCTCTACTCCCCTCTTATCTCCTCTTCCCACAATCGTATACAAGATTTCTCTCGCGTATCACCCCTACTCTGGAACCCTCTACCACAACACATCAGACTCTCACCTACCATTGAAACCTTCAAAAAGAGCCTGAAGACCCACCTCTTCCGACAAGCCTACAACCTGCAGTAACCACCAAACCGCTGCATGACCAGCTCTATCCTCGCCTACTGTATTCTCACCCATCCCTTGTAGATTGTGAGCCTTCGCGGGCAGGGTCCTCTCTCCTCCTATACCAGTTATGACTTGTATTGTTTAAGATTATTGTACTTGTTTTTATTATGCATACCCCTCCTCACATGTAAAGTGCCATGGAATAAGTGGCGCTATAACAATAAATAATAATAATAATAATATATATATAATATATATATATATATATATATATATATATATATATATTTATATATATATTACACTTGTATACATATAAGTATTCAGAACCCCTTTAAATTTTTCACTCTTTGTTTCATTGCAACCATTTGGTAAATTCAAAAAGTTAATTTTTTCCTCATTAATGTACACTCTGCACCCCATCTTGACTGAAAAAAAACAGAACTGCAGAAATTTTTATACATTTATTAAAAAAGAAAAACTGAAATATCACATGGTCATAAGTAGGGTTGAGCGACTTTCATTTTTTTAAGATCGAGTAGGGTTTTGGGAAACCCGATTTTGTCCAGAGTCGAGTCGAGTGCAGTCGGCCGATTATCGCTAAAAGTCGGGGATCGACCGAAACACGAAACCCAATGCAAGTCAATGGGGAAGCATAGTCGGCAGTGAGTGGAGGCCAGGAAAACACCTACAGTGCCCATTTTAATGCCAAAAACATCCATTCTTGTTTCTGAAGCTTGTCAATCTTAATTAACTTTATAATAATAGTTGGGCATAGGGAATTGGGGGTCATTTGGCAAAAGTTGTGGGGGGAGTAGGGCCGGCTCAAGTTTTTCGTGGGCCCAGGAAATGCGGACTACGTCACGGCGGTGTTGCAGGGAAAGGTAAGTATTTAAAAGTTGCAAGTGCTGTGATCCTGAGCAAGCAGGGGGGGGGCCCACTCGTTCGCATTGCCACTGGCACAGGGCCCCTCAAAGTACGGCGGTGTGTTTGCATGGCGGGGGCGCCTCCCACCAGCAGCGACACTTTTGCGTACTCTGAGGGGCCCTGTGCCAGTGACGTCGCCAACGAGTATGCCCCCCCACCTGATGAAGGAACCTGCACTTTCATCTGCACCTTCCTCTTTGTCCCTGTGTAAGGTGGTATAACATGCGGGAAGGGGAACCTTACTTTCAGCAGGGACAGATTCTGGCTGTGTAGAGTACAAGGGGAATGTAGTGGTCTAGGTCAATGTACCAGCAGACTCATTTAGCAGTGGCTGGGCAATGGGCAGGATGAGGAGGAAACAGATATAGGGCCAAAGAATAAAGTAGGCTACATGCAGTTCAAAATTGGTAACAGGACTAAACAGGCGGCATTGCTTTGTTCAGTGGAGTAGCAAACCCAAGAGCAGCAGACACTGTTTCAAGGGCCTAACCACACTAGTAGGCCAAATGCAGTTTAATATCTGATAGTATAGGGCGAAAGCCAGAATGTGGAAGCTCAGCTTTGTTCAGTTGAGGACAACACCAGGGAGTGGCAGACACCTTTAGTAGGCCGGAAAAGCCTATTGCATTTTTTAAAATGGTAATTTGGAGCAGAAGGTTGAAGCTCAGCTTTATTTAGTTGAGGACAACACCAGGGAGGGGCAGAAGCCGTTAGTAGGCCCTAACCACCATTTTTTTTTTAAAACCACTTAATGAGAGCCGGAAGGTTGAAGCTCAGCTTTATTTAGTTGAGGACAACACCAGGGAGGGGCAGAAGCCGTTAGTAGGCCCTAACCACCATTTTTTTTTTTAAAACCACATAATGAGAGCCGGAAGGTTGAAGCTCAGCTTTATTTAGTTGAGGACAACACCAGGGAGGGGCAGAAGCCGTTAGTAGGCCCTAACCACCATTTTTGTTTTAAAACCACTTAATGAGAGCCGGAAGGTTGAAGCTCAGCTTTATTTAGTTGAGGACAACACCAGGGAGGGGCAGAAGCCGTTAGTAGGCCCTAACCACCATTTTTTTTTTTAAAACCACATAATGAGAGCCGGAAGGTTGAAGCTCAGCTTTATTTAGTTGAGGACAACACCAGGGAGGGGCAGAAGCCGTTAGTAGGCCCTAACCACCATTTTTGTTTTAAAACCACTTAATGAGAGCCGGAAGGTTGAAGCTCAGCTTTATTTAGTTGAGGACAACACCAGGGAGGGGCAGAAGCCGTTAGTAGGCCCTAACCACCATTTTTTTTTTTAAAACCACATAATGAGAGCCGGAAGGTTGAAGCTCAGCTTTATTTAGTTGAGGACAACACCAGGGAGGGGCAGAAGCCGTTAGTAGGCCCTAACCACCATTTTTGTTTTAAAACCACTTAATGAGAGCCGGAAGGTTGAAGCTCAGCTTTATTTAGTTGAGGACAACACCAGGGAGGGGCAGAAGCCGTTAGTAGGCCCTAACCACCATTTTTTTTTTTAAAACCACATAATGAGAGCCGGAAGGTTGAAGCTCAGCTTTATTTAGTTGAGGACAACACCAGGGAGGGGCAGAAGCCGTTAGTAGGCCCTAACCACCATTTTTGTTTTAAAACCACTTAATGAGAGCCGGAAGGTTGAAGCTCAGCTTTATTTAGTTGAGGACAACACCAGGGAGGGGCAGAAGCCGTTAGTAGGCCCTAACCACCATTTTTGTTTTAAAACCACTTAATGAGAGCCGGAAGGTTGAAGCTCAGCTTTATTTAGTTGAGGACAACACCAGGGAGGGGCAGAAGCCGTTAGTAGGCCCTAAACACCATTTTTGTTTTAAAACCACTTAATGAGAGCCGGAAGGTTGAAGCTCAGCTTTATTTAGTTGAGGACAACACCAGGGAGGGGCAGAAGCCGTTAGTAGGCCCTAACCACCATTTTTTTTTTTAAAACCACATAATGAGAGCCGGAAGGTTGAAGCTCAGCTTTATTTAGTTGAGGACAACACCAGGGAGGGGCAGAAGCCGTTAGTAGGCCCTAACCACCATTTTTGTTTTAAAACCACTTAATGAGAGCCGGAAGGTTGAAGCTCAGCTTTATTTAGTTGAGGACAACACCAGGGAGGGGCAGAAGCCGTTAGTAGGCCCTAACCACCATTTTTTTTTTTAAAACCACATAATGAGAGCCGGAAGGTTGAAGCTCAGCTTTATTTAGTTGAGGACAACACCAGGGAGGGGCAGAAGCCGTTAGTAGGCCCTAACCACCATTTTTGTTTTAAAACCACTTAATGAGAGCCGGAAGGTTGAAGCTCAGCTTTATTTAGTTGAGGACAACACCAGGGAGGGGCAGAAGCCGTTAGTAGGCCCTAACCACCATTTTTGTTTTAAAACCACTTAATGAGAGCCGGAAGGTTGAAGCTCAGCTTTATTTAGTTGAGGACAACACCAGGGAGGGGCAGAAGCCGTTAGTAGGCCCTAACCACCATTTTTGTTTTAAAACCACTTAATGAGAGCCGGAAGGTTGAAGCTCAGCTTTATTTAGTTGAGGACAACACCAGGGAGGGGCAGAAGCCGTTAGTAGGCCCTAACCACCATTTTTTTTTTTAAAACCACATAATGAGAGCCGGAAGGTTGAAGCTCAGCTTTATTTAGTTGAGGACAACACCAGGGAGGGGCAGAAGCCGTTAGTAGGCCCTAACCACCATTTTTGTTTTAAAACCACTTAATGAGAGCCGGAAGGTTGAAGCTCAGCTTTATTTAGTTGAGGACAACACCAGGGAGGGGCAGAAGCCGTTAGTAGGCCCTAACCACCATTTTTTTTTTTAAAACCACATAATGAGAGCCGGAAGGTTGAAGCTCAGCTTTATTTAGTTGAGGACAACACCAGGGAGGGGCAGAAGCCGTTAGTAGGCCCTAACCACCATTTTTGTTTTAAAACCACTTAATGAGAGCCGGAAGGTTGAAGCTCAGCTTTATTTAGTTGAGGACAACACCAGGGAGGGGCAGAAGCCGTTAGTAGGCCCTAACCACCATTTTTGTTTTAAAACCACTTAATGAGAGCCGGAAGGTTGAAGCTCAGCTTTATTTAGTTGAGGACAACACCAGGGAGGGGCAGAAGCCGTTAGTAGGCCCTAACCACCATTTTTTTTTTTAAAACCACATAATGAGAGCCGGAAGGTTGAAGCTCAGCTTTATTTAGTTGAGGACAACACCAGGGAGGGGCAGAAGCCGTTAGTAGGCCCTAACCACCATTTTTGTTTTAAAACCACTTAATGAGAGCCGGAAGGTTGAAGCTCAGCTTTATTTAGTTGAGGACAACACCAGGGAGGGGCAGAAGCCGTTAGTAGGCCCTAACCACCATTTTTTTTTTTAAAACCACATAATGAGAGCCGGAAGGTTGAAGCTCAGCTTTATTTAGTTGAGGACAACACCAGGGAGGGGCAGAAGCCGTTAGTAGGCCCTAACCACCATTTTTTTTTTTAAAACCACATAATGAGAGCCGGAAGGTTGAAGCTCAGCTTTATTTAGTTGAGGACAACACCAGGGAGGGGCAGAAGCCGTTAGTAGGCCCTAACCACCATTTTTTTTTTTAAAACCACATAATGAGAGCCGGAAGGTTGAAGCTCAGCTTTATTTAGTTGAGGACAACACCAGGGAGGGGCAGAAGCCGTTAGTAGGCCCTAACCACCATTTTTTTTTTTAAAACCACATAATGAGAGCCGGAAGGTTGAAGCTCAGCTTTATTTAGTTGAGGACAACACCAGGGAGGGGCAGAAGCCGTTAGTAGGCCCTAACCACCATTTTTGTTTTAAAACCACTTAATGAGAGCCGGAAGGTTGAAGCTCAGCTTTATTTAGTTGAGGACAACACCAGGGAGGGGCAGAAGCCGTTAGTAGGCCCTAACCACCATTTTTTTTTTTAAAACCACATAATGAGAGCCGGAAGGTTGAAGCTCAGCTTTATTTAGTTGAGGACAACACCAGGGAGGGGCAGAAGCCGTTAGTAGGCCCTAACCACCATTTTTGTTTTAAAACCACTTAATGAGAGCCGGAAGGTTGAAGCTCAGCTTTATTTAGTTGAGGACAACACCAGGGAGGGGCAGAAGCCGTTGGTAGGCCCTAACCACCATTTTTGTTTTAAAACCACTTAATGAGAGCCGGAAGGTTGAAGCTCAGCTTTATTTAGTTGAGGACAACACCAGGGAGGGGCAGAAGCCGTTAGTAGGCCCTAACCACCATTTTTTTTTTAAAACCACTTAATGAGAGCCGGAAGGTTGAAGCTCAGCTTTATTTAGTTGAGGACAACA
This sequence comes from Ranitomeya variabilis, assembly GCF_051348905.1. Classification (NCBI taxonomy): domain Eukaryota; kingdom Metazoa; phylum Chordata; class Amphibia; order Anura; family Dendrobatidae; genus Ranitomeya; species Ranitomeya variabilis. The sequence goes on from NC_135232.1 coordinate 570,836,045, forward strand.
CCAGGGAGGGGCAGAAGCCGTTAGTAGGCCCTAACCACCATTTTTTTTTTTAAAACCACATAATGAGAGCCGGAAGGTTGAAGCTCAGCTTTATTTAGTTGAGGACAACACCAGGGAGGGGCAGAAGCCGTTAGTAGGCCCTAACCAAAGTTGAAGGCCAAATGCAGTTTAATTTCTGATACTATAGGCCGAAAGCCAGAAGGTGGAAGTTCCGATTTAGACAGTGGAGGACAATTTGAATTAGGGACTGCAGACAGACTTAGTAGGCTGTCCCCTGTGGACCATGCATCCACCACATTAACCCATTGCGCCGTAATGGACACGTAATCTTCCGTGGCCATGCCTACAGGTCCATGCGTCTGTTGTCAGGTGCACCTTTGTACTCACAGATTGCCAGAGTGCATGGACAATGCGGTCTTCTACATGCTGGTGGAGGGTTGGGATGGCTTTTCTCGCAAAAGAAGTGTCGACTGGTTAGCTTGTAGCGTGGTACAGCGTAGTCCATCATGGCCTTATTAATAGTAAATAAAATATATAACTAGGCTCTATGAACTTTTAAATAGGTTCCAGGGGTACACGGGCAGCATTGGTGTGGTCAGTGGAGGAGTATTGCAAGTAGGGGCTGCAGACAGGCTATCAAAGGCCTAAAATAACAAACAGTAGGCAGTCATGGCAGTTTTACATCGGTTACATGGATACACAGGCAGGCACTCCAGGCAGCATTGTGGTCAGTGGAGGAGTATTGCAAGTAGGGGCCGCAGACAGGCTATCAAAGGCCTAAAATAACAAACAATAGGCTCATGGCAGTTTCACAGCGGTTACATGGATACACGGGCAGGCAGCTTGGTGGTGGTGAGTGGAGGAGTATTTAAAGTAGGGACCGCAGACAGGCTTCAAAGGCCTAACATAAGAAAATGGGCTGGCTGTAGGCACTTTATAATTGGTTCCAGGGGTACACGGGCAGCAGTGGTCTGGTCAGTGGAGGAGTATTTAAAGTAGGGACCGCAGACAGGCTTCAAAGGCCTAACATAAGAAAATGGGCTGGCTGTAGGCACTTTATAATTGGTTCCAGGGGTACACGGGCAGCAGTGGTCTGGTCAGTGGAGGAGTATTTAAAGTAGGGACCGCAGACAGGCTTCAAAGGCCTAACATAAGAAAATGGGCTGGCTGTAGGCACTTTATAATTGGTTCCAGGGGTACACGGGCAGCAGTGGTCTGGTCAGTGGAGGAGTATTTAAAGTAGGGACCGCAGACAGGCTTCAAAGGCCTAACATAAGAAAATGGGCTGGCTGTAGGCACTTTATAATTGGTTCCAGGGGTACACGGGCAGCAGTGGTCTGGTCAGTGGAGGAGTATTTAAAGTAGGGACCGCAGACAGGCTATCAAAGGCCTAACATAACAAACAATAGGCTCATGGCAGTTTCACATCGGTTACATGGATACACGGGCAGGCAGCTTGGTGGTGAGTGGAGGAGTATTTAAAGTAGGGACCGCAGACAGGCTATCAAAGGCCTAAAATAACAAACAATAGGCTCATGGCAGTTTTACAGCGGTTACATGGATACACAGGCAGCTTGGTGGTGAGTGGAGGAGTATTTAAAGTAGGGACCGCAGACAGGCTATCAAAGGCCTAAAATAACAAACAATAGGCTCATGGCAGTTTCACAGCGGTTACATGGATACACGGGCAGGCAGCTTGGTGGTGGTGAGTGGAGGAGTATTTAAAGTAGGGACCGCAGACAGGCTTCAAAGGCCTAACATAAGAAAATGGGCTGGCTGTAGGCACTTTATAATTGGTTCCAGGGGTACACGGGCAGCAGTGGTCTGGTCAGTGGAGGAGTATTTAAAGTAGGGACCGCAGACAGGCTTCAAAGGCCTAACATAAGAAAATGGGCTGGCTGTAGGCACTTTATAATTGGTTCCAGGGGTACACGGGCAGCAGTGGTCTGGTCAGTGGAGGAGTATTTAAAGTAGGGACCGCAGACAGGCTTCAAAGGCCTAACATAAGAAAATGGGCTGGCTGTAGGCACTTTATAATTGGTTCCAGGGGTACACGGGCAGCAGTGGTCTGGTCAGTGGAGGAGTATTTAAAGTAGGGACCGCAGACAGGCTATCAAAGGCCTAACATAACAAACAATAGGCTCATGGCAGTTTCACAGCGGTTACATGGATACACAGGCAGCTTGGTGGTGAGTGGAGGAGTATTTAAAGTAGGGACCGCAGACAGGCTATCAAAGGCCTAAAATAACAAACAATAGGCTCATGGCAGTTTTACAGCGGTTACATGGATACACAGGCAGCTTGGTGGTGAGTGGAGGAGTATTTAAAGTAGGGACCGCAGACAGGCTATCAAAGGCCTAAAATAACAAACAATAGGCTCATGGCAGTTTTACAGCGGTTACATGGATACACAGGCAGCTTGGTGGTGAGTGGAGGAGTATTTAAAGTAGGGACCGCAGACAGGCTATCAAAGGCCTAAAATAACAAACAATAGGCTCATGGCAGTTTCACAGCGGTTACATGGATACACGGGCAGGCAGCTTGGTGGTGGTGAGTGGAGGAGTATTTAAAGTAGGGACCGCAGACAGGCTTCAAAGGCCTAACATAAGAAAATGGGCTGGCTGTAGGCACTTTATAATTGGTTCCAGGGGTACACGGGCAGCAGTGGTCTGGTCAGTGGAGGAGTATTTAAAGTAGGGACCGCAGACAGGCTATCAAAGGCCTAACATAACAAACAATAGGCTCATGGCAGTTTCACAGCGGTTACATGGATACACGGGCAGGCAGCTTGGTGGTCAGTGGAGGAGTATTTAAAGTAGGGACCGCAGACAGGCTATCAAAGGCCTAAAATAACAAACAATAGGCTCATGGCAGTTTTACAGCGGTTACATGGATACACAGGCAGCTTGGTGGTGAGTGGAGGAGTATTTAAAGTAGGGACCGCAGACAGGCTATCAAAGGCCTAAAATAACAAACAATAGGCTCATGGCAGTTTCACAGCGGTTACATGGATACACGGGCAGGCAGCTTGGTGGTGGTGAGTGGAGGAGTATTTAAAGTAGGGACCGCAGACAGGCTTCAAAGGCCTAACATAAGAAAATGGGCTGGCTGTAGGCACTTTATAATTGGTTCCAGGGGTACACGGGCAGCAGTGGTCTGGTCAGTGGAGGAGTATTTAAAGTAGGGACCGCAGACAGGCTTCAAAGGCCTAACATAAGAAAATGGGCTGGCTGTAGGCACTTTATAATTGGTTCCAGGGGTACACGGGCAGCAGTGGTCTGGTCAGTGGAGGAGTATTTAAAGTAGGGACCGCAGACAGGCTTCAAAGGCCTAACATAAGAAAATGGGCTGGCTGTAGGCACTTTATAATTGGTTCCAGGGGTACACGGGCAGCAGTGGTCTGGTCAGTGGAGGAGTATTTAAAGTAGGGACCGCAGACAGGCTATCAAAGGCCTAACATAACAAACAATAGGCTCATGGCAGTTTCACAGCGGTTACATGGATACACGGGCAGGCAGCTTGGTGGTCAGTGGAGGAGTATTTAAAGTAGGGACCGCAGACAGGCTATCAAAGGCCTAAAATAACAAACAATAGGCTCATGGCAGTTTTACAGCGGTTACATGGATACACAGGCAGCTTGGTGGTGAGTGGAGGAGTATTTAAAGTAGGGACCGCAGACAGGCTATCAAAGGCCTAAAATAACAAACAATAGGCTCATGGCAGTTTCACAGCGGTTACATGGATACACGGGCAGGCAGCTTGGTGGTGGTGAGTGGAGGAGTATTTAAAGTAGGGACCGCAGACAGGCTTCAAAGGCCTAACATAAGAAAATGGGCTGGCTGTAGGCACTTTATAATTGGTTCCAGGGGTACACGGGCAGCAGTGGTCTGGTCAGTGGAGGAGTATTTAAAGTAGGGACCGCAGACAGGCTTCAAAGGCCTAACATAAGAAAATGGGCTGGCTGTAGGCACTTTATAATTGGTTCCAGGGGTACACGGGCAGCAGTGGTCTGGTCAGTGGAGGAGTATTTAAAGTAGGGACCGCAGACAGGCTATCAAAGGCCTAAAATAACAAACAATAGGCTCATGGCAGTTTTACAGCGGTTACATGGATACACAGGCAGCTTGGTGGTGAGTGGAGGAGTATTTAAAGTAGGGACCGCAGACAGGCTATCAAAGGCCTAAAATAACAAACAATAGGCTCATGGCAGTTTCACAGCGGTTACATGGATACACGGGCAGGCAGCTTGGTGGTGGTGAGTGGAGGAGTATTTAAAGTAGGGACCGCAGACAGGCTTCAAAGGCCTAACATAAGAAAATGGGCTGGCTGTAGGCACTTTATAATTGGTTCCAGGGGTACACGGGCAGCAGTGGTCTGGTCAGTGGAGGAGTATTTAAAGTAGGGACCGCAGACAGGCTTCAAAGGCCTAACATAAGAAAATGGGCTGGCTGTAGGCACTTTATAATTGGTTCCAGGGGTACACGGGCAGCAGTGGTCTGGTCAGTGGAGGAGTATTTAAAGTAGGGACCGCAGACAGGCTATCAAAGGCCTAACATAACAAACAATAGGCTCATGGCAGTTTCACAGCGGTTACATGGATACACGGGCAGGCAGCTTGGTGGTCAGTGGAGGAGTATTTAAAGTAGGGACCGCAGACAGGCTATCAAAGGCCTAAAATAACAAACAATAGGCTCATGGCAGTTTTACAGCGGTTACATGGATACACAGGCAGCTTGGTGGTGAGTGGAGGAGTAGTGCAAGGAGTGTCTGTCCCAGTACTCCCAAAATATAAATAGATGTTAATGTCTCGCAAAACAACCAAAACAAAAAAAAAAGGTGGCATACTTAGGTACAGGGGTGGGCTCATCTACTGAGTTTCTGACATAGTAATTTGGCAGTAACTATTTAATGGTGCCAATATAGGACACAGACACAGACTACTTTAAGTTGCATCATAGATGTCTACAAATTTGTATTGTCAGTGCCAGACATTGAATGATGTCAGCGAATAGACTAAAGATTGGTGGAGCTGTGCGACATAATTTTGCACGTGGTAGAGCACATTTTGAGCTGGGGTAGGGGGGAACTCTCTTGAGGCCGGCGGGACCGCCCCAGGGCCCCTCATGTTACAACGGTGTGTCTGACGTTGGGTGCGCACCACCACCGCCAGAGACACTACATTGTACTATGAGGGACCCAGTAGCAATGCCGTCAACCAAAAGCGAGCACACCCACCTCTTCAGACAAACAGCAGTCTCACGGGTGCTTGCGCCAAGTCGCGATACCACGGCCCCGTGTGGGGAGTTTTGCCATTTAGGGAGGTGTAAACATGTCGTATGCTGTACAATCAGCTGCAGCAAATTAGACATTAGAAAAGTAATTCACAGGCAAGAGCTTTTCATAGGAAAGCTAGGTGTCGGCCGGGCAAGGTGGGGCAAAAGATTTCGAAATCCAGTTGTGGTTCATTTTAATGAATGTTAGATCGTCAACATTTTGGGTAGCCAGACGAGTCCTTTTTTCGGTTAATATTGAACCTGCAGCACTGAATACTCTTTCTGATAGGACACTTGCTGCCGGGCAAGCAAGCTCCTGCAATGCATATTCTGCCAATTCTGGCCAGGTGTCTAATTTGGAGGCCCAGTAATCAAATGGGAATGACGGTTGAGGGAGAACATCGATAAGGGATGAAAAATAGTTAGTAACCATACTGGACAAATGTTGTCTCCTGTCACTTTCAATTGATGCAGCAGTACCTGTCCTGTCTGCGGTCATAGCAAAATCACTCCACAACCTGGTCAGAAAACCCCTCTGTCCAACGCCACTTCTGATGTGTGCACCCCTAACACTCCTAGTCTGCTGCCCCCTGGAGCTTGTGTGAGAACGATCACGTGCGCTGTGTGCTGGGAATGCCTGAAGCAAACGGTCAACAAGAGTTGATTGTTTGGTTGCTAATATTAGTTCCAAGTTCTCATGTGGCATAATATTTTGCAATTTGCCTTTATAGCGTGGATCAAGGAGGCAGGCCAACCAGTAATCGTCATCGTTCATCATTTTCGTAATGCGTGTGTCCCTTTTTAGGATACGTAAGGCATAATCCGCCATGTGGGCCAAAGTTCCAGTTGTCAAATCTCCGGTTGTGATTGGTTGAGGGGCAGTTGCAGGCAAATCTACGTCACTTGTGTCCCTCAAAAAACCAGAACCCGGCCGTGACACGCAACCAATTTCCTGTGCCCCCGTGAAAGTTTCCGCATTAAAAATATACTCATCCCCATCATCCTCCTCGTCCTCCACCTCCTCTTCGCCCGCTACCTCGTCCTGTACACTGCCCTGACCAGACAATGGCTGACTGTCATCAAGGCTTCCCTCTTCCTCTGGTGCAGACGCCTGCTCCTTTATGTGCGTCAAACTTTGCATCAGCAGACGCATTAGGGGGATGCTCATGCTTATTACGGCGTTGTCTGCACTAACCAGCCGTGTGCATTCCTCAAAACACTGAAGGACTTGACACATGTCTTGTATCTTCGACCACTGCACACCTGACAACTCCATGTCTGCCATCCTACTGCCTGCCCGTGTATCCTCCCACAAATAAATAACAGCACGCCTCTGTTCGCACAGTCTCTGAAGCATGTGCAGTGTTGAGTTCCACCTTGTTGCAACGTCTATGATTAGGCGATGCTGGGGAAGGTTCAAAGACCGCTGATAGGTCTGCATACGGCTGGCGTGTACAGGCGAACGTCGGATATGTGAGCAAAGTGCACGCACTTTGAGGAGCAGGTCGGAGAACCCAGGATAAGTTTTCAATAAGCACTGCACCACCAGGTTTAAGGTGTGAGCCAGGCAAGGAATGTGTTTCAGTTGGGAAAGGGAGATGGCAGCCATGAAATTCCTTCCGTTATCACTCACTACCTTGCCTGCCTCAAGATCTACTGTGCCCAGCCACGACTGCGTTTCTTGTTGCAAGAACTCGGACAGAACTTCCGCGGTGTGTCTGTTGTCGCCCAAACACTTCATAGCCAATACAGCCTGCTGACGCTTGGCAGTAGCTGGCCCATAATGGGACAACTGGTGTGCAACAGTGTCATCTGCCGATGGAGTGGTTGGCCGACTGCGTTCTGTGGAAGAGCTGTAGCTTCTGCAGGAGGACGAGGAGGAGGAGGAGGGGGTGCGAACGCCTACAGCCAACTGTTTCCTAGACCGTGGGCTAGGCACAACTGTCCCTAAATTGATGTCGCCTGTGGACCCTGCATCCACCACATTCACCCAGTGTGCCGTGATGGACACATAACGTCCCTGGCCATGCCTACTGGTCCATGCATCTGTAGTCAGGTGCACCTTTGTACTCACAGATTGCCTAAGTGCATGGACGATGCGCTGTTTAACATGCTGGTGCAGGGCTGGGATGGCTTTTCTGGAAAAAAAGTGTCGACTAGGTAGCTCGTATCGTGGTTCAGCGTACTCCATCAGGGCTTTAAAAGCTTCGCTTTCAACTAAACGGTAGGGCATCATCTCTAACGAGATTAGTCTAGCTATGTGGGCGTTAAAACCCTGTGTACGCGGATGCGAGGATAAGTACTTCCTTTTTCTAACCAGAGTCTCATGTAGGGTGAGCTGGACTGGAGAGCAGGAGATCGTGGAACTTTCGGGTGTGCCGGTGTACATGGCAGACTGAGAGACGGTTGGAGACGGTATTGTTTCCGCCGGTGCCCTAGATGCAATATTTCCTCCTACTAAACTGGTGATTCCCTGACCCTGACTGCTTTTGGCTGGCAAAGAAACCTGCACAGATACTGCCGGTGGTGCGGAAAATGGTGGCCTTACAGTGACGGAAGGGATGTTGCGTTGCTGACTAGCTTCATTGGCCGAGGGTGCTACAACCTTAAGGGACGTTTGGTAGTTAGTCCAGGCTTGAAAATGCATGGTGGTTAAGTGTCTATGCATGCAACTAGTATTTAGACTTTTCAGATTCTGACCTCTGCTTAAGCTAGTTGAACATTTTTGACAGATGACTTTGCGCTGATCAGTTGGATGTTGTTTAAAAAAATGCCAGACTGCACTCTTCCTAGACTCGGATCCCTTTTCAGGGATTGCAGACTGAGCTTTAACCGGATGGCCACGCTGTCCTCCAACAGGTTTTGGCTTTGACACGCGTTTTGGGCCAGATACGGGCCCGGCAGATGGAACCTGTTGCGATGTTGATGCCTGCTGCGGCCCCTCCTCCACCTCCGCTTCTGAACTACTGCCGCCTGCACCCTGTTCCCCCAATGGCTGCCAATCGGGGTCAATAACTGGGTCATCTATTACCTCCTCTTCGAGCTCGTGTGCAACTTCGTCTGTGTCACTGTGTCGGTCGGTGGTATAGCGTTCGTGGCGGGGCAACATAGTCTCATCAGGGTCTGATTGTGGATCTGTACCCTGAGAGGGCAATGTGGTGGTCTGAGTCAAAGGAGCAGCATAGTACTCTGGCTGTGGCTGTGCATCAGTGCACTCCATGTCAGAATCTACTTGTAATGGGCATGGCCTGTTAAATGTTTCACTTTCTAAGCCAGGGACGGTATGTGTAAAGAGCTCCATGGAGTGACCCGTTGTGTCGCCTGCTGCATCCTTCTCTCTTGTTGTAGTTTTTGCTGAGGAGGACAAGGAAGCGACTTGTCCCTGACCGTGAACATCCACAAGCGACGCGCTGCTTTTACATTTACCAGTTTCGGAAGAGGAGGCAAAAGAGCTAGAGGCTGAGTCTGCAATGTAAGCCAAAACTTGCTGTTGCTGCTCAGCCTTTAAAAGCGGTTTTCCTACTCCCAGAAAAGAGAGCGTTCGAGGCCTTGTGTAGCCTGACGACGAAACTGGCTCCACAGCTCCAGACTTAGGTGGAATATTTTTATCCCCACGACCACCTGATGCTCCACTACCACTACCATCATTACCAGCTGACAATGAACGCCCACGACGACCTCTTGCACCAGACTTCCTCATTGTTTAAAAATCGTAACCAAACTAACTTTATTTGTTGCTGTCAAACAACTTACACGGTGAGCTATAACTTCAGTATGATTTCAATATCCCTTAACAGGTTGGTGAGACCACAAGGAAAATCAGGCACAATGTTACACACTCTGTTTTCTGTGACACCAAATCACAGAGATGACACACACGCAGGACTGTCACTCAAGCACTAATGTCAATATTAATCTCCCACCTAATTTATTTTTTTTTTTTTCTCTGTGAGACTTTAGAAACCAAATAATATTTAAAAAAAAACAAAAAAACAAGGCTTTCTATGGCCCACTGAATGAGAGATGGCACGCACAGGAGTGGCACACAAGCCCTGACTGAGGCCAATATTTTTCTCCCACTGATTGATGTAGTGTTTTTGTGTTGAGGTAGATTTTAGAACACAAATCACGGAAAAAATAAATAGGCTTTCTATGGCCCACTGAATGAAAGGGAGAGAGGTGGCACACCCAGGAGTCAAGACTGGCACACAAGCTGAAAGGGCAATATTACTCTCCCACTGTTTTTTTATGTATTTTTTGTTTTTTCAGGGAGACTTTAGAAACCCAATAATATTTAAAAAAAAAAATAAATAGGCTTTCTATGGCCCACTGAATGAGAGGGAGAGAGGTGGCACACCCAGGAGTCAAGACTGGCACACAAGCTGAAAGGGCAATATTATTCTCCCACTGTTTTTTTAGGTTTTTTTTTTTTTTTTCAGGGAGAATTAGAAACCAAATAATATTAAAAAAATAAAATAAATAGGCTTTCTATGGCCCACTGAATGAAAGGGAGAGAGGTGGCACACCCAGGAGTCAAGACTGGCACACAAGCTGAAAGGGCAATATTACTCTCCCACTGTTTTTTTATGTATTTTTTGTTTTTTCAGGGAGACTTTAGAAACCCAATAATATTTAAAAAAAAAAATAAATAGGCTTTCTATGGCCCACTGAATGAGAGGGAGAGAGGTGGCACACCCAGGAGTCAAGACTGGCACACAAGCTGAAAGGGCAATATTATTCTCCCACTGTTTTTTTAGGTTTTTTTTTTTTTTTTCAGGGAGAATTAGAAACCAAATAATATTAAAAAAAATAAATAAATAGGCTTTCTATGGCCCACTGAATGAAAGGGAGAGAGGTGGCACACCCAGGAGTCAAGACTGGCACACAAGCTGAAAGGGCAATATTACTCTCCCACTGTTTTTTTATGTATTTTTTGTTTTTTCAGGGAGACTTTAGAAACCCAATAATATTTTAAAAAAAAAATAAATAGGCTTTCTATGGCCCACTGAATGAGAGGGAGAGAGGTGGCACACCCAGGAGTCAAGACTGGCACACAAGCTGAAAGGGCAATATTACTCTCCCACTGTTTTTTTATGTATTTTTTGTTTTTTCAGGGAGACTTTAGAAACCCAATAATATTAAAAAAAAAAAATAAATAGGCTTTCTATGGCCCACTGAATGAGAGGGAGAGAGGTGGCACACCCAGGAGTCAAGACTGGCACACAAGCTGAAAGGGCAATATTATTCTCCCACTGTTTTTTTTCAGGGAGAATTAGAAACCAAATAATATTAAAAAAAAAAAAAAAAATAGGCTTGCTATAGCCCACTGAATGAGAGATAGCACACACAGCAGTGGCACACAAGCCCTGACTGAGGCCAATATTTTTCTCCCACTGATTGATGTAGTGTTTTTGTGTTGAGGTAGATTTTAGAACACAAATCACGGAAAAAATAAATAGGCTTTCTATGGCCCACTCAGTGAGAGATGGCACACACAGGGATGGCACTGTAGCAGAAATGCCAATCTTAATCTCCCACAAAAAAAAAACAAAAAAAAAAAAAAACTGTCCTACAATTACTATCTCCCTGCAGTAATGTAAGCCAGGTATGGCAGGCAGCAATAGGAGTGGACTGATGCACAAATTAAATAAAAAGTGTGGACAAACAGAAAAGATAGCTGTGCAGAAAGGAAGGAACAAGAGGATATGTGCTTTGAAAAAAGCAGTTGGTTTCCACAGTGGCGTACACACAGCAATACAGCTATCACGGAGCCTTCTAGGGCAGCCCAATGAGCTACAGCGCTGAGGGGAAAAAAAAAAAAAAATAGCTTCCACAGTCCCTGCACACCGAAGGTGGTGTTGGACAGTGGAAATCGCTGCAGCACAAGCGGTTTGGTGGTTAGTGGACCCTGCCTAACGCTCTCCCTGCTTCTGATGAAGCGGCAGCAACCTGTCCCTAAGCTCAGATCAGCAGCAGTAAGATGGCGGTCGGCGGGAACGCCCCTTTATAGCCCCTGTGACGCCGCAGACAGCAAGCCAATCACTGCAATGCCCTTCTCTAAGATGGTGGGGACCAGGATCTATGTCATCACGCTGCCCACACTCTGCGTTCACCTTCATTGGCTGAGAAATGGCGCTTTTCGCGTCATTGAAACGCGACTTTGGCGCGAAAGTCGCGTACCGCATGGCCGACAAGCACAGGGGTCGGATCGGGTTTCATGAGACGCCGACTTAGCCAAAAGTCGGCGACTTTTGAAAATGATCGACCCGTTTCGCTCAACCCTAGTCATAAGTATTCAGACCCTTTGCTCAGACGTTCATACTCATCAGAGTTGACAGCTGCTGCAGATCCGCAGGTCAAATTGGTGACCCTTTCATAACATTAAATCTGGCAAATTTGTGGATACCGTCCTCGTTACTGCATATATAAAGGTTCAGGCAAGTTGAAGATAAAGAATGGTGGTTTCTTCAACTCGCCTGGACCTTTATTTATGCAGCAGCATGGATGGTATCCAGAAATTTTCCAGATTTAATTTTATGGCTAAAAATGAATAATCATTTGTTTGTCCAATGATAACTCATTATAGTCAATATTTGCCTTTTTAGAGGATTTATTTGTTTTATATTATTATTATTATTATTATTATTATTATTATTATTATTATTATTTATTTATATAGCACCATTAATTCCATGGTGCTGTACATGAGAAAGGGGTTACATACAGAGTTACAGATATAGTTTACAGTAAACACGTTTACAGTGACAGACTGGTACAGAGAGGAGAGGACCCTGTCCTTGCGGACTTACATTCTGTGGGATAGTGGGGAAGAGACAGAAGGTAGGGGGTGAGGCGATGGCGATGCAGTGGCTCTGGCGATGGAGAGGCGGCGGCTCTGGCGATGGCGAGGCGGCAGAATGGTTATTGCAGGCTGTAGGCTTTCTTGAAGAGATGGGTTTTCAGGTTCCGTCTGAAGGATCCGAGGGTGGTGGATAGTCGGACGTGTTGAGGCATGGAATTCCAGAGGATGGGGGATATTCATGAGAAATCTTGGAGGCAGTTGTGTGAGGAACGAATAAGTGTGGAGGAGAGAAGGAGGTCTTGGGAGAATTGGAGATTACGTGAGGAAAGATATTGGGAGATTAGTTCAGAGATATAGGGAGGGGACAGGTTGTGGATGGCTTTGTAGATCAATGTTAGCAGTTTGAACTGGATTCGTTTTTATTCTTTGGAATGTTCTTTCTAGCCTTAAGCAATAATCTTAAAAAAAATTAGAAAGTTAATTCTATTCAATCTGAAAGGTCCCAGTTAGGTAATAGTGATGCTTCTTGTGCATATAGAAACGTATAAGTTTCATAGGTTCATAATGATGAGGATAAATAACTACAGTGCATATCGAAATTAGCCTCCATTAATGAATAGTGAGTGAAAAATTATGCAAATATATTGTACATTTTTCTGTAATTTGCTGCTACCACAAAATATACTGGTACACCGAGAATATGACACAATGCAAAAAGTATAGAAAAAAATAGAACCCACCTTTGAGATAAAAAAAAGGCCATAAAAATAAGTAGTAAAACAAATTGAAAAGATTAAAAACCAGTAAAGAAACAACTGATTGAATTGCAGAGACATGAGCCTCAACAATTTTAGACCTAACTTCTCTGAGATTGTTATGAATCTGCTTTATATGTCTACGAAGAGATAAAATGATATTTAGAGCTGAGCAGAAAAACAATAGAAGACATAAAGAAGAAAGCACAATGTATGGTGAGAAAAAGAGTCCAAAGGATGTAAGTCGTGGATTCTGTAGAACATCTGTTGAGTTTAGAACGTGTTTTTGTGCGACCTCCAGTTTACCAGGAGCACTTACAAGAACAGAGATAATGACAGTTGAAAGCAAGATCAATGGAAACTTCTTGGGGAACTTTTGCTGAATATATATGTAAAATTGCTTGTCAATATTCACAATCTTGAGGCAAAAATGTACAGAGAGTAACGTGGATAAGAGCAAAGGGCAAAATATTAGAAACAGATACAAGTGAATACTGTTCTTGTTATTTATAATTGTATAATATCTATGTATAATCACAATATAGTCAATAATTCCAAAAATGACTCTGCGAATAAGGATAAATACACTAATTGCCGAGACGAGTTGATCACTTATGTGAAGACTTTTGTTCTTTTTCCAATCCAGAATATTCACAATTAATATGAACATGTATCCTGGGACTGTTATCAATATTGAAATCAAGTCTGTAACCAGTATAATAATATCCAATTATTATTCCATTATAATGGTAATGATATTAGTAGCCTAACTCTTGAACAAATGTTTTTGTTCTATACAAAAATGATGGAGAATAAATCACACTGGAATGGAAAGATGCAAATTATATCAAAACTAGATATCTGAAATGCAAACTTTGTTCCATGTTTAATTTTTTTTGAGAACTAAATTGTTGAGCTCAGTAGCTCAGTAAAGAAATGATGTCCATGATTAAAAGGAAACAATTACTCTATGCTATCAATAAGTATTGTATTGTCTAAAATGATATTTTAGCCCAAATTTTTGCATTTTCATAAGGGTAACAGGAGAAATTGCACCACACAATTTGTAGTGCAATTTCTCCTGAGTGCGCTGATACCCCATATGAGGGAAAAAAACTACTTTTGGGTGCACGGCAGGGCTTAGAAGGGTAGAAGTGTCATTTGACTTTTTGAATGTAAAATTTCCTGGAATCATCAGCGGATGTCATGTCCCATTTGGGGAGACCTTGATATGCAAAAACAGTGGTCACCTCCCACAAATGACCCTATTTTGGAAACTGGACTCCTCAAGGCATGTACTTAGATTCGTGGGAGCACCATAAAACCCCAGGCTCTTCACAGAAGTTTATAATATCGAGACGTGAAAATAAACAAAATCACATTTTCCCCCAAAAAATGTTATTTTGACCCCCAAATTTTGCTTTTTCATACGGGTAACAGGAGAAATTGCACAATATAGTTTGTTCAGCAATTTATTGTGAGTACGCCAATACCCCATGTGTGGGGGAATACTACTTTTGAGGCACAGTGCAAAGCTCAGAAGGGAAAGGCGCCATATTGGAGTTCAGATTTTGCTGGAATGGTTTGAGGGTGCCATGCCACATTGGCAGAGCCCCTGAGGTGCCACAACAACAGAAACCCCCTATATGTGAACTCATTTTATAAACAACACTCTCCAATGAATTCATCTAGCGGTGCAGTAATCACATTGACACCACATGTGCCTCAAAGAATTTTATACCACTGAGCGGTAAAGAAAGAATAAATTGCATTTTAACCACTAAAATATTTTTTTAGCCCCAAGTTTTTAATTTTTCTAAAGGCTAATATTTGCAGCCAATGAACATGCTGGGTTGGCTTGCCAATCACAGTAACACTGATGCCATCTTTGGGGCAGCATTAGTTTGATTGGCTGGCCTTCCAGTCTCATAGGGACTATTTAAAGGCTGCTGGCGCCATCGTGCTCACATTGCAGCCGGAAACAGAGTAGGGACAGCGTAGTTTCAGCGTAAGGACAGTGAAAGGAGAGTAGGTAAAGTGATAGGAGGTTACAGTGAGCATTATTTATTCCAAAAAGCTCTTTTAAGAGCTGAAGATTAGTTGTTTGTTAGGTGGGGATTTAGTAGGGATTTAGTAGGGAGAGATTTAATAGGAGAGTGAAAGGCAGGCACCTGGGTGTTCTCATCATTACAAGTACATGCTGCAACTCTCTGCTATTTTCCAATTAAAATACCTGATATTTGTCTAGCAGTGGTGCAATCTGGGTAGAGATAATTGTATGTGACAATTTAGCAGGGACAATAGTCTTTATTACTCCGCATTTGGAGTGTGTCAGCAAGACAACTAAAATAAATTGAAATTTTCTATTGTTGTAAAAAATAGCATTACTGTATCTAGCAGTTGTGCGACAAACACAATTCGGGTAAAGATAATCATATGTGACATATGTGACAGCAGGGGCACTAATCTTCATTACTCTGCATTTGGAGTGTGTCAGCAAGGTGATCTCCAAAAAAATAGCCACACATTGCTAGATACAGTGAATTTGTACACAAGTCCTTTGTAAGGGTACTTGTGAAAAATAAAACCAGTATTTTTGGTTTCATAAGCATAACACATTCAAGATAAGAAAGGGTGACGTTAAGGGACATGGATGTGGTGGTGCCCAAAAAGGCAGTGTGACAGATCCAAAGGTGACTGTATTTCATTCTAGGTTCCTGTAAACATTTGTTCAGAGCTTTATACTACTAACAAACCAAGACAAGTGCGAGGATGTTGTTGGTTGGATGACAGACAAAGGCTACAATGTGTTGACAAGCAGCACCACAAAGTCTTCCAAATGGTCCAGTCTCAGTTGCCAAGAGGCTGGGCCTATGAATCCACAACCTGGTCCTTCTTCCTCCTGTAGTGTCAACACGGTGTACGGAATTTAAGAGAGAGTAAGCTTTAACTGTATTTTATTCTTCTCCTCTTTTCCTCCAGCACACAGCATAACATTTTCTCCTCAGGCTATAACTGAAACTGAAACTAAACTCAACTCCCGCCCTCACTTTCTTAAAGAGACAGATCTAATTCTTAAACATTACATCATCCCTATATATATATATATATATATATATATATATATATATATATATATATATTTATTTATTAACAACCTAAAACAAATATTGACAATGCAACAACACGAAAATGTCCAAGAAAAATCATATGTCTGTATTGTTTTATTCCCCCCTTTTTTAAAATTATATCTCTTCAATAAGTCTCGCTGGAGCCCTTCTTTCCTGTGTAGGGTAATGTCTGGGTTCATTGGGGGTGTCCAGTGCTGACGGATTAGCCACCTCTTGTTGGTCCTCTCCGGGTATCAAATCTTCCACTGGTGGGAGTTCATTACCATTGTTCTGCGGTATGATTTTAAAATGTGAGGAATTTCGAGTGATGAGTGTCCATCTCGTTCAGCTGTGACCATATTGCCTTTTCTCTCAGTAACATTATATTTTGCATATATACAGCTGAGGTTTTGTTGGTTGATTTTTGATGCACAACAACCATATTACCTCTTTTGATGGCACATGGATGAGCCCCTCGCCTTCTGTCTGCATAATGTTTCATGGCTTGCTTGTTAAAGAAATCCGTTGTTCACACTGAAGAGTCATTTGGTAAGGCATGACTGGTCACATCAGGGATCTGTATACGAGGAGTTCTGTTGAACATTAGATGAGATGGAGCAGCATTAGTGGTGGAATGTGGCGTATTGCGGTAATTGCGCATGAATTTGTATAGTGACTCTTTCAGTGGGGTGTGCTCTAGCTGCCTTGATTCATTTCCCCATGGTGCGCATAAAACATTCTACGATTCCATTAGCTTGCAGCCAGCAAGGTGTGATCTTTCTGTGGCTAAACCCCAAGTATTCAGAAAACTGTGCAAACACATGCCCATTGAATGGAGGTCCATTATCTGTTTTGACCACTCTTGGAATGCCATATGCAGAGAATATGTTGTCCAGTTCTGGTATGACACTATTAGCAGACATTGAAGAGATGAATGAAATGACAGGATATCTAGAATATTCATCAATTGTTACTAGAATGTATTGGCCATTTGGTAATGGTCCATATATGTCGACTGACACTTCCTCCCATACAGCAGTGGGTAACGGAGACATTTGTAATGGCTCTAGAGTTGATGATGGAGTAATTAATTGACAAGTGGAGCAATGTCTAATCTTCTCTTCCACCAATTTATCCATATTTGGGAACCACACTTTTTCTCTGAGTAACTTTTTTGTGCCAACAATTCCTACATGACCTTTGTGTGCTATCTGTATGACTAGGTTGCGCAAGGCCTTAGGTACAACCAGTTTGGTACCACGAAGGATGAGTTGGTCTTCAGTGACTGATAATTCCTCACGTACATTTGAAAATAGTTTTAACTCCTTCAGATCAATCCCATCTTCAGGAAATTTTTTCTTTTGAATTTTATGCCACCTCCTATCTTGGATAATTTGTATTAAGGCACAGAGTGTCTTGTCACTTGTTGTTTTCACAAACTGATCAACAGAAAGTGCTTTTGGCATGGTGTAAGCTGCAACAAAGTGGATGTACTCTTCAATGGAGGAATGCACAGGTAAATCATCATTTGTAGGATGTCTTGAGAGATAATCAGCCGGATTGCTGTATTTTCCAGGTTTGTGAACAATTTTGTAATTATAGTCCTGTAGACGTAGACCCCATCGTTCAATCTGTGCTGACATTTTCGCTCTGGGATTTCCAAAAATTGTAAGGAGAGCTTGATGATCTGTAACAATAGTGAAGGGAGCGCCATAGAGAAATAAGTGAAAGTGTTCACATCCCCAGATGACTGCCAAGCTTTCTTTTTCAGGTTGCGAATACTTTCATTCAGTGCTTGTTAAGCTTTTACTTGCATAAGAAATGATGTGGGGACTTTTATTGTCATCCTTGTATTGTGCTAAAATAGCACCCAGTCCCACGGGACTGGCATCCACAATCAGTTCTGTTCGAAGAGCTGGATCAAAATAGGCCATGGTGGTTGTTGAGCATAGTTCGTTTTTAATTGTTTCAAAAGAGGCCTGACAGTCTTGTGACCATTGAAAAATGCTATTTTGTTTTGTCAGTTCCCTTAATGGAGTGCTGATTGTTGAAAAATTTGGAATGTATCTAGCACAGTAGCTTGGCATTCCAAGAAAAGAGCGCACTTCACTGGCATTCTGTGGAATTGAAGCTGCTCTGATGGATTCCACTTTCTTTGGATCAGGTCGTACTCCTTCCGCCGAGAAAATGTGACCATAGAACTCCAATGAATTTTTATCAAATTCGCATTTTTCTTTGTTTAAAGTAGTCCAGCAGAGAGCAGACATTCAAAGCTAGCATATAGAGCATGATTATGTTCAGCTTGAGTTTTTCCAAATACCAGTATGTCATCATTGTAATTAAAGGCATTTGGAATATGTTGAATGACGCTCCTTATCGTATCTTGAAAAATTTCCGCTGCTGAGCAGACCCCAAACGTCAATCTTTTGTATCTTCTGTGACCCACATGGGTGGAAAATGTTGTTAAGTATCAGGATTCTGGACTCAATTCTAATTGATGATAGCCCTTATTGAGGTCGAGCTTTGAAAAAACGGTTGCTCCATTTAATAAATGAATAATGTCATCAATTGTGGGTGAGATGTGTCTTTCCCTTTGAATAGCAGTGTTGGGCAGGCGCATGTTAACACACAATCTCACCTGCTCTGGAGTATTTGGTTTTGGAACTACCACAAGTGGAGAGACCCACGGAGTGGGACCAGAAACAGTTTCAATGACATCATCATCCATGAGTAATTGGAGTTCCTTTTCTACTTTCTTTCTCAGGTGAAATGGAATACACCTGTGAGCCTGGGCTACTGGACCAACACGGTCATCCACATGAAGATGCACTTGAGAGTCCTTTAATTTTCCTAATCCACTAAATAGGGAGGGAAAACTGTTCAGCATGGCTTGTACATCCAGGTCCGCAGGGTCGGTTATGGTATGAACAATCTGGATGAGTCCTAGCTTCAAGGCAGTGTGACAGCTGAGAAGACAGCCTCCTGATCTTTGTAATGTGTGAAAAGTGGTTTTCTGCCTATTTTCTTTATAGCTAAGTTCAGCATCAAATTGTCCCATTGTAACTAGAGGTGTTTTAGATCCATATGGAAAGATTTTCGTATGCACTTGCTGTAAGACTGGCTTTGTTTTCAATTGTTCATAAGCATTGCTGTCTATGATATCCACTGAAACTCCTGTATCTATTGTAAAGGTGATATCCATGTTGCAGATGGTGAGTGTAATATATGGAGACTGCACTGAGTCGGTGACAGAAGTCGTGAACACATAGTTCTCAGGCACAGACATTTCTTCTATATCCTGATTTACCATTTTTATATTTGCAGGCTTTGTCATTGGCAGAGGAGACTTGTTGGGCGCTGATTTGCAGACAACTGCAAAATGGTTCCCTTTTCCACATTTGCTGCAAGTTTGTCCTATAGCGGAACATTTGTTCATGTGGTGAGGGAAATCTTGTCCACATCTATAACATTTCTTCTGTTACGGGGCTTGCTTGCCTTGTGCACTGTTATGTTTGAGATTATGCACATGTAAATTATCCCCATTCTCCATTGCAGTTGCCTGATGATCTGCTATCTCTATAGGACGGGCCATCTTGAGTAAATCATGCAGAGAGAGATCTACTTCTTATATATTACACCTCCCACCATCAAGACTCCCAGGAGACATGTAATCACAACACTGGCAACTCTGAGGAACTGTTTATGTACCCTTGTAATTTGTCAGGCCTCTTATTATGCACCATTAAAGAGGGTCATGAGGAGGTGGAGAGTAGGGTTGAGCGAAACGGATCGGTCATTTTCATAAGTCGCCGACTTTTGGCAAAGTCGGGTTTCATGAAACCCAACCCGATCCCAGAGTGGGATCAGCCATGCGGTACATAATCTTCGCGCCAAAGTCGCGTTTCATATGAGGCTTAAAGCGCCATTTCTCAGCCAATGAAGGTGCACGCAGAGTGTCGGCAGCGTGATGACATAGGTCCTGGTCCTCACCATCTTAGAGAAGGGCATGGCAGCGATTGGCTTGCTTTCTGCGGCGTCACAGGGGCTATAAAGGGGCGTTCCCGCCGACCGCCATCTTACTGCTGCTGATCTGAGCGTAGGGAGAGGTTGCTGCCGCTTCGTCAGAAGCAGGGATAGTGTTAGGCAGGGTACATAAAGCCCCAAACCGCTTGTGCTGTAGCGATTTCCACTGTCCAACACCACCTTTTCTTTGCAGGGACAGTGGAGGCTCGATTTCTGTGCAACAGCTCTGTAGGTTATAAGTCTCCCTGATAGCTGCGTTGCTGTGTGTACACCGCTGTGCAAACCAACTGCTTTTTTCAAAGCACAAATCCTGTTGCTCCTTCATCTCTGCACAGCTATCTATCTTGTTTGTTTGTCCACACTTTTGACTTTTGTGTGCAGCAGTCCTTTTTATTGCTGCCTGACATACTTTTCAGAGATAACTGTAGGGAGATAGTAATTGTAGTACAGTCCCTTTTTTTTTTTTGGTTATATCTCTTCAAGCCACTTTTTGCTACAGAAAATATACTCTAATAAAGTGGCCCCGATTTATTCACAATTCTCCCAGAAAAAAAAAAATAAAAGTGGGAGATTAAGATAGGCAAATCTGCATCAGTGCCAGTCCTGTGCGTGGCATCTGTCTTTGTTTTTCTGCCACAGAAAACCTACTTTTTTAACAGTGGGCCTGATTTCTTCACAATTCTCCCAGAAAAAAAAATAAAAGTGGGAGATTAAGATAGGCAAATCTGCATTAGTGCCCGTCGTGTGTGAGGCATTTTTTTTTTTTCTGCCACAGAAAACCTACTGTGTAGCAGTGGGCCTGATTTCTTCACAATTCTCCCAGAAAGAAAAATAAAAGTGGGAGATTAAGATTGGCAAATCTGCATTAGTGCCAGTCGTGTGTGTGGCATTTTTTTTTTATTTCTGCCACAGAAAACCTACTGTGTAACAGTGGGCCTGATTTCTTACTAATTCTCCCAGAAAAAAAAATAAAAGTGGGAGATTAAGATTGGCAAATCAGCATTAGTGCCAGTCGTGTGTGTGGCATTTTTTTTTTTATCTCTGCCACAGAAAACCTACTGTGTAGCAGTGGGCCTGATTTCTTACTAATTCTCCCAGAAAAAAAAATAAAAGTGGGAGATTAAGATTGGCAAATCTGCATTAGTGCCAGTCGTGTGTGTGGCATCTTTTTTTTTTTATTATTTCTGCCACAGAAAACCTACTGTGTAGCATTGGGGCTGATTTCTTACTAATTCTTCCCCCCAAAAAAAAATAAAAGTGGGAGATTAAGATTGGCAAATCTGCATTAGTGCCAGTCGTGTGTGTGGCATTTTTTTTTTTTTTTAATTTCTACCACAGAAAACCTACTGTGTAGCATTGGGCCTGATTTCTTACTAATTCTTCCCCCCCAAAAAAAATAAAAGTGGGAGATTAAGATTGGCAAATCTGCATTAGTGCCAGTCGTGTGTGTGGCATTTTTTTTATTTTTTTATTTCTGTCACAGAAAACCTACTATGTAGCATTGGGGCTGATTTCTTACTAATTCTTCCCCCCCAAAAAAAAATAAAAGTGGGAGATTAAGATTGGCAAATCTGCATTAGTGCCAGTCGTGTGTGTGACATCTTTTTTTTTTAATTTTCTGCCACAGAAAACCTACTGTGTAGCAGTGGGGCTGATTTATTTCTAATTCTCCCAGAAAAAAAAAAAAGTAAAGTGGGAGATTAAGATTGGCAAATCTGCATTAGTGCCAGTCCTGTGTGTGGCATCTGTCTTTGTTTTTCTGCCACAGAAAACCTACTGTATAACTGTGTGCCTGATTTCTTCCTAATTCTCCCAGAAAAAAAAATAAAAGTGGGAGATTAAGATTGGCAAATCTGCATTAGTGCCAGTCCTGTGTGTGGCATCTTTTTATTTTTAATTTTCTGCCACAGAAAACCTACTGTGTATCAGTGGGCCTGATTTCTTACTAATTCTCCCAGAAAAAAAAATAAAAGTGGGAGATTAAGATTGGCAAATCTGCATTAGTGCCAGTCGTGTGTGTGGCATTTTTTTTCTTTTTTATTTCTGCCACAGAAAACCTACTGTGTAGCATTGGGGCTGATTTCTTACTAATTCTTCCCCCCCAAAAAAAATAAAAGTGGGAGATTAAGATTGGCAAATCTGCATTAGTGCCAGTCATGTGTGTGACATCTTTTTTTTTTAATTTTCTGCCACAGAAAACCTACTGTGTAGCAGTGGGGCTGATTTATTTCTAATTCTCCCAGAAAAAAAAATAAAAGTGGGAGATTAAGATTGGCAAATCTGCATTAGTGCCAGTCGTGTGTGTGGCATCTGTCTTTGTTTTTCTGCCACAGAAAACCTACTGTATAACTGTGTGCCTGATTTCTTCCTAATTCTCCCAGAAAAAAAAATAAAAGTGGGAGATTAAGATTGGCAAATCTGCATTAGTGCCAGTCGTGTGTGTGGCATCTTTTTATTTTTAATTTTCTGCCACAGAAAACCTACTGTGTATCAGTGGGCCTGATTTCTTACTAATTCTCCCAGAAAAAAAAATAAAACTGCGAGATTAAGATTGGCAAATCTGCATTAGTGCCAGTCGTGTGTGTGGCATCTGCCTTTGTTTTTCTGCCACAGAAAACCTACTGTATAACTGTGTGCCTGATTTCTTCCTAATTCTCCCAGAAAAAAAAATAAAAGTGGGAGATTAAGATTGGCAAATCTGCATTAATGCCAGTCGTGTGTGTGGCATCTTTTTATTTTTAATTTTCTGCCACAGAAAATCTACTGTGTATCAGTGGGCCTGATTTCTTACTAATCTCCCAGAAAAAAAAATAAAAGTGGGAGATTAAGATTGGCAAATCTGCATTAGTGCCAGTCGCGTGTGTGGCATCTTTTTATTTTTAATTTTCTGCCACAAAAAACCTACTGTGTATCAGTGGGCCTGATTTCTTACTAATTCTCCCAGAAAAAATAATAAAAGTGGGAGATTTGGCAAATCTGCATTAGTGCCAGTCCTGTGTGTGGTTTTTTTTTTTTTTTTTTTAATTTTCTGCACCAGAAAACCTACTGTGTAACAGTGGGCCTGATTAAATCACTTGTCTCACATATTCCCCCCAAAAAAATAAAATAAAGGGATAATAATCTTGCCAAACCTGTGCATCTGTGCGAGTGTTGTCTGTGGTATCTGTCAGTTATTTTGTGCCACAGGAACTATACCATGATATAGTGGGCCTGATTCAATCCCTTGTCTCCCATATCCAAAAAAAGAGGGACATTTCTATTGCCAGTGGGTGCATCTGCGTCATTCCGGCTAGTGCCATATCTGCCACCCTCTTTCTGCAAATCAAACTGTGTTGTTGTGTAATACAGTGGGCCTGATTTTTCCCTGGATTCTCCCACACATAAATAGGGACATTTCTATTGCCAGTGTTTTTATCTGCATCACTCCTGTTAGTGCCATATCTGCCACCCTCTTTCTGCAAATCAAACTGTGTTGTTGTGTAATACAGTGGGCCTGATTTTTCACTTGATTCTCACACACATAAATAAGGACATTTCTATTGCCAGTGTTTTTATCTGCGTCACTCTTGTTAGTGCCATATCTGCCAGCCTCTTTCTGCCAACCAAACTGTGTTGTTGTGTAATACAGTGGGCCTGATTTTTCCCTGGATTCTCCCACACATAAATAGGGACATTTCTATTGCCAGTGTTTTTATCTGCGTCACTGTTGTTAGTGCCATATCTGCCAGCCTCTTTCTGCCAACCAAACTGTGTTGTTGTGAAATACAGTGGGCCTGATTTTTCCCTGGATTCTCCCACACATAAATAGGGACATTTTTATTGCCAGTGTTTTTATCTGCGTCACTGTTGTTAGTGCCATATCTGCCAGCCTCTTTCTGCTAATCAAACTGTGTTGTTGTGTAATACAGTGGGCCTGATTTTTCCCTGGATTCTCCCACACATAAATAGGGACATTTCTATTGCCAGTGTTTTTATCTGCGTCACTCTTGTTAGTGCCATATCTGCCAGCCTCTTTCTGCCAACCAAACTGTGTTGTTGTGTAATACAGTGGGCCTGATTTTTCCCTGGATTCTCCCACACATAAATAGGGACATTTTTATTGCCAGTGTTTTTATCTGCGTCACTGTTGTTAGTGCCATATCTGCCAGCCTCTTTCTGCCAACCAAACTGTGTTGTTGTGTAATACAGTGGGCCTGATTTTTCCCTGGATTCTCCCACACATAAAAAAGGGAGATTTAAATTCACAACCAGTTCAGGTACACTTTCTTCCTGGTTTTACTGGACCACATAACGGTTGTTAGTTTGATTACATTTTTCCAATAATGAGGAAGTCTGGTGGAAGAGGTCGTGGCCGTGGGCATTCATTGCCAGCTGGTAATGATGTTAGTGGTGGTGGTCGTGGAGTATCAGGTGGTCATCTGAAAAGCAATATAGCCCCTAAGTCTCGAGTTGTTGAGCCAGCATCATCGTCTGGCTACACAAGGCCTCGAAGGCTCCCTTTTCTGGGAGTAGGAAAACCGCTTTTGAAGCCGGAGCAGCAGGAACAAATATTGGCTTTCATTGCTGACTCTGCCTCTACCTCTTTCTCCTCCTCCTCGGAAAGTGCCAAATGTCAGAGCAGTGTATCATCAGTGGATGCTCCCGCTCATTAACAAGTCGCTTCCTTGCGTCCTTCACCCAGAAAAACAGTGAAGGATGTGTCAGGCGACACAACTGGTTACTCCATGGAGCTCTTTACACATACCGTGCCTGGGTTCGAAAGTGAAATTGTTAACAGGCCATTCCCATTACAAGATGAATCGGACATGGAGTGCACAGATGCACAGCCACAGCCAGATTATAATGCTGTTTCTTTGACTCAGATCAGAACATTGTCCTCGCAGTGTACTGATCCAGAATCTGACCCCGAGGAGACTATGGATCTCCGTCACGAACGCTATAGCACCGGCTTACACGGTGACCCAGAGGAAGGTGCACAGAACATAGAAGAGGAGGTCATAGATGACCCAGTTGTTGACCCCGATTGGCAGCCATTGGGGGAACTGTTGTGAATTGGATTATTTGGCTCCCTCTTGTGGTCACTAGCGACATGACATCTTGAGTTTCTTTCCTCAGCCTGGGTTCCACCTGGCTCGTTAGTTCAGGGGTGTTGCTATGTAAGCTTCCTGGACCTTCAGTCTGGTGCCTGGCATCGTTGTAATCAGATCCTTCCTGTTTACTCCAGTCTGCTGTCCTGGTTCTTGCAAAATTAAGCTAAGTCCTGCTTTCTTGTTTTTTGGCTATTTGCATTGCTTTGATTTTTGTACAGCTTGTACTAAATGTGATTCCTGATATTGCTGGAAGCTCTAGGGGGCTGGTATTCTCCCCCCAGGCCGTTAGACGGTTCGGGGGTTCTTGAATATCCAGCGTGGAAATTTTGTTAGGGTTTTTTTGCTGACTGTATAAGACATCTTACTATATTCTGCTATTAGTCAGTGGGCCTCTCTTTGCTAAATACCTAGTTCATTCTTACGCTTGTCTTTTCTTCTTACCTCACCGTTATTATTTGTTGGGGGCTTGTATCAAACTTTTGGGGTCTCTTCTCTGGAGGCAAGAAAGGTCTATTTTTTCCCTTGTAGGGTTAGTTAGTTCTCCGGCTGGCGCGACACATCTAGAACCAACGTAGGCACGTTCCCCGGCTGCTGTTATTTGTGGTGTTAGGATCAGGTATACGGTCAGACTAGTTACCACTCCCTATGAGCTAGCTTTTTGTGTTTGCAGACTTGGTACTACTTCTGAGACCCTCTGCCATTGGGGTCATAACAGGGAACAGGGTGCAGGCGGCAGTAGCTCTGAAGTGGAGGAGGAGGAGCCACAGCAGACATCAACATCGCAACAGGTTCCATCTGGCAGGCCCGTATCTGGCCAAAAACGTGTGGCAAAACCAAAACCAGTTGTAGGACAGCATGGCCATCAGGTTCAAGTAGCTCAGTGTGCAATGCCTGAAAAGGTATCCGATAGGAAGAGTGCAGTGTGGAATTTTTTTAACCAAGTTCCCAATGATCAGCGCAAAGTCATCTGTAAGAAATGCTCCAGGACCTTCAGCAGAGGTCAGAATGTTAAAAATTTAAATACAAGTTGCATGCATCGACATTTAACCACCATGCACTTGCAAGCCTGGACACACTACCAAACGTCCCTTAATGTTGTAGCACCCTCTCACAATGAAGCTAATCAGCAAGGCGACATCCCTTCCCTCACTGTAAGCCCGCCGTTTACCACACCACCTGCAGGTAATGTGGCGGTTTCGTCGCAAGGCCAAAGCAGTCAGGGAATCACCAGGTTCGTGGTCGGAAAAACTGTATGTAGGGCACTATCAAGAATACCGTCACCAACCCTCTCTCAGTCACCCATGTCCACCGGCACCCCCGATAGTTCCACCGTATGCAGCTCTCCAGTCCAGCTCACCCTACATGAGACTCTCGTTAGGAAAAGGAAGTACTCATCCTCGCATCCGCGTACACAGGGTTTGAACGCCCACATTGCTAGACTAATCTCGTTAGAGATGATGCCCTACCGGCTAGTTGAAACCGAAGCTTTCAAAGCCCTGATGGACTACGCTGTACCACGCTACCAGCTACCCAGTCGACACTTCTTTTCGAGAAAAGCCATCCCAGCCCTCCACCAGCATGTAAAAGACCGCATTGTCCATGCGCTCAGGCAATCTGTGAGTAGAAAGATGCACCTGACAACAGATGCATGGACCAGTAGGCATGGCCAGGGGCGTTACGTCTCCATCACGGCACACTGGGTTAATGTGGTGGATGCAGGGTCCAGAGGGGACAGTAATATTGGGACAGTTCTGCCTAGCCCACGGTGTAGGAAACAGTTGGCTGTAGGCGTTCGTCCCCCCTCCGCCTCCTCGTCCTCCCGCAGAAGTGAGAGCTCGTCCACAGAGCGCAGTCGCACGACCACTCCATCCGCAGCTGCCACTGTTGCACATGAGGTGTCCAATTATGGAACAGCTTGTGGCAAGCGTCAGCAGGCTGTATTGGCAATGAAGTTTTTTGGGCGACAACAGACACACCGCGGAAGTTCTGTCTGAGTTCTTGCAGCAAGAAACTCAGTCATGGCTGGGCACTGTACATCTTGAGGCAGGCAAGGTAGTCAGTGACAACGGAAGGAATTTTGTGGCTGCCATAGCCCTTTCACAACTGAAACACTTTCCTTGCCTGGCTCACAACTTAAACCTGGTGGTGCAGTGCTTCCTGAAAAGTTATCCGGGGTTACCCGACCTGCTGCTGAAAGTGCGCAGACTTTGCTCTCACATCCGCCGTTCGCCCGTACACTCCAGCCGTATGCATAACCATCAGCGGGCTTTGAACCTTCCACAGCATCGCCTAATCATCGACGTTGCAACAAGGTGGAACTCCACACTGCACATGCTTCAAAGACTGTGCGAACAGAGGCGTGCTGTTATGTATTTGTGGGAGGATACACATACACGGGCAGGCAGTTGGATGGCAGACATGGAGTTACATAGTTACATAGTTATTAAGGTTGAAGGAAAACTTTAAGTCCATCTAGTTCAACCCATAGCCTAACATGCCCTAACATGTTGATCAAGGGGAAGGCAAAAAAAACCCATGTAGTAAGAGTAAGCTCCACCATGGGGAAAAAAATTCCTTCCCGACCCCACATACGGCAATCAAACTAGTTCCCTGGATCAACACCTTATCAAGGAATCTAATATATATATATACCCTGTAACATTATACTTTTCCAGAAATGTATCCAGTCCCCTCTTAAATTGAAGCAATGAGTCACTCATTACAACATCATACGGCAGAGAGTTCCATAGTCTCACTGCTCTTACAGTAAAGAATCCACGTCTATTATTATGCTTAAACCTTTTTCCTCCAGACGTAGAGGATGCCCCCTTGTCCCTGTCACAGGTCTATGATTAAAGAGATCATCAGAAAGGTCTTTGTACTGTCCCCTCATATATTTATACATTAACATAAGATCACCCCTTAGCCTTCATTTTTCCAAACTAAATAGGCCCAAGTGTAATAACCTATCCTGGTATTGCAGACCCCCCAGTCCTCTAATAACCTTGGTCGCTCTTCTCTGCACCTGCTCCAGTTCAGCTATGTCTTTCTTATACACCGGAGACCAGAACTGTGCACAGTATTCTAAGTGTGGTCGCACTAGTGACTTGTAAAGAGGTAAAATTATGTTCTCCTCATGAGCATCTATGCCTCTTTTAATGCATCCCATTATTTTATTTGCCTTTGTAGCAGCTGCCTGACACTGGCCACTGAATATGAGTTTGTCATCCACCCATACACCCAGGTCTTTTTCATTGACGGTTTTGCCCAGAGTTTTAGAATTAAGCACATAGTTATAATTCTTATTACTTCTACCCAAGTGCATGACCTTACATTTATCCCCATTAAAGCTCATTTGCCATTTATCAGCCCAAGCTTCTAGTTTACATAAATCATCCTGTAATATAAAATTGTCCTCCTCTGTACTGATTACTCTGCAAAGTTTAGTGTCATCTGCAAATATTGAAATTCTACTCTGAATGCCCCCTACAAGGTCATTAATAAATATGTTAAAAAGAAGAGGGCCCAATACTGACCCCTGTGGTACCCCACTACTAACCGCGACCCTGTCCGAGTGTGCTCAATTAATATCCACCCTTTGTTTCCTATCCCTGAGCCAGCTCTCAACCCACTTGCACATATTTTCCCCTATCCCCATTATTCTCATTTTATGTATCAACCTTTTGTGTGGCACCGTATCAAAAGCTTTTGAAAAGTCCATATACACTACATCTACTGGGTTCCCTTGGTCCAGTCCGGAACTTACCTCTTCATAGAAGCTGATCAAATTAGTCTGACATGAACGGTCCCTAGTAAACCCATGCTGATACTGGGTCATGAGGTTATTCCTCTTCAGATACTCCAGTATAGCATCCCTTAGAATGCCCTCCAAGATTTTACCCACAGTAGAGGTTAAGCTTACTGGCCTATAATTTCCGAGTTCACTTTTTGTCCCCTTTTTGAATATTGGCACCACATTTGCTATACGCCAGTCCTGTGGTACAGACCCTGTTATTATGGAGTCTTTAAAGATTAAAAATAATGGTCTATCAATGACTGTACTTAATTCCTGCAGTACTCGGGGGTGTATCCCATCCGGGCCCGGAGATTTGTCAATTTTTGTGATTTTTAGACGCCGCCGTACTTCCTGCTGGGTTAAGCAGGTAACATTTAATTGGGAATTTTTATCACTAGTCATATTGGCTGCCATGGGATTTTCTTTTGTAAATACTGATGAAAAAAAGTCATTTAGCATATTGGCTTTTTCCTCATCCTCATCCACCATTTCACCCAGACTATTTTTAAGGGGGCCAACACTATCATTTTTTAGTTTCTTACTATTTATGTAGTTAAAGAATATTTTGGGGTTATTTTTGCTCTCTCTAGCAATGAGTCTCTCTGTCTCAATCTTTGCTGCCTTGATTTGCTTTTTACAGAATTTATTTAATTTTTTGTATTTATTTAGTGCCTCCTCACTACCTACTTCCTTTAATACTCTAAATGCTTTCTTTTTGTCACTTATTGTGCCCCTTACAGCTCTATTTAGCCATATTGGTTTCCTCCTCCTTGTCAGCTGTGCAGTGGTCGAAGCTCCAAGACCTGTGTCAACTCCTTCAGTGTTTTGAGGAATGCACACGGCTGGTTAGTGCAGACAATGCCATAATAAGCATGAGCATCCCCCTAATGCGTCTGCTGATGCAAAATTTGACGCACATAAAGGAGCAGGCGTCTGCAGTCAAGGACGAGGGAAGCCTTAATGACAGTCAGCCATTGTCTGCTCAGGGAAGTCTACAGGACGAGGTGGCGGGCGAAGAGGAGGAGGACGAGGAGGATGATAGGGATGACTATTTGTTGGATGAGGAAGCTTCTCAGGGGGCAATAGAAACAGCTGGCGGTGCAAGGCCGGGTTCTGGGTTTTTGAGGGAGACAAGTGAAGTGGATTTGCCAGAAAGTGCTCCTTAACCCAGCATAAGCACTGACTTGACAACTGGAACATTGGCCCACATGGCGGATTATGCCTTGCGCATCCTCAAAAGGGACCCACGCATTTTAAAAATGATGACAGATGATGATTACTGGTTGGCTTGCCTCCTTGATCCTCGCTATAAAGTCAAATTGCAAAATATCATGCCACATGAGAACCTCGAACAGATATTGGCAACCAAACAAGCTACTCTTGTTGACCGTTTGATGCAGGCATTCCCAGCACACAGCGCCGGTGATGGTTCTCACACGAGCCGCAGGGGGCAACAGGGCAGAAGTGTTAGAGGTGCACAGATCAGAAGTGGCGTAGGACAGAGGGGTTTTCTGACAAGGTTGTGGAGTGATTTCACAATGACCACAGACACGGCAGGTACAGCAGCATCCATTCAAAGTGACAGGAGACAACATTTGTCCAGTATGGTTACTAACTATTTTTCCTCCATTACCGATGTTCTCCCTCAACCGTCATTCCCATTTGATTACTGGGCATCCAAAATAGACACCTGGCCTGAATTGGCTGAATATGCATTGCAGGAGCTTGCTTGCCCAGCAGCTAGTGTGCTATCAGAAAGAGTATTCAGTGCTGCTGGTTCAATACTGACCAAAAAAAGGACTCGTCTGGCTACCCAAAATGTTGATGAGCTAACCTTCATAAAAATGAACCACTCATGGATTTCAAATTATTTTGCCCCACCTTTCCCGGCTGACACCTAGCTTTCCTGTAAAAAGGTCTTGCTTTTGGACTGGTGTTACTGACTGTTCCAATCTCTTAATTTGCAGCTGCTGTTTGTCCAGAATACGACATGTTTTCACCTCCCTAAATGCACTAACTCCCCCCACGGGGCCGTGGTCTCGCCACTTGTCGCAAGCACCCGTCAGAGTGCCATTTGTCTGAAGAGGTGCGTGTGCCCACTTTTGGTCAACGGGACTGGCACTGGGTCCCTCATAGTACAATGAAGTGTCTCTGGCGGTGGTGGCGCGCACCCAACGTCAGACACACCGTTGTAACCTGAGGGGCCCTGGGCTTGTACCGCCGGCCAGGAGAGAGTGTCCCCCCCAAGGTCAAACAGTGCTCTACCACTTGCTAAATTATCTGTCGCTGCTCCACCACTGTTTAGTATAGGCGCTGAAATCCTTCCATGCCTGGCACATACAATAACAGTTTGATGACATGTATGATGCTAGTTAAAATAGTCAGGGGCCCTGTCCTACATTTGCACCAGTAAATACTTTGCCCCAAATTACAATGTCTGAAAGTCAGCATAGGAGCACACCCCTGTACCTAAGTATGCCATCCCTTTTTTTTGGGGGGAGGGGTTATTTTTGTTTTGGATACATTAACATCACTTTAGGTTTTGGGACTCGGAGTACTTACTGTGTCAGACACTCCTTCCAATTGTCCTCCACTGACCACCCTAATGCTGCCTGTGTACCCCTGCCACATCATGGAAGCTGCATCGAGCCTATGTTATTATTTTAGGCCTAGGAAGTCTGTCTGCGGTCCCTCCTTCCAATTGTCCTCCTCTGACCACACCAAAGCTGCCTGTGTACCCCTGCCACTTCATGGAAGCTGCATAGAGCCTATCTTATTATTTTAGGCCTAGGAAGTCTGTCTGCGGTCCCTCCTTCCAATTGTCCTCCACTGACCACACCAATGCTGCCTGTGTACCCCTGTTGCCAAATTTAAGCTGCATAGAGCCTATTTTATTATTTTAGGCCTAGGAAGTCTGTCTGCGGTCCCTCCTTCCAATTGTCCTCCTCTGACCACACCAATGCTGCCTGTGTACCCCTGCCACATCATGGAAGCTGCATCGAGCCTATGTTATTATTTTAGGCCTAGGAAGTCTGTCTGCAGTCCCTCCTTCCAATTGTCCTCCACTGACCACACCAATGCTGCCTGTGTACCCCTGTTGCCAAATTTAAGCTGCATATAGCCTATTTTATTATTTTAGGCCTAGGAAGTCTGTCTGCGGTCCCTCCTTCCAATTGTCCTCCTCTGACCACACCAATGCTGCCTCTGTACCCCTGCAACATCATGGAAGCTGCATCAAGCCTATGTTATTATTTTAGGCCTAGGAAGTCTGTCTGCGGTCCCTCCTTCCAATTGTCCTCCACTGACCACACCAATGCTGCCTGTGTACCCCTGTTGCCAAATTTATGCTGCATAGAGCCAACTGTTTTAGTTAACACATACTACCTTTGTCTGTCTGCGCCCCTAAATCAAGCTGTCCTCCACTGAAAAAGCTGAGCTTCAACCTTCAGGCTCTCATTGAGTATTTTTTAATGTCACACTGCAGTTGCCCTACTACTTTGGTTGGGGCCTAGTAACGGTGTCTGCCGCTCCCTGGTGTTGTCCTCCACTGAAAAAGCTGAGCTTCAACCTTCAGGCTCTCATTGAGTATTTTTTAATGTCACACTGCAGTTGGCCTACTACTTTGGTTGGGGCCTAGTAACGGTGTCTGCCGCTCCTTGGTGTTCTCCTCCTCATTGGTGTTCTTCTCCAGGTTTCCTTGTCTGAGCTTCAATCTTCAGGCTCTCATTGCAGTTGTCCTCCACTGAACAAAGCAATGCCGCCTGGTTAGTCCTGTTACCAATTTTGAACTGCATTTAGCCTACTTTATTCTTTGGCCTTATATCTGTGTTTCCTCCTCATCCTGCCCATTGCCCAGCCACTGCTAGATGAGTCTGCTGGTACATTGACCCAGACCACTACATTCCCTTTGCACTCTACACAGCCAGAATCTGACCCTGTTGAAAGTAAGGTTCCCCTTCCCGCATGCTATACCACCTTACACAGGGACAAAGAGGAAGGTGCAGATGAAAGTGCAGGTTCCTTCATCAGGTGGGGGGGCATACTCGTTGGCGACGTCACTGGCACAGGGCCCCTCATAGTATGCAAAAGTGTCACTGCTGGTGGGAGGCGCCCCCGCCGTGCAAACACACCGCCGTACTGTGAGGGGCCCTGTGCCAGTGCCAATGCAAACGAGTGGGCCCCCCCTGCTTGCTCAGGATCACAGCACTTGCAACGTTGAAATACTTACCTCTCCCTGCTCCACCGCCGTGACGTAGTCCACGTTTCCTGGGCCCACTAAAAACTTTAACCAGCCCTACCCCCCACAACTTTAGCCAAATGACCCCCAATTTCCAATGCCTAACTATTATTATAAAGTAAATTAATATTGACAAGCGTCAGTAACAAGAATGGATGTTTTTGCCATTAAAATGGGCACTGTAGGTATTTTACTGGCCTCCACTCACTGCCAACTATGCTTCCCCATTGACTTGCATTAGGTTTCGTGTTTCGGCCGATCCACGACCCCGACTTTGCAAGAAGATCGGCCGATTTCACTAGACTCGACTTTTGACAAAGTCGGGTTTCGCAAAACCCGACTCGACCCCAAAAAAGTAAAAGTCGCTCAACCCTAGTGGAGAGCAGTGATGCATAAACATTTGAGCACACATGGCCAGGAGATAGGGACCTTGGGGAAGGTCAATTGATGTCTGAAGAGGTGGAGGATAATCATGATGCACAGTTGCCATTACGTCAGCCTCAAATCGCAGCTCAGAATGAGGATCAGATTGAGGAATTGGAAGTTAACGTGAGTAGTAAGGGGGGTGGATGTCTCGTAAAAAAAAAATCTGACAGGTGCCCCTCCCACTATCAAATTGATAACAAATTGATATCAAAGTGTTATCAAATTGTATCTAATTGATCCTATAGGGAATTAAATAGATATCGTACGGCTATCATAGTGTATTAAAGGGAATAAAATAGATATTATACGGCGATCGTAGTGTATGAAAGTGTATTAAATTGATTACTGGCACGATTCCTACAAATTGATACCAAAGTGCGCTGTTTTATAAGCCAATTGATACGTTAATCAGAATTGTTTCCTTGTGCCTATTATTTTATAGGGCAAATAATTATTCCAAAGTGAAACAAAGTGCGATTGATACTATAATCAGAATTTGATTGTGCCTATTATTTTATAGGGACAATAATTATATAGGTTTTTGCTGCAGCTATTATTTATATAGGTTCAAATAGGTATAGCGTCGATATTATGCTTTTATTGTCAATTTGATATGCTAAAAAGGAGTAAAATAAAGAACGAGAGACGCGATTTTCAGATAAAAGTTATAATGTTTATTAAACAAAATCAACGACTAGTGTTGAGCATTCCGATACTGCAAATATCGGGTATCGGCCGATATTCGCTGTATCAGAATTCCGATACCAAGTTCCGATATTTTTGCAATATCGCATACTGGAATCGGAAGTTCCCATAGTGCAATAATGCACTAAAATTGAATGTGGGCGCTGCGTGGGCATTGCGTGGGCGGAGACTGTGTGTCTCTGTGCAGGCGGGGTCTGTGCGGGACCGTGGGGGGTCTGTACATGCCTGCCGGCGGTCTGTGCTGGCCTGCCGGGAATCTGTGTGGCCTCTCAGGGGTCTGTGCGGGCTGCCGGGGGTCTGTGCGGGCTGCCAGGGGCTCTGTGCAGGCTTCCGGGGCTCTGTGCGGGCTGCCAGGCGCTCTGTGCGGGCTGCCGGGGCTCTATGTGGGCTGCCGGGGGTCTTTATGTTTACAAGTCCCATCGGATGATGCCTGCTACAATGACAGTGATTCACACATTAGCCAATGATGGGACAGTAGTAGTCCCATCATCCGGCTAATGTGTTGAATGTAAAAAAAAATACTACATACATGCTACATACATACAACATGCATACTACATACTGTACATAGACACACATACATACTGCATACATACATACATGCAACATACATTCTACATACATACTACATACAACATACCACATACATACTACATACATACATACATACATACTACATACATGCTACATAAATACTACATAAAAAGAGGACTTAAAAATCCTCAAGAAAATTGAAAAAAATCACAGAGAAAAAAACTGAGATGATTACTCAATGTTTAGCGTTAGGACTGGCTAAATGTAAGGACCCTTGACGCGGGTTGCCAGCTTATGTATTAAGGCCCCAATATAAACTAATACCATACATACATTGATATGTGGGGTTTTTTGCACTTTATCTTGCAGGGCGCAGTCGGACCAAGATGGCTCTGTAAACTGTAGGCCTCTATTCACACAGCATGCATTTTGTAGCACTGTGTGCGCCTGTATGTGCATTAGTAATAGGCTGTACACCAGATGCTCTGTATTGCCTGTGTGAACAATGCCACATACAAACTATTATCGCTTATCTTTTTGTGCACTAATGCCAAACAGCCAACACTGGATTGAAAGTGGTTGTTTCATCGGTATTTTTTGCACCTGTTTTTGCCATCATTAATCGGGTCCGATGCACCCTGCTAGTGCATTTGTTTGGAGGCTTCAGCAGGTAATCATCTCTGCTTTTTTCTCTGATTTTTTTCAATTTTCAGGAGGATTTTTAAGTCCTCTTTTTGTGTCTGTGAGCTTTTACTCAATGTTTAGCGTTAGGACTGGTGTTGTGATTTTGCTTTTTGCTCCCTCTAGTGGTCATTAGTGATTTGACTCTGGAGCGTCTGTCTTTTCCTATATCCTCACCTGGGCCGTTAGTTCAGGGGCGTTGCTATATAAGCTCCCTGGACCTTCAGTTCTATGCCTGGCATCGTTGAAATCAGAGCTAATCTGTTGTGCTCTTGTCCTCTGATCCTGGTTCCTGTTTTTCAAGCTAAGTCTGCTTCTTTGCTTTTTGCTTTTGTTTTGTTTGGTATTTTTGTCCAGCTTGTTCCTATCTGTATCCTGACCTTTGCTGGAAGCTCTAGGGGGCTGGTGTTCTCCCCCCGGACCGTTAGACGGTTCGGGGGTTCTTGAATCTCCAGCGTGGATTTTTATAGGGTTTTTGTTGACCAGATAAGTTATCTTGCTTTATTCTGCTATTAGTAAGCTGGCCTCTCTTTGCTGAACCTGGTTCATTTCTGTGTTTGTCATTTCCTCTTACCTCACCGTTATTATTTGTGGGGGGCTTGTATCTTGCTTTGGGGTCCCTTTCTCTGGAGGCAAGAGAGGTCTTTGTTTTCTTCTCCTAGGGGTAGTTAGATTCTCCGGCTGGCGCGAGTCATCTAGCGATCACCGTAGGCATGATCCCCGGCTACTTCTAGTGTTGGCGTTAGGAGTAGCTATTTGGTCAACCCAGTTACCACAGCCCTATGAGCTGGATTTTTGTATCTTGCAGACTTACACGTTCCTCTGAGACCCTGTCCACTGGGGTCATAACAGTATGCCAGGCCAGTATTAAATGTTTAATGCATTGCAGAAGTGGGATTATAAGAAAGAAAATTTTGAGTTTTTTTTTTCCCTCTCTCATTTTTTTTTTCTTTTCCCCTTTACCTCAGAGTGGCTTAAGCTTGCTGCAGACATGAATGTCCAGACCTTGATTACAAGTGTGGACCAGCTTGCCGCTCGTGTGCAGGGTATACAAGATTATGTAACCAGAAATCCTAGGTCTGAACCCAAGATTCCGATTCCTGAACTGTTTTCAGGAGACCGATTTAAGTTTAGGAATTTCAGGAATAATTGTAAATTATTTTTGTCCCTGAAACCTTGTTCGTCTGGAGACTCTGCTCAACAAGTAAAAATTGTTATTTCATTCTTACGGGGTGACCCTCAGGATTGGGCTTTTTCGTTGGCGCCAGGAGATCCGGCATTGGCTGATACTGATGCGTTTTTTCTGGCGCTCGGTTTACTTTATGAGGAACCCAATCTTGAGATTCAGGCAGAGAAAGCCTTGCTGGCTATGTCTCAGGGCCAGGACGAGGCAGAGGTGTATTGCCAAAAATTTCGGAAATGGTCCGTGCTGACACATTGGAACGAGTGTGCACTGGCCGCTAATTTTAGAAATGGCCTTTCTGAGGCCATTAAGAATGTTATGGTGGGTTTTCCCATTCCCACAGGTCTGAATGATACCATGTCCCTGGCTATTCAAATTGACCGGCGGTTGCGGGAGCGCAAAACCGCAAATTCCCTCATGTTGTTGTCTGAACAGACACCTGATGTGATGCAATGTGATAGAAAAACCGCAAATTCCCTCATGGTGTTGTCTGAACGGACACCTGATTTGATGCAATGTGATAGAATCCTGACTAGAAATGAGAGGAAAATTCATAGACGCCGGAATGGCTTGTGCTACTACTGTGGTGATTCTACACATGTTATCTCAGCATGCTCTAAACGTATAGCTAAGGTTGTTAGTCCTGTCACCGTTGGTAATTTGCATCCTAAGTTTATTCTGTCTGTAACTTTGATTTGCTCACTGTCATCTTATCCTGTCATGGCGTTTGTAGATTCAGGTGCTGCCCTGAGTCTTATGGATCTCTCATTTGCTAAGCGCTGTGGTTTTATTCTTGAACCATTAGAAAATCCTATCCCTCTTAGGGGTATTGATGCTACGCCATTGGCAGAAAATAAGCCGCAGTATTGGACACAGGTTACCATGTGCATGACTCCTGAACACCGCGAGGTGATACGTTTTCTCGTTCTACATAAAATGCATGATTTGGTTGTTTTGGGGCTGCCATGGTTACAGACCCATAATCCAGTCCTTGACTGGAAGGCTATGTCAGTGTCTAGTTGGGGCTGTCGTGGTATTCATGAGGATTCCCTGCCTGTGTCTATTGCTTCTTCTACGCCTTCGGAAGTTCCGGAGTACTTGTCTGATTATCAGGATGTCTTTAGCGAGTCCAGGTCCAGTGCATTGCCTCCTCATAGGGAATGTGACTGTGCAATAGATTTGATTCCAGGCAGTAAGTTTCCTAAGGGAAGACTGTTTAATCTGTCGATACCTGAACATACCGCTATGTGTTCATATATCAAGGAGTCTCTGGAGAAAGGACACATCCGTCCGTCTTCTTCCCCTCTTGGTGCGGGATTCTTTTTTGTGGCTAAAAAGGACGGATCTTTGAGGCCTTGTATTGACTATCGGCTTTTAAATAAGATCACTGTCAAATTTCAGTATCCTTTGCCGCTGTTGTCTGACTTGTTTGCCCGGATTAAAGGTGCCAAGTGGTTTACCAAGATAGACCTTCGTGGTGCGTACAACCTTGTGCGTATTAAGCAAGGGGATGAATGGAAAACCGCATTCAATACGCCCGAAGGTCATTTTGAGTACTTGGTGATGCCTTTTGGGCTCTCTAATGCCCCTTCAGTTTTTCAGTCCTTTATGCATGACATTTTCCGGAACTATCTGGATAAATTTCTGATCGTTTATCAGGATGATATTCTGGTTTTTTCTGATAATTGGGACTCGCATGTGGAGCAGGTCAGGATGGTCTTTAAAATTTTGCGTGAAAATTCTTTGTTTGTCAAGGGCTCAAAGTGTCTTTTTGGTGTACAGAAGGTTCCCTTTTTGGGTTTCATTTTTTCCCCTTCTGCTGTGGAGATGGACCCAGTCAAGGTCCGAGCTATTCTTGATTGGACTCAGCCCTCGTCAGTTAAGAGTCTTCAGAAGTTCTTGGGTTTCGCTAACTTCTACCGTCGTTTTATCGCTAACTTTTCTAGCATTGTGAAACCTTTGACGGATATGACCAAGAAGGGCTCCGATGTGGTTAATTGGGCTCCTGCTGCCGTGGAGGCTTTCCAGGAGTTGAAACGTCGGTTTACTTCGGCGCCTGTTTTGTGCCAGCCTGATGTCTCGCTTCCCTTTCAAGTTGAGGTGGATGCTTCAGAGATTGGAGCAGGGGCCGTTTTGTCGCAGAGAGGCCCTGGTTGCTCTGTTATGAGACCTTGCGCCTTTTTCTCTAGGAAGTTTTCGCCTGCGGAGCGAAATTATGATGTGGGCAATCGGGAGTTGTTGGCCATGAAATGGGCATTTGAGAAGTGGCGTCATTGGCTCGAGGGTGCTAAGCATCGTGTGGTGGTCTTGACTGATCACAAAAATCTGATGTATCTCGAGTCTGCTAAACGCCTGAATCCTAGACAGGCCCGCTGGTCATTGTTTTTCTCCCGTTTTGACTTTGTTGTCTCGTATTTACCAGGTTCAAAGAATGTGAAGGCCGATGCTCTTTCCAGGAGCTTTGTGCCTGATGCTCCTGGAGTCGCTGAACCTGTTGGTATTCTTAAGGATGGTATTATCTTGTCAGCTATTTCTCCAGATCTGCGACGTGTGTTGCAGAGATTTCAGGCTGATAGGCCTGATTCTTGTCCACCTGACAGACTGTTTGTGCCTGATAAGTGGACCAGCAGAGTCATTTCCGAGGTTCATTCCTCGGTGTTGGCAGGTCACCCAGGAATTTTTGGCACCAGAGATCTGGTGGCCAGATCCTTTTGGTGGCCTTCCTTGTCTAGGGATGTGCGGTCATTTGTACAGTCCTGTGGGACTTGTGCTCGAGCTAAGCCTTGCTGTTCTTGTGCCAGCGGGTTGCTCTTGCCCTTGCCTGTCCCTAAGAGACCTTGGACACATATCTCCATGGATTTCATTTCTGATCTTCCGGTGTCTCAGGGCATGTCTGTTATCTGGGTGATATGTGATCGCTTCTCCAAGATGGTCCATTTGGTTCCTTTGCCTAAACTGCCTTCCTCTTCCGATCTGGTTCCTGTGTTTTTCCAGAACGTGGTTCGTTTGCACGGCATCCCTGAGAATATTGTGTCAGACAGAGGATCCCAGTTCGTTTCCAGATTCTGGCGATCCTTTTGTAGTAGGATGGGCATTGACTTGTCGTTTTCGTCTGCTTTCCATCCTCAGACTAATGGACAGACGGAGCGAACTAATCAGACTTTGGAGGCTTATTTGAGGTGTTTTGTCTCTGCTGATCAGGACGATTGGGTGACCTTCTTGCCGTTAGCTGAGTTTGCCCTTAATAATCGGGCTAGTTCCGCCACCTTGGTTTC
Organism: Ranitomeya variabilis; assembly: GCF_051348905.1. Classification (NCBI taxonomy): domain Eukaryota; kingdom Metazoa; phylum Chordata; class Amphibia; order Anura; family Dendrobatidae; genus Ranitomeya; species Ranitomeya variabilis. Next base: position 570,875,935 of record NC_135232.1, read on the forward strand.
GCCGTTTTTCTGCAACTCTGGTTTCCACCCTCGTTTTTCTTCGGGTCATGTGGAACCTTCTGACTGCCCTGGGGTGGATTCTGTGGTGGATAGGTTGCAGCGGATCTGGAATCTTGTGGTGGACAACTTGAAGTTGTCACAGGAGAGGGCTCAGCGCTTTGCCAACCGCCGCCGCGGTGTGGGTCCCCCGACTACGTGTTGGGGATTTGGTGTGGCTTTCTTCCCGCTTTGTTCCTATGAAGGTTTCCTCTCCCAAATTTAAACCTCGTTTTATTGGTCCTTACAAGATATTGGAAATTCTTAATCCTGTGTCCTTTCGCCTGGATCTTCCTGTGTCGTTTGCTATCCACAACGTGTTTCATAGGTCCTTGTTGCGGCGGTACGTTGTGCCTGTGGTTCCTTCTGCTGAGCCTCCTGCTCCGGTGTTGGTTGAGGGTGAGTTGGAGTACGTGGTGGAGAAGATCTTAGATTCTCGTCTCTCCAGGCGGAGGCTTCAGTACCTGGTCAAGTGGAAGGGCTATGGTCAGGAAGATAATTCCTGGGTGGTCGCCTCTGATGTTCATGCGGCCGATTTAGTTTGTGCCTTTCACGCCGCTCATCCTGATCGCCCTGGTGGTCGTGGTGAGGGTTCGGTGACCCCTCACTAAGGGGGGGGTACTGTTGTGATTTTGCTTTTTGCTCCCTCTAGTAGTCATTAGTGATTTGACTCTGGAGCGTCTGTCTTTTCCTATATCCTCACCTGGGCCGTTAGTTCAGGGGCGTTGCTATATAAGCTCCCTGGACCTTCAGTTCTATGCCTGGCATCGTTGAAATCAGAGCTAATCTGTTGTGCTCTTGTCCTCTGATCCTGGTTCCTGTTTTTCAAGCTAAGTTTGCTTCTTTGCTTTTTGCTTTTGTTTTGTTTGGTATTTTTGTCCAGCTTGTTCCTATCTGTATCCTGACCTTTGCTGGAAGCTCTAGGGGGCTGGTGTTCTCCCCCCGGACCGTTAGACGGTTCGGGGGTTCTTGAATCTCCAGCGTGGATTTTATAGGGTTTTTGTTGACCAGATAAGTTATCTTGCTTTATTCTGCTATTAGTAAGCTGGCCTCTCTTTGCTGAACCTGGTTCATTTCTGTGTTTGTCATTTCCTCTTACCTCACCGTTATTATTTGTGGGGGGCTTGTATCTTGCTTTGGGGTCCCTTTCTCTGGAGGCAAGAGAGGTCTTTGTTTTCTTCTCCTAGGGGTAGTTAGATTCTCCGGCTGGCGCGAGTCATCTAGCGATCACCGTAGGCATGATCCCCGGCTACTTCTAGTGTTGGCGTTAGGAGTAGCTATTTGGTCAACCCAGTTACCACAGCCCTATGAGCTGGATTTTTGTATCTTGCAGACTTACACGTTCCTCTGAGACCCTGTCCACTGGGGTCATAACAGACTGGCAAAATGTAAGGACCCTTGACGCGGGTTGCCAGCTTACGTATTGAGGCCACAATATATACTAATACCTTACATACATTGATATGTGGTTTTTTTGCACTTTTTCTTGCAGGGCGCAGTCGGACCAAGATGGCTCTGTAAACTGTAGGCCTCTATTCACACAGCATGCATTTTGAAGCACTGGGCAGCCTGCCTGTATGTGCGTTTGTAATAGGCTGTAAACCAGATGCTCTGCATTGCCTGTGTGAACAATGCCACATACATACTATTATTGCTTATCTTTTTGTGCACTAATGCCAAACAGCCAACACTGGATTGAAAGTGGTTGTTTCATCGGTATTTTTTGCACCTGTTTTTGCCATCATTAATCGGGTCCGATGCACCCTGCTAGTGCATTTGTTTGGAGGCTTCAGCAGGTAATCATCTCTGCTCTTTTCTCTGTGATTTTATACATACTACATATTACATATATACTACATACTACATACATACTACATACATACATACTACATACATGCTACATACATGCTACATACTACATGAATGCTACATACATACTACATGCTACATACATGCTACATACATGCTACATACATACTACATACATGCTACATACAAGCTCCATACATGCTACATACATACCTACATACTACATACATACATACTACATACACACTACATACATACATACTACATACATACATACTGCATACATACATACTACATACATACATTCTACATACATACATGCATACATTACATACATACTACATACATACTACATACAATACATTCGTACAATACATACAATACATACATACAGACATACAGTACATATAACATAGAGTACATACTTAACATTACTTGTCACTTTGTTCCCCGAAGCCAGTGTCTTCTGTAAAAAAAGATTAAAATAACAAACAACCAATATACTCCCTGTCCACAGAAATCCATGAGTGTCCCACGACGATCTCCCGTGGAGAACGGCAGCATCAGCTGATGTGACCGCTCTCCAAGGGCTCCAGGAACACAATGACGGGAGGAAGGTATCCTTCCACACTGTATTCCTCCGCCGCTGTAAAACAAATACTCCCTAGTCTCACTTTATGCCGTTGCTGTGAGAAATTTTCCCACGCAGTAATTGCCATAAAGTGAGACTTTGAACTATAGTAACCTCAGTGATGCACTGCAGGAGCCATTGTCTCCTGTCAGTGTGTCACTGAGGGTCCTATAGAGCAGTGACATCACCCGATGTCACTGTTCTATAGGGGAGATCATCGTGGGACACTCGTTATTAATTGGACTACGGCGGACAGGTAGTATACGGTTTATTATTTTTTGTTTTTTTGCAGGCGCTGAAGTATGGTAAGTATGGTTAAATGAAGAATATTAAAATACTTTTTTCCTAATGTGTGTGTTTATTAACCCTTTATTACTATTGGATTAATAATGGATAGGTGTCTTATTGATGCCTCTCCGTTATTAACCCGGCTTAATGTCACCTTACACCTTATTACCCCATATCCTACCGCTACACGGGAGTGGGAAAAGAGGGGCTAAGTGCTGGAATTGGCGCATCTTACAGATGCGCCATTTCCGGGGCGGCTGCAGACTGGTATTTGTAGCCGAGTGGGGGGCCAATATCCATGGCCCCTCTCTAAGCTATGAATATCAGCCCGCAGCTGTCTGCGTAGCCTTTCTGGCTATAAATATAGGGGGACCCCAAGTCATTTTTTGAGGGGGTCCTCCTATTTTAATAGCCAGTAAAGGCTCCGCAGACAGCTGTGGGCTGATATTCATAGCAACCTACAAATATTGGCCCCCGGCCGTCGACTTTCCCCCTCTGGCGCAGAAATTGTGCGGAAGCCCACGCCATTTCTTTTCAGTTTATTTTTATTTCAACGCTCATTAAGGCCTCTTTCACCCTTGCGTCGGTACGAGTCCGTCGCTATGCGTCGAGACGACGTACTAATGCACGTTGTAAAATTTGTGCACGACGTGGGCAGTGGATGCAGTTTTTCAACGCATACGCTGCCCATTCTGAGGTCCGGGGAGGAGGAGGCAGAGTTTTGGCCACGCATGCGCGGTAGAAAATGGCGGATGCGACGGACAAAAGAACGCTCACTTGAATGTTTTTTCATGCCGACGGTCCACCAAAACACGACAGATCCGTTGCACGATGGACGCGACGTGTGGCCATCTGTCGCTATCCGTCGGCAATACAAGTCTATGGGTAAAAAACGCATCCTGCGAGCACATTTTCAGGATCCATTTTTTTCCGCCGAATCCGTTTTTTCCGACGAATCCTTTTTTATTCCCGCCGGATCTTTTTTTTCCGATGGATCTGTTTGTTTCCGCCAGATCCTTTTTTTCCACCGGATCCATTTTTTCTCATAGAGTTGTATTAGCGCCGGATTGCGCATGATGGCCACACGTTTCATCCGTTTTTTGCCGGATCCGTCAAAAAAGCTGTGTCTGCCAGACGGAAAACACATACAGAGGAATGTTTTTTCTGTCCAGTGAAAAAGCGCACAGCGACGGATCCGGCAAAAAACGTATGAAACTGAGATGTGAAATGATGAATCCGGCCTCTAAATCTGTTTTTTCATGCATGTTTCCATTTAAATCATGCACATTTTCCATTTATTTATTTATATCCAAAAATTGTCTTGTAGTCCCAATGCCTGCACACAGACACAGAGACCCCCGGCAGGCCCGCACAGACCCCTGGCAGCCCGCACAGACCCCCCAAGAGGCCCATTCAGACCCCCAAGAGGCCCGTACAGACCCCCGGGCAGGCCCGCCCAGACACACGGCAGCCCGCACAGACACACGAGAGGCCCGTACAGACCCCCGGCAGGCACGCACAGACCCCTGTCAGCCCTCACAGACCCCCGAGAGGCCCATACAGACCCCAGGCAGGCCCACACAGACCCCCGGAAGCCCGCACAGACCCCCGAGAGGCCCGTACAGACCCTCAGCAGGCCTGCACAGACCCCCCACGGTCCCGCACAGACCCCGCCTTCACACACAGACACGCAGTCTCAGCCCACGCACCGCCCACTCTCTTCCCCCCTCTGGAACTGGATGTGCAAAGGAAAGAAAGGCCTTATTTTCATTCCGATATTTGTGTCCCATTGATTTGCATTGGTTTCCAGTATTGGCATTGGTGATACCGGATATTTTTTGGGTACAAGTCCGATCCAATCCGATCCGATATTTCACGATATCGGAAGGTATCACTCAACACTACTCATGACAGGCACCACTGAAATATCAAACCATTTCTGGGACAACATCAGGAAGTATAACTCCTGCTTCCAAATGACATCATTTGGTGCAAAAAGGTAAGTTTTTTCAACTGGATTTATGTCCATGTTCAAAGTTCAAGGACAGGTTTACCACTCAGTTGTCTCACTGCTTCCATTACAAGGAAAAGAACCTCAATTTCTTCAACTCTTCTTCATGGGAAATGCAGAAGCAGAGGCTCAGCAGAGATGCTCTTTAATTCCAAACACTCGCCTTGATATTGTCCCTAATTTGCAGCAGTTCCTTCACTTAAATAATCCATATGTTCAACTTTTCAAGACTGCACTTGAATGTATGCCAAGTAACAATTATAAAGTTGTAATCCGAGCTGACAAACCACCACAAGGTGAGCATCAGCGGTGTTTCAATGCCCCCCACATTTGATGAGGTAGCTATTTTGATTGTGGGTAATGAGTTTCACAGCCATGACATTGTGCTTCAGAAAAGGAGCTATGGTTTGCAACGGGTGGCAGAAACTCACCGGTCCAATGATGCACTGCAATATCCAATTATGTTTTGCAGGGACAGGTTGCTATCACTGTGAAATACCACAGACAAATCCAACAACAGGCAACCCTTCAGGGAAAAAAGTGTCTGCCATGGACTTCTATGCCTATAGGATTAAGACTAGTGTTGGTGAGGAAAATCACATCCTCAAATGCAGACGTCTCGTCCACCAATTCATCATTGACAGGTATGCAAAAATTGAGAGTGAATGTATTCTTTATATCCGACTAAATCAAAAGAAGCTCAAAGACGAGGAATGCATTCACCTTAGAGATGCTGTTGCAAATGATGTTTCTTATAACTAAGTAGCAATGAAAAAGAAGAAAATGAGGGCACTCACCAATCTTTCACGTTCTTAGTCCTTTATTGCAACATGACCCAGTTAAAACACATGGCCGGGGAAGAGAGAGCGCCGAAGCCCGTGTGAGCAGGCGAGAGACAACAGTTGTTTTGCGGTGTGCTTTGCGCCTCTACAGGTCAGCTTGTGCATAGGTGAAACAGTGGAACTGTAGTGCCGGCCATGACACCGCCCACCACTGTGTCCCCTCCCACAAACCAAACGATACATACATATACTTTAAAAAGCACACTTAAAACCATTAACGCAACCTTAGTTGGTAACAAAACCTTTTGGCAGAGCAGACAATTGGAGATATTTAAAGTTATTCTAGGAAGGACAGTTAATCTTTAGAAAGCATAAAGGGTTAATCTTTAGAAAGCATAAAGGGTTAAACCCTCGCCGCTACCAACAGCGCGCAAGACACTGCAGAATGTACAACTTCTGCCATAATATTGACAAAATTACCCCCCAACATCGGTATAAACGTCAGCAAAAAGCAAAGAAACAAAAAAAAAATATTACCTGCTACTGGCTTACGATAAAGTGACGTACAGATCTTATTGTCCTTAATTTCCACCAGGACATCCAGGAACTCCAACCGCTGCCCTCCGAAAACTGACATGAAGGCCATGTTCATATTACTACTCTGATTAAGGTGCAGTGAAGCACACGGTTAAAGATTTCATCACATGCAGGACAGATCACGTAGTATACGTTGTTTTCTGTCCTTGCAGGTATTACTATGTGGGAAAGACGATCCGGCCACTATATGTTCGTTTCCGCGAGCATTGCAAATCGATTGTCTCAGGGAAAGGTGTTCCAAGGTTAATTACACATGTTAGGGATACACATGGCGGTGATGCAGGAGTCCTCTCCTTCGCCGGGATTGAGAAAGTCAGTCTGCCGGCGCAAGGAGGTGATCTGGATAATCTGCTCCTCAGATGTGAGACGAGATGGATTCTGCGCAGTGAAGAATTGGGGCCACTAGGTTTCAATGACCGTGTGGATATGTCGATATTTCTTTAATGATTTGCTGCTTGAAAAAAAGAAAAAATATATATATTTTTTTTGTTTGTTTGTTTTTTTTTGTTTTTGTTTCTTTGCTTTTTGCTGATGTTTATACCGATGTTGGGGGGTAATTTTGTGAATATTATGGCAGAAGTTGTGCATTCTGCAGTGTCTTGCGCGCTGTTGGTAGAGGCGAGGGTTTAACCCTTTATGCTTTCTAAAGATTAACCCTTTATGCTTTCTAAAGATTAACTGTGGTTCCTAGAATAACTTTAAATTTCTCCAATTGTCTGCTCTGCCAAAAGGTTTTGTTACCAACTAAGGTTGCGTTAATGGTTTTAAGTGTGCTTTTTAACCCCTTAACGACCGCCGATACGCCTTTTAACGGCGGCCGCTAAGGGTACTTAAACCACAGCGCCGTTAATTAACGGCGCTGTGGAAAAAGTGAATAGCGCCCCCAAGAGTCGGATTTTCTCTGGGGTCTCGGTTGCCGAGGGTAGCCGAGACCCCAGAGAACATGATTCGGGGGTTTTTTACCGACCCCCGAGTTGCGATCGCCGGTAATTAACCATTTACCGGCGGTCGCAACAGAAAAAAAAAAACGCGATGTGCCGTTTAATTTCTCTGTCCTCCGATGTGATCGCACATCGGAGGACAGAGAAATAGGGTCTCCGATGGCCCCCAATAGCCCCCCGATACTTACCTACCTCCCCCGGTGCTCCTCGTGGGTCCCCATGGGCGCCGCCATCTTTTTTCCGGGAAAAAATGGCGGGCGCACGCGCAGCACGCCCGCCGCCCGGCACCCGGAAGATCTTTGGGGTCTCGGCTGCCGGGGGTAGCCGAGACCCCAAAGAACATGATCGGGGTCGGTTTGCACCGACCCCTGTTTTGCGATCGCCGGTAATTAACAGTTTACCGGCGACCGCAAAAAAAAAAAAAAAAAAAGCGATCTGTATTTCTCTGTCCTCTGATGTGATCACACATCAGAGGACAGAGAAATAGGGGGATTCGGGGACCCTAACATACTCACCCGGTGTCCCTGGGTCCTCTTCTGTCTTCTCCTGCCAGCCGGCTTTTTCCTTATGGCGGGCGCATGCGCAGTGCGCCCGCCATCTGCTGCCATCTGCCGGCCGGCAGGAGAAGACGAGTTGGGGCTAAAATTAGGGTTAGGGTTAGGGTTAGGGTTAGAGTTAGGGTTAGGGTTAGGGTTAGAGTTAGAGTTAGGGTTAGGGTTAGGGTTAGGGTTAGAGTTAGAGTTAGGGTTAGGGTTAGAGTTAGAGTTAGAGTTAGGGTTAGGGTTAGGGCTAGAGTTAGGGTTAGGGCTAGGGTTGGGGCTAAATTTAGGGTTAGGGCTAGGGTTGGGGCTAAATTTAGGGTTAGGGCTAGGGTTAGGGTTAGGCTACTTTCACACTAGCGTTTTTTGGCTTCCGTCGCAATGCGTCGGAGAAAAAACGCATCCTGCAAAAGTGCTTGCAGGATGCGTTTTTTCTCCATTGGCTTGCATTAGCGACGCATTGCGACGGATTGCCACATGTCGCATCCATCGTGCGACGGATGCGTCGTGCTTTGGCGGACCGTCGGCACAAAAAAAGCTACATGTAACTTTTTTGTGCGACGTCTCCGCCATTTCCGACCGCGCATGCGCGGCCGGAACTCCGCCCCCGCCTCCCCTCACAATGGGGCAGCGGATGCGTTGAAAAAACAGCATCCGCTGCACCCGTTGTGCGGCGCTTACAACGCTAGCGTCGGTACGTCGGCCCGGCACACTGCGATGGGCCGAGTACGACGCTAGTGTGAAAGTAGCCTTAGGCTTCTATCACACTTGCGTCGGTATGGGGCGGTCACAATGTGTCGGCCCGACGTACCGACGCACGTTGTGAAAATTGTGCACAACGTGGGCAGCGGATGCAGTTTTTCAATGCATCCGCTGCCCAGTCTATGTCCTGGGGAGGAGGGGGCAGAGTTATGGCCACGCATGCGCGGAAATGGCGGACGCGACGTACAAAAAAAAGGTTACATTGAACTTTTTTGTGACGACGGGGCTAAAGTTATGGTTAGGGTTGGGGCTAAAGTTAGGGTTAGGGTTGGGGCTAAAGTTAGGGTTAGAGTTGGGATTAGGGTTTGGATTAGGGTTGGGATTAGGGTTACGTTTGGGATTAGGGTTAGGGGTGTGTTGGATTTAGGGTTTTGATTAGGGTTATGGTTAGGGTTGAGATTAGGGCTGTTTTGGGGTTAGGGTTGTGATTATCGTTAGGGTTGTGATTAGGATTATGGATCGGGTTAAGATTAGGGTTAGGGGTGTGTTGGAGTTAGGGTTGGAGTTATAATTTGGGGGTTTCCACTGTTTAGGTACATCAGGGGGGTCTCCAAACACGACAGCCAATTTTGCGCTAAAAAAGTCAAATGGTGCTCCCTCCCTTCTGAGCTCTGCCGTGCACCCAAACAGTGGTTTACCCCCACATATGGGGCATCAGCGTACTCGGGATAAATTGGACAACAACTTTTGGGGTCCAATTTCTCCTGTTACCCTTGTGAAAATAAAAACTTGGGGGCTAAAAATCTTTTTTGTGGGAAAAAAAAATATTTTTTAATTTTCACTACTCTGCATTATAAACTTCTGTGAAGCACTTGAGCATTCAAAGTTCTCACCACATATCTAGATAAGTTCCTTAGGGGGTCTAGTTTCCAAAATTTGGTCACTTGTGGGGGGTTTCTACTGTTTAGGTACATCAGGGGCTCTGCAAACGCAACATAACACCCACAGACAATTCTATCAAAGTCTGAATTCCAAAATGGCGCTCCTCTTCCGAGCTCTGCCGTGCGCCCAAACAGTGGTTTACCCCCACATATTGGGTACCAGCATACTCAGGACAAATTGGACAACAATGTTTGGGGTCCAATTTCTCCTGTTACCCTTGTGAAAATAAAAACTTGGGGGCTAAAATCTTTTTTGTGGGGAAAAAAATATTTTTTAATTTTCACTACTATGCATTATAAACTTCTGTGAAGCACTTGGGCATTCAAAGTTCTCACCACATATCTAGATAAGTTCCATAGGGGGTCTAGTTTCCAAAATTTGGTCACTTGTGGGGGGTTTCTACTGTTTAGGTACATCAGGGGCTCTGCAAACGCAACATAACACCCACAGACAATTCTATCAAAGTCTGAATTCCAAAATGGCGCTCCTTCTCTTCCGAGCTCTGCCGTGCGCCCAAACAGTGGTTTACCCCCACATATTGGGTACCAGCATACTCAGGACAAATTGGACAACAACTTTTGGGGTCCAATTTCTCTTGTTACCCTTGTGAAAATAAAAATTTGGGGGCTAAAAAAATCTTTTGTGGGAAAAATTTTTTTTTTTTATTTTCACTACTATGCATTATAAACTTCTGTGAAGCACTTGGGCATTCAAAGTTCTCACCACATATCTAGATAAGTTCCTTGGGGGGTCTATTTTCCAAAATGGTGTCACTTGTTGGGAGTTTCTACTGTTTAGGTACATTAGGAGTCTGCAAACGCAACATAACGCCCGCAGACAATTCTATCAAAGTCTGCATTCCAAAATGGCGCTCCTTCCCTTCCGAGCTCTGCCGTGCGCCCAAGCAGTGGTTTACCCCCACATATGGGGTACCAGCATACTCAGGACAAATTGGACAACAAAGTTTGGGGTCCAATTTCTCTTGTTACCCTTGTGAAAATAAAAACTTGGGGGCTAAAAAATCTTTATTGTTAAAAAAAATATATTTTTTATTTTCACGACTCTGCATTATAAACTTTTGTGATGCACTTGGGCATTCAAAGTTCTCACTACACATCTAGATAAGTTCCATGGGGGGTCTAGTTTCCAAAATGGGGTCACTTTTGGGGGGTTTCTACTGTTTAGGCACATCAGGGGCTCTCCAAACGCGACATGGCGTCCGATCTCAATTCCAGTCAATTTTGCATTGAAAAGTCAAATGGCGCTCCTTTGCTTCCGAGCTCAGCCATGCACCCAAACAGTGGTTTACCCCCACATACGGGGTGTCGGCGTACTCAAGACAAATTGAACAACAACTTCTCGTGTCCATTTTCTCCTGTTACCCTTGGTAAAATAAAAATTTGGAGGCAAAAAGATCATTTTTGTAGAAAAAATGTGATTTTTTTATTTTCACGGCTCTACGTTATAAACTTCTGTGAAGCACCTGGGGGTTTAAAGTGCTCACCACACATCTAGGTAAGTTCCTTAAGGGGTCTAGTTTCCAAAATGGTGTCATTTGTGGGGGGTCTCCACTGTTTAGGCACATCAGCGGCTCTCCAAACGTGACATGGCGTCCGATCTCAATTCCAGCCAATTCTACATTGAAAAAGTAAAACGACACTCCTTCTCTTCCAAGCTCTGCGGTGCGCCCAAACAGTGGTTTACCCCCACATATGGGGTATTGACGTACTCAGGAGAAATTGCACAACAACTTTTGTGGTCTAATTTCTCCTGTTACCCTTGTGAAAATAAAAATTTGGGGGCAAAAAGATCATTTTTGTAGAAAAAATGCGATTTTTTATTTTCACGGCTTTACGTTATAAACTTCTGTGAAGCACTTGGGGGTTCGAAGTGCTCACCAAATATCTAGATAAGTTCCTTAAGGGGTCTAGTTTCCAAAATGGTATCACTTGTGGGGGTTTCCACTGTTTAGGCACATCAGGGGCTCTCCAAACGCGACATGGCATCCGATCTCAATTCCAGCCAATTCTGCATTGAAAAAGTCAAACTGTGCTCCTTCACTTCCAAGCTCTGCGGTGCGCCCAAACAGTGGTTTACCCCCACATATGGGGTATTGACGTACTCAGGAGAAATTGCACAACAACTTTTGCAGTCTAATTTCTCCTGTTACCCTTGTGAAAATAAGAATTTGTGGGCGAAAAAATCATTTTTGTGAAAACAAATGCGATTTTTTATTTTCATGGCTCTACGTTATAAACTTCTGTGAAGCACTTGGGGGTTCAAAGTGCTCACCACACATCTAGATAAGTTCCTTAAGGGGTCTAGTTTCCAAAATGGTATCACTTGTGGGGGGTTTCCACTGTTTAGGCACATTAGGGGCTCCCGAAACGCGACATGGCGTCTGATCTCAATTCCAGCCAATTCTGCATTGAAACAGTCAAACGGTGCTCCTTCACTTCCAAGCTCTGCGGTGCGCCCAAATAGTGGTTTACCTCCACATATGGGGTATCGGCGTACTCAGGAAAAATTGCACAACAAAATTTGTGGTTAAATTTCTGTTTTTACACTTGTGAAAATTTAAAAAAATGGTTCTGAAGTAAAATGTTTGCAAAAAAAAGTTAAATGTTCATTTTTTTCTTCCACATTGTTTCAGTTCCTGTGAAGTACGTAAAGGGTTAATAAACTTCTTGAATGTGGTTTTGAGCAGCATGAGGGGTGCAGTTTTTAGAATGGTGTCACACTTGGTTATTTTCTATCATATAGACCCCTCAAAATGACTTCAAATGAGATGTGGTCCCTAAAAAAAAATGGTGTTGTAAAAATGAGAAATTGCTGGTCAACTTTTAACCCTTATAACTCCCTAACAAAAAAAAAATTGTTTCCAAAATTGTGCTAATGTAAAGTAGACATGTGGGAAATGTTATTTATTAACTATTTTGTGTGACATATCTCTCTGATTTAAGGGCATAAAAATACAAAGTTTGAAAATTGCAAAATTTTAAAAATTTTCGCCATATTTCCATTTTTTTCATAAATAATCGCAAGTAATATCAAAGAAATGTTACCACTAACTTGAAGTACAATATGTCACGAAAAAACAATCTCAGAATCAGTGGGATCCGATAAAGAGTTCCAGAGTTATAACCTCTTAAAGTGACACTGGTCAGAATTGTAAAAATTGGCTCGGTCATTAAGTACCAAATTGGCTCTGTCACTAAGGGGTTAAAGTATATGTATGTATCGTTTGGTTTGTGGGAGGGGACACAGTGGTGGGCTACATTTCCACTGTTTCACCTATGCACAAGCTGACCTGTAGAAGCGCAAAGCACAGCGCGAAACAGCTGTTGTCTCTCGCTTGCTCACACGGGCTTCGGCTCTCTCTCTTCCCCGGCCATGTGTTTTAACTGGATCGTGTTGCAATAAAGGACTAAGAACGTGAAAGATTGGTGAGTAGTGTTGAGCATTCCGATACCGCAAGTATCGGGTATCGGCCGATACTTGCGGGTATCGGAATTCCGATACCGAGATCCGATACTTTTGTGGTATCGGGTATCGGTATCGAAACAACATTAATGTGTAAAATAAAGAATTAAAATAAAAAATATTGCTATACTCACCTCTCCGACGCAGCCTGGACCTCACCGAGGGAACCGGCAGCGTTCTGTGCTTAAAATGCGAGCGTTTCCTTCCTTCCATGACGTCACGGCTTGTGATTGGTCGCGTGCCGCCCATGTGGCCGCGACGCGACCAATCACAGCAAGCCGTGACGTAATTTTCAGGTCCTGGATGCCTAATTCTAGGCATTCAGGATTTTAAAATTACGTTCCGGCTTGTGATTGGTCGCGTCGTGGTCACATGGGCGACGCGACCAATCACAAGCCATGACGTCACGGGAGGCAGGAGACGCGCGCATTTTAAAATTACGTCACGGCTTGTGATTGGTTGCGTGCCGCCCATGTGACCGCGACGCGACCAATCACAGCAAGCCGTGACGTAATTTCAGGTCCTGAATGCAGAAATAGGCATTCAGGACCTGAAATTACGTCACGGCTTGCTGTGATTGGTCGCGTCGCGGTCACATGGGCGGCACGCAACCAATCACAAGCCGTGACGTAATTTTAAAATGCGCGCGTCTCCTGCCTCCCGTGACGTCATGGCTTGTGATTGGTCGCGTCGCCCATGTGACCGCGACGCGACCAATCACAAGCCGGAACGTAATTTTAAAATCCTGAATGCCTAGAATTAGGCATCCAGGACCTGAAAATTACGTCACGGCTTGCTGTGATTGGTCGCGTCGCGGCCACATGGGCGGCACGCGACCAATCACAAGCCGTGATGTCACGGAAGGAAGGAAACGCGCGCATTTTAAGCACAGAACGCTGCCGGTTCCCTCGGTGAGGTCCAGGCTGCGTCGGAGAGGTGAGTATAGCAATATTTTTTATTTTAATTCTTTATTTTACACATTAATATGGATCCCAGGGCCTGAAGGAGAGTTTCCTCTCCTTCAGACCCTGGGAACCATCAGGAATACCGTCCGATACTTGAGTCCCATTGACTTGTATTGGTATCGGGTATCGGTATCGGATTAGATCCGATACTTTGCTGGTATTGGCCGATACTTTCCGATACCGATACTTTCAAGTATCGGACGGTATCGCTCAACACTATTGGTGAGTGCCCTCATTTTCTTCTTTTTCATTGCTACATATTTATGGACACATTTTCATTGAGGTGCACCACCAAGTCACCACTGTATGGTTTGTCCATCCGAAGTCTGCACAAATGCACCTTGACTAGAGCCCATAAGAAGTCGTTAAGACACATGCAGTGCCGCTCTTCTCCTTTTTTCTTTTGATTTTGGACATTTCTTATAACTAACTACACAGTAAGTTACTACCACAACAGGAGGAAAAAAAGGAGGAAAAAACCTCCACTATTCTAGAAAAAAACCACAGAAAAACAGGCAAAGGTGCTCATCTGTCCAGGCCTGAAATCAAAAGCACTATCATGGTGCCGCGGGCCCACGTAAGGATGGCGACTACAAAGGTGCGGTAATACCAAATGAGACAGCCAGCCTACAATCAGGGATTGGCAAACAAACAAACAAGACCACAATATGTAAGCTGGCAACCTACGTTATGGGTCCTCACACTTGCCAATCCTAGTCTAACAGCAAAAACCACAACAGGAGGAAAAAAAGGAGGAAACAACCTCCACTATTCTAGATAAAACACGACAGAAAAACAGGCAAAGGTGCTTACCTGTCTAGGCCTTAAATCAAATGCACTATCATGGTGCAGCGGGCCCATGTAAAGATGGCGACTACACAGGTGCGGTAATAACAAATGAGACAGCCAGCCTACAATCAGAGATTGGCCACTTTTCCCACCAGTGCAAATAAATAATCTGCAGCAGTGTTAACACAGAGTATGCACAGCAACTGGATCACAGCCTATTAGTAACACCCTGTGGCGGGCTGCCCAGTGCTAACTGTAATGCGTCCCGTGTGAACAGACGCCACAACTTACAAAGCCATCAGGGCCCAACTGCACCTCAAAAAGTAAAAATAAAAAAGTGCACAAAAACATATCAAAATATGTAACATATTAGTTAATATTATGGCCACAATATGTAAACTGGCAACCCACGTCATGGGCGCTCACGCTTGCCAGTCCTAGTCTAACAGCATGATTGTAGGCTGGCTGTCTCATTTGGTATTACCGCACCTGTGTAGTCGCCATCTTTACTTGGGCCCCCTGCACCATGATAGTGCATTTGATTTGAGGTCTAGACAGGTAAGAACCTTTGCCTGTTCTTCTGTGGTGTTTTTTCCACAACTAGTTACTATGCCCGTGCAACGCTGTGCTCTTCAGCTAATATATATGTATTGTGGTGATACGCTACCTGAGTGTGTTGGGGAACACTCGCTTGGCATGGGATTTAAGCACTCAGGCACGATTTTTCCACTTAAACAGTCTATTCCGGTTTATTAAACGTCATAACCCATAACACAAACAGTTCATGACATGCATCAACGGAACACATTAACCATTGATAGTCTGTTCCAATGGCAGATCCGTTTCTGCCCGTAACCCCTTGTTGCCTGGAGTTACCTCACAGGAGCTCCGGCTCCATATACTGACTCCTGCCAGTGCTGGTACACAGGGGAAAGCTGCCTCACTGGGATCACTGTCCTTGTGACCAGGGCACCTCGGATAGTCCAGACCCACAGTATTAACTGTAGCCTCCCCAATACAGAAGCCGTCACAGGCCCTGTAGTTGCAGCCTCACCATGTGCTTTCAGTAAGTCCAATCACAGGCACTTTCAACACACAGGCCATCAGTCCATGATCTTACCAGGTGCTTGCAGGACTCCAGTCCAACCCAGGACTATCCAACACCCTGACCATTCCAGGACTCACACTCTTATCAGGTGCTTGCAGTACTCCAGTCCATACCAGGACAATCCAACACCTCGTCCACTAATTCCACGGTCTCAGGTGCTTCCAGGAAGACTCCACTCACAGGAGCTTCCAACACCGACCGTCCAGGACCTTGCACAGGAACCATGTGACCCACACCCTGGTCACATTACATACCTGTAACCACTCCCCTGGGTGGGAGTGTGGGTGTGTGTGTGGCTAGTCTGACCCTGCCATCTCTCATAACTAGCCCTGCCAATCTCCCATTAGAACTACGCAATCACACGTGGGACTACAGGTCCCAGCACACCAACTTAACTTCCGACTGACAGCGCAGAGTGACCTCCTCTGCGACACACATGCCGGCCATTTATAATCCTGCCGGACTTTCTCTCATCACCATTATGCCTCCAAGCGCATCTTGAAGCGCACACACAGCGCCCCCTAGCTGTAACATTGGTCACTGCACCACACTCTCTATATATATCTATATATATATAATTGTCTAAGGGTTTTTCTGTCTGTCTGTCCTGGAAATCCCGCGTCTCTGATTGGTCGAGGCCTCGACCAATAAGAGACGCGGGATTTCCATTATGACATCATTGTCGCCATGCTGTGCCCGTCGCTGATTGGTCGAGGTCTGGCGGCCTCGACCAATCAGAGACGGGCACAGTCTGCCGCGAATTCTGGAATCATCATTGTCCATATACTACGGGGACATGCACATTCTAGAATACCGGATGCATTAGAATCAGGCCACAATCTAGTATATATATATATATATATATATATATATATATATATATATATACACTGTATATATATATACTGTATATAAGTATAAAAAGAGGAACAGCACCAGAAAAAATACCTTAAAGCGTACACGCTTCCCTGATCAGGATTCCAATGGCCTTTCAGACAGTAAACAAAAAGGGAAACAGCACAAAAAGATGTAAAAAAAGAGGACTTTAATGCCCTGTGGCATCCTTCAGCATGACCGGATTGGCAGTAGGTCAGTAATGGTGTGGAGTGGCATTTCTTTGGAGGGCCGCACAGCCCTCCATTTGCTTGTCAAAGGTAGCCTGACTGTCATTAGGCACTGAGATGAGATCCTCAGGCCCCTTGTGAGACCATATGCTGGTGCGGTTGGCCCTTGGTTCCTCCTAATGCATGACAATGCCAGATGTCATGTGGCTGGAATGTGTCAGCAGTTCCTGCAAGATGAAGGCATTGAAGCTATGGACTGGCCCGCCCATTCCCCAGACCTGAATCCAATTGAACACATCTGGGACATCATGTCTCGCACCATCCACCAACGTCACATTGTACCACAGACTGTCCAGGAGTTGGCAGATGCTTTAGTCAAGGTCTGGGAGGAGATCCCTCAGGAGACCATCCGCAGCCTCATCAGGAGCATGCCCTGGCATTGTAGGGAGGTCATTCAGGCATGTGGAGGCCTCAAACACTACTGAGCATCATTTCCTTGTCTTGAGGCATTTCCACTGAAGTTGGATCAGCATGTAACTTCATTTTTCACTTTGATTTTGAGCATCATTCCAACTCCAGACCTCCGTGGGATATTAGTTATGGTTTATGTTGATCAATTTTAGTTTTTATTGTTCTCAACACATTCCACTATGTAATGAATAAAGAATTACAACTGGAATATGTTATTCAGTGATATCTAGCAAGTGGGATTTTAGTGTTCCCTTTATTTTTTGAGCAGTGTAAATAATATATATATATATATATATATATATATATATACACCATGCTAGTAACGGGTTGGACCCCCTTTTGCCTTCAGAACTGCCTCAATTCTTCGTGGCATAGATTCAACAAGGTGCTGGAAGCATTCCTCAGAGATTTTGGTCCATATTGACATGATGGCATCACACAGTTGCCGCAGATTTGTCGGCTGCACATCCCAAAGATGCTCCATACAAGGCAGGATGGATCCATGCTTTCATGTTGTTTACGCCAAATTCTGACCCTACCATCCGAATGTCGCAGCAGAAATCGAGACTCATCAGACCAAGCAACGTTTTTCCAATCTTCTACTGTCCAATTTCGATGAGCTTGTACAAATTGTAGCCTCCGTTTCCTGTTCTTAGCTGAAAGGAGTGGTACCCGGTGTGGTCTTCTGCTGCTGTAGCCCATCTGCCTCAAAGTTCGATGCACTGTGCGTTCAGAGATGCTCTTAGGCCTACCTTGGTTGTAACGGGTGGCGATTTGAGTCACTGTTGCCTTTCTATCAGCTCGAACCAGTCTGCCCATTCTCCTCTGACCTCTGGCATCAACAAGGCATTTCCGCCCACAGAACTGCCGCTCACTGGATTTTTTTTCTTTTTCGGACCATTCTCTGTAAACCCTAGAGATGGTTGTGCGTGAAAATCCCAGTAAATCAGCAGTTTCTGAAATACTCAGACCAGCCCTTCTGGCACCAACAACCATGCCACGTTCAAAGGCACTCAAATCACCTTTCTTCCCCATACTGATGCTCGGTTTGAACTGCAGGAGATTGTCTTGACCATGTCTACATGCCTAAATGCACTGAGTTGCCGCCATGTGATTGGCTGATTAGAAATTAAGTGTTAACAAGAAGTTGGACAGGTGTACCTAATAAAGTGGCCGGTGAGTGTATATATATATATATTTTTTTTTTTTTAAGGAAGAAAAAAGTAGGTAGTTATCATTTTTACTATGAATGCTCCTTAATGTATCAATTAGTAGCTTGGGTCCCCGAAACCAGTCTTTGTGTCAAACCTTCAATTACAGCTTCTGGGTATTAATGGACAGATTCCACCTCTACAGACTTCCTAGAGTGTGCACCGGACTACATGTATCCCAATCGGAGGGATAAAAGGACTGTATTAAGTTTAATGTCTTGTGTGTGCGGACAGTCAAAAGCAGACATATAAGGGAAAAGGGAGTCCATGCTGAGACTCCGAAAAATATTCAGAAGCCGGACAGCAATCAGAACGGCAAGTGATATGAAGGATTTATGTGGTGAAGATGTACAGTACCTAAATCATTCTCTTAGGAATAAAATCCCTCATGCAAAATAACAAGTGAAGACTATAAACAGGATATGAACAGTCCTTATCTTATGCATTTTACAAGGTGGGACATTTAAATGGATATGCCTAATTAAAATGGTAATGGTTGATGATATCAACTTCCTGTTAGTGGCATATTAGTATATGGGAGGGGGAAACTTTTCAAGATAGGTGGTGACCATCGCGCTCATTTTGAAATTGGCCATTTTGGTTCCAACTTTATTTTTTTCAATGAGAAGAGGGTCATGTGACACATGAAACTTATTGAGAATTTCACAAGAAAAACAATGGTGTGCTTGGTTTTAACATAACTTTATTCTTTCATGAGTTATTTACAAGTTTCTTTTTGTTTACAGCCATTGACATATCGCAAAGGTTAACACAAGAGGAATGGATAGAAATTGTGTTGATGTCTGGTGAATGCAATACCCAGGTCATTGCAGCAGATTTCAATGCAAGACACCCTACGCAAGAAAACTGCCACCATTCCCATGTTATTTAGGTGTATCCATATAAATGGCCCACCCAAAAAAGTTTGCCTCATCACTGAACATAATGTTTCAGTGTAAACTGCGGGTCCTGTTCCAATTTTTGTTTTGCCCATTCTGAAAATTCAGCGTGCCAATCTGGGTCACCCACCATTCCCATTTTATTTAGGTGTATCCATATAAATGGCCCACCTTGTATTATTATTGAAACCCGATTAATGGAACAGCGATGATGTGAGAAATGTTTATAAAAATGTGTCCACAATTTCATTGAGACCATGGGGGGTCATGGTGTTTAATTTATAAATCCAATATATTTCCTTTCTATTTAATTATTCAATTCGGTTGTGGGCCTGCAGTGATATTTCTTCCATTGGGAAAATGTTTAACTCTTTAAATTCTTTATTGAGAATGATTGCACAGTTAAAAAACCTTTTTGGATATTGGACTGATGTGAGTTAATGTGTTTATGAAGAGCTTGAGTAGTCCTGCCCATATAAAGTTTCTGGCAGAAACATATTATGACATATTCAACAAAACTTGTAGTGCAGGACATGGGGCTCTTAAGGTTTCTCCGGTCTGTGCTGAAGTAAAAGTAGAGAGACCATCCCAAATAGCATGGCAGCAAAGACAGTTCCTACCATGACACTTGGTGCTTTTATTTTCTTGTTGAGACCTCATTATGGAGGGGTTATACATTTCTCTAACTCTACTTGGAGCCTGGACATTTTTGAGAGTTGGAGCCCTCCTGAAACTTAAAACTGGGTTTTTAGGTAATATATTTGCCAAAACCGGATCATTGTGCAATATATGCCAATTATCTTGAAAAAAAATTTGTATATTTGTATATTCCTATATTGATAATTGAAGGTAGTTATAAAATTGAGTTCAAATTTATTGTCTCTTTTCCTTAAAAGAGAATATTGGTTCCTGTCGTTAAAATTATTGTATGCCTGTATAACGAGATTTTTGAGGTACTTCTGTTCTATGAACCCATCTTTGATAGTTACTGCTTGATCTATGAAATCTGTTTCTAAAGTGCAATTTTTTCTGATCCTTTTGAACTGGTTTTGGGGAATATTTTGCAACCATTTGGAGTAGTGCCCGCTCTAACAATAGATATAGCTATTTGCATCTACATTTTTTTTAATAATTGTTCGTGCAAACATGTTGGTTGGAGATGAAAGCAAGTAAATCTAAAAAGTCAATGGACTGGTTACTGACCTTAGGGGAAAAAGATAATCTCCATTTATTTGAATTAAGTTCCTTAATAAAGATTTCAACTTTAGTCAGAGAATTATCCCAAATGATGAACAGGTCATCAATACACAATGGGTACGGAAAGTATTCATACCCCTTAAAATGTTTGACTCATTGTTTCATTGTAGCCATTTGGTAAATTCAAAAAAATTCATTTTTTCCTCATTAATGTACACTCTGCACCCTTTTGAGCCATCACAGCCATGAGTCTTCTTGGGAATGATGCAACAAGTTTTTTACACCTGGATTTGGGGATTCTATGCCATTCTTCCTTGTAGATCCTCTCCTGGTCCATCAGGTTGAATGGTAAATGTTGGTAGACAGCCATTTTCAGGTCTCTCCAGAGATGCTCAATTGGGTTTAGGTCAGAGCACTGGCTGGGCCATTCAAGAATGGTTACAGAGTTGTTCTGAAGCCACTCCTTTGTTATTTTAGCTGTGTGCTTAGGGAAATTGCCTTTTTGGAAGGTGAACCTTCGGCCAAGTCTGAGGTCTAGAGCACCCAGGAATAGGCTTTCATCCATGATATCTCTGTACTTAGACGCATTCATGTTTCTTTCAATGACAAACAGTTGTCCTGTCCCTGTAGCTGAAAAACACCCCCATAGCATGATGCTGCCACCACCATGTTTCACTGTCGGGATTGTATTGGGTAGGTGATGAGCAGTGCCTGGTTTTCTCCACACATACCGCTTAGAATTATCACCTAAAAGCTGTATCTTCATCTCATTTGACCACAGAATCATATTTCTGGTAATCTGGGATTCCTTCATGTGTTTTTAAGCAAACTCTATGTAGGCTTTCATATGTCTTGCACTGAGGAGAGGCTTCTGTTGAGCCATTCTGCCATATACGCCCGACTGGTGGAGGGCTGCAGTGACAGTTCACATTGTATAACTTTCTTTCATCTCACTAGTGCATCTTTTGAGCTCAGCCATATTGATCTCGGGGTTCTTCTTTACCTATCTCAACAAGGCTCTTCTCCAATGATTGCTCAGTTTGGCTGGATGTCCAGGTCTAGGAAGACTTCTGGTGGTCCCAAACTTCATCCATTTAAGGATTATGGAGGCCACTGTGCTCTTAGGAACCTTGATTAAATGCAGAAATTCTTTTGTAACCTTGACCAGATCTGTGCCTTGCCACAATTCTGTCTTTGAGCTCCTTGGCCAGTTATTTCTTATTTTATTATGATTATTATTATTACTATTATTATTATTTATTATTATAGTGCCATTCATTCCATGGTGCTTTACATGTGAGTTCCTTTGACCTCATGATTCTCATTTGGTCTGACATGCACTGTGAGCTGTTAGGTCTTAAATAGACAGGTGTGACTTAAATATGAGTGTCTGAGCAAAGGGTCTGAATACTTATGACTAGTGTTGAGTGATACCTTTTGATATCGGAAAGTATCGGTATCGGAAAGTATCGGCCGATACCGGCAAAATATCGGATCTCGCCGATACCGATACCCGATACCAATGCAAGTCAATGGGACGAAAATATTGGAATTAAAATAAACCCTTTATTCCCTTGTAGGTTCATTCTACATGAAGGAAAACAAATAAGAATAATGTAGGATGTATTGGGGGAGGTGGCGGAGACATTAAAGGATAGAGGTTTAGCCCAATCAAATAGAATAGCATGTATTTTAAATTTTTGTTAAGACGTTCGGAGTTAAGGTACCTTCACATTAAGCGACACTGCAGCGATAGCGACAACGATGCCGATCGCTGCAGCGTCGCTGTTTGGTCGCTGGAGAGCGGTCACACAGACCGCTCTCCAGCGACCAACGATGCCGAGGTCCCCGGGTAACCAGGGTAAACATCGAGTTACTAAGCACAGGGCCGCGCTTAGTAACCCGATGTTTACCCTGGTTACCATTGTAAAAGTAAAAAACACCAAACAGTACATACTTACATTCGCGTCCCCCGGCGTCTGCTTCCTGCACTGACTGAGCACCGGCCCTAACAGCAGAGCGGTGACGTCACCGCTGTGCTGTACTTTCACTTTACGGCGCTCAGTCAGTGTGGGAAGCGGACGCCGGGGGATGCGAAGGTGAGTATGTACTGTTTGTTTTTTTGACATTTTACACTGGTAACCAGGGTAAACATCGGGTTACTAAGCGCGGCCTTGCGCTTAGTAACCCGATATTTACCCTGGTTACCAGTGTAAAACATCGCTGGCATCGTTGCTTTTGGTGTCAAACACGACGATAAACGCCGGTCTGACGACCAAATAAAGTTCTGAACTTTGTTCAACGACCAGCGATATCACAGCAGGATCCTGATCGCTGCTGCGTGTCAAACTAAACGATATCGCTAGCCAGGACGCTGCAATGTCCTGGATCGCTAGCGATATTGTTTAGTGTGAAGGTACCTTTACAAAGATACTGACTATGTTAACATTTTATTTATTTTGTCAGATATTGATGATTCACTACTTCCACGCCCTTCACCCTCTTTTTTACTTCTCCCACACTTTCTTCTTCATCATCATCAGCATCTTTGACATCAACTTCTTCACCTTATTCATCTTCTTCTTCATCTTCTACCTGTTATTTTTTTTATTACATTGTTCATATTCTTTTTATTAAACTATTTTTCTTCTTCATATTCAACTTCTTCATCATATTCTTATTTGTGACAGGCATTCCCGTACTTGTTATCTATAAAAGTTTGAAGATTACACCTTCCGTTCTGCCTGTCACAAAAGAGTTACGTTTGTCCACGTTCAGTTTGGCCTGCAGCATCAGGCTTTATCCAGGGGCACCACGAGGAGGAACGGACTCACCCCCATACACTGCTTAGTCTTCTTCTGCTTATAATTTAGATAATATCTTTTGCTCTGATATTTAGTGTTATGCTTAATGTTTTCTGCTCTTTGTACTGCAGCCTCTTGTTCTTCTGCTTCTCGGTCTTCCGGGTCGTCGTCTTTAGGGTCTTGAACTTGGAAATGTAGCAGAAGGAACAAGAAGGCTGAGGAAATGCCGAGAAACAGGTGATGGAACTGGAACTCAGATGGCTACCCGAAGGTCCAAGAGCCAATGGAACTACCGAGGACCAGCTGACGTTACTGGAACTCGGTTACTAAGCAGGAGGTAGCCGTGCCTGAAAGCACTACCAAGGACCACCTGACGTTGGTGGAACTCGGATACCCAGAAGGAGGCACCTAAGCTAAAGGCTCTGCCCGGAACCAGCTGACGGTACTGGAACCAGGATGGGGAGCAGAAGGTACAAGAGCAAAAGACACTGCCGAGAACCAGCTGACGGTACTGGAACCCGGATGTGTAGCCAAAGGTCCAAGAGCCAATGGAACTACCGAGGACCAGCTGACGTTACTGGAACCCGGTTACTAAGCAGGAGGTACCCGTGCCTGAAAGTCCTACCAAGGACCACCTGACGTCGGTGGAACTCGGATACCCAGAAGGAGGCACCTAAGCCAAAGGCTCTACCCGGAACCAGCTGACGGTACTGGAACAAGGATGGGGACCTATTCAAGCTTGTCTTCCTAGAGCCTCAACTAGTGGTGTTGGAGCAAAGGGTCAGCAGGGGGAGCAGATTGTAGGCCGAAGCCTGCACCGGAGGCATTTGGAGGTCTGTTGTGTCTGCGTGGCGTTTGCAGGACACATTGCCAGCTACACAGCAGGGGAACAGCTGGTGTTGCTGAACACCACTGACACATAGGCGGGTGTTTTTCTCTGTGCAGCTAGCACTTCCGGGCACCAACTGGCGGTGTTAGAGCCCAGGGTCAGAAGGAGGAGCAGAGGGAGCAGAGTGTAGGCCGAAGCCTGCACTGGAGGCAGCTTTGTGTCTGCGTGGCGTTTGCAGGACACGTTGCCGGCTACACAGCAGGGGAACAGCTGGCATTGCTGAACCCCACTGACACATTTGCGGGTGTTTTGCTCTGTGCAGCCAGCACTTCCGGGCACCAACTGGCGTTGTTAGAGCCCAGGCTCTGCAGGAGGAGCAGAGTGTAGGCCGAAGCCTAATTGAACCAATTTTAAAGGTAACCTTTAATCCCCCCTCAGGTGTTACAAACTAGAAGAGCCAGCTTGTGCAGCAGTAATGCTGCACAAGTCAAAGGTTGCTCTTTTAATTTTGCTCCTTGCACATGCTGAATGAAACACGTATAACATTTAGCCCTTTATACAGTCAAACTGTGTTGGAGGCGGGAGTTTCCTTCTTAATGAGACGCAGCACAGCTGTGAAAAAAACCACATTGGTGGTGAGCGCGGCCTCCTGAGCGTCGCATTTTGCTGTACAGGAGTCTGCGCTGTTGTGTTATCCCTTGGCCATGCGCTGTTAGCGCTGCCCGTCTTCAGACATCATTTGATGTCAGCCGCTGTGGTTCGCGATGCCCATGAATCCCAGCCCCGCAGTGTCTTTTCATTTAATCACACTGCGGGGCTGGGATTCATGGCCTTGCGCAGTACATATGTACGCCTCTCACTCGTGTCCTTACACCTGCTTCAGACTGTGCGGCGTCAGCTGATCCCTTATCGCATGCCACGGCCATGAAG
Organism: Ranitomeya variabilis; assembly: GCF_051348905.1. NCBI lineage: Eukaryota > Metazoa > Chordata > Amphibia > Anura > Dendrobatidae > Ranitomeya > Ranitomeya variabilis. The sequence goes on from NC_135232.1 coordinate 570,900,963, forward strand.
CCGCACAGTCTGAAGAAGGCGGAAGGAGATGAGTGACAGCCTGGTGAAGATATGCACTGCTCATGCCCATCAACCACACCCTCGCAGTCTACATAAATAAGACACCGAGGGGCGTTGTGTCGGGCAGGGCGACCGCAGAGGCGCAGCCAGCCAAACAATGATGTCAGAAGATGGGCAGCGCTACGAAGGGGGTTGCGCCGTGTCATTACAAAGGAAAGTCACACCTCAGGGACGTTTTAACGGTCTCAGGGGACACATTTTATACGTGTTGAGTTCGACGTGTGCAAGGAGAATAACTTAATGAGCCACCTTGTACAAATGCAGCATTACTGCTGTACAAGGTGGCTGTTATACATCCAAACGCCTGGGGGGGGGACAGGTTCCCTTTAATTTCAGTTCTTGTGCACTTCCGGGCACCAACTGGCGGTGTTAGAGCCCAGGGTCAGCAGGAGGAGCAGAGGGAGCAGAGTGTAGGCCGAAGCCTGCACTGGAGGCAGCTTTGTATCTGCGTGGCGTTTGCAGGACACGTTGCCGGCTACACAGCAGGGGAACAGCTGGCGTTGCTGAACCCCACTGACACATTGGCGGGTGTTTTGCTCTGTGCAGCCATCACTTCCGGGCACCAACTGGTGGTGTTAGAGTACGGGGTCAGCAGGAGGAGCAGAGTGTAGGCCAAAGCCTGCACTGGAGCAAGCTGAAAGGGAACCTTTAACCCCCCCAGGCATTTGTTGCTGAAAGAGCCATCTTGTACAGCACTAATGCTGCAAAAGGAAAAGCTGGCTCTTAATTATGCTCCTTGCAAACGCTGAACTTGACACTTATGAAATGTGTCTCCTCACACCTTAAAACCATCCCGGAGGTGGGACTTTCCTTTGTAATGGGACGCAGCACAGCCGTCATTCCTACCCCCTTGGCGCCGTGTGCCGCCTCCTCAGCATTGTTTGATTCTGGCCCGGAGCCTGCGCTGTTGTGTTATCCCTTGGCCAGGCGCACTTAGCGCTGCCCGTCTTCTGACATCATTCGGTGTCAGGCTGGCTGTGCCAGTGCGGCAGCGCTGCCCGAGATCCCAACTCGCAGTGTCGTCTAATGTAATCCCACTGCGAGCCTGGGATCCATGGGCATGTGCAGCGCATATCCTGGCCTCTCACTCCCCTCCCTCCGGCTTCTTCAGACTGTGCGGCGTCCCGACCATGGCATGCTATTAGGGATCAGCTGACGGCACACAGTCTGAAGAAGGCGGAGGGAAAAGAGTGAGAGGCGGAGGTGAAGATACACAATGCGCATGCCCATGGATCCCAGGCCCGCAGTGTGATTAAATCAGAAGACACTGCGAGGCGGAATCTAGGCCAGCGCGGCCGCACAGGCGCAGTCAGCCTGACACCAAATGATGTCAGAAGAGGGGCAGCGATAAGTGTGCCTAGCCAAGGGATAACATAACAGCGCAGGCTCCGGGACAGAATCAAACAACGCTGAGGAGGCGGCGCACGGCACCAAAGGGGTAGGAATGACAGCTGTGCTGCGTCCCATTACAAAGGAAAGTCCCACTTCGGGACGGTTTTACGGTGTGAGGGGACACATTTCATAAGTGTTAGGTTCAGCTTGTGCAAGGAGCACAACAAAAAGAGCCACCTTTTCCTTGTGCAGCATTACAGCTGCACAAGGTGGCTCTTTCAGTAACAAACGCCTGGGGGGGGACAGGTTCCCTTAAATTTAAGTTGTTGTGCCAGCGTGGCGGTCGCATGACACGTTGCCGGCTACACAGCAGGGGAGCAGCTGACGTTTCTGAACCCCACTAACACATTGGCGAGTTGTTTGGCTCTGTGCAAACAGCACTTCCGGGCAGCAACCAGCAGTGTTGGAGCCCAGGGACAGCAGGAGGAGCAGAGTGTAGGCCGAAGCCTGCACTGGAGGCATTTAAATGTCTGTTAGTGTGCCAGCATGGCGGTCGCATGACACGTTGCCGGATACACAGCAGGGGAGCAGCAGGCGTTACTGAACCCCACTAACACATTGGCGAGGTGTTTGACTCTGTGCAAACAGCACTTCCGGGCAGCAACCAGCAGTGTTGGAGCACAGGGACAGCAGGAGGAGCAGAGTGTAGGCCGAAGCCTGCACTGGAGGCATGTAAATGTCTGTTAGTGTGCCAGCGTGGCGGTCGCATGACACGTTGCCGGATACACAGCAGGGGAGCAGCAGGCATTACTGAACCCCAATAACAGAGGAGCGACTGTTGACTGTGCAGACAGCACTTCCAGGCACCAACTAGCGGTGTTAGAGCCCAGGGACAGCAGGAGGAGCAGATTGGAGGTATTGCCACACACACAGCTGGGGAACAGCTGACGTCACTGAACCCCAATAACAGAGGAGCGACTGTTGACTGTGCGGACAGCACTTTCAGGCACCAACTGGCGGTGTTGGAGCCCAGGGACAGCAGGAGGAGCAGAGTGTAGACCGAAGCCTGCACTGGAGGCATTTAAATGTCTGTTAGTGTGCCAGCGTGGCGGTCACATGACACGTTGCCGGATACACAGCAGACGAGCAGCAGGCGTTACTGAACCCCACTAACACATTGGCGAGGTGTTTGGATCTGTGCAAACAGCACTTCCGGGCAGCAACCAGCAGTGTTGGAGCCCAGGGACACCAGGAGGAGCAGAGTGTAGGCCGAAGCCTGCACTGGAGGCATGTAAATGTCTGTTAGTGTGCCAGCATGGCGGTCGCATGACACGTTGCCGGATACACAGCAGGGGAGCAGCAGGCATTACTGAACCCCAATAACAGAGGAGCGACTGTTGACTGTGCAGACAGCACTTCCAGGCACCAACTAGCGGTGTTAGAGCCCAGGGACAGCAGGAGGAGCAGTTTGGAGGTATTGCCGTACACACAGCTGGTGAACAGCTGACGTTACTGAACCCCAATAACAGAGGAGCGACTGTTGACTGTGCGGACAGCACTTCCAGGCACCAACTGGCGGTGTTGGAGCCCAGGGACAGCAGGACGAGCAGATTTGTTTTGCCAGATACACAGCTGGGAATCAGCTGACGTTACTGAACCCCAATAACACGGCAGCAAGTGTTAACTGTGCAGCCAGCACTTCCAGGCACCAACTATCAGTGTTAGAGCCCAGGGACAGCAGGAGGAGCAGAGGAACACAGTGTAGGCCGAAGCCTGATTGGAGCAAGTCGAAAGGGAACCTTTAACCCCCCCAAGGCATTTGTAGCTGAAAGAGCCAGCTTGTGCAGCACAAAGGATGCAAAAGGAAAAGGTGGCTCTTTTCATTATGCTCCTTGCAAACACATAACTAAACACTTATAAAATGTGTCCCCTGATACCGTGAGACCGTCCCGGAGGTGGGACTTTCCTTCGTAATGGGACGCAGCACAGCCATCATTCCTACCCCCTTGGTGCCGTGCGCCGCCTCCTCAGCGTTGTTTGATTCTGTCCCGGAGCCTGCGCTGTTATGTTATCCCTTGGCCAGGCGCACTTAGCGCTACCCGTCTTCTGACATCATTTGGTGTCAGGCTGGCTGTGTCAGTGCGGCAGCGCTGCCCGAGATCCCGCCTCGCAGTGTCATCTAATGCACTACTGCTGCACAAGGTGGCTCTTTCAGTAACAAACGCCGGGGGGGGACAGGTTCCCTTCAATTTCAGTTGTTGTGTCAGCGTGGCGGTCGCAGGACACATTGCGGGCTACACAGCTGGGGATCAGCTGATGTTACTGACACCCAATAACACTGGGTCATATGTTTTGACTGTGCTGACGGCACTTCTGAGCCTCAACTGGCAGTTTTGGAGCCCAGGAATTACAGTTCAGGTGGTAGAAAGATGAACACAACAGGAGACCTGGATACTGTAGACAGTCACCCAATTATTTAATCAGGAAGAGGAGTGGCAAATTCCTGCGAGATCCAGGCCTGGTTCATTTTCAGGAAAGTAAGCCGGTCAACGTTATTGGTGGATAGTCGCATGCGACGGTCTGTTAGTACACCACCTGCAGCACTAAAGATGCATTCCGATAATACACTAGCCGCAGGGCAAGCCAGCACCTCCAATGCATACTGGCTTAGCTCTGGCCATGTATCCAGCTTAGAGACCCAAAACTTGAAAGGGAGTACAGTAAGAGGGCAAGACATGTAGTCTGTCACCATCTGATGGAACCGTTGCCTCCTGCTGACTGGAGCCACCTGTGATGGTGTAGATATTTGTGGCGGGCACACAAAACTGTGCCAGAGTTGGGCCATACTGGTCTTGCCTTGGGCAGAGGCACTGTTTCTGCTCCCTCTTTGTGCAGAGCCTCCTCCACTGCCTGGAATCACTGTGCTGCTTTGTAAAGCACTAGCAGCACTTCTCTCAGTTGGACTGGAGAAGATGATGGAATTCACCAGTGTGTCTTGGTACTCCCGCATTTTACGATCCCGGTTCAACGGTGTGATGAGGCTTTGTACGTTGTCCCGGTAGCGAGGATCGAGTAGGGTGTACACCCAATAATCAGCCAAGTTGAGAATGTGGGCGATGCGCCGGTCGTTTCTCAGGCACTGCAGCATGTAATCAACCATGTGCTGCAGACTGCCAACTGGCCAAGAAACTCTGTCCCCTGCTTGAGGCGTGAGCTCTGCCCGCTCTTCATCACCCCACCCTCGCTGTACACACTGACTACTGGACAATTGTGTAACTCCCTCCTCTGGACAGATGTCTTCGTCCTCCATTGACTCCTCCTCATTCTCTTCACAAACTGTCCCCTGCCTACGCGTTTGTGAGGAACCACGTGGCGCTGACTGTCCAGAAGGTGATGGAAATGGTGACTCCTCATCCTCCATCTCTTCCACAACATCATCCCTTAGCGCTTGCAGTGTTTGTTGAAGCAGGCAGATAAGGGGGACAGTCATGCTGACTAGTGCATCATCTGCACTCGCCATCGCAATAATCGAAGGGATGCAAAACCTGGCAGACGTCCTTCATAGTGGCCCACTCTGTGGTTGTGAAGTCTGAACGGCGCGGAGTGCGACTTCTTTGCAGCTGATGCAGCTGGTACTCCATTACTGCTTGCTGCTGCTCACACAACCGCTCCAACATATGTAACATGGAATTCCACCTGGTAGGTAGGTCACATATGATGCGATGTTCCGGAAGGCGGAATCGGCACTGCAGAGCTGCAATGCACCATCTTGCTGTGCTGGAACGCCGCAAGTGAGCACACTCTAGACGGACCTTGTGCAGCAGTGCATCAAGATCCAGATAGTCCCTCAAAAAGCTCTGCATGACCAATTTGAGCATATGTGCCAGACATGGGATGTGAGTGAGGTTGCCGAGGCCCAGAGCTGCCACCAGATTTCGGCCATTGTCACACACTACCATGCCTGGCTGGAGATTCGCTGCCACAAACCACACATCACTCTCCTGCTTGATGGCATTCCAGAGCTCCTGCGCTGTGTGGCTTCGATTCCCCAAAGAAATTAATTTCAAGATGGCCTGTTGACGTTTGGCCACGGATGTGCTCATGTCGGTCATAACAGGTAAACGTTCATGGGTCCATGTGGAGGTGGACTGTGACGGCTCCTGCAGCGATGATTCTGAGGAACTTGTGTATGAGGAAGAGTCAATGCATACAGACTGGATTCCTGCAATCCTTGGAGTGGGCAGGACACGTCCTGCGCCACTCGCACGATCTGTACCCGGCTCAACAACATTAACCCAATGGGCAGTGAGGGAAAGGTATCGCCCCTGTCCATGGTGACTGGTCCACGCATCGGTGGTGAGGTGGACCTTACTACTGACGGCGTTCAGTAGCACGTGTTTTATGTGTCCCTCCACATGCTTGTGCAGGGCAGGGACGGCTTGCCTGCTGAAATAAAAGCGGCTGGGCACATTGTACTGTGGGACTGCCAATGACATCAAGTCACGGAAGCTGTCAGTCTCCACCAGCCTGAATGACAGCATTTCCAGTGACAGAAGTTTGGCAATGCCTGCAGTCAGAGCCTGTGCTCGTGGGTGGTTTGCCGAGAAAGGCCGCCTTTTCTCCCATGCCTGTACTACCGATGGCTGTAGTCTGGGCTGGGAGTGTGAGTATGACTGGGAACATGGTGCTGCGGGTGGAATTACAGTGGGTCTCTGGACAACAGTGCCAGAGGTTCTTCCATGGCGATCCTGGGAGGAAGCCGAACCATCTGTGTGTGAGCTGGAGGAAGAGGCAACACGAGCTGTAGAGGTGTAGCTGCCGCTGTTGGTTGGCCTAGGTCTTCAGTGTGTTTTTGTAACTCCGCCGCGTGCCTGGTCCGCACATGTTTCCACATATTTGAGGTATTGAGGCTGCTGACATTTCGCCCTCTTTTGATTTTCTGATGACACACCTTGCATTTGACAAAGCAAATGTCATCTGCAACTGTGTCAAAAAAGGCCCAGGCACTGCAAGTCTTGGGAGCGCCCTTTTTGGCTGTTGGAAGAGGCATGCTCCTAACGGGTGCCAAAGTGGAGGCTACAGACTCCGCAGTCTTCCACCTCCCTCTCCCTTCTTTGGCCCGTTCGGGGAATCTCTTCCTCAGAGCTGCTCCCACCGCCTTCCTGTCCCTCACGCCACGATGGGTCAAGGACCTCATCATCTACACTACCCTCTGCCATCAACTGCTCCTCCTGGGTAGTCTCAGCAGCACAGCACGCACCAGAAAGTGGCACCTGAGTGTCACCAGCGGATGCGTTCTGCGGTGTGGTGACCGGAGGCACTGGCCCACCCGCCTCTTCAGACTCAGAGAGAAAAAGCTGTTGGGCATCACTGCACACTGCCTCTTCTTCCATTTCTCCAATGCTGCTTGGCTGGCCCCCTGTTTCCAAGCCAAGAGATTCAGAGAACAGAAGTAGAGACGGCCCCTGTCCTGGGCTCTCTGACTGCCTGGGCAATTTGGCAGGTGGTGAAGAGACAGATGGGTGCTCTCCAGTGCTCTGTGCCTGAGAGGATGTGGCACTATTTGAAGTCGATGCGTTAGCTGCCATCCATCCGACAACGGCTTCAATTTGGTCTTCATGCAGCAGCGGTGTACGGTGCTCTCTGACAAAGCTGCGCATGAAGGACTGTTCCCTGCTGAAACTGGGTGATGATGAGTCACCGGTGCCCGCAGCAGGCACATAATCCCCACGTCCTCTCCCTGCTCCGCGCCCACGCCCACGTGCCTTTCTCCCTGCCTTCTTCATCTTGGTTGACTGATAAAGATAAGCAGAAAAGTACTAACGGCTTTGTGTGCTTATTCCTGAACAGCTCCTAACAGGTATAAGAAACACTAATTTTCTAAAGTGTGGACTAGACTTTAATATGACCTAATGTGGCCTACACAACTGTAAAGTGGTGTGTTTGGTGAACTTTATTATTTTTTAATTTTTGGGGGGCTGAAATGACTACAGGGTGAGCTGCACTCACACGGAGACCGTGCAGACAGCCGTAAATGGCGCTGCAAGGCCCAAAAAAACCTCCTCTACGTTATCCTATGTAGTGTTTTTCCACAATGTAGCTGGATATGGGTGGAAAGCCACTAATAGGAATTATTTGAAAAAATGTGCAGCGGGCTGCACTATTTGCAAAAAGGGACAATGTATTTTACGGTATGAGGCAGTGACGCACCCTGAGCTGGATACAACCGGCTGTGGCTGCACACAGACTACAGGGGGAGCTGCACTCACACGGAGACCGTGCAGACAGCCGTAAACGGCGCTGCAAGGCCCAAAAAACCTCCTCTACGTTATCCTATGTAGTGTTTTTACACAATGTAGCTGGATACAGGTGGAAAGCCACTAATAGGAAGTATTTGAAAAAATGTGCAGCGGGCTGCACTATTTGCAAAAAGGGACAATGTATTTTACGGTATGAGGCAGTGACGCACCCTGAGCTGGATACAACCGGCTGTGGCTGCACATAGACTACAGGGCGAGCTGCACTCACACGGAGACCGTGCAGACAGCCGTAAACGGCGCTGCAAGGACCAAAAAAACTCCTGTACTTTATCCTATGTAGTGTTTTTCCACAATTTAGCTGGATACGGGTGGAAAGCCACTAATAGGAAGTATTTGAAAAAATGTGCAGCGGGCTGCACTATTTGCAAAAAAGGACAATGGAATGGATAGAACAGTATGAGACAGTGAACCACCCTGAGCTGAATTCAACCGGCTATGGCTGCACACAGACTAGAGAGTGGGCTGCACTCACACACACGCACACACAGAGACCTTGCAGATCGCTGTGAAAACAGCGCTGCAAGGCAAAAGCAAGGTGAACACACAGCGGTTGCTAAATTTGCCTGGGAAAAGCACAAAGAAGCAAATCGCTATCTCAACTGGCCCTCAGTCAGAACACAGCGTCCAATGTCTAACTGAATTCACAGCAGAGTGAGCCAGAAAGGGTGGCAGCGTTTTTTATAGTGCATCATGACATCATTTCAGCAGCCAATCACAGCCTTGCCAGTAGTTACATGCCCACCATGCTGAACAGGATGTGCCCACACTTGGAATCATTCCTCATTGGCTGAATTCATGCTGTTTGAATTCTGGGAACTTCCGATTCCGGTATCCGATATGCGGTAAGTTTCGGATCTCGGTAACGGAATTCCGATACCGCTAAGTATCGGCCGATACCCGATACTTGCGGTATCGGAATGCTCAACACTAGCCGTGAGAGCACAAACTTCAGTGAACTCTCAGTGTATCGCCAGACATTGAGTAGAATGGTCACATCTCCTGATGTGACTGTTCTGCACGTGAGATCGTCGTGGGACATTCATTATTAAATTGATTACATCGCAAGGGAATATTTGTGTTGGCTTATTATTTTATTTTTGTTGCAGGAATTCCGATACCGCAAGTATCGGCCGATACCCGATACTTGCGGTATCGGAATGCTCAACACTACTTATGACCATGTGATATTTCAGTTTTTCTTTTTTTAATAAATATGCAAAAATTTCTACATTTCTGTTTTTTTCAGTCAAGATGGGGTGCAGAGTGTACATTAATGAGAAAAAAATAACTTTTTTGAATTTGCCAAATTGCTGCAATGATACAAAGAGTGAAAAATTTAAAGGGGTCTAAATACTTTCCGTACCCACTGTACCTTTTGTATAGGACAATGTTGTTCCTGTGGGGATAACTAGTGATTAAAAGTTCCTGATGAAGAGGTCCTGTGTAGTGTTGAGCATTCCGATACCGCAAGTATCAGGTATCGTCCGATACTTGCGGGTATCGGAATTCCGATACCGAGATCCGATACTTTTGTGGTATCGGGTATCGGTATCGAAACAACATTAATGTGTAAAATAAAGAATTAAAATAAAAAATATTGCTATACTCACCTCTCCGACGCAGCCTGGACCTCACCGAGGGAACCGGCAGCGTTCTGTGCTTAAAATGCGCGTGTTTCCTTCCTTCCGTGACGTCACGGCTTGTGATTGGTCGCGTGCCGCCCATGTGGCCGCGACGCGACCAATCACAGCAAGCCGTGACGTAATTTTAAGGTCCTGGATGCCTAATTCTAGGCATTCAGGATTTTAAAATTACGTTCCGGCTTGTGATTGGTCGCGTCGCGGTCACATGGGCGACGCGACCAATCACAAGCTGTGACGTCACGGGGGGCAGGAAACGCGCGCATTTTAAAATTACGTCACGGCTTGTGATTGGTTGCGTGCCACCAATGTGACCGCGACGCGACCAATCACAGCAAGCCGTGACGTAATTTCCGGTCCTGAATGCCTATTTCTGCATTCAGGACCTGAAATTACGTCACGGCTTGCTGTGATTGGTCGCGTCGCGGTCACATGGGCGGCACGCAACCAATCACAAGCCGTGACGTAATTTTAAAATGCGCGCGTTTCCTGCCTCCCGTGACGTCACGGCTTGTGATTGGTCGCGTGCCGCCCATGTGGCCGCGACGCGACCAATCACAGCAAGCCGTGACGTAATTTTAAGGTCCTGGATGCCTAATTCTAGGCATTCAGGATTTTAAAATTACGTTCCGGCTTGTGATTGGTCGCGTGACGTAATTTCCGGTCCTGAATGCCTATTTCTGCATTCAGGACCTGAAATTACGTCACGGCTTGCTGTGATTGGTCGCGTCGCGGTCACATGGGCGGCACGCAACCAATCACAAGCCGTGACGTAATTTTAAAATGCGCGCGTTTCCTGCCTCCCGTGACGTCACGGCTTGTGATTGGTCGCGTCGCCCATGTGACCGCGACGCGACCAATCACAAGCTGGAACGTAATTTTAAAATCCTGAATGCCTAGAATTAGGCATCCAGGACCTTAAAATTACGTCACGGCTTGCTGTGATTGGTCGCGTCGCGGCCACATGGGCGGCACGCGACCAATCACAAGCCGTGACGTCACGAAAGGAAGGAAACGCGTGCATTTTAAGCACAGAACGCTGCCGGTTCCCTCGGTGAGGTCCAGGCTGCGTCGGAGAGGTGAGTATAGCAATATTTTTTATTTTAATTCTTTATTTTACACATTAATATGGATCCCAGGGCCTGAAGGAGAGTTTCCTCTCCTTCAGACCCTGGGAACCATCAGGAATACCGTCTGATACTTGAGTCCCATTGACTTGTATTGGTATCGGGTATCGGTATCGGATTAGATCCGATACTTTGCCGGTATCGGCCGATACTTTCCGATACCGAAACTTTCAAGTATCGGACGGTATCGCTCAACACTAGTCCTGTGTATGACTTTGAAGCTCGCTGACCTGAAACCTGTTCAATAAAGCTTTTGAATATATCAGCAACTATCTGAATATATTTATCAGCAGTGCATCCACTTACACTTCACTCGGATCCTGTGCCACTCTGTCCTTATGGACCTGTGTCTTGCAGCAGCTGATATGTGCTAAACATGTTGCCTAGATGCAACTTCATTGGGTGAGCAGATTCCTTGTTTTTACACTGCACCTTATTCTATAATCAGTTAAGACCCGATTGTGCTCTGTTTTTTCCTAGTTTCCCATATCTCTCTCATTATTCTGGCATTTGGCAAATATTAACAATTACGGTAATCCTAATTGACCAAAAACGAAAAAGGTTTATTCTGATTTCATGTCAGATATTGAGAAAAACATGCATATTTATCTTTTAATATAGTGTATGTAATCTACTTGATTCAACAGTAATTTGAAGACAGCATGCTGTAGGGGTTAATATACAGATTTCAGAGATGCCTCTCTTATTATTAATATTATTATTTATTAATACTATTTATTATTGTTGTTATTTTTCCTTGGTGCTTTACATGTGATAAGTGGTATACATAGTAAAAAACAAGTACAATAATCTTAAACAATACAAGTCACGACTGGTACATGAGGAGAGAGGACCCTGCCTGTGAGGGCTCACAATCTGCAAGGGATGGGTGAGAATTGAGTAGGTGAGGGCATCTTATCAAGCACTGTGGTTTTGTTTACTTGCAATGATAGGTTTAGCACCAGGAGCAGGGCCGTATTTGCCACTAGTCACTTGAGGGCATGTGCCTAGGGCGGAGCGACGCGGGGGGGGGTGGCACCTGAGCAGGTATGTGTTTTGTTTTTGTTTTTTTTTTTTAATAGAGTCCGGTCCGGCCGGGGTCACCCCCACCCCACAACCCCCGGCCCGCCCGCCGCTGCCTCCTTAACCCCTCATGATACAATCATACTCACCTCACCTGTTCCAGCGATGCCTGGTCTGCTCTCAGTGACTGCACGCCCTCGCCTCGTCCTGTGTGAGCGGTCACATGGTACCGCTGATTAAGGTTCATGAATATGCATGCATATTCATGAACTTAATGAGCGGTACCACCTGACCGCGGCACTCACACAGGACGAGGGTGCTGCGACGCCGCTGGGAGTCGGGACAGAGGTGGAGCCGGCCGGGATTCCGTTCTTCTGCACAGTGTGAGGTGAGTATGATGATGACAGCCGTCAGCCAGGGAGGACGGTGGGAGCCGGGGAGGATGAAGCAGGACCGTGGATGGGGGTGGCGGGGCAGCCGATGAGCCACGCATTGGGGGGGCGGGGGGGAATGGGAGATGACGAATCTGAGCCGCCCGCACCCATGCATACAGAGGGAGGGGGAGATGAGCCACGCATAGAGAGGATGGGAGATGAGCCAGCCACCAATGCATACAGGGAGGGAGGGGGGGATGAGCCACGCATACAGCCAGGGAGGGGGAGATGAGCCACGCATACAGCCTACAGGGGGGATGGGAGATGACGAGCCTTAGCCACCCATGCATACAGGGAGGGGGAGATGAGCCACGCATACAGGGGGGGATGGGAGATGAGCCAGAGCCACCCATGCTTACAGGGATGGGGAGATGAGCCACGCATACAGGGGGGAAGGGAGATGAGCCTGAGCCACCCATGCATACAGGGAGGGGGAGATGAGCCACGCATACAGGGGGGGAAAGGAGATGAGCCAGAGCCACCCATGCATACAGGGAGGGAGGGGGAGATGAGCCACGCATACAGGGGGGATGGGAGATGAGCCTGAGCCACCCATGCATACAGGGAGTGGGAGATGAGCCACGCATACAGGAGGGATGGGAGATGAGGCAGAGCCACCCATGCATACAGGGAGGGAGGGGGAGATGAGCCATGCATACAGGGGGGGATGGGAGATGAGCCTGAGCCACCCATGCATACAGGATGGGAGGGGGGTGGGCCATTATACAGTATGCATGTAGCATCATATGTGGTCCTTATAAAGTATTGAGCATCATGTGTGGCCATTATAAAGTATGGAGCATCATGTGGGGCCATTATACAGTATTGAACATCATGTGGGGTCATTATACAGTATGGCACACTGTGTGGCCATTATACAGTATGGCGCATCATGTGTGGCCATTATACAGTATGGAGCCTCATGTGTGGTCATTATACAGTATGGAGCATCATGTGTGGCCATTATACAGTATTGAGCATCATGTACAGTCATTATACAGTATGGAGCACTGTGTGGTCATTATACAGTATGGAGCATCATGTGTAGCCATTATACAGTATTGAGCATCATGTGTGGCAATTATACAGTATTGAGCATCATGTGGGGTCATTATACAGTATGGAGCATCATGTGCATTCATTATACAGTATGGAGCATCATGTGTGGCCATTATACAGTATTGAGCATCATGTACGGTCATTATACAGTATGGAGCACTGTGTGGTCATTATACAGTATGGAGCATCATGTGTGGCCATTATACAGTATGGAGCATCGTGTGTGGCCATTATACAGTATTGAGCATCATGTGTGGCAATTACACAGCATTGAGCATCATGTGGGGCCATTATACAGTATTGAATATCATGAGGGGTCATTATACAGTATGGAGCATTGTGTGGCCATTTTTTTTTGGGTTATAATTATTGTATATGAAACAGTGTGATCAGCAGTGCTAAATGGGTGTGGTTGGGACTTGGATATGAGTGTGACTAGTTGTGAAATGGGTGTGGTCAGAGGTGTGACCTAAAATTTGCCGCTGCGCAACTACGTGCGCCGCAACCTTTATGACTCTTTCCCTTCAAGAGTTGGGAGGTATGGTACCGCATTTGCCAGATCACAGCAAGTGCCGCAAATCCCATAGGGAATGAATGAAGCCAAACGCAGTGTTGCCGTAAGTGATCCGTTACGCGGCAGATGCGAAAAAACTGCCCGATCTGCTGCAAAAGGCTATTTTCACAACAGCGATTCTTGCCAAAAGTCACTGCCGATAGTGTCATACTCACCAATGGGGGAGGCAGCGCTAAAAGTGCCTAGGGCAGCAGAAACTCTAAATACGGTCCTGACCAGGAGCTTATCATTGATTGACACAGCAGCGTGGGCTTTCTGGTCCGGCAGCGCTCACTGCTGTATTAACACACCTTATCTTCTATGGACTTTATAAATACAAAGCCTGGTGTGGGCGGAGTCAGCTTCTTTAGCTCTGCTGTATTGCTAAGTCTAAAAGTGCTGATTGTGTCAGAACAGCTGCAACCAATAATCTAAGTGAAACGTCGTTGGATTCTGCATCTCTTTGCCTACATCAGGCTGCTTTCAGATGAGGAAGCAAAAACCTGCTGACAGATTTCCTTTAAGGCTATTAGATAAGCCAGTAAGGTCAAGTGGTAGCAAAGAAAAACTGAAGCATTCAAAGGGTTCTTAGTGTTCCGAAGACACAGCTAGCTATAATCTTAAAGCCACAGATTATTGAGGGAAGTTCTAGAATTTGGATATGTTCTTTACATGTTAAACTTTACAGAGACTTTGTTTCTGAAATTGAGTTACTGTACAAGTTTTCATTTATCCATTTATTTTAAAGTTTCATAAAGCAAGAGTTACATAGTTACATAGTTACATAGTTATTAAGGTTGAAGGAAGACTTTAAGTCCATCTAGTTCAACCCATAGCCTAACCTAACATGCCCTAACATGTTGATCCAGAGGAAGGCAAAAAAAACCCATGTGGTAAGAGTAAGCTCCATCATGGGGAAAAAAATTCCTTCCCGACCCCACATACGGCAATCAGACTAGTTCCCTGGATCAACGCCTTATCAAGGAATCTAATATATATACCCTGTAATATTATACTTTTCCAGAAAGGTATCCAGTCCCCTCCTAAATTTAAGTAATGAATCACTCATTACAACATCATACGGCAGAGAGTTCCATAGTCTCACTGCTCTTACAGTAAAGAATCCGCGTCTGTTATTATGCTTAAACCTTTTTTCCTCCAGACGTAGAGGATGCCCCCTTGTCCCTGTCACCGGTCTATGATTAAAAAGATCAGCAGAAAGGTCTTTGTACTGTCCCCTCATATATTTATACATTAACATAAGATCACCCCTTAGTAGGGTTGAGTGAAACGGATCGTTCATTTTCATAAGTCGCCGACTTTTGGCAAAGTCGGCGTCTCATGAAACCGAGCCGATCCCTGTGTGGGGTCTGCCATGCGGTATGCGACTTTCGCGCCAAAGTCGCGTTTCAATGACGCTAAAAGCACCATTTCTCAGCCAATGAAGGTGGACGCAGAGTGTGGGCAGCGTGATGACATAGATCTCAGTCCCCACCATCTTAGAGAAGGGCATTGCAGTGATTGGCTTGCTTTCTGCGGCGTCACAGGGGCTATAAAGGGGCGTTCCCGCCGACCGCCATCTTACTGCTGCTGATCTGAGCGTAAGGAGAGGTTGCTGCAGCTTCTTCGGAAGCAGGGATAGTGATAGGCAGGGTACATAAAGCCACAAACCGCTTGTGCTGTAGCGATTTCCACTGTCCAACACCACCTTTTGATTGCAGGGGGAGGAAGCTACATTTTTTTTTCCTCAGCGCTGTAGCTCATTGGGCAGCACTAGAGTGCTCCCTGACCCTGATAGCTGCGTTGCTATGCCTGTGTGTACACCGCTGTGCAAACCAACTGCTTTTTTCAAAGCACAAATCCTGTTTTTCCTTCCTTTCTGCACAGCTATCTTGTGTGTTTGTCCACACTTTTGTGTGCAGCAGTCCTTTTTACAGCTGCCTGCCATACTTTTCTGAGATAACTGCAGGGAGATAAATATTGGCAAGTCTGCCTCCGTGCTATTGCTGTGTGTGGCATCTGTCTCTCATTGTATGGCACCGAAAACACTGTGTAATACTTGGCCATTTTTTTTTTTCTAAATTCTCCCTTTTCCAAAAAAAAAAATTAGCGGGAGATAAATATTGTCAATTCTGCCTCCATGCGATTGCTGTGTGTGGCATCTCTCTCTCATTGTGTTGCACCGAAAACACTGTGTAATACTTGGCCTTTTTTTTTTTTTTTTGGTACATTCTCCCTTTTCAAAAAAAAAAAAATATTGGGAGATAAATATTGGCAAGTCTGCCTCCGTGCCATTGCTGTGTGTGGCATCTGTCTCTCATTGTGTGCCACTGAAAAACACTGTGTAATACTTGGCCATTTTTTTTTTTGGGTACATTCTCCCTTTTCAAAAAAAAAAAAATTAGTGTGAGATAAATATTGGCAAGTCTGCCTCCGTGCCATTGCTGTGTGTGGCATCTGTCTCTCATTGTGTGCCACTGAAAAACACTGTGTAATACTTGGCCATTTTTTTGGGGGGGTACATTCTCCCTTTTCAAAAAAAAAAAATTAGTGTGAGATAAATATTGGCAAGTCTGCCTCCGTGCCATTGCTATGTGTGGCATCTGTCTCTCATTGTGTGCCACTGAAAACACTGTGTAATACTTGGTCATTTTTTTTGGGGGGGGGTACATTCTCCCTTTTAAAAAAAAAAAAATTATTGGGAGATAAATATTGGCAAGTCTGCCTCCATGCCATTGCTGTGTGTGGCACCTGTCTCTCATTGTGTGCCACTGAAAACACTGTGTAATACTTGGCCATTTTTTTGGGGGGGGTACATTCTCCCTTTTCCAAAAAAAAAATTATTGGGAGATAAATATTGGCAAGTCTGCCTCCGTGTCATTGCTGTGTGTGGCATCTGTCTCTCATTGTGTGCCACTGAAAACACTGTGTAATACTTGGCCATTTTTTTTGGGGGGGTACATTCTCCCTTTTCAAAAAAAAAAATTAGTGGGAGATAAATATTGTCAAGTCTGCCTCCGTGCCATTGCTGTGTGTGGCATCTGTCTCTCATTGTGTGGCACAGAAAACACTGTGTAATACTTGGCCTTTTTTTGGGGGGGGTACATTCTCCCTTTTCAAAAAAAAAAAATATTGGGAGATAAATATTGGCAAGTCTGCCTCCGTGCCATTGCTGTGTGTGGCATCTGTCTCTCATTGTGTGCCACTGAAAACACTGTGTAATACTTGGCCATTTTTTTGGGGGGGTACATTCTCCCTTTTCAAAAAAAAAAATAGTGTCAGATAAATATTGGCAAGTCTGCCTCCGTGCCATTGCTGTGTGTATTGCTGTGTGTATGTCTCTCATTGTGTGCCACTGAAAACACTGTGTAATACTTGGCCATTTTTTTTTTTTGTGGGTACATTCTCCCTTTTCAAAAAAAAAAATTAGTGGGAGATAAATATTGGCAAGTCTGCCTCCGTGCCATTGCTGTGTGTGGCATCTGTCTCTCATTGTGTGGCACCGAAAACACTGTGTAATACTTGGCCTTTTTTTGGGGGGGTACATTCTCCCTTTTCAAAAAAAAAATATTGGGAGATAAATATTGGCAAGTCTGCCTCCGTGCCATTGCTGTGTGTGGCATCTGTCTCTCATTGTGTGCCACTGAAAACACTGTGTAATACTTGGCCATTTTTTTGGGGGGGGTACATTCTCCCTTTTCAAAAAAAAAAATTAGTGGGAGATAAATATTGTCAAGTCTGCCTCCATGCCATTGCTGTGTGTGGCATCTGTCTCTCATTGTGTGGCACCGAAAACACTGTGTAATACTTGGCCTTTTTTTGGGGGGGGTACATTGTCCCTTTTCAAAAAAAAAAATTATTGGGAGATAAATATTGGCAAGTCTGCCTCCGTGCCATTGCTGTGTGTGGCATCTGTCTCTCATTGTGTGGCACCGAAAACACTGTGTAATACTTGGCCTTTTTTTTTGGGGGGGGTACATTCTCCCTTTTCAAAAAAAAAATTATTGAGAGATAAATATTGGCAAGTCTGCCTCCGTGCCATTGCTGTGTGTGGCATCTGTCTCTCATTGTGTGCCACTGAAAACACTGTGTAATACTGGGCCTTTTTTTTTTTTTTAGGGTAAATTCTCCCAGAAAAAAAAAATAGTGGGAGATTAAGATTGGCATTTCTGCTTGAGTGCTGGGCCTGTGTGTGCCATCTGTCTCAAATTATTGGGCCACAGAAAACCTAGTGTGTAACATTGGGCCTGATTTTCCTTTCAGTGTCAGGCACCTATAAAGGTATATATAAATCCTACAGAAGTTTGAGTTCACCTTATAAGTTGTTTTACAGTAACAAATAGTGTTACTTTGGTTATGTTTTGCAAACAATGAGGAAGTCTAGTGGAAGAGGTCGTGGCCGTGGGCGATCATTGTCAGCTGGTAATGATGGTAGTGGTGGAGCATCAGGTGGTCGTGGTAAAAGCAGTACAGCACCTAAGTCTCGAGTTGTTGAGCCAGGTTCATTGTCTGGCTACACAAGGCCTCGAACGCTCTCTTTTCTGGGAGTAGGAAAACCACTTTTGAAGCCGGAGCAGGAGGAACAAGTATTGGCTTTCATTGCTGACTCTGCCTCTAGCTCTTTCGCCTCCTCCTCGGAAAGTGCCAAATGTCAGAGCAGTGCATCGTGAGTGGATGCTCCCGGTCAGGGACAAGTCGCTTCCTTGTCTTCTTCACCCAGAACAAGAGAGAAGGATGCATCAGGAGACACAACGGGTTACTCCATGAAGCTCTTTACACATACCGTTCCTGGGTTAGACAGTGAAACAGTTAACAGGCCATGCCCATTAGAAGTTGAATCGGACATGGAGTGCACAGATGCACAGCCACAGCCAGATTACTATACTGTTCCTTTGACTCAGACCAGAACATTGCCATCGCAGTGTACTGAGGCAGAATCAAACCCAGCGGAGACTATGGTGCCCCGTCACGGTGACACAGACGAAATTGCACACGACATAGAAGAGGAGGTCATAGATGACCCAGTTGTGGACCCCGATTGGCAGCCATTGGGGGAACAGGGTGCAGGCGGCAGTAGTTCTGAAGCGGAGGAGGAGGAGCCGCAGCAGGCATCAACATCACAACAGGTTCCATCTACCGGGCCCGTATCTGGCCAAAAACGCGTGGCAAAACCAAAACCAGTTGGAGGACAGCGTGGCAATCCGGTTAAAGAAGCTCAGTCTGCAATGCCTGAAAAGGTATCCGATAGTAGAAAGAGTGCAGTCTGGCATTTTTTTAAACAACATCCAAATGATCAGCGCAAAGTCATCTGTCAAAAATGTTCAACTACCTTAAGCAGAGGTCAGAATCTTAAAAGTCTAAATACAAGTTGCATGCATAGACATTTATCCACCATGCATTTGCAAGCCTGGACTAACTACCAAACGTCCCTAAAGGTTGCAGCACCCTCGGCCAATGAAGCTAGTCAGCAACGCTACATCTCTTCCCTCCCTGTAAGCCGACCATTTCCCACACCACCTGCAGTATCTGTGCAGCTTTCGTCGCCAGGCCAAAGCAGTCAGGGAATCACCAGGTTAGTAGTAGGAAACACTGCATGTAGGGCACCGGCAAGAATACCATCTCCAACCCTCTCTCAGTCACCCATGTCCACCGGCACCACCGCTAGTTCCACGATCTCCAGCTCTCCAGTCCAGCTCACCCTACATGAGACTCTTGTTAGGAAAAGGAAGTACTCATCCTCGCATCCGTGTACACAGGGTTTGAACGCCCACATTGCTAGACTAATCTCATTAGAGATGACGCCATACCGGTTAGTTGAAAGCGAAGCTTTCAAAGCGCTGATGGACTACGCTGTACCATGCTACGAACTACCCAGTCGACACTTCTTTTCTAGAAAAGCCATCCCAGCCCTCCAACAGCATGTTAAAGACCGCATCGTCCATGCACTCAGGCAGTCTGTGACTACAAAGGTGCACCTGACAACAGATGCATGGACCAGTAGGCACGGCCAGGGACGTTACGTGTCCATCACGGCACACTGGGTGAATGTGGTGGATGCAGGAACCACAGGGGACAGCAATATTGGGACAGTTCTGCCTAGCCCACGGTCAAGGAAAGAGTTGGCTGTAGGCGTTCGCCCCCCCTCCTCCTCTTCCTCCTCCTCATGCAGAAGCGAGAGCTCGTCCACAGACCGCAGTCGCACATCCACTCCATCCGCAGCTGCCACTGTTGCACACCAGGTGTGCCATTATGGGACAGCTAGTGGCAAGCTTCAGCAGGCTGTATTGGCAATGAAGTGTTTGGGTGACAACAGACACACCGCGGAAGTTCTGTCCGAGTTCTTGCAGAATGAAACTCAGTCATGGCTGGGCACTGTACATCTTGAGGCAGGCAAGGTAGTGAGTGATAACGGAAGGAATTTCATGGCAGCCATAGCCCTTTCCAAACTGAAACACATTCCTTGCCTGGCTCACACCTTAAACCTGGTGGTGCATTGCTTCCTGAAAAGTTACCCGGGGCTACCCGAACTGCTCCTCAAAGTGCGCAGGTTTTGCTCGCATATCCGCCGTTCGCCCGTACACTCCAGCCGTATGCAGAACTATCAGCGGTCTTTGAACCTTCCCCAGCATCGCCTAATCATCGACGTTGCAACAAGGTGGAACTCCACACTGCACATGCTTCAGAGACTGTGCGAACACAGGCGTGCTGTTATGTATTTGTGGGAGGATACACGGGCAGGCAGTTGGATGGCAGACATGGAGTTGTCAGGTGTGCAGTGGTCGAAGCTACAAGACCTGTGTCAAGTCCTTCAGTGTTTTGAGGAATGCACACGGCTGGTTAGTGCAGACAACGCCATAATAAGCATGAGCATCCCCCTAATGCGTCTGCTGATGCAAAGTTTGACGCACATAAAGGAGCAGGCGTCTGCAGCCGAGGAAGAGGAAAGCCTTGAAGACAGTCAGCCATTGTCGGGTCAGGGCCGTGTAGAGGACGCTGTAGCGGGCGAAGAGGAGGAGGAGGACGAGGAGGATGATGGGGATGAGTACTTTTTGAATGAGGAAGCTTCTCCTGGGCCAACAGAAATTAGTTGCGTTGCAAGGCCGGGTTCTGTTTTTTTAAGGGAGACAAGTGACGTAGATTTGCCTGTAACTGCCCCTCAAACCAGCACAACCGCAGATTTGCCAACAGGAACTTTGGCCCACATGGCGGATTATGCCTTACGTATCCTCAAAAAGGACCCACGCATTATTAAAATGATGAGCGATGACGATTACTGGTTGGCCTGCATCCTTGACCCTCGCTATAAAGGCAAATTGCAAAATATTATGCCACATGAGAACCTCGAACAAATCTTAGCAACCAAACAAGCTACTCTTGTAGACCGTTTGATTCAGGCATTCCCAGCACACAGCGCCGGTGATGGTTCTCACACAAGCTGCAGGGGGCTACATGGCAGAGGTGTTAGAGGTGCACAGATCAGAAGTGGTGTTGGACAGAGGGGTTTTCTGACCAGGTTGTGGAGTGATTTCGCAATGACCGCAGACAGGACAGGTACTGCAGCATCTATTCAAAGTGACAGGAGACAACATTTGTCCACTATGGTTGCTAACTATTTTTCAGCCCTTATTGATGTTCTCCCTCAACCGTCATTCCCATTTGATTACTGGGCATCCAAATTAGACACCTGGCCTGAATTGGCAGAATATGCGTTGCAGGAGCTTGCTTGCCCAGCAGCTAGTGTGCTATCAGAAAGAGTATTCAGTGCTGCAGGTTCGATATTAACCGAAAAAAGGACTCGTCTGGCTACCCAAAATGTGGATGATCTCACCTTCATTAAAATGAACCACTCCTGGATTTCTAATTATTTTGCCCCACCTTTCCCGGCTGACACCTAGCTTTCCTATAAAAAGGTCTTGCTTGTGGACTGGTCTTACTGAGTGTTCAAATCTCTTAATTTGCAGCAGCTGTATGACCAGCATACGACATGTTTACACATCCCCCAATGGGAAAACTCCCCCCATGGGGCCGTTGTCTCACTCTCGACACTTGGCGCAAGCACCCGTTAGTTACAGTGCTGTTTGTCAGAAGAGGTGGGTGTGCTCGCTTTTGGTCGACGGCACTGCCACTGGGTCCCTCATAGTACAATGTAGTGTCTCTGGCGGTGGTGGTGCGCACCCAACATCAGACACACCGTTGTAACATGAGGGGCCCTGGGGCGGTACCGCCGGCCACAAGAGAGTTCCCCCCCCCCAGCTCAAACTGTGATCTACCACGTGCAAAATTATCTCGCACAGCTCCACCAATGTTTAGCCTATGCGCTGACATCATTCAATGCCTGGCACTGACAAACAATAACAATTTCTTGACATCTATGATGCTAGTTAAAGTAGTCTGGGTCAGTGTCCTATATTGACACCAGTAAATACTAATTTACTGCCAAATTACTTTGTCATAAACTCTGCAGATGAGCCCACCCCTGTACCTAAGCATGCCACCCTTTTTTTATTTATAGTTGTTTTGCGAGACATTAACATCTATTTATTTTTTGGGAGTACTAACTGTGTCAGACACTTCTTGCAATACTCCTCCACTGACCACAATGCTGCCTGGAGTGCCTGCCTGTGTATCCATGTAACCGATTTGAAACTGCCATGCCTGCCTATTGTTTGTTATTTTAGGCCTTTGTTAGCCTGTCTGCGGCCCCTACTTGCAATACTCCTCCACTGACCACAATGCTGCCTGGAGTGCCTGCCTGTGTATCCATGTAACCGATTTCAAACTGCCATGACTGCCTACTGTTTGTTATTTTAGGCCTTTGATAGCCTGTCTGCGGCCCCTACTTGCAATACTCCTCCACTGACCACAATGCTGCCTGGAGTGCCTGCCTGTGTATCCATGTAACCGATTTCAAACTGCCATGCCTGCCTACTGTTTGTTATTTTAGGTCTTTGTTAGCCTGTCTGCGGCCCCTACTTGCAATACTCCTCCACTGACCACAATGCTGCCTGGAGTGCCTGACTGTGTATCCATGTAACCGATTTCAAACTGCCATGACTGCCTACTGTTTGTTATTTTAGGCCTTTGATAGCCTGTCTGCGGCCCCTACTTGCAATACTCCTCCACTGACCACAATGCTGCCTGGAGTGCCTGCCTGTGTATCCATGTAACCGATTTCAAACTGCCATGACTGCCTACTGTTTGTTATTTTAGGCCTTTGATAGCCTGTCTGCGGCCCCTACTTGCAATACTCCTCCACTGACCACAATGCTGCCTGGAGTGCCTGCCTGTGTATCCATGTAACCGATTTCAAACTGCCATGACTGCCTACTGTTTGTTATTTTAGGCCTTTGATAGCCTGTCTGCGGCCCCTACTTGCAATACTCCTCCACTGACCACACCAATTCTGCCCGTGTACCCCTGGAACCTATTTAAAAGTTCATAGAGCCTAGTTATATATTTTATTTACTATTAATAAGGCCATGATGGACTACGCTGTACCACGCTACAAGCTAACCAGTCGACACTTCTTTTGCGAGAAAAGCCATCCCAACCCTCCACCAGCATGTAAAAGACCGCATTGTCCATGCACTCTGGCAATCTGTGAGTACAAAGGTGCACCTGACAACAGACGCATGGACCTGTAGGCATGGCCCCACGGAAGATTACGTGTCCATTACGGCGCAATGGGTTAATGTGGTGGATGCATGGTCCACAGGGGACAGCCTACTAAGTCTGTCTGCAGTCCCTAATTCAAATTGTCCTCCACTGTCTAAATCGGAGCTTCCACCTTCTGGCTTTCGGCCTATAGTATCAGAAATTAAACTTCATTTGGCCTTCAACTTTGGTTACGGCCTACTAACGGTGTCTGCCCCTGCCTGGTGTTTGTCCTCAACTGAATAAAGCTGAGCTTCATCCTTCTGGCTCTCATTAAGTGCTGTGTTTTTAAAAATTGGTGGTTAGGGCCTACTAACGGTGTCTGCCCCTCCCTGGTGTTTGCCCTCAACTGAATAAAGCTGAGCTTCCACCTTCTGGCTTTCTGCCTATAGTATCAGATATTAAACTGCATTTGGCCTTCAACTTTGGTTACGGCCTACTAACGGTGTCTGCCCCTGCCTGGTGTTTGTCCTCAACTGAATAAAGCTGAGCTTCATCCTTCTGGCTCTCATTAAGTGCTGTGTTTTTAAAAATTGGTGGTTAGGGCCTACTAACGGTGTCTGCCCCTCCCTGGTGTTTGCCCTCAACTGAATAAAGCTGAGCTTCCACCTTCTGGCTTTCGGCCTATAGTATCAGAAATTAAACTGCATTTGGCCTTCAACTTTGGTTACGGCCTACTAACGGTGTCTGCCCCTGCCTGGTGTTTGTCCTCAACTGAATAAAGCTGAGCTTCAACCTTCTGGCTCTCATTAAGTGCTGTGTTTTTAAAAATTGGTGGTTAGGGCCTACTAACGGTGTCTGCCCCTCCCTGGTGTTTGCCCTCAACTGAATAATGCTGAGCTTCCACCTTCTGGCTTTTGGCCTATAGTATCAGAAATTAAACAGCATTTGGCCTTCAACTTTGGTTACGGCCTACTAACGGTGTCTGCCCCTGCCTGGTGTTTGTCCTCAACTGAATAAAGCTGAGCTTCAACCTTCTGGCTCTCATTAAGTGCTGTGTTTTTAAAAATTGGTGGTTAGGGCCTACTAACGGTGTCAGCCCCTCCCTGGTGTTTGCCCTCAACTGAATAAAGCTGAGCTTCATCCTTCTGGCTCTCATTAAGTGCTGTGTTTTTAAAAATTGGTGGTTAGGGCCTACTAACAGTGTCTGCTCCTCCCTGGTGTTTGCCCTCAACTGAATAAAGCTGAGCTTCCACCTTCTGGCTTTCGGCCTATAGTATCAGAAATTAAACAGCATTTGGCCTTCAACTTTGGTTACGGCCTACTAACGGTGTCTGCCCCTGCCTGGTGTTTGTCCTCAACTGAATAAAGCTGAGCTTCAACCTTCTGGCTCTCATTAAGTGCTGTGTTTTTAAAAATTGGTTGTTAGGGCCTACTAACGGTGTCTGCCCCTCCCTGGTGTTTGCCCTCAACTGAATAAAGCTGAGCTTCCACCTTCTGGCTTTCGGCCTATAGTATCAGAAATTAAACTGCATTTGGCCTTCAACTTTGGTTACGGCCTACTAACGGTGTCTGCCCCTGCCTGGTGTTTGTCCTCAACTGAATAAAGCTGAGCTTCAACCTTCTGGCTCTCATTAAGTGCTGTGTTTTTAAAAATTGGTGGTTAGGGCCTACTAACGGTGTCTGCCCCTCCCTGGTGTTTGCCCTCAACTGAATAATGCTGAGCTTCCACCTTCTGGCTTTCAGCCTATAGTATCAGAAAGTAAACAGCATTTGGCCTTCAACTTTGGTTATGGCCTACTAACGGTGTCTGCCCCTGCCTGGTGTTTGTCCTCAACTGAATAAAGCTGAGCTTCAACCTTCTGGCTCTCATTAAGTGCTGTGTTTTTAAAAATTGGTGGTTAGGGCCTACTAACGGTGTCTGCCCCTCCCTGGTGTTTGCCCTCAACTGAATAAAGCTGAGCTTCCACCTTCTGGCTTTCGGCCTATAGTATCAGAAATTAAACTGCATTTGGCCTTCAACTTTGGTTACGGCCTACTAACGGTGTCTGCCCCTGCCTGGTGTTTGTCCTCAACTGAATAAAGCTGAGCTTCAACCTTCTGGCTCTCATTAAGTGCTGTGTTTTTAAAAATTGGTGGTTAGGGCCTACTAACGGTGTCTGCCCCTCCCTGGTGTTTGCCCTCAACTGAATAATGCTGAGCTTCCACCTTCTGGCTTTCAGCCTATAGTATCAGAAATTAAACAGCATTTGGCCTTCAACTTTGGTTATGGCCTACTAACGGTGTCTGCCCCTGCCTGGTGTTTGTCCTCAACTGAATAAATCTGAGCTTCAACCTTCTGGCTCTCATTAAGTGCTGTGTTTTTAAAAATTGGTTGTTAGGGCCTACTAATGGTGTCTGCCCCTCCCTGGTGTTTGCCCTCAACTGAATAAAGCTGAGCTTCCACCTTCTGGCTTTCGGCCTATAGTATCAGAAATTAAACTGCATTTGGCCTTCAACTTTGGTTACGGCCTACTAACGGTGTTTGCCCCTGCCTGGTGTTTGTCCTCAACTGAATAAAGCTGAGCTTCATCCTTCTGGCTCTCATTAAGTGCTGTGTTTTTAAAAATTGGTGGTTAGGGCCTACTAACGGTGTCTGCCCCTCCCTGGTGTTTGCCCTCAACTGAATAAAGCTGAGCTTCAGTCTTTAGGCTTTTGGCCTAAAGTATCAGATATTAAACTGCATTTGGCCTATTAGTGTGTTTGAGCCCTTAAAACAGTGTCTGCTGCTCCTGGGTTTGCTACTCCACTGAACAAAGCAATGCCGCCTGTTTATTCCTGTTACCAATTTTGAACTGCATTTAGCCTACTTTATTCTTTGGCCCTATATTTGTTTCCTCCTCATCCTGCCCATTGCCCAGCCACTGCTAGATGAGTCTGCTGGTACATTGACCTAGACCACTACATTCCCCTTGCACTCTACACAGCCAGAATCTGACCCTGCTGAAAGTAAGGTTCCCCTTCCCGCATGTTATACCACCTTACACAGGGACAAAGAGGAAGGTGCAGATGAAAGTGCAGGTTCCTTCATCAGGTGGGGGGGCATACTTGTTGGCGACGTCACTGGCACAGGGCCCCTCAGAGTACGCAAAAGTGTCGCTGCTGGTGGGAGGCACCCCCGCCGTGCAAACACACCGCTGTACTTTGAGGGGCCCTGTGCCAGTGCCAATGCAAACGAGTGTGCCCCCCTGCTTGCTCAGGATCACAGCACTTGCAACGTTGAAATACTTACCTCTCCCTGCTCCACCGCCGTGACGTAGTCCACGATTCCTGGGCCCACTAAAACCTTGAACCAGCCCTACCCCCCACAACTTTTGCCAAATGACCCCCAAGTTCTATTGAACAA
This sequence comes from Ranitomeya variabilis, assembly GCF_051348905.1. NCBI lineage: Eukaryota > Metazoa > Chordata > Amphibia > Anura > Dendrobatidae > Ranitomeya > Ranitomeya variabilis. Next base: position 570,927,490 of record NC_135232.1, read on the forward strand.
CTATTATTATAAAGTTAATTAAGATTGACAAGCTTGAGAAAACAAGAATGGATGTTTTTGGCATTAAAATGGGCACTGTAGGTGTTTTCCTGGCCTCCACTCACTGCCGACTATGCTTCCCCATTGACTTGCATTGGGTTTTGTGTTTCGGTCGATCCCCGACTTTTAGCGATAATCGGCCGACTGCACTCGACTCGACTCTGGACAAAGTCGGGTTTCACAAAACCCGACTCGATCTTTAAAAAATGAAAGTCGCTCAACCCTACCCCTTAGTCTTCGTTTTTCCAAACTAAATAGCCCCAAGTGTAATAACCTATCTTGGTATGGCAGACCCCCCAGTCCTCTAATAACCTTGGTTTCTCTTCTCTGCACCCGCTCCAGTTCAGCTATGTCTTTCTTATACACCAGAGACCAGAACTGTGCACAGTATTCTAAGTGTGGTCGCACTAGTGACTTGTATAGAGGTAAAATTATGTTCTCCTCATGAGCATCTATGCCTCTTTTAATGCATCCCATTATTTTATTTGCCTTTGTAGCAGCTGCCTGACACTGGCCACTGAATATGAGTTTGTCATCCACCCATACACCCAGGTCTTTTTCATTGACGGTTTTGCCCAGAGTTTTAGAATTAAGCACATAGTTATACATCTTATCACTTCTACCCAAGTGCATGACCTTACATTTATCCCCATTAAAGCTCATTTGCCATTTATCAGCCCAAGCTTCTAGTTTACATAAATCAGCCTGTAATATAAAATTGTCCTCCCCTGTATTGATTACCCTGCAGAGTTTAGTGTCATCTGCAAATATTGAAATTCTACACTGAATGCCCCCTACAAGATCATTAATAAATATGTTAAAAAGAAGAGGGCCCAATACTGACCCCTGTGGTACCCCACTACTAACCGTGACCCAGTCCGAGTGTGCTCCATTAATAACCACCCTTTGTTTCCTATCCCTGAGCCAACTCTCAACCCACTTGCACATATTTTCCCCTATACCCATTATTCTCATTTTATGTATCAACCTTTTGTGTGGCACCGTATCAAAAGCTTTTGAAAAGTCCATATACACTACATCTACTGGGTTCCCTTGGTCCAGACCGGAACTTACCTCTTCATAGAAGCTGATCAAATTAGTCTGACATGATCTGTCCCTAGTAAACCCGTGCTGATACTGGGTCATGAGGTTATTCCTCTTCAGATACTCCAGTATAGCATCCCTTAGAATGCCCTCCAGGATTTTACCCACAGTAGAGGTTAAACTTACTGGCCTATAATTTCCGAGTTCAGTTTTTGTCCCCTTTTTGAATATTGGCACCACATTTGCTATACGCCAGTCCTGTGGTACAGACCCTGTTATTATGGACTCTTTAAAGATTAAAAATAATGGTCTATCAATGACTGTACTTAATTCCTGCAGTACCCGGGGGTGTATCCCATCCGGGCCCGGAGATTTGTCAATTTTTGTCATTTTTAGACACCGCCGTACTTCCTGCTGGGTTAAGCAGGTAACATTAAATTGGGAATTATTATCACTAGTCATATTGGCTGCCATGGGATTTTCTTTTGTAAATACTGATGAAAAAAAGTAATTTAGCATATTGGCTTTTTCCTCATCCTCATCCACCATTTCACCCAGACTATTTTTAAGGGAGCCAACACTATCATTTTTTAGTTTCTTACTATTTATGTAGTTAAATAATATTTTGGGGTTATTTTTGCTCTCTCTAGCAATGAGTCTCTCTGTCTCAATCTTTGCTGCCTTGATTTGCTTTTTACATAATTTATTTAATTTTTTGTATTTATTTAATGCCTCCTCACTACCTACTTCCTTTAATTCTCTAAATGCTTTCTTTTTGTCCCTTATTGCGCCCCTTACAGCTCTGTTTAGCCATATTGGTTTCACCCTTCCCGGGCCAAGAGGGGTTAAGTGCCAGGTGCAGCCCTGGAAGCCGTCCAACTAAACCTCGGAAACCTGAAACTGTAAATAGTTAACTGTTTGTTTCCTGCTGTTTTGCTGCTTTAAACCCGACTAGGGTTACTTTTAAAGGGATCACTTTGTTGACCCGGGATCCCTATTGCCTTTTTGTTTGTTTTCTACTTTTTGCACAAGTTATCCAGAACTGCTGAATCATGAACAATGCATGATACAAACTTCTTGTAAATAGTTTGCACCTTCTTAAAGGTGCTCTCTACTGGTTTTATATGAAGAAAGGACACTTTGCGAAGATACTGTTTTTGAAAACATCACTGGAGTCCTTATTGCAAACGGACTTGCAGCTTGAGAAGTTGCACTACCTCATAGAGACTTGGTCCCTTCTTAAAGGGGACGTTCACCTTTTGCACTTATGAACAGTGTTGCCTTAAGATGGCCATAACGTTTTGAAAGAAAGTTAATGATGATGCTGATATGTACAGGTTATATGTAACCAACTCATGGAAGAAAGAAATGTTTAATAATGTGTTCTGAAGTAAAGTAACTATTAGAAAGGTGCAGTAGACCCATAGGGGTAGACATGAAGTCCTGCACAAGTGAAAGTTAGAAGAAAGATGCAGCAGAGCCGTAGGGGTAGACCTAGCGTCCTGCATATTTGTCAGTAAGAAAAGTAATGATGGAAGTTTAATGTTTTAGAAAATGTTTGATGATGTGTTAAAGAATGAGGACAGGAAGTGAACCCGTAGGGGTTAGTGGTGAGTCCTCCTAGGAGCCATATAGAGATGGCTCAGTGCTCTTAAACTGGAAGAAAAATGTTATGTTCTATACTGTGTATAGTGGTGGAAGGACAGTAGGCCCGGCAGAAAGGGGCGGTCCTGTAACAGAAAGGAGAGGCAGCAGGCCTGGAGCAGTTAGGACAGGCGGTCCTGCAGAAATTAAAGAAGGAGAATGCAAAAAAGTTGATTAACCTTATAATGTGATTATAAGAAGGTCTTTAGTGGATTCAGCAAGTACGTCCTTAAAGGAAATGTTAAATTATTATTCAAAAATGTTGCACTTAGTAGAATACCCGGTTGGGTAAAAGAAAGTTATTTATAGTCTATTTATAATATTTAACCATGTTTGTAACGTTCAAGTGTCCTCACCTCCCATAAAGGGAAGCTCTGTTTAAAAGTTTACTTGTTCTTGCATTTTCAAAAATTGTATGTCTTTTTGCTAACCTGTAATGTTGTTTTCTTCCCAGTCCCGGAGTACTGGATTTAACCGGGGGGGAATGCAGCGCCCCAGAGTCCTGGTTGCTGCAGTACTGTTGCCCCGCCACTATGGGGGGCTATGGTACGTCCGATGGCACTGAAGGAGTTCATCTGACCAGGTATCACAGACACCAATACATTTCACAGCCGGGCCTCCAGGGGGAGCTAAGGGTTCTATTCATTAGGCCACTCCTCACATACTGGTAAAACTGGGGGTCAGGCAGGAAGTTAGGATCAGGGAAAGCTGACTGGGTTGGAACCAGGCAACACCTTGTGGCAGAGGGTGTTGTGGGGGAAGATTCGGTAGGGTCCCTGTCAGGGGTGGGATCCTGACAGAGGCCTGGCAATTGGAAAGAACGTTACGGGACCGTGCCTGCTCAGGATAGCGGCGGTGCCCTAAGAAAGGATAAGAAGCGAGATATATTGTGCTGAGTGAGAAACGAGATCAACAGAAGGAGAAATTCCAGTAGAAGTCGTGCTGTAAGACCGAGGCAACATCCTACTGAGGCGTAATTCACCGGTGGCCGGAACGCCGAGGAAGTATAGAGTTCCAAGCCATACTTCAAACCAACGGCAGGACAGTCAGTCTAAGGCGGGCTGTCTCACATACATCACCTATGAAGACATGGGGGGCATACTAGGAGAGGGGCGACTCTAGGGTCCCAGAAGAGCTCCGAGCCTACTCGTCATACGGGTGCCGTCCTAACCAGACCATCAGGGAGGGACGGAGGAGAAGAACATCATCCGAATGAGTTGTGAGGGAACATCAGAAACAGACACAACAGTTGTGGGGTACTATCCCGTAAGCACAGCAGGGGAGGACCACAACACATAGCGCTAGTAGGAAGGCACAGATTTCCACCTGCAAAGAGAACTCTGGAGGTGCCATTGGACCGTCCGGACTTGCGCAGCCTGGTGAACCGGACTCTGGACTGAGGACTCAGAGATCTTCAGTAAAGAGGTAATGAGACTGCACCCCTGTGTCCTTGTGATTTACTGCGACCGGCACTACACCGCACGGCACCATAACATCATCACCATTCCCTCCACCTTTTATTGGGCGCCCCACGGCAGGGTCACGGACTGGGTCTAGCCACCGTGAAAACCCCAACCCCAGAGCAGAGACTCAGAGGCCCGGTACCGGGTACCCCTCGGCCCTGCGGCAGTGGGGGCGCTGCATATATACTGTGCACAGGTCCTATCCAGGATGCTAATAAATGTCTCCCATTTTCTTTGTGTACTTTTATGTCTCAGGATATCGTCCCAGTTAATTGCACCAAGATCCTCTCTCATCCGTTGGAAATTTGCCCTCCTGAAGTTTAGTGTCCTTGTCACCCCTCTACTACACATCTTATTAAAGGAGACATGAAAACTTATTATTTTGTGATCACCATTCCCCAAGTGACCCCCAACCCTTATATTTGATATGCGGTCTGGCCTGTTGGTTAATATTAGGTCTAGCAGTGCCCCCCTTCTTGTTGGGTCCTGAACCAGTTGTGAAAGGTAATTGTCTCTCATAGTTGTCAAAATCCGATTACCTTTACTGGAAGTGCAGGTTTCTGTTCCCCAATCTATTTCAGGGTAGTTGAAGTCCCCCATAATAATGACTTCTCCTTGAGTCGCAGCTTCATCTATTTGCTTTACAAGGATATTCTCCATTGCTTCCATTATTTTTGGAGATTTATAACAAACCCCTATCAGTAATTTATTATGTTTTCCCCCTCCCCTTATCTCCACCCACAGGGACTCTACATTTTCATTAGATTCACCTATATTATCACGCAGGATGGGTTTTAAGGTCGATTTTACAAACAGACACACCCCACCCCGTCGCTTATCTGTACGGTCATTTCTGAAAAGGCTATAGCCCTGCAAGTTAACAGCCCAGTCATGGCTCTCATCCAGCCATGTTTCAGATATCCCCACCATGTCATAATTATGTTCCAACAACATTAGTTCTAATTCATCCATTTTGTTGGCGAGGCTTCTGGCATTAGTATACATGCACTTGATGTTCCTCTCTGTACCTCTATTCTTTCTTAAATTACTAACTGTTCTAACCCCACCCCCCATGCCTCCGCCACCCCCAACTTCCTTATTTGTGCCCAGGTCTCTATCTGCACTATCTTCCCCACCTATAAAATGAATACCCTCCCCCCAATTCCCTAGTTTAAACACTCCTCCAACCTTCTAACCATTTTCTCCCCCAGCACAGCTGCACCTTCCCCATTGAGGTGCAGCCCATCCCTAGCGTAGAGCCTGTAGCCACCTGAGAAGTCAGCCCAGTTCTGCAGGAACCCAAACCCCTCTTTCCTACACCAATTCTTGAGCCACTTATTAACCTCCCTAATCTCCCGTTGCCTCTCTGGCGTGGCACGTGGTACAGGCAGTATTTCAGAAAATACCACGTTGGAGGTCCTTGCTTTCAGCTTGCAGCCTAATTCCCTGAAATCATCTTTAAGGACCTTCCACCTACCTCTAACTTTGTCATTTGTGCCAATGTGCACCATGACCGCTGGGTCCTCACCAGCCCCTCCCAGTAATCTGTCCACCCGATCAGCGATGTGTCGGACTCGAGCGCCAGGTAGGCAGCACACCGTTCGATGATCCCTGTCTTTGTGACAGATTTCCCTATCTGTTCCCCTAATAATTGAGTCCCCCACTACCAGCACCTGTCTGGCCTGCCCTGCTCTCCTATTTCCCTCCTTACTGGAGCAGTCATTCCTCTGGCTTTCAGAGGACATGCCTGGCTGCAGCAGTGCTACCCCTGTACTGGCACCCCCCTCATCTGCCAACTTAGCAAACTTATTGGGGTGTGAAAGATCAGGACTAGCCTCCCTGGCACTCTTCCCTCTACCCCGCTTCCTAACTGTCACCCAGCTAACTGCCTCACTGTCCTGCAGCTCCATCCTACCATCCCCTCCTCATCTATCCCATTGAGCGTCTGCTCTGTGAGCAGAAGACTCCTCTCCATATTGTCTATGGATCTCAGTGTTGCCAGCTGCACATTTAGATCCAGTATCTGGGTTTCCAAATGCACAACATGCTCACATCTCGCACAGCAGTATGCACCCTCGACCGGCTGATCAAGGACTGCATACATGTGGCATGATGTGCACTGGATGGCATTAACAATTGTGGAGCACATTTCCTAATGGGGATTGCACCAGACAGAAACGTTAAATAAAAATGAATACAAAGTATTAATTAAAACTTGGAACAGCAATTCCTCCCTTGGAAACTCCCTGATTCCAAAGTCACTGAGTCACAAGTCACACTTACGCTCAGGTCACACTCAGCTCGCTCACATTCGCTATGCTGAAGATTTAAAGATTTTTTTTCCCTCTATTTCCCTTCAACAACAAGCCACCTTGCTGTTCAAATGCACTTCCAAAAAGGACTTGAGCCCCAAACAGCTGCCCCTTATAAACCCTTGATTATGACCGCCCACCCTAAGTTAACCCCTTGTGAATATAGCTACTCCCAATTCAACAACTCACACAAATTCACACAGGTTTTTGTTAAATGCCTTCCAAATACCTCTTCACTGAGTCACAAGTCACACTTACCGCCGTCCACACTTACGCTCAGGTCGCACTCAGCTCGCTCACACTCGCTATGCTGAAGATTTAAAGATTTTTTTTTCCCTCTATTTCCCTTCAACAACAAGCCACCTTGCTGTTCAAATGCACTTCCAAAAAGTTAACTAAACCAGACTCCCTCATGTCTGCATTACGCCAGTTCTCACATTACATATCAAGCATCGAATAACATAGAGCAGTATTTCAGTGCCTTAGAGTTTCATAGATCACTTTTTCAAGATATGTAAATTATGAAGCTATTTTCCTATGTCAGAGAATAATCTGGCAGTATACAAATTCAATCTTTTATCAAACTATTGAAACCTATTTGCAAAAAGTATGGCATTTGATAGATACAACTGGAATAGAATTTGCATCTTTTCCTCATCCAAGTTGAGTTTAATATTCAATTTATATAATAACAAGTACAAAGAAAAAAGCTCATCATACCAATAAGCCATCACTGACCCTTTCCATCATCTACAGTTTTGTACAGATACAAATATGAGTAAAGCTTGGAATTACTTTTGTGTTCTTACAGATTTTGTTTCTTTGCTTATTGTTCCCGGCTACCTGTTCATCTTAGTTGTGAATTTTCTGGAGTGGATAAAGACTAAACGGCTTAAAATAAGTGACCAACTCAGCTCTGGATTGAGTATATTATGCTGTATTCATCGATTCCTGCAACTAAGCGTCCACTACATTATGTTCATCGATAAGGTCCAAATTACCTTCTATCTATTGCTGACCACGTTTTTGCATCTGTCTCTAGTTTTCTGTACCTTACTTTTCTCAATGTGGCTCGCCGTTCACTTCTGCCTGAAGATTGTGAACATCAACCAAAAACTCTACCTCTATATTCAACGTAGGTTCCCCAAGCTGTTCCCATGGATCCTCCTTCCATCCGTCCTTGTTTCTCTACTTATAAGTGGTCCTGCTGCACAGAACATGGCACAGCAACACTTACATTTTACTAACATTTCACTAAATGACTTACCTCTAAAATCATTGCCATTTTTTCGATTGTATTTTGGGGCTTCCTACATCTGCTTTTTTGTATTTTTGATTGCCATCATGTTTCTCCTCTTTTCTTTGTGTGGACACATTAGACTAAGAGCAGGGACTATTAAAGCTCATATGATTGCAGTGAAAACTCTGGCCTCTTTACTGTTTGCTAATGTCATATATTTTATTTTAGTTCTTTTATCGGTAGAAAATTTGGGTGGAGAAATAGTGATCCGCATTCTTCTCTTTTCATACACAGTGTTACATGTTCTTTCTTTACCAATATTAATATACATGAACAGCATATTACGAAATAAGTTTTGGAGTATTTGGTCTAAATTGCGATGTTTTAAAAGATCGACACAGGTTCAACCAAAGTAATAGAAGTGGAGCATGTTTAAGATAGGAAATTAGTAGTTTGACTACATTTAAAGGGAATGTGTCAGAGAATAACCTGCTGTTTAATTTTTTTATTTAATTTTTAAATTACAAATTTTAAAAATGTTGGTAATTTATTTTTCTTGTCTCAATAGTATTTTTTTTTTCTATTTTAAATGTATTTTTAGAAAAGTTTATTATTTTTTATATCGCAATATCTGTTTAAAATATTTTTTTCATTTTAAATGTATTTAAAAAATGTTCTTTTCTTTTCATATTACAAAAGAATGTTTAATCTTTTTTTATTTTAAAATTCTGTTTTAAAAAATGTTAGTAATTTTCTTTTTCACATAAATATATTATTTTTAGTATTTTGCTTTATTTTAAATGTATTTATTTTTTTCAACTTTTTTTAATAGTATGCTTAAAATATGTTTAAAATATTTTTTGTTATTTTAAATGTATAATAAAAAGTTATTTGCTTTTAATATCACAATAGTGTATTTAAATAATTTTATTTATTTTAAATGCATTTTTACAAAATGTTGCCCATTTTTTTCACATCAGAATAGTATGTTTAAATTAGTTTATTTTTTATTTTGAATGAATTTTCATAAAAGGCTGTTTTAAAATCAAGATAATATATATATTTTTTATTTTAACAGTAATTTTTTTAAATATAGGTATTTCACAATCTATATATATATAAAGCTGAGTGTATATACTGTATGTGTGTATGTATCAAGCCACGCCCATTCCACATAGTCCCACCCACTTAGCAGACAGTATCACAGGATCGGATTACATAAACAGCTCAGCAGATTATGACACAGGATAGGATTAGATATAAGGCTCAGCAGACAGTATCACACAGGATAGGTTTAGATACACAGCTCAGCAGACTGTATCACACAGGATAGGATTTGATACACAGCTCAGCAGACAGTATAACACAGGATTGGATTATATACCCAGCCCGCATAAACTCTTCCTAATACCTGGAGCTCCTATTCTGCTGTTGAGAAATTTAGATACACCAAAGCCATGTAATATAACAAGATTCTTGATTAAGAACTAGTGATGAGTAGTGTTGAGCGATACCGTCCGATACTTGAAAGTATCGGTATCGGAAAGTATCGGCCGATACCGGCAAAGTATCGGATCCAATCCGATACCGATACCCGATACCAATACAAGTCAATGGGACTCAAGTATCGGACGGTATTCCTGATGGTTCCCAGGGTCTGAAGGAGAGGAAACTCTCCTTCAGGCCCTGGGAACCATATTAATGTGTAAAAGAAAGAATTAAAATAAAAAATATTGCTATACTCACCTCTCCGAGGGAACCGGCAGCGTTGTTTGCTTAAAATTCGCGCTTTTCTTTCCTTACGTGAAGTCCCGGCTTTGTGATTGGTTGCGTCGCAGTCACATGGGCGACGCAACCAATCACAGCAAGCCGTGACGTAATTTCAGGTCCTTAAGGATTTTAAAATTACGTCCCGGCTTTGTGATTGGTTGCGTCGCAGTCACATGGGCGACGCAACCAATCACAAGCCGTGACGTCACGGGAGGCTGGACACGCGCGCATTTTAAAATGCGCGCGTGTCCAGCCTCCCGGCTTGTGATTGGTTGACCGCGACACAACCAATCACAAGCCGGGACGTCACGGGAGGCTGGACAAGCGCGCATTTTAAAATGCGCGCGTGTCCAGCCTCCCGGCTTGTGATTGGTTGACCGCAACACAACCAATCACAAGCCGGGACGTCACGGGAGGCTGGACAAGCGCGCATTTTAAAATGTGCGCGTGTCCAGCCTCCTGTGACGTCACGGCTTGTGATTGGTTGCGTCGCCCATGTGACTGCGACGCAACCAATCACAAAGCCGGGACGTAATTTTAAAATCCTTAAGGACCTGAAATTACGTCACGGCTTGCTGTGATTGGTTGCGTCGCCCATGTGACTGCGACGCAACCAATCACAAGCCGGGACTTCACGTAAAGGAAAGAAAAGCGCGAATTTTAAACAAAGAACGCTGCCGCTTCCCTCGGTAAGGTGCAGGCTGCGTCGGAGAGGTGAGTATAGCAATATTTTTTATTTTAATTCTCTCTTTTACACATTTTTACATTAATGTTGTTTCGATACCGATACCCGATACCACAAAAGTATCGGATCTCGGTATCGGAATTCCAATACCCGCAAGTATCGGCCGATACCCGATACTTGCGGTATCGGAATGCTCAACACTAGTGATGAGTGAGCACTAAAATGCTCGGGTGCTCGTTGCTCGGGTCGAGCAGATTGGAATACGTGGGTACTCGGCCAGAACAACGAGCCCAATGTAAGTCTATGGGAGAACCGAGTATTTTTACCGCGATCCCCCTGGGGGTCTTTTTAAGGTCTATAAACGTCTGAAAATGATGGAAACACTGCTCAAATGACACAGGGACATAATGGGGATCACCCCTGGAAGCATTCCTGACTCCTAGTTCACAGCTTTAATCAATTTTTTCGAGATTCATGCCATTTTTCCAGATGTCACAAAAAACACATTAAAACAAAACCCAAATGGGTTTTGCTGGGAAATATGTCAAGTTACATCCTTTGCAGGTTAATGACTTGCCTGTAAGGCCAAATATTTAACCCTAGACTGAAAATTTCCTCCCCCACTTAGGCTTAGTTCAGACGCTGCGTTTTTGAAGCATTTTTCAACTTTAACATTGCTTTCAATCACTACAAATGCATTCACTGGGAAATGTCATTGTAACATATAACACCCCTAGCTGACCATGTGTGTGACACATAAGCAGAACCATCTTGTTTCATTTACGAAGGAGAGACTCTTAAAGTCACAGAGCCTATTTTTACTGGTGCATCAGGAGGCATTAATCTTCTTAAAGGGCCATTATTAAACAACGGGTCTCCTAAGCTGTTGTAGCCTATGCTGTGAGTGGCTGGGCTGCCAAGAATTACGATGAACCAAAATACCCCTGTCATAAGATGTCCAGGGGGGACTCCTGAAAAAAGTGGTGCATTGAATTCAAGGCCTGCCCAGCTACCAATTCATATGCACGCCAATAAGCTTTTGAACTCACATACTGGATAAGCCCAGGAAAATCCACTTTACAATATGCATTTTGTACTCCTGTACTCCGTTGTATTACACATTGGCAGCAAGGCCAGCCCTGCTGCATAGTCAATCATATGCACCCCATTACACCTTGGAACCCACATACTGGATTGGCCCAGCAAAATCCACTTCATAATATGCATTTTGTGCACCCGTACTCCTTTGTTTTACAAATTGGCAGCAAGACCAGCCCAGCTGATAATAGTCATATGCACCCCATTACGCCTTGGAATCCACAAACTGAATGGGCCCAGGAAAATCCATATCACAATATGCATTTTGAACTCCCGTACTCCTTTGTTTTACACATTGGCGGCAAGGCCAGCCCTGCTGCATAGTCAGTCATATGCACCCCATTACATCTTGAAACCCACATACTGGATGGGCCCAGGAAAATCTACTTCACAAAATGCATTTTGTATTCCCATACCCCTTTTGGTTTTACACATTGACAGCAAGGCCAGCCCTGCTGCATAGTCAGTCATATGCACCCCATTACGCCTTTGAATCCACATACTGGATGGGCCCATGAAAATCCACTCTTATTTTTTAATGGTATGATGGTTCCCTCTTTGCAGAATTATTTACAGGCGAATTTGGCAATTTTATTTGCCATGCTTTTAACACTAAGGTTCAGATACGGGTTTAAAAAGGGCAAATACTTGCAATACAACGGAATTTTATTGCAAACTACAAAATTCAAGGAATATTATGATTGAATAGTGTGAGTGCGTACATTTTTATATGTTAACATACAAAGGTTAATAAGTACATATAAGGATTAAATAAATATAGTGATTAGTTATATTTGAAGATTAACTACATACAGTATACTTAGATCATCACCAAGAGAATTTTAAACATCATCCGTCTAGAATATCAGAGAAGCAACACCAACACAGAGAACCCCTGGGAGATTACCTACACTGCATGGGAGTCCCCAATTATGCAGGTATCAATAAACTGTACATGTACAGGTACCCCAGTTTTGGCATCTGTCTTAGTCATGTTTCTCTGGTCTAATATAGTGATTTACACTATGTAATAACCCTAGTTTCACCCAGACCTTCAAGTGGCCACTTTTCAAGGTTGGATGAAACTGAGATATCATGGAGTCATCAGACGAGGGGCCATAAATCCTTAGAAAATAATAGCCAAAAGGATTTAGATCAAAACACCACAGGCATAGTTTCAGTAAAACTTAATGTTTTACAATGACAAACAGCAAACATGTAAAGGCTTAGAACTGCTTGTGAATTGCATAAACAAACATTTATCAAGAGTGTGTCACTATAAGCTTTGTCTGTCACATCTGTAAATGTTTTACCAGAAATGCAGCTATGTGATTGTCTGAATGCATTTGGTATAGAGTATTTCAATCTTGTTTACAAATCGTCATTTTTATATTCGCCATTTGTACATTTGAGACAGCCAAAGTTATGTCTCTCAAGGAGAGAAACTAATTTAGCGGGCAAAGCTATATTTTTAATGAACTACTGAGCCAAACTAAGCATTGCTTTATCAAATTTCTATGAAGTGTATTGTCCAATGTGAGCAACCAGGCAACACAAAAATGAGCTTTTTAAGGGAGCTCTTTAAGATACACAAATGTTATGAAGTCTTTGCCAACAAGGATGTGGTTTCACGAATGTGGGGTACCTTTTTAAAAAATATACTATTGCCATCACAGCCCCCCTTGCCCAAATTTCACCGGCCTATAACAGTACAAAGCACGTTCGCCCTGGTCATCTAGTGGCAGTAAAAGGACACATTGCAGGAGACAGAATGAAGAAGTAGGCCCAATGTAATGTCATGCCCAATTCCTCAATGTGGGGTCCTTTTTATACAAATTAAAAGAGTGCCATCACAGCCCCCTTGCCCAAAATGCACCGTACAGAGCACTTTCACCCTGGTCATCTAGTGGCAGTTAAAGTGCACATTGCAGGAGACAGAGTTAAGAAGTAGGCCAAATGTAGTGGTGTGTGTCTCTGAGACTACAAATGCAGTGCTGCCAACCAATTCCTCAATGGGTACCTTTTTTAAAGATAGACTAGTGCCATTGCAGGCCCCTTGCCCAAAATTCACTGGCCTATAACAGTACTGAGCACGTTCACCCTGGTCATCTAGTGGCAGTTAAAGGACGCATTGCAGGAGACAGACTTAAAAAGTAGGCCCAATGTAATGTTCCTCAATGTGGGGTCCTGCTTTTACTAAATAAAATAGTGCCTTCACAGTCCCTGTGCCCAAAATTCACCTGCCTATAACAGTACAGAACACGTTCACCCTGGTCATCTAGTGGTTCTAGATGATGAGAATGAGGATAAGGAGGAGGATAACAACAAACAGACCAAATCTGGAAGCTTATACCCATGTGTGGTTGTGAAGAGGTGCGTGAGAATACACCTCCCCAAAAGAGAGAATGTATTTGAGGTTATTTTTCACTGTTTTCACTTTGTGATGTACAGAGGTCTTTCCCAATCCAGCCCTTGTTCATTTTTATAAGAGTCAGTCTGTCAGCATTTTCAGTTGATAGGCGGATGCGCTTATCTGTTATAATTCCACCAGCGGCAATAAAAACCCACTCTGACAGAACGCTAGCAGCAGGGCAGGCCAGGACTTCCAAGGCATAGAGAGCCAGTTCATGCCATGTGTCCAGCTTGGATACCCAATGATTAAAAGGCACAGAGGAATCACAGAGGACATTTTTACGATCTGCAAGGTACTCCCTCACCATCATCACAAACATTGCACTTCTTGTGACAGCACCCCTTGTCTCTGTGTCGTCACGATGGGAGGGTCTGAGAAAACTGTCCCAGAACTTGGCCATTGCTCCTCTGCCTGAGCTGGATTGCACTTCTATCTCTCTCGCTTGGACTCCTTGGTTGTACAACAAACTCTGACGTCTGCTGCCAGCGTTCTCACATGGGAATTTTCTAAGTAATTCTGCTACAAGTGCCCTCTGATACTGCAACATGTCCTCCTCTTCCTCATCCTCATCCTCCTCCTTCCTATCCTCAGGCCATCCTCGGTGAACAGACAGTATGACAGCTGTGCTTGTAGTACCGTCTATAGCGCATGAAAGTAGCTCCTGTTCTTCCTCCTCCTCCACCTCCTCCTCATTGACTACTAATCCACGATGAGAAGACATGAGCTTGGGCTGAGTGTAATCCCCCTGTATGGTTCCTTGCTCCATGTCCTTGTGCTCTGCCTGTAAAGCATCTTTAATTGTGAGCAGAGAGTTTTTCAGAATGCTGAGAAGCGAGATGGTGATGCTAATTATGGCATCATCGCCACTCAACATCTTGGTGCAGTCCTCAAAGTTTTGGACGATCGTACATATGTCGTACATCCATGTCCACTCCTGAGGTCTTATGTGTGGAGTCTGAACTGAATATTGATGGCCTTGTTAATGTTGGTAGTCAACAACTGCCCTCTTCTGCTCACAAAGCCTTTCCAACATAAGCAGTATAGAGTTCCAGCACGTGGGGACATCACACACCAGCCGGTGAGCTGGAATCTGCAAACGCTGCTGAAGCACGGCAAGGGCGGCTGAAGCTGTAGCTGACTTTCTAAAATGGGCAGACAGACAGCGTACTTTCACTAGCAAATCCGGCAGCTCTGGTTAGCTTTTCAGAAACCACGAGGTTAAGCACATGGGCCAAGCAAGGTACGTGTGTGAGCTCACCTTGCCTCAGAGCCGCCACCAGGTTATGGCCATTGTCACACATGACCATGCCTGGCTATAGGTTCAGCAGTGTTATCTAAACATCTGACTGCTCTTTCAGCGCTGCCCACAAATCTTCTGCATTGTGCGGTTTGTCACCTATGCAGATTAGCTTCAACACAGCCTGTTGCTGCTTGGCTGAGGCAGTGCTGAAATGCTTCCAGCTTCTGACTGATGTGTTGATTTCAGAGATGGAATAAGAAGAGGAGGAGGAGGTGCAGGAGCTGTAGACTGTGGGGGCAACACTGATTGACATAGGACCAGCAATCCTTGGCGTGGGGACAATGTGTTCCATGTAAAGGTCCGACTGGGTCCCAGCTTCCACTATGTTAACCCAATGTGCCGTCAGTGAGATCTACCATCCCTGCAAACAAGCACTTGTCCATGTGTCCGTGGTTAGATGGACTTTCCTTTTAACAGCATTGTTGAGGGCACGGGTAATGTTGTGGGACACATGCTGGTGTAATGCTGGTATGGCACACCGGGAGAAATAGTGGTAACTGGGGACCGAGTATCTTGGGACGGCCGCCAACATTAGGTTGTGGAAAGCTTCCATCTCAATGAACCTAAAAGGCAGCATTTCTAGTGCAAGAGAAACATTAGATCTAAAGACTGTGGCCTTTGGGGCTTTGGCTGGGTATTTCTGCTTGCATTCCAAAGACTTGGTTATAGATAACTGAAGGCTGTGCTGGGACAAGGACGTTGACAGGCTTGATGATGGTGCTGCTTGACTGTGGGCCACAACAGGTGCAGGGCTAGAGGCATCTTCACATGCACGGTGTACTGGGGATTGTCTTCTATTCAAAACAGTGGAAGAAGCAGTGGTGTGCCCTTCAGGCAGTGGTCCCGGAGCCTGGGGTTCGGCACACAAAGTTGGGTGCTTTGCTGCCATGTGCCTAATCATGCTGGTGGTGGTCAGTCTGGTTGTTTTGCTAGCCCTGCTGATGCGTGCATGGCAGGTGCTGCAAATGGCCTGTTTGGGGTTATCAGCAGAGTCTTTAAAAAATAACCAGACTCTCAGAAGATCCAACAGTTGGAATGGCAACTTCCCTCATGTTGGTGTTACAGGGAAGGGATGCACGCCTTCTGTCTGTGGCCACCACACTGCTTCTTCCTGCCTGTTGGGGTGAAATGCCTCCTTCCACATGTGTGCTGCTGACCTTGCTCTGCATGTCCTCCTGCCAGGTTGGGTCAGTCACTATGTCATCCACGACCTCGTCTTCCACATTCACACCCTGCCTCTCCTCCTGACTTTCTGCCAATTGTGTCTCATCATCGTCCACCTCCTCTGACACTTTCCCACCATCGCCTTTTCATGACCGCGGCTGGTCAAAGCTTTGGGCAGCTCTACATGCGATCTCACCTGTCCCCACTCAAGTTGAGTCATGGTGGGAGGAAGGAGGTTCAGGGTGAGGAATATCCGGGCCACACTCACGGCTACTCAGATTTGACCATGTGGAAGACATGGTGGTGGTGGTGGCTAAGTGACTGGAAGCAGTATCCGCTATCCAACCAACAACCATTTCACACTGCTCTGGCTTCAATAGTAGTGTGCTGCGGTCACCTAGAAACTGGGACAGGAAGGGTGAGCGAGAAGATGTGGGTCTCTTGTTGTTGCCCAATTTCTCCTTGGCCACGGCCTCGTCCTCTGCATGCACCATCATCATCATGTCCACTTCCCCATCCCTTGCCCCTTGCCTTAACCATTTTAAATGCATTACTGCACTATTTCAAATGCTCAACACAAATATATTTATTAGTAGCAAAATAATATCTGATCAGTATGCCTGCAAATCTACGATTTTTCAAACCCAAACACCAGGCTGGCCTCAGCCTGATATAACAGACTGTATTAAATTTTGGGGGGCTTTTTTGTGAAGTTAATTTCTGCAAAAAAGTGCTGTATGTAAGTAAAGAAACAGACAGCAAAAAAGGGGTCCACCGGCCTGCAATACCCAAACTTGAAGCATGCAGATATAAGAGGGCTGTCACAGAAATTCCACACTGGCAAATATGTGGCCTTTTTATAGTTTTGGAAGCTAAATAGTTCTGTCTATAATTAGAGTATCAGACAGCAAAAAAAGTGGTCCACCAGCCTACAATACCCAAACTTGGAGCATGCATGTACATGAGGGCTGTCACAGAAATATTGCACTGGCAAATATGTGGCCTTTTTATAATTTTGGAAGCTAAATACTGCTGTATAGAATTAGAGCATCAGACAGCAAAAAAAATGGTACACCGGCCTACAGTGACCAAACTTGGAGCACGCAGATATATGAGGGCTGTTACGGAAATACCACACTGGCAAATATGTGGCCTTTTTATATTTTTTTTATGCCAAATAGTGCTGTATATAATTTGAGCAACAGACAGCAAAAAAAGTGGTACACCGTCCTACAATGACCAAACTTGGAGCACGCAGATATATGAGGGCTGTCATGGAAATACCACACTGGCAAATGTGTGGCCTTTTTATAATTTTGGAAGCTAAATAGTGCTGAATAAAATTAGATTATCAGACAACAAAAAAAGTGGTCCACCAGCCTACAATGACTAAACTTGGAGCACGCAGATATATGAGGGCTGTCACGGAAATACCACACTGGCAAATATGTAGCCTTTTTATAATTTTGGAAGCGAAATAATGCTGTATAGAATTAGAGTATCAGACAGCAAAAGAATGGGTCCACCGGCCTACAATGACCAAACTTGGAGCACACAGATATATGAGGGCTCTCACGGAAATACCACACTGGCAAATATGTGTCCTTTTTACATTTTTTTTACGCTAAATAGTGTTCTATATAATTTGAGTAACAGACAGCAAAAAAAGTGGTACACCGGCCTACATTGCACAAACTTGGAGCACGCAGATATAAGAGGGCTGTTACGGAAATACTACACTGGCAAATATGTGGCCTTTTTATAATTTTGGAAGCTTAATACTGTTGTATAGAATTACATATATAATCTGACAAAGGAGTTACACAACTGCCAATTAAGGTATAAAAAGATAATAGCATTTATTTAGTTAACATCATAAAAATTCAAATGCATTACAAAATAATCAGTCACAATAGAGTCATAGTGGAGTAACTATGTGAATAACGGATACGGGTAACAGGCACCATATACCACACCGAAGGTCAACGACTGGAGGTCACAGGTTCAACAAACACAGTATATTATGAACATTTACACAATGCTAGTCCCACTGCGGACCCTCTACCAATAGTAAATCCATAGACATGTAAAGGACTGGACCTCACCCATTTCAGTCGTGGTGTGTATGTGGCAGCGCCAGCCCCTACGCGCGTTTCGCGTAGGCTTCTTCGAGGGGCTGTGCTGCGTGTTTCACTGACATAGATTTTATAGGGCCACTGCACCTGAAGTTAATAGCGGGACTTAGTGAACGGCGCATGCACCAGTGACATCGGCGCCGGAACTAGCATCACCGCTCGGCTGTCCGGGCTGAGCGAGAAGCCAGGGAGCCATAACCATGGCAACCATGACTCACACACCTGACCCAATGGACGCCGGCGGCGATGCACCATCACTACGACGTCACAGTCTTGCGCACAAGTCCCGGAAAGAAGAACACTGAGAGCGGGTATAGGTATATATAACGCAGTGAAAACTACATACAGTGAAGGGGCTAAAGTGCAGAGTGCTGTGCAAAATATTTATATACCACCGTAATAATTAAATATTTAATATACAAATCATTAAGCATAATATAATACATAGAACAAAGACATAAATAACATCATCAACGGGTGATATAGAAAAATCCATAGACGTAATAAACTTCTCCAAAAGTGTGTTGTGGATATATGGATAAATATAATTCCCACTTTCAGACTCTCATGTCATGATGCGGTGGACGTCAATAACAATAGTATTCCCATCATGAATAACTAGAAGTAAAATAACAAATAACATGTAAATAAAAACATAAACAAACACACGGAAACATTAAAATCTAAGTCCAGATACTTTTGTGTGATGCTAAAGGAAAGAGGCAAAGCTATTCTGCTCATTAAGTCCAAAAGGAACCAATGTGTTTAGGACATTAATCCACCTGCATTCACGCTGACATAGCAGGCGTTTCATATCTCCGCCTCTAATGCCAGTGTGGATCCTATCAATGCCCCACACTTTTAAGTAGTTAGGGTTGCATTTATGTTTTTCCCTAAAATGTCTCGGGATTGTTTTTAAATTTTTGACATCAGTCTCATCCCTTGCGGCTATGATCTCTCTCACGTGCTCCCGTGTTCTCACACGTAGCTCCCTGGATGTGAGCCCTATATAAATAAGGTCACACGTACATCTTGCATAATATATAACAAATGTGCTTTTACAAGATATAAACTCCTTGATTTTAAACTCATGTGTCCCATCTGAGGATGTGAATGATATGGCTCTCTGCTGATTTCTACTAGCCATGCAATCCATGCAAGGAAAGAAACCATCCCTTGGTTTATTTACTCCAAAAATTTAGAGGGGTCTCGCCACATAATGACTCTTGACGAGTATATCACGCAGATTTTGGCTGCGCCTAGCTGTCATCAGTGGATTTTTTGATAGATGCTGATTAAGAACTGGGTCCGTTTTCAGAACAGGCCAGTGTTTTAATAAAATTGACCGTATTTCTTACCAACTTGAATTAGAGGTGGTGATAAACCTAGTAACCCCTTGCTGTCCATTTTTGCCCCTCTTTTTGTTTACAGACACATGATGGCAATGGTCCTGGGATAGTAAAGAGGTCCTATTAGTGCGTTTGGCCCTCTTGTAGCCTTTTTTGATACATCTCTTACTGTAGCCACGTTCACTAAATCTCTCCCCAAGGTCCACCGCCTGACGCTCAAAAGCCTCTTCAGAAGTACATATTCTCCTCATCCGGAGAAATTGGCCCACAGGTACAGCCCTGATGGTTGAGCTCATGTGCGCGGAAGACGCGTGAAGTAACGCATTCACTGAGGTCTCTTTCCTATCTACATCTGTACCTAGTGAGCCATCAGGCTGTACCTGTATTCTAAGGTCAAGGAAAGAAATTTCCTTAGGATGCCAAGAGTAGGTGAGTCTGATGTTAAAGTTGTTGCGGTTCAACAAATAAATCCAAATCACTGACCGATCCCTGCCAAATAAAGAAGATGTCATCTATGAAGCGGTACCAACCAAGGATTTGGGGGGCGGCATGTGCGTCATCTTGAAAAATGTCCCTCTCCCAAAATCCCAAAAATAAATTTGCATATGAGGGCGCACATGCCGCCCCCATCGCGGTCCCCCGCTTCTGCAGGAAAAATCGGTCTTTAAACGTAAAAAAATTATGTTCCAGGATGAACCGCAATAAGTCCAACACCAGATCTCTGACATCCGGATCTAAATTACTCGACTCCAGAAAAAAGGCTGCCGCCCTCATGCCATCCTCATGATCGATGCACGTGTATAAGGTTTCCACGTCAACCGTCATGAGGAGCATGTCAGGCTCAATATGCAGGCCATCCAGACGACTAAGGATGTCCGTAGTGTCTCTGACATAGGAGGGCAACGTCTTCACCTGTGATCTAAGATAGTAATCAATATATTTACACAGTGGTTCGTTAAGCCCCCCTATGCCAGAGACAATCGGACGTCCTGGAGGGTTCTGAGCATCTTTGCGGACCTTGGGGAGAAGATAGAAAGTGGGTACACATGGAAATTCTACAGTCAAACCATCCCGTAGCTTTTTAGTAATGACCCCTCTCTCAAATGCTATTTCCAAAATATTACACACCTGTGCCTGGAAATTTTTACATGGGTTCTCATTTAACATAATGTAAGTTTCCTTGTCCCTCAGCTGTCTAAAAACCTCCCTCTCATATTTCTCAACTGGCCAGACTACCACATTTCCCCCCTTGTCCGCCGGTTTTATAACCACATCACTCCTAGTTTGTAACTGTACAAGAGCCTGTTTTTGGTTATAAGTGAGATTATTATCCCTCTTGGTTCCACTTAATTTTTTGAAATCCTCCGTCACTAATCTGGTGAATATATCCACTTGTGGTACCAGCGACAAGGGGGGAAAAGTGGCAGATCTGGGAGCAATAGGCGGAGGAGAAATACCTGGAAGTTCCGGGAGTGCCTCGGTCTCTAACTCTTCCAAGATGTGAAGAGTCTCTTGTTCGGTTATTGAGGTTGAATCTGAGGATGACCCATGCTTAGACTGTAAAAGTTTCAGTACCAACTTCCTTGAAAATAAATTTAGGTCTTTTAACCCCTTTCTGACATCTGACGTACTATCCCGTCGAGGTGGGGTGGGCCCATATGACCACCGACAGGATAGTACGTCATACGCGATCGGCCGCGCTCACGGGGGGAGCGCGGCCGATCGCGGCCGGGTGTCAGCTGCATATCACAGCTGACATCCGGCACTATGTGCCAGGAGCGGTCACGGACCGCCCCCGGCACATTAACCCCCGGCGGTATAGGGAAGCATCGCGCAGGGAGGGGGCTCTGTTGTGAATTCTGTTTGTGGGCTCCCCCGGTGGTGTTTTATGGTATTGCCACTTATTTGCCTTCTTCTATCCTTGATCACCTGTTGACACCCATTAGGGGAGTTTCCTATTTAAGGCTGCTTGGCTGCTGGTCCGATGCCGGCCAACAATGTATCAGTAGCATTCTGTTGCATTCTCCTGCCTCAAGTTCCAGTTCAGCTAAGTTGAATTTTGTTCCTAGTTAATGTTATTTTTTGTCCAGCTATCTGCAATGTGACTCTCTGCAGCTGGAAGCTCTCGTGGACTGAAATTGCCACTCCAGTGGCATGAGTTGTCACTGGAGTTTTAAAGTAATTTCAGGATGGTGTTTTTGAGTAGTGTTTTGAAGTTGACCGTGAAGTAACTCTTTCCTGTACTTCTGCTATCTAGTAAGCGGACCTCACTGTGCTAAATCTGCTGTTCATCCTACGTATGTCTTTTCCTCTTGACTCACCGTCAATATTTGTGGGGGCCTGCTATCTCCTTTTGGGGTTCATCTCTGGAGGTAAGGCAGGCCTGTATATTCCTCTGATAGGGGTAGTTAGATCTCCGGCTGGCGCGTGGTGTCTAGGGCATCGTAGGAAACACTCCCCGGCTACTTCCAGTGTTGTGTCAGGTTCAGGTCACGGTCACTTTAGTTTCCATCACCCGAGAGCTAGTCCGTTTGTTATTTTTGATTTCCCTGCCATTGGGAAAATCATAACAGTTTGGCCGGCCCCCATGTGTTAAAACTATGCACTAAAGCAGGAAAGGATATGAAAAGGGTTTTTTTTCCTTCTGTGTTTGGAAAGTGCACCTTAGTGCTTATTTGTACTCCTTGCTTAAACTGCAGTCTTCAGCCTTTTTTTTTTTTCCTCTCCTCTTAATCTTTGAATGGCTTTGGTTACACCTGTTTGAATCATGGATCCACAGAGTTTGGTTGCAGGTCTGAATAACCTGGCTTCAAAGGTCCAGAACTTACAAGATTTTGTTATACGTGCTCCAATGTCTGAACCTAAGATCCCTATGCCTGAATTTTTTACCGGAGACAGATCCCGTTTTTTGAATTTCAGAGAGAATTGTAAATTGTTTTTGTCTCTGAAATCTCACTCTGCTGGTGATCCTGCGCAACAGGTTAAAATTGTTATTTCTCTATTGCGGGGTGACCCACAAAGTTGGGCATTTGCATTGTCGCCAGGGGATCCTGCGTTATTAAATGTAGATGCGTTTTTTCTGGCTTTGGGGTTGCTTTATGAAGAACCTAATTTAGAGATTTTGGCTGAGAAAGCCTTGATAGCTCTTTCCCAAGGGCAAGATGAAGCTGAGATATACTGCCAGAAGTTTCGTAAATGGTCGGTACTTACTAAATGGAATGAGTGCACTCTAGCAGCTAATTTCAGAGAAGGTCTCTCTGATGCCGTGAAGGATGTCATGGTGGGGTTCCCTGTGCCTACAGGTCTGAATGATGCCATGAAATTGGCTATCCAGATTGATCGGCGTTTACGGGAGCGCAAATCTGTGCACCATATGGCGGTATCTTCTGAGCAAAAATCTGTGCACCATATGGCGGTATCTTTTGAGCAAAAACCAGTGCACCATATGGCGGTATCTTCTGAGCAAAAACCTGTGCACCATATGGCGGTATCTTCTGAGCAAAAACCTGTGCATCATTTGGCGGTGACCTCTGAAAAGGCACCAGAGCATATGCAATGCGATAGTGTATTGTCTAGAGGCGAACGACAGAATTACAGGCGCAAAAATGGGTTGTGCTTCTATTGTGGAGATCCAGCTCATGTTATATCAGCATGCTCTAAACGCATAAAGAAGGTTGATAAAAAGGTTGATAAATCTTTTTCTATGGGTACCTTGCAGTCTAAATTTCTTTTGTCCGTGACATTGATTTGTACTTTATCATCTGTTACTGTGGATGCTTATGTGGATTCTGGCGCCGCTCTGAGTCTCATGGATTGGTCCTTTGCCAAGCGTTGTGGGTTTGATTTAGAGCCTCTGGAGGTTTCTATTCCCTTAAAGGGTATTGATTCTACACCTTTGGCTAGCAATAAACCACAATATTGGACACAAGTGACTATGCATCTTTCCCCAGACCATCAGGAGATTATTCGTTTCCTTGTGTTATATAATCTACATGACGTATTAGTACTTGGATTACCATGGTTACAAATTCATAATCCAGTCTTGGACTGGAGATCAATGTCTGTGCTGAGTTGGGGATGTCGGGGGATTCATGGGGATGCACCTTTGGTTCCCATTTCTTCATCTACTCCCTCTGAGATCCCAGCATTTCTGTCAGATTTTTATGATGTCTTTCAGGAGCCTAAAACTGATTCTCTCCCCCCTCACAGAGAGTGTGACTGCGCTATTGAGTTGATTCCCGGTAGTAAATTTCCTAAGGGTCGCTTGTTTAATTTGTCTATACCTGAACATACTGCTATGCGGGAGTATATCAGAGAATCTTTGGAAAAGGGTCATATTCGCCCCTCTTTGTCTCCATTGGGGGCAGGGTTTTTCTTTGTGGGTAAAAAGGATGGTTCATTGAGACCTTGTATCGACTATCGACTTCTGAATAAGATTACTGTTAAATACCAGTACCCGTTACCTTTACTGACTGATCTTTTTGCTCGTATAAAGGGGGCGAAGTGGTTCACTAAGATCGATCTACGTGGTGCGTATAATTTGGTGCGGATTAAGCAGGGGGATGAGTGGAAGACCGCATTTAATACGCCTGAAGGCCATTTTGAGTATTTGGTAATGCCTTTCGGTCTCGCGAATGCCCCTTCCGTTTTTCAGTCCTTTATGCACGATATTTTCCGTGAATATCTGGATAAATTTATGATTGTGTATTTGGATGATATTTTGATTTTTTCGGAGGACTGGGAATCTCATGTTCAACAGGTCAGGAGAGTTTTTCAGGTTTTACGAGCTAATTCTCTATTTGTGAAGGGCTCAAAGTGTATTTTTGGGGTTCAGAGAATTTCCTTTCTGGGATATATTTTTTCCCCTTCATCTATGGAGATGGACCCTGTTAAGGTTCAGGCTATTTGTGATTGGATACAACCTACTTCTCTAAAGAGTCTTCAGAAATTCTTGGGATTTGCTAATTTCTATCGCCGATTCATAGCGGGTTTTTCTGCCATTGCTAAACCTTTGACTGATTTGACCAAGAAGGGTGCTGATGTTGCTAATTGGTCCTCTGCGGCTGTGGAGGCCTTTCGGGAGCTTAAGCGCCGCTTTTCTTCTGCTCCTGTGTTGCGCCAGCCTGATGTTTCGCTCCCGTTCCAGGTTGAAGTAGATGCTTCCGAGATCGGAGCAGGTGCAGTTTTGTCGCAGAAAGGTCCTGACTGCTCAGTGATGAGACCATGTGCGTTTTTCTCTCGAAAGTTTTCGCCCGCTGAGCGAAATTATGATGTTGGAAATCGGGAGCTCTTGGCCATGAAGTGGGCATTTGAGGAGTGGCGTCATTGGCTTGAGGGTGCTAGACACCAGGTGGTGGTCTTGACTGACCACAAAAATCTAATTTATCTTGAGTCAGCCAGGCGTCTGAATCCTAGACAGGCGCGCTGGTCGTTGTTTTTCTCTCGATTTAACTTTGTGGTCTCATATCTGCCTGGGTCTAAGAATGTGAGGGCGGATGCCCTCTCTAGGAGTTTTGAGCCTGACTCGCCTGGTGATTCCGAACCTACTGGCATCCTGAAGGATGGGGTGATATTGTCAGCTGTCTCCCCAGACCTGCGGCGCTCTTTGCAGGAGTTTCAGGTGGATAGGCCTGATCGCTGTCCGCCTGGTAGACTGTTTGTCCCTGATGACTGGACCAGTAGAGTTATTTCGGAGGTTCACTCTTCTGCGTTGGCAGGTCATCCTGGAATTTTTGGCACCAGGGATCTGGTGTCTAGGTCCTTCTGGTGGCCTTCCTTGTCTCGAGATGTACGTATTTTTGTGCAGTCTTGTGATGTTTGTGCTCGGGCTAAGCCCTGCTGTTCCCGGGCCAGCGGGTTGTTGTTGCCCTTGCCTATTCCTAAGAGGCCTTGGACGCACATCTCTATGGACTTTATTTCTGACCTTCCTGTTTCTCGAAGGATGTCCGTCATCTGGGTGGTGTGTGACCGTTTTTCCAAGATGGTTCACTTGGTACCTTTGCCCAAATTGCCCTCCTCCTCTGAGCTGGTCCCTCTATTTTTTCAGAATGTTGTGCGTTTGCATGGTATTCCTGAGAATATAGTTTCTGACAGGGGTACTCAGTTTGTGTCTAGATTTTGGCGGGCGTTCTGTGCCAGGATGGGCATCGACTTGTCGTTTTCGTCTGCATTCCATCCTCAGACTAATGGCCAGACTGAGCGTACTAATCAGACCTTGGAGACTTACTTGAGGTGTTTTGTGTCCGCTGATCAGGACGATTGGCTTGATTTTTTGCCATTGGCAGAGTTTGCCCTTAACAATCGGGCCAGTTCTGCCACTTTGGTTTCTCCATTTTTTTGTAATTCAGGGTTTCACCCTCGCTTTTCGTCCGGTCAATTGGAGTCTTCGGATTGTCCTGGAGTAGATGCTGTGGTTGATAGAATGCATCAGATTTGGGGACAGGTTGTGGACAATCTGAAGTTGTCCCAGGAGAAGACTCAACAGTTCACTAATCGTCATCGGCGTGTCGGTCCTCGTCTTTGTGTTGGGGACCTGGTTTGGTTGTCTTCTCGATTTGTTCCTATGAAGGTCTCGTCTCCTAAGTTTAAGCCTCGGTTTATCGGCCCTTATAGGATTCTGGAGGTTCTCAATCCTGTGTCCTTTCGTTTGGACCTCCCAGCATCTTTTACTATTCATAATGTTTTTCATCGGTCATTATTGCGGAGGTATGAGGTGCCGGTTGTTCCGTCTGCTGATCCTCCTGCTCCTGTGCTGGTTGAGGGTGAGTTGGAGTATGTGGTAGAAAAGATCTTGGACTCCCGTGTTTCCAGACGGAAACTTCAGTATCTGGTTAAGTGGAAAGGCTATGGTCAGGAGGATAATTCTTGGGTGACAGCATCTGATGTTCATGCTCCTGATTTGGTTCGTGCATTCCATAGTGCTCATCCAGATCGCCCTGGTGGTTCTGGTGAGGGTTCGGTGCCCCCTCCTTAAGGGGGGGGTACTGTTGTGAATTCTGTTTGTGGGCTCCCCCGGTGGTGTTTTATGGTATTGCCACTTATTTGCCTTCTTCTATCCTTGATCACCTGTTGACACCCATTAGGGGAGTTTCCTATTTAAGGCTGCTTGGCTGCTGGTCCGATGCCGGCCAACAATGTATCAGTAGCATTCTGTTGCATTCTCCTGCCTCAAGTTCCAGTTCAGCTAAGTTGAATTTTGTTCCTAGTTAATGTTATTTTTTGTCCAGCTATCTGCAATGTGACTCTCTGCAGCTGGAAGCTCTCGTGGACTGAAATTGCCACTCCAGTGGCATGAGTTGTCACTGGAGTTTTAAAGTAATTTCAGGATGGTGTTTTTGAGTAGTGTTTTGAAGTTGACCGTGA
Source organism: Ranitomeya variabilis (assembly GCF_051348905.1). Lineage (NCBI taxonomy): Eukaryota > Metazoa > Chordata > Amphibia > Anura > Dendrobatidae > Ranitomeya > Ranitomeya variabilis. The sequence goes on from NC_135232.1 coordinate 570,954,508, forward strand.
AGTAACTCTTTCCTGTACTTCTGCTATCTAGTAAGCGGACCTCACTGTGCTAAATCTGCTGTTCATCCTACGTATGTCTTTTCCTCTTGACTCACCGTCAATATTTGTGGGGGCCTGCTATCTCCTTTTGGGGTTCATCTCTGGAGGTAAGGCAGGCCTGTATATTCCTCTGATAGGGGTAGTTAGATCTCCGGCTGGCGCGTGGTGTCTAGGGCATCATAGGAAACACTCCCCGGCTACTTCCAGTGTTGTGTCAGGTTCAGGTCACGGTCACTTTAGTTTCCATCACCCGAGAGCTAGTCCGTTTGTTATTTTTGATTTCCCTGCCATTGGGAAAATCATAACAGGGCTCCCTGCGGGCTTCCCTGAGACCCCCGCAGCAACGCGATGTGATCACGTTGCTCCGAGGGTCTCCTACCTCCCTCCTCGCCACAGGTCCCGGATCCAAGATGGCCGCGGCATCCGGGTCCTGCAGGGAGGGAGGTGGCTTACCGAGTGCCTGCTCAGAGCAGGCGCTGGTAAGCCTGCAGCACTGCACAGCAGATCGCCGATCTGACAGAGTGCTGTGCACACTGTCAGATCACCGATCTGTAATGTCCCCCCCTGGGACAAAGTAAAAAAGTTAAAAAAAAAATTTTCCACATGTGTAAAAAAATAAATACAAAATAAATTCCTAAATAAAGAAAAAAATATATATATTATTCCCATAAATACATTTTTTATCTAAATAAAAAAAAAAAACAATAAAAGTACACATATTTAGTATTGTTGCGTCCGTAACGACCCAACCTATAAAACTGTCCCACTAGTTAACCCCTTCAGTAAACACCGTGAGAAAAAAAAAAAAACGAGGCAAAAAACAACGCTTTAGTACCATACTGCTGAACAAAAAGTGGAATAACACGCGATCAAAAAGACAGATATAAATAACCATGGTACCGCTGAAAACGTCATCTTGTCCCGCAAAAAACGAGCCACCATACAGCATCATCAGCAAAAAAATAAAAAAGTTATAGTCCTGAGAATAAAGCGATACTTAAATAATTATTTTTTCCATAAAATAGCTTTTATCGTATAAAAGCGCCAAAACATAAAAAATAATATAAATGAGGTATCGCTGTAATCGTACTGACCCGAAGAATAAAACTGCTTTATCAATTTTACCAAACGCCGAACGGTATAAACGCCTCCCCCAAAAGAAATTCAAGAATAGCTGTTTTTTGATCATTCTTCCTCACAAAAATCGGAATAAAAAGCGATCAAAAAATGTCATGTGCCCAAAAATATTACCAATAAAAACGTCAACTTGTCCCGCAAAAAACAAGACCTCACATGACTCTGTGGACTCAAATATGGAAAAATTATAGCTTTCAAAATGTGGTAACGCAAAAAATATTTTTTGCAATAAAAAGCGTCTTTCATTGTGTGACGGCTGCCAATCATAAAAATCCGCTAAATAACCCGCTATAAAAGTAAATCAAACCCCCCTTCATCACCCCCTTAGTTAGGGAAAAATAAAAAATAAAAAAAATAAATTTATTTCCATTTTCCCATTAGGGTTAGGGTTAGGGCTAGGGTTAGGGTTAGGGCTAGGGTTAGGGCTAGGGTTAGAGTTAGGGCTAGGGTTAGGGCTAGGGTTATTGCTAGGGTTAGGGTTAGGGCTAGGGTTAGGGCTAGGATTAGGGCTAGGGTTATTGCTAGGGTTAGGGCTAGGGTTAGGGCTAGGGTTATTGCTAGGGTTAGGGCTAGGGTTAGGGCTAGGGTTAGGGCTAGGGTTATTGCTAGGGTTAGGGCTAGGGTTAGGGCTAGGGTTAGGGCTAGGGTTAAGGCTACAGTTAGGGTTGGGGCTAAAGTTAGGGTTAGGGTTTGGATTACATTTACGGTTGGGAATAGGGTTGGGATTAGGGTTAGGGGTGTGTCAGGGTTAGGGGTGTGGTTAGGGTCACCGTTTGGATTAGGGTAAGGGGTGTGTTTGGATTAGGGTTTCAGTTATAATTGGGGGGTTTCCACTGTTTAGGCACATCAGGGGCTCTCCAAACGGGACATGGCATCCGATCTCAATTCCAGACAATTCTGCGTTGAAAAAGTAAAACAGTGCTCCTTCCCTTCAGAGCTCTCCCGTGTACCCAAACAGGGGTTTACCCCAACATATGGGGTATCGGTGTACTCAGGACAAATTGGACAACATCTTTTGGGGTCCAATTTCTCCTGTTACCCTTGGGAAAATACAAAACTGGGGGCTAAAAAATAAGTTTTGTGGGAAAAAAAGGATTTTTTATTTTCATGGCTCTGCGTTGTAAACTGTAGTGAAACACTTGGGGGTTCAAAGTTTTCACAACACATCTAGATAAGTTCCTTGGGGGGTCTAATTTCCAATATGGGGTCACTTGTGGGGGGTTTCTACTGTTTAGGTACATCAGGGGCTCTGCAAATGCAACGTGACGCCTGCAGACCAATCCATCTAAGTCTGCATTCCAAACGGCGCTCCTTCCTGTTATGATCCCAATGGTAGAGGATCTCAGGGTTTTCAGCAAAGTCTGCAAACATAAAAAACCAGCTCATAGGGAGGTGGTAACTAAGCTGACCGCATATCTGATCCTAGCCCACAACTAATAGCAGCCGGGGAACGTACCTACGTTGGTTCTAGACGTCTCGCGCCAGCCGGAGAACTAACTAACCCTTTCAGAGAAAATCAGACCTCACTTGCCTCAAGAGAAAGGTACCCCAAAGTAAAGACACGCCCCCAACAAATAATAACGGTGAGGTAAGAAGAAAGGACAAACGTAAGTATGAACTAGATTCAGCAAAGAGAGGCCCACTATATAATAGCAGAAATATAGAAAGCGGACTTATGCGGTCAGCGAAAAACCCTACAAAAATATCCACGCTGAATATCCAAGAACCCCCGCACCGACTAACGGTGTGGGGGGAGAATATCAGCCCCCTTAGAGCTTCCAGCAAAATCAGGAATCACATTATGAACAAGCTGGACAAAAAACAGAACAATGCAAATGAACCAAAATAAGAAAGCAGGACTTAGCTTATCTTGCAAAAATCAGGACCAGTAGACAGGAGCAACCAGACAAGGACTGATTACATTGATGCCAGGCAATGGACTAAGAATCCAGGAAGTTTAAATAGGAACACCCAGGGTCTAACGAACCAGGTGACTACCAACCTGGGGAAAGAAAATCCAAGAGCCATACCGCTAGTGACCACAAGAGGGAGCCAAAAAGTATAGTTCACAACAGTACCCCCCCTTTAAGGAGGGGTCACCGAACCCTCACCACGACCACCAGGGTGATCAGGATGGGCAGCATGAAAGGCACGAACCAAATCGGCTGCATGAACATCAGAAGCGACCACCCAGGAATTATCTTCCTGACCATAGCCCTTCCATTTGACCAGATACTGAAGCCTCCGTCTGGAGAGATGAGAATCTAAGATCTTCTCCACCACATACTCCAACTTGCCCTCAACCAAGACCGGAGCAGGAGGGTCAACAGCAGGAACCACAGGCACAATGTACCGCCGCAACAGAGACCTATGGAACACATTGTGAATGGCAAACGACACAGGAAGATCCAAACGAAAAGACACCGGATTAAGGACCTCCAATATTCTATAAGGACCAATAAAGCGAGGCTTAAAATTAGGAGAGGAAACCTTCAGAGGGACATACCGAGAAGACAACCAAACCAAATCCCCAACATTGGGGGGTGGGGTTAGAACAGTTAGTAATTTAAGAAAGAATAGAGGTAAAGAGAGTAACATAAAGTGCATGTATACTAATGCCAGAAGCCTCGCCAACAAAATGGACGAATTAGAACTAATGTTGTTGGAGCATAATTATGACATGGTGGGGATATCTGAGACGTGGCTGGATGAGAGCCATGACTGGGCTGTTAACTTGCAGGGCTATAGCCTGTTCAGAAATGACCGTACAGATAAGCGAGGGGGAGGGGTATGTCTATATGTAAAATCTTCCTTAAAACCCATCCTGCGTGATAATATAGGTGAATCTAATGAAAATGTAGAGTCCCTGTGGGTGGAGATAAGGGGAGGGGGAAAAAATAATAAATTACTGATAGGGGTTTGTTATAAATCTCCAAAAATAATGGAAGCAATGGAGAATATCCTCGTAAAGCAAATAGATGAAGCTGCGACTCAAGGAGAAGTCATTATTATGGGGGACTTCAACTACCCTGAAATAGATTGGGGAACAGAAACCTGCAGTTCCAGCAAAGGTAATCGGTTTTTGACAACTATGAGAGACAATTACCTTTCACAACTGGTTCAGGACCCAACAAGGAGGGGGGCACTGCTAGACCTAATATTAACCAACAGGCCAGACCGCATATCAAATATAAGGGTTGGGGGTCACTTGGGGAATAGTGATCACAAAATAATAAGTTTTCATGTAACCTTTAATAAGATGGGTAGTAGGGGGGTGACAAGGACACTAAACTTCAGGAGGGCAAATTTCCAATGGATGAGAGAGGATCTTGGTGCAATTAACTGGGACGATATCCTGAGACACAAAAATACACAAAGAAAATGGGAGACATTTATTAGCATCCTGGATAGGACCTGTGCACAGTATATACCGTATGGGAATAAACATACTAGAAATAGGAGGAAACCAATATGGCTAAATAGAGCTGTAAGGGGCGCAATAAGGGACAAAAAGAAAGCATTTAGAGAATTAAAGGAAGTAGGTAGTGAGGAGGCATTAAATAAATACAGAAAATTAAATAAATTCTGTAAAAAGCAAATCAAGGCAGCAAAGATTGAGACAGAGAGACTCATTGCCAGAGAGAGTAAAAATAATCCCAAAATATTCTTTAACTATATAAATAGTAAGAAACTAAAAAATGACAGTGTTGGCCCCCTTAAAAATAGTCTGGGTGAAATGGTGGATGAGGATGGGGAAAAAGCCAATATGCTAAATGACTTTTTTTCATCAGTATTTACAAAAGAAAATCCCATGGCAGACAAAATGACTAGTGATAAAAATTCCCCATTAAATGTCACCTGCTTAACCCAGCAGGAAGTACAGCGGCGTCTAAAAATAACTAAAATTGACAAATCTCCGGGCCCGGATGGGATACACCCCCGAGTACTGCAGGAACTAAGTACAGTCATTGATAGACCATTATTTTTAATCTTTAAAGACTCCATAATAACAGGGTCTGTACCACAGGACTGGCGTATAGCAAATGTGGTGCCAATATTCAAAAAAGGGGCAAAAACTGAACTCGGTAATTATAGGCCAGTAAGCTTAACCTCTACTGTGGGTAAAATCCTGGAGGGCATTCTAAGGGATGCTATGCTGGAGTATCTGAAGAGGAATAACCTCATGACCCAGTATCAGCACGGGTTTACTAGGGACCGTTCATGTCAGGCTAATTTGATCAGCTTCTATGAAGAGGTAAGTTCCGGACTGGACCAAGGGAACCCAGTGGACGTAGTATATATGGACTTTTCCAAAGCTTTTGATACGGTGCCACACAAAAGGTTGTTACATAAAATGAGAGTAATGGGGATAGGGGAAAATATGTGTAAGTGGGTTGAGAGCTGGCTCAGGGATAGGAAACAAAGGGTGGTTATTAATGGAGCACACTCGGACTGGATCACGGTTAGCAGTGGGGTACCACAGGGGTCAGTATTGGGCCCTCTTCTTTTTAACATATTTATTAATGACCTTGTAGGGGGCATTCAGAGTAGAATTTCAATATTTGCAGATGACACTAAACTCTGCAGGGTAATCAATACAGGGGAGGACAATTTTATATTACAGGATGATTTATGTAAACTAGAAGCTTGGGCTGATAAATGGCAAATGAGCTTTAATGGGGATAAATGTAAGGTCATGCACTTGGGTAGAAGTAATAAGAATTATAACTATGTGCTTAATTCTAAAACTCTGGGCAAAACCGTCAATGAAAAAGACCTGGGTGTATGGGTGGATGACAAACTCATATTCAGTGGCCAGTGTCAGGCAGCTGCTACAAAGGCAAATAAAATAATGGGATGTATTAAAAGAGGCATAGATGCTCATGAGGAGAACATAATTTTACCTCTATACAAGTCACTAGTTCGACCACACTTAGAATACTGTGCACAGTTCTGGTCTCCGGTGTATAAGAAAGACATAGCTGAACTGGAGCGGGTGCAGAGAAGAGCGACCAAGGTTATTAGAGGACTGGGGGGTCTGCAAAACCAAGATAGGTTATTACACTTGGGGTTATTTAGTTTGGAAAAACGAAGACTAAGGGGTGATCTTATTTTAATGTATAAATATATGAGGGGACAGTACAAAGACCTTTCTGATGATCTTTTTAATCATAGACCTGAGACAGGGACAAGGGGGCATCCTCTACGTCTGGAGGAAAGAAGGTTTAAGCATAATAACAGACGCGGTTTCTTTACTGTAAAAGCAGTGAGACTATAAAACTCTCTGCCGTATGATGTTGTAATGAGTGATTCATTAATTAAATTTAAGAGGGGACTGGATACCTTTCTGGAAAAGTATAATGTTACAGGGTATATACACTAGATTCCTTGATAAGGCGTTGATCCAGGGAACTAGTCTGATTGCCGTATGTGGAGTCGGGAAGGAATTTTTTTCCCCATGGTGGAGTTACTCTTTGCCACATGGGGTTTTTTTGCCTTCCCCTGGATCAACATGTTAGGGCATGTTAGGTTAGGCTATGGGTTGAACTAGATGGACTTACAGTCTTCCTTCAACCTTAATAACTATGTAACTATGTAACTATGTAACACGAAGTCGGGGACCCACACCGCGGCGGCGGTTGGCAAAACGCTGAGCCTTCTCCTGTGACAACTTCAAGTTGTCCACCACATGATTCCAAGTCCGCTGCAACCTATCAACCACGGAATCCACCCCAGGACAGTCAGAAGGCTCAACATGACCTGAGGAGAAACGAGGATGAAAACCAGAGTTGCAGAAAAATGGCGAAACCAAAGTAGCGGAACTAGCCCGATTATTGAGGGCAAACTCAGCCAATGGCAAGAAGGTCACCCAATCATCCTGATCCGCAGAAACAAAACATCTCAAATAAGCCTCCAGTGTTTGATTAGTTCGCTCCGTTTGGCCATTAGTCTGAGGATGAAAGGCAGACGAGAACGACAGATCAATGCCCATCTTAGCACAAAAAGATCGCCAGAATCTGGACACAAACTGGGATCCTCTGTCAGACACGATATTCTCAGGAATGCCGTGCAAACGAACCACATTCTGAAAAAACAAAGGCACCAGATCAGAAGAGGACGGCAACTTAGGCAAGGGCACCAAATGGACCATCTTGGAAAAACGATCACACACCACCCAGATGACAGACATTCCCTGAGACACCGGAAGATCTGAAATGAAATCCATGGAAATGTGTGTCCAAGGCCTCTTCGGGACGGGCAAGGGCAAAAGCAACCCGCTGGCACGAGAACAGCAAGGCTTAGCCCGAGCACAAGTCCCACAGGACTGCACAAAAGAACGCACATCCCGTGACAAGGAAGGCCACCAAAAGGACCTAGCCACCAAATCTCTGGTACCAAAAATCCCAGGATGCCCTGCCAACACCGAGGAATGAACCTCGGAAATAACTCTGCTGGTCCATTTATCATGAACAAGCAGTCTGTCAGGTGGACAAGGGTCAGGTCTACCAGCCTGAAATCTCTGCAACACACGTCGCAAATCAGGAGAAATGGCCGACAAGATTACTCCCTCTTTTAGAATACCAGCCGGCTCTGAGACTCCAGGAGAGTCAGGCACAAAGCTCCTAGAGAGAGCATCAGCCTTCACATTTTTCGAACCAGGCAGGTATGAGACCACAAAGTAAAAACGGGAGAAAAACAATGACCAACGAGCCTGTATAGGGTTCAGGCGTTTAGCAGACTCGAGATACATCAGATTTTTGTGATCAGTCAAGACCACCACACGATGCTTAGCTCCCTCGAGCCAATGACGCCACTCCTCAAATGCCCACTTCATGGCCAACAACTCCCGATTACCAACATCATAGTTCCGCTCAGCAGGCGAAAACTTCCTGGAAAAGAAAGCACATGGTCTCATCACAGAGCAACCAGAGCCTCTCTGCGACAAAACAGCCCCTGCACCGATCTCAGAAGCGTCTACTTCAACCTGAAAGGGAAGTGAGACATCAGGCTGGCACAAAACAGGCGCTGAAGTAAACCGGCGCTTCAGCTCCCGGAAGGCCTCCACGGCCGCAGGAGCCCAATTAGCAACATCAGAACCTTTCTTGGTCATATCCGTCAGAGGTTTAACAACGCTAGAAGAGTTAGCAATAAAATGACGGTAGAAATTAGCAAAACCCAAAAACTTCTGAAGACTCTTAACAGACGTGGGTTGAGTCCAATCATGAATAGCTTGGACCTTGACTGGGTCCATCTCCACAGCAGAAGGGGAAAAAATAAAACCCAAAAAGGAAACCTTCTGCACTCCAAAGAGATACTTTGAGCCCTTCACAAACAAAGCATTATCGCGCAAAACCTGAAACACCATCCTGACCTGCTTTACATGAGAATCCCAATCATCAGAAAAAACTAAAATGTCATCCAGATAAACAATCACAAATTTATCTAGATACTTCCGGAAGATGTCATGCATAAAGGACTGAAACACTGAAGGGGCATTAGAGAGCCCAAAAGGCATCACCAAGTACTCAAAATGACCTTCGGGCGTATTAAATGCAGTTTTCCATTCATCTCCCTGCTTAATGCGCACAAGGTTGTACGCACCACGAAGATCTATCTTGGTGAACCAACAGGCACCCTTAATCCGAGCAAACAAGTCCGACAATAGTGGCAAAGGATATTGAAATTTAACCGTGATTTTATTCAGAAGCCGATAGTCTATACAAGGTCTCAAAGACCCGTCTTTCTTGGCCACAAAAAAGAATCCCGCACCAAGAGGGGAAGAGGATGGACGAATATGTCCTTTCTCCAAAGACTCCTTTATATAAGAACGCATTGCGGCATGCTCAGGTACCGACAGATTAAATAATCGTCCCTTAGGAAACTTACTACCAGGAATCAAATCTATAGCGCAGTCACAGTCCCTATGAGGAGGAAGAGCACTGGACCTGGACTCACTGAATACATCCTGATAGTCAAACAAATACTCAGGAACTTCTGAAGGAGTGGAGGAAGCAATAGACACCGACGGGGAATCGCAATGAATTCCCTGACAACCCCAACTTGACACAGACATAGCCCTCCAATCCAAAACTGGATTATGGGCCTGTAACCATGGCAGACCCAAAACGACCAAATCATGCATCTTATGCAGAACAAGAAAACGAATCACCTCCCGATGTTCAGGAGTCATGCACATGGTCACTTGTGTCCAATACTGCGGTTTATTCTCCGCCAATGGCGTAGCATCAATTCCTCTAAGAGGAATAGGATTTTCTAAAGGCTCCAGGACAAAACCACAGCGCTTGGTGTCATGATCTCAATGGCAAGAGAACATAGCATCAGCATATATAGGAACTAGCTCTTGGAAGATGGGAACTGAGCTGACCATGAACTAAACCTAACACACAACTAGCAGTGGCCGGGTAGCATGCCTACGTTGATTCTAGATGCCCAGCACCAGCCGGAGGACTAAATAATGCTAGCAGAGGAAAATATTAGTCCTAGCTCACCTCTAGAGAAATACCCCGAAAGGAGACAGAGGCCCCCCACATGTATTGGCGGTGAATTAAGATGAAATAACAAAACGTAGTATGAAAATAGGTTTAGCAAATTTGAGGTCCACTTACTACATAGCAGAAGACAGAAAGAACACTTTCATGGTCAGCTGAAAACCCTATCAAAACACCATCCAGAAATTACTTTAAAACTCTGGCATTAACTCATAACACCAGAGTGGCAATTCCTGTTCACAAGAGCTTTCCAGACACAGTAACGAAACTACAGCTGTGAACTGGAACGAAAATGCAAAAACAAACATGGACAAGAGTCCAACTTATCTAGTAGTTGTCTAGGAGCAGGAACAAGCACAGAGAGGCTTCTGATAACATTGTTGACCGGCAAGCAACTAACAAAGCAGCAAGGTTATATAGCGACTCCCACATCTTGATGGGAACAGGTGAACAGAGAAGATGAAGACACCAGTTCAATTCCACCAGTAGCCACCGGGGGAGCCCAGAATCCAAATTCACAACAGTACCCCCCCCTCAAGGAGGGGGCACCGAACCCTCACCAGAACCACCAGGGCGATCAGGATGGGCCCTATGAAAGGCACGAACCAGATCAGAGGCATGAACATCAGATGCATTCACCCAAGAATTATCCTCCTGGCCGTATCCCTTCCACTTGACCAGATACTGGAGTCTCCGTCTGGAAACACGAGAGTCCAAGATTTTCTCCACAACGTACTCCAACTCACCCTCAACCAACACCGGGGCAGGAGGCTCAACGGAAGGCACAACCGGTACCTCATACCTGCGCAATAATGACCGATGAAAAACGTTATGAATAGAAAAGGATGCAGGGAGGTCCAAACGGAAGGAAACAGGGTTAAGAATCTCCAATATCTTATACGGGCCGATGAACCGAGGCTTAAACTTAGGAGAAGAGACCCTCATAGGGACAAAACGAGAAGACAACCACACCAAATCCCCAACACAAAGCCGAGGACCAACACGACGGTGGCGGTTGGCAAAAAGCTGAGTCTTCTCCTGGGACAACCTCAAATTGTCCACCACCTGCCCCCAGATCTGATGCAATCTCTCCACCACAGCATCCACTCCAGGACAATCCGAAGATTCCACCTGACCAGAGGAAAATCGAGGATGAAACCCCGAATTACAGAAAAACGGGGACACCAAAGTGGCAGAGCTGGCCCGATTATTGAGAGCGAACTCCGCCAATGGCAAAAAAGCAACCCAATCATCCTGGTCAGCAGACACAAAACACCTCAGATATGTCTCCAGGGTCTGATTAATCCGCTCGGTCTGGCCATTCGTCTGAGGATGGAAAGCGGACGAAAAAGATAAATCTATGCCCATCCTAGCACAGAATGCCCGCCAAAATCTAGACACGAATTGAGTCCCTCTGTCAGAAACGATATTCTCAGGAATACCATGCAAACGAACAACATTTTGAAAAAACAGAGGAACCAACTCGGAAGAAGAAGGCAACTTGGGCAGAGGAACCAAATGGACCATCTTAGAGAAACGGTCACACACCACCCAGATGACAGACATCTTCTGAGAAACAGGCAGATCTGAAATAAAATCCATCGAGATGTGCGTCCAAGGCCTCTTAGGAATAGGCAAGGGCAACAATAATCCACTAGCCCGAGAACAACAAGGCTTGGCCCGAGCACAAACGTCACAAGACTGCACAAAGCCTCGCACATCTCGTGACAGGGAAGGCCACCAGAAGGACCTTGCCACCAAATCCCTGGTACCAAAAATGCCAGGATGACCTGCCAACGCAGAAGAATGAACCTCAGAGATTACTCTACTGGTCCAATCATCAGGAACAAACAGTTTATCAGGTGGGCAACGATCAGGTCTATCCGCCTGAAACTCCTGCAAGGCCCGCCGCAGGTCTGGAGAAACGGCTGACAATACCACTCCATCCTTAAGGATACCTGTGGGCTCAGAGTTACCAGGCGAGTCAGGCTCAAAACTCCTAGAAAGGGCATCCGCCTTAACATTCTTAGAACCCGGTAGGTATGACACCACAAAATTAAACCGAGAGAAAAATAATGACCAGCGCGCCTGTCTAGGATTCAGGCGCCTGGCGGTCTCAAGATAAATCAAATTTTTGTGGTCCGTCAATACCACCACCTGATGTCTGGCCCCCTCAAGCCAATGGCGCCACTCCTCAAAAGCCCACTTCATGGCCAAAAGCTCCCGATTCCCAACATCATAATTCCGCTCAGCGGGCGAAAATTTACGGGAAAAGAAGGCACAAGGCCTCATCACGGAGCAGTCAGAACTTTTCTGCGACAACACTGCCCCAGCTCCGATCTCAGAAGCGTCGACCTCAACCTGAAAAGGTAGAGCAACATCAGGCTGACGCAACACAGGGGCAGAGGAAAAACGGCGCTTAAGCTCCCGAAAGGCCTCCACAGCATCAGGGGACCAATCAGCAACATCAGCACCCTTCTTAGTCAAATCGGTCAATGGCTTAGCAATATCCGAAAAACCAGCAATAAATCGACGATAAAAGTTAGCAAAGCCCAAAAATTTCTGAAGACTCTTAAGAGAAGAGGGCTGCGTCCAATCACAAATAGCTTGAACCTTGACAGGATCCATTTCAATGGAAGAGGGGGAAAAAATATATCCCAAAAAGGAAATCCTCTGTACCCCAAAAACACACTTAGAACCCTTCACACACAAAGAATTAGACCGCAAAACCTGAAAAACCCTCCTGACTTGCTGGACATGAGAGTCCCAGTCATCCGAAAAAATCAGAATATCATCCAGATACACAATCATAAATTTATCCAAATAATCGCGAAAAATATCATGCATAAAGGACTGGAAAACTGACGGAGCATTTGAAAGACCAAAAGGCATCACTAAATACTCAAAGTGGCCCTCGGGCGTATTAAATGCGGTTTTCCACTCATCCCCCTGCCTGATTCGCACCAAATTATACGCCCCACGAAGGTCAATCTTAGAGAACCACTTGGCCCCCTTTATGCGAGCAAACAAATCAGTCAGCAACGGCAATGGGTATGGATATTTAACAGTGATTTTATTCAAAAGCCGATAATCAATACATGGTCTCAAAGAGCCGTCCTTTTTTGACACAAAGAAAAAACCGGCTCCTAAGGGAGATGACGATGGACGAATATGTCCCTTTTCCAAGGACTCCTTTATATATTCTCGCATAGCAGCATGTTCAGGCACAGACAGATTAAATAAACGACCCTTTGGGTATTTACTACCCGGGATTAAATCTATGGCACAATCGCACTCTCGGTGCGGAGGTAACGAACCAAGCTTGGATTCTTCAAAGACGTCACGATAGTCAGACAGGAACTCAGGAATTTCAGAGGGAATAGATGATGAAATGGAAACCACAGGTACATCCCCATGAGCCCCCTTACATCCCCAGCTCAACACAGACATAGCTCTCCAGTCGAGGACTGGGTTGTGAGATTGCAGCCAAGGCAATCCTAGCACCAAATCATCATGTAGATTATACAGCACCAGAAAGCGAATAATCTCCTGGTGATCCGGATTAATACGCATAGTTACTTGTGTCCAGTATTGTGGTTTATTATTAGCCAATGGGGTGGAGTCAATCCCCTTCAGAGGAATAGGAGTCTCCAAAGGCTCTAAATCATACCCACAGCGTTTGGCAAAGGACCAATCCATAAGACTCAAAGCGGCGCCAGAGTCGACATAGGCGTCCGTGGTAATAGATGACAAAGAGCAAATCAGGGTCACAGATAGAATAAACTTAGACGGTGAGGTGCAAATGGAAACAGATTTACCAAGCTTTTTAGTGCGTTTAGAGCATGCTGATATAACATGAGTAGAATCACCACAATAGAAACACAACCCATTTTTCCGTCTAAAATTCTGCCGCTCGCTTCGGGACAGAATTCTATCACACTGCATACTCTCTGGCGACTTCTCAGTGGACACCGCCAGATGGTGCACTGGTTTGCGCTCCCGCAAACGCCTATCGATCTGAATAGCCATTGTCATGGACTCATTCAGACCCGCAGGCACAGGGAACCCCACCATAACATCCTTAATGGCATCAGAGAGACCCTCTCTGAAAGTCGCCGCCAGGGCGCACTCATTCCACTGAGTAAGCACAGACCATTTACGGAATCTTTGGCAGTACATTTCCGCTTCATCTTGCCCCTGAGATAGGGACATCAAAGTTTTTTCTGCCTGAAGCTCCAAATGAGGTTCGTCATAAAGCAACCCCAAGGCCAGAAAAAACGCATCCACATTGAGCAACGCAGGATCCCCTGGTGTCAATGAAAAAGCCCAGTCTTGAGGGTCGCCCCGGAGCAAGGAAATCACAATCCTAACCTGCTGTGCAGGGTCTCCGTCAGAGCGAGATTTCAGGGACAAAAATAATTTGCAATTATTTCGAAAATTCTGAAACCCAGATCTATTCCCCGAGAAAAATTCCGGCAAAGGAATTCTCGGCTCAGATACAGGTGCATGACAAACAAAATCTTGCAAATTTTGTACCTTCGTGGCGAGATTATTCAAACCTGCAGTTACACTCTGAAGATCCATTACAAACAGGTGGACACAGAGCCATTCAAGGGTTAAGAGGAGGTAAGAAGCAGCTAGACAGCAATTAAGGGCTAGGCAGCAAAACTCTGAAGGGAAAAAAAAAAAAATTTCCCTTAAACACTTCTCTATCTCCTGCTTCAGCCCAAACAATTAACACTTTGCGTCCGGTCAAACTGTCATGATCTCAATGGCAAGAGAACATAGCATCAGCATATATAGGAACTAGCTCTTGGAAGATGGGAACTGAGCTGACCATGAACTAAACCTAACACACAACTAGCAGTGGCCGGGTAGCATGCCTACGTTGATTCTAGATGCCCAGCACCAGCCGGAGGACTAAATAATGCTAGCAGAGGAAAATATTAGTCCTAGCTCACCTCTAGAGAAATACCCCGAAAGGAGACAGAGGCCCCCCACATGTATTGGCGGTGAATTAAGATGAAATAACAAAACGTAGTATGAAAATAGGTTTAGCAAATTTGAGGTCCACTTACTACATAGCAGAAGACAGAAAGAACACTTTCATGGTCAGCTGAAAACCCTATCAAAACACCATCCAGAAATTACTTTAAAACTCTGGCATTAACTCATAACACCAGAGTGGCAATTCCTGTTCACAAGAGCTTTCCAGACACAGTAACGAAACTACAGCTGTGAACTGGAACGAAAATGCAAAAACAAACATGGACAAGAGTCCAACTTATCTAGTAGTTGTCTAGGAGCAGGAACAAGCACAGAGAGGCTTCTGATAACATTGTTGACCGGCAAGCAACTAACAAAGCAGCAAGGTTATATAGCGACTCCCACATCTTGATGGGAACAGGTGAACAGAGAAGATGAAGACACCAGTTCAATTCCACCAGTAGCCACCGGGGGAGCCCAGAATCCAAATTCACAACAGCTTGGGAAATGACAAGTCCATAAGACTCAGGGCAGCACCTGAATCCACAAACGCCATAACAGGGTAGGAAGACAATGAACAAATTAAAGTCACAGACAAAATAAATTTAGGCTGCAAGTTACCAATGGCGACAGGACTAACAAACTTTGTTAGGCGTTTAGAGCATGCTGATATAACATGTGTAGAATCACCACAGTAAAAACACAACCCATTCTGACGTCTATGATTTTGCCGTTCAGTTCTAGTCTGAATTCTATCACATTGCATTAAGTCCGGTGTCTGTTCAGACAACACCGCCAGAGGATTAGCGGATTTGCGCTCCCGCAAACGCCGATCAATCTGAATGGCCAGCGTCATAGAATCATTCAGACTTGTAGGAATGGGGAAGCCCACCATCACATTCTTAATGGTTTCAGAAAGGCCATTTCTGAAATTTGCGGCCAGAGCACACTCATTCCACTGAGTAAGCACGGACCATTTCCGAAATTTTTGGCAATACACTTCAGCTTCATCCTGGCCCTGAGAGATAGCCAGCAAAGCCTTCTCTGCCTGAATTTCAAGATTGGGCTCCTCATAAAGCAATCCGAGCGCCAGAAAAAACGCATCAATATTTGCCAATGCCGGATCTCCTGGCGCCAATGAGAAAGCCCAATCCTGAGGGTCGCCCCGCAAGAAGGAGATAACAATTTTAACTTGCTGAGCTGAGTCTCCAGACGAACGAGGTCTCAAAGATAGAAACAATTTACAATTATTCCTAAAATTCCTAAATTTAAATCGATCTCTAGAGAACAGCTCAGGAATAGGTATCTTAGGCTCTGACATAGGACTGCTAATAACAAAATCCTGAATGACCTGCACACGTGCAGTAAGCTGATCCACACTAGTAATCAGAGTCTGAACATTCATGTCTGCAGCAGAGCTTCAAGCCACTCAGAGATAAAGGGGAAGAAAAAAAAAAAAAAAAACCTCAGAACTTCTTTTCTTTTAATCCCACTTCTGCAATGCATTAACTATTCACTCGGCCTCGCATTCTGTTATGATCCCAATGGTAGAGGATCTCAGGGTTTTCAGCAAAGTCTGCAAACATAAAAAAACAGCTCATAGGGAGGTGGTAACTAAGCTGACCGCATATCTGATCCTAGCCCACAACTAATAGCAGCCGGGGAACGTACCTACGTTGGTTCTAGGCGTCTCGCGCCAGCCGGAGAACTAACTAACCCTTTCAGAGAAAATCAGACCTCACTTGCCTCAAGAGAAAGGTACCCCAAAGTAAAGACACGCCCCCAACAAATAATAATGGTGAGGTAAGAAGAAAGGACAAACGTAAGTATGAACTAGATTCAGCAAAGAGAGGCCCACTATATAATAGCAGAAATATAGAAAGCGGACTTATGCGGTCAGCGAAAAACCCTACAAAAATATCCACGCTGAATATCCAAGAACCCCCGCACCGACTAATGGTGTGGGGGGAGAATATCATCCCCCTTAGAGCTTCCAGCAAAATCAGGAATCACATTATGAACAAGCTGGACAAAAAACAGAACAATGCAAATGAACCAAAATAAGAAAGCAGGACTTAGCTTATCTTGCAAAAATCAGGACCAGTAGACAGGAGCAACCAGACAAGGACTGATTACATTGATGCCAGGCAATGGACTAAGAATCCAGGAAGTTTAAATAGGAACACCCAGGGTCTAACGAACCAGGTGACTACCAACCTGGGGAAAGAAAATCCAAGAGCCATACCGCTAGTGACCACAAGAGGGAGCCAAAAAGTATAGTTCACAACACCTTCCCTTCCGAGCTCTGCCATGCGCCCAGGGCCGGACTGGCCATCGGGCACTTCTGGCAAATGCCAGAAGGGTCGGTGCCAGTAGTGGGCCACTCGATCCGCCTCCCCGCGCCCCCGCCGACTCCCCCCCTCGCCGTCGCATTCAACTATACCGGCATATAGACGCCAGTACAGTTGAATGCAATGATGGAGGAGAGAGCGTCTACAGACGCTCCCTCTCCCATCATTCCCGCTCTGCCTCTGACACTGCAGGTGCGCGATGACGTCATATCATCGCGCACCTGCTGTGTCCCGGGCAGACTGCAGCTGCTGAGACAGGAACAGGGAGCAACGCGGGCAAGAGGAAAGGTGAGGAGAGTGTTTTTTTTGTTTTGTTTTTTTACTGGACTGTGGGCTATTCTCGGGGGTTGGGGGTTGGAGGAAGATAAGAGATGCGGGCTGTGCTCTGTGCTGTATACTACTGTGTGGGCTGTGCTATATATAGTTCTCTGTGGGCAGTGCTGTATATAGTACTCTGTGGGCTGTGCTGTATATATTACTCTGTGGGCTGTGCTGTATTTATTACTCTGTGGGCAGTGCTGTATATATTACTCTGTGGGCTTTGCTGTATATATTACTCTGTGGGCTGTGCTGTATATAGTACTCTGTGGGCTGTGCTGTATATATTACTCTGTGGGCTGTGCTGTATATATTACTCTGTGGGCAGTGCTATATATAGTTCTCTGTGGGCAGTGCTGTATATAGTACTCTGTGGGCTGTGCTGTATATAGTACTCTGTGGGCAGTGCTGTATATATTACTCTGTGGGCTGTGCTGTATATATTACTCTGTGGGCTATGCTGTATATATTACTCTGTGGGCTGTGATGTATATATTACTCTGTGGGCTGTGCTGTATATATTACTCTGTGGGCTGTGCTGTATATAGTACTCTGTGGGCTGTGCTGTATATATTACTCTGTGGGCTGTGCTGTATATATTACTCTGTGGGCTGTGCTGTATATAGTACTCTGTGGGCTGTGCTGTATATGTTACTCTGTGGGCTGTGCTGTATATATTACTCTGTGGGCTGTGCTGTATATATTACTGTGTGGGCAGTGCTGTATATATTACTCTGTGGGCTGTGCTGTATATATTACTCTGTGGGCAGTGCTGTATATATTACTCTTTGGGTTGTGCTGTATATATTACTCTGTGGGCAGTGCTGTATATATTACTCTGTGGGCTGTGCTGTATATATTACTCTGTGGGCAGTGCTGTTTATATTACTCTTTGGGTTGTGCTGTATATATTACCCTGTGGGCAGTGCTGTATATATTACTCTGTGGGCCGTGCTGTATGTATTACTCTGTGGGCTGTGCTGTATATATTACTCTGTGGGCTGTGCTGTATATAGTACTCTGTGGGCTGTGCTGTATATATTACTCTGTGGGCTGTGCTGTATATGTTACTCTGTGGGCAGTGCTGTATATATTACTCTGTGGGCTGTGCTGTATATATTACTCTGTGGGCTGTGCTGTATATATTACTCTGTGGGCTGTGCTGTATATGTTACTCTGTGGGCAGTGCTGTATATATTACTCTGTGGGCTGTGCTGTATATATTACTCTGTGGGCAGTGCTGTATATAGTACTCTGTGGGCTGTGCTGTATATATTACTATGTGGGCTGTGCTGTATATATTACTCTGTGGGCAGTGCTGTATATATTACTCTGTGGGCTGTGCTGTATATATTACTCTGTGGGCTGTGCTGTATTTATTACTCTGTGGGCAGTGCTGTATATATTACTCTGTGGGCTGTGCTGTATATATTACTCTGTGGGCTGTGCTGTATATAGTACTCTGTGGGCTGTGCTGTATATATTACTCTGTGGGCAGTGCTGTATATAGTACTCTGTGGGCTGTGCTGTATATATGACTCTGTGGGCTGTGCTGTATATATTACTCTGTGGGCTGTGCTGTATATATTACTCTGTGAACTGTGCTGTATATGTTACTCTGTGGGCAGTGCTGTATATATTACTCTGTGGGCTGTGCTGTATATATTACTCTGTGGGCAGTGCTGTATATAGTACTCTGTGGGCTGTGCTGTATATATTACTATGTGGGCTGTGCTGTATATATTACTCTGTGGGCAGTGCTGTATATATTACTCTGTGGGCTGTGCTGTATATATTACTCTGTGGGCTGTGCTGTATATATTATTCTGTGGGCTGTGCTGTATTTATTACTCTGTGGGCAGTGCTGTATATATTACTCTGTGGGCTGTGCTGTATATATTACTCTGTGGGCAGTGCTGTATATATTACTCTTTGGGTTGTGCTGTATATATTACTCTGTGGGCAGTGCTGTATATATTACTCTGTGGGCAGTGCTGTATATATTACTCTGTGGGCTGTGCTGTATATATTGCTCTGTGGGCTGTGCTGTATATAGTACTCTGTGGGCTGTGCTGTATATAGTACTCTGTGGGCTGTGCTGTATATATTACTCTGTGGGCTGTGCTGTATATAGTACTCTGTGGGCTGTGCTGTATATATTACTCTGTGGGCTATGTTGTATATATTACTCTGTGGGCTGTGCTGTATATATTACTCTGTGGGCAGTGCTGTATATATTACTATGTGGGCTGTGCTGTATATATTACTCTGTGGGCAGTGCTGTATATATTACTCTGTGGACTGTGCTGTATATATTACTCTGTGTGCTGTGCTGTATATATTACTCTGTGGGCTGTGCTGTATATAGTACTCTGTGGGCTGTGCTGTATATATTACTCTGTGGGCTGTGCTGTATATATTACTCTGTGGGCTGTACTGTATATATTACTCTGTGGGCTGTGCTGTATATATTACTCTGTGGGCTGTGCTGTATATAGTTCTCTGTGGGCTGTGCGGTATATAGTACTCTGTGGGCTGTGCTGTGTATATTACTCTGTGGGCTGTGCTGTATGTAGTACTCTTTGGGCTGTGCTGTATATAGTACTCTGTGGGCTGTGCTGTATATAGTACTCTGTGGGCTGTGCTGTATATAGTACTCTGTGGGCTGTGCTGTATATATTACTCTGTGGGCTGTGCTGTATATATTACTCTGTGGGCTGTGCTGTATATATTACTCTGTGGGCAGTGCTGTATATAGTACTCTGTGGGCTGTGCTGTATATATTACTCTGTGGGCTGTGCTATATATATTACTCTGTGGGCTGTGCTGTATATATTACTCTGTGGGCTGTGCTATATATATTACTCTGTGGGCTGTGCTGTATACTACTGTGTGGTCTGTGCTGTATACTACTGTGTGGGCCGTGTTATCTACTACGCGGGCTGTGCTATATTATGCAGGCTGTGCTATATACTATGCGGTTTGTGCTATATAATATCTGGGCTTTGCTATATACTATGGGGAGTATATTATATTGTATGGGGGAGGCCATGTTATGTACTATGTGGCTGTGTTATATACTATTGTGGGGGTATATTATATTCTATGGGGGAGGCTGTGTTATATACTATGGGGGGCTGCATTATATTCTATGGGGGGCTACATTATATATTATGGGGAGGTGGGCTGTATTATATTCTATGGGGGTTATATTATACTCTGGGGTGGCTGCATTATACTCTGTGGGGTGGCTGCATTATACTCTGGGGTGGCTGCATTATACTCTGGGTTGGCTGCATTATACTATATGTGGGCTGCATTATACTGTATCGAGGACTATGGGGAATACGTTATACTATATGAAGAACTATAGGGTGCAGTATACTATGGGAAGTGAATTGTACTACATGGATGACTATGGCGGTGCATTATACTATATGGAGCACTATGAGGAGTGTATTATGCTATATGGAGGACTATGAGGAGTATATTATACTATGTGGAGGACTGAGCAGTGTATTTCAATATATGGAGGACTATAGGGAGTGTATTATACTATATGGAGGACTGTGGAGCACAATATAATATATGGAGGACTATGGGGTGTATTTTACTAAACAAGTAAAATGCTGCATATTCAGATTGTTTTTGCTGGAACAAAAATCATTGTTCTCAGCAGCACATCGCCAGTGTAAACTGTAGATGTGCTGCTGATAACATGATACTGTATGGTGATCTGTTAGTGATCTGTTAGTGATCGTTCTGTCCCATCATTCTTTCTCAGATGGTGGAAAGAGGCCGGGAAACAAGCGTTGAACAACTTCAGTATTGTCGATCAAACTCATTTAGCGGCCTGAACTCAGCGCACGTAAATACAACAGAAATGCTTTTCTGTGATGTGCGATATGTTAGCATTTGGGGCCCCATTTTAAATTTTACCTAGGGCCCCACTTTGCCTAAAATCGGCCCTGCCTACAAGTGTACAAAGATATTATACAGTCACCATGTGACAAGTGGGCCTGTGTAACTTCAAATGCCAGGGCTGAATTTTAGTCCCAGTCTGGCCCTGCATGAGCCCAAACAGTGGTTTACCCCCACATATGGGGTATCAGCGTACACAGGACAAATAGGACAACAACTTTTGGGGTCCAATTTATCCTGTTACCCATGTGAAAATACAAAACTGGGGGCTAAAAAATCATTTTTGTGAAAAAAATAATTTTTATTTTCACGGCTCTGCGTTATAAACTGGAGTGAAACACTTGGGGGTTCAAAGCTCTCACAAGACATCTAGATAAGTTCCTTGGGAGGTCTAGTTTCCAATTTGGGGTCACTTGTGGGGGGTTTCTACTGTTTGGGTACATCAGGGGCTCTGCAAATGCAACGTGACGCCTGCAGACTAATCCATTTAAGTCTGCATTCCAAATGGCGCTCCTTCCCTTCCGAGCTCTGTCATGCGCACAAACAGTGCTTCCCCCCCACATATGGGGTATCAGCGTACTCAGGATAAATTGGACAACAACTTTTGGGGTCCAATTTATTATGTTACCCTTGTAAAAATACAAAGCTGGGGGCTAAAAATCATTTCTGTGAAAAAAAAGAGGAATTTTTATTTTCACGGCTCTGCGTTATAAACTGTAGTGAAACACTTGGGGGTTCAAAGCTCTCAAAACACATCTAGATAAATTCATTAGGGGGTCTACTTTCCAAAATGGTGTCACTTGTGGGGGGTTTTAATGTTTAGGCACATCAGGGGCTCTCCAAACGCAACATGGCGTCCCATCTCAATTTCAGTCAATTTTGCATTGAAAAGTAAAATAGCGCTCCTTCCTTTCCGAGCTCTGCTATGCACCCAAACAGTGGTTTACCCCCACATATGGGGTATCGTCGTACTCAGGACAAATTGCACAACAACTTTTGTTGTCTAATTTCTTTTCTTACCCTTGGGAAAATAAAAAACTGGGGGCGAAAAGATCATTTTTGTGAACAAATATGATTTTTTATTTTTACGGCTCTGCATTATAAACTTCTGTGAAGCACTTGTTGGGTCAAAGTGCTCAACACACATCTAGATAAGTTCCTTAAGGGGTCTACTTTCCAAAATGGTGTCACTTGTGGGGGGTTTCAATGTTTCGGCACATCAGGGGCTCTCCAAACGCAACATGGCGTCCCATCTCAATTCCAGTCAATTTTGCATTGAAAAGTCAAATGGCGCTCCTTCCCTTCCGAGCTCTGCCCTGCGCCCAAACAATGGTTTACACCCACATATGGGGTATCGTTGTACTCAGGACAAATTGCACAACAACTATTGTTGTCTAATTTCTTCTCTTACCCTTGGGAAAATAAAAAAATGGGGGCGAAAAGATCATTTTTGTGAACAAATATGATTTTTTATTTTTACGGCTCTGCATTATAAACTTCTGTGAAGCACTTGTTGGGTCAAAGTGCTCAACACACATCTAGATAAGTTCCTTAGGGGGTCTTCTTTCCAAAATGGTGTCAGTTGTGGGGGGTTTCAATGTTTAGGCACATCAGGGGCTCTCCAAACGCAACATGGCGTCCCATGTCAATTCCAGTCAATTTTGCATTGAAAAGTCAAATGGCGCTCCTTTCCTTCCAAGCTCTGCCATGCGCCCAAACAGTGGTTTACCCCCACATATGGGGTATTATCGTACTCAGGACAAATTGTACAATAACTTTTGGGGTCCATTTTCTCCTGTTACCCTTGGTAAAATAAAACAAATTGGAGCTGAAATAAATTTTGTGTAAATAAAAATAAACATTTAACTTTTTTCAAACATTCCAAAAATTCCTGTGAAACACCTGAAGGGTTAATAAATTTCTTTAATGTGGTTATGAGCACCTTGAGAGGTGCAGTTTTTAGAATGGTGTCACACTTGGGTATTTTCTGTCATATAGACCCCTCAAAATGACTTCAAATGAGATGTGGTCCCTGAAAAAACATGGTGTTGTAAAAATGAGAAATTGCTGGTCAATTTTTAACCCTTATTACTCAATAACAAAAAAAAAATTTGGTTCCAAAATTGTGCTGATGTAAAGTAGACATGTGGGAAATGTTACTTATTAAGTATTTTGCGTGACATATGTCTGTGATTTAAGGGCATAAAAATTCAAAGTTGGAAAATTGCAAAATTTTCAAAATTTTCGCCAAATATCTGTTTTTTTAACAAATAAACACAAGTTATATTGAAGAAATTTTACCACTATCATGAAGTACAATATGTCACGAGAAAACATTGTCAGAATCGCCAAGATCCGTTGAAGCGTTCCAGAGTTATAACCTCATAAAGGGACAGTGGTCAGAATTGTAAAAATTGGCCTGGTCATTAACGTGCAAACCACCCTTGGGGGTGAAGGGGTTAAGACTGTAAAAAAATCAAAGGAGTTAGTAGGTACAAAGGAGAGTCCCAATTGCAAAACAGAAATTTGATCTGCGGTCAACGGTTGAGCTGAAAGGTTAATTACCTCAAGATTATTAGTTTTCGCCTTCCCTCTGTGGGGAGTTAAAGGCTTTTCGTTTATTATATGTTTTTCCACTTCTCAGCCAGTTCTCCCTTGGAGGATCCCTCCTCTCCATTGTGGGTCTCCCTATCTCCGCCACTTGATTTCTCTCCCTGTTGGATGAGCTTCTTATTAAATCAAATGAAGCAAAATTGACTGAATTGGATGCAGAATTAAACGACATACAAAGTGACATTACTAAGAAAGCTTCGGCTGAGCTGGTCACTAAAATCAGTGGTGAGATGGATGCTGATTTAGAGAAATGGGAAAATGACATTGTTACCAGAAAAACTAAAAAGTATCAGCGGGACCTGACAGATTTGAAAAACAATAGGATCTATAGATGGAGAAGAAACGTTCCAATATGAACTTACAAACACGGGGGAGATCAGTATCCTTCTCCTCTACATCATCCAACGGGAGAGAAATCAAGTGGCGGAGATAGGGAGACCCACAATGGAGAGGAGGGATCCTCCAAGGGAGAACTGGCTGAGAAGTGGAAAAACATATAATAAACGAAAAGCCTTTAACTCTCCACAGAGGGAGAAGAAGGCGAAAACTAATAATCTTGAGGTAATTAACCTTTCAGCTCAACCGTTGACCGCAGATCAAATTTCTGTTTTGCAATTGGGACTCTCCTTTGTACCTACTAACTCCTTTGATTTTTTTACAGTCTTAAAAGACCTAAATTTATTTTCAAGGAAGCTGGTACTGAAACGTTTACATTCTAAGTATGGGTCATCCTCAGATTCAACCTCAATAACCGAACAAGAGACTCTTCACTTCTTGGAGGAGTTAGAGACCGAGGCACTCCCGGAACTTCCAGGTATTTCTCCTCCGCCTATTGCTCCCAGATCTGCCACTTTTCCCCCCTTGTCGCTGGTACCACAAGTGAATGTATTCACCAGATTGGTGACAGAGGATTTGAAAAAATTAAGTGGAACCAAGAGGGATAATAATCTCACTTATAACCAAAAACAGGCTCTTGTACAGTTACAAACTAGGAGTGATGTGGTTATAAAATTGACGGACAAGGGGGGAAATGTGGTAGTCTGACCGGTTGAGAAATATGAGAGGGAGGTTTTTAGACAGCTGAGGGACAAGGAAACTTACATTATGTTAAATGAGAACCCATGTAAAAATTTCCAGGCACAGGTGTGTAATATTTTGGAAATAGCATTTGAGAGAGGGGTCATTACTAAAAAGCTACGGGATGGTTTGACTGTAGAATTTCCACGTGTACCCACTTTCCATCTTCTCCCCAAGGTCCACAAAGATGCTCAGAACCCTCCAGGACGTCCGATTGTCTCTGGCATAGGGGGCTTAACGAACCACTGTGTAAATATATTGATTACTATCTTAGATCACAGGTGGAGATGTTGCCCTCCTATGTCAGAGACACTACGGACATCCTTAGACGTCTGGATGGCCTGCATATTGAGCCTGACATGCTCCTCGTGACGGTTGACATGGAAACCTTATACACGTGCATCGATCACGAGGATGGCATGAGGGCGGCAGCCTTTTTTCTGGAGTCGAGTAATTTAGATCCGGATGTCAGAGATCTGGTGTTGGACTTGTTGCGGTTTATCCTGGAACATAATTTTTTTACGTTTAAAGACCGATTTTTCCTGCAGAAGCGGGGGACCGCGATGGGGGTGGCATGTGCGCCCTCATATGCAAATTTATTTTGGGGATTTTGGGAGAGGGACATTTTTCAAGATGACGCACATGCCGCCCCCCAAATCCTTGGTTGGTACCGCTTCATAGATGACATCTTCTTTATTTGGCAGGGATCGGTCAGTGATTTGGATTTATTTGTATTCAGGTTGAACCGCAACAACTTTAACATCAGACTCACCTACTCTTGGCATATTAAGGAAATTTCTTTCCTTGACCTTAAAATACAGGTACAGCCTGATGGCTCACTAGGTACAGATGTAGATAGGAAAGAGACCTCAGTGAATGCGTTACTTCACGCGTCTTCCGCGCACATGAGCTCAACCATCAGGGCTGTACCTGTGGGCCAATTTCTCCGGATGAGGAGAATATGTACTTCTGAAGAGGCTTTTGAGCGTCAGGTGGTGGACCTTGGGGAGAGATTTAGTGAACGTGGCTACAGTAAGAGATGTATCAAAAAAGGCTACAAGAGGACCAAACACACTAATAGGACCTCTTTACTATCCCAGGACCATTGCCATCATGTGTCTGTAAACAAAAAGAGGGGCAAAAATGGACAGCAAGGGGTTACTAGGTTTATCACCACCTCTAATTCAAATTGGGAAGAAATACGGTCAATTTTATTAAAACACTGGCCTGTTCTGAAAACGGACCCAGTTCTTAATCAGCATCTATCAAAAAATCCACTGATGACGGCTAGGCGCAGCCAAAATCTGCGTGATATACTCGTCAAGAGTCATTATGTGGCGAGACCCCTCTAAATTTTTGGAGTAAATAAACCAAGGGATGGTTTCTTCCCTTGCATGGATTGCATGGCTTATAGAAATCATCAGAGAGCCATATCATTCACATCCTCAGATGGGACACATGAGTTTAAAATCAAGGAGTTTATATCTTGTAAAAGCACATTTGTTATATATTATGCAAGATGTACGTGTGACCTTATTTATATAGGGCTCACATCCAGGGAGCTACG
This sequence comes from Ranitomeya variabilis, assembly GCF_051348905.1. Taxonomy (NCBI): domain Eukaryota; kingdom Metazoa; phylum Chordata; class Amphibia; order Anura; family Dendrobatidae; genus Ranitomeya; species Ranitomeya variabilis. The sequence goes on from NC_135232.1 coordinate 570,981,027, forward strand.
TGTGAGAACACGGGAGCACGTGAGAGAGATCATAGCCGCAAGGGATGAGACTGATGTCAAAAATTTAAAAACAATCCCGAGACATTTTAGGGAAAAACATAAATGCAACCCTAGCTACTTAAAACTGTGGGTACATTGATAGGATCCACACTGGCATTAGAGGCGGAGATATGAAACGCCTGCTATGTCAGCGTGAATGCAGGTTGTCACGATATGGTATGAAATATCATAAGTTAGTTTTCTTGCTAGCATGCGGGGGCTAAACCCCCCCCCCTCTCTCTGGTTCTCTTTCCTTTCCTGTGTTTCTATCTGTCTGTGTAGAAGAGCTTGCCTTGTGGGGGGAGTTTTATTGACGAAAGGTATTTACGACTAGCATAGCTGCAAGAGAAATTTGTGTTAGCAGGAACTGTTAGAGAAACTTCTAGAACGCATAGAAGGTCTTTGTTCTGTTTTTGGAAGATATTATGCAAACCGTTTAAGTTACGAACACCAAAATATATCGTCATAATCACACTCGGAGGATCTACGCATCACTCTAATCACAGGCTTGTAGCTCCATCTGGTACAGAGGTAGGGATTTCTCTGTCAGTGTGCGTGACAAATAGGACATATTTGATCTCATCGGAATGCCCACGATACTATGAGATGAACGATGGGTATGGTGCGATTATTTTATGTTCGGTGGCGAAGTTACGGGCATCAGATATATTTAATGCCCAGTTAGTGAAACCGAAGAGGTAGGAGGAGTTGGAAAACCAAGCCCTTTCTGTGAGGTCACAGACTGTAGGTTTTAAGTGCTGGCAGGCATCCAAGAGAGGAGAGTTGTGAGTTTTTTACCTGAAGCGACCAGACTGCGAGTGCCAATGCACTGGGATAGATGGAAAGCTCCTAGCCTGTTGCCTGCAATGCAATGATCTGAGAAATGTGAGTGTTATCTTTTCTTCATTTAATCCTTTTATTTTTATAATTACCTTGTACATATTTACAATTGTCTCATTTGTAACATCTTTGTAAAATATTTTTATAAACACTGCCTAAAAATCATTTATGGGGTATATTATTTAATACTAGTTCGTTCTTCCTGCCCTAAACCGTACCCTGTCTCTGAAGGGAATTACGCTACTGTTTTTTTGGGGGTTTGCTCCAGACCCGTTCAATTGGAGCTGGTGGCAGCGACCGTGTGCCAGCTTTTGGGGGTCCCTGTAGCGACTGCGGCTTGATAATTATTGTTCCTGCCTGAGCGGGAGTAGTTATCGCGTCGCTGCAGTGCACCCAATAGCCAGTACATAGCAGGCAGCGTTTCTGGCGACTAATCACCCTAGGTGCAGTACCTAATCTGACCTGAGAGAAAGGGGGGCGCCAGAGAGCTGCAAGGTTTAAGTGGAACTGCAAGCGGGATATACACAAATCCCTGCAGTTCATGGTATACTGAAGAGCAGTGGGATACCTAAAATAAGCCCCTGCTGTAAACAAGAGGTCAATAGCCTCGTGTGTGTTTTTTTTCATCACATTGTGGCAGTGGAGGGATAACTAGGATAAGCCCCCTGCACATGTGATAGCCGTCTGTTGGTCTAACGTCACCCCGATCCGTGACATATTGTGGGCAGCGGCTAAGGGATCTTGACAGTCACGGGTGGAATCGTGACAAATTGGTGGCAAGGCGGTGGGATATTAGAGCATTAGTGATTTGGTTTGAGTAATCATTCCTCTCACTAAAAACTTGCAGAAAGTTCTTGCGAGAACTCTGCGCAAATAAGTTTGAAGAACGAACTCAGTGTTTATTAGTCTTGAGACAATTGTGTGTACTGGTGATTATCCCCTCCCTTTTTCTTCGTTTTTCTATCCTATCTTTTATTTGGCAACCATGGCAACGAAAGGAGAAGCCTGGTACACCCAGCAGAAGAGGGACACTCTTGCTGTGATATGCATGTACCATGGCCTGAAACCCCAGGACAAGTCCAAGGCTCAAATGGTCGCTGAACTGGTGCAATTTGAAGCAGACCAAGCCAGGCCACAGAGCCCAGAGGCCGCAGAAGCCGGCACAAGCGAGCATGGTGCTGCAGCCGAGGTCCAACCACAGAATACGGGCCCTACTGGCAACCAGGGGGGCGCAGACCTCCGCCTGCAGCTGGCTCTGCAACAATGCTCTGCAGATGACCTAGAGAGACGTCTGCAGCTGATCCAGCAATACCAGGAGCAAGCCGAGCGAGAGGCCCAGCGAGAGGCAGAGAGAGCCGAGCGAGAGGCCCAGCGAGCCGAGCGAGAGGCCCAGGCCCAGCGAGCCGAGCGCCAAGCCCAGCGAGAACATGAACTGGAGATGCTCCGGCGGGGGGGGAACCCTTCCACTGCCCAGAGCCGTGAGCCCAGCAGCGCTCAGACACCAAAGCCCCGGCCCGACCACTTTCCTGTTATGGAAAAGGATGGGGACTTGGACACTTTTCTGCGGGCCTTTGAGAAAGCCTGCAGACAGTACCAGCTGCCTACACAAGAATGGGCACGATACCTGACACCAGGGCTGAGAGGAAAAGCTCTGGAGGCGTTTGCTGCACTCCCTCAAGAACAAGATGGTGACTATGAGGCCATCAAGCAGGCTCACATAGCTAAGTACCAGCTTACACCCGAGGTGTACCGTAAAAAGTTTCGGACCCTCCTACGTGGCCCACACGACAGTTACAGTGATGTGGTGCATAGACTGGGGACCCACTTTGACCAGTGGACCCAAGGACTGTCAGTGACCACCTTTACACAGCTGCGAGACCTGATGATCAAAGACCAGTTCTTCCGTCTTTGCCCAACTGAAGTGCGACAGTTCGTGATGGACAGAGAACCCAACGATGTGACGAAAGCAGCGCAGATTGCCGATGCCTATGAGGCCAACCGTAGATCGGAAGTGCGGAAGCCAGTCACCACCAGCTGGAGAGGGGGTAAGCCTGCAGCCAACGCCAGTACCCCTGCCAGCCAACACACCAGAGGTCCTGTCCCCGTGGCCAACAGCACCAGACCTACCACCGAACTTCGCCAGTGTTACCACTGCAGGCAGACTGGACACCTCAGTCACCAATGTCCAGCCAGGCAGAAGAACCCCTCATCCCAGGCCCCAGGGCCTAATGCAGCCGTTCTTTTGGTGGGTGGTGTGGTTGGGAGGGGGTGTGATAACGTACAGCATGTCACTGTGGGAGGTCGTGTTGCTACAGGCCTCAAGGACACCGGGGCTGAACGAACCCTCATCCGACCCGAACTGGCGGCCCCTGAAGAAATCATTCCAGGGAAAACCCTAACTGTCACTGGGATTGGGGGCATCAGCTGTCCCTTACCGATGGCCCGGGTTTTTATTGATTGGGGTGCTGGGAGCGGGGTGAAGGAAGTGGGGCTGTCTGATAATTTGCCCACTGATGTTTTGTTGGGGACTGATTTGGGGAGGTTGGTTGCATACTTCGTGGATGACCCCCCTCCCCAATCTACTAATGAGGGTAAAGTTAACCCTGGGGATGATGATGATGATGATGATGATGGGAAATCGCATGTGTTACCTGACCATGCTTTATCTTGTAGTGATGCATCTGCTAACCATTTTTTCCCTAGGATTGATGGTGAAAATGTTGTACCTGTGCCAACTGTATCTGATAATGATGTTTCTGTAAAAGTTGATGTGTCCATAGGTACAGGAGTGCTCAGCCACGTTGCTCTGCGGAGTGAGATGGCTGAGGAACCCCTAGCAGGGGCAAGTGTCGGTGCTACAAGAAATGGGGAGATACATGGGAACCGTGAGACAGGTGACGCCATGAAATTGACCAGTGCCACCGAGGAAGGTAACTGGCCCATAAGTAGCAATGCTCCTGAGGTAACGGGGGTGGATGGGGAGGTAGAGCCCATAGCAGCGTCGGCTGTTGGGTCTGTAGAAATCCCCGGGGAGACAGCCTACGTAGCTGCTGTCACCCGCAGTCAGAGTGCCCGGAACACAGATACCTGTCTGCCTTCCGGACCCTCCTCAGTCATCAGTATGACTGAACCAGAGGTGGACCCAGTGCAGGTCCCAGAGGGCTCCCGTGGGGAAGGGACCCTGACGTCGCTTCTGGCTTCCCCTAGCCAGGAGTTTCAGGCCGCTCTGCACACAGATGCGAGCCTAGAGAGTTTGAGACAACTCGCCGAGACGCGCTTCTCCGAGACTGATAAGGAGAAGGTGTTCTGGGAAGGAGGAAGGTTGTACCGGGAGACAGTACCCGGAGAATCACAAAAGGAGTGGTTGAGGGAAAGACAGCTGGTCGTCCCGCAGCAATTCCGGGGTGAGTTGTTGCGGATTGCCCATGAGATCCCGCTAGCTGGACACTTGGGGATCAGCAAAACTAAGGCCCGGCTGTCTCAACACTTCTATTGGCCTAAGATGGGGACAGATGTGTCAAACTACTGCCGCTCTTGTGTCACCTGCCAAAGAGTGGGGAAGGCGGGGCCTGCTCTTAAGGCTCCCCTGATCCCTTTGCCAGTGATAGAGGAGCCTTTCCAGAGGATTGCGGTGGACATTGTGGGCCCGCTGGCCGTCACCAGCAGCTCTGGAAAGCAATATATTCTTACTGTGGTAGACTACGCTACCCGGTACCCAGAGGCAGTAGCTCTGTCGTCAATTAGGGCAGATAAGGTGGCGGATGCCCTGTTGGCCATCTTTTCACGTGTAGGATTTCCCAGGGAAATGCTTACTGATCGAGGGACCCAATTTATGTCTCACCTAATGGAGGCTCTCTGTAAGAAAATGCAGGTGAAGCACCTGGTATCGAGTGCGTATCACCCACAGACCAATGGCTTGTGTGAACGCTTCAATGGTACCCTCAAACAGATGCTACGCATGCTGGTTGAGACACAAGGGCGCGACTGGGAGCGGTACCTCCCACACCTGCTATTCGCTTACAGAGAGGTTCCGCAGGCCTCGACGGGGTTCTCACCCTTCGAGCTCCTGTACGGCAGGCGAGTCCGGGGACCCCTTGGGTTGGTAAGAGAATCCTGGGAAGAGGAGCCGAACCCTTCCGAAGTGTCCATAGTGGAGTATGTCATGCGCTTCCGTGACAAGATGCAGACCTTGACGCAGTTGGTGCATGACAACATGACGCAGGCTCAGGCTGATCAGAAGCACTGGTACGACCAGAACGCCCGGGAGCGGACCTACCACGTGGGTCAAAAGGTGTGGGTGCTGGTTCCGGTACCAACGGATAAGCTTCAGGCAGCCTGGGACGGCCCGTACGTTGTCCACCAACAGCTCAACCCGGTCACCTACGTGGTCACCCTTGACCACACTCGGGGTAGGCGAAAGGCCTTTCACGTCAACATGATGAAGGCTCATCACGAACGTGAACCTTTCGTCCTACCGGTCTGCAGCTTACCCGAAGACGGGGAGGAAGACACCCTCCTGGACATGCTGGCCCAAGCCAAGGCCCGTGGGTCCATTGAGGACGTGGAGGTAAGCGCCTCGCTAGATGAACCACAGCGGTTGCAGTTGCAAACCATGCTGGAACCCTTCCGGGTCGTGTTCTCCAACCGGCCTGGAAGGACTGAGTTAGCCGTCCATGAGGTGGACACCGGGAACCACGCCCCACTACGGCGAACACCCTATCGAATCTCTGACCAGGTGCAGCAGATTATGCGCCAGGAGATCGATGAGATGTTACAGTTGGGGGTGATTCGACGGTCAAAGAGCGCGTGGGCCTCACCTGTAGTTCTCGTGCCAAAGAAGGACCGGACCACCCGGTTCTGTGTGGACTACAGGGGGCTCAACGCCATTACAGCCTCTGACGCGCACCCAATGCCGCGCATCGAGGAACTGCTTGAGAAGTTAGCTGGCGCAGAATACCTGACAATAATGGATCTGAGTCGCGGATACTGGCAGATTCCCCTGAGCCCCGAGGCGCAGGAGAAGTCCGCCTTTATCACACCCTTTGGACTGTACGAGTCCACGGTCATGCCCTTCGGCATGAAGAATGCCCCTGCCACTTTCCAGCGGATGGTCAATCTCCTGCTTCAGGGACTGGAGAAGTACGCTGTGGCGTACTTAGATGACATTGCCATCTTCAGTCCCTCCTGGGATGAACACCTGCAGCATCTCGAAGAGGTGCTCGGGCGAATTCACCGAGCAGGACTGACTATCAAGCCGGGAAAGTGCCAGATGGGCATGAGGGAGGTTCACTACCTGGGGCACCGGGTAGGTGGAAACACCCTAAAGCCAGAGCCTGACAAAGTGGGCGTGATCGTGAACTGGCCCACTCCCAGGAACAAGAAACAGGTGATGTCCTTCCTGGGCACTGCAGGGTACTATAGGCGCTTCGTGCAGCACTATAGTAGCCTGGCAAAACCTTTGACGGACCTCACCAGGAAGAAGCTACCCCACATCGTCAACTGGACAGATGGCTGTGAGGGGGCCTTCCAGGCGTTGAAAACAGCACTGTGCAACGCCCCTGTGTTGAAAGCCGTCGACAGCAGTCGACCGTTCTTGGTACAGACCGACGCCAGTGAGTTTGGCCTTGGTGCTGTGCTCAGCCAGGTTGACTCGGAGGACCAAGAGCACCCCGTGCTGTACCTGAGCCGGAAACTTTTGCCGAGGGAAGTGGCCTACTCCACCATCGAGAAGGAGTGCCTGGCCATAGTCTGGGCCCTGCAGCGCTTGCAGCCCTACTTGTACGGTCGCACCTTCACCGTGGTGACCGACCACAACCCTCTGCGCTGGCTAAGCACCATGTGTGAAGCCAATGGCAGGTTGCTACGCTGGAGCCTTGCCCTTCAGCAATTTGACTTCACCGTTAAACACAAAGCGGGCAAAGAGCATGGTAATGCAGATGGACTCTCCCGCCAGGGTGAACCCACGGAGGTGCGCATGGAGGCATACCGAGAGGTCCTGCCGCCGTAGCGCACGCCAAAAGGGGGAGGTGTCACGATATGGTATGAAATATCATAAGTTAGTTTTCTTGCTAGCATGCGGGGGCTAAACCCCCCCCCCCTCTCTCTGGTTCTCTTTCCTTTCCTGTGTTTCTATCTGTCTGTGTAGAAGAGCTTGCCTTGTGGGGGGAGTTTTATTGACGAAAGGTATTTACGACTAGCATAGCTGCAAGAGAAATTTGTGTTAGCAGGAACTGTTAGAGAAACTTCTAGAACGCATAGAAGGTCTTTGTTCTGTTTTTGGAAGATATTATGCAAACCGTTTAAGTTACAAACACCAAAATATATCGTCATAATCACACTCGGAGGATCTACGCATCACTCTAATCACAGGCTTGTAGCTCCATCTGGTACAGAGGTAGGGATTTCTCTGTCAGTGTGCGTGACAAATAGGACATATTTGATCTCATCGGAATGCCCACGATACTATGAGATGAACGATGGGTATGGTGCGATTATTTTATGTTCGGTGGCGAAGTTACGGGCATCAGATATATTTAATGCCCAGTTAGTGAAACCGAAGAGGTAGGAGGAGTTGGAAAACCAAGCCCTTTCTGTGAGGTCACAGACTGTAGGTTTTAAGTGCTGGCAGGCATCCAAGAGAGGAGAGTTGTGAGTTTTTTACCTGAAGCGACCAGACTGCGAGTGCCAATGCACTGGGATAGATGGAAAGCTCCTAGCCTGTTGCCTGCAATGCAATGATCTGAGAAATGTGAGTGTTATCTTTTCTTCATTTAATCCTTTTATTTTTATAATTACCTTGTACATATTTACAATTGTCTCATTTGTAACATCTTTGTAAAATATTTTTATAAACACTGCCTAAAAATCATTTATGGGGTATATTATTTAATACTAGTTCGTTCTTCCTGCCCTAAACCGTACCCTGTCTCTGAAGGGAATTACGCTACTGTTTTTTTGGGGGTTTGCTCCAGACCCGTTCAATTGGAGCTGGTGGCAGCGACCGTGTGCCAGCTTTTGGGGGTCCCTGTAGTGACTGCGGCTTGATAATTATTGTTCCTGCCTGAGCGGGAGTAGTTATCGCGTCGCTGCAGTGCACCCAATAGCCAGTACATAGCAGGCAGCGTTTCTGGCGACTAATCACCCTAGGTGCAGTACCTAATCTGACCTGAGAGAAAGGGGGGCGCCAGAGAGCTGCAAGGTTTAAGTGGAACTGCAAGCGGGATATACACAAATCCCTGCAGTTCATGGTATACTGAAGAGCAGTGGGATACCTAAAATAAGCCCCTGCTGTAAACAAGAGGTCAATAGCCTCGTGTGTGTTTTTTTTCATCACATTGTGGCAGTGGAGGGATAACTAGGATAAGCCCCCTGCACATGTGATAGCCGTCTGTTGGTCTAACGTCACCCCGATCCGTGACATATTGTGGGCAGCGGCTAAGGGATCTTGACAGTCACGGGTGGAATCGTGACACAGGTGGATTAATGTCCTAAACACATTGGTTCCTTTTGGACTTAATGAGCAGAATAGCTTTGCCTCTTTCCTTTAGCATCACACAAAAGTATCTGGACTTAGATTTTAATGTTTTCGTGTGTTTGTTTATGTTTTTATTTACATGTTATTTGTTATTTTACTTCTAGTTATTCATGATGGGAATACTATTGTTATTGACGTCCACCGCATCATGACATGAGAGTCTGAAAGTGGGAATTATATTTATCCATATATCCACAATACACTTTTGGAGAAGTTTATTACGTCTATGGATTTTTCTATATCACCCTTGATGATGTTATTTATGTCTTTGTTCTATGTATTATATTATGCTTAATGATTTGTATATTAAATATTTAATTATTATGGTGGTATATAAATATTTTGCACAGCACTCTGCACTTTAGCCCCTTCACTGTATGTAGTTTTCACTGCGTTATATATACCTATACCCGCTCTCAGTGTTCTTCTTTCCGGGACTTGTGCGCATGACTGTGACGTCGTAGTGACGGTGCATCGCCGCCGGCGTCCATTGGGTTGGGTGTGTGAGTCATGGTTGCCATGGTTATGACTCCCTGGCTTCTCGCTCAGCCCGGACAGCCGAGCGGTGATGCTAGTTCCGGCGCCGATGTCACTGGTGCATGCGCCGTTCACTAAGTCCCGCTATTAACTTCAGGTGCAGTGGCCCTATAAAATCTATGTCAGTGAAACACGCAGCACAGCCCCTCGAAGAAGCCTACGCGAAACGCGCGTAGGGGCTGGCGCTGCCACATACACACCACGACTGAAATGGGTGAGGTCCAGTCCTTTACATGTCTATGGATTTATTATTGGTAGAGGGTCCGCAGTGGGACTAGCATTGTGTAAATGTTCATAATATACTGTGTTTGTTGAACCTGTGACCTCCAGTCGTTGACCTTCGGTGTGGTATATGGTGCCTGTTACCCGTATCCGTTATTCACATAGTTACTCCACTATGACTCTATTGTGACTGATTATTTTGTAATGCATTTGAGTTTTTATGATGTTAACTAAATAAATGCTATTATCTTTTTATACCTTAAATGGCAGTTGTGTAACTCCTTTGTCAGATTATATATGTATTGTGTTGGAGTTCTTGCTGTCCATCTTAGGACTTATATATGGCTCCAATCTAATGATTTATATGTATAGAATTACAGTATCAGACAGCTAAAAAAGGGGTCCACCGGCCTACAATGACCAAACTTGGAGCATGCAGATATATGAGGGCTGTCACAGAAATACCACACTGGCAAAAATGTGGCCTGTTTTTTTTTAAATGCCAAATAGTGCTGTATAGAATTAGAGTATCACACAGCAAAAAAAAGTCATTCACCGGCCTACAATGCCCAAATTTGGAGCCCTCAGATATATGAGGCCTTTTTCAGTGAATTTAAAACACACACAAAAAAAAGTGGCACAAGGCTAGCACACACATCTATGCTACGTATGCCTGACAAGCTATGATTTTTCAACAGGCCTCAGTATGACAGAACAGACTGTATATGTTTGGTTTTTTGGGGGTGAATTTTTGGAAAAAAATGCAACTAAGTTTATAGTAAAGATGCAGCAGCAGACAGTTATGGAGCTTTGGGAGGGATGCAGTAGGAGCAATGGATGCACATACTTGCATTGATGTGGATATGCCGTGCCCTGACTACCTAGAGCTGCAATATAGGGACCCACGAATTAGCCCTAAAAAGGACTTTTGGTTTCTGAGGATTTTGGATTTAAGAGTTGCAGACCTACACTAACTCTAAAAACCACGATTCTGACCCTATCTCGGCAGCAGCTCTCCCTACTCTCGCTGACCCCGGAGCAGAATGCGGTGAGCAGAGCTGCGCCAGGTCTCTTATGCTCGGGATGATGCTGTGCTGCCAAGCCAATCACTGCACGACCACAACAAAGATGGCTGCAGCATTTCTTGGCCTGGCAGACAATCCCTGCACCTTGATTGGGTCATTAATGGTCACCAAAAGTGCTGGGTGGAGACACCAGTTACCGCCTAATAATCCCAGAAATGCTCGGTGCTCGCTGAGTACACCGAGCATAGTAATACTCGGGCAAGTAACGAGTATTGGCGAGCCCGTTCGCTCATCACTATTAAGGACCTGTTTACACATGTAATTGAAGCAACCATTTTGACAGGATGTTCCAAAGGAGAGGACATTTTCATTCCAAGAATTCCACTCATTCCATCTGATTTGCCTTTTGATTTTAAATGCGCCAGTTTCCAGTTCGACTAGCATTTGCAATGTCCATTAACAAGGCTCAGGGACAGTCCTTGAAAGTAGTAGGGAACGATTTGCAATCTCCATGCTTTTCTCATGGTCAACTTTACATGGCCTGTTTAAGTGTTGGAACTGCCAAAAATCTGTTCATCTCTGCACCAGAAGGAAATAACAAGAGCATTGATTATCAAAAGGCTCTTGAATAAGTTGAAAATAAAATACTATCAATACTTGGGTAATCATTTAGTTAATTTGTGTTGCAAATCTGTAGTGTTGAATATATGATGTGAAATGTTTTTATGTGCAATATAATAATTCTAATTTGTTAAAACTAACCACAGTTGGTTACTATGCCCGGGAGACGCTTGGCTCTTCAGCTAGTATATATTAAAAAAGCATTCATTAGAAATCTTGCGATTTTCAGATTGGCCTGCGCCGCTATTCTAGACTCATGATTCCTGTCCTTTCAGGAAATCAACATGTACATTACAATAGCAGCAAAGAACAGACTTACCATATATACTCGTGTATAAGCCAACATTTTCAGCACAATTTTTTATGCTGAAAATGCCCCCTTCGGCTTATACACTAGTCAATTGTCCAGAACGCTGGTGGGGGAGGGGGAGCGGAGTAGCAACGGAAAGAGCCGGAGGCTGTGGCACAGTGACAGCTACAGCTGCAGCTGACGGCTAACAGAAGAGATCATACTCACTCTCAGTCGCTGCATCTCCATCCCTGTATCTCCGTTGTCCCGGTGCTGGTGGCTCTTCTCTCCTGTGCTGAGCGGTCACGTGGTATCGCTCATTAAGGTCATGAATATGGATGCATCACTCCCATAGGCGTGGAGCGCATATTCATTACCTTAATGAGCTGTATCATGTGACTGCTGAGCAGAGGAGAGGAGAGCCGCTGTTGCCGGGACAACAGGGATGCAGGCGCAAGGAGGGTGAGTAGGATGGGGAGGGGCAATGTGAGCCATGCATACAACCATGGCACAGGAGGGAGCCGAGCCTTAAAGGATGAGGGAGCCGAGCCATGCGGACCCGGGGAGCTGAGCAATGTGGGTCCTGGAGAGCTGAGCAATGTGCGACTTGGGAAGCTGAGCAATGCGGGACCTGGGGAGCTGAGCAATGTGAGACCTGGGGAGCTGAGCAATGCGGACCAGGGGAGCTGAGGAATGCACAGCCACATACCAGGAGATGATAGGGGAGCCACATACCAGGACAGGATGGGGGAGCCACATGACAGGACAGGGGAGCAATGCATAGCAGGACAGGGATGAGGGGGACAATGCATACCCGGCTTATACTCGACTCAATAAGCTTACCCAGTTTTCCTGGCAAAAGTAAGTGCCTTGGCTTATGCGCGGGTCGGCTTATACTCGAGTATATACGGTAATCTTTCACAGTGAATCATCTAAATAGAACGTACAAAGGCCATTATGAATGGGTGAGGAGCAGGGAAAAAAATGACATCTTTTATTCTGAATGGTGGTTCCTGCTTTTGCAGCTGTTTATATTGGTGTTGCCTGTCTTTATAATCCCGATTGTGTTAATTATGAGCCTGATTAAGTTTTTTCCTGACAGGAAAAATGAGTAACAACAGCACAATCATTAAAGTACAGATACAAGCTATATAAAACTGCCAATAGCAGAATAACCACAAAAGAAACTGAAGAGATCAGCACAAATAGGGTCTTATCCGATGTACAGAGAGATAACAAATGGGTTATACTCACCAGATGAAGCTATTTTTGTAGTGTGTACAAATATCCGCTGCAGCAGATCCAGGGGTCAGCTATTGACCATGCTGAAGATAGATGAAGGGGTTAATATGGATATGGTCAGCTCTGCAGATATAGAGTTAAATCCAAAAGATATTTCATATAAAGAATGGTGGTTTATTCAACGCGTTTCAAAGTCTTAGTGACTTCTTCATCAGGAAATACCACACAAATACAAAATCACAAAAGGGTCGCTGTTTTAAATAGAACAAATTTTCAAATAACGGCGCTAAAAAGGACACATGTTGAAACAGACAAAGTCAGAGTTCACAGATGCAACACATGATGCGTTCATAAAATGATGTTATTTGAACATAATCAATCACAAAGTATATAGATATATACATAAATATAAATATATAATGGTATTAATAATTATTTTCAATTTTATAGTGCCAAAAAAGAAAAAAAACAAATCCATGAAAAACAAAACGAACTCCAGGAAAAATTGAGTGTGAACCCACAACAAAAAAGTGGATACGATTAAGAATCTAAACACTCCAGTGAAATTGCACAGAGACCACACTCCCCATGTAAAACAACAGATTATAGACATTATGTTTTACCCTTTTTTAATTTTATTTTATTCAATAATTTATATAGTTTACATATAAAATAGAAATTGTATTCTACATGTAACATCTTTGGAGGTTTATGAGACACATTTTTAGAATATACTATCATATAATAATATTTTTCAACTTCGTTTTTAATCAATTAATTTTTAATAAAAAGTATATCCTTTAATATATCATGTAAATGTGGCACCCCAGGAGTTCAGAAACCATAGTGGTATTGCCTTCCTTTCGGGGAGGGTGATGTCATGCCTGGAAACAAGGTAGATCCCTTTGGCAGGTAAGCTGTACATTCATCACATTCTGACTCCAGGCCAGAAGGGGAACTCAGTTTTAGAGGAGCTTCCCTTGATATACATTCTGGTCTGGAGGAGGAGTTAGTTAGTCTGGTGCAGACAAGGAACAGAGAAGGAGCACAGGAGAACCAAAGAGCTGGAAGGGAGCAGTAACTGGGCTCCTTTCACTCTAAAGTGCAGAAACCAGGCACCAGGAGCCCGTGGCTGTGTGGAAATACAGGTCCCACGGCAGAACCGGAGGGCAGGAAACTGAAAGTGAATTGTCCACATTACACCTGAGGTACATCAACAACCAGAAGCCAGAGTCACCGTGAATAGAGACCCCAAGGAAACGGCTCAAGTTGCCTACCGTGCCGGTACTGTCCCAGGACAGGAGAAAAAAGTACCTTGCCAGAAAGCCGCAGGTAGCAAGGGACTATTATTCAGTGCATAGTGGAAGGCTCCCAATCTGACCTAACCAAGGGGGTTCAATCTGTTTCCAGGCTGCCTGGACTCCACCGTCACCTGCAGCCAGTACCCTGGACTGAAACTGACTGCCAACAGTAAACCAGGTAAAAACATTGCAACCCTGTGTCCTTTGTTTATTCTGGCACCACACCACTCTGGCTAAACATATTGGGAGCCCTGGGGACCCCACTTCAACTATGTTAAGTGAAACCATCTTTGCTGCCATACAATCACCCCCAAAGGACCCCTTTTAGCAGAGATAGTCACCCCTGTGTTATGATCCCAGTGGCAAGGATCGCAGGTCTGACAAGCTAAGTACTAAAGGACAACTAGCTCTGGGGAAGTGGTAACTAGATTGACCGCAACCTGATCCTATCCGCACACAACTAAAGGTAGCCGTGGAACGTTACCTAAAAAATTCCTAGACGTCTCGTCATGGCCTGAGAAACTGACTATTCCTAGAGGGAAAGAAAGTCCTTGCTTGCCTCAGTGAAATGACCCCAAAGATATAGAATAGCCCCCCACAAATATTAACGGTTAGTTAAGGGGAAAGCACAAACGCAGAGATGAAATTAGATTTAGCAAATGAGGCCTGCTAATACTAGAAAGCAGAAAATAGGAAGGGGACTGTGCGGTCAATACAAAACCCTATTCAAAATATCCACGCAGAGATTGCTCGAGCCCCTAGCACCAACTAACGGTGCGGGGGAAGCAACTCTTTACCCCAGAGCTTACCAGCAAAAAGAAATCACATATTAGCAAGCTGGACTAGACTCATCATACACAGAAATCATATTGCAAGCAGATGAGCAAAAAAATATTCAAACAGAACTTAGCTTATCCTGAAGAGGCAGAAAACAAGAAGATCAAGAGCAATCAGAATAGCACTGAATACATTGACAGCCGGCGACAAGTGGAAGTGAAGCAGAGCTAAATAAGAGCCTCCCTGGTGGATAACGAGGCAGCTGATCCAGCCAGAGCTGCAGGATAATAAACCAAGCCACCAGGGGGAGCCAAAAAACCAAAGTCACACAATACCATCTGTGACCACAAGAGCGAGCCTGAAAACGGAGTTCACAACAGTACCCCCCCCTTGAGGAGGGGTCACCGAACCCTCAACAAAACCCCCAGGGCGATCAGGGTGAGCCACATGGAAGGCACGAACCAAATCGGCCGCATGAACATCAGAGGCAACAACCCAGGAATTATCTTCCTGACCATAGCCTTTCCACTTAACCAAATACTGAAGCCTCCGTCTAGAAATACGAGAGTCCAATATCTTCTCCACCACGTATTCCAATTCTCCCTCAACCAGCACAGGGGCCTCTTCGGGACAGGCAAAGGTAACAACAAGCCACTGGCACGAGAACAGCAAGGCTTAGCCCGAGCACAAATTCCACAAGACTGCACAAAGGAACGCACATCCCGCGACAAGGAAGGCCACCAGAATGACCTAGCCACCAAATCTCTGGTACCAAAAATCCCAGGATGGCCTGCCAACACCGAAGAATGAACCTCGGAAATAACTCTGCTGGTCCATCTATCTGGGACAAACAGTCTCTCTGGTGGGCTACGGTCAGGTCTATCCGCCTGAAATTTCTGCAGCACACGTCGCAAATCTGGGGAAATGGCAGACAAAATCACTCCCTCTTTGAGAATACCAGCCGGCTCTGAATCTCCCGGAGAGTCAGGCACGAAGCTCCTAGAAAGAGCATCAGCCTTCACATTCTTCGAACCAGGTAGGTACGAAACCACAAAATCGAAACGGGAGAAAAACAACGACCAACGAGCCTGTCTAGGATTCAGGCGCTTGGCCGACTCGAGATAAATCAGATTTTTGTGATCCATCAAGACCACCACACAATGCCTAGCTCCCTCGAGCCAATGTCGCCACTCCTCAAATGCCCACTTCATAGCCAACAACTCCCGATTACCAAAATCATAATTCCGCTCGGCAGGCGAAAACTTTCTAGAAAAGAAAGCACATGGCTTCATCACAGAGCCATCAGAGCTTCTCTGCGACAAAACAGCCCCCGCTCCAATCTCAGAAGCATCAACCTCGACCTGGAAGGGAAGAAAGACGTCTGGCTGACATAAGACCGGAGCTGAAGAAAACCGGCGCTTCAGCTCCCGAAAGGCCTCCACAGCCGCAGGAGACCAATTAGTAACATCAGAGCCCTTCTTGGTCAAATCCGTCAATGGCTTAACAACACCAGAAAAATTAGCGATGAAGCGACGGTAAAAGTTAGCAAAACCCAAGAACTTCTGAAGACTCTTAACAGATGTAGGCTGAGTCCAGTCATGAATAGCCTGAACCTTGACTGGGTCCATCTCAATAGCAGAAGGAGAAAAAATGAAACCCAAAAAATAAACCTTCTGGACTCCAAAAAGACATTTTGAGCCCTTCACAAATAACGCATTGGCACGCAGGACCCGAAACACCATCCTGACCTGCTCAACATGGGACTCCCAATCATCCGAAAAAACCAGAATATCATCCAGATACACAATCATAAATTTATCCCGATATTCCCGGAAGATGTCATGCATAAAGGACTGAAAGACAGAAGGAGCGTTAGAAAGTCCAAAAGGCATCACCAAGTACTCAAAATGGCCTTCGGGCGTATTAAATGCAGTTTTCCATTCATCACCCTGCTTAATACGCACAAGGTTATACGCACCTCGAAGATCTATCTTGGTGAACCAACTAGCCCCCCTAATGCGAGCAAACAGATCAGATAACAATGGCAAAGGATACTGAAATTTGACCGTGATTTTGTTTAGAAGGCGATAATCAATACAAGGTCTCAGGGAACCATCTTTCTTAGCCACAAAAAAGAACCCCGCACCAAGAGGGGACGAGTAGGGGCGAATAAGTCCTTTCTCCAAAGACTCCTTTATATAACTCCGCATAGCAGCATGCTCCGGCGCTGACAAATTGAAAAGTCGTCCCTTAGGAAATTTACTACCAGGAATCAAATTTATAGCACAATCACAATCCCTATGAGGAGGTAGATAACTGAGTTTGGGCTCATCAAATACATCCTGGTAATCTGACAAAAACGCAGGGACCTCAGAAGGAGTGGATGAAGCAATTGACACCACAGGAGCGTCGCCATGAATTCCCTGACAACCCCAACTTGCCACAAACATTGCTTTCCAATCCAGGACTGGATTATGAGTCTGCAACCAAGGCAGACCCAACACGACAACATCATGCAAATTATGCAATACAAGAAAACGAATCACCTCCTGATGAGCAGGAGTCATGCACATTGTTACTTGTGTCCAGTACTGAGGTTTATTCGTAGCCAATGGTGTAGCATCAATTCCCCTTAGTGGGATAGGGAATTTTAAAGGCTCCAAAACAAAACCACAGCACCTGGCAAATGACAAATCCATCAGACTCAGGGCAGCACCTGAATCCACAAAAGCCATAACCGGGTAAGATGACAGGGAACAAATCAGGGTAACAGACAAAATAAACTTAGGCTGTAAAGTACCGATGGTGACAGATTTATCAATCCTTTTTGTGTGCTTAGAGCATGCTGAGATAACATGAGCTGAATCACCACAGTAAAAGCACAACCCATTTTGCCGTCTATAATTTTGCCGTTCACTTCTGGTCAGAATTCTATCACATTGCATAGACTCAGGTGTCTGTTCAGAAGACACCGCCAAATGGTGCGCAGGTTTGCGCTCCCGCAAACGCCGATCAATCTGAATGGCCAGAGTCATTGACTCATTCAGACCTGCAGGCGTAGGAAACCCCACCATGACATTCTTAATGGCTTCAGAAAGACCTTCTCTGAAATTTGCAGCCAGGGCACACTCATTCCATTGAGTAAGCACCGACCATTTACGAAATTTCTGGCAGTACACCTCTGCATCATCTTGCCCCTGAGAGAGGGCCAATAATGCTTTTTCAGCCTGGTTCTCAAGATTAGGTTCCTCATAGAGCAATCCAAGGGCTAGAAAAAACGCATCCACACTGAGCAATGCAGGATCCCCTGGAGCCAATGCGAAAGCCCAATCTTGAGGATCGCCACGCAAGAAAGAAATAATAATCTTAACTTGCTGAACAGAATCCCCAGAGGAACGAGGTTTCAAAGAAAGAAACAATTTGCAATTGTTCTTAAAATTCAGGAACCTAGATCTATCTCCAGAAAACAGCTCCGGAATAGGTATTCTAGGCTCTGACATAGGACTGTGCACAACAAAATCCTGAATACTTTGTACCCTTGCAGCAAGATGATCTACACTGGAGGCTAAACTCTGGATATCCATATCAGCAGCTGAACTCAGAGCCACACCAAGATTAAGAGGAGGATAGAAGCCAGACACACAGCAGCTAGACACACGGCAGCAAAAAAGAAAAAAAAAAAATTTCTCCAGGCTTCTTTTCTCCTGCTTCTGCCATGCAATTAACACCTTACTGGCCGGCTGTACTGTTATGATCCCAGTGGCAAGGATCGCAGGTCTGACAAGCTAAGTACTAAAGGACAACTAGCTCTGGGGAAGTGGTAACTAGATTGACCGCAACCTGATCCTATCCGCACACAACTAAAGGTAGCCGTGGAACGTTACCTAAAAAATTCCTAGACGTCTCGTCACGGCCTGAGAAACTGACTATTCCTAGAGGGAAAGAAAGTCCTTGCTTGCCTCAGTGAAATGACCCCAAAGATATAGAATAGCCCCCCACAAATATTAATGGTTAGTTAAGGGGAAAGCACAAACGCAGAGATGAAATTAGATTTAGCAAATGAGGCCCGCTAATACTAGAAAGCAGAAAATAGGAAGGGGACTGTGCGGTCAATACAAAACCCTATTCAAAATATCCACGCAGAGATTGCTCGAGCCCCTAGCACCAACTAACAGTGCGGGGGAAGCAACTCCGTACCCCAGAGCTTACCAGCAAAAAGAAATCACATATTAGCAAGCTGGACTAGACTCATCATACACAGAAATCATATTGCAAGCAGATGAGCAAAAAAATATTCAAACAGAACTTAGCTTATCCTGAAGAGGCAGAAAACAAGAAGATCAAGAGCAATCAGAATAGCACTGAATACATTGACAGCCGGCGACAAGTGGAAGTGAAGCAGAGCTAAATAAGAGCCTCCCTGGTGGATAACGAGGCAGCTGATCCAGCCAGAGCTGCAGGATAATAAACCAAGCCACCAGGGGGAGCCAAAAAACCAAAGTCACACAATACCATCTGTGACCACAAGAGGGAGCCTGAAAACGGAGTTCACAACACCCCTGACCGAGTGCCACAGGTGGCATCATGAACTTTCACCACTTTACATATCCTTTTAAAGACTATCTATTTTACTTGGGTGCCTAGGGCCACGGACCAGGTTGCAGCAACCGTGACCTCCCCTTTAATAACGACCGGATCCGATATCGAGTACCCCCAGTGCCCTGGCGTCCGTCTCAATTTGGCAACATGAACAGGATTCGTGCCTTGACATCACTGGGTACTGTGTGCCATAGATTGTGATAAACTGTGTGGAAACCACCATTACCGCGCCGCAAGGAGAAGAAGGGGGTGTACATTCGTGGGTAGAGCCTGCAAAAGAGCACGAAGAGGAAGTGGGTGCCATGCAGGAGAGCCGCAAGTGAGGATACTGAAAGCCCCGGAAGGAGGACCAGGAGGAGCGCCTTACCAAGTGCAGGAAAAACCACTGCAGACTTCAGTGGCGAGACGTCAGACCTGCTTGAGGTTAGCACGGGGAAAGGGACATTTCCAACCTAGGAGGAAATCTGGCGGCGGTTGCAGCTGCAGGCCCCATGATGCCTGCAGGTCCCACGGTGGATGCAGCCGCAGGTCCCATGATGCCACCAGGCCCCGCGGTGACCACAGCTCATGCAAACCGGTCAGACTCCGCTGTAGTAGCAGCTCCTATAATGCCGCTATCCATGCCCTATGAACTAGGAGCGGCGCCGGCCTGGCTGCCACAATATTCAGGGGAGTTCCACATGCTGAGTGACTTTAAAGAAAGGCTCTGCAGCCTTTTTGATGTATACCCCCTGACTAGTGTTGAGCATTCCGATACCGCAAGTATCGGGTATCGGCCGATACTTAGCGGTATCGCAATTCCGATACCGAGATCCGATACTTTCGTGGTATCGGGAATTGGAATCGGAAGTTTCCAGTGTATGGTTCCCAGGGTCTGAAGGAGAGGAAACTCTCCTTCAGGCCCTGGGATCCATATAAATGTGTAAAATAAAGAATTAAAATACAAAATAGGGATATACTCACCTGTCCGGAGGCCCCTGGACTTTACCGCCGTAACCGGGAGCCTTCTTTGCTTAAAATGCGCGTGTTTAATGGTTTCCGTGACGTCACAGCTTCTGATTGGTCGCGTGCCGCCCATGTGACCGCGACGCGACCAATCACAACAAGCGGTGACGTAATTTTCAGGTCCAGATGCCTAATTCTAGGCATTCAGGATTTGAAAATTATGTCACGGCTTGTGATTGGTCGCGTCGCGGTCACATGGGCGGCACGCAACCAATCAGAAGCCGTGATGTAATTTTAAAATGAGCGCGTTTACTGCCTCCCGTGACGTCACGGCTTGTGATTGGTGGCGTCGCCCATGTGACCGCGACGCGACCAATCACAACAAGCCGTGACGTAATTTTCAGGTCCTGATGCCTAATTCTAGGCGACCAATCAGAAGCCGTGACGTCACGGAAACCATTAAACGCGTGCATTTTAAGCAAAGAAGGCTCCCGGTTACGGCGGTAAAGTCCAGGCTGCGTCGGAGAGGTGAGTATATCAATATTTTTTATTTTAATTCTTTATTTTACACATTAATATGGTTCCCAGGGCCTGAAGGAGAGTTTCCTCTCCTTCAGACCCTGGGAACCATCAGGGATACTGTCCGATACTTGAGTCCCATTGACTTGTATTGGTATCGGGTATCGGTATCGGATTAGATCCGATACTTTGCCGGTATCGGCCGATACTTTCCGATACCGATACTTTCAAGTATCGGACGGTATCGCTCAACACTACCCCTGACAAAACACCAAAAGGTCAGAATTCTGACTTGTCAATTAATAGGAGCAGCACAAAAAGAGGTTAAATCCTGGCTGGATATTGAAAAAGGGACTGTGGAGCAGATATATGCCAAACTTAAAAACACTTTTGACACCCGCACTACTGCAAAAATCAAAATGAGGTTTTTCGAGTGCAAAGAGTGCAAGATAGCATACAGGACTATGCTCTTAATCTCCAGTAGGCACTGCGGGCCATTAAACAGGTTGACCCGAACAGCATGCAGGATGGGGACAAACTATTAAAGGAGCAGTTCATTGAGGGACTCCTGTCCAGCACCCACAGGACACAGCTGCGCATCCTGGCCTTGCAAAACCCTGACCTGGACTATGCACATTTTAAAGACAGGGCCACCTGGGTGCTACATGAAACACTTCCCAGCTGCACAGCGCCCCTTAGGCATCCAGCAGTCACGTACCCCCAGGAGGTGGCACCCTTTCATCAGGTCTCCATTGAGGCCAACGCACAGATCCTGGATGATGATCCCTACCCAGAACTGCGCCTCTAGGTCCAGGAACTGACCAAAAGCATAGCTGCACTAGCCAGGACCGTGCAGTCACTGCAGGAATCCCCAAAGGAGACCACTATCATCAGGATAGACGACCCATTTGTCACCACTGCATCCAGGCGGGACACATTGCAAGGTTCTGCCATTTAAAACGAGCGACCCCAGGGGCAGAGGGCCAACCCCCAGGAGTAAGATGATCAGGAGGCCCTCAAAACTGGCGAGCCAAGTATCTCAGAGGACGACCAGTCCTTACCATTCTGATTGACGGCATCATGATCAACGCTTTATTGAACACCAGCTCTCAAGTGATGACCATGCCTTACATTCTTTACAAATGGTACTGGGCTGACTCTGATATTACCCGTGGCCCAGATAGTGATTTGACAAGAGCAGCCAGTAATGGTCAACCTTTGCCACAGGTGGGGTACAAGGAGGTAACCATTAAAGTGTGGTGGGTAGAATTGAAGGCCGAAGGACTGGTGATTGGTGATATTGACCAGCGAGAATATAAACCCATGATGACCTTAGGTACTAATGTTATAGAAAACTGTCTTGCCGAGGTTATTGTCTTGTTACAGCAGGTGGCCGAAACTGCTGGTTCCAGTAAGCAGCGTGTCCTGCAAAATGAAATCAGAGCCCTGATGTAGAGACAACAGGTAGAATTGTCTGGTGGAGAAGTTGGCCATGTCACAGTGAGTGATCCAATCCCCATTGCAATACCCCCCATGAGAGAAATGTTAATCTGGTGTCGGACAGCAATAGGAATCAGAGGTAAAGACTACCAGGCCCTGGTAGAACACATGTAATGCATAGTAGGCCCACCATCCTGACAGGCAGAGGGGTGGTTGATATCCGCAAGGGGAGGGTACCAGTATGGGTCCTTAGTTGTGGAGAGAAAGAGGTCCACTTACCCAGATATGCCACACTTGCTAAACTGTTTACTGTTAATGATAATGCAATATAAGCAACAGAACCCTTGGTATCATCCGAGCAGGCGGAGGACAATGGCTCTGCAGGACAGTTGGAGGATTGGTGTCAGAAGTTACACATGGGCACTGACTCTACCCCTTCACATCAAAAGCATGGGGCTTACCGGGTGGTCCATGAGTATGAGCGGGTATTCAGCAAACACCCACTAGATTTTGGGCAGCTAAAAGGGGTTCAACGTCATATCCCCACTGGAGGTCATGCTCCCATTTAAGAAAGGTACCGGCCAGTACCTCCAGCTCACTATCAATGTGCCAAGAGTATGTTAGGAGAGATGAAGGAGGCTGAGATAATCAGAGACAGTTGTAGCCCCTGGGCATCTCCATTAGTCCTCATCAGAAAGAAGGATGGTACAATGAGAATATGTGTTGACTAAAGGCAGATAAACCGTATTACACACAATGATGCCTACCAGTTGCCCAGAATTGAAGAGTCATTAGCTGCTTTAAAATCTGCTAACTATTTCTCCACCTTAGATCTCACTAATGGGTATTGGCAGGTTCCCATAGCAGAGGCGAATAAAGAAAAGACCGCCTTCATGACAGTGATGGGCCTCTCCGAATTCAACTACATGCCATTCGGACTTTGCAATGGGACGTTCCAGCGGATGATGGAGTGCTGTCTCGGGCACAAAAATTTTGAAACCATCCTGTTATACCTGGATGATGTCATAGTCTTCTACAATACTTATGAAGACCACCTGAAGCACCTGGCCGAGGTGTTTGAAGCTCTGTCTAACTTTGGCCTTAAGGTAAAGCCATCCAATGCCACCTGTTAAAGCCCAAAGTACAGAACCTGAGCCATGTGGTAAGCACTGAAGGAGTGGCACCAGACCCTGACAAGGTGACCGTGATCAGGGAGTGGCTAAAACCCAGCAACATCCACAAAGTCTGGCAGTTCCTCGGGTTGGTAGGCTACTACCGAAGGTTCATTAAGGACTTCGCTAAGATAGCCGCACCCCTGCAAGACCTGTTAGTGGGCCAATCCAAGAAGACCAGGAACAAGGATCCTCCGTTTGAGTGCAACAACAGGCTGGAAGTATTCTTCACTCAGATGAGGTTGGCTATCACGGGATATGAGGTACTGGCTTACCCTGACTATGACCAACCATTTGTGCTCTACACAGGCACCAGCAACGCGGGATTGGGAGCAGTGTTGTCCCTGGTGCAGAAAGGCAAATAAAGAGTAATTGCATATGCCAGCAGGAAGCTTCGTCCCACTGAAAGTTCACCATTTTAACAAACAACAATCCGTGGACTCACCTGGAGACGGCAAAACTAGGTGCATTGGATCAGCGATGGATGGCCGGGTTGTCCAACTATGAATTCTCTATCAAATACCGTGCAGGGCACAAGAATGCAAATGCCAATGCGCTGTCCAGGATGCCCCATTTACCAGAAGTGGGAGAAGAACCGGAAGCATTAGAAGAGGTTGAGTTACCAGCTTTTCATCGATCCCAGGTGACTCAGTACTTCCATCATGTGAAGAGTAAAAGCAATCAAAGGCAAGAAGCCATGCTGAACACATTGCCCCACCAAGGATGGGCAGAAATGCAGAATAGTGACCCAGCAGTCCATCTGATAAAAGAACTGTTGACAGGCTGATTCACACCTTGGTCCAAATTCTCCACAAGAGACTCAGCAGTTGTGGAAGGAGAAGGGCAAATTATTTATCTACGACAGTAAGCTGTGCCGGAGGAATATCGACCCAGCTGGTCTGGCAAGTGATAGTCCCGAGACAAGATGCGCCAATGGTCTTGGAAGTGTACAACGATGGAGCAGGACACTTCAGATGGAAGAAGTTAGAGGTCCTACTTCGTGGGAGGTTCTATTGGATTGGCATGAGAAGAGCCATTGAGAAGTGGTGCCGAGAGTGTGGCCCATGCACCCTGCACAGAAAGGACTGTGACAGCCAGAGGGCTCCACAACAGCCCATAGTCACCAAACAGCCACTTGAACTGGTAGCTTTGGATCATGTAAAGCTAACCCCAAGCCGGTCAGGCTATGTCTATGCTTTGACCATAGTGGACCATTACTCCAGATTCCTGGTAGTCGTGCCTGTCAAGGACCAGACAGCGAAGACGGCAGCCAAGGCATTCCAACAACACTTATGTTGACCATATGGTTACCCTGAAAAGGTACTCACCAACCAAGACCCAGCCTTTGAAGCGGAAGTGTGCAAGGAGTTCTGTCACCAGTACGGATGTAAGAAGATCAGGACAACACCGTACCACCCACAGACAAACGGTAAGTGTGAGAAGATGAACCAGGTGTTAATTGACCTGTTGAAGACCTTGCCTTTGGAAGAGCGAAACCTGTGGCCAGAGAAGTTGCCAGACTTGGTAGATCTGTATAATCATATCCCGGTGAATTCCACCAAATGCACTCCAGCCTACTTAATGAGAGGAAGACCTAGTAAATTACTTGTTGACCTCAATATGCCAGTCCTAACACCAGAAACAACCTCACCAGATTTAGATTGGGATACTGAGCGACAGCAGAAATACCCCCAAGTACAAAAATGTGTGGAAAGAAGCTTGTCCCAGGCAAGACAAAAACAAGAAAGAAACTATAATCAACGTGCCCCTGCAATTCCCTTGTCACCAGATGGACAAGTTATGTAGTGGAAAAGAAGAATGCACAAACTTGATGACCAGTGGGAAGCAGAACCATATTCCATCTTACCATCTAATTTTGACTGCGGAATCAAGGGATCATCTTAAAGTGTGCCCTGACCAACTGAGAAACAAGGAAAAAGACACAAAGAATTTCTCAACTTATGGAATAAGAGGAAAGGATAATTCATACCATTCTTGGAGATTTTCCCCAGTCATGGACTCAGGTAAATCAAGTGATAGTGGTACCTGTTTCGACTTTTCCCCGGTTGGAAATACCAGAAAAAGATGTCACTCAAAACCGTCCTGAAACAGAAGAGACTCTACACTAGTGGGCTCAAGCAGCAGACATCACACCAGCAGTGGAACCATAGAATCCATCCCCTGCTATCTATGAATCTGTCATGCCCACAGTGAGCAGTACTCTTAGTAGCTCAGGTACACCTGTGCTACCTAGAATCCCCAGTAGCATAGCCATCAGAGAGCGCATAACACCAGTGATAGCAAGCATAGTGAATCTGGTCAGATCACCCTCAGTGCCTGTGCTAGGTAGATCTACCCGTAGCACCAGAGGTCAGAACCCAGCCTGTTACAGGGACTAAAAAAGTGAAATGTCAATAATTGGTGTTACCTGTTTAAAAATGTTTGCTAATGCTTATTGAAAATTTTAGATGGACAATAGGGTAATGGCAGGCGAATTATCCAAAAACTTTACTGTACAGAGTTGGCCCCATTCAAGGCGCACCTTTGGTTCTACCCACATTGCCAGCGTGGGTAGGGCCTTGTTTGTTCCTAAGACTAAAGAAAAACCATCTGGCGTGGCTGAAGACCAGGTCTGGATGATATGCCTTGTAGCTTGCCCAAGCCCGCCGGCGTCTCATTATTATATGATAGTGATGATCTTTTTTCTTTCAATGATGTTTGTCGGATACTGTGGTCTATGTGCAGTTTCACGGGAGTGTTTCAATTCTTAATCGTGTCTACTTTTTGTTGCGGGTTCACACTCAATTTTGCCTGGAGTTCGTTTTGTTTTTCATGGATTTGTTTTTTTCTTTTTTGGCACTATAACAAAAGAAAAGAATTATTAATACCATCAAATATTTATAATTATATTTATAGTGATATATTTTGTGATTGTTTATGTTCAAATAACATCATTTTATGAATGCATCATGTGTTGCATCTGTGATCTCTGACATTGTCTGTTTCATCATGTGACCTTATTGGCACTGTTATTTGAAATTTTTTTCTATATAAAACAGCGATCCTTTTGTGATTCTGTAATTGTGTGGTATCTCCTGATGAAGGAGTCACTAAGACTTTGAAACGCATCAAATAAACCACCATTCTTTATATGAAATATCTTTTGGATTTACTACATATCTGCAAAGCAGACCATATCCACATTAACCCTTTCATCTATCTTAATAGCAGATTAAAACATAGGGGCCAATTCATTAACACTGGTGTTGTACGCTCCACTTTAATGAAGGAGCATAGATGCACCAAATTCATAAAGAGGCTCAGGCTACTTAACAGATTTGATGCATAACACGCCGGAAATACTTCCCTTGTCAATGACTTGAAAAACCTTCCAGGCAAAAGTTAAGCCACTAACATCTACTATTTAATTGTCTAAGGGTCACTTCCGTCTGTCTGTCTGTCCTTCTGTCTGTTCTTCTGTCTGTCACGGATATTCATTGGTCACGTCCTCTGTCTGTCATGGAATCCAAGTCACTGATTGATCGTGGCAAAATGCCCATGACCATTGCCACGACCAATCAGAGACGGGCACAGTCCTCCCCGCAGTCAGTGCCCGCTCCATACTCCCCTCCAGTCAGCACTCACACAGGGTTAATGCCAGAGTTAATGGACCGCGGTGCAACGCACTCCATTAACGCAGCTATTAACCCTGTGTGACCAATTTTTTTACTATTGATGCTGCCTATGCAGCATCAATAGTAAAAAGATCTGTTACAAATAATAATAATAAACAAAAGGTTATTCTCACCCTCTGACGTGGCGCGTTGTCCTCGGCAGTGCAAGTGGCAGGTTCCGGTGCCAAGGATGCTATGCGAGAAGGACCTGCCATGACGTCACGGTCATGTGACTGCGACGTCATCACAGGTCCTGCGCTCATACCAACCCTGGGACCGGAATCTGCCGCGTGCACCGTACACAGGCGCCAGGACTTCAACAGCATTTTGGAAGGTGAGTATATGTTTATTTTTTATTTTACGTCACTGGGCAATATACTATGTTACTGGGCAATATACTATGTGGCTGGGCAATATACTACGTGGATGACCAATATACTACATTCTAAGTGGCTGGGCAATATACTACGTGGCTGGGCAATATACTACGTGGCTGGGCAATATATTATGTCTCTGGGCAATATACTACGTGGCTGGGCAATATACAACATCACTGGGCAATATACTACGTGGCTGGGCAATATACTATGTGGCTGGGCAATATGCTACATCACAGGGCAATATACTACGTGGCTGGGCAATATACTACATCACTGGGCAATATACTACGTGGCTGGGCAATATACTACGTGGCTGGGCAATATACTACGTCACTGGGCAATATACTACGTGGCTGGGCAATATACTACGTGGCTGGGCAATATACTATGTGGCTGTGCAATATACTACGTAAGCTGTGCAATATACTACGTCGCTGGGCAATATACTACGTCGCTGGGCAATATACTACGTCACTGGGCAATATACTACGTGGCTGGGCAATATACTACATCACTGGGCAATAACCTACGTGGCTGGGCAATATACTACGTGGCTGGGTAATATACTATGTGGCTGGGCAATATACTACATGGCTGGGCAATATACTACGTCACTGGGCAATATACTACGTGGCTGGGCAATATACTATGTGGCTGGGCAATATACTACGTGGTTGGGCAAGATACTACGTCACTGGGCAATATACTACATCACTGGGCAATAACCTACGTCACTGGGCAATATACTACGTGGCTGGGCAATATACTACGTGGCTGGGCAATATACTACGTCACTGGGCAATATACTACGTGGCTGGGCAATATTCTACGTGGCTGGGCAATATACTATGTGGCTGTGCAATATACTACGTAAGCTGTGCAATATACTACGTCGCTGGGCAATATACTACGTCGCTGGGCAATATACTACGTCACTGGGCAATATACTACGTGGCTGGGCAATATACTACATCACTGGGCAATAACCTATGTGGCTGGGCAATATACTACGTGGCTGGGTAATATACTATGTGGCTGGGCAATATACTACATGGCTGGGCAATATACTACGTCACTGGGCAATATACTACGTGGCTGGGCAATATACTATGTGGCTGGGCAATATACTACGTGGTTGGGCAAGATACTACGTCACTGGGCAATATACTACATCACTGGGCAATAACCTACGTGGCTGGGCAATATACTACGTGGCTGGGTAATATACTATGTGGCTGGGCAATATACTACATGGCTGGGCAATATACTATGTCACTGGGCAATATACTACGTGGCTGGGCAATATACTATGTGGCTGGGCAATATACTACGTGGTTGGGCAAGATACTACATCACTGGGCAATATACTATGTGGCTGGGCAATATACTACGTGGTTGGGCAAGATACTACGTCACTGGGCAATAACCTACGTGGCTGGGCAATATACTACGTAGCTTGGCAATATACTATGTGGCTGGGCAATATACTGCGTGGCTGGGCAATATACTACGTGCTGGGCAATATACTACGTGACTGGGCAATATACTACGTGGCTGGGCAATATACTACGTCACTGGGCAATATACTACGTGACTGGGCAATATACTACGTCACTAGTTAATACACTACGTCACTGGGCAATATACTATGTGGCTGGGCAATATGCTACGTGGCTGGGCAATATACTATGTGGCTGGGCAATATACTATGTCACTGGGCAATATACTACGTCACTGGGCAATATACTACGTGACTGAGCAATATACTACATGGCTGGGCAATATACTACGTCACTGGGCAATATACTATGTGGCTGGGAAATATACTACATGACTGGGCAATATACTACGTGGCTGGGCAATAAACTACATGACTGGGCAATATACTACGTGGCTGGGCAATATACTATGTGGCTGGGCAATATACTACGTGGCTGGGCAATAAACTACGTGACTGGGCAATATACTATGTGGACATGCATATTCCAGAATATCCAATGCGTTAGAATCGGGCCATCATCTAGTGGCATATATTCTGCTAAAAGAAATAAATGGAACACTAAAATACCACATCCAACATACCACTGAATGAAATATTCCAGTTGCTGATCTTTATTCATTACAATGTGGAATGCATTGAGAAAAATAAAACATAAAAATGATCACTGTAAATCAAAAAGTAATATCCCATGGACGTCTGGATTTGGAAGGATACCCAAAATCAAGGTGGAAAATCAAATTACAGGCTTATACAACTTCAGTAGAAATGCCTCAAGTCAAGAAAATGATGCTCAGTAGTGTGTGTGAGGCCTCCATGTGCCTGTATGATCTCCCTACAATGCCTGGGCATGCTCCTGTTGAGGTGGTGGATGGTCTCCCGACTGAGCGATCTCCTCCCAGACCTGAATTAAAGTGTCAGTCAATTTCTGAACAGTCTATGGTGCAAAGTGGTATTGGTAGATGGAATGAGACATGATGTCCCAGATGTGTCCTAGATGAGCTGCATTACCTGAGCAACTTCTTTGTGTTGTACTGTAGACACCACCTCATGCTACTCTACCTCTAGGGTGAAAGCTATTGTTGAGTGAGCGTGCTGGGATAAGGTGTTATCCAAGCATGCTTGGGTGTTGTCTGGTTCTCTTGTAGTGCTCTACTAATATGCCTGAGTCCCTGCAGCTACATGTTTTGCCGCAGTAGATAGATGTAACACATGCAGGGATTGCCTAACAAACAGGCAATCCCTCCATGTGTTGCGTCTGTTTACTGTCGCAAAACATGTAGACTCAGGCATTCAATCATATTAGCAAAGCACTACAAGATACTCGGCTAAAACCAGAGCATGCTCAGATAACACCTTATCTGAGGACGCTTGCTCAACACTAGTGAGAACAATGACAAAATGCAAAAGTGACCAAAACAACAGCCAAACAGGATGAAAACAGAGAAATGGTCTTTGGTCACCACCAGCAGAACCACTCCTTTATAGGGGTTTTCTTGCTAATTGCCTATTGTCTGTTCCATATGCGCAGCAGCAGGAAAAATTGATTCATAATTAGTGTTGCTTAACTGGACAGTTTGATTTCACAGACGTCTGATTGACTTAGAGTCACATTATGTTGTTTAAGGATGGTTTCACATTTGCGGTTGTGTCCTCAGCGTTTCTGACGCATACATCCGCATGCGTCTTGATTTCATATCTTTTACATTGTGGTGCATGTGGTGGCATATTTCCGCTGTCGCACGCATGCGGACGCTTACGGAATGCATAAAAAAAACACATCACAGTCTACGGGAACGCATGCATACGCAAATGTAGGCACTTGTTCTTCTGAGTAAACATGTCTAGGAACTTGATATGACCTCAAAAAAATAGGGTGAAAAAACTACAATACAGAAACAATATAATAAAAATGTGAAATGTTATTAATAATATTAAAATACAAATATAGCATATAGAAGGGGACAACTAAACAACAGAATATGAAAAACCCCAGTGCAGTAATTGGAGTGGGCACATGGACGCAATCATGAACTGATATATTCATCAAAGAAACCCATTACATATAGCCAATATATACTTGCCAACATGCATTCAAAACATCAAAAGGGCATAAGTGATAGGGTAAAAGAAATATCTTATAACATTATAAAGTCCATACTCAATAATTTTCTGTTTCCTCCATGTCTAGGAACTTGTTTTAAGCCCCCCCCCCCCAAGCAAAGGATATAAAAGAAGGTGTGGGCAGTGGAAGTTCATTACTCTCAAGACTGGAAGCGATACAAGCACTGCAGCATCTAGTGTGGAAGAAGCTAGCAAAATGTGAGTATACAAGCTATATGTCTGCCTGTCTGTTTTTCTCCCTGCGGTCTGTAATAATTTCTGTCTTTCTTTTAGCATTCCTCATCATGTCCTCCAGTTCAGAGCAGACCTAACAGAGTGGACAGGAGACTGAAGTGAGTACATTTGCTGCTGATTGCTAATTACAATGCTGATTACACATGTGGCAAAATATTTATTTTTATTTTTACAGAACCCTTCGAGTGCAGATGTGCAGCGCCCCAGAGACCTGCTCGTTGCAGTACTGACGCTCCGCCACTAAGGGGAGTGATGGTACGTCTGTTGGCACTAAAGGAGTTCACCTGACCTGGTATCACAGTCACACATTACACTTCACACTCTGGCCACCAGGGGGAGCAAAGGGTTCTATGTATTAGGCCACTCCTCACAATCTGGTAAAACTGGGGGCTGGATAGGAAGTTAGTCAGAAGCTGACTGGGTTGGATCCAGGCAACATCCTGTGGCAGAGGGTGTTGCGGGAGAAGATTCAGGGGGGTCTCTGTCAGGGGTGGGATCCTGGCAGTGACCTAGCGAACAGGACAGAATGTTACGGAGCCGCGCCTGCACCCATTGTGGTGGCATCCTAAGAAAGGAAGCGAAGCGAGGTTTATTGTGGAGAAGTGAGAAACGAGATCGCAGCACAAAGGAGAATAAAGCCAGTAGGAGTCGTGCCTTAAGATCGTGGCAACATCCTACTGAGGCGCGTAGCCAGTGGCCGGAACGCCGAGGAAGTATTGAGCTCCAAGCAGTACTTCAAACAGCGGCAGGACAGTTGACTTTAGGTTGGCTGTCTCACCTAAATCACCTAAGCAGACATAGGGGGCAATTGTGGGAGAGGGGCGACGCTAGGGTCCCGGAAGAACTCCAGGCCTACCCGTCATACGGGTGCGTCCTAGCCATTTCATCTGGGGGACAGAGAAGAACATCAGAACAGATACAAGTTGTGAGAAAGAACATCAGAAACAGACACAACAGTTGTGAGGACTATCCCGTGGTGCTCAGCAGGGAGGTACTACAACACACAGGTGCTAGAAGGTAGGCACTGATTTCCACCTGCAAAGGGAACTCTGGATGTGCCTTCGGACCGGCCGGTCTCAGCCAGCCCTGTTAGCAGTACTCTGGATTGCGGATCCTGAAGCCTTCAGTAAAGAGGTAAAGAGACTGCAACCCTGTGTCCTCGTTATTCATCGCACCTTGCACCACGCACCTTCATCACATCTTTCATTGGACGACCCTTAGCAGGGTCACGGACAAGGTCTAGCCACCGTGACAACCCCAGGACCAAGACTGAGAGGCCCGGTACCGAGTACCCCGCAGCCCTGCGTCTGGGGGCGCTCCAGATGAGCTGTAGCAGCAGACTCAGGCCCAAGCTCCAGTGGCAAGATGGCGTATAAGTATTCTTGACTGTTTTTATTTAGTTTTTACTGTGGTTGGAACTCTTGCCTTTTTTAATTTATTCTTTTTGGGACGCTTGACTTTTTTTTTTTTTTGACTGTTTTTGTTTTAAGGGCAGAGACTCACTGCTGTATTCCTCCTGCGATAATCACATCACACTGCATGGACTGACCGGCACCTCTCCTGACCCTAGCATGACAGCATGATGGATTATTATGCAGCTGTCAAGCTCAGATCAGGAGAGCTGATATCCAGTACAAGTTTTACAATGTGATTCTCACATGATTAATACGGCAGTGTGTCTCTGCCCTAGTGTTTTATCTTTCTAACATTTTTTTTTCATTTCTAGGTCCCACAACAGGAGGAGAAATTTATTGATAATGACCTCCTCATCATACTTGTGCAGGAGCGAGTTCCGTTGTGGGACACCCGGGAGCAGCAGCACTCTGACGCTGTGGTGATTCGGCGGCTGTGGACTGAGGTGCCCCAAGCACTGATGGATGACTGGGACAATGCCACATCACGAGTCAAAAAGGCTTTCCATAAGTACTGTGGTCTGATGTGGCAGTGAACCTGAAGGCCGGGATCACACAACCATGTGTGATGCGATAAACTCCTGCCAGTTTCTTTCATCACACACGGTTGTATGATCCCGGCCTAAAGTGCATTGTTTAACAATTTCTTTTTTTTCCTTATTCACAGTGATCAAAGTCAAAACCCATTGGCGTTCAATGAAGGATCACTTCAACAAGGACCTGAGACAGGAGATCCAAGTTTGCAGTGGTGCTGCAGCAAGTATCGAGAAATACAAATACCACCGGATGCTCTCTTTCCTGAGGCCTGTCCTTGCTCAGAGAACGTAAGTATTTTTGTGTTGTATTCCATTGTGTTGTATTCCCTAATCTGAATTTTTCTATTCCATAGCAGTTGGTGCTTTTACAATTGTTATTTTTTGGTAGTAATGTTTTTATTTTATTTTCTCAGAACCTGTAGCAGCACCCTCGAACCTGTATCGTCCTGTGGAGCAGTCCCTCATCGAACAGCCAAGGACCAGTCCCAGTCATCCACCAGCGAAGCAGCAAGTGGACCGGCATCGCAGGTTGGAGAACAGGCAGCTGGTCCTTCAGGTGTTCCCCTGTCCCAGTCCTCTGCCTCTTTTTTTGGGCTCTTCCAGCGGCAGAAGGCCTCGGACAGGTCACTCATGCCCGAGTTTATTCACTTGAGGTCGGCCTTCCAGAATGGCTTAAAGGCTCTGGGAGATAGACTGGAAAGTGGTCTGACCCATATTAACACATTTTTCCAGGATGTCAACCAGTGCCTTGACCATCTGGAAGCCAACCTCCAGAGACCAGCACACCATTTTTTTAACAAGATAGAGCAGGGCATGTTGGAACACCTTATGCCTGAACTCTAGCTCAATGTAATGCAGGCCTGCAATGCTGCTTACATTCAGGCTGTGCAGCAGACTCAGTACTTCTACCAGGCACAGGTGGTATTTCCACCTGTGCCACAAATTACACACTTAACATCAATACCGAGTTCTGCTGCATACCACTGTATGGCCACCATCATGCCTAGTCCTGCTGCACACCACTACACTGCCACCACCATGCCAGGTGCTGCTGCAATCCACTCAACCACCACCACCATGTCAAGTCCTGTTCCTGCACGGCTGACCACCCCACCATCAGTAGGCTGCCGGAAGATCCTGCACGGCTGCCCACCGCCACCACCACTAGGCCACCAGAAGTACCTGCACAGCTGCCCACCACCACCACCAATATGCCTCAAGAAGATCCTGCACGGCTGTCCATCGCCACCACCAGGCCTGGTCCAGTTCATACATGCCCTGCTGACCCCAACACTCCCACCCTCCCAAGGAGAAGCAAAAAAAGAAGGATGTCACAGAAAAGTGGACATAAATTAAAAAGAACTAAAGGCAGAAGTGTCGTGCTATCTTCACCCTCACCTCCCAATGTGTCTGTGTTGTCCAGTTTTTCTCTCCCTTCCAATGTGTCTCCCCCGTCCCATGCTTCCACTCCTAATTTGTCTACTTCCATCCTTGACCTTCCAGACCCCACAAGTTTAGCTACCCCTTCCTCTGGAACCCCTTCATCATCCACCCGTAGCCAATCCTTCCAACTCCACCCCCCCAGGTCCACAACAATTCCCCCTCAGTTCATAAAAGTTAGGGGTTTTTTTGTAAATAAATTTGTGTTGTTTTTCCCCAATCACTGCTTGATCTTTGTCTCTATCGTCGCCGGTAACACACACTGTGCGCCGTTAACACACATGTCCCCGTATACACACACTGTGTTTTTGCCACCTCATATCTCCATGACACACAATCTACAGCTCCTCTTTTATATTTGCTTTACACAGCAGCATTGCTTCTTATGTGTGTAATGGAGCTAAGAGGTGACAAAAACACAAAGAGGACTGAAAATCCTCAAAAACTATATATTAAGGCCGGCATCACACTCAGCGTAGGTGTAATACGCAGAAATGAACCCAAAACAGTGATCCGTATGTCATCCGTGGGCAGGGTGTGGCTGCATATTTTACACATGTCATCCTCCGTATGTAATCCGTACTGCGCTTTTTTCTCGTAACCTTGCAAAATGGACATAAAATGGATCCATGGGTTCAAATATTCCAAAAAACATATATACAGTCTATATATATATATATATATATATATATATATATATACACAGTATACACTCACCGGCCACTTTATTAGGTACACCATGCTAGTAACGGGTTGGACCCCTTTTGCCTTCAGAACTGCCTCAATTCTTCGTGGCATAGATTCAACAAGGTGCTGGAAGCATTCCTCAGAGATTTTGGTCCATATTGACATGATGGCATCACACAGTTGCCGCAGATTTGTCGGCTGCACATCCCAAAGATGCTCCATACAAGGCAGGATGGATCCATGCTTTCATGTTGTTTACGCCAAATTCTGACCCTACCATCCGAATGTCGCAGCAGAAATCGAGACTCATCAGACCAAGCAACGTATTTCCAATCTTCTACTGTCCAATTTCGATGAGCTTGTACAAATTGTAGCCTCAGTTTCCTGTTCTTAGCTGAAAGGAGTGGTACCCGGTGTGGTCTTCTGCTGCTGTAGCCCATCTGCCTCAAAGTTCGACGCACTGTGCATTCAGAGATGCTCTTAGGCCTACCTTGGATGTAACGGGTGGCGATTTGAGTCACTGTTGCCTTTCTATCAGATCGAACCAGTCTGCCCATTCTCCTCTGACCTCTGGCATCAACAAGGCATTTCCGCCCACAGAACTGCCGCTCACTGGATTTTTTTTCTTTTTCGGACCATTCTCTGTAAACCCTAGAGATGGTTGTGCGTGAAAATCCCAGTAGATCAGCAGTTTCTGAAATACTCAGACCAGCCCTTCTGGCACCAACAACCATGCCACGTTCAAAGGCACTCAAATCACCTTTCTTCCCCATACTGATGCTCGGTTTGAACTGCAGGAGATTGTCTTGACCATGTCTAAATGCCTAAATGCACTGAGTTGCCGCCATGTGATTGGCTGATTAGAAATTAAGTGCTAACAAGAAGTTGGACAGGTGTACCTAATAAAGTGGCCAGTGAGTGTATATATACTGTATCTCATGAGCCACATGTGGTTCGCGGTCCCATATATTGTGGCTCCCGGCAGTCTGCCAGCTTGGTGCATTAGCTCCAGTTCTAGCAAACAGGTATGAAGAGCACATCGGAAAATGGTGAATTTTGTGATCAGCCCTGCACAGAAGAGCAGATCTGGATGAACATGTACTGGTCTTAGGGGTTTTGAGATGATTTAAGTATGGTATGCTGGAGACGAGATGACATCACTTGTCAGAGGAGGTTATTGAAGCTGGATGTGACAGTGTCTTGGGAGTGCTTTATAGTAGAATACTGAATGGGAATATTGTTGGAACACCCTGGATTTTTGTATACTGCTTTGGGGTGATTGATTTTTGTGGAAAAGCTTTGGTTACCATTATGCCTGTAATGGGGGCTTTGGTTGCCACTATTGAGAGGGGGGCTGGAGCTGAATGTGGCTCGTGACCCTCTCTCAAGACTGTGTGTGACTCTCGACTCTCTCTCAGAGCTGAATCTGGCTCTCAAGGTCAGAAACATTGGGGACCTCAGGTCTATATATACAGAATCCCCATGAGACATGCCCATTGTGTGTGGCTTTTGTCAAGGAAATTCTCCTGGAACAGCATTTGCCGTATAACAAAATTCATGAAAAATTTGAACTCATGCACAGAAACATTGCAAATGCATGCACAAATGCGTGCACACGCAGCATTTTTTTTGCATCGTGCGTAAGCTGATGCTGATAAAAAATGCAGTGTAACCATGCATTTGGCATGCGTTTGCGCATGCAGATGATATGCTGCAGACAGATACGCAAATGTGTACTTAGCCTAACACGTGCTTATGTAACTCTGGTTCAGCACACTGGGAAAAATAGTGGAGTCTGGGAATTGAGTACCGTGGGGCTGCGACCGCCAATGAGGCCACGGAAAGATTCTGTTCACACAAGTCGAAATGGCAACATTTTCCTGGGCTAGCAATGTGGCAATGTGGATGTTTAGTGTTTGGGCCTGTGGGTGTATACTTCTGCTTTCTTTTAAATGTCTGGGACAGGGACGCTGCACTGGGATAATGAACAGGACATGGTTGCTGACTGTTTCTGTACAACCGCAGGTTGTGGGCAGGAGGCATCAGCGTTTGGTTCCTGGACAACAGATTGGGAAGGCCATAACACAAGGTAAGGGACAGTGGTTTCACCTTCAGACCCAAATTTTGTACCTAGCCATTCCGTCCACCTGCTGGGGTGCTTGGCTGCCATGTGCTTTTGCATGCTGTGGTGCTCAGGTTGTTGCAAAGAGTAGGGAGACAGAAATCACAATAGGGTCTTATCCACGTTACAAAGGAGAGAATATATCTTGAAATTTGCTAACCTGCTTAGGATGAGATAAAGGCATACAGGCTGGCGGCTGCTGCAGATCCACAGGTCGTCCATGACCAAAATAAATCATATATTCAAAGGGAATTTGTAGTTATACTCTTGGAGACACAAACATTAACTTTGCCAGCCCAAGATATGGTTATAAATTTAACCAACCACATATTGAAACCCGCACATATCTCCTTACTATCCAAAGGATTGGGATATTGTATCTCAGATAATTTTGACTTGACTGCCTTTAAAATTGATTTGTTCAAAGCTGTAAGGAAGATCCATTGGCATAAACATTTTGTTTCTAAATCCAACCGTGATGATCTAAAATCAGGCAATAATGCTATACTGGAAGGGGAGCAACCATGTGAAATAGGCATATTAGGCTTTATAGCTGACTCACAAGAGACGCGAGAGAATGCAGTTGATGCAAAATTATTGCTTAGTCTGACTGACACACATGCAGAAATGACACAAAGTTCTCATAGTGAGATTTCTCCCTTTATGGGAGGAGTTCCATCTACATATATGCCTGAGGGATATTGAGGAAAATGCTGAGGGATATTGGAGGCTGGGAGGATACGATAATTAGACCCGCGGACAAAGGGGGTAACCTAGTGCTGCTACCCAGATTCTTATACATAGAAGAAGCAGAGAAACAACTAACAGATACACAAGTATATGGGGAATTGCAGAGGGATCCAACCCATAAATTTAGTAAGGAACTTAGATCCCTATTGAGGAAGCATGTTGAATTACAGGTGATTTCGCAGAAAGAAGCCGAGAAATTGCTGCCGGAGTTCCCCCCAAAGCCCCACTGGTACCATGTACCGAAAATTCACAAGTCTAAAACTTTGCCTTTAGGACGTCCAGTCGTGTCGGGGATGGGGTCCCTGTCGGAGCCCCTCTCCCGGTACATTGATTGGCTGCTTAGCCCTATGCTCAGTAATATACCATCTTATCTGAAAGACAGTAGTGCATTTTTGAACAATATACACAGTTTCACTTGGCAACCTGGTTTTGCACTCACATCGATAGATGTAGAAAGCCTTTATACGAAAATACCGCAACGGCAGGGTGTACATATTATAAGAGAAATTCTTAACAGCACTGACAGAAGCCAGACATTTATCGATTTTGTTTGTGAGGGTATGTCTTCTATCCTCACGCACAATGCCTTCACCTTTATGGATACATGGTACTTACAAAAGACCAGGACCGCAATGGGGACTCCGGCAGCATGTACTTTTGCAAATTTGTTTCTCAGCTATTTTGAGGAGAAATATGTATACACGGCACAAAACCCCTATTTGAAGCATATCAAGACATATCTTCGGTACGTCGACGACGTCTTCATAGTATGGGATGGTACGGAACAAACATTTCAGGAGTTTGTATTATACCTTAGTCAGATCAATGATATGAACATGTCGTTCACGTCGAATTATGGGGGAACAAGCATGGAATTCCTCGATGTATTGGTTGAGATAAAGGAGGGAACTATCTGCACCTCCACGTACCGTAAACCCATGGCTACCAACTCCATGATGCACTTCAATAGTTATCATCTAGGGTACACTAAACAATCATTGCCATATAGCCAGCTTTTAAGATTGAAGCAGACAAATACCACACAGGAAGGGTATCAACAGCAGGCTGGGGACCTATTTAATAGATTTAGACAAAGAGGATATCCCAGTACTATGTTGAATGCAGTGCTGGAAAAGGTGGAGAAAAAAGCAAAAGAGGGTAATAATGATGTGGTCAGGGGTGAACCTAGCCTCTCTGCTGCCTGAGGCGAAAGGAAATATGGCGCCCCCCCCCACACACACACACAGTCCCTGCCTCACTGCCTGTGCACACACATCCCTCCACCGAACCCGGTAATCGCCGCTCACAGTAGCATACCAGCAGAGGTATATCTAGGGTTTCTGGCACCAGGGGCAAGAATTCAGTTTGGTGCCCCCCCCAAGGACATATGCGATTTGCACACTCAGTCATGTACCCACGAGCTCCTCTCCCTAATGCTCTCAATGTTCAGTGAAAAACTGAGAGAAACGGGAAGAGAAGCTCGTTGTCACAGGACCATGAGTATGAAAATCGCATATGAGTGACGTGTCCATGTGACGACTACTGGAACCTGCAGAGCTGAATCCTGACATCGCAGCTTCTGAATTCTCACAACTAATGCACTGCACACATTTAGGATTCTCCCTGGCTGGTGGACGGTCATGTCAGCACAAGCATGAGATTTGTATACTTCTGACCACATTCCGACTAGACGTGCCTGGCCTCGCTCAGTTCATTTTCATAGAGTGGGGCCACGCATGTCTAGTCAGCACGTGACCGCATGTATGTAAATCGCCGGCACGAGAGAATCCTGACAGCTTGCAGGGCGCACTGTGAGAACTCAAAAGTCTGCAGTCACAAAGAATGACTGCAGACTCATTACAAACCTG
This sequence comes from Ranitomeya variabilis, assembly GCF_051348905.1. Lineage (NCBI taxonomy): Eukaryota > Metazoa > Chordata > Amphibia > Anura > Dendrobatidae > Ranitomeya > Ranitomeya variabilis. The sequence continues at coordinate 571,020,854 of NC_135232.1, forward strand.
GACATCCCCTTTAATGCTCCTAATAATAAATAAAAACATGAGAGTTAGTCAGTATCATAAATAACATTTACATCCAGGTACCTTATAGATGACGTGAACCTAAAAAGACGCACCAGACACTCAAATAGTCCTTAAATCTGAAGGATCATGTAAGGAAAGGTTGTGGACCAGAGGTCTGTGCATAAGAAGTAGAGGTACAAAAAAAGAGTATTATATGCATAAGTTTATTAGAGTATCAGATATACAAAAATACTAAATATAATAATGCATGGACAAAAAAGTGGTAGAAAGGAGCAGCTAAAAGATAGCATGTGATAGATGGCAAAAAACAATGCTAAAGATAACATGAGGGAAATTAGAGCACCCTACTCTGACTGCAACCCAGTGAATGCTAAATGAAATGCTGGGATAATGAGCACAAATTTCAGAGGGACAAGTCCCTGTGATAATCCCCCAACTATGGTAAATAATGGGGGATATGTGTCAGAAAGCAAGGCAGCATAGTAATGGGTACAATGAATGAACTCAAAATAGCATACTGTTACCTTGGGACATAGTAGCGGTGGATGGCAGGGTGCTGCAGGCAGAGGGGGAAGCCTCAATGCGCGTTTCACCTGAATGGCTTCGTCAGGAGTATGCTATTTTGACCTCTGGTCCACAACCTTTCCTTACATGATCCTTCAGATTTAAGGACTATTTGAGTGTCTGGTGCGTCTTTTTAGGTTCACATGATTAGGCCTAGAGGTATGCCCTCGGTTGGCCGAGAGGGCATCATTGTTTAGGTGTTTTTTTTACCTTATAGATGACGTTGTCTCTGGAGTCGTTCTCCATTTCTTCATCTTATCCAGACCCCATGATGCGTTTTCTCATCCACAGCCATCTCTGCAGACTTCCATCTTCTCCGCTCTTTTGCAGAAAGTCTCCACATGATGCCCTTAAAGATAGAAGTGTCATTATAATGCTCCTGAATGAAAAATTGCCCCTCACTATATTGTCTGCACAAAATATGACCCCCACACTGTCCCTCTTATGGTACATGCTCTTTACACTGACCTCTCCTTTCTATACACTGTGTCCCCCCTATAGGGCCTAGTATTTATACTCCATATTTATACTCCATCCTCCCACGCTGTGTGCGTGGCTCCCCCATCCTCCCACCCTGTGTGCGTGGCTCCCCCATCCACCCACGCTGTGTGCGTGGCTCCCCCATCCTCCCACCCTGTGTGCGTGGCTCCCCCATCCTCCCACCCTGCGTGCGTGGCTCTCCCATCCTCCCACCCTGCGTGCATGGCTCCCCCATCCTCCCACCCTGCATGCGTGGCTCCCCCATCCTTCTCCCCTGCGTGCGTGGCTCCCCCATCCTCCTCCCCTGCATGTGTGACTTCCCCATCCTCCCCTGCGTGCGTGGCTCCCCCATACTTTTTCCCTGTCATACTCACCTCTCACTGGGCGGCGCAGAACTTCCCGGCATCTCTGCAGCGTCTTCCTTCCTGTCTTCAGCGGTCACGTGGTACTGCTCATTAAGGTGATGAATATGCGCATATTCATGACCTTAATGACGGTACCATGTGACCGCTGAAGACAGGACGCACTGCCGGCGCTGAGACACAGTTGCAGCCACCGCTGGAGGAAGGTGAGTATTACGTCTTCAGGGAGGGGGGCAGGAAGGAGGGAGGAGGGGGGGCGGGCATTTGACCCCAGAGTTTAAAAAAAACAAAAAAAAACTAGCAGCGCAAATCCAGTTACAGAATCTGCCGCCCCCTCTCTTCTGCCGCCTGAGCCAAAGAGCTCAAGTCGCCTCATGGTAGCGGCGTCAGTGGATGTGGTTGGTCAGAAAGAGGATAAAAGATTGGCATTTTGTTTTCAATATGGTCCTATGGACCAACAGATTCATTCCTCCATAAGAAAAAACTGGCACATCCTAGAAAGGGACAAAGACCTTACTGAGATTGTGGCTACAGGGCCCCTTATCTCATGTAGATGTAGTACGAGACTTAGGGCTCCTTTCCACTTGTGAGATAAACGTCCGTATCTCTCATGTGAAAACCAAGCTCTGGCTCCGGCACTCCAGAGCGGAGAGTGCGGCTGCATAGCAATACATGCAGCTGCACTCTCCGCTCCCAAGTGCCGGTGCCAGAGCTTGGTTTTCACATGAGAGATACGGATGTTTATCTCACAAGTGGAAAGGAGCCCTTAGAGACATTTTAGTACATAATCGTTTGGATAATTCAAGTAAAAATTGGCTGAATAGGGATATTCCTAAGGGCAATCACAAGTGTGGACATTGCCCCTATTGTAGAAAGCATATCACGGACCGTGAGATCTGCATGGGGCGATAAAACACACAGTAAAGCAATTTATATCGTGCAAAACAAACTTTGTGGTATATGTAATTTTATGCACATGCGGGTCTTTCTATATAGGAAAGACAATACGCCCCTTATACCTACGCTTCAAAGAGCACTACAAATTTGTAATGACAGGTAAGGGGGTCCCACGATTGATTAATCACATAAAGGAAAAATACATGGGAGATCCTAATGTCTTGATGTTCGCAGGCTTATAGAGGGTAGTGCTGCCACCTAGAGGTGGTAATTTGCACAGACTAGGGTTGAGCGACTTTCTTTTTTTTAAGATCGAGTCGGGTTTTGTGAAACCCAACTTTGTCCAGAGTCGAGTCGAGTGCAGTCGGCCGATTATCGCTAAAAGTCGGGGATCGACCGAAACACGAAACCCAATGCAAGTCAATGGGGAAGCATAGTCGGCAGTGAGTGGAGGCCAGGAAAACACCTACAGTGCCCATTTTAATGCCAAAAACATCCATTCTTGTTTTCTGAAGCTTGTCAATCTTAATTAACTTTATAATAATAGTTGTTCAATGGAACTTGGGGGTCATTTGGCAAAATTTGTGGGGGGTAGGGCTGGTTCAAGGTTTTAGTGGGCCCAGGAATTGAGGACTACGTCACGGCGGTGGAGCAGGGAGAGGTAAGTATTTCAACGTTGCAAGTGCTGTGATCCTGAGCAAGCAGGGGGGCACACTTGTTCGCATTGGCACTGGCACAGGGCCCCTCAAAGTACAGCGGTGTGTTTGCACGGCGGGGGCGCCTCCCACCAGCAGCGACACTTTTGCGTACTCTGAGGGGCCCTGTGCCAGTGACGTCACCAACGAGTATGCCCCCACCTGATGAAGGAACCTGCACTTTCATCTGCACCTTCCTCTTTGTCCTTGTGTAAGGTGGTATAACATGCAGGAAGGGGAACCTTACTTTCAGCACGGTCAGATTCTGGCTGTGTAGAGTGCAAGGGGAATGTAGTGGTCTAGGTCAATGTACCAGCAGACTCATCTAGCAGTGGCTGGGCAATGGGCAGGATGAGGAGGAAAGAGATATAGGGCCAAAGAATAAAGTAGTCTAAATGCAGTTCAAAATTGGTAACAGGACTAAACAGGCGGCATTGCTTTGTTCAGTGGAGTAGCAAACCCAGGAGCAGCAGACACTGTTTTAAGGGCCCAAACACACTAATAGGCCAAATGCAGTTTGATATCTGATACTTTAGGCCAAAAGCCTAAAGACTGAAGCTCAGCTTTATTCAGTTGAGGGCAAACACCAGGGACGGGCAGACACCGTTAGTAGGCCCTAACCACCAATTTTTGAAAACACAGCACTTAATGAGAGCCAGAAGGATGAAGCTCAGCTTTATTCAGTTGAGGGCAAACACCAGGGAGGGGCAAACACCGTTAGTAGGCCCTAACCAAAGTTGAAGGCCAAATGCAGTTTAATTTCTGATACTATAGGCCGAAAGCCAGAAGGATGAAGCTCAGCTTTATTCAGTTGAGGGCAAACACCAGGCAGGGGCAGACACCGTTAGTAGGCCCTAACCACCAATTTTTAAAAACACAGCACTTAATGAGAGCCAGAAGGATGAAGCTCAGCTTTATTCAGTTGAGGACAAACACCAGGCAGGGGCAGACACCGTTAGTAGGCCCTAACCACCAATTTTTGAAAACACAGCACTTAATGAGAGCCAGAAGGATGAAGCTCAGCTTTATTCAGTTGAGGGCAAACACCAGGGAGGGGCAGACACCGTTAGTAGGCCCTAACCAAAGTTGAAGGCCAAATGCAGTTTAATATCTGATACTATAGGCCGAAAGCCAGAAGGATGAAGCTCAGCTTTATTCAGTTGAGGACAAACACCAGGCAGGGGCAGACACCGTTAGTAGGCCGTAACCAAAGTTGAAGGCCAAATGCAGTTTAATATCTGATACTATAGGCCGAAAGCCAGAAGGATGAAGCTCAGCTTTATTCAGTTGAGGACAAACACCAGGCAGGGGCAGACACCGTTAGTAGGCCGTAACCAAAGTTGAAGGCCAAATGCAGTTTAATATCTGATACTATAGGCCGAAAGCCAGAAGGATGAAGCTCAGCTTTATTCAGTTGAGGACAAACAGCAGGCAGGGGCAGACACCTTTAGTAGGCCGTAACCAAAGTTGAAGGCCAAATGCAGTTTAATTTCTGATACTATAGGCCGAAAGACAGAAGGATGAAGCTCCGATTTAGACAGTGGAGGACAATTTGAATTAGGGACTGCAGACAGACTTAGTAGGCTGTCCCCTGTGGACCATGCATCCAACACATTAACCCATTGCGCCGTAATGGACACGTAATCTTCCGTTGCCATGCCTACAGGTCCATGCGTCTGTTGTCAGGTGCACCTTTGTACTCACAGATTGCCAGAGTGCATGGACAATGCGGTCTTTTGCATGCTGGTGGAGGGTTGGGATGGCTTTTCTCGCAAAAGAAGTGTCGACTGGTTAGCTTGTAGCGTGGTACAGCGTAGTCCATCATGGCCTTATTAATAGTAAATAAAATATATAACTAGGCTCTATCAACTTTTAAATAGGTTCCAGGGGTATACGGGCAGCATTGGTGTGGTCAGTGGAGGAGTATTGCAAGTAGGGGCCGCAGACAGGCTCACAAAGGCCTAAAATAACAAACAGTAGGCAGGCATGGCAGTTTGAAATCGGTTACATGGATACACAGGCAGGCACTCCAGGCAGCATTGTGGTCACTGGTCAGTGGAGGAGTATTGCAAGTAGGGGCCGCAGACAGGCTCACAAAGGCCTAAAATAACAAACAGTAGGCAGTCATGGCAGTTTGAAATCGGTTACATGGATACACAGGCAGGCACTCCAGGCAGCATTGTGGTCACTGGTCAGTGGAGGAGTATTGCAAGTAGGGGCCGCAGACAGGCTCACAAAGGCCTAAAATAACAAACAGTAGGCAGGCATGGCAGTTTGAAATCGGTTACATGGATACACAGGCAGGCACTCCAGGCAGCATTGTGGTCACTGGTCAGTGGAGGAGTATTGCAAGTAGGGGCCGCAGACAGGCTCACAAAGGCCTAAAATAACAAACAGTAGGCAGGCATGGCAGTTTGAAATCGGTTACACGGATACACAGGCAGGCACTACAGGCAGCATTGTGGTCAGTGGAGGAGTATTGCAAGAAGTGTCTGACACAGTTGGTACTCCCAAAAAATAAATAGATGTTAATGTCTCGCAAAACAACTATAAATAAAAAAAAGGGTGGCATGCTTAGGTACAGGGGTGGGCTCATCTGCAGAGTTTATGACAAAGTAATTTGGCATTAAATTAGTATTTACTGGTGTCAATATAGGACACTGACCCAGACTACTTTAACTAGCATCATAGATGTCAAGAAATTGTTATTGTTTGTCAGTGCCAGGCATTGAATGATGTCAGCGCATACACTAAACATTGATGGAGCTGTGCGAGATAATTTTGCACGTGGTAGAGCACAGTTTGAGCTGGGGGGGGGAACTCTCTTGTGGCCGGCGGTACCGCCCCAGGGCCCCTCATGTTACAACGGTGTGTCTGACGTTGGGTGCGCACCACCACCGCCAGAGACACTACATTGTACTATGAGGGACCCAGTGGCAGTGCCGTCGACCAAAAGCGAGCACACCCACCTCTTCCGACAAACAGCACTGTAACTAACGGGTGCTTGCGCCAAGTGTCGAGAGTGAGACAACGGCCCCGTGGGGGGAGTTTTCCCATTGGGGGATGTGTAAACATGTCGTTTGCTGGTCATACAGCTGCTGCAAATTAAGAGATTTGATCACTCAGTAAGACGCGTCCACAAGCAAGACCTTTTTATAGGAAAGCTAGGTGTCAGCCGGGAAAGGTGGGGCAAAATAATTAGAAATCCAGGAGTGGTTCATTTTAATGAAGGTGAGATCATCCACATTTTGGGTAGCCAGACGAGTCCTTTTTTTGGTTAATATTGAACCTGCAGCACTGAATACTCTTTCTGATAGCACACTAGCTGCTGGGCAAGCAAGCTCCTGCAACGCATATTCTGCCAATTCAAGCCAGGTGTCTAATTTGGATGCCCAGTAATCAAATGGGAATGACGCTTGAGGGAGAACATCGATAAGGGCTGAAAAATAGTTAGTAACCATACTGGACAAATGTTGTCTCCTGTCACTTTGAATAGATGCTGCAGTACCTGTCCTGTCTGCGGTCATTGCGAAATCACTCCACAACCTGGTCAGAAAACCCCTCTGTCCAACGCCACTTCTGATCTGTGCACCTCTAACACCTCTGCCATGTAGCCCCCTGCAGCTCGTGTGAGAACCATCACCGGTGCTGTGTGCTGGGAATGCCTGAATCAAACGGTCTACAAGAGTAGCTTGTTTGGTTGCTAAGATTTGTTCGAGGTTCTCATGTGGCATAATATTTTGCAATTTGCCTTTATAGCGAGGGTCAAGGATGCAGGCCAACCAGTAATCGTCATCGCTCATCATTTTACTAATGTGTGGGTCCTTTTTGAGGATACGTAGGGCATAATCCGCCATGTGGGCCAAAGTTCCTGTTGGCAAATCTGCGGTTGTGCTGGTTTGAGGGGCAGTTACAGGAAAATCTACGTCACTTGTCTCCCTTAAAAAAACAGAACCCGGCCTTGCAACGCAACTAATTTCTGTTGGCCCAGGAGAAGCTTCCTCATTCAAAAAGTACTCATCCCCATCATCCTCCTCGTCCTCCTCCTCCTCTTCGCCCGCTACAGCGTCCTCTACACGGCCCTGACCAGACAATGGCTGACTGTCATCAAGGCTTTCCTCTTCCTCGGCTGCAGACGCCTGCTCCTTTATGTGCGTCAAACTTTGCATCAGCAGACGCATTAGGGGGATGCTCATGCTTATTATGGCGTTGTCTGCACTAACCAGCCATGTGCATTCCTCAAAACACTGAAGGACTTGACACAGGTCTTGTAGCTTCGACCACTGCACACCTGACAACTCCATGTCTGCCATCCAACTGCCTGCCCGTGTATCCTCCCACAAATACATAACAGCACGCCTGTGTTCGCACAGTCTCTGAAGCATGTGCAGTGTGGAGTTCCACCTTGTTGCAACGTCGATGATGAGGCGATGCTGGGGAAGGTTCAAAGACCGCTGATAGTTCTGCATACGGCTGGAGTGTACGGGCGAACGGCGGATATGCGAGCAAAGTCTGCAGTGCGCAAAGTGCTTGAGGAGCAGTTCGGGTAGCCCCGGGTAACTTTTCAGGAAGCACTGCACCACCAGGTTTAAGGTGTGAGCCAGGCAAGGAATGTGTTTCAGTTGGGAAAGGGCTATGGCTGCCATGAAATTCCTTCCGTTATCACTCACTACCTTGCCTGCCTCAAGATGTACAGTGCCCAGCCATGACTGAGTTTCATTCTGCAAGAACTCGGACAGAACTTCCGCGGTGTGTCTGTTGTCGCCCAAACACTTCATTGCCAACACAGCCTGCTGACGCTTGCCACTAGCTGTCCCATAATGGCACACCTGGTGTGCAACAGTGGCAGCTGCGGATGGAGTGGATGTGCGACTGCGGTCTGTGGACGAGCTCTCGCTTCTGCATGAGGAGGAGGAAGAGGAGGAGGGGGGGCGAACGCCTACAGCCAACTCTTTCCTTGACCGTGGGCTAGGCAGAACTGTCCCAATATTGCTGTCCCCTGTGGACCCTGCATCCACCACATTCACCCAGTGTGCCGTGATGGACACGTAACGTCCCTGGCCATGCCTACTGGTCCATGCATCTGTTGTCAGGTGCACCTTTGTAGTCACAGACTGCCTGAGTACATGGACGATGCGGTCTTTAACATGCTGTTGGAGGGCTGGGATGGCTTTTCTAGAAAAGAAGTGCCGACTGGGTAGTTCGTAGCGTGGTACAGCGTACTCCATCAGCGCTTTGAAAGCTTCGCTTTCAACTAACCGGTAGGGCATCATCTCTAATGAGATTAGTCTAGCAATGTGGGCGTTCAAACCCTGTGTACGCGGATGCAAGGATGAGTACTTCCTTTTCCTAACAAGAGTCTCATGTATGGTGAGCTGGACTGGAGAGCTGGAGATCGTGGAACTAGCGGTGGTGCCGGTGGACATGGGTGACTGAGAGAGGGTTGGAGATGGTATTCTTGCCGGTGCCCTACATGCAGTGTTTCCTACTACTAACCTGGTGATTCCCTGACTGCTTTGGCCTGGCGACGAAAGCTGCACAGATACTGCAGGTGGTGCGGGAAATGGGGGGTTGACAGTGAGGGAAGGGATGTAGCGTTGCTGACTAGCTTCATTGGCCGAGGGTGCTGCAACCTTTAGGGACGTTTGGTAGTTAGTCCAGGCTTGCAAATGCATTGTGGATAAGTGTCTATGCATGCAACTTGTATTTAGACTTTTAAGATTCTGACCTCTGCTTAAGGTAGTTGAACATTTTTGACAGATGACTTTGCGCTGATCATTTGGATGTTGTTTAAAAAAATGCCAGACTGCACTCTTTCTACTATCGGATACCTTTTCAGGCATTGCAGACTGAGCTTCTTTAACCGGATGGCCACGCTGTCCTCCAACTGGTTTTGGTTTTGCCACGCGTTTTTGGCCAGATACGGGCCCGGTAGATGGAACCTGTTGTGATGTTGATGCCTGCTGCGGCTCCTCCTCCTCCGCTTCAGAACTACTGCCGCCTGCACCCTGTTCCCCAATGGCTGCCAATCGGGGTCCACAACTGGGTCATCTATGACCTCCTCTTCTATGTCGTGTGCGATTTCGTCTGTGTCACCGTGTAAGCCGGTGGTATAGCGTCCGTGACGGGGCACCATAGTCTCCGCTGGGTTTGATTCTGCCTCAGTACACTGCGAGGGCAATGTTCTGGTCTGAGTAAAAGGAACAGCATAGTAATATGGCTGTGGCTGTGCATCTGTGCACTCCATGTCCGATTCAACTTCTAATGGACATGGCCTGTTAACTGTTTCACTGTCTAACCCAGGAACGGTATGTGTAAAGAGCTCCATGGAGTAACCCGTTGTGTCTCCTGACGCATCCTTCTCTCTTGTTCTGGGTGAAGAAGACAAGGAAGCGACTTGTCCCTGACCGGGAGCATCCACTGACGATGCACTGCTCTGACATTTGGCACTTTCCGAGGAGGAGGCGAAAGAGCTAGAGGCAGAGTCAGCAATGAAAGCCAATACTTGTTCCTGCTGCTCCGGCTTCAAAAGTGGTTTTCCTACTCCCAGAAAAGAGAGCGTTCGAGGCCTTGTGTAGCCAGACAACGAACCTGGCTCAACAACTCGAGACTTAGGTGCTGTACTGCTTTTACCATGACCACCTGATGCTCCACCACCACTACCATCATTACCAGCTGACAATGACCGCCCACGGCCACGACCTCTTCCACTAGACTTCCTCATTGTTTGCAAAACGTAACCAAAGTAACACTATTTGTTACTGTTAAACAACTTATAAGTAGTGTTGAGCATTCCGATACCGCAAGTATCGGGTATTGGCCGATACTTGCGGTATCGGAATTCCGATACCGGGATTCCGATACTTGCCGCGTATCGGATACCGGAATCGGAAGTTCCCAGATTCAAAATGCACAAATTCAGCCAATGAGAATGATTTCAAGTGTGGGCACATCCTGTTCAGCATGGAGGGCATGAAACTACTGGCATGGCTGTGATTGGCTGCTGAAATGATGTCATAATGCAGTTTAAAAGTCGCTGGCGCCATTTTGCGATCACTCTGCTGTGAATTCAGTTAGTGACAGGACGCTGTTTGCTGACTGAGGGCCAGTTTAGAGATAGCGATTTGCTTCTTTGTGCTTTCCAAAGGCTAATTTAGCAACCGCTGTGTTCACCTACTATTCACCTTGCTTTTGCCTTGTAGCACTGTTTTCACAGCGATCTGCAAGGTCTGTGTGTGTGTGTTTGTGAGTGCAGCCCACTCTCTAGTCTGAGTGCAGCCACATAGGCCATCCATAGCTGGTTGTATTCAGTTCAGGGAGGGTGGTTCATTGCCTCATACTGTTCTTTTTTTTTTTTTTTTTCCAAGTAGTGTAGTCTGCTGCTAATTTTTAACAAAAAATCCTATTAGTGTCTTTCCACCCGTCTCCAGCTAATTTGTGGAAAAACACTACATAGGATAACGTAGAGGAGGGTTTTTGGGCCTTGCAGCGCCGTTTACGGCTGTCTGCACGGTCTCCGTGTGACTGCAGCTCGCCCTGTAGTCTGTGAGCAGCCATAGCCTGGTTGTCTCCAGCTCAGGGTTGTTCACTGCGTCATACCGCAAAATCAATTTTCATTTTGTTTTAAGTAGTGCAGGCTGCTGCACATTTTTTCAAAAAATTCCTATTAGTGTCTTTCCACCCGTCTCCAGCTAATTTGTGGAAAAACACTACATAGGATAACGTAGAGGAGGGTTTTTGGGCCTTGCAGCGCCGTTTACGGCTGTCTGCACGGTCTCCGTGTGACTGCAGCTCGCCCTGTAGTCTGTGAGCAGCCATAGCCTGGTTGTCTCCAGCTCAGGGTTCTTCACTGCGTCATACCGCAAAATCAATTTTCATTTTGTTTTAAGTAGTGCAGGCTGCTGCACATTTTTTCAAAAAATTCCTATTAGTGTCTTTCCACCCGTCTCCAGCTAACTTGTGGAAAAACACTACATAGGATAACGTAGAGGAGGGTTTTTGTGCCTTGCAGCGCCGTTTACGGCTGTCTGCACGGTCTCCGTGTGACTGCAGCTCTATCTGTTGTCAGTTCAGCCCCCAAAAAATAAATAAATAATAAAGTTCACCAAACACACCAGTGACACCACTTTACATTTGTGTAGGCCACATTAGCTCATATTAAAGTCTAGTCCACACTTTAGAAAATTAGTGTTTCTTATACCTGTTAGGAGTTGTTCAGGAATAAGCACACAAAGCTGTTAGTACTTTTCTGCTTATCTTTATCAGTCACCCAAGATGAAGAAGGCAGTGAGTAAGGCACGTGAGCGTGGGCGTGGGCGCGGAGCAGGGAGGGGACGTGGGGATTCTGTGCCCGCTGCGGGCACCGGTGACTCATCAGCACCCACTTTCACCAGGGAACAGTCATTCATGCGTAGCTTTGTCGCAGAGCGCCGTACACCGCTGCTGCGTGAAGACCAAATTGAAGCCGTTGTCGGATGGATGGCAGCTAATGCATCAACTTCAATTAGTGCCACATCCTCTCAGACACAGAGCACTGGAGAGCAGCCATCTGTCTCTTCACCACCTGCCAAATTGCCCAGGCAGACAGAGAGCCCAGGACAGGAGCCGTCTCTACTTCTGTTCTCTGAATCTCTTGGCTTGGAAACAGGGGGCCAGCCAAGCAGCATTGGAGAAATGGAAGAAGAGGCAGGGTGCAGTGATGCCCAACAGCTTTTTCTCTCTTCCTCTGAAGAGGCGGGTGGGCCAGTGGCTCCGGTCACTACATCGCAGGCCGCATCAGCTGATGATGACACTCAGGTGCCACTTACTGGTGCGTGCTCTGCTGCTGAGACTACCCAGGAGGAGCAGTTGGGGGCAAAGGGTAGTGTAGATGATGAGGTCCTTGACCCATCTTGGCGTGAGGGACAGGAAGGTGGTGGGAGCAGCTCTGAGGAAGAGATTCCCCGTACAGCCCAAAGAGGGAGAGGGAGGGGGAAGACTGCGGATCCTGCAGCCTCCGCTTTGGCAGCCGTTAGGAGCATGTCTCTTCCAAAAGCCAAAAAGGGCGCTCCCAAGACTTGCAGTGCCTGGTCCTTTTTTGACACAGTTGCAGCTGACATTTGCTATGTCAAATGCAAGGTGTGTCATCACAAAGTCAAAAGAGGTCGAAATGTCAGCAACCTCAATACCTCCAACATGTGGAAACATGTGCACACCAGGCACCCGGCGGAGTTAGAAAAACACACTGAAGAGCTAGGCCAACCAACAGCGGCAGCTACCACCTCTTCAGCTCGTGTTGCCTCTTCCTCCAGCTCACACGCAGCTGGTTCGGCTTCCTCCCAGGATCGCCGTGGAAGAACCTCTGGCCCTGTTGTCCAGAGACCCGCTGTAATTCCACCCGCAGCACCACTTTCCCAGTCATCCACACACTCCCAGCCCAGTCTACAGCCATCGGTAGTACAGGCATGGGAGAAAAGGCGGCCTTTCTCGTCAAACCACCCATGAGCACAGGCTCTGACTGCAGGCATTGCCAAACTTCTGTCACTGGAAATGCTGTCATTCAGGCTGGTGGAGACTGACAGCTTCCGTGACTTGATGTCATTGGCAGTCCCACAGTACAATGTGCCCAGCCGCTTTTACTTCAGCAGGTAAGCCGTCCCTGCCCTGCACAAGCATGTGGAGGGACACATAAAACACGTGCTACTGAACGCCGTCAGTAGCAAGGTCCACCTCACCACCGATGCGTGGACCAGTCAACATGGACAGGGGCGATACCTTTCCCTCACTGCCCATTGGGTTAATGTCATTGAGCCGGGTACAGACCGTGCGAGTGGCACAGGACGTGTCCTGCCCACTCCAAGGATTGCAGGAATCCATTCTGTACGCATTGACTCCTCCTCCTACACCAGTTCCTCAGAATCATCGCTGCAGGAGCCGTCACAGTCCACCTCCACATGGACCCGTGATGAACGTGTACCTGTTACGACCGACATGAGCACAGCCGTGGCCAAACGTCAACAGGCCGTCTTGAAATTAATTTATTTGGGGAATCGAAGCCACACAGCGCAGGAGCTCTGGAATGCCATCAAGCAGGAGAGCGATGTGTGGTTTGTGCCAGCGAATCTCCAGCCAGGCATGGTAGTGTGTGATAATGGCCGAAATCTGGTGGCAGCTCTGGGCCTCGGCAACCTCACTCACATCCCATGTCTGGCACATGTGCTCAATTTGGTCGTGCAGAGTTTTCTGAGGGACTATCCGGATCTTGATGCACTGCTGCACAAGGTCCGCCTAGAGTGTGCTCACTTGCGGCGTTCCAGCACGGCAAAAGCGCGCATTGCGGCTCTGCAGCGCCGACACCGCCTGCCGGAACATCGCATCATATGTGACCTACCTACCAGGTGGAATTCCACGTTACATATGTTGGAGCGGTTGTGTGAGCAGCAGCAAGCTGTAATGGAGTAACAGCTGCTTCAGGCGCAAAGAAGTCGCAGTCAGCGCCGTACAGACTTCACAACCACAGAGTGGGCCACTATGAATGACGTCTGCCAGGTTTTGCATCCCTTCGATTATTCCACGCGGATGGCGAGTGCAGATGATGCACTAGTCAGCATGACTGTCCCCCTTATCTGCCTGCTTGAAAAATCACTGCAAGCGCTAAGGGATGATGTTGTGGAAGAGGTGGAGGATGAGGATTCAGCATTTCCATCATCTTCTGGACAGTCAGCGCTACGTGGTTCCTCACAAACGCGTAGGCAGGGGACAGTTTGTGAGGAGGATGAGGAGGAGTCAATGGAGGAGGAAGACATCCGTCCAGAGGAGGGAGTTACACAATTGTCCAGTAGTCAGTGTGTACAGCGAGGGTGGGGTGATGACGAGCGGGCAGAGATCACGCCTCCAGCAGGGGACAGCGTTTCTTGGGCAGTTGGCAGTCTGCAGCACATGGTGGATTACATGCTGCAGTGCCTGAGAAACGACCGCCGCATCGCCCACATTCTCAACATGTCTGATTATTGGGTGTTCACCCTCCTCGATCCTCGCTACCGGGACAACGTAGAAAGCCTCATCACACCGTTGAACCGGGAGCGAAAAATGCGGGAGTACCAAGACACACTGGTGAATGCCATCATCTTCTCCATTCCAAGTGAGAGAAGTGCTGCTAGTGCATTACAAAGCAGCTCAGTGCGTCCAGGCAGTGGTGGAGGCTCTGCACAAAGAGGGAGCAGAAGCAGTGCCTCTGCCCAAGGCAAGACCAGTATGGCCCAACTGTGGCACAGTTTTCTGTGCCCGCCACAAAAGTCTACACCATCACAGACGGCTCCAGTCAGCAGGAGGCAACGGTTCCGTCAGATGGTGACAGACTACATGTCTTGCCCTCTTGCTGTACTCCCAGACGGCTCTTCCCCTTTCAAGTTTTGGGTCTCAAAGCTGGATACATGGCCAGAGCTAAGCCAGTATGCATTGGAGGTGCTGTCTTGCCCTGCGGCCAGTGTATTATCGGAACGTGTCTTTAGTGCTGCAGGTGGTGTACTAACTGACCGTCGCATGCGACTATCCTCCGATAACGTTGACCGGCTTACTTTCCTGAAAATGAACAAGGCCTGGATCTCGCAGGAATTTGCCACTCCTCTTCCTGATTAAATAATTAGGTGACTGTCTACAGTATCCAGGTCTCCTGTTGTGTTCATCTTTCTACCACCTGAACTTAAATTCCTGGGCTCCAACACCGCCAGTTGAGGCTCAGAAGTGCCGTCTGCACAGTCAAAACATACGACCCAGTGTTATTGGGTTTCAGTAACGTCAGCTGATCCCCATCTGTGTAGCCGGCAATGTGTCCTGCGACCGCCACGCTGACACAACTGAAATGTAAGGGAACCTGTCCCCCCCCCCCAAGGCATTTGTTACTGAAAGAGCTACCTTGTACAGCAGTAATGCTGCACAAGGAAAAGGTAGCTATTTTTGTTTAGCTCCTTGCACACGCAGAACTTAACACTTATAAAATGTGTCCACTGATACCGTAAAACCGTCCCGGAGGTGGGACTTTCCTTCGTAATATGACGCAGCACAGCCGTCATTCCTACCCCCTTGGCGCCGTGCCCCGGCTCCTCAGCGTTGTTTGATTCCGTCCCGGAGCCTGCGCTGTTATGTTATCCCTTGGCCAGGCACACTTAGCGCTGCCCGTCTTCTGACATCATTTGGTGTCAGGATGGCTGCGCCTGTGCGGCCGCGCTGGCCGAGAGCCCGCCTCGCAGTGTCTTCTGATTTCATCCCACTGGGGGCCTGAGATCCATGGACATGCGCAGTGCATATCTGAACCTCCACCTCTCACTCATCTCCCTACGGCTTCTTCAGACTGTGCGGTGTCAGCTGGTCCCTAATAGCATGCCACGGCCGTGACACCGCACAGTCTTAAGAAGCCGTAGGGAGGGGAGTGAGAGGCGAGGATATGCACTGCGCATGGCCACGGATCCCAGGCCCGCGGTGGGATTACATTAGACGACACTGCGAGGCGGGCTCTCGGCCAGCGCGGCCGCACAGGCGCAGCCAGCCTGACACCAAATGATGTCAGAAGATGGGCAGCGCTAAATGTGCCTGGCCAAGGGATAACATAACAGCGCAGGCTCCGGGACGGAATCAAACAACGCTGAGGAGCCGGGGAACGGCGCCAAGGAGGTAGGAATGACGGCTGTGCTGCGTCATATTACGAAGGAAAGTCCCACCTCCGGGACGGTCACACGGTATCAGGGGACACATTTTATAAGTGTTTAGTTCTGTGTTTGCAAGGAGCATCATGAAAAGAGCCACCTTTTCCTTTTGCATCTTTTTTGCTGCACAAGCTGGCTCTTTCAGCTACAAACGCCTTTGGGGGGGTTAAAGGTTCCCTTTCGACTTTCTCCAATCAGGCTTCGGCCTACATTGTGTTCCTCTGCTTCTCCTCCTGTCCCTGGGCTCCAACACCGCTAGTTGTTGCCTGGTAGTGCTGTACGCACAGTCAACAGTCCCTCCTCTGTTATTGGGGTTCAGTAACGTCAGCTGTTCCCCTGCTGTGTGTGTGGCAATCCCTCCTATCTCCTCCACCTCCACCTCCCCTCCTGTCCCTGGGCTCCAACACCGCTAGTTGCCGTCCGGTAGTGCTGTACGCACAGTCAACAGTCCCTCCTCTGTTATTGGGGTTCAGTAACGTCAGCTGTTCCCCTGCTGTGTGTGTGGCAATCCCTCCTATCTCCTCCACCTCCACCTCCCCCTCCTGTCCCTGGGCTCCAACACCGCTAGTTGTTGCCTGGTAGTGCTGTACGCACAGTCCCGACAGTCCCTCCTCTGTTATTGGGGTTCAGTAACGTCAGCTGTTCCCCTGCTGTGTGTGTGGCAATCCCTCCTATCTCCTCCACCTCCACCTCCCCCTCCTGTCCCTGGGCTCCAACACCGCTAGTTGCCGTCCGGTAGTGCTGTACGCACAGTCAACAGTCCCTCCTCTGTTATTGGGGTTCAGTAACGTCAGCTGTTCCCCTGCTGTGTGTGTGGCAATCCCTCCTATCTCCTCCACCTCCACCTCCCCCTCCTGTCCCTGGGCTCCAACACCGCTAGTTTTTGCCTGGTAGTGCTGTACGCACAGTCCCGACAATCCCTCCTCTGTTATTGGGGTTCAGTAACGTCAGCTGTTCCCCTGCTGTGTGTGTAGCAATCCCTCCTACCTCCTCCTACCTCCTCCACCTCCTCCTCCTCCACCTGTCCCTGGGCTCCAACACCGCTAGTTGTTGCCTGGTAGTGCTGTACGCACAGTCAACAGTCCCTCCTCTGTTATTGGGGTTCAGTAACGTCAGCTGTTCCCCTGCTGTGTGTGTGGCAATCCCTCCTACCTCCTCCACCTCCTCCTCCTCCACCTGTCCCTGGGCTCCAACACCGCTAGTTGTTGCCTGGTAGTGCTGTACGCACAGTCAACAGTCCCTCCTCTGTTATTTGGGTTCAGTAACGTCAGCTGTTCCCCTGCTGTGTGTGTGGCAATCCCTCCTACCTCCTCCACCTCCTCCTCCTCCACCTGTCCCTGGGCTCCAACACCGCTAGTTGTTGCCTGGTAGTGCTGTACGCACAGTCAACAGTCCCTCCTCTGTTATTGGGGTTCAGTAACGTCAGCTGTTCCCCTGCTGTGTGTGTGGCAATCCCACCTACCTCCTCCACCTCCTCCTCCTCCACCTGTCCCTGGGCTCCAACACTGCTAGTTGTTGCCTGGTAGTGCTGTACGCACAGTCAACAGTCCCTCCTCTGTTATTGGGGTTCAGTAACGTCAGCTGTTCCCCTGCTGTGTGTCTGGCAATCCCTCCTATCTCCTCCACCTCCACCTCCCCCTCCAGTCCCTGGGCTCCAACACCGCTAGTTGTTGCCTGGTAGTGCTGTACGCACAGTCCCGACAGTCCCTCCTCTGTTATTGGGGTTCAGTAACGTCAGCTGTTCCCCTGCTGTGTGTGTGGCAATCCCTCCTACCTCCTCCACCTCCTCCTCCTCCACCTGTCCCTGGGCTCCAACACCGCTAGTTGCCATCCAGAAATGCTGTCCGCACAGAGCCAAACACCTTGCCAATGTGTTAGTGGGGTTCAGTAACGTCAGCTGTTCCCCTGCTGTGTATACGGCAACGTGTACTGCGACCGCCACGCAGGCACAACAAGTTAAATTTAAGGGAACCTGTCCCCCCCCCCCAGGCGTTTGTTACTGAAGGAGCCACCTTGTGCAGCAGTAATGATGCAAAGGGAAAAAGTGCCCCTTTTCGTGGTGCTCCTTGCACATGCTGAACCTAACACTTATGAAAAGTGTCCCCTCCTACCGTGATACCGTCCGGTAGGTGGAACTTTCCTTTGTGATGTGACGCAGCACAGCCGTCATTCTTACCCCCTTGGCGCCGTGCGCCGCCTCCTCAGCGTTGTTTGAATCAGTCCCGGAGCCTGCGCTGTTAGGTTAGCCCTTGGCCATGCACACATTTTGCGCTGCCCGTCTTCTGACATCATTTGGTGTCAGGCTGGCTGCGCCTGTGCGGCTGCGCTGGCCGAAATCCCGCCTCGTACTGTCTTCTGATTTCATCCCACTGGGGGCCTGAGATCCATGGACATGCGCAGTGCATATCTGAACCTCCACCTCTCACTCATCTCCCTACGGCTTCTTCAAACTGTGCGGTGTCAGCTGGTCCCTAATAGCATGCCACGGCCGTGACACCGCACAGTCTGAAGAAGCCGTAGGGAGGGGAGTGAGAGGCGAGGATATGCACTGCGCATGGCCACGGATCTCAGGCCCCCAGTGGGATTAAATCAGAAGACAGTACGAGGCGGGATCTCGGCCAGCGCGGCCGCACAGGCGCAGCCAGCCTGACACCAAATGATGTCAGAAGACGGGCAGCGCAAAATGTGTGCATGGCCAAGGGCTAACCTAACAGCGCAGGCTCCGGGACTGATTCAAACAACGCTGAGGAGGCGGCGCACGGCGCCAAGGGGGTAAGAATGACGGCTGTGCGGCGTCACATCACAAAGGAAAGTTCCACCTACCGGACGGTATCACGGTAGGAGGGGACACTTTTCATAAGTGTTAGGTTCAGCATGTGCAAGGACCATAATTAAAAGAGCTAAGTTTACCTTTTCCAGCATTAGTGCTGTACACGATGGCTCTTTCAGCTACAAACGCCTGGGGGGGGGGTTAAAGTTTCCCTTTCAACTTGCTCCAGTGCAGGCTTCGGCCTACACTCTGCTCTCTCTCCTCCTCCTGCTGACGCTGGGCTCTAACACCGCCAGTTGGGGCCCAGATGTGCTAGCTGCACAGAGAAAAACACCAGCCAATGTGTCAGTGGGGTTCAGCACCGCCAGCTGTTCCCCTGCTGTGCAGCCAGCAACGTGTCCTGCAACAGCTACGCAGACACAAGAACTGGAATTGAAGGAAACCTGTCCCCCCTCCCCCAGGTGTTTCTACGTTTTACAGCCACCTTGTATGACAGTAATGCTGCATGTGTGCAAGGTGGCTCAGAAACTTATTCTCCTTGCCAATGTTGAACTGAACACGTCTAAAATGAGTCCTCTGCGACCATTAAAACGTCCCTCAGGTGTGATTTTCCTTTGTATTGACACGCAACAAGCTCCTTGGTAGCGCTGCCCGTCTTCTGGCATCATTGTTTGGCTGCCTGCGCCTCTGCGGCCGCCTTGCCCCACACAACGCCCCTCGGTGTCTTATTTATTTGGACTGCGAGGGTGTGATTGATGGGCATGAACGGTGCATTTCTTCGCCTGTCCCTCATCTTCTTCTGCCTTCTTCGGACTGTGCGGCTTCATGGCCGTGGCATGCGATAAGGGATCAGCTGACGCCGCATAGTCTGAAGCGGGTGTAAAAACCCAAGCGAGAGGCGAACATATTTACTGCACCAGGCCATGAATCCCAGCCCCGCAGTGTTTTAACAATGTTAAGACACTGCGGGGCTGGGATTCATGGTCATCGCAAACCGCAACGGCCGACATTACATGATGTCAGAGGATGGGCAGCGCTAACAGCGCAAGGCCAAGGGATAACACGACAGCGCAGACTCCTGTGCAACAAATAACAATGCTCAGGAGGCCGCGCCAAGCACCAAGGTGGCATTTTCCAGCTGTACTGCGTCTCTTTACGAAGGGAACTCACGCCTCAAAATCAGTTTGACTGTGTAAGGGCCTAAATGTTATACGTGTTCCTTTCAGCGTGTGCAAGGAGCAAAATTAAAAGAGCAACCTTTGACTTGTGCAGCATTACTGCTGCATAAGCTGTGGCTCTTCTACTTTGTAACACCTGAGGGGGGGTTAAAGGTTACCTTTGAAATTGGTTCAATTAGGCTTCGGCCTACACTCTGCTCCCCCTGCTGACCCTGGGCTCTAACACCGCCAGTTGGGGCCCGGTACTGCTAGCTGCACAGAGAAAAACACCAGACAATGTGTCAGTGGGGTTCAGCACCGCCAGCTGTTCCCCTGCTGTGCAGCCGGCAACGTGTCCTGCAACAGCCACGCAGGCACAACAGACCCAAAGCTGCCGCCAGTGCAGGCTTCGGCCTACACTCTGCTCCATCTCCTCCTCCTGCTGACCCTGGGCTCTAACACCGCCAGTTGGGGCCCGGTACTGCTAGCTGCACAGAGAAAAACACCAGCCAATGTGTCAGTGGGGTCCAGCACCGCCAGCTGTTCCCCTGCTGTGTAGCTGGCATCGCGTCCTGCAAAAGCCACGCAGACACAAGAACTGAAATTGAAGGGAACCTGTCCCCCCTCTCCCAGGCGTTTGTACGTTTTACAGCCACCTCGTACAGCGGTAATGCTGCATGTGTGCAAGGTGGCTCATAAACGTATTCTCCTCGCACATGTGGAACTGAAAACACGTCTGAAATGTGTCCTCTGTGTGACCATTTAACCGTCCCGGTGGTGTGACTTTCCTTTGTAATGACACGCTGCAACCCCCTTGGTAGCGCTGCCCATCTTCTGGCATCATTGTTTGGCTGCCTGCGCCTCTGCGGCCGCCCAGACCCACACAACGCCCCTCGGTGTCTTATTTATTTGGACTGCGAGGGTGTGATTGACGGGCATGAACGGTGCATTTCTTCGCCTATCCCTCATCTCCTTCCGCCTTCTTCGGACTGTGCGGCTTCATGGCCGTGGCATGCGATAAGGGATCAGCTGACGCCGCATAGTCTGAAGCAGGTGTAAGAACCCAAGCGAGAGGCGACATTTTAACAATGTTAAGACACTGCGGGGCTGGGATTCATGGTCATCGCGAACCGCACCGGCCGACATCAAATGTTGTCAGAGGACGGGCAGCGCTAACAGCGCAAGGCCAAGGGATAACACGACAGCGCAGACTCCTGTGCAGCAAATAACGAGGCCGCGCCAAGCACCAAGGTGGCATTTTTGCCAGCTGTGCTGCGTCTCATTACGAAGGGAACTCACGCCTCCAACACAGTTTGACTGTATAAAGGGCTAAATGTTATACGTGTTTCATTCGGCGTGTGCAAGGAGAAAAGTTAAAAGAGCAACCTTTGACTTGTGCGGCACTACTGCTGCATAAGCTGTGGCTCTTTTAGTTTGTAACCCCTGAGGGGGGGTTAAAGGTTACCTTTGAAATCGGTTCAATTAGGCTTCGGCCTACACTCTGCTCCACCGGCAGAGCCCGGGCTCCAACACCGCTAGTTGCTGTCCAGAAGTGCTAGCTGCACAGAGCCAAACACCTCGCCAATGTGTCAGTGGGGTTCAGCACCGCCAGCTGTTCCCCTGCTGTGTAGCCGGCAACGTGTCCTGCGACCGCCACGCAGGCACAACAGACCCAAAGCTGCCGCCAGTGCAGGCTTCGGCCTACACTCCCCTCCCCCTGCTCCTCCTCCTGCTCCTCCTCCTGCTGACCCTGGGCTCTAACACCGCCAGTTGGGGCCCGGTACTGCTAGCTGCACAGAGAAAAACACCAGCCAATGTGTCAGTGGGGTTCAGCACCGCCAGCTGTTCCCCTGCTGTGTAGCCGGCAACGTGTCCTGCGACAGCCACGCAGACACAAGAACTGAAATTGAAGGGAACCTGTCCCCCCTCCCCCAGGTGTTTCTATGTTTTACAGCCACCTTGTACAGCAGTAATGCTGCATGTGTGCAAGGTGGCTCGGAAACTTATTCTCCTTGCCCATGGGGAACTGAACACGTCTAAAATGAGTCCTCTGAGACCATTAAAACGTCCCTCAGGTGTGATTTTCCTTTGTATTGACACGCAACAAGCTCCTTGGTAGCGCTGCCCGTCTTCTGGCCTCATTGTTTGGCTGGCTGCGCCTCTGCCGCCGCCTTGCCCCACACAACGCCCCTCGGTGTCTTATTTATTGGGACTGCGAGGGTGTGATTGATGGGCATGATCGGTGCATTTCTTCGCCTGTCCCTCATCTCCTTCCGCCTTCTTCGGACTGTGCGTCTTCATGGCCGTGGCATGCGATAAGGGATCAGCTGACGCCGCATAGTCTGAAGCAGGTGTAAGAACCCAAGCGAGAGGCGAACATATGTACTGCACCAGGCCATGAATCCCAGCCCCGCAGTGTTTTAACAATGTTAAGACACTGCGGGGCTGGGATTCATGGTCATCGCAAACCGCAACGGCCGACATTACATGATGTCAGAGGATGGGCAGCGCTAACAGCGCAAGGCCAAGGGATAACAAGACAGCGCAGACTCCTGTGCAGCAAATAAAGATGCTCAGGAGGCCGCGCCAAGCACCAAGGTGGCATTTTTGCCAGCTGTACTGCGTCTCTTTACGAAGGGAACTCACGCCTCAAAATCAGTTTGACTGTGTAAGGGCCTAAATGTTATACGTGTCCCTTTCAGCGTGTGCAAGGAGAAAAATTAAAAGAGCAACCTTTGACTTGTGCAGCACTACTGCTGCATAAGGCGTGGCTCTTCTAGTTTGTAACACCTGAGGGGGGGTTAAAGGTTAACTTTAAAATTGGTTCAATTAGGCTTCGGCCTACAGTCTGCTCCCTCTCCTCCTGCTGACCCTGGCCTCTAACACCGCCAGTTTGGGCCCGGTACTGCTAGCTGCACAGAGAAAAACACCAGCCAATGTGTCAGTGGGGTCCAGCACCGCCAGCTGTTCCCCTGCTGTGTAGCCGGCAACGTGTCCTGCAAAAGCCACGCAGACACAAGAACTGAAATTGAAGGGAACCTGTCCCCCCTCCCCCAGGCGTTTGTACGTTTTACAGCCACCTCGTACAGCGGTAATGCTGCATGTGTGCAAGGTGGCTCATAAACGTATTCTCCTCGCACATGTGGAACTGAAAACACGTCTAAAATGTGTCCTCTGTGTGACCATTTAACCGTCCCGGTGGTGTGACTTTCCTTTGTAATGACACGCTGCAACCCCCTTGGTAGCGCTGCCCGTCTTCTGGCATCATTGTTTGGCTGCCTGCGCCTCTGCGGCCGCCCTGACCCACACAACGCCCCTCGGTGTCTTATTTATTTGGACTGCGAGGGTGTGATTGATGGGCATGAGCAGTGCATATCTTCGCCTGTTGTCACTCATCTCCTTCCGCCTTCTTCAGACTGTGCGGCTTCATGGCCGTGGCATGCGATAAGGGATCAGCTGACGCCGCACAGTCTGAAGCGGGTGTAAGGACCCGAGTGTGAGAGGCGAACATATGTGCTGCGCCAGGCCATGAATCCCAGACCCGCAGTGTTTTAACAATGTTAAGACACTGCGGGGCTGGGATTCATGGTCATCGCGAACCGCACCGGCCGACATTACATGATGTCAGAAGATGGGCAGCGCTAACAGCGCTAGGCCAGGGGATAACACGACAGCGCAGACTCCTGTACAGCAAATAACAACGCTCAGGAGGCTGCACCCAGCACCAAGGTGGGATTCTTGACATCTGTGCTGCGTCTCATTACGAAGGGAACTCGCGCCTCCAACACAGTTTGACTGTATAAAGGGCTAAATGTTATACGTGTTTCATTCGGCGTGTGCAAGGAGAAAAATTAAAAGCGCAACCTTTGACTTGTGCGGCACTACTGCTGCATAAGCTGTGGCTGTTCTAGTTTGTAACCCCTGAGGGGGGGTTAAAGGTTTACTTTAAAATTGGTTCAATTAGGCTTCGGCCTACACTCTGCTCCCCCTGCAGAGCCCGGGCTCCAACACCGCCAGTTGGGGCCCGGTACTGCTAGCTGCACAGAGGAAAACACCAGCCAAAGTCAGTGGGGTTCAGCACCGCCAGCTGTTCCCCTGCTGTGTAGCCGGCAACGTGTCCTGCGACCGCCACGCAGGCACAACAGACCCAAAGCTGCCGCCAGTGCAGGCTTCGGCCTACACTCCCCTCCCCCTGCTCCTCCTCCTGCTCCTCCTCCTCCTGCTGACCCTGGGCTCTAACACCGCCAGTTGGTGCCCGGTACTGCTAGCTGCACAGAGGAAAACACCAGCCAAAGTGTCAGTGGGGTTCAGCAACGCCAGCTGTTCACCTGCTGTGCAGCCGGCAACGTGTCCTGCAACAGCCACGCAGGCACAACAGACCCAAAGCTGCCGCCAGTGCAGGCTTCGGCCTACACTCTGCTCCCTCTCCTCCTGCTGACCCTGGGCTCTAACACTGCCAGATTGGGCCCGGTACTGCTAGCTGCACAGAGAAAAACACCAGCCAATATGTCAGTGGGGTTCAGCACCGCCAGCTGTTCCCCTGCTGTGTAGCCGGCATCGTGTCCTGCAAAAGCCACGCAGACACAAGAACTGAAATTGAAGGGATCCTGTCGCCCCACCCCCAGGTGTTTGTGTGTTTTCCAGCCACCTTGTACAGCAGTAATGCTGCATGTGTGCAAGGTGGCTCATAAACGTATTCTCCTCGCACATGTGGAACTGAAAACACGTCTAAAATGTGTCCTCTGTGTGACCATTTAACCGTCCCGGAGGTGTGACTTTTCTTTGTAATGACACGCTGCAACCCCCTTGGTAGCGCTGCCCGTCTTCTGGCATCATTGTTTGGCTGCCTGCGCCTCTGCGGCCGCCCTGACCCACACAACGCCCCTCGGTGTCTTATTTATTTGGACTGCGAGGGTGTGATTGATGGGCATGAGCAGTGCATATCTTCGCCTGTTGTCACTCATCTCCTTCCGCCTTCTTCAGACTGTGCGGCTTCATGGCCGTGGCATGCGATAAGGGATCAGCTGACGCCGCACAGTCTGAAGCGGGTGTAAGGACCCGAGTGCGAGAGGCGAACATATGTACTGCGCCAGGCCATGAATCCCAGACCCGCAGTGTTTTAACAATGTTAAGACACTGCGGGGCTGGGATTCATGGTCATCGCGAACCGCAACGGCCGACATTAAATGATGTCAGAAGATGGGCAGCGCTAACAGCGCTAGGCCAAGGGATAATACGACAGCGCAGACTCCTGTACAGCAAATAACAACGCTCAGGAGGCTGCACCCAGCACCAAGGTGGGATTCTTGACATCTGTGCTGCGTCTCATTACGAAGGGAACTCGCGCCTCCAACACAGTTTGACTGTATAAAGGGCTAAATGTTATACGTGTTTCATTCGGCGTGTGCAAGGAGAAAAATTAAAAGAGCAACCTTTGACTTGTGCGGCACTACTGCTGCATAAGCTGTGGCTCTTCTAGTTTGTAACCCCTGAGGGGGGGTTAAAGGTTACCTTTGAAATCGGTTCAATTAGGCTTCGGCCTACACTCTGCTCCACCGGCAGAGCCCGGGCTCCAACAACGCTAGTTGCTGTCTGGAAGTGCTGGCTGCACAGAGCCAAACACCTCGCCAATGTGTCAGTGGGGTTCAGCACTGCCAGCTGTTCCCCTGCTGTGTAGCCGGCAACGTGTCCTGCGACCGCCACGCAGGCACAACAGACCCAAAGCTGCCGCCAGTGCAGGCTTCGGCCTACACTCCCCTCCCCCTGCTCCTCCTTCTGCTGACCCTGGGCTCTAACACCGCCAGTTGGGGCTCTAGGAAGACAAGCTTGAATAGGTCCCCATCCTGGTTCCAGTACCGTCAGCTGGTTCCGGGCAGAGCCTTTGGCTTAGGTGCCTCCCTATGGGTATCCGAGTTCCACCAACGTCAGGTGGTCCTTGGTAGTGCTTTCAGGCACGGGTACCTCCTGCTTAGTAACCGGGTTCCAGTAACGTCAGCTGGTCCTCGGTAGTTCCATTGGCTCTTGGACCTTCGGCTACCCATCCGGGTTCCAGTACCGTCAGCTGGTTCTCGGCAGTGTCTTTTGCTCTTGTACCTTCTGCTCCCCATCCTGGTTCCAGTACCGTCAGCTGGTTCCGGGCAGAGCCTTTGGCTTAGGTGCCTCCCTCTGGGTATCCGAGTTCCACCAACGTCAGGTGGTCCTTGGTAGTGCTTTCAGGCACGGGTACCTCCTGCTTAGTAACCGGGTTCCAGTAACGTCAGCTGGTCCTCGGTAGTTCCATTGGCTCTTGGACCTTCGGCTACCCATCCGGGTTCCAGTACCGTCAGCTGGTTCTCGGCAGTGTCTTTTGCTCTTGTACCTTCTGCTCCCCATCCTGGTTCCAGTACCATCAGCTGGTTCCAGGCAGAGCCTTTGGCTTAGGTGCCTCCCTCTGGGTATCCAAGTTCCACCAACGTCAGGTGGTCCTTGGTAGTGCTTTCAGGCACGGGTACCTCCTGCTTAGTAACCGGGTTCCAGTAACGTCAGCTGGTCCACGGTAGTTCCATTGGCTCTTGGACCTTCGGGTAGCCATCCGAGTTCCAGATCCATCAGCTGTTTCTCGGCATTTTCTCAGCCTTCTTGTACCTTCTGCTACATTTCCAAGTTCAAGACCCTAAAGACGATGACCCGGAAGACCACCCCTAAGATGATGACGACACCAGAGATGACAACCACCGAGATGACGACGACCCTGGAGACGATGACCCTGAAGACGACCCCGATGACGACGACCCCGATGACGACGACCCCGGAGACGACGACCCTGGAGATGACGACGACATGGGAGACCGAGAAGCAGCAGAACAAGAGGCTGCAGAACAAAGAGCAGAAGAACATTAAGCATAACACTAAATATCAGAGCAAAAGATATTATCTAAATTATAAGCAGAAGAAGACTAAGCAGTGTATGGGGGTGAGTCCGTTCCTCCTCGTGGTGCCCCTGGATAAAGCCTGATGCTGCAGGCCAAACTGAACGCGGACAAATGTACCTCTTTTGTGACAGGCAGAACGGAAGGTGTAATCTTCAAACTTTTATAGATAACAACTACGGGAATGCCTGTCACAAATAAGAATATGATGAAGAAGTTGAATATGAAAAAGATAATAGTTAAATAAAAAGAATATGAACAATGTAAAAAAAAAAAATTAGAGGTAGAAGAAGATGAATAAGGTGAAGATAGTTGATGTCAAAGAAGCTGATGATGAGGATAATGAAGAAGAAAGTGTGGGAGAAGTAAAAAAGAAGGTGAAGGACGTGGAAGTAGTGAAACATCAATATCTGACAAAATAATTAAAAAAAATAGTCAAAATCTTTCTAACGCCGACCGTCATAAAAAAAAACAAAAAAACCTGCTATTCTATTTGTTTGGGCTAAACCTCTGTGCCTTTAATGTATCCGCCACCTCCCCCAATACATCCTACATTATTCTTAGTTGTTTTCCTTCATGTAGAATGAACCTACAAGGAAAGAAAGGGTTTATTTTAATTCCGATATTTTCGTCCCATTGACTTGCATTGGGATCGGGTATCGGTATCGGATTAGATCCGATACTTTGACGGTATCGGCCGATACTTTCCGATACCGATACTTTCCGATATCGGAAGGTATCGCTCAACACTACTTATAAGGTGAACTCAAACTTCTGTAGGATTTATATATACCTTTATAGGTGCCTGACACTGAAAGGAAAATCAGGCCCAATGTTACACACTAGGTTTTCTGTGGCCCAATAATTTGAGACAGATGGCACACAAATGCCCAGCACTCAAGCAGAAATGCCAATCTTAATCTCCCACTACTTTTTTTTTTTCTGGGAGAATGTACCCTAAAAAAAAAAAAAAATGGCCAAGTATTACACAGTGTTTTCAGTGGCACACAATGAGAGAGAGATGCCACACACAGCAATGGCACGGAGGCAGACTTGACAATATTTATCTCCCACTATTTTTTTTTTGGAAAAGGGAGAATTTAGAAAAAAAAAAAATGGCCAAGTATTACACAGTGTTTTCAGTGCCACACAATGAGAGAGAGATGCCACACACAGCAATGGCACGGAGGCAGACTTGCCAATATTTATCTCCCAATAATTTTTTTTTTTTTTGAAAAGGGAGAACGTACCCCCCCAAAAAAAAGGCCAAGTATTACACAGTGTTTTCAGTGGCACACAATGAGAGAGAGATGCCACACACAGCAATGGCACGGAGGCAGACTTGCCATTATTTATCTCCCAATAATTTTTTTTTTTTTTGAAAAGGGAGAATTTACCCTAAAAAAAAAAAAAATTGGCCAAGTATTATACAGTGTTTTCAGTGGCACACAATGAGAGAGAGATACCACACACAGCAATGGCACGGAGGCAGACTTGCCAATATTTATCTCCCAATAATTTTTTTTTTTTGAAAAGGGAGAATTTACCCTAAAAAAAAAAAAATGGCCAAGTATTACACAGTGTTTTCAGTGGCACACAATGAGAGAGAGATGCCACACACAGCAATAGCACGGAGGCAGACTTGCCAATGTTTATCTCCCAATAATTTTTTTTTATTTTTTGAAAAGGGAGAATTTACCCTAAAAAAAAAAAAAATGGCCAAGTATTACACAGTGTTTTCAGTGGCACACAATGAGAGAGAGATGCCACACACAGCAATGGCACGGAGGCAGACTTGACAATATTTATCTCCCACTAATTTTTTTTTGGGGAAAGGGAGAATTTAGAAAAAAAAAAATGGCCAAGTATTACACAGTGTTTTCAGTGGCACACAATGAGAGAGAGATGCCACACACAGCAATAGCACGGAGGCAGACTTGCCAATATTTATCTCCCAATATTTTTTTTTTTTGAAAAGGGAGAATGTACCCCCCCCCCAAAAAAAAGGCCAAGTATTACACAGTGTTTTCAGTGGCACACAATGAGAGAGAGATGCCACACACAGCAATGGCACGGAGGCAGACTTGACAATATTTATCTCCCACTATTTTTTTTTTTGGAAAAGGGAGAATTTAGAAAAAAAAAATGGCCAAGTATTACACAGTGTTTTCAGTGGCACACAATGAGAGAGAGATGCCACACACAGCAATGGCACGGAGGCAGACTTGACAATATTTATCTCCCAATAATTTTTTATTTGGAAAAGGGACAATTTAGAAAAAAAAAAAAAGGCCAAGTATTACACAGTGTTTTCGGTGCCACACAATGAGAGAGAGATGCCACACACAGCGATGGCACGGAGGCAGACTTGCCAATATTTATCTCCCAATAATTTTTTTTTTTTTTGAAAAGGGAGAATTTACCCTAAAAAAAAAAAAAATGGCCAAGTATTACACAGTGTTTTCAGTGGCACACAATGAGAGAGAGATGCCACACACAGCAATGGCACGGAGGCAGACTTGCCACTATTTATCTCCCAATAAATTTTTTTTTTTTGAAAAGGGAGAATTTACCCTAAAAAAAAAAAAAAATGGCCAAGTATTACACAGTGTTTTCAGTGGCACACAATGAGAGAGAGATGCCACACACAGCAATGGCACGGAGGCAGACTTGACAATATTTATCTCCCACAATTTTTTTTTGTGGAAAAGGGAGAATTTAGAAAAAAAAATGGCCAGGTATTACACAGTGTTTTCAGTGGCACACAATGAGAGAGAGATGCCACACACAGCAATGGCACGGAGGCAGACTTGACAATATTTATCTCCCACTAATTTTTTTTTGGGAAAAGGGAGAATTTAGAAAAAAAAAAAAAAAAGGCCAAGTATTACACAGTGTTTTCGGTGCCACACAATGAGAGAGAGATGCCACACACAGCAATGGCACGGAGGCAGACTTGCTAATATTTATCTCCCAATAATTTTTTTTTTTTTTGAAAAGGGAGAATGTACCCCCCCAAAAAAAAAAATGGCCAAGTATTACACAGTGTTTTCAGTGGCACACAATGAGAGAGAGATGCCACACACAGCAATGGCATGGAGGCAGACTTGACAATATTTATCTCCCACTATTTTTTGGGGGGGAAAAGAGAGAATTTAAAAAAAAAAAAAATGGCCAAGTATTACACAGTGTTTTCAGTGCCACACAATGAGAGAGAGATGCCACACACAGCAATGGCACGGAGGCAGACTTGCCAATATTTATCGCCCAATAATTTTTTTTTTTTTTGAAAAGGGAGAATGTACCCCCCCCAAAAAAAAAAATGGCCAAGTATTACACAGTGTTTTCAGTGCCACACAATGAGAGAGAGATGCCACACACAGCAATGGCACAGAGGCAGACTTGCCAATATTTATCTCCCAATATTTTTATTTTTTTTTTGAAAAGGGAGAATTTACCCTAAAAAAAAATAAAAATGGCCAAGTATTACACAGTGTTTTCAGTGGCACACAATGAGAAAGAGATGCCACACACAGCAATGGCACGGAGGCAGACTTGACAATATTTATCTCCCACTAATTTTTTTTTTGGAAAAGGGAGAATTTAGAAAAAAAAAAAAAGGCCAAGTATTACACAGTGTTTTCGGTGCCACACAATGAGAGAGAGATGCCACACACAGCAATGGCACGGAGGCAGACTTGCCAATATTTATCTCCCAATAATTTTTTTTTTTTTGAAAAGGGAGAATGTACCCCCCCCCAAAAAAAAATGGCCAAGTATTACACAGTGTTTTCAGTGGCACACAATGAGAGAGAGATGCCACACACAGCAATGGCACGGAGGCAGACTTGACAATATTTATCTCCCACTATTTCTTTTTTTGGAAAAGGGAGAATTTAGAAATAAAAATATGGCCAAGTATTACACAGTGTTTTCAGTGCCACACAATGAGAGAGAGATGCCACACACAGCAATGGCACGGAGGCAGACTTGACAATATTTATCTCCAACTAATTTTTTATTTGGAAAAGGGACAATTTAGAAAAAAACAAAACAAAAAGGCCAAGTATTACACAGTGTTTTCGGTGCCACACAATGAGAGAGAGATGCCACACACAGCAATGGCACGGAGGCAGACTTGCCAATATTTATCTCCCAATAATTTTTTTTTTTTTTTGAAAAGGGAGAATTTACCCTAAAAAAAAAAATGGCCAAGTATTACACAGTGTTTTCAGTGGCACACAATGAGAGAGAGATACCACACACAGCAATGGCACGGAGGCAGACTTGCCAATATTTATCTCCCAATAATTTTTTTTTTTTGAATAGGGAGAATTTACCCTAAAAAAAAAAAAAATGGCCAAGTATTACACAGTGTTTTCAGTGGCACACAATGAGAGAGAGATGCCACACACAGCAATGGCACGGAGGCAGACTTGCCAATATTTATCTCCCAATAATTTTTTTTTTTTTGAAAAGGGAGAATTTACCCTAAAAAAAAAAAAAAATTGGCCAAGTATTACACAGTGTTTTCAGTGGTACACAATGAGAGAGAGATACCACACACAGCAATGGCATGGAGGCAGACTTGCCAATATTTATCTCCCAATATTTTTTTTTTTTTGAAAAGGGAGAATTTACCCTAAAAAAAAAAAAAAATGGCCAAGTATTACACAGTGTTTTCAGTGGCACACAATGAGAGAGAGATGCCACACACAGCAATAGCACGGAGGCAGACTTGCCAATGTTTATCTCCCAATAATTTTTTTTTATTTTTTGAAAAGGGAGAATTTACCCTAAAAAAAAAAAAAATGGCCAAGTATTACACAGTGTTTTCAGTGGCACACAATGAGAGAGAGATGCCACACACAGCAATGGCACGGAGGCAGACTTGACAATATTTATCTCCCACTAATTGTTTTTTGGGGAAAGGGAGAATGTACCCCCCCAAAAAAAATGGCCAAGTATTACACAGTGTTTTCAGTGGCACACAATGAGAGAGAGATGCCACACACAGCAATAGCACGGAGGCAGACTTGCCAATATTTATCTCCCAATAATTTTTTTTTTTGAAAAGGGAGAATGTACCCCCCCCCAAAAAAATGGCCAAGTATTACACAGTGTTTTCAGTGGCACACAATGAGAGAGATGCCACACACAGCAATAGCACGGAGGCAGACTTGCCAATATTTATCTCCCAATATTTTTTTTTTTTTGAAAAGGGAGAATGTACCCCCCCCCCAAAAAAAGGCCAAGTATTACACAGTGTTTTCAGTGGCACACAATGAGAGAGAGATGCCACACACAGCAATGGCACGGAGGCAGACTTGACAATATTTATCTCCCACTATTTTTTTTTTTTGGAAAAGGGAGAATTTAGAAAAAAAAAATGGCCAAGTATTACACAGTGTTTTCAGTGGCACACAATGAGAGAGAGATGCCACACACAGCAATGGCACGGAGGCAGACTTGACAATATTTATCTCCCACTAATTTTTTATTTGGAAAAGGGACAATTTAGAAAAAAAAAAAGGCCAAGTATTACACAGTGTTTTCGGTGCCACACAATGAGAGAGAGATGCCACACACAGCAATGGCACGGAGGCAGACTTGCCAATATTTATCTCCCAATAATTTTTTTTTTTTTTGAAAAGGGAGAATTTACCCTAAAAAAAAAAAATGGCCAAGTATTACACAGTGTTTTCAGTGGCACACAATGAGAGAGAGATGCCACACACAGCAATGGCACGGAGGCAGACTTGCCAATATTTATCTCCCAATAATTTTTTATTTTTTGAAAAGGGAGAATTTACCCTAAAAAAAAAAAAAATGGCCAAGTATTACACAGTGTTTTCAGTGGCACACAATGAGAGAGAGATGCCACACACAGCAATGGCACGGAGGCAGACTTGACAATATTTATCTCCCACTAATTTTTTTTTTGGAAAAGGGAGAATTTAGAAAAAAAAAAAAAGGCCAAGTATTACACAGTGTTTTCGGTGCCACACAATGAGAGAGAGATGCCACACACAGCAATGGCACGGAGGCAGACTTGCCAATATTTATCTCCCAATAATTTTTTTTTTTTTGAAAAGGGAGAATGTACCCCCCCAAAAAAAAAAATGGCCAAGTATTACACAGTGTTTTCAGTGGCACACAATGAGAGAGAGATGCCACACACAGCAATGGCACGGAGGCAGACTTGCTAATATTTATCTCCCAATAATTTTTTTTTTTTTTTGAAAAGGGAGAATGTACCCCCCCCCAAAAAAAAAATGGCCAAGTATTACACAGTGTTTTCGGTGCCACACAATGAGAGAGAGATGCCACACACAGCAATGGCACGGAGGCAGACTTGCCAATATTTATCTCCCAATAATTTTTTTTTTTTTTGAAAAGGGAGAATGTACCCCCCCCCAAAAAAAATGGCCAAGTATTACACAGTGTTTTCAGTGGCACACAATGAGAGAGAGATGCCACACACAGCAATGGCACGGAGGCAGACTTGACAATATTTATCTCCCACTATTTCTTTTTTTGGAAAAGGGAGAATTTAGAAAAAAAAAATATGGCCAAGTATTACACAGTGTTTTCAGTGCCACACAATGAGAGAGAGATGCCACACACAGCAATGGCACGGAGGCAGACTTGACAATATTTATCTCCAACTAATTTTTTATTTGGAAAAGGGACAATTTAGAAAAAAACAAAACAAAAAGGCCAAGTATTACACAGTGTTTTCGGTGCCACACAATGAGAGAGAGATGCCACACACAGCAATGGCACGGAGGCAGACTTGCCAATATTTATCTCCCAATAATTTATTTTTTTTTTTGAAAAGGGAGAATTTACCCTAAAAAAAAAAATGGCCAAGTATTACACAGTGTTTTCAGTGGCACACAATGAGAGAGAGATACCACACACAGCAATGGCACGGAGGCAGACTTGCCAATATTTATCTCCCAATAATTTTATTTTTTTTGAAAAGGGAGAATTTACCCTAAAAAAAAAAAAAATGGCCAAGTATTACACAGTGTTTTCAGTGGCACACAATGAGAGAGAGATGCCACACACAGCAATGGCACGGAGGCAGACTTGCCAATATTTATCTCCCAATAATTTTTTTTTTTTTTGAAAAGGGAGAATTTACCCTAAAAAAAAAAAAATTGGCCAAGTATTACACAGTGTTTTCAGTGGTACACAATGAGAGAGAGATACCACACACAGCAATGGCACGGAGGCAGACTTGCCAATATTTATCTCCCAATAATTTTTTTTTTTTTGAAAAGGGAGAATTTACCCTAAAAAAAAAAAAAATGGCCAAGTATTACACAGTGTTTTCAGTGGCACACAATGAGAGAGAGATGCCACACACAGCAATAGCACGGAGGCAGACTTGCCAATGTTTATCACCCAATAATTTTTTTTTACTTTTTTGAAAAGGGAGAATTTACCCTAAAAAAAAAAAAATGGCCAAGTATTACACAGTGTTTTCAGTGGCACACAATGAGAGAGAGATGCCACACACAGCAATGGCACGGAGGCAGACTTGACAATATTTATCTCCCACTAATTGTTTTTTGGGGAAAGGGAGAATTTAGAAAAAAAAAAAAATGGCCAAGTATTACACAGTGTTTTCAGTGGCACACAATGAGAGAGAGATGCCACACACAGCAATGGCACGGAGGCAGACTTGCCAATATTTATCTCCCAATAATTTTTTTTTTTTGAAAAGGGAGAATGTACCCCCCCCCAAAAAAAATGGCCAAGTATTACACAGTGTTTTCAGTGGCACACAATGAGAGAGAGATGCCACACACAGCAATGGCACGGAGGCAGACTTGCCAATATTTATCTCCCAATAATTTTTTTTTTTTGAAAAGGGAGAATGTACCCCCCCAAAAAAAATGGCCAAGTATTACACAGTGTTTTCAGTGGCACACAATGAGAGAGAGATGCCACACACAGCAATAGCACGGAGGCAGACTTGCCAATATTTATCTCCCAATAATTTTTTTTTTTTGAAAAGGGAGAATGTACCCCCCCCCTCAAAAAAAAATGGCCAAGTATTACACAGTGTTTTCAGTGGCACACAATGAGAGAGATGCCACACACAGCAATAGCACGGAGGCAGACTTGCCAATATTTATCTCCCAATATTTTTTTTTTTTGAAAAGGGAGAATGTACCCCCCCCCCAAAAAAAGGCCAAGTATTACACAGTGTTTTCAGTGGCACACAATGAGAGAGAGATGCCACACACAGCAATGGCACGGAGGCAGACTTGACAATATTTATCTCCCACTAATTTTTTATTTGGAAAAGGGACAATTTAGAAAAAAAAAAAGGCCAAGTATTACACAGTGTTTTCGGTGCCACACAATGAGAGAGAGATGCCACACACAGCAATGGCACGGAGGCAGACTTGCCAATATTTATCTCCCAATAATTTTTTTTTTTTTTGAAAAGGGAGAATGTACCCCCCCCAAAAAAAATGGCCAAGTATTACACAGTGTTTTCAGTGGCACACAATGAGGGAGAGATGCCACACACAGCAATGGCACGGAGGCAGACTTGACAATATTTATCTCCCACAATTTTTTTTTGTGGAAAAGGGAGAATTTAGAAAAAAAAAATAGCCAGGTATTACACAGTGTTTTCGGTGCCACACAATGAGAGAGAGATGCCACACACAGCAATGGCACAGAGGCAGACTTGCCAATATTTATCTCCCAATAATTTTTTTTTTTTTTGAAAAGGGAGAATTTACCCTAAAAAAAAAAAAAAATGGCCAAGTATTACACAGTGTTTTCAGTGGCACACAATGAGAAAGAGATGCCACACACAGCAATGGCACGGAGGCAGACTTGACAATATTTATCTCCCACTAATTTTTTTTTTGGAAAAGGGAGAATTTAGAAAAAAAAAAAAAAAGGCCAATTATTACACAGTGTTTTCAGTGGCACACAATGAGAGAGAGATGCCGCACACAGCAATGGCACGGAGGCAGACTTGCCAATATTTATCTCCCAATAATTTTTTATTTTTTGGAAAAGGGAGAATTTAGAAAAAAAAAAATGGCCAAGTATTACACAGTGTTTTCAGTGCCACACAATGAGAGAGAGATGCCACACACAGCAATGGCACGGAGGCAGACTTGACAATATTTATCTCCCACTAATTTTTTTTTTGGAAAAGGGAGAATTTAAAAAAAAAAAAAAAAAAAGGCCAAGTATTACACAGTGTTTTCGGTGCCACACAATGAGAGAGAGATGCCACACACAGCAATGGCACGGAGGCAGACTTGCCAATATTTATCTCCCAATAATTTTTTTTTTTTTGAAAAGGGAGAATGTACCCCCCCCCAAAAAAAAATGGCCAAGTATTACACAGTGTTTTCAGTGGCACACAATGAGAGAGAGATGCCACACACAGCAATGGCACGGAGGCAGACTTGCCAATATTTATCTCCCAATAATTTTTTATTTTTTGAAAAGGGAGAATTTACCCTAAAAAAAAAAAAATGGCCAAGTATTACACAGTGTTTTCAGTGGCACACAATGAGAGAGAGATGCCACACACAGCAATGGCACGGAGGCAGACTTGACAATATTTATCTCCCACTAATTTTTTTTTTGGAAAAGGGAGAATTTAGAAAAAAAAAAAAAGGCCAAGTATTACACAGTGTTTTCGGTGCCACACAATGAGAGAGAGATGCCACACACAGCAATGGCACGGAGGCAGACTTGCCAATATTTATCTCCCAATAATTTTTTTTTTTTTGAAAAGGGAGAATGTACCCCCCCCAAAAAAAAATGGCCAAGTATTACACAGTGTTTTCAGTGGCACACAATGAGAGAGAGATGCCACACACAGCAATGGCACGGAGGCAGACTTGACAATATTTATCTCCCACTATTTCTTTTTTTGGAAAAGGGAGAATTTAGAAAAAAAAAAATAGGGCCAAGTATTACACAGTGTTTTCAGTGCCACGCAATGAGAGAGAGATGCCACACACAGCAATGGCACGGAGGCAGACTTGACAATATTTATCTCCCACTATTTTTTTTTTTGGAAAAGGGAGAATTTAGAAAAAAAAAAATGGCCAAGTATTACACAGTGTTTTCAGTGCCACACAATGAGAGAGAGATGCCACACACAGCAATGGCACAGAGGCAGACTTGCCAATATTTATCTCCTAATAATTTTTTTTTTTTTGAAAAGGGAGAATTTACCCTGAAAAAAAATAAAAAATGGCCAAGTATTACACAGTGTTTTCAGTGGCACACAATGAGAGAGAGATGCCACACACAGCAATGGCACGGAGGCAGACTTGACAATATTTATCTCCCACTAATTTTTTATTTGGAAAAGGAACAATTTAGAAAAAAAAAAAAGGCCAAGTATTACACAGTGTTTTCGGTGCCACACAATGAGAGAGAGATGCCACACACAGCAATGGCACGGAGGCAGACTTGCCAATATTTATCTCCCAATAATTTTTTTTTTTTTGAAAAGGGAGAATGTACCCCCCCAAAAAAAAAAAATGGCCAAGTATTACACAGTGTTTTCAGTGGCACACAATGAGAGAGAGATGCCACACACAGCAATGGCACGGAGGCAGACTTGCCAATATTTATCTCCCAATAATTTTTTTTTTTTTGAAAAGGGAGAATTTACCCTAAAAAAAAAATGGCCAAGTATTACACAGTGTTTTCAGTGGCACACAATGAGAGAGAGATGCCACACACAGCAATGGCACGGAGGCAGACTTGACAATATTTATCTCCCACTAATTTTTTTTTTGGAAAAGGGAGAATTTAGAAAAAAACAAAAAAAAGGCCAAGTATTACACAGTGTTTTCGGTGCCACACAATGAGAGAGAGATGCCACACACAGCAATGGCACGGAGGCAGACTTGCCAATATTTATCTCCCAATAATTTTTTTTTTTTTGAAAAGGGAGAATGTACCCCCCCCCAAAAAAAAATGGCCAAGTATTACACAGTGTTTTCAGTGGCACACAATGAGAGAGAGATGCCACACACAGCAATGGCACGGAGGCAGACTTGACAATATTTATCTCCCACTATTTCTTTTTTTGGAAAAGAGAGAATTTAGAAAAAAAAAAATAGGGCCAAGTATTACACAGTGTTTTCAGTGCCACACAATGAGAGAGAGATACCACACACAGCAATGGCACGGAGGCAGACTTGCCAATATTTATCTCCCAATAATTTTATTTTTTTTGAAAAGGGAGAATTTACCCTAAAAAAAAAAAAAATGGCCAAGTATTACACAGTGTTTTCAGTGGCACACAATGAGAGAGAGATGCCACACACAGCAATGGCACGGAGGCAGACTTGCCAATATTTATCTCCCAATAATTTTTTTTTTTTTTGAAAAGGGAGAATTTACCCTAAAAAAAAAAAAATTGGCCAAGTATTACACAGTGTTTTCAGTGGTACACAATGAGAGAGAGATACCACACACAGCAATGGCACGGAGGCAGACTTGCCAATATTTATCTCCCAATAATTTTTTTTTTTTTGAAAAGGGAGAATTTACCCTAAAAAAAAAAAAAATGGCCAAGTATTACACAGTGTTTTCAGTGGCACACAATGAGAGAGAGATGCCACACACAGCAATAGCACGGAGGCAGACTTGCCAATGTTTATCACCCAATAATTTTTTTTTACTTTTTTGAAAAGGGAGAATTTACCCTAAAAAAAAAAAAAATGGCCAAGTATTACACAGTGTTTTCAGTGGCACACAATGAGAGAGAGATGCCACACACAGCAATGGCACGGAGGCAGACTTGACAATATTTATCTCCCACTAATTGTTTTTTGGGGAAAGGGAGAATTTAGAAAAAAAAAAAAATGGCCAAGTATTACACAGTGTTTTCAGTGGCACACAATGAGAGAGAGATGCCACACACAGCAATGGCACGGAGGCAGACTTGCCAATATTTATCTCCCAATAATTTTTTTTTTTTGAAAAGGGAGAATGTACCCCCCCCAAAAAAAAATGGCCAAGTATTACACAGTGTTTTCAGTGGCACACAATGAGAGAGAGATGCCACACACAGCAATGGCACGGAGGCAGACTTGCCAATATTTATCTCCCAATAATTTTTTTTTTTTGAAAAGGGAGAATGTACCCCCCCAAAAAAAATGGCCAAGTATTACACAGTGTTTTCAGTGGCACACAATGAGAGAGAGATGCCACACACAGCAATAGCACGGAGGCAGACTTGCCAATATTTATCTCCCAATATTTTTTTTTTTTTGAAAAGGGAGAATGTACCCCCCCCCTCAAAAAAAAATGGCCAAGTATTACACAGTGTTTTCAGTGGCACACAATGAGAGAGATGCCACACACAGCAATAGCACGGAGGCAGACTTGCCAATATTTATCTCCCAATATTTTTTTTTTTTGAAAAGGGAGAATGTACCCCCCCCCAAAAAAAAGGCCAAGTATTACACAGTGTTTTCAGTGGCACACAATGAGAGAGAGATGCCACACACAGCAATGGCACGGAGGCAGACTTGACAATATTTATCTCCCACTAATTTTTTATTTGGAAAAGGGACAATTTAGAAAAAAAAAAAAGGCCAAGTATTACACAGTGTTTTCGGTGCCACACAATGAGAGAGAGATGCCACACACAGCAATGGCACGGAGGCAGACTTGCCAATATTTATCTCCCAATAATTTTTTTTTTTTTTGAAAAGGGAGAATGTACCCCCCCCAAAAAAAATGGCCAAGTATTACACAGTGTTTTCAGTGGCACACAATGAGGGAGAGATGCCACACACAGCAATGGCACGGAGGCAGACTTGACAATATTTATCTCCCACTATTTTTTTTTGTGGAAAAGGGAGAATTTAGAAAAAAAAAATGGCCAGGTATTACACAGTGTTTTCGGTGCCACACAATGAGAGAGAGATGCCACACACAGCAATGGCACAGAGGCAGACTTGCCAATATTTATCTCCCAATAATTTTTTTTTTTTTTGAAAAGGGAGAATTTACCCTAAAAAAAAAAAAAAATGGCCAAGTATTACACAGTGTTTTCAGTGGCACACAATGAGAAAGAGATGCCACACACAGCAATGGCACGGAGGCAGACTTGACAATATTTATCTCCCACTAATTTTTTTTTTGGAAAAGGGAGAATTTAGAAAAAAAAAAAAAAAGGCCAATTATTACACAGTGTTTTCAGTGGCACACAATGAGAGAGAGATGCCGCACACAGCAATGGCACGGAGGCAGACTTGCCAATATTTATCTCCCAATAATTTTTTATTTTTTGGAAAAGGGAGAATTTAGAAAAAAAAAAATGGCCAAGTATTACACAGTGTTTTCAGTGCCACACAATGAGAGAGAGATGCCACACACAGCAATGGCACGGAGGCAGACTTGACAATATTTATCTCCCACTAATTTTTTTTTTGGAAAAGGGAGAATTTAAAAAAAAAAAAAAAAAAAGGCCAAGTATTACACAGTGTTTTCGGTGCCACACAATGAGAGAGAGATGCCACACACAGCAATGGCACGGAGGCAGACTTGCCAATATTTATCTCCCAATAATTTTTTTTTTTTTGAAAAGGGAGAATGTACCCCCCCCAAAAAAAAAAATGGCCAAGTATTACACAGTGTTTTCAGTGGCACACAATGAGAGAGAGATGCCACACACAGCAATGGCACGGAGGCAGACTTGCCAATATTTATCTCCCAATAATTTTTTATTTTTTGAAAAGGGAGAATTTACCCTAAAAAAAAAAAAATGGCCAAGTATTACACAGTGTTTTCAGTGGCACACAATGAGAGAGAGATGCCACACACAGCAATGGCACGGAGGCAGACTTGACAATATTTATCTCCCACTAATTTTTTTTTTGGAAAAGGGAGAATTTAGAAAAAAAAAAAAAGGCCAAGTATTACACAGTGTTTTCGGTGCCACACAATGAGAGAGAGATGCCACACACAGCAATGGCACGGAGGCAGACTTGCCAATATTTATCTCCCAATAATTTTTTTTTTTTTGAAAAGGGAGAATGTACCCCCCCAAAAAAAAAATGGCCAAGTATTACACAGTGTTTTCAGTGGCACACAATGAGAGAGAGATGCCACACACAGCAATGGCACGGAGGCAGACTTGACAATATTTATCTCCCACTATTTCTTTTTTTGGAAAAGGGAGAATTTAGAAAAAAAAAAATAGGGCCAAGTATTACACAGTGTTTTCAGTGCCACACAATGAGAGAGAGATGCCACACACAGCAATGGCACGGAGGCAGACTTGACAATATTTATCTCCCACTATTTTTTTTTTTGGAAAAGGGAGAATTTAGAAAAAAAAAAATGGCCAAGTATTACACAGTGTTTTCAGTGCCACACAATGAGAGAGAGATGCCACACACAGCAATGGCACAGAGGCAGACTTGCCAATATTTATCTCCTAATAATTTTTTTTTTTTTGAAAAGGGAGAATTTACCCTGAAAAAAAATAAAAAATGGCCAAGTATTACACAGTGTTTTCAGTGGCACACAATGAGAGAGAGATGCCACACACAGCAATGGCACGGAGGCAGACTTGACAATATTTATCTCCCACTAATTTTTTATTTGGAAAAGGAACAATTTAGAAAAAAAAAAAAGGCCAAGTATTACACAGTGTTTTCGGTGCCACACAATGAGAGAGAGATGCCACACACAGCAATGGCACGGAGGCAGACTTGCCAATATTTATCTCCCAATAATTTTTTTTTTTTTGAAAAGGGAGAATGTACCCCCCCAAAAAAAAAAAATGGCCAAGTATTACACAGTGTTTTCAGTGGCACACAATGAGAGAGAGATGCCACACACAGCAATGGCACGGAGGCAGACTTGCCAATATTTATCTCCCAATAATTTTTTTTTTTTTGAAAAGGGAGAATTTACCCTAAAAAAAAAATGGCCAAGTATTACACAGTGTTTTCAGTGGCACACAATGAGAGAGAGATGCCACACACAGCAATGGCACGGAGGCAGACTTGACAATATTTATCTCCCACTAATTTTTTTTTTGGAAAAGGGAGAATTTAGAAAAAAACAAAAAAAAGGCCAAGTATTACACAGTGTTTTCGGTGCCACACAATGAGAGAGAGATGCCACACACAGCAATGGCACGGAGGCAGACTTGCCAATATTTATCTCCCAATAATTTTTTTTTTTTTGAAAAGGGAGAATGTACCCCCCCCCCAAAAAAAATGGCCAAGTATTACACAGTGTTTTCAGTGGCACACAATGAGAGAGAGATGCCACACACAGCAATGGCACGGAGGCAGACTTGACAATATTTATCTCCCACTATTTCTTTTTTTGGAAAAGAGAGAATTTAGAAAAAAAAAAATAGGGCCAAGTATTACACAGTGTTTTCAGTGCCACACAATGAGAGAGAGATGCCACACACAGCAATGGCACGGAGGCAGACTTGACAATATTTATCTCCCACTATTTTTTTTTTTGGAAAAGGGAGAATTTAGAAAAAAAAAAAAATGGCCAAGTATTACACAGTGTTTTCAGTGCCACACAATGAGAGAGAGATGCCACACACAGCAATGGCACAGAGGCAGACTTGCCAATATTTATCTCCTAATAATTTTTTTTTTTTTGAAAAGGGAGAATTTACCCTGAAAAAAAATAAAAAATGGCCAAGTATTACACAGTGTTTTCAGTGGCACACAATGAGAGAGAGATGCCACACACAGCAATGGCACGGAGGCAGACTTGACAATATTTATCTCCCACTAATTTTTTTATTTGGAAAAGGAACAATTTAGAAAAAAAAAAAAGGCCAAGTATTACACAGTGTTTTCGGTGCCACACAATGAGAGAGAGATGCCAC
Source organism: Ranitomeya variabilis (assembly GCF_051348905.1). Taxonomy (NCBI): domain Eukaryota; kingdom Metazoa; phylum Chordata; class Amphibia; order Anura; family Dendrobatidae; genus Ranitomeya; species Ranitomeya variabilis. The sequence continues at coordinate 571,063,280 of NC_135232.1, forward strand.
ACACAGCAATGGCACGGAGGCAGACTTGCCAATATTTATCTCCCAATAATTTTTTTTTTTTTGAAAAGGGAGAATTTACCCTAAAAAAAAAAAAATGGCCAAGTATTACACAGTGTTTTCAGTGGCACACAATGAGAGAGAGATGCCACACACAGCAATGGCACGGAGGCAGACTTGCCAATATTTATCTCCCAATAATTTTTTATTTTTTGAAAAGGGAGAATTTACCCTAAAAAAAAAAAAAATGGCCAAGTATTACACAGTGTTTTCAGTGGCACACAATGAGAGAGAGATGCCACACACAGCAATGGCACGGAGGCAGACTTGACAATATTTATCTCCCACTAATTTTTTTTTTGGAAAAGGGAGAATTTAGAAAAAAAAAAAAAAAGGCCAAGTATTACACAGTGTTTTCGGTGCCACACAATGAGAGAGAGATGCCACACACAGCAATGGCACGGAGGCAGACTTGCCAATATTTATCTCCCAATAATTTTTTTTTTTTTGAAAAGGGAGAATGTACCCCCCCCCAAAAAAAAAATGGCCAAGTATTACACAGTGTTTTCAGTGCCACACAATGAGAGAGAGATGCCACACACAGCAATGGCACGGAGGCAGACTTGACAATATTTATCTCCCAATAATTTTTTTTTTTTTTGAAAAGGGAGAATGTACCCCCCCCCAAAAAAAAATGGCCAAGTATTACACAGTGTTTTCGGTGCCACACAATGAGAGAGAGATGCCACACACAGCAATGGCACGGAGGCAGACTTGACAATATTTATCTCCCACTATTTCTTTTTTTGGAAAAGGGAGAATTTAGAAAAAAAAAATATGGCCAAGTATTACACAGTGTTTTCAGTGCCACACAATGAGAGAGAGATGCCACACACAGCAATGGCACGGAGGCAGACTTGACAATATTTATCTCCCACTATTTTTTTTTTTGGAAAAGGGAGAATTTAGAAAAAAAAAATGGCCAAGTATTACACAGTGTTTTCAGTGCCACACAATGAGAGAGAGATGCCACACACAGCAATGGCACAGAGGCAGACTTGCCAATATTTATCTCCTAATAATTTTTTTTTTTTTGAAAAGGGAGAATTTACCCTGAAAAAAAATAAAAAATGGCCAAGTATTACACAGTGTTTTCAGTGGCACACAATGAGAGAGAGATGCCACACACAGCAATGGCACGGAGGCAGACTTGACAATATTTATCTCCCACTAATTTTTTATTTGGAAAAGGGACAATTTATAAAAAAAAAAAAAAGGCCAAGTATTACACAGTGTTTTCAGTGCCACACAATGAGAGAGAGATGCCACACACAGCAATGGCACAGAGGCAGACTTGCCAATATTTATCTCCTAATAATTTTTTTTTTTTGAAAAGGGAGAATTTACCCTGAAAAAAAATAAAAAATGGCCAAGTATTACACAGTGTTTTCAGTGGCACACAATGAGAGAGAGATGCCACACACAGCAATGGCACAGAGGCAGACTTGCCAATATTTATCTCCCAATAATTTTTTTTTTTTTGAAAAGGGAGAATTTACCCTAAAAAAAAAAAATGGCCAAGTATTACACAGTGTTTTCAGTGGCACACAATGAGAGAGAGATGCCACACACAGCAATGGCACGGAGGCAGACTTGCCAATATTTATCTCCCAATAATTTTTTTTTTTTTGAAAAGGGAGAATTTACCCTAAAAAAAAAAAAATGGCCAAGTATTACACAGTGTTTTCAGTGGCACACAGTGAGAGAGAGATGCCACACACAGCAATGGCACGGAGGCAGACTTGACAATATTTATCTCCCACTAATTTTTTTTTTGGAAAAGGGAGAATTTAGAAAAAAAAAAAAAAAGGCCAAGTATTACACAGTGTTTTCGGTGCCACACAATGAGAGAGAGATGCCACACACAGCAATGGCACGGAGGCAGACTTGACAATATTTATCTCCCACTATTTCTTTTTTTGGAAAAGGGAGAATTTAGAAAAAAAAAAATATGGCCAAGTATTACACAGTGTTTTCAGTGCCACACAATGAGAGAGAGATGCCACACACAGCAATGGCACGGAGGCAGACTTGACAATATTTATCTCCCACTATTTTTTTTTTTGGAAAAGGGAGAATTTAGAAAAAAAAAAAATGGCCAAGTATTACACAGTGTTTTCAGTGCCACACAATGAGAGAGAGATGCCACACACAGCAATGGCACAGAGGCAGACTTGCCAATATTTATCTCCTAATAATTTTTTTTTTTTTGAAAAGGGAGAATTTACCCTGAAAAAAAATAAAAAATGGCCAAGTATTACACAGTGTTTTCAGTGGCACACAATGAGAGAGAGATGCCACACACAGCAATGGCACGGAGGCAGACTTGACAATATTTATCTCCCACTAATTTTTTATTTGGAAAAGGGACAATTTAGAAAAAAAAAAAAAAGGCCAAGTATTACACAGTGTTTTCAGTGCCACACAATGAGAGAGAGATGCCACACACAGCAATGGCACAGAGGCAGACTTGCCAATATTTATCTCCTAATAATTTTTTTTTTTTGAAAAGGGAGAATTTACCCTGAAAAAAAATAAAAAATGGCCAAGTATTACACAGTGTTTTCAGTGGCACACAATGAGAGAGAGATGCCACACACAGCAATGGCACAGAGGCAGACTTGCCAATATTTATCTCCCAATAATTTTTTTTTTTTTGAAAAGGGAGAATGTACCCCCCCCCCAAAAAAAAAATGGCCAAGTATTACACAGTGTTTTCGGTGCCACACAATGAGAGAGAGATGCCACACACAGCAATGGCACGGAGGCAGACTTGACAATATTTATCTCCCACTATTTCTTTTTTGGAAAAGGGAGAATTTAGAAAAAAAAAATATGGCCAAGTATTACACAGTGTTTTCAGTGCCACACAATGAGAGAGAGATGCCACACACAGCAATGGCACGGAGGCAGACTTGACAATATTTATCTCCCACTATTTTTTTTTTGGAAAAGGGAGAATTTAGAAAAAAAAAAAAAATGGCCAAGTATTACACAGTGTTTTCAGTGCCACACAATGAGAGAGAGATGCCACACACAGCAATGGCACAGAGGCAGACTTGCCAATATTTATCTCCCAATAATTTTTTTTTTTTTGAAAAGGGAGAATTTACCCTAAAAAAAAAAATGGCCAAGTATTACACAGTGTTTTCAGTGGCACACAATGAGAGAGAGATGCCACACACAGCAATGGCACGGAGGCAGACTTGCCAATATTTATCTCCCAATAATTTTTTTTTTTTTGAAAAGGGAGAATTTACCCTAAAAAAAAAAAAATGGCCAAGTATTACACAGTGTTTTCAGTGGCACACAATGAGAGAGAGATGCCACACACAGCAATGGCACGGAGGCAGACTTGACAATATTTATCTCCCACTAATTTTTTTTTTGGAAAAGGGAGAATTTAGAAAAAAAAAAAAAAAGGCCAAGTATTACACAGTGTTTTCGGTGCCACACAATGAGAGAGAGATGCCACACACAGCAATGGCACGGAGGCAGACTTGCCAATATTTATCTCCCAATAATTTATTTTTTTTTTTGAAAAGGGAGAATGTACCCCCCCAAAAAAAAAAATGGCCAAGTATTACACAGTGTTTTCAGTGGCACACAATGAGAGAGAGATGCCACACACAGCAATGGCATGGAGGCAGACTTGACAATATTTATCTCCCACTATTTTTTTTTTGGGAAAAGGGAGAATTTAAAAAAAAACAAAAATGGCCAAGAATTACACAGTGTTTTCAGTGCCACACAATGAGAGAGAGATGCCACACACAGCAATGGCACAGAGGCAGACTTGCCAATATTTATCTCCCAATAATTTTTTTTTTTTTTTGAAAAGGGAGAATTTACCCTAAAAAAAAAAAAAAATGGCCAAGTATTACACAGTGTTTTCAGTGGCACACAATGAGAAAGAGATGCCACACACAGCAATGGCACGGAGGCAGACTTGACAATATTTATCTCCCACTAATTTTTTTTTTGGAAAAGGGAGAATTTAGAAAAAAAAAAAAAAGGCCAAGTATTACACAGTGTTTTCGGTGCCACACAATGAGAGAGAGATGCCACACACAGCAATGGCACGGAGGCAGACTTGCCAATATTTATCTCCCAATAATTTTTTTTTTTTGAAAAGGGAGAATGTACCCCCCCCAAAAAAAAAAAAATGGCCAAGTATTACACAGTGTTTTCAGTGGCACACAATGAGAGAGAGATGCCACACACAGCAATGGCACGGAGGCAGACTTGACAATATTTATCTCCCACTATTTCTTTTTTTGGAAAAGGGAGAATTTAGAAAAAAAAAAATAGGGCCAAGTATTACACAGTGTCTTCAGTGCCACACAATGAGAGAGAGATGCCACACACAGCAATGGCACGGAGGCAGACTTGACAATATTTATCTCCCACTATTTTTTTTTTTGGAAAAGGGAGAATTTAGAAAAAAAAAAAAAAAGGCCAAGTATTACACAGTGTTTTCGGTGCCACACAATGAGAGAGAGATGCCACACACAGCAATGGCACAGAGGCAGACTTGCCAATATTTATCTCCCAATAATTTTTTATTTTTTGAAAAGGGAGAATTTACCCTAAAAAAAAAAAAAATGGCCAAGTATTACACAGTGTTTTCAGTGGCACACAATGAGAGAGAGATGCCACACACAGCAATGGCACGGAGGCAGACTTGACAATATTTATCTCCCACTAATTTTTTTTTTGGAAAAGGGAGAATTTAGAAAAAAAAAAAAAAAGGCCAAGTATTACACAGTGTTTTCGGTGCCACACAATGAGAGAGAGATGCCACACACAGCAATGGCACAGAGGCAGACTTGCCAATATTTATCTCCCAATAATTTTTTATTTTTTGAAAAGGGAGAATTTACCCTAAAAAAAAAAATAAATGGCCAAGTATTACACAGTGTTTTCAGTGGCACACAATGAGAGAGAGATGCCACACACAGCAATGGCACGGAGGCAGACTTGACAATATTTATCTCCCACTAATTTTTTTTTTTGGAAAAGGGAGAATTTAGAAAAAAAAAAAAAAAGGCCAAGTATTACACAGTGTTTTCGGTGCCACACAATGAGAGAGAGATGCCACACACAGCAATGGCACGGAGGCAGACTTGCCAATATTTATCTCCCAATAATTTTTTTTTTTTGAAAAGGGAGAATGTACCCCCCCCCCCAAAAAAAAAATGGCCAATTATTACACAGTGTTTTCAGTGCCACACAATGAGAGAGAGATGCCACACACAGCAATGGCACGGAGGCAGACTTGACAATATTTAACTACCCCAATAATTTTTTTTTTTTTGAAAAGGGAGAATGTACCCCCCCCAAAAAAAAAAATGGCCAAGTATTACACAGTGTTTTCGGTGCCACACAATGAGAGAGAGATGCCACACACAGCAATGGCACGGAGGCAGACTTGACAATATTTATCTCCCACTATTTCTTTTTTGGAAAAGGGAGAATTTAGAAAAAAAAAAATATGGCCAAGTATTACACAGTGTTTTCAGTGCCACACAATGAGAGAGAGATGCCACACACAGCAATGGCACGGAGGCAGACTTGACAATATTTATCTCCCACTATTTTTTTTTTGGAAAAGGGAGAATTTAGAAAAAAAAAAAAATGGCCAAGTATTACACAGTGTTTTCAGTGCCACACAATGAGAGAGAGATGCCACACACAGCAATGGCACAGAGGCAGACTTGCCAATATTTATCTCCTAATAATTTTTTTTTTTTGAAAAGGGAGAATTTACCCTGAAAAAAAATAAAAAATGGCCAAGTATTACACAGTGTTTTCAGTGGCACACAATGAGAGAGAGATGCCACACACAGCAATGGCACGGAGGCAGACTTGACAATATTTATCTCCCACTAATTTTTTATTTGGAAAAGGGACAATTTAGAAAAAAAAAAAAAAGGCCAAGTATTACACAGTGTTTTCAGTGCCACACAATGAGAGAGAGATGCCACACACAGCAATGGCACAGAGGCAGACTTGCCAATATTTATCTCCTAATAATTTTTTTTTTTTTGAAAAGGGAGAATTTACCCTGAAAAAAAATAAAAAATGGCCAAGTATTACACAGTGTTTTCAGTGGCACACAATGAGAGAGAGATGCCACACACAGCAATGGCACAGAGGCAGACTTGCCAATATTTATCTCCCAATAATTTTTTTTTTTTTTAAAAGGGAGAATTTACCCTAAAAAAAAAAAATGGCCAAGTATTACACAGTGTTTTCAGTGGCACACAATGAGAGAGAGATGCCACACACAGCAATGGCACGGAGGCAGATTTGCCAATATTTATCTCCCAATAATTTTTTATTTTTTGAAAAGGGAGAATTTACCCTAAAAAAAAAAAAATGGCCAAGTATTACACAGTGTTTTCAGTGGCACACAATGAGAGAGAGATGCCACACACAGCAATGGCACGGAGGCAGACTTGACAATATTTATCTCCCACTAATTTTTTTTTTTGGAAAAGGGAGAATTTAGAAAAAAAAAAAAAAAGGCCAAGTATTACACAGTGTTTTCGGTGCCACACAATGAGAGAGAGATGCCACACACAGCAATGGCACGGAGGCAGACTTGCCAATATTTATCTCCCAATAATTTTTTTTTTTTTGAAAAGGGAGAATGTACCCCCCCCCCAAAAAAAAATGGCCAAGTATTACACAGTGTTTTCAGTGCCACACAATGAGAGAGAGATGCCACACACAGCAATGGCACGGAGGCAGACTTGACAATATTTATCTCCCAATATTTTTTTTTTTTTTGAAAAGGGAGAATGTACCCCCCCCCCAAAAAAAATGGCCAAGTATTACACAGTGTTTTCGGTGCCACACAATGAGAGAGAGATGCCACACACAGCAATGGCACGGAGGCAGACTTGACAATATTTATCTCCCACTATTTTTTTTTTTGGAAAAGAGAGAATTTAGAAAAAAAAAATGGCCAAGTATTACACAGTGTTTTCAGTGCCACACAATGAGAGAGAGATGCCACACACAGCAATGGCACAGAGGCAGACTTGCCAATATTTATCTCCTAATAATTTTTTTTTTTTTGAAAAGGGAGAATTTACCCTGAAAAAAAATAAAAAATGGCCAAGTATTACACAGTGTTTTCAGTGGCACACAATGAGAGAGAGATGCCACACACAGCAATGGCACGGAGGCAGACTTGACAATATTTATCTCCCACTAATTTTTTATTTGGAAAAGGGACAATTTAGAAAAAAAAAAAAAGCCAAGTATTACACAGTGTTTTCAGTGCCACACAATGAGAGAGAGATGCCACACACAGCAATGGCACAGAGGCAGACTTGCCAATATTTATCTCCTAATAATTTTTTTTTTTTGAAAAGGGAGAATTTACCCTGAAAAAAAATAAAAAATGGCCAAGTATTACACAGTGTTTTCAGTGGCACACAATGAGAGAGAGATGCCACACACAGCAATGGCACAGAGGCAGACTTGCCAATATTTATCTCCCAATAATTTTTTTTTTTTTGAAAAGGGAGAATGTACCCCCCCCAAAAAAAAAAATGGCCAAGTATTACACAGTGTTTTCGGTGCCACACAATGAGAGAGAGATGCCACACACAGCAATGGCACGGAGGCAGACTTGACAATATTTATCTCCCACTATTTCTTTTTTTGGAAAAGGGAGAATTTAGAAAAAAAAAATATGGCCAAGTATTACACAGTGTTTTCAGTGGCACACAATGAGAGAGAGATGCCACACACAGCAATGGCACGGAGGCAGACTTGACAATATTTATCTCCCACTATTTTTTTTTTGGAAAAGGGAGAATTTAGAAAAAAAAAATGGCCAATATTACACAGTGTTTTCAGTGCCACACAATGAGAGAGAGATGCCACACACAGCAATGGCACAGAGGCAGACTTGCCAATATTTATCTCCTAATCATTTTTTTTTTTGAAAAGGGAGAATTTACCCTGAAAAAAAATAAAAAATGGCCAAGTATTACACAGTGTTTTCAGTGGCACACAATGAGAGAGAGATGCCACACACAGCAATGGCACGGAGGCAGACTTGACAATATTTATCTCCCACTAATTTTTTATTTGGAAAAGGGACAATTTAGAAAAAAAAAAAAGGCCAAGTATTACACAGTGTTTTCAGTGCCACACAATGAGAGAGAGATGCCACACACAGGAATGGCACAGAGGCAGACTTGCCAATATTTATCTCCTAATAATTTTTTTTTTTTTGAAAAGGGAGAATTTACCCTGAAAAAAAATAAAAAATGGCCAAGTATTACACAGTGTTTTCAGTGGCACACAATGAGAGAGAGATGCCACACACAGCAATGGCACGGCGGCAGACTTGCCAATATTTATCTCCCAATAATTTTTTTATTTTTGAAAAGGGAGAATTTACCCTAAAAAAAAAAAATGGCCAAGTATTACACAGTGTTTTCAGTGGCACACAATGAGAGAGAGATGCCACACACAGCAATGGCACGGAGGCAGACTTGCCAATATTTATCTCCCAATAATTTTTTTTTTTTTGAAAAGGGAGAATTTACCCTAAAAAAAAAAAAATGGCCAAGTATTACACAGTGTTTTCAGTGGCACACAATGAGAGAGAGATGCCACACACAGCAATGGCACGGAGGCAGACTTGCCAATATTTATCTCCCAATAATTTTTTATTTTTTGAAAAGGGAGAATTTACCCTAAAAAAAAAAAAAATGGCCAAGTATTACACAGTGTTTTCAGTGGCACACAATGAGAGAGAGATGCCACACACAGCAATGGCACGGAGGCAGACTTGACAATATTTATCTCCCACTAATTTTTTTTTTGGAAAAGGGAGAATTTAGAAAAAAAAAAAAAAAGGCCAAGTATTACACAGTGTTTTCGGTGCCACACAATGAGAGAGAGATGCCACACACAGCAATGGCACAGAGGCAGACTTGCCAATATTTATCTCCTAATAATTTTTTTTTTTTTGAAAAGGGAGAATTTACCCGGAAAAAAAATAAAAAATGGCCAAGTATTACACAGTGTTTTCAGTGGCACACAATGAGAGAGAGATGCCACACACAGCAATGGCACGGAGGCAGACTTGACAATATTTATCTCCCACTAATTTTTTATTTGGAAAAGGAACAATTTAGAAAAAAAAAAAAGGCCAAGTATTACACAGTGTTTTCGGTGCCACACAATGAGAGAGAGATGCCACACACAGCAATGGCACGGAGGCAGACTTGCCAATATTTATCTCCCAATAATTTTTTATTTTTTGAAAAGGGAGAATTTACCCTAAAAAAAAAAAAATGGCCAAGTATTACACAGTGTTTTCAGTGCCACACAATGAGAGAGAGATGCCACACACAGCAATGGCACGGAGGCAGACTTGACAATATTTATCTCCCAATAATTTTTTTTTTTTGAAAAGGGAGAATGTACCCCCCCCCAAAAAAAAAATGGCCAAGTATTACACAGTGTTTTCGGTGCCACACAATGAGAGAGAGATGCCACACACAGCAATGGCACGGAGGCAGACTTGACAATATTTATCTCCCACTATTTCTTTTTTGGAAAAGGGAGAATTTAGAAAAAAAAAATATGGCCAAGTATTACACAGTGTTTTCAGTGCCACACAATGAGAGAGAGATGCCACACACAGCAATGGCACGGAGGCAGACTTGACAATATTTATCTCCCACTATTTTTTTTTTGGAAAAGGGAGAATTTAGAAAAAAAAAAAAATGGCCAAGTATTACACAGTGTTTTCAGTGCCACACAATGAGAGAGAGATGCCACACACAGCAATGGCACAGAGGCAGACTTGCCAATATTTATCTCCTAATAATTTTTTTTTTTTTGAAAAGGGAGAATTTACCCTGAAAAAAAATAAAAAATGGCCAAGTATTACACAGTGTTTTCAGTGGCACACAATGAGAGAGAGATGCCACACACAGCAATGGCACGGAGGCAGACTTGACAATATTTATCTCCCACTAATTTTTTATTTGGAAAAGGGACAATTTAGAAAAAAAAAAAAAAGGCCAAGTATTACACAGTGTTTTCAGTGCCACACAATGAGAGAGAGATGCCACACACAGCAATGGCACAGAGGCAGACTTGCCAATATTTATCTCCCAATAATTTTTTTTTTTTTTAAAAGGGAGAATTTACCCTAAAAAAAAAAAAATGGCCAAGTATTACACAGTGTTTTCAGTGGCACACAATGAGAGAGAGATGCCACACACAGCAATGGCACGGAGGCAGATTTGCCAATATTTATCTCCCAATAATTTTTTATTTTTTGAAAAGGGAGAATTTACCCTAAAAAAAAAAAAATGGCCAAGTATTACACAGTGTTTTCAGTGGCACACAATGAGAGAGAGATGCCACACACAGCAATGGCACGGAGGCAGACTTGCCAATATTTATCTCCCAATAATTTTTTTTTTTTTGAAAAGGGAGAATGTACCCCCCCCAAAAAAAAAAATGGCCAAGTATTACACAGTGTTTTCAGTGCCACACAATGAGAGAGAGATGCCACACACAGCAATGGCACGGAGGCAGACTTGACAATATTTATCTCCCAATATATATTTTTTTTTTGAAAAGGGAGAATGTACCCCCCCAAAAAAAAAAATGGCCAAGTATTACACAGTGTTTTCGGTGCCACACAATGAGAGAGAGATGCCACACACAGCAATGGCACGGAGGCAGACTTGACAATATTTATCTCCCACTATTTCTTTTTTTGGAAAAGGGAGAATTTAGAAAAAAAAAAATATGGCCAAGTATTACACAGTGTTTTCAGTGCCACACAATGAGAGAGAGATGCCACACACAGCAATGGCACGGAGGCAGACTTGACAATATTTATCTCCCACTATTTTTTTTTTTGGAAAAGGGAGAATTTAGAAAAAAAAAAATGGCCAAGTATTACACAGTGTTTTCAGTGCCACACAATGAGAGAGAGATGCCACACACAGCAATGGCACAGAGGCAGACTTGCCAATATTTATCTCCTAATAATTTTTTTTTTTTTGAAAAGGGAGAATTTACCCTGAAAAAAAATAAAAAATGGCCAAGTATTACACAGTGTTTTCAGTGGCACACAATGAGAGAGAGATGCCACACACAGCAATGGCACGGAGGCAGACTTGACAATATTTATCTCCCACTAATTTTTTATTTGGAAAAGGGACAATTTAGAAAAAAAAAAAAAAGCCAAGTATTACACAGTGTTTTCAGTGCCACACAATGAGAGAGAGATGCCACACACAGCAATGGCACAGAGGCAGACTTGCCAATATTTATCTCCTAATAATTTTTTTTTTTTGAAAAGGGAGAATTTACCCTGAAAAAAAATAAAAAATGGCCAAGTATTACACAGTGTTTTCAGTGGCACACAATGAGAGAGAGATGCCACACACAGCAATGGCACAGAGGCAGACTTGCCAATATTTATCTCCCAATAATTTTTTTTTTTTTGAAAAGGGAGAATGTACCCCCCCCCAAAAAAAAAATGGCCAAGTATTACACAGTGTTTTCGGTGCCACACAATGAGAGAGAGATGCCACACACAGCAATGGCACCGAGGCAGACTTGACAATATTTATCTCCCACTATTTATTTTTTTGGAAAAGGGAGAATTTAGAAAAAAAAAATATGGCCAAGTATTACACAGTGTTTTCAGTGGCACACAATGAGAGAGAGATGCCACACACAGCAATGGCACGGAGGCAGACTTGACAATATTTATCTCCCACTATTTTTTTTTTGGAAAAGGGAGAATTTAGAAAAAAAAAATGGCCAATATTACACAGTGTTTTCAGTGCCACACAATGAGAGAGAGATGCCACACACAGCAATGGCACAGAGGCAGACTTGCCAATATTTATCTCCTAATAATTTTTTTTTTTTTGAAAAGGGAGAATTTACCCTGAAAAAAAATAAAAAATGGCCAAGTATTACACAGTGTTTTCAGTGGCACACAATGAGAGAGAGATGCCACACACAGCAATGGCACGGAGGCAGACTTGACAATATTTATCTCCCACTAATTTTTTATTTGGAAAAGGGACAATTTAGAAAAAAAAAAAAAGGCCAAGTATTACACAGTGTTTTCAGTGCCACACAATGAGAGAGAGATGCCACACACAGCAATGGCACAGAGGCAGACTTGCCAATATTTATCTCCTAATAATTTTTTTTTTTTTGAAAAGGGAGAATTTACCCTGAAAAAAAATAAAAAATGGCCAAGTATTACACAGTGTTTTCAGTGGCACACAATGAGAGAGAGATGCCACACACAGCAATGGCACGGAGGCAGACTTGCCAATATTTATCTCCCAATAATTTTTTTATTTTTGAAAAGGGAGAATTTACCCTAAAAAAAAAAAAGGCCAAGTATTACACAGTGTTTTCAGTGGCACACAATGAGAGAGAGATGCCACACACAGCAATGGCACGGAGGCAGACTTGCCAATATTTATCTCCCAATAATTTTTTTTTTTTTGAAAAGGGAGAATTTACCCTAAAAAAAAAAAAATGGCCAAGTATTACACAGTGTTTTCAGTGGCACACAATGAGAGAGAGATGCCACACACAGCAATGGCACGGAGGCAGACTTGCCAATATTTATCTCCCAATAATTTTTTATTTTTTGAAAAGGGAGAATTTACCCTAAAAAAAAAAAAATGGCCAAGTATTACACAGTGTTTTCAGTGGCACACAATGAGAGAGAGATGCCACACACAGCAATGGCACGGAGGCAGACTTGACAATATTTATCTCCCACTAATTTTTTTTTTGGAAAAAGGAGAATTTAGAAAAAAAAAAAAAAAGGCCAAGTATTACACAGTGTTTTCGGTGCCACACAATGAGAGAGAGATGCCACACACAGCAATGGCACAGAGGCAGACTTGCCAATATTTATCTCCTAATAATTTTTTTTTTTTTGAAAAGGGAGAATTTACCCTGAAAAAAAATAAAAAATGGCCAAGTATTACACAGTGTTTTCAGTGGCACACAATGAGAGAGAGATGCCACACACAGCAATGGCACGGAGGCAGACTTGACAATATTTATCTCCCACTAATTTTTTATTTGGAAAAGGAACAATTTAGAAAAAAAAAAAAGGCCAAGTATTACACAGTGTTTTCGGTGCCACACAATGAGAGAGAGATGCCACACACAGCAATGGCACGGAGGCAGACTTGCCAATATTTATCTCCCAATAATTTTTTATTTTTTGAAAAGGGAGAATTTACCCTAAAAAAAAAAAAAGGCCAAGTATTACACAGTGTTTTCGGTGCCACACAATGAGAGAGAGATGCCACACACAGCAATGGCACGGAGGCAGACTTGCCAATATTTATCTCCCAATAATTTTTTATTTTTTGAAAAGGGAGAATTTACCCTAAAAAAAAAAAAAATGGCCAAGTATTACACAGTGTTTTCAGTGGCACACAATGAGAGAGAGATGCCACACACAGCAATGGCACGGAGGCAGACTTGACAATATTTATCTCCCACTAATTTTTTTTTTGGAAAAGGGAGAATTTAGAAAAAAAAAAAAAAAGGCCAAGTATTACACAGTGTTTTCGGTGCCACACAATGAGAGAGAGATGCCACACACAGCAATGGCACGGAGGCAGACTTGCCAATATTTATCTCCCAATATTTTTTTTTTTTTGAAAAGGGAGAATGTACCCCCCCCCCAAAAAAAATGGCCAAGTATTACACAGTGTTTTCAGTGCCACACAATGAGAGAGAGATGCCACACACAGCAATGGCACGGAGGCAGACTTGACAATATTTATCTCCCAATAATTTTTTTTTTTTGAAAAGGGAGAATGTACCCCCCCCCCCAAAAAAAAATGGCCAAGTATTACACAGTGTTTTCGGTGCCACACAATGAGAGAGAGATGCCACACACAGCAATGGCACGGAGGCAGACTTGACAATATTTATCTCCCACTATTTCTTTTTTGGAAAAGGGAGAATTTAGAAAAAAAAAATATTGCCAAGTATTACACAGTGTTTTCAGTGCCACACAATGAGAGAGAGATGCCACACACAGCAATGGCACGGAGGCAGACTTGACAATATTTATCTCCCACTATTTTTTTTTTTGAAAAGGGAGAATTTAGAAAAAAAAAAAAATGGCCAAGTATTACACAGTGTTTTCAGTGCCACACAATGAGAGAGAGATGCCACACACAGCAATGGCACAGAGGCAGACTTGCCAATATTTATCTCCTAATAATTTTTTTTTTTTTGAAAAGGGAGAATTTACCCTGAAAAAAAATAAAAAATGGCCAAGTATTACACAGTGTTTTCAGTGGCACACAATGAGAGAGAGATGCCACACACAGCAATGGCACGGAGGCAGACTTGAGAATATTTATCTCCCACTAATTTTTTATTTGGAAAAGGGACAATTTAGAAAAAAAAAAAAAAGGCCAAGTATTACACAGTGTTTTCAGTGCCACACAATGAGAGAGAGATGCCACACACAGCAATGGCACAGAGGCAGACTTGCCAATATTTATCTCCTAATAATTTTTTTTTTTTTGAAAAGGGAGAATTTACCCTGAAAAAAAATAAAAAATGGCCAAGTATTACACAGTGTTTTCAGTGGCACACAATGAGAGAGAGATGCCACACACAGCAATGGCACAGAGGCAGACTTGCCAATATTTATCTCCCAATAATTTTTTATTTTTTGAAAAGGGAGAATTTACCCTAAAAAAAAAAAAAATGGCCAAGTATTACACAGTGTTTTCAGTGGCACACAATGAGAGAGAGATGCCACACACAGCAATGGCACGGAGGCAGACTTGACAATATTTATCTCCCACTAATTTTTTTTTTGGAAAAGGGAGAATTTAGAAAAAAAAAAAAAAAGGCCAAGTATTACACAGTGTTTTCGGTGCCACACAATGAGAGAGAGATGCCACACACAGCAATGGCACAGAGGCAGACTTGCCAATATTTATCTCCTAATAATTTTTTTTTTTTTGAAAAGGGAGAATTTACCCTGAAAAAAAATAAAAAATGGCCAAGTATTACACAGTGTTTTCAGTGGCACACAATGAGAGAGAGATGCCACACACAGCAATGGCACGGAGGCAGACTTGACAATATTTATCTCCCACTAATTTTTTTTTTGGAAAAGGGAGAATTTAGAAAAAAAAAAAAAAAGGCCAAGTATTACACAGTGTTTTCGGTGCCACACAATGAGAGAGAGATGCCACACACAGCAATGGCACGGAGGCAGACTTGCCAATATTTATCTCCCAATATTTTTTTTTTTTTGAAAAGGGAGAATGTACCCCCCCCCAAAAAAAAATGGCCAAGTATTACACAGTGTTTTCAGTGCCACACAATGAGAGAGAGATGCCACACACAGCAATGGCACGGAGGCAGACTTGACAATATTTATCTCCCAATAATTTTTTTTTTTTGAAAAGGGAGAATGTACCCCCCCCCCAAAAAAAAAATGGCCAAGTATTACACAGTGTTTTCGGTGCCACACAATGAGAGAGAGATGCCACACACAGCAATGGCACGGAGGCAGACTTGACAATATTTATCTCCCACTATTTCTTTTTTGGAAAAGGGAGAATTTAGAAAAAAAAAAATATGGCCAAGTATTACACAGTGTTTTCAGTGCCACACAATGAGAGAGAGATGCCACACACAGCAATGGCACGGAGGCAGACTTGACAATATTTATCTCCCACTATTTTTTTTTTGGAAAAGGGAGAATTTAGAAAAAAAAAAATGGCCAAGTATTACACAGTGTTTTCAGTGCCACACAATGAGAGAGAGATGCCACACACAGCAATGGCACAGAGGCAGACTTGCCAATATTTATCTCCTAATAATTTTTTTTTTTTTGAAAAGGGAGAATTTACCCTGAAAAAAAATAAAAAATGGCCAAGTATTACACAGTGTTTTCAGTGGCACACAATGAGAGAGAGATGCCACACACAGCAATGGCACGGAGGCAGACTTGAGAATATTTATCTCCCACTAATTTTTTATTTGGAAAAGGGACAATTTAGAAAAAAAAAAAAAAGGCCAAGTATTACACAGTGTTTTCAGTGCCACACAATGAGAGAGAGATGCCACACACAGCAATGGCACAGAGGCAGACTTGCCAATATTTATCTCCTAATAATTTTTTTTTTTTTTAAAAGGGAGAATTTACCCTGAAAAAAAAATAAAAAATGGCCAAGTATTACACAGTGTTTTCAGTGGCACACAATGAGAGAGAGATGCCACACACAGCAATGGCACAGAGGCAGACTTGCCAATATTTATCTCCCAATATTTTTTTTTTTTTGAAAAGGGAGAATTTACCCTAAAAAAAAAAAAATGGCCAAGTATTACACAGTGTTTTCAGTGGCACACAATGAGAGAGAGATGCCACACACAGCAATGGCACGGAGGCAGATTTGCCAATATTTATCTCCCAATAATTTTTTATTTTTTGAAAAGGGAGAATTTACCCTAAAAAAAAAAAAATGGCCAAGTATTACACAGTGTTTTCAGTGGCACACAATGAGAGAGAGATGCCACACACAGCAATGGCACGGAGGCAGACTTGACAATATTTATCTCCCACTAATTTTTTTTTTGGAAAAGGGAGAATTTAGAAAAAAAAAAAAAAAGGCCAAGTATTACACAGTGTTTTCGGTGCCACACAATGAGAGAGAGATGCCACACACAGCAATGGCACGGAGGCAGACTTGCCAATATTTATCTCCCAATAATTTTTTTTTTTTTGAAAAGGGAGAATGTACCCCCCCCAAAAAAAAAAATGGCCAAGTATTACACAGTGTTTTCAGTGCCACACAATGAGAGAGAGATGCCACACACAGCAATGGCACGGAGGCAGACTTGACAATATTTATCTCCCAATAATTTTTTTTTTTTTGAAAAGGGAGAATGTACCCCCCCCCAAAAAAAAATGGCCAAGTATTACACCGTGTTTTCGGTGCCACACAATGAGAGAGAGATGCCACACACAGCAATGGCACGGAGGCAGACTTGACAATATTTATCTCCCACTATTTCTTTTTTTGGAAAAGGGAGAATTTAGAAAAAAAAAAAATATGGCCAAGTATTACACAGTGTTTTCAGTGCCACACAATGAGAGAGAGATGCCACACACAGCAATGGCACGGAGGCAGACTTGACAATATTTATCTCCCACTATTTTTTTTTTTGGAAAAGGGAGAATTTAGAAAAAAAAAAATGGCCAAGTATTACACAGTGTTTTCAGTGCCGCACAATGAGAGAGAGATGCCACACACAGCAATGGCACAGAGGCAGACTTGCCAATATTTATCTCCTAATAATTTTTTTTTTTTTTGAAAAGGGAGAATTTACCCTGAAAAAAAATAAAAAATGGCCAAGTATTACACAGTGTTTTCAGTGGCACACAATGAGAGAGAGATGCCACACACAGCAATGGCACGGAGGCAGACTTGACAATATTTATCTCCCACTAATTTTTTATTTGGAAAAGGGACAATTTAGAAAAAAAAAAAAAGCCAAGTATTACACAGTGTTTTCAGTGCCACACAATGAGAGAGAGATGCCACACACAGCAATGGCACAGAGGCAGACTTGCCAATATTTATCTCCTAATAATTTTTTTTTTTTTTGAAAAGGGAGAATTTACCCTGAAAAAAAATAAAAAATGGCCAAGTATTACACAGTGTTTTCAGTGGCACACAATGAGAGAGAGATGCCACACACAGCAATGGCACAGAGGCAGACTTGCCAATATTTATCTCCCAATATTTTTTTTTTTTTTGAAAAGGGAGAATGTACCCCCCCCCAAAAAAAAAATGGCCAAGTATTACACAGTGTTTTCGGTGCCACACAATGAGAGAGAGATGCCACACACAGCAATGGCACGGAGGCAGACTTGACAATATTTATCTCCCACTATTTCTTTTTTTGGAAAAGGGAGAATTTAGAAAAAAAAAATATGGCCAAGTATTACACAGTGTTTTCAGTGCCACACAATGAGAGAGAGATGCCACACACAGCAATGGCACTGAGGCAGACTTGACAATATTTATCTCCCACTATTTTTTTTTTTGGAAAAGGGAGAATTTAGAAAAAAAAAAAATGGCCACTATTACACAGTGTTTTCAGTGCCACACAATGAGAGAGAGATGCCACACACAGCAATGGCACAGAGGCAGACTTGCCAATATTTATCTCCTAATAATTTTTTTTTTTTGAAAAGGGAGAATTTACCCTGAAAAAAAATAAAAAATGGCCAAGTATTACACAGTGTTTTCAGTGGCACACAATGAGAGAGAGATGCCACACACAGCAATGGCACGGAGGCAGACTTGACAATATTTATCTCCCACTAATTTTTTATTTGGAAAAGGGACAATTTAGAAAAAAAAAAAAAAAGGCCAAGTATTACACAGTGTTTTCAGTGCCACACAATGAGAGAGGGATGCCACACACAGCAATGGCACAGAGGCAGACTTGCCAATATTTATCTCCTAATAATTTTTTTTTTTTGAAAAGGGAGAATTTACCCTGAAAAAAAATAAAAAATGGCCAAGTATTACACAGTGTTTTCAGTGGCACACAATGAGAGAGAGATGCCACACACAGCAATGGCACGGAGGCAGACTTGCCAATATTTATCTCCCAATAATTTTTTTTTTTTTGAAAAGGGAGAATTTACCCTAAAAAAAAAAAATGGCCAAGTATTACACAGTGTTTTCAGTGGCACACAATGAGAGAGAGATGCCACACACAGCAATGGCACGGAGGCAGACTTGCCAATATTTATCTCCCAATAATTTTTTTTTTTTTGAAAAGGGAGAATTTACCCTAAAAAAAAAAAATGGCCAAGTATTACACAGTGTTTTCAGTGGCACACAATGAGAGAGAGATGCCACACACAGCAATGGCACGGAGGCAGACTTGACAATATTTATCTCCCACTAATTTTTTTTTTGGAAAAGGGAGAATTTAGAAAAAAAAAAAAAAAAGCCAAGTATTACACAGTGTTTTCAGTGCCACACAATGAGAGAGAGATGCCACACACAGCAATGGCACGGAGGCAGACTTGACAATATTTATCTCCCAATAATTTTTTTTTTTTGAAAAGGGAGAATGTACCCCCCCCCAAAAAAAAAATGGCCAAGTATTACACAGTGTTTTCGGTGCCACACAATGAGAGAGAGATGCCACACACAGCAATGGCACGGAGGCAGACTTGACAATATTTATCTCCCACTATTTCTTTTTTGGAAAAGGGAGAATTTAGAAAAAAAAAAATATGGCCAAGTATTACACAGTGTTTTCAGTGCCACACAATGAGAGAGAGATGCCACACACAGCAATGGCACGGAGGCAGACTTGACAATATTTATCTCCCACTATTTTTTTTTTGGAAAAGGGAGAATTTAGAAAAAAAAAAAATGGCCAAGTATTACACAGTGTTTTCAGTGCCACACAATGAGAGAGAGATGCCACACACAGCAATGGCACAGAGGCAGACTTGCCAATATTTATCTCCTAATAATTTTTTTTTTTTGAAAAGGGAGAATTTACCCTGAAAAAAAATAAAAAATGGCCAAGTATTACACAGTGTTTTCAGTGGCACACAATGAGAGAGAGATGCCACACACAGCAATGGCACGGAGGCAGACTTGACAATATTTATCTCCCACTAATTTTTTATTTGGAAAAGGGACAATTTAGAAAAAAAAAAAAGGCCAAGTATTACACAGTGTTTTCAGTGCCACACAATGAGAGAGAGATGCCACACACAGCAATGGCACAGAGGCAGACTTGCCAATATTTATCTCCTAATAATTTTTTTTTTTTTGAAAAGGGAGAATTTACCCTGAAAAAAAATAAAAAATGGCCAAGTATTACACAGTGTTTTCAGTGGCACACAATGAGAGAGAGATGCCACACACAGCAATGGCACAGAGGCAGACTTGCCAATATTTATCTCCCAATAATTTTTTTTTTTTTTAAAAGGGAGAATTTACCCTAAAAAAAAAAAAATGGCCAAGTATTACACAGTGTTTTCAGTGGCACACAATGAGAGAGAGATGCCACACACAGCAATGGCACGGAGGCAGATTTGCCAATATTTATCTCCCAATAATTTTTTATTTTTTGAAAAGGGAGAATTTACCCTAAAAAAAAAAAAAATGGCCAAGTATTACACAGTGTTTTCAGTGGCACACAATGAGAGAGAGATGCCACACACAGCAATGGCACGGAGGCAGACTTGCCAATATTTATCTCCCAATAATTTTTTTTTTTTTGAAAAGGGAGAATGTACCCCCCCCCAAAAAAAAATGGCCAAGTATTACACAGTGTTTTCAGTGCCACACAATGAGAGAGAGATGCCACACACAGCAATGGCACGGAGGCAGACTTGACAATATTTATCTCCCAATATTTTTTTTTTTTTTGAAAAGGGAGAATGTACCCCCCCCCCAAAAAAAATGGCCAAGTATTACACAGTGTTTTCGGTGCCACACAATGAGAGAGAGATGCCACACACAGCAATGGCACGGAGGCAGACTTGACAATATTTATCTCCCACTATTTCTTTTTTTGGAAAAGGGAGAATTTAGAAAAAAAAAAATATGGCCAAGTATTACACAGTGTTTTCAGTGCCACACAATGAGAGAGAGATGCCACACACAGCAATGGCACGGAGGCAGACTTGACAATATTTATCTCCCACTATTTTTTTTTTTGGAAAAGGGAGAATTTAGAAAAAAAAAATGGCCAAGTATTACACAGTGTTTTCAGTGGCACACAATGAGAGAGAGATGCCACACACAGCAATGGCACAGAGGCAGACTTGCCAATATTTATCTCCTAATAATTTTTTTTTTTTTGAAAAGGGAGAATTTACCCTGAAAAAAAATAAAAAATGGCCAAGTATTACACAGTGTTTTCAGTGGCACACAATGAGAGAGAGATGCCACACACAGCAATGGCACGGAGGCAGACTTGACAATATTTATCTCCCACTAATTTTTTATTTGGAAAAGGGACAATTTAGAAAAAAAAAAAAAGGCCAAGTATTACACAGTGTTTTCAGTGCCACACAATGAGAGAGAGATGCCACACACAGCAATGGCACAGAGGCAGACTTGCCAATATTTATCTCCTAATAATTTTTTTTTTTTTGAAAAGGGAGAATTTACCCTGAAAAAAAATAAAAAATGGCCAAGTATTACACAGTGTTTTCAGTGGCACACAATGAGAGAGAGATGCCACACACAGCAATGGCACGGAGGCAGACTTGCCAATATTTATCTCCCAATAATTTTTTTATTTTTGAAAAGGGAGAATTTACCCTAAAAAAAAAAAATGGCCAAGTATTACACAGTGTTTTCAGTGGCACACAATGAGAGAGAGATGCCACACACAGCAATGGCACGGAGGCAGACTTGCCAATATTTATCTCCCAATAATTTTTTTTTTTTTGAAAAGGGAGAATTTACCCTAAAAAAAAAAAAATGGCCAAGTATTACACAGTGTTTTCAGTGGCACACAATGAGAGAGAGATGCCACACACAGCAATGGCACGGAGGCAGACTTGCCAATATTTATCTCCCAATAATTTTTTATTTTTTGAAAAGGGAGAATTTACCCTAAAAAAAAAAAATGGCCAAGTATTACACAGTGTTTTCAGTGGCACACAATGAGAGAGAGATGCCACACACAGCAATGGCACGGAGGCAGACTTGACAATATTTATCTCCCACTAATTTTTTTTTTGGAAAAGGGAGAATTTAGAAAAAAAAAAAAAAAGGCCAAGTATTACACAGTGTTTTCGGTGCCACACAATGAGAGAGAGATGCCACACACAGCAATGGCACAGAGGCAGACTTGCCAATATTTATCTCCTAATAATTTTTTTTTTTTTGAAAAGGGAGAATTTACCCTGAAAAAAAATAAAAAATGGCCAAGTATTACACAGTGTTTTCAGTGGCACACAATGAGAGAGAGATGCCACACACAGCAATGGCACGGAGGCAGACTTGACAATATTTATCTCCCACTAATTTTTTATTTGGAAAAGGAACAATTTAGAAAAAAAAAAAAGGCCAAGTATTACACAGTGTTTTCGGTGCCACACAATGAGAGAGAGATGCCACACACAGCAATGGCACGGAGGCAGACTTGCCAATATTTATCTCCCAATAATTTTTTATTTTTTGAAAAGGGAGAATTTACCCTAAAAAAAAAAAATGGCCAAGTATTACACAGTGTTTTCAGTGGCACACAATGAGAGAGAGATGCCACACACAGCAATGGCACGGAGGCAGACTTGCCAATATTTATCTCCCAATAATTTTTTATTTTTTGAAAAGGGAGAATTGACCCTAAAAAAAAAAAAAAATGGTCAAGTATTACACAGTGTTTTCAGTGGCACACAATGAGAGAGAGATGCCACACACAGCAATGGCACGGAGGCAGACTTGACAATATTTATCTCTCACTAATTTTTTTTTTGGAAAAGGGAGAATTTAGAAAAAAAAAAAAAAGGCCAAGTATTACACAGTGTTTTCGGTGCCACACAATGAGAGAGAGATGCCACACACAGCAATGGCACGGAGGCAGACTTGCCAATATTTATCTCCCAATAATTTTTTTTTTTTGAAAAGGGAGAATGTACCCCCCCCAAAAAAAAAAATGGCCAAGTATTACACAGTGTTTTCAGTGCCACACAATGAGAGAGAGATGCCACACACAGCAATGGCACGGAGGCAGACTTGACAATATTTATCTCCCAATAATTTTTTTTTTTTGAAAAGGGAGAATGTACCCCCCCCCAAAAAAAAAATGGCCAAGTATTACACAGTGTTTTCGGTGCCACACAATGAGAGAGAGATGCCACACACAGCAATGGCACGGAGGCAGACTTGACAATATTTATCTCCCACTATTTCTTTTTTGGAAAAGGGAGAATTTAGAAAAAAAAAAATATGGCCAAGTATTACACAGTGTTTTCAGTGCCACACAATGAGAGAGAGATGCCACACACAGCAATGGCACGGAGGCAGACTTGACAATATTTATCTCCCACTATTTTTTTTTTGGAAAAGGGAGAATTTAGAAAAAAAAAATGGCCAAGTATTACACAGTGTTTTCAGTGCCACACAATGAGAGAGAGATGCCACACACAGCAATGGCACAGAGGCAGACTTGCCAATATTTATCTCCTAATAATTTTTTTTTTTTTGAAAAGGGAGAATTTACCCTGAAAAAAAATAAAAAATGGCCAAGTATTACACAGTGTTTTCAGTGGCACACAATGAGAGAGAGATGCCACACACAGCAATGGCACGGAGGCAGACTTGAGAATATTTATCTCCCACTAATTTTTTATTTGGAAAAGGGACAATTTAGAAAAAAAAAAAAAAGGCCAAGTATTACACAGTGTTTTCAGTGCCACACAATGAGAGAGAGATGCCACACACAGCAATGGCACAGAGGCAGACTTGCCAATATTTATCTCCTAATAATTTTTTTTTTTTGAAAAGGGAGAATTTACCCTGAAAAAAAATAAAAAATGGCCAAGTATTACACAGTGTTTTCAGTGGCACACAATGAGAGAGAGATGCCACACACAGCAATGGCACAGAGGCAGACTTGCCAATATTTATCTCCCAATATTTTTTTTTTTTTGAAAAGGGAGAATTTACCCTAAAAAAAAAAAAATGGCCAAGTATTACACAGTGTTTTCAGTGGCACACAATGAGAGAGAGATGCCACACACAGCAATGGCACGGAGGCAGATTTGCCAATATTTATCTCCCAATAATTTTTTATTTTTTGAAAAGGGAGAATTTACCCTAAAAAAAAAAAAATGGCCAAGTATTACACAGTGTTTTCAGTGGCACACAATGAGAGAGAGATGCCACACACAGCAATGGCACAGAGGCAGACTTGACAATATTTATCTCCCACTAATTTTTTTTTTGGAAAAGGGAGAATTTAGAAAAAAAAAAAAAAAGGCCAAGTATTACACAGTGTTTTCGGTGCCACACAATGAGAGAGAGATGCCACACACAGCAATGGCACGGAGGCAGACTTGCCAATATTTATCTCCCAATAATTTTTTTTTTTTTGAAAAGGGAGAATGTACCCCCCCCCAAAAAAAAATGGCCAAGTATTACACAGTGTTTTCAGTGCCACACAATGAGAGAGAGATGCCACACACAGCAATGGCACGGAGGCAGACTTGACAATATTTATCTCCCAATAATTTTTTTTTTTTTGAAAAGGGAGAATGTACCCCCCCCCCAAAAAAAATGGCCAAGTATTACACAGTGTTTTCGGTGCCACACAATGAGAGAGAGATGCCACACACAGCAATGGCACGGAGGCAGACTTGACAATATTTATCTCCCACTATTTTTTTTTTTGGAAAAGGGAGAATTTAGAAAAAAAAAATGGCCAAGTATTACACAGTGTTTTCAGTGCCACACAATGAGAGAGAGATGCCACACACAGCAATGGCACAGAGGCAGACTTGCCAATATTTATCTCCTAATAATTTTTTTTTTTTTGAAAAGGGAGAATTTACCCTGAAAAAAAATAAAAAATGGCCAAGTATTACACAGTGTTTTCAGTGGCACACAATGAGAGAGAGATGCCACACACAGCAATGGCACGGAGGCAGACTTGACAATATTTATCTCCCACTATTTTTTTTTTTGGAAAAGGGAGAATTTAGAAAAAAAAAAAATGGCCAATATTACACAGTGTTTTCAGTGCCACACAATGAGAGAGAGATGCCACACACAGCAATGGCACAGAGGCAGACTTGCCAATATTTATCTCCTAATAATTTTTTTTTTTTTGAAAAGGGAGAATTTACCCTGAAAAAAAATAAAAAATGGCCAAGTATTACACAGTGTTTTCAGTGGCACACAATGAGAGAGAGATGCCACACACAGCAATGGCACGGAGGCAGACTTGACAATATTTATCTCCCACTAATTTTTTATTTGGAAAAGGGACAATTTAGAAAAAAAAAAAAAAAGGCCAAGTATTACACAGTGTTTTCAGTGCCACACAATGAGAGAGGGATGCCACACACAGCAATGGCACAGAGGCAGACTTGCCAATATTTATCTCCTAATAATTTTTTTTTTTTGAAAAGGGAGAATTTACCCTGAAAAAAAATAAAAAATGGCCAAGTATTACACAGTGTTTTCAGTGGCACACAATGAGAGAGAGATGCCACACACAGCAATGGCACGGAGGCAGACTTGCCAATATTTATCTCCCAATAATTTTTTTTTTTTTGAAAAGGGAGAATTTACCCTAAAAAAAAAAAATGGCCAAGTATTACACAGTGTTTTCAGTGGCACACAATGAGAGAGAGATGCCACACACAGCAATGGCACGGAGGCAGACTTGCCAATATTTATCTCCCAATAATTTTTTTTTTTTGAAAAGGGAGAATTTACCCTAAAAAAAAAAAAATGGCCAAGTATTACACAGTGTTTTCAGTGGCACACAATGAGAGAGAGATGCCACACACAGCAATGGCACGGAGGCAGACTTGCCAATATTTATCTCCCAATAATTTATTTTTTTTTTTGAAAAGGGAGAATGTACCCCCCCCCAAAAAAAAATGGCCAAGTATTACACAGTGTTTTCAGTGGCACACAATGAGAGAGAGATGCCACACACAGCAATGGCATGGAGGCAGACTTGACAATATTTATCTCCCACTATTTTTTTTTTGGGAAAAGGGAGAATTTAAAAAAAAACAAAAATGGCCAAGAATTACACAGTGTTTTCAGTGCCACACAATGAGAGAGAGATGCCACACACAGCAATGGCACAGAGGCAGACTTGCCAATATTTATCTCCCAATAATTTTTTTTTTTTTTTTAAAAGGGAGAATTTACCCTAAAAAAAAAAAAAATGGCCAAGTATTACACAGTGTTTTCAGTGGCACACAATGAGAGAGAGATGCCACACACAGCAATGGCACGGAGGCAGACTTGACAATATTTATCTCCCACTAATTTTTTTTTTGGAAAAGGGAGAATTTAGAAAAAAAAAAAAAAGGCCAATTATTACACAGTGTTTTCAGTGGCACACAATGAGAGAGAGATGCCGCACACAGCAATGGCACGGAGGCAGACTTGCCAATATTTATCTCCCAATAATTTTTTATTTTTAGAAAAGGGAGAATTTACCCTAAAAAAAAAAAAAATGGCCAAGTATTACACAGTGTTTTCAGTGGCACACAATGAGAGAGAGATGCCACACACAGCAATGGCACGGAGGCAGACTTGACAATATTTATCTCCCACTAATTTTTTTTTTGGAAAAGGGAGAATTTAGAAAAAAAAAAAAAAAAGGCCAAGTATTACACAGTGTTTTCGGTGCCACACAATGAGAGAGAGATGCCACACACAGCAATGGCACGGAGGCAGACTTGCCAATATTTATCTCCCAATAATTTTTTTTTTTTTGAAAAGGGAGAATTTACCCTAAAAAAAAAAAATGGCCAAGTATTACACAGTGTTTTCAGTGGCACACAATGAGAGAGAGATGCCACACACAGCAATGGCACGGAGGCAGACTTGCCAATATTTATCTCCCAATAAATTTTTTTTTTTTTTAAAAGGGAGAATTTACCCTAAAATAAAAAATGGCCAAGTATTACACAGTGTTTTCAGTGGCACACAATGAGAGAGAGATGCCACACACAGCAATGGCACGGAGGCAGACTTGCCAATATTTATCTCCCAATAATTTTTTTTTTTTTTAAATGGAGAATGTACCCCAAAAAAAAAAATGGCCAAGTATTACACAGTGTTTCCAGTGGCACACAATGAGAGAGAGATGCCACACACAGCAATGGCACGGAGGCAGACTTGACAATATTTATCTCCCACAATTTTTTTTTGTGGAAAAGGGAGAATTTAGAAAAAAAAAAAATGGCCAGGTATTACTCAGTGTTTTCGGTGCCACACAATGAGAGAGAGATGCCACACACAGCAATGGCACGGAGGCAGACTTGACAATATTTATCTCCCAATAATTTTTTTTTTTTTGAAAAGGGAGAATGTACCCCCCCAAAAAAAGAAATGGCCAAGTATTACACAGTGTTTTCAGTGGCACACAATGAGAGAGAGATGCCACACACAGCAATGGCACGGAGGCAGACTTGACAACATTTATCTCTTACTAATTTTTTTTTGGGAAAAGGGAGAATTTAGAAAAAAAAAAAAATGGCCAAGCATTGCACAGTGTTTTCAGTGCCACACAATGAGAGAGAGATGCCACACACAGCAATGGCACGGAGGCAGACTTGCCAATATTTATCTCCCAATATTTTTTTTTTTTGAAAAGGGAGAATTTAACCTAAAAAAAAATAAAAAATGGCCAAGTATTACACAGTGTTTTCAGTGGCACACAATGAGAGAGAGATGCCACACACAGCAATGGCACGGAGGCAGACTTGACAATATTTATCTCCCAATAATTTTTTTTTTTTGAAAAGGGAGAATGTACCCCCCCCCAAAAAAATGGCCAAGTATTACACAGTGTTTTCAGTGGCACACAATGAGAGAGAGATGCCACACACAGCAATGGCATGGAGGCAGACTTGACAATATTTATCTCCCACTATTTTTTTGGGGGGAAAAGGGAGAATTTAAAAAAAAAAAAATGGCCAAGTATTACACAGTGTTTTCGGTGCCACACAATGAGAGAGAGATGCCACACACAGCAATGGCACGGAGGCAGACTTGCCAATATTTATCTCCCAATAATTTTTTTTTTTTTGAAAAGGGAGAATGTACCCCCCCCCAAAAAAAAAATGGCCAAGTATTACACAGTGTTTTTAGTGCCACACAATGAGAGAGAGATGCCACACACAGCAATGGCACAGAGGCAGACTTGCCAATATTTATCTCCCAATAATTTTTATTTTTTTTTGAAAAGGGAGAATTTACCCTAAAAAAAAAAAAATGGCCAAGTATTACACAGTGTTTTCAGTGGCACACAATGAGAGAGAGATGCCACACACAGCAATGGCACGGAGGCAGACTTGACAATATTTATCTCCCACTAATTTTTTTTTTGGAAAAGGGAGAATTTAGAAAAAAAAAAAAAAAGGCCAATTATTACACAGTGTTTTCAGTGGCACACAATGAGAGAGATGCCACACACAGCAATGGCACGGAGGCAGACTTGACAATATTTATCTCCCGATAATTTTTTTTTTTTTGAAAAGGGAGAATGTACCCCCCCCCCAAAAAAAAATGGCCAAGTATTACACAGTGTTTTCGGTGACACACAATGAGAGAGAGATGCCACACACAGCAATGGCACGGAGGCAGACTTGACAATATTTATCTCCCACTATTTCTTTTTTTGGAAAAGGGAGAATTTAGAAAAAAAAATATGGCCAAGTATTACACAGTGTTTTCAGTGCCACACAATGAGAGAGAGATGCCACACACAGCAATGGCACGGAGGCAGACTTGACAATATTTATCTCCCACTATTTTTTTTTTTGGAAAAGGGAGAATTTAGAAAAAAAAAAAAATGGCCAAGTATTACACAGTGTTTTCAGTGCCACACAATGAGAGAGAGATGCCACACACAGCAATGGCACAGAGGCAGACTTGCCAATATTTATCTCCTAATAATTTTTTTTTTTTTGAAAAGGGAGAATTTACCCTGAAAAAAAATAAAAAATGGCCAAGTATTACACAGTGTTTTCAGTGGCACACAATGAGAGAGAGATGCCACACACAGCAATGGCACGGAGGCAGACTTGACAATATTTATCTCCCACTAATTTTTTATTTGGAAAAGGGACAATTTAGAAAAAAAAAAAAAAAGGCCAAGTATTACACAGTGTTTTCAGTGCCACACAATGAGAGAGAGATGCCACACACAGCAATGGCACAGAGGCAGACTTGCCAATATTTATCTCCTAATAATTTTTTTTTTTTTTGAAAAGGGAGAATTTACCCTGAAAAAAAATAAAAAATGGCCAAGTATTACACAGTGTTTTCAGTGGCACACAATGAGAGAGAGATGCCACACACAGCAATGGCACGGAGGCAGACTTGCCAATATTTATCTCCCAATAATTTTTTTTTTTTTGAAAAGGGAGAATTTACCCTAAAAAAAAAAAATGGCCAAGTATTACACAGTGTTTTCAGTGGCACACAATGAGAGAGAGATGCCACACACAGCAATGGCACGGAGGCAGACTTGCCAATATTTATCTCCCAATAATTTTTTTTTTTTTGAAAAGGGAGAATTTACCCTAAAAAAAAAAAAAATGGCCAAGTATTACACAGTGTTTTCAGTGGCACACAATGAGAGAGAGATGCCACACACAGCAATGGCACGGAGGCAGACTTGACAATATTTATCTCTCACTAATTTTTTTTTTGGAAAAGGGAGAATTTAGAAAAAAAAAAAAAAAAGGCCAAGTATTACACAGTGTTTTCGGTGCCACACAATGAGAGAGAGATGCCACACACAGCAATGGCACGGAGGCAGACTTGCCAATATTTATCTCCCAATAATTTATTTTTTTTTTGAAAAGGGAGAATGTACCCCCCCCAAAAAAAAAAATGGCCAAGTATTACACAGTGTTTTCAGTGGCACACAATGAGAGAGAGATGCCACACACAGCAATGGCATGGAGGCAGACTTGACAATATTTATCTCCCACTATTTTTTTTTTGGGAAAAGGGAGAATTTAAAAAAAAACAAAAATGGCCAAGAATTACACAGTGTTTTCAGTGCCACACAATGAGAGAGAGATGCCACACACAGCAATGGCACAGAGGCAGACTTGCCAATATTTATCTCCCAATAATTTTTTTTTTTTTTTTGAAAAGGGAGAATTTACCCTAAAAAAAAAAAAAATGGCCAAGTATTACACAGTGTTTTCAGTGGCACACAATGAGAAAGAGATGCCACACACAGCAATGGCACGGAGGCAGACTTGACAATATTTATCTCCCACTAATTTTTTTTTTGGAAAAGGGAGAATTTAGAAAAAAAAAAAAAGGCCAATTATTACACAGTGTTTTCAGTGGCACACAATGAGAGAGAGATGCCGCACACAGCAATGGCACGGAGGCAGACTTGCCAATATTTATCTCCCAATAATTTTTTATTTTTTGAAAAGGGAGAATTTACCCTAAAAAAAAAAAAAAATGGCCAAGTATTACACAGTGTTTTCAGTGGCACACAATGAGAGAGAGATGCCACACACAGCAATGGCACGGAGGCAGACTTGACAATATTTATCTCCCACTAATTTTTTTTTTGGAAAAGGGAGAATTTAGAAAAAAAAAAAAAAAGGCCAAGTATTACACAGTGTTTTCGGTGCCACACAATGAGAGAGAGATGCCACACACAGCAATGGCACGGAGGCAGACTTGCCAATATTTATCTCCCAATAATTTTTTTTTTTTTGAAAAGGGAGAATGTACCCCCCCCCAAAAAAAAAATGGCCAAGTATTACACAGTGTTTTCAGTGGCACACAATGAGAGAGAGATGCCACACACAGCAATGGCATGGAGGCAGACTTGACAATATTTATCTCCCACTATTTTTTTTTTGGGAAAAGGGAGAATTTAAAAAAAAACAAAAATGGCCAAGAATTACACAGTGTTTTCAGTGCCACACAATGAGAGAGAGATGCCACACACAGCAATGGCACAGAGGCAGACTTGCCAATATTTATCTCCCAATAATTTTTTTTTTTTTTTGAAAAGGGAGAATTTACCCTAAAAAAAAAAAAAAATGGCCAAGTATTACACAGTGTTTTCAGTGGCACACAATGAGAAAGAGATGCCACACACAGCAATGGCACGCAGGCAGACTTGACAATATTTATCTCCCACTAATTTTTTTTTTGGAAAAGGGAGAATTTAGAAAAAAAAAAAAAGGCCAATTATTACACAGTGTTTTCAGTGGCACACAATGAGAGAGAGATGCCGCACACAGCAATGGCACGGAGGCAGACTTGCCAATATTTATCTCCCAATAATTTTTTATTTTTTGAAAAGGGAGAATTTACCCTAAAAAAAAAAAAAAATGGCCAAGTATTACACAGTGTTTTCAGTGGCACACAATGAGAGAGAGATGCCACACACAGCAATGGCACGGAGGCAGAATGACAATATTTATCTCCCACTAATTTTTTTTTTGGAAAAGGGAGAATTTAGAAAAAAAAAAAAAAAAGGCCAAGTATTACACAGTGTTTTCGGTGCCACACAATGAGAGAGAGATGCCACACACAGCAATGGCACGGAGGCAGACTTGCCAATATTTATCTCCCAATAATTTTTTTTTTTTGAAAAGGGAGAATGTACCCCCCCCCAAAAAAAAATGGCCAAGTATTACACAGTGTTTTCAGTGGCACACAATGAGAGAGAGATGCCACACACAGCAATGGCATGGAGGCAGACTTGACAATATTTATCTCCCACTATTTTTTTTTGGGGAAAAGGGAGAATTTAAAAAAAAACAAAAATGGCCAAGAATTACACAGTGTTTTCAGTGCCACACAATGAGAGAGAGATGCCACACACAGCAATGGCACAGAGGCAGACTTGCCAATATTTATCTCCCAATAATTTTTTATTTTTTTTGAAAAGGGAGAATTTACCCTAAAAAAAAAAAATGGCCAAGTATTACACAGTGTTTTCAGTGGCACACAATGAGAAAGAGATGCCACACACAGCAATGGCACGGAGGCAGACTTGACAATATTTATCTCCCACTAATTTTTTTTTTGGAAAAGGGAGAATTTAGAAAAAAAAAAAAAAAGGCCAATTATTACACAGTGTTTTCAGTGGCACACAATGAGAGAGAAGATGCCGCACACAGCAATGGCACGGAGGCAGACTTGCCAATATTTATCTCCCAATAATTTTTTATTTTTTGAAAAGGGAGAATTTACCCTAAAAAAAAAAAAAAATGGCCAAGTATTACACAGTGTTTTCAGTGGCACACAATGAGAGAGAGATGCCACACACAGCAATGGCACGGAGGCAGACTTGACAATATTTATCTCCCACTAATTTTTTTTTTGGAAAAGGGAGAATTTAGAAAAAAAAAAAAAAAAGGCCAAGTATTACACAGTGTTTTTGGTGCCACACAATGAGAGAGAGATGCCACACACAGCAATGGCACGGAGGCAGACTTGCCAATATTTATCTCCCAATAAATTTTTTTTTTTGAAAAGGGAGAATTTACCCTAAAATAAAAAATGGCCAAGTATTACACAGTGTTTTCAGTGGCACACAATGAGAGAGAGATGCCACACACAGCAATGGCACGGAGGCAGACTTGACAATATTTATCTCCCAATAATTTTTTTTTGGGAAAAGGGAGAATTTAGAAAAAAAAAAAATGGCCAAGTATTGCACAGTGTTTTCAGTGCCACACAATGAGAGAGAGATGCCACACACAGCAATGGCACGGAGGCAGACTTGCCAATATTTATCTCCCAATATTTTTTTTTTTTTGAAAAGGGAGAATTTACCCTAAAAAAAAAATAAAAAATGGCCAAGTATTACACAGTGTTTTCAGTGGCACACAATGAGAGAGAGATGCCACACACAGCAATGGCACAGAGGCAGACTTGCCAATATTTATCTCCTAATAATTTTTTTTTTTTTGAAAAGGGAGAATTTACCCTGAAAAAAAATAAAAAATGGCCAAGTATTACACAGTGTTTTCAGTGGCACACAATGAGAGAGAGATGCCACACACAGCAATGGCACGGAGGCAGACTTGACAATATTTATCTCCCACTAATTTTTTATTTGGAAAAGGGACAATTTAGAAAAAAAAAAAAAGGCCAAGTATTACACAGTGTTTTCAGTGGCACACAATGAGAGAGAGATGCCACACACAGCAATGGCACGGAGGCAGACTTGCCAATATTTATCTCCCAATAATTTTTTTTTTTTTTGAAAAGGGAGAATTTACCCTAAAAAAAAAAAAAATGGCCAAGTATTACACAGTGTTTTCAGTGGCACACAATGAGAGAGAGATGACACACACAGCAATGGCACGGAGACAGACTTGACAATATTTATCTCCCACTAATTTTTTTTTTGGAAAAGGGAGAATTTAGAAAAAAAAAAAAAAAAGGCCAAGTATTACACAGTGTTTTCGGTGCCACACAATGAGAGAGAGATGCCACACACAGCAATGGCACGGAGGCAGACTTGCCAATATTTATCTCCCAATAATTTATTTTTTTTTTTGAAAAGGGAGAATGTACCCCCCCCCAAAAAAAAAATGGCCAAGTATTACACAGTGTTTTCAGTGGCACACAATGAGAGAGAGATGCCACACACAGCAATGGCACGGAGGCAGACTTGCCAATATTTATCTCCCAATAATTTTTTATTTTTTGAAAAGGGAGAATTTACCCTAAAAAAAAAAAAAATGGCCAAGTATTACACAGTGTTTTCAGTGGCACACAATGAGAGAGAGATGCCACACACAGCAATGGCACGGAGGCAGACTTGACAATATTTATCTCCCACTAATTTTTTTTTTGGAAAAGGGAGAATTTAGAAAAAAAAAAAAAAAGGCCAAGTATTACACAGTGTTTTCGGTGCCACACAATGAGAGAGAGATGCCACACACAGCAATGGCACGGAGGCAGACTTGCCAATATTTATCTCCCAATAATTTTTTTTTTTTGAAAAGGGAGAATGTACCCCCCCCCAAAAAAAAATGGCCAAGTATTACACAGTGTTTTCAGTGGCACACAATGAGAGAGAGATGCCACACACAGCAATGGCATGGAGGCAGACTTGACAATATTTATCTCCCACTATTTTTTTTTGGGGAAAAGGGAGAATTTAAAAAAAAACAAAAATGGCCAAGAATTACACAGTGTTTTCAGTGCCACACAATGAGAGAGAGATGCCACACACAGCAATGGCACAGAGGCAGACTTGCCAATATTTATCTCCCAATAATTTTTTATTTTTTTTGAAAAGGGAGAATTTACCCTAAAAAAAAAAAATGGCCAAGTATTACACAGTGTTTTCAGTGGCACACAATGAGAAAGAGATGCCACACACAGCAATGGCACGGAGGCAGACTTGACAATATTTATCTCCCACTAATTTTTTTTTTGGAAAAGGGAGAATTTAGAAAAAAAAAAAAAAAGGCCAATTATTACACAGTGTTTTCAGTGGCACACAATGAGAGAGAAGATGCCGCACACAGCAATGGCACGGAGGCAGACTTGCCAATATTTATCTCCCAATAATTTTTTATTTTTTGAAAAGGGAGAATTTACCCTAAAAAAAAAAAAAAATGGCCAAGTATTACACAGTGTTTTCAGTGGCACACAATGAGAGAGAGATGCCACACACAGCAATGGCACGGAGGCAGACTTGACAATATTTATCTCCCACTAATTTTTTTTTGGGAAAAGGGAGAATTTAGAAAAAAAAAAAAAAAGGCCAAGTATTACACAGTGTTTTTGGTGCCACACAATGAGAGAGAGATGCCACACACAGCAATGGCACGGAGGCAGACTTGCCAATATTTATCTCCCAATAAATTTTTTTTTTTTGAAAAGGGAGAATTTACCCTAAAATAAAAAATGGCCAAGTATTACACAGTGTTTTCAGTGGCACACAATGAGAGAGAGATGCCACACACAGCAATGGCACGGAGGCAGACTTGACAATATTTATCTCCCAATAATTTTTTTTTTTTTTGAAAAGGGAGAATGTACCCCCCCAAAAAAAGAAATGGCCAAGTATTACACAGTGTTTTCAGTGGCACACAATGAGAGAGAGATGCCACACACAGCAATGGCACGGAGGCAGACTTGACAACATTTATCTCTTACTAATTTTTTTTTGGGAAAAGGGAGAATTTAGAAAAAAAAAAATGGCCAAGTATTGCACAGTGTTTTCAGTGCCACACAATGAGAGAGAGATGCCACACACAGCAATGGCACGGAGGCAGACTTGCCAATATTTATCTCCCAATATTTTTTTTTTTTTGAAAAGGGAGAATTTACCCTAAAAAAAAAATAAAAAATGGCCAAGTATTACACAGTGTTTTCAGTGGCACACAATGAGAGAGAGATGCCACACACAGCAATGGCACAGAGGCAGACTTGCCAATATTTATCTCCTAATAATTTTTTTTTTTTTGAAAAGGGAGAATTTACCCTGAAAAAAAATAAAAAATGGCCAAGTATTACACAGTGTTTTCAGTGGCACACAATGAGAGAGAGATGCCACACACAGCAATGGCACGGAGGCAGACTTGCCAATATTTATCTCCCAATAATTTTTTTTTTTTTTGAAAAGGGAGAATTTACCCTAAAAAAAAAAATGGCCAAGTATTACACAGTGTTTTCAGTGGCACACAATGAGAGAGAGATGCCACACACAGCAATGGCACGGAGGCAGACTTGCCAATATTTATCTCCCAATAATTTTTTTTTTTTTGAAAAGGGAGAATTTACCCTAAAAAAAAAAAAAATGGCCAAGTATTACACAGTGTTTTCAGTGGCACACAATGAGAGAGAGATGACACACACAGCAATGGCACGGAGGCAGACTTGACAATATTTATCTCCCACTAATTTTTTTTTTGGAAAAGGGAGAATTTAGAAAAAAAAAAAAAAAAGGCCAAGTATTACACAGTGTTTTCGGTGCCACACAATGAGAGAGAGATGCCACACACAGCAATGGCACGGAGGCAGACTTGCCAATATTTATCTCCCAATAATTTATTTTTTTTTTTGAAAAGGGAGAATGTACCCCCCCCCAAAAAAAAATGGCCAAGTATTACACAGTGTTTTCAGTGGCACACAATGAGAGAGAGATGCCACACACAGCAATGGCATGGAGGCAGACTTGACAATATTTATCTCCCACTATTTTTTTTTTGGGAAAAGGGAGAATTTAAAAAAAAACAAAAATGGCCAAGAATTACACAGTGTTTTCAGTGCCACACAATGAGAGAGAGATGCCACACACAGCAATGGCACAGAGGCAGACTTGCCAATATTTATCTCCCAATAATTTTTTTTTTTTTTTGAAAAGGGAGAATTTACCCTAAAAAAAAAAAAAATGGCCAAGTATTACACAGTGTTTTCAGTGGCACACAATGAGAAAGAGATGCCACACACAGCAATGGCACGGAGGCAGACTTGACAATATTTATCTCCCACTAATTTTTTTTTTGGAAAAGGGAGAATTTAGAAAAAAAAAAAAAAGGCCAATTATTACACAGTGTTTTCAGTGGCACACAATGAGAGAGAGATGCCGCACACAGCAATGGCACGGAGGCAGACTTGCCAATATTTATCTCCCAATAATTTTTTATTTTTTGAAAAGGGAGAATTTACCCTAAAAAAAAAAAATGGCCAAGTATTACACAGTGTTTTCAGTGGCACACAATGAGAGAGAGATGCCACACACAGCAATGGCACGGAGGCAGACTTGACAATATTTATCTCCCAATAAATTTTTTTTTTTTTGAAAAGGGAGAATTTACCCTAAAATAAAAAATGGCCAAGTATTACACAGTGTTTTCAGTGGCACACAATGAGAGAGAGATGCCACACACAGCAATGGCACGGAGGCAGACTTGCCAATATTTATCTCTCAATAATTTTTTTTTTTTTGAAAATGGAGAATGTACCCCCCCAAAAAAAATGGCCAAGTATTACACAGTGTTTCCAGTGGCACACAATGAGAGAGAGATGCCACACACAGCAATGGCACGGAGGCAGACTTGACAATATTTATCTCCCACAATTTTTTTTTGTGGAAAAGGGAGAATTTAGAAAAAAAAAAATGGCCAGGTATTACACAGTGTTTTCGGTGCCACACAATGAGAGAGAGATGCCACACACAGCAATGGCACGGAGGCAGACTTGACAATATTTATCGCCCAATAATTTTTTTTTTTTTTGAAAAGGGAGAATGTACCCCCCCAAAAAAAGAAATGGCCAAGTATTACACAGTGTTTTCAGTGGCACACAATGAGAGAGAGATGCCACACACAGCAATGGCACGGAGGCAGACTTGACAACATTTATCTCTTACTAATTTTTTTTTGGGAAAAGGGAGAATTTAGAAAAAAAAAAATGGCCAAGTATTGCACAGTGTTTTCAGTGGCACACAATGAGAGAGAGATACCACACACAGCAATGGCACGGAGGCAGACTTGCCAATATTTATCTCCCAATAATTTTTTTTTTTTTGAAAAGGGAGAATGTACCCCCCCCAAAAAAAAATGGCCAAGTATTACACAGTGTTTTCAGTGGCACACAATGAGAGAGAGATGCCACACACAGCAATGGCATGGAGGCAGACTTGACAATATTTATCTCCCACTATTTTTTTGGGGGGAAAAGGGAGAATTAAAAAAAAAAAAAAATTGCCAAGTATTACACAGTGTTTTCGGTGCCACACAATGAGAGAGAGATGCCACACACAGCAATGGCACGGAGGCAGACTTGCCAATATTTATCTCCCAATAATTTTTTTTTTTTTGAAAAGGGAGAATGTACCCCCCCCCCAAAAAAAAATGGCCAAGTATTACACAGTGTTTTTAGTGCCACACAATGAGAGAGAGATGCCACACACAGCAATGGCACAGAGGCAGACTTGCCAATATTTATCTCCCAATAATTTTTATTTTTTTTTGAAAAGGGAGAATTTACCCTAAAAAAAAAAAAATGGCCAAGTATTACACAGTGTTTTCAGTGGCACACAATGAGAGAGAGATGCCACACACAGCAATGGCACGGAGGCAGACTTGACAATATTTATCTCCCACTAATTTTTTTTTTGGAAAAGGGAGAATTTAGAAAAAAAAAAAAAAAGGCCAATTATTACACAGTGTTTTCAGTGGCACACAATGAGAGAGAGATGCCACACACAGCAATGGCACGGAGGCAGACTTGCCAATATTTATCTCCTAATAATTTTTTTTTTTTTGAAAAGGGAGAATGTACCCCCCCCCAAAAAAAAATGGCCAAGTATTACACAGTGTTTTCAGTGGCACACAATGAGAGAGATGCCACACACAGCAATGGCACGGAGGCAGACTTGACAATATTTATCTCCCACTATTTCTTATTTTGGAAAAGGGAGAATTTAGAAAAAAAAAATGTCCAAGTATTACACAGTGTTTTCAGTGCCACACAATGAGAGTGAGATGCCACACACAGCAATGGCACGGAGGCAGACTTGCCAATATTTATCTCGTAATAATTTTTTTTTTTTTGAAAAGGGAGAATTTACCCTGAAAAAAAATAAAAAATGGACAAGTATTACACAGTGTTTTCAGTGGCACACAATGAGAGAGAGATGCCACACACAGCAATGGCACGGAGGCAGACTTGACAATATTTATCTCCCACTAATTTTTTTTTTGGAAAAGGGAGAATTTAGAAAAAAAAAAAAAAAGGCCAAGTATTACACAGTGTTTTTGG
This sequence comes from Ranitomeya variabilis, assembly GCF_051348905.1. Classification (NCBI taxonomy): domain Eukaryota; kingdom Metazoa; phylum Chordata; class Amphibia; order Anura; family Dendrobatidae; genus Ranitomeya; species Ranitomeya variabilis. Next base: position 571,101,901 of record NC_135232.1, read on the forward strand.
TGCCACACAATGAGAGAGAGATGCCACACACAGCAATGGCACGGAGGCAGACTTGCCAATATTTATCTCCCAATAAATTTTTTTTTTTTGAAAAGGGAGAATTTACCCTAAAATAAAAAATGGCCAAGTATTACACAGTGTTTTCAGTGGCACACAATGAGAGAGAGATGCCACACACAGCAATGGCACGGAGGCAGACTTGACAATATTTATCTCCCAATAATTTTTTTTTTTTTTGAAAAGGGAGAATGTACCCCCCCAAAAAAAGAAATGGCCAAGTATTACACAGTGTTTTCAGTGGCACACAATGAGAGAGAGATGCCACACACAGCAATGGCACGGAGGCAGACTTGACAACATTTATCTCTTACTAATTTTTTTTTGGGAAAAGGGAGAATTTAGAAAAAAAAAAAATGGCCAAGTATTGCACAGTGTTTTCAGTGCCACACAATGAGAGAGAGATGCCACACACAGCAATGGCACGGAGGCAGACTTGCCAATATTTATCTCCCAATATTTTTTTTTTTTTGAAAAGGGAGAATTTACCCTAAAAAAAAAATAAAAAATGGCCAAGTATTACACAGTGTTTTCAGTGGCACACAATGAGAGAGAGATGCCACACACAGCAATGGCACAGAGGCAGACTTGCCAATATTTATCTCCTAATAATTTTTTTTTTTTTGAAAAGGGAGAATTTACCCTGAAAAAAAATAAAAAATGGCCAAGTATTACACAGTGTTTTCAGTGGCACACAATGAGAGAGAGATGCCACACACAGCAATGGCACGGAGGCAGACTTGACAATATTTATCTCCCACTAATTTTTTATTTGGAAAAGGGACAATTTAGAAAAAAAAAAAAAGGCCAAGTATTACACAGTGTTTTCAGTGCCACACAATGAGAGAGAGATGCCACACACAGCAATGGCACAGAGGCAGACTTGCCAATATTTATCTCCTAATAATTTTTTTTTTTTTGAAAAGGGAGAATTTACCCTGAAAAAAAATAAAAAATGGCCAAGTATTACACAGTGTTTTCAGTGGCACACAATGAGAGAGAGATGCCACACACAGCAATGGCACGGAGGCAGACTTGCCAATGTTTATCTCCCAATAATTTTTTTTTTTTTGAAAAGGGAGAATTTACCCTAAAAAAAAAAATGGCCAAGTATTACACAGTGTTTTCAGTGGCACACAATGAGAGAGAGATGCCACACACAGCAATGGCACGGAGGCAGACTTGCCAATATTTATCTCCCAATAATTTTTTTTTTTTTGAAAAGGGAGAATTTACCCTAAAAAAAAAAAAAATGGCCAAGTATTACACAGTGTTTTCAGTGGCACACAATGAGAGAGAGATGACACACACAGCAATGGCACGGAGGCAGACTTGACAATATTTATCTCCCACTAATTTTTTTTTTGGAAAAGGGAGAATTTAGAAAAAAAAAAAAAAAAGGCCAAGTATTACACAGTGTTTTCGGTGCCACACAATGAGAGAGAGATGCCACACACAGCAATGGCACGGAGGCAGACTTGCCAATATTTATCTCCCAATAATTTATTTTTTTTTTTGAAAAGGGAGAATGTACCCCCCCCCCAAAAAAAATGGCCAAGTATTACACAGTGTTTTCAGTGGCACACAATGAGAGAGAGATGCCACACACAGCAATGGCATGGAGGCAGACTTGACAATATTTATCTCCCACTATTTTTTTTTTGGGAAAAGGGAGAATTTAAAAAAAAACAAAAATGGCCAAGAATTACACAGTGTTTTCAGTGCCACACAATGAGAGAGAGATGCCACACACAGCAATGGCACAGAGGCAGACTTGCCAATATTTATCTCCCAATAATTTTTTTTTTTTTTTGAAAAGGGAGAATTTACCCTAAAAAAAAAAAAAATGGCCAAGTATTACACAGTGTTTTCAGTGGCACACAATGAGAAAGAGATGCCACACACAGCAATGGCACGGAGGCAGACTTGACAATATTTATCTCCCACTAATTTTTTTTTTGGAAAAGGGAGAATTTAGAAAAAAAAAAAAAAGGCCAATTATTACACAGTGTTTTCAGTGGCACACAATGAGAGAGAGATGCCGCACACAGCAATGGCACGGAGGCAGACTTGCCAATATTTATCTCCCAATAATTTTTTATTTTTTGAAAAGGGAGAATTTACCCTAAAAAAAAAAAATGGCCAAGTATTACACAGTGTTTTCAGTGGCACACAATGAGAGAGAGATGCCACACACAGCAATGGCACGGAGGCAGACTTGACAATATTTATCTCCCAATAAATTTTTTTTTTTTTGAAAAGGGAGAATTTACCCTAAAATAAAAAATGGCCAAGTATTACACAGTGTTTTCAGTGGCACACAATGAGAGAGAGATGCCACACACAGCAATGGCACGGAGGCAGACTTGCCAATATTTATCTCTCAATAATTTTTTTTTTTTTGAAAATGGAGAATGTACCCCCCCAAAAAAAATGGCCAAGTATTACACAGTGTTTCCAGTGGCACACAATGAGAGAGAGATGCCACACACAGCAATGGCACGGAGGCAGACTTGACAATATTTATCTCCCACAATTTTTTTTTGTGGAAAAGGGAGAATTTAGAAAAAAAAAAATGGCCAGGTATTACACAGTGTTTTCGGTGCCACACAATGAGAGAGAGATGCCACACACAGCAATGGCACGGAGGCAGACTTGACAATATTTATCGCCCAATAATTTTTTTTTTTTTTGAAAAGGGAGAATGTACCCCCCCAAAAAAAGAAATGGCCAAGTATTACACAGTGTTTTCAGTGGCACACAATGAGAGAGAGATGCCACACACAGCAATGGCACGGAGGCAGACTTGACAACATTTATCTCTTACTAATTTTTTTTTGGGAAAAGGGAGAATTTAGAAAAAAAAAAATGGCCAAGTATTGCACAGTGTTTTCAGTGGCACACAATGAGAGAGAGATACCACACACAGCAATGGCACGGAGGCAGACTTGCCAATATTTATCTCCCAATAATTTTTTTTTTTTTGAAAAGGGAGAATGTACCCCCCCCAAAAAAAAATGGCCAAGTATTACACAGTGTTTTCAGTGGCACACAATGAGAGAGAGATGCCACACACAGCAATGGCATGGAGGCAGACTTGCCAATATTTATCTCCCAATAATTTTTTTTTTTTTTGAAAAGGGAGAATGTACCCCCCCCCCAAAAAAAAATGGCCAAGTATTACACAGTGTTTTTAGTGCCACACAATGAGAGAGAGATGCCACACACAGCAATGGCACAGAGGCAGACTTGCCAATATTTATCTCCCAATAATTTTTATTTTTTTTTGAAAAGGGAGAATTTACCCTAAAAAAAAAAAAATGGCCAAGTATTACACAGTGTTTTCAGTGGCACACAATGAGAGAGAGATGCCACACACAGCAATGGCACGGAGGCAGACTTGACAATATTTATCTCCCACTAATTTTTTTTTTGGAAAAGGGAGAATTTAGAAAAAAAAAAAAAAAGGCCAATTATTACACAGTGTTTTCAGTGGCACACAATGAGAGAGAGATGCCACACACAGCAATGGCACGGAGGCAGACTTGCCAATATTTATCTCCTAATAATTTTTTTTTTTTTGAAAAGGGAGAATGTACCCCCCCCCAAAAAAAAATGGCCAAGTATTACACAGTGTTTTCAGTGGCACACAATGAGAGAGATGCCACACACAGCAATGGCACGGAGGCAGACTTGACAATATTTATCTCCCACTATTTCTTATTTTGGAAAAGGGAGAATTTAGAAAAAAAAAATGTCCAAGTATTACACAGTGTTTTCAGTGCCACACAATGAGAGTGAGATGCCACACACAGCAATGGCACGGAGGCAGACTTGCCAATATTTATCTCGTAATAATTTTTTTTTTTTTGAAAAGGGAGAATTTACCCTGAAAAAAAATAAAAAATGGACAAGTATTACACAGTGTTTTCAGTGGCACACAATGAGAGAGAGATGCCACACACAGCAATGGCACGGAGGCAGACTTGACAATATTTATCTCCCACTAATTTTTTTTTTGGAAAAGGGAGAATTTAGAAAAAAAAAAAAAAAGGCCAAGTATTACACAGTGTTTTTGGTGCCACACAATGAGAGAGAGATGCCACACACAGCAATGGCACGGAGGCAGACTTGCCAATATTTATCTCCCAATAAATTTTTTTTTTTTGAAAAGGGAGAATTTACCCTAAAATAAAAAATGGCCAAGTATTACACAGTGTTTTCAGTGGCACACAATGAGAGAGAGATGCCACACACAGCAATGGCACGGAGGCAGACTTGACAATATTTATCTCCCAATAATTTTTTTTTTTTTTGAAAAGGGAGAATGTACCCCCCCAAAAAAAGAAATGGCCAAGTATTACACAGTGTTTTCAGTGGCACACAATGAGAGAGAGATGCCACACACAGCAATGGCACGGAGGCAGACTTGACAACATTTATCTCTTACTAATTTTTTTTTGGGAAAAGGGAGAATTTAGAAGAAAAAAAAATGGCCAAGTATTGCACAGTGTTTTCAGTGCCACACAATGAGAGAGAGATGCCACACACAGCAATGGCACGGAGGCAGACTTGCCAATATTTATCTCCCAATATTTTTTTTTTTTGAAAAGGGAGAATTTACCCTAAAAAAAAAATAAAAAATGGCCAAGTATTACACAGTGTTTTCAGTGGCACACAATGAGAGAGAGATGCCACACACAGCAATGGCACGGAGGCAGACTTGACAATATTTATCTCCCACTAATTTTTTATTTGGAAAAGGGACAATTTAGAAAAAAAAAAAAAGGCCAAGTATTACACAGTGTTTTCAGTGCCACACAATGAGAGAGAGATGCCACACACAGCAATGGCACAGAGGCAGACTTGCCAATATTTATCTCCTAATAATTTTTTTTTTTTTGAAAAGGGAGAATTTACCCTGAAAAAAAATAAAAAATGGCCAAGTATTACACAGTGTTTTCAGTGGCACACAATGAGAGAGAGATGCCACACACAGCAATGGCACGGAGGCAGACTTGCCAATATTTATCTCCCAATAATTTTTTTTTTTTTGAAAAGGGAGAATTTACCCTAAAAAAAAAAATGGCCAAGTATTACACAGTGTTTTCAGTGGCACACAATGAGAGAGAGATGCCACACACAGCAATGGCACGGAGGCAGACTTGCCAATATTTATCTCCCAATAATTTTTTTTTTTTTGAAAAGGGAGAATTTACCCTAAAAAAAAAAAAATGGCCAAGTATTACACAGTGTTTTCAGTGGCACACAATGAGAGAGAGATGACACACACAGCAATGGCACGGAGGCAGACTTGACAATATTTATCTCCCACTAATTTTTTTTTTGGAAAAGGGAGAATTTAGAAAAAAAAAAAAAAAAGGCCAAGTATTACACAGTGTTTTCGGTGCCACACAATGAGAGAGAGATGCCACACACAGCAATGGCACGGAGGCAGACTTGCCAATATTTATCTCCCAATAATTTATTTTTTTTTTTTGAAAAGGGAGAATGTACCCCCCCCCCCAAAAAAAATGGCCAAGTATTACACAGTGTTTTCAGTGGCACACAATGAGAGAGAGATGCCACACACAGCAATGGCATGGAGGCAGACTTGACAATATTTATCTCCCACTATTTTTTTTTTGGGAAAAGGGAGAATTTAAAAAAAAACAAAAATGGCCAAGAATTACACAGTGTTTTCAGTGCCACACAATGAGAGAGAGATGCCACACACAGCAATGGCACAGAGGCAGACTTGCCAATATTTATCTCCCAATAATTTTTTTTTTTTTTTGAAAAGGGAGAATTTACCCTAAAAAAAAAAAAATGGCCAAGTATTACACAGTGTTTTCAGTGGCACACAATGAGAAAGAGATGCCACACACAGCAATGGCACGGAGGCAGACTTGACAATATTTATCTCCCACTAATTTTTTTTTTGGAAAAGGGAGAATTTAGAAAAAAAAAAAAAAGGCCAATTATTACACAGTGTTTTCAGTGGCACACAATGAGAGAGAGATGCCGCACACAGCAATGGCACGGAGGCAGACTTGCCAATATTTATCTCCCAATAATTTTTTATTTTTTGAAAAGGGAGAATTTACCCTAAAAAAAAAAAATGGCCAAGTATTACACAGTGTTTTCAGTGGCACACAATGAGAGAGAGATGCCACACACAGCAATGGCACGGAGGCAGACTTGACAATATTTATCTCCCAATAAATTTTTTTTTTTTTGAAAAGGGAGAATTTACCCTAAAATAAAAAATGGCCAAGTATTACACAGTGTTTTCAGTGGCACACAATGAGAGAGAGATGCCACACACAGCAATGGCACGGAGGCAGACTTGCCAATATTTATCTCTCAATAATTTTTTTTTTTTTGAAAATGGAGAATGTACCCCCCCAAAAAAAATGGCCAAGTATTACACAGTGTTTCCAGTGGCACACAATGAGAGAGAGATGCCACACACAGCAATGGCACGGAGGCAGACTTGACAATATTTATCTCCCACAATTTTTTTTTGTGGAAAAGGGAGAATTTAGAAAAAAAAAAATGGCCAGGTATTACACAGTGTTTTCGGTGCCACACAATGAGAGAGAGATGCCACACACAGCAATGGCACGGAGGCAGACTTGACAATATTTATCGCCCAATAATTTATTTTTTTTTTGAAAAGGGAGAATGTACCCCCCCAAAAAAAGAAATGGCCAAGTATTACACAGTGTTTTCAGTGGCACACAATGAGAGAGAGATGCCACACACAGCAATGGCACGGAGGCAGACTTGACAACATTTATCTCTTACTAATTTTTTTTTGGGAAAAGGGAGAATTTAGAAAAAAAAAAATGGCCAAGTATTGCACAGTGTTTTCAGTGCCACACAATGAGAGAGAGATGCCACACACAGCAATGGCACGGAGGCAGACTTGCCAATATTTATCTCCCAATATTTTTTTTTTTTTGAAAAGGGAGAATTTACCCTAAAAAAAAAATAAAAAATGGCCAAGTATTACACAGTGTTTTCAGTGGCACACAATGAGAGAGAGATACCACACACAGCAATGGCACGGAGGCAGACTTGCCAATATTTATCTCCCAATAATTTTTTTTTTTTTGAAAAGGGAGAATGTACCCCCCCCCAAAAAAAATGGCCAAGTATTACACAGTGTTTTCAGTGGCACACAATGAGAGAGAGATGCCACACACAGCAATGGCATGGAGGCAGACTTGACAATATTTATCTCCCACTATTTTTTTTGGGGGAAAAGGGAGAATTAAAAAAAAAAAAAAATTGCCAAGTATTACACAGTGTTTTCGGTGCCACACAATGAGAGAGAGATGCCACACACAGCAATGGCACGGAGGCAGACTTGCCAATATTTATCTCCCAATAATTTTTTTTTTTTTTGAAAAGGGAGAATGTACCCCCCCCCCAAAAAAAAAATGGCCAAGTATTACACAGTGTTTTTAGTGCCACACAATGAGAGAGAGATGCCACACACAGCAATGGCACAGAGGCAGACTTGCCAATATTTATCTCCCAATAATTTTTATTTTTTTTTGAAAAGGGAGAATTTACCCTAAAAAAAAAAAAATGGCCAAGTATTACACAGTGTTTTCAGTGGCACACAATGAGAGAGAGATGCCACACACAGCAATGGCACGGAGGCAGACTTGACAATATTTATCTCCCACTAATTTTTTTTTTGGAAAAGGGAGAATTTAGAAAAAAAAAAAAAAAGGCCAATTATTACACAGTGTTTTCAGTGGCACACAATGAGAGAGAGATGCCACACACAGCAATGGCACGGAGGCAGACTTGCCAATATTTATCTCCTAATAATTTTTTTTTTTTTTGAAAAGGGAGAATGTACCCCCCCCCCAAAAAAAAATGGCCAAGTATTACACAGTGTTTTCAGTGGCACACAATGAGAGAGATGCCACACACAGCAATGGCACGGAGGCAGACTTGACAATATTTATCTCCCACTATTTCTTATTTTGGAAAAGGGAGAATTTAGAAAAAAAAAATGTCCAAGTATTACACAGTGTTTTCAGTGCCACACAATGAGAGTGAGATGCCACACACAGCAATGGCACGGAGGCAGACTTGCCAATATTTATCTCCTAATAATTTTTTTTTTTTTGAAAAGGGAGAATTTACCCTGAAAAAAAATAAAAAATGGACAAGTATTACACAGTGTTTTCAGTGGCACACAATGAGAGAGAGATGCCACACACAGCAATGGCACGGAGGCAGACTTGCCAATATTTATTTCCCAATAAATTTTTTTTTTTTTTGAAAAGGGAGAATTTACCCTAAAAAAAAAAATGGCCAAGTATTACACAGTGTTTTCAGTGGCACACAATGAGAGAGAGATGCCACACACAGCAATGGCACGGAGGCAGACTTGCCAATATTTATCTCCCACTAATTTTTTATTCGGAAAAGGGACAATTTAGAAAAAAAAAAAAAAGGCCAAGTATTACACAGTGTTTTCGGTGCCACACAATGAGAGAGAGATGCCACACACAGCAATGGCACGGAGGCAGACTTGCCAATATTTATCTCCCAATAATTTTTTTTTTTTTTGAAAAGGGAGAATTTACCCTACAAAAAAAAAAATGGCCAAGTATTACACAGTGTTTTCAGTGGCACACAATGAGAGAGAGATGCCACACACAGCAATGGCACGGAGGCAGACTTGACAATATTTATCTCCCAATAATTTTTTTTTTTTTTGAAAAGGGAGAATGTACCCCCCCAAAAAAAGAAATGGCCAAGTATTACACAGTGTTTTCAGTGGCACACAATGAGAGAGAGATGCCACACACAGCAATGGCACGGAGGCAGACTTGCCAATATTTATCTCCCAATAATTTTTTTTTTTTTTGAAAAGGGAGAATTTACCCTAAAAAAAAAAATGGCCAAGTATTACACAGTGTTTTCAGTGGCACACAATGAGAGAGAGATGCCACACACAGCAATGGCACGGAGGCAGACTTGCCAATATTTATCTCCCAATAATTTTTTTTTTTTTGAAAAGGGAGAATTTACCCTAAAAAAAAAAAAATGGCCAAGTATTACACAGTGTTTTCAGTGGCACACAATGAGAGAGAGATGACACACACAGCAATGGCACGGAGGCAGACTTGACAATATTTATCTCCCACTAATTTTTTTTTTGGAAAAGGGAGAATTTAGAAAAAAAAAAAAAAAGGCCAAGTATTACACAGTGTTTTCGGTGCCACACAATGAGAGAGAGATGCCACACACAGCAATGGCACGGAGGCAGACTTGCCAATATTTATCTCCCAATAATTTATTTTTTTTTTGAAAAGGGAGAATTTAAAAAAAAACAAAAATGGCCAAGAATTACACAGTGTTTTCAGTGCCACACAATGAGAGAGAGATGCCACACACAGCAATGGCATGGAGGCAGACTTGACAATATTTATCTCCCACTATTTTTTTTTTGGGAAAAGGGAGAATTAAAAAAAAAACAAAAATGGCCAAGAATTACACAGTGTTTTCAGTGCCACACAATGAGAGAGAGATGCCACACACAGCAATGGCACAGAGGCAGACTTGCCAATATTTATCTCCCAATATTTTTTTTTTTTTTTGAAAAGGGAGAATTTGCCCTAAAAAAAAAAAAATGGCCAAGTATTACACAGTGTTTTCAGTGGCACACAATGAGAAAGAGATGCCACACACAGCAATGGCACGGAGGCAGACTTGACAATATTTATCTCCCACTAATTTTTTTTTTGGAAAAGGGAGAATTTAGAAAAAAAAAAAAAGGCCAATTATTACACAGTGTTTTCAGTGGCACACAATGAGAGAGAGATGCCGCACACAGCAATGGCACGGAGGCAGACTTGCCAATATTTATCTCCCAATAATTTTTTATTTTTTGAAAAGGGAGAATTTACCCTAAAAAAAAAAATGGCCAAGTATTACACAGTGTTTTCAGTGGCACACAATGAGAGAGAGATGCCACACACAGCAATGGCACGGAGGCAGACTTGACAATATTTATCTCCCAATAAATTTTTTTTTTTTTGAAAAGGGAGAATTTACCCTAAAATAAAAAATGGCCAAGTATTACACAGTGTTTTCAGTGGCACACAATGAGAGAGAGATGCCACACACAGCAATGGCACGGAGGCAGACTTGCCAATATTTATCTCTCAATAATTTTTTTTTTTTTGAAAATGGAGAATGTACCCCCCCAAAAAAAATGGCCAAGTATTACACAGTGTTTCCAGTGGCACACAATGAGAGAGAGATGCCACACACAGCAATGGCACGGAGGCAGACTTGACAATATTTATCTCCCAATAAATTTTTTTTTTTTTGAAAAGGGAGAATTTACCCTAAAATAAAAAATGGCCAAGTATTACACAGTGTTTTCAGTGGCACACAATGAGAGAGAGATGCCACACACAGCAATGGCACGGAGGCAGACTTGCCAATATTTATCTCTCAATAATTTTTTTTTTTTTGAAAATGGAGAATGTACCCCCCCAAAAAAAATGGCCAAGTATTACACAGTGTTTCCAGTGGCACACAATGAGAGAGAGATGCCACACACAGCAATGGCACGGAGGCAGACTTGACAATATTTATCTCCCACAATTTTTTTTTGTGGAAAAGGGAGAATTTAGAAAAAAAAAAAATGGCCAGGTATTACACAGTGTTTTCGGTGCCACACAATGAGAGAGAGATGCCACACACAGCAATGGCACGCAGGCAGACTTGACAATATTTATCGCCCAATAATTTTTTTTTTTTTTGAAAAGGGAGAATGTACCCCCCCCAAAAAAGAAATGGCCAAGTATTACACAGTGTTTTCAGTGGCACACAATGAGAGAGAGATGCCACACACAGCAATGGCACGGAGGCAGACTTGACAACATTTATCTCTTACTAATTTTTTTTTGGGAAAAGGGAGAATTTAGAAAAAAAAAAATGGCCAGGTATTACACAGTGTTTTCGGTGCCACACAATGAGAGAGAGATGCCACACACAGCAATGGCACGCAGGCAGACTTGACAATATTTATCGCCCAATAATTTTTTTTTTTTTTGAAAAGGGAGAATGTACCCCCCCCAAAAAAGAAATGGCCAAGTATTACACAGTGTTTTCAGTGGCACACAATGAGAGAGAGATGCCACACACAGCAATGGCACGGAGGCAGACTTGCCAATATTTATCTCCCAATATTTTTTTTTTTTTGAAAAGGGAGAATTTACCCTAAAAAAAAAATAAAAAATGGCCAAGTATTACACAGTGTTTTCAGTGGCACACAATGAGAGAGAGATACCACACACAGCAATGGCACGGAGGCAGACTTGCCAATATTTATCTCCCAATAATTTTTTTTTTTTGAAAAGGGAGAATGTACCCCCCCCCAAAAAAAATGGCCAAGTATTACACAGTGTTTTCAGTGGCACACAATGAGAGAGAGATGCCACACACAGCAATGGCATGGAGGCAGACTTGACAATATTTATCTCCCACTATTTTTTTTGGGGGAAAAGGGAGAATTTAAAAAAAAAAAAATGGCCAAGTATTACACAGTGTTTTCGGTGCCACACAATGAGAGAGAGATGCCACACACAGCAATGGCACGGAGGCAGACTTGCCAATATTTATCTCCCAATAATTTTTTTTTTTTTGAAAAGGGAGAATGTACCCCCCCCCAAAAAAAATGGCCAAGTATTACACAGTGTTTTTAGTGCCACACAATGAGAGAGAGATGCCACACACAGCAATGGCACAGAGGCAGACTTGCCAATATTTATCTCCCAATAATTTTTATTTTTTTTTGAAAAGGGAGAATTTACCCTAAAAAAAAAAAATGGCCAAGTATTACACAGTGTTTTCAGTGGCACACAATGAGAGAGAGATGCCACACACAGCAATGGCACGGAGGCAGACTTGACAATATTTATCTCCCACTAATTTTTTTTTTGGAAAAGGGAGAATTTAGAAAAAAAAAAAAAAAGGCCAATTATTACACAGTGTTTTCAGTGGCACACAATGAGAGAGAGATGCCACACACAGCAATGGCACGGAGGCAGACTTGCCAATATTTATCTCCCAATAATTTTTTTTTTTTTGAAAAGGGAGAATGTACCCCCCCCAAAAAAAAAATGGCCAAGTATTACACAGTGTTTTCAGTGGCACACAATGAGAGAGAGATGCCACACACAGCAATGGCACGGAGGCAGACTTGACAATATTTATCTCCCACTATTTCTTATTTTGGAAAAGGGAGAATTTAGAAAAAAAAAAAATGGCCAAGTATTACACAGTGTTTTCAGTGCCACACAATGAGAGTGAGATGCCACACACAGCAATGGCACGGAGGCAGACTTGCCAATATTTATCTCCTAATAATTTTTTTTTTTTTTGAAAAGGGAGAATTTACCCTGAAAAAAAATAAAAAATGGACAAGTATTACACAGTGTTTTCAGTGGCACACAATGAGAGAGAGATGCCACACACAGCAATGGCACGGAGGCAGACTTGCCAATATTTATTTCCCAATAAATTTTTTTTTTTTTTGAAAAGGGAGAATTTACCCTAAAAAAAAAAATGGCCAAGTATTACACAGTGTTTTCAGTGGCACACAATGAGAGAGAGATGCCACACACAGCAATGGCACGGAGGCAGACTTGCCAATATTTATCTCCCACTAATTTTTTATTTGGAAAAGGGACAATTTAGAAAAAAAAAAAAAAGGCCAAGTATTACACAGTGTTTTCGGTGCCACACAATGAGAGAGAGATGCCACACACAGCAATGGCACGGAGGCAGACTTGCCAATATTTATCTCCCAATAATTTTTTTTTTTTTTGAAAAGGGAGAATTTACCCTACAAAAAAAAAAATGGCCAAGTATTACACAGTGTTTTCAGTGGCACACAATGAGAGAGAGATGCCACACACAGCAATGGCACGGAGGCAGACTTGCCAATATTTATTTCCCAATAAATTTTTTTTTTTTTTGAAAAGGGAGAATTTACCCTAAAAAAAAAAATGGCCAAGTATTACACAGTGTTTTCAGTGGCACACAATGAGAGAGAGATGCCACACACAGCAATGGCACGGAGGCAGACTTGCCAATATTTATCTCCCAATAATTTTTTTTTTTTTTGAAAAGGGAGAATTTACCCTAAAAAAAAAAATGGCCAAGTATTACACAGTGTTTTCAGTGGCACACAATGAGAGAGAGATGCCACACACAGCAATGGCACGGAGGCAGACTTGCCAATATTTATCTCCCAATAATTTTTTTTTTTTTGAAAAGGGAGAATTTACCCTAAAAAAAATAAAAATGGCCAAGTATTACACAGTGTTTTCAGTGGCACACAATGAGAGAGAGATGACACACACAGCAATGGCACGGAGGCAGACTTGACAATATTTATCTCCCACTAATTTTTTTTTTGGAAAAGGGAGAATTTAGAAAAAAAAAAAAAAGGCCAAGTATTACACAGTGTTTTCGGTGCCACACAATGAGAGAGAGATGCCACACACAGCAATGGCACGGAGGCAGACTTGCCAATATTTATCTCCCAATAATTTATTTTTTTTTTTGAAAAGGGAGAATGTACCCCCCCCAAAAAAAAAAATGGCCAAGTATTACACAGTGTTTTCAGTGGCACACAATGAGAGAGAGATGCCACACACAGCAATGGCATGGAGGCAGACTTGACAATATTTATCTCCCACTATTTTTTTTTGGGGAAAAGGGAGAATTTAAAAAAAAACAAAAATGGCCAAGAATTACACAGTGTTTTCAGTGCCACACAATGAGAGAGAGATGCCACACACAGCAATGGCACGGAGGCAGACTTGACAACATTTATCTCTTACTAATTTTTTTTTGGGAAAAGGGAGAATTTAGAAAAAAAAAAATGGCCAAGTATTGCACAGTGTTTTCAGTGCCACACAATGAGAGAGAGATGCCACACACAGCAATGGCACGGAGGCAGACTTGCCAATATTTATCTCCCAATATTTTTTTTTTTTGAAAAGGGAGAATTTACCCTAAAAAAAAAATAAAAAATGGCCAAGTATTACACAGTGTTTTCAGTGGCACACAATGAGAGAGAGATACCACACACAGCAATGGCACGGAGGCAGACTTGCCAATATTTATCTCCCAATAATTTTTTTTTTTTGAAAAGGGAGAATGTACCCCCCCCAAAAAAAAATGGCCAAGTATTACACAGTGTTTTCAGTGGCACACAATGAGAGAGAGATGCCACACACAGCAATGGCACGGAGGCAGACTTGACAATATTTATCTCCCACTAATTTTTTTTTTGGAAAAGGGAGAATTTAGAAAAAAAAAAAAAAGGCCAATTATTACACAGTGTTTTCAGTGGCACACAATGAGAGAGAGATGCCGCACACAGCAATGGCACGGAGGCAGACTTGCCAATATTTATCTCCCAATAATTTTTTATTTTTTGAAAAGGGAGAATTTACCCTAAAAAAAAAAAATGGCCAAGTATTACACAGTGTTTTCAGTGGCACACAATGAGAGAGAGATGCCACACACAGCAATGGCACGGAGGCAGACTTGACAATATTTATCTCCCAATAAATTTTTTTTTTTTTGAAAAGGGAGAATTTACCCTAAAATAAAAAATGGCCAAGTATTACACAGTGTTTTCAGTGGCACACAATGAGAGAGAGATGCCACACACAGCAATGGCACGGAGGCAGACTTGCCAATATTTATCTCTCAATAATTTTTTTTTTTTTGAAAATGGAGAATGTACTCCCCCCAAAAAAATGGCCAAGTATTACACAGTGTTTCCAGTGGCACACAATGAGAGAGAGATGCCACACACAGCAATGGCACGGAGGCAGACTTGACAATATTTATCTCCCACAATTTTTTTTTGTGGAAAAGGGAGAATTTAGAAAAAAAAAAAATGGCCAGGTATTACACAGTGTTTTCGGTGCCACACAATGAGAGAGAGATGCCACACACAGCAATGGCACGGAGGCAGACTTGACAATATTTATCGCCCAATAATTTATTTTTTTTTTGAAAAGGGAGAATGTACCCCCCCAAAAAAAGAAATGGCCAAGTATTACACAGTGTTTTCAGTGGCACACAATGAGAGAGAGATGCCACACACAGCAATGGCACGGAGGCAGACTTGACAACATTTATCTCTTACTAATTTTTTTTTGGGAAAAGGGAGAATTTAGAAAAAAAAAAATGGCCAAGTATTGCACAGTGTTTTCAGTGCCACACAATGAGAGAGAGATGCCACACACAGCAATGGCACGGAGGCAGACTTGCCAATATTTATCTCCCAATATTTTTTTTTTTTTGAAAAGGGAGAATTTACCCTAAAAAAAAAATAAAAAATGGCCAAGTATTACACAGTGTTTTCAGTGGCACACAATGAGAGAGAGATGCCACACACAGCAATGGCACGGAGGCAGACTTGACAATATTTATCTCCCACTATTTCTTATTTTGGAAAAGGGAGAATTTAGAAAAAAAAAAAATGGCCAAGTATTACACAGTGTTTTCAGTGCCACACAATGAGAGTGAGATGCCACACACAGCAATGGCACGGAGGCAGACTTGCCAATATTTATCTCCTAATAATTTTTTTTTTTTTGAAAAGGGAGAATTTACCCTGAAAAAAAATAAAAAATGGCCAAGTATTACACAGTGTTTTCAGTGGCACACAATGAGAGAGATATGCCACACACAGCAATGGCACGGAGGCAGACTTGCCAATATTTATCTCCCAATAATTTTTTTTTTTTTTGAAAAGGGAGAATGTACCCCCCAAAAAAAAAAATGGCCAAGTATTACACAGTGTTTTCAGTGGCACACAATGAGAGAGAGATGCCACACACAGCAATGGCACGGAGGCAGACTTGCCAATATTTATTTCCCAATAAATTTTTTTTTTTTTTGAAAAGGGAGAATTTACCCTAAAAAAAAAAATGGCCAAGTATTACACAGTGTTTTCAGTGGCACACAATGAGAGAGATATGCCACACACAGCAATGGCACGGAGGCAGACTTGCCAATATTTATCTCCCAATAATTTTTTTTTTTTTTGAAAAGGGAGAATGTACCCCCCCAAAAAAAAAATGGCCAAGTATTACACAGTGTTTTCAGTGGCACACAATGAGAGAGAGATGCCACACACAGCAATGGCACGGAGGCAGACTTGACAATATTTATCTCCCACAATTTTTTTTTTGTGGAAAAGGGAGAATTTAGAAAAAAAAAAATGGCCAGGTATTACACAGTGTTTTCGGTGCCACACAATGAGAGAGAGATGCCACACACAGCAATGGCACAGAGGCAGACTTGACAATATTTATCTCCCAATATTTTTTTTTTTTTTTTAAAAGGGAGAATGTACCCCCCCAAAAAAAGAAATGGCCAAGTATTACACAGTGTTTTCAGTGGCACACAATGAGAGAGAGATGCCACACACAGCAATGGCACGGAGGCAGACTTGACAATATTTATCTCCCACTAATTTTTTTTGGGGAAAAGGGAGAATTTAGAAAAAAAAAAAAAAGGCCAATTATTACACAGTGTTTTCAGTGGCACACAATGAGAGAGAGATGCCACACACAGCAATGGCACAGAGGCAGACTTGCCAATATTTATCTCCCAATAATTTTTATTTTTTTTTTAAAAGGGAGAATTTACCCTAAAAAAAAAAAAATGGCCAAGTATTACACAGTGTTTTCAGTGGCACACAATGAGAGAGAGATGCCACACACAGCAATGGCACGGAGGCAGACTTGACAATATTTATCTCCCACTAATTTTTTTTTTGGAAAAGGGAGAATTTAGAAAAAAAAAAAAAAAGGCCAATTATTACACAGTGTTTTCAGTGGCACACAATGAGAGAGAGATGCCACACACAGCAATGGCACGGAGGCAGACTTGCCAATATTTATCTCCCAATAATTTTTTTTTTTTGAAAAGGGAGAATGTACCCCCCCCCAAAAAAAAAATGGCCAAGTATTACACAGTGTTTTCAGTGGCACACAATGAGAGAGAGATGCCACACACAGCAATGGCACGGAGGCAGACTTGACAATATTTATCTCCCACTATTTCTTATTTTGGAAAAGGGAGAATTTAGAAAAAAAAAAAAATGGCCAATTATTACACAGTGTTTTCAGTGGCACACAATGAGAGAGATATGCCACACACAGCAATGGCACGGAGGCAGACTTGCCAATATTTATCTCCCAATAATTTTTTTTTTTTTTGAAAAGGGAGAATGTACCCCCCAAAAAAAAAAATGGCCAAGTATTACACAGTGTTTTCAGTGGCACACAATGAGAGAGAGATGCCACACACAGCAATGGCACGGAGGCAGACTTGCCAATATTTATTTCCCAATAAATTTTTTTTTTTTTTGAAAAGGGAGAATTTACCCTAAAAAAAAAAATGGCCAAGTATTACACAGTGTTTTCAGTGGCACACAATGAGAGAGATATGCCACACACAGCAATGGCACGGAGGCAGACTTGCCAATATTTATCTCCCAATAATTTTTTTTTTTTTGAAAAGGGAGAATGTACCCCCCCCAAAAAAAAATGGCCAAGTATTACACAGTGTTTTCAGTGGCACACAATGAGAGAGAGATGCCACACACAGCAATGGCACGGAGGCAGACTTGACAATATTTATCTCCCACAATTTTTTTTTGTGGAAAAGGGAGAATTTAGAAAAAAAAAAATGGCCAGGTATTACACAGTGTTTTCGGTGCCACACAATGAGAGAGAGATGCCACACACAGCAATGGCACAGAGGCAGACTTGACAATATTTATCTCCCAATATTTTTTTTTTTTTTTTAAAAGGGAGAATGTACCCCCCCAAAAAAAGAAATGGCCAAGTATTACACAGTGTTTTCAGTGGCACACAATGAGAGAGAGATGCCACACACAGCAATGGCACGGAGGCAGACTTGACAATATTTATCTCCCACTAATTTTTTTTGGGGAAAAGGGAGAATTTAGAAAAAAAAAAAAAAGGCCAATTATTACACAGTGTTTTCAGTGGCACACAATGAGAGAGAGATGCCACACACAGCAATGGCACAGAGGCAGACTTGCCAATATTTATCTCCCAATAATTTTTATTTTTTTTTTAAAAGGGAGAATTTACCCTAAAAAAAAAAAAATGGCCAAGTATTACACAGTGTTTTCAGTGGCACACAATGAGAGAGAGATGCCACACACAGCAATGGCACGGAGGCAGACTTGACAATATTTATCTCCCACTAATTTTTTTTTTGGAAAAGGGAGAATTTAGAAAAAAAAAAAAAAAGGCCAATTATTACACAGTGTTTTCAGTGGCACACAATGAGAGAGAGATGCCACACACAGCAATGGCACGGAGGCAGACTTGCCAATATTTATCTCCCAATAATTTTTTTTTTTTGAAAAGGGAGAATGTACCCCCCCCCAAAAAAAAAATGGCCAAGTATTACACAGTGTTTTCAGTGGCACACAATGAGAGAGAGATGCCACACACAGCAATGGCACGGAGGCAGACTTGACAATATTTATCTCCCACTATTTCTTATTTTGGAAAAGGGAGAATTTAGAAAAAAAAAAAAATGGCCAAGTATTACACAGTGTTTTCAGTGCCACACAATGAGAGTGAGATGCCACATACAGCAATGGCACGGAGGCAGACTTGCCAATATTTATCTCCTAATAATTTTTTTTTTTTGAAAAGGGAGAATTTACCCTGAAAAAAAAAAAAAAATGGACAAGTATTACACAGTGTTTTCAGTGGCACACAATGAGAGAGAGATGCCACACACAGCAATGGCACGTAGGCAGACTTGACAATATTTATCTCCCACTCATTTTTTATTTGGAAAAGGGACAATTTAGAAAAAAAAAAAAAGGCCAAGTATTACACAGTGTTTTCGGTGCCACACAATGAGAGAGAGATGCCACACACAGCAATGGCACGG